>NC_060123.1:711360095-713860095 GCF_021461395.2 Schistocerca americana
GAGGACAAGTTGCAGCATTTCGCTTCTGATTGGACATTCCGCAGAACGAATTAAAGAGAGGAAAGATTCAAAGGAAGAGGAGCATCTGGCTGCAGTAACTATGACTCTCTTAAGGTAGCCGAATGCCTCGTCATCCGGCGAAGTACATTTGCTAACTCGAGTAACTCGTAGTGGGAATAACTGTGACGATATTAAGGTGGACATACAGTGGCATATCGGTTCAGTAGTACTGGCCATAGCATGAATGATAAAAACCTAAAGAAATGGGAGCAGCTGGCAGGAGTAACTATGACTCTCTTAAGGCAGCCAAATGCCTCGTCACTCTGCGAAATTTATTTGGAAACTCGAAAATATCGTCGTTGGAGTAACCCAGACAACGTTAAGGTGGACATGCTGTACCATTTCGCTTCTGCAGGACTGGCCGCAATACGAATTAAAGAGAGGAAAGATTCACAGAAGGGGGAGCAGCTGGCAGCAGTAACTATGACTCTCTTAAGTTAGCCAAATGCCACGTCACTCTGCGATATTTATTTGAAAACTCGTGGATATCGTCGTTGGAGTAACTCAGACAACGTTAAGGTGGACAAGTTGCAGCATTTCGCTACTGATTGGACATTCCGCATTACGAATTAAAGAGAGGAAAGATTCAAAGGAAGGGGAGCATCTGGCTGCAGTAACTGTGACTCTCTTAAGGTAGCCAAATGCTTCGTCATCCGTCGAAGTACATTTGCTAACTCGAGAAACTCATAGTGGGAATAACTGTGACGACATTAAGGTGGACATACAGTGGCATATCGGTTCTGTAGGACTGGCCATAGCAAGAATGATAAAGGCCTAAAGAAATGGGAGCAGCTGTTAGGAGTAACTATGACTCTCTTAAGGTAGCCAAATGCCTCGACACTCTGCGAAATTTATTTGAAATCTCGAGGATATCGTCGTTGGAGTAACTCAGACAATGTTAAGGTGGACATGCTGTACCATGTCGCTTCTGCATTACTGGCCGCAATACCAATTAAAGATAGGAAAGGTTCAAAGAAAGGGGAGCAGCGGGCAGCAGTAACTGTTACTCTCTTAAGGTAGCCAAATGCCTCATCACTCTGCGAAATTTATTTGAAAACTCGTCGATATCGTCGTTGGAGTAACTCAGACAACGTTAAGGAGGACAAGGTGCAGCAATTCGCTTCTGATTGGACATTCCGCAGAACGAATTAAAGAGAGGATAGATTCAAATGGTGGGGAGCATCTGGCTGCAGTACCTACGACTCTCTTAAGGTAGCCAAATGCCTCGTCATCCGGCGAAGTACATTTGCTAACTCAAGAAACTCGTAGTGGGAGTATCTGTGACGACGTTAAGGTGGACATACAGTGGCATATCGGTTCTGTAGGACTGGCCATAGCAAGAATGATAAAGGCCTAAAGAAATGGGAGCAGCCGGCAGGAGAATGTATGACTCTCTTAAGGTAGCCAAATGCCTCGTCACTCTGCGAAATATGTTTGAAAACTAAAGGATATCGTCGTTGGAGTAACTCAGACACCGTTAAGGTGGACAAGTTGCAGCATTTCGCTACTGATTGGACATTGCGCAGTACGAATTAAAGAGAGGAAAGATTCAAAGGAACGGGAGCATCTGGCTGCAATAACTGTGACTCTCTTAAGGCAGCCAAATGCCTCGTCATCCGTCGACGTACATTTGCTAACTCGAGAAACTCATAGTGGGAATAACTGTGACGACGTTAAGGTGGACATACAGTGGCATATCGGTTCTGTAGGACTGGCCATAGCAAGAATGATAAAGGCCTAAAGAAATGGGAGCAGCCGGCAGGAGAATGTATGACTCTCTTAAGGTAGCCAAATGCCTCGTCACTCTGCGAAATATGTTTGAAAACTAGAGGATATCGTCGTTGGAGTAACTCAGACAACGTTAAGGTGGACAAGTTGCAGCATTTCGCTTCTGATTGGACATTCCGCAGAACGAATTAAAGAGAGGAAAGATTCAAAGGAAGAGGAGCATCTGGCTGCAGTAACTATGACTCTCTTAAGGTAGCCGAATGCCTCGTCATCCGGCGAAGTACATTTGCTAACTCGAGTAACTCGTAGTGGGAATAACTGTGACGATATTAAGGTGGACATACAGTGGCATATCGGTTCAGTAGTACTGGCCATAGCATGAATGATAAAAACCTAAAGAAATGGGAGCAGCCGGCAGGAGTAACTATGACTCTCTTAAGGCAGCCAAATGCCTCGTCACTCTGCGAAATTTATTTGGAAACTCGAAAATATCGTCGTTGGAGTAACCCAGACAACGTTAAGGTGGACATGCTGTACCATTTCGCTTCTGCAGGACTGGCCGCAATACGAATTAAAGAGAGGAAAGATTCACAGAAGGGGGAGCAGCTGGCAGCAGTAACTATGACTCTCTTAAGTTAGCCAAATGCCTCGTCACTCTGCGAAATTTACTTGAAAACTCGTCGATATCGTCGTTGGAGTAACACAGACAACGGTAAGGTAGACAAGTTGCAGCATTTCGCACTGATTGGACATTCCGCAGTACGAATTATAGAGAGGAAAGATTCAAAGAAAGGGGAGCAGCGTGCAGCAGTAACTATGACTCTCTTAAGTTAGCCAAATGTCTCGTCACTCTGCGAAATTAATTTGAAAACTCGTGGATATCGTCGTTGGAGTAACTCAGACAACGTTAAGGTGGACAACTTGCAGCATTTCGCAACTGATTGGACATTGCGCAGTACGAATTAAAGAGAGGAAAGATTCAAAGGAACGGGAGCATCTGGCTGCAATAACTGTGACTCTCTTAAGGCAGCCAAATGCCTCGTCATCCGTCGACGTACATTTGCTAACTCGAGAAACTCATAGTGGGAATAACTGTGACGACGTTAAGGTGGACATACAGTGGCATATCGGTTCTGTAGGACTGGCCATAGCAAGAATGATAAAGGCCTAAAGAAATGGGAGCAGCCGGCAGGAGAATGTATGACTCTCTTAAGGTAGCCAAATGCCTCGTCACTCTGCGAAATATGTTTGAAAACTAGAGGATATCGTCGTTGGAGTAACTCAGACAACGTTAAGGTGGACAAGTTGCAGCATTTCGCTTCTGATTGGACATTCCGCAGAACGAATTAAAGAGAGGAAAGATTCAAAGGAAGAGGAGCATCTGGCTGCAGTAACTATGACTCTCTTAAGGTAGCCGAATGCCTCGTCATCCGGCGAAGTACATTTGCTAACTCGAGTAACTCGTAGTGGGAATAACTGTGACGATATTAAGGTGGACATACAGTGGCATATCGGTTCAGTAGTACTGGCCATAGCATGAATGATAAAAACCTAAAGAAATGGGAGCAGCCGGCAGGAGTAACTATGACTCTCTTAAGGCAGCCAAATGCCTCGTCACTCTGCGAAATTTATTTGGAAACTCGAAAATATCGTCGTTGGAGTAACCCAGACAACGTTAAGGTGGACATGCTGTACCATTTCGCTTCTGCAGGACTGGCCGCAATACGAATTAAAGAGAGGAAAGATTCACAGAAGGGGGAGCAGCTGGCAGCAGTAACTATGACTCTCTTAAGTTAGCCAAATGCCTCGTCACTCTGCGAAATTTACTTGAAAACTCGTCGATATCGTCGTTGGAGTAACACAGACAACGGTAAGGTAGACAAGTTGCAGCATTTCGCACTGATTGGACATTCCGCAGTACGAATTATAGAGAGGAAAGATTCAAAGAAAGGGGAGCAGCGTGCAGCAGTAACTATGACTCTCTTAAGTTAGCCAAATGTCTCGTCACTCTGCGAAATTAATTTGAAAACTCGTGGATATCGTCGTTGGAGTAACTCAGACAACGTTAAGGTGGACAACTTGCAGCATTTCGCTACTGATTGGACATTCCGCAGTACGAATTATAGAGAGGAAAGATTCAAAGGAAGGGGAGCATCTGGCTGCAGTAACTGTGACTCTCTTAAGGTAGCCAAATGCCTCGTCGTCCGTCGAAGTACATTTGCTAACTCGAGATACTCATAGTGGGAATGACTGTGACGACATGAAGGTGGACATACAGTGGCATATCGGTTCTGTAGGACTGGCCATAGCAAGAATAATGAAGGCCTAAGGAAATGGGAGTAGCTGTTAGGAGTAACTATGACTCTCTTAAGGTAGCCAAATGCCTCGTCACTCTGCGAAATTTATTTGAGAACTCGAGGATATCGTCGTTGGAGTAACTCAGACAATGTTAAGGTGGACATGCTGTACCATTTCGCTTCTGCATTACTGGCCGCAATACCAATTAAAGAGAGGAAAGGTTCAAAGAAAGGGGAGCAGCGGGCAGCAGTAACTATGACTCTCTTAAGATAGCCAAATGCCTCATCACTCTGCGAAATTTATTTGAAAACTCGTCGATATCGTCGTTGGGGTAACTCAGACAACGTTAAGGAGGACAAGTTGCAGCATTTCGCTTCTGATTGGACATTCCGCAGAACGAATTAAAGAGAGGAAAGATTCAAAGGAAGAGGAGCATCTGGCTGCAGTAACTATGACTCTCTTAAGGTAGCCGAATGCCTCGTCATATGGCGAAGTACATTTGCTAACTCGAGTAACTCGTAGTGGGAATAACTGTGACGATATTAAGGTGGACATACAGTGGCATATCGGTTCAGTAGTACTGGCCATAGCATGAATGATAAAAACCTAAAGAAATGGGAGCAGCCGGCAGGAGTAACTATGACTCTCTTAAGGCAGCCAAATGCCTCGTCACTCTGCGAAATTTATTTGGAAACTCGAAAATACCGTCGTTGGAGTAACCCAGACAACGTTAAGGTGGACATGCTGTACCATTTCGCTTCTGCAGGACTGGCCGCAATACGAATTAAAGAGAGGAAAGATTCACAGAAGGGGGAGCAGCTGGCAGCAGTAACTATGACTCTCTTAAGTTAGCCAAATGCCACGTCACTCTGCGATATTTATTTGAAAACTCGTGGATATCGTCGTTGGAGTAACTCAGACAACGTTAAGGTGGACAAGTTGCAGCATTTCGCTACTGATTGGACATTCCGCATTACGAATTAAAGAGAGGAAAGATTCAAAGGAAGGGGAGCATCTGGCTGCAGTAACTGTGACTCTCTTAAGGTAGCCAAATGCTTCGTCATCCGTCGAAGTACATTTTCTAACTCGAGAAACTCATAGTGGGAATAACTGTGACGACATTAAGGTGGACATACAGTGGCATATCGGTTCTGTAGGACTGGCCATAGCAAGAATGATAAAGGCCTAAAGAAATGGGAGCAGCTGTTTGGAGTAACTATGACTCTCTTAAGGTAGCCAAATGCCTCGACACTCTGCGAAATTTATTTGAAATCTCGAGGATATCGTCGTTGGAGTAACTCAGACAATGTTAAGGTGGACATGCTGTACCATGTCGCTTCTGCATTACTGGCCGCAATACCAATTAAAGATAGGAAAGGTTCAAAGAAAGGGGAGCAGCGGGCAGCAGTAACTGTTACTCTCTTAAGGTAGCCAAATGCCTCATCACTCTGCGAAATTTATTTGAAAACTCGTCGATATCGTCGTTGGAGTAACTCAGACAACGTTAAGGAGGACAAGGTGCAGCAATTCGCTTCTGATTGGACATTCCGCAGAACGAATTAAAGAGAGGATAGATTCAAATGGTGGGGAGCATCTGGCTGCAGTACCTACGACTCTCTTAAGGTAGCCAAATGCCTCGTCATCCGGCGAAGTACATTTGCTAACTCAAGAAACTCGTAGTGGGAGTATCTGTGACGACGTTAAGGTGGACATACAGTGGCATATCGGTTCTGTAGGACTGGCCATAGCAAGAATGATAAAGGCCTAAAGAAATGGGAGCAGCCGGCAGGAGAATGTATGACTCTCTTAAGGTAGCCAAATGCCTCGTCACTCTGCGAAATATGTTTGAAAACTAGAGGATATCGTCGTTGGAGTAACTCAGACAACGTTAAGGTGGACAAGTTGCAGCATTTCGCTACTGATTGGACATTGCGCAGTACGAATTAAAGAGAGGAAAGATTGAAAGGAACGGGAGCATCTGGCTGCATTAACTGTGACTCTCTTAAGGCAGCCAAATGCCTCGTCATCCGTCGACGTACATTTGCTAACTCAAGAAACTCATAGTGGGAATAACTGTGACGACGTTAAGGTGGACATACAGTGGCATATCGGTTCTGTAGGACTGGCCATAGCAAGAATGACAAAGGCCTAAAGAAATGGGAGCAGCTGTTAGGAGTAACTATGACTCTCTTAAGGTAGCCAAATGCCTCGTCACTCTGCGAAATTTATTTGAGAACTCGAGGATATCGTCGTTGGAGTAACTCAGACAATGTTAAGGTGGACATGCTGTACCATTTCGCTTCTGCATTACTGGCCGCAATACCAATTAAAGAGAGGAAAGGTTCAAAGAAAGGGGAGCAGCGGGCAGCAGTAACTATGACTCTCTTAAGATAGCCAAATGCCTCATCACTCTGCGAAATTTATTTGAAAACTCGTCGATATCGTCGTTGGAGTAACTCAGACAACGTTAAGGAGGACAAGTTGCAGCATTTCGCTTCTGATTGGACATTCCGCAGAACGAATTAAAGAGAGGATAGATTCAAAGGGTGGCTAGCATCTGCCTGCAGTAACTATGACTCTCTTAAGGTAGCCAAATGCCTCGTCATCCGGCGAAGTACATTTGCTAACTCAAGAAACTCGTAGTGGGAGTATCTGTGACGACGTTAAGGTGGACATACAGTGGCATATCGGTTCTGTAGGACTGGCCATAGCAAGAATGATAAAGGCCTAAAGAAATGGGAACAGCCGGAAGTAGAATGTATGACTCTCTTAAGGTAGCCAAATGCCTCGTCACTCTGCGAAATTTGTTTGAAAACTCGTCGATATCGTCGTTGGAGTAGCTCAGACAACGTTAAGGTGGACAAGTTGCAGCCTTTCGCTTCTGATTTGACATTCCGCAGAACGAATTAAAGAGAGGAAAGATTCAAAGGGTGGGGAGCATCTGGCAGCAGTAACTATGACTCTCTTAAGGTAGCCAAATGCCTCGTCACTCTGCGAAATTTACTTGAAAACTCGTCGATATCGTCGTTGGAGTAACACAGACAACGGTAAGGTAGACAAGTTGCAGCATTTCGCACTGATTGGACATTCCGCAGTACGAATTATAGAGAGGAAAGATTCAAAGAAAGGGGAGCAGGGTGCAGCAGTAACTATGACTCTCTTAAGTTAGCCAAATGTCTCGTCACTCTGCGAAATTTATTTGAAAACTCGTGGATATCGTCGTTGGAGTAACTCAGACAACGTTAAGGTGGATAAGTTGCAGCATTTCGCATCTGATTGGACATACCGCAGTACGAATTAAAGAGAGGAAAGATTCAAAGGAAGAGGAGCATCTGGCTGCAGTAACTATGACTCTCTTAAGGTAGCCGAATACCTCGTCATCCGGCGAAGTACATTTGCTAACTCGAGTAACTCGTAGTGGGAATAACTGTGACGACAATAAGGTGGACATACAGTGGCATATCGGTTCAGTAGGACTGGCCATATCATGAATGATAAAGGCCTAAAGAAATGGGAGCAGCCGGCAGGAGTAACTATGACTCTCTTAAGGCAGCCAAATGCCTCGTCACTCTGCGAAATTTATTTGAGAACTCGAGGATATCGTCGTTGGAGTAACTCAGACAATGTTAAGGTGGACATGCTGTACCATTTCGCTTCTGCATTACTGGCCGCAATACCAATTAAAGAGAGGAAAGGTTCAAAGAAAGGGGAGCAGCGGGCAGCAGTAACTATGACTCTCTTAAGATAGCCAAATGCCTCATCATTCTGCGAAATTTATTTGAAAACTCGTCGATATCGTCGTTGGAGTAACTCAGACAACGTTAAGGAGGACAAGTTGCAGCATTTCGCTTCTGATTGGACATTCCGCAGAACGAATTAAAGAGAGGATAGATTCAAAGGGTGGGGAGCATCTGGCTGCAGTAACTATGACTCTCTTAAGGTAGCCAAATGCCTCGTCATCCGGCGAAATACATTTGCTAACTCAAGAAACTCGTAGTGGGAGTATCTGTGACGACGTTAAGGTGGACATACAGTGGCATATCGGTTCTGTAGGACTGGCCATAGCAAGAATGATAAAGGAACAAAGAAATGGGAGTAGCCGGCAGTAGAATGTATGACTCTCTTAAGGTAGCCAAATGCCTCGTCACTCTGCGAAATTTGTTTGAAAACTCGTCGATATCGTCGTTGGAGTAACTCAGACAACGTTAAGGTGGACAAGTTGCAGCCTTTCGCTTCTGATTTGACATTCCGCAGAACGAATTAAAGAGAGGAAAGATTCGAAGGGTGGGGAGCATCTGGCAGCAGTAACTATGACTCTCTTAAGGTAGCCAAATGCCTCGTCACTCTGCGAAATTTACTTGAAAACTCGTCGATATCGTCGTTGGAGTAACACAGACAACGGTAAGGTAGACAAGTTGCAGCATTTCGCACTGATTGGACATTCCGCAGTACGCATTATAGAGAGGAAAGATTCAAAGAAAGGGGAGCAGCGTGCAGCAGTAACTATGACTCTCTTAAGTTAGCCAAATGTCTCGTCACTCTGCGAAATTTATTTGAAAACTCGTGGATATCGTCGTTGGAGTAACTCAGACAACGTTAAGGTGGACAAGTTGCAGCATTTCGCTACTGATTGGACATTCCGCAGTACGATTTATAGAGAGGAAAGATTCAAAGGAAGGGGAGCATCTGGCTGCAGTAACTGTGACTCTCTTAAGGTAGCCAAATGCCTCGTCATCCGTCGAAGTACATTTGCTAACTCGAGATACTCATAGTGGGAATGACTGTGACGACTTTAAGGTGGACATACAGTGGCATATCGGTTATGTAGAACTGGCCATAGCAAGAATGATAAAGGCCTAAAGAAATGGGAGCAGCTGGCAGGAGTAACTATGACTCTTCTAAGGTAGTCAAATGCCTCGTCACTCTGCGAAATTTATTTGAAAACTCGTCGATATCGTCGTTGGAGTAACTCAGACAACGTTAAGGTGGATAAGTTGCAGCATTTCGCATCTGATTGGACATACCGCAGTACGAATTAAAGAGAGGAAAGATTCAAAGGAAGAGGAGCATCTGGCTGCAGTAACTATGACTCTCTTAAGGTAGCCGAATGCCTCGTCATCCGGCGAAGTACATTTGCTAACTCGTGTAACTCGTAGTGGGAATAACTGTGACGACAATAAGGTGGGCTTACAGTGGCATATCGGTTCAGCAGGACTGGCCATAGCATGAATGATAAAGGCCTAAAGAAATGGGAGCAGCCGGCAGGAGTAACTATGACTCTCTTAAGGCAGCCAAATGCCTCGTCACTCTGCGAAATTTATTTGGAAACTCGAAAATATCGTCGTTGGAGTAACCCAGACAACGTGAAGGTGGACATGCTGTACCATTTCGCTTCTGCAGGACTGGCCGCAATACGAATTAAAGAGAGGAAAGATTCAAAGAAGGGGGAGCAGCTGGCAGCAGTAACTATGACTCTCTTAAGTTAGCCAAATGCCACGTCACTCTGCGATATTTATCTTAAAAACTCGTGGATATCGTCGTTGGAGTAACTCAGACAACGTTAAGGTGGACAAGTTGCAGCATTTCGCTACTGATTGGACATTCCGCAGTACGAATTAAAGAGAGGAAAGATTCAAAGGAAGGGGAGCATCTGGCTGCAGTAACTGTGACTCTCTTAAGGTAGCCAAATGCTTCGTCATCCGTCGAAGTACATTTGCTAACTCGAGAAACTCATAGTGGGAATAACTGTGACGACATTAAGGTGGACATACAGTGGCATATCGGTACTGTAGGACTGGCCATAGCAAGAATAATAAAGGCCTAAAGAAATGGGAGCAGCTGTTAGGAGTAACTATGACTCTCTTAAGGTAGCCAAATGCCTCGTCACTCTGCGAAATTTATTTGAGAACTCGAGGATATCGTCGTTGGAGTAACTCAGACAATGTTAAGGTGGACATGCTGTACCAATTCGCTTCTGCATTACTGGCCGCAATACCAATTAAAGAGAGGAAAGGTTCAAAGAAAGGGGAGCAGCGGGCAGCAGTAACTATGACTCTCTTAAGATAGCCAAATGCCTCATCACTCTGCGAAATTTATTTGAAAACTCGTCGATATCGTCGTTGGAGTAACTCAGACAACGTTAAGGAGGACAAGTTGCAGCATTTCGCTTCTGATTGGACATTCCGCAGAACGAATTAAAGAGAGGATAGATTCAAAGGTCGGGGAGCATCTGGCTGCAGTAACTATGACTCTCTTAAGGTAGCCAAATGCCTCGTCATCCGGCGAAGTACATTTGCTAACTCAAGAAACTCGTAGAGGGAGTATCTGTGACGACGTTAAGGTGGACATACAGTGGCATATCGGTTCTGTAGGACTGGCCATAGCAAGAATGATAAAGGCCCAAAGAAATGGGAGCAGCCGGCAGTAGAATGTATGACTCCCTTAAGGTAGCCAAATGCCTCGTCACTCTGCGAAATTTGTTTGAAAACTCGTCGATATCGTCGTTGGAGTAACTCAGACAACGTTAAGGTGGATAAGTTGCAGCATTTCGCTACTGATTGGACATTCCGCAGTACGAATTAAAGAGGAAAAAGATTCAAAGGAAGGGGAGCATCTGGCTGCAGTAACTGTGACTCTCTTAAGGTATCCAAATGCTTCGTCATCCGTCGAAGTACATTTGCTAACTCGAGAAACTCATAGTGGGAATAACTGTGACGACATTAAGGTGGACATACAGTGGCATATCGGTTCTGTAGGACTGGCCATAGCAAGAATAATAAAGGCCTAAGGAAATGGGAGCAGCTGTTAGGAGTAACTATGACTCTCTTAAGGTAGCCAAATGCCTCGTCACTCTGCGAAATTTATTTGAGAACTCGAGGATATCGTCGTTGGAGTAACTCAGACAATGTTAAGGTGGACATGCTGTACCATTTCGCTTCTGCATTACTGGCCGCAATGCCAATTAAAGAGAGGAAAGGTTCAAAGAAAGGGGAGCAGCGGGCAGCAGTAACTATGACTCTCTTAAGATAGCCAAATGCCTCATCACTCTGCGAAATTTATTTGAAAACTCGTCGATATCGTCGTTGGAGTAACTCAGACAACGTTAAGGAGGACAAGTTGCAGCATTTCGCTTCTGATTGGACATTCCGCAGAACGAATTAAAGAGAGGATAGATTCAAAGGGTGGGGAGCATCTGGCTGCAGTAACTATGACTCTCTTAAGGTAGCCAAATGCCTCGTCATCCGGCGAAATACATTTGCTAACTCAAGAAACTCGTAGTGGGAGTATCTGTGACGACGTTAAGGTGGACATACAGTGGCATATCGGTTCTGTAGGACTGGCCATAGCAAGAATGATAAAGGCCTAAAGAAATGGGAAC
This sequence comes from Schistocerca americana, assembly GCF_021461395.2. Taxonomy (NCBI): domain Eukaryota; kingdom Metazoa; phylum Arthropoda; class Insecta; order Orthoptera; family Acrididae; genus Schistocerca; species Schistocerca americana. The sequence continues at coordinate 711,371,560 of NC_060123.1, forward strand.
AGCTGGCAGGAGTAACTATGACTCTTCTAAGGTAGTCAAATGCCTCGTCACTCTGCGAAATTTATTTGAAAACTCGTCGATATCGTCGTTGGAGTAACTCAGACAACGTTAAGGTGGATAAGTTGCAGCATTTCGCATCTGATTGGACATACCGCAGTACGAATTAAAGAGAGGAAAGATTCAAAGGAAGAGGAGCATCTGGCCGCAGTAACTATGACTCTCTTAAGGTAGCCGAATGCCTCGTCATCCGGCGAAGTACATTGGCTAACTCGAGTAACTCGTAGTGGGAATAACTGTGATGACAATAAGGTGGACATACAGTGGCATATCGGTTCAGTAGGACTGGCCATAGCATGAATGATAAAGGCCTAAAGAAATGGGAGCAGCCGGCAGGAGTAACTATGACTCTCTTAAGGCAGCCAAATGCCTCGTCACTCTGCGAGATTTATTTGGAAACTCGAAAATATCGTCGTTGGAGTAACCCAGACAACGTGAAGGTGGACATGCTGTACCATTTCGCTTCTGCAGGACTGGCCGCAATACGAATTATAGAGAGGAAAGATTCAAAGAAGGGGGAGCAGCTGGCAGCAGTAACTATGACTCTCTTAAGTTAGCCAAATGCCACGTCACTCTGCGATATTTATTTGAAAACTCGTGGATATCGTCGTTGGAGTAACTCAGACAACGTTAAGGTGGACAAGTTGCAGCATTTCGCTACTGATTGGACATTCCGCAGTACGAATTAAAGAGGAAAAAGATTCAAAGGAAGGGGAGCATCTGGCTGCAGTAACTGTGACTCTCTTAAGGTATCCAAATGCTTCGTCATCCGTCGAAGTACATTTGCTAACTCGAGAAACTCATAGTGGGAATAACTGTGACGACATTAAGGTGGACATACAGTGGCATATCGGTTCTGTAGGACTGGCCATAGCAAGAATAATAAAGGCCTAAGGAAATGGGAGCAGCTGTTAGGAGTAACTATGACTCTCTTAAGGTAGCCAAATGCCTCGTCACTCTGCGAAATTTATTTGAGAACTCGAGGATATCGTCGTTGGAGTAACTCAGACAACGTTAAGGTGGACATGCTGTACCATTTCGCTTCTGCATTACTGGCCGCAATACCAATTAAAGAGAGGAAAGGTTCAAAGAAAGGGGAGCAGCGGGCAGCAGTAACTATGACTCTCTTAAGATAGCCAAATGCCTCATCACTCTGCGAAATTTATTTGAAAACTCGTCGATATCGTCGTTGGAGTAACTCAGACAACGTTAAGGAGGACAAGTTGCAGCATTTCGCTTCTGATTGGACATTCCGCAGAACGAATTAAAGAGAGGATAGATTCAAAGGGTGGGGAGCATCTGGCTGCAGTAACTATGACTCTCTTAAGGTAGCCAAATGCCTCGTCATCCGGCGAAATACATTTGCTAACTCAAGAAACTCGTAGTGGGAGTATCTGTGACGACGTTAAGGTGGACATACAGTGGCATATCGGTTCTGTAGGACTGGCCATAGCAAGAATGATAAAGGCCTAAAGAAATGGGAACAGCTGGCAGGAGTAACTATGACTCTTCTAAGGTAGTCAAATGCCTCGTCACTCTGCGAAATTTATTTGAAAACTCGTCGATATCGTCGTTGGAGTAACTCAGACAACGTTAAGGTGGATAAGTTGCAGCATTTCGCATCTGATTGGACATACCGCAGTACGAATTAAAGAGAGGAAAGATTCAAAGGAAGAGGAGCATCTGGCTGCAGTAACTATGACTCTCTTAAGGTAGCCGAATGCCTCGTCATCCGGCGAAGTACATTGGCTAACTCGAGTAACTCGTAGTGGGAATAACTGTGATGACAATAAGGTGGACATACAGTGGCATATCGGTTCAGTAGGACTGGCCATAGCATGAATGATAAAGGCCTAAAGAAATGGGAGCAGCCGGCAGGAGTAACTATGACTCTCTTAAGGCAGCCAAATGCCTCGTCACTCTGCGAGATTTATTTGGAAACTCGAAAATATCGTCGTTGGAGTAACCCAGACAACGTGAAGGTGGACATGCTGTACCATTTCGCTTCTGCAGGACTGGCCGCAATACGAATTATAGAGAGGAAAGATTCAAAGAAGGGGGAGCAGCTGGCAGCAGTAACTATGACTCTCTTAAGTTAGCCAAATGCCACGTCACTCTGCGATATTTATTTGAAAACTCGTGGATATCGTCGTTGGAGTAACTCAGACAACGTTAAGGTGGACAAGTTGCAGCATTTCGCTACTGATTGGACATTCCGCAGTACGAATTAAAGAGGAAAAAGATTCAAAGGAAGGGGAGCCTCTGGCTGCAGTAACTGTGACTCTCTTAAGGTATCCAAATGCTTCGTCATCCGTCGAAGTACATTTGCTAACTCGAGAAACTCATAGTGGGAATAACTGTGACGACATTAAGGTGGACATACAGTGGCATATCGGTTCTGTAGGACTGGCCATAGCAAGAATAATAAAGGCCTAAGGAAATGGGAGCAGCTGTTAGGAGTAACTATGACTCTCTTAAGGTAGCCAAATGCCTCGTCACTCTGCGAAATTTATTTGAGAACTCGAGGATATCGTCGTTGGAGTAACTCAGACAATGTTAAGGTGGACATGCTGTACCATTTCGCTTCTGCATTACTGGCCGCAATACCAATTAAAGAGAGGAAAGGTTCAAAGAAAGGGGAGCAGCGGGCAGCAGTAACTATGACTCTCTTAAGATAGCCAAATGCCTCATCACTCTGCGAAATTTATTTGAAAACTCGTCGATATCGTCGTTGGAGTAACTCAGACAACGTTAAGGAGGACAAGTTGCAGCATTTCGCTTCTGATTGGACATTCCGCAGAACGAATTAAAGAGAGGATAGATTCAAAGGGTGGGGAGGATCTGGCTGCAGTAACTATGACTCTCTTAAGGTAGCCAAATGCCTCGTCATCCGGCGAAATACATTTGCTAACTCAAGAAACTCGTAGTGGGAGTATCTGTGACGACGTTAAGGTGGACATACAGTGGCATATCGGTTCTGTAGGACTGGCCATAGCAAGAATGATAAAGGCCTAAAGAAATGGGAACAGCTGGCAGGAGTAACTATGACTCTTCTAAGGTAGTCAAATGCCTCGTCACTCTGCGAAATTTATTTGAAAACTCGTCGATATCGTCGTTGGAGTAACTCAGACAACGTTAAGGGGATACGGAATCACCTATCCCCGCAATGTTAATATATGCCTACTATAGGGAACATTTTCTCTCAAACTACTGGAGACAGAGAGGTAAAAATTTTACTGTATGTGCATTCATATGTTACAACAATACTGAAACAACAGTTTATTGTCAAAGTATTTTCTTACAGAGATATTGTACATTTATTTTTAAGTAAATTTTTTCCATCGCTTTTTACTAGACTATCACCCCTAAGTCTTTTGTAAATCAAGTAATTAAAAAATCGTTGTTTCAGTATGTAATAGGGACCTATGTCACTACGTCATAAAAATTTCAGACTTCTAGGTTGACCAGTACCTGAGATAATGTTCCTAGATGAAGTAAAAAGTAAACTTACGGGAAACGGAGAAAGAAGATTAAAACATTCCTGATCCGTAGCTAATACCCCCTTCACAGTCTTCATAATCATCTTCAAGTCTTCTTTTGGCACCCCTCTGCACCTGTCTTGCTTTTTTCACTAATGTCTTGATTATATTATCAGCATGCCTTAGTCTGTGCTGATCTAAAAAGAACATAGCACGTACCGTACGGGAACCAACACACATACCCAACTTTTGAAGGACCTGGCATTTAGTTATATTTCCAAGATTGAAGGTTGCCACAGCATCATACACACCAAAATGTAGTGTATTAATTCCGACAAACACTGTTTTTGGGAGACGATGCCATATCACACTATTCAAACGCTCGTTGGGGTTCTGCGTTTTTCCGTGAAGACATTTCATCAGAAGACTTCTGTCAGCCAGATCTCTGAAAATGGGCTTTATTTCTGCCATGATGGCTGATGGTAGACTGTGGTGGTGAATGTATTTCTCTTCTGTTGTTAGTCCCCTATTGTATTTACACCAGCTGTTTTCACCTTTGGGGCACAAACCATGTTGTGGATGCTCATCCGTGGATGCGGTGTGGAAATATAAAGCCCATATAGCTCTCCTCATTTCTTCAAGATTGCCTGTATTTTGCCTGATTGCAAGGCCATAGCAGTTCTGAATGTGGTCTATTATGGAATCAGTCAATCTTCCTCTGCCATCCAAGGTTTTCCCATCATCTAGTTTTTTCCCTTTCATAACTGATTTTAACCTTCTCAGCCTGGCACCCATTCTCTTCTGCACATGTCCTATACATTCAAGTTTGCTTATATTTACACTGTTCCCATATGGTTTGCTTTCCAAAACTTCTTTGAATGCTTTAGAGTCACCATCTCCCAGATATTTGACATAGCGAACATTATACCACTGTGAAGAGCGATGAAAAATTTTCTTCACCCCAGCAACCTCCATGCCACCACTACTACCATAATAATTAGCAATACAGTCATCACTGTGTTCATTTTTCAGCCTGCCTGTGCACCTACAGTATTTAGACATTATTGCAACATCAATAACCTTGCCAGTATCAACACTAGTTGCTGTTACAACACCATTGTTGGAGGTGTGGCCCCTTTTCTGCCACGTGCCATCAAACGCCACTGTGAGGTCACGACTGCCGTCATTTTCTTCCACTGCTTCTTCCACAGCAACCTGCATTGACTTCTGTGCTACATCTTCAACTGCAGATCCTAGTACATAATTGTAAGCTTCAAACTTTGAAGGTGCACTTGGAAGATTTAGAACACCACATAGCATATCACCAGCTGCTTTGCCCTTACCAATTGCTCGCAATCCATAAACTAACCTAATATTTACACTATAAAGTTCAGTTTTCTTGTATCCATTATTTACAGTTACTGAAACCGAACTTGGAAACTTACAGCTGTATTTACAAACACTGCATATTAAATTAAACTGGGCAGCCAGGCCAACATGGGATTCTACTTTCAGAGAAACGTTTCCATGACATTTTTTGCAGCACAAACTGTTTTCAAGAGCTTCACACAATATATTCGTATCAATGAGTTCAAAAACTTCATTCCCTCTATCAAGTAAATTATATTTCTCTTCCAAATCTCTTAGTTTTTTATGAGAAGCACTGTTTTCATTTGGTGTAAGTTCGTTCGGCAAATCAGTAATAAGTGGATTCACATTTTCCAACAGTGATGATGATGAACTGCTTTGCTTTGCTAATGAATCATTATTTCTTTTCTTTTGCCAGTTCACACGCTTTTTAAATACTTTTGCTTTAGCTCTAGGCATTTTCACTGCGAAAAATGAAGCACTAAATACGAAATAACTCAACAACAACTACTTTCTTATATCACACTGTTTACAAAACAGTCCCGCCACAAAGTCAAAGAGTAACTTGAGGAAACCAGAGAGAAACATTTTCGGGCAACTAGTGTATAAATAGTCGCTGGAAACCGGGATATTTGAATTCATGTCACTTTAAAGGTACTGCCAAAAAGTTCATGGTCAGCCACGAGAGACGTGTATAACTAAAGCGCAATACCCGATCTCACAAATATATAAAAATAAAATAGTTATAATTGTAGTAGAGCTATGTATGATACGTCATTTTAAAGAGGAAACATGGCAGAATATAATACGCCAATAAAAAAAAATTCGATTTTTTAACCCAAAATCCGATTCCGTATCCCCTTAGACTCTCTTAAGATAGCCAAATGCCTCATCACTCTGCGAAATTTATTTGAAAACTCGTCGATATCGTCGTTGGAGTAACTCAGACAACGTTAAGGAGGACAAGTTGCAGCATTTCGCTTCTGATTGGACATTCCGCAGAACGAATTAAAGAGAGGATAGATTCAAAGGGTGGGGAGCATCTGGCTGCAGTAACTATGACTCTCTTAAGGTGGCCAAATGCCTCGTCATCCGGCGAAATACATTTGCTAACTCAAGAAACTCGTAGTGGGAGTATCTGTGACGACGTTAAGGTGGACATACAGTGGCATATCGGTTCTGTAGGACTGGCCATAGCAAGAATGATAAAGGCCTAAAGAAATGGGAACAGCTGGCAGGAGTAACTATGACTCTTCTAAGGTAGTCAAATGCCTCGTCACTCTGCGAAATTTATTTGAAAACTCGTCGATATCGTCGTTGGAGTAACTCAGACAACGTTAAGGTGGATAAGTTGCAGCATTTCGCATCTGATTGGACATACCGCAGTACGAATTAAAGAGAGGAAAGATTCAAAGGAAGAGGAGCATCTGGCTGCAGTAACTATGACTCTCTTAAGGTAGCCGAATGCCTCGTCATCCGGCGAAGTACATTGGCTAACTCGAGTAACTCGTAGTGGGAATAACTGTGATGACAATAAGGTGGACATACAGTGGCATATCGGTTCAGTAGGACTGGCCATAGCATGAATGATAAAGGCCTAAAGAAATGGGAGCAGCCGGCAGGAGTAACTATGACTCTCTTAAGGCAGCCAAATGCCTCGTCACTCTGCGAGATTTATTTGGAAACTCGAAAATATCGTCGTTGGAGTAACCCAGACAACGTGAAGGTGGACATGCTGTACCATTTCGCTTCTGCAGGACTGGCCGCAATACGAATTATAGAGAGGAAAGATTCAAAGAAGGGGGAGCAGCTGGCAGCAGTAACTATGACTCTCTTAAGTTAGCCAAATGCCACGTCACTCTGCGATATTTATTTGAAAACTCGTGGATATCGTCGTTGGAGTAACTCAGACAACGTTAAGGTGGACAAGTTGCAGCATTTCGCTACTGATTGGACATTCCGCAGTACGAATTAAAGAGGAAAAAGATTCAAAGGAAGGGGAGCATCTGGCTGCAGTAACTGTGACTCTCTTAAGGTATCCAAATGCTTCGTCATCCGGCGAAGTACATTTGCTAACTCGAGAAACTCATAGTGGGAATAACTGTGACGACATTAAGGTGGACATACAGTGGCATATCGGTTCTGTAGGACTGGCCATAGCAAGAATAATAAAGGCCTAAGGAAATGGGAGCAGCTGTTAGGAGTAACTATGACTCTCTTAAGGTAGCCAAATGCCTCGTCACTCTGCGAAATTTATTTGAGAACTCGAGGATATCGTCGTTGGAGTAACTCAGACAATGTTAAGGTGGACATGCTGTACCATTTCGCTTCTGCATTACTGGCCGCAATACCAATTAAAGAGAGGAAAGGTTCAAAGAAAGGGGAGCAGCGGGCAGCAGTAACTATGACTCTCTTAAGATAGCCAAATGCCTCATCACTCTGCGAAATTTATTTGAAAACTCGTCGATATCGTCGTTGGAGTAACTCAGACAACGTTAAGGAGGACAAGTTGCAGCATTTCGCTTCTGATTGGACATTCCGCAGAACGAATTAAAGACAGGATAGATTCAAAGGGTGGGGAGCATCTGGCTGCAGTAACTATGACTCCCTTAAGGTAGCCAAATGCCTCGTCATCCGGCGAAATACATTTGCTAACTCAAGAAACTCGTAGTGGGAGTATCTGTGACGACGTTAAGGTGGACATACAGTGGCATATCGGTTCTGTAGGACTGGCCATAGCAAGAATGATAAAGGCCCAAAGAAATGGGAGTAGCCGGCAGTAGAATGTATGACTCTCTTAAGGTAGCCAAATGCCTCGTCACTCTGCGAAATTTGTTTGAAAACTCGTCGATATCGTCGTTGGAGTAACTCAGACAACGTTAAGGTGGACAAGTTGCAGCCTTTCGCTTCTGATTTGACATTCCGCAGAACGAATTAAAGAGAGGAAAGATTCGAAGGGTGGGGAGCATCTGGCAGCAGTAACTATGACTCACTTAAGGTAGCCAAATGCCTCGTCACTCTACGAAATTTACTTGAAAACTCGTCGATATCGTCGTTGGAGTAACACAGACAACGGTAAGGTAGACAAGTTGCAGCATTTCGCACTGATTGGACATTCCGCAGTACGTATTATAGAGAGGAAAGATTCAAAGAAAGGGGAGCAGCGTGCAGCAGTAACTATGACTCTCTTAAGTTAGCCAAATGTCTCGTCACTCTGCGAAATTTATTTGAAAACTCGTGGATATCGTCGTTGGAGTAACTCAGACAACGTTAAGGTGGACACGTTGCAGCATTTCGCTACTGATTGGACATTCCGCAGTACGATTTATAGAGAGGAAAGATTCAAAGGAAGGGGAGCATCTGGCTGCAGTAACTGTGACTCTCTTAAGGTAGCCAAATGCCTCGTCATCCGTCGAAGTACATTTGCTAACTCGAGATACTCATAGTGGGAATGACTGTGACGACATTAAGGTGGACATACAGTGGCATATCGGTTATGTAGAACTGGCCATAGCATGAATGATAAAGGCCTAAAGAAATGGGAGCAGCTGGCAGGAGTAACTATGACTCTTCTAAGGTAGTCAAATGCCTCGTCACTCTGCGAAATTTATTTGAAAACTCGTCGATATCGTCGTTGGAGTAACTCAGACAACGTTAAGGTGGATAAGTTGCAGCATTTCGCATCTGATTGGACATACCGCAGTACGAATTAAAGAGAGGAAAGATTCAAAGGAAGAGGAGCATCTGGCTGCAGTAACTATGACTCTCTTAAGGTAGCCGAATGCCTCGTCATCCGGCGAAGTACATTGGCTAACTCGAGTAACTCGTAGTGGGAATAACTGTGATGACAATAAGGTGGACATACAGTGGCATATCGGTTCAGTAGGACTGGCCATAGCATGAATGATAAAGGCCTAAAGAAATGGGAGCAGCCGGCAGGAGTAACTATGACTCTCTTAAGGCAGCCAAATGCCTCGTCACTCTGCGAGATTTATTTGGAAACTCGAAAATATCGTCGTTGGAGTAACCCAGACAACGTGAAGGTGGACATGCTGTACCATTTCGCTTCTGCAGGACTGGCCGCAATACGAATTATAGAGAGGAAAGATTCAAAGAAGGGGGAGCAGCTGGCAGCAGTAACTATGACTCTCTTAAGTTAGCCAAATGCCACGTCACTCTGCGATATTTATTTGAAAACTCGTGGATATCGTCGTTGGAGTAACTCAGACAACGTTAAGGTGGACAAGTTGCAGCATTTCGCTACTGATTGGACATTCCGCAGTACGAATTAAAGAGGAAAAAGATTCAAAGGAAGGGGAGCATCTGGCTGCAGTAACTGTGACTCTCTTAAGGTATCCAAATGCTTCGTCATCCGGCGAAGTACATTTGCTAACTCGAGAAACTCATAGTGGGAATAACTGTGACGACATTAAGGTGGACATACAGTGGCATATCGGTTCTGTAGGACTGGCCATAGCAAGAATAATAAAGGCCTAAGGAAATGGGAGCAGCTGTTAGGAGTAACTATGACTCCCTTAAGGTAGCCAAATGCCTCGTCATCCGGCGAAATACATTTGCTAACTCAAGAAACTCGTACTGGGAGTATCTGTGACGACGTTAAGGTGGACATACAGTGGCATATCGGTTCTGTAGGACTGGCCATAGCAAGAATGATAAAGGCCCAAAGAAATGGGAGTAGCCGGCAGTAGAATGTATGACTCTCTTAAGGTAGCCAAATGCCTCGTCACTCTGCGAAATTTGTTTGAAAACTCGTCGATATCGTCGTTGGAGTAACTCAGACAACGTTAAGGTGGACAAGTTGCAGCCTTTCGCTTCTGATTTGACATTCCGCAGAACGAATTAAAGAGAGGAAAGATTCGAAGGGTGGGGAGCATCTGGCAGCAGTAACTATGACTCACTTAAGGTAGCCAAATGCCTCGTCACTCTACGAAATTTACTTGAAAACTCGTCGATATCGTCGTTGGAGTAACACAGACAACGGTAAGGTAGACAAGTTGCAGCATTTCGCACTGATTGGACATTCCGCAGTACGTATTATAGAGAGGAAAGATTCAAAGAAAGGGGAGCAGCGTGCAGCAGTAACTATGACTCTCTTAAGTTAGCCAAATGTCTCGTCACTCTGCGAAATTTATTTGAAAACTCGTGGATATCGTCGTTGGAGTAACTCAGACAACGTTAAGGTGGACACGTTGCAGCATTTCGCTACTGATTGGACATTCCGCAGTACGATTTATAGAGAGGAAAGATTCAAAGGAAGGGGAGCATCTGGCTGCAGTAACTGTGACTCTCTTAAGGTAGCCAAATGCCTCGTCATCCGTCGAAGTACATTTGCTAACTCGAGATACTCATAGTGGGAATGACTGTGACGACATTAAGGTGGACATACAGTGGCATATCGGTTATGTAGAACTGGCCATAGCATGAATGATAAAGGCCTAAAGAAATGGGAGCAGCTGGCAGGAGTAACTATGACTCTTCTAAGGTAGTCAAATGCCTCGTCACTCTGCGAAATTTATTTGAAAACTCGTCGATATCGTCGTTGGAGTAACTCAGACAACGTTAAGGTGGATAAGTTGCAGCATTTCGCATCTGATTGGACATACCGCAGTACGAATTAAAGAGAGGAAAGATTCAAAGGAAGAGGAGCATCTGGCTGCAGTAACTATGACTCTCTTAAGGTAGCCGAATGCCTCGTCATCCGGCGAAGTACATTGGCTAACTCGAGTAACTCGTAGTGGGAATAACTGTGATGACAATAAGGTGGACATACAGTGGCATATCGGTTCAGTAGGACTGGCCATAGCAAGAATAATAAAGGCCTAAGGAAATGGGAGCAGCTGTTAGGAGTAACTATGACTCTCTTAAGGTAGCCAAATGCCTCGTCACTCTGCGAAATTTATTTGAGAACTCGAGGATATCGTCGTTGGAGTAACTCAGACAATGTTAAGGTGGACATGCTGTACCATTTCGCTTCTGCATTACTGGCCGCAATACCAATTAAAGAGAGGAAAGGTTCAAAGAAAGGGGAGCAGCGGGCAGCAGTAACTATGACTCTCTTAAGATAGCCAAATGCCTCATCACTCTGCGAAATTTATTTGAAAACTCGTCGATATCGTCGTTGGAGTAACTCAGACAACGTTAAGGAGGACAAGTTGCAGCATTTCGCTTCTGATTGGACATTCCGCAGAACGAATTAAAGACAGGATAGATTCAAAGGGTGGGGAGCATCTGGCTGCAGTAACTATGACTCCCTTAAGGTAGCCAAATGCCTCGTCATCCGGCGAAATACATTTGCTAACTCAAGAAACTCGTACTGGGAGTATCTGTGACGACGTTAAGGTGGACATACAGTGGCATATCGGTTCTGTAGGACTGGCCATAGCAAGAATGATAAAGGCCCAAAGAAATGGGAGTAGCCGGCAGTAGAATGTATGACTCTCTTAAGGTAGCCAAATGCCTCGTCACTCTGCGAAATTTGTTTGAAAACTCGTCGATATCGTCGTTGGAGTAACTCAGACAACGTTAAGGTGGACAAGTTGCAGCCTTTCGCTTCTGATTTGACATTCCGCAGAACGAATTAAAGAGAGGAAAGATTCGAAGGGTGGGGAGCATCTGGCAGCAGTAACTATGACTCACTTAAGGTAGCCAAATGCCTCGTCACTCTACGAAATTTACTTGAAAACTCGTCGATATCGTCGTTGGAGTAACACAGACAACGGTAAGGTAGACAAGTTGCAGCATTTCGCACTGATTGGACATTCCGCAGTACGTATTATAGAGAGGAAAGATTCAAAGAAAGGGGAGCAGCGTGCAGCAGTAACTATGACTCTCTTAAGTTAGCCAAATGTCTCGTCACTCTGCGAAATTTATTTGAAAACTCGTGGATATCGTCGTTGGAGTAACTCAGACAACGTTAAGGTGGACACGTTGCAGCATTTCGCTACTGATTGGACATTCCGCAGTACGATTTATAGAGAGGAAAGATTCAAAGGAAGGGGAGCATCTGGCTGCAGTAACTGTGACTCTCTTAAGGTAGCCAAATGCCTCGTCATCCGTCGAAGTACATTTGCTAACTCGAGATACTCATAGTGGGAATGACTGTGACGACATTAAGGTGGACATACAGTGGCATATCGGTTATGTAGAACTGGCCATAGCATGAATGATAAAGGCCTAAAGAAATGGGAGCAGCTGGCAGGAGTAACTATGACTCTTCTAAGGTAGTCAAATGCCTCGTCACTCTGCGAAATTTATTTGAAAACTCGTCGATATCGTCGTTGGAGTAACTCAGACAACGTTAAGGTGGATAAGTTGCAGCATTTCGCATCTGATTGGACATACCGCAGTACGAATTAAAGAGAGGAAAGATTCAAAGGAAGAGGAGCATCTGGCTGCAGTAACTATGACTCTCTTAAGGTAGCCGAATGCCTCGTCATCCGGCGAAGTACATTGGCTAACTCGAGTAACTCGTAGTGGGAATAACTGTGATGACAATAAGGTGGACATACAGTGGCATATCGGTTCAGTAGGACTGGCCATAGCATGAATGATAAAGGCCTAAAGAAATGGGAGCAGCCGGCAGGAGTAACTATGACTCTCTTAAGGCAGCCAAATGCCTCGTCACTCTGCGAGATTTATTTGGAAACTCGAAAATATCGTCGTTGGAGTAACCCAGACAACGTGAAGGTGGACATGCTGTACCATTTCGCTTCTGCAGGACTGGCCGCAATACGAATTATAGAGAGGAAAGATTCAAAGAAGGGGGAGCAGCTGGCAGCAGTAACTATGACTCTCTTAAGTTAGCCAAATGCCACGTCACTCTGCGATATTTATTTGAAAACTCGTGGATATCGTCGTTGGAGTAACTCAGACAACGTTAAGGTGGACAAGTTGCAGCATTTCGCTACTGATTGGACATTCCGCAGTACGAATTAAAGAGGAAAAAGATTCAAAGGAAGGGGAGCATCTGGCTGCAGTAACTGTGACTCTCTTAAGGTATCCAAATGCTTCGTCATCCGGCGAAGTACATTTGCTAACTCGAGAAACTCATAGTGGGAATAACTGTGACGACATTAAGGTGGACATACAGTGGCATATCGGTTCTGTAGGACTGGCCATAGCAAGAATAATAAAGGCCTAAGGAAATGGGAGCAGCTGTTAGGAGTATCTATGACTCTCTTAAGGTAGCCAAATGCCTCGTCACTCTGCGAAATTTATTTGAGAACTCGAGGATATCGTCGTTGGAGTAACTCAGACAATGTTAAGGTGGACATGCTGTACCATTTCGCTTCTGCATTACTGGCCGCAATACCAATTAAAGAGAGGAAAGGTTCAAAGAAAGGGGAGCAGCGGGCAGCAGTAACTATGACTCTCTTAAGATAGCCAAATGCCTCATCACTCTGCGAAATTTATTTGAAAACTCGTCGATATCGTCGTTGGAGTAACTCAGACAACGTTAAGGAGGACAAGTTGCAGCATTTCGCTTCTGATTGGACATTCCGCAGAACGAATTAAAGACAGGATAGATTCAAAGGGTGGGGAGCATCTGGCTGCAGTAACTATGACTCCCTTAAGGTAGCCAAATGCCTCGTCATCCGGCGAAATACATTTGCTAACTCAAGAAACTCGTAGTGGGAGTATCTGTGACGACGTTAAGGTGGACATACAGTGGCATATCGGTTCTGTAGGACTGGCCATAGCAAGAATGATAAAGGCCCAAAGAAATGGGAGTAGCCGGCGGTAGAATGTATGACTCTCTTAAGGTAGCCAAATGCCTCGTCACTCTGCGAAATTTGTTTGAAAACTCGTCGATATCGTCGTTGGAGTAACTCAGACAACGTTAAGGTGGACAAGTTGCAGCCTTTCGCTTCTGATTTGACATTCCGCAGAACGAATTAAAGAGAGGAAAGATTCGAAGGGTGGGGAGCATCTGGCAGCAGTAACTATGACTCTCTTAAGGTAGCCAAATGCCTCGTCACTCTGCGAAATTTACTTGAAAACTCGTCGATATCGTCGTTGGAGTAACACAGACAACGGTAAGGTAGACAAGTTGCAGCATTTCGCACTGATTGGACATTCCGCAGTACGAATTATAGAGAGGAAAGATTCAAAGAAAGGGGAGCAGGGTGCAGCAGTAACTATGACTCTCTTAAGTTAGCCAAATGTCTCGTCACTCTGCGAAATTTATTTGAAAACTCGTGGATATCGTCGTTGGAGTAACTCAGACAACGTTAAGGTGGACAAGTTGCAGCATTTCGCTACTGATTGGAAATTCCGCAGTACGAATTATAAAGAGGAAAGATTCAAAGGAAGGGGAGCATCTGGCTGCAGTAACTGTGACTCTCTTAAGGTAGCCAAATGCCTCGTCGTCCGTCGAGGTACATTTGCTATCTCGAGATACTCATAGTGGGAATGACTGTGACGACATTAAGGTGGACATACAGTGGCATATCGGTTCTGTAGGACTGGCCATAGCAAGAATGATAAAGGCCTAAAGAAATGGGAACAGCTGGCAGGAGTAACTATGACTCTTCTAAGGTAGTCAAATGCCTCGTCACTCTGCGAAATTTATTTGAAAACTCGTCGATATCGTCGTTGGAGTAACTCAGACAACGTTAAGGTGGATAAGTTGCAGCATTTCGCATCTGATTGGACATACCGCAGTACGAATTAAAGAGAGGAAAGATTCAAAGGAAGAGGAGCATCTGGCTGCAGTAACTATGACTCTCTTAAGGTAGCCGAATGCCTCGTCATCCGGCGAAGTACATTGGCTAACTCGAGTAACTCGTAGTGGGAATAACTGTGATGACAATAAGGTGGACATACAGTGGCATATCGGTTCAGTAGGACTGGCCATAGCATGAATGATAAAGGCCTAAAGAAATGGGAGCAGCCGGCAGGAGTAACTATGACTCTCTTAAGGCAGCCAAATGCCTCGTCACTCTGCGAGATTTATTTGGAAACTCGAAAATATCGTCGTTGGAGTAACCCAGACAACGTGAAGGTGGACATGCTGTACCATTTCGCTTCTGCAGGACTGGCCGCAATACGAATTATAGAGAGGAAAGATTCAAAGAAGGGGGAGCAGCTGGCAGCAGTAACTATGACTCTCTTAAGTTAGCCAAATGCCACGTCACTCTGCGATATTTATTTGAAAACTCGTGGATATCGTCGTTGGAGTAACTCAGACAACGTTAAGGTGGACAAGTTGCAGCATTTCGCTACTGATTGGACATTCCGCAGTACGAATTAAAGAGGAAAAAGATTCAAAGGAAGGGGAGCATCTGGCTGCAGTAACTGTGACTCTCTTAAGGTATCCAAATGCTTCGTCATCCGGCGAAGTACATTTGCTAACTCGAGAAACTCATAGTGGGAATAACTGTGACGACATTAAGGTGGACATACAGTGGCATATCGGTTCTGTAGGACTGGCCATAGCAAGAATAATAAAGGCCTAAGGAAATGGGAGCAGCTGTTAGGAGTAACTATGACTCTCTTAAGGTAGCCAAATGCCTCGTCACTCTGCGAAATTTATTTGAGAACTCGAGGATATCGTCGTTGGAGTAACTCAGACAATGTTAAGGTGGACATGCTGTACCATTTCGCTTCTGCATTACTGGCCGCAATACCAATTAAAGAGAGGAAAGGTTCAAAGAAAGGGGAGCAGCGGGCAGCAGTAACTATGACTCTCTTAAGATAGCCAAATGCCTCATCACTCTGCGAAATTTATTTGAAAACTCGTCGATATCGTCGTTGGAGTAACTCAGACAACGTTAAGGAGGACAAGTTGCAGCATTTCGCTTCTGATTGGACATTCCGCAGAACGAATTAAAGACAGGATAGATTCAAAGGGTGGGGAGCATCTGGCTGCAGTAACTATGACTCCCTTAAGGTAGCCAAATGCCTCGTCATCCGGCGAAATACATTTGCTAACTCAAGAAACTCGTAGTGGGAGTATCTGTGACGACGTTAAGGTGGACATACAGTGGCATATCGGTTCTGTAGGACTGGCCATAGCAAGAATGATAAAGGCCCAAAGAAATGGGAGTAGCCGGCAGTAGAATGTATGACTCTCTTAAGGTAGCCAAATGCCTCGTCACTCTGCGAAATTTGTTTGAAAACTCGTCGATATCGTCGTTGGAGTAACTCAGACAACGTTAAGGTGGACAAGTTGCAGCCTTTCGCTTCTGATTTGACATTCCGCAGAACGAATTAAAGAGAGGAAAGATTCGAAGGGTGGGGAGCATCTGGCAGCAGTAACTATGACTCACTTAAGGTAGCCAAATGCCTCGTCACTCTACGAAATTTACTTGAAAACTCGTCGATATCGTCGTTGGAGTAACACAGACAACGGTAAGGTAGACAAGTTGCAGCATTTCGCACTGATTGGACATTCCGCAGTACGTATTATAGAGAGGAAAGATTCAAAGAAAGGGGAGCAGCGTGCAGCAGTAACTATGACTCTCTTAAGTTAGCCAAATGTCTCGTCACTCTGCGAAATTTATTTGAAAACTCGTGGATATCGTCGTTGGAGTAACTCAGACAACGTTAAGGTGGACACGTTGCAGCATTTCGCTACTGATTGGACATTCCGCAGTACGATTTATAGAGAGGAAAGATTCAAAGGAAGGGGAGCATCTGGCTGCAGTAACTGTGACTCTCTTAAGGTAGCCAAATGCCTCGTCATCCGTCGAAGTACATTTGCTAACTCGAGATACTCATAGTGGGAATGACTGTGACGACATTAAGGTGGACATACAGTGGCATATCGGTTATGTAGAACTGGCCATAGCATGAATGATAAAGGCCTAAAGAAATGGGAGCAGCTGGCAGGAGTAACTATGACTCTTCTAAGGTAGTCAAATGCCTCGTCACTCTGCGAAATTTATTTGAAAACTCGTCGATATCGTCGTTGGAGTAACTCAGACAACGTTAAGGTGGATAAGTTGCAGCATTTCGCATCTGATTGGACATACCGCAGTACGAATTAAAGAGAGGAAAGATTCAAAGGAAGAGGAGCATCTGGCTGCAGTAACTATGACTCTCTTAAGGTAGCCGAATGCCTCGTCATCCGGCGAAGTACATTGGCTAACTCGAGTAACTCGTAGTGGGAATAACTGTGATGACAATAAGGTGGACATACAGTGGCATATCGGTTCAGTAGGACTGGCCATAGCATGAATGATAAAGGCCTAAAGAAATGGGAGCAGCCGGCAGGAGTAACTATGACTCTCTTAAGGCAGCCAAATGCCTCGTCACTCTGCGAGATTTATTTGGAAACTCGAAAATATCGTCGTTGGAGTAACCCAGACAACGTGAAGGTGGACATGCTGTACCATTTCGCTTCTGCAGGACTGGCCGCAATACGAATTATAGAGAGGAAAGATTCAAAGAAGGGGGAGCAGCTGGCAGCAGTAACTATGACTCTCTTAAGTTAGCCAAATGCCACGTCACTCTGCGATATTTATTTGAAAACTCGTGGATATCGTCGTTGGAGTAACTCAGACAACGTTAAGGTGGACAAGTTGCAGCATTTCGCTACTGATTGGACATTCCGCAGTACGAATTAAAGAGGAAAAAGATTCAAAGGAAGGGGAGCATCTGGCTGCAGTAACTGTGACTCTCTTAAGGTATCCAAATGCTTCGTCATCCGGCGAAGTACATTTGCTAACTCGAGAAACTCATAGTGGGAATAACTGTGACGACATTAAGGTGGACATACAGTGGCATATCGGTTCTGTAGGACTGGCCATAGCAAGAATAATAAAGGCCTAAGGAAATGGGAGCAGCTGTTAGGAGTATCTATGACTCTCTTAAGGTAGCCAAATGCCTCGTCACTCTGCGAAATTTATTTGAGAACTCGAGGATATCGTCGTTGGAGTAACTCAGACAATGTTAAGGTGGACATGCTGTACCATTTCGCTTCTGCATTACTGGCCGCAATACCAATTAAAGAGAGGAAAGGTTCAAAGAAAGGGGAGCAGCGGGCAGCAGTAACTATGACTCTCTTAAGATAGCCAAATGCCTCATCACTCTGCGAAATTTATTTGAAAACTCGTCGATATCGTCGTTGGAGTAACTCAGACAACGTTAAGGAGGACAAGTTGCAGCATTTCGCTTCTGATTGGACATTCCGCAGAACGAATTAAAGACAGGATAGATTCAAAGGGTGGGGAGCATCTGGCTGCAGTAACTATGACTCCCTTAAGGTAGCCAAATGCCTCGTCATCCGGCGAAATACATTTGCTAACTCAAGAAACTCGTAGTGGGAGTATCTGTGACGACGTTAAGGTGGACATACAGTGGCATATCGGTTCTGTAGGACTGGCCATAGCAAGAATGATAAAGGCCCAAAGAAATGGGAGTAGCCGGCAGTAGAATGTATGACTCTCTTAAGGTAGCCAAATGCCTCGTCACTCTGCGAAATTTGTTTGAAAACTCGTCGATATCGTCGTTGGAGTAACTCAGACAACGTTAAGGTGGACAAGTTGCAGCCTTTCGCTTCTGATTTGACATTCCGCAGAACGAATTAAAGAGAGGAAAGATTCGAAGGGTGGGGAGCATCTGGCAGCAGTAACTATGACTCACTTAAGGTAGCCAAATGCCTCGTCACTCTACGAAATTTACTTGAAAACTCGTCGATATCGTCGTTGGAGTAACACAGACAACGGTAAGGTAGACAAGTTGCAGCATTTCGCACTGATTGGACATTCCGCAGTACGTATTATAGAGAGGAAAGATTCAAAGAAAGGGGAGCAGCGTGCAGCAGTAACTATGACTCTCTTAAGTTAGCCAAATGTCTCGTCACTCTGCGAAATTTATTTGAAAACTCGTGGATATCGTCGTTGGAGTAACTCAGACAACGTTAAGGTGGACACGTTGCAGCATTTCGCTACTGATTGGACATTCCGCAGTACGATTTATAGAGAGGAAAGATTCAAAGGAAGGGGAGCATCTGGCTGCAGTAACTGTGACTCTCTTAAGGTAGCCAAATGCCTCGTCATCCGTCGAAGTACATTTGCTAACTCGAGATACTCATAGTGGGAATGACTGTGACGACATTAAGGTGGACATACAGTGGCATATCGGTTATGTAGAACTGGCCATAGCATGAATGATAAAGGCCTAAAGAAATGGGAGCAGCTGGCAGGAGTAACTATGACTCTTCTAAGGTAGTCAAATGCCTCGTCACTCTGCGAAATTTATTTGAAAACTCGTCGATATCGTCGTTGGAGTAACTCAGACAACGTTAAGGTGGATAAGTTGCAGCATTTCGCATCTGATTGGACATACCGCAGTACGAATTAAAGAGAGGAAAGATTCAAAGGAAGAGGAGCATCTGGCTGCAGTAACTATGACTCTCTTAAGGTAGCCGAATGCCTCGTCATCCGGCGAAGTACATTGGCTAACTCGAGTAACTCGTAGTGGGAATAACTGTGATGACAATAAGGTGGACATACAGTGGCATATCGGTTCAGTAGGACTGGCCATAGCATGAATGATAAAGGCCTAAAGAAATGGGAGCAGCCGGCAGGAGTAACTATGACTCTCTTAAGGCAGCCAAATGCCTCGTCACTCTGCGAGATTTATTTGGAAACTCGAAAATATCGTCGTTGGAGTAACCCAGACAACGTGAAGGTGGACATGCTGTACCATTTCGCTTCTGCAGGACTGGCCGCAATACGAATTATAGAGAGGAAAGATTCAAAGAAGGGGGAGCAGCTGGCAGCAGTAACTATGACTCTCTTAAGTTAGCCAAATGCCACGTCACTCTGCGATATTTATTTGAAAACTCGTGGATATCGTCGTTGGAGTAACTCAGACAACGTTAAGGTGGACAAGTTGCAGCATTTCGCTACTGATTGGACATTCCGCAGTACGAATTAAAGAGGAAAAAGATTCAAAGGAAGGGGAGCATCTGGCTGCAGTAACTGTGACTCTCTTAAGGTATCCAAATGCTTCGTCATCCGGCGAAGTACATTTGCTAACTCGAGAAACTCATAGTGGGAATAACTGTGACGACATTAAGGTGGACATACAGTGGCATATCGGTTCTGTAGGACTGGCCATAGCAAGAATAATAAAGGCCTAAGGAAATGGGAGCAGCTGTTAGGAGTATCTATGACTCTCTTAAGGTAGCCAAATGCCTCGTCACTCTGCGAAATTTATTTGAGAACTCGAGGATATCGTCGTTGGAGTAACTCAGACAATGTTAAGGTGGACATGCTGTACCATTTCGCTTCTGCATTACTGGCCGCAATACCAATTAAAGAGAGGAAAGGTTCAAAGAAAGGGGAGCAGCGGGCAGCAGTAACTATGACTCTCTTAAGATAGCCAAATGCCTCATCACTCTGCGAAATTTATTTGAAAACTCGTCGATATCGTCGTTGGAGTAACTCAGACAACGTTAAGGAGGACAAGTTGCAGCATTTCGCTTCTGATTGGACATTCCGCAGAACGAATTAAAGACAGGATAGATTCAAAGGGTGGGGAGCATCTGGCTGCAGTAACTATGACTCCCTTAAGGTAGCCAAATGCCTCGTCATCCGGCGAAATACATTTGCTAACTCAAGAAACTCGTAGTGGGAGTATCTGTGACGACGTTAAGGTGGACATACAGTGGCATATCGGTTCTGTAGGACTGGCCATAGCAAGAATGATAAAGGCCCAAAGAAATGGGAGTAGCCGGCAGTAGAATGTATGACTCTCTTAAGGTAGCCAAATGCCTCGTCACTCTGCGAAATTTGTTTGAAAACTCGTCGATATCGTCGTTGGAGTAACTCAGACAACGTTAAGGTGGACAAGTTGCAGCCTTTCGCTTCTGATTTGACATTCCGCAGAACGAATTAAAGAGAGGAAAGATTCGAAGGGTGGGGAGCATCTGGCAGCAGTAACTATGACTCTCTTAAGGTAGCCAAATGCCTCGTCACTCTACGAAATTTACTTGAAAACTCGTCGATATCGTCGTTGGAGTAACACAGACAACGGTAAGGTAGACAAGTTGCAGCATTTCGCACTGATTGGACATTCCGCAGTACGTATTATAGAGAGGAAAGATTCAAAGAAAGGGGAGCAGCGTGCAGCAGTAACTATGACTCTCTTAAGTTAGCCAAATGTCTCGTCACTCTGCGAAATTTATTTGAAAACTCGTGGATATCGTCGTTGGAGTAACTCAGACAACGTTAAGGTGGACACGTTGCAGCATTTCGCTACTGATTGGACATTCCGCAGTACGATTTATAGAGAGGAAAGATTCAAAGGAAGGGGAGCATCTGGCTGCAGTAACTGTGACTCTCTTAAGGTAGCCAAATGCCTCGTCATCCGTCAAAGTACATTTGCTAACTCGAGATACTCATAGTGGGAATGACTGTGACGACATTAAGGTGGACATACAGTGGCATATCGGTTATGTAGAACTGGCCATAGCATGAATGATAAAGGCCTAAAGAAATGGGAGCAGCTGGCAGGAGTAACTACGACTCTTCTAAGGTAGTCAAATGCCTCGTCACTCTGCGAAATTTATTTGAAAACTCGTCGATATCGTCGTTGGAGTAACTCAGACAACGTTAAGGTGGATAAGTTGCAGCATTTCGCATCTGATTGGACATACCGCAGTACGAATTAAAGAGAGGAAAGATTCAAAGGAAGAGGAGCATCTGGCTGCAGTAACTATGACTCTCTTAAGGTAGCCGAATGCCTCGTCATCCGGCGAAGTACATTGGCTAACTCGAGTAACTCGTAGTGGGAATAACTGTGATGACAATAAGGTGGACATACAGTGACATATCGGTTCAGTAGGACTGGCCATAGCATGAATGATAAAGGCCTAAAGAAATGGGAGCAGCCGGCAGGAGTAACTATGACTCTCTTAAGGCAGCCAAATGCCTCGTCACTCTGCGAGATTTATTTGGAAACTCGAAAATATCGTCGTTGGAGTAACCCAGACAACGTGAAGGTGGACATGCTGTACCATTTCGCTTCTGCAGGACTGGCCGCAATACGAATTATAGAGAGGAAAGATTCAAAGAAGGGGGAGCAGCTGGCAGCAGTAACTATGACTCTCTTAAGTTAGCCAAATGCCACGTCACTCTGCGATATTTATTTGAAAACTCGTGGATATCGTCGTTGGAGTAACTCAGACAACGTTAAGGTGGACAAGTTGCAGCATTTCGCTACTGATTGGACATTCCGCAGTACGAATTAAAGAGGAAAAAGATTCAAAGGAAGGGGAGCATCTGGCTGCAGTAACTGTGACTCTCTTAAGGTATCCAAATGCTTCGTCATCCGGCGAAGTACATTTGCTAACTCGAGAAACTCATAGTGGGAATAACTGTGACGACATTAAGGTGGACATACAGTGGCATATCGGTTCTGTAGGACTGGCCATAGCAAGAATAATAAAGGCCTAAGGAAATGGGAGCAGCTGTTAGGAGTAACTATGACTCTCTTAAGGTAGCCAAATGCCTCGTCACTCTGCGAAATTTATTTGAGAACTCGAGGATATCGTCGTTGGAGTAACTCAGACAATGTTAAGGTGGACATGCTGTACCATTTCGCTTCTGCATTACTGGCCGCAATACCAATTAAAGAGAGGAAAGGTTCAAAGAAAGATGAGCAGCGGGCAGCAGTAACTATGACTCTCTTAAGATAGCCAAATGCCTCATCACTCTGCGAAATTTTTTAAAACTCGTCGATATCGTCGTTGGAGTAACTCAGACAACGTTAAGGAGGACAAGTTGCAGCATTTCGCTTCTGATTGGACATTCCGCAGAACGAATTAAAGACAGGATAGATTCAAAGGGTGGGGAGCATCTGGCTGCAGTAACTATGACTCCCTTAAGGTAGCCAAATGCCTCGTCATCCGGCGAAATACATTTGCTAACTCAAGAAACTCGTAGTGGGAGTATCTGTGACGACGTTAAGGTGGACATACAGTGGCATATCGGTTCTGTAGGACTGGCCATAGCAAGAATGATAAAGGCCCAAAGAAATGGGAGTAGCCGGCAGTAGAATGTATGACTCTCTTAAGGTAGCCAAATGCCTCGTCACTCTGCGAAATTTGTTTGAAAACTCGTCGATATCGTCGTTGGAGTAACTCAGACAACGTTAAGGTGGACAAGTTGCAGCCTTTCGCTTCTGATTTGACATTCCGCAGAACGAATTAAAGAGAGGAAAGATTCGAAGGGTGGGGAGCATCTGGCAGCAGTAACTATGACTCTCTTAAGGTAGCCAAATGCCTCGTCACTCTACGAAATTAACTTGAAAACTCGTCGATATCGTCGTTGGAGTAACACAGACAACGGTAAGGTAGACAAGTTGCAGCATTTCGCACTGATTGGACATTCCGCAGTACGTATTATAGAGAGGAAAGATTCAAAGAAAGGGGAGCAGCGTGCAGCAGTAACTATGACTCTCTTAAGTTAGCCAAATGTCTCGTCACTCTGCGAAATTTATTTGAAAACTCGTGGATATCGTCGTTGGAGTAACTCAGACAACGTTAAGGTGGACACGTTGCAGCATTTCGCTACTGATTGGACATTCCGCAGTACGATTTATAGAGAGGAAAGATTCAAAGGAAGGGGAGCATCTGGCTGCAGTAACTGTAACTCTCTTAAGGTAGCCAAATGCCTCGTCATCCGTCGAAGTACATTTGCTAACTCGAGATACTCATAGTGGGAATGACTGTGACGACATTAAGGTGGACATACAGTGGCATATCGGTTATGTAGAACTGGCCATAGCATGAATGATAAAGGCCTAAAGAAATGGGAGCAGCTGGCAGGAGTAACTATGACTCTTCTAAGGTTGTCAAATGCCTCGTCACTCTGCGAAATTTATTTGAAAACTCGTCGATATCGTCGTTGGAGTAACTCAGACAACGTTAAGGTGGATAAGTTGCAGCATTTCGCATCTGATTGGACATACCGCAGTACGAATTAAAGAGAGGAAAGATTCAAAGGAAGAGGAGCATCTGGCTGCAGTAACTATGACTCTCTTAAGGTAGCCGAATGCCTCGTCATCCGGCGAAGTACATTGGCTAACTCGAGTAACTCGTAGTGGGAATAACTGTGATGACAATAAGGTGGACATACAGTGGCATATCGGTTCAGTAGGACTGGCCATAGCATGAATGATAAAGGCCTAAAGAAATGGGAGCAGCCGGCAGGAGTAACTATGACTCTCTTAAGGCAGCCAAATGCCTCGTCACTCTGCGAGATTTATTTGGAAACTCGAAAATATCGTCGTTGGAGTAACCCAGACAACGTGAAGGTGGACATGCTGTACCATTTCGCTTCTGCAGGACTGGCCGCAATACGAATTATAGAGAGGAAAGATTCAAAGAAGGGGGAGCAGCTGGCAGCAGTAACTATGACTCTCTTAAGTTAGCCAAATGCCACGTCACTCTGCGATATTTATTTGAAAACTCGTGGATATCGTCGTTGGAGTAACTCAGACAACGTTAAGGTGGACAAGTTGCAGCATTTCGCTACTGATTGGACATTCCGCAGTACGAATTAAAGAGGAAAAAGATTCAAAGGAAGGGGAGCATCTGGCTGCAGTAACTGTGACTCTCTTAAGGTATCCAAATGCTTCGTCATCCGGCGAAGTACATTTGCTAACTCGAGAAACTCATAGTGGGAATAACTGTGACGACATTAAGGTGGACATACAGTGGCATATCGGTTCTGTAGGACAGGCCATAGCAAGAATAATAAAGGCCTAAGGAAATGGGAGCAGCTGTTAGGAGTATCTATGACTCTCTTAAGGTAGCCAAATGCCTCGTCACTCTGCGAAATTTATTTGAGAACTCGAGGATATCGTCGTTGGAGTAACTCAGACAATGTTAAGGTGGACATGCTGTACCATTTCGCTTCTGCATTACTGGCCGCAATACCAATTAAAGAGAGGAAAGGTTCAAAGAAAGGGGAGCAGCGGGCAGCAGTAACTATGACTCTCTTAAGATAGCCAAATGCCTCATCACTCTGCGAAATTTATTTGAAAACTCGTCGATATCGTCGTTGGAGTAACTCAGACAACGTTAAGGAGGACAAGTTGCAGCATTTCGCTTCTGATTGGACATTCCGCAGAACGAATTAAAGACAGGATAGATTCAAAGGGTGGGGAGCATCTGGCTGCAGTAACTATGACTCCCTTAAGGTAGCCAAATGCCTCGTCATCCGGCGAAATACATTTGCTAACTCAAGAAACTCGTAGTGGGAGTATCTGTGACGACGTTAAGGTGGACATACAGTGGCATATCGGTTCTGTAGGACTGGCCATAGCAAGAATGATAAAGGCCCAAAGAAATGGGAGTAGCCGGCGGTAGAATGTATGACTCTCTTAAGGTAGCCAAATGCCTCGTCACTCTGCGAAATTTGTTTGAAAACTCGTCGATATCGTCGTTGGAGTAACTCAGACAACGTTAAGGTGGACAAGTTGCAGCCTTTCGCTTCTGATTTGACATTCCGCAGAACGAATTAAAGAGAGGAAAGATTCGAAGGGTGGGGAGCATCTGGCAGCAGTAACTATGACTCTCTTAAGGTAGCCAAATGCCTCGTCACTCTGCGAAATTTACTTGAAAACTCGTCGATATCGTCGTTGGAGTAACACAGACAACGGTAAGGTAGACAAGTTGCAGCATTTCGCACTGATTGGACATTCCGCAGTACGAATTATAGAGAGGAAAGATTCAAAGAAAGGGGAGCAGGGTGCAGCAGTAACTATGACTCTCTTAAGTTAGCCAAATGTCTCGTCACTCTGCGAAATTTATTTGAAAACTCGTGGATATCGTCGTTGGAGTAACTCAGACAACGTTAAGGTGGACAAGTTGCAGCATTTCGCTACTGATTGGAAATTCCGCAGTACGAATTATAGAGAGGAAAGATTCAAAGGAAGGGGAGCATCTGGCTGCAGTAACTGTGACTCTCTTAAGGTAGCCAAATGCCTCGTCGTCCGTCGAGGTACATTTGCTATCTCGAGATACTCATAGTGGGAATGACTGTGACGACATTAAGGTGGACATACAGTGGCATATCGGTTCTGTAGGACTGGCCATAGCAAGAATGATAAAGGCCTAAAGAAATGGGAACAGCTGGCAGGAGTAACTATGACTCTTCTAAGGTAGTCAAATGCCTCGTCACTCTGCGAAATTTATTTGAAAACTCGTCGATATCGTCGTTGGAGTAACTCAGACAACGTTAAGGTGGATAAGTTGCAGCATTTCGCATCTGATTGGACATACCGCAGTACGAATTAAAGAGAGGAAAGATTCAAAGGAAGAGGAGCATCTGGCTGCAGTAACTATGACTCTCTTAAGGTAGCCGAATGCCTCGTCATCCGGCGAAGTACATTGGCTAACTCGAGTAACTCGTAGTGGGAATAACTGTGATGACAATAAGGTGGACATACAGTGGCATATCGGTTCAGTAGGACTGGCCATAGCATGAATGATAAAGGCCTAAAGAAATGGGAGCAGCCGGCAGGAGTAACTATGACTCTCTTAAGGCAGCCAAATGCCTCGTCACTCTGCGAGATTTATTTGGAAACTCGAAAATATCGTCGTTGGAGTAACCCAGACAACGTGAAGGTGGACATGCTGTACCATTTCGCTTCTGCAGGACTGGCCGCAATACGAATTATAGAGAGGAAAGATTCAAAGAAGGGGGAGCAGCTGGCAGCAGTAACTATGACTCTCTTAAGTTAGCCAAATGCCACGTCACTCTGCGATATTTATTTGAAAACTCGTGGATATCGTCGTTGGAGTAACTCAGACAACGTTAAGGTGGACAAGTTGCAGCATTTCGCTACTGATTGGACATTCCGCAGTACGAATTAAAGAGGAAAAAGATTCAAAGGAAGGGGAGCATCTGGCTGCAGTAACTGTGACTCTCTTAAGGTATCCAAATGCTTCGTCATCCGGCGAAGTACATTTGCTAACTCGAGAAACTCATAGTGGGAATAACTGTGACGACATTAAGGTGGACATACAGTGGCATATCGGTTCTGTAGGACTGGCCATAGCAAGAATAATAAAGGCCTAAGGAAATGGGAGCAGCTGTTAGGAGTATCTATGACTCTCTTATGGTAGCCAAATGCCTCGTCACTCTGCGAAATTTATTTGAGAACTCGAGGATATCGTCGTTGGAGTAACTCAGACAATGTTAAGGTGGACATGCTGTACCATTTCGCTTCTGCATTACTGGCCGCAATACCAATTAAAGAGAGGAAAGGTTCAAAGAAAGGGGAGCAGCGGGCAGCAGTAACTATGACTCTCTTAAGATAGCCAAATGCCTCATCACTCTGCGAAATTTATTTGAAAACTCGTCGATATCGTCGTTGGAGTAACTCAGACAACGTTAAGGAGGACAAGTTGCAGCATTTCGCTTCTGATTGGACATTCCGCAGAACGAATTAAAGACAGGATAGATTCAAAGGGTGGGGAGCATCTGGCTGCAGTAACTATGACTCCCTTAAGGTAGCCAAATGCCTCGTCATCCGGCGAAATACATTTGCTAACTCAAGAAACTCGTAGTGGGAGTATCTGTGACGACGTTAAGGTGGACATACAGTGGCATATCGGTTCTGTAGGACTGGCCATAGCAAGAATGATAAAGGCCCAAAGAAATGGGAGTAGCCGGCAGTAGAATGTATGACTCTCTTAAGGTAGCCAAATGCCTCGTCACTCTGCGAAATTTGTTTGAAAACTCGTCGATATCGTCGTTGGAGTAACTCAGACAACGTTAAGGTGGACAAGTTGCAGCCTTTCGCTTCTGATTTGACATTCCGCAGAACGAATTAAAGAGAGGAAAGATTCGAAGGGTGGGGAGCATCTGGCAGCAGTAACTATGACTCTCTTAAGGTAGCCAAATGCCTCGTCACTCTACGAAATTAACTTGAAAACTCGTCGATATCGTCGTTGGAGTAACACAGACAACGGTAAGGTAGACAAGTTGCAGCATTTCGCACTGATTGGACATTCCGCAGTACGTATTATAGAGAGGAAAGATTCAAAGAAAGGGGAGCAGCGTGCAGCAGTAACTATGACTCTCTTAAGTTAGCCAAATGTCTCGTCACTCTGCGAAATTTATTTGAAAACTCGTGGATATCGTCGTTGGAGTAACTCAGACAACGTTAAGGTGGACACGTTGCAGCATTTCGCTACTGATTGGACATTCCGCAGTACGATTTATAGAGAGGAAAGATTCAAAGGAAGGGGAGCATCTGGCTGCAGTAACTATGACTCTCTTAAGGTAGCCGAATGCCTCGTCATCCGGCGAAGTACATTTGCTAACTCGAGTAACTCGTAGTGGGAATAACTGTGACGACAATAAGGTGGACTTACAGTGGCATATCGGTTCAGCAGGACTGGCCATAGCATGAATGATAAAGGCCTAAAGAAATGGGAGCAGCCGGCAGGAGTAACTATGACTCTCTTAAGGCAGCCAAATGCCTCGTCACTCTGCGAAATTTATTTGGAAACTCGAAAATATCGTCGTTGGAGTAACCCAGACAACGTGAAGGTGGACATGCTGTACCATTTCGCTTCTGCAGGACTGGCCGCAATACGAATTAAAGAGAGGAAAGATTCAAAGAAGGGGGAGCAGCTGGCAGCAGTAACTATGACTCTCTTAAGTTAGCCAAATGCCACGTCACTCTGCGATATTTATTTTAAAAACTCGTGGATATCGTCGTTGGAGTAACTCAGACAACGTTAAGGTGGACAAGTTGCAGCATTTCGCTACTGATTGGACATTCCGCAGTACGAATTAAAGAGAGGAAAGATTCAAAGGAAGGGGAGCATCTGGCTGCAGTAACTGTGACTCTCTTAAGGTAGCCAAATGCCTCGTCATCCGTCGAAGTACATTTGCTAACTCGAGATACTCATAGTGGGAATGACTGTGACGACATTAAGGTGGACATACAGTGGCATAACGGTTCTGTTGGACTGGCCATAGCAAGAATGATAAAGGCCTAAAGAAATGGGAGCAGCTGGCAGGAGTAACTATGACTCACCTAAGGTAGTCAAATGCCTCGTCACTCTGCGAAATTTATTTGAAAACTCGTCGATATCGTCGTTGGAGTAACTCAGACAACGTTAAGGTGGATAAGTTGCAGCATTTCGCATCTGATTGGACATACCGCAGTACGAATTAAAGAGAGGAAAGATTCAAAGGAAGAGGAGCATCTGGCTGCAGTAACTATGACTCTCTTAAGGTAGCCGAATGCCTCGTCATCCGGCGAAGTACATTTGCTAACTCGAGTAACTCGTAGTGGGAATAACTGTGACGACAATAAGGTGGACATACAGTGGCATATCGGTTCAGTAGGACTGGCCATAGCATGAATGATAAAGGCCAAAAGA
This sequence comes from Schistocerca americana, assembly GCF_021461395.2. Lineage (NCBI taxonomy): Eukaryota > Metazoa > Arthropoda > Insecta > Orthoptera > Acrididae > Schistocerca > Schistocerca americana. The sequence continues at coordinate 711,400,846 of NC_060123.1, forward strand.
AATGGGAGCAGCCGGCAGGAGTAACTATGACTCTCTTAAGGCAGCCAAATGCCTCGTCACTCTGCGAGATTTATTTGGAAACTCGAAAATATCGTCGTTGGAGTAACCCAGACAACGTGAAGGTGGACATGCTGTACCATTTCGCTTCTGCAGGACTGGCCGCAATACGAATTATAGAGAGGAAAGATTCAAAGAAGGGGGAGCAGCTGGCAGCAGTAACTACGACTCTCTTAAGTTAACCAAATGCCACGTCACTCTGCGATATTTATTTGAAAACTCGTGGATATCGTCGTTGGAGTAACTCAGACAACGTTAAGGTGGACAAGTTGCAGCATTTCGCTACTGATTGGACATTCCGCAGTACGAATTAAAGAGGAAAAAGATTCAAAGGAAGGGGAGCATCTGGCTGCAGTAACTGTGACTCTCTTAAGGTATCCAAATGCTTCGTCATCCGTCGAAGTACATTTGCTAACTCGAGAAACTCATAGTGGGAATAACTGTGACGACATTAAGGTGGACATACAGTGGCATATCGGTTCTGTAGGACTGGCCATAGCAAGAATAATAAAGGCCTAAGGAAATGGGAGCAGCTGTTAGGAGTAACTATGACTCTCTTAAGGTAGCCAAATGCCTCGTCACCCTGCGAAATTTATTTGAGAACTCGAGGATATCGTCGTTGGAGTAACTCAGACAATGTTAAGGTGGACATGCTGTACCATTTCGCTTCTGCATTACTGGCCGCAATACCAATTAAAGAGAGGAAAGGTTCAAAGAAAGGGGAGCAGCGGGCAGCAGTAACTATGACTCTCTTAAGATAGCCAAATGCCTCATCACTCTGCGAAATTTATTTGAAAACTCGTCGATATCGTCGTTGGAGTAACTCAGACAACGTTAAGGAGGACAAGTTGCAGCATTTCGCTTCTGATTGGACATTCCGCAGAACGAATTAAAGAGAGGATAGATTCAAAGGGTGGGGAGCATCCGGCTGCAGTAACTATGTCTCTCTTAAGGTAGCCAAATGCCTCGTCATCCGGCGAAATACATTTGCTAACTCAAGAAACTCGTAGTGGGAGTATCTGTGACGACGTTAAGGTGGACATACAGTGGCATATCGGTTCTGTAGGACTGGCCATAGCAAGAATGATAAAGGCCTAAAGAAATGGGAACAGCTGGCAGGAGTAACTATGACTCTTCTAAGGTAGTCAAATGCCTCGTCACTCTGCGAAATTTATTTGAAAACTCGTCGATATCGTCGTTGGAGTAACTCAGACAACGTTAAGGTGGATAAGTTGCAGCATTTCGCATCTGATTGGACATACCGCAGTACGAATTAAAGAGAGGAAAGATTCAAAGGAAGAGGAGCATCTGGCTGCAGTAACTATGACTCTCTTAAGGTAGCCGAATGCCTCGTCATCCGGCGAAGTACATTGGCTAACTCGAGTAACTCGTAGTGGGAATAACTGTGATGACAATAAGGTGGACATACAGTGGCATATCGGTTCAGTAGGACTGGCCATAGCATGAATGATAAAGGCCTAAAGAAATGGGAGCAGCCGGCAGGAGTAACTATGACTCTCTTAAGGCAGCCAAATGCCTCGTCACTCTGCGAGATTTATTTGGAAACTCGAAAATATCGTCGTTGGAGTAACCCAGACAACGTGAAGGTGGACATGCTGTACCATTTCGCTTCTGCAGGACTGGCCGCAATACGAATTATAGAGAGGAAAGATTCAAAGAAGGGGGAGCAGCTGGCAGCAGTAACTATGACTCTCTTAAGTTAGCCAAATGCCACGTCACTCTGCGATATTTATTTGAAAACTCGTGGATATCGTCGTTGGAGTAACTCAGACAACGTTAAGGTGGACAAAATGCAGCATTTCGCTACTGATTGGACATTCCGCAGTACGAATTAAAGAGGAAAAAGATTCAAAGGAAGGGGAGCATCTGGCTGCAGTAACTGTGACTCTCTTAAGGTAGCCAAATGCCTCGTCACTCTGCGAAATTTGTTTGAAAACTCGTCGATATCGTCGTTGGAGTAACTCAGACAACGTTAAGGTGGACAAGTTGCAGCCTTTCGCTTCTGATTTGACATTCCGCAGAACGAATTAAAGAGAGGAAAGATTCGAAGGGTGGGGAGCATCTGGCAGCAGTAACTATGACTCTCTTAAGGTAGCCAAATGCCTCGTCACTCTGCGAAATTTACTTGAAAACTCGTCGATATCGTCGTTGGAGTAACACAGACAACGGTAAGGTAGACAAGTTGCAGCATTTCGCACTGATTGGACATTCCGCAGTACGAATTATAGAGAGGAAAGATTCAAAGAAAGGGGAGCAGGGTGCAGCAGTAACTATGACTCTCTTAAGTTAGCCAAATGTCTCGTCACTCTGCGAAATTTATTTGAAAACTCGTGGATATCGTCGTTGGAGTAACTCAGACAACGTTAAGGTGGACAAGTTGCAGCATTTCGCTACTGATTGGAAATTCCGCAGTACGAATTATAGAGAGGAAAGATTCAAAGGAAGGGGAGCATCTGGCTGCAGTAACTGTGACTCTCTTAAGGTAGCCAAATGCCTCGTCGTCCGTCGAGGTACATTTGCTAACTCGAGATACTCATAGTGGGAATGACTGTGACGACATTAAGGTGGACATACAGTGGCATATCGGTTCTGTAGGACTGGCCATAGCAAGAATGATAAAGGCCTAAAGAAATGGGAACAGCTGGCAGGAGTAACTATGACTCTTCTAAGGTAGTCAAATGCCTCGTCACTCTGCGAAATTTATTTGAAAACTCGTGGATATCGTCGTTGGAGTAACTCAGACAACGTTAAGGTGGACAAGTTGCAGCATTTCGCTACTGATAGGACATTCCGCAGTACGAATTATAGAGAGGAAAGATTCAAAGGAAGGGGAGCATCTGGCTGCAGTAACTGTGACTCTCTTAAGGTAGCCAAATGCCTCGTCATCCGTCGAAGTACATTTGCTAACTCGAGATACTCATAGTGGGAATGACTGTGACGACATTAAGGTGGACATACAGTGGCATAACGGTTCTGTTGGACTGGCCATAGCAAGAATGATAAAGGCCTAAAGAAATGGGAGCAGCTGGCAGGAGTAACTATGACTCACCTAAGGTAGTCAAATGCCTCGTCACTCTGCGAAATTTATTTGAAAACTCGTCGATATCGTCGTTGGAGTAACTCAGACAACGTTAAGGTGGATAAGTTGCAGCATTTCGCATCTGATTGGACATACCGCAGTACGAATTAAAGAGAGGAAAGATTCAAAGGAAGAGGAGCATCTGGCTGCAGTAACTATGACTCTCTTAAGGTAGCCGAATGCCTCGTCATCCGGCGAAGTACATTTGCTAACTCGAGTAACTCGTAGTGGGAATAACTGTGACGACAATAAGGTGGACATACAGTGGCATATCAGTTCAGTAGGACTGGCCATAGCATGAATGATAAAGGCCTAAAGAAATGGGAGCAGCCGGCAGGAGTAACTATGACTCTCTTAAGGCAGCCAAATGCCTCGTCACTCTGCGAAATTTATTCGGAAACTCGAAAATATCGTCGTTGGAGTAACCCAGACAACGTGAAGGTGGACATGCTGTACCATTTCGCTTCTGCAGGACTGGCCGCAACACGAATTAAAGAGAGGAAAGATTCAAAGAAGGGGGAGCAGCTGGCAGCAGTAACTATGACTCTCTTAAGGTAGCCAAATGCCTCGTCACTCTGCGAAATTTATTTGAAAACTCGAGGATATCGTCGTTGGAGTAACTCAGACAATGTTAAGGTGGACATGCTGTACCATTTCGCTTCTGCATTACTGGCCGCAATACCAATTAAAGATAGGAAAGGTTCAAAGAAAGGGGAGCAGCGGGCAGCAGTAACTGTTACACTCTTAAGGTAGCCAAATGCCTCATCACTCTGCGAAATTTATTTGAAAACTCGTCGATATCGTCGTTGGAGTAACTCAGACAACGTTAAGGAGGACAAGGTGCAGCAATTCGCTTCTGATTGGACATTCCGCAGAACGAATTAAAGAGAGGATAGATTCAAAGGGTGGGGAGCATCTGGCTGCAGTAACTATGACTCTCTTAAGGTAGCCAAATGCCTCGTCATCCGGCGAAGTACATTTGCTAACTCAAGAAACTCGTAGTGGGAGTATCTGTGACGACGTTAAGGTCGACATACAGTGGCATATCGGTTCTGTAGGACTGGCCATAGCAAGAATGATAAAGGCCTAAAGAAATGGGAGCAGCCGGCAGGAGAATGTATGACTCTCTTAAGGTAGCCAAATGCCTCGTCACTCTGCGAAATATGTTTGAAAACTCGAGGATATCGTCGTTGGAGTAACTCAGACAACGTTAAGGTGGACAAGTTGCAGCCTTTCGCTTCTGATTGGACATTCCGCAGAACGAATTAAAGAGAGGAAAGATTCAAAGGGTGGGGAGCATCTGGCAGCAGTAACTATGACTCACTTAAGGTAGCCAAATGCCTCGTCACTCTGCGAAATTTACTTGAAAACTCGTCGATATCGTCGTTGGAGTAGCACAGACAACGGTAAGGTAGACAAGTTGCAGCATTTCGCTACTGATTGGACATTCCGCAGTCCGAATTATAGAGAGGAAAGATTCAAAGAAAGGGGAGCAGCGTGCATTAGTAACTATGACTCTCTTAAGTTAGCCAAATGTCTCGTCACTCTGCGAAATTTATTTGAAAACTCGTGGATATCGTCGTTGGAGTAACTCAGACAACGTTAAGGTGGACAAGTTGCAGCATTTCGCTACTGATTGGACATTCCGCAGTACGAATTATGGAGAGGAAAGATTCAAAGGAAGGGGAGCATCTGGCTACAGTAACTGTGACTCTCTTGAGGTAGCCAAATGCCTCGTCATCCGTCGAAGTACATTTGCTAACTCGAGATACTCATAGTGGGAATGACTGTGACGACATTAAGGTGGACATACAGTGGCATATCGGTTCTGTAGGACTGGCCATAGCATGAATGATAAAGGCCTAAAGAAATGGGAGCAGCCGGCAGGGGTAACTATGACTCTCTTAAGGCAGCCAAATGCCTCGTCACTCTGCGAAATTTATTTGGAAACTCGAAAATATCGTCGCTAGAGTAACCCAGACAACGTTAAGGTGGACATGCTGTACCATTTCGGTCTGCAGAACTGGCCGCAATACGAATTAAAGAGAGGAAAGATTCAAAGAAGGGGGAGCAGCTGGCAGCAGTAACTATGACTCTCTTAAGTTAGCCAAATGCCACGTCACTCTGCGATATTTATTTGAAAACTCGTGGATATGGTCGTTGGAGTAACTCAGACAACGTTAAGGTGGACAAGTTGCAGCATTTCGCTACTGATTGGACATTCCGCAGTACGAATTAAAGAGAGGAAAGATTCAAAGGAAGGGGAGCATCTGGCTGCAGTAACTGTGACTCTCTTAAGGTAGCCAAATGCTTCGTCATCCTTCGAAGTACATTTGCTAACTCGAGAAACTCATAGTGGAAATAACTGTGACGACATTAAGGTGGACATACAGTGGCATATCGGTTCTGTAGGACTGGCCATAACAAGAATGATAAAGGCCTAAAGAAATGGGAGCAGCTGTTAGGAGTAACTATGACTCTCTTAAGGTAGCCAAATGCCTTGGCACTCTGCGAAATTTATTTGAAAACTCGAGGATATCGTCGTTGGAGTAACTCAGACAATGTTAAGGTGGACATGCTGTACCATTTCGCTTCTGCATTACTGGCCGCAATACCAATTAAAGATAGGAAAGGTTCAAAGAAAGGGGAGCAGCGGGCAGCAGTAACTGTTACTCTCTTAAGGTAGCCAAATGCCTCATCACTCTGCGAAATTTATTTGAAAACTCGTTGATATCGTCGTTGGAGTAACTCAGACAACGTTAAGGAGGACAAGGTGCAGCAATTCGCTTCTGATTGGACATTCCGCAGAACGAATTAAAGAGAGGATAGATTCAAAGGGTGGGTAGCATCTGGCTGCAGTAACTATGACTCACTTAAGGTAGCCAAATGCCTCGTCATCCGGCGAAGTACATTTGCTAACTCAAGAAACTCGTAGTGGGAGTATCTGTGACGACGTTAAGGTCGACATACAGTGGCATATCGGTTCTGTAGGACTGGCCATAGCAAGAATGATAAAGGCCTAAAGAAATGGGAGCAGCCGGCAGGAGAATGTATGACTCTCTTAAGGTAGCCAAATGCCTCGTCACTCTGCGAAATATGTTTGAAAACTCGAGGATATCGTCGTTGGAGTAACTCAGACAACGTTAAGGTGGACAAGTTGCAGCCTTTCGCTTCTGATTGGACATTCCGCAGAACGAATTAAAGAGAGGAAAGATTCAAAGGGTGGGGAGCATCTGGCAGCAGTAACTATGACTCACTTAAGGTAGCCAAATGCCTCGTCACTCTGCGAAATTTACTTGAAAACTCGTCGATATCGTCGTTGGAGTAACACAGACAACGGTAAGGTAGACAAGTTGCAGCATTTCGCTACTGATTGGACATTCCGCAGTCCGAATTATAGAGAGGAAAGATTCAAAGAAAGGGGAGCAGCGTGCAGCAGTAACTATGACTCTTTTAAATTAGCCAAATGTCTCGTCACTCTGCGAAATTTATTTGAAAACTCGTGGATATCGTCGTTGGAGTAACTCAGACAACGTTAAGGTGGACAAGTTGCAGCATTTCGCTACTGATAGGACATTCCGCAGTACGAATTATAGAGAGGAAAGATTCAAAGGAAGGGGAGCATCTGGCTGCAGTAACTGTGACTCTCTTAAGGTAGCCAAATGCCTCGTCATCCGTCGAAGTACATTTGCTAACTCGAGATACTCATAGTGGGAATGACTGTGACGACATTAAGGTGGACATACAGTGGCATAACGGTTCTGTTGGACTGGCCATAGCAAGAATGATAAAGGCCTAAAGAAATGGGAGCAGCTGGCAGGAGTAACTATGACTCACCTAAGGTAGTCAAATGCCTCGTCACTCTGCGAAATTTATTTGAAAACTCGTCGATATCGTCGTTGGAGTAACTCAGACAACGTTAAGGTGGATAAGTTGCAGCATTTCGCATCTGATTGGACATACCGCAGTACGAATTAAAGAGAGGAAAGATTCAAAGGAAGAGGAGCATCTGGCTGCAGTAACTATGACTCTCTTAAGGTAGCCGAATGCCTCGTCATCCGGCGAAGTACATTTGCTAACTCGAGTAACTCGTAGTGGGAATAACTGTGACGACAATAAGGTGGACATACAGTGGCATATCGGTTCAGTAGGACTGGCCATAGCATGAATGATAAAGGCCTAAAGAAATGGGAGCAGCCGGCAGGAGTAACTATGACTCTCTTAAGGCAGCCAAATGCCTCGTCACTCTGCGAAATTTATTCGGAAACTCGAAAATATCGTCGTTGGAGTAACCCAGACAACGTGAAGGTGGACATGCTGTACCATTTCGCTTCTGCAGGACTGGCCGCAACACGAATTAAAGAGAGGAAAGATTCAAAGAAGGGGGAGCAGCTGGCAGCAGTAACTATGACTCTCTTAAGGTAGCCAAATGCCTCGTCACTCTGCGAAATTTATTTGAAAACTCGAGGATATCGTCGTTGGAGTAACTCAGACAATGTTAAGGTGGACATGCTGTACCATTTCGCTTCTGCATTACTGGCCGCAATACCAATTAAAGATAGGAAAGGTTCAAAGAAAGGGGAGCAGCGGGCAGCAGTAACTATGACTGTCTTAAGTTAGCCAAATGTCTCGTCACTCTGCGAAATTTATTTGAAAACTCGTGGATATCGTCGTTGGAGTAACTCAGACAACGTTAAGGTGGACAAGTTGCAGCATTTCGCTACTGATTGGACATTCCGCAGTACGAATTATGGAGAGGAAAGATTCAAAGGAAGGGGAGCATCTGGCTACAGTAACTGTGACTCTCTTGAGGTAGCCAAATGCCTCGTCATCCGTCGAAGTACATTTGCTAACTCGAGATACTCATAGTGGGAATGACTGTGACGACATTAAGGTGGACATACAGCGGCATATCGGTTCTGTAGGACTGGCCATAGCATGAATGATAAAGGCCTAAAGAAATGGGAGCAGCCGGCAGGAGTAACTATGACTCTCTTAAGGCAGCCAAATGCCTCGTCACTCTGCGAAATTTATTTGGAAACTCGAAAATATCGTCGCTAGAGTAACCCAGACAACGTTAAGGTGGACATGCTGTACCATTTCGGTCTGCAGAACTGGCCGCAATACGAATTAAAGAGAGGAAAGATTCAAAGAAGGGGGAGCAGCTGGCAGCAGTAACTATGACTCTCTTAAGTTAGCCGAATGCCACGTCACTCTGCGATATTTATTTGAAAACTCGTGGATATGGTCGTTGGAGTAACTCAGACAACGTTAAGGTGGACAAGTTGCAGCATTTCGCTACTGATTGGACATTCCGCAGTACGAATTAAAGAGAGGAAAGATTCAAAGGAAGGGGAGCATCTGGCTGCAGTAACTGTGACTCTCTTAAGGTAGCCAAATGCTTCGTCATCCTTAGAAGTACATTTGCTAACTCGAGAAACTCATAGTGGAAATAACTGTGACGACATTAAGGTGGACATACAGTGGCATATCGGTTCTGTAGGACTGGCCATAACAAGAATGATAAAGGCCTAAAGAAATGGGAGCAGCTGTTAGGAGTAACTATGACTCTCTTAAGGTAGCCAAATGCCTTGGCACTCTGCGAAATTTATTTGAAAACTCGAGGATATCGTCGTTGGAGTAACTCAGACAATGTTAAGGTGGACATGCTGTACCATTTCGCTTCTGCATTACTGGCCGCAATACCAATTAAAGATAGGAAAGGTTCAAAGAAAGGGGAGCAGCGGGCAGCAGTAACTGTTACTCTCTTAAGGTAGCCAAATGCCTCATCACTCTGCGAAATTTATTTGAAAACTCGTCGATATCGTCGTTGGAGTAACTCAGACAACGTTAAGGAGGACAAGGTGCAGCAATTCGCTTCTGATTGGACATTCCGCAGAACGAATTAAAGAGAGGATAGATTCAAAGGGTGGGTAGCATCTGGCTGCAGTAACTATGACTCTCTTAAGGTAGCCAAATGCCTCGTCATCCAGCGAAGTACATTTGCTAACTCAAGAAACTCGTAGTGGGAGTATCTGTGACGACGTTAAGGTGGACATACAGCGGCATATCGGTTCTGTAGGACTGGCCATAGCAAGAATGATAAAGGCCCAAAGAAATGGGAGCAGCCGGCAGTAGAATGTATGACTCCCTTAAGGTAGCCAAATGCCTCGTCACTCTGCGAAATTTGTTTGAAAACTCGTCGATATCGTCGTTGGAGTAACTCAGACAACGTTAAGGTGGACAAGTTGCAGCCTTTCGCTTCTGATTTGACATTCCGCAGAACGAATTAAAGAGAGGAAAGGTTCAAAGGGTGGGGAGCATCTGGGAGCAGTAACTATGACTCTCTTAAGGTAGCCAAATGCCTCGTCACTCTGCGAAATTTACTTGAAAACCCGTCGATATCGTCGTTGGAGTAACACAGACAACGGTAAGGTAGACAAGTTGCAGCATTTCGCACTGATTGGACATTCCGCAGTACGAATTATAGAGAGGAAACATTCAAAGAAAGGGGAGCAGCGTGCAGCAGTAACTATGACTCTCTTAAGTTAGCCAAATGTCTCGTCACTCTGCGAAATTTATTTGAAAACTCGTGGATATCGTCGTTGGAGTAACTCAGACAACGTTAAGGTGGACAAGTTGCAGCATTTCGCTACTGATAGGACATTCCGCAGTACGAATTATAGAGAGGAAAGATTCAAAGGAAGGGGAGCATCTGGCTGCAGTAACTGTGACTCTCTTAAGGTAGCCAAATGCCTCGTCATCCGTCGAAGTACATTTGCTAACTCGAGATACTCATATTGGGAATGACTGTGACGACATTAAGGTGGACATACAGTGGCATAACGGTTCTGTTGGACTGGCCATAGCAAGAACGATAAAGGCCTAAAGAAATGGGAGCAGCTGGCAGGAGTAACTATGACTCACCTAAGGTAGTCAAATGCCTCGTCACTCTGCGAAATTTATTTGAAAACTCGTCGATATCGTCGTTGGAGTAACTCAGACAACGTTAAGGTGGATAAGTTGCAGCATTTCGCATCTGATTGGACATACCGCAGTACGAATTAAAGAGAGGAAAGATTCAAAGGAAGAGGAGCATCTGGCTGCAGTAACTATGACTCTCTTAAGGTAGCCGAATGCCTCGTCATCCGGCGAAGTACATTTGCTAACTCGAGTAACTCGTAGTGGGAATAACTGTGACGACAATAAGGTGGACATACAGTGGCATATCGGTTCAGTAGGACTGGCCATAGCATGAATGATAAAGGCCTAAAGAAATGGGAGCAGCCGGCAGGAGTAACTATGACTCTCTTAAGGCAGCCAAATGCCTCGTCACTCTGCGAAATTTATTCGGAAACTCGAAAATATCGTCGTTGTAGTAACCCAGACAACGTGAAGGTGGACATGCTGTACCATTTCGCTTCTGCAGGACTGGCCGCAACACGAATTAAAGAGAGGAAAGATTCAAAGAAGGGGGAGCAGCTGGCAGCAGTAACTATGACTCTCTTAAGGTAGCCAAATGCCTCGTCACTCTGCGAAATTTATTTGAAAACTCGAGGATATCGTCGTTGGAGTAACTCAGACAATGTTAAGGTGGACATGCTGTACCATTTCGCTTCTGCATTACTGGCCGCAATACCAATGAAAGATAGGAAAGGTTCAAAGAAAGGGGAGCAGCGGGCAGCAGTAACTGTTACACTCTTAAGGTAGCCAAATGCCTCATCACTCTGCGAAATTTATTTGAAAACTCGTCGATATCGTCGTTGGAGTAACTCAGACAACGTTAAGGAGGACACGGTGCAGCAATTCGCTTCTGATTGGACATTCCGCAGAACGAATTAAAGAGAGGATAGATTCAAAGGGTGGGGAGCATCTGGCTGCAGTAACTATGACTCTCTTAAGGTAGCCAAATGCCTCGTCATCCGGCGAAGTACATTTGCTAACTCAAGAAACTCGTAGTGGGAGTATCTGTGACGACGTTAAGGTCGTCATACAGTGGCATATCGGTTCTGTAGGACTGGCCATAGCAAGAATGATAAAGGCCTAAAGAAATGGGAGCAGCCGGCAGGAGAATGTATGACTCTCTTAAGGTAGCCAAATGCCTCGTCACTCTGCGAAATATGTTTGAAAACTCGAGGATATCGTCGTTGGAGTAACTCAGACAACGTTAAGGTGGACAAGTTGCAGCCTTTCGCTTCTGATTGGACATTCCGCAGAACGAATTAAAGAGAGGAAAGATTCAAAGGGTGGGGAGCATCTGGCAGCAGTAACTATGACTCACTTAAGGTAGCCAAATGCCTCGTCACTCTGCGAAATTTACTTGAAAACTCGTCGATATCGTCGTTGGAGTAACACAGACAACGGTAAGGTAGACAAGTTGCAGCATTTCGCTACTGATTGGACATTCCGCAGTCCGAATTATAGAGAGGAAAGATTCAAAGAAAGGGGAGCAGCGTGCAGCAGTAACTATGACTCTCTTAAGTTAGCCAAATGTCTCGTCACTCTGCGAAATTTATTTGAAAACTCGTGGATATCGTCGTTGGAGTAACTCAGACAACGTTAAGGTGGACAAGTTGCAGCATTTCGCTACTGATTGGACTTTCCGCAGTACGAATTATGGAGAGGAAAGATTCAAAGGAAGGGGAGCATCTGGCTACAGTAACTGTGACTCTCTTGAGGTAGCCAAATGCCTCGTCATCCGTCGACGTACATTTGCTAACTCGAGAAACTCATAGTGGGAATAACTGTGACGACATTAAGGTGGACATACAGTGGCATATCGGTTCTGTAGGACTGGCCATAGCAAGAATGATAAAGGCCTAAAGAAATGGGAGCAGCCGGCAGGAGTAACTATGACTCTCTTAAGGCAGCCAAATGCCTCGTCACTCTGCGAAATTTATTTGGAAACTCGAAAATATCGTCGCTAGAGTAACCCAGACAACGTTAAGGTGGACATGCTGTACCATTTCGGTCTGCAGAACTGGTCGCAATACGAATTAAAGAGAGGAAAGATTCAAAGAAGGGGGAGCAGCTGGCAGCAGTAACTATGACTCTCTTAAGTTAGCCAAATGCCACGTCACTCTGCGATATTTATTTGAAAACTCGTGGATATGGTCGTTGGAGTAACTCAGACAACGTTAAGGTGGACAAGTTGCAGCATTTCGCTACTGATTGGACATTCCGCAGTACGAATTAAAGAGAGGAAAGATTCAAAGGAAGGGGAGCATCTGGCTGCAGTAACTGTGACTCTCTTAAGGTAGCCAAATGCTTCGTCATCCTTCGAAGTACATTTGCTAACTCGAGAAACTCATAGTGGAAATAACTGTGACGACATTAAGGTGGACATACAGTGGCATATCGGGTCTGTAGGACTGGCCATAACAAGAATGATAAAGGCCTAAAGAAATGGGAGCAGCTGTTAGGAGTAACTATGACTGTCTTAAGGTAGCCAAATGCCTTGGCACTCTGCGAAATTTATTTGAAAACTCGAGGATATCGTCGTTGGAGTAACTCAGACAATGTTAAGGTGGACATGCTGTACCATTTCGCTTCTGCATTACTGGCCGCAATACCAATTAAAGATAGGAAAGGTTCAAAGAAAGGGGAGCAGCGGGCAGCAGTAACTGTTACTCTCTTAAGGTAGCCAAATGCCTCATCACTCTGCGAAATTTATTTGAAAACTCGTCGATATCGTCGTTGGAGTAACTCAGACAACGTTAAGGAGGACAAGGTGCAGCAATTCGCTTCTGATTGGACATTCCGCAGAACGAATTAAAGAGAGGATAGATTCAAAGGGTGGGTAGCATCTGGCTGCAGTAACTATGACTCTCTTAAGGTAGCCAAATGCCTCGTCATCCGGCGAAGTACATTTGCTAACTCAAGAAACTCGTAGTGGGAGTATCTGTGACGACGTTAAGGTGGACATACAGTGGCATATCGGTTCTGAAGGACTGGCCATAGCAAGAATGATAAAGGCCTAAAGAAATGGGAGCAGCCGGCAGGAGAATGTATGACTCTCTTAAGGTAGCCAAATGCCTCGTCACTCTGCGAAATATGTTTAAAAACTCGAGGATATCGTCGTTGGAGTAACTCAGACAACGTTAAGGTGGACAAGTTGCAGCATTTCGCTACTGATTGGACATTGCGCAGTACGAATTAAAGAGAGGAAAGATTCAAAGGAACGGGAGCATCTGGCTGCATTAACTGTGACTCTCTTAAGGCAGCTAAATGCCTCGTCATCCGTCGACGTACATTTGCTAACTCGAGAAACTCATAGTGGGAATAACTGTGACGACATTAAGGTGGACATACAGTGGCATATCGGTTCTGTAGGACTGGCCATAGCAAGAATGATAAAGGCCTAAAGAAATGGGAGCAGCTGTTAGGAGTAACTATGACTCTCTTAAGGTAGTCAAATGCCTCGTCACTCTGCGAAATTTATTTGAGAACTCGAGGATATCGTCGTTGGAGTAACTCAGACAATGTTAAGGTGGACATGCTGTACCATTTCGCTTCTGCATTACTGGCCGCAATACCAATTAAAGAGAGAAAAGGTTCAAAGAAAGGGGAGCAGCGGGCAGCAGTAACTATGACTCTCTTAAGATAGCCAAATGCCTCATCACTCTGCGAAATTTATTTGAAAACTCGTCGATATCGTCGTTGGAGTAACTCAGACAACGTTAAGGAGGACAAGTTGCAGCATTTCGCTTCTGATTGGACATTCCGCAGAACGAATTAAAGAGAGGATAGATTCAAAGGGTGGGGAGCATCTGGCTGCAGTAACTATGACTCTCTTAAGGTAGCTAAATGCCTCGTCATCCGGCGAAGTACATTTGCTAACTCAAGAAACTCGTAGTGGGAGTATCTGTGACGACGTTAAGGTGGACATACAGTGGCATATCGGTTCTGTAGGACTGGCCATAGCAATAATGATAAAGGCCTAAAGAAATGGGAGCAGCCGGCACGAGAATGTATGACTCTCTTAAGGTAGCCAAATGCCTCGTAACTCTGCGAAATTTGTTTGAAAACTCGTCGATATCGTCGTTGGAGTAACTCAGACAACGTTAAGGTGGACAAGTTGCAGTCTTTCGCTTCTGATTGGACATTCCGCAGAACGAATTAAAGAGAGGAAAGATTCAAAGGGTGGGGAGCATCTGGCAGCAGTAACTATGACTCTCTTAAGGTAGCAAAATGCCTCGTCACTCTGCGAAATTTACTTGAAAACTCGTCGATATCGTCGTTGGAGTAACACAGACAACGGTAAGGTAGACAAGTTGCAGCATTTCGCTACTGATTGGACATTCCGCAGTACGAATTATGGAGAGGAAAGATTCAAAGAAAGGGGAGCAGCGTGCAGCAGTAACTATGACTCTCTTAAGGCAGCTAAATGCCTCGTCATCCGTCGACGTACATTTGCTAACTCGAGAAACTCATAGTGGGAATAACTGTGACGACATTAAGGTGGACATACAGTGGCATATCGGTTCTGTAGGACTGGCCATAGCAAGAATGATAAAGGCCTAAAGAAATGGGAGCAGCCGGCAGGAGAATGTATGACTCTCTTAAGGTAGCCAAATGCCTCGTCACTCTGCGAAATATGTTTGAAAACTCGAGGATATCGCCGTTGGAGTAACTCAGACAACGTTAAGGTGGACAAGTTGCAGCATTTCGCTACTGATTGGACATTGCGCAGTACGAATTAAAGAGAGGAAAGATTCAAAGGAACGGGAGCATCTGGCTGCATTAACTGTGACTCTCTTAAGGCAGCTAAATGCCTCGTCATCCGTCGACGTACATTTGCTAACTCGAGAAACTCATAGTGGGAATAACTGTGACGACATTAAGGTGGACATACAGTGGCATATCGGTTCTGTAGGACTGGCCATAGCAAGAATGATAAAGGCCTAAAGAAATGGGAGCAGCTGTTAGGAGTAACTATGACTCTCTTAAGGTAGCCAAATGCCTCGTCACTCTGCGAAATTTATTTGAGAACTCGAGGATATCGTCGTTGGAGTAACTCAGACAATGTTAAGGTGGACATGCTGTACCATTTCGCTTCTGAAATACTGGCCGCAATACCAATTAAAGAGAGGAAAGGTTCAAAGAAAGGGGAGCAGCGGGCAGCAGTAACTATGACTCTCTTAAGATAGCCAAATGCCTCATCACTCTGCGAATTTTATTTGAAAACTCGTCGATATCGTCGTTGGAGTAACTCAGACAACGTTAAGGAGAACAAGTTGCAGCATTTCGCTTCTGATTGGACATACCGCAGAACGAATTAAAGAGAGGATAGATTCAAAGGGTGGGGAGCATCTGGCTGCAGTAACTATGACTCTCTTAAGGTAGCCAAATGCCTCGTCATCCGGCGAAGTACATTTGCTAACTCAAGAAACTCGTAGTGGGAGTATCTGTGACGACGTTAAGGTGGACATACAGTGGCATATCGGTTCTGTAGGACTGGCCATAGCAATAATGATAAAGGCCTAAAGAAATGGGAGCAGCCGGCACGAGAATGTATGACTCTCTTAAGGTAGCCAAATGCCTCGTAACTCTGCGAAATTTGTTTGAAAACTCGTCGATATCGTCGTTGGAGTAACTCAGACAACGTTAAGGTGGACAAGTTGCAGCCTTTCGCTTCTGATTGGACATTCCGCAGAACGAATTAAAGAGAGGAAAGATTCAAAGGGTGGGGAGCATCTGGCAGCAGTAACTATGACTCTCTTAAGGTAGCCAAATGCCTCGTCACTATGCGAAATTTACTTGAAAACTCGTCGATATCGTCGTTGGAGTAACACAGACAACGGTAAGGTAGACAAGTTGCAGCATTTCGCTACTGATTGGACATTCCGCAGTACGAATTATAGAGAGGAAAGATTCAAAGAAAGGGGAGCAGCCGGCAGGAGTAACTATGACTCTCTTAAGGCAGCCAAATGCCTCGTCACTCTGCGAAATTTATTTGGAAACTCGAAAATATCGTCGCTAGAGTAACCCAGACAACGTTAAGGTGGACATGCTGTACCATTTCGGTCTGCAGAACTGGTCGCAATACGAATTAAAGAGAGGAAAGATTCAAAGAAGGGGGAGCAGCTGGCAGCAGTAACTATGACTCTCTTAAGTTAGCCAAATGCCACGTCACTCTGCGATATTTATTTGAAAACTCGTGGATATGGTCGTTGGAGTAACTCAGACAACGTTAAGGTGGACAAGTTGCAGCATTTCGCTACTGATTGGACATTCCGCAGTACGAATTAAAGAGAGGAAAGATTCAAAGGAAGGGGAGCATCTGGCTGCAGTAACTGTGACTCTCTTAAGGTAGCCAAATGCTTCGTCATCCTTCGAAGTACATTTGCTAACTCGAGAAACTCATAGTGGAAATAACTGTGACGACATTAAGGTGGACATACAGTGGCATATCGGGTCTGTAGGACTGGCCATAACAAGAATGATAAAGGCCTAAAGAAATGGGAGCAGCTGTTAGGAGTAACTATGACTGTCTTAAGGTAGCCAAATGCCTTGGCACTCTGCGAAATTTATTTGAAAACTCGAGGATATCGTCGTTGGAGTAACTCAGACAATGTTAAGGTGGACATGCTGTACCATTTCGCTTCTGCATTACTGGCCGCAATACCAATTAAAGATAGGAAAGGTTCAAAGAAAGGGGAGCAGCGGGCAGCAGTAACTGTTACTCTCTTAAGGTAGCCAAATGCCTCATCACTCTGCGAAATTTATTTGAAAACTCGTCGATATCGTCGTTGGAGTAACTCAGACAACGTTAAGGAGGACAAGGTGCAGCAATTCGCTTCTGATTGGACATTCCGCAGAACGAATTAAAGAGAGGATAGATTCAAAGGGTGGGTAGCATCTGGCTGCAGTAACTATGACTCTCTTAAGGTAGCCAAATGCCTCGTCATCCGGCGAAGTACATTTGCTAACTCAAGAAACTCGTAGTGGGAGTATCTGTGACGACGTTAAGGTGGACATACAGTGGCATATCGGTTCTGAAGGACTGGCCATAGCAAGAATGATAAAGGCCTAAAGAAATGGGAGCAGCCGGCAGGAGAATGTATGACTCTCTTAAGGTAGCCAAATGCCTCGTCACTCTGCGAAATATGTTTAAAAACTCGAGGATATCGTCGTTGGAGTAACTCAGACAACGTTAAGGTGGACAAGTTGCAGCATTTCGCTACTGATTGGACATTGCGCAGTACGAATTAAAGAGAGGAAAGATTCAAAGGAACGGGAGCATCTGGCTGCATTAACTGTGACTCTCTTAAGGCAGCTAAATGCCTCGTCATCCGTCGACGTACATTTGCTAACTCGAGAAACTCATAGTGGGAATAACTGTGACGACATTAAGGTGGACATACAGTGGCATATCGGTTCTGTAGGACTGGCCATAGCAAGAATGATAAAGGCCTAAAGAAATGGGAGCAGCTGTTAGGAGTAACTATGACTCTCTTAAGGTAGTCAAATGCCTCGTCACTCTGCGAAATTTATTTGAGAACTCGAGGATATCGTCGTTGGAGTAACTCAGACAATGTTAAGGTGGACATGCTGTACCATTTCGCTTCTGCATTACTGGCCGCAATACCAATTAAAGAGAGAAAAGGTTCAAAGAAAGGGGAGCAGCGGGCAGCAGTAACTATGACTCTCTTAAGATAGCCAAATGCCTCATCACTCTGCGAAATTTATTTGAAAACTCGTCGATATCGTCGTTGGAGTAACTCAGACAACGTTAAGGAGGACAAGTTGCAGCATTTCGCTTCTGATTGGACATTCCGCAGAACGAATTAAAGAGAGGATAGATTCAAAGGGTGGGGAGCATCTGGCTGCAGTAACTATGACTCTCTTAAGGTAGCTAAATGCCTCGTCATCCGGCGAAGTACATTTGCTAACTCAAGAAACTCGTAGTGGGAGTATCTGTGACGACGTTAAGGTGGACATACAGTGGCATATCGGTTCTGTAGGACTGGCCATAGCAATAATGATAAAGGCCTAAAGAAATGGGAGCAGCCGGCACGAGAATGTATGACTCTCTTAAGGTAGCCAAATGCCTCGTAACTCTGCGAAATTTGTTTGAAAACTCGTCGATATCGTCGTTGGAGTAACTCAGACAACGTTAAGGTGGACAAGTTGCAGTCTTTCGCTTCTGATTGGACATTCCGCAGAACGAATTAAAGAGAGGAAAGATTCAAAGGGTGGGGAGCATCTGGCAGCAGTAACTATGACTCTCTTAAGGTAGCAAAATGCCTCGTCACTCTGCGAAATTTACTTGAAAACTCGTCGATATCGTCGTTGGAGTAACACAGACAACGGTAAGGTAGACAAGTTGCAGCATTTCGCTACTGATTGGACATTCCGCAGTACGAATTATGGAGAGGAAAGATTCAAAGAAAGGGGAGCAGCGTGCAGCAGTAACTATGACTCTCTTAAGGCAGCTAAATGCCTCGTCATCCGTCGACGTACATTTGCTAACTCGAGAAACTCATAGTGGGAATAACTGTGACGACATTAAGGTGGACATACAGTGGCATATCGGTTCTGTAGGACTGGCCATAGCAAGAATGATAAAGGCCTAAAGAAATGGGAGCAGCCGGCAGGAGAATGTATGACTCTCTTAAGGTAGCCAAATGCCTCGTCACTCTGCGAAATATGTTTGAAAACTCGAGGATATCGCCGTTGGAGTAACTCAGACAACGTTAAGGTGGACAAGTTGCAGCATTTCGCTACTGATTGGACATTGCGCAGTACGAATTAAAGAGAGGAAAGATTCAAAGGAACGGGAGCATCTGGCTGCATTAACTGTGACTCTCTTAAGGCAGCTAAATGCCTCGTCATCCGTCGACGTACATTTGCTAACTCGAGAAACTCATAGTGGGAATAACTGTGACGACATTAAGGTGGACATACAGTGGCATATCGGTTCTGTAGGACTGGCCATAGCAAGAATGATAAAGGCCTAAAGAAATGGGAGCAGCTGTTAGGAGTAACTATGACTCTCTTAAGGTAGCCAAATGCCTCGTCACTCTGCGAAATTTATTTGAGAACTCGAGGATATCGTCGTTGGAGTAACTCAGACAATGTTAAGGTGGACATGCTGTACCATTTCGCTTCTGAAATACTGGCCGCAATACCAATTAAAGAGAGGAAAGGTTCAAAGAAAGGGGAGCAGCGGGCAGCAGTAACTATGACTCTCTTAAGATAGCCAAATGCCTCATCACTCTGCGAATTTTATTTGAAAACTCGTCGATATCGTCGTTGGAGTAACTCAGACAACGTTAAGGAGAACAAGTTGCAGCATTTCGCTTCTGATTGGACATACCGCAGAACGAATTAAAGAGAGGATAGATTCAAAGGGTGGGGAGCATCTGGCTGCAGTAACTATGACTCTCTTAAGGTAGCCAAATGCCTCGTCATCCGGCGAAGTACATTTGCTAACTCAAGAAACTCGTAGTGGGAGTATCTGTGACGACGTTAAGGTGGACATACAGTGGCATATCGGTTCTGTAGGACTGGCCATAGCAATAATGATAAAGGCCTAAAGAAATGGGAGCAGCCGGCACGAGAATGTATGACTCTCTTAAGGTAGCCAAATGCCTCGTAACTCTGCGAAATTTGTTTGAAAACTCGTCGATATCGTCGTTGGAGTAACTCAGACAACGTTAAGGTGGACAAGTTGCAGCCTTTCGCTTCTGATTGGACATTCCGCAGAACGAATTAAAGAGAGGAAAGATTCAAAGGGTGGGGAGCATCTGGCAGCAGTAACTATGACTCTCTTAAGGTAGCCAAATGCCTCGTCACTATGCGAAATTTACTTGAAAACTCGTCGATATCGTCGTTGGAGTAACACAGACAACGGTAAGGTAGACAAGTTGCAGCATTTCGCTACTGATTGGACATTCCGCAGTACGAATTATAGAGAGGAAAGATTCAAAGAAAGGGGAGCAGCCGGCAGGAGTAACTATGACTCTCTTAAGGCAGCCAAATGCCTCGTCACTCTGCGAAATTTATTTGGAAACTCGAAAATATCGTCGCTAGAGTAACCCAGACAACGTTAAGGTGGACATGCTGTACCATTTCGGTCTGCAGAACTGGTCGCAATACGAATTAAAGAGAGGAAAGATTCAAAGAAGGGGGAGCAGCTGGCAGCAGTAACTATGACTCTCTTAAGTTAGCCAAATGCCACGTCACTCTGCGATATTTATTTGAAAACTCGTGGATATGGTCGTTGGAGTAACTCAGACAACGTTAAGGTGGACAAGTTGCAGCATTTCGCTACTGATTGGACATTCCGCAGTACGAATTAAAGAGAGGAAAGATTCAAAGGAAGGGGAGCATCTGGCTGCAGTAACTGTGACTCTCTTAAGGTAGCCAAATGCTTCGTCATCCTTCGAAGTACATTTGCTAACTCGAGAAACTCATAGTGGAAATAACTGTGACGACATTAAGGTGGACATACAGTGGCATATCGGGTCTGTAGGACTGGCCATAACAAGAATGATAAAGGCCTAAAGAAATGGGAGCAGCTGTTAGGAGTAACTATGACTGTCTTAAGGTAGCCAAATGCCTTGGCACTCTGCGAAATTTATTTGAAAACTCGAGGATATCGTCGTTGGAGTAACTCAGACAATGTTAAGGTGGACATGCTGTACCATTTCGCTTCTGCATTACTGGCCGCAATACCAATTAAAGATAGGAAAGGTTCAAAGAAAGGGGAGCAGCGGGCAGCAGTAACTGTTACTCTCTTAAGGTAGCCAAATGCCTCATCACTCTGCGAAATTTATTTGAAAACTCGTCGATATCGTCGTTGGAGTAACTCAGACAACGTTAAGGAGGACAAGGTGCAGCAATTCGCTTCTGATTGGACATTCCGCAGAACGAATTAAAGAGAGGATAGATTCAAAGGGTGGGTAGCATCTGGCTGCAGTAACTATGACTCTCTTAAGGTAGCCAAATGCCTCGTCATCCGGCGAAGTACATTTGCTAACTCAAGAAACTCGTAGTGGGAGTATCTGTGACGACGTTAAGGTGGACATACAGTGGCATATCGGTTCTGAAGGACTGGCCATAGCAAGAATGATAAAGGCCTAAAGAAATGGGAGCAGCCGGCAGGAGAATGTATGACTCTCTTAAGGTAGCCAAATGCCTCGTCACTCTGCGAAATATGTTTAAAAACTCGAGGATATCGTCGTTGGAGTAACTCAGACAACGTTAAGGTGGACAAGTTGCAGCATTTCGCTACTGATTGGACATTGCGCAGTACGAATTAAAGAGAGGAAAGATTCAAAGGAACGGGAGCATCTGGCTGCATTAACTGTGACTCTCTTAAGGCAGCTAAATGCCTCGTCATCCGTCGACGTACATTTGCTAACTCGAGAAACTCATAGTGGGAATAACTGTGACGACATTAAGGTGGACATACAGTGGCATATCGGTTCTGTAGGACTGGCCATAGCAAGAATGATAAAGGCCTAAAGAAATGGGAGCAGCTGTTAGGAGTAACTATGACTCTCTTAAGGTAGTCAAATGCCTCGTCACTCTGCGAAATTTATTTGAGAACTCGAGGATATCGTCGTTGGAGTAACTCAGACAATGTTAAGGTGGACATGCTGTACCATTTCGCTTCTGCATTACTGGCCGCAATACCAATTAAAGAGAGAAAAGGTTCAAAGAAAGGGGAGCAGCGGGCAGCAGTAACTATGACTCTCTTAAGATAGCCAAATGCCTCATCACTCTGCGAAATTTATTTGAAAACTCGTCGATATCGTCGTTGGAGTAACTCAGACAACGTTAAGGAGGACAAGTTGCAGCATTTCGCTTCTGATTGGACATTCCGCAGAACGAATTAAAGAGAGGATAGATTCAAAGGGTGGGGAGCATCTGGCTGCAGTAACTATGACTCTCTTAAGGTAGCCAAATGCCTCGTCATCCGGCGAAGTACATTTGCTAACTCAAGAAACTCGTAGTGGGAGTATCTGTGACGACGTTAAGGTGGACATACAGTGGCATATCGGTTCTGTAGGACTGGCCATAGCAATAATGATAAAGGCCTAAAGAAATGGGAGCAGCCGGCACGAGAATGTATGACTCTCTTAAGGTAGCCAAATGCCTCGTAACTCTGCGAAATTTGTTTGAAAACTCGTCGATAACGTCGTTGGAGTAACTCAGACAACGTTAAGGTGGACAAGTTGCAGTCTTTCGCTTCTGATTGGACATTCCGCAGAACGAATTAAAGAGAGGAAAGATTCAAAGGGTGGGGAGCATCTGGCAGCAGTAACTATGACTCTCTTAAGGTAGCAAAATGCCTCGTCACTCTGCGAAATTTACTTGAAAACTCGTCGATATCGTCGTTGGAGTAACACAGACAACGGTAAGGTAGACAAGTTGCAGCATTTCGCTACTGATTGGACATTCCGCAGTACGAATTATGGAGAGGAAAGATTCAAAGAAAGGGGAGCAGCGTGCAGCAGTAACTATGACTCTCTTAAGGCAGCTAAATGCCTCGTCATCCGTCGACGTACATTTGCTAACTCGAGAAACTCATAGTGGGAATAACTGTGACGACATTAAGGTGGACATACAGTGGCATATCGGTTCTGTAGGACTGGCCATAGCAAGAATGATAAAGGCCTAAAGAAATGGGAGCAGCCGGCAGGAGAATGTATGACTCTCTTAAGGTAGCCAAATGCCTCGTCACTCTGCGAAATATGTTTGAAAACTCGAGGATATCGCCGTTGGAGTAACTCAGACAACGTTAAGGTGGACAAGTTGCAGCATTTCGCTACTGATTGGACATTGCGCAGTACGAATTAAAGAGAGGAAAGATTCGAAGGAACGGGAGCATCTGGCTGCATTAACTGTGACTCTCTTAAGGCAGCTAAATGCCTCGTCATCCGTCGACGTACATTTGCTAACTCGAGAAACTCATAGTGGGAATAACTGTGACGACATTAAGGTGGACATACAGTGGCATATCGGTTCTGTAGGACTGGCCATAGCAAGAATGATAAAGGCCTAAAGAAATGGGAGCAGCTGTTAGGAGTAACTATGACTCTCTTAAGGTAGCCAAATGCCTCGTCACTCTGCGAAATTTATTTGAGAACTCGAGGATATCGTCGTTGGAGTAACTCAGACAATGTTAAGGTGGACATGCTGTACCATTTCGCTTCTGAAATACTGGCCGCAATACCAATTAAAGAGAGGAAAGGTTCAAAGAAAGGGGAGCAGCGGGCAGCAGTAACTATGACTCTCTTAAGATAGCCAAATGCCTCATCACTCTGCGAATTTTATTTGAAAACTCGTCGATATCGTCGTTGGAGTAACTCAGACAACGTTAAGGAGAACAAGTTGCAGCATTTCGCTTCTGATTGGACATACCGCAGAACGAATTAAAGAGAGGATAGATTCAAAGGGTGGGGAGCATCTGGCTGCAGTAACTATGACTCTCTTAAGGTAGCCAAATGCCTCGTCATCCGGCGAAGTACATTTGCTAACTCAAGAAACTCGTAGTGGGAGTATCTGTGACGACGTTAAGGTGGACATACAGTGGCATATCGGTTCTGTAGGACTGGCCATAGCAATAATGATAAAGGCCTAAAGAAATGGGAGCAGCCGGCACGAGAATGTATGACTCTCTTAAGGTAGCCAAATGCCTCGTAACTCTGCGAAATTTGTTTGAAAACTCGTCGATATCGTCGTTGGAGTAACTCAGACAACGTTAAGGTGGACAAGTTGCAGCCTTTCGCTTCTGATTGGACATTCCGCAGAACGAATTAAAGAGAGGAAAGATTAAAAAAGGGTGGGGAGCATCTGGCAGCAGTAACTATGACTCTCTTAAGGTAGCCAAATGCCTCGTCACTATGCGAAATTTACTTGAAAACTCGTCGATATCGTCGTTGGAGTAACACAGACAACGGTAAGGTAGACAAGTTGCAGCATTTCGCTACTGATTGGACATTCCGCAGTACGAATTATAGAGAGGAAAGATTCAAAGAAAGGGGAGCAGCGTGCAGCAGTAACTATGACTCTCTTAAGGCAGCTAAATGCCTCGTCATCCGTCGACGTACATTTGCTAACTCGAGAAACTCATAGTGGGAATAACTGTGACGACATTAAGGTGGACATACAGTGGCATATCGGTTCTGTAGGACTGGCCATAGCAAGAATGATAAAGGCCTAAAGAAATGGGAGCAGCTGTTAGGAGTAACTATGACTCTCTTAAGGTAGCCAAATGCCTCGTCACTCTGCGAAATTTATTTGAGAACTCGAGGATATCGTCGTTGGAGTAACTCAGACAATGTTAAGGTGGACATGCTGTACCATTTCGCTTCTGCAATACTGGCCGCAATACCAATTAAAGAGAGGAAAGGTTCAAAGAAAGGGTAGCAGCGGGCAGCAGTAACTATGACTCTCTTAAGATAGCCAAATGCCTCATCACTCTGCGAATTTTATTTGAAAACTCGTCGATATCGTCGTTGGAGTAACTCAGACAACGTTAAGGAGGACAAGTTGCAGCATTTCGCTTCTGATTGGACATTCCGCAGAACGAATTAAAGAGAGGATAGATTCAAAGGGTGGGGAGCATCTGGCTGCAGTAACTATGACTCTCTTAAGGTAGCCAAATGCCTCGTCATCCGGCGAAGTACATTTGCTAACTCAAGAAACTCGTAGTGGGAGTATCTGTGACGACGTTAAGGTGGACATACAGTGGCATATCGGTTCTGTAGGACTGGCCATAGCAATAATGATAAAGGCCTAAAGAAATGGGAGCAGCCGGCACGAGAATGTATGACTCTCTTAAGGTAGCCAAATGCCTCGTAACTCTGCGAAATTTGTTTGAAAACTCGTCGATATCGTCGTTGGAGTAACTCTTACAACGTTAAGGTGGACAAGTTGCAGTCTTTCGCTTCTGATTGGACATTCCGCAGAACGAATTAAAGAGAGGAAAGATTCAAAGGGTGGGGAGCATCTGGCAGCAGTAACTATGACTCTCTTAAGGTAGCCAAATGCCTCGTCACTCTGTGAAATTTACTTGAAAACTCGTCGATATCGTCGTTGGAGTAACACAGACAACGGTAAGGTAGACAAGTTGCAGCATTTCGCTACTGATTGGACATTCCGCAGTACGAATTATGGAGAGGAAAGATTCAAAGAAAGGGGAGCAGCGTGCAGCAGTAACTATGACTCTCTTAAGGCAGCTAAATGCCTCGTCATCCGTCGACGTACATTTGCTAACTCGAGAAACTCATAGTGGGAATAACTGTGACGACATTAAGGTGGACATACAGTGGCATATCGGTTCTGTAGGACTGGCCATAGCAAGAATGATAAAGGCCTAAAGAAATGGGAGCAGCCGGCAGGAGAATGTATGACTCTCTTAAGGTAGCCAAATGCCTCGTCACTCTGCGAAATATGTTTGAAAACTCGAGGATATCGTCGTTGGAGTAACTCAGACAACGTTAAGGTGGACAAGTTGCAGCATTTCGCTACTGATTGGACATTGCGCAGTACGAATTAAAGAGAGGAAAGATTCAAAGGAACGGGAGCATCTGGCTGCATTAACTGTGACTCTCTTAAGGCAGCTAAATGCCTCGTCATCCGTCGACGTACATTTGCTAACTCGAGAAACTCATAGTGGTAATAACTGTGACGACATTAAGGTGGACATACAGTGGCATATCGGTTCTGTAGGACTGGCCATAGCAAGAATGATAAAGGCCTGAAGAAATGGGAGCAGCTGTTAGGAGTAACTATGACTCTCCTAAGGTAGTCAAATGCCTCGTCACTCTGCGAAAATTATTTGAGAACTCGAGGATATCGTCGTTGGAGTAACTCAGACAAAGTTAAGGTGGACATGCTGTACCATTTCGCTTCTGCATTACTGGCCGCAATACCAATTAAAGAGAGGAAAGGTTCAAAGAAAGGGGAGCAGCGAGCAGCAGTAACTATGACTCTCTTAAGATAGCCAAATGCCTCATCACTCTGCGAAATTTATTTGAAAACTCGTCGATATCGTCGTTGGAGTAACTCAGACAACGTTAAGGAGGACAAGTTGCAGCATTTCGCTTCTGATTGGACATTCCGCAGAACGAATTAAAGAGAGGATAGATTCAAAGGGTGGGGAGCATCTGGCTGCAGTAACTATGACTCTCTTAAGGTAGCCAAACGCCTCGTCATCCGGCGAAGTACATTTGCTAACTCAAGAAACTCGTAGTGGGAGTATCTGTGACGACGTTAAGGTGGACATACAGTGGCATATCGGTTCTGTAGGACTGGCCATAGCAATAATGATAAAGGCCTAAAGAAATGGGAGCAGCTGGCACGAGAATGTATGACTCTCTTTAGGTAGCCAAATGCCTCGTAACTCTGCGAAATTTGTTTGAAAACTCGTCGATATCGTCGTTGGAGTAACTCAGACAACGTTAAGGTGGACAAGTTGCAGCCTTTCGCTTCTGATTGGACATTCCGCAGAACGAATTAAAGAGAGGAAAGATTCAAAGGGTGGGGAGCATCTGGCAGCAGTAACTATGACTCTCTTAAGGTAGCCAAATGCCTCGTCACTCTGCGAAATTTACTTGAAAACTCGTCGATATCGTCGTTGGAGTAACACAGACAACGGTAAGGTAGACAAGGTGCAGCATTTCGCTACTGATTGGACATTCCGCAGTACGAATTATAGAGAGGAAAGATTCAAAGAAAGGGGAGCAGCGTGCAGCAGTAACTATGACTCTCTTAAGGCAGCTAAATGCCTCGTCATCCGTCGACGTACATTTGCTAACTCGAGAAACTCATAGTGGGAATAACTGTGACGACATTAAGGTGGACATACAGTGGCATATCGGTTCTGTAGGACTGGCCATAGCAAGAATGATAAAGGCCTAAAGAAATGGGAGCAGCTGTTAGGAGTAACTATGACTCTCTTAAGGTAGCCAAATGCCTCGTCACTCTGCGAAATTTATTTGAGAACTCGAGGATATCGTCGTTGGAGTAACTCAGACAATGTTAAGGTGGACATGCTGTACCATTTCGCTTCTGCAATACTGGCCGCAATACCAATTAAAGAGAGGAAAGGTTCAAAGAAAGGGGACCAGCGGGCAGCAGTAAATATGACTCTCTTAAGATAGCCAAATGCCTCATCACTCTGCGAATTTTATTTGAAAACTCGTCGATATCGTCGTTGGAGTAACTCAGACAACGTTAAGGAGGACAAGTTGCAGCATTTCGCTTCTGATTGGACATTCCGCAGAACGAATTAAAGAGAGGATAGATTCAAAGGGTGGGGAGCATCTGGCTGCAGTAACTATGACTCTCTTAAGGCAGCCAAATGCCTCGTCATCCGGCGAAGTACATTTGCTAACTCAAGAAACTCGTAGTGGGAGTATCTGTGACGACGTTAAGGTGGACATACAGTGGCATATCGGTTCTGTAGGACTGACCATAGCAATAATGATAAAGGCCTAAAGAAATGGGAGCAGCCGGCAGGAGAATGTATGACTCTCTTAAGGTAGCCAAATGCCTCGTAACTCTGCGAAATTTGTTTGAAAACTCGTCGATATCGGTGTTGGAGTAACTCAGACAACGTTAAGGTGGACAAGTTGCAGCCTTTCGCTTCTGATTGGACATTCCGCAGAACGAATTAAAGAGAGGAAAGATTCAAAGGGTGAGGAGCATCTGGCAGCAGTAACTATGACTCTCTTAAGGTAGCCAAATGCCTCGTCACTCTGCGAAATTTACTTGAAAACTCGTCGATATCGTCGTTGGAGTAACACAGACAACGGTAAGGTAGACAAGTTGCAGCATTTCGCTACTGATTGGACATTCCGCAGTACGAATTATAGAGAGGAAAGATTCAAAGAAAGGGGAGCAGCGTGCAGCAGTAATTATGACTCTCTTAAGTTAGCCAATTGTCTCGCCACTCTGCGAAATTTATTTGAAAACTCGTGGATATCGTCGTTTGAGTAACTCAGACAACGTTAAGGTGGACACGTTGCAGCATTTCGCTACTGATTGCACATTCCGCAGTACGAATTATAGAGAGGAAAGATTCAAAGGAAGGGGAGCTTCTGGCTGCATTAACTGTGACTCTCTTAAGGTAGCCAAATGCCTCGTCATCTGTGAAGTACATTTGCTAACTCGAGAAGCTCATAGTGGGAATAACTGTGACGACATTAAGGTGGACATACAGTGGAATATCGGTTCTGTAGGACTGGCCATAGCAACAATGATAAAGGCCTAAAGAAATGGGAGCAGCTGGCAGGAGTAACTATGACTCTCTTAAGGTAGCGAAATGCCTCGTCACTCTGCGACATTTATTTGAAAACTCGAGGATATCGTCGTTGGAGTAACTCAGACATCGTTAAGGTGGACATGCTGTACCATTTCGCTTCTGCAGGACTGGCCGCAATACCAATTAAAGAGAGGAAAGATTCAAAGAAAGGGGAGCAGCGGGCAGCAGTAACTATGACTCTCTTAAGGTAGCCAAATTCCTCGCCACTCTGCGAGATTTATTTGAAAACTCGTCGATATCGTCGTTGGAGTAACTCAGACAACGTTAAGGTGGACAAGTTGCAGCATTCCGCTACTGATTGGACATTCCGCAGTACGAATTAAAGGGAGGAAAGATTAAAAGGAAGGGGAGCATCTGGCTGCAGTAACTGTGACTCTCTTAAGGTAGCCAAATGCCTCGTCATCCGGCGAAGTACATTTGCTAACTCGAGTAACTCGTAGTGGGAATAACTGTGACGACGTTAAGAAGGACATACAGTGGCATATCGGTTCTGTAGGACTGGCCATAGCAATAATGATAAAGGCCTAAAGAAATGGGAGCAGCCGGCACGAGAATGTATGACTCTCTTAAGGTAGCCAAATGCCTCGTCACTCTGCGAAATATGTTTGAAAACTCGAGGATATCGTCGTTGGAGTAACTCAGACAACGTTAAGGTGGACAAGTTGCAGCATTTCGCTACTGATTGGACATTGCGCAGTACGAATTAAAGAGAGGAAAGATTCAAAGGAACGGGAGCATCTGGCTGCATTAACTGTGACTCTCTTAAGGCAGCTAAATGCCTCGTCATCCGTCGACGTACATTTGCTAACTCGAGAAACTCATAGTGGGAATAACTGTGACGACATTAAGGTGGACATACAGTGGCATATCGGTTCTGTAGGACTGGCCATAGCAAGAATGATAAAGGCCTAAAGAAATGGGAGCAGCTGTTAGGAGTAACTATGACTCTCTTAAGGTAGCCAAATGCCTCGTCACTCTGCGAAATTTATTTGAGAACTCGAGGATATCGTCGTTGGAGTAACTCAGACAATGTTAAGGTGGACATGTTGTACCATTTCGCTTCTGCAATACTGGCCGCAATACCAATTAAAGAGAGGAAAGGTTCAAAGAAAGGGGAGCAGCGGGCAGCAGTAACTATGACTCTCTTAAGATAGCCAAATGCCTCATCACTCTGCGAATTTTATTTGAAAACTCGTCGATATCGTCGTTGGAGTAACTCAGACAACGTTAAGGAGGACAAGTTGCAGCATTTCGCTTCTGATTGGACATTCCGCAGAACGAATTAAAGAGAGGATAGATTCAAATTGTGGGGAGCATCTGGCTGCAGTAACTATGACTCTCTTAAGGCAGCCAAATGCCTCGTCATCCGGCGAAGTACATTTGCTAACTCAAGAAACTCGTAGTGGGAGTATCTGTGACGACGTTAAGGTGGACATACAGTGGCATATCGGTTCTGTAGGACTGGCCATAGCAATAATGATAAAGGCCTAAAGAAATGGGAGCAGCCGGCAGGAGAATGTATGACTCTCTTAAGGTAGCCAAATGCCTCGTAACTCTGCGAAATTTGTTTGAAAACTCGTCGATATCGGTGTTGGAGTAACTCAGACAACGTTAAGGTGGACAAGTTGCAGCCTTTCGCTTCTGATTGGACATTCCGCAGAACGAATTAAAGAGAGGAAAGATTCAAAGGGTGGGGAGCATCTGGCAGCAGTAACTATGACTCTCTTAAGGTAGCCAAATGCCTCGTCACTCTGCGAAATTTACTTGAAAACTCGTCGATATCATCGTTGGAGTAACACAGACAACGGTAAGGTAGACAAGTTGCAGCATTTCGCTACTGATTGGACATTCCGCAGTACGAATTATAGAGAGGAAAGATTCAAAGAAAGGGGAGCAGCGTGCAGCAGTAACTATGACTCTCTTAAGTTAGCCAATTGTCTCGCCACTCTGCGAAATTTATTTGAAAACTCGTGGATATCGTCTTTGGAGTAACTCAGACAACGTTAAGGTGGACACGTTGCAGCATTTCGTTACTGATTGCACATTCCGCAGTACGAATTATAGAGAGGAAAGATTCAAAGGAAGGGGAGCTTCTGGCTGCATTAACTGTGACTCTCTTAAGGTAGCCAAATGCCTCGTCATCTGTCGAAGTACATTTGCTAACTCGAGAAGCTCATAGTGGGAATAACTGTGACGACATTAAGGTGGACATACAGTGGAATATCGGTTCTGTAGGACTGGCCATAGCAGTAATGATAAAGGCCTTAAGAAATGGGAGCAGCCGGCACGAGAATGTATGACTCTCTTAAGGTAGCCAAATGCCTCGTCACTCTGCGAAATATGTTTGAAAACTCGAGGATATCGTCGTTGGAGTAACTCAGACAACTTTAAGGTGGACAAGTTGCAGCATTTCGCTACTGATTGGACATTGCGCAGTACGAATTAAAGAGAGGAAAGATTCAAAGGAACGGGAGCATCTGGCTGCATTAACTGTGACTCTCTTAAGGCAGCTAAATGCCTCGTCATCCGTCGACGTACATTTGCTAACTCGAGAAACTCATAGTGGTAATAACTGTGACGACATTAAGGTGGACATACAGTGGCATATCGGTTCTGTAGGACTGGCCATAGCAAGAATGATAAAGGCCTAAAGAAATGGGAGCAGCTGTTAGGAGTAACTATGACTCTCTTAAGGTAGTCAAATGCCTCGTCACTCTGCGAAATTTGTTTGAGAACTCGAGGATATCGTCGTTGGAGTAACTCAGACAATGTTAAGGTGGACATGCTGTACCATTTCGCTTCTGCATTACTGGCCGCAATACCAATTAAAGAGAGGAAAGGTTCAAAGAAAGGGGAGCAGCGGGCAGCAGTAACTATGACTCTCTTAAGATAGCCAAATGCCTCATCACTCTGCGAAATTTATTTGAAAACTCGTCGATATCGTCGTTGGAGTAACTCAGACAACGTTAAGGAGGACAAGTTGCAGCATTTCGCTTCTGATTGGACATTCCGCAGAACGAATTAAAGAGAGGATAGATTCAAAGGGTGGGGAGCATCTGGCTGCAGTAACTATGACTCTCTTAAGGTAGCCAAATGCCTCGTCATCCGGCGAAGTACATTTGCTAACTCAAGAAACTCGTAGTGGGAGTATCTGTGACGACGTTAAGGTGGACATACAGTGGCATATCGGTTCTGTAGGACTGGCCATAGCAATAATGATAAAGGCCTAAAGAAATGGGAGCAGCCGGCACGAGAATGTATGACTCTCTTAAGGTAGCCAAATGCCTCGTAACTCTGCGAAATTTGTTTGAAAACTCGTCGATATCGTCGTTGGAGTAACTCAGACAACGTTAAGGTGGACAAGTTGCAGCCTTTCGCTTCTGATTGGACATTCCGCAGAACGAATTAAAGAGAGGAAAGATTCAAAGGGTGGGGAGCATCTGGCAGCAGTAACTATGACTCTCTTAAGGTAGCCAAATGCCTCGTCACTCTGCGAAATTTACTTGAAAACTCGTCGATATCGTCGTTGGAGTAACACAGACAACGGTAAGGTAGACAAGTTGCAGCATTTCGCTACTGATTGGACATTCCGCAGTACGAATTATAGAGAGGAAAGATTCAAAGAAAGGGGAGCAGCGTGCAGCAGTAACTATGACTCTCTTAAGGCAGCTAAATGCCTCGTCATCCGTCGACGTACATTTGCTAACTCGAGAAACTCATAGTGGGAATAACTGTGACGACATTAAGGTGGACATACAGTGGCATATCGGTTCTGTAGGACTGGCCATAGCAAGAATGATAAAGGCCTAAAGAAATGGGAGCAGCTGTTAGGAGTAACTATGACTCTCTTAAGGTAGCCAAATGCCTCGTCACTCTGCGAAATTTATTTGAGAACTCGAGGATATCGTCGTTGGAGTAACTCAGACAATGTTAAGGTGGACATGCTGTACCATTTCGCTTCTGCAATACTGGCCGCAATACCAATTAAAGAGAGGAAAGGTTCAAAGAAAGGGGAGCAGCGGGCAGCAGTAACTATTACTCTCTTAAGATAGCCAAATGCCTCATCACTCTGCGAATTTTATTTGAAAACTCGTCGATATCGTCGTTGGAGTAACTCAGACAACGTTAAGGAGGACAAGTTGCAGCATTTCGCTTCTGATTGGACATTCCGCAGAACGAATTAAAGAGAGGATAGATTCAAATTGTGGGGAGCATCTGGCTGCAGTAACTATGACTCTCTTAAGGCAGCCAAATGCCTCGTCATCCGGCGAAGTACATTTGCTAATTCAAGAAACTCGTAGTGGGAGTATCTGTGACGACGTTAAGGTGGACATACAGTGGCATATCGGTTCTGTAGGACTGGCCATAGCAATAATGATAAAGGCCTAAAGAAATGGGAGCAGCCGGCAGGAGAATGTATGACTCTCTTAAGGTAGCCAAATGCCTCGTAACTCTGCGAAATTTGTTTGAAAACTCGTCGATATCGGTGTTGGAGTAACTCAGACAACGTTAAGGTGGACAAGTTGCAGCCTTTCGCTTCTGATTGGACATTCCGCAGAACGAATTAAAGAGAGGAAAGATTCAAAGGGTGGGGAGCATCTGGCAGCAGTAACTATGACTCTCTTAAGGTAGCCAAATGCCTCGTCACTCTGCGAAATTTACTTGAAAACTCGTCGATATCGTCGTTGGAGTAACACAGACAACGGTAAGGTAGACAAGTTGCAGCATTTCGCTACTGATTGGACATTCCGCAGTACGAATTATAGAGAGGAAAGATTCAAAGAAAGGGGAGCAGCGTGCAGCAGTAACTATGACTCTCTTAAGTTAGCCAATTGTCTCGCCACTCTGCGAAATTTATTTGAAAACTCGTGGATATCGTCGTTGGAGTAACTCAGACAACGTTAAGGTGGACAAGTTGCAGCATTTCGCTACTGATTGCACATTCCGCAGAACGAATTAAAGAGAGGATAGATTCAAAGGGTGGGGAGCATCTGGCTGCAGTAACTATGACTCTCTTAAGGTAGCCAAATGCCTCGTCATCCGGCGAAGTACATTTGCTAACTCAAGAAACTCGTAGTGGGAGTATCTGTGACGACGTTAAGGTGGACATACAGTGGCATATCGGTTCTGTAGGACTGGCCATAGCAATAATGATAAAGGCCTAAAGAAATGGGAGCAGCCGGCACGAGAATGTATGACTCTCTTAAGGTAGCCAAATGCCTCGTAACTCTGCGAAATTTGTTTGAAAACTCGTCGATATCGTCGTTGGAGTAACTCAGACAACGTTAAGGTGGACAAGTTGCAGCCTTTCGCTTCTGATTGGACATTCCGCAGAACGAATTAAAGAGAGGAAAGATTCAAAGGGTGGGGAGCATCTGGCAGCAGTAACTATGACTCTCTTAAGGTAGCCAAATGCCTCGTCACTCTGCGAAATTTACTTGAAAACTCGTCGATATCGTCGTTGGAGTAACACAGACAACGGTAAGGTAGACAAGTTGCAGCATTTCGCTACTGATTGGACATTCCGCAGTACGAATTATAGAGAGGAAAGATTCAAAGAAAGGGGAGCAGCGTGCAGCAGTAACTATGACTCTCTTACGGCAGCTAAATGCCTCGTCATCCGTCGACGTACATTTGCTAACTCGAGAAACTCATAGTGGGAATAACTGTGACGACATTAAGGTGGACATACAGTGGCATATCGGTTCTGTAGGACTGGCCATAGCAAGAATGATAAAGGCCTAAAGAAATGGGAGCAGCTGTTAGGAGTAACTATGACTCTCTTAAGGTAGCCAAATGCCTCGTCACTCTGCGAAATTTATTTGAGAACTCGAGGATATCGTCGTTGGAGTAACTCAGACAATGTTAAGGTGGACATGCTGTACCATTTCGCTTCTGCAATACTGGCCGCAATACCAATTAAAGAGAGGAAAGGTTCAAAGAAAGGGGAGCAGCGGGCAGCAGTAACTATGACTCTCTTAAGATAGCCAAATGCCTCATCACTCTGCGAATTTTATTTGAAAACTCGTCGATATCGTCGTTGGAGTAACTCAGACAACGTTAAAGAGGACAAGTTGCAGCATTTCGCTTCTGATTGGACATTCCGCAGAACGAATTAAAGAGAGGATAGATTCAAATTGTGGGGAGCATCTGGCTGCAGTAACTATGACTCTCTTAAGGCAGCCAAATGCCTCGTCATCCGGCGAAGTACATTTGCTAACTCAAGAAACTCGTAGTGGGAGTATCTGTGATGACGTTAAGGTGGACATACAGTGGCATATCGGTTCTGTAGGACTGGCCATAGCAATAATGATAAAGGCCTAAAGAAATGGGAGCAGCCGGCAGGAGAATGTATGACTCTCTTAAGGTAGCCAAATGCCTCGTAACTCTGCGAAATTTGTTTGAAAACTCGTCGATATCGGTGTTGGAGTAACTCAGACAACGTTAAGGTGGACAAGTTGCAGCCTTTCGCTTCTGATTGGACATTCCGCAGAACGAATTAAAGAGAGGAAAGATTCAAAGGGTGGGGAGCATCTGGCAGCAGTAAGTATGACTCTCTTAAGGTAGCCAAATGCCTCATCACTCTGCGAAATTTACTTGAAAACTCGTCGATATCGTCGTTGGAGTAACACAGACAACGGTAAGGTAGACAAGTTGCAGCATTTCGCTACTGATTGGACATTCCGCAGTACGAATTATAGAGAGGAAAGATTCAAAGAAAGGGGAGCAGCGTGCAGCAGTAACTATGACTCTCTTAAGTTAGCCAATTGTCTCGCCACTCTGCGAAATTTATTTGAAAACTCGTGGATATCGTCTTTGGAGTAACTCAGACAACGTTAAGGTGGACACGTTGCAGCATTTCGTTACTGATTGCACATTCCGCAGTACGAATTATAGAGAGGAAAGATTCAAAGGAAGGGGAGCTTCTGGCTGCATTAACTGTGACTCTCTTAAGGTAGCCAAATGCCTCGTCATCTGTCGAAGTACATTTGCTAACTCGAGAAGCTCATAGTGGGAATAACTGTGACGACATTAAGGTGGACATACAGTGGAATATCGGTTCTGTAGGACTGGCCATAGCAACAATGATAAAGGCCTAAAGAAATGGGAGCAGCTGGCAGGAGTAACTATGACTCTCTTAAGGTAGCGAAATGCCTCGTCACTCTGCGACATTTATTTGAAAACTCGAGGATATCGTCGTTGGAGTAACTCAGACATCGTTAAGGTGGACATGCTGTACCATTTCGCTTCTGCAGGACTGGCCGCAATACCAATTAAAGAGAGGAAAGATTCAAAGAAAGGGGAGCAGCGGGCAGCAGTAACTATGACTCTCTTAAGGTAGCCAAATTCCTCGTCACTCTGCGAGATTTATTTGAAAACTCGTCGATATCGTCGTTGGAGTAACTCAGACAACGTTAAGGTGGACAAGTTGCAGCATTCCGCTACTGATTGGACATTCCGCAGTACGAATTAAAGGGAGGAAAGATTAAAAGGAAGGGGAGCATCTGGCTGCAGTAACTGTGACTCTCTTAAGGTAGCCAAATGCCTCGTCATCCGGCGAAGTACATTTGCTAACTCGAGTAACTCGTAGTGGGAATAACTGTGACGACGTTAAGAAGGACATACAGTGGCATATCGGTTCTGTAGGACTGGCCATAGCAATAATGATAAAGGCCTAAAGAAATGGGAGCAGCCGGCACGAGAATGTATGACTCTCTTAAGGTAGCCAAATGCCTCGTAACTCTGCGAAATTTGTTTGAAAACTCGTCGATATCGTCGTTGGAGTAACTCAGACAACGTTAAGGAGGACAAGTTGCAGCATTTCGCTTCTGATTGGACATTCCGCAGAACGAATTAAAGAGAGGATAGATTCAAAGGGTGGGGAGCATCTGGCTGCAGTAACTATGACTCTCTTAAGGTAGCCAAATGCCTCGTCATCCGGCGAAGTACATTTGCTAACTCAAGAAACTCGTAGTGGGAGTATCTGTGACGACGTTAAGGTGGACATACAGTGGCATATCGGTTCTGTAGGACTGGCCATAGCAATAATGATAAAGGCCTAAAGAAATGGGAGCAGCCGGCACGAGAATGTATGACTCTCTTAAGGTAGCCAAATGCCTCGTAACTCTGCGAAATTTGTTTGAAAACTCGTCGATATCGTCGTTGGAGTAACTCAGACAACGTTAAGGTGGACAAGTTGCAGCCTTTCGCTTCTGATTGGACATTCCGCAGAACGAATTAAAGAGAGGAAAGATTCAAAGGGTGGGGAGCATCTGGCAGCAGTAACTATGACTCTCTTAAGGTAGCCAAATGCCTCGTCACTCTGCGAAATTTACTTGAAAACTCGTCGATATCGTCGTTGGAGTAACACAGACAACGGTAAGGTAGACAAGTTGCAGCATTTCGCTACTGATTGGACATTCCGCAGTACGAATTATAGAGAGGAAAGATTCAAAGAAAGGGGAGCAGCGTGCAGCAGTAACTATGACTCTCTTAAGGCAGCTAAATGCCTCGTCATCCGTCGACGTACATTTGCTAACTCGAGAAACTCATAGTGGGAATAACTGTGACGACATTAAGGTGGACATACAGTGGCATATCGGTTCTGTAGGACTGGCCATAGCAAGAATGATAAAGGCCTAAAGAAATGGGAGCAGCTGTTAGAAGTAACTATGACTCTCTTAAGGTAGCCAAATGCCTCGTCACTCTGCGAAATTTATTTGAGAACTCGAGGATATCGTCGTTGGAGTAACTCAGACAATGTTAAGGTGGACATGCTGTACCATTTCGCTTCTGCAATACTGGCCGCAATACCAATTAAAGAGAGGAAAGGTTCAAAGAAAGGGGAGCAGCGGGCAGCAGTAACTAGGACTGTCTTAAGATAGCCAAATGCCTCATCACTCTGCGAATTTTATTTGAAAACTCGTCGATATCGTCGTTGGAGTAACTCAGACAACGTTAAGGAGGACAAGTTGCAGCATTTCGCTTCTGATTGGACATTCCGCAGAACGAATTAAGGAGAGGATAGATTCAAAGGGTGGGGAGCATCTGGCTGCAGTAACTATGACTCTCTTAAGGCAGCCAAATGCCTCGTCATCCGGCGAAGTACATTTGCTAACTCAAGAAACTCGTAGTGGGAGTATCTGTGACGACGTTAAGGTGGACATACAGTGGCATATCGGTTCTGTAGGACTGGCCATAGCAATAATGATAAAGGCCTAAAGAAATGGGAGCAGCCGGCAGGAGAATGTATGACTCTCTTAAGGTAGCCAAATGCCTCGTAACTCTGCGAAATTTGTTTGAAAACTCGTCGATATCGGTGTTGGAGTAACTCAGACAACGTTAAGGTGGACAAGTTGCAGCCTTTCGCTTCTGATTGCACATTCCGCAGAACGAATTAAAGAGAGGAAAGATTCAAATGGTGGGGAGCATCTGGCAGCAGTAACTATGACTCTCTTAAGGTAGCCAAATGCCTCGTCACTCTGCGAAATTTACTTGAAAACTCGTCGATATCGTCGTTGGAGTAACACAGACAACGGTAAGGTAGACAAGTTGCAGCATTTCGCTACTGATTGGACATTCCGCAGTACGAATTATAGAGAGGAAAGATTCAAAGAAAGGGGAGCAGCGTGCAGCAGTAACTATGACTCTCTTAAGTTAGCCAATTGTCTCGCCACTCTGCGAAATTTATTTGAAAACTCGTGGATATCGTCGTTGGAGTAACTCAGACAACGTTAAGGTGGACACGTTGCAGCATTTCGCTACTGATTGGACATTCCGCAGTACGAATTATAGAGAGGAAAGATTCAAAGGAAGGGGAGCTTCTGGCTGCATTAACTGTGACTCTCTTAAGGTAGCCAAATGCCTCGTCATCTGTCGAAGTACATTTGCTAACTCGAGAAGCTCATAGTGGGAATAACTGTGACGACATTAAGGTGGACATACAGTGGAATATCGGTTCTGTAGGACTGGCCATAGCAACAATGATAAAGGCCTAAAGAAATGGGAGCAGCTGGCAGGAGTAACTATGACTCTCTTAAGGTAGCGAAATGCCTCGTCACTCTGCGACATTTATTTGAAAACTCGAGGATATCGTCGTTGGAGTAACTCAGACATCGTTAAGGTGGACATGCTGTACCATTTCGCTTCTGCAGGACTGGCCGCAATACCAATTAAAGAGAGGAAAGATTCAAAGAAAGGGGAGCAGCGGGCAGCAGTAACTATGACTCTCTTAAGGTAGCCAAATTCCTCGTCACTCTGCGAGATTTATTTGAAAACTCGTCGATATCGTCGTTGGAGTAACTCAGACAACGTTAAGGTGGACAAGTTGCAGCATTCCGCTACTGATTGGACATTCCGCAGTACGAATTAAAGGGAGGAAAGATTAAAAGGAAGGGGAGCATCTGGCTGCAGTAACTGTGACTCTCTTAAGGTAGCCAAATGCCTCGTCATCCGGCGAAGTACATTTGCTAACTCGAGTAACTCGTAGTGGGAATAACTGTGACGACGTTAAGAAGGACATACAGTGGCATATCGGTTCTGTAGGACTGGCCATAGCAATAATGATAAAGGCCTAAAGAAATGGGAGCAGCCGGCACGAGAATGTATGACTCTCTTAAGGTAGCCAAATGCCTCGTAACTCTGCGAAATTTGTTTGAAAACTCGTCGATATCGTCGTTGGAGTAACTCAGACAACGTTAAGGAGGACAAGTTGCAGCATTTCGCTTCTGATTGGACATTCCGCAGAACGAATTAAAGAGAGGATAGATTCAAAGGGTGGGGAGCATCTGGCTGCAGTAACTATGACTCTCTTAAGGTAGCCAAATGCCTCGTCATCCGGCGAAGTACATTTGCTAACTCAAGAAACTCGTAGTGGGAGTATCTGTGACGACGTTAAGGTGGACATACAGTGGCATATCGGTTCTGTAGGACTGGCCATAGCAATAATGATAAAGGCCTAAAGAAATGGGAGCAGCCGGCACGAGAATGTATGACTCTCTTAAGGTAGCCAAATGCCTCGTAACTCTGCGAAATTTGTTTGAAAACTCGTCGATATCGTCGTTGGAGTAACTCAGACAACGTTAAGGTGGACAAGTTGCAGCCTTTCGCTTCTGATTGGACATTCCGCAGAACGAATTAAAGAGAGGAAAGATTCAAAGGGTGGGGAGCATCTGGCAGCAGTAACTATGACTCTCTTAAGGTAGCCAAATGCCTCGTCACTCTGCGAAATTTACTTGAAAACTCGTCGATATCGTCGTTGGAGTAACACAGACAACGGTAAGGTAGACAAGTTGCAGCATTTCGCTACTGATTGGACATTCCGCAGTACGAATTATAGAGAGGAAAGATTCAAAGAAAGGGGAGCAGCGTGCAGCAGTAACTATGACTCTCTTAAGGCAGCTAAATGCCTCGTCATCCGTCGACGTACATTTGCTAACTCGAGAAACTCATAGTGGGAATAACTGTGACGACATTAAGGTGGACATACAGTGGCATATCGGTTCTGTAGGACTGGCCATAGCAAGAATGATAAAGGCCTAAAGAAATGGGAGCAGCTGTTAGAAGTAACTATGACTCTCTTAAGGTAGCCAAATGCCTCGTCACTCTGCGAAATTTATTTGAGAACTCGAGGATATCGTCGTTGGAGTAACTCAGACAATGTTAAGGTGGACATGCTGTACCATTTCGCTTCTGCAATACTGGCCGCAATACCAATTAAAGAGAGGAAAGGTTCAAAGAAAGGGGAGCAGCGGGCAGCAGTAACTAGGACTGTCTTAAGATAGCCAAATGCCTCATCACTCTGCGAATTTTATTTGAAAACTCGTCGATATCGTCGTTGGAGTAACTCAGACAACGTTAAGGAGGACAAGTTGCAGCATTTCGCTTCTGATTGGACATTCCGCAGAACGAATTAAGGAGAGGATAGATTCAAAGGGTGGGGAGCATCTGGCTGCAGTAACTATGACTCTCTTAAGGCAGCCAAATGCCTCGTCATCCGGCGAAGTACATTTGCTAACTCAAGAAACTCGTAGTGGGAGTATCTGTGACGACGTTAAGGTGGACATACAGTGGCATATCGGTTCTGTAGGACTGGCCATAGCAATAATGATAAAGGCCTAAAGAAATGGGAGCAGCCGGCAGGAGAATGTATGACTCTCTTAAGGTAGCCAAATGCCTCGTAACTCTGCGAAATTTGTTTGAAAACTCGTCGATATCGGTGTTGGAGTAACTCAGACAACGTTAAGGTGGACAAGTTGCAGCCTTTCGCTTCTGATTGCACATTCCGCAGAACGAATTAAAGAGAGGAAAGATTCAAATGGTGGGGAGCATCTGGCAGCAGTAACTATGACTCTCTTAAGGTAGCCAAATGCCTCGTCACTCTGCGAAATTTACTTGAAAACTCGTCGATATCGTCGTTGGAGTAACACAGACAACGGTAAGGTAGACAAGTTGCAGCATTTCGCTACTGATTGGACATTCCGCAGTACGAATTATAGAGAGGAAAGATTCAAAGAAAGGGGAGCAGCGTGCAGCAGTAACTATGACTCTCTTAAGTTAGCCAATTGTCTCGCCACTCTGCGAAATTTATTTGAAAACTCGTGGATATCGTCGTTGGAGTAACTCAGACAACGTTAAGGTGGACACGTTGCAGCATTTCGCTACTGATTGGACATTCCGCAGTACGAATTATAGAGAGGAAAGATTCAAAGGAAGGGGAGCTTCTGGCTGCATTAACTGTGACTCTCTTAAGGTAGCCAAATGCCTCGTCATCTGTCGAAGTACATTTGCTAACTCGAGAAGCTCATAGTGGGAATAACTGTGACGACATTAAGGTGGACATACAGTGGAATATCGGTTCTGTAGGACTGGCCATAGCAACAATGATAAAGGCCTAAAGAAATGGGAGCAGCTGGCAGGAGTAACTATGACTCTCTTAAGGTAGCGAAATGCCTCGTCACTCTGCGACATTTATTTGAAAACTCGAGGATATCGTCGTTGGAGTAACTCAGACATCGTTAAGGTGGACATGCTGTACCATTTCGCTTCTGCAGGACTGGCCGCAATACCAATTAAAGAGAGGAAAGATTCAAAGAAAGGGGAGCAGCGGGCAGCAGTAACTATGACTCTCTTAAGGTAGCCAAATTCCTCGTCACTCTGCGAGATTTTTTTGAAAACTCGTCGATATCGTCGTTGGAGTAACTCAGACAACGTTAAGGTGGACAAGTTGCAGCATTCCGCTACTGATTGGACATTCCGCAGTACGAATTAAA
Organism: Schistocerca americana; assembly: GCF_021461395.2. Taxonomy (NCBI): domain Eukaryota; kingdom Metazoa; phylum Arthropoda; class Insecta; order Orthoptera; family Acrididae; genus Schistocerca; species Schistocerca americana. Next base: position 711,442,559 of record NC_060123.1, read on the forward strand.
GGGAGGAAAGATTAAAAGGAAGGGGAGCATCTGGCTGCAGTAACTGTGACTCTCTTAAGGTAGCCAAATGCCTCGTCATCCGGCGAAGTACATTTGCTAACTCGAGTAACTCTTAGTGGGAATAACTGTGACGACGTTAAGAAGGACATACAGTGGCATATCGGTTCTGTAGGACTGGCCATAGCAAAATGATAATGGCCTAAAGAAATGGAAATAGCCGGCAGGAGTAAATATGACTCTCTTAAGGCAGCCAAATGCCTCGTCACTCTGCGAAATTTATTTGAAAACTCGTGGATATCGTCGTTGGAGTAACTCAGACAACGTTAAGGTGGACAAGTTGCAGCATTTCGCTACTGATTGGACATTTCACAGTACGAATTAAAGAGAGGAAAGATTCAAAGGAAGGGGAGCTTCTGGCTGCATTAACTGTGACTCTCTTAAGGTAGCCAAATGCCTCGTCATCTGTCGAAGTACATTTGCTACCTCGAGAAGCTCATAGTGGGTATAGCTGTGACGACATTAAGGTGGACATACAGTGGAATATGGGTTCTGTAGGACTGGCCATAGCAAGAATGATAAAGGCCTAAAGAAATGGGAGCAGCTGGCAGGAGTAACTATGACTCTCTTAAGGTAGCGAAATGCCTCGTCACTCTGCGACATTTATTTGAAAACTCGAGGATATCGTCGTTGGAGTAACTCAGACATCGTTAAGGTGGACATGCTGTACCATTTCGCTTCTGCAGGACTGGCCGCAATACCAATTAAAGAGAGGAAAGATTCAAAGAAAGGGGAGCAGCGGGCAGCAGTAACTATGACTCTCTTAAGGTAGATAAATTCCTCGTCACTCTGCGAGATTTATTTGAAAACTCGTCGATATCGTCGTTGGAGTAACTCAGACAACGTTAAGGAGGACAAGTTGCAGCATTTCGCTTCTGATTGGACATTCCGCAGAACGAATTAAAGAGAGGATAGATTCAAAGGGTGGGGAGCATCTGGCTGCAGTAACTATGACTCTCTTAAGGTAGCCAAATGCCTCGTCATCCGGCGAAGTACATTTGCTAACTCAAGAAACTCGTAGTGGGAGTATCTGTGACGACGTTAAGGTGGACATACAGTGGCATATCGGTTCTGTAGGACTGGCCATAGCAATAATGATAAAGGCCTAAAGAAATGGGAGCAGCCGGCACGAGAATGTATGACTCTCTTAAGGTAGCCAAATGCCTCGTAACTCTGCGAAATTTGTTTGAAAACTCGTCGATATCGTCGTTGGAGTAACTCAGACAACGTTAAGGTGGACAAGTTGCAGCCTTTCGCTTCTGATTGGACATTCCGCAGAACGAATTAAAGAGAGGAAAGATTCAAAGGGTGGGGAGCATCTGGCAGCAGTAACTATGACTCTCTTAAGGTAGCCAAATGCCTCGTCACTCTGCGAAATTTACTTGAAAACTCGTCGATATCGTCGTTGGAGTAACACAGACAACGGTAAGGTAGACAAGTTGCAGCATTTCGCTACTGATTGGACATTCCGCAGTACGAATTATAGAGAGGAAAGATTCAAAGAAAGGGGAGCAGCGTGCAGCAGTAACTATGACTCTCTTAAGGCAGCTAAATGCCTCGTCATCCGTCGACGTACATTTGCTAACTCGAGAAACTCATAGTGGGAATAACTGTGACGACATTAAGGTGGACATACAGTGGCATATCGGTTCTGTAGGACTGGCCATAGCAAGAATGATAAAGGCCTAAAGAAATGGGAGCAGCTGTTAGGAGTAACTATGACTCTCTTAAGGTAGCCAAATGCCTCGTCACTCTGCGAAATTTATTTGAGAACTCGAGGATATCGTCGTTGGAGTAACTCAGACAATGTTAAGGTGGACATGCTGTACCATTTCGCTTCTGCAATACTGGCCGCAATACCAATTAAAGAGAGGAAAGGTTCAAAGAAAGGGGAGCAGCGGGCAGCAGTAACTATGACTCTCTTAAGATAGCCAAATGCCTCATCACTCTGCGAATTTTATTTGAAAACTCGTCGATATCGTCGTTGGAGTAACTCAGACAACGTTAAGGAGGACAAGTTGCAGCATTTCGCTTCTGATTGGACATTCCGCAGAACGAATTAAAGAGAGGATAGATTCAAATTGTGGGGAGCATCTGGCTGCAGTAACTATGACTCTCTTAAGGCAGCCAAATGCCTCGTCATCCGGCGAAGTACATTTGCTAACTCAAGAAACTCGTAGTGGGAGTATCTGTGATGACGTTAAGGTGGACATACAGTGGCATATCGGTTCTGTAGGACTGGCCATAGCAATAATGATAAAGGCCTAAAGAAATGGGAGCAGCCGGCAGGAGAATGTATGACTCTCTTAAGGTAGCCAAATGCCTCGTAACTCTGCGAAATTTGTTTGAAAACTCGTCGATATCGGTGTTGGAGTAACTCAGACAACGTTAAGGTGGACAAGTTGCAGACTTTCGCTTCTGATTGGACATTCCGCAGAACGAATTAAAGAGAGGAAAGATTCAAAGGGTGGGGAGCATCTGGCAGCAGTAAGTATGACTCTCTTAAGGTAGCCAAATGCCTCGTCACTCTGCGAAATTTACTTGAAAACTCGTCGATATCGTCGTTGGAGTAACACAGACAACGGTAAGGTAGACAAGTTGCAGCATTTCGCTACTGATTGGACATTCCGCAGTACGAATTATAGAGAGGAAAGATTCAAAGAAAGGGGAGCAGCGTGCAGCAGTAACTATGACTCTCTTAAGTTAGCCAATTGTCTCGCCATTCTGCGAAATTTATTTGAAAACTCGTGGATATCGTCGTTGGAGTAACTCAGACAACGTTAAGGTGGACACGTTGCAGCATTTCGCTACTGATTGCACATTCCGCAGTACGAATTATAGAGAGGAAAGATTCAAAGGAAGGGGAGCTTCTGGCTGCATTAACTGTGACTCTCTTAAGGTAGCCAAATGCCTCGTCATCTGTCGAAGTACATTTGCTAACTCGAGAAGCTCATAGTGGGAATAACTGTGACGACATTAAGGTGGACATACAGTGGAATATCGGTTCTGTAGGACTGGCCATAGCAACAATGATAAAGGCCTAAAGAAATGGGAGCAGCTGGCAGGAGTAACTATGACTCTCTTAAGGTAGCGAAATGCCTCGTCACTCTGCGACATTTATTTGAAAACTCGAGGATATCGTCGTTGGAGTAACTCAGACATCGTTAAGGTGGACATGCTGTACCATTTCGCTTCTGCAGGACTGGCCGCAATACCAATTAAAGAGAGGAAAGATTCAAAGAAAGGGGAGCAGCGGGCAGCAGTAACTATGACTCTCTTAAGGTAGCCAAATTCCTCGTCACTCTGCGAGATTTATTTGAAAACTCGTCGATATCGTCGTTGGAGTAACTCAGACAACGTTAAGGTGGACAAGTTGCAGCATTCCGCTACTGATTGGACATTCCGCAGTACGAATTAAAGGGAGGAAAGATTAAAAGGAAGGGGAGCATCTGGCTGCAGTAACTGTGACTCTCTTAAGGTAGCCAAATGCCTCGTCATCCGGCGAAGTACATTTGCTAACTCGAGTAACTCTTAGTGGGAATAACTGTGACGACGTTAAGAAGGACATACAGTGGCATATCGGTTCTGTAGGACTGGCCATAGCAAAATGATAATGGCCTAAAGAAATGGAAATAGCCGGCAGGAGTAAATATGACTCTCTTAAGGCAGCCAAATGCCTCGTCACTCTGCGAAATTTATTTGAAAACTCGAGGATATCGTCGTTGGAGTAACTCAGACAACGTTAAGGTGGACAAGTTGCAGCATTTCGCTACTGATTGGACATTTCACAGTACGAATTAAAGAGAGGAAAGATTCAAAGGAAGGGGAGCTTCTGGCTGCATTAACTGTGACTCTCTTAAGGTAGCCAAATGCCTCGTCATCTGTCGAAGTACATTTGCTACCTCGAGAAGCTCATAGTGGGTATAGCTGTGACGACATTAAGGTGGACATACAGTGGAATATGGGTTCTGTAGGACTGGCCATAGCAAGAATGATAAAGGCCTAAAGAAATGGGAGCAGCTGGCAGGAGTAACTATGACTCTCTTAAGGTAGCGAAATGCCTCGTCACTCTGCGACATTTATTTGAAAACTCGAGGATATCGTCGTTGGAGTAACTCAGACATCGTTAAGGTGGACATGCTGTACCATTTCGCTTCTGCAGGACTGGCCGCAATACCAATTAAAGAGAGGAAAGATTCAAAGAAAGGGGAGCAGCGGGCAGCAGTAACTATGACTCTCTTAAGGTAGATAAATTCCTCGTCACTCTGCGAGATTTATTTGAAAACTCGTCGATATCGTCGTTGGAGTAACTCAGACAACGTTAAGGAGGACAAGTTGCAGCATTTCGCTTCTGATTGGACATTCCGCAGAACGAATTAAAGAGAGGAAAGATTCAAAGGGTGGGGAGCATCTGGCTGCAGTATATATGACTCTCTTAAGGTAGCCAAATGCCTCGTCATCTGTCGAAGTACATTTGCTAACTCGAGAAGCTCATAGTGGGAATAACTGTGACGACATTAAGGTGGACATACAGTGGAATATCGGTTCTGTTGGACTGGCCATAGCAAGAATGATAAAGGCCTAAAGAAATGGGAGCAGGCGGCAGGAGAATGTATGACTCTCATAAGGTAGCCAAATGCCTCGTGACTCTGCGAAATTTGTTTGAAAACTCGAGGAAAATCGTCGTTGGAGTAACTCGGACAACGTTAATGTGGACATGCTGTGCCATTTCGTTTCTGCAGGACTGGCCGCAATACGAATTAAAGGGAGGAAAGATTCAAAGAAAGGGGAGCAGCGGGCACCAGTAACTATGACTCTCTTAAGGTAGTCAAATGCCTCGTCACTCTGCGAAATTAATTTGAAAACTCGTCGATATCGTCGTTGGAGTAACTCAGACAACGTTGAGGTGGACAAGTTGCAGCATTTCGCATCTGATTGGACTTTCCGCAGTACGAATTAAAGAGAGGAATGATTCAAAGGAAGAGGAGCATCTGGCTGCAGTAACTATGACTCTCTTAAGGTAGCCAAATACCTCGTCATCCGGCGAAGTGCATTTGCTAACTCAAGAAACTCGTAGTGGGAGTATCTGTGACGACGTTAAGGTGGACATACAGTGGCATATCGGTTCTGTAGGACTGGCCATAGCAAGAATAATAAAGGCCTAAGGAAATGGGAGCAGCCGGCAGGAGAATTCTCTCTTAAGGTATCCAAATGCCTCGTCACTCTGCGATATTTGTTTGAAAACTCGAGGATATCGTCGTTGGAGTAACTCAGACAACGTTAAGGTGGATATGCTGTGCCATTTCGCTTCTGCAGGACTGGCCGCAATACGAATTAAAGGGAGGAAAGATTCAAAGAAAGGGGAGCAGCGGGCAGAAGTAACTATGCCTCTCTTAAGGTAGTCAAATGCCTCGTCACTCTGAGAAATTTATTTGAAAACTCGTCGATATCGTCGTTGGAGTAACTCAGACAACGTTAAGGTGGATAAGTTGCAGCATTTCGCATCTGATTAAACATACCGCAGTACGAATTATCGATAGGAAAGATTCAAAGGAAGAGGAGCATCTGGCTGCAGTAACTATGACTCTCTTAAGGTAGCCAAATGCTTCGTCATCCGGCGAAGTACATTTGCTAACTCAAGAATCTCGTAGTGGGAGTATCTGTGACGACGTTAAGGTGGATATACAGTGGCATATCGGTTCTGTAGGACTGGCCATAGCAAGAATGATAAAGGCCTAAAGAAATGGGAGCTGCCGGCAGGAGTAACTATCACTCTCTTAAGGCAGCCAAATGCTTCGTCACACTGCGAAATTTATTTGAAAACTCGAGGATATCGTCGTTGGAGTAACTCAGACGACGTTAAGGTGGACATGCTGTACCATTTCGCTTCAGCAGGACTGGCCGCAATACGAATTAAGGAGAGGAAAGATTCAAAGAAAGGGGAGCAGCGGGCAGCAGTAACTATGACTCTCTTAAGGTAGCCAAATGCCTCGTCACTCTGCGAAATTTATTTGAAATTTCGTGGATATCGTCGTTGGAGTAACTCGGACAACGTTAAGGTGGACAAGTTGCAGCATTTCGCTACTGATTGGACATTCCACAGTACGAATTAAAGAGAGGAAAAATTCAAAGGAAGGGGAGCTTCTGGCTGCATTAACTGTGACTCTCTTATGGTAGCCAAATGTCTCGTCATCTGTCGAAGTACATTTGCTAACTCGAGAAGCTCATAGTGGGAATAACTGTGACGACATTAAGGTGGACATACAGTGGAATATCGGTTCTGTAGGACTGGCCATAGCAAGAATGATAAAGGCCTAAAGAAATGGGAGCAGCCGGCAGGAGAATGTATGACTCTCATAAGGTAGCCAAATGCCTCGTGACTCTGCGAAATTTGTTTGAAAACTCGAGGATATCGTCGTTGGAGTAACTCGGACAACGGTAAGGTGGACATGCTGTGCCATTTCGTTTCTGCAGGACTGGCCGCAATACGAATTAAAGGGAGGAAAGATTCAAAGAAAGGGGAGCAGCGGGCAGCAGTAACTATGACTCTCTTAAGGTAGTCAAATGCCTCGTCACTCTGCGAAATTAATTTGAAAACTCGTCGATATCGTCGTTGGAGTAACTCAGACGACGTTAAGGTTGACAAGTTGCAGCATTTCGCATCTGATTGGACATTCCGCAGTACGAATTAAAGAGAGGAAAGATTCAAAGGAAGAGGAGCATCTGGCTGCAGTAACTATGACTCTCTTAAGGTAGCCAAATACCTCGTCATCCGGCGAAGTGCATTTGCTAACTCAAGAAACTCGTAGTGGGAGTATCTGTGACGACGTTAAGGTGGACATACAGTGGCATATCGGTTCTGTAGGCCTGGCCATAGCAAGAATGATAAAGGCCTAAAGAAATGGGAGCAGCCGGCAGGAGTAACTATGACTCTCCTAAGGTAGCCAAATGCCTCGTCACTCTGCGAAAATTGTTTGAAAACTCGAGGATATCGTCGTTGGAGTAACTCGGACAACGGTAAGGTGGACATGCTGTGCCATTTCGTTTCTGCAGGACTGGCCGCAATACGAATTAAAGGGAGGAAAGATTCAAAGAAAGGGGAGCAGCGGGCAGCAGTAACTATGACTCTCTTAAGGTAGTCAAATGCCTCGTCACTCTGCGAAATTAATTTGAAAACTCGTCGATATCGTCGTTGGAGTAACTCAGACGACGTTAAGGTTGACAAGTTGCAGCATTTCGCATCTGATTGGACATTCCGCAGTACGAATTAAAGAGAGGAAAGATTCAAAGGAAGAGGAGCATCTGGCTGCAGTAACTATGACTCTCTTAAGGTAGCCAAATACCTCGTCATCCGGCGAAGTGCATTTGCTAACTCAAGAAACTCGTAGTGGGAGTATCTGTGACGACGTTAAGGTGGACATACAGTGGCATATCGGTTCTGTAGGCCTGGCCATAGCAAGAATGATAAAGGCCTAAAGAAATGGGAGCAGCCGGCAGGAGTAACTATGACTCTCCTAAGGTAGCCAAATGCCTCGTCACTCTGCGAAATTTATTTGAAAACTCGAGGATATCATCGTTGGAGTAACTCAGACAACGTTAAGGTGGACATGCTGTACCATTTCGCTTCTGCAGGACTGGCCGCAATACGAATTAAAGGGAGGAAAAATTCAAAGATAGGGGAGCAGCGGGTAGCAGTAACTATGACTCTCTTAAGGTAGCCAAATGCCTCGTCACTCTGCGAAATTTATTTGAAAACTCGTCGATATCGTCGTTGGAGTAACTCAGACAACGTTAAGGTGGACAAGTTCTAGCATTTCGCATTTGATTGGACATTCCGCAGTACGAATTAAAGAGAGGAAAGATTCAAAGGAAGAGGAGCATCTGGCTGCAGTAACTATCACTCTCTTAAGGTAGCCAAATGCCTCGTCATCCGGCGAAGTACATTTGCTAACTCAAGAAACTCGTAGTGGGAGTATCTGTGACGACGTTAAGGTGGACATACAGTGGCATATCGGTTCTGTAGGACTGACCATAGCAAGAATGATAGAGGCCTAAAGAAATGGGAGCAGCCGGCAGGAGAATGTATGACTCGCATAAGGTAGCCAAATGCCTCGTGACTCTGCGAAATTTATTTGAAAACTCGTCGATATCGTCGTTGGAGTAACTCAGACAACGTTAAGTAGGACAAGGTGCAGCAATTCGCTTCTGAATGGACATTCCGCAGAACGAATTAAAGAGAGGAAAGATTCAAAGGAACGGGAGCATCTGGCTGCATTAACTGTGACTCTCGTAAGGCAGCTAAATGCCTCGTCATCCGTCGACGTACATTTGCTAACTCGAGAAACTCATAGTGGGAATAACTGTGACGACATTAAGGTGGACATACAGTGGCATATCGGTTCTGTAGGACTGGCCATAGCAAGAATGATAAAGGCCTAAAGAAATGGGAGCAGCTGTTAGGAGTAACTATGACTCTCTTAAGGTAGTCAAATGCCTCGTCAGTCTGCGAAATTTATTTGAGAACTCGAGGATATCGTCGTTGGAGTAACTCAGACAATGTTAAGGTGGACATGCTGTACCATTTCGCTTCTTCATTACTGGCCGCAATACCAATTAAAGAGAGGAAAGGTTCAAAGAAAGGGGAGCAGCGGGCAGCAGTAACTATGACTCTCTTAAGATAGCCAAATGCCTCATCACTCTGCGAAATTTATTTGTAAACTCGTCGATATCGTCGTTGGAGTAACTCAGACAACGTTAAGGAGGACAAGTTGCAGCATTTCGCTTCTGATTGGACATTCCGCAGAACGAATTAAAGAGAGGATAGATTCAAAGGGTGGGGAGCATCTGGCTGCAGTAACTATGACTCTCTTAAGGTAGCCAAATGCCTCGTCATCCGGCGAAGTACATTTGCTAACTCAAGAAACTCGTAGTGGGAGTATCTGTGACGACGTTAAGGTGGACATACAGTGGCATATCGGTTCTGTAGGACTGGCCATAGCAATAATGATAAAGGCCTAAAGAAATGGGAGCAGCCGGCAGGAGAATGTATGACTCTCTTAAGGTAGCCAAATGCCTCGTAACTCTGCGAAATTTGTTTGAAAACTCGTCGATATCGTCGTTGGAGTAACTCAGACAACGTTAAGGTGGACAAGTTGCAGCCTTTCGCTTCTGATTGGACATTCCGCAGAACGAATTAAAGAGAGGAAAGATTCAAAGGGTGGGGAGCATCTGGCAGCAGTAAGTATGACTCTCTTAAGGTAGCCAAATGCCTCGTCACTCTGCGAAATTTACTTGAAAACTCGTCGATATCGTCGTTGGAGTAACACAGACAACGGTAAGGTAGACAAGTTGCAGCATTTCGCTACTGATTGGACATTCCGCAGTACGAATTATAGAGAGGAAAGATTCAAAGAAAGGGGAGCAGCGTGCAGCAGTAACTATGACTCTCTTAAGTTAGCCAATTGTCTCGCCACTCTGCGAAATTTATTTGAAAACTCGTGGATATCGTCGTTGGAGTAACTCAGACAACGTTAAGGTGGACACGTTGCAGCATTTCGCTACTGATTGGACATTCCGCAGTACGAATTATAGAGAGAAAAGATTCAAAGGAAGGGGAGCTTCTGGCTGCATTAACTGTGACTCTCTTAAGGTAGCCAAATGCCTCGTCATCTGTCGAAGTACATTTGCTAACTCGAGAAGCTCATAGTGGGAATAACTGTGACGACATTAAGGTGGACATACAGTGGAATATCGGTTCTGTAGGACTGGCCATAGCAAGAATGATAAAGGCCTAAAGAAATGGGAGCAGCTGGCAGGAGTAACTATGACTCTCTTAAGGTAGCCAAATGCCTCGTCACTCTGCGACATTTATTTGAAAACTCGAGGATATCGTCGTTGGAGTAACTCAGACATCGTTAAGGTGGACATGCTGTACCATTTCGCTTCTGCAGGACTGGCCGCAATACCAATTAAAGAGAGGAAAGATTCAAAGAAAGGGGAGCAGCGGGCAGCAGTAACTATGACTCTCTTAAGGTAGCCAAATTCCTCGTCACTCTGCGAGATTTAATTGAAAACTCGTCGATATCGTCGTTGGAGTAACTCAGACAACGTTAAGGTGGACAAGTTGCAGCATTCCGCTACTGATTGGACATTCCGCAGTACGAATTAAAGGGAGGAAAGATTAAAAGGAAGGGGAGCATCTGGCTGCAGTAACTGTGACTCTCTTAAGGTAGCCAAATGCCTCGTCATCCGGCGAAGTACATTTGCTAACTCGAGTAACTCGTAGTGGGAATAACTGTGACGACGTTAAGAAGGACATACAGTGGCATATCGGTTCTGTAGGACTGGCCATAGCAAAATGATAATGGCCTAAAGAAATGGAAATAGCCGGCAGGAGTAAATATGACTCTCTTAAGGCAGCCAAATGCCTCGTCACTCTGCGAGATTTATTTGAAAACTCGTCGATATCGTCGTTGGAGTAACTCAGACAACGTTAAGGTGGACAAGTTGCAGCATTCCGCTACTGATTGGACATTCCGCAGTACGAATTAAAGGGAGGAAAGATTAAAAGGAAGGGGAGCATCTGGCTGCAGTAACTGTGACTCTCTTAAGGTAGCCAAATGCCTCGTCATCCGGCGAAGTACATTTGCTAACTCGAGTAACTCGTAGTGGGAATAACTGTGACGACGTTAAGAAGGACATACAGTGGCATATCGGTTCTGTAGGACTGGCCATAGCAAAATGATAATGGCCTAAAGAAATGGAAATAGCCGGCAGGAGTAAATATGACTCTCTTAAGGCAGCCAAATGCCTCGTCACTCTGCGAAATTTATTTGAAAACTCGTGGATATCGTCGTTGGAGTAACTCAGACAACGTTAAGGTGGACAAGTTGCAGCATTTCGCTACTGATTGGACATTGCGCAGCACGAATTAAAGAGAGGAAAGATTCAAAGGAACGGGAGCATCTGGCTGCATTAACTGTGACTCTCTTAAGGCAGCCAAATGCCACGTCATCCGTCGACGTACATTTGCTAACTCGAGAAACTCCTAGTGGGAATAACTGTGACGACATTAAGGTGGACATACAGTGGCATATCGGTTCTGTAGGACTGGCCATAGCAAGAATGATAAAGGCCTAAAGAAATGGGAGCAGCTGTTAGGAGTAACTATGACTCTCTTAAGGTAGCCAAATGCCTCGTCACTCTGCGAAATTTATTTGAGAACTCGAGGACATCGTCGTTGGAGTAACTCAGACAATGTTAAGGTGGACATGCTGTACCATTTCGCTTCTGCATTACTGGCCGCAATACCAATTAAAGAGAGGAAAGGTTCAAAGAAAGGGGAGCACCGGGCAGCAGTAACTATGACTCTCTTAAGATAGCCAAATGCCTCATCACTCTGCGAAATTTATTTGAAAACTCGTCGATATCGTCGTTGGAGTAACTCAGACAACGTTAAGGAGGACAATTTGCAGCATTTCGCTTCTGATTGGACATTCCGCAGAACGAATTAAAGAGAGGATAGATTCAAAGGGTGGGGAGCATCGGGCTGCAGTAACTATGACTCTCTTAAGGTAGCCGAATGCCTCGTCATCCGGCGAAGTACATTTGCTAACTCAAGACACTCGTTGTGGGAGTATCTGTGACGACGTTAAGGTGGACATACCGTGGCATATCGGTTCCGTAGGACTGGCCATAGCAAGAATGATAAACGCCTAAAGAAATGGGGGCAGCCGGCAGGAGAATGTATGACTCTCTTAAGGCAACCAAATGCCTCGTCACTCTGCGAAATTTGTTTGAAAACTCGAGGATATCGTCGTTGGAGTAACTCAGACAACGTTAAGGTGGACATGCTGTGCCATTTCGCTTCTGCAGGACTGGCCGCAATACAAATTAAAGGGAGGAAAGATTTAAAGAAAGGGAAGCAGCGGGCAGCAGTAACTATGACTCTCTTAAGGTAGTCAAATGCCTCGTCACTCTGCGAAATTAATTTGAAAACTCGTCGATATCGTCGTTGGAGTAACTCAGACAACGTTATGGTGGACAAGTTGCAGCATTTCGCATCTGATTGGACATTCCGCAGTACGAATTAAAGAGACGAAAGATTCAAAGGAAGAGGAGCATCTGGCTGCAGTAACTATGGCTCTCTTAAGGTAGCCAAATGCCTCGTCACTCTGCGAAATTTGTTTGAAAACTCGAGGATATCGTCGTTAAAGTAACTCGGACAACGTTAAGGTGGACATGCTGTGCCAATTCGCTTCTGCAGGACTGGCCGCAATACGAATTAAAGGGAGGAAAAATTCAAAGATAGGGGAGCAGCGGGTAGCAGTAACTATGACTCTCTTAAAGTAGCCAAATGCCTCGTCACTCTGCGAAATTTATTTGAAAACTCGTGGATATCGTCGTTGGAGTAACTCAGACAACGTTAAGGTGGACAAGTTGCAGCATTTCGCTTCTGATTGGACATTCCGCAGAACGAATTAAAGAGAGGAAAGATTCAAAGGGTGGGGAGCATCTGGCTGCAGTAACTATGAGTCTCTTAAGGTAGCCAAAAGCCTCGTCATCCGGCGAAGTACATTTGCTAACTCAAGAAACTCGTATTGGGAGTATCTGTGACGATGTTAAGGTGGACATACAGTGGCATATCGGTTCTGTAGTACTGGCCATAGCAAGAATAATAAAGGCCTAAGGAAATGGGAGCTGAGGCAGGAGAAATCTCTCTTAAGGTAGCCAAATGCCTCGTCACTCTGCGATATTTGTTTGAAAACTCGAGGATATCGTTGTTGGAGTAACTCAGACAACGTTAAGGTGGACATGCTGTGCCATTTCGCTTCTGCAGGACTGGCCGCAATACGAATTAAAGGGAGGAAAGATTCAAAGAAAGGGAAGCAGCGGGCAGCAGTAACTATGACTCTCTTAAGGTAGTCAAATGCCTCGTCACTCTGCGAAATTAATTTGAAAACTCGTCGATATCGTCGTTGGAGTAACCCAGACAACGTTAAGGTGCACAAGTTGCAGCATTTCGCATCTGATTGGACATTCCGCAGTACGAATTAAAGAGAGGAAAGATTCAAAGGAAGAGGAGCATCTGGCTGCAGTAACTATGACTCTCTTAAGGTAGCCAAATGCCTCGTCATCCGGCGAAGTACATTTGCTAACTCAAGAAACTCGTAGTGGGAGTATCTGTGACGACGTTAAGGTGGACATACAGTGGCATTTCGGTTCTGTAGGACTGGCCATAGCAAGAATGATAAAGGCCTAAAGAAATGGGAGCAGCCGGCAGGAGAATGTATGACTCTCATAAGGTAGCCAAATGCCTCGTGGCTCTGCGAAATTTGTTTGAAAACTCGAGGATATCGTCGTTAAAGTAACTCGGACAACGTTAAGGTGGACAAGTTGCAGCATTTCGCATCTGGTTGGACATTCCGCAGTACGAATTAAAGAGAGGGAAGATTCAAAGGAAGAGGAGCATCAGGCTGCAGTAACTATGACTCTCTTAAGGTAGCCAAATGCCTCGTCATCCGGCGAAGTACATTTGCTAACTCAAGAAACTCGTAGTGGGAGTATCTGTGACGACGTTAAGGTGGACATACAGTGGCATATCGGTTCTGTAAGACTGGCCATAGCAAGAATAATAAAGGCCTAAGGAAATGGGAGCAGCCGGCAGGAGAAAGTATGACTCCCTTAAGATAGCCAAATGCCTCGTCACTCTGCGTTATTTGTTTGAAAACTCTAGGATATCGTCGTTGGAGTAACTCAGACAATGTCAAGGTGGACATGCTGTACCATTTCGCTTCTGCAGGACTACCCGAAATACGAATTAAAGACAGGAAAGTTTCAAAGGAAGGGGAGCATCTGGCTGCAGTAACTGTGACTCTCTTAAGATAGCCAAATGCCTCGTCATCCGTCGAAGTACATTTGCTAACTCGAGAAACTCATAGTGGGAAAGACTGTGACGACATTAAGGTGGACATACAGTGGCATATGGGTTCTGTAGGCCTGGCCATAGCAAGAATGGTAAAGGCCTAAAGAAATGGGAGCAGCCGGCAGGAGTAACTACGACTCTCCTAAGGTAGCCAAATGCCTCGTCACTCTGCGAAATTTATTTGAAAACTCGAGGATATCGTCGTTGGAGTAACTCAGACAACGTTAAGGTGGACATGCTGTACCATTTCGCTTCTGCAGGACTGGCCGCAATACGAATTAAAGGGAGGAAAAATTCAAAGATAGGGGAGCAGCGGGCAGCAGTAACTATGACTCTCTTAAGGTAGCCAAATGCCTTGTCACTCTGCGAAATTTATTTGAAAACTCGTCGATATCGTCGTTGGAGTAACTCAGACAACGTTAAAGTGGAGAAGTTGCAGCATTTCGCATGTGATTGGACAATCCGCAGCACGAACTAAAGAGAGGAAAGATTCTAATGAAGAGGTGCATCTGGCTGCAGTAACTATGACTCTCTTAAGGTAGTCAAATGCCTCGTCATCCGGCGAAGTACATTTGCTAACTCAAGAACCTCGTAGTGGGAGTATCTGTGACGACGTTAAGGTGGGCATACAGTGGCATATCGGTTCTGTAGGACTGGCCATAGCAAGAATGTTAAAGGCCTAAAGAAATGGGAGCAGTTGGCAGGTTAATGTATGACTCTCTTAAGGTATCCAAATGCCTCGTCACTCTGCGATATGTGTTTGAAAACTCGAGGATATCGCCGTTGGAGTAACGCAGGCAACGTTAAGGTGGACATGCTGTGCCATTTCGCTTCTGCAGGACTGGCCGCAATACGAATTAAAGGGAAGAAAGATTCAAAGAAAGGGGAGCAGCGGGCAGCAGTAACTATGACTCTCTTAAGGTAGTCAAATGCCTCGTCACTCTGCGAAATGAATTTGAAAACTCGTCGATATCGTCGTTGGAGTAACTCAGACAACGTTAAGATGGACAAGTTGCAGCATTTCGCATCTGATTGGACATTCCGCAGTACGAATTTAAGAGAGGAAAGATTCAAAGGAAGAGGAGCATCTGGCTGCAGTAACTATCACTCTCTTAAGGTAGCCAATCGCCTCGTCACCCGGCGAAGTACATTTGCTAACTCAAGAAACTCGTAGTGGGAGTATCTGTGACGACGTTAAGGTGGACATGCAGTGGCATATCGGTTCTGTAGGACTGGCCATAGCAAGAATGACAAAGGCCTAAAGAAATGGGAGCAGCCGGCAGGAGTAACTATGACTCTCTTAAGGTTGCCAAATGCCTCGTCACTCTGCGAAATTTATTTGAAAACTCGAGGATATCGTCGTTGGAGTAAATCAGACAACGTTAGGGTGGATATGCTGTACAATTTCGCTTCTACAGGACTGGCCGCAATACGAATTAAAGGGAGGAAAGATTCAAAGAAAGGGGAGCAGCGGGCAGCAGTAACTGTCACTCTCTTAAGGTAGCCAAATGCCTCGTCACCCTGCGAAATTTATTTGAAAACTCGTCGATATCGTCGTTGGGGTAACTCAGACAACGTTAAGGTGGACAAATTGTAGCATTTCGCATCTGATTGGACATTCCGCAGTACGAATTAAAGAGAGGAAAGATTCAAAGGAAGGGGAGCATCTGGCTGTAGTAACCATGAGTCTCTTAAGATAGCCAAATGCCTCGTCATCCGTCGAAGTACATTTGCTAACTCGAGTAACTCGTAGTGGGAATAACTGTGACGACGTTAAGAAGGGCATACAGTGGCATATCGGTTCTGTAGGACTGGCCATAGCAAAATGGTAAAGGCCTAAAGAAATGGGAGCAGCCGGCAGGAGTAAATAAGACTCTCTTAAGGCAGCCAAATGCCTCGTCACTCTGCGAAATTTATTTGAAAACTCGTGGATATCGTCGTTGGAGTAACTCAGACAACGTTAAGGTGGACAAGTTGCTGCATCTCGTTACTGGTTGGACATTCCGCAGTACGAATTAAGGAGAGAAAAGATTCAAATGAAGGGGAGCATCTGGCTGCCTTAACTGTGACTCTCTTAAGGTAGCCGAATGCCTCGTCATCCGTCGAAGTACATTTGCTAATTCGAGACTCATAGTGGGAATAACTGTGACGACATTAAGGTGGACATACAGTGGCATATCGGTTCTGTAGGACTAGCCATAGTAAGAATGATAAAAGCGTAAAGAAATGGGAGCAGCTATCAGGAGTAACTATGACTCTCTGAAGGTAGCCAAATGCCTCGTCACTCTGCGAAATTTATTTAAAAACTCGAGGATATCGTCGTTGGAGTAACTCAGACAACGTAAGGGTGGTCATGCTGTACCATTTCGCTACTGCAGGACTGGACACAATACCATATAAAGAGAGGAAAGATTCAAAGAAGGGGGAGCAGCGGGCAGCAGTGACTATGACTCTCTTAAGTTAGCCAAATGCCTCGTCACTCTGCGAAATTTATTTGAAAACTCGTCGATATCGTCGTTGGAGTAACTCAGACAACGTTAAGGTGGACAAGTTGCAGCATTTCGCTACTGATTGGACATTCCGCAGTACGAATTAAAGAGAGCAAAGATTCAAAGGAAACGGAGCATCTGGCTGCAGTAACTATGAATCTCTTAAGGCAGCCAAATGCTTCGTCATCCGCCGAAGTACATTTGCTAACTCGAGAAACGCATAGTGGGAATGACTGTGACCACATTAAGGTGGACATACAGTGGCATATCGGTTCTGTAGGACTGGCCATAGCAAGAATGATAAAGGCCTAAAGAAATGGGAGCAGCCGGCAGGAGTAACTATGACTCTCTTAAGGTTGCCAAATGCCTCGTCACTCTGCGAAATTTATTTGAAAACTCGAGGATAACGTCGTTGGAGTAACTCAGACAACGTTAAGGTGGACATGCTGTACCCTTTCGCTTCTGGAGGACTGGCCGCAATACGAATTAAAGGGAGGAAAGATTCAAAGAAAGAGGAGCAGCAGGCAGCAGTAACTATGACTCTCTTCTGGTAGCCAAATGCCTCGTCACTCTGCGAAAATTATTTGAAAACTCGTGGATATCGTCGTTAGAGTAACTCAGACAACGTTAAGGTGGACAAACTGCAGCATTTCGCATCAGATTGGACATTCCGTAGTACGAATGAAAGGGAGGAAAGATTCAAATGAAGAGGAGCATCTGGCAGCAGTAACTATGACTCTCATAAGGTAGCCAAATGCCTCGTCATCCGGCGAAGTACATTTGCTAACTCAAGAAACTCGTAGTGGGAGTATCTGTGACGACGTTAAGGTGGACATACAGTGGCATAATGCTTCTGTAGGACTGGTAATAGCAAGAATGATAAAGGCCTAAAGAAATGGGAGCAGCCGGCAGGAGTAACTATGACTCTCTTAAGGTAGCCAAATGCCTCGTCACTCTGCGAAATTTATTTGAGAACTCGAGGATATCGTCGTTGGCGTAACTCAGACAACGTTAAGGTGGACAAGTTGCAGCATTTCGCTACTGATTGGACATTCCGCAGTACGAATTAAAGAGAGGAAAGATTCAAAGGAAGGGGAGCATATGGCTGCAGTAACTGTGACACTCTTAAGATAGCCAAATGCCTCGTCATCCGTCGAAGTACATTTGCTAACTCGAGAAACTCATAGTGGGAATGACTGTCACGACATTAAGGTGGACATACAGTGGCATATCGGTTCTGTAGGACTGGCCATAGCAAGAATGATAAAGGCCTAAAGAAATGGGAGCAGCCGGCAGGAGAATGTATGACTCTCATAAGGTAGCCAAATGCCTCGTGACTCTGCGAAATTTGTTTGTAAACTTGAGGATATCGTCGTTAAAGTAACTCGGACAACGTTAAGGTGGACATGCTGTGCCATTTCGCTTCTACAGGACTGGCGGCAATACGAATTAAAGGGAGGAAAGTTTCAAAGAAAGGGGAGCAGAAGGCAGCAATAACTATGACTCTCTTAAGGTAGCCAAATGCCTCGTCACTCTGCGAAATTTATTGAAAACTCGTCGATATCGTCGTTGGAGTAACTCAGACAACGTTAAGTTGGACAAGTTGCAGCATTTCGCATCTGATTGGACATTCCGCAGTACGAATTAAAGAGAGGAAAGATTCAAAGGAAGAGGAGCATCTGGCTGCAGTAACTATGACTCTCTTTAGGTAGCCAAATGCCTCGTCCTCCTTCGAAGTACATTTGCTAACTCGAGAAACTCGTAGTGGGAGTAACTGTGACGACGTTAAGGTGGACATACAGTGGCATATCGGTTCTGTAGGACTGGTAATAGCAAGAATGATAAAGGCCTAAAGAAATGGGAGCAGCCGGCAGGAGTAACTATGACTCTCTTAAGGTAGCCAAATGCCTCGTCACTCTGCGAAATTTATTTGAGAACTCGAGGATATCGTCGTTGGCGTAACTCAGACAACGTTAAGGTGGACAAGTTGCAGCATTTCGCTACTGATTGGACATTCCGCAGTACGAATTAAAGAGAGGAAAGATTCAAAGGAAGGGGAGCATATGGCTGCAGTAACTGTGACACTCTTAAGATAGCCAAATGCCTCGTCATCCGTCGAAGTACATTTGCTAACTCGAGAAACTCATAGTGGGAATGACTGTCACGACATTAAGGTGGACATACAGTGGCATATCGGTTCTGTAGGACTAGCCATAGTAAGAATGATAAAAGCGTAAAGAAATGGGAGCAGCTATCAGGAGTAACTATGACTCTCTGAAGGTAGCCAAATGCCTCGTCACTCTGCGAAATTTATTTAAAAACTCGAGGATATCGTCGTTGGAGTAACTCAGACAACGTAAGGGTGGTCATGCTGTACCATTTCGCTACTGCAGGACTGGACACAATACCATATAAAGAGAGGAAAGATTCAAAGAAGGGGGAGCAGCGGGCAGCAGTGACTATGACTCTCTTAAGTTAGCCAAATGCCTCGTCACTCTGCGAAATTTATTTGAAAACTCGTCGATATCGTCGTTGGAGTAACTCAGACAACGTTAAGGTGGACAAGTTGCAGCATTTCGCTACTGATTGGACATTCCGCAGTACGAATTAAAGAGAGCAAAGATTCAAAGGAAACGGAGCATCTGGCTGCAGTAACTATGAATCTCTTAAGGCAGCCAAATTCTTCGTCATCCGCCGAAGTACATCTGCTAACTCGAGAAACGCATAGTGGGAATGACTGTGACCACATTAAGGTGGACATACAGTGGCATATCGGTTCTGTAGGACTGGCCATAGCAAGAATGATAAAGGCCTAAAGAAATGGGAGCAGCCGGCAGGAGTAACTATGACTCTCTTAAGGTTGCCAAATGCCTCGTCACTCTGCGAAATTTATTTGAAAACTCGAGGATAACGTCGTTGGAGTAACTCAGACAACGTTAAGGTGGACATGCTGTACCCTTTCGCTTCTGGAGGACTGGCCGCAATACGAATTAAAGGGAGGAAAGATTCAAAGAAAGAGGAGCAGCAGGCAGCAGTAACTATGACTCTCTTCTGGTAGCCAAATGCCTCGTCACTCTGCGAAAATTATTTGAAAACTCGTGGATATCGTCGTTAGAGTAACTCAGACAACGTTAAGGTGGACAAACTGCAGCATTTCGCATCAGATTGGACATTCCGTAGTACGAATGAAAGGGAGGAAAGATTCAAATGAAGAGGAGCATCTGGCAGCAGTAACTATGACTCTCATAAGGTAGCCAAATGCCTCGTCATCCGGCGAAGTACATTTGCTAACTCAAGAAACTCGTAGTGGGAGTATCTGTGACGACGTTAAGGTGGACATACAGTGGCATAATGCTTCTGTAGGACTGGTAATAGCAAGAATGATAAAGGCCTAAAGAAATGGGAGCAGCCGGCAGGAGTAACTATGACTCTCTTAAGGTAGCCAAATGCCTCGTCACTCTGCGAAATTTATTTGAGAACTCGAGGATATCGTCGTTGGCGTAACTCAGACAACGTTAAGGTGGACAAGTTGCAGCATTTCGCTACTGATTGGACATTCCGCAGTACGAATTAAAGAGAGGAAAGATTCAAAGGAAGGGGAGCATATGGCTGCAGTAACTGTGACACTCTTAAGATAGCCAAATGCCTCGTCATCCGTCGAAGTACATTTGCTAACTCGAGAAACTCATAGTGGGAATGACTGTCACGACATTAAGGTGGACATACAGTGGCATATCGGTTCTGTAGGACTGGCCATAGCAAGAATGATAAAGGCCTAAAGAAATGGGAGCAGCCGGCAGGAGAATGTATGACTCTCATAAGGTAGCCAAATGCCTCGTGACTCTGCGAAATTTGTTTGTAAACTTGAGGATATCGTCGTTAAAGTAACTCGGACAACGTTAAGGTGGACATGCTGTGCCATTTCGCTTCTACAGGACTGGCGGCAATACGAATTAAAGGGAGGAAAGTTTCAAAGAAAGGGGAGCAGAAGGCAGCAATAACTATGACTCTCTTAAGGTAGCCAAATGCCTCGTCACTCTGCGAAATTTATTTGAGAACTCGAGGATATCGTCGTTGGCGTAACTCAGACAACGTTAAGGTGGACAAGTTGCAGCATTTCGCTACTGATTGGACATTCCGCAGTACGAATTAAAGAGAGGAAAGATTCAAAGGAAGGGGAGCATATGGCTGCAGTAACTGTGACACTCTTAAGATAGCCAAATGCCTCGTCATCCGTCGAAGTACATTTGCTAACTCGAGAAACTCATAGTGGGAATGACTGTCACGACATTAAGGTGGACATACAGTGGCATATCGGTTCTGTAGGACTGGCCATAGCAAGAATGATAAAGGCCTAAAGAAATGGGAGCAGCCGGCAGGAGAATGTATGACTCTCATAAGGTAGCCAAATGCCTCGTGACTCTGCGAAATTTGTTTGTAAACTTGAGGATATCGTCGTTAAAGTAACTCGGACAACGTTAAGGTGGACATGCTGTGCCATTTCGCTTCTACAGGACTGGCGGCAATACGAATTAAAGGGAGGAAAGTTTCAAAGAAAGGGGAGCAGAAGGCAGCAATAACTATGACTCTCTTAAGGTAGCCAAATGCCTCGTCACTCTGCGAAATTTATTGAAAACTCGTCGATATCGTCGTTGGAGTAACTCAGACAACGTTAAGTTGGACAAGTTGCAGCATTTCGCATCTGATTGGACATTCCGCAGTACGAATTAAAGAGAGGAAAGATTCAAAGGAAGAGGAGCATCTGGCTGCAGTAACTATGACTCTCTTTAGGTAGCCAAATGCCTCGTCCTCCTTCGAAGTACATTTGCTAACTCGAGAAACTCGTAGTGGGAGTAACTGTGACGACGTTAAGGTGGACATACAGTGGCATATCGGTTCTGTAGGACTGGTAATAGCAAGAATGATAAAGGCCTAAAGAAATGGGAGCAGCCGGCAGGAGTAACTATGACTCTCTTAAGGTAGCCAAATGCCTCGTCACTCTGCGAAATTTATTTGAGAACTCGAGGATATCGTCGTTGGCGTAACTCAGACAACGTTAAGGTGGACAAGTTGCAGCATTTCGCTACTGATTGGACATTCCGCAGTACGAATTAAAGAGAGGAAAGATTCAAAGGAAGGGGAGCATATGGCTGCAGTAACTGTGACACTCTTAAGATAGCCAAATGCCTCGTCATCCGTCGAAGTACATTTGCTAACTCGAGAAACTCATAGTGGGAATGACTGTCACGACATTAAGGTGGACATACAGTGGCATATCGGTTCTGTAGGACTAGCCATAGTAAGAATGATAAAAGCGTAAAGAAATGGGAGCAGCTATCAGGAGTAACTATGACTCTCTGAAGGTAGCCAAATGCCTCGTCACTCTGCGAAATTTATTTAAAAACTCGAGGATATCGTCGTTGGAGTAACTCAGACAACGTAAGGGTGGTCATGCTGTACCATTTCGCTACTGCAGGACTGGACACAATACCATATAAAGAGAGGAAAGATTCAAAGAAGGGGGAGCAGCGGGCAGCAGTGACTATGACTCTCTTAAGTTAGCCAAATGCCTCGTCACTCTGCGAAATTTATTTGAAAACTCGTCGATATCGTCGTTGGAGTAACTCAGACAACGTTAAGGTGGACAAGTTGCAGCATTTCGCTACTGATTGGACATTCCGCAGTACGAATTAAAGAGAGCAAAGATTCAAAGGAAACGGAGCATCTGGCTGCAGTAACTATGAATCTCTTAAGGCAGCCAAATTCTTCGTCATCCGCCGAAGTACATCTGCTAACTCGAGAAACGCATAGTGGGAATGACTGTGACCACATTAAGGTGGACATACAGTGGCATATCGGTTCTGTAGGACTGGCCATAGCAAGAATGATAAAGGCCTAAAGAAATGGGAGCAGCCGGCAGGAGTAACTATGACTCTCTTAAGGTTGCCAAATGCCTCGTCACTCTGCGAAATTTATTTGAAAACTCGAGGATAACGTCGTTGGAGTAACTCAGACAACGTTAAGGTGGACATGCTGTACCCTTTCGCTTCTGGAGGACTGGCCGCAATACGAATTAAAGGGAGGAAAGATTCAAAGAAAGAGGAGCAGCAGGCAGCAGTAACTATGACTCTCTTCTGGTAGCCAAATGCCTCGTCACTCTGCGAAAATTATTTGAAAACTCGTGGATATCGTCGTTAGAGTAACTCAGACAACGTTAAGGTGGACAAACTGCAGCATTTCGCATCAGATTGGACATTCCGTAGTACGAATGAAAGGGAGGAAAGATTCAAATGAAGAGGAGCATCTGGCAGCAGTAACTATGACTCTCATAAGGTAGCCAAATGCCTCGTCATCCGGCGAAGTACATTTGCTAACTCAAGAAACTCGTAGTGGGAGTATCTGTGACGACGTTAAGGTGGACATACAGTGGCATAATGCTTCTGTAGGACTGGTAATAGCAAGAATGATAAAGGCCTAAAGAAATGGGAGCAGCCGGCAGGAGTAACTATGACTCTCTTAAGGTAGCCAAATGCCTCGTCACTCTGCGAAATTTATTTGAGAACTCGAGGATATCGTCGTTGGCGTAACTCAGACAACGTTAAGGTGGACAAGTTGCAGCATTTCGCTACTGATTGGACATTCCGCAGTACGAATTAAAGAGAGGAAAGATTCAAAGGAAGGGGAGCATATGGCTGCAGTAACTGTGACACTCTTAAGATAGCCAAATGCCTCGTCATCCGTCGAAGTACATTTGCTAACTCGAGAAACTCATAGTGGGAATGACTGTCACGACATTAAGGTGGACATACAGTGGCATATCGGTTCTGTAGGACTGGCCATAGCAAGAATGATAAAGGCCTAAAGAAATGGGAGCAGCCGGCAGGAGAATGTATGACTCTCATAAGGTAGCCAAATGCCTCGTGACTCTGCGAAATTTGTTTGTAAACTTGAGGATATCGTCGTTAAAGTAACTCGGACAACGTTAAGGTGGACATGCTGTGCCATTTCGCTTCTACAGGACTGGCGGCAATACGAATTAAAGGGAGGAAAGTTTCAAAGAAAGGGGAGCAGAAGGCAGCAATAACTATGACTCTCTTAAGGTAGCCAAATGCCTCGTCACTCTGCGAAATTTATTGAAAACTCGTCGATATCGTCGTTGGAGTAACTCAGACAACGTTAAGTTGGACAAGTTGCAGCATTTCGCATCTGATTGGACATTCCGCAGTACGAATTAAAGAGAGGAAAGATTCAAAGGAAGAGGAGCATCTGGCTGCAGTAACTATGACTCTCTTTAGGTAGCCAAATGCCTCGTCCTCCTTCGAAGTACATTTGCTAACTCGAGAAACTCGTAGTGGGAGTAACTGTGACGACGTTAAGGTGGACATACAGTGGCATATCGGTTCTGTAGGACTGGTAATAGCAAGAATGATAAAGGCCTAAAGAAATGGGAGCAGCCGGCAGGAGTAACTATGACTCTCTTAAGGTAGCCAAATGCCTCGTCACTCTGCGAAATTTATTTGAGAACTCGAGGATATCGTCGTTGGCGTAACTCAGACAACGTTAAGGTGGACAAGTTGCAGCATTTCGCTACTGATTGGACATTCCGCAGTACGAATTAAAGAGAGGAAAGATTCAAAGGAAGGGGAGCATATGGCTGCAGTAACTGTGACACTCTTAAGATAGCCAAATGCCTCGTCATCCGTCGAAGTACATTTGCTAACTCGAGAAACTCATAGTGGGAATGACTGTCACGACATTAAGGTGGACATACAGTGGCATATCGGTTCTGTAGGACTGGCCATAGCAAGAATGATAAAGGCCTAAAGAAATGGGAGCAGCCGGCAGGAGAATGTATGACTCTCATAAGGTAGCCAAATGCCTCGTGACTCTGCGAAATTTGTTTGTAAACTTGAGGATATCGTCGTTAAAGTAACTCGGACAACGTTAAGGTGGACATGCTGTGCCATTTCGCTTCTACAGGACTGGCCGCAATACGAATTAAAGGGAGGAAAGTTTCAAAGAAAGGGGAGCAGAAGGCAGCAATAACTATGACTCTCTTAAGGTAGCCAAATGCCTCGTCACTCTGCGAAATTTATTGAAAACTCGTCGATATCGTCGTTGGAGTAACTCAGACAACGTTAAGTTGGACAAG
Source organism: Schistocerca americana (assembly GCF_021461395.2). NCBI lineage: Eukaryota > Metazoa > Arthropoda > Insecta > Orthoptera > Acrididae > Schistocerca > Schistocerca americana. The sequence goes on from NC_060123.1 coordinate 711,467,181, forward strand.
TTGCAGCATTTCGCATCTGATTGGACATTCCGCAGTACGAATTAAAGAGAGGAAAGATTCAAAGGAAGAGGAGCATCTGGCTGCAGTAACTATGACTCTCTTTAGGTAGCCAAATGCCTCGTCCTCCTTCGAAGTACATTTGCTAACTCGAGAAACTCGTAGTGGGAGTAACTGTGACGACGTTAAGGTGGACATACAGTGGCATATCGGTTCTGTAGGACTGGCCATAGCAAGAATGATAAAGGCCTAAAGAAATGGGAGCAGCCGGCAGGAGAATGTATGACTCTCTTAAGGTAGCCAAATGCCTCGTCACACTGCGAAATTTGTTTTAAGGCTCGAGGATATCGTCGTTGGAGTAACTCAGACAACGTTAAGGTGGACATGCTGTACCATTTCGGTTCTGCAGGACTGGCCACAATACGAATTAAAGAGAGGAAAGATTCTAAGAAGGGGGAGCAGCGGGCAGCAGTAACTATGACTCTCTTAAGTTAGCCAAATGCCTCGTCACTCTGCGAAATTTACTTGAAAACTCGTCGATATCGTCGTTGGAGTAACACAGACAACGTTAAGGTGGACAAGTTGCAGCATTGCGCATCTGATTGGACATTCCGCAGTACGAATTAAAGAGAGGAAAGATTCAAAGGAAGGGGAGCATCTGGCTGTAGTAACCATGAGTCTCTTAAGATAGCCAAATGCCTCGTCATCCGTCGAAGTACATTTGCTAACTCGAGTAACTCGTAGTGGGAATAACTGTGACGACGTTAAGAAGGGCATACAGTGCCATATCGGTTCTGTAGGACTGGCCATAGCAAAATGATAAAGGCCTAAAGAAATGGGAGCAGCCGGCAGGAGTAAATAAGACTCTCTTAAGGCAGCCAAATGCCTCGTCACTCTGCGAAATTTATTTGAAAACTCGTGAATATCGTCGTTGGAGTAACTCAGACAACGTTAAGGTGGACAAGTTGCTGCATCTCGTTACTGATTGGACATTCCGCAGTACGAATTAAGGAGAGAAAAGATTCAAATGAAGGGGAGCATCTGGCTGCAATAACTGTGACTCTCTTAAGGTAGCCGAATGCCTCGTCATCCGTCGAAGTACATTTGCTAATTCGAGACTCATAGTGGGAATAACTGTGACGACATTAAGGTGGACATACAGTGGCATATCGGTTCTGTAGGACTAGCCATAGTAAGAATGATAAAAGCCTAAAGAAATGGGAGCAGCTGGCAGGAGTAACTATGACTCTCTGAAGGTAGCCAAATGCCTCGTCACTCTGCGAAATTTATTTAAAAACTCGAGGATATCGTCGTTGGAGTAACTCAGACAACGTAAGGGTGGTCATGCTGTACCATTTCGCTTCTGCAGGACTGGACGCAATACCATATAAAGAGAGGAAAGATTCAAAGAAGGGGGAGCAGCGGGCAGCAGTGACTATGACTCTCTTAAGTTAGCCAAATGCCTCGTCACTCTGCGAAATTTATTTGAAAACTCGTCGATATCGTCGTTGGAGTAACTCAGACAACGTTAAGGTGGACAAGTTGCAGCATTTCGCTACTGATTGGACATTCCGCAGTACGATTTAAAGAGAGCAAAGATTCAAAGGAAACGGAGCATCTGGCTGCAGTGACTATGAATCTCTTAAGGCAGCCAAATGCTTCGTCATCCGCCGAAGTACATTTGCTAACTCGAGAAACTCATAGTGGGAATGACTGTGACCACATTAAGGTGGACATACAGTGGCATATCGGTTCTGTAGGACTGGCCATAGCAAGAATGATAAAGGCCTAAAGAAATGGGAGCAGCCGGCAGGAGTAACTATGACTCTCTTAAGGTTGCCAAATGCCTCGTCACTCTGCGAAATTTATTTGAAAACTCGAGGATAACGTCGTTGGAGTAACTCAGACAACGTTAAGGTGGACATGCTGTACCCTTTCGCTTCTGGAGGACTGGCCGCAATACGAATTAAAGGGAGGAAAGATTCAAAGAAAGAGGAGCAGCAGGCAGCAGTAACTATGACTCTCTTCTGGTAGCCAAATGCCTCGTCACTCTGCGAAAATTATTTGAAAACTCGTGGATATCGTCGTTAGAGTAAATCAGACAACGTTAAGGTGGACAAACTGCAGCATTTCGCATCAGATTGGACATTCCGTAGTACGAATGAAAGGGAGGAAAGATTCAAATGAAGAGGAGCATCTGGCAGCAGTAACTATGACTCTCATAAGGTAGCCAAATGCCTCGTCATCCGGCGAAGTACATTTGCTAACTCAAGAAACTCGTAGTGGGAGTATCTGTGACGACGTTAAGGTGGACATACAGTGGCATAATGCTTCTGTAGGACTGGTAATAGCAAGAATGATAAAGGCCTAAAGAAATGGGAGCAGCCGGCAGGAGTAACTATGACTCTCTTAAGGTAGCCAAATGCCTCGTCACTCTGCGAAATTTGTTTGAGAACTCGAGGATATCGTCGTTGGCGTAACTCAGACAACGTTAAGGTGGACAAGTTGCAGCATTTCGCTACTGATTGGACATTCCGCAGTACGAATTAAAGAGAGGAAAGATTCAAAGGAAGGGGAGCATATGGCTGCAGTAACTGTGACACTCTTAAGATAGCCAAATGCCTCGTCATCCGTCGAAGTACATTTGCTAACTCGAGAAACTCATAGTGGGAATGACTGTGACCACATTAAGGTGGACATACAGTGGCATATCGGTTCTGTAGGACTGGCCATAGCAAGAATGATAAAGGCCTAAAGAAATGGGAGCAGCCGGCAGGAGAATGTATGACTCTCATAAGGTAGCCAAATGCCTCGTGACTCTGCGAAATTTGTTTGTAAACTTGAGGATATCGTCGTTAAAGTAACTCGGACAACGTTAAGGTGGACATGCTGTGCCATTTCGCTTCTACAGGACTGGCCGCAATACGAATTAAAGGGAGGAAAGTTTCAAAGAAAGGGGAGCAGAAGGCAGCAATAACTATGACTCTCTTAAGGTAGCCAAATGCCTCGTCACTCTGCGAAATTTATTGAAAACTCGTCGATATCGTCGTTGGAGTAACTCAGACAACGTTAAGTTGGACAAGTTGCAGCATTTCGCATCTGATTGGACATTCCGCAGTACGAATTAAAGAGAGGAAAGATTCAAAGGAAGAGGAGCATCTGGCTGCAGTAACTATGACTCTCTTTAGGTAGCCAAATGCCTCGTCCTCCTTCGAAGTACATTTGCTAACTCGAGAAACTCGTAGTGGGAGTAACTGTGACGACGTTAAGGTGGACATACAGTGGCATATCGGTTCTGTAGGACTGGCCATAGCAAGAATGATAAAGGCCTAAAGAAATGGGAGCAGCCGGCAGGAGAATGTATGACTCTCTTAAGGTAGCCAAATGCCTCGTCACACTGCGAAATTTGTTTTAAGGCTCGAGGATATCGTCGTTGGAGTAACTCAGACAACGTTAAGGTGGACATGCTGTACCATTTCGGTTCTGCAGGACTGGCCACAATACGAATTAAAGAGAGGAAAGATTCTAAGAAGGGGGAGCAGCGGGCAGCAGTAACTATGACTCTCTTAAGTTAGCCAAATGCCTCGTCACTCTGCGAAATTTACTTGAAAACTCGTCGATATCGTCGTTGGAGTAACACAGACAACGTTAAGGTGGACAAGTTGCAGCATTGCGCATCTGATTGGACATTCCGCAGTACGAATTAAAGAGAGGAAAGATTCAAAGGAAGGGGAGCATCTGGCTGTAGTAACCATGAGTCTCTTAAGATAGCCAAATGCCTCGTCATCCGTCGAAGTACATTTGCTAACTCGAGTAACTCGTAGTGGGAATAACTGTGACGACGTTAAGAAGGGCATACAGTGCCATATCGGTTCTGTAGGACTGGCCATAGCAAAATGATAAAGGCCTAAAGAAATGGGAGCAGCCGGCAGGAGTAAATAAGACTCTCTTAAGGCAGCCAAATGCCTCGTCACTCTGCGAAATTTATTTGAAAACTCGTGAATATCGTCGTTGGAGTAACTCAGACAACGTTAAGGTGGACAAGTTGCTGCATCTCGTTACTGATTGGACATTCCGCAGTACGAATTAAGGAGAGAAAAGATTCAAATGAAGGGGAGCATCTGGCTGCAATAACTGTGACTCTCTTAAGGTAGCCGAATGCCTCGTCATCCGTCGAAGTACATTTGCTAATTCGAGACTCATAGTGGGAATAACTGTGACGACATTAAGGTGGACATACAGTGGCATATCGGTTCTGTAGGACTAGCCATAGTAAGAATGATAAAAGCCTAAAGAAATGGGAGCAGCTGGCAGGAGTAACTATGACTCTCTGAAGGTAGCCAAATGCCTCGTCACTCTGCGAAATTTATTTAAAAACTCGAGGATATCGTCGTTGGAGTAACTCAGACAACGTAAGGGTGGTCATGCTGTACCATTTCGCTTCTGCAGGACTGGACGCAATACCATATAAAGAGAGGAAAGATTCAAAGAAGGGGGAGCAGCGGGCAGCAGTGACTATGACTCTCTTAAGTTAGCCAAATGCCTCGTCACTCTGCGAAATTTATTTGAAAACTCGTCGATATCGTCGTTGGAGTAACTCAGACAACGTTAAGGTGGACAAGTTGCAGCATTTCGCTACTGATTGGACATTCCGCAGTACGATTTAAAGAGAGCAAAGATTCAAAGGAAACGGAGCATCTGGCTGCAGTGACTATGAATCTCTTAAGGCAGCCAAATGCTTCGTCATCCGCCGAAGTACATTTGCTAACTCGAGAAACTCATAGTGGGAATGACTGTGACCACATTAAGGTGGACATACAGTGGCATATCGGTTCTGTAGGACTGGCCATAGCAAGAATGATAAAGGCCTAAAGAAATGGGAGCAGCCGGCAGGAGTAACTATGACTCTCTTAAGGTTGCCAAATGCCTCGTCACTCTGCGAAATTTATTTGAAAACTCGAGGATAACGTCGTTGGAGTAACTCAGACAACGTTAAGGTGGACATGCTGTACCCTTTCGCTTCTGGAGGACTGGCCGCAATACGAATTAAAGGGAGGAAAGATTCAAAGAAAGAGGAGCAGCAGGCAGCAGTAACTATGACTCTCTTCTGGTAGCCAAATGCCTCGTCACTCTGCGAAAATTATTTGAAAACTCGTGGATATCGTCGTTAGAGTAAATCAGACAACGTTAAGGTGGACAAACTGCAGCATTTCGCATCAGATTGGACATTCCGTAGTACGAATGAAAGGGAGGAAAGATTCAAATGAAGAGGAGCATCTGGCAGCAGTAACTATGACTCTCATAAGGTAGCCAAATGCCTCGTCATCCGGCGAAGTACATTTGCTAACTCAAGAAACTCGTAGTGGGAGTATCTGTGACGACGTTAAGGTGGACATACAGTGGCATAATGCTTCTGTAGGACTGGTAATAGCAAGAATGATAAAGGCCTAAAGAAATGGGAGCAGCCGGCAGGAGTAACTATGACTCTCTTAAGGTAGCCAAATGCCTCGTCACTCTGCGAAATTTGTTTGAGAACTCGAGGATATCGTCGTTGGCGTAACTCAGACAACGTTAAGGTGGACAAGTTGCAGCATTTCGCTACTGATTGGACATTCCGCAGTACGAATTAAAGAGAGGAAAGATTCAAAGGAAGGGGAGCATATGGCTGCAGTAACTGTGACACTCTTAAGATAGCCAAATGCCTCGTCATCCGTCGAAGTACATTTGCTAACTCGAGAAACTCATAGTGGGAATGACTGTGACCACATTAAGGTGGACATACAGTGGCATATCGGTTCTGTAGGACTGGCCATAGCAAGAATGATAAAGGCCTAAAGAAATGGGAGCAGCCGGCAGGAGAATGTATGACTCTCATAAGGTAGCCAAATGCCTCGTGACTCTGCGAAATTTGTTTGTAAACTTGAGGATATCGTCGTTAAAGTAACTCGGACAACGTTAAGGTGGACATGCTGTGCCATTTTGCTTCTACAGGACTGGCCGCAATACGAATTAAAGGGAGGAAAGTTTCAAAGAAAGGGGAGCAGAAGGCAGCAGTAACTATGACTCTCTTAAGGTAGCCAAATGCCTCGTCACTCTGCGAAATTTATTGAAAACTCGTCGATATCGTCGTTGGAGTAACTCAGACAACGTTAAGTTGGACAAGTTGCAGCATTTCGCATCTGATTGGACATTCCGCAGTACGAATTAAAGAGAGGAAAGATTCAAAGGAAGAGGAGCATCTGGCTGCAGTAACTATGACTCTCTTTAGGTAGCCAAATGCCTCGTCCTCCTTCGAAGTACATTTGCTAACTCGAGAAACTCGTAGTGGGAGTAACTGTGACGACGTTAAGGTGGACATACAGTGGCATATCGGTTCTGTAGCACTGGCCATAGCAAGAATGATAAAGGCCTAAAGGAATGGGAGCAGCCGGCAGGAGAATGTATGACTCTCTTAAGGTAGCCAAATGCCTCGTCACACTGCGAAATTTGTTTGAAGACTCGAGGATATCGTCGTTGGAGTAACTCAGACAACGTTAAGGTGGACATGCTGTACCATTTCGCTTCTGCAGGACTGGCCGCAATACGAATTAAAGAGAGGAAAGATTCAAAGAAGGGGGAGCAGCGGGCAGCAGTAACTATGACTCTCTTAAGTTAGCCAAATGCCTCGTCACTCTGCGAAATTTACTTGTAAACTCGTCGATATCGTCGTTGGAGTAACACAGACAACGTTAAGGTGGACAAATTGCAGCATTTCGCTTCTGATTGGACATTCCGCAGTACGAAATAAAGAGAGGAAAGATTCAAAGGAAGGGGAGCATCTGGCTGTAGTAACTATGACTCTCTTAAGGTAGTCAAATGCCTCGTCATCCGGCGAAGTACATTTCCTAACTCGAGTAACTCGTAGTGGGAATAACTGTGACGACGTTAAGAAGGACACACAGTTGCATATCGGTTTTGTGGGACTGGCCATAGCTAGAATGATAAAGGCCTAAAGAAATGGGAGCAGCTGGCAGGAGTAACTATGACTATCTCAAGGTAGCCAAATGCCTCGTCACTCTGCGAAATTTATTGGAAAACTCGAGGATATCGTCGTTGGAGTAACTCACACAACGTTAAGGTGGTCATGATGTACCATTTCGCTTCTGCAGGACTGGCCACAATACGAACTAAAGAGAGGAAAGATTCAAAGAAAGGGGAGCAGCGGGCAGCAGTAACTATGACTCTCTTAAGGTAGCCAAATGCCTCGTCACTCTGCGAAATTTATTTGAAAACTCGTCGATATCGTCTTTGGAGTAACTCAGACAACGTTAAGGTGGACAAGTTGCAGCATTTCGCTTCAGATTGGACATTCCGCAGAACGAATTAAAGAGAGGAAAGATTCAAAGGGTGGGGAGCATCTGGCTGCAGTAACTATTACGCTCTTAAGGTAGCCAAATGCCTCGTCATCCGGCGAAATACATTTGCTATCTCAAGAATCTCGTACTGGGAGTCTCTGTGACGACGTTAAGGTGGACATTCGGTGGCATATCGGTTCTGTAGGACTGGCCATTGCAAGAATAATAAAGGCCTAAGGAAATGGGAGCAGCCGGCAGGAAATGTACGACTCTCATAAGGTAGCCAAATGCCTCGTCACTCTGCGAAATTTGTTTGATAACTCGAGGATATCGTCGTTAAAGTAACTCGGACAACGTTAAGGTGGACATGCTGTGCCATTTCGCTTCTACAGGACTGGCCGCAATACGAATTAAAGGGAGGAAAGTTTCAAAGAAAGGGGAGCAGAAGGCAGCAGTAACTATGACTCTCTTAAGGTAGCCAAATGCCTCGTCACTCAGCGAAATTTATTTGAAAACTCGTCGATATCGTCGTTGGAGTAACTCAGACAACGTTAAGTTATACAAGTTGCAGCATTTCGCATCTGATTAGACATTCCGCAGTACGAATTAAAGAGAGGAAAGATTCAAAGGAAGAGGAGCATCTGGCTGCAGTAACTATGACTCTCTTAAGGTAGCCAAATGCCTCGTCCTCCTTTGAAGTACATTTGCTAACTCGAGAAACTCGTAGTGGGAGTAACTGTGACGACGTTAAGGTGGACATACAGTGGCATATCGGTTCTGTAGCACTGGCCATAGCAAGAATGATAAATGCCTAAAGAAATGGGAGCAGCCGGCAGGAGAATGTATGACTCTCTTAAGGTAGCCAAATGCCTCGTCACTCCGCGAAATTTGTTTTAAGACTCGAGGATATCGTCGTTGGAGTAACTCAGACAACGTTAAGGTGGACATGCTGTACCATTTCGGTTCTGCAGGACTGGCCACAATACGAATTAAAGAGAGGAAAGATTCTAAGAAGGGGGAGCAGCGGGCAGCAGTAACTATGACTCTCTTAAGTTAGCCAAATGCCTCGTCACTCTGCGAAATTTACTTGAAAAATCGTCGATATCGTCGTTGGAGTAACACAGACAACGTTAAGGTGGACAAGTTGCAGCATTTCGCTTCTGATTGGACATTCCGCAGTACGAAATAAAGAGAGGAAAGATTCAAAGGAAGGGGAGCATCTGGCTGTATTAACTATGACTCTCTTAAGGTAGTCAAATGCCTCGTCATCCGGCGAAGTACATTTGCTAACTCGAGTAACTCGTAGTGGGAATAACTGTGACGACGTTAAGAAGGACACAATGTTGCATATCGGTTCTGTAGGACTGGCCATAGCTAGAATGATAAAGGCCTAAAGAAATGGGAGCAGCTGGCAGGAGTAACTATGACTCTCTTAAGGTAGCCAAATGCCTCGTCACTCTGCGAAATTTATTGGAAAACTCGAGGATATCGTCGTTGGAGTAACTCAGACAACGTTAAGGTGGTCATGCTGTACCATTTTGCTTCTGCAGGACTGGCCGCAATACCAATTAAAGAGAGGAATGATTCAAAGAAAGGGGAGCAGCGGGCAGCAGTAACTATGACTCTCTTAAGGTAGCCAAATGCCTCGTCGCTCTGCGATATTTATTTGAAAACTCGAGGATATCGTCGTTGGAGTAACTCAGACAACGTTAAGGTGGACATGCTGTACCATTTCGCTTCTGCAGGACTGGCCGCAATACGAATTAAAGAGAGGAAAGATTCAAAGAAGGGGGAGCAGCGGGCAGCAGTAACTATGACTCTCTTAAGTTAGCCAAATGCCTCGTCACTCTGCGAAATTTACTTGAAAACTCGTCGATATCGTCGTTGGAGTAACACAGACAACGTTAAGGTGGACAAATTGCAGCATTTCGCTTCTGATTGGACATTCCGCAGTACGAAATAAAGAGAGGAAAGATTCAAAGGAAGGGGAGCATCTGGCTGTAGTAACTATGACTCTCTTAAGGTAGTCAAATGCCTCGTCATCCGGCGAAGTACATTTGCTAACTCGAGTAACTCGTAGTGGGAATAACTGTGACGACGTTAAGAAGGACACACAGTTGCATATCGGTTCTGTGGGACTGGCCATAGCTAGAATGATAAAGGCCTAAAGAAATGGGAGCAGCTGGCAGGAGTAACTATGACTATCTCAAGGTAGCCAAATGCCTCGTCACTCTGCGAAATTTATTGGAAAACTCGAGGATATCGTCGTTGGAGTAACTCAGACAACGTTAAGGTGGTCATGATGTACCATTTCGCTTCTGCAGGACTGGCCGCAATACGAACTAAAGAGAGGAAAGATTCAAAGAAAGGGGAGCAGCGGGCGGCAGTAACTATGACTCTCTTAAGGTAGCCAAATGCCTCGTCACTCTGCGAAAATTATTTGAAAATTCGTCGATATCGTCTTTGGAGTAACTCAGACAACGTTAAGGTGGACAAGTTGCAGATATTCGCTTCAGATTGGACATTCCGCAGAACGAATTAAAGAGAGGAAAGATTCAAAGGGTGGGGAGCATCTGGCTGCAGTAACTATTACGCTCTTAAGGTAGCCAAATTCCTCGTCATCCGGCGAAATACATTTGCTATCTCAAGAATCTCGTAGTGGGAGTCTCTGTGACGACGTTAAGGTGGACATTCAGTGGCATATCGGTTCTGTAGGACTGGCCATTGCAAGAATAATAAAGGCCTAAGGAAATGGGAGCAGCCGGCAGGAGAAAGTATGACTCTCTTAAGGTATCCAAATGCCTCGTCACTCTGCGAAATTTGTTTGAAAACTCGAGGATATCGTCAATGGAGTAACTCAGACAACGTTAAGGTGGACATGCTGTACTATTTCGGTTCTGCAGGACTGGCCGCAATACGAATGAAAGAGAGGGAAGATTCAAAAAAGGGGGTGCAGCGAGCAGCAGTAACTATGACTCACTTAAGTTAGCCAAATGAATCGTCACTCTGCGAAATTCATTTGGAAACTCGTGGATATCGTCGTTGGAGTAACTCAGACAACGTTAAGGTGGACAAATTGCAGCATTTCGCTACTGATTGGACATTCCGCAGTATGAATTAAAGGGAGAGAAAGATTCAAAGGAAGGGGAGCATCTGGCTGTAGTAACTATGACTCTCTTAAGGTAGTCAAATGCCTCGTCATCCGGCGAAGTACATTTGCTAACTCGAGTAACTCGTAGTGGGAAGAACGGTGACGACGTTAAGAAGGACACACAGTTGCATATCGGTTCTGTGGGACTGGCCATAGCTAGAATGATAAAGGCCTAAAGAAATGGGAGCAGCTGGCAGGAGTAACTATGACTATCTCAAGGTAGCCAAATGCCTCGTCACTCTGCGAAATTTATTGGAAAACTCGAGGATATCGTCGTTGGAGTAACTCACACAACGTTAAGGTGGTCATGATGTACCATTTCGCTTCTGCAGGACTGGCCACAATACGAACTAAAGAGAGGAAAGATTCAAAGAAAGGGGAGCAGCGGGCAGCAGTAACTATGACTCTCTTAAGGTAGCCAAATGCCTCGTCACTCTGCGAAATTTATTTGAAAACTCGTCGATATCGTCTTTGGAGTAACTCAGACAACGTTAAGGTGGACAAGTTGCAGCATTTCGCTTCAGATTGGACATTCCGCAGAACGAATTAAAGAGAGGAAAGATTCAAAGGGTGGGGAGCATCTGGCTGCAGTAACTATTACGCTCTTAAGGTAGCCAAATGCCTCGTCATCCGGCGAAATACATTTGCTATCTCAAGAATCTCGTAGTGGGAGTCTCTGTGACGACGTTAAGGTGGACATTCAGTGGCATATCGGTTCTGTAGGACTGGCCATTGCAAGAATAATAAAGGCCTAAAGAAATGGGAGCAGCCGGCAGGAGAATGTATGACTCTCTTAAGGTAGCCAAATGCCTCGTCACACTGCGAAATTTGTTTGAAGACTCGAGGATATCGTCGTTGGAGTAACTCAGACAACGTTAAGGTGGACATGCTGTACCATTTCGCTTCTGCAGGACTGGCCGCAATACGAATTAAAGAGAGGAAAGATTCAAAGAAGGGGGAGCAGCGGGCAGCAGTAACTATGACTCTCTTAAGGTAGCCAAATGCCTCGTCACTCTGCGAAATTTACTTGTAAACTCGTCGATATCGTCGTTGGAGTAACACAGACAACGTTAAGGTGGACAAATTGCAGCATTTCGCTTCTGATTGGACATTCCGCAGTACGAAATAAAGAGAGGAAAGATTCAAAGGAAGGGGAGCATCTGGCTGTAGTAACTATGACTCTCTTAAGGTAGTCAAATGCCTCGTCATCCGGCGAAGTACATTTCCTAACTCGAGTAACTCGTAGTGGGAATAACTGTGACGACGTTAAGAAGGACACACAGTTGCATATCGGTTCTGTGGGACTGGCCATAGCTAGAATGATAAAGGCCTAAAGAAATGGGAGCAGCTGGCAGGAGTAACTATGACTATCTCAAGGTAGCCAAATGCCTCGTCACTCTGCGAAATTTATTGGAAAACTCGAGGATATCGTCGTTGGAGTAACTCACACAACGTTAAGGTGGTCATGATGTACCATTTCGCTTCTGCAGGACTGGCCACAACACGAACTAAAGAGAGGAAAGATTCAAAGAAAGGGGAGCAGCGGGCAGCAGTAACTATGACTCTCTTAAGGTAGCCAAATGCCTCGTCACTCTGCGAAATTTATTTGAAAACTCGTCGATATCGTCTTTGGAGTAACTCAGACAACGTTAAGGTGGACAAGTTGCAGCATTTCGCTTCAGATTGGACATTCCGCAGAACGAATTAAAGAGAGGAAAGATTCAAAGGGTGGGGAGCATCTGGCTGCAGTAACTATTACGCTCTTAAGGTAGCCAAATGCCTCGTCATCCGGCGAAATACATTTGCTATCTCAAGAATCTCGTAGTGGGAGTCTCTGTGACGACGTTAAGGTGGACATTCAGTGGCATATCGGTTCTGTAGGACTGGCCATTGCAAGAATAATAAAGGCCTAAGGAAATGGGAGCAGCCGGCAGGAGAAAGTATGACTCTCTTAAGGTATCCAAATGCCTCGTCACTCTGCGAAATTTGTTTGAAAACTCGAGGATATCGTCGTTGGAGTAACTCAGACAACGTTAAGGTGGACATGCTGTACTATTTCGGTTCTGCAGGACTGGCCGCAATACGAATGAAAGAGAGGGAAGATTCAAAAAAGGGGGTGCAGCGAGCAGCAGTAACTATGACTCTCTTAAGTTAGCCAAATGCCTCGTCACTCTGCGAAATTCATTTGGAAACTCGTGGATATCGTCGTTGGAGTAACTCAGACAACGTTAAGGTGGACAAGTTGCAGCATTTCGCTTCTGATTGGACATTCCGCAGTACGAAATAAAGAGAGGAAAGATTCAAAGGAAGGGGAGCATCTGGCTGTAGTAACTATGACTCTCTTAAGGTAGTCAAATGCCTCGTCATCCGGCGAAGTACATTTGCTAACTCGAGTAACTCGTAGTGGGAATAACTGTGACGACGTTAAGAAGGACACACAGTTGCATATCGGTTCTGTGGGACTGGCCATAGCTAGAATGATAAAGGCCTAAAGAAATGGGAGCAGCTGGCAGGAGTAACTATGACTATCTCAAGGTAGCCAAATGCCTCGTCACTCTGCGAAATTTATTGGAAAACTCGAGGATATCGTCGTTGGAGTAACTCACACAACGTTAAGGTGGTCATGATGTACCATTTCGCTTCTGCAGGACTGGCCACAATACGAACTAAAGAGAGGAAAGATTCAAAGAAAGGGGAGCAGCGGGCAGCAGTAACTATGACTCTCTTAAGGTAGCCAAATGCCTCGTCACTCTGCGAAATTTATTTGAAAACTCGTCGATATCGTCTTTGGAGTAACTCAGACAACGTTAAGGTGGACAAGTTGCAGCATTTCGCTTCAGATTGGACATTCCGCAGAACGAATTAAAGAGAGGAAAGATTCAAAGGGTGGGGAGCATCTGGCTGCAGTAACTATTACGCTCTTAAGGTAGCCAAATGCCTCGTCATCCGGCGAAATACATTTGCTATCTCAAGAATCTCGTAGTGGGAGTCTCTGTGACGACGTTAAGGTGGACATTCAGTGGCATATCGGTTCTGTAGGACTGGCCATTGCAAGAATAATAAAGGCCTAAAGAAATGGGAGCAGCCGGCAGGAGAATGTATGACTCTCTTAAGGTAGCCAAATGCCTCGTCACACTGCGAAATTTGTTTGAAGACTCGAGGATATCGTCGTTGGAGTAACTCAGACAACGTTAAGGTGGACATGCTGTACCATTTCGCTTCTGCAGGACTGGCCGCAATACGAATTAAAGAGAGGAAAGATTCAAAGAAGGGGGAGCAGCGGGCAGCAGTAACTATGACTCTCTTAAGTTAGCCAAATGCCTCGTCACTCTGCGAAATTTACTTGAAAACTCGTCGATATCGTCGTTGGAGTAACACAGACAACGTTAAGGTGGACAAATTGCAGCATTTCGCTTCTGATTGGACATTCCGCAGTACGAAATAAAGAGAGGAAAGATTCAAAGGAAGGGGAGCATCTGGCTGTAGTAACTATGACTCTCTTAAGGTAGTCAAATGCCTCGTCATCCGGCGAAGTACATTTCCTAACTCGAGTAACTCGTAGTGGGAATAACTGTGACGACGTTAAGAAGGACACACAGTTGCATATCGGTTCTGTGGGACTGGCCATAGCTAGAATGATAAAGGCCTAAAGAAATGGGAGCAGCTGGCAGGAGTAACTATGACTATCTCAAGGTAGCCAAATGCCTCGTCACTCTGCGAAATTTATTGGAAAACTCGAGGATATCGTCGTTGGAGTAACTCACACAACGTTAAGGTGGTCATGATGTACCATTTCACTTCTGCAGGACTGGCCACAACACGAACTAAAGAGAGGAAAGATTCAAAGAAAGGGGAGCAGCGGGCAGCAGTAACTATGACTCTCTTAAGGTAGCCAAATGCCTCGTCACTCTGCGAAATTTATTTGAAAACTCGTCGATATCGTCTTTGGAGTAACTCAGACAACGTTAAGGTGGACAAGTTGCAGCATTTCGCTTCAGATTGGACATTCCGCAGAACGAATTAAAGAGAGGAAAGATTCAAAGGGTGGGGAGCATCTGGCTGCAGTAACTATTACGCTCTTAAGGTAGCCAAATGCCTCGTCATCCGGCGAAATACATTTGCTATCTCAAGAATCTCGTAGTGGGAGTCTCTGTGACGACGTTAAGGTGGACATTCAGTGGCATATCGGTTCTGTAGGACTGGCCATTGCAAGAATAATAAAGGCCTAAGGAAATGGGAGCAGCCGGCAGGAGAAAGTATGACTCTCTTAAGGTATCCAAATGCCTCGTCACTCTGCGAAATTTGTTTGAAAACTCGAGGATATCGTCGTTGGAGTAACTCAGACAACGTTAAGGTGGACATGCTGTACTATTTCGGTTCTGCAGGACTGGCCGCAATACGAATGAAAGAGAGGGAAGATTCAAAAAAGGGGGTGCAGCGAGCAGCAGTAACTATGACTCTCTTAAGTTAGCCAAATGCTCGTCACTCTGCGAAATTCATTTGGAAACTCGTGGATATCGTCGTTGGAGTAACTCAGACAACGTTAAGGTGGACAAGTTGCAGCATTTCGCTACTGATTGGACATTCCGCAGTACGAATTAAAGAGAGGAAAGATTCAAAGGAAGGGGAGCATCTGGCTGTAGTAACTATGACTCTCTTAAGGTAGTCAAATGCCTCGTCATCCGGCGAAGTACATTTGCTAACTCGAGTAACTCGTAGTGGGAATAACTGTGACGACGTTAAGAAGGACACACAGTTGCATATCGGTTCTGTGGGACTGGCCATAGCTAGAATGATAAAGGCCTAAAGAAATGGGAGCAGCTGGCAGGAGTAACTATGACTATCTCAAGGTAGCCAAATGCCTCGTCACTCTGCGAAATTTATTGGAAAACTCGAGGATATCGTCGTAGGAGTAACTCAGACAACGTTAAGGTGGTCATGATGTACCATTTCGCTTCTGCAGGACTGGCCACAATACGAACTAAAGAGAGGAAAGATTCAAAGAAAGGGGAGCAGCGGGCAGCAGTAACTATGACTCTCTTAAGGTAGCCAAATGCCTCGTCACTCTGCGAAATTTATTTGAAAACTCGTCGATATCGTTCCTTGGAGTAACTCAGAAAACGTTAAGGTGGACAAGTTGCAGCATTTCGCTTCAGATTGGACATTCCGCAGAACGAATTAAAGAGAGGAAAGATTCAAAGGGTGGGGAGCATCTGGCTGCAGTAACTATTACGCTCTTAAGGTAGCCAAATGCCTCGTCATCCGGCGAAATACATTTGCTATCTCAAGAATCTCGTAGTGGGAGTCTCTGAGACGACGTTAAGGTGGACATTCAGTGGCATAATGGTTCTGTAGGACTGGCCATTGCAAGAATAATAAAGGCCTAAAGAAATGGGAGCAGCCGGCAGGAGAATGTATGACTCTCTTAAGGTAGCCAAATGCCTCGTCACACTGCGAAATTTGTTTGAAGACTCGAGGATATCGTCGTTGGAGTAACTCAGACAACGTTAAGGTGGACATGCTGTACCATTTCGCTTCTGCAGGACTGGCCGCAATACGAATTAAAGAGAGGAAAGATTCAAAGAAGGGGGAGCAGCGGGCAGCAGTAACTATGACTCTCTTAAGTTAGCCAAATGCCTCGTCACTCTGCGAAATTTACTTGAAAACTCGTCGATATCGTCGTTGGAGTAACACAGACAACGTTAAGGTGGACAAATTGCAGCATTTCGCTTCTGATTGGACATTCCGCAGTACGAAATAAAGAGAGGAAAGATTCAAAGGAAGGGGAGCATCTGGCTGTAGTAACTATGACTCTCTTAAGGTAGTAAATGCCTCGTCATCCGGCGAAGTACATTTGCTAACTCGAGTAACTCGTAGTGGGAATAACTGTGACGACGTTAAGAAGGACACACAGTTGCATGTCGGTTCTGTGGGACTGGCCATAGCTAGAATGATAAAGGCCTAAAGAAATGGGAGCAGCTGGCAGGAGTAACTATGACTATCTCAAGGTAGCCAAATGCCTCGTCACTCTGCGAAATTTATTGGAAAACTCGAGGATATCGTCGTTGGAGTAACTCAGACAACGTTAAGGTGGTCATGATGTACCATTTCGCTTCTGCAGGACTGGCCGCAATACGAACTAAAGAGAGGAAAGATTCAAAGAAAGGGGAGCAGCGGGCAGCAGTAACTATGACTCTCTTAAGGTAGCCAAATGCCTCGTCACTCTGCGAAAATTATTTGAAAACTCGTCGATATCGTCTTTGGAGTAACTCAGACAACGTTAAGGTGGACAAGTTGCAGCATTTCGCTTCAGATTGGACATTCCGCAGAACGAATTAAAGAGAGGAAAGATTCAAAGGGTGGGGAGCATCTGGCTGCAGTAACTATTACGCTCTTAAGGTAGCCAAATGCCTCGTCATCCGGCGAAATACATTTGCTATCTCAAGAATCTCATAGTGGGAGTCTCTGTGACGACGTTAAGGTGGACATTCAGTGGCATATCGGTTCTGTAGGACTGGCCATTGCAAGAATAATAAAGGCCTAAGGAAATGGGAGCAGCCGGCAGGAGAAAGTATGACTCTCTTAAGGTATCCAAATGCCTCGTCACTCTGCGAAATTTGTTTGAAAACTCGAGGATATCGTCGTTGGAGTAACTCAGACAACGTTAAGGTGGACATGCTGTACTATTTTGTTTCTGCAGGACTGGCCGCAATACGAATGAAAGAGAGGGAAGATTCAAAAAAGGGGGTGCAGCGAGCAGCAGTAACTATGACTCTCTTAAGTTAGCCAAATGCCTCGTCACTCTGCGAAATTCATTTGGAAACTCGTGGATATCGTCGTTGGAGTAACTCAGACAACGTTAAGGTGGACAAGTTGCAGCGTTTCGCTACTGATTGGACATTCCGCAGTACTAATTAAAGAGAGGAAAGATTCAAAGGAAGGGGAGCATATGGCTGCAGTAACTGTGACTCTCTTAAGGTAGCCAAATGCCTCGCCATCCGTCGAAGTACATTTGCTAACTCGAGAAACTCATAGTGGGAATGACTGTCACGACATTAAGGTGGACATACAGTGGCATATCGGTTCTGTAGGACTGGCCATAGCAAGAATGATAAAGGCCTAAAGAAATGGGAGCAGCCGGCAGGAAATGTATGACTCTCATTAGGTAGCCAAATGCCTCGTCACTCTGCGAAATTTGTTTGATAACTCGAGGATATCGTCGTTAAAGTAACTCGGACAACGTTAAGGTGGACATGCTGTGCCATTTCGCTTCTACAGGACCGGCCGCAATACGAATTAAAGGGAGGAAAGTTTCAAAGAAAGGGGAGCAGAAGGCAGCAGTAACTATGACTCTCTTAAGGTAGCCAAATGCCTCGTCACTCAGCGAAATTTATTTGAAAACTTGTCGATATCGTCGTTGGAGTAACTCAGACAACGTTAAGTTGGACAAGTTGCAGCATTTCGCATCTGATTAGACATTCCGCAGTACGAATTAAAGAGAGGAAAGATTCAAAGGAAGAGGAGGATCTGGCTGCAGTAACTATGACTCTCTTAAGGTAGCCAAATGCCTCGTCCTCCTTTGAAGTACATTTGCTAACTCGAGAAACTCGTAGTGGGAATAACTGTGACGACGTTAAGAAGGACACACAGTTGCATATCGGTTCTGTAGGACTGGCCATAGCTAGAATGATAAAGGCCTAAAGAAATGGGAGCAGCTGGCAGGAGTAACTATGACTCTCTTAAGGTAGCCAAATGCCTCGTCACTCTGCGAAATTTATTGGAAAACACGAGGATATCGTCGTTGGAGTAACTCAGACAACGTTAAGGTGGTCATGCTGTACCATTTTGCTTCTGCAGGACTGGCCGCAATACCAATTAAAGAGAGGAATGATTCAAAGAAAGGGGAGCAGCGGGCAGCAGTAACTATGACTCTCTTAAGGTAGCCAAATGCCTCGTCACTCTGCGATATTTATTTGAAAACTCGAGGATATCGTCGTTGGAGTAACTCAGACAACGTTAAGGTGGACATGCTGTACCATTTCGCTTCTGCAGGACTGGCCGCAATACGAATTAAAGAGAGGAAAGATTCAAAGAAGGGGGAGCAGCGGGCAGCAGTAACTATGACTCTCTTAAGTTAGCCAAATGCCTCGTCACTCTGCGAAATTTACTTGAAAACTCGTCGATATCGTCGTTGGAGTAACACAGACAACGTTAAGGTGGACAAATTGCAGCATTTCGCTTCTGATTGGACATTCCGCAGTACGAAATAAAGAGAGGAAAGATTCAAAGGAAGGGGAGCATCTGGCTGTAGTAACTATGACTCTCTTAAGGTAGTCAAATGCCTCGTCATCCGGCGAAGTACATTTGCTAACTCGAGTAACTCGTAGTGGGAATAACTGTGACGACGTTAAGAAGGACACACAGTTGCAAATCGGTTCTGTGGGACTGGCCATAGCTAGAATGATAAAGGCCTAAAGAAATGGGAGCAGCTGGCAGGAGTAACTATGACTATCTCAAGGTAGCCAAATGCCTCGTCACTCTGCGAAATTTATTGGAAAACTCGAGGATATCGTCGTTGGAGTAACTCAGACAACGTTAAGGTGGTCATGATGTACCATTTCGCTTCTGCAGGACTGGCCGCAATACGAACTAAAGAGAGGAAAGATTCAAAGAAAGGGGAGCAGCGGGCAGCAGTAACTATGACTCTCTTAAGGTAGCCAAATGCCTCGTCACTCTGCGAAAATTATTTGAAAACTCGTCGATATCGTCTTTGGAGTAACTCAGACAACGTTAAGGTGGACAAGTTGCAGCATTTCGCTTCAGATTGGACATTCCGCAGAACGAATTAAAGAGAGGAAAGATTCAAAGGGTGGGGAGCATCTGGCTGCAGTAACTATTACGCTCTTAAGGTAGCCAAATGCCTCGTCATCCGGCGAAATACATTTGCTATCTCAAGAATCTCGTAGTGGGAGTCTCTGTGACGACGTTAAGGTGGACATTCAGTGGCATATCGGTTCTGTAGGACTGGCCATTGCAAGAATAATAAAGGCCTAAGGAAATGGGAGCAGCCGGCAGGAGAAAGTATGACTCTCTTAAGGTATCCAAATGCCTCGTCACTCTGCGAAATTTGTTTGAAAACTCGAGGATATCGTCAATGGAGTAACTCAGACAACGTTAAGGTGGACATGCTGTACTATATCGGTTCTGCAGGACTGGCCGCAATACGAATGAAAGAGAGGGAAGATTCAAAAAAGGGGGTGCAGCGAGCAGCAGTAACTATGACTCACTTAAGTTAGCCAAATGAATCGTCACTCTGCGAAATTCATTTGGAAACTCGTGGATATCGTCGTTGGAGTAACTCAGACAACGTTAAGGTGGACAAGTTGCAGCATTTCGCTACTGATTGGACATTCCGCAGTACGAATTAAAGAGAGGAAAGATTCAAAGGAAGGGGAGCATCTGGCTGTAGTAACTATGACTCTCTTAAGGTAGTCAAATGCCTCGTCATCCGGCGAAGTACATTTGCTAACTCGAGTAACTCGTAGTGGGAATAACTGTGACGACGTTAAGAAGGACACACAGTTGCATATCGGTTCTGTGGGACTGGCCATAGCTAGAATGATAAAGGCCTAAAGAAATGGGAGCAGCTGGCAGGAGTAACTATGACTATCTCAAGGTAGCCAAATGCCTCGTCACTCTGCGAAATTTATTGGAAAACTCGAGGATATCGTCGTTGGAGTAACTCACACAACGTTAAGGTGGTCATGATGTACCATTTCGCTTCTGCAGGACTGGCCACAATACGAACTAAAGAGAGGAAAGATTCAAAGAAAGGGGAGCAGCGGGCAGCAGTAACTATGACTCTCTTAAGGTAGCCAAATGCCTCGTCACTCTGCGAAATTTATTTGAAAACTCGTCGATATCGTCTTTGGAGTAACTCAGACAACGTTAAGGTGGACAAGTTGCAGCATTTCGCTTCAGATTGGACATTCCGCAGAACGAATTAAAGAGAGGAAAGATTCAAAGGGTGGGGAGCATCTGGCTGCAGTAACTATTACGCTCTTAAGGTAGCCAAATGCCTCGTCATCCGGCGAAATACATTTGCTATCTCAAGAATCTCGTAGTGGGAGTCTCTGTGACGACGTTAAGGTGGACATTCAGTGGCATATCGGTTCTGTAGGACTGGCCATTGCAAGAATAATAAAGGCCTAAGGAAATGGGAGCAGCCGGCAGGAGAAAGTATGACTCTCTTAAGGTATCCAAATGCCTCGTCACTCTGCGAAATTTTTTGAAAACTCGAGGATATCGTCAATGGAGTAACTCAGACAACGTTAAGGTGGACATGCTGTACTATTTCGGTTCTGCAGGACTGGCCGCAATACGAATGAAAGAGAGGGAAGATTCAAAAAAGGGGGTGCAGCGAGCAGCAGTAACTATGACTCACTTAAGTTAGCCAAATGAATCGTCACTCTGCGAAATTCATTTGGAAACTCGTGGATATCGTCGTTGGAGTAACTCAGACAACGTTAAGGTGGACAAGTTGCAGCATTTCGCTACTGATTGGACATTCCGCAGTACGAATTAAAGAGAGGAAAGATTCAAAGGAAGGGGAGCATCTGGCTGTAGTAACTATGACTCTCTTAAGGTAGTCAAATGCCTCGTCATCCGGCGAAGTACATTTGCTAACTCGAGTAACTCGTAGTGGGAATAACTGTGACGACGTTAAGAAGGACACACAGTTGCATATCGGTTCTGTGGGACTGGCCATAGCTAGAATGATAAAGGCCTAAAGAAATGGGAGCAGCTGGCAGGAGTAACTATGACTATCTCAAGGTAGCCAAATGCCTCGTCACTCTGCGAAATTTATTTGAAAACTCGTCGATATCGTCTTTGGAGTAACTCAGACAACGTTAAGGTGGACAAGTTGCAGCATTTCGCTTCAGATTGGACATTCCGCAGAACGAATTAAAGAGAGGAAAGATTCAAAGGTTGGGGAGCATCTGGCTGCAGTAACTATTACGCTCTTAAGGTAGCCAAATGCCTCGTCATCCGGCGAAATACATTTGCTATCTCAAGAATCTCATAGTGGGAGTCTCTGTGACAACGTTAAGGTGGACATTCAGTGGCATATCGGTTCTGTAGGACTGGCCATTGCAAGAATAATAAAGGCCTATGGAAATGGGAGCAGCCGGCAGGAGAAAGTATGACTCTCTTAAGGTATCCATATGCCTCGTCACTCTGCGAAATTTGTTTGAAAACTCGAGGATATCGTCGTTGGAGTAACTCAGACAACGTTAAGGTGGACATGCTGTACTATTTCGGTTCTGCAGGACTGGCCGCAATACGAATGAAAGAGAGGGAAGATTCAAAAAAGGGGGTGCAGCGAGCAGCAGTAACTATGACTCTCTTAAGTTAGCCAAATGCCTCGTCACTCTGCGAAATTCATTTGGAAACTCGTGGATATCGTCGTTGGAGTAACTCAGACAACGTTAAGGTGGACAAGTTGCAGCATTTCGCTACTGATTGGACACTCCGCAGTACGAATTAAAGAGAGGAAAGATTCAAAGGAAGGGGAGCATATGGCTGCAGTAACTGTGACTCTCTTAAGGTAGCCAAATGCCTCGCCATCCGTCGAAGTACATTTGCTAACTCGAGAAACTCATAGTGGGAATGACTGTCACGACATTAAGGTGGACATACAGTGGCATATCGGTTCTGTAGGACTGGCCATAGCAAGAATGATAAAGGCCTAAAGAAATGGGAGCAGCCGGCAGGAAATGTATGACTCTCATAAGGTAGCCAAATGCCTCGTCACTCAGCGAAATTTTTTTGAAAACTCGTCGATATCGTCGTTGGAGTAACTCAGACAACGTTAAGTTGGACAAGTTGCAGCATTTCGCATCTGATTAGACATTCCGCAGTACGAATTAAAGAGAGGAAAGATTCAAAGGAAGAGGAGCATCTGGCTGCAGTAACTATGACTCTCTTAAGGTAGCCAAATGCCTCGTCCTCCTTCGAAGTACATTTGCTAACTCGAGAAACTCGTAGTGGGAGTAACTGTGACGACGTTAAGGTGGACATACAGTGGCATATCGGTTCTGTAGGACTGGCCATAGCAAGAATGATAAATGCCTAAAGAAATGGGAGCAGCCGGCAGGAGAATGTATGACTCTCTTAAGGTAGCCAAATGCCTCGTCACTCTGCGAAATTTGTTTTAAGACTCGAGGATATCGTCGTCGGAGTAACTCAGACAACGTTAAGGTGGACATGCTGTACCATTTCGGTTCTGCAGGACTGGCCGCAATACGAATTAAAGAGAGGAAAGATTCTAAGAAGGGGGAGCAGCGGGCAGCAGTAACTATGACTCTCTTAAGTTAGCCAAATGCCTCGTCACTCTGCGAAATTTACTTGAAAACTCGTCGATATCGTCGTTGGAGTAACACAGTCAACGTTAAGGTGGACAAGTTGCAGCATTTCGCTTCTGATTGGACATTCCGCAGTACGAAATAAAGAGAGGAAAGATTCAAAGGAAGGGGAGCATCTGGCTGTATTAACTATGACTCTCTTAAGGTAGTCAAATGCCTCGTCATCCGGCGAAGTACATTTGCTAACTCGAGTAACTCGTAGTGGGAATAACTGTGACGACGTTAAGAAGGACACACAGTTGCATATCGGTTCTGTAGGACTGGCCATAGCTAGAATGATAAAGGCCTAAAGAAATGGGAGCAGCTGGCAGGAGTAACTATGACTCTCTTAAGGTAGCCAAATGCCTCATCACTCTGCGAAATTTATTGGAAAACTCGAGGATATCGTCGTTGGAGTAACTCAGACAACGTTAAGGTGGTCATGCTGTACCATTTTGCTTCTGCAGGACTGGCCGCAATACCAATTAAAGAGAGGAATGATTCAAAGAAAGGGGAGCAGCGGGCAGCAGTAACTATGACTCTCTTAAGGTAGCAAAATGCCTCGTCACTCTGCGATATTTATTTGAAAACTCGTGGATATCGTCGTTGGAGTAACTCAGACAACGTTAAGGTGGACATGCTGTACCATTTCGCTTCTGCAGGACTGGCCGCAATACGAATTAAAGAGAGGAAAGATTCAAAGAAGGGGGAGCAGCGGGCAGCAGTAACTATGACTCTCTTAAGTTAGCCAAATGCCTCGTCACTCTGCGAAATTTACTTGAAAACTCGTCGATATCGTCGTTGGAGTAACACAGACAACGTTAAGGTGGACAAATTGCAGCATTTCGCTTCTGATTGGACATTCCGCAGTACGAAATAAAGAGAGGAAAGATTCAAAGGAAGGGGAGCATCTGGCTGTAGTAACTATGACTCTCTTAAGGTAGTCAAATGCCTCGTCATCCGGCGAAGTACATTTGCTAACTCGAGTAACTCGTAGTGGGAATAACTGTGACGACGTTAAGAAGAACACACAGTTGCATATCGGTTCTGTGGGACTGGCCATAGCTAGAATGATAAAGGCCTAAAGAAATTGGAGCAGCTGGCAGGAGTAACTATGACTATCTCAAGGTAGCCAAATGCCTCGTCACTCTGCGAAATTTATTGGAAAACTCGAGGATATCGTCGTTGGAGTAACTCAGACAACGTTAAGGTGGTCATGATGTACCATTTTGCTTCTGCAGGACTGGCCCCAATACGAACTAAAGAGAGGAAAGATTCAAAGAAAGGGGAGCAGCGGGCAGCAGTAACTATGACTCTCTTAAGGTAGCCAAATGCCTCGTCACTCTGCGAAATTTATTTGAAAACTCGTCGTTATCGTCTTTGGAGTAACTCAGACAACGTTAAGGTGGACAAGTTGCAGCATTTCGCTTCAGATTGGACATTCCGCAGAACGAATTAAAGAGAGGAAAGATGCAAAGGGTGGGGACCATCTGGCTGCAGTAACTATTACGCTCTTAAGGTAGCCAAATGCCTCGTCATCCGGCGAAATACATTTGCTATCTCAAGAATCTCGTAGTGGGAGTCTCTGTGACGACGTTAAGGTGGACATTCAGTGGCATATCGGTTCTGTAGGACTGGCCATTGCAAGAGTAATAAAGGCCTACGGAAATGGGAGCAGCCGGCAGGAGAAAGTATGACTCTCTTAAGGTATCCAAATGCCTCGTCACTCTGCGAAATTTGTTTGAAAACTCGAGGATATCGTCAATGGAGTAACTCAGACAACGTTAAGGTGGACATGCTGTACTATTTCGGTTCTGCAGGACTGGCCGCAATACGAATGAAAGAGAGGGAAGATTCAAAAAAGGGGGTGCAGCGAGCAGCAGTAACTATGACTCACTTAAGTTAGCCAAATGCCTCGTCACTCTGCGAAATTCATTTGGAAACTCGTGGATATCGTCGTTGGAGTAACTCAGACAACGTTAAGGTGGACAAGTTGCAGCATTTCGCTACTGATTGGACATTCCGCAGTACGAATTAAAGAGAGGAAAGATTCAAAGGAAGGGGAGCATATGGCTGCAGTAACTGTGACTCTCTTAAGGTAGCCAAATGCCTCGCCATCCGTCGAAGTACATTTGCTAACTCGAGAAACTCATAGTGGGAATGACTGTCACGACATTAAGGTGGACATACAGTGGCATATCGGTTCTGTAGGACTGGCCATAGCAAGAATGATGAAGGCCTAAAGAAATGGGAGCAGCCGGCAGGAAATGTATGACTCCCATAAGGTAGCCAAATGCCTTGTCACTCTGCGAAATTTGTTTGATAACTCGAGGATATCGTCGTTAAAGTAACTCGGACAACGTTAAGGTGGACATGCTGTGCCATTTCGCTTCTACAGGACTGGCCGCAATACTAATTAAAGGGAGGAAAGTTTCAAAGAAAGGGGAGCAGAAGGCAGCAGTAACTATGACTCTCTTAAGGTAGCCAAATGCCTCGTCACTCTGCGAAAGTTATTTGAAAACTCGTCGATATCGTCGTTGGAGTAACTCAGACAACGTTAAGTTGGAAAAGTTGCAGCATTTCGCATCTGATTAGACATTCCGCAGTACGAATTAAAGAGAGGAAAGATTCAAAGGAAGAGGAGCATCTGGCTGCAGTAACTATGACTCTCTTAAGGTAGCCAAATGCCTCGTCCTCCTTCGAAGTACATTTGCTAACTCGAGAAACTCGTAGTGGGAGTAACTGTGACGACGTTAAGGTGGACATACAGTGGCATATCGGTTCTGTAGGACTGGCCATAGCAAGAATGATAAATGCCTAAACAAATGGGAGCAGCCGGCAGGAGAATGTATGATTCTCTTAAGGTAGCCAAATGCCTCGTCACTCTGCGAAATTTGTTTTAAGACTCGAGGATATCGTCGTTGGAGTAACTCAGACAACGTTAAGGTGGACATGCTGTACCATTTCGGTTCTGCAGGACTGGCCGCAATACGAATTAAAGAGAGGAAAGATTCTAAGAAGGGGGAGCAGCGGGCAGCAGTAACTATGACTCTCTTAAGTTAGCCAAATGCCTCGTCACTCTGCGAAATTTACTTGAAAACTCGTCGATATCGTCGTTGGAGTAACACAGACAACGTTAAGGTGGACAAGTTGCAGCATTTCGCTTCTGATTGGACATTCCGCAGTACGAAATAAAGAGAGGAAAGATTCAAAGGAAGGGGAGCATCTGGCTGTATTAACTATGACTCTCTTAAGGTAGCCAAATGCTTCGTCATCCGCCGAAGTACATTTGCTAACTCGAGAAACTCATAGTGGGAATGACTGTGACGACATTAAGGTGGACATACAGTGGCATATCGGTTCTGTAGGACTGGCCATAGCAAGAATGATAAAGGCCTAAAGAAATGGGAGCAGCCGGCAGGAGAATGTATGACTCTCATAAGGTAGCCAAATGCCTCGTGACTCTGCGAAATTTGTTTGTAAACTTGAGGATATCGTCGTTAAAGTAACTCGGACAACGTTAAGGTGGACATGCTGTGCCATTTCGCTTCTACAGGACTGGCCGCAATACGAATTAAAGGGAGGAAAGTTTCAAAGAAAGGGGAGCAGAAGGCAGCAGTAACTATGACTCTCTTAAGGTAGCCAAATGCCTCGTCACTCTGCGAAATTTATTGAAAACTCGTCGATATCGTCGTTGGAGTAACTCAGACAACGTTAAGTTGGACAAGTTGCAGCATTTCGCATCTGATTGGACATTCCGCAGTACGAATTAAAGAGAGGAAAGATTCAAAGGAAGAGGAGCATCTGGCTGCAGTAACTATGACTCTCTTTAGGTAGCCAAATACCTCGTCCTCCTTCGAAGTACATTTGCTAACTCGAGAAACTCGTAGTGGGAGTAACTGTGACGACGTTAAGGTGGACATACAGTGGCATATCGGTTCTGTAGGACTGGCCATAGCAAGAATGATAAAGGCCTAAAGAAATGGGAGCAGCCGGCAGGAGAATGTATGACTCTCATAAGGTAGCCAAATGCCTCGTCACACTGCGAAATTTGTTTGAAGACTCGAGGATATCGTCGTTGGAGTAACTCAGACAACGTTAAGGTGGTCATGCTGTACCATTTCGCTTCTGCAGGACTGGCCGCAATACGAATTAAAGAGAGGAAAGATTCAAAGAAGGGGGAGCAGCGGGCAGCAGTAACTATGACTCTCTTAAGTTAGCCAAATGCCTCGTCACTCTGCGAAATTTACTTGAAAACTCGTTGATATCGTCGTTGGAGTAACACAGACAACGTTAAGGTGGACAAATTGCAGCATTTCGCTTCTGATTGGACATTCCGCAGTACGAAATAAAGAGAGGAAAGATTCAAAGGAAGGGGAGCATCTGGCTGTAGTAACTATGACTCTCTTAAGGTAGTCAAATGCCTCGTCATCCGGCGAAGTACATTTGCTAACTCGAGTAACTCGTAGTGGGAATAACTGTGACGACGTTAAGAAGGACACACAGTTGCATATCGGTTCTGTGGGACTGGCCATAGCTAGAATGATAAAGGCCTAAAGAAATGGGAGCAGCTGGCAGGAGTAACTATGACTATCTCAAGGTAGCCAAATGCCTCGTCACTCTGCGAAATTTATTGGAAAACTCGAGGATATCGTCGTTGGAGTAACTCAGACAACGTTAAGGTGGACAAGTTGCAGCATTTCGCTACTGATTGGACATTCCGCAGTACGAATTAAAGAGAGGAAAGATTCAAAGGAAGGGGAGCATATGGCTGCAGTAACTGTGACTCTCTTAAGGTAGCCAAATGCCTCGCCATCCGTCGAAGTACATTTGCTAACTCGAGAAACTCATAGTGGGAACGACTGTCACGACATTAAGGTGGACATACAGTGGCATATCGGTTCTGTAGGACTGGCCATAGCAAGAATGATGAAGGCCTAAAGAAATGGGAGCAGCCGGCAGGAAATGTATGACTCTCATAAGGTAGCCAAATGCCTTGTCACTCTGCGAAATTTGTTTGATAACTCGAGGATATCGTCGTTAAAGTAACTCGGACAACGTTAAGGTGGACATGCTGTGCCATTTCGCTTCTACAGGACTGGCCGCAATACTAATTAAAGGGAGGAAAGTTTCAAAGAAAGGGGAGCAGAAGGCAGCAGTAACTATGACTCTCTTAAGGTAGCCAAATGCCTCGTCACTCTGCGAAAGTTATTTGAAAACTCGTCGATATCGTCGTTGGAGTAACTCAGACAACGTTAAGTTGGAAAAGTTGCAGCATTTCGCATCTGATTAGACATTCCGCAGTACGAATTAAAGAGAGGAAAGATTCAAAGGAAGAGGAGCATCTGGCTGCAGTAACTATGACTCTCTTAAGGTAGCCAAATGCCTCGTCCTCCTTCGAAGTACATTTGCTAACTCGAGAAACTCGTAGTGGGAGTAACTGTGACGACGTTAAGGTGGACATACAGTGGCATATCGGTTCTGTAGGACTGGCCATAGCAAGAATGATAAATGCCTAAACAAATGGGAGCAGCCGGCAGGAGAATGTATGACTCTCTTAAGGTAGCCAAATGCCTCGTCACTCTGCGAAATTTGTTTTAAGACTCGAGGATATCGTCGTTGGAGTAACTCAGACAACGTTAAGGTGGACATGCTGTACCATTTCGGTTCTGCAGGACTGGCCGCAATACGAATTAAAGAGAGGAAAGATTCTAAGAAGGGGGAGCAGCGGACAGCAGTAACTATGACTCT
Organism: Schistocerca americana; assembly: GCF_021461395.2. NCBI lineage: Eukaryota > Metazoa > Arthropoda > Insecta > Orthoptera > Acrididae > Schistocerca > Schistocerca americana. The sequence goes on from NC_060123.1 coordinate 711,495,818, forward strand.
CTTAAGTTAGCCAAATGCCTCGTCACTCTGCGAAATTTACTTGAAAACTCGTCGATATCGTCGTTGGAGTAACACAGACAACGTTAAGGTGGACAAGTTGCAGCATTTCGCTTCTGATTGGACATTCCGCAGTACGAAATAAAGAGAGGAAAGATTCAAAGGAAGGGGAGCATCTGGCTGTATTAACTATGACTCTCTTAAGGTAGTCAAATGCCTCGTCATCCGGCGAAGTACATTTGCTAACTCGAGTAACTCGTAGTGGGAATAACTGTGACGACGTTAAGAAGGACACACAGTTGCATATCGGTTCTGTAGGACTGGCCATAGCTAGAATGATAAAGGCCTAAAGAAATGGGAGCAGCTGGCAGGAGTAACTATGACTCTCTTAAGGTAGCCAAATGCCTCGTCACTCTGCGAAATTTATTGGAAAACTCGAGGATATCGTCGTTGGAGTAACTCAGACAACGTTAAGGTGGTCATGCTGTACCATTTTGCTTCCGCAGGGCTGGCCGCAATACCAATTAAAGAGAGGAATGATTCAAAGAAAGGGGAGCAGCGGGCAGCAGTAACTATGACTCTCTTAAGGTAGCCAAATGCCTCGTCACTCTGCGATATTTATTTGAAAACACGTGGATATCGTCGTTGGAGTAACTCAGACAACGTTAAGGTGGAAAATTGCAGCATTTCGCTTCTGATTGGACATTCCGCAGAACGAATTAAAGAGAGAAAAGATTCAAATGAAGGGGAGCATCTGGCTGCATTAACTGTGACTCTCTTAAGGTAGCCGAATGCCTCGTCATCCGTCGAAGTACATTTGCTAATTCGAGACTCATAGTGGGAATAACTGTGACGACATTAAGGTGGACATACAGTGGCATATCGGTTCTGTAGGACTAGCCATAGTAAGAATGATAAAAGCGTAAAGAAATGGGAGCAGCTAGCAGGAGTAACTATGACTCTCTTAAGGTAGCCTAATGCCTCGTCACTCTGCGAAATTTATTTGAAAACTCGAGGATATCGTCGTTGGAGTAACTCAGACAACGTAAGGGTGGTCATGCTGTACCATTTCGCTTCTGCAGGACTGGACGCAATACCAATTAAAGAGAGGAAAGATTCAAAGAAGGGGGAGCAGCGGGCAGCAGTGACTATGACTCTCTTAAGTTAGCCAAATGCCTCGTCACTCTGCGAAATTTATTTGAATACTCGTCGATATCGTCGTTGGAGTAACTCAGACAACGTTAAGGTGGACAAGTTGCAGCATTTCGCTACTGATTGGACATTCCGCAGTACGAATTAAAGAGTGCAAAGATTCAAAGGAAACGGAGCATCTGGCTGCAGTAACTATGAGTCTCTTAAGGTAGCCAAATGCTTCGTCATCCGCCGAAGTACATTTGCTAACTCGAGAAACTCATAGTGGGAATGACTGTGACGACATTAAGGTGGACATACAGTGGCATATCGGTTCTGTAGGACTGGCCATAGCAAGAATGATAAAGGCCTAAAGAAATGGGAGCAGCCGGCAGGAGTAACTATGACTCTCTTAAGGTAGCCAAATGCCTCGTCACTCTGCGAAATTTATTTGAAAACTCGAGGATAACGTCGTTGGAGTAACTCAAACAACGTTAAGGTGGACATGCTGTACCCTTTCGCTTCTGGAGGACTGGCCGCAATACGAATTAAAGGGAGGAAAGATTCAAAGAAAGAGGAGCAGCAGGCAGCAGTAACTATGACTCTCTTCTGGTAGCCAAATGCCTCGTCACTCTGCGAAAATTATTTGAAAACTCGTGGATATCGTCGTTAGAGTAACTCAGACAACGTTAAGGTGGACAAGTTGCAGCATTTCGCATCAGATTGGACATTCCGTAGTACGAATGAAAGGGAGGAAAGATTCAAATGAAGAGGAGCATCTGGCAGCAGTAACTATGACTCTCTTAAGGTAGCCAAATGCCTCGTCATCCGGCGAAGTACATTTGCTATCTCAAGAAACTCGTAGTGGGAGTATCTGTGACGACGTTAAGGTGGACATACAGTGGCATAATGCTTCTGTAGGACTGGTAATAGCAAGAATGATAAAGGCCTAAAGAAATGGGAGCAGCCGGCAGGAGAATGTATGACTCTCATAAGGTAGCCAAATGCCTCGTCACACTGCGAAATTTGTTTGAAGACTCGAGGATATCGTCGTTGGAGTAACTCAGACAACGTTAAGGTGGTCATGCTGTACCATTTCGCTTCTGCAGGACTGGCCGCAATACGAATTAAAGAGAGGAAAGATTCAAAGAAGGGGGAGCAGCGGGCAGCAGTAACTATGACTCTCTTAAGTTAGCCAAATGCCTCGTCACTCTGCGAAATTTACTTGAAAACTCGTTGATATCGTCGTTGGAGTAACACAGACAACGTTAAGGTGGACAAATTGCAGCATTTCGCTTCTGATTGGACATTCCGCAGTACGAAATAAAGAGAGGAAAGATTCAAAGGAAGGGGAGCATCTGGCTGTAGTAACTATGACTCTCTTAAGGTAGTCAAATGCCTCGTCATCCGGCGAAGTACATTTGCTAACTCGAGTAACTCGTAGTGGGAATAACTGTGACGACGTTAAGAAGGACACACAGTTGCATATCGGTTCTGTGGGACTGGCCATAGCTAGAATGATAAAGGCCTAAAGAAATGGGAGCAGCTGGCAGGAGTAACTATGACTATCTCAAGGTAGCCAAATGCCTCGTCACTCTGCGAAATTTATTGGAAAACTCGAGGATATCGTCGTTGGAGTAACTCAGACAACGTTAAGGTGGTCATGATGTACCATTTCGCTTCTGCAGGACTGGCCGCAATACGAACTAAAGAGAGGAAAGATTCAAAGAAAGGGGAGCAGCGGGCAGCAGTAACTATGACTCTCTTAAGGTAGCCAAATGCCTCGTCACTCTGCGAAAATTATTTGAAAACTCGTCGATATCGTCTTTGGAGTAACTCAGACAACGTTAAGGTGGACAAGTTGCAGCATTTCGCTTCAGATTGGACATTCCGCAGAACGAATTAAAGAGAGGAAAGATTCAAAGGGTGGGGAGCATCTGGCTGCAGTAACTATTACGCTCTTAAGGTAGCCAAATGCCTCGTCATCCGGCGAAATACATTTGCTATCTCAAGTATCTCGTAGTGGGAGTCTCTGTGACGACGTTAAGGTGGACATTCAGTGGCATATCGGTTCTGTAGGACTAGCCATAGTAAGAATGATAAAAGCGTAAAGAAATGGGAGCAGCTAGCAGGAGTAACTATGACTCTCTTAAGGTAGCCAAATGCCTCGTCACTCTGCGATATTTATTTGAAAACTCGTGGATATCGTCGTTGGAGTAACTCAGACAACGTTAAGGTGGAAAATTGCAGCATTTCGCTTCTGATTGGACATTCCGCAGAACGAATTAAAGAGAGAAAAGATTCAAATGAAGGGGAGCATCTGGCTGCATTAACGGTGACTCTCTTAAGGTAGCCGAATGCCTCGTCATCCGTCGAAGTACATTTGCTAATTCGAGACTCATAGTGGGAATAACTGTGACGACATTAAGGTGGACATACAGTGGCACATCGGTTCTGTAGGACTAGCCATAGTACGAATGATAAAAGCGTAAAGAAATGGGAGCAGGCGGCAGGAGAATGTATGACTCTCATAAGGTAGCGAAATGCCTCGTGACTCTGCGAAATTTGTTTGTAAACTTGAGGATATCGTCGTTAAAGTAACTCGGACAACGTTAAGGTGGACATGCTGTGCCATTTCGCTTCTACAGGACTGGCCGCAATACGAATTAAAGGGAGGAAAGTTTCAAAGAAAGGGGAGCAGAAGGCAGCAGAAACTATGACTCTCTTAAGGTAGCCAAATGCCTCGTCACTCTGCGAAATTTATTGAAAACTCGTCGATATCGTCGTTGGAGTAACTCAGACAACGTTAAGTTGGACAAGTTGCAGCATTTCGCATCTGATTGGACATTCCGCAGTACGAATTAAAGAGAGGAAAGATTCAAAGGAAGAGGAGCATCTGGCTGCAGTAACTATGACTCTCTTTAGGTAGCCAAATACCTCGTCCACCTTCGAAGTACATTTGCTAACTCGAGAAACTCGTAGTGGGAGTAACTGTGACGACGTTAAGGTGGACATACAGTGGCATATCGGTTCTGTAGGACTGGCCATAGCAAGAATGATAAAGGCCTAAAGAAATGGGAGCAGCCGGCAGGAGGATGTATGACTCTCATAAGGTAGCCAAATGCCTCGTCACACTGCGAAATTTGTTTGAAGACTCGAGGATATCGTCGTTGGAGTAACTCAGACAACGTTAAGGTGGTCATGCTGTACCATTTCGCTTCTGCAGGACTGGCCGCAATACGAATTAAAGAGAGGAAAGATTCAAAGAAGGGGGAGCAGCGGGCAGCAGTAACTATGACTCTCTTAAGTTAGCCAAATGCCTCGTCACTCTGCGAAATTTACTTGAAAACTCGTTGATATCGTCGTTGGAGTAACACAGACAACGTTAAGGTGGACAAATTGCAGCATTTCGCTTCTGATTGGACATTCCGCAGTACGAAATAAAGAGAGGAAAGATTCAAAGGAAGGGGAGCATCTGGCTGTAGTAACTATGACTCTCTTAAGGTAGTCAAATGCCTCGTCATCCGGCGAAGTACATTTGCTAACTCGAGTAACTCGTAGTGGGAATAACTGTGACGACGTTAAGAAGGACACACAGTTGCACATCGGTTCTGTGGGACTGGCCATAGCTAGAATGATAAAGGCCTAAAGAAATGGGAGCAGCTGGCAGGAGTAACTATGACTATCTCAAGGTAGCCAAATGCCTCGTCACTCTGCGAAATTTATTGGAAAACTCGAGGATATCGTCGTTGGAGTAACTCAGACAACATTAAGATGGTCATGATGTACCATTTCGCTTCTGCAGGACTGGCCGCAATACGAACTAAAGAGAGGAAAGATTCAAAGAAAGGGGAGCAGCGGGCAGCAGTAACTATGACTCTCTTAAGGTAGCCAAATGCCTCGTCACTCTGCGAAAATTATTTGAAAACTCGTCGATATCGTCTTTGGAGTAACTCAGACAACGTTAAGGTGGACAAGTTGCAGCATTTCGCTTCAGATTGGACATTCCGCAGAACGAATTAAAGAGAGGAAAGATTCAAAGGGTGGGGAGCATCTGGCTGCAGTAACTATTACGCTCTTAAGGTAGCCAAATGCCTCGTCATCCGGCGAAATACATTTGCTATCTCAAGAATCTCGTAGTGGGAGTCTCTGTGACGACGTTAAGGTGGACATTCAGTGGCATATCGGTTTTGTAGGACTAGCCATAGTAAGAATGATAAAAGCGTAAAGAAATGGGAGCAGCTAGCAGGAGTAACTATGACTCTCTTAAGGTAGCCAAATGCCTCGTCACTCTGCGATATTTATTTGAAAACTCGTGGATATCGTCGTTGGAGTAACTCAGACAACGTTAAGGTGGAAAATTGCAGCATTTCGCTTCTGATTGGACATTCCGCAGAACGAATTAAAGAGAGAAAAGATTCAAATGAAGGGGAGCATCTGGCTGCATTAACGGTGACTCTCTTAAGGTAGCCGAATGCCTCGTCATCCGTCGAAGTACATTTGCTAATTCGAGACTCATAGTGGGAATAACTGTGACGACATTAAGGTGGACATACAGTGGCACATCGGTTCTGTAGGACTAGCCATAGTAAGAATGATAAAAGCGTAAAGAAATGGGAGCAGCCGGCAGGAGAATGTATGACTCTCATAAGGTAGCCAAATGCCTCGTGACTCTGGGAAATTTGTTTGTAAACTTGAGGATATCGTCGTTAAAGTAACTCGGACAACGTTAAGGTGGACATGCTGTGCCATTTCGCTTCTACAGGACTGGCCGCAATACGAATTAAAGGGAGGAAAGTTTCAAAGAAAGGGGAGCAGAAGGCAGCAGTAACTATGACTCTCTTAAGGTACCCAAATGCCTCGTCACTCTGCGAAATTTATTGAAAACTCGTCGATATCGTCGTTGGAGTAACTCAGACAACGTTAAGTTGGACAAGTTGCAGCATTTCGCATCTGATTGGACATCCCGCAGTACGAATTAAAGAGAGGAAAGATTCAAAGGAAGAGGAGCATCTGGCTGCAGTAACTATGACTCTCTTTAGGTAGCCAAATGCCTCGTCCTCCTTCGAAGTACATTTGCTAACTCGAGAAACTCGTAGTGGGAGTAACTGGGACGACGTTAAGGTGGACATACAGTGGCATATCGGTTCTGTAGGACTGGCCATAGCTAGAATGATAAAGGCCTAAAGAAATGGGAGCAGCCGGCAGGAGTAACTATGACTCTCTTAAGGTAGCCAAATGCCTCGTCACTCTGCGAAATTTATTTGAAAACTCGAGGATAACGTCGTTGGAGTAACTCAGACAACGTTAAGGTGGACATGCTGTACCCTTTCGCTTCTGGAGGACTGGCCGCAATACGAATTAAAGAGAGGAAAGATTCAAAGAAGGGGGAGCAGCGGGCAGCAGTAACTATGACTCTCTTAAGTTAGCCAAATGCCTCGTCACTCTGCGAAATTTACTTGAAAACTCGTTGATATCGTCGTTGGAGTAACACAGACAACGTTAAGGTCGACAAATTGCAGCATTTCGCTTCTGATTGGACATTCCGCAGTACGAAATAAAGAGAGGAAAGATTCAAAGGAAGGGGAGCATCTGGCTGTAGTAACTATGACTCTCTTAAGGTAGTCAAATGCCTCGTCATCCGGCGAAGTACATTTGCTAACTCGAGTAACTCGTAGTGGGAATAACTGTGACGACGTTAAGAAGGACACACAGTTGCATATCGGTTCTGTGGGACTGGCCATAGCTAGAATGATAAAGGCCTAAAGAAATGGGAGCAGCTGGCAGGAGTAACTATGACTATCTCAAGGTAGCCAAATGCCTCGTCACTCTGCGAAATTTATTGGAAAACTCGAGGATATCGTCGTTGGAGTAACTCAGACAACGTTAAGGTGGTCATGATGTACCATTTTGCTTCTGCAGGACTGGCCGCAATACGAACTAAAGAGAGGAAAGATTCAAAGAAAGGGGAGCAGCGGGCAGCAGTAACTATGACTCTCTTAAGGTAGCCAAATGCCTCGTCACTCTGCGAAAATTATTTGAAAACTCGTGGATATCGTCGTTAGAGTAACTCAGACAACGTTAAGGTGGACAAGTTGCAGCATTTCGCTACTGATTGGACATTCCGCAGTACGAATTAAAGAGAGGAAAGATTCAAAGGAAGGGGAGCATATGGCTGCAGTAACTGTGACACTCTTAAGATAGCCAAATGCCTGGTCATCCGTCGAAGTACATTTGCTAACTCGAGAAACTCATAGTGGGAATGACTGTCACGACATTAAGGTGGACATACAGTGGCATATCGGTTCTGTGGGACTGGCCATAGCTAGAATGATAAAGGCCTAAAGAAATGGGAGCAGCTGGCAGGAGTAACTATGACTATCTCAAGGTAGCCAAATGCCTCGTCACTCTGCGAAATTTATTGGAAAACTCGAGGATATCGTCGTTGGAGTAACTCAGACAACGTTAAGGTGGTCATGATGTACCATTTCGCTTCTGCAGGACTGGCCGCAATACGAACTAAAGAGAGGAAAGATTCAAAGAAAGGGGAGCAGCGGGCAGCAGTAACTATGACTCTCTTAAGGTAGCCAAATGCCTCGTCACTCTGCGAAAATTATTTGAAAACTCGTCGATATCGTCTTTGGAGTAACTCAGACAACGTTAAGGTGGACAAGTTGCAGCATTTCGCTTCAGATTGGACATTCCGCAGAACGAATTAAAGAGAGGAAAGATTCAAAGGGTGGGGAGCATCTGGCTGCAGTAACTATTACGCTCTTAAGGTAGCCAAATGCCTCGTCATCCGGCGAAATACATTTGCTATCTCAAGTATCTCGTAGTGGGAGTCTCTGTGACGACGTTAAGGTGGACATTCAGTGGCATATCGGTTCTGTAGGACTAGCCATAGTAAGAATGATAAAAGCGTAAAGAAATGGGAGCAGCTAGCAGGAGTAACTATGACTCTCTTAAGGTAGCCAAATGCCTCGTCACTCTGCGATATTTATTTGAAAACTCGTGGATATCGTCGTTGGAGTAACTCAGACAACGTTAAGGTGGAAAATTGCAGCATTTCGCTTCTGATTGGACATTCCGCAGAACGAATTAAAGAGAGAAAAGATTCAAATGAAGGGGAGCATCTGGCTGCATTAACGGTGACTCTCTTAAGGTAGCCGAATGCCTCGTCATCCGTCGAAGTACATTTGCTAATTCGAGACTCATAGTGGGAATAACTGTGACGACATTAAGGTGGACATACAGTGGCACATCGGTTCTGTAGGACTAGCCATAGTAAGAATGATAAAAGCGTAAAGAAATGGGAGCAGCCGGCAGGAGAATGTATGACTCTCATAAGGTAGCCAAATGCCTCGTGACTCTGGGAAATTTGTTTGTAAACTTGAGGATATCGTCGTTAAAGTAACTCGGACAACGTTAAGGTGGACATGCTGTGCCATTTCGCTTCTACAGGACTGGCCGCAATACGAATTAAAGGGAGGAAAGTTTCAAAGAAAGGGGAGCAGAAGGCAGCAGTAACTATGACTCTCTTAAGGTACCCAAATGCCTCGTCACTCTGCGAAATTTATTGAAAACTCGTCGATATCGTCGTTGGAGTAACTCAGACAACGTTAAGTTGGACAAGTTGCAGCATTTCGCATCTGATTGGACATCCCGCAGTACGAATTAAAGAGAGGAAAGATTCAAAGGAAGAGGAGCATCTGGCTGCAGTAACTATGACTCTCTTTAGGTAGCCAAATGCCTCGTCCTCCTTCGAAGTACATTTGCTAACTCGAGAAACTCGTAGTGGGAGTAACTGGGACGACGTTAAGGTGGACATACAGTGGCATATCGGTTCTGTAGGACTGGCCATAGCTAGAATGATAAAGGCCTAAAGAAATGGGAGCAGCCGGCAGGAGTAACTATGACTCTCTTAAGGTAGCCAAATGCCTCGTCACTCTGCGAAATTTATTTGAAAACTCGAGGATAACGTCGTTGGAGTAACTCAGACAACGTTAAGGTGGACATGCTGTACCCTTTCGCTTCTGGAGGACTGGCCGCAATACGAATTAAAGAGAGGAAAGATTCAAAGAAGGGGGAGCAGCGGGCAGCAGTAACTATGACTCTCTTAAGTTAGCCAAATGCCTCGTCACTCTGCGAAATTTACTTGAAAACTCGTTGATATCGTCGTTGGAGTAACACAGACAACGTTAAGGTCGACAAATTGCAGCATTTCGCTTCTGATTGGACATTCCGCAGTACGAAATAAAGAGAGGAAAGATTCAAAGGAAGGGGAGCATCTGGCTGTAGTAACTATGACTCTCTTAAGGTAGTCAAATGCCTCGTCATCCGGCGAAGTACATTTGCTAACTCGAGTAACTCGTAGTGGGAATAACTGTGACGACGTTAAGAAGGACACACAGTTGCATATCGGTTCTGTGGGACTGGCCATAGCTAGAATGATAAAGGCCTAAAGAAATGGGAGCAGCTGGCAGGAGTAACTATGACTATCTCAAGGTAGCCAAATGCCTCGTCACTCTGCGAAATTTATTGGAAAACTCGAGGATATCGTCGTTGGAGTAACTCAGACAACGTTAAGGTGGTCATGATGTACCATTTTGCTTCTGCAGGACTGGCCGCAATACGAACTAAAGAGAGGAAAGATTCAAAGAAAGGGGAGCAGCGGGCAGCAGTAACTATGACTCTCTTAAGGTAGCCAAATGCCTCGTCACTCTGCGAAAATTATTTGAAAACTCGTGGATATCGTCGTTAGAGTAACTCAGACAACGTTAAGGTGGACAAGTTGCAGCATTTCGCTACTGATTGGACATTCCGCAGTACGAATTAAAGAGAGGAAAGATTCAAAGGAAGGGGAGCATATGGCTGCAGTAACTGTGACACTCTTAAGATAGCCAAATGCCTGGTCATCCGTCGAAGTACATTTGCTAACTCGAGAAACTCATAGTGGGAATGACTGTCACGACATTAAGGTGGACATACAGTGGCATATCGGTTCTGTGGGACTGGCCATAGCTAGAATGATAAAGGCCTAAAGAAATGGGAGCAGCTGGCAGGAGTAACTATGACTATCTCAAGGTAGCCAAATGCCTCGTCACTCTGCGAAATTTATTGGAAAACTCGAGGATATCGTCGTTGGAGTAACTCAGACAACGTTAAGGTGGTCATGATGTACCATTTCGCTTCTGCAGGACTGGCCGCAATACGAACTAAAGAGAGGAAAGATTCAAAGAAAGGGGAGCAGCGGGCAGCAGTAACTATGACTCTCTTAAGGTAGCCAAATGCCTCGTCACTCTGCGAAAATTATTTGAAAACTCGTCGATATCGTCTTTGGAGTAACTCAGACAACGTTAAGGTGGACAAGTTGCAGCATTTCGCTTCAGATTGGACATTCCGCAGAACGAATTAAAGAGAGGAAAGATTCAAAGGGTGGGGAGCATCTGGCTGCAGTAACTATTACGCTCTTAAGGTAGCCAAATGCCTCGTCATCCGGCGAAATACATTTGCTATCTCAAGAATCTCGTAGTGGGAGTCTCTGTGACGACGTTAAGGTGGACATTCAGTGGCATATCGGTTCTGTAGGACTAGCCATAGTAAGAATGATAAAAGCGTAAAGAAATGGGAGCAGCTAGCAGGAGTAACTATGACTCTCTTAAGGTAGCCAAATGCCTCGTCACTCTGCGATATTTATTTGAAAACTCGTGGATATCGTCGTTGGAGTAACTCAGACAACGTTAAGGTGGAAAATTGCAGTATTTCGCTTCTGATTGGACATTCCGCAGAACGAATTAAAGAGAGAAAAGATTCAAATGAAGGGGAGCATCTGGCTGCATTAACGGTGACTCTCTTAAGGTAGCCGAATGCCTCGTCATCCGTCGAAGTACATTTGCTAATTCGAGACTCATAGTGGGAATAACTGTGACGACATTAAGGTGGACATACAGTGGCACATCGGTTCTGTAGGACTAGCCATAGTAAGAATGATAAAAGCGTAAAGAAATGGGAGCAGCTAGCAGGAGTAACTATGACTCTCTTAAGGTAGCCTAATGCCTCGTCACTCTGCGAAATTTATTTGAAAACTCGAGGATATCGTCGTTGGAGTAACTCAGACAACGTAAGGGTGGTCATGCTGTACCATTTCGCTTCTGCAGGACTGGACGCAATACCAATTAAAGAGAGGAAAGATTCAAAGAAGGGGGAGCAGCGGGCAGCAGTGACTATGACTCTCTTAAGTTAGCCAAATGCCTCGTCACTCTGCGAAATTTATTTGAAAACTCGTGGATATCGTCGTTAGAGTAACTCAGACAACGTTAAGGTGGACAAGTTGCAGCATTTCGCTTCTGATTGGACATTCCGCAGTACGAAATAAAGAGAGGAAAGATTCAAAGGAAGGGGAGCATCTGGCTGTAGTAACTATGACTCTCTTAAGGTAGTCAAATGCCTCGTCATCCGGCGAAGTACATTTGCTAACTCGAGTAACTCGTAGTGGGAATAACTGTGACGACGTTAAGAAGGACACACAGTTGCATATCGGTTCTGTGGGACTGGCCATAGCTAGAATGATAAAGGCCTAAAGAAATGGGAGCAGCTGGCAGGAGTAACTATGACTATCTCAAGGTAGCCAAATGCCTCGTCACTCTGCGAAATTTATTGGAAAACTCGAGGATATCGTCGTTGGAGTAACTCAGACAACGTTAAGGTGGTCATGATGTACCATTTCGCTTCTGCAGGACTGGCCGCAATACGAACTAAAGAGAGGAAAGATTCAAAGAAAGGGGAGCAGCGGGCAGCAGTAACTATGACTCTCTTAAGGTAGCCAAATGCCTCGTCACTCTGCGAAAATTATTTGAAAACTCGTCGATATCGTCTTTGGAGTAACTCAGACAACGTTAAGGTGGACAAGTTGCAGCATTTCGCTTCAGATTGGACATTCCGCAGAACGAATAAAAGAGAGGAAAGATTCAAAGGGTGGGGAGCATCTGGCTGCAGTAACTATTACGCTCTTAAGGTAGCCAAATGCCTCGTCATCCGGCGAAATACATTTGCTATCTCAAGAATCTCGTAGTGGGAGTCTCTGTGACGACGTTAAGGTGGACATTCAGTGGCATATCGGTTCTGTAGGACTGGCCATAGCAAGAATGATAAAGGCCTAAAGAAATGGGAGCAGCCGGCAGGAGTAACTATGACTCTCTTAAGGTAGCCAAATGCCTCGTCACTCTGCGAAATTTATTTGAAAACTCGAGGATAACGTCGTTGGAGTAACTCAGACAACGTTAAGGTGGACATGCTGTACCCTTTCGCTTCTGGAGGACTGGCCGCAATACGAATTAAAGGGAGGAAAGATTCAAAGAAAGAGGAGCAGCAGGCAGCAGTAACTATGACTCTCTTCTGGTAGCCAAATGCCTCGTCACTCTGCGAAATTTATTTGAAAACTCGTGGATATCGTCGTTAGAGTAACTCAGACAACGTTAAGGTGGACAAGTTGCAGCATTTCGCTTCTGATTGGACATTCCGCAGTACGAAATAAAAAGAGGAAAGATTCAAAGGAAGGGGAGCATCTGGCTGTAGTAACTATGACTCTCTTAAGGTAGTCAAATGCCTCGTCATCCGGCGAAGTACATTTGCTAACTCGAGTAACTCGTAGTGGGAATAACTGTGACGACGTTAAGAAGGACACACAGTTGCATATCGGTTCTGTGGGACTGGCCATAGCTAGAATGATAAAGGCCTAAAGAAATGGGAGCAGCTGGCAGGAGTAACTATGACTATCTCAAGGTAGCCAAATGCCTCGTCACTCTGTGAAATTTATTGGAAAACTCGAGGATATCGTCGTTGGAGTAACTCAGACAACGTTAAGGTGGTCATGATGTACCATTTCGCTTCTGCAGGACTGGCCGCAATACGAACTATAGAGAGGAAAGATTCAAAGAAAGGGGAGCAGCGGGCAGCAGTAACTATGACTCTCTTAAGGTAGCCAAATGCCTCGTCACTCTGCGAAAATTATTTGAAAACTCGTCGATATCGTCTTTGGAGTAACTCAGACAACGTTAAGGTGGACAAGTTGCAGCATTTCGCTTCAGATTGGACATTCCGCAGAACGAATTAAAGAGAGGAAAGATTCAAAGGGTGGGGAGCATCTGGCTGCTGTAACTATTACGCTCTTAAGGTAGCCAAATGCCTCGTCATCCGGCGAAATACATTTGCTATCTCAAGAATCTCGTAGTGGGAGTCTCTGTGACGACGTTAAGGTGGACATTCAGTGGCATATCGGTTCTGTAGGACTAGCCATAGTAAGAATGATAAAAGCGTAAAGAAATGGGAGCAGCTAGCAGGAGTAACTATGACTCTCTTAAGGTAGCCAAATGCCTCGTCACTCTTCGATATTTATTTGAAAACTCGTGGATATCGTCGTTGGAGTAACTCAGACAACGTTAAGGTGGAAAATTGCAGTAATTCGCTTCTGATTGGACATTCCGCAGAACGAATTAAAGAGAGAAAAGATTCAAATGAAGGGGAGCATCTGGCTGCATTAACGGTGACTCTCTTAAGGTAGCCGAATGCCTCGTCATCCGTCGAAGTACATTTGCTAATTCGAGACTCATAGTGGGAATAACTGTGACGACATTAAGGTGGACATACAGTGGCACATCGGTTCTGTAGGACTAGCCATAGTAAGAATGATAAAAGCGTAAAGAAATGGGAGCAGCTAGCAGGAGTAACTATGACTCTCTTAAGGTAGCCTAATGCCTCGTCACTCTGCGAAATTTATTTGAAAACTCGAGGATATCGTCGTTGGAGTAACTCAGACAACGTAAGGGTGGTCATGCTGTACCATTTCGCTTCTGCAGGACTGGACGCAATACCAATTAAAGAGAGGAAAGATTCAAAGAAGGGGGAGCAGCGGGCAGCAGTGACTATGACTCTCTTAAGTTAGCCAAATGCCTCGTCACTCTGCGAAATTTATTTGAAAACTCGTGGATATCGTCGTTAGAGTAACTCAGACAACGTTAAGGTGGACAAGTTGCAGCATTTCGCTTCTGATTGGACATTCCGCAGTACGAAATAAAAAGAGGAAAGATTCAAAGGAAGGGGAGCATCTGGCTGTAGTAACTATGACTCTCTTAAGGTAGTCAAATGCCTCGTCATCCGGCGAAGTACATTTGCTAACTCGAGTAACTCGTAGTGGGAATAACTGTGACGACGTTAAGAAGGACACACAGTTGCATATCGGTTCTGTGGGACTGGCCATAGCTAGAATGATAAAGGCCTAAAGAAATGGGAGCAGCTGGCAGGAGTAATTATGACTATCTCAAGGTAGCCAAATGCCTCGTCACTCTGCGAAATTTATTGGAAAACTCGAGGATATCGTCGTTGGAGTAACTCAGACAACGTTAAGGTGGTCATGATGTACCATTTCGCTTCTGCAGGACTGGCCGCAATACGAACTAAAGAGAGGAAAGATTCAAAGAAAGGGGAGCAGCGGGCAGCAGTAACTATGACTCTCTTAAGGTAGCCAAATGCCTCGTCACTCTGCGAAAATTATTTGAAAACTCGTCGATATCGTCTTTGGAGTAACTCAGACAACGTTAAGGTGGACAAGTTGCAGCATTTCGCTTCAGATTGGACATTCCGCAGAACGAATTAAAGAGAGGAAGGATTCAAAGGGTGGGGAGCATCTGGCTGCAGTAACTATTACGCTCTTAAGGTAGCCAAATGCCTCGTCATCCGGCGAAATACATTTGCTATCTCAAGAATCTCGTAGTGGGAGTCTCTGTGACGACGTTAAGGTGGACATTCAGTGGCATATCGGTTCTGTAGGACTAGCCATAGTAAGAATAATAAAAGCGTAAAGAAATGGGAGCAGCTAGCAGGAGTAACTATCACTCTCTTAAGGTAGCCAAATTCCTCGTCACTCTGCGATATTTATTTGAAAACTCGTGGATATCGTCGTTGGAGTAACTCAGACAACGTTAAGGTGGAAAATTGCAGCATTTCGCTTGTGATTGGACATTCCGCAGAACGAATTAAAGAGAGAAAAGATTCAAATGAAGGGGAGCACTGGCTGCATTAACGGTGACTCTCTTAAGGTAGCCAAATGCCTCGCCATCCGTCGAAGTACATTTGCTAACTCGAGAAACTCATAGTAGGAATGACTGTCACGACATTAAGGTGGACATACAGTGGCATATCGGTTCTGTAGGACTAGCCATAGTAAGAATGATAAAAGCGTAAAGAAATGGGAGCAGCTAGCAGGAGTAACTATCACTCTCTTAAGGTAGCCAAATGCCTCGTCACTCTGCGATATTTATTTGAAAACTCGTGGATATCGTCGTTGGAGTAACTCAGACAACGTTAAGGTGGAAAATTGCAGTATTTCGCTTCTGATTGGACATTCCGCAGAACGAATTAAAGAGAGAAAAGATTCAAATGAAGGGGAGCATCTGGCTGCATTAACGGTGACTCTCTTAAGGTAGCCGAATGCCTCGTCATCCGTCGAAGTACATTTGCTAATTCGAGACTCATAGTGGGAATAACTGTGACGACATTAAGGTGGACATACAGTGGCACATCGGTTCTGTAGGACTAGCCATAGTAAGAATGATAAAAGCGTAAAGAAATGGGAGCAGCTAGCAGGAGTAACTATGACTCTCTTAAGGTAGCCTAATGCCTCGTCACTCTGCGAAATTTATTTGAAAACTCGAGGATATCGTCGTTGGAGTAACTCAGACAACGTAAGGGTGGTCATGCTGTACCATTTCGCTTCTGCAGGACTGGACGCAATACCAATTAAAGAGAGGAAAGATTCAAAGAAGGGGGAGCAGCGGGCAGCAGTGACTATGACTCTCTTAAGTTAGCCAAATGCCTCGTCACTCTGCGAAATTTATTTGAAAACTCGTGGATATCGTCGTTAGAGTAACTCAGACAACGTTAAGGTGGACAAGTTGCAGCATTTCGCTTCTGATTGGACATTCCGCAGTACGAAATAAAGAGAGGAAAGATTCAAAGGAAGGGGAGCATCTGGCTGTAGTAACTATGACTCTCTTAAGGTAGTCAAATGCCTCGTCATCCGGCGAAGTACATTTGCTAACTCGAGTAACTCGTAGTGGGAATAACTGTGACGACGTTAAGAAGGACACACAGTTGCATATCGGTTCTGTGGGACTGGCCATAGCTAGAATGATAAAGGCCTAAAGAAATGGGAGCAGCTGGCAGGAGTAACTATGACTATCTCAAGGTAGCCAAATGCCTCGTCACTCTGCGAAATTTATTGGAAAACTCGAGGATATCGTCGTTGGAGTAACTCAGACAACGTTAAGGTGGTCATGATGTACCATTTCGCTTCTGCAGGACTGGCCGCAATACGAACTAAAGAGAGGAAAGATTCAAAGAAAGGGGAGCAGCGGGCAGCAGTAACTATGACTCTCTTAAGGTAGCCAAATGCCTCGTCACTCTGCGAAAATTATTTGAAAACTCGTCGATATCGTCTTTGGAGTAACTCAGACAACGTTAAGGTGGACAAGTTGCAGCATTTCGCTTCAGATTGGACATTCCGCAGAACGAATTAAAGAGAGGAAAGATTCAAAGGGTGGGGAGCATCTGGCTGCAGTAACTATTACGCTCTTAAGGTAGCCAAATGCCTCGTCATCCGGCGAAATACATTTGCTATCTCAAGAATCTCGTAGTGGGAGTCTCTGTGACGACGTTAAGGTGGACATTCAGTGGCATATCGGTTCTGTAGGACTAGCCATAGTAAGAATGATAAAAGCGTAAAGAAATGGGAGCAGCTAGCAGGAGTAACTATCACTCTCTTAAGGTAGCCAAATGCCTCGTCACTCTGCGATATTTATTTGAAAACTCGTGGATATCGTCGTTGGAGTAACTCAGACAACGTTAAGGTGGAAAATTGCAGCATTTCGCTTCTGATTGGACATTCCGCAGAACGAATTAAAGAGAGAAAAGATTCAAATGAAGGGGAGCACTGGCTGCATTAACGGTGACTCTCTTAAGGTAGCCGAATGCCTCGCCATCCGTCGAAGTACATTTGCTAACTCGAGAAACTCATAGTAGGAATGACTGTCACGACATTAAGGTGGACATACAGTGGCATATCGGTTCTGTAGGACTGGCCATAGCAAGAATGATAAAGGCCTAAAGAAATGGGAGCAGCCGGCAGGAGTAACTATGACTCTCTTAAGGTAGCCAAATGCCTCGTCACTCTGCGAAATTTATTTGAAAACTCGAGGATAACGTCGTTGGAGTAACTCAGACAACGTTAAGGTGGACATGCTGTACCCTTTCGCTTCTGGAGGACTGGCCGCAATACGAATTAAAGGGAGGAAAGATTCAAAGAAAGAGGAGCAGCAGGCAGCAGTAACTATGACTCTCTTCTGGTAGCCAAATGCCTCGTCACTCTGCGAAAATTATTTGAAAACTCGTGGATATCGTCGTTAGAGTAACTCAGACAACGTTAAGTTGGACAAGTTGCAGCATTTCGCTACTGATTGGACATTCCGCAGTACGAATTAAAGGGAGGAAAGATTCAAAGGAAGGGGAGCATATGGCTGCAGTAACTGTGACACTCTTAAGATAGCCAAATGCCTGGTCATCCGTCGAAGTACATTTGCTAACTCGAGAAACTCATAGTGGGAATGACTGTCACGACATTAAGGTGGACATACAGTGGCATATCGGTTCTGTGGGACTGGCCATAGCTAGAATGATAAAGGCCTAAAGAAATGGGAGCAGCTGGCAGGAGTAACTATGACTATCTCAAGGTAGCCAAATGCCTCGTCACTCTGCGAAATTTATTGGAAAACTCGAGGATATCGTCGTTGGAGTAACTCAGACAACGTTAAGGTGGTCATGATGTACCATTTCGCTTCTGCAGGACTGGCCGCAATACGAACTAAAGAGAGGAAAGATTCAAAGAAAGGGGAGCAGCGGGCAGCAGTAACTATGACTCTCTTAAGGTAGCCAAATGCCTCGTCACTCTGCGAAAATTATTTGAAAACTCGTCGATATCGTCTTTGGAGTAACTCAGACAACGTTAAGGTGGACAAGTTGCAGCATTTCGCTTCAGATTGGACATTCCGCAGAACGAATTAAAGAGAGGAAAGATTCAAAGGGTGGGGAGCATCTGGCTGCAGTAACTATTACGCTCTTAAGGTAGCCAAATGCCTCGTCATCCGGCGAAATACATTTGCTATCTCAAGAATCTCGTAGTGGGAGTCTCTGTGACGACGTTAAGGTGGACATTCAGTGGCATATCGGTTCTGTAGGACTAGCCATAGTAAGAATGATAAAAGCGTAAAGAAATGGGAGCAGCTAGCAGGAGTAACTATGACTCTCTTAAGGTAGCCAAATGCCTCGTCACTCTGCGATATTTATTTGAAAACTCGTGGATATCGTCGTTGGAGTAACTCAGACAACGTTAAGGTGGAAAATTGCAGTATTTCGCTTCTGATTGGACATTCCGCAGAACGAATTAAAGAGAGAAAAGATTCAAATGAAGGGGAGCATCTGGCTGCATTAACGGTGACTCTCTTAAGGTAGCCGAATGCCTCGTCATCCGTCGAAGTACATTTGCTAATTCGAGACTCATAGTGGGAATAACTGTGACGACATTAAGGTGGACATACAGTGGCACATCGGTTCTGTAGGACTAGCCATAGTAAGAATGATAAAAGCGTAAAGAAATGGGAGCAGCTAGCAGGAGTAACTATGACTCTCTTAAGGTAGCCTAATGCCTCGTCACTCTGCGAAATTTATTTGAAAACTCGAGGATATCGTCGTTGGAGTAACTCAGACAACGTAAGGGTGGTCATGCTGTACCATTTCGCTTCTGCAGGACTGGACGCAATACCAATTAAAGAGAGGAAAGATTCAAAGAAGGGGGAGCAGCGGGCAGCAGTGACTATGACTCTCTTAAGTTAGCCAAATGCCTCGTCACTCTGCGAAATTTATTTGAAAACTCGTGGATATCGTCGTTAGAGTAACTCAGACAACGTTAAGGTGGACAAGTTGCAGCATTTCGCTACTGATTGGACATTCCGCAGTACGAATTAAAGAGAGGAAAGATTCAAAGGAAGGGGAGCATATGGCTGCAGTAACTGTGACACTCTTAAGATAGCCAAATGCCTGGTCATCCGTCGAAGTACATTTGCTAACTCGAGAAACTCGTAGTGGGAATGACTGTCACGACATTAAGGTGGACATACAGTGGCATATCGGTTCTGTGGGACTGGCCATAGCTAGAATGATAAAGGCCTAAAGAAATGGGAGCAGCTGGCAGGAGTAACTATGACTATCTCAAGGTAGCCAAATGCCTCGTCACTCTGCGAAATTTATTGGAAAACTCGAGGATATCGTCGTTGGAGTAACTCAGACAACGTTAAGGTGGTCATGATGTACCATTTCGCTTCTGCAGGACTGGCCGCAATACGAACTAAAGAGAGGAAAGATTCAAAGAAAGGGGAGCAGCGGGCAGCAGTAACTATGACTCTCTTAAGGTAGCCAAATGCCTCGTCACTCTGCGAAAATTATTTGAAAACTCGTCGATATCGTCTTTGGAGTAACTCAGACAACGTTAAGGTGGACAAGTTGCAGCATTTCGCTTCAGATTGGACATTCCGCAGAACGAATTAAAGAGAGGAAAGATTCAAAGGGTGGGGAGCATCTGGCTGCTGTAACTATTACGCTCTTAAGGTAGCCAAATGCCTCGTCATCCGGCGAAATACATTTGCTATCTCAAGAATCTCGTAGTGGGAGTCTCTGTGACGACGTTAAGGTGGACATTCAGTGGCATATCGGTTCTGTAGGACTAGCCATAGTAAGAATGATAAAAGCGTAAAGAAATGGGAGCAGCTAGCAGGAGTAACTATGACTCTCTTAAGGTAGCCAAATGCCTCGTCACTCTGCGATATTTATTTGAAAACTCGTGGATATCGTCGTTGGAGTAACTCAGACAACGTTAAGGTGGAAAATTGCAGTAATTCGCTTCTGATTGGACATTCCGCAGAACGAATTAAAGAGAGAAAAGATTCAAATGAAGGGGAGCATCTGGCTGCATTAACGGTGACTCTCTTAAGGTAGCCGAATGCCTCGTCATCCGTCGAAGTAGATTTGCTAATTCGAGACTCATAGTGGGAATAACTGTGACGACATTAAGGTGGACATACAGTGGCACATCGGTTCTGTAGGACTAGCCATAGTAAGAATGATAAAAGCGTAAAGAAATGGGAGCAGCTAGCAGGAGTAACTATGACTCTCTTAAGGTAGCCTAATGCCTCGTCACTCTGCGAAATTTATTTGAAAACTCGAGGATATCGTCGTTGGAGTAACTCAGACAACGTAAGGGTGGTCATGCTGTACCATTTCGCTTCTGCAGGACTGGACGCAATACCAATTAAAGAGAGGAAAGATTCAAAGAAGGGGGAGCAGCGGGCAGCAGTGACTATGACTCTCTTAAGTTAGCCAAATGCCTCGTCACTCTGCGAAATTTATTTGAAAACTCGTGGATATCGTCGTTAGAGTAACTCAGACAACGTTAAGGTGGACAAGTTGCAGCATTTCGCTTCTGATTGGACATTCCGCAGTACGAAATAAAAAGAGGAAAGATTCAAAGGAAGGGGAGCATCTGGCTGTAGTAACTATGACTCTCTTAAGGTAGTCAAATGCCTCGTCATCCGGCGAAGTACATTTGCTAACTCGAGTAACTCGTAGTGGGAATAACTGTGACGACGTTAAGAAGGACACACAGTTGCATATCGGTTCTGTGGGACTGGCCATAGCTAGAATGATAAAGGCCTAAAGAAATGGGAGCAGCTGGCAGGAGTAACTATGACTATCTCAAGGTAGCCAAATGCCTCGTCACTCTGCGAAATTTATTGGAAAACTCGAGGATATCGTCGTTGGAGTAACTCAGACAACGTTAAGGTGGTCATGATGTACCATTTCGCTTCTGCAGGACTGGCCGCAATACGAACTAAAGAGAGGAAAGATTCAAAGAAAGGGGAGCAGCGGGCAGCAGTAACTATGACTCTCTTAAGGTAGCCAAATGCCTCGTCACTCTGCGAAAATTATTTGAAAACTCGTCGATATCGTCTTTGGAGTAACTCAGACAACGTTAAGGTGGACAAGTTGCAGCATTTCGCTTCAGATTGGACATTCCGCAGAACGAATTAAAGAGAGGAAAGATTCAAAGGGTGGGGAGCATCTGGCTGCAGTAACTATTACGCTCTTAAGGTAGCCAAATGCCTCGTCATCCGGCGAAATACATTTGCTATCTCAAGAATCTCGTAGTGGGAGTCTCTGTGACGACGTTAAGGTGGACATTCAGTGGCATATCGGTTCTGTAGGACTAGCCATAGTAAGAATGATAAAAGCGTAAAGAAATGGGAGCAGCTAGCAGGAGTAACTATCACTCTCTTAAGGTAGCCAAATGCCTCGTCACTCTGCGATATTTATTTGAAAACTCGTGGATATCGTCGTTGGAGTAACTCAGACAACGTTAAGGTGGAAAATTGCAGCATTTCGCTTCTGATTGGACATTCCGCAGAACGAATTAAAGAGAGAAAAGATTCAAATGAAGGGGAGCACTGGCTGCATTAACGGTGACTCTCTTAAGGTAGCCAAATGCCTCGCCATCCGTCGAAGTACATTTGCTAACTCGAGAAACTCATAGTAGGAATGACTGTCACGACATTAAGGTGGACATACAGTGGCATATCGGTTCTGTAGGACTGGCCATAGCAAGAATGATAAAGGCCTAAAGAAATGGGAGCAGCCGGCAGGAGTAACTATGACTCTCTTAAGGTAGCCAAATGCCTCGTCACTCTGCGAAATTTATTTGAAAACTCGAGGATAACGTCGTTGGAGTAACTCAGACAACGTTAAGGTGGACATGCTGTACCCTTTCGCTTCTGGAGGACTGGCCGCAATACGAATTAAAGGGAGGAAAGATTCAAAGAAAGAGGAGCAGCAGGCAGCAGTAACTATGACTCTCTTCTGGTAGCCAAATGCCTCGTCACTCTGCGAAAATTATTTGAAAACTCGTGGATATCGTCGTTAGAGTAACTCAGACAACGTTAAGTTGGACAAGTTGCAGCATTTCGCTACTGATTGGACATTCCGCAGTACGAATTAAAGGGAGGAAAGATTCAAAGGAAGGGGAGCATATGGCTGCAGTAACTGTGACACTCTTAAGATAGCCAAATGCCTGGTCATCCGTCGAAGTACATTTGCTAACTCGAGAAACTCATAGTGGGAATGACTGTCACGACATTAAGGTGGACATACAGTGGCATATCGGTTCTGTGGGACTGGCCATAGCTAGAATGATAAAGGCCTAAAGAAATGGGAGCAGCTGGCAGGAGTAACTATGACTATCTCAAGGTAGCCAAATGCCTCGTCACTCTGCGAAATTTATTGGAAAACTCGAGGATATCGTCGTTGGAGTAACTCAGACAACGTTAAGGTGGTCATGATGTACCATTTCGCTTCTGCAGGACTGGCCGCAATACGAACTAAAGAGAGGAAAGATTCAAAGAAAGGGGAGCAGCGGGCAGCAGTAACTATGACTCTCTTAAGGTAGCCAAATGCCTCGTCACTCTGCGAAAATTATTTGAAAACTCGTCGATATCGTCTTTGGAGTAACTCAGACAACGTTAAGGTGGACAAGTTGCAGCATTTCGCTTCAGATTGGACATTCCGCAGAACGAATTAAAGAGAGGAAAGATTCAAAGGGTGGGGAGCATCTGGCTGCAGTAACTATTACGCTCTTAAGGTAGCCGAATGCCTCGACATCCGTCGAAGTACATTTGCTAATTCGAGACTCATAGTGGGAATAACTGTGACGACATTAAGGTGGACATACAGTGGCACATCGGTTCTGTAGGACTAGCCATAGTAAGAATGATAAAAGCGTAAAGAAATGGGAGCAGCTAGCAGGAGTAACTATGACTCTCTTAAGGTAGCCTAATGCCTCGTCACTCTGCGAAATTTATTTGAAAACTCGAGGATATCGTCGTTGGAGTAACTCAGACAACGTAAGGGTGGTCATGCTGTACCATTTCGCTTCTGCAGGACTGGACGCAATACCAATTAAAGAGAGGAAAGATTCAAAGAAGGGGGAGCAGCGGGCAGCAGTGACTATGACTCTCTTAAGTTAGCCAAATGCCTCGTCACTCAGCGAAATTTATTTGAAAACTCGTGGATATCGTCGTTAGAGTAACTCAGACAACGTTAAGGTGGACAAGTTGCAGCATTTCGCTACTGATTGGACATTCCGCAGTACGAATTAAAGAGAGGAAAGATTCAAAGGAAGGGGAGCATATGGCTGCAGTAACTGTGACACTCTTAAGATAGCCAAATGCCTGGTCATCCGTCGAAGTACATTTGCTAACTCGAGAAACTCGTAGTGGGAATGACTGTCACGACATTAAGGTGGACATACAGTGGCATATCGGTTCTGTGGGACTGGCCATAGCTAGAATGATAAAGGCCTAAAGAAATGGGAGCAGCTGGCAGGAGTAACTATGACTATCTCAAGGTAGCCAAATGCCTCGTCACTCTGCGAAATTTATTGGAAAACTCGAGGATATCGTCGTTGGAGTAACTCAGACAACGTTAAGGTGGTCATGATGTACCATTTCGCTTCTGCAGGACTGGCCGCAATACGAACTAAAGAGAGGAAAGATTCAAAGAAAGGGGAGCAGCGGGCAGCAGTGACTATGACTCTCTTAAGGTAGCCAAATGCCTCGTCACTCTGCGAAAATTATTTGAAAACTCGTCGATATCGTCTTTGGAGTAACTCAGACAACGTTAAGGTGGACAAGTTGCAGCATTTCGCTTCAGATTGGACATTCCGCAGAACGAATTAAAGAGAGGAAAGATTCAAAGGGTGGGGAGCATCTGGCTGCTGTAACTATTACGCTCTTAAGGTAGCCAAATGCCTCGTCATCCGGCGAAATACATTTGCTATCTCAAGAATCTCGTAGTGGGAGTCTCTGTGACGACGTTAAGGTGGACATTCAGTGGCATATCGGTTCTGTAGGACTAGCCATAGTAAGAATGATAAAAGCGTAAAGAAATGGGAGCAGCTAGCAGGAGTAACTATGACTCTCTTAAGGTAGCCAAATGCCTCGTCACTCTGCGATATTTATTTGAAAACTCGTGGATATCGTCGTTGGAGTAACTCAGACAACGTTAAGGTGGAAAATTGCAGTAATTCGCTTCTGATTGGACATTCCGCAGAACGAATTAAAGAGAGAAAAGATTCAAATGAAGGGGAGCATCTGGCTGCATTAACGGTGACTCTCTTAAGGTAGCCGAATGCCTCGTCATCCGTCGAAGTACATTTGCTAATTCGAGACTCATAGTGGGAATAACTGTGACGACATTAAGGTGGACATACAGTGGCACATCGGTTCTGTAGGACTAGCCATAGTAAGAATGATAAAAGCGTAAAGAAATGGGAGCAGCTAGCAGGAGTAACTATGACTCTCTTAAGGTAGCCTAATGCCTCGTCACTCTGCGAAATTTATTTGAAAACTCGAGGATATCGTCGTTGGAGTAACTCAGACAACGTAAGGGTGGTCATGCTGTACCATTTCGCTTCTGCAGGACTGGACGCAATACCAATTAAAGAGAGGAAAGATTCAAAGAAGGGGGAGCAGCGGGCAGCAGTGACTATGACTCTCTTAAGTTAGCCAAATGCCTCGTCACTCTGCGAAATTTATTTGAAAACTCGTGGATATCGTCGTTAGAGTAACTCAGACAACGTTAAGGTGGACAAGTTGCAGCATTTCGCTTCTGATTGGACATTCCGCAGTACGAAATAAAAAGAGGAAAGATTCAAAGGAAGGGGAGCATCTGGCTGTAGTAACTATGACTCTCTTAAGGTAGTCAAATGCCTCGTCATCCGGCGAAGTACATTTGCTAACTCGAGTAACTCGTAGTGGGAATAACTGTGACGACGTTAAGAAGGACACACAGTTGCATATCGGTTCTGTGGGACTGGCCATAGCTAGAATGATAAAGGCCTAAAGAAATGGGAGCAGCTGGCAGGAGTAACTATGACTATCTCAAGGTAGCCAAATGCCTCGTCACTCTGCGAAATTTATTGGAAAACTCGAGGATATCGTCGTTGGAGTAACTCAGACAACGTTAAGGTGGTCATGATGTACCATTTCGCTTCTGCAGGACTGGCCGCAATACGAACTAAAGAGAGGAAAGATTCAAAGAAAGGGGAGCAGCGGGCAGCAGTAACTATGACTCTCTTAAGGTAGCCAAATGCCTCGTCACTCTGCGAAAATTATTTGAAAACTCGTCGATATCGTCTTTGGAGTAACTCAGACAACGTTAAGGTGGACAAGTTGCAGCATTTCGCTTCAGATTGGACATTCCGCAGAACGAATTAAAGAGAGGAAAGATTCAAAGGGTGGGGAGCATCTGGCTGCAGTAACTATTACGCTCTTAAGGTAGCCAAATGCCTCGTCATCCGGCGAAATACATTTGCTATCTCAAGAATCTCGTAGTGGGAGTCTCTGTGACGACGTTAAGGTGGACATTCAGTGGCATATCGGTTCTGTAGGACTAGCCATAGTAAGAATAATAAAAGCGTAAAGAAATGGGAGCAGCTAGCAGGAGTAACTATCACTCTCTTAAGGTAGCCAAATGCCTCGTCACTCTGCGATATTTATTTGAAAACTCGTGGATATCGTCGTTGGAGTAACTCAGACAACGTTAAGGTGGAAAATTGCAGCATTTCGCTTCTGATTGGACATTCCGCAGAACGAATTAAAGAGAGAAAAGATTCAAATGAAGGGGAGCACTGGCTGCATTAACGGTGACTCCCTTAAGGTAGCCAAATGCCTCGCCATCCGTCGAAGTACATTTGCTAACTCGAGAAACTCATAGTAGGAATGACTGTCACGACATTAAGGTGGACATACAGTGGCATATCGGTTCTGTAGGACTAGCCATAGTAAGAATGATAAAAGCGTAAAGAAATGGGAGCAGCTAGCAGGAGTAACTATCACTCTCTTAAGGTAGCCAAATGCCTCGTCACTCTGCGATATTTATTTGAAAACTCGTGGATATCGTCGTTGGAGTAACTCAGACAACGTTAAGGCGGAAAATTGCAGTAATTCGCTTCTGATTGGGCATTCCGCAGAACGAATTAAAGAGAGAAAAGATTCAAATGAAGGGGAGCATCTGGCTGCATTAACGGTGACTCTCTTAAGGTAGCCGAATGCCTCGTCATCCGTCGAAGTACATTTGCTAATTCGAGACTCATAGTGGGAATAACTGTGACGACATTAAGGTGGACATACAGTGGCACATCGGTTCTGTAGGACTAGCCATAGTAAGAATGATAAAAGCGTAAAGAAATGGGAGCAGCTAGCAGGAGTAACTATGACTCTCTTAAGGTAGCCTAATGCCTCGTCACTCTGCGAAATTTATTTGAAAACTCGAGGATATCGTCGTTGGAGTAACTCAGACAACGTAAGGGTGGTCATGCTGTACCATTTCGCTTCTGCAGGACTGGACGCAATACCAATTAAAGAGAGGAAAGATTCAAAGAAGGGGGAGCAGCGGGCAGCAGTGACTACGACTCTCTTAAGTTAGCCAAATGCCTCGTCACTCTGCGAAATTTATTTGAAAACTCGTGGATATCGTCGTTAGAGTAACTCAGACAACGTTAAGGTGGACAAGTTGCAGCATTTCGCTTCTGATTGGACATTCCGCAGTACGAAATAAAAAGAGGAAAGATTCAAAGGAAGGGGAGCATCTGGCTGTAGTAACTATGACTCTCTTAAGGTAGTCAAATGCCTCGTCATCCGGCGAAGTACATTTGCTAACTCGAGTAACTCGTAGTGGGAATAACTGTGACGACGTTAAGAAGGACACACAGTTGCATATCGGTTCTGTGGGACTGGCCATAGCTAGAATGATAAAGGCCTAAAGAAATGGGAGCAGCTGGCAGGAGTAACTATGACTATCTCAAGGTAGCCAAATGCCTCGTCACTCTGCGAAATTTATTGGAAAACTCGAGGATATCGTCGTTGGAGTAACTCAGACAACGTTAAGGTGGTCATGATGTACCATTTCGCTTCTGCAGGACTGGCCGCAATACGAACTAAAGAGAGGAAAGATTCAAAGAAAGGGGAGCAGCGGGCAGCAGTAACTATGACTCTCTTAAGGTAGCCAAATGCCTCGTCACTCTGCGAAAATTATTTGAAAACTCGTCGATATCGTCTTTGGAGTAACTCAGACAACGTTAAGGTGGACAAGTTGCAGCATTTCGCTTCAGATTGGACATTCCGCAGAACGAATTAAAGAGAGGAAAGATTCAAAGGGTGGGGAGCATCTGGCTGCAGTAACTATTACGCTCTTAAGGTAGCCAAATGCCTCGTCATCCGGCGAAATACATTTGCTATCTCAAGAATCTCGTAGTGGGAGTCTCTGTGACGACGTTAAGGTGGACATTCAGTGGCATATCGGTTCTGTAGGACTAGCCATAGTAAGAATGATAAAAGCGTAAAGAAATGGGAGCAGCTAGCAGGAGTAACTATGACTCTCTTAAGGTAGCCAAATGCCTCGTCACTCTGCGATATTTATTTGAAAACTCGTGGATATCGTCGTTGGAGTAACTCAGACAACGTTAAGGTGGAAAATTGCAGTATTTCGCTTCTGATTGGACATTCCGCAGAACGAATTAAAGAGAGAAAAGATTCAAATGAAGCGGAGCATCTGGCTGCATTAACGGTGACTCTCTTAAGGTAGCCGAATGCCTCGTCATCCGTCGAAGTACATTTGCTAATTCGAGACTCATAGTGGGAATAACTGTGACGACATTAAGGTGGACATACAGTGGCACATCGGTTCTGTAGGACTAGCCATAGTAAGAATGATAAAAGCGTAAAGAAATGGGAGCAGCTAGCAGGAGTAACTATGACTCTCTTAAGGTAGCCTAATGCCTCGTCACTCTGCGAAATTTATTTGAAAACTCGAGGATATCGTCGTTGGAGTAACTCAGACAACGTAAGGGTGGTCATGCTGTACCATTTCGCTTCTGCAGGACTGGACGCAATACCAATTAAAGAGAGGAAAGATTCAAAGAAGGGGGAGCAGCGGGCAGCAGTGACTATGACTCTCTTAAGTTAGCCAAATGCCTCGTCACTCTGCGAAATTTATTTGAAAACTCGTGGATATCGTCGTTAGAGTAACTCAGACAACGTTAAGGTGGACAAGTTGCAGCATTTCGCTACTGATTGGACATTCCGCAGTACGAATTAAAGAGAGGAAAGATTCAAAGAAAGGGGAGCATATGGCTGCAGTAACTGTGACACTCTTAAGATAGCCAAATGCCTGGTCATCCGTCGAAGTACATTTGCTAACTCGAGAAACTCATAGTGGGAATGACTGTCACGACATTAAGGTGGACATACAGTGGCATATCGGTTCTGTGGGACTGGCCATAGCTAGAATGATAAAGGCCTAAAGAAATGGGAGCAGCTGGCAGGAGTAACTATGACTATCTCAAGGTAGCCAAATGCCTCGTCACTCTGCGAAATTTATTGGAAAACTCGAGGATATCGTCGTTGGAGTAACTCAGACAACGTTAAGGTGGTCATGATGTACCATTTCGCTTCTGCAGGACTGGCCGCAATACGAACTAAAGAGAGGAAAGATTCAAAGAAAGGGGAGCAGCGGGCAGCAGTAACTATGACTCTCTTAAGGTAGCCAAATGCCTCGTCACTCTGCGAAAATTATTTGAAAACTCGTCGATATCGTCTTTGGAGTAACTCAGACAACGTTAAGGTGGACAAGTTGCAGCATTTCGCTTCAGATTGGACATTCCGCAGAACGAATTAAAGAGAGGAAAGATTCAAAGGGTGGGGAGCATCTGGCTGCAGTAACTATTACGCTCTTAAGGTAGCCAAATGCCTCGTCATCCGGCGAAATACATTTGCTATCTCAAGAATCTCGTAGTGGGAGCCTCTGTGACGACGTTAAGGTGGACATTCAGTGGCATATCGGTTCTGTAGGACTAGCCATAGTAAGAATGATAAAAGCGTAAAGAAATGGGAGCAGCTAGCAGGAGTAACTATGACTCTCTTAAGGTAGCCAAATGCCTCGTCACTCTGCGATATTTATTTGAAAACTCGTGGATATCGTCGTTGGAGTAACTCAGACAACGTTAAGGTGGAAAATTGCAGCATTTCGCTTCTGATTGGACATTCCGCAGAACGAATTAAAGAGAGAAAAGATTCAAATGAAGGGGAGCATCTGGCTGCACTAACGGTGACTCTCTTAAGGTAGCCGAATGCCTCGTCATCCGTCGAAGTACATTTGCTAATTCGAGACTCATAGTGGGAATAACTGTGACGACATTAAGGTGGACATACAGTGGCACATCGGTTCTGTAGGACTAGCCATAGTAAGAATGATAAAAGCGTAAAGAAATGGGAGCAGCTAGCAGGAGTAACTATGACTCTCTTAAGGTAGCCTAATGCCTCGTCACTCTGCGAAATTTATTTGAAAACTCGAGGATAACGTCGTTGGAGTAACTCAGACAACGTAAGGGTGGTCATGCTGTACCATTTCGCTTCTGCAGGACTGGACGCAATACCAATTAAAGAGAGGAAAGATTCAAAGAAGGGGGAGCAGCGGGCAGCAGTGACTATGACTCTCTTAAGTTAGCCAAATGCCTCGTCACTCTGCGAAATTTATTTGAAAACTCGTGGATATCGTCGTTAGAGTAACTCAGACAACGTTAAGGTGAACAAGTTGCAGCATTTCGCTACTGATTGGACATTCCGCAGTACGAATTAAAGGGAGAAAAGATTCAAAGGAAGGGGAGCATATGGCTGCAGTAACTGTGACACTCTTAAGATAGCCAAATGCCTGGTCATCCGTCGAAGTACATTTGCTAACTCGAGAAACTCATAGTGGGAATGACTGTCACGACATTAAGGTGGACATACAGTGGCATATCGGTTCTGTGGGACTGGCCATAGCTAGAATGATAAAGGCCTAAAGAAATGGGAGCAGCTGGCAGGAGTAACTATGACTATCTCAAGGTAGCCAAATGCCTCGTCACTCTGCGAAATTTATTGGAAAACTCGAGGATATCGTCGTTGGAGTAACTCAGACAACGTTAAGGTGGTCATGATGTACCATTTCGCTTCTGCAGGACTGGCCGCAATACGAACTAAAGAGAGGAAAGATTCAAAGAAAGGGGAGCAGCGGGCAGCAGTAACTATGACTCTCTTAAGGTAGCCAAATGCCTCGTCACTCTGCGAAAATTATTTGAAAACTCGTCGATATCGTCTTTGGAGTAACTCAGACAACGTTAAGGTGGACAAGTTGCAGCATTTCGCTTCAGATTGGACATTCCGCAGAACGAATTAAAGAGAGGAAAGATTCAAAGGGTGGGGAGCATCTGGCTGCAGTAACTATTACGCTCTTAAGGTAGCCAAATGCCTCGTCATCCGGCGAAATACATTTGCTATCTCAAGAATCTCGTAGTGGGAGTCTCTGTGACGACGTTAAGGTGGACATTCAGTGGCATATCGGTTCTGTAGGACTAGCCATAGTAAGAATGATAAAAGCGTAAAGAAATGGGAGCAGCTAGCAGGAGTAACTATGACTCTCTTAAGGTAGCCAAATGCCTCGTCACTCTGCGATATTTATTTGAAAACTCGTGGATATCGTCGTTGGAGTAACTCAGACAACGTTAAGGTGGAAAATTGCAGCATTTCGCTTCTGATTGGACATTCCGCAGATTGAATTAAAGAGAGAAAAGATTCAAATGAAGGGGAGCATCTGGCTGCATTAACGGTGACTCTCTTAAGGTAGCCGAATGCCTCGTCATCCGTCGAAGTACATTTGCTAATTCGAGACTCATAGTGGGAATAACTGTGACGACATTAAGGTGGACATACAGTGGCACATCGGTTCTGTAGGACTAGCCATAGTAAGAATGATAAAAGCGTAAAGAAATGGGAGCAGCTAGCAGGAGTAACTATGACTATCTTAAGGTAGCCTAATGCCTCGTCACTCTGCGAAATTTATTTGAAAACTCGAGGATATCGTCGTTGGAGTAACTCAGACAACGTAAGGGTGGTCATGCTGTACCATTTCGCTTCTGCAGGACTGGACGCAATACCAATTAAAGAGAGGAAAGATTCAAAGAAGGGGGAGCAGCGGGCAGCAGTGACTATGACTCTCTTAAGTTAGCCAAATGCCTCATCACTCTGCGAAATTTATTTGAAAACTCGTCGATATCGTCGTTGGAGTAACTCAGACAACGTTAAGGTGGACAAGTTGCAGCATTTCGCTACTGATTGGACATTCCGCAGTACGAATTAAAGAGTGCAAAGATTCAAAGGAAACGGAGCATCTGGCTGCAGTAACTATGAGTCTCTTAAGGTAGCCAAATGCTTCGTCATCCGCCGAAGTACATTTGCTAACTCGAGAAACTCATAGTGGGAATGACTGTGACGACATTAAGCTGGACATACAGTGGCATATCGGTTCTGTAGGACTGGCCATAGCAAGAATGATAAAGGCCTAAAGAAATGGGAGCAGCCGGCAGGAGTAACTATGACTCTCTTAAGGTAGCCAAATGCCTCGTCACTCTGCGAAATTTATTTGAAATCTCGAGGATAACGTCGTTGGAGTAACTCAGACAACGTTAAGGTGGACATGCTGTACCCTTTCGCTTCTGGAGGACTGGCCGCAATACGAATTAAAGGGAGGAAAGATTCAAAGAAAGAGGAGCAGCAGGCAGCAGTAACTATGACTCTCTTCTGGTAGCCAAATGCCTCGTCACTCTGCGAAAATTATTTGAAAACTCGTGGATATCGTCGTTAGAGTAACTCAGACAACGTTAAGGTGGACAAGTTGCAGCATTTCGCATCAGATTGGACATTCCGTAGTACGAATGAAAGGGAGGAAAGATTCAAATGAAGAGGAGCATCTGGCAGCAGTAACTATGACTCTCTTAAGGTAGCCAAATGCCTCGTCATCCGGCGAAGTACATTTGCTAACTCAAGAAACTCGTAGTGGGAGTATCTGTGACGACGTTAAGGTGGACATACAGTGGCATAATGCTTCTGTAGGACTGGTAATAGCAAGAATGATAAAGGCCTAAAGAAATTGGAGCAGCCGGCAGGAGTAACTATGCCTCTCTTAAGGTAGCCAAATGCCTCGTCACTCTGCGAAATTTATTTGAGAACTCGAGGATATCGTCGTTGGAGTAACTCAGACAACGTTAAGGTGGGCAAGTTGAAGCATTTCGCTACTGATTGGACATTCCGCAGTACGAATTAAAGAGAGGAAAGATTCAAAGGAAGGGGAGCATATGGCTGCTGTAACTGTGACACTCTTAAGATAGCCAAATGCCTGGTCATCCGTCGAAGTACATTTGCTAACTCGAGAAACTCATAGTGGGAATGACTGTCACGACATTAAGGTGGACATACAGTGGCATATCGGTTCTGTAGGACTGGCCATAGCAAGAATGATAAAGGCCTAAAGAAATGGGAGCAGCCGGCAGGAGAATGTAAGACTCTCATAAGGTAGCCAAATGCCTCGTGACTCTGCGAAATTTGTTTGTAAACTTGAGGATATCGTCGTTAAAGTAACTCGGACAACGTTAAGGTGGACATGCTGTGCCATTTCGCTTCTACAGGACTGGCCGCAATACGAATTAATGGGAGGAAAGTTTTAAAGAAAGGGGAGCAGAAGGCAGCAGTAACTATGACTCTCTTAAGGTAGCCAAATGCCTCGTCACTCTGCGAAATTTATTGAAAACTCGTCGATATCGTCGTTGGAGTAACTCAGACAACGTTAAGTTGGACAAGTTGCAGCATTTCGCATCTGATTGGACATTCCGCAGTACGAATTAAAGAGAGGAAAGATTCAAAGGAAGAGGAGCATCTGGCTGCAGTAACTATGACTCTCTTTAGGTAGCCAAATGCCTCGTCCTCCTTCGAAGTACATTTGCTAACTCGAGAAACTCGTAGTGGGAGTAACTGTGACGACGTTAAGGTGGACATACAGTGGCATATCGGTTCTGTAGGACTGGCCATAGCAAGAATGATAAAGGCCTAAAGAAATGGGAGCAGCCGGCAGGAGAATGTATGACTCTCTTAAGGTAGCCAAATGCCTCGTCACACTGCGAAATTTGTTTGAAGACTCGAGGATATCGTCGTTGGAGTAACTCAGACAACGTTAAGGTGGACATGCTGTACCATTTCGCTTCTGCAGGACTGGCCGCAATACGAATTAAAGAGAGGAAAGGTTCAAAGAAGGGGGAGCAGCGGGCAGCAGTAACTATGACTCTCTTAAGTTAGCCAAATGCCTCGTCACTCTGCGAAATTTACTTGAAAACTCGTTGATATCGTCGTTGGAGTAACACAGACAACGTTAAGGTGGACAAATTGCAGCATTTCGCTTCTGATTGGACATTCCGCAGTACGAAATAAAGAGAGGAAAGATTCAAAGGAAGGGGAGCATCTGGCTGTAGTAACTATGACTCTCTTAAGGTAGTCAAATGCCTCGTCATCCGGCGAAGTACATTTGCTAACTCGAGTAACTCGTAGTGGGAATAACTGTGACGACGTTAAAAAGGACACACAGTTGCATATCGGTTCTGTGGGACTGGCCATAGCTAGAATGATAAAGGCCTAAAGAAATGGGAGCAGCTGGCAGGAGTAACTATGACTATCTCTAGGTAGCCAAATGCCTCGTCACTCTGCGAAATTTATTGGAAAACTCGAGGATATCGTCGTTGGAGTAACTCAGACAACGTTAAGGTGGTCATGATGTACCATTTCGCTTCTGCAGGACTGGCCGCAATACGAACTAAAGAGAGGAAAGATTCAAAGAAAGGGGAGCAGCAGGCAGCAGTAACTATGACTCTCTTAAGGTAGCCAAATGCCTCGTCACTCTGCGAAAATTATTTGAAAACTCGTCGATATCGTCTTTGGAGTAACTCAGACAACGTTAAGGTGGACAAGTTGCAGCATTTCGCTTCAGATTGAACATTCCGCAGAACGAATTAAAGAGAGGAAAGATTCAAAGGGTGGGGAGCATCTGGCTGCAGTAACTATTACGCTCTTAAGGTAGCAAATGCCTCGTCATCCGGCGAAATACATTTGCTATCTCAAGAATCTCGTAGTGGGAGTCTCTGTGACGACGTTAAGGTGGACATTCAGTGGCATATCGGTTCTGTAGGACTGGCCATTGCAAGAATAATAAAGGCCTAAGGAAATGGGAGCAGCCGGCAGGAGAAAGTATGACTCTCTTAAGGTATCCAAATGCCTCGTCACTCTGCGAAATTTGTTTGAAAACTCGAGGATATCGTCGTTGGAGTAACTCAGACAACGTTAAGGTGGGCATGCTGTACTATTTCGGTTCTGCAGGACTGGCCGCAATACGAATGAAAGAGAGGAAAGATTCAAAAAAGGGGGTGCAGCGAGCAGCAGTAACTATGACTCTCTTAAGTTAGCCAAATGCCTCGTCACTCTAGGAAATTCATTTGGAAACTCGTGGATATCGTCGTTGGAGTAACTCAGACAACGTTATGGTGGACAAGTTGCAGCATTTCGCTACTGATTGGACATTCCGCAGTACGAATTAAAGAGAGGAAGGATTCAAAGGAAGGGGAGCATATGGCTGCAGTAACTGTGACTCTCTTAAGGCAGCCAAATGCCTCGCCATCCGTCGAAGTACATTTGCTAATTCGAGAAACTCATAGTGGGAATGACTGTCACGACATTAAGGTGGACATACAGTGGCATATCGGTTCTGTAGGACTGGCCATAGCAAGAATGATAAAGGCCTAAAGAAATGGGAGCAGCCGGCAGGAGAATGTATGACTCTCTTAAGGTAGCCAAATGCCTCGTCACTCTGCGAAATTTATTTGAAAACTCGTCGATATCGTCGTTGGAGTAACTCAGACAACGTTAAGGTGGACAAGTTGCAGCATTTCGCTACTGATTGGACATTCCGCAGTACGAATTAAAGAGTGCAAAGATTCAAAGGAAACGGAGCATCTGGCTGCAGTAACTATGAGTCTCTTAAGGTAGCCAAATGCCTCGTCATCCGGCGAAGTACATTTGCTAACTCAAGAAACTCGTAGTGGGAGTATCTGTGACGACGTTAAGGTGGACATACAGTGGCATAATGCTTCTGTAGGACTGGTAATAGCAAGAATGATAAAGGCCTAAAGAAATGGGAGCAGCCGGCAGGAGTAACTATGACTCTCTTAAGGTAGCCAAATGCCTCGTCACTCTGCGAAATTTATTTGAAAACTCGAGGATATCGTCGTTGGAGTAACTCAGACAACGTTAAGGTGGACAAGTTGCAGCATTTCGCTGCTGATTGGACATTCCGCAGTACGAATTAAAGAGAGGAAAGATTCAAAGGAAGAGGAGCATCTAGCTGCAGTAACTATGACTCTCTTAAGGTAGCCAAATGCCGGGTCCTCCTTCGAAGTACATTTGCTAACTCGAGAAACTCGTAGTGGGAGTAACTGTGACGACGTTAAGGTGAACATACAGTGGCATATCGGTTCTGTAGGACTGGCCATAGCAAGAATGATAAAGGCCTAAAGAAATGGGAGCAGCCGGCAGGAGAATGTATGACTCTCTTAAGGTAGCCAAATGCCTCGTCACACTGCGAAATTTGTTTGAAGACTCGAGGATATCGTCGTTGGAGTAACTCAGACAACGTTAAGGTGGACATGCTGTACCATTTCGCTTCTGCAGGACTGGCCGCAATACCAATTAAAGAGAGGAAAGATTCAAAGAAGGGGGAGCAGCGGGCAGCAGTGACTATGACTCTCTTAAGTTAGACAAATGCCTCGTCACTCTGCGAAATTTATTTGAAAACTCGTCGATATCGTCGTTGGAGTAACTCAGACAACGTTAAGGTGGACAAGTTGCAGCATTTCGCTACTGATTGGACATTCCGCAGTACGAATTAAAGAAAGCAAAGATTCAAAGGAAACGGAGCATCTGGCTGCAGTAACTATGAGTCTCTTAAGGTAGCCAAATGCCTCGTCATCCGGCGAAGTACATTTGCTAACTCAAGAAACACGTAGTGGGAGTATCTGTGACGACGTTAAGGTGGACATACAGTGGCATAATGCTTCTGTAGGACTGGTAATAGCAAGAATGATAAAGGCCTAAGGAAATGGGAGCAGCCGGCAGGAGTAACTATGACTCTCTTAAGGTAGCCAAATGCCTCGTCACTCTGCGAAATTTATTTGAAAACTCGAGGATATCGTCGTTGGAGTAACTCAGACAACGTTAAGGTGGACAAGTTGCAGCATTTCGCTGCTGATTGGACATTCCGCAGTACGAATTAAAGAGAGGAAAGATTCAAAGGAAGAGGAGCATCTGGCTGCAGTAACTATGACTCTCTTAAGGTAGCCAAATGCCTCGTCCTCCTTCGAAGTACATTTGCTAACTCGAGAAACTCGTAGTGGGAGTAACTGTGACGACGTTAAGGTGGACATACAGTGGCATATCGGTTCTGTAGGACTGGCCATAGCAAGAATGATAAAGGCCTAAAGAAATGGGAGCAGCCGGCAGGAGAATGTATGACTCTCTTAAGGAAGCCAAATGCCTCGTCACACTGCGAAATTTGTTTGAAGACTCGAGGATATCGTCGTTGGAGTAACTCAGACAACGTTAAGGTGGACATGCTGTACCATTTCGCTTCTGCAGGACTGGCCGCAATACGAATTAAAGAGAGGAAAGATTCAAAGAAGGGGGAGCAGCGGGCAGCAGTAACTATGACTCTCTTAAGTTAGCCAAATGCCTCGTCACTCTGCGAAATTTACTTGAAAACTCGTCGATATCGTCGTTGGAGT
The DNA here is from genome assembly GCF_021461395.2 of Schistocerca americana. NCBI lineage: Eukaryota > Metazoa > Arthropoda > Insecta > Orthoptera > Acrididae > Schistocerca > Schistocerca americana. The sequence goes on from NC_060123.1 coordinate 711,532,845, forward strand.
AACACAGACAACGTTAAGGTGGACAAATTGCAGCATTTCGCTTCTGATTGGACATTCCGCAGTACGAAATAAATAGAGGAAAGATTCAAAGGAAGGGGAGCATCTGGCTGTAGTAACTATGACTCTCTTAAGGTAGTCAAATGCCTCGTCATCCGGCGAAGTACATTTGCTAACTCGAGTAACTCGTAGTGGGAATAACTGTGACGACGTTAAGAAGGACACACAGTTGCATATCGGTTCTGTAGGACTGGCCATAGCTAGAATGATAAAGGCCTAAAGAAATGGGAGCAGCTGGCAGGAGTAACTATGACTCTCTCAAGGTAGCCAAATGCCTCGTCACTCTGCGAAATTTATTGGAAAACTCGAGGATATCGTCGTTGGAGTAACTCAGACAACGTTAAGGTGGTCATGATGTACCATTTCGCTTCTGCAGGACTGGCCGCAATACGAACTAAAGAGAGGAAAGATTCAAAGAAAGGGGAGCAGCGGGCAGCAGTAACTATGACTCTCTTAAGGTAGCCAAATGCCTCGTCACTCTGCGAAATTAGTTTGAAAACTCGAGGATGTCGTCGTTGGTGTAACTCAGACAACGTTAAGGTAGACATGCTGTACTATTTCGGTTCTGCAGGACTGGCCGCAATACGAATGAAAGAGAGGAAAGATTCAAAAAAGGGGGTGCAGCGAGCAGCAGTAACTATGACTCTCTTAAGTTAGCCAAATGCCTCGTCACTCTGCGAAATTCATTTGGAAACTCGTGGATATCGTCTATGGAGTAACTCAGACAACGTTAAGGTGGACAAGTTGCAGCATTTCGCTACTGATTGGACATTCCGCAGTACGAATTAAAGAGAGGTAAGATTCAAAGGAAGGGGAGCATATGGCTGCAGTAACTGTGACTCTCTTAAGGTAGCCAAATGCCTCGCCATCCGTCGAAGTACATTTGCTAACTCGAGAAACTCATAGTGGGAATGACTGTCACGACATTAAGGTGGACATACAGTGGCATATCGGTTCTGTAGGACTGGCCATAGCAAGAATGATAAAGGCCTAAAGAAATGGGAGCAGCCGGCAGGAAATGTATGACTCTCATAAGGTAGCCAAATGCCTCGTCACTCTGCGAAATTTGTTTGATAACTCGAGGATATCGTCGTTAAAGTAACTCGGACAACGTTAAGGTGGACATGCTGTGCCATTTCGCTTCTACAGGACTGGCCGCAATACGAATTAAAGGGAGGAAAGTTTCAAAGAAAGGGGAGCAGAAGGCAGCAGTAACTATGACTTCTTGAGGTAGCCAAATGCCTCGTCACTCTGCGAAATTTATTTGAAAACTCGTCGATATCGTCGTTGGAGTAACTCAGACAACGTTAAGTTGGACAAGTTGCAGCATTTCGCATCTGATTAGACATTCCGCAGTACGAATTAAAGAGAGGAAAGATTCAAAGGAAGAGAAGCATCTGGCTGCAGTAACTATGACTCTCTTAAGGTAGCCAAATGCCTCGTCCTCCTTCGAAGTACATTTGCTAACTCGAGAAACTCGTAGTGGGAGTAACTGTGACGACGTTAAGGTGGACATACAGTGGCATATCGGTCCTGTTGGACTGGCCATAGCAAGAATGATAAATGCCTAAAGAAATGGGAGCATCCGGCAGGAGAATGTATGACTCTCTTAAGGTAGCCAAATGCCTCGTCACTCTGCGAAATTTACTTGAAAACTCGTCGATATCGTCGTTGGAGTAACACAGACAACGTTAAGGTGGACAAGTTGCAGCATTTCGCTTCTGATTGGACATTCCGCAGTACGAAATAAAGAGAGGAAAGATTCAAAGGAAGGGGAGCATCTGGCTGTAGTAACTATGACTCTCTTAAGGTAGTAAAATGCCTCGTCATCCGGCGAAGTACATTTGCTAACTCGAGTAACTCGTAGTGGGAATAACTGTGACGACGTTAAGAAGGACACACAGTTGCATATCGGTTCTGTAGTACTAGCCATAGTAAGAATGATAAAAGCCTAAAGAAATGGGAGCAGCTGGCAGGAGTAACTATGACTCTCTTAAGGTAGCCAAATGCCTCGTCACTCTGCGAAATTTATTGGAAAACTCGAGGATATCGTCGTTGGAGTAACTCAGACAACGTTAAGGTGGTCATGCTGTACCATTTTGCTTCTGCAGGACTGGCCGCAATACCAATTAAAGAGAGGAATGATTCAAAGAAAGGGGAGCAGCGGGCAGCAGTAACTATGACTCTCTTAAGGTAGCCAAATGCCTCGTCACTCTGCGATATTTATTTGAAACCTCGTGGATATCGTCGTTGGAGTAACTCAGACAACGTTAAGGTGGAAAATTGCAGCATTTCGCTTCTGATTGGACATTCCGCAGAACGAATTAAAGAGAGAAAAGATTCAAATGAAGGGGAGCATCTGGCTGCATTAACTGTGACTCTCTTAAGGTAGCCGAATGCCTCGTCATCCGTCGAAGTACATTTGCTAATTCGAGACTCATAGTGGGAATAACTGTGACGACATTAAGGTGGACATACAGTGGCATATCGGTTCTGTAGGACTAGCCATAGTAAGAATGATAATAGCCTAAAGAAATGGGAGCAGCTAGCAGGAGTAACTATGACTCTCTTAAGGTAGCCAAATGCCTCGTCACTTTGCGAAATTTATTTGAAAACTCGAGGATACCGTCGTTGGAGTAACTCAAACAACGTAAGGGTGGTCATGCTGTACCATTTCGCTTCTACAGGACTGGACGCAATACCAATTAAAGAGAGGAAAGATTCAAAGAAGTGGGTGCAGCGGGCAGCAGTGACTATGACTCTCTTAAGTTAGCCAAATGCCTCGTCACTCTGCGAAATTTATTTGAAAACTCGTCGATATCGTCGTTGGAGTAACTCAGACAACGTTAAGGTGGACAAGTTGCAGCATTTCGCTACTGATTGGACATTCCGCAGTACGAATTAAAGAGTGCAAAGATTCAAAGGAAACGGAGCATCTGGCTGCAGTAACTATGAGTCTCTTAAGGTAGCCAAATGCCTCGTCATCCGGCGAAGTACATTTGCTAACTCAAGAAACTCGTAGTGGGAGTATCTGTGACGACGTTAAGGTGGACATACAGTGGCATAATGCTTCTGTAGGACTGGCCATAGCAAGAATGATAAAGGCCTAAAGAAATGGGAGCAGCCGGCAGGAGTAACTATGACTCTCTTAAGGTAGCCAAATGCCTCGTCACTCTGCGAAATTTATTTGAAAACTCGAGGATATCGTCGTTGGAGTATCTCAGACAACGTTAAGGTGGACAAGTTGCAGCATTTCGCTGCTGATTGGACATTCCGCAGTACGAATTAAAGAGAGGAAAGATTCAAAGGAAGAGGAGCATCTGGCTGCAGTAACTATGACTCTCTTAAGGTAGCCAAATGCCTCGTCCTCCTTCGAAGTACATTTGCTAACTCGAGAAACTCGTAGTGGGAGTAACTGTGACGACGTTAAGGTGAACATACAGTGGCATATCGGTTCTGTAGGACTGGCCATAGCAAGAATGATAAAGGCCTAAAGAAATGGGAGCAGCCGGCAGGAGAATGTATGACTCTCTTAAGGTAGCCAAATGCCTCGTCACACTGCGAAATTTGTTTGAAGACTCGAGGATATCGTCGTTGGAGTAACTCAGACAACGTTAAGGTGGACATGCTGTACCATTTCGCTTCTGCAGGACTGGCCGCAATACCAATTAAAGAGAGGAAAGATTCAAAGAAGGGGGAGCAGCGGGCAGCAGTGACTATGACTCTCTTAAGTTAGCCAAATGCCTCGTCACTCTGCGAAATTTATTTGAAAACTCGTCGATATCGTCGTTGGAGTAACTCAGACAACGTTAAGGTGGACAAGTTGCAGCATTTCGCTACTGATTGGACATTCCGCAGTACGAATTAAAGAGTGCAAAGATTCAAAGGAAACGGAGCATCTGGCTGCAGTAACTATGAGTCTCTTAAGGTAGCCAAATGCCTCGTCATCCGGCGAAGTACATTTGCTAACTCAAGAAACACGTAGTGGGAGTATCTGTGACGACGTTAAGGTGGACATACAGTGGCATAATGCTTCTGTAGGACTGGTAATAGCAAGAATGATAAAGGCCTAAGGAAATGGGAGCAGCCGGCAGGAGTAACTATGACTCTCTTAAGGTAGCCAAATGCCTCGTCACTCTGCGAAATTTATTTGAAAACTCGAGGATATCGTCGTTGGAGTAACTCAGACAACGTTAAGGTGGACAAGTTGCAGCATTTCGCTGCTGATTGGACATTCCACAGTACGAATTAAAGAGAGGAAAGATTCAAAGGAAGAGGAGCATCTGGCTGCAGTAACTATGACTCTCTTAAGGTAGCCAAATGCCTCGTCCTCCTTCGAAGTACATTTGCTAACTCGAGAAACTCGTAGTGGGAGTAACTGTGACGACGTTAAGGTGGACATACAGTGGCATATCGGTTCTGTAGGACTGGCCATAGCAAGAATGATAAAGGCCTAAAGAAATGGGGGCAGCCGGCAGGAGAATGTATGACTCTCTTAAGGTAGCCAAATGCCTCGTCACACTGCGAAATTTGTTTGAAGACTCGAGGATATCGTCGTTGGAGTAACTCAGACAACGTTAAGGTGGACATGCTGTACCATTTCGCTTCTGCAGGACTGGCCGCAATACGAATTAAAGAGAGGAAAGATTCAAAGAAGGGGGAGCAGCGGGCAGCAGTAACTATGACTCTCTTAAGTTAGCCAAATGCCTCGTCACTCTGCGAAATTTACTTGAAAACTCGTCGATATCGTCGTTGGAGTAACACAGACAACGTTAAGGTGGACAAATCGCAGCATTTCGCTTCTGATTGGACATTCCGCAGTACGAAATAAATAGAGGAAAGATTCAAAGGAAGGGGAGCATCTGGCTGTAGTAACTATGACTCTCTTAAGGTAGTCAAATGCCTCGTCATCCGGCGAAGTACATTTGCTAACTCGAGTAACTCGTAGTGGGAATAACTGTGACGACGTTAAGAAGGACACACAGTTGCATATCGGTTCTATAGGACTGGCCATAGCTAGAATGATAAAGGCCTAAAGAAATGGGAGCAGCTGGCAGGAGTAACTATGACTCTCTCAAGGTAGCCAAATGCCTCGTCACTCTGCGAAATTTATTGGAAAACTCGAGGATATCGTCGTTGGAGTAACTCAGACAACGTTAAGGTGGTCATGATGTACCATTTCGCTTCTGCAGGACTGGCCGCAATACGAACTAAAGAGAGGAAAGATTCAAAGAAAGGGGAGCAGCGGGTAGCAGTAACTATGACTCTCTTAAGGTAGCCAAATGCCTCGTCACTCTGCGAAATTTGTTTGAAAACTCGAGGATGTCGTCGTTGGCGTAACTCAGACAACGTTAAGGTGGACATGCTGTACTATTTCGGTTCTGCAGGACTGGCCGCAATACGAATGAAAGAGAGGAAAGATTCAAAAAAGGGGGTGCAGCGAGCAGCAGTAACTATGACTCTCTTAAGTTAGCCAAATGCCTCGTCACTCTGCGATATTCATTTGGAAACTCGTGGATATCGTCGTTGGAGTAACTCAGACAACGTTAAGGTGGACAAGTTGCAGCATTTCGCTACTGATTGGACATTCCGCAGTACGAATTAAAGAGAGGTAAGATTCAAAGGAAGGGGAGCATATGGCTGCAGTAACTGTGACTCTCTTAAGGTAGCCAAATGCCTCGCCATCCGTCGAAGTACATTTGCTAACTCGAGAAACTCATAGTGGGAATGACTGTCACGACATTAAGGTGGACATACAGTGGCATATCGGTTCTGTAGGACTGGCCATAGCAAGAATGATAAAGGCCTAAAGAAATGGGAGCAGCCGGCAGGAAATGTATGACTCTCATAAGGTAGCCAAATGCCTCGTCACTCTGCGAAATTTGTTTGATAACTCGAGGATATCGTCGTTAAAGTAACTCGGACAACGTTAAGGTGGACATGCTGTGCCATTTCGCTTCTACAGGACTGGCCGCAATACGAATTAGAGGGAGGAAAATTTCAAAGAAAGGGGAGCAGAAGGCAGCAGTAACTATGACTCTCTTAAGGTGGCCAAATGCCTCGTCACTCTGCGAAATTTATTTGAAAACTCGTCGATATCGTCGTTGGAGTAACTCAGACAACGTTAAGTTGGACAAGTTGCAGCATTTCGCATCTGATTAGACATTCCGCAGTACGAATTAAAGAGAGGAAAGATTCAAAGGAAGAGGAGCATCTGGCTGCAGTAACTATGACTCTCTTAAGGTAGCCAAATGCCTCGTCCTCCTTCGAAGTACATTTGCTAACTCGAGAAACTCGTAGTGGGAGTAACTGTGACGACGTTAAGGTGGACATACAGTGGCATATCGGTTCTGTAGGACTGGCCATAGCAAGAATGATAAATGCCTAAAGAAATGGGAGCAGCCGGCAGGAGAATGTATGACTCTCTTAAGGTAGCCAAATGCCTCGTCACTCTGCGACATTTGTTTTAAGACTCGAGGATATCGTCGTTGGAGTAACTCAGACAACGTTAAGGTGGACATGCTGTACCATTTCAGTTCTGCAGGACTGGCCGCAATACGAATTAAAGAGAGGAAAGATTCTAAGAAGGGGGAGCAGCGGGCAGCAGTAAGTATGACTCTCTTAAGTTAGCCAAATGCCTCGTCACTCTGCGAAATTTACTTGAAAACTCGTCGATATCGTCGTTGGAGTAACACAGACAACGTTAAGGTGGACAAGTTGCAGCATTTCGCTTCTGATTGGACATTCCGCAGTACGAAATAAAGAGAGGAAAGATTCAAAGGAAGGGGAGCATCTGGCTGTAGTAACTATGACTCTCTTAAGGTAGTCAAATGCCTCGTCATCCGGCGAAGTACATTTGCTAACTCGAGTAACTCGTAGTGGGAATAACTGTGACGACGTTAAGAAGGACACACAGTTGCATATCGGTTCTGTAGTACTAGCCATAGTAAGAATGATAAAAGCCTAAAGAAATGGGAGCAGCTGGCAGGAGTAACTATGACTCTCTTAAGGTAGCCAAATGCCTCGTCACTCTGCGAAATTTATTGGAAAACTCGAGGATATCGTCGTTGGAGTAACTCAGACAACGTTAAGGTGGTCATGCTGTACCATTTTGCTTCTGCAGGACTGGCCGCAATACCAATTAAAGAGAGGAATGATTCAAAGAAAGGGGAGCAGCGGGCAGCAGTAACTATGACTCTCTTAAGGTAGCCAAATGCCTCGTCACTCTGCGATATTTATTTGAAACCTCGTGGATATCGTCGTTGGAGTAACTCAGACAACGTTAAGGTGGAAAATTGCAGCATTTCGCTTCTGATTGGACATTCCGCAGAACGAATTAAAGAGAGAAAAGATTCAAATGAAGGGGAGCATCTGGCTGCATTAACTGTGACTCTCTTAAGGTAGCCGAATGCCTCGTCATCCGTCGAAGTACATTTGCTAATTCGAGACTCATAGTGGGAATAACTGTGACGACATTAAGGTGGACATACAGTGGCATATCGGTTCTGTAGGACTAGCCATAGTAAGAATGATAAAAGCCTAAAGAAATGGGAGCAGCTAGCAGGAGTAACTATGACTCTCTTAAGGTAGCCAAATGCCTCGTCACTTTGCGAAATTTATTTGAAAACTCGAGGATATCGTCGTTGGAGTAACTCAGACAACGTAAGGGTGGTCATGCTGTACCATTTCGCTTCTGCAGGACTGGACGCAATACCAATTAAAGAGAGGAAAGATTCAAAGAAGTGGGAGCAGCGGGCAGCAGTGACTATGACTCTCTTAAGTTAGCCAAATGCCTCGTCACTCTGCGAAATTTATTTGAAAACTCGTCGATATCGTCGTTGGAGTAACTCAGACAACGTTAAGGTGGACAAGTTGCAGCATTTCGCTACTGATTGGACATTCCGCAGTACGAATTAAAGAGTGCAAAGATTCAAAGGAAACGGAGCATCTGGCTGCAGTAACTATGAGTCTCTTAAGGTAGCCAAATGCCTCGTCATCCGGCGAAGTACATTTGCTAACTCAAGAAACTCGTAGTGGGAGTATCTGTGACGACGTTAAGGTGGACATACAGTGGCATAATGCTTCTGTAGGACTGGTAATAGCAAGAATGATAAAGGCCTAAAGAAATGGGAGCAGCCGGCAGGAGTAACTATGACTCTCTTAAGGTAGCCAAATGCCTCGTCACTCTGCGAAATTTATTTGAAAACTCGAGGATATCGTCGTTGGAGTAACTCAGACAACGTTAAGGTGGACAAGTTGCAGCATTTCGCTGCTGATTGGACATTCCGCAGTACGAATTAAAGAGAGGAAAGATTCAAAGGAAGAGGAGCATCTGGCTGCAGTAACTATGACTCTCTTAAGGTAGCCAAATGCCTCGTCCTCCTTCGAAGTACATTTGCTAACTCGAGAAACTCGTAGTGGGAGTAACTGTGACGACGTTAAGGTGAACATACAGTGGCATATCGGTTCTGTAGGACTGGCCATAGCAAGAATGATAAAGGCCTAAAGAAATGGGAGCAGCCGGCAGGAGAATGTATGACTCTCTTAAGGTAGCCAAATGCCTCGTCACACTGCGAAATTTGTTTGAAGACTCGAGGATATCGTCGTTGGAGTAACTCAGACAACGTTAAGGTGGACATGCTGTACCATTTCGCTTCTGCAGGACTGGCCGCAATACCAATTAAAGAGAGGAAAGATTCAAAGAAGGGGGAGCAGCGGGCAGCAGTGACTATGACTCTCTTAAGTTAGCCAAATGCCTCGTCACTCTGCGAAATTTATTTGAAAACTCGTCGATATCGTCGTTGGAGTAACTCAGACAACGTTAAGGTGGACAAGTTGCAGCATTTCGCTACTGATTGGACATTCCGCAGTACGAATTAAAGAGTGCAAAGATTCAAAGGAAACGGAGCATCTGGCTGCAGTAACTATGAGTCTCTTAAGGTAGCCAAATGCCTCGTCATCCGGCGAAGTACATTTGCTAACTCAAGAAACACGTAGTGGGAGTATCTGTGACGACGTTAAGGTGGACATACAGTGGCATAATGCTTCTGTAGGACTGGTAATAGCAAGAATGATAAAGGCCTAAGGAAATGGGAGCAGCCGGCAGGAGTAACTATGACTCTCTTAAGGTAGCCAAATGCCTCGTCACTCTGCGAAATTTATTTGAAAAATCGAGGATATCGTCGTTGGAGTAACTCAGACAACGTTAAGGTGGACAAGTTGCAGCATTTCGCTGCTGATAGGACATTCCGCAGTACGAATTAATGAGAGGAAAGATTCAAAGGAAGAGGAGCATCTGGCTGCAGTAACTATGACTCTCTTAAGGTAGCCAAATGCCTCGTCCTCCTTCGAAGTACATTTGCTAACTCGAGAAACTCGTAGTGGGAGTAACTGTGACGACGTTAAGGTGGACATACAGTGGCATATCGGTTCTGTAGGACTGGCCATAGCAAGAATGATAAAGGCCTAAAGAAATGGGAGCAGCCGGCAGGAGAATGTATGACTCTCTTAAGGTAGTCAAATGCCTCGTCACACTGCGAAATTTGTTTGAAGACTCGAGGATATCGTCGTTGGAGTAACTCAGACAACGTTAAGGTGGACATGCTGTACCATTTCGCTTCTGCAGGACTGGCCGCAATACGAATTAAAGAGAGGAAAGATTCAAAGAAGGGGGAGCAGCGGGCAGCAGTAACTATGACTCTCTTAAGTTAGCCAAATGCCTCGTCACTCTGCGAAATTTACTTGAAAACTCGTCGATATCGTCGTTGGAGTAACACGGACAACGTTAAGGTGGACAAATTGCAGTATTTCGCTTCTGATTGGACATTCCGCAGTACGAAATAAATAGAGGAAAGATTCAAAGGAAGGGGAGCATCTGGCTGTAGTAACCATGACTCTCTTAAGGTAGTCAAATGCCTCGTCATCCGGCGAAGTACATTTGCTAACTCGAGTAACTCGTAGTGGGAATAACTGTGACGACGTTAAGAAGGACACACAGTTGCATATCGGTTCTGTAGGACTGGCCATAGCTAGAATGATAAAGGCCTAAAGAAATGGGAGCAGCTGGCAGGAGTAACTATGACTCTCTCAAGGTAGCCAAATGCCTCGTCACTCTGCGAAATTTATTGGAAAACTCGAGGATATCGTCGTTGGAGTAACTCAGACAACGTTAAGGTGGTCATGATGTACCATTTCGCTTCTGCAGGACTGGCCGCAATACGAACTAAAGAGAGGAAAGATTCAAAGAAAGGGGAGCAGCGGGCAGCAGTAACTATGACTCTCTTAAGGTAGCCAAATGCCTCGTCACTCTGCGAAATTTGTTTGAAAACTCGAGGATGTCGTCGTTGGTGTAACTCAGACAACGTTAAGGTGGACATGCTGTACTATTTCGGTTCTGCAGGACTGGCCGCAATACGAATGAAAGAGAGGAAAGATTCAAAAAAGGGGGTGCAGCGAGCAGCAGTAACTATGACTCTCTTAAGTTAGCCAAATGCCTCGTCACTCTGCGAAATTCATTCGGAAACTCGTGGATATCGTCGTTGGAGTAACTCAGACAACGTTAAGGTGGACAAGTTGCAGCATTTCGCTACTGATTGGACATTCCGCAGTACGAATTAAAGAGAGGTAAGATTCAAAGGAAGGGGAGCATATGGCTGCAGTAACTGTGACTCTCTTAAGGTAGCCAAATGCCTCGCCATCCGTCGAAGTACATTTGCTAACTCGAGAAACTCATAGTGGGAATGACTGTCACGACATTAAGGTGGACATACAGTGGCACATCGGTTCTGTAGGACTGGCCATAGCAAGAATGATAAAGGCCTAAAGAAATGGGAGCAGCCGGCAGGAAATGTATGACTCTCATAAGGTAGCCAAATGCCTCGTCACTCTGCGAAATTTGTTTGATAACTCGAGGATATCGTCGTTAAAGTAACTCGGACAACGTTAAGGTGGACATGCTGTGCCATTTCGCTTCTACAGGACTGGCCGCAATACGAATTAAAGGGAGGAAAGTTTCAAAGAAAGGGGAGCAGAAGGCAGCAGTAACTATGACTCTCTTGAGGTAGCCAAATGCCTCGTCCTCCTTCGAAGTACATTTGCTAACTCGAGAAACTCGTAGTGGGAGTAACTGTGACGACGTTAAGGTGGACATACAGTGGCATATCGGTCCTGTTGGACTGGCCATAGCAAGAATGATAAATGCCTAAAGAAATGGGAGCATCCGGCAGGAGAATGTATGACTCTCTTAAGGTAGCCAAATGCCTCGTCACTCTGCGAAATTTACTTGAAAACTCGTCGATATCGTCGTTGGAGTAACACAGACAACGTTAAGGTGGACAAGTTGCAGCATTTCGCTTCTGATTGGACATTCCGCAGTACGAAATAAAGAGAGGAAAGATTCAAAGGAAGGGGAGCATCTGGCTGTAGTAACTATGACTCTCTTAAGGTAGTCAAATGCCTCGTCATCCGGCGAAGTACATTTGCTAACTCGAGTAACTCGTAGTGGGAATAACTGTGACGACGTTAAGAAGGACACACAGTTGCATATCGGTTCTGTAGGACTGGCCATAGCTAGAATGATAAAGGCCTAAAGATATGGGAGCAGCTGGCAGGAGTAACTATGACTCTCTTAAGGTAGCCAAATGCCTCGTCACTCTGCGAAATTTATTGGAAAACTCGAGGATATCGTCGTTGGAGTAACTCAGACAACGTTAAGGTGGTCATGCTGTACCATTTTGCTTCTGCAGGACTGGCCGCAATACCAATTAAAGGGAGGAATGATTCAAAGAAAGGGGAGCAGCGGGCAGCAGTAACTATGACTCTCTTAAGGTAGCCAAATGCCTCGTCACTCTGCGATATTTATTTGAAAACTCGTGGATATCGTCGTTGGAGTAACTCAGACAACGTTAAGGTGGAAAATTGCAGCATTTCGCTTCTGATTGGACATTCCGCAGAACGAATTAAAGAGAGAAAAGATTCAAATGAAGGGGAGCATCTGGCTGCATTAACGGTGACTCTCTTAAGGTAGCCGAATGCCTCGTCATCCGTCGAAGTACATTTGCTAATTCGAGACTCATAGTGGGAATAACTGTGACGACATTAAGGTGGACATACAGTGGCATATCGGTTCTGTAGGACTAGCCATAGTAAGAATGATAAAAGCCTAAAGAAATGGGAGCAGCTAGCAGGAGTAACTATGACTCTCTTAAGGTAACCAAATGCCTCGTCACTCTGCGAAATTTATTTGAAAACTCGAGGATATCGTCGTTGGAGTAACTCAGACAACGTAAGGGTGGTCATGCTGTACCATTTCGCTTCTGCAGGACTGGACGCAATACCAATTAAAGAGAGGAAAGATTCAAAGAAGTGGGAGCAGCGGGCAGCAGTGACTATGACTCTCTTAAGTTAGCCAAATGCCTCGTCACTCTGCGAAATTTATTTGAAAACTCGTCGATATCGTCGTTGGAGTAACTCAGACAACGTTAAGGTGGACAAGTTGCAGCATTTCGCTGCTGATTGGACATTCCGCAGTACGAATTAAAGAGAGGAAAGATTCAAAGGAAGAGGAGCATCTGGCTGCAGTAACTATGACTCTCTTAAGGTAGCCAAATGCCTCGTCCACCTTCGAAGTACATTTGCTAACTCGAGAAACTCGTAGTGGGAGTAACTGTGACGACGTTAAGGTGAACATACAGTGGCATATCGGTTCTGTAGGACTGGCCATAGCAAGAATGATAAAGGCCTAAAGAAATGGGAGCAGCCGGCAGGAAATGTATGACTCTCATAAGGTAGCCAAATGCCTCGTCACTCTGCGAAATTTGTTTGATAACTCGAGGATATCGTCGTTAAAGTAACTCGGACAACGTTAAGGTGGACATGCTGTGCCATTTCGCTTCTACAGGACTGGCCGCAATACGAATTAAAGGGAGGAAAGTTTCAAAGAAAGGGGAACAGAAGGCAGCAGTAACTATGACTCTCTTGAGGTAGCCAAATGCCTCGTCACTCTGCGAAATTTATTTGAAAACTCGTCGATATCGTCGTTGGAGTAACTCAGACAACGTTAAGTTGGACAAGTTGCAGCATTTCGCATCTGATTAGACATTCCGCAGTACGAATTAAAGAGAGGAAAGATTCAAAGGAAGAGGAGCATCTGGCTGCAGTAACTATGACTCTCTTAAGGTAGCCAAATGCCTCGTCCTCCTTCGAAGTACATTTGCTAACTCGAGAAACTCGTAGTGGGAGTAACTGTGACGACGTTAAGGTGGACATACAGTGGCATATCGGTCCTGTTGGACTGGCCATAGCAAGAATGATAAATGCCTAAAGAAATGGGAGCAGCCGGCAGGAGAATGTATGACTCTCTTAAGGTAGCCAAATGCCTCGTCACTCTGCGACATTTGTTTTAAGACTCGAGGATATCGTCGTTGGAGTAACTCAGACAACGTTAAGGTGGACATGCTGTACCATTTTGCTTCTGCAGGACTGGCCGCAATACCAATTAAAGAGAGGAATGATTCAAAGAAAGGAGAGCAGCGGGCAGCAGTAACTATGACTCTCTTAAGGTACTCAAATGCCTCGTCATCCGGCGAAGTACATTTGCTAACTCGAGTAACTCGTAGTGGGAATAACTGTGACGACGTTAAGAAGGACGCACAGTTGCATATCGGTTCTGTAGGACTGGCCATAGCTAGAATGATAAAGACCTAAAGAAATGGGAGCAGCTGGCAGGAGTAACTATGACTCTCTTAAGGTAGCCAAATGCCTCGTCACTCTGCGAAATTTATTGGAAAACTCGAGGATATCGTCGTTGGAGTAACTCAGACAACGTTAAGGTGGTCATGCTGTACCATTTTGCTTCTGCAGGACTGGCCGCAATACCAATTAAAGAGAGGAATGATTCAAAGAAAGGGGAGCAGCGGGCAGCAGTAACTATGACTCTCTTAAGGTAGCCAAATGCCTCGTCACTCTGCGATATTTATTTGAAAACTCGTGGATATCGTCGTTGGAGTAACTCAGACAACGTTAAGGTAGAAAATTGCAGCATTTCGCTTCTGATTGGACATTCCGCAGAACGAATTAAAGAGAGAAAAGATTCAAATGAAGGGGAGCATCTGGCTGCATTAACGGTGACTCTCTTAAGGTAGCCGAATGCCTCGTCATCCGTCGAAGTACATTTGCTAATTCGAGACTCATAGTCGGAATAACTGTGACGACATTAAGGTGGACATACAGTGGCATATCGGTTCTGTAGGACTAGCCATAGTAAGAATGATAAAAGCCTAAAGAAATGGGAGCAGCTAGCAGGAGTAACTATGACTCTCTTAAGGTAGCCAAATGCCTCGTCACTCTGCGAAATTTATTTGAAAACTCGAGGATATCGTCGTTGGAGTAACTCAGACAACGTAAGGGTGGTCATGCTGTACCATTTCGCTTCTGCAGGACTGGACGCAATACCAATTAAAGAGAGGAAAGATTCAAAGAAGTGGGAGCAGCGGGCAGCAGTGACTATGACTCTCTTAAGTTAGCCAAATGCCTCGTCACTCTGCGAAATTTATTTGAAAACTCGTCGATATCGTCGTTGGAGTAACTCAGACAACGTTAAGGTGGACAAGTTGCAGCATTTCGCTGCTGATTGGACATTCCGCAGTACGAATTAAAGAGAGGAAAGATTCAAAGGAAGAGGAGCATCTGGCTGCAGTAACTATGACTCTCTTAAGGTAGCCAAATGCCTCGTCCTCCTTCGAAGTACATTTGCTAACTCGAGAAACTCGTAGTGGGAGTAACTGTGACGACGTTAAGGTGAACATACAGTGGCATATCGGTTCTGTAGGACTGGCCATAGCAAGAATGATAAAGGACTAAAGAAATGGGAGCAGCCGGCAGGAGAATGTATGACTCTCTTAAGGTAGCCAAATGCCTCGTCACACTGCGAAATTTGTTTGAAGACTCGAGGATATCGTCGTTGGAGTAACTCAGACAACGTTAAGGTGGACATGCTGTACCATTTCGCTTCTGCAGGACTGGCCGCAATACCAATTAAAGAGAGGAAAGATTCAAAGAAGGGGGAGCAGCGGGCAGCAGTGACTATGACTCTCTTAAGTTAGCCAAATGCCTCGTCACTCTGCGAAATTTATTTGAAAACTCGTCGATATCGTCGTTGGAGTAACTCAGACAACGTTAAGGTGGACAAGTTGCAGCATTTCGCTACTGATTGGACATTCCGCAGTACGAATTAAAGAGTGCAAAGATTCAAAGGAAACGGAGCATCTGGCTGCAGTAACTATGAGTCTCTTAAGGTAGCCAAATGCCTCGTCATCCGGCGAAGTACATTTGCTAACTCAAGGAACACGTAGTGGGAGTATCTGTGACGACGTTAAGGTGGACATACAGTGGCATAATGCTTCTGTAGGACTGGTAATAGCAAGAATGATAAAGGCCTAAGGAAATGGGAGCAGCCGGCAGGAGTAACTATGACTCTCTTAAGGTAGCCAAATGCCTCGTCACTCTTCGAAATTTATTTGAAAACTCGAGGATATCGTCGTTGGAGTAACTCAGACAACGTTAAGGTGGACAAGTTGCAGCATTTCGCTGCTGATTGGACATTCCGCAGTACGAATTAAAGAGAGGAAAGATTCAAAGGAAGAGGAGCATCTGGCTGCAGTAACTATGACTCTCTTAAGGTAGCCAAATGCCTCGTCCTCCTTCGAAGTACATTTGCTAACTCGAGAAACTCGTAGTGGGAGTAACTGTGACGACGTTAAGGTGGACATACAGTGGCATATTGGTTCTGTAGGACTGGCCATAGCAAGAATGATAAAGGCCTAAAGAAATGGGAGCAGCCGGCAGGAGAATGTATGACTCTCTTAAGGTAGCCAAATGCCTCGTCACACTGCGAAATTTGTTTGAAGACTCGAGGATATCGTCGTTGGAGTAACTCAGACAACGTTAAGGTGGACATGCTGTACCATTTCGCTTCTGCAGGACTGGCCGCAATACGAATTAAAGAGAGGAAAGATTCAAAGAAGGGGGAGCAGCGGGCAGCAGTAACTATGACTCTCTTAAGTTAGCCAAATGCCTCGTCACTCTGCGAAATTTACTTGAAAACTCGTCGATATCGTCGTTGGAGTAACACAGACAACGTTAAGGTGGACAAATTGCAGCATTTCGCTTCTGATTGGACATTCCGCAGTACGAAATAAATAGAGGAAAGATTCAAAGGAAGGGGAGCATCTGGCTGTAGTAACTATGACTCTCTTAAGGTAGTCAAATGCCTCGTCATCCGGCGAAGTACATTTGCTAACTCGAGTAACTCGTAGTGGGAATAACTGTGACGACGTTAAGAAGGACACACAGTTGCATATCGGTTCTGTAGGACTGGCCATAGCTAGAATGATAAAGGCCTAAAGAAATGGGAGCAGCTGGCAGGAGTAACTATGACTCTCTCAAGGTAGCCAAATGCCTCGTCACTCTGCGAAATTTATTGGAAAACTCGAGGATATCGTCGTTGGAGTAACTCAGACAACGTTAAGGTGGTCATGATGTACCATTTCGCTTCTGCAGGACTGGCCGCAATACGAACTAAAGAGAGGAAAGATTCAAAGAAAGGGGAGCAGCGGGCAGCAGTAACTATGACTCTCTTAAGGTAGCCAAATGCCTCGTCACTCTGCGAAATTTGTTTGAAAACTCGAGGATGTCGTCGTTGGTGTAACTCAGACAACGTTAAGGTGGACATGCTGTACTATTTCGGTTCTGCAGGACTGGCCGCAATACGAATGAAAGAGAGGAAAGATTCAAAAAAGGGGGTGCAGCGAGCAGCAGTAACTATGACTCTCTTAAGTTAGAAAAATGCCTCGTCACTCTGCGAAATTCATTCGGAAACTCGTGGATATCGTCGTTGGAGTAACTCAGACAACGTTAAGGTGGACAAGGTGCAGCATTTCGCTACTGATTGGACATTCCGCAGTACGAATTAAAGAGAGGTAAGATTCAAAGGAAGGGGAGCATATGGCTGCTGTAACTGTGACTCTCTTAAGGTAGCCAAATGCCTCGCCATCCGTCGAAGTACATTTGCTAACTCGAGAAACTCATAGTGGGAATGACTGTCACGACATTAAGGTGGACATACAGTGGCATATCGGTTCTGTAGGACTGGCCATAGCAAGAATGATAAAGGCCTAAAGAAATGGGAGCAGCCGGCAGGAAATGTATGACTCTCATAAGGTAGCCAAATGCCTCGTCACTCTGCGAAATTTGTTTGATAACTCGAGGATATCGTCGTTAAAGTAACTCGGACAACGTTAAGGTGGACATGCTGTGCCATTTCGCTTCTACAGGACTGGCCGCAATACGAATTAAAGGGACGAAAGTTTCAAAGAAAGGGGAGCAGAAGGCAGCAGTAACTATGACTTCTTGAGGTAGCCAAATGCCTCGTCACTCTGCGAAATTTATTTGAAAACTCGTCGATATCGTCGTTGGAGTAACTCAGACAACGTTAAGTTGGACAAGTTGCAGCATTTAGCATCTGATTAGACATTCCGCAGTACGAATTAAAGAGAGGATAGATTCAAAGGAAGAGAAGCATCTGGCTGCAGTAACTATGACTCTCTTAAGGTAGCCAAATGCCTCGTCCTCCTTCGAAGTACATTTGCTAACTCGAGAAACTCGTAGTGGGAGTAACTGTGACGACGTTCAGGTGGACATACAGTGGCATATCGGTCCTGTTGGACTGGCCATAGCAAGAATGATAAATGCCTAAAGAAATGGGAGCATCCGGCAGGAGAATGTATGACTCTCTTAAGGTAGCCAAATGCCTCGTCACTCTGCGAAATTTACTTGAAAACTCGTCGATATCGTCGTTGGAGTAACACAGACAACGTTAAGGTGGACAAGTTGCAGCATTTCGCTTCTGATTGGACATTCCGCAGTACGAAATAAAGAGAGGAAAGATTCAAAGGAAGGGGAGCATCTGGCTGTAGTAACTATGACTCTCTTAAGGTAGTCAAATGCCTCGTCATCCGGCGAAGTACATTTGCTAACTCGAGTAACTCGTAGTGGGAATAACTGTGACGACGTTAAGAAGGACACACAGTTGCATATCGGTTCTGTAGGACTGGCCATAGCTAGAATGATAAAGGCCTAAAGATATGGGAGCAGCTGGCAGGAGTAACTATGACTCTCTTAAGGTAGCCAAATGCCTCGTCACTCTGCGAAATTTATTGGAAAACTCGAGGATATCGTCGTTGGAGTAACTCAGACAACGTTAAGGTGGTCATGCTGTAACATTTTGCTTCTGCAGGACTGGCCGCAATACCAATTAAAGGGAGGAATGATTCAAAGAAAGGGGAGCAGCGGGCAGCAGTAACTATGACTCTCTTAAGGTAGCCAAATGCCTCGTCACTCTGCGATATTTATTTGAAAACTCGTGGATATCGTCGTTGGAGTAACTCAGACAACGTTAAGGTGGAAAATTGCAGCATTTCGCTTCTGATTGGACATTCCGCAGAACGAATTAAAGAGAGAAAAGATTCAAATGAAGGGGAGCATCTGGCTGCATTAACGGTGACTCTCTTAAGGTAGCCGAATGCCTCGTCATCCGTCGAAGTACATTTGCTAATTCGAGACTCATAGTGGGAATAACTGTGACGACATTAAGGTGGACATACAGTGGCATATCGGTTCTGTAGGACTAGCCATAGTAAGAATGATAAAAGCCTAAAGAAATGGGAGCAGCTAGCAGGAGTAACTATGACTATCTTAAGGTAGCCAAATGCCTCGTCACTCTGCGAAATTTATTTGAAAACTCGAGGATATCGTCGTTGGAGTAACTCAGACAACGTAAGGGTGGTCATGCTGTACCATTTCGCTTCTGCAGGACTGGACGCAATACCAATTAAAGAGAGGAAAGATTCAAAGAAGTGGGAGCAGCGGGCAGCAGTGACTATGACTCTCTTAAGTTAGCCAAATGCCTCGTCACTCTGCGAAATTTATTTGAAAACTCGTCGATATCGTCGTTGGAGTAACTCAGACAACGTTAAGGTGGACAAGTTGCAGCATTTCGCTGCTGATTGGACATTTCGCAGTACGAATTAAAGAGAGGAAAGATTCAAAGGAAGAGGAGCATCTGGCTGCAGTAACTATGACTCCCTTAAGGTAGCCAAATGCCTCGTCCTCCTTCGAAGTACATTTGCTAACTCGAGAAACTCGTAGTGGGAGTAACTGTGACGACGTTAAGGTGAACATACAGTGGCATATCGGTTCTGTAGGACTGGCCATAGCAAGAATGATAAAGGCCTAAAGAAATGGGAGCAGCCGGCAGGAAATGTATGACTCTCATAAGGTAGCCAAATGCCTCGTCACTCTGCGAAATTTGTTTGATAACTCGAGGATATCGTCGTTAAAGTAACTCGGACAACGTTAAGGTGGACATGCTGTGCCATTTCGCTTCTACAGGACTGGCCGCAATACGAATTAAAGGGAGGAAAGTTTCAAAGAAAGGGGAACAGAAGGCAGCAGTAACTATGACTCTCTTGAGGTAGCCAAATGCCTCGTCACTCTGCGAAATTTATTTGAAAACTCGTCGATATCGTCGTTGGAGTAACTCAGACAACGTTAAGTTGGACAAGTTGCAGCATTTCGCATCTGATTAGACATTCCGCAGTACGAATTAAAGAGAGGAAAGATTCAAAGGAAGAGGAGCATCTGGCTGCAGTAACTATGACTCTCTTAAGGTAGCCAAATGCCTCGTCCTCCTTCGAAGTACATTTGCTAACTCGAGAAACTCGTAGTGGGAGTAACTGTGACGACGTTAAGGTGGACATACAGTGGCATATCGGTCCTGTTGGACTGGCCATAGCAAGAATGATAAATGCCTAAAGAAATGGGAGCAGCCGGCAGGAAAATGTATGACTCTCTTAAGGTAGCCAAATGCCTCGTCACTCTGCGACATTTGTTTTAAGACTCGAGGATATCGTCGTTGGAGTAACTCAGACAACGTTAAGGTGGACATGCTGTACCATTTTGCTTCTGCAGGACTGGCCGCAATTCCAATTAAAGAGAGGTATGATTCAAAGAAAGGGGAGCAGCGGGCAGCAGTAACTATGACTCTCTTAAGGTAGTCAAATGCCTCGTCATCCGGCGAAGTACATTTGCTAACTCGAGTAACTCGTAGTGGGAATAACTGTGACGACGTTAAGAAGGACGCACAGTTGCATATCGGTTCTGTAGGACTGGCCATAGCTAGAATGATAAAGACCTAAAGAAATGGGAGCAGCTGGCAGGAGTAACTATGACTCTCTTAAGGTAGCCAAATGCCTCGTCACTCTGCGAAATTTATTGGAAAACTCGAGGATATCGTCGTTGGAGTAACTCAGACAACGTTAAGGTGGTCATGCTGTACCATTTTGCTTCTGCAGGACTGGCCGCAATACCAATTAAAGAGAGGAATGATTCAAAGAAAGGGGAGCAGCGGGCAGCAGTAACTATGACTCTCTTAAGGTAGCCAAATGCCTCGTCACTCTGCGATATTTATTTGAAAACTCGTGGATATCGTCGTTGGAGTAACTCAGACAACGTTAAGGTAGAAAATTGCAGCATTTCGCTTCTGATTGGACATTCCGCAGAACGAATTAAAGAGAGAAAAGATTCAAATGAAGGGGAGCATCTGGCTGCATTAACGGTGACTCTCTTAAGGTAGCCGAATGCCTCGTCATCCGTCGAAGTACATTTGCTAATTCGAGACTCATAGTGGGAATAACTGTGACGACATTAAGGTGGACATACAGTGGCATATCGGTTCTGTAGGACTAGCCATAGTAAGAATGATAAAAGCCTAAAGGAATGGGAGCAGCTAGCAGGAGTAACTATGACTCTCTTAAGGTAGCCAAATGCCTCGTCACTCTGCGAAATTTATTTGAAAACTCGAGGATATCGTCGTTGGAGTAACTCAGACAACGTAAGGGTGGTCATGCTGTACCATTTCGCTTCTGCAGGACTGGACGCAATACCAATTAAAGAGAGGAAAGATTCAAAGAAGTGGGAGCAGCGGGCAGCAGTGACTATGACTCTCTTAAGTTAGCCAAATGCCTCGTCACTCTGCGAAATTTATTTGAAAACTCGTGGATATCGTCGTTGGAGTAACTCAGACAACGTTAAGGTGGACAAGTTGCAGCATTTCGCTGCTGATTGGACATTCCGCAGTACGAATTAAAGAGAGGAAAGATTCAAAGGAAGAGGAGCATCTGGCTGCAGTAACTATGACTCTCTTAAGGTAGCCAAATGCCTCGTCCTCCTTCGAAGTACATTTGCTAACTCGAGAAACTCGTAGTGGGAGTAACTGTGACGACGTTAAGGTGAACATACAGTGGCATATCGGTTCTGTAGGACTGGCCATAGCAAGAATGATAAAGGCTTAAAGAAATGGGAGCAGCCGGCAGGAGAATGTATGACTCTCTTAAGGTAGCCAAATGCCTCGTCACACTGCGAAATTTGTTTGAAGACTCGAGGATATCGTCGTTGGAGTAACTCAGACAACGTTAAGGTGGACATGCTGTACCATTTCGCTTCTGCAGGACTGGCCGCAATACCAATTAAAGAGAGGAAAGATTCAAAGAAGGGGGAGCAGCGGGCAGCAGTGACTATGACTCTCTTAAGTTAGCCAAATGCCTCGTCACTCTGCGAAATTTATTTGAAAACTCGTCGATATCGTCGTTGGAGTAACTCAGACAACGTTAAGGTGGACAAGTTGCAGCATTTCGCTACTGATTGGACATTCCGCAGTACGAATTAAAGAGTGCAAAGATTCAAAGGAAACGGAGCATCTGGCTGCAGTAACTATGAGTCTCTTAAGGTAGCCAAATGCCTCGTCATCCGGCGAAGAACATTTGCTAACTCAAGAAACACGTAATGGGAGTATCTGTGACGACGTTAAGGTGGACATACAGTGGCATAATGCTTCTGTAGGACTGGTAATAGCAAGAATGATAAAGGCCTAAGGAAATGGGAGCAGCCGGCAGGAGTAACTATGACTCTCTTAAGGTAGCCAAATGCCTCGTCACTCTGCGAAATTTATTTGAAAACTCGAGGATATCGTCGTTGGAGTAACTCAGACAACGTTAAGGTGGACAAGTTGCAGCATTTCGCTGCTGATTGGACATTCCGCAGTACGAATTAAAGAGAGGAAAGATTCAAAGGAAGAGGAGCATCTGGCTGCAGTAACTATGACTCTCTTAAGGTAGCCAAATGCCTCGTCCTCCTTCGAAGTACATTTGCTAACTCGAGAAACTCGTAGTGGGATTAACTGTGACGACGTTAAGGTGGACATACAGTGGCATATCGGTTCTGTAGGACTGGCCATAGCAAGAATGATAAAGGCCTAAAGAAATGGGAGCAGCCGGCAGGAGAATGTATGACTCTCTTAAGGTAGCCAAATGCCTCGTCACACTGCGAAATTTGTTTGAAGACTCGAGGATATCGTCGTTGGAGTAACTCA
The DNA here is from genome assembly GCF_021461395.2 of Schistocerca americana. Taxonomy (NCBI): domain Eukaryota; kingdom Metazoa; phylum Arthropoda; class Insecta; order Orthoptera; family Acrididae; genus Schistocerca; species Schistocerca americana. The sequence goes on from NC_060123.1 coordinate 711,555,385, forward strand.
GACAACGTTAAGGTGGACATGCTGTACCATTTCGCTTCTGCAGGACTGGCCGCAATACGAATTAAAGAGAGGAAAGATTCAAAGAAGGGGGAGCAGCGGGCAGCAGTAACTATGACTCTCTTAAGTTAGCCAAATGCCTCGTCACTCTGCGAAATTTACTTGAAAACTCGTCGATATCGTCGTTGGAGTAACACAGACAACGTTAAGGTGGACAAATTGCAGCATTTCGCTTCTGATTGGACATTCCGCAGTACGAAATAAATAGAGGAAAGATTCAAAGGAAGGGGAGCATCTGGCTGTAGTAACTATGACTCTCTTAAGGTAGTCAAATGCCTCGTCATCCGGCGAAGTACATTTGCTAACTCGAGTAACTCGTAGTGGGAATAACTGTGACGACGTTAAGAAGGACACACAGTTGCATATAGGTTCTGTAGGACTGGCCATAGCTAGAATGATAAAGGCCTAAAGAAATGGGAGCAGCTGGCAGGAGTAACTATGACTCTCTCAAGGTAGCCAAATGCCTCGTCACTCTGCGAAATTTATTGGAAAACTCGAGGATATCGTCGTTGGAGTAACTCAGACAACGTTAAGGTGGTCATGATGTACCATTTCGCTTCTGCAGGACTGGCCGCAATACGAACTAAAGAGAGGAATGATTCAAAGAAAGGGGAGCAGCGGGCAGCAGTAACTATGACTCTCTTAAGGTAGCCAAATGCCTCGTCACTCTGCGAAATTTGTTTGAAAACTCGAGGATGTCGTCGTTGGTGTAACTCAGACAACGTTAAGGTGGACATGCTGTACTATTTCGGTTCTGCAGGACTGGCCGCAATACGAATGAAAGAGAGGAAAGATTCAAAAAAGGGGGTGCAGCGAGCAGCAGTAACTATGACTCTCTTAAGTTAGCCAAATGCCTCGTCACTCTGCGAAATTCATTTGGAAACTCGTGGATATCGTCGTTGGAGTAACTCAGACAACGTTAAGGTGGACAAGTTGCAGCATTTCGCTACTGATTGGACATTCCGCAGTACGAATTAAAGAGAGGTAAGATTCAAAGGAAGGGGAGCATATGGCTGCAGTAACTGTGACTCTCTTAAGGTAGCCAAATGCCTCGCCATCCGTCGAAGTACATTTGCTAACTCGAGAAACTCATAGTGGGAATGACTGTCACGACATTAAGGTGGACATACAGTGGCATATCGGTTCTGTAGGACTGGCCATAGCAAGAATGATAAAGGCCTAAAGAAATGGGAGCAGCCGGCAGGAAATGTATGACTCTCATAAGGTAGCCAAATGCCTCGTCACTCTGCGAAATTTGTTTGATAACTCGAGGATATCGTCGTTAAAGTAACTCGGACAACGTAAAGGTGGACATGCTGTGCCATTTCGCTTCTACAGGACTGGCCGCAATACGAATTAAAGGGAGGAAAGTTTCAAAGAAAGGGGAGCAGAAGGCAGCAGTAACTATGACTTCTTGAGGTAGCCAAATGCCTCGTCACTCTGCGAAATTTATTTGAAAACTCGTCGATATCGTCGTTGGAGTAACTCAGACAACGTTAAGTTGGACAAGTTGCAGCATTTCGCATCTGATTAGACATTCCGCAGTACGAATTAAAGAGAGGAAAGATTCAAAGGAAGAGAAGCATCTGGCTGCAGTAACTATGACTCTCTTAAGGTAGCCAAATGCCTCGTCCTCCTTCGAAGTACACTTGCTAACTCGAGAAACTCGTAGTGGGAGTAACTGTGACGACGTTAAGGTGGACATACAGTGGCATATCGGTCCTGTTGGACTGGCCATAGCAAGAATGATAAATGCCTAAAGAAATGGGAGCATCCGGCAGGAGAATGTATGACTCTCTTAAGGTAGCCAAATGCCTCGTCACTCTGCGAAATTTACTTGAAAACTCGTCGATATCGTCGTTGGAGTAACACAGACAACGTTAAGGTGGACAAGTTGCAGCATTTCGCTTCTGATTGGACATTCCGCAGTACGAAATAAAGAGAGGAAAGATTCAAAGGAAGGGGAGCATCTGGCTGTAGTAACTATGACTCTCTTAAGGTAGTCAAATGCCTCGTCATCCGGCGAAGTACATTTGCTAACTCGAGTAACTCGTAGTGGGAATAACTGTGACGACGTTAAGAAGGACACACAGTTGCATATCGGTTCTGTAGGACTGGCCATAGCTAGAATGATAAAGGCCTAAAGATATGGGAGCAGCTGGCAGGAGTAACTATGACTCTCTTAAGGTAGCCAAATGCCTCGTCACTCTGCGAAATTTATTGGAAAACTCGAGGATATCGTCGTTGGAGTAACTCAGACAACGTTAAGGTGGTCATGCTGTACCATTTTGCTTCTGCAGGACTGGCCGCAATACCAATTAAAGGGAGGAATGATTCAAAGAAAGGGGAGCAGCGGGCAGCAGTAACTATGACTCTCTTAAGGTAGCCAAATGCCTCGTCACTCTGCGATATTTATTTGAAAACTCGTGGATATCGTCGTTGGAGTAACTCAGACAACGTTAAGGTGGAAAATTGCAGCATTTCGCTTCTGATTGGACATTCCGCAGAACGAATTAAAGAGAGAAAAGATTCAAATGAAGGGGAGCATCTGGCTGCATTAACGGTGACTCTCTTAAGGTAGCCGAATGCCTCGTCATCCGTCGAAGTACATTTGCTAATTCGAGACTCATAGTGGGAATAACTGTGACGACATTAAGGTGGACATACAGTGGCATATCGGTTCTGTAGGACTAGCCATAGTAAGAATGATAAAAGCCTAAAGAAATGGGAGCAGCTAGCAGGAGTAACTATGACTCTCTTAAAGTAGCCAAATGCCTCGTCACTCTGCGAAATTTATTTGAAAACTCGAGGATATCGTCGTTGGAGTAACTCAGACAACGTAAGGGTGGTCATGCTGTACCATTTCGCTTCTGCAGGACTGGACGCAATACCAATTAAAGAGAGGAAAGATTCAAAGAAGTAGGAGCAGCGGGCAGCAGTGACTATGACTCTCTTAAGTTAGCCAAATGCCTCGTCACTCTGCGAAATTTATTTGAAAACTCGTCGATATCGTCGTTGGAGTAACTCAGACAACGTTAAGGTGGACAAGTTGCAGCATTTCGCTACTGATTGGACATTCCGCAGTACGAATTAAAGAGTGCAAAGATTCAAAGGAAACGGAGCATCTGGCTGCAGTAACTATGAGTCTCTTAAGGTAGCCAAATGCTTCGTCATCCGCCGAAGTACATTTGCTAACTCGAGAAACTCATAGTGGGAATGACTGTGACGACATTAAGGTGGACATACAGTGGCATATCGGTTCTGTAGGACTGGCCATAGCAAGAATGATAAAGGCCTAAAAAAATGGGAGCAGCCGGCAGGAAATGTATGACTCTCATAAGGTAGCCAAATGCCTCGTCACTCTGCGAAATTTGTTTGATAACTCGAGGATATCGTCGTTAAAGTAACTCGGACAACGTTAAGGTGGACATGCTGTGCCATTTCGCTTCTACAGGACTGGCCGCAATACGAATTAAAGGGAGGAAAGTTTCAAAGAAAGGGGAGCAGAAGGCAGCAGTAACTATGACTCTCTTGAGGTAGCCAAATGCCTCGTCACTCTGCGAAATTTATTTGAAAACTCGTCGATATCGTCGTTGGAGTAACTCAGACAACGTTAAGTTGGACAAGTTGCAGCATTTCGCATCTGATTAGACATTCCGCAGTACGAATAAAAGAGAGGAAAGATTCAAAGGAAGAGGAGCATCTGGCTGCAGTAACTATGACTCTCTTAAGGTAGCCAAATGCCTCGTCCTCCCTCGAAGTACATTTGCTAACTCGAGAAACTCGTAGTGGGAGTAACTGTGACGACGTTAAGGTGGACATACAGTGGCATATCGGTCCTGTTGGACTGGCCATAGCAAGAATGATAAATGCCTAAAGAAATGGGAGCAGCCGGCAGGAGAATGTATGACTCTCTTAAGGTAGCCAAATGCCTCGTCACTCTGCGACATTTGTTTTAAGACTCGAGGATATCGTCGTTGGAGTAACTCAGACAACGTTAAGGTGGACATGCTGTACCATTTTGCTTCTGCAGGACTGGCCGCAATACCAATTAAAGAGAGGAATGATTCAAAGAAAGGGGAGCAGCGGGCAGCAGTAACTATGACTCTCTTAAGGTAGTCAAATGCCTCGTCATCCGGCGAAGTACATTTGCTAACTCGAGTAACTCGTAGTGGGAATAACTGTGACGACGTTAAGAAGGACACACAGTTGCATATCGGTTCTGTAGGACTGGCCATAGCTAGAATGATAAAGGCCTAAAGAAATGGGAGCAGCTGGCAGGAGTAACTATGACTCTCTTAAGGTAGCCAAATGCCTCGTCACTCTGCGAAATTTATTGGAAAACTCGAGGATATCGTCGTTGGAGTAACTCAGACAACGTTAAGGTGGTCATGCTGTACCATTTTGCTTCTGCAGGACTGGCCGCAATACCAATTAAAGAGAGGAATGATTCAAAGAAAGGGGAGCAGCGGGCAGCAGTAACTATGACTCTCTTAAGGTAGCTAAATGCCTCGTCACTCTGCGGTATTTATTTGAAAACTCGTGGATATCGTCGTTGGAGTAACTCAGACAACGTTAAGGTGGAAAATTGCAGCATTTCGCTTCTGATTGGACATTCCGCAGAACGAATTAAAGAGAGAAAAGATTCAAATGAAGGGGAGCACCTGGCTGCATTAACTGTGACTCTCTTAAGGTAGCCGAATGCCTCGTCATCCGTCGAAGTACATTTGCTAATTCGAGACTCATAGTGGGAATAACTGTGACGACATTAAGGTGGACATACAGTGGCATATCGGTTCTGTAGGAGTGGCCATAGGAAGAATGATAAAGGCCTAAAGAAATGGGAGCAGCCGGCAGGAGAATGTATGACTCTCTTAAGGTAGCCAAATGCCTCGTCACACTGCGAAATTTGTTTGAAGACTCGAGGATATCGTCGTTGGAGTAACTCAGACAACGTTAAGGTGGACATGCTGTACCATTTCGCTTCTGCAGGACTGGCCGCAATACCAATTAAAGAGAGGAAAGATTCAAAGAAGGGGGAGCAGCGGGCAGCAGTAACTATGACTCTCTTAAGTTAGCCAAATGCCTCGTCACTCTGCGAAATTTACTTGAAAACTCGTCGATATCGTCGTTGGAGTAACTCAGACAACGATAAGGTGGACAAGTTGCAGCATTTCGCATCAGATTGGACATTCCGTAGTACGAATGAAAGAGAGGAAAGATTCAAATGAAAAGGAGCATCTGGCAGCAGTAACTATGACTCTCTTAAGGTAGCCAAATGCCTCGTCATCCGGCGAAGTACATTTGCTAACTCAAGAAACTCGCAGTGGGAGTATCTGTGACGACGTTAAGGTGGACATACAGTGGCATAATGCTTCTGTAGGACTGGTAATAGCAAGAATGATAAAGGCCTAAAGAAACGGGAGCAGCCGGCAGGAGTAACTATGACTCTCTTAAGGTAGCCAAATGCCTCGTCACTCTGCGAAATTTATTTGAAAACTCGAGGATATCGTCGTTGGAGTAACTCAGACAACGTTAAGGTGGACAAGTTGCAGCATTTCGCTGCTGATTGGACATTCCGCAGTACGAATTGAAGGGAGGAAAGATTCAAAGGAAGAGGAGCATCTGGCTGCAGTAACTATGACTCTCTTAAGGTAGCCAAATGCCTCGTCCTCCTTCGAAGTACATTTGCTAACTCGAGAAACTCGTAGTGGGAGTAACTGTGACGACGTTAAGGTGGACATACAGTGGCATATCGGTTCTGTAGGAGTGGCCATAGGAAGAATGATAAAGGCCTAAAGAAATGGGAGCAGCCGGCAGGAGAATGTATGACTCTCTTAAGGTAGCCAAATGCCTCGTCACACTGCGAAATTTGTTTGAAGACTCGAGGATATCGTCGTTGGAGTAACTCAGACAACGTTAAGGTGGACATGCTGTACCATTTCGCTTCTGCAGGACTGGCCGCAATACCAATTAAAGAGAGGAAAGATTCAAAGAAGGGGGAGCAGCGGGCAGCAGTAACTATGACTCTCTTAAGTTAGCCAAATGCCTCGTCACTCTGCGAAATTTACTTGAAAACTCGTCGATATCGTCGTTGGAGTAACACAGACAACGTTAAGGTGGACAAATTGCAGCATTTCGCTTCTGATTGGACATTCCGCAGTACGAAATAAATAGAGGAAAGATTCAAAGGAAGGGGAGCATCTGGCTGTAGTAACTATGACTCTCTTAAGGTAGTCAAATGCCTCGTCATCCGGCGAAGTACATTTGCTAACTCGAGTAACTCGTAGTGGGAATAACTGTGACGACGTTAAGAAGGACACACAGTTGCATATCGGTTCTGTAGGACTGGCCATAGCTAGAATGATAAAGGCCTAAAGAAATGGGAGCAGCTGGCAGGAGTAACTATGACTCTCTCAAGGTAGCCAAATGCCTCGTCACTCTGCGAAATTTATTGGGAAACTCGAGGATATCGTCGTTGGAGTAACTCAGACAACGTTATGGTGGTCATGATGTACCATTTCGCTTCTGCAGAACTGGCCGCAATACGAACTAAAGAGAGGAAAGATTCAAAGAAAGGGGAGCAGCGGGCAGCAATAACTATGACTCTCTTAAGGTAGCAAAATGCCTCGTCACTCTGCGAAATTTGTTTGAAAACTCGAGGATGTCGTCGTTGGTGTAACTCAGACAACGTTAAGGTGGACATGCTGTACTATTTCGGTTCTGCAGGACTGGCCGCAATACGAATGAAAGAGAGGAAAGATTCAAAGAGGGGGAGCAGCGAGCAGCAGTAACTATGACTCTCTTAAGTTAGCCAAATGCCTCGTCACTCTGCGAAATTCATTTGGAAACTCGCGGATATCGTCGTTGGAGTAACTCAGACAACGTTAAGGTGGACAAGTTGCTGCATTTCGCTACTGATTGGACATTCCGCAGTACGACTTAAAGAGAGGAAAGATTCAAAGGAAGGGGAGCATATGGCTGCAGTAACTGTGACTCTCTTAAGGTAGCCAAATGCCTCGTCATCCGTCGAAGTACATTTGCTAACTCGAGAAACTCATAGTGGGAATGACTGTCACGACATTAAGGTGGACATACAGTGGCATATCGGTTATGTAGGACTGGCCATAGCAAGAATGATAAAGGCCTAAAGAAATGGGAGCAGCCGGCAGGAGAATGTATGACTGTCATAAGGTAGCCAAATGCCTCGTCACTCTGCGAAATTTGTTTGATAACTCGAGGATATCGTCGTTAAAGTAACTCGGACAACGTTAAGATGGACATGCTGTGCCATTTCGCTTCTACAGGACTGGCCGCAATACGAATTAAAGGGAGGAAAGTCTCAAAGAAAGGGGAGCAGAAGGCAGCAGTAACTATGACTCTCTTAAGGTAGCCAAATGCCTCGTCCCTCTGCGAAATTTATTTGAAAACTCGTCGATATCGTCGTTGGAGTAACTCAGACAACGTTAAGTTGGACAAGTTGCAGCATTTCGCATCTGATTAGACATTCCGCAGTACGAATTAAAGAGAGGAAAGATTCAACGGAAGAGGAGCATCTGGCTGCAGTAACTATGACTCTCTTAAGGTGGCCAAATGCCTCGTCCTCCTTCGAAGCACATTTGCTAACTCGAGAAACTCGTAGTGGGAGTAACTGTGACGACGTTAAGGTGGACATACAGTGGCATATCGGTTCTGTAGGAGTGGCCATAGGAAGAATGATAAAGGCCTAAAGAAATGGGAGCAGCCGGCAGGAGAATGTATGACTCTCTTAAGGTAGCCAAATGCCTCGTCACACTGCGAAATTTGTTTGAAGACTCGAGGATATCGTCGTTGGAGTAACTCAGACAACGTTAAGGTGGACATGCTGTACCATTTCGCTTCTGCAGGACTGGCCGCAATACCAATTAAAGAGAGGAAAGATTCAAAGAAGGGGGAGCAGCGGGCAGCACTAACTATGACTCTCTTAAGTTAGCCAAATGCCTCGTCACTCTGCGAAATTTACTTGAAAACTCGTCGATATCGTCGTTGGAGTAACTCAGACAACGATAAGGTGGACAAGTTGCAGCATTTCGCATCAGATTGGACATTCCGTAGTACGAATGAAAGAGAGGAAAGATTCAAATGAAAAGGAGCATCTGGCAGCAGTAACTATGACTCTCTTAAGGTAGCCAAATGCCTCGTCATCCGGCGAAGTACATTTGCTAACTCAAGAAACTCGTAGTGGGAGTATCTGTGACGACGTTAAGGTGGACATACAGTGGCATAATGCTTCTGTAGGACTGGTAATAGCAAGAATGATAAAGGCCTAAAGAAACGGGAGCAGCCGGCAGGAGTAACTATGACTCTCTTAAGGTAGCCAAATGCCTCGTCACTCTGCGAAATTTATTTGAAAACTCGAGGATATCGTCGTTGGAGTAACTCAGACAACGTTAAGGTGGACAAGTTGCAGCATTTCGCTGCTGATTGGACATTCCGCAGTACGAATTAAAGGGAGGAAAGATTCAAAGGAAGAGGAGCATCTGGCTGCAGTAACTATGACTCTCTTAAGGTAGCCAAATGCCTCGTCCTCCTTCGAAGTACATTTGCTAACTCGAGAAACTCGTAGTGGGAGTAACTGTGACGACGTTAAGGTGGACATACAGTGGCATATCGGTTCTGTAGGAGTGGCCATAGGAAGAATGATAAAGGCCTAAAGAAATGGGAGCAGCCGGCAGGAGAATGTATGACTCTCTTAAGGTAGCCAAATGCCTCGTCACACTGCGAAATTTGTTTGAAGACTCGAGGATATCGTCGTTGGAGTAACTCAGACAACGTTAAGGTGGACATGCTGTACCATTTCGCTTCTGCAGGACTGGCCGCAATACCAATTAAAGAGAGGAAAGATTCAAAGAAGGGGGAGCAGCGGGCAGCAGTAACTATGACTCTCTTAAGTTAGCCAAATGCCTCGTCACTCTGCGAAATTTACTTGAAAACTCGTCGATATCGTCGTTGGAGTAACACAGACAACGTTAAGGTGGACAAATTGCAGCATTTCGCTTCTGATTGGACATTCCGCAGTACGAAATAAATAGAGGAAAGATTCAAAGGAAGGGGAGCATCTGGCTGTAGTAACTATGACTCTCTTAAGGTAGTCAAATGCCTCGTCATCCGGCGAAGTACATTTGCTAACTCGAGTAACTCGTAGTGGGAATAACTGTGACGACGTTAAGAAGGACACACAGTTGCATATCGGTTCTGTAGGACTGGCCATAGCTAGAATGATAAAGGCCTAAAGAAATGGGAGCAGCTGGCAGGAGTAACTATGACTCTCTCAAGGTAGCCAAATGCCTCGTCACTCTGCGAAATTTATTGGGAAACTCGAGGATATCGTCGTTGGAGTAACTCAGACAACGTTATGGTGGTCATGATGTACCATTTCGCTTCTGCAGAACTGGCCGCAATACGAACTAAAGAGAGGAAAGATTCAAAGAAAGGGGAGCAGCGGGCAGCAATAACTATGACTCTCTTAAGGTAGCAAAATGCCTCGTCACTCTGCGAAATTTGTTTGAAAACTCGAGGATGTCGTCGTTGGTGTAACTCAGACAACGTTAAGGTGGACATGCTGTACTATTTCGGTTCTGCAGGACTGGCCGCAATACGAATGAAAGAGAGGAAAGATTCAAAGAGGGGGAGCAGCGAGCAGCAGTAACTATGACTCTCTTAAGTTAGCCAAATGCCTCGTCACTCTGCGAAATTCATTTGGAAACTCGTGGATATCGTCGTTGGAGTAACTCAGACAACGTTAAGGTGGACAAGTTGCAGCATTTCGCTACTGATTGGACATTCCGCAGTACGACTTAAAGAGAGGAAAGATTCAAAGGAAGGGGAGCATATGGCTGCAGTAACTGTGACTCTCTTAAGGTAGCCAAATGCCTCGTCATCCGTCGAAGTACATTTGCTAACTCGAGAAACTCATAGTGGGAATGACTGTCACGACATTAAGGTGGACATACAGTGGCATATCGGTTATGTAGGACTGGCCATAGCAAGAATGATAAAGGCCTAAAGAAATGGGAGCAGCCGGCAGGAGAATGTATGACTGTCATAAGGTAGCCTAATGCCTCGTCACTCTGCGAAATGTGTTTGATAACTCGAGGATATCGTCGTTAAAGTAACTCGGACAACGTTAAGATGGACATGCTGTGCCATTTCGCTTCTACAGGACTGGCCGCAATACGAATTAAAGGGAGGAAAGTCTCAAAGAAAGGGGAGCAGAAGGCAGCAGTAACTATGACTCTCTTAAGGTAGCCAAATGCCTCGTCCCTCTGCGAAATTTATTTGAAAACTCGTCGATATCGTCGTTGGAGTAACTCAGACAACGTTAAGTTGGACAAGTTGCAGCATTTCGCATCTGATTAGACATTCCGCAGTACGAATTAAAGAGAGGAAAGATTCAACGGAAGAGGAGCATCTGGCTGCAGTAACTATGACTCTCTTAAGGTGGCCAAATGCCTCGTCCTCCTTCGAAGCACATTTGCTAACTCGAGAAACTCGTAGTGGGAGTAACTGTGACGACGTTAAGGTGGACATACAGTGGCATATCGGTTCTGTAGGACTGACCATAGCAAGAATGATAAAGGCCTAAAGAAATGGGAGCAGCCGGCAGGAGAATGTATGACTCTCTTAAGGTAGCCAAATGCCTCGTCACTCTGCGAAATTTGTTTTAAGACTCGAGGATATCGTCGTTGGAGTAACTCAGACAACGTTAAGGTGGACATGCTGTACCATTTCCCTTCTGCAGGACTGGCCGCAATACGAATTAAAGAGAGGAAAGATTCTAAGAAGGGGGAGCAGCGGGCAGCAGTAACTATGACTCTCTTAAGTTAGCCAAATGCCTCGTCACTCTGCGAAATTTACTTGAAAACTCGTCGATATCGTCGTTGGGGTAACACAGACAACGTTAAGGTGGACAAGTTGCAGCATTTCGCATCTGATTAGACATTCCGCAGTACGAATTAAAGAGAGGAAAGATTTAAAGGAAGAGGGGCATCTGGCTGCAGTAACTATGACTCTCTTAAGGTAGCCAAATGCCTCGTCCTCCTTCGAAGTACATTTGCTAACTCGAGTAACTCGTAGTGGGAATAACTGTGACGACGTTAAGAAGGACACACAGTTGCATATCGGTTCTGTAGGACTGGCCATAGCTAGAATGATAAAGGCCTAAAGAAATGGGAGCAGCTGGCAGGAGTAACTATGACTCTCTTAAGGTAGCCAAATGCCTCGTCACTCTGCGATATTTATTTGAAAACTCGTGGATATCGTCGTTGGAGTAACTCAGACAACGTTAAGGTGGAAAAATGCAGCATTTCGCTTCTGATTGGACATTCCGCAGAACGAATTAAAGAGAGAAAAGATTCAAATGAAGGGGAGCATCTGGCTGCATTAACTGTGACTCTCTTAAGGTAGCCAAATGCCTCGTCATCCGTCGAAGTACATTTGCTAATTCGAGACTCATAGTGGGAATAACTGTGACGACATTAAGGTGGACATACAGTGGCATATCGGTTCTGTAGGACTGGTAATAGCAAGAATGATAAAGGCCTAAAGAAATGGGAGCAGCTGGCAGGAGTAACTATGACTCTCTTAAGGTAGCCAAATGCCACGTCACTCTGCGAAATTTATTTGAAAACTCGGTGATATCGTCGTTGGAGAAACTCAGACAACGTTAAGGTGGACATGCTGTACCCTTTCGCTTCTGGAGGACTGGCCGCAATACGAATTAAAGGGAGGAAAGATTCAAAGAAAGAGGAGCAGCGGGCAGCAGTAACTATGACTCTCTTCTGGTAGCCAAATGCCTCGTCACTCTGCGAAAATTATTTGAAAACTCGTGGATATCGTCGTTGGAGTAACTCAGACAACGATAAGGTGGACAAGTTACAGCATTTCGCATCAGATTGGACATTCCGTAGTACGAATGAAAGAGAGGAAAGATTCAAATGAAAAGGAGCATCTGGCAGCAGTAACTATGACTCTCTTAAGGTAGCCAAATGCCTCGTCATCCGGCGAAGTACATTTGCTAACTCAAGAAACACGTAGTGGGAGTATCTGTGACGACGTTAAGGTGGACATACAGTGGCATAATGCTTCTGTAGGACTGGTAATAGCAAGAATGATAAAGGCCTAAAGAAATGGGAGCAGCCGGCAGGAGTAACTATGACTCTCTTAAGGTAGCCAAATGCCTCGTCACTCTGCGAAATTTATTTGAAAACTCGAGGATAACGTAGTTGGAGTAACTCAGACAACGTTAAGGTGGACAAGTTGCAGCATTTCGCTGCTGATTGGACATTCCACAGTACGAATTAAAGAGAGGAAAGATTCAAAGGAAGAGGAGCATCTGGCTGCAGTAACTATGACTCTCTTAAGGTAGCCAAATGCCTCGTCCTCCTTCGAAGTACATTTGCTAACTCGAGAAACTCGTAGTGGGAGTAACTGTGACGACGTTAAGGTGGACATACAGTGGCATATCGGTTCTATAGGACTGGCCATAGCAAGAATGATAAAGGCCTAAAGAAATTGGAGCAGCCGGCAGGAGAATGTATGACTCTCTTAAGGTAGCCAAATTCCTCGTCACACTGCGAAATTTGTTTGAAGACTCGACGATATCGTCGTTGGAGTAACTCAGACAACGTTAAGGTGGACATGCTGTACCATTTCGCTTCTGCAGGACTGGCCGCAATACGAATTAAAGAGAGGAAAGATTCAAAGAAGGGGGAGCAGCGGGCAGCAGTAACTATGACTCTCTTAAGTTAGCCAAATGCCTCGTCACTCTGCGAAATTTACTTGAAAACTCGTCGATATCGTCGTTGGAGTAACGCAGACAACGTTAAGGTGGACAAATTGCAGCATTTCGCTTCTGATTGGACATTCCGCAGTACGAAATAAATAGAGGAAAGATTCAAAGGAAGGGGAGCATCTGGCTGTAGTAACTATGACTCTCTTAAGGTAGTCAAATGCCTCGTCATCCGGCGAAGTACATTTGCTAACTCGAGTAACTCGTAGTGGGAATAACTGTGACGACGTTAAGAAGGACACACAGTTGCATATCGGTTCTGTAGGACTCTCCATAGCTAGAATGATAAAGGCCTAAAGAAATGGGAGCAGCTGGCAGGAGTAACTATGACTCTCTCAAGGTAGCCAAATGCCTCGTCACTCTGCGAAATTTATTGGGAAACTCGAGGATATCGTCGTTGGAGTAACTCAGACAACGTTAAGGTGGTCATGATGTACCATTTCGCTTCTGCAGAACTGGCCGCAATACGAACTAAAGAGAGGAAAGATTCAAAGAAAGGGGAGCAGCGGGCAGCAGTAACTATGACTCTCTTAAGGTAGCCAAATGCCTCGTCACTCTGCGAAATTTGTTTGAAAACTCGAGGATGTCGTCGATGGTGTAACTCAGACAACGTTAAGGTGGACATGCTGTACTATTTCGGTTCTGCAGGACTGGCCGCAATACGAATGAAAGAGAGGAAAGATTCAAAGAGGGGGAGCAGCGAGCAGCAGTAACTATGACTCTCTTAAGTTAGCCAAATGCCTCGTCACTCTGCGAAATTCATTTGGAAACTCGTGGATATCGTCGTTGGAGTAACTCAGACAACGTTAAGGTGGACAAGTTGCAGCATTTCGCTACTGATTGGACATTCCACAGTACGAATTAAAGAGAGGAAAGATTCAAAGGAAGGGTAGCATATGGCTGCAGTAACTGTGACTCTCTTAAGGTAGCCAAATGCCTCGTCATCCGTCGAAGTACATTTGCTAACTCGAGAAACTCATAGTGGGAATGACTGTCACGACATTAAGGTGGACATACAGTGGCATATCGGTTATGTAGGACTGGCCATAGCAAGAATGATAAAGGCCTAAAGAAATGGGAGCAGCCGGCAGGAGAATGTATGACTGTCATAAGGTAGCCAAATGCCTTGTCACTCTGCGAAATTTGTTTGATAACTCGAGGATACCGTCGTTAAAGTAACTCGGACAACGTTAAGATGGACATGCTGTGCCATTTCGCTTCTACAGGACTGGCCGCAATACGAATTAAAGGGAGGAAAGTCTCAAAGAAAGGGGAGCAGAAGGCAGCAGTAACTGTGACTCTCTTAAGGTGGCCAAATGCCTCGTCCTCCTTCGAAGCACATTTGCTAACTCGAGAAACTCGTAGTGGGAGTAACTGTGACGACGTTAAGGTGGACATACAGTGGCATATCGGTTCTGTAGGACTGGCCATAGCAAGAATGATAAAGGCCTAAAGAAATGGGAGCAGCCGGCAGGAGAATGTATGACTCTCTTAAAGTAGCCAAATGCCTCGTCACTCTGCGAAATTTGTTTTAAGACTCGAGGATATCGTCGTTGGAGTAACTCAGACAACGTTAAGGTGGACATGCTGTACCATTTCCCTTCTGCAGGACTGGCCGCAATACGAATTAAAGAGAGGAAAGATTCTAAGAAGGGGGAGCAGCGGGCAGCAGTAACTATGACTCTCTTAAGTTAGCCAAATGCCTCGTCACTCTGCGAAATTTACTTGAAAACTCGTCGATATCGTCGTTGGGGTAACACAGACAACGTTAAGGTGGACAAGTTGCAGCATTTCGCATCTGATTAGACATTCCGCAGTACGAATTAAAGAGAGGAAAGATTTAAAGGAAGAGGGGCATCTGGCTGCAGTAACTATGACTCTCTTAAGGTAGCCAAATGCCTCGTCCTCCTTCGAAGTACATTTGCTAACTCGAGTAACTCGTAGTGGGAATAACTGTGACGACGTTAAGAAGGACACACAGTTGCATATCGGTTCTGTAGGACTGGCCATAGCTAGAATGATAAAGGCCTAAAGAAATGGGAGCAGCTGGCAGGAGTAACTATGACTCTCTTAAGGTAGCCAAATGCCTCGTCACTCTGCGATATTTACTTGAAAACTCGTGGATATCGTCGTTGGAGTAACTCAGACAACGTTAAGGTGGAAAAATGCAGCATTTCGCTTCTGATTGGACATTCCGCAGAACGAATTAAAGAGAGAAAAGATTCAAATGAAGGGGAGCATCTGGCTGCATTAACTGTGACTCTCTTAAGGTAGCCAAATGCCTCGTCATCCGTCGAAGTACATATGCTAATTCGAGACTCATAGTGGGAATAACTGTGACGACATTAAGGTGGACATACAGTGGCATATCGGTTCTGTAGGACTGGTAATAGCAAGAATGATAAAGGCCTAAAGAAATGGGAGCAGCTGGCAGGAGTAACTATGACTCTCTTAAGGTAGCCAAATGCCACGTCACTCTGCGAAATTTATTTGAAAACTCGGTGATATCGTCGTTGGAGAAACTCAGACAACGTTAAGGTGGACATGCTGTACCCTTTCGCTTCTGGAGGACTGGCCGCAATACGAATTAAAGGGAGGAAAGATTCAAAGAAAGAGGAGCAGCGGGCAGCAGTAACTATGACTCTCTTCTGGTAGCCAAATGCCTCGTCACTCTGCGAAAATTATTTGAAAACTCGTGGATATCGTCGTTGGAGTAACTCAGACAACGATAAGGTGGACAAGTTACAGCATTTCGCATCAGATTGGACATTCCGTAGTACGAATGAAAGAGAGGAAAGATTCAAATGAAAAGGAGCATCTGGCAGCAGTAACTATGACTCTCTTAAGGTAGCCAAATGCCTCGTCATCCGGCGAAGTACATTTGCTAACTCAAGAAACACGTAGTGGGAGTATCTGTGACGACGTTAAGGTGGACATACAGTGGCATAATGCTTCTGTAGGACTGGTAATAGCAAGAATGATAAAGGCCTAAAGAAATGGGAGCAGCCGGCAGGAGTAACTATGACTCTCTTAAGGTAGCCAAATGCCTCGTCACTCTGCGAAATTTATTTGAAAACTCGAGGATATCGTAGTTGGAGTAACTCAGACAACGTTAAGGTGGACAAGTTGCAGCATTTCGCTGCTGATTGGACATTCCACAGTACGAATTAAAGAGAGGAAAGATTCAAAGGAAGAGGAGCATCTGGCTGCAGTAACTATGACTCTCTTAAGGTAGCCAAATGCCTCGTCCTCCTTCGAAGTACATTTGCTAACTCGAGAAACTCGTAGTGGGAGTAACTGTGACGACGTTAAGGTGGACATACAGTGGCATATCGGTTCTATAGGACTGGCCATAGCAAGAATGATAAAGGCCTAAAGAAATTGGAGCAGCCGGCAGGAGAATGTATGACTCTCTTAAGGTAGCCAAATTCCTCGTCACACTGCGAAATTTGTTTGAAGACTCGACGATATCGTCGTTGGAGTAACTCAGACAACGTTAAGGTGGACATGCTGTACCATTTCGCTTCTGCAGGACTGGCCGCAATACGAATTAAAGAGAGGAAAGATTCAAAGAAGGGGGAGCAGCGGGCAGCAGTAACTATGACTCTCTTAAGTTAGCCAAATGCCTCGTCACTCTGCGAAATTTACTTGAAAACTCGTCGATATCGTCGTTGGAGTAACGCAGACAACGTTAAGGTGGACAAATTGCAGCATTTCGCTTCTGATTGGACATTCCGCAGTACGAAATAAATAGAGGAAAGATTCAAAGGAAGGGGAGCATCTGGCTGTAGTAACTATGACTCTCTTAAGGTAGTCAAATGCCTCGTCATCCGGCGAAGTACATTTGCTAACTCGAGTAACTCGTAGTGGGAATAACTGTGACGACGTTAAGAAGGACACACAGTTGCATATCGGTTCTGTAGGACTGGCCATAGCTAGAATGATAAAGGCCTAAAGAAATGGGAGCAGCTGGCAGGAGTAACTATGACTCTCTCAAGGTAGCCAAATGCCTCGTCACTCTGCGAAATTTATTGGGAAACTCGAGGATATCGTCGTTGGAGTAACTCAGACAACGTTAAGGTGGTCATGATGTACCATTTCGCTTCTGCAGAACTGGCCGCAATACGAACTAAAGAGAGGAAAGATTCAAAGAAAGGGGAGCAGCGGGCAGCAGTAACTATGACTCTCTTAAGGTAGCCAAATGCCTCGTCACTCTGCGAAATTTGTTTGAAAACTCGAGGATGTCGTCGATGGTGTAACTCAGACAACGTTAAGGTGGACATGCTGTACTATTTCGGTTCTGCAGGACTGGCCGCAATACGAATGAAAGAGAGGAAAGATTCAAAGAGGGGGAGCAGCGAGCAGCAGTAACTATGACTCTCTTAAGTTAGCCAAATGCCTCGTCACTCTGCGAAATTCATTTGGAAACTCGTGGATATCGTCGTTGGAGTAACTCAGACAACGTTAAGGTGGACAAGTTGCAGCATTTCGCTACTGATTGGACATTCCACAGTACGAATTAAAGAGAGGAAAGATTCAAAGGAAGGGTAGCATATGGCTGCAGTAACTGTGACTCTCTTAAGGTAGCCAAATGCCTCGTCATCCGTCGAAGTACATTTGCTAACTCGAGAAACTCATAGTGGGAGTGACTGTCACGACATTAAGGTGGACATACAGTGGCATATCGGTTATGTAGGACTGGCCATAGCAAGAATGATAAAGGCCTAAAGAAATGGGAGCAGCCGGCAGGAGAATGTATGACTGTCATAAGGTAGCCAAATGCCTCGTCACTCTGCGAAATTTGTTTGATAACTCGAGGATACCGTCGTTAAAGTAACTCGGACAACGTTAAGATGGACATGCTGTGCCATTTCGCTTCTACAGGACTGGCCGCAATACGAATTAAAGGGAGGAAAGTCTCAAAGAAAGGGGAGCAGAAGGCAGCAGTAACTGTGACTCTCTTAAGGTGGCCAAATGCCTCGTCCTCCTTCGAAGCACATTTGCTAACTCGAGAAACTCGTAGTGGGAGTAACTGTGACGACGTTAAGGTGGACATACAGTGGCATATCGGTTCTGTAGGACTGGCCATAGCAAGAATGATAAAGGCCTAAAGAAATGGGAGCAGCCGGCAGGAGAATGTATGACTCTCTTAAAGTAGCCAAATGCCTCGTCACTCTGCGAAATTTGTTTTAAGACTCGAGGATATCGTCGTTGGAGTAACTCAGACAACGTTAAGGTGGACATGCTGTACCATTTCCCTTCTGCAGGACTGGCCGCAATACGAATTAAAGAGAGGAAAGATTCTAAGAAGGGGGAGCAGCGGGCAGCAGTAACTATGACTCTCTTAAGTTAGCCAAATGCCTCGTCACTCTGCGAAATTTACTTGAAAACTCGTCGATATCGTCGTTGGGGTAACACAGACAACGTTAAGGTGGACAAGTTGCAGCATTTCGCATCTGATTAGACATTCCGCAGTACGAATTAAAGAGAGGAAAGATTTAAAGGAAGAGGGGCATCTGGCTGCAGTAACTATGACTCTCTTAAGGTAGCCAAATGCCTCGTCCTCCTTCGAAGTACATTTGCTAACTCGAGTAACTCGTAGTGGGAATAACTGTGACGACGTTAAGAAGGACACACAGTTGCATATCGGTTCTGTAGGACTGGCCATAGCAAGAATGATAAAGGCCTAAAGAAATGGGAGCAGCCGGCAGGAGTAACTATGACTCTCTTAAGGTAGCCAAATGCCTCGTCACTCTGCGAAATTTATTTGAAAACTCGAGGATAACGTCGTTGGAGTAACTCAGACAACGTTAAGGTGGACATGCTGTACCCTTTCGCTTCTGGAGGACTGGCCGAAATACGAATTAAAGGGAGGAAAGATTCAAAGAAAGAGGAGCAGCGGGCAGCAGTAACTATGACTCTCTTCTGGTAGCCAAATGCCTCGTCACTCTGCGAAAATTATTTGAAAACTCGTGGATATCGTCGTTGGAGTAACTCAGACAACGATAAGGTGGACAAGTTGCAGCATTTCGCATCAGATTGGACATTCCGTAGTACGAATGAAAGAGAGGAGAGATTCAAATGAAGAGGAGCATCTGGCAGCAGTAACTATGACTCTCTTAAGGTAGCCAAATGCCTCGTCATCCGGCGAAGTACATTTGCTAACTCAAGAAACTCGTAGTGGGAGTATCTGTGACGACGTTAAGGTGGACATACAGTGGCATAATGCTTCTGTAGGACTGGCCATAGCAAGAATGATAAAGGCCTAAAGAAATGGGAGCAGCCGGCAGGACAATGTATGACTCTCATAAGGTAGCCAAATGCCTCGTGACTCTGCGAAATTTGTTTGTAAACTCGAGGATATCGTCGTTAAAGTAACTCGGACAACGTTAAGGTGGACATGCTGTGCTATTTCGCTTCTACAGGACTGGCCGCAATACGAATTAAAGGGAGGAAAGTTTCAAAGAAAGGGGAGCAGAAGGCAGCAGTAACTATGACTCTCTTAAGGTAGCCAAATGCCTCGTCACTCTGCGAAATTTATTTGAAAACTCGTCGATATCGTCGTTGGAGTAACTCAGACAACGGTTAGTTGGACAAGTAGCAGCATTTCGCATCTGATTGGACATTCCGCAGTAGGAATTAAAGAGAGGAAAGATTCAAAGGAAGAGGAGCATCTGGCTGCAGTAACTATGACTCTCTTAAGGTAGCCAAATGCCTCGTATTCCTTCGAAGTACATTTGCTAACTCGAGAAACTCGTAGTGGGAGTAACTGTGACGACGTTAAGGTGGACATACAGTGGCATATCGGTTCTGTAGGACTGGCCATAGCAAGAATGATAAAGGCCTAAAGAAATGGGAGCAGCTGGCAAGAGTAACTATGACTCTCTCAAGGTAGCCAAATGCCTCGTCACTCTGCGAAATCTATTGGAAAACTCGAGGATATCGTCGTTGGAGTAACTCAGACAACGTTAAGGTGGTCATGCTGTACCATTTCGCTTCTGCAGGACTGGCCGCAATACGAACTAAAGAGAGGAAAGATTCAAAGAAAGGGGAGCAGCGGGCCGCAGTAACTATGACTCTCTTAAGGTAGCCAAATGCCTCGTCACTCTGCGAAAATTATTTGAAAACTCGTCGATATCGTCGTTGGAGTAACTCAGACAACGTTAAGGTGGACATGCTGTACTATTTCGGTTCTAGAGGGATGGCCGCAATACGAATGAAAGAGAGGAAAGATTCAAAAAAGGGGGAGCAGCGAGCAGCAGTAACTATGACTCTCTTAAGTTAGCCAAATGCCTCGTCACTCTGCGAAATTCATTTGGAAACTCGTGGATATCGTCGTTGGAGTAACTCAGACAACGTTAAGGTGGACAAGTTGCAGCATTTCGCTACTGATTGAACATTCCGCAGTACGAATTAAAAAGAGGAAAGATTCAAAGGAAGGGGAGCATATGGCTGCAGTAACTGTGACTCTCTTAAGGTAGCCAAATGCCTCGTCACTCTGCGAAATTTATTTGAAAACTCGAGGATAACGTCGTTGGAGTAACTCAGACAACGTTAAGGTGGACATGCTGTACCCTTTCGCTTCTGGAGGACTGGCCGAAATACGAATTAAAGGGAGGAAAGATTCAAAGAGAGAGGAGCAGCGGGCAGCAGTAACTATGACTCTCTTCTGGTAGCCAAATGCCTCGTCACTCTGCGAAAATTATTTGAAAACTCGTGGATATCGTCGTTGGAGTAACTCAGACAACGATAAGGTGGACAAGTTGCAGCATTTCGCATCAGATTGGACATTCCGTAGTACGAATGAAAGAGAGGAGAGATTCAAATGAAGAGGAGCATCTGGCAGCAGTAACTATGACTCTCTTAAGGTCGCCAAATGCCTCGTCATCCGGCGAAGTACATTTGCTAACTCAAGAAACTCGTAGTGGGAGTATCTGTGACGACGTTAAGGTGGACATACAGTGGCATAATGCTTCTGTAGGACTGGCCATAGCAAGAATGATAAAGGCCTAAAGAAATGGGAGCAGCCGGCAGGACAATGTATGACTCTCATAAGGTAGCCAAATGCCTCGTGACTCTGCGAAATTTGTTTGTAAACTCGAGGACATCGTCGTTAAAGTAACTCGGACAACGTTAAGGTGGACATGCTGTGCTATTTCGCTTCTACAGGACTGGCCGCAATACGAATTAAAGGGAGGAAAGTTTCAAAGAAAGGGGAGCAGGAGGCAGCAGTAACTATGACTCTCTTAAGGTAGCCAAATGCCTCGTCACTCTGCGAAATTTATTTGAAAACTCGTCGATATCGTCGTTGGAGTAACTCAGACAACGGTTAGTTGGACAAGTAGCAGCATTTCGCATCTGATTGGACATTCCGCAGTAGGAATTGAAGAGAGGAAAGATTCAAAGGAAGAGGAGCATCTGGCTGCAGTAACTATGACTCTCTTAAGGTAGCAAAATGCCTCGTATTCCTTCGAAGTACATTTGCTAACTCGAGAAACTCGTAGTGGGAGTAACTGTGACGACGTTAAGGTGGACATACAGTGGCATATCGGTTCTGTAGGACTGGCCATAGCAAGAATGATAAAGGCCTAAAGAAATGGGAGCAGCTGGCAAGAGTAACTATGACTCTCTCAAGGTAGCCAAATGCCTCGTCACTCTGCGAAATCTATTGGAAAACTCGAGGATATCGTCGTTGGAGTAACTCAGACAACGTTAAGGTGGTCATGCTGTACCATTTCGCTTCTGCAGGACTGGCCGCAATACGAACTAAAGAGAGGAAAGATTCAAAGAAAGGGGAGCAGCGGGCAGCAGTAACTATCACACTCTTAAGGTAGCCAAATGCCTCGTCATCCGGCGAAGTACATTTGCTAACTCAAGAAACTCGTAGTGGGAGTATCTGTGACGACGTTAACGTGGACATACAGTGGCATAATGCTTCTGTAGGACTGGCCATAGCTAGAATGATAAAGGCCTAAAGAAATGGGAGCAGCCGGCAGGAGTAACTATGATGTCTTGATTAAGGTAGCCAAATGCCTCGTCACTCTGCGAAATTTATTTGAAAACTCGAGGATATCGTCGTTGGAGTAACTCAGACAACGTTAAGGTGGATATGCTGTGCCACTTCGCTTCTACAGGACTGGCCGCAATACGAATTAAAGGGAGGAAAGTTTCAAAGAAAGGGGAGCAGAAGGCAGCAGTAACTATGACTCTCTTAAGGTAGCCAAATGCCTCGTCACTCTGCGAAATTTATTTGAAAACTCGTCGATATCGTCGTTGGAGTAACTCAGACAACGTTAAGTTGGACAAGTTGCAGCATTTCGCATCTGATTAGACATTCCGCAGTACGAATTAAAGAGAGGAAAGATTCAAAGGAAGGGGAGTATATGGCTGCAGTAACTGTGACTCTCTTAAGGAAGCCAAATGCCTCGTCATCCGTCGAAGTACATTTGCTAACTCGAGAAACTCATAGTGGGAATGACTGTCACGACATTAAGGTGGACATACAGTGGCATATCGGTTCTGTAGGACTGGAAATAGCAAGAATGATAAAGGCCTAAAGAAATGGGAGCAGCCGGCAGGAGAATGTATGACTATCTTAAGGTAACCAAATGCCTCGTCACTCTGCGAAATTTGTTTGAAAACTCGAGGATATCGTCGTTGGAGTAACTCAGACAACGTAAGGGTGGTCATGCTGTACCATTTCGCTTCTGCAGGACTGGCCGCAATACCAATTAAAGAGAGGAAAGATTCAAAGAAGGGGGAACAGCGGGCAGCAGTGACTATGACTCTCTTAAGTTAGATAAATGCCTCGTCACTCTGCGAAATTTATTTGAAAACTCGTCGATATCGTCGTTGGAGTAACTCAGACAACGTTAAGGTGGACAAGTTGCAGCATTTCGCTACTGATTGGACATTCCGCAGTACGAATTAAAGAGAGCAAAGATTCAAAGGAAGGGGAGCATCTGGCTGCAGTAACTATGAGTCTCTTAAGGTAGCCAAATGCCTCGTCATCCGCCGAAGTACATTTGCTAACTCAAGAAACTCGTAGTGGGAGTATCTGTGACAACGTTAAGGTGTACATACAGTGGCATAATGCTTCTGTAGGACTGGCCATAGCAAGAATGATAAAGGCCTAAAGAAATGGGAGCAGCCGGCAGGAGTAACTATGACTCTCTTAAGGTAGCCAAATGCCTCGTCACTCTGCGGAATTTATTTGAAAACTCGAGGATATCGTCGTTGGAGTAACTCAGACAACGTTAAGGTGGACATGCTGTACCATTTCGCTTCTGCAGGACTGGCCGCAATACGAACTAGAGAGAGGAAAGATTCAAAGAAAGGGGAGCAGCGGTCAGCAGTAACTATGACTCTCTTAAGGTAGCCAAATGCCTCGTCACTCTGCGAAATTTATTTGAAAACTCGTCGATATCGTCGTTGGAGTAACTCAGACAACGGTAAGTTGGACAAGTTGCAGCATTTCACTTCAAACTGGACATTCCGCAGAACGAATTAAAGAGAGGAAAGATTCAAAGGGTGGGGAGCATATGGCTGCAGTAACTGTGACTCTCTTAAGGTAGCCAAATGCCTCGTCATCCGTCGAAGTACATTTGCTAACTCGAGAAACTCATAGTGGGAATGACTGTCACGACATTAAGGTGGACATACAGTGGCATATCTGTTCTGTAGGACTGGAAATAGCAAGAATGATAAAGGCCTAAAGAAATGGGAGCAGCCGGCAGGAGAATGTATGACTCTCTTAAGGTAACCAAATGCCTCGTCACTCTACGAAATTTGTTTGAAAACTCGAGGATATCGTCGTTGGAGTAACTCAGACAACGTAAGGGTGGTCATGCTGTACCATTTCGCTTCTGCAGGACTGGCCGCAATACCAATTAAAGAGAGGAAAGATTCAAAGAAGGGGGAACAGCGGGCAGCAGTGACTATGACTCTCTTAAGTTAGCCAAATGCCTCGTCACTCTGCGAAATTTATTTGAAAACTTGTCGATATCGTCGTTGGAGTAACTCAGACAACGTTAAGGTGGACAAGTTGCAGCATTTCGCTACTTATTGGACATTCCGCAGTACGAATTAAAGAGAGCAAAGATTCAAAGGAAGGTGAGCATCTGGCTTCAGTAACTATGAGTCTCTTAAGGTAGCCAAATGCCTCGTCATCCGCCGAAGTACATTTGCTAACTCGAGAAACTCATAGTGGGAATGACTGTGACGACATTATGGTGGACATACAGTGGCATATCGGTTCTGTAGGACTGGCCATAGCAAGAATGATAAAGGCCTAAAGAAATGGGAGCAGCCGGCAGGAGTAACTATGATGTCTCGATTAAGGTAGCCAAATGCCTCGTCACTCTGCGAAATTTATTTGAAAACTCGAGGATATCGTCGTTGGAGTAACTCAGACAACGTTAAGGTGGATATGCTGTGCCATTTCGCTTCTACATCACTGGCCGCAATACGAATTAAAGGGAGGAAAGTTTCAAAGAAAGGGGAGCAGAAGGCAGCAGTAACTATGACTCTCTTAAGGTAGCCAAATGCCTCGTCACTCTGCGAAATGTATTTGAAAACTCGTCGATATCGTCGTTGGAGTAACTCAGACAACGTTAAGTTGGACAAGTTGCAGCATTTCGCATCTGATTAGACATTCCGCAGTGCGAATTAAAGAGAGGAAAGATTCAAAGGAAGGGGAGTATATGGCTGCAGTAACTGTGACTCTCTTAAGGAAGCCAAATGCCTCGTCATCCGTCGAAGTACATTTGCTAACTCGAGAAACTCATAGTGGGAATGACTGTCACGACATTAAGGTGGACATACAGTGGCATATCGGTTCTGTAGGACTGGAAATAGCAAGAATGATAAAGGCCTAAAGAAATGGGAGCAGCCGGCAGGAGAATGTATGACTATCTTAAGGTAACCAAATGCCTCGTCACTTTGCGAAATTTGTTTGAAAACTCGAGGATATCGTCGTTGGAGTAACTCAGACGACGTTAAGGTGGTCATGCTGTACCATTTCGCTTCTGCAGGACTGGACGCAATACGAATTAAAGAGAGGAAAGATTCAAAGAAGGGGGAGCAGCGGGCAGCAGTAACTACGACTCTCTTCAGGTAGCCAAATGTATCGTCACTCTGCGAAATTTACTTGAAAACTCGTCGATATCGTCGTTGGAGTAACACAGACAACGTTAAGGTGGACAAGTTGCAGCATTTCGCTTCTGATTGGACATTCCGCAGTACGAAATAAAGAGAGGAAAAATTCAAAGGAAGGGGAGCATCTGGCTGTAGTTACTATGACTCTCTTAAGGTACCCAAATCCTTCGTCATCCGGAGAAGTACATTTGCTAACTCGAGAAACTCATAGTGGGAATAACTGTGACGACATTAAGGTGGACATGCATTGTAATATCGGTTCTGTAGGACTGGCCATAGCAAGTATGATAAAGGCCTAAAGAAATGGGAGCAGCTGGCAGGAGTAACTATGACTCTCTTAAGGTAGCCAAATGCCTCGTCACTCTGCGAAATTTATTTGAAAACTCTTTGATATCGTCGTTGGAGAAACTCAGACAACGTTAAGGTGGACATGCTGTACCCTCTCGCTTCTGTAGGACTGGCCGCAATACGAATTAAAGGGAGGAAGGATTCAAAGAAAGAGGAGCAGCGGGCAGCAGTAACTATGACTCTCTTCAGGTAGCAAAATGCCTCGTCACTCTGCGAAAATTATTTGAAAACTCGTGGATATCGTCGTTGGAGTAACTCAGACAACGTTAAGGTGGACAAGTTGCAGCATTTCGCATCAGATTGGACATTCCGTAGTACGAATGAAAGAGAGGAAAGATTCAAAAGGTGGGGAGCATCTGGCTGCAGTAACTATGACTCTCTTAAGGTAGCCAAATGCCTCGTCATCTGGCGAAGTACATTTGCTAACTCAAGAATCTCGTAGTGGGAGTATCTGTGACGACGTTAAGGTGGACATTCAGTGGCATATCGGTTCTGTAGGACTGGCCATAGCAAGAATAATAAAGGCCTAAGGAAATGGAAGCAGCCGGCAGGAGAAAGTATGACTCTCTTAAGGTAGCCAAATGCCTCGTCACTCTGCGAGATTTGTTTGAAAACTCGAGGATATCGTCGTTGGAGTAACTCAGACAACGTTAAGGTGGACATGCTGTACCATTTCGCTTCTGCAGGACTGGCCGCAATACGAATGAAAGAGAGGAAAGATTAAAAAAAGGGGGAGCAGCGAGCAGCAGTAACTATGACTCTCTTAAGTTAGCCAAATACCTCGTCACTCTGCCAAATTCATTTGGAAACTCGTGGATATCGTCGTTGGAGTAACTCAGAGAACGTTAAGGTGGACAAGTTGCAGCATTTCGCTACTGATTGGACATTCCGCAGTACGAATTAAAGAGAGGAAAGATTCAAAGGAAGGGGAGCATATGGCTGCAGTAACTGTGACTCTCTTAAGGTAGCCAAATGCCTCGTCATCCGTCGAAGTACATTTGCTAACTCGAGAAACTCATAGTGGGAATGACTGTCACGACATTAAGGTGGACATACAGTGGCATATCGGTTCTGTAGGACTGGAAATAGCAAGATTGATAAAGGCCTAAAGAAATGGGAGCAGCCGGCAGGAGAATGTATGACTCTCTTAAGGTAACCAAATGCCTCGTCACTCTGCGAAATTTGTTTGCAAACTCGAGGATATCGTCGTTGGAGTAACTCAGACAACGTTAAGGTGGTCATGCTGTACCATTTCGCTTCTGCAGGACTGGACGCAATACGAATTAAAGAGAGGAAAGATTCAAAGAAGGGGGAGCAGCGGGCAGCAGTAACTACGACTCTCTTCAGGTAGCCAAATGCCTCGACACTCTGCGAAATTTACTTGAAAACTCGTCGATATCGTCGTTGGAGTAACACAGACAACGTTAAGGTGGACAAGTTGCAGCATTTCGCTTCTGATTGGACATTCCGCAGTACGAAATAAAGAGAGGAAAGATTCAAAGGAAGGGGAGCATCTGGCTGTAGTAACTATGACTCTCTTAAGGTAGCCAAATGCTTCGTCATCCGGAGAAGTACATTTGCTAACTCAAGTAACTCGTAGTGGGAATAACTGTGACGCCGTTAAGAAGGACGTACAGTGGCATATCGGTTCTGTAGGACTGGCCATAGCAAAACGATAAAGGCCTAAAGAAATGGGAGCAGCCGGCAGGAGTAAATATGACTCTCTTAAGGCAGCCAAATGCCTCGTCACTCTGCGAAATTTATTTGAAAACTCGTGGATATCGTCGTTGGAGTATTTCAGACAACGTTAAGGTGGACAAGTTGCAGCATTTCGCTACTGATTGGACATTCCGCAGTACGAATTAAAGAGAGGAAAGATTCAAAGGAAGGGGAGCATCTGGCTACATGAACTGTGACTCTCTTAAGGTAGCCAAATGCCTCGTCATCCGTCGAAGTACATTTGCTAACTCGAGAAACTCACAGTGGGAATAACTGTGACGACATTAAGGTGGACATGCATTGTAATATCGGTTCTGTAGGACTGGCCATAGCAAGTATGATAAAGGCCTAAAGAAATGGGAGCAGCTGGCAGGAGTAACTATGACTCTCTTAAGGATAGCCAAATGCCTCGTCACTCTGCGAAATTTATTTGAAAACTCGGTGATATCGTCGTTGGAGAAACTCAGACAACGTTAAGGTGGACATGCTGTACCCTCTCGCTTCTGTAGGACTGGCCGCAATACGAATTAAAGGGAGGAAGGATTCAAAGAAAGAGGAGCAGCGGGCAGCAGTAACTATGACTCTCTTCAGGTAGCCAAATGCCTCGTCACTCTGCGAAAATTATTTGAAAACTCGTGGATATCGTCGTTGGAGTAACTCAGACAACGTTAAGGTGGACAAGTTGCAGCATTTCGCATCAGATTGGACAATCCGTAGTCCGAATGAAAGAGAGGAAAGACTCAAAAGGTAGGGAGCATCTGGCTGCAATAACTATGACTCTCTTAAGGTAGCCAAATGCCTCGTCATCCGGCGAAGTACATTTGCTAACTCAAGAAACTCATAGTGGGAATGACTGTGACGACATTATGGTGGACATACAGTGGCATATCGGTTCTGTAGGACTGGCCATAGCAAGAATGATAAAGGCCTAAAGAAATGGGAGTAGCCGGCAGGAGTAACTATGATGTCTCGATTAAGGTAGCCAAATGCCTCGTCACTCTGCGAAATTTATTTGAAAACTCGAGGATATCGTCGTTGGAGTAACTCAGACAACGTTAAGGTGGACATGCTGTACCCTTTCGCTTCTGCAGGACTGGCCGCAATACGAATTAAAGGGAGGAAAGATTCAAAGAAAGAGGAGCAGCGGGCAGCAGTAACTATGGCTCTCTTCAGGTAGCCAAATGCCTCGTCACTCTGCGGAAATTATTTGAAAACTCGTGGATATCGACGTTGGAGTAACTCAGACAACGTTAAGGTGGACAAGTTGCAGCATTTCGCATCAGATTGGACATTCCGTAGTACGAATGAAAGAGAGGAAAGATTCAAATGAAGAGGAGCATCTGGCAGCAGTAACTGTGACTCTCTTAAGGTTAGCCAAATGCCTCGTCATCCGGCGAAGTACATTTGCTAACTCAAGAAACTCGTAGTGGGAGTATCTGTGACGACGTTAAGGTGGACATACAGTGGCATAATGCTTCTGTAGGACTGGCCATAGCTAGAATGATAAAGGCCTAAAGAAATGGGAGCAGCCGGCAGGAGTAACTATGACTCTCTTAAGGTTACCAAATGCCTCGTCACTCTGCGAAATTGATTTGAAGACTCGAGGATATCGTCGTTGGAGTAACTCAGACAACGTTAAGGTGGACATGCTGTACCTTTTCGCTTCTGCAGGACTGGCCGCAATACGAATTAAAGGGAGGAAAGATTCAAAGAAAGGGGAGCAGCGGGCAGCAGTAACTATCACTCTCTTAAGGTAGCCAAATGCCTCGTCACTCTGCGAAATTTATTCGAAAACTCGTCGATATCGTCGTTGGAGTAACTCAGACAACGTTAAGGTGGACAAGTTGCAGCATTTCGCTACTGATTGGACATTCCGCAGTACGAATTAAAGAGAGCAAAGATTCAAAGGGTGGGGAGCATCTGGCTGCAGTAACTATGACTCTCTTAAGGTAGCCAAATGCCTCGTCATCCGGCGAAGTACAATTGCTAACTCAAGAATCTCGTAGTGGGAGCATCTGTGACGACGTTAAGGTGGACATTCAGTGGCATATCGGTTCTGTAGGACTGGCCATAGCAAGAATAATAAAGGCCTAAGGAAATGGAAGCAGCCGGCAGGAGAAAGTATGACTCTCTTAAGGTAGCCAAATGCCTCGTCACTCTGCGAGATTTGTTTGAAAACTCGAGGATATCGTCGTTGGAGTAACTCAGACAACGTTAAGGTGGACATGCTGTACCATTTCGCTTCTGCAGGACTGGCCGCAATACGAATGAAAGAGAGGAAAGATTCAAAAAAGGGGGAGCAGCGTGCAGCAGTAACTATGACTCTCTTAAGTTAGCCAAATGCCTCGTCACTCTGCGAAATTCATTTGGAAACTCGTGGATATCGTCGTTGGAGTAACTCAGACGACGTTAAGGTGGACAAGTTGCAGCATTTCGCTACTGATTGGACATTCCGCAGTACGAATTAAAGAGAGGAAAGATTCAAAGGAAGGGGAGTATATGGCTGCACTAACTGTGACTCTCTTAAGTAACTATGACTCTCTTAAGGTGGCCAAGTGGCGGCGGTGTGGCTGCATCCGGACTTGGCTTTTCGAAGTGCGGTCTTGATGTAGTCGTGCTGCTGCTGCGAGGTGCCTTCCTTGGGTTATAGTTACAGGGAGAGTGATGCGCAATACATGGGCCTAGCCCTCTTAGCCTCTCCTCTCCTGCGGTCTTCTCCCCTTCTCGTGGGCCCGCTGATTTTCGCAGAGTGGAAGACCGCACCAGGGGCTTGGGGGGGTTACCAGCCCCCCCTCGCACTATCCCTTTTTTTTTAGTTGGGGGCAGTAATCAGAGAATAAGTGGTGGCCCTTCCGCTGAAGGTGCCACCCCAACTCCCCCAGCACCTAGCCGGCCAACCGGCCGTGCCGAAAATCTTGTAACTTTTGCAGCTGTATACACCTGTAGTGAGTGCCACCGCAGCTTCACCACCAAGAACGGTCTCGGGGTCCATCGCCGCCGCCAACACCTTGCGGCCGCCAACGCGGAGATCGTCACGGAGAGGCATCGCGCGAGGTGGACGGAGGAAGAAGTCCTGTCGCTCGCCAAGGCAGAGGCCGAACTGTTCCTCGAGAGGGACGCCCGGTTCTTCTTTGTAAATCAAGAACTCATCAGGATGTTCCCCGACCGAACGCTTGAGGCAATCAAGTGCCGACGGCGGCAAGCTGCCCACAAGCAGCTTGTCCGCCAATTCATGGAGGCGCTTGAGATCGGTCGGGGGGAAGAGCCGGCGTCCCGCCGGGGAGCAGCGAGCCCGCTGCCTGACGCGGGCGAGGCCGCTGCGCCGCCCGTCGACGCAGCCGAGGACTTCGCGGCCGACACCACCGGGCCGCCGCCGGAGGGGCCGACTGACGCCGCCATCTGGGAGCATCTGGCGGGGCTACCCGCTTCCGCCCAGCGTTTCTCTGCCCTGGATCGTGTCATAGGTCTGGGGCGGGGCACGCCGCCCGATGTCATCCTGGGCATGCTCCCGGATGCCCTTGCGTCGGTCGGGTCCAGAGGGGAGAGATCGATCACCAGGACACAGCGGCCGCGCCAACCATCGAAGCGGCCGCCTGCCGCGCCGCCGACGCAGAAGCGCAAGCGGCGCCGCTGGGAGTACGCGAGAACGCAGGATGCCTTCCGACGGTCGCGTGCACGTTGCGTGCGCGGCCTCTTGGATGGCACCCTGCTCCAGCCGCCACCTGCCATCCCTGGTCTGCTGGACTTCTGGGCGGACCTCTTCACCAAGAAGCCCATCTCCACCGCGGGCTTCATTCGTGACCGCCTCCTCCCGCACTCAGAGCCTGTCGCTCTCGAGTGCATATGGGGGCCGGTCACACATGAGGAGGTCGCCGCCGCGTTGCCGCCCAGGGGATCAGCAGCCGGGCCGGACGGCCTTACCCCAGCGGAGTTGCGGCGCCTGCCGCACGAAGTCCTGGTGAAAGTGATGAATCTCTTCCTTCTGGCCCGCGCCCTTCCGGAACGCCTGCTTCGCGCGCGGACGTCCCTTCTCCCGAAAACGGCTGCACCAACATCCCCCGCTGACTTTCGCCCCATTACGGTCTGCTCGGTGTTGGCGCGGACCTTTCACAAGGTTCTCGCGTCACGCCTGATGCGCGCATGTGCTGTGGACGAACGTCAGCGGGCATTCATCCCTCGGGATGGGATGTTGGAAAATACCTTCATCTTGGACACTGCTCTCACCGACGCAGTTCGCTCCTGCCGCTCTGTCTTTGTGGCATCGATCGACGTATCTAAGGCATTCGATTCGGTAGATCATGCTGCCCTTCGCCCCGTGCTGAAGGCGCATGGCCTGCCGGATTGCTTTGTCGAGTATGTCGAGCGGTGCTACGAGGGCAGCACGACAGTGATAGCGGACGGCGCCGGCGTGGGCGTGTCTGTGCAGCCAGCACGGGGCGTTCGCCAGGGCGATCCCCTCTCCCCCCTCCTGTTCAACTTTGCGGTGGACTACGTTTTAGGCCAACTGCCCTCCCACATCGGAGCTCGGATCCTCGGTCGCAGAGTCAACGCTGCGGCCTTTGCAGATGACGTCTTGCTGTTTGCAGCGACCCCGAGGGGCTTGCAGTCCCTCATCGACGCAGCTACCGCAGCCCTCGCCCACCTGGGGCTGCAGATCAACGCCCGGAAGTGTTTCACCCTCGCCTTAGTCGCGTCAGGGCGCGAGAAGAAGGTGAAGGTGGACAGCAATGTCACCTTCACAGCAGGCAATACCACCATGCCTGCCCTGCGTGTGGGTGAAACCTTCCGGTACCTGGGGCTGCAATTTTCCACGGCGGGTCGCTGTGTCTTCAATCCACGTAGCCACCTGGTGGAGCAGCTTGACGTCATCTCCCGAGCTCCGCTGAAGCCGCAACAGCGCCTCCACGCTCTCACCAACGTACTTCTCCCTGGCCTGTACCACGGGCTGGCCCTCAGCCGCACCCGGGTGGGTGCATTGAAGTCGGCCGACGTTACCATCCGGGCCGCCGTCAGGAGATGGTTCCGCCTTCCGGCGGACACCCCCCTGGGATACTTCCACGCTCCTGTTGCCCAGGGGGGCCTCGGCATTCCATCTTGCCGATGGATGGGTCCGACCCTCCGTCGGTCCCGTCTCCTGGCGCTGAAGAAGATAGGGCCAGCCTGCGACGGTGCAGGCATGGATGAGGTGCAGCGTGAGATCGAGGTGCTGGAGCGCCACCTAATGTGGGAGGGCCACCTCCTCAAATCGTCAACGCAGGTTGGGGAAATGTGGGCGGCGCGCCTACACATCGCCATTGACGGTGCGGCACTGTCATCTTCTGCCGCCGTCACTGGCCAACATCAGTGGGTCGCCGACACCAGTCGCCTGCTATCTGGGCGTGAATACATCGACGCCCTCCGCGCCCGCATCAACGCCTTCCCTACGAAGGCACGGCGCAGTCGCGGGCGGGAGGCGGACACCAGATGCCGCGCGGGGTGCCAGGCCGTGGAGACCGCCAACCACGTACTTCAGGCTTGCTTTAGGACGCACGGGTCCCGGGGCAAGCGCCATGACGCTGTAGTGCGTTATGTCGCCCGTGGACTCGCGCAGAGGGGCTTCAATGTCTCTGTGGAGCCCCACCTCCGAACACCTGAGGGCATCCGCAAGCCTGACGTGGTGGCGGTCAAAGACGGCATCGCCCGCGTGGTCGACGCCCAGATAGTCGGAGACCACCTCCGGCTCGACTGGTGTCACTCCCAGAAGGCGGCCTACTACGACACGCCGTCCATCCGGCGTGCCATCTCCAACCTGCACCGTGACGTTGAGGAGGTGATTGTGTCCACCGCGACGTTGAACTGGAGGGGTGTATGGTCTCCAGCGTCGGCGAGGGATCTCGCCGCCTTAGGCTTCCGACCCCGAGAACTGGCGGTGCTGAGCACAAGAACACTACAGAGCTGCTGCAAAAGTTACAAGATTTTCGAGCGTATGACGGCTCCTAGCCCGAAGCAGCGTGTCGGCGTCGGCTAGGGTGCTGGTTATTTTTATTCGCCTTGACTCCTGGGGCCTATCCACAGGAGGAATAAACCGTCTTTGTTCTTCCTTCTTTGTGTCTTTATTTTGTGTTTTTGTTGTTGTTCTTCCGCACTGATATATATGTATATGTGTATGTTAGTTTTATACTTGTATTTTGTGGTACCGCCCTGTAAGTCCCCACCTCGGTGGCGGACATGGCGTCAAACACCTGCCACGTACTATATATGTATATATTTTGTGTTATTCAAATTATTTTGAATAAAGACGGCTGTTGATAGCCAAATGCCTCGTCATCCGTCGAAGTACATTTGCTAACTCGAGAAACTCATAGTGGGAATGACTGTCACGACATTAAGGTGGACATACAGTGGCATATCGGTTCTGTAGGACTGGTAATAGCAAGAATGATAAAGGCCTAAAGAAATGGGAGCAGCCGGCAGGAGAATGTATGACTCCCTTAAGGTAACCAAATGCCTCGTCACTCTGCGAAATTTGTTTGAAAACTCGAGGATATCGTCGTTGGAGTAACTCAGACAACGTTAAGGTGGTCATGCTGTACCATTTCGCTTCTGCAGGACTGGACGCAATACGAATTAAAGAGAGGAAAGATTCAAAGAAGGGGGAGCAGCGGGCAGCAGTAACTACGACTCTCTTCAGGTAGCCAAATGCATCGTCACTCTGCGAAATTTACTTGAAAACTCGTCGATATCGTCGTTGGAGTAACACAGACAACGTTAAGGTGGACAAGTTGCAGCATTTCGCTTCTGATTGGACATTCCGCAGTACGAAATAAAGAGAGGAAAGATTCAAAGGAAGGGGAGCATCTGGCTGTAGTTACTATGACTCTCTTAAGGTAGCCAAATCCTTCGTCATCCGGAGAAGTACATTTGCTAACTCAAGTAACTCGTAGTGGGAATAACTGTGACGCCGTTAAGAAGGACATACAGTGGCATATCGGTTCTGTAGGACTGGCCATAGCAAAACGATAAAGGCCTAAAGAAATGGGAGCAGCCGGCAGGAGTAAATATGACTCTCTTAAGGCAGCCAAATGCCTCGTCACTCTGCGAAATTTATTTGAAAACTCGGAGATATCGTCGTTGGAGTAACTCAGACAACGTTAAGGTGGACATGCTGTACCCTTTCGCTTCTGCAGGACTGGCCGCAATACGAATTAAAGGGAGGAAAGATTCAAAGAAAGAGGAGCAGCGGGCAGCAGTAACTATGGCTCTCTTCAGGTAGCCAAATGCCTCGTCACTCTGCGAAAATTATTTGAAAACTCGTGGATATCGACGTTGGAGTAACTCAGACAACGTTAAGGTGGACAAGTTGCAGCATTTCGCATCAGATTGGACATTCCGTAGTACGAATGAAAGAGAGGAAAGATTCAAATGAAGAGGAGCAACTGGCAGCAGTAACTGTGACTCTCTTAAGGTTAGCCAAATGCCTCGTCATCCGGCGAAGTACATTTGCTAACTCAAGAAACTCGTAGTGGGAGTATCTGTGACGACGTTAAGGTGGACATACAGTGGCATAATGCTTCTGTAGGACTGGCCATAGCTAGAATGATAAAGGCCTAAAGAAATGGGAGCAGCCGGCAGGAGTAACTATGACTCTCTTAAGGTAGCCAAATGCCTCGTCACTCTGCGAAATTTATTTGAAAACTCGAGGATATCGTCGTTGGAGTAACTCAGACAACGTTAAGGTGGACATGCTGTACCTTTTCGCTTCTGCAGGACTGGCCGCAATACGAATTAAAGGGAGGAAAGATTCAAAGAAAGGGGAGCAGCGGGCAGCAGTAACTATCACTCTCTTAAGGTAGCCAAATGCCTCGTCACTCTGCGAAATTTATTCGAAAACTCGTCGATATCGTCGTTGGAGTAACTCAGACAACGTTAAGGTGGACAAGTTTCAGCATTTCGCTACTGATTGGACATTCCGCAGTACGAATTAAAGAGAGCAAAGATTCAAAGGGTGGGGAGCATCTGGCTGCAGTAACTATGACTCTCTTAAGGTAGCCAAATGCCTCGTCATCCGGCGAAGTACAATTGCTAACTCAAGAATCTCGTAGTGGGAGCATCTGTGACGACGTTAAGGTGGACATTCAGTGGCATTACGGTTCTGTAGGACTGGCCATAGCAAGAATAATAAGGGCCTAAGGAAATGGAAGCAGCCGGCAGGAGAAAGTATGACTCTCTTAAGGTAGCCAAATGCCTCGTCACTCTGCGAGATTTGTTTGAAAACTCGAGGATATCGTCGTTGGAGTAACTCAGACAACGTTAAGGTGGACATGCTGTACCATTTCGCTTCTGCAGGACTGGCCGCAATACGAATGAAAGAGAGGAAAGATTCAAAAAAGGGGGAGCAGCGAGCAGCAGTAACTATGACTCTCTTAAGTTACCCAAATGCCTCGTCACTCTGCGAAATTCATTTGGAAACTCGTGGATATCGTCGTTGGAGTAACTCAGACGACGTTAAGGTGGACAAGTTGCAGCATTTCGCTACTGATTGGACATTCCGCAGTACGAATTAAAGAGAGGAAAGATTCAAAGGAAGGGGAGTATATGGCTGCAGTAACTGTGACTCTCTTAAGGTAGCCAAATGCCTCGTCATCCGTCGAAGTACATTTGCTAACTCGAGAAACTCATAGTGGGAATGACTGTCACGACATTAAGGTGGACATACAGTGGCATATCGGTTCTGTAGGACTGGAAATAGCAAGAATGATAAAGGCCTAAAGAAATGGGAGCAGCCGGCAGGAGAATGTATGACTCCCTTAAGGTAACCAAATGCCTCGTCACTCTGCGAAATTTGTTTGAAAACTCGAGGATATCGTCGTTGGAGTAACTCAGACAACGTTAAGGTGGTCATGCTGTACCATTTCGCTTCTGCAGGACTGGACGCAATACGAATTAAAGAGAGGAAAGATTCAAAGAAGGGGGAGCAGCGGGCAGCAGTAACTACGACTCTCTTCAGGTAGCCAAATGCATCGTCACTCTGCGAAATTTACTTGAAAACTCGTCGATATCGTCGTTGGAGTAACACAGACAACGTTAAGGTGGACAAGTTGCAGCATTTCGCTTCTGATTGGACATTCCGCAGTACGAAATAAAGAGAGGAAAGATTCAAAGGAAGGGGAGCATCTGGCTGTAGTTACTATGACTCTCTTAAGGTAGCCAAATCCTTCGTCATCCGGAGAAGTACATTTGCTAACTCAAGTAACTCGTAGTGGGAATAACTGTGACGCCGTTAAGAAGGACATACAGTGGCATATCGGTTCTGTAGGACTGGCCATAGCAAAACGATAAAGGCCTAAAGAAATGGGAGCAGCCGGCAGGAGTAAATATGACTCTCTTAAGGCAGCCAAATGCCTCGTCACTCTGCGAAATTTATTTGAAAACTCGGGGATATCGTCGTTGGAGTAACTCAGACAACGTTAAGGTGGACATGCTGTACCCTCTCGCTTCTGTAGGACTGGCCGCAATACGAATTAAAGGGAGGAAGGATTCAAAGAAAGAGGAGCAGCGGGCAGCAGTAACTATGACTCTCTTCAGGTAGCCAAATGCCTCGTCACTCTGCGAAAATTATTTGAAAACTCGTGGATATCCTCGTTGGAGTAACTCAGACAACGTTAAGGTGGACAAGTTGCAGCATTTCGCATCAGATTGGACATTCCGTAGTACGAATGAAAGAGAGGAAAGATTCAAAAGGTGGGGAGCATCTGGCTGCAGTAACTATGACTCTCTTAAGGTAGCCAAATGCCTCGTCATCCGGCGAAGTACATTTGCTAACTCAAGAATCTCGTAGTGGGAGTATGTGTGACGACGTTAAGGTGGACATTCAGTGGCATATCGGTTCTGTAGGACTGGCCATAGCAAGAATAATAAAGGCTTAAGGAAACGGGAGCAGCCGGTAGGAGAAAGTATGACTCTCTTAAGGTAGCCAAATGCCTCGTCACTCTGCGAGATTTGTTTGAAAACTCGAGGATATCGTCGTTGGAGTAACTCAGACAACGTTAAGGTGGACATGCTGTACCATTTCGCTTCTGCAGGACTGGCCGCAATACGAGTGAAAGAGAGGAAAGATTAAAAAAAGGGGGAGCAGCGAGCAGCAGTAACTATGACTCTCTTAAGTTAGCCAAATGCCTCGTCACTCTGCGAAATTCATTTGGAAACTCGTGGATATCGTCGTTGGAGTAACTCAGACAACGTTAAGGTGTACAAGTTGCAGCATTTCGCTACTGATTGGACATTCCGCGGTACGAATTAAAGAGAGGAAAGATTCAAAGGAAGGGGAGCATATGGCTGCAGTAACTGTGACTCTCTTAAGGTAGCCAAATGCCTCGTCATCCGTCGAAGTACATTTGCTAACTCGAGAAACTCATAGTGGGAATGACTGTCACGACATTAAGGTGGACATACAGTGGCATATCGGTTCTGTAGGACTGGTAATAGCAAGATTGATAAAGGCCTAAAGAAATGGGAGCAGCCGGCAGGAGAATGTATGACTCTCTTAAGGTAACCAAATGCCTCGTCACTCTGCGAAATTTGTTTGAAAACTCGAGGATATCGTCGTTGGAGTAACTCAGACAACGTTAAGGTGGTCATGCTGTACCATTTCGCTTCTGCAGGACTGGACGCAATACGAATTAAAGAGAGGAAAGATTCAAAGAAGGGGAAGCAGCGGGCAGCAGTAACTACGACTCTCTTCAGGTAGCCAAATGCCTCGTCACTCTGCGAAATTTACTTGAAAACTCGTCGATATCGTCGTTGGAGTAACACAGACAACGTTAAGGTGGACAAGTTGCAGCATTTCGCTTCTGATTGGACATTCCGCAGTACGAAATAAAGAGAGGAGAGATTCAAAGGAAGGGGAGCATCTGGCTGTAGTTACTATGACTCTCTTAAGGTAGCCAAATCCTTCGTCATCCGGAGAAGTACATTTGCTAACTCAAGTAACTCGTAGTGGGAATAACTGTGACGCCGTTAAGAAGGACATACAGTGGCATATCGGTTCTGTAGGACTGGCCATAGCAAGAATAATAAAGGCCTAAGGAAATGGAAGCAGCCGGCAGGAGAAAGTATGACTCTCTTAAGGTAGCCAAATGCCTCGTCACTCTGCGAGATTTGTTTGAAAACTCGAGGATATCGTCGTTGGAGTAACTCAGACAACGTTAAGGTGGACATGCTGTACCATTTCGCTTCTGCAGGACTGGCCGCAATACGAATGAAAGAGAGGAAAGATTCAAAAAAGGGGGAGCAGCGAGCAGCAGTAACTATGACTCTCTTAAGTTAGCCAAATGCCTCGTCACTCTGCGAAATTCATTTATAAACTCGTGGATATCGTCGTTGGAGTAACTCAGACGACGTTAAGGTGGACAAGTTGCAGCATTTCGCTACTGATTGGACATTCCGCAGTACGAATTAAAGAGAGGAAAGATTCAAAGGAAGGGGAGTATATGGCTGCACTAACTGTGACTCTCTTAAGGTAGCCAAATGCCTCGTCATCCGTCGAAGTACATTTGCTAACTCGAGAAACTCATAGTGGGAATGACTGTCACGACATTAAGGTGGACATACAGTGGCATATCGGTTCTGTAGGACTGGAAATAGCAAGAATGATAAAGGCCTAAAGAAATGGGAGCAGCCGGCAGGAGAATGTATGACTCCCTTAAGGTAACCAAATGCCTCGTCACTCTGCGAAATTTGTTTGAAAACTCGAGGATATCGTCGTTGGAGTAACTCAGACAACGTTAAGGTGGTCATGCTGTACCATTTCGCTTCTGCAGGACTGGACGCAATACGAATTAAAGAGAGGAAAGATTCAAAGAAGGGGGAGCAGCGGGCAGCAGTAACTACGACTCTCTTCAGGTAGCCAAATGCATCGTCACTCTGCGAAATTTACTTGAAAACTCGTCGATATCGTCGTTGGAGTAACACAGACAACGTTAAGGTGGACAAGTTGCAGCATTTCGCTTCTGATTGGACATTCCGCAGTACGAAATAAAGAGAGGAAAGATTCAAAGGAAGGGGAGCATCTGGCTGTAGTTACTATGACTCTCTTAAGGTAGCCAAATCCTTCGTCATCCGGAGAAGTACATTTGCTAACTCAAGTAACTCGTAGTGGGAATAACTGTGACGCCGTTAAGAAGGACATACAGTGGCATATCGGTTCTGTAGGACTGGCCATAGCAAAACGATAAAGGCCTAAAGAAATGGGAGCAGCCGGCAGGAGTAAATATGACTCTCTTAAGGCAGCCAAATGCCTCGTCACTCTGCGAAATTTATTTGAAAACTCGGGGATATCGTCGTTGGAGTAACTCAGACAACGTTAAGGTGGACATGCTGTACCCTCTCGCTTCTGTAGGACTGGCCGCAATACGAATTAAAGGGAGGAAGGATTCAAAGAAAGAGGAGCAGCGGGCAGCAGTAACTATGACTCTCTTCAGGTAGCCAAATGCCTCGTCACTCTGCGAAAATTATTTGAAAACTCGTGGATATCCTCGTTGGAGTAACTCAGACAACGTTAAGGTGGACAAGTTGCAGCATTTCGCATCAGATTGGACATTCCGTAGTACGAATGAAAGAGAGGAAAGATTCAAAAGGTGGGGAGCATCTGGCTGCAGTAACTATGACTCTCTTAAGGTAGCCAAATGCCTCGTCATCCGGCGAAGTACATTTGCTAACTCAAGAATCTCGTAGTGGGAGTATCTGTGACGACGTTAAGGTGGACATTCAGTGGCATATCGGTTCTGTAGGACTGGCCATAGCAAGAATAATAAAGGCTTAAGGAAACGGGAGCAGCCGGTAGGAGAAAGTATGACTCTCTTAAGGTAGCCAAATGCCTCGTCACTCTGCGAGATTTGTTTGAAAACTCGAGGATATCGTCGTTGGAGTAACTCAGACAACGTTAAGGTGGACATGCTGTACCATTTCGCTTCTGCAGGACTGGCCGCAATACGAGTGAAAGAGAGGAAAGATTAAAAAAAGGGGGAGCAGCGAGCAGCAGTAACTATGACTCTCTTAAGTTAGCCAAATGCCTCGTCACTCTGCGAAATTCATTTGGAAACTCGTGGATATCGTCGTTGGAGTAACTCAGACAACGTTAAGGTGTACAAGTTGCAGCATTTCGCTACTGATTGGACATTCCGCAGTACGAATTAAAGAGAGGAAAGATTCAAAGGAAGGGGAGCATATGGCTGCAGTAACTGTGACTCTCTTAAGGTAGCCAAATGCCTCGTCATCCGTCGAAGTACATTTGCTAACTCGAGAAACTCATAGTGGGAATGACTGTCACGACATTAAGGTGGACATACAGTGGCATATCGGTTCTGTAGGACTGGCCATAGCAAGAATAATAAAGGCCTAAGGAAACGGGAGCAGCCGGTAGGAGAAAGTATGACTCTCTTAAGGTAGCCAAATGCCTCGTCACTCTGTGAGATTTGTTTGAAAACTCGAGGATATCGTCGTTGGAGTAACTCAGACAACGTTAAGGTGGACATGCTGTACCATTTCGCTTCTGCAGGACTGGCCGCAATACGAATTAAAGAGAGGAAAGATTCAAAGAAGGGGAAGCAGCGGGCAGCAGTAACTACGACTCTCTTCAGGTAGCCAAATGCCTCGTCACTCTGCGAAATTTACTTGAAAACTCGTCGATATCGTCGTTGGAGTAACACAGACAACGTTAAGGTGGACAAGTTGCAGCATTTCGCTTCTGATTGGACATTCCGCAGTACGAAATAAAGAGAGGAGAGATTCAAAGGAAGGGGAGCATCTGGCTGTAGTTACTATGACTCTCTTAAGGTAGCCAAATCCTTCGTCATCCGGAGAAGTACATTTGCTAACTCAAGTAACTCGTAGTGGGAATAACTGTGACGCCGTTAAGAAGGACATACAGTGGCATATCGGTTCTGTAGGACTGGCCATAGCAAGAATAATAAAGGCCTAAGGAAATGGAAGCAGCCGGCAGGAGAAAGTATGACTCTCTTAAGGTAGCCAAATGCCTCGTCACTCTGCGAGATTTGTTTGAAAACTCGAGGATATCGTCGTTGGAGTAACTCAGACAACGTTAAGGTGGACATGCTGTACCATTTCGCTTCTGTAGGACTGGCCGCAATACGAATTAAAGGGAGGAAGGATTCGAAGAAAGAGGAGCAGCGGGCAGCAGTAACTACGACTCTCTTCAGGTAGCCAAATGCATCGTCACTCTGCGAAATTTACTTGAAAACTCGTCGATATCGTCGTTGGAGTAACACAGACAACGTTAAGGTGGACAAGTTGCAGCATTTCGCTACTGATTGGACATTCCGCAGTACGAATTAA
This sequence comes from Schistocerca americana, assembly GCF_021461395.2. Taxonomy (NCBI): domain Eukaryota; kingdom Metazoa; phylum Arthropoda; class Insecta; order Orthoptera; family Acrididae; genus Schistocerca; species Schistocerca americana. The sequence goes on from NC_060123.1 coordinate 711,596,825, forward strand.
AGAGAGGAAAGATTCAAAGGAAGGGGAGCATCTGGCTACATGAACTGTGACTCTCTTAAGGTAGCCAAATGCCTCGTCATCCGTCGAAGTACATTTGCTAACTCAAGTAACTCGTAGTGGGAATAACTGTGACGCCGTTAAGAAGGACGTACAGTGGCATATCGGTTCTGTAGGACTGGCCATAGCAAAACGATAAAGGCCTAAAGAAATGGGAGCAGCCGGCAGGAGTAAATATGACTCTCCTAAGGCAGCCAAATGCCTCGTCACTCTGCGAAATTTATTTGAAAACTCGGGGATATCGTCGTTGGAGTAACTCAGACAACGTTAAGGTGGACATGCTGTACCCTCTCGCTTCTGTAGGACTGGCCGCAATACGAATTAAAGGGAGGAAGGATTCGAAGAAAGAGGAGCAGCGGGCAGCAGTAACTATGACTCTCTTCAGGTAGCCAAATGCCTCGTCACTCTGCGAAAATTATTTGAAAACTCGTGGATATCCTCGTTGGAGTAACTCAGACAACGTTAAGGTGGACAAGTTGCAGCATTTCGCATCAGATTGGACATTCCGTAGTACGAATGAAAGAGAGGAAAGATTCAAAAGGTGGGGAGCATCTGGCTGCAGTAATTATGACTCTCTTAAGGTAGCCAAATGCCTCGTCATCCGGCGAAGTACATTTGCTAAATCAAGAATCTCGTAGTGGGAGTACCTGTGACGACGTTAAGGTGGACATTCATTGGCATATCGGTTCTGTAGGACTGGCCATAGCAAGAATAATAAAGGCCTAAGGAAACGGGAGCAGCCGGTAGGAGAAAGTATGACTCTCTTAAGGTAGCCAAATGCCTCGTCACTCTGCGAGATTTGTTTGAAAACTCGAGGATATCGTCGTTGGAGTAACTCAGACAACGTTAAGGTGGACATGCTGTACAATTTCGCTTCTGCAGGACTGGCCGCAATACGAGTGAAAGAGAGGAAAGATTAAAAAAAGGGGGAGCAGCGAGCAGCAGTAACTATGACTCTCTTAAGTTAGCCAAATGCCTCGTCACTCTGCGAAATTCATTTGGAAACTCGTGGATATCGTCGTTGGAGTAACTCAGACAACGTTAAGGTGTACAAGTTGCAGCATTTCGCTACTGATTGGACATTCCGCAGTACGAATTAAAGAGAGGAAAGTATCAAAGGAAGGGGAGCATATGGCTGCAGTAACTGTGACTCTCTTAAGGTAGCCAAATGATTCGTCATCCGTCGAAGTACATTTGCTAACTCGAGAAACTCATAGTGGGAATGACTGTCACGACATTAAGGTGGACATACAGTGGCATATCGGTTCTGTAGGACAGGCCATAGCAAAACGATAAAGGCCTAAAGAAATGGGAGCAGCCGGCAGGAGTAAATATGACTCTCTTAAGGCAGCCAAATGCCTCGTCACTCTGCGAAATTTACTTGAAAACTCGTCGATATCGTCGTTGGAGTAACACAGACAACGTTAAGGTGGACAAGTTGCAGCATTTCGCTTCTGATTGGACATTCCGCAGTACGAAATAAAGAGAGGAAAGATTCAAAGGAAGGGGAGCATCTGGCTGTAGTAACTATGACTCTCTTAAGGTAGCCAAATGCTTCCTCATCCGGAGAAGTACATTTGCTAACTCATGTAACTCGTAGTGGGAATAACTGTGACGCCGTTAAGAAGGACATACAGTGGCATATCGGTTCTGTAGGACAGGCCATAGCAAAACGATAAAGGCCTAAAGAAATGGGAGCAGCCGGCAGGAGTAAATATGACTCTCTTAAGGCAGCCAAATGCCTCGTCACTCTGCGAAATTTATTTGAAAACTCGTGGATATCATCGTTAGAGTATCTCAGACAACGTTAAGGTGGACAAGTTGCAGCATTTCGCTACTGATTGGACATTCCGCAGTACGAATTAAAGAGAGCATAGATTCAAAGGAAGGGGAGCATCTGGCTGCAGTAACTATGAGTCTCTTAAGGTAGCCAAATGCCTCGTCATCCGCCGAAGTACATTTGCTAACTCGAGAAACTCATAGTGGGTATGACTGTGACGACATTAAGGTGGACATACAGTGGCATATCGGTTCTGTAGGACTCGCCATAGCAAGAATGATAAAGGCCTAAAGAAATGGGAGCAGCCGGCAGGAGTAACTATGACTCTCTTAAGGTAGCCAAATGCCTCGTCACTCTGCGAAATTTATTTGAAAACTCGGGGATATCGTCGTTGGAGTAACTCAGACAACGTTAAGGTGGACATGCTGTACCCTTTCGCTTCTGTAGGACTGGCCGCAATACGAATTAAAGGGAGGAAGGATTCATAGAAAGAGGAGCAGCGGGCAGCAGTAACTATGACTCTCTTCAGGTAGCCAAATGCCTCGTCACTCTGCGAAAATTATTTGAAAACTCGTGGATATCGTCGTTGGAGTAACTCAGACAACGTTAAGGTGGACATGCAGTAGCATTTCGCTTCTGGAGGACTGGCCGCAATACGTATTAAAGAGAGGAAAGATTCAAAGAAGAGGGAGCAGCTGGCAGCAGTAACGATGACTCTCTTAAGGTGACCAAATGCCTCGTCACTCTGCGAAATTTATTTGAAAACTCGAGGATATCGTCGTTGGAGTAACTCAGACAACGTTAAGGTGGACATGCAGTAGCATTTCGGTTCTGCAGGACTGGCCGCAAAACGAATTAAAGAGAGGAAATATTCAAAGTAGGGGGAGCAGCTGGCAGCAGTAACTATGACTCTCTTAAGGTAGCCAAATGCCTCATCACTCTGCGAAATTTTTTTTAAAACTCGAGGATATTGTCGTTGGAGTAACTCAGACAACGTTTAGGTGGACATGTTGCAGCATATCGCTTCTGCATGGAATGGCCGCAGTACGAATTAAAGAGAGGAAATATTCTAAGAAAGGGGAGCAGCTGGCAGCAGGAACTATGACTCTCCTAAGGAAGCCAAATTCCTCGTCATCCGGTGAAGTACATTTGCTTACAAGAGAAACACGTAGTGGGAGTAACTCTGACGTCGTTAAGATGGACATACAGTGGCATATCGGTTCTGTAGGACTGGCCATAGCAAGAATGACAAAGGCCTAAAGAAATGGCAGCAGCTGGCAGCAGTAACTATGACACTCTTAAGGTAGCCAAATGCCTCGTCACTCTGCAAGATTTATTTCAAAACTCGAGGAAATCGTCGTTGGAGTAACTTCGACAACGTTATGGTGGACATGTTGCAGGATTTCGCATCTGCATGGACTGGCCGCAGTACGAATTAAAGAGAGGAAAGATTCAACGAAAGGGGAGCAGCTGGCAGCAGGAACTATGACTCTCTAAAGGGAGCCAAATGCCTCGACATCCTGCGAAGCAAATTTGCTAACTCGAGAAACTCGTAGTGGGAGTAAGTGTGACGTCTTTAAGGTGGACATACAGTGGCATAACGGTTCTGTAGGACTGGCCATAGCAAGAATGATAAAGGCCTAAAGAAATGGGAGCAGCCCTCAGAAGCAACTATGACTCTCTTAAGGGAGCCAAATGCCTCCTCACTCTGCTAAATTTATTTGAAAACTCGAGAATATCGCCGTTGCAGTAACTCAGACAACGTTAAGGTGGACATGCAGCAGCATTTCACTTCTACAGGACTGGCCGCAATACGAATTAAAGAGAGGAAAGATTCAAAGAAGGGGGAGCAGCTGGCAGCAGTAACTATGACTCTCTTAAGGTAGCCAAATGCCTCGTCACTCTGCTAAGTTTATTTGAAAACTCGAGGATATCGTCGTTGGAGCAACTCAGACAACGTTAAGGTGGACATGCAGTAGCATTTCGCTTCTGCAGGACTGGCCGCAATACGAATTAAACAGAGGAAATATTCAAAGTAGGGGGAGCAGCTGGCAGCAGTAACTATGACTCTCTTAAGGTAGCCAAATGCCTCATCACTCTGCGAAATATATTTTAAAACTCGAGGATATCGTCGTTGGAGTAACTCAGACAACGTTAAGGTGGACATGTTGCAGCATATCGCTTCTGCATGGACTGGCCGCAGTACGAAATAAAGAGAGGAAATATTCTAAGAAAGGGGAGCAGCTGGCAGCAGTAAAGATGACTCTCTTAAGGTAGCCAAATGCCTCGTCACTCTGCGAAATTTATTTGAAAACTCGAGGATATCGTCGTTGGAGTAACTCAGACAACGTTAAGGTGGACATGCTGTAGCATTTCGCTTCTGCAGGACTAGCCGCAATACGTATTAAAGAGAGGAAAGATTCAAAGAAGAGGGAGCAGCTGGCAGCAGGAACTATGCCTCTCTTAAGGTAGCCAAATGCCTCGTCATCCGGTGAAATATATTTGCTAACTCGAGAAACTCTTAGTGGGAATAACTGTGACGACGTTACGGTGGGCCTACAGTGGCGTATCTGTTCTGTAGGACTGGCCATAGCAAGAAATATAAAGGCCTAAAGAAATGTCAGCAGCCGGCAGGAGTAGCTATGACTCTCTTAAGATACCCAAATGCCTCGTCACTCTGCTACATTTATTTGAAAAATCGAGAATACCGTCGTTGTTGTAACTGAGCAAACTTTATAGTGGACATGCTGTAGCATTTTGCTTCTGCAGGACTGGCCGCAATACGAATTAAAAAGAGGAAAGATTCAAAGATGGGGGAGCAGCTGGCAGCAGTAACTATGACTCTCTTAAGGTAGCCAAATGCCTGGTCACTCTGCGAAATTTATTTTAAAACTCGAGGATATCGTCGTTGGAGTAACTCAGACAACGTTTAGGTGGACATGTTGCAGCATATCGCTTCTGCATGGAATGGCCGCAGTACGAATTAAAGAGAGGAAATATTCAAAGAAAGGGGAGCAGCTGGCAGCAGGAACTATGACTCTCTAAAGGGAGCCAAATGCCTCGACATCCTGCGAAGTATATTTGCTAACTCGAGAAACTCGTAGTGGGAGTAAGTGTGACGTCTTTAAGGTGGACATACAGTGGCATAACGGTTCTGTAGGACTGGCCATAGCAAGAATGACAAAGGCCTAAAGAAATGGGAGCAGCCGGCAGAAGTAACTATGACTCTCTTAAGTAAGCCAAATGCCTCGTCACTCTGCTAAATTTATTTGAAAACTCGAGAATATCGCCGTTGGAGTAACTCAGACAACGTTAAGGTGGACATGCAGTAGCATTTCGCTTCTGCAGAACTGGCCGCAATACGTATTAAAGAGAGGAAAGATTCAATAAAGAGGGAGCAGCTGGCAGCAGTAACGATGACTCTCTTAAGGTGGCCAAATGCCTCGTCACTCTGCGAAATTTATTTGAAAACTCGAGAATTTCGTCGTTGGAGTAACTCAGACTACGTTAAGGTGGACATGCAGTAGCATTTCCCTCCTGCAGGACTGGCCGCAAAACGAATTAAAGAGAGGAAATATTCAAAGTAGGGGGAGCAGCTGGCAGCAGTAACTATGACTCTCTTAAGGTAGCCAAATGCCTCATCACTCTGCGAAATATATTTTAAAACTCGATGGAATCGTCGTTGGAGTAACTCAGACAACGTTAAGGTGGACATGTTGCAGCATATCGCTTCTGCATGGACTGCCCGCAGTACGAAATAAAGAGAGGAAATATTCTAAGAAAGGGGAGCAGCTGGCCGTAGTAAAGATGACTCTCTTAAGGTAGCCAAATGCCTCGTCACTCTGCAAGATTTATTTCAAAACTCGAGGAAATCGTCGTTGGAGTAACTTCGACAACGTTATGGTGGACATGTTGCAGGATTTCGCATCTGCATGGACTGGCCGCAGTACGAATTAAAGAGAGGAAAGATTCAAAGAAAGGGGAGCAGCTGGCAGCAGGAACTATGACTCTCTAAAGGGAGCCAAATGCCTCGACATCCTGCGAAGTAAATTTGCTAACTCGAGAAACTCGTAGTGGGAGTAAGTGTGACGTCTTTAAGGTGGACATACAGTGGCATAACGGTTCTGTAGGACTGGCCATAGCAAGAATGATAAAGGCCTAAAGAAATGGGAGCAGCCCTCAGAAGCAACTATGACTCTCTTAAGGTAGCCAAATGCCTCCTCACTCTGCTAAATTTATTTGAAAACTCGAGAATATCGCCGTTGCAGTAACTCAGACAACGTTAAGGTGGACATGCAGTAGCATTTCACTTCTACAGGACTGGCCGCAATACGAATTAAAGAGAGGAAAGATTCAAAGAAGGGGGAGCAGCTGGCAGCAGTAACTATGACTCTCTTAAGGTAGCCAAATGCCTCGTCACTCTGCTAAGTTTATTTGAAAACTCGAGGATATCGTCGTTGGAGCAACTCAGACAACGTTAAGGTGGACATGCAGTAGCATTTCGCTTCTGCAGGACTGGCCGCAATACGAATTAAACAGAGGAAATATTCAAAGTAGGGGGAGCAGCTGGCAGCAGTAACTATGACTCTCTTAAGGTAGCCAAATGCCTCATCACTCTGCGAAATATATTTTAAAACTCGAGGATATCGTCGTTGGAGTAACTCAGACAACGTTAAGGTGGACATGTTGCAGCATATCGCTTCTGCATGGACTGGCCGCAGTACGAAATAAAGAGAGGAAATATTCTAAGAAAGGGGAGCAGCTGGCAGCAGTAAAGATGACTCTCTTAAGGTAGCCAAATGCCTCGTCACTCTGCGAAATTTATTTGAAAACTCGAGGATATCGTCGTTGGAGTAACTCAGACAACGTTAAGGTGGACATGCTGTAGCATTTCGCTTCTGCAGGACTAGCCGCAATACGTATTAAAGAGAGGAAAGATTCAAAGAAGAGGGAGCAGCTTGCAGCAGGAACTATGCCTCTCTTAAGGTAGCCAAATGCCTCGTCATCCGGTGAAATATATTTGCTAACTCGAGAAACTCTTAGTGGGAATAACTGTGACGACGTTACGGTGGGCCTACAGTGGCGTATCGGTTCTGTAGGACTGGCCATAGCAAGAAATATAAAGGCCTAAAGAAATGTCAGCAGCCGGCAGGAGTAGCTATGACTCTCTTAAGATACCCAAATGCCTCGTCACTCTGCTACATTTATTTGAAAAATCGAGAATACCGTCGCTGTTGTAACTGAGCAAACTTTATAGTGGACATGCTGTAGCATTTTGCTTCTGCAGGACTGGCCGCAATACGAATTAAAGGGAGGAAGGATTCATAGAAAGAGGAGCAGCGGGCAGCAGTAACTATGACTCTCTTCAGGTAGCCAAATGCCTCGTCACTCTGCGAAAATTATTTGAAAACTCGTGGATATCGTCGTTGGAGTAACTCAGACAACGTTTAGGTGGACATGTTGCAGCATATCGCTTCTGCATGGAATGGCCGCAGTACGAATTAAAGAGAGGAAATATTCTAAGAAAGGGGAGCAGCTGGCAGCAGGAACTATGACTCTCCTAAGGAAGCCAAATTCCTCGTCATCCGGTGAAGTACATTTGCTTACAAGAGAAACACGTAGTGGGAGTAACTCTGACGTCGTTAAGATGGACATACAGTGGCATATCGGTTCTGTAGGACTGGCCATAGCAAGAATGACAAAGGCCTAAAGAAATGGCAGCAGCTGGCAGCAGTAACTATGACACTCTTAAGGTAGCCAAATGCCTCGTCACTCTGCAAGATTTATTTCAAAACTCGAGGAAATCGTCGTTGGAGTAACTTCGACAACGTTATGGTGGACATGTTGCAGGATTTCGCATCTGCATGGACTGGCCGCAGTACGAATTAAAGAGAGGAAAGATTCAACGAAAGGGGAGCAGCTGGCAGCAGGAACTATGACTCTCTAAAGGGAGCCAAATGCCTCGACATCCTGCGAAGCAAATTTGCTAACTCGAGAAACTCGTAGTGGGAGTAAGTGTGACGTCTTTAAGGTGGACATACAGTGGCATAACGGTTCTGTAGGACTGGCCATAGCAAGAATGATAAAGGCCTAAAGAAATGGGAGCAGCCCTCAGAAGCAACTATGACTCTCTTAAGGGAGCCAAATGCCTCCTCACTCTGCTAAATTTATTTGAAAACTCGAGAATATCGCCGTTGCAGTAACTCAGACAACGTTAAGGTGGACATGCAGTAGCATTTCACTTCTACAGGACTGGCCGCAATACGAATTAAAGAGAGGAAAGATTCAAAGAAGGGGGAGCAGCTGGCAGCAGTAACTATGACTCTCTTAAGGTAGCCAAATGCCTCGTCACTCTGCTAAGTTTATTTGAAAACTCGAGGATATCGTCGTTGGAGCAACTCAGACAACGTTAAGGTGGACATGCAGTAGCATTTCGCTTCTTCAGGACTGGCCGCAATACGAATTAAACAGAGGAAATATTCAAAGTAGGGGGAGCAGCTGGCAGCAGTAACTATGACTCTCTTAAGGTAGCCAAATGCCTCATCACTCTGCGAAATATATTTTAAAACTCGAGGATATCGTCGTTGGAGTAACTCAGACAACGTTAAGGTGGACATGTTGCAGCATATCGCTTCTGCATGGACTGGCCGCAGTACGAAATAAAGAGAGGAAATATTCTAAGAAAGGGGAGCAGCTGGCAGCAGTAAAGATGACTCTCTTAAGGTAGCCAAATGCCTCGTCACTCTGCGAAATTTATTTGAAAACTCGAGGATATCGTCGTTGGAGTAACTCAGACAACGTTAAGGTGGACATGCTGTAGCATTTCGCTTCTGCAGGACTAGCCGCAATACGTATTAAAGAGAGGAAAGATTCAAAGAAGAGGGAGCAGCTGGCAGCAGGAACTATGCCTCTCTTAAGGTAGCCAAATGCCTCGTCATCCGGTGAAATATATTTGCTAACTCGAGAAACTCTTAGTGGGAATAACTGTGACGACGTTACGGTGGGCCTACAGTGGCGTATCGGTTCTGTAGGACTGGCCATAGCAAGAAATATAAAGGCCTAAAGAAATGTCAGCAGCCGGCAGGAGTAGCTATGACTCTCTTAAGATACCCAAATGCCTCGTCACTCTGCTACATTTATTTGAAAAATCGAGAATACCGTCGTTGTTGTAACTGAGCAAACTTTATAGTGGACATGCTGTAGCATTTTGCTTCTGCAGGACTGGCCGCAATACGAATTAAAAAGAGGAAAGATTCAAAGATGGGGGAGCAGCTGGCAGCAGTAACTATGACTCTCTTAAGGTAGCCAAATGCCTGGTCACTCTGCGAAATTTATTTTAAAACTCGAGGATATCGTCGTTGGAGTAACTCAGACAACGTTTAGGTGGACATGTTGCAGCATATCGCTTCTGCATGGAATGGCCGCAGTACGAATTAAAGAGAGGAAATATTCAAAGAAAGGGGAGCAGCTGGCAGCAGGAACTATGACTCTCTAAAGGGAGCCAAATGCCTCGACATCCTGCGAAGTATATTTGCTAACTCGAGAAACTCGTAGTGGGAGTAAGTGTGACGTCTTTAAGGTGGACATACAGTGGCATAACGGTTCTGTAGGACTGGCCATAGCAAGAATGACAAAGGCCTAAAGAAATGGGAGCAGCCGGCAGAAGTAACTATGACTCTCTTAAGTAAGCCAAATGCCTCGTCACTCTGCTAAATTTATTTGAAAACTCGAGAATATCGCCGTTGGAGTAACTCAGACAACGTTAAGGTGGACATGCAGTAGCATTTCGCTTCTGCAGAACTGGCCGCAATACGTATTAAAGAGAGGAAAGATTCAATAAAGAGGGAGCAGCTGGCAGCAGTAACGATGACTCTCTTAAGGTGGCCAAATGCCTCGTCACTCTGCGAAATTTATTTGAAAACTCGAGAATTTCGTCGTTGGAGTAACTCAGACTACGTTAAGGTGGACATGCAGTAGCATTTCCCTCCTGCAGGACTGGCCGCAAAACGAATTAAAGAGAGGAAATATTCAAAGTAGGGGGAGCAGCTGGCAGCAGTAACTATGACTCTCTTAAGGTAGCCAAAGGCCTCATCACTCTGCGAAATATATTTTAAAACTCGATGGAATCGTCGTTGGAGTAACTCAGACAACGTTAAGGTGGACATGTTGCAGCATATCGCTTCTGCATGGACTGGCCGCAGTACGAAATAAAGAGAGGAAATATTCTAAGAAAGGGGAGCAGCTGGCCGTAGTAAAGATGACTCTCTTAAGGTAGCCAAATGCCTCGTCACTCTGCAAGATTTATTTCAAAACTCGAGGAAATCGTCGTTGGAATAACTTCGACAACGTTATGGTGGACATGTTGCAGGATTTCGCATCTGCATGGACTGGCCGCAGTACGAATTAAAGAGAGGAAAGATTCAAAGAAAGGGGAGCAGCTGGCAGCAGGAACTATGACTCTCTAAAGGGAGCCAAATGCCTCGACATCCTGCGAAGTAAATTTGCTAACTCGAGAAACTCGTAGTGGGAGTAAGTGTGACGTCTTTAAGGTGGACATACAGTGGCATAACGGTTCTGTAGGACTGGCCATAGCAAGAATGATAAAGGCCTAAAGAAATGGGAGCAGCCCTCAGAAGCAACTATGACTCTCTTAAGGTAGCCAAATGCCTCCTCACTCTGCTAAATTTATTTGAAAACTCGAGAATATCGCCGTTGCAGTAACTCAGACAACGTTAAGGTGGACATGCAGTAGCATTTCACTTCTACAGGACTGGCCGCAATACGAATTAAAGAGAGGAAAGATTCAAAGAAGGGGGAGCAGCTGGCAGCAGTAACTATGACTCTCTTAAGGTAGCCAAATGCCTCGTCACTCTGCTAAGTTTATTTGAAAACTCGAGGATATCGACGTTGGAGCAACTCAGACAACGTTAAGGTGGACATGCAGTAGCATTTCGCTTCTGCAGGACTGGCCGCAATACGAATTAAACAGAGGAAATATTCAAAGTAGGGGGAGCAGCTGGCAGCAGTAACTATGACTCTCTTAAGGTAGCCAAATGCCTCATCACTCTGCGAAATATATTTTAAAACTCGAGGATATCGTCGTTGGAGTAACTCAGACAACGTTAAGGTGGACATGTTGCAGCATATCGCTTCTGCATGGACTGGCCGCAGTACGAAATAAAGAGAGGAAATATTCTAAGAAAGGGGAGCAGCTGGCAGCAGTAAAGATGACTCTCTTAAGGTAGCCAAATGCCTCGTCACTCTGCGAAATTTATTTGAAAACTCGAGGATATCGTCGTTGGAGTAACTCAGACAACGTTAAGGTGGACATGCTGTAGCATTTCGCTTCTGCAGGACTAGCCGCAATACGTATTAAAGAGAGGAAAGATTCAAAGAAGAGGGAGCAGCTGGCAGCAGGAACTATGCCTCTCTTAAGGTAGCCAAATGCCTCGTCATCCGGTGAAATATATTTGCTAACTCGAGAAACTCTTAGTGGGAATAACTGTGACGACGTTACGGTGGGCCTACAGTGGCGTATCGGTTCTGTAGGACTGGCCATAGCAAGAAATATAAAGGCCTAAAGAAATGTCAGCAGCCGGCAGGAGTAGCTATGACTCTCTTAAGATACCCAAATGCCTCGTCACTCTGCTACATTTATTTGAAAAATCGAGAATACCGTCGCTGTTGTAACTGAGCAAACTTTATAGTGGACATGCTGTAGCATTTTGCTTCTGCAGGACTGGCCGCAATACGAATTAAAGAGAGGAAAGATTCAAAGAAGGGGGAGCAGCTGGCAGCAGTAACTATGACTCTCTTAAGGTAGCCAAATGCCTGGTCACTCTGCGAAATTTATTTTAAAACTCGAGGATATCGTCGTTGGAGTAACTCAGACAACGTTTAGGTGGACATGTTGCAGCATATCGCTTCTGCATGGAATGGCCGCAGTACGAATTAAAGAGAGGAAATATTCAAAGAAAGGGGAGCAGCTGGCAGCAGGAACTATGACTCTCTAAAGGGAGCCAAATGCCTCGACATCCTGCGAAGTATATTTGCTAACTCGAGAAACTCGTAGTGGGAGTAAGTGTGACGTCTTTAAGGTGGACATACAGTGGCATAACGGTTCTGTAGGACTGGCCATAGCAAGAATGACAAAGGCCTAAAGAAATGGGAGCAGCCGGCAGAAGTAACTATGACTCTCTTAAGTAAGACAAATGCCTCGTCACTCTGCTAAATTTATTTGAAAACTCGAGAATATCGCCGTTGGAGTAACTCAGACAACGTTAAGGTGGACGTGCAGTAGCATTTCGCTTCTGCAGAACTGGCCGCATTACGTATTAAAGAGAGGAAAGATTCAATAAAGAGGGAGCAGCTGGCAGCAGTAACGATGACTCTCTTAAGGTGGCCAAATGCCTCGTCACTCTGCGAAATTTATTTGAAAACTCGAGGATATCGTCGTTGGAGTAACTCAGACTACGTTAAGGTGGACATGCAGTAGCATTTCGCTCCTGCAGGACTGGCCGCAAAACGAATTAAACAGAGGAAATATTCAAAGTAGGGGGAGCAGCTGGCAGCAGTAACTATGACTCTCTTAAGGTAGCCAAATGCCTCATCACTCTGCGAAATTTATTTTAAAACTCGAGGATATTGTCGTTGGAGTAACTCAGACAACGTTAAGGTGGACATGTTGCAGCATATCGCTTCTGCATGGACTGGCCGCAGTACGAATTAAAGAGAGGAAATATTCTAAGAAAGGGGAGCAGCTGGCTGCAGTAACGATGACTCTCTTAAGGTAGCCAAATGCGTCGTCACTCTGCGAAATTTATTTGAAAACTCGAGGATATCGTCGTTGGAGTAACTCAGACAACGTCAAGGTGGACATGCAGTAGCATTCCGCTTCTGCAGGACTGGCCGCAATACGTATTAAAGAGAGGAAAGATTCAAAGAAGAGGCAGCAGCTGGCAGCAGGAACTATGACTCTCTAAAGGGAGACAAATGCCTCGACATCCTGCGAAGTAAATTTGCTAACTCGAGAAACTCGTAGTGGGAGTAAGTGTGACGTCTTTAAGGTGGACATACAGTAGCATAACGGTTCTGTAGGACTGGCCATAGCAAGTATGATAAAGGCCTAAAGAAATGGGAGCAGCCCTCAGAAGCAACTATGACTCTCTTAAGGTAGCCAAATGCCTCCTCACTCTGCTAAATTTATTTGAAAACTCGAGAATATCGCCGTTGCAGTAACTCAGACAACGTTAAGATGGACATGCAGTAGCATTTCACTTCTACAGGACTGGCCGCAATACGAATTAAAGAGAGGAAAGATTCAAAGAAGGGGGAGCAGCTGGCAGCAGTAACCATGACTCTCTTAAGGTAGCCAAATGCCTCGTCACTCTGCGAAATTTATTTTAAAACTCGAGGATATCGTCGTTGGAGTTACTCAGACAAAGTTAAGGTGGACATGTTGCAGCATATCGCTTCTGCATAGACTGGCCGCTGTACGAATTAAAGAGAGGAAATATTCTAAGAAAGGTGAGCAGCTGGGAGCAGGAACTATGACTCTCTTAAGGGAGCCAAATGCCTCGACATCCTGCGAAGTACATTTGCTTGCAAGAGAAACTCATGGTAGGAGTTACTGTGACGTCGTTAAGTTGGACATACAGTGGCATATCCGTTCTGTAGGACTGGCCATAGCAAGAATGATAAAGGCCTAAAGAAATAGGAGCAGCCGGCAGGAGTAACTATGACTCTCTTAAGGTAGCCAAATGCCTCGTCACCCTGCTTAATTTATTTAAAAACTCGAGAATATCGTCGTAGGAGTAACTCAGACAACTTTAAGGTGGACATGCTGTAGCATTTCGCTTCTGCAGGACTGGCCACAATACGAATTAAAGAGAGGAAAGATTCAAATAAGGGGGAGCAGCTGGCAGCAGTAACTATGACTCTCTTAAGGTAGCCAAATGCCTCGTCACTCTGCGAAATTTATTTAAAAACTCGAGAATATCGTCGTAGGAGTAACTCAGACAACTTTAAGGTGGACATGCTGTAGCATTTCGCTTCTGCAGGACTGGCCACAATACGAATTAAAGAGAGGAAAGATTCAAATAAGGGGGAGCAGCTGGCAGCAGTAACTATGACTCTCTTAAGGTAGCCAAATGCCTCGTCACTCTGCTAAGTTTATTTGAAAACTCGAGGATATCGTCGTTGGAGCAACTCAGACAACGTTAAGGTGGACATGCAGTAGCATTTCGCTTCTGCAGGACTGGCCGCAATACGAATTAAAGAGAGGAAATATTCAAAGTATTGGGAGCAGCTGGCAGCAGTAACTATGACTCTCTTAAGGTAGCCAAATGCCTCATCACTCTGCGAAATTTATTTTAAAACTCGAGGATATCGTCGTTGGAGTAACTCAGACAACGTTTAGGTGGACATGTTGCAGCATATCGCTTCTGCATGGAATGGCCGCAGTACGAATTAAAGAGAGGAAATATTCAAAGAAAGGGGAGCAGCTGGCAGCAGGAACTATGACTCTCTAAAGGGAGCCAAATGCCTCGACATCCTGCGAAGTATATTTGCTAACTCGAGAAACTCGTAGAGGGAGTAAGTGTGACGTCTTTAAGGTGGACATACAGTGGCATAACGGTTCTGTAGGACTGGCCATAGCAAGAATGACAAAGGCCTAAAGAAATGGGAGCAGCCGGCAGAAGTAACTATGACTCTCTTAAGTAAGCCAAATGCCTCGTCACTCTGCTAAATTTATTTGAAAACTCGAGAATATCGCCGTTGGAGTAACTCAGACAACGTTAAGGTGGACATGCAGTAGCATTTCGCTTCTGCAGAACTGGCCGCAATACGTATTAAAGAGAGGAAAGATTCAATAAAGAGGGAGCAGCTGGCAGCAGTAACGATGACTCTCTTAAGGTGGCCAAATGCCTCGTCACTCTGCGAAATTTATTTGAAAACTCGAGGATATCGTCGTTGGAGTAACTCAGACTACGTTAAGGTGGACATGCAGTAGCATTTCGCTCCTGCAGGACTGGCCGCAAAACGAATTAAACAGAGGAAATATTCAAAGTAGGGGGAGCAGCTGGCAGCAGTAACTATGACTCTCTTAAGGTAGCCAAATGCCTCATCACTCTGCGAAATTTATTTTAAAACTCGAGGATATTGTCGTTGGAGTAACTCAGACAACGTTAAGGTGGACATGTTGCAGCATATCGCTTCTGCATGGACTGGCCGCAGTACGAATTACAGAGAGGAAATATTCTAAGAAAGGGGAGCAGCTGGCTGCAGTAACGATGACTCTCTTAAGGTAGCCAAATGCGTCGTCACTCTGCGAAATTTATTTGAAAACTCGAGGATATCGTCGTTGGAGTAACTCAGACAACGTCAAGGTGGACATGCAGTAGCATTCCGCTTCTGCAGGACTGGCCGCAATACGTATTAAAGAGAGGAAAGATTCAAAGAAGAGGGAGCACCTGGCAGCAGGAACTATGACTCTCTAAAGGGAGCCAAATGCCTCGACATCCTGCGAAGTAAATTTGCTAACTCGAGAAACTCGTAGTGGGAGTAAGTGTGACGTCTTTAAGGTGGACATACAGTGGCATATCCGTTCTGTAGGACTGGCCATAGCAAGAATGATAAAGGCCTAAAGAAATAGGAGCAGCCGGCAGGAGTAACTATGACTCTCTTAAGGTAGCCAAATGCCTCGTCACCCTGCTTAATTTATTTAAAAACTCGAGAATATCGTCGTAGGAGTAACTCAGACAACTTTAAGGTGGACATGCTGTAGCATTTCGCTTCTGCAGGACTGGCCACAATACGAATTAAAGAGAGGAAAGATTCAAATAAGGGGGAGCAGCTGGCAGCAGTAACTATGACTCTCTTAAGGTAGCCAAATGCCTCGTCACTCTGCGAAATTTATTTGAAAACTCGAGGAAATCGTCGTTGGAGTAACTGAGACAACGTTAAGGTGGACATGTTGCAGCATTTCGCTTCTGCATGGACTGGCCGCAGTACGACTTAAAGAGAGGAAAGATTCAAAGAAAGGGGAGCAGCTGGCAGCAGGAACTATGACTCTCTTAAGGTAGCCAAATGCCTCGTCATCCGGTGAAGTACATTGGCTAACTCGAGAAACTCTTAGTGGGAGTAACTGTGACGACCTTAAGGTGGCCCTACAGTGGCATACCGGTTCTGTGGGACTGGCCATAGCAAGAATGATAAAGGCCTAAAGAAATGGGAGCAGCCAGCAGGAGTAACTATGTCTCTCTTAAGGTAGCCAAATGCCTTGTCACTCTGCGAAATTTATTTGAAAACTCGAGGATATCGTCGTTGGAGTAACTCAGACAACGTTAAGGTGGACATGCAGTAGCATTTCGCTTCTGCAGGACTGGCCGCAATACGTATTAAGGAGAGGATAGATTCAAAGAAGAGGGAGCAGCTGGCAGCAGTAACGATGACTCTCTTAAGGTAGCCAAATGCCTCGTCAGTCCGCGAAATTTATTTTAAATCTCGAGGATATCGTCGTTGGAGTAACTCAGACAAGGTTAAGGTGGACATGTTGCAGCATATCGCTTCTGCATGGAATGGCCGCAGTACGAATTAAAGAGAGGAAATATTCTAAGAAAGGGGAGCAGCTGGCAGCAGGAACTATGACTCTCCTAAGGAAGCCAAATTCCTCGTCATCCGGTGAAGTACATTTGCTTACAAGAGAAACTCGTAGTGGGAGTAACTGTGACGTCTTTAAGGTGGACATACAGTGGCATAACGGTTCTGTAGGACTGGCCATAGCAAGAATGATAAAGGCCTAAAGAAATGGGTGCAGCCGGCAGAAGTAACTATAACTCTCTTAAGGTAGCCAAATGCCTCGTCATCCGGTGAAGTACATTGGCTAACTTGAGAAACTCTTAGTGTTAGTAACTGTGACGACCTTAAGGTGGGCCTACAGTGGCATATCGGTTCTGTGGGACTGGCCATAGCAAGAATGATAAAGGCCTAAAGAAATGGGAGCAGCCAGCAGGAGTAACTATGTCTCTCTTAAGGTAGCCCAATGCCTTGTCACTCTGCGAAATTTATTTGAAATCTCGAGAATATCGTCGTTGGAGTAACTCAGACAACGTTAAGGTGGACATGCAGTAGCATTTCGCCTCTGCAGGACTGGCCGCAATACGTATTAAAGAGAGGAAAGATTCAAAGAAGAGGGAGCAGCTGGCAGCAGTAACGATGACTCTCTTAAGGTAGCCAGATGCCTCGTCACTCTGCGAAATTTATTTGAAAACTCGAGGATATCGTCCTTGGAGTAACTCAGACAACGTTAAGGTGGACATGTTGCAGCATATCGCTTCTGCAGGACTGGCCGCAATACGAATTAAAGAAAGGAAATATTCAAAGTAGGGGGAGCAGCTGGCAGCAGTAACTATGACTCTCTTAAGGTAGCCAAATGCCTCATCACTCTGCGAAATTTTTTTTAAAACTCGAGGATATCGTCGTTGGAGTAACTCAGACAACGTTAAGGTGGACATGTTGCAGCATATCGCTTCTGCATAGACTGGCCGCTGTACGAATTAAAGAGAGGAAATATTCTAAGAAAGGTGAGCAGCTGGCAGCATTAACTATGACTCTCTTAAGGGAGCCAAATGCCTCGACATCCTGCGAAGTACATTTGCTAACTCGAGAAACTCGTAGTGGGAGTAAGTGTGACGTCTTTAATGTGCACATACATTGGCATAACGGTTCTGTAGGACTGGCCATAGCAAGAATGATAAAGGCCTAAAGAAATGGGAGCAGCCCTCAGAAGCAACTATGACTCTCTTAAGGTAGCCAAATGCCTCGTCACTCTGCTAAATTTATTTGAAAACTCGAGAATATCGCCGTTGCAGTAACTCAGACAACGTTAAGGTGGACCTGCAGTAGCATTTCACTTCTACAGGACTGGCCGCAATACGAGTTAAAGAGAGGAAAGATTCAAAGAAGGGGGAGCAGCTGGCAGCAGTAACTATGACTCTCTTAAGGTAGACAAATGCCTCGTCACTCGGCGAAATTTATTTTAAAACTCGAGGATATCGTCGTTGGAGTTACTCAGACAACGTTAAGGTGGACATGTTGCAGCATATCGGTTCTGCATAGACTGGCCGCTGTACGAATTAAAGAGAGGAAATATTCTAAGAAAGGTGAGCAGCTGGCAGCAGGAACTATGACTCTCTTAAGGGAGCCAAATGCCTCGACATCCTGCGAAGTACATTTGCTAACTCGAGAAACTCGTAGTGGGAGTAAGTGTGACGTCTTTAAGGTGGACATACAGTGGCATAACGGTTCTGTAGGACTGGCCATAGCAACAATGATAAAGGCCTAAAGAAATGGGAGCAACCGGCAGAAGTAACTATGACTCTTTTAAGGTGGCCAACTGCCTCGTCACTCTGCGAAATTTATTTGAAAACTCGAGGATATCGTCGTTGGAGTAACTCAGACATCGTTAAGGTGGACATACAGTAGCATTTCGCATCTGCAGGACCGGCCGCAATACGAATTAAAGAGAGGAAATATTCAAAGTAGGGGGAGCAGCTGGCAGCAGTAACTATGACTCTCTTAAGGTAGCCAAATGCCTTAACACTCTGCGAAATTTTTTTTAAAACTCGAGGATATCGTCGTTGGAGTAACTCAGACAACGTTTAGGTGGACATGTTGCAGCATATCGCTTCTGCATGGACTGTCCGCAGTACGAATTAAAGAGAAGAAATATTCTAAGAAAGGGGAGCAGCTGGCAGCAGGAACTATGACTCTCTTAAGGAAGCCAAATTCCTCGTCAACCGGTGAAGTACATTTGCTTGCAAGAGAAACTCATGGTGGGAGTTACTGTGACGTCGTTAAGGTGGACATTCAGTGGCATATCCGTTCTGTAGGACTGGCCATAGCAAGAATGATAAAGGCCTAAAGAAATAGGAGCAGCCGGCAGGAGTAACTATGACTCTCTTAAGGTAGCCAAATGCCTCGTCACCCTGCTTAATTTATTTAAAAACTCGAGAATATCGTCGTAGGAGTAACTCAGACAACTTTAAGGTGGACATGCTGTAGCATTTCGCTTCTGCAGGACTGGCCGCAATACGTATTAGGGAGAGGATAGATTCAAAGAAGAGGGAGCAGCTGGCAGCAGTAACGATGACTCTCTTAAGGTAGCCAAATGCCTCGTCAGTCCGCGAAATTTATTTTAAATCTCGAGGATATCGTCGTTGGAGTAACTCAGACAAGGTTAAGGTGGACATGTTGCAGCATATCGCTTCTGCATGGAATGGCCGCAGTACGAATTAAAGAGAGGAAATATTCTAAGAAAGGGGAGCAGCTGGCAGCAGGAACTATGACTCTCCTAAGGAAGCCAAATTCCTCGTCATCCGGTGAAGTACATTTGCTTTTAAGAGAAACTCGTAGTGGGAGTAAGTGTGACGTCTTTAAGGTGGACATACAGTGGCATAACGGTTCTGTAGGACTGGCCATAGCAACAATGATAAAGGCCTAAAGAAATGGGAGCAGCCGGCGGAAGTAACTATGACTCTTTTAAGGTGGCCAACTGCCTCGTCACTCTGCGAAATTTATTTGAAAACTCGAGGATATCGTCGTTGGAGTAACTCAGACAACGTTTAGGTGGACATGTTGCAGCATATCGCTTCTGCATGGACTGTCCGCAGTACGAATTAAAGAGAAGAAATATTCTAAGAAAGGGGAGCAGCTGGCAGCAGGAACTATGACTCTCTTAAGGAAGCCAAATTCCTCGTCAACCGGTGAAGTACATTTGCTTGCAAGAGAAACTCATGGTGGGAGTTACTGTGACGTCGTTAAGGTGGACATTCAGTGGCATATCCGTTCTGTAGGACTGGCCATAGCAAGAATGATAAAGGCCTAAAGAAATAGGAGCAGCCGGCAGGAGTAACTATGACTCTCTTAAGGTAGCCAAATGCCTCGTCACCCTGCTTAATTTATTTAAAAACTCGAGAATATCGTCGTAGGAGTAACTCAGACAACTTTAAGGTGGACATGCTGTAGCATTTCGCTTCTGCAGGACTGGCCGCAATACGTATTAGAGAGAGGATAGATTCAAAGAAGAGGGAGCAGCTGGCAGCAGTAACGATGACTCTCTTAAGGTAGCCAAATGCCTCGTCAGTCCGCGAAATTTATTTTAAATCTCGAGGATATCGTCGTTGGAGTAACTCAGACAAGGTTAAGGTGGACATGTTGCAGCATATCGCTTCTGCATGGAATGGCCGCAGTACGAATTAAAGAGAGGAAATATTCTAAGAAAGGGGAGCAGCTGGCAGCAGGAACTATGACTCTCCTAAGGAAGCCAAATTCCTCGTCATCCGGTGAAGTACATTTGCTTTTAAGAGAAACTCGTAGTGGGAGTAAGTGTGACGTCTTTAAGGTGGACATACAGTGGCATAACGGTTCTGTAGGACTGGCCATAGCAACAATGATAAAGGCCTAAAGAAATGGGAGCAGCCGGCGGAAGTAACTATGACTCTTTTAAGGTGGCCAACTGCCCCGTCACTCTGCGAAATTTATTTGAAAACTCGAGGATATCGTCGTTGGAGTAACTCAGACATCGTTAAGGTGGACATACAGTAGCATTTCGCATCTGCAGGACCGGCCGCAATACGAATTAAAGAGAGGAAAGATTCAAATAAGGGGGAGCAGCTGGCAGCAGTAACTATGACTCTCTTAAGGTAGCCAAATGCCTCGTCACTCTGCGAAATTTATTTGAAAACGCGAGGATATCGTCGTTGGAGTAACTGAGACAACGTTAAGGTGGACGTGTTGCAGCATTTCGCTTCTGCATGGACTGGCCGCAGTACGACTTAAAGAGAGGAAAGATTCAAAGAAAGGGGAGCAGCTGGCAGCAGGAACTATGACTCTCTTAAGGTAGCCAAATGCCTCGTCATCCGGTGAAGTACATTGGCTAACTCGAGAAACTCTTAGTGGGAGTAACTGTGACGACCTTAAGGTGGCCCTACAGTGGCATACCGGTTCTGTGGGACTGGCCATAGCAAGAATGATAAAGGCCTAAAGAAATGGGAGCAGCCAGCAGGAGTAACTATGTCTCTCTTAAGGTAGCCCAATGCCTTGTCACTCTGCGAAATTTATTTGAAATCTCGAGAATATCGTCGTTGGAGTAACTCAGACAACGTTAAGGTGGACATGCAGTAGCATTTCGCCTCTGCAGGACTGGCCGCAATACGTATTAAAGAGAGGAAAGATTCAAAGAAGAGGGAGCAGCTGGCAGTAGTAACGATGACTCTCTTAAGGTAGCCAGATGCCTCGTCACTCTGCGAAATTTATTTGAAAACTCGAGGATATCGTCCTTGGAGTAAGTCAGACAACGTTAAGGTGGACATGTTGCAGCATATCGCTTCTGCAGGACTGGCCGCAATACGAATTAAAGAGAGGAAATATTCAAAGTAGGGGGAGCAGCTGGCAGCAGTAACTATGACTCTCTTAAGGTAGCCAAATGCCTCATCACTCTGCGAAATTTTTTTTAAAACTCGAGGATATCGTCGTTGGAGTAACTCAGACAACGCTAAGGTGGACATGTTGCAGCATATCGCTTCTGCATAGACTGGCCGCTGTACGAATTAAAGAGAGGAAATATTCTAAGAAAGGTGAGCAGCTGGCAGCATTAACTATGACTCTCTTAAGGGAGCCAAATGCCTCGACATCCTGCGAAGTACATTTGCTAACTCGAGAAACTCGTAGTGGGAGTAAGTGTGACGTCTTTAAGGTGGACATACAGTGGCATAACGGTTCTGTAGGACTGGCCATAGCAAGAATGATAAAGGCCTAAAGAAATGGGAGCAGCCCTCAGAAGCAACTATGACTCTCTTAAGGTAGCCAAATGCCTCCTCACTCTGCTAAATTTGTTTGAAAACTCGAGAATATCGCCGTTGCAGTAACTCAGACAACGTTAAGGTGGACATGCAGTAGCATTTCACTTCTACAGGACTGGCCGCAATACGAATTAAAGAGAGGAAAGATTCAAAGAAGGGGGAGCAGCTGGCAGCAGTAACTATGACTCTCTTAAGGTAGCCAAATGCCTCGTCACTCTGCTAAGTTTATTTGAAAACTCGAGGATATCGTCGTTGGAGCAACTCAGACAACGTTAAGGTGGACATGCAGTAGCATTTCGCTTCTGCAGGACTGGCCGCAATACGAATTAAACAGAGGAAATATTCAAAGTAGGGGGAGCAGCTGGCAGCAGTAACTATGACTCTCTTAAGGTAGCCAAATGCCTCATCACTCTGCGAAATATATTTTAAAACTCGAGGATATCGTCGTTGGAGTAACTCAGACAACGTTAAGGTGGACATGTTGCAGCATATCGCTTCTGCATGGACTGGCCGCAGTACGAAATAAAGAGAGGAAATATTCTAAGAAAGGGGAGCAGCTGGCAGCAGTAAAGATGACTCTCTTAAGGTAGCCAAATGCCTCGTCACTCTGCGAAATTTATTTGAAAACTCGAGGATATCGTCGTTGGAGTAACTCAGACAACGTTAAGGTGGACATGCTGTAGCATTTCGCTTCTGCAGGACTAGCCGCAATACGTATTAAAGAGAGGAAAGATTCAAAGAAGAGGGAGCAGCTGGCAGCAGGAACTATGCCTCTCTTAAGGTAGCCAAATGCCTCGTCATCCGGTGAAATATATTTGCTAACTCGAGAAACTCTTAGTGGGAATAACTGTGACGACGTTACGGTGGGCCTACAGTGGCGTATCGGTTCTGTAGGACTGGCCATAGCAAGAAATATAAAATCCTAAAGAAATGTCAGCAGCCGGCAGGAGTAGCTATGACTCTCTTAAGATACCCAAATGCCTCGTCACTCTGCTACATTTATTTGAAAAATCGAGGATACCGTCGTTGTTGTAACTGAGCAAACTTTATAGTGGACATGCTGTAGCATTTTGCTTCTGCAGGACTGGCCGCAATACGAATTAAAGAGAGGAAAGATTCAAAGAAGGGGGAGCAGCTGGCAGCAGTAACTATGACTCTCTTAAGGTAGCCAAATGCCTGGTCACTCTGCGTAATTTATTTTAAAACTCGAGGATATCGTCGTTGGAGTAACTCAGACAACGTTTAGGTGGACATGTTGCAGCATATCGCTTCTGCATGGAATGGCCGCAGTACGAATTAAAGAGAGGAAATATTCAAAGAAAGGGGAGCAGCTGGCAGCAGGAACTATGACTCTCTAAAGGGAGCCAAATGCCTCGACATCCTGCGAAGTATATTTGCTAACTCGAGAAACTCGTAGAGGGAGTAAGTGTGACGTCTTTAAGGTGGACATACAGTGGCATAACGGTTCTGTAGGACTGGCCATAGCAAGAATGACAAAGGCCTAAAGAAATGGGAGCAGCCGGCAGAAGTAACTATGACTCTCTTAAGTAAGCCAAATGCCTCGTCACTCTGCTAAATTTATTTGAAAACTCGAGAATATCGCCGTTGGAGTAACTCAGACAACGTTAAGGTGGACATGCAGTAGCATTTCGCTTCTGCAGAACTGGCCACAATACGTATTAAAGAGAGGAAAGATTCAATAAAGAGGGAGCAGCTGGCAGCAGTAACGATGACTCTCTTAAGGTGGCCAAATGCCTCGTCACTCTGCGAAATTTATTTGAAAACTCGAGGATATCGTCGTTGGAGTAACTCAGACTACGTTAAGGTGGACATGCAGTAGCATTTCGCTCCTGCAGGACTGGCCGCAAAACGAATTAAACAGAGGAAATATTCAAAGTAGGGGGAGCAGCTGGCAGCAGTAACTATGACTCTCTTAAGGTAGCCAAATGCCTCATCACTCTGCGAAATTTATTTTAAAACTCGAGGATATTGTCGTTGGAGTTACTCAGACAACGTTAAGGTGGACATGTTGCAGCATATCGCTTCTGCATAGACTGGCCGCTGTACGAATTAAAGAGAGGAAATATTCTAAGAAAGGTGAGCAGCTGGGAGCAGGAACTATGACTCTCTTAAGGGAGCCAAATGCCTCGACATCCTGCGAAGTACATTTGCTAACTCGAGAAACTCGTAGTGGGAGTAAGTGTGACGTCTTTAAGGTGGACATACAGTGGCATAACGGTTCTGTAGGACTGGCCATAGCAACAATGATAAAGGCCTAAAGTAATGGGAGCAGCCGGCAGAAGTAACTATGACTCTTTTAAGGTGGCCAACTGCCTCGTCACTCTGCGAAATTTATTTGAAAACTCGAGGATATCGTCGTTGGAGTAACTCAGACATCGTTAAGGTGGACATACAGTAGCATTTCGCATCTGCAGGACCGGCCGCAATACGAATTAAAGAGAGGAAATATTCAAAGTAGGGGGAGCAGCTGGCAGCAGTAACTATGACTCTCTTAAGGTAGCCAAATGCCTTATCACTGTGCGAAATTTTTTTTAAAACTCGAGGATATCGTCGTTGGAGTAACTCAGACAACGTTTAGGTGGACATGTTGCAGCATATCGCTTCTGCATGGACTGGCCGCAGTACGAATTAAAGAGAAGAAATATTCCAAGATAGGGGAGCAGCTGGCAGCAGGAACTATGACTCTCTTAAGGAAGCCAAATTCCTCGTCAACCGGTGAAGTACATTTGGTTGCAAGAGAAACTCATGGTGGGAGTTACTGTGACGTCGTTAAGGTGGACATACAGTGGCATATCCGTTCTGTAGGACTGGCCATAGCAAGAATGATAAAGGCCTAAAGAAATAGGAGCAGCCGGCAGGAGTAACTATGACTCTCTTAAGGTAGCCAAATGCCTCGTCACCCTGCTTAATTTATTTAAAAACTCGAGAATATCGTCGTAGGAGTAACTCAGACAACTTTAAGGTGGACATGCTGTAGCATTTCGCTTCTGCAGGACTGGCCACAATACGAATTAAAGAGAGGAAAGATTCAAATAAGGGGGAGCAGCTGGCAGCAGTAACTATGACTCTCTTAAGGTAGCCAAATGCCTCGTCACTCTGCGAAATTTATTTGAAAACTCGAGGATATCGTCGTTGGAGTAACTGAGACAACGTTAAGGTGGACATGTTGCAGCATTTCGCTTCTGCATGGACTGGCCGCAGTACGACTTAAAGAGAGGAAAGATTCAAAGAAAGGGGAGCAGCTGGCAGCAGGAACTATGACTCTCTTAAGGTAGCCAAATGCCTCGTCATCCGGTGAAGTACATTGGCTAACTCGAGAAACTGTTAGTGGGAGTAACTGTGACGACCTTAAGGTGGCCCTACAGTGGCATACCGGTTCTGTGGGACTGGCCATAGCAAGAATGATAAAGGCCTAAAGAAATGGGAGCAGCCAGCAGGAGTAACTATGTCTCTCTTAAGGTCGCCAAATGCCTTGTCACTCTGCGAAATTTATTTGAAAACTCGAGGATATCGTCGTTGGAGTAACTCAGACAACGTTAAGGTGGACATGCAGTAGCATTTCGCTTCTGCAGGACTGGCCGCAATACGTATTAAAGAGAGGATAGATTCAAAGAAGAGGGAGCAGCTGGCAGCAGTAACGATGACCCTCTTAAGGTAGCCAAATGCCTCGTCAGTCCGCGAAATTTATTTTAAATCTCGAGGATATCGTCGCTGGAGTAACTCAGACAAGGTTAAGGTGGACATGTTGCAGCATATCGCTTCTGCATGGAATGGCCGCAGTACGAATTAAAGAGAGGAAATATTCTAAGAAAGGGGAGCAGCTGGCAGCAGGAACTATGACTCTCCTAAGGAAGCCAAATTCCTCGTCATCCGGTGAAGTACATTTGCTTACAAGAGAAACTCGTAGTGGGAGTAACTGTGACGTCTTTAAGGTGGACATACAGTGGCATAACGGTTCTGTAGGACTGGCCATAGCAAGAATGATAAAGGCCTAAAGAAATGGGTGCAGCCGGCAGAAGTAACTATAACTCTCTTAAGGTAGCCAAATGCCTCGTCATCCGGTGAAGTACATTGGCTAACTTGAGAAACTCTTAGTGTTAGTAACTGTGACGACCTTAAGGTGGGCCTACAGTGGCATATCGGTTCTGTGGGACTGGCCATAGCAAGAATGATAAAGGCCTAAAGAAATGGGAGCAGCCAGCAGGAGTAACTATGTCTCTCTTAAGGTAGCCCAATGCCTTGTCACTCTGCGAAATTTATTTGAAATCTCGAGAATATCGTCGTTGGAGTAACTCAGACAACGTTAAGGTGGACATGCAGTAGCATTTCGCCTCTGCAGGACTGGCCGCAATACGTATTAAAGAGAGGAAAGATTCAAAGAAGCGGGAGCAGCTGGCAGCAGTAACGATGACTATCTTAAGGTAGCCAGATGCCTCGTCACTCTGCGAAATTTATTTGAAAACTCGAGGATATCGTCCTTGGAGTAACTCAGACAACGTTAAGGTGGACATGTTGCAGCATATCGCTTCTGCAGGACTGGCCGCAATACGAATTAAAGAAAGGAAATATTCAAAGTAGGGGGAGCAGCTGGCAGCAGTAACTATGACTCTCTTAAGGTAGCCAAATGCCTCATCACTCTGCGAAATTTTTTTTAAAACTCGAGGATATCGTCGTTGGAGTAACTCAGACAACGTTAAGGTGGACATGTTGCAGCATATCGCTTCTGCATAGACTGGCCGCTGTACGAATTAAAGAGAGGAAATATTCTAAGAAAGGTGAGCAGCTGGCAGCATTAACTATGACTCTCTTAAGGGAGCCAAATGCCTCGACATCCTGCGAAGTACATTTGCTAACTCGAGAAACTCGTAGTGGGAGTAAGTGTGACGTCTTTAGTGTGCACATACATTGGCATAACGGTTCTGTAGGACTGGCCATAGCAAGAATGATAAAGGCCTAAAGAAATGGGAGCAGCCCTCAGAAGCAACTATGACTCTCTTAAGGTAGCCAAATGCCTCGTCACTCTGCTAAATTTATTTGAAAACTCGAGAATATCGCCGTTGCAGTAACTCAGACAACGTTAAGGTGGACCTGCAGTAGCATTTCACTTCTACAGGACTGGCCGCAATACGAATTAAAGAGAGGAAAGATTCAAAGAAGGGGGAGCAGCTGGCAGCAGTAACTATGACTCTCTTAAGGTAGCCAAATGTCTCGTCACTCGGCGAAATTTATTTTAAAACTCGAGGATATCGTCGTTGGAGTTACTCAGACAACGTTAAGGTGGACATGTTGCAGCATATCGGTTCTGCATAGACTGGCCGCTGTACGAATTAAAGAGAGGAAATATTCTAAGAAAGGTGAGCAGCTGGCAGCAGGAACTATGACTCTCTTAAGGGAGCCAAATGCCTCGACATCCTGCGAAGTACATTTGCTAACTCGAGAAACTAGTAGTGGGAGTAAGTGTGACGTCTTTAAGGTGGACATACAGTGGCATAACGGTTCTGTAGAACTGGCCATAGCAACAATGATAAAGGCCTAAAGAAATGGGAGCAGCCGGCAGAAGTAACTATGACTCTTTTAAGGTGGCCAACTGCCTCGTCACTCTGCGAAATTTATTTGAAAACTCGAGGATATCGTCGTTGGAGTAACTCAGACATCGTTAAGGTGGACATACAGTAGCATTTCGCATCTGCAGGACCGGCCGCAATACGAATTAAAGAGAGGAAATATTCAAAGTAGGGGGAGCAGCTGGCAGCAGTAACTATGACTCTCTTAAGGTAGCCAAATGCCTTAACACTCTGCGAAATTTTTTTTAAAACTCGAGGATATCGTCGTTGGAGTAACTCAGACAACGTTTAGGTGGACATGTTGCAGCATATCGCTTCTGCATGGACTGGCCGCAGTACGAATTAAAGAGAAGAAATATTCTAAGAAAGGGGAGCAGCTGGCAGCAGGAACTATGACTCTCTTAAGGAAGCCAAATTCCTCGTCAACCGGTGAAGTACATTTGCTTGCAAGAGAAACTCATGGTGGGAGTTACTGTGACGTCGTTAAGGTGGACATTCAGTGGCATATCCGT
This sequence comes from Schistocerca americana, assembly GCF_021461395.2. NCBI lineage: Eukaryota > Metazoa > Arthropoda > Insecta > Orthoptera > Acrididae > Schistocerca > Schistocerca americana. Next base: position 711,624,621 of record NC_060123.1, read on the forward strand.
TCTGTAGGACTGGCCATAGCAAGAATGATAAAGGCCTAAAGAAATAGGAGCAGCCGGCAGGAGTAACTATGACTCTCTTAAGGTAGCCAAATGCCTCGTCACCCTGCTTAATTTATTTAAAAACTCGAGAATATCGTCGTAGGAGTAACTCAGACAACTTTAAGGTGGACATGCTGTAGCATTTCGCTTCTGCAGGACTGGCCACAATACGAATTAAAGAGAGGAAAGATTCAAATAAGGGGGAGCAGCTGGCAGCAGTAACTATGACTCTCTTAAGGTAGCCAAATGCCTCGTCACTCTGCGAAATTGATTTGAAAACTCGAGGATATCGTCGTTGGAGTAACTGAGACAACGTTAAGGTGGACATGTTGCAGCATTTCGCTTCTGCATGGACTGGCCGCAGTACGACTTAAAGAGAGGAAAGATTCAAAGAAAGGGCAGCAGCTGGCAGCAGGAACTATGACTCTCTTAATGTAGCCAAATGCCTCGTCATCCGGTGAAGTACATTGGCTAACTCGAGAAACTCTTAGTGGGAGTAACTGTGACGACCTTAAGGTGGCCCTACAGTGGCATACCGGTTCTGTGGGACTGGCCATAGCAAGAATGATAAAGGCCTAAAGAAATGGGAGCAGCCAGCAGGAGTAACTATGTCTCTCTTAAGGTAGCCAAATGCCTTGTCACTCTGCGAAATTTATTTGAAAACTCGAGGATATCGTCGTTGGAGTAACTCAGACAACGTTAAGGTGGACATGCAGTAGCATTTCGCTTCTGCAGGACTGGCCGCAATACGTATTAGAGAGAGGATAGATTCAAAGAAGAGGGAGCAGCTGGCAGCAGTAACGATGACTCTCTTAAGGTAGCCAAATGCCTCGTCAGTCCACGAAATTTATTTTAAATCTCGAGGATATCGTCGTTGGAGTAACTCAGACAACGTTAAGGTGGACATGTTGCAGCATATCGCTTCTGCATGGAATGGCCGCAGTACGAATTAAAGAGAGGAAATATTCTAAGAAAGGGGAGCAGCTGGCAGCAGGAACTATGACTCTCCTAAGGAAGCCAAATTCCTCGTCATCCGGTGAAGTACATTTGCTTACAAGAGAAACTCGTAGTGGGAGTAACTGTGACGTCTTTAAGGTGGACATACAGTGGCATAACGGTTCTGTAGGACTGGCCATAGCAAGAATGATAAAGGCCTAAAGAAATGGGTGCAGCCGGCAGAAGTAACTATAACTCTCTTAAGGTAGCCAAATGCCTCGTCATCCGGTGAAGTACATTGGCTAACTCGAGAAACTCTTAGTGTTAGTAACTGTGACGACCTTAAGGTGGGCCTACAGTGGCATATCGGTTCTGTGGGACTGGCCATAGCAAGAATGATAAAGGCCTAAAGAAATAGGAGCAGCCGGCAGGAGTAACTATGACTCTCTTAAGGTAGCCAAATGCCTCGTCACCCTGCTTAATTTATTTAAAAACTCGAGAATATCGTCGTAGGAGTAACTCAGACAACTTTAAGGTGGACATGCTGTAGCATTTCGCTTCTGCAGGACTGGCCACAATACGAATTAAAGAGAGGAAAGATTCAAATAAGGGGGAGCAGCTGGCAGCAGTAACTATGACTCTCTTAAGGTAGCCAAATGCCTCGTCACTCTGCGAAATTTATTTGAAAACTCGAGGATATCGTCGTTGGAGTAACTGAGACAACGTTAAGGTGGACATGTTGCAGCATTTCGCTTCTGCATGGACTGGCCGCAGTACGACTTAAAGAGAGGAAAGTTTCAAAGAAAGGGGAGCAGCTGGCAGCAGGAACTATGACTCTCTTAAGGTAGCCAAATGCCTCGTCATCCGGTGAAGTACATTGGCTAACTCGAGAAACTCTTAGTGGGAGTAACTGTGACGACCTTAAGGTGGCCCTACAGTGGCATACCGGTTCTGTGGGACTGGCCATAGCAAGAATGATAAAGGCCTAAAGAAATGGGAGCAGCCAGCAGGAGTAACTATGTCTCTCTTAAGGTAGCCAAATGCCTTGTCACTCTGCGAAATTTATTTGAAAACTCGAGGATATCGTCGTTGGAGTAACTCAGACAACGTTAAGGTGGACATGCAGTAGCATTTCGCTTCTGCAGGACTGGCCGCAATACGTATTAAAGAGAGGATAGATTCAAAGAAGAGGGAGCAGCTGGCAGCAGTAACGATGACTCTCTTAAGGTAGCCAAATGCCTCGTCAGTCCGCGAAATTTATTTTAAATCTCGAGGATATCGTCGTTGGAGTAACTCAGACAAGGTTAAGGTGGACATGTTGCAGCATATCGCTTCTGCATGGAATGGCCGCAGTACGAATTAAAGAGAGGAAATATTCTAAGAAAGGGGAGCAGCTGGCAGCAGGAACTATGACTCTCCTAAGGAAGCCAAATTCCTCGTCATCCGGTGAAGTACATTTGCTTACAAGAGAAACTCGTAGTGGGAGTAACTGTGACGTCTTTAAGGTGGACATACAGTGGCATAACGGTTCTGTAGGACTGGCCATAGCATTAATGATAAAGGCCTAAAGAAATGGGTGCAGCCGGCAGAAGTAACTATAACTCTCTTAAGGTAGCCAAATGCCTCGTCATCCGGTGAAGTACATTGGCTAACTTGAGAAACTCTTAGTGTTAGTAACTGTGACGACCTTAAGGTGGGCCTACAGTGGCATATCGGTTCTGTGGGACTGGCCATAGCAAGAATGATAAAGGTCTAAAGAAATGGGAGCAGCCAGCAGGAGTAACTATGTCTCTCTTAAGGTAGCCCAATGCCTTGTCACTCTGCGAAATTTATTTGAAATCTCGAGAATATCGTCGTTGGAGTAACTCAGACAACGTTAAGGTGGACATGCAGTAGCATTTCGCCTCTGCAGGACTGGCCGCAATACGTATTAAAGAGAGGAAAGATTCAAAGAAGAGGGAGCAGCTGGCAGCAGTAACGATGACTCTCTTAAGGTAGCCAGATGCCTCGTCACTCTGCGAAATTTATTTGAAAACTCGAGGATATCGTCCTTGGAGTAACTCAGACAACGTTAAGGTGGACATGTTGCAGCATATCGCTTCTGCAGGACTGGCCGCAATACGAATTAAAGAGAGAAAATATTCAAAGTAGGGGGAGCAGCTGGCAGCAGTAACTATGACTCTCTTAAGGTAGCCAAATGCCTCATCACTCTGCGAAATTTTTTTTAAAACTCGAGGATATCGTCGTTGGAGTAACTCAGACAACGTTAAGGTGGACATGTTGCAGCATATCGCTTCTGCATAGACTGGCCGCTGTACGAATTAAGGAGAGGAAATATTCTAAGAAAGGTGAGCAGCTGGCAGCATTAACTATGACTCTCTTAAGGGAGCCAAATGCCTCGACATCCTGCGAAGTACATTTGCTAACTCGAGAAACTCGTAGTGGGAGTAAGTGTGACGTCTTTAATGTGCACATACATTGGCATAACGGTTCTGTAGGACTGGCCATAGCAAGAATGATAAAGGCCTAAAGAAATGGGAGCAGCCCTCAGAAGCAACTATGACTCTCTTAAGGTAGCCAAATGCCTCGTCACTCTGCTAAATTTATTTGAAAACTCGAGAATATCGCCGTTGCAGTAACTCAGACAACGTTAAGGTGGACCTGCAGTAGCATTTCACTTCTACAGGACTGGCCGCAATACGAATTAAAGAGAGGAAAGATTCAAAGAAGGGGGAGCAGCTGGCAGCAGTAACTATGACTCTCTTAAGGTAGCCAAATGCCTCGTCACTCGGCGAAATTTATTTTAAAACTCGAGGATATCGTCGTTGGAGTAACTCAGACATCGTTAAGGTGGACATACAGTAGCATTTCGCATCTGCAGGACCGGCCGCAATACGAATTAAAGAGAGGAAATATTCAAAGTAGGGGGAGCAGCTGGCAGCAGTAACTATGACTCTCTTAAGGTAGCCAAATGCCTTAACACTCTGCGAAATTTTTTTTAAAACTCGAGGATATCGTCGTTGGAGTAACTCAGACAACGTTTAGGTGGACATGTTGCAGCATATCGCTTCTGCATGGACTGGCCGCAGTACGAATTAAAGAGAAGAAATATTCTAAGAAAGGGGAGCAGCTGGCAGCAGGAACTATGACTCTCTTAAGGATGCCAAATTCCTCGTCAACCGGTGAAGTACATTTGCTTGCAAGAGAAACTCATGGTGGGAGTTACTGTGACGTCGTTAAGGTGGACATTCAGTGGCATATCCGTTCTGTAGGACTGGCCATAGCAAGAATGATAAAGGCCTAAAGAAATAGGAGCAGCCGGCAGGAGTAACTATGACTCTCTTAAGGTAGCCAAATGCCTCGTCACCCTGCTTAATTTATTTAAAAACTCGAGAATATCGTCGTAGGAGTAACTCAGACAACTTTAAGGTGGACATGCTGTAGCATTTCGCTTCTGCAGGACTGGCCACAATACGAATTAAAGAGAGGAAAGATTCAAATAAGGGGGAGCAGCTGGCAGCAGTAACTATGACTCTCTTAAGGTAGCCAAATGCCTCGTCACTCTGCGAAATTGATTTGAAAACTCGAGGATATCGTCGTTGGAGTAACTGAGACAACGTTAAGGTGGACATGTTGCAGCATTTCGCTTCTGCATGGACTGGCCGCAGTACGACTTAAAGAGAGGAAAGATTCAAAGAAAGGGCAGCAGCTGGCAGCAGGAACTATGACTCTCTTAAGGTAGCCAAATGCCTCGTCATCCGGTGAAGTACATTGGCTAACTCGAGAAACTCTTAGTGGGAGTAACTGTGACGACCTTAAGGTGGCCCTACAGTGGCATACCGGTTCTGTGGGACTGGCCATAGCAAGAATGATAAAGGCCTAAAGAAATGGGAGCAGCCAGCAGGAGTAACTATGTCTCTCTTAAGGTAGCCAAATGCCTTGTCACTCTGCGAAATTTATTTGAAAACTCGAGGATATCGTCGTTGGAGTAACTCAGACAACGTTAAGGTGGACATGCAGTAGCATTTCGCTTCTGCAGGACTGGCCGCAATACGTATTAGAGAGAGGATAGATTCAAAGAAGAGGGAGCAGCTGGCAGCAGTAACGATGACTCTCTTAAGGTAGCCAAATGCCTCGTCAGTCCACGAAATTTATTTTAAATCTCGAGGATATCGTCGTTGGAGTAACTCAGACAACGTTAAGGTGGACATGTTGCAGCATATCGCTTCTGCATGGAATGGCCGCAGTACGAATTAAAGAGAGGAAATATTCTAAGAAAGGGGAGCAGCTGGCAGCAGGAACTATGACTCTCCTAAGGAAGCCAAATTCCTCGTCATCCGGTGAAGTACATTTGCTTACAAGAGAAACTCGTAGTGGGAGTAACTGTGACGTCTTTAAGGTGGACATACAGTGGCATAACGGTTCTGTAGGACTGGCCATAGCAAGAATGATAAAGGCCTAAAGAAATGGGTGCAGCCGGCAGAAGTAACTATAACTCTCTTAAGGTAGCCAAATGCCTCGTCATCCGGTGAAGTACATTGGCTAACTTGAGAAACTCTTAGTGTTAGTAACTGTGACGACCTTAAGGTGGGCCTACAGTGGCATATCGGTTCTGTGGGACTGGCCATAGCAAGAATGATAAAGGCCTAAAGAAATGGGAGCAGCCAGCAGGAGTAACTATGTCTCTCTTAAGGTAGCCCAATGCCTTGTCACTCTGCGAAATTTATTTGAAATCTCGAGAATATCGTCGTTGGAGTAACTCAGACAACGTTAAGGTGGACATGCAGTAGCATTTCGCCTCTGCAGGACTGGCCGCAATACGTATTAAAGAGAGGAAAGATTCAAAGAAGAGGGAGCAGCTGGCAGCAGTAACGATGACTCTCTTAAGGTAGCCAAATGCCTCGTCACCCTGCTTAATTTATTTAAAAACTCGAGAATATCGTCGTAGGAGTAACTCAGACAACTTTAAGGTGGACATGCTGTAGCATTTCGCTTCTGCAGGACTGGCCACAATACGAATTAAAGAGAGGAAAGATTCAAATAAGGGGGAGCAGCTGGCAGCAGTAACTATGACTCTCTTAAGGTAGCCAAATGCCTCGTCACTCTGCGAAATTTATTTGAAAACTCGAGGATATCGTCGTTGGAGTAACTGAGACAACGTTAAGGTGGACATGTTGCAGCATTTCGCTTCTGCATGGACTGGCCGCAGTACGACTTAAAGAGAGGAAAGTTTCAAAGAAAGGGGAGCAGCTGGCAGCAGGAACTATGACTCTCTTAAGGTAGCCAAATGCCTCGTCATCCGGTGAAGTACATTGGCTAACTCGAGAAACTCTTAGTGGGAGTAACTGTGACGACCTTAAGGTGGCCCTACAGTGGCATACCGGTTCTGTGGGACTGGCCATAGCAAGAATGATAAAGGCCTAAAGAAATGGGAGCAGCCAGCAGGAGTAACTATGTCTCTCTTAAGGTAGCCAAATGCCTTGTCACTCTGCGAAATTTATTTGAAAACTCGAGGATATCGTCGTTGGAGTAACTCAGACAACGTTAAGGTGGACATGCAGTAGCATTTCGCTTCTGCAGGACTGGCCGCAATTCGTATTAAAGAGAGGATAGATTCAAAGAAGAGGGAGCAGCTGGCAGCAGTAACGATGACTCTCTTAAGGTAGCCAAATGCCTCGTCAGTCCGCGAAATTTATTTTAAATCTCGAGGATATCGTCGTTGGAGTAACTCAGACAAGGTTAAGGTGGACATGTTGCAGCATATCGCTTCTGCATGGAATGGCCGCAGTACGAATTAAAGAGAGGAAATATTCTAAGAAAGGGGAGCAGCTGGCAGCAGGAACTATGACTCTCCTAAGGAAGCCAAATTCCTCGTCATCCGGTGAAGTACATTTGCTTACAAGAGAAACTCGTAGTGGGAGTAACTGTGACGTCTTTAAGGTGGACATACAGTGGCATAACGGTTCTGTAGGACTGGCCATAGCAAGAATGATAAAGGCCTAAAGAAATGGGTGCAGCCGGCAGAAGTAACTATAACTCTCTTAAGGTAGCCAAATGCCTCGTCATCCGGTGAAGTACATTGGCTAACTTGAGAAACTCTTAGTGTTAGTAACTGTGACGACCTTAAGGTGGGCCTACAGTGGCATATCGGTTCTGTGGGACTGGCCATAGCAAGAATGATAAAGGCCTAAAGTAATGGGAGCAGCCAGCAGGAGTAACTATGTCTCTCTTAAGGTAGCCCAATGCCTTGTCACTCTGCGAAATTTATTTGAAATCTCGAGAATATCGTCGTTGGAGTAACTCAGACAACGTTAAGGTGGACATGCAGTAGCATTTCGCCTCTGCAGGACTGGCCGCAATACGTATTAAAGAGAGGAAAGATTCAAAGAAGAGGGAGCAGCTGGCAGCAGTAACGATGACTCTCTTAAGGTAGCCAGATGCCTCGTCACTCTGCGAAATTTATTTGAAAACTCGAGGATATCGTCCTTGGAGTAACTCAGACAACGTTAAGGTGGACATGTTGCAGCATATCGCTTCTGCAGGACTGGCCGCAATACGAATTAAAGAGAGAAAATATTCAAAGTAGGGGGAGCAGCTGGCAGCAGTAACTATGACTCTCTTAAGGTAGCCAAATGCCTCATCACTCTGCGAAATTTTTTTTAAAACTCGAGGATATCGTCGTTGGAGTAACTCAGACAACGTTAAGGTGGACATGTTGCAGCATATCGCTTCTGCATAGACTGGCCGCTGTACGAATTAAGGAGAGGAAATATTCTAAGAAAGGTGAGCAGCTGGCAGCATTAACTATGACTCTCTTAAGGGAGCCAAATGCCTCGACATCCTGCGAAGTACATTTGCTAACTCGAGAAACTCGTAGTGGGAGTAAGTGTGACGTCTTTAATGTGCACATACATTGGCATAACGGTTCTGTAGGACTGGCCATAGCAAGAATGATAAAGGCCTAAAGAAATGGGAGCAGCCCTCAGAAGCAACTATGACTCTCTTAAGGTAGCCAAATGCCTCGTCACTCTGCTAAATTTATTTGAAAACTCGAGAATATCGCCGTTGCAGTAACTCAGACAACGTTAAGGTGGACCTGCAGTAGCATTTCACTTCTACAGGACTGGCCGCAATACGAATTAAAGAGAGGAAAGATTCAAAGAAGGGGGAGCAGCTGGCAGCAGTAACTATGACTCTCTTAAGGTAGCCAAATGCCTCGTCACTCGGCGAAATTTATTTTAAAACTCGAGGATATCGTCGTTGGAGTTACTCAGACAACGTTAAGGTGGACATGTTGCAGCATATCGGTTCTGCATAGACTGGCCGCTGTACGAATTAAAGAGAGGAAATATTCTAAGAAAGGTGAGCAGCTGGCAGCAGGAACTATGACTCTCTTAAGGGAGCCAAATGCCTCGACATCCTGCGAAGTACATTTGCTAACTCGAGAAACTCGTAGTGGGAGTAAGTGTGACGTCTTTAAGGTGGACATACAGTGGCATAACGGTTCTGTAGGACTGGCCATAGCAACAATGATAAAGGCCTAAAGAAATGGGAGCAGCCGGCAGAAGTAACTATGACTCTTTTAAGGTGGCCAACTGCCTCGTCACTCTGCGAAATTTATTTGAAAACTCGAGGATATCGTCGTTGGAGTAACTCAGACATCGTTAAGGTGGACATACAGTAGCATTTCGCATCTGCAGGACCGGCCGCAATACGAATTAAAGAGAGGAAATATTCAAAGTAGGGGGAGCAGCTGGCAGCAGTAACTATGACTCTCTTAAGGTAGCCAAATGCCTTAACACTCTGCGAAATTTTTTTTAAAACTCGAGGATATCGTCGTTGGAGTAACTCAGACAACGTTTAGGTGGACATGTTGCAGCATATCGCTTCTGCATGGACTGGCCGCAGTACGAATTAAAGAGAAGAAATATTCTAAGAAAGGGGAGCAGCTGGCAGCAGGAACTATGACTCTCTTAAGGAAGCCAAATTCCTCGTCAACCGGTGAAGTACATTTGCTTGCAAGAGAAACTCATGGTGGGAGTTACTGTGACGTCGTTAAGGTGGACATTCAGTGGCGTATCCGTTCTGTAGGACTGGCCATAGCAAGAATGATAAAGGCCTAAAGAAATAGGAGCAGCCGGCAGGAGTAACTATGACTCTCTTAAGGTAGCCAAATGCCTCGTCACCCTGCTTAATTTAGTTAAAAACTCGAGAATATCGTCGTAGGAGTAACTCAGACAACTTTAAGGTGGACATGCTGTAGCATTTCGCTTCTGCAGGACTGGCCACAATACGAATTAAAGAGAGGAAAGATTCAAATAAGGGGGAGCAGCTGGCAGCAGTAACTATGACTCTCTTAAGGTAGCCAAATGCCTCGTCACTCTGCGAAATTGATTTGAAAACTCGAGGATATCGTCGTTGGAGTAACTGAGACAACGTTAAGGTGGACATGTTGCAGCATTTCGCTTCTGCATGGACTGGCCGCAGTACGACTTAAAGAGAGGAAAGATTCAAAGAAAGGGCAGCAGCTGGCAGCAGGAACTATGACTCTCTTAAGGTAGCCAAATGCCTCGTCATCCGGTGAAGTACATTGGCTAACTCGAGAAACTCTTAGTGGGAGTAACTGTGACGACCTTAAGGTGGCCCTACAGTGGCATACCGGTTCTGTGGGACTGGCCATAGCAAGAATGATAAAGGCCTAAAGAAATGGGAGCAGCCAGCAGGAGTAACTATGTCTCTCTTAAGGTAGCCAAATGCCTTGTCACTCTGCGAAATTTATTTGAAAACTCGAGGATATCGTCGTTGGAGTAACTCAGACAACGTTAAGGTGGACATGCAGTAGCATTTCGCTTCTGCAGGACTGGCCGCTATACGTATTAGAGAGAGGATAGATTCAAAGAAGAGGGAGCAGCTGGCAGCAGTAACGATGACTCTCTTAAGGTAGCCAAATGCCTCGTCAGTCCACGAAATTTATTTTAAATCTCGAGGATATCGTCGTTGGAGTAACTCAGACAACGTTAAGGTGGACATGTTGCAGCATATCGCTTCTGCATGGAATGGCCGCAGTACGAATTAAAGAGAGGAAATATTCTAAGAAAGGGGAGCAGCTGGCAGCAGGAACTATGACTCTCCTAAGGAAGCCAAATTCCTCGTCATCCGGTGAAGTACATTTGCTTACAAGAGAAACTCGTAGTGGGAGTAACTGTGACGTCTTTAAGGTGGACATACAGTGGCATAACGGTTCTGTAGGACTGGCCATAGCAAGAATGATAAAGGCCTAAAGAAATGGGTGCAGCCGGCAGAAGTAACTATAACTCTCTTAAGGTAGCCAAATGCCTCGTCATCCGGTGAAGTACATTGGCTAACTCGAGAAACTCTTAGTGTTAGTAACTGTGACGACCTTAAGGTGGGCCTACAGTGGCATATCGGTTCTGTGGGACTGGCCATAGCAAGAATGATAAAGGCCTAAAGAAATAGGAGCAGCCGGCAGGAGTAACTATGACTCTCTTAAGGTAGCCAAATGCCTCGTCACCCTGCTTAATTTATTTAAAAACTCGAGAATATCGTCGTAGGAGTAACTCAGACAACTTTAAGGTGGACATGCTGTAGCATTTCGCTTCTGCAGGACTGGCCACAATACGAATTAAAGAGAGGAAAGATTCAAATAAGGGGGAGCAGCTGGCAGCAGTAACTATGACTCTCTTAAGGTAGCCAAATGCCTCGTCACTCTGCGAAATTTATTTGAAAACTCGAGGATATCGTCGTTGGAGTAACTGAGACAACGTTAAGGTGGACATGTTGCAGCATTTCGCTTCTGCATGGACTGGCCGCAGTACGACTTAAAGAGAGGAAAGTTTCAAAGAAAGGGGAGCAGCTGGCAGCAGGAACTATGACTCTCTTAAGGTAGCCAAATGCCTCGTCATCCGGTGAAGTACATTGGCTAACTCGAGAAACTCTTAGTGGGAGTAACACTGACGACCTTAAGGTGGCCCTACAGTGGCATACCGGTTCTGTGGGACTGGCCATAGCAAGAATGATAAAGGCCTAAAGAAATGGGAGCAGCCAGCAGGAGTAACTATGTCTCTCTTAAGGTAGCCAAATGCCTTGTCACTCTGCGAAATTTATTTGAAAACTCGAGGATATCGTCGTTGGAGTAACTCAGACAACGTTAAGGTGGACATGCAGTAGCATTTCGCTTCTGCAGGACTGGCCGCAATACGTATTAAAGAGAGGATAGATTCAAAGAAGAGGGAGCAGCTGGCAGCAGTAACGATGACTCTCTTAAGGTAGCCAAATGCCTCGTCAGTCCGCGAAATTTATTTTAAATCTCGAGGATATCGTCGTTGGAGTAACTCAGACAAGGTTAAGGTGGACATGTTGCAGCATATCGCTTCTGCATGGAATGGCCGCAGTACGAATTAAAGAGAGGAAATATTCTAAGAAAGGGGAGCAGCTGGCAGCAGGAACTATGACTCTCCTAAGGAAGCCAAATTCCTCGTCATCCGGTGAAGTACATTTGCTTACAAGAGAAACTCGTAGTGGGAGTAACTGTGACGTCTTTAAGGTGGACATACAGTGGCATAACGGTTCTGTAGGACTGGCCATAGCAAGAATGATAAAGGCCTAAAGAAATGGGTGCAGCCGGCAGAAGTAACTATAACTCTCTTAAGGTAGCCAAATGCCTCGTCATCCGGTGAAGTACATTGGCTAACTTGAGAAACTCTTAGTGTTAGTAACTGTGACGACCTTAAGGTGGGCCTACAGTGGCATATCGGTTCTGTGGGACTGGCCATAGCAAGAATGATAAAGCCCTAAAGAAATGGGAGCAGCCAGCAGGAGTAACTATGTCTCTCTTAAGGTAGCCCAATGCCTTGTCACTCTGCGAAATTTATTTGAAATCTCGAGAATATCGTCGTTGGAGTAACTCAGACAACGTTAAGGTGGACATGCAGTAGCATTTCGCCTCTGCAGGACTGGCCGCAATACGTATTAAAGAGAGGAAAGATTCAAAGAAGAGGGAGCAGCTGGCAGCAGTAACGATGACTCTCTTAAGGTAGCCAGATGCCTCGTCACTCTGCGAAATTTATTTGAAAACTCGAGGATATCGTCCTTGGAGTAACTCAGACAACGTTAAGGTGGACATGTTGCAGCATATCGCTTCTGCAGGACTGGCCGCAATACGAATTAAAGAGAGGAAATATTCAAAGTAGGGGGAGCAGCTGGCAGCAGTAACTATGACTCTCTTAAGGTAGCCAAATGCCTCATCACTCTGCGAAATTTTTTTTAAAACTCGAGGATATCGTCGTTGGAGTAACTCAGACAACGTTAAGGTGGACATGTTGCAGCATATCGCTTCTGCATAGACTGGCCGCTGTACGAATTAAGGAGAGGAAATATTCTAAGAAAGGTGAGCAGCTGGCAGCATTAACTATGACTCTCTTAAGGGAGCCAAATGCCTCGACATCCTGCGAAGTACATTTGCTAACTCGAGAAACTCGTAGTGGGAGTAAGTGTGACGTCTTTAATGTGCACATACATTGGCATAACGGTTCTGTAGGACTGGCCATAGCAAGAATGATAAAGGCCTAAAGAAATGGGAGCAGCCCTCAGAAGCAACTATGACTCTCTTAAGGTAGCCAAATGCCTCGTCACTCTGCTAAATTTATTTGAAAACTCGAGAATATCGCCGTTGCAGTAACTCAGACAACGTTAAGGTGGACCTGCAGTAGCATTTCACTTCTACAGGACTGGCCGCAATACGAATTAAAGAGAGGAAAGATTCAAAGAAGGGGGAGCAGCTGGCAGCAGTAACTATGACTCTCTTAAGGTAGCCAAATGCCTCGTCACTCGGCGAAATTTATTTTAAAACTCGAGGATATCGTCGTTGGAGTTACTCAGACAACGTTAAGGTGGACATGTTGCAGCATATCGGTTCTGCATAGACTGGCCGCTGTACGAATTAAAGAGAGGAAATATTCTAAGAAAGGTGAGCAGCTGGCAGCAGGAACTATGACTCTCTTAAGGGAGCCAAATGCCTCGACATCCTGCGAAGTACATTTGCTAACTCGAGAAACTCGTAGTGGGAGTAAGTGTGACGTCTTTAAGGTGGACATACAGTGGCATAACGGTTCTGTAGGACTGGCCATAGCAACAATGATAAAGGCCTAAAGAAATGGGAGCAGCCGGCAGAAGTAACTATGACTCTTTTAAGGTGGCCAACTGCCTCGTCACTCTGCGAAATTTATTTGAAAACTCGAGGATATCGTCGTTGGAGTAACTCAGACATCGTTAAGGTGGACATACAGTAGCATTTCGCATCTGCAGGACCGGCCGCAATACGAATTAAAGAGAGGAAATATTCAAAGTAGGGGGAGCAGCTGGCAGCAGTAACTATGACTCTCTTAAGGTAGCCAAATGCCTTAACACTCTGCGAAATTTTTTTTAAAACTCGAGGATATCGTCGTTGGAGTAACTCAGACAACGTTTAGGTGGACATGTTGCAGCATATCGCTTCTGCATGGACTGGCCGCAGTACGAATTAAAGAGAAGAAATATTCTAAGAAAGGGGAGCAGCTGGCAGCAGGAACTATGACTCTCTTAAGGAAGCCAAATTCCTCGTCAACCGGTGAAGTACATTTGCTTGCAAGAGAAACTCATGGTGGGAGTTACTGTGACGTCGTTAAGGTGGACATACAGTGGCATATCCGTTCTGTAGGACTGGCCATAGCAAGAATGATAAAGGCCTAAAGAAATAGGAGCAGCCGGCAGGAGTAACTATGACTCTCTTAAGGTAGCCAAATGCCTCGTCACCCTGCTTAATTTATTTAAAAACTCGAGAATATCGTCGTAGGAGTAACTCAGACAACTTTAAGGTGGACATGCTGTAGCATTTCGCTTCTGCAGGACTGGCCACAATACGAATTAAAGAGAGGAAAGATTCAAATAAGGGGGAGCAGCTGGCAGCAGTAACTATGACTCTCTTAAGGTAGCCAAATGCCTCGTCACTCTGCGAAATTTATTTGAAAACTCGAGGATATCGTCGTTGGAGTAACTGAGACAACGTTAAGGTGGACATGTTGCAGCATTTCGCTTCTGCATGGACTGGCCGCAGTACGACTTAAAGAGAGGAAAGATTCAAAGAAAGGGGAGCAGCTGGCAGCAGGAACTATGACTCTCTTAAGGTAGCCAAATGCCTCGTCATCCGGTGAAGTACATTGGCTAACTCGAGAAACTCTTAGTGGGAGTAACTGTGACGACCTTAAGGTGGCCCTACAGTGGCATACCGGTTCTGTGGGACTGGCCATAGCAAGAATGATAAAGGCCTAAAGAAATAGGAGCAGCCGGCAGGAGTAACTATGACTCTCTTAAGGTAGCCAAATGCCTCGTCACCCTGCTTAATTTATTTAAAAACTCGAGAATATCGTCGTAGGAGTAACTCAGACAACTTTAAGGTGGACATGCTGTAGCATTTCGCTTCTGCAGGACTGGCCACAATACGAATTAAAGAGAGGAAAGATTCAAATAAGGGGGAGCAGCTGGCAGCAGTAACTATGACTCTCTTAAGGTAGCCAAATGCCTCGTCACTCTGCGAAATTTATTTGAAAACTCGAGGATATCGTCGTTGGAGTAACTGAGACAACGTTAAGGTGGACATGTTGCAGCATTTCGCTTCTGCATGGACTGGCCGCAGTACGACTTAAAGAGAGGAAAGTTTCAAAGAAAGGGGAGCAGCTGGCAGCAGGAACTATGACTCTCTTAAGGTAGCCAAATGCCTCGTCATCCGGTGAAGTACATTGGCTAACTCGAGAAACTCTTAGTGGGAGTAACTGTGACGACCTTAAGGTGGCCCTACAGTGGCATACCGGTTCTGTGGGACTGGCCATAGCAAGAATGATAAAGGCCTAAAGAAATGGGAGCAGCCAGCAGGAGTAACTATGTCTCTCTTAAGGTAGCCAAATGCCTTGTCACTCTGCGAAATTTATTTGAAAACTCGAGGATATCGTCGTTGGAGTAACTCAGACAACGTTAAGGTGGACATGCAGTAGCATTTCGCTTCTGCAGGACTGGCCGCAATACGTATTAAAGAGAGGATAGATTCAAAGAAGAGGGAGCAGCTGGCAGCAGTAACGATGACTCTCTTAAGGTAGCCAAATGCCTCGTCAGTCCGCGAAATTTATTTTAAATCTCGAGGATATCGTCGTTGGAGTAACTCAGACAAGGTTAAGGTGGACATGTTGCAGCATATCGCTTCTGCATGGAATGGCCGCAGTACGAATTAAAGAGAGGAAATATTCTAAGAAAGGGGAGCAGCTGGCAGCAGGAACTATGACTCTCCTAAGGAAGCCAAATTCCTCGTCATCCGGTGAAGTACATTTGCTTACAAGAGAAACTCGTAATGGGAGTAACTGTGACGTCTTTAAGGTGGACATACAGTGGCATAACGGTTCTGTAGGACTGGCCATAGCAAGAATGATAAAGGCCTAAAGAAATGGGTGCAGCCGGCAGAAGTAACTATAACTCTCTTAAGGTAGCCAAATGCCTCGTCATCCGGTGAAGTACATTGGCTAACTTGAGAAACTCTTAGTGTTAGTAACTGTGACGACCTTAAGGTGGGCCTACAGTGGCATATCGGTTCTGTGGGACTGGCCATAGCAAGAATGATAAAGGCCTAAAGAAATGGGAGCAGCCAGCAGGAGTAACTATGTCTCTCTTAAGGTAGCCCAATGCCTTGTCACTCTGCGAAATTTATTTGAAATCTCGAGAATATCGTCGTTGGAGTAACTCAGACAACGTTAAGGTGGACATGCAGTAGCATTTCGCCTCTGCAGGACTGGCCGCAATACGTATTAAAGAGAGGAAAGATTCAAAGAAGAGGGAGCAGCTGGCAGCAGTAACGATGACTCTCTTAAGGTAGCCAGATGCCTCGTCACTCTGCGAAATTTATTTGAAAACTCGAGGATATCGTCCTTGGAGTAACTCAGACAACGTTAAGGTGGACATGTTGCAGCATATCGCTTCTGCAGGACTGGCCGCAATACGAATTAAAGAGAGGAAATATTCAAAGTAGGGGGAGCAGCTGGCAGCAGTAACTATGACTCTCTTAAGGTAGCCAAATGCCTCATCACTCTGCGAAATTTTTTTTAAAACTCGAGGATATCGTCGTTGGAGTAACTCAGACAACGTTAAGGTGGACATGTTGCAGCATATCGCTTCTGCATAGACTGGCCGCTGTACGAATTAAGGAGAGGAAATATTCTAAGAAAGGTGAGCAGCTGGCAGCATTAACTATGACTCTCTTAAGGGAGCCAAATGCCTCGACATCCTGCGAAGTACATTTGCTAACTCGAGAAACTCGTAGTGGGAGTAAGTGTGACGTCTTTAATGTGCACATACATTGGCATAACGGTTCTGTAGGACTGGCCATAGCAAGAATGATAAAGGCCTAAAGAAATGGGAGCAGCCCTCAGAAGCAACTATGACTCTCTTAAGGTAGCCAAATGCCTCGTCACTCTGCTAAATTTATTTGAAAACTCGAGAATATCGCCGTTGCAGTAACTCAGACAACGTTAAGGTGGACCTGCAGTAGCATTTCACTTCTACAGGACTGGCCGCAATACGAATTAAAGAGAGGAAAGATTCAAAGAAGGGGGAGCAGCTGGCAGCAGTAACTATGACTCTCTTAAGGTAGCCAAATGCCTCGTCACTCGGCGAAATTTATTTTAAAACTCGAGGATATCGTCGTTGGAGTTACTCAGACAACGTTAAGGTGGACATGTTGCAGCATATCGGTTCTGCATAGACTGGCCGCTGTACGAATTAAAGAGAGGAAATATTCTAAGAAAGGTGAGCAGCTGGCAGCAGGAACTATGACTCTCTTAAGGGAGCCAAATGCCTCGACATCCTGCGAAGTACATTTGCTAACTCGAGAAACTCGTAGTGGGAGTAAGTGTGACGTCTTTAAGGTGGACATACAGTGGCATAACGGTTCTGTAGGACTGGCCATAGCAACAATGATAAAGGCCTAAAGAAATGGGAGCAGCCGGCAGAAGTAACTATGACTCTTTTAAGGTGGCCAACTGCCTCGTCACTCTGCGAAATTTATTTGAAAACTCGAGGATATCGTCGTTGGAGTAACTCAGACATCGTTAAGGTGGACATACAGTAGCATTTCGCATCTGCAGGACCGGCCGCAATACGAATTAAAGAGAGGAAATATTCAAAGTAGGGGGAGCAGCTGGCAGCAGTAACTATGACTCTCTTAAGGTAGCCAAATGCCTTAACACTCTGCGAAATTTTTTTTAAAACTCGAGGATATCGTCGTTGGAGTAACTCAGACAACGTTTAGGTGGACATGTTGCAGCATATCGCTTCTGCATGGACTGGCCGCAGTACGAATTAAAGAGAAGAAATATTCTAAGAAAGGGGAGCAGCTGGCAGCAGGAACTATGACTCTCTTAAGGAAGCCAAATTCCTCGTCAACCGGTGAAGTACATTTGCTTGCAAGAGAAACTCATGGTGGGAGTTACTGTGACGTCGTTAAGGTGGACATACAGTGGCATATCCGTTCTGTAGGACTGGCCATAGCAAGAATGATAAAGGCCTAAAGAAATAGGAGCAGCCGGCAGGAGTAACTATGACTCTCTTAAGGTAGCCAAATGCCTCGTCACCCTGCTTAATTTATTTAAAAACTCGAGAATATCGTCGTAGGAGTAACTCAGACAACTTTAAGGTGGACATGCTGTAGCATTTCGCTTCTGCAGGACTGGCCACAATACGAATTAAAGAGAGGAAAGATTCAAATAAGGGGGAGCAGCTGGCAGCAGTAACTATGACTCTCTTAAGGTAGCCAAATGCCTCGTCACTCTGCGAAATTTATTTGAAAACTCGAGGATATCGTCGTTGGAGTAACTGAGACAACGTTAAGGTGGACATGTTGCAGCATTTCGCTTCTGCATGGACTGGCCGCAGTACGACTTAAAGAGAGGAAAGATTCAAAGAAAGGGGAGCAGCTGGCAGCAGGAACTATGACTCTCTTAAGGTAGCCAAATGCCTCGTCATCCGGTGAAGTACATTGGCTAACTCGAGAAACTCTTAGTGGGAGTAACTGTGACGACCTTAAGGTGGCCCTACAGTGGCATACCGGTTCTGTGGGACTGGCCATAGCAAGAATGATAAAGGCCTAAAGAAATAGGAGCAGCCGGCAGGAGTAACTATGACTCTCTTAAGGTAGCCAAATGCCTCGTCACCCTGCTTAATTTATTTAAAAACTCGAGAATATCGTCGTAGGAGTAACTCAGACAACTTTAAGGTGGACATGCTGTAGCATTTCGCTTCTGCAGGACTGGCCACAATACGAATTAAAGAGAGGAAAGATTCAAATAAGGGGGAGCAGCTGGCAGCAGTAACTATGACTCTCTTAAGGTAGCCAAATGCCTCGTCACTCTGCGAAATTTATTTGAAAACTCGAGGATATCGTCGTTGGAGTAACTGAGACAACGTTAAGGTGGACATGTTGCAGCATTTCGCTTCTGCATGGACTGGCCGCAGTACGACTTAAAGAGAGGAAAGTTTCAAAGAAAGGGGAGCAGCTGGCAGCAGGAACTATGACTCTCTTAAGGTAGCCAAATGCCTCGTCATCCGGTGAAGTACATTGGCTAACTCGAGAAACTCTTAGTGGGAGTAACTGTGACGACCTTAAGGTGGCCCTACAGTGGCATACCGGTTCTGTGGGACTGGCCATAGCAAGAATGATAAAGGCCTAAAGAAATGGGAGCAGCCAGCAGGAGTAACTATGTCTCTCTTAAGGTAGCCAAATGCCTTGTCACTCTGCGAAATTTATTTGAAAACTCGAGGATATCGTCGTTGGAGTAACTCAGACAACGTTAAGGTGGACATGCAGTAGCATTTCGCTTCTGCAGGACTGGCCGCAATACGTATTAAAGAGAGGATAGATTCAAAGAAGAGGGAGCAGCTGGCAGCAGTAACGATGACTCTCTTAAGGTAGCCAAATGCCTCGTCAGTCCGCGAAATTTATTTTAAATCTCGAGGATATCGTCGTTGGAGTAACTCAGACAAGGTTAAGGTGGACATGTTGCAGCATATCGCTTCTGCATGGAATGGCCGCAGTACGAATTAAAGAGAGGAAATATTCTAAGAAAGGGGAGCAGCTGGCAGCAGGAACTATGACTCTCCTAAGGAAGCCAAATTCCTCGTCATCCGGTGAAGTACATTTGCTTACAAGAGAAACTCGTAATGGGAGTAACTGTGACGTCTTTAAGGTGGACATACAGTGGCATAACGGTTCTGTAGGACTGGCCATAGCAAGAATGATAAAGGCCTAAAGAAATGGGTGCAGCCGGCAGAAGTAACTATAACTCTCTTAAGGTAGCCAAATGCCTCGTCATCCGGTGAAGTACATTGGCTAACTTGAGAAACTCTTAGTGTTAGTAACTGTGACGACCTTAAGGTGGGCCTACAGTGGCATATCGGTTCTGTGGGACTGGCCATAGCAAGAATGATAAAGGCCTAAAGAAATGGGAGCAGCCAGCAGGAGTAACTATGTCTCTCTTAAGGTAGCCCAATGCCTTGTCACTCTGCGAAATTTATTTGAAATCTCGAGAATATCGTCGTTGGAGTAACTCAGACAACGTTAAGGTGGACATGCAGTAGCATTTCGCCTCTGCAGGACTGGCCGCAATACGTATTAAAGAGAGGAAAGATTCAAAGAAGAGGGAGCAGCTGGCAGCAGTAACGATGACTCTCTTAAGGTAGCCAGATGCCTCGTCACTCTGCGAAATTTATTTGAAAACTCGAGGATATCGTCCTTGGAGTAACTCAGACAACGTTAAGGTGGACATGTTGCAGCATATCGCTTCTGCAGGACTGGCCGCAATACGAATTAAAGAGAGGAAATATTCAAAGTAGGGGGAGCAGCTGGCAGCAGTAACTATGACTCTCTTAAGGTAGCCAAATGCCTCATCACTCTGCGAAATTTTTTTTAAAACTCGAGGATATCGTCGTTGGAGTAACTCAGACAACGTTAAGGTGGACATGTTGCAGCATATCGCTTCTGCATAGACTGGCCGCTGTACGAATTAAGGAGAGGAAATATTCTAAGAAAGGTGAGCAGCTGGCAGCATTAACTATGACTCTCTTAAGGGAGCCAAATGCCTCGACATCCTGCGAAGTACATTTGCTAACTCGAGAAACTCGTAGTGGGAGTAAGTGTGACGTCTTTAATGTGCACATACATTGGCATAACGGTTCTGTAGGACTGGCCATAGCAAGAATGATAAAGGCCTAAAGAAATGGGAGCAGCCCTCAGAAGCAACTATGACTCTCTTAAGGTAGCCAAATGCCTCGTCACTCTGCTAAATTTATTTGAAAACTCGAGAATATCGCCGTTGCAGTAACTCAGACAACGTTAAGGTGGACCTGCAGTAGCATTTCACTTCTACAGGACTGGCCGCAATACGAATTAAAGAGAGGAAAGATTCAAAGAAGGGGGAGCAGCTGGCAGCAGTAACTATGACTCTCTTAAGGTAGCCAAATGCCTCGTCACTCGGCGAAATTTATTTTAAAACTCGAGGATATCGTCGTTGGAGTTACTCAGACAACGTTAAGGTGGACATGTTGCAGCATATCGGTTCTGCATAGACTGGCCGCTGTACGAATTAAAGAGAGGAAATATTCTAAGAAAGGTGAGCAGCTGGCAGCAGGAACTATGACTCTCTTAAGGGAGCCAAATGCCTCGACATCCTGCGAAGTACATTTGCTAACTCGAGAAACTCGTAGTGGGAGTAAGTGTGACGTCTTTAAGGTGGACATACAGTGGCATAACGGTTCTGTAGGACTGGCCATAGCAACAATGATAAAGGCCTAAAGAAATGGGAGCAGCCGGCAGAAGTAACTATGACTCTTTTAAGGTGGCCAACTGCCTCGTCACTCTGCGAAATTTATTTGAAAACTCGAGGATATCGTCGTTGGAGTAACTCAGACATCGTTAAGGTGGACATACAGTAGCATTTCGCATCTGCAGGACCGGCCGCAATACGAATTAAAGAGAGGAAATATTCAAAGTAGGGGGAGCAGCTGGCAGCAGTAACTATGACTCTCTTAAGGTAGCCAAATGCCTTAACACTCTGCGAAATTTTTTTTAAAACTCGAGGATATCGTCGTTGGAGTAACTCAGACAACGTTTAGGTGGACATGTTGCAGCATATCGCTTCTGCATGGACTGGCCGCAGTACGAATTAAAGAGAAGAAATATTCTAAGAAAGGGGAGCAGCTGGCAGCAGGAACTATGACTCTCTTAAGGAAGCCAAATTCCTCGTCAACCGGTGAAGTACATTTGCTTGCAAGAGAAACTCATGGTGGGAGTTACTGTGACGTCGTTAAGGTGGACATACAGTGGCATATCCGTTCTGTAGGACTGGCCATAGCAAGAATGATAAAGGCCTAAAGAAATAGGAGCAGCCGGCAGGAGTAACTATGACTCTCTTAAGGTAGCCAAATGCCTCGTCACCCTGCTTAATTTATTTAAAAACTCGAGAATATCGTCGTAGGAGTAACTCAGACAACTTTAAGGTGGACATGCTGTAGCATTTCGCTTCTGCAGGACTGGCCACAATACGAATTAAAGAGAGGAAAGATTCAAATAAGGGGGAGCAGCTGGCAGCAGTAACTATGACTCTCTTAAGGTAGCCAAATGCCTCGTCACTCTGCGAAATTTATTTGAAAACTCGAGGATATCGTCGTTGGAGTAACTGAGACAACGTTAAGGTGGACATGTTGCAGCATTTCGCTTCTGCATGGACTGGCCGCAGTACGACTTAAAGAGAGGAAAGATTCAAAGAAAGGGGAGCAGCTGGCAGCAGGAACTATGACTCTCTTAAGGTAGCCAAATGCCTCGTCATCCGGTGAAGTACATTGGCTAACTCGAGAAACTCTTAGTGGGAGTAACTGTGACGACCTTAAGGTGGCCCTACAGTGGCATACCGGTTCTGTGGGACTGGCCATAGCAAGAATGATAAAGGCCTAAAGAAATAGGAGCAGCCGGCAGGAGTAACTATGACTCTCTTAAGGTAGCCAAATGCCTCGTCACCCTGCTTAATTTATTTAAAAACTCGAGAATATCGTCGTAGGAGTAACTCAGACAACTTTAAGGTGGACATGCTGTAGCATTTCGCTTCTGCAGGACTGGCCACAATACGAATTAAAGAGAGGAAAGATTCAAATAAGGGGGAGCAGCTGGCAGCAGTAACTATGACTCTCTTAAGGTAGCCAAATGCCTCGTCACTCTGCGAAATTTATTTGAAAACTCGAGGATATCGTCGTTGGAGTAACTGAGACAACGTTAAGGTGGACATGTTGCAGCATTTCGCTTCTGCATGGACTGGCCGCAGTACGACTTAAAGAGAGGAAAGTTTCAAAGAAAGGGGAGCAGCTGGCAGCAGGAACTATGACTCTCTTAAGGTAGCCAAATGCCTCGTCATCCGGTGAAGTACATTGGCTAACTCGAGAAACTCTTAGTGGGAGTAACTGTGACGACCTTAAGGTGGCCCTACAGTGGCATACCGGTTCTGTGGGACTGGCCATAGCAAGAATGATAAAGGCCTAAAGAAATGGGAGCAGCCAGCAGGAGTAACTATGTCTCTCTTAAGGTAGCCAAATGCCTTGTCACTCTGCGAAATTTATTTGAAAACTCGAGGATATCGTCGTTGGAGTAACTCAGACAACGTTAAGGTGGACATGCAGTAGCATTTCGCTTCTGCAGGACTGGCCGCAATACGTATTAAAGAGAGGATAGATTCAAAGAAGAGGGAGCAGCTGGCAGCAGTAACGATGACTCTCTTAAGGTAGCCAAATGCCTCGTCAGTCCGCGAAATTTATTTTAAATCTCGAGGATATCGTCGTTGGAGTAACTCAGACAAGGTTAAGGTGGACATGTTGCAGCATATCGCTTCTGCATGGAATGGCCGCAGTACGAATTAAAGAGAGGAAATATTCTAAGAAAGGGGAGCAGCTGGCAGCAGGAACTATGACTCTCCTAAGGAAGCCAAATTCCTCGTCATCCGGTGAAGTACATTTGCTTACAAGAGAAACTCGTAATGGGAGTAACTGTGACGTCTTTAAGGTGGACATACAGTGGCATAACGGTTCTGTAGGACTGGCCATAGCAAGAATGATAAAGGCCTAAAGAAATGGGTGCAGCCGGCAGAAGTAACTATAACTCTCTTAAGGTAGCCAAATGCCTCGTCATCCGGTGAAGTACATTGGCTAACTTGAGAAACTCTTAGTGTTAGTAACTGTGACGACCTTAAGGTGGGCCTACAGTGGCATATCGGTTCTGTGGGACTGGCCATAGCAAGAATGATAAAGGCCTAAAGAAATGGGAGCAGCCAGCAGGAGTAACTATGTCTCTCTTAAGGTAGCCCAATGCCTTGTCACTCTGCGAAATTTATTTGAAATCTCGAGAATATCGTCGTTGGAGTAACTCAGACAACGTTAAGGTGGACATGCAGTAGCATTTCGCCTCTGCAGGACTGGCCGCAATACGTATTAAAGAGAGGAAAGATTCAAAGAAGAGGGAGCAGCTGGCAGCAGTAACGATGACTCTCTTAAGGTAGCCAGATGCCTCGTCACTCTGCGAAATTTATTTGAAAACTCGAGGATATCGTCCTTGGAGTAACTCAGACAACGTTAAGGTGGACATGTTGCAGCATATCGCTTCTGCAGGACTGGCCGCAATACGAATTAAAGAGAGGAAATATTCAAAGTAGGGGGAGCAGCTGGCAGCAGTAACTATGACTCTCTTAAGGTAGCCAAATGCCTCATCACTCTGCGAAATTTTTTTTAAAGCTCGAGGATATCGTCGTTGGAGTAACTCAGACAACGTTAAGGTGGACATGTTGCAGCATATCGCTTCTGCATAGACTGGCCGCTGTACGAATTAAGGAGAGGAAATATTCTAAGAAAGGTGAGCAGCTGGCAGCATTAACTATGACTCTCTTAAGGGAGCCAAATGCCTCGACATCCTGCGAAGTACATTTGCTAACTCGAGAAACTCGTAGTGGGAGTAAGTGTGACGTCTTTAATGTGCACGTACATTGGCATAACGGTTCTGTAGGACTGGCCATAGCAAGAATGATAAAGGCCTAAAGAAATGGGAGCAGCCCTCAGAAGCAACTATGACTCTCTTAAGGTAGCCAAATGCCTCGTCACTCTGCTAAATTTATTTGAAAACTCGAGAATATCGCCGTTGCAGTAACTCAGACAACGTTAAGGTGGACCTGCAGTAGCATTTCACTTCTACAGGACTGGCCGCAATACGAATTAAAGAGAGGAAAGATTCAAAGAAGGGGGAGCAGCTGGCAGCAGTAACTATGACTCTCTTAAGGTAGCCAAATGCCTCGTCACTCGGCGAAATTTATTTTAAAACTCGAGGATATCGTCGTTGGAGTTACTCAGACAACGTTAAGGTGGACATGTTGCAGCATATCGGTTCTGCATAGACTGGCCGCTGTACGAATTAAAGAGAGGAAATATTCTAAGAAAGGTGAGCAGCTGGCAGCAGGAACTATGACTCTCTTAAGGGAGCCAAATGCCTCGACATCCTGCGAAGTACATTTGCTAACTCGAGAAACTCGTAGTGGGAGTAAGTGTGACGTCTTTAAGGTGGACATACAGTGGCATAACGGTTCTGTAGGACTGGCCATAGCAACAATGATAAAGGCCTAAAGAAATGGGAGCAGCCGGCAGAAGTAACTATGACTCTTTTAAGGTGGCCAACTGCCTCGTCACTCTGCGAAATTTATTTGAAAACTCGAGGATATCGTCGTTGGAGTAACTCAGACATCGTTAAGGTGGACATACAGTAGCATTTCGCATCTGCAGGACCGGCCGCAATACGAATTAAAGAGAGGATATATTCAAAGTAGGGGGAGCAGCTGGCAGCAGTAACTATGACTCTCTTAAGGTAGCCAAATGCCTTAACACTCTGCGAAATTTTTTTTAAAACTCGAGGATATCGTCGTTGGAGTAACTCAGACAACGTTTAGGTGGACATGTTGCAGCATATCGCTTCTGCATGGACTGGCCGCAGTACGAATTAAAGAGAAGAAATATTCTAAGAAAGGGGAGCAGCTGGCAGCAGGAACTATGACTCTCTTAAGGAAGCCAAATTCCTCGTCAACCGGTGAAGTACATTTGCTTGCAAGAGAAACTCATGGTGGGAGTTACTGTGACGTCGTTAAGGTGGACATACAGTGGCATATCCGTTCTGTAGGACTGGCCATAGCAAGAATGATAAAGGCCTAAAGAAATAGGAGCAGCCGGCAGGAGTAACTATGACTCTCTTAACGTAGCCAAATGCCTCGTCACCCTGCTTAATTTATTTAAAAACTCGAGAATATCGTCGTAGGAGTAACTCAGACAACTTTAAGGTGGACATGCTGTAGCATTTCGCTTCTGCAGGACTGGCCACAATACGAATTAAAGAGAGGAAAGATTCAAATAAGGGGGAGCAGCTGGCAGCAGTAACTATGACTCTCTTAAGGTAGCCAAATGCCTCGTCACTCTGCGAAATTTATTTGAAAACTCGAGGATATCGTCGTTGGAGTAACTGAGACAACGTTAAGGTGGACATGTTGCAGCATTTCGCTTCTGCATGGACTGGCCGCAGTACGACTTAAAGAGAGGAAAGATTCAAAGAAAGGGGAGCAGCTGGCAGCAGGAACTATGACTCTCTTAAGGTAGCCAAATGCCTCGTCATCCGGTGAAGTACATTGGCTAACTCGAGAAACTCTTAGTGGGAGTAACTGTGACGACCTTAAGGTGGCCCTACAGTGGCATACCGGTTCTGTGGGACTGGCCATAGCAAGAATGATAAAGGCCTAAAGAAATGGGAGCAGCCCTCAGAAGCAACTATGACTCTCTTAAGGTAGCCAAATGCCTCGTCACTCTGCTAAATTTATTTGAAAACTCGAGAATATCGCCGTTGCAGTAACTCAGACAACGTTAAGGTGGACCTGCAGTAGCATTTCACTTCTACAGGACTGGCCGCAATACGAATTAAAGAGAGGAAAGATTCAAAGAAGGGGGAGCAGCTGGCAGCAGTAACTATGACTCTCTTAAGGTAGCCAAATGCCTCGTCACTCGGCGAAATTTATTTTAAAACTCGAGGATATCGTCGTTGGAGTTACTCAGACAACGTTAAGGTGGACATGTTGCAGCATATCGGTTCTGCATAGACTGGCCGCTGTACGAATTAAAGAGAGGAAATATTCTAAGAAAGGTGAGCAGCTGGCAGCAGGAACTATGACTCTCTTAAGGGAGCCAAATGCCTCGACATCCTGCGAAGTACATTTGCTAACTCGAGAAACTCGTAGTGGGAGTAAGTGTGACGTCTTTAAGGTGGACATACAGTGGCATAACGGTTCTGTAGGACTGGCCATAGCAACAATGATAAAGGCCTAAAGAAATGGGAGCAGCCGGCAGAAGTAACTATGACTCTTTTAAGGTGGCCAACTGCCTCGTCACTCTGCGAAATTTATTTGAAAACTCGAGGATATCGTCGTTGGAGTAACTCAGACATCGTTAAGGTGGACATACAGTAGCATTTCGCATCTGCAGGACCGGCCGCAATACGAATTAAAGAGAGGATATATTCAAAGTAGGGGGAGCAGCTGGCAGCAGTAACTATGACTCTCTTAAGGTAGCCAAATGCCTTAACACTCTGCGAAATTTTTTTTAAAACTCGAGGATATCGTCGTTGGAGTAACTCAGACAACGTTTAGGTGGACATGTTGCAGCATATCGCTTCTGCATGGACTGGCCGCAGTACGAATTAAAGAGAAGAAATATTCTAAGAAAGGGGAGCAGCTGGCAGCAGGAACTATGACTCTCTTAAGGAAGCCAAATTCCTCGTCAACCGGTGAAGTACATTTGCTTGCAAGAGAAACTCATGGTGGGAGTTACTGTGACGTCGTTAAGGTGGACATACAGTGGCATATCCGTTCTGTAGGACTGGCCATAGCAAGAATGATAAAGGCCTAAAGAAATAGGAGCAGCCGGCAGGAGTAACTATGACTCTCTTAACGTAGCCAAATGCCTCGTCACCCTGCTTAATTTATTTAAAAACTCGAGAATATCGTCGTAGGAGTAACTCAGACAACTTTAAGGTGGACATGCTGTAGCATTTCGCTTCTGCAGGACTGGCCACAATACGAATTAAAGAGAGGAAAGATTCAAATAAGGGGGAGCAGCTGGCAGCAGTAACTATGACTCTCTTAAGGTAGCCAAATGCCTCGTCACTCTGCGAAATTTATTTGAAAACTCGAGGATATCGTCGTTGGAGTAACTGAGACAACGTTAAGGTGGACATGTTGCAGCATTTCGCTTCTGCATGGACTGGCCGCAGTACGACTTAAAGAGAGGAAAGATTCAAAGAAAGGGGAGCAGCTGGCAGCAGGAACTATGACTCTCTTAAGGTAGCCAAATGCCTCGTCATCCGGTGAAGTACATTGGCTAACTCGAGAAACTCTTAGTGGGAGTAACTGTGACGACCTTAAGGTGGCCCTACAGTGGCATACCGGTTGTGTGGGACTGGCCATAGCAAGAATGATAAAGGCCTAAAGAAATGGGAGCAGCCAGCAGGAGTAACTATGTCTCTCTTAAGGTAGCCAAATGCCTTGTCACTCTGCGAAATTTATTTGAAAACTCGAGGATATCGTCGTTGGAGTAACTCAGACAACGTTAAGGTGGACATGCAGTAGCATTTCGCTTCTGCAGGACTGGCCGCAATACGTATTAGAGAGAGGATGGATTCAAAGAAGAGGGAGCAGCTGGCAGCAGTAACGATGACTCTCTTAAGGTAGCCAAATGCCTCGTCAGTCCGCGAAATTTATTTTAAATCTCGAGGATATCGTCGTTGGAGTAACTCAGACAAGGTTAAGGTGGACATGTTGCAGCATATCGCTTCTGCATGGAATGGCCGCAGTACGAATTAAAGAGAGGAAATATTCTAAGAAAGGGGAGCAGCTGGCAGCAGGAACTATGACTCTCCTAAGGAAGCCAAATTCCTCGTCATCCGGTGAAGTACATTTGCTTACAAGAGAAACTCGTAGTGGGAGTAACTGTGACGTCTTTAAGGTGGACATACAGTGGCATAACGGTTCTGTAGGACTGGCCATAGCAAGAATGATAAAGGCCTAAAGAAATGGGTGCAGCCGGCAGAAGTAACTATAACTCTCTTAAGGTAGCCAAATGCCTCGTCATCCGGTGAAGTACATTGGCTAACTCGAGAAACTCTTAGTGTTAGTAACTGTGACGACCTTAAGGTGGGCCAACAGTGGCATATTGGTTCTGTGGGACTGGCCATAGCAAGAATGATAAAGGCCTAAAGAAATGGGAGCAGCCAGCAGGAGTAACTATGTCTCTCTTAAGGTAGCCAAATGCCTTGTCACTCTGCGAAATTTATTTGAAATCTCGAGAATATCGTCGTTGGAGTAACTCAGACAACGTTAAGGTGGACATGCAGTAGCATTTCGCTTCTGCAGGACTGGCCGCAATACGTATTAAAGAGAGGAAAGATTCAAAGAAGAGGGAGCAGCTGGCAGCAGTAACGATGACTCTCTTAAGGTAGCCAAATGCCTCGTCAGTCCGCGAAATTTATTTTAAATCTCGAGGATATCGTCGTTGGAGTAACTCAGACAAGGTTAAGGTGGACATGTTGCAGCATATCGCTTCTGCATGGAATGGCCGCAGTACGAATTAAAGAGAGGAAATATTCTAAGAAAGGGGAGCAGCTGGCAGCAGGAACTATGACTCTCCTAAGGAAGCCAAATTCCTCGTCATCCGGTGAAGTACATTTGCTTACAAGAGAAACTCGTAGTGGGAGTAACTGTGACGTCTTTAAGGTGGACATACAGTGGCATAACGGTTCTGTAGGACTGGCCATAGCAAGAATGATAAAGGCCTAAAGAAATGGGTGCAGCCGGCAGAAGTAACTATAACTCTCTTAAGGTAGCCAAATGCCTCGTCATCCGGTGAAGTACATTGGCTAACTCGAGAAACTCTTAGTGTTAGTAACTGTGACGACCTTAAGGTGGGCCTACAGTGGCATATCGGTTCTGTGGGACTGCCCATAGCAAGAATGATAAAGGCCTAAAGAAATGGGAGCAGCCAGCAGGAGTAACTATGTCTCTCTTAAGGTAGCCAAATGCCTTGTCACTCTGCGAAATTTATTTGAAATCTCGAGAATATCGTCGTTGGAGTAACTCAGACAACGTTAAGGTGGACATGCAGTAGCATTTCGCTTCTGCAGGACTGGCCGCAATACGTATTAAAGAGAGGAAAGATTCAAAGAAGAGGGAGCAGCTGGCAGCAGTAACGATGACTCTCTTAAGGTAGCCAGATGCCTCGTCACTCTGCGAAATTTTTTTTAAAACTCGAGGATATCGTCGTTGGAGTAACTCAGACAACGTTAAGGTGGACATGTTGCAGCATATCGCTTCTGCATAGACTGGCCGCTGTACGAATTAAAGAGAGGAAATATTCTAAGAAAGGTGAGCAGCTGGCAGCATTAACTATGACTCTCTTAAGGGAGCCATATGCCTCGACATCCTGCGAAGTACATTTGCTAACTCGAAAAACTCGTAGTGGGAGTAAGTGTGACGTCTTTAATGTGGACATACATTGGCATAACGGTTCTGTAGGACTGGCCATAGCAAGAATGGTAAAGGCCTAAAGAAATGGGAGCAACCGGCAGAAGTAACTATGACTCTTTTAAGGTGGCCAACTGCCTCGTCACTCTGCGAAATTTATTTGAAAACTCGAGGATATCGTCGTTGGAGTAACTCAGACATCGTTAAGGTGGACATACAGTAGCATTTCGCATCTGCAGGACCGGCCGCAATACGAATTAAAGAGAGGAAATATTCAAAGTAGGGGGAGCTGCTGGCAGCAGTAACTATGACTCTCTTAAGGTAGCCAAATGCCTTATCACTCTGCGAAATTTTTTTTAAAACTCGAGGATATCGTCGTTGGAGTAACTCAGACAACGTTTAGGTGGACATGTTGCAGCATATCGCTTCTGCATGGACTGGCCGCAGTACGAATTAAACAGAAGAAATATTCTAAGAAAGGGGAGCAGCTGGCAGCAGGAATTATGACTCTCTTAAGGAAGCCAAATTCCTCGTCAACCGGTGAAGTACATTTGCTTGCAAGAGAAACTCATGGTGGGAGTTACTGTGACGTCGTTAAGGTGGACATACAGTGGCATATCCGTTCTGTAGGACTGGCCATAGCAAGAATGATAAAGGCCTAAAGAAATAGGAGCAGCCGGCAGGAGTAACTATGACTCTCTTAAGGTAGCCAAATGCCTCGTCACCCTGCTTAATTTATTTAAAAACTCGAGGATATCGTCGTAGGAGTAACTCAGACAACTTTAAGGTGGACATGCTGTAGCATTTCGCTTCTGCAGGACTGGCCACAATGCGAATTAAAGAGAGGAAAGATTCAAATAAGGGGGAGCAGCTGGCAGCAGGAACTATGACTCTCTTAAGGTAGCCAAATGCCTCGTCATCCGGTGAAGTACAATGGCTAACTCGAGATACTCTTAGTGGGAGTAACTGTGACGACCTTAAGGTGGGCCTACAGTGGCATATCGGTTCTGTGGGACTGGCCATAGCAAGAATGATAAAGGCCTAAAGAAATGGGAGCAGCCAGCAGGAGTAACTATGTCTCTCTTAAGGTAGCCAAATGCCTTGTCACTCTGCGAAATTTATTTGAAATCTCGAGAATATCGTCGTTGGAGTAACTCAGACAACGTTAAGGTGGACATGCAGTAGCATTTCGCTTCTGCAGGACTGGCCGCAATGCGTATTAAAGAGAGGAAAGATTCAAAGAAGAGGGAGCAGCTGGCAGCA
Source organism: Schistocerca americana (assembly GCF_021461395.2). Taxonomy (NCBI): domain Eukaryota; kingdom Metazoa; phylum Arthropoda; class Insecta; order Orthoptera; family Acrididae; genus Schistocerca; species Schistocerca americana. The sequence continues at coordinate 711,655,523 of NC_060123.1, forward strand.
GTAACGATGACTCTCTTAAGGTAGCCAGATGCCTCGTCACTCTGCGAAATTTATTTGAAAACTCGAGGATATCGTCCTTGGAGTAACTCAGACAACGTTAAGGCGGACATGTTGCAGCATATCGCTTCTGCAGGACTGGCCGCAATACGAATTAAAGAGAGGAAATATTCAAAGTAGGGGGAGCAGCTGGCAGCAGTAACTATGACTCTCTTAAGGTAGCCAAATGCCTCATCACTCTGCGAAATTTTTTTTAAAACTCGAGGATATCGTCGTTGGAGTAACTCAGACAACGTTAAGGTGGACATGTTGCAGCATATCGCTTCTGCATAGACTGGCCGCAGTACGAATTAAAGAGAGGAAATATTCTAAGAAAGGTGAGCAGCTGGCAGCATTAACTATGACTCTCTTAAGGGAGCCAAATGCCTCGACATCCTGCGAAGTACATTTGCTAACTCGAGAAACTCGTAGTGGGAGTAAGTGTGACGTCTTTAATGTGGACATACATTGGCATAACGGTTCTGTAGGACTGGCCATAGCAAGAATGATAAAGGCCTAAAGAAATGGGTGCAGCCGGCAGAAGTAACTGTGACTCTCTTAAGGTGGCCAAATGCCTCGTCACTCTGCGAATTTTATTTGAAAACTCGAGGATATCGTCGTTGGAGTAACTCAGACAACGTTAAGGTGGACATGCAGTAGCATTTGGCTTCTGCAGGACTGGCCGCAATACGAATTAAAGAGAGGAAATATTCAAAGTAGGGGGAGCAGCTGGCAGCAGTAACTATGACTCTCTTAAGGTAGCCAAATGCCTCATCACTCTGCGAATTTTTTTTTAAAACTCGAGGATATCGTCGTTGGAGTAACTCAGACAACGTTTAGGTGGACATGTTGCAGCGTATCGCTTCTGCATGGACTGGCCGCAGTACGAATTAAAGAGAAGAAATATTCTAAGAAATGGGAGCAGCTGGCAGCAGGAACTATGACTCTCTTAAGGAAGCCAAATTCCTCGTCAACCGGTGAAGTACATTTGCTTACAAGAGAAACTCGTGGTGGGAGTAACTGTGACGTCGTTAAGGTGGACATACAGTGGCATATCGGTTCTGTAGGACTGGCCATAGCAAGAATGATAAAGGCCTAAAGAAATAGGAGCAGCCGGCAGGAGTAACTATGACTCTCTTAAGGTAGCCAAATGCCTCGTCACCCTGCTTAATTTATTTAAAAACTCGAGAATATCGTCGTAGGAGTAACTCAGACAACTTTAAGGTGGACATGCTGTAGCATTTCGCTTCTGCAGGACTGGCCACAATACGAATCAAAGAGAGGAAAGATTCAAATAAGGGTAAGCAGCTGGCAGCAGTAACTATGACTCTCTTAAGATAGCCAAATGCCTCGTCACTCTGCGAAATTTATTCGAAAACTCGAGCATATCGTCGTTGGAGTAACTGAGACAACGTTAAGGTGGACATGTTGCAGCATTTCGCTTCTGCATGGCCTGGCCGCAGTACGACTTAAAGAGAGGAAATATAAAGGCCTAAAGAAATGTCAGCAGCCGGAAGGAGTACCTATGACTCTCTTAAGGTAGCCAAATGCCTCGTCACTCTGCTAAATTTATTTGAAAAATAGAGAATATCGTCGTTGTTGTAACTGAGAAAACTGTATAGTGGACATGCTGTAGCATTTCACTTCTGCAGGACTGGCCGCAATACGGATTAAAGAGAGGAAAGATTCAAAGAAGGGGGAGCAGCTGGCAGCAGTAACTATGACTCTCTTAAGGTAGCCAAATGCCTCGTCACTCTGCGAAATTTATTTTAAATCTCGTTGATATCGTCGTTGGAGTAACTCAGACAACGTTAAGGTGGACATGTTGCAGCATATCGCTTCTGCATGGAATGGCCGCAGTATGAATTAAAGAGAGGAAATATTCTAAGATAGGGGAGCAGCTGGCAGCAGGAACTATGACTCTCCTAAGGAAGCCAAATTCCTCGTCATCCGGTGAAGTACATTTGCTTACAAGAGAAACTCGTAGTGGGAGTAACTGTGACGTCTTTAAGGTGGACATACAGTGGCATAACGGTTCTGCAGGACTGGCCATAGCAAGAATGATAAGGGCCTAAAGAAATGGGTGCAGCCGGCAGAAGTAACTATAACTCTCCTAAGGTAGCCAAATGCCTCGTCACTCTGCTAAATTTATTTGAAAACTCGAGAATATCGCCGTTGGAGAAACTCAGACAACGTTAAGGTAGATATGCAGTAGCATTTCGCTTCTGCATGGACTGGCCGCAGTACGAATTACAGAAAGGAAAGATTCAAAGAAAAGGGGAGCAGCTGGCAGCAGGAACTATGACTCTCTTAAGGGAGACAAATGCCTCGACATCCTGCGAAGTACATTTGCTAACTCGAGACACTCGCAGTGGGAGTAAGTGTGACGTCTTTAAGGTGGACATACAGTGGCATAACGGTTCTGTAGGACTGCCAAAGCAAGAATGATAAAGGCCTAAAGAAATGGGAGCAGCCTTCAGAAGTAACTATGACTCTCTTAAGGTACCCAAATGCCACGTCACTCTGCTAAATTTATTTGAAAACTCGAGAATATCGCCGTTGCAGTAACTCAGACAACGTTAAGGTGGACATGCAGTAGCATTTCACTTCTGCAGGACTGGCCGCAATACGAATTAAAGAGAGGAAAGATTCAAAGAAGGGGGAGCTGCTGGCAGCAGTAACTATGACTCTCTTAAGGTAGCCAAATGCCTCGTCACTCTGCGAAATTTATTTTAAAACTCGAGGATAACGTCCTTGGAGTAACTCAGACAACGTTAAGGTGGACATGTTGCAGCATATCGCTTCTGCATAGACTGGCCGCTGTACGAATTAAAGAGAGGAAATATTCTAAGAAAGGTGAGCAGCTGGCAGCAGGAACTATGACTCTATGACATCCTGCGAAGTATATTTGCTAACTCGAGAAACTCGTAGTGGGAGTAAGTGTGATGTCTTTAAGGTGGACATACAGTGGCATAACGGTTCTGTAGGACTGGCCATAGCAAGAATGATAAATTCCTAAAGAAATGGGTGCAGCCCTCAGAAGTAACTATGACTCTCTTAAGGTAGCCAAATGCCTCGTCACCCTGCTTAATTTATTTAAAAACTCGAGAATATCGTCGTAGGAGTAACTCAGACTATTTTAAGGGGGACATGCTGTAGCATTTCGCTTCTGCAGGACTGGCCACAATACGAATTAAAGAGAGGAAAGATTCAAATAAGGGGGAGCAGCTGGCAGCAGTAACTATGACTCTCTTAAGGTAGCCAAATGCCTCGTCACTCTGCGAAATTTATTTGAAAATTCGAGGATATCGTCGTTGGAGTAACTCAGACAACGTTAAGGTGGACATGCAGTAGCATTTCGCTTCTGCAGGACTGGCCGCAATACGAATTAAAGAGAGGAAATATTCAAAGTAGGGGGAGCAGCTGGCAGCAGTAACTATGACTCTCTTACGGTAGCCAAATGCCTCATCACTCTGCGAAATTTTTTTTAAAACTCGCAGATATCGTCGTTGGAGTAACTCAGACAACGTTTAGGTGGACATGTTGCAGCATATCGCTTCTGCATGGACTGGCCGCAGTACGAATTAAAGAGAGGAAAGATTCAAAGAAGGGGGAGCAGCTGGCAGTAGGAACTATGACTCTCTTAATGTAGCCTAATGCCTCGTCTTCCGGTGAAGTACATTTGCTAACTCGAGAAACTCTTAGTGGTAGTAACTGTGACGTCGTTAAGGTGGGCCTACAGTGGCGTATCGGTTCTGTAGGACTGCCACGTCACTCTGCGAAATTTATTTGAAAACTCGAGGATATCGTCGTTGGAGTAACTGAGACAACATTAAGGTGGACATGTTGCAGCATTTCGCTTCTGCATGGACTGGCCGCAGTACGACTTAAAGAGAGTAAATATAAAGGCCTAAAGAAATGTCAGCAGCCGGCAGGAGTAGCTATGACTCTCTTAAGGTAGCCAAATACCTCGTCACTCTGCTAAATTTATTTGAAAAATCGACAATATCGTCGTTGTTGTAACTGAGAAAACTTTATAGTGGACATGCTGTAGCATTTCACTTCTGCAGGACAGGCCGCAATACGAATTAAAGAGAGGAAAGATTCAAAGAAGGGGGAGCAGCTGGCAGCAGGAACTATGACTCTCTTAAGGGAGCCAAATGCCTCGACATCCTGCGAAGTACATTTGCTAACTCGAGAAACTCGTAGTGGGAGTAAGTGTGACATCTTTAAGGTGGTCATACAGTGGCATAACGGTTCTGTAGGACTGGCCAAAGCAAGAATGATAAAGGCCTAAAGAAATGGGAGAAGCCTTCAGAAGTAACTATGACTCTCTTAAGGTAGCCAAATGCCTCGTCACTCTGCTAAATGTACTTGAAAACTCGAGAATATCGTCGTTGGAGTAACTCAGACAACGTTAAGGTGGACATGCAGTAGCATTTCGCATCTGCAGGACTGGCCGCAATACGTATTAAAGAGAGGAAAGACTCAAAGAAGAGGGAGCAGCTGGCAGCAGTAACGATGACTCTCTTAAGGCAGCCAGATGCCTCGTCACTCTGCGAAATTTATTTGAAAACTCGAGGATATCGTCGTTGGAGTAACTCAGACAACGTTAAGGTGGACATGCAGTAGCATTTCGCTTCTGCAGGACTGGCCGCAATAAGTATTAAAGAGAGGAAAGATTCAAAGAAGGGGGAGCAGCTGGCAGCAGGAACTATGACTCTCTTAAGGTAGCCTAATGCCTCGTCTTCCGGTGAAGTACATTTGCTAACTCGAGAAACTCTTAGTGGGAGTAACTGTGACGACGTTAAGGTGGGCCTACAGTGGCGTATCGGTTCTGTAGGACTGCCACGTCACTCTGCGAAATTTATTCGAAAACTCGAGGATATCGTCGTTGGAGTAACTGAGACAACGTTAAGGTGGACATGTTGCAGCATTTCGCTTCTGCATGGACTGGCCGCAGTACGACTTAAAGAGAGGAAATATAAAGGCCTAAAGAAATGTCAGCAGCCGGCAGGAGTAGCTATGACTCTCTTAAGGTAGCCAAATGCCTCGTCACTCTGCTAAATTTATTTGAAAAATCGAGAATATCGTCGTTGTTGTAACTGAGAAAACTTTATAGTGGACATGCTGTAGCATTCCACTTCTGCAGGACTGGCCGCAATACGAATTAAAGAGAGGAAAGATTCAAAGAAGGGGGAGCAGCTGGCAGCAGTAACTATGACTCTCTTAAGGTAGCCAAATGCCTCGTCACTCTGCGAAATTTATTTTAAATCTCGAGGATATCGTCGTTGGAGTAACTCAGACAACGTTAAGGTGGACATGTTGCAGCATATCGCTTCTGCATGGAATGGCCGCAGTACGAATTAAAGAGAGGAAAGATTTAAAGAAAGGGGAGCAGCTGGCAGCAGGAACTATGACTCTCTTAAGGGAGCCAAATGCCTCGACATCCTGCGAAGTACATTTGCTAACTCGAGAAACTCGTAGTGGGAGTAAGTGTGACATCTTTAAGGTGGTCATACAGTGGCATAACGCTTCTGTAGGACTGGCCAAAGCAAGAATGATAAAGGCCTAAAGAAATGGGAGAAGCCTTCAGAAGTAACTATGACTCTCTTAAGGTAGCCAAATGCCTCGTCACTCTGCTAAATGTATTTGAAAACTCGAGAATATCGTCGTTGGAGTAACTCAGACAACGTTAAGGTGGACATGCAGTAGCATTTCGCTTCTGCAGGACTGGCCGCTATACGTATTAAAGAGAGGAAAGATTCAAAGAAGAGGGAGCAGCTGGCAGCAGTAACTATGACTCTCTTAAGGGAGCCAGATGCCTCGTCACTCTGCGAAATTTATTTGAAAACTCGAGGATATCGTCGTTGGAGTAACTGAGACAACGTTAAGGTGGACATGTTGCAGCATTTCGCTTCTGCATGGACTGGCCGCAGTACGACTTAAAGAGAGGAAATATAAAGGCCTAAAGAAATGTCAGCAGCCGGCAGGAGTAGCTATGACTCTCTTAAGGTAGCCAAATGCCTCGTCACTCTGCTAAATTTATTTGAAAAATCGAGAATATCGTCATTGTTGTAACTGAGAAAACTTTACTGTGGACGTGCTGTAGCATTTCACTTCTGCAGGACTGGCCGCAATACGAATTAAAGAGAGGAAAGATTCAAAGAAGGGGGAGCAGCTGGCAGCAGTAACTATGACTCTCTTAAGGTAGCCAAATGCCTCGTCACTCTGCGAAATTTATTTTAAATCTCGAGGATATCGTCGTTGGAGTAACTCAGACAACGTTAAGGTGGACATGTTGCAGCATATCGCTTCTGCATGGAATGGCCGCAGTACGAATTAAAGAGAGGAAATATTCTAAGAAAGGGGAGCAGCTGGCAGCAGGAACTATGACTCTCCTAAGGAAGCCAAATTCCTCGTCATCCGGTGAAGTACATTTGCTTACAAGAGAAACTCGTAGTGGGAGTAACTGTGACGTCGTTAAGGTGGACATACAGTGGCATATCGGTTCTGTAGGACTGGCCATAGCAAGAATGATAAAGGCCTAAAGAAATGGGAGCAGCTGGCAGCGGTAACTATGACACTCTTAAGGTAGCCAAATGCATCGTCGCTTTGCAAGATTTATTTGAAAACTCGAGGATATCGTCGTTGGAGTAACTTAGACAACGTTAAGGTGGACATGTTGCAGCATTTCGCTTCAGCATGGACTGGCCGCAGTACGAATTAAAGAGAGGAAAGATTCAAAGAAAGGGGAGCAGCTGGCAGCAGGAACTATGACTCTCTTAAGGGAGCCAAATGCCTCGACATCCTGCGAAGTACATTTGCTAACTCGAGAAACTCGTAGTGGGAGTAAGTGTGACATCTTTAAGGTGGTCATACAGTGGCATAACGGTTCTGTAGGACTGGCCAAAGCAAGAATAATAAAGGCCTAAAGAAATGGGAGAAGCCTTCAGAAGTAACTATGACTCTCTTAAGGTAGCCAAATGCCTCGTCACTCTGCTAAATGTACTTGAAAACTCGAGAATATCGTCGTTGGAGTAACTCAGACAACGTTAAGGTGGACATGCAGTAGCATTTCGCTTCTGCAGGACTGGCCGCAATAAGTATTAAAGAGAGCAAAGATTCAAAGAAGGGGGAGCAGCTGGCAGCAGGAACTATGACTCTCTTAACGTAGCCTAATGCCTCGTCTTCCGGTGAAGTACATTTGCTAACTCGAGAAACTGTTAGTGGGAGTAACTGTGACGACGTTAAGGTGGGCCTACAGTGGCGTATCGGTTCTGTAGGACTGCCACGTCACTCTGCGAAATTTATTTGAAAACTCGAGGATATCGTCGTTGGAGTAACTGAGACAACGTTAAGGTGGACATGTTGCAGCATTTCGCTTCTGCATGGACTGGCCGCAGTACGACTTAAAGAGAGGAAATATAAAGGCCTAAAGAAATGTCAGCAGCCGGCTGGAGTAGCTATGACTCTCTAAAGGTAGCCAAATGCCTCGTCACTCAGCTAAATTTATTTGAAAAATCGAGAATATCGTCGTTGTTGTAACTAAGAAAACTTTATAGTGGACATGCTGTAGCATTTCACTTCTGCAGGACTGGCCGCAATACGAATTAAAGAGAGGAAAGATTCAAAGAAGGGGGAGCAGCTGGCAGCAGTAACTATGACTCTCTTAAGGTAGCCAAATGCCTCGTCACTCTGCGAAATTTATTTTAAATCTCGAGGATATCGTCGTTGGAGTAACTCAGACAACGTTAAGGTGGACATGTTGCAGCATATCGCTTCTGCATGGAATGGCCGCAGTACGAATTAAAGAGAGGAAATATTCTAAGAAAGCGAGCAGCTGGCAGCAGGAACTATGACTGTCCTAAGGAAGCCAAATTCCCCGTCATCCGGTGAAGTACATTTGCTTACAAGAGAAACTCGTAGTGGGAGTAACTGTGACGTCGTTAAGGTGGACATACAGTGGCATATCGGTTCTGTAGGACTGGCCATAGCAAGAATGATAAAGGCCTAAAGAAATGGGAGCAGCTGGCAGCAGTAACTATGACACTCTTAAGGTAGCCAAATGCATCGTCACTCTGCAAGATTTATTTGAAAACTCGAGGATATCGTCGTTGGAGTAACTTAGACAACGTTAAGGTGGACATGTTGCAGCATTTCGCTTCTGCATGGACTGGCCGCAGTACGAATTAAAGAGAGGAAAGATTCAAAGAAAGGGGAGCAGCTGGCAGCAGGAACTATGACTCTCTTAAGGGAGCCAAATGCCTCGACATCCTGCGAAGTACATTTGCTAACTCGAGAAACTCGTAGTGGGAGTAAGTGTGACATCTTTAAGGTGGTCATACAGTGGCATAACGCTTCTGTAGGACTGGCCAAAGCAAGAATGATAAAGGCCTAAAGAAATGGGAGAAGCCTTCAGAAGTAACTATGACTCTCTTAAGGTAGCCAAATGCCTCGTCACTCTGCTAAATGTATTTGAAAACTCGAGAATATCGTCGTTGGAGTAACTCAGACAACGTTAAGGTGGACATGCAGTAGCATTTCGCTTCTGCAGGACTGGCCGCTATACGTATTAAAGAGAGGAAAGATTCAAAGAAGAGGGAGCAGCTGGCAGCAGTAACTATGACTCTCTTAAGGGAGCCAGATGCCTCGTCACTCTGCGAAATTTATTTGAAAACTCGAGGATATCGTCGTTGGAGTAACTCAGACAACGTTAAGGTGGACATGCAGTAGCATTTCGCTTCTGCAGGACTGGCCGCAATAAGTATTAAGGAGAGGAAAGATTCAAAGAAGGGGGAGCAGCTGGCAGCAGGAACTATGACTCTCTTAAGGTAGCCTAATGCCTCTTCTTCCGGTGAAGTACATTTGCTAACTCGAGAAACTCTTAGTGGGAGTAACTGTGACGACGTTAAGGTGGGCCTACAGTGGCGTTTCGGTTCTGTAGGACTGCCACGTCACTCTGCGAAATTTATTTGAAAACTCGAGGATATCGTCGTTGGAGTAACTGAGACAACGTTAAGGTGGACATGTTGCAGCATTTCGCTTCTGCATGGACTGGCCGCAGTACGACTTAAAGAGAGGAAATATAAAGGCCTAAAGAAATGTCAGCAGCCGGCAGGGGTAGCTATGACTCTCTTAAGGTAGCCAAATGCCTCGTCACTCTGCTAAATTTATTTGAAAAATCGAGAATATCGTCGTTGTTGTAACTGAGAAAACTTTATAGTGGACATGCTGTAGCATTCCACTTCTGCAGGACTGGCCGCAATACGAATTAAAGAGAGGAAAGATTCAAAGAAGGGGGAGCAGCTGGCAGCAGTAACTATGACTCTCTTAAGGTAGCCAAATGCCTCGTCACTCTGCGAAATTTATTTTAAATCTCGAGGATATCGTCGTTGGAGTAACTCAGACAACGTTAAGGTGGACATGTTGCAGCATATCGCTTCTGCATGGAATGACCGCAGTACGAATTAAAGAGAGGAAATATTCTAAGAAAGGGGAGCAGCTGGCAGCAGGAACTATGACTCTCCTAAGGAAGCCAAATTCCTCGTCATCCGGTGAAGTACATTTGCTTACAAGAGAAACTCGTAGTGGGAGTAACTGTGACGTCGTTAAGGTGGACATACAGTGGCATATCGGTTCTGTAGGACTGGCCATAGCAAGAATGATAAAGGCCTAAAGAAATGGGAGCAGCTGGCAGCGGTAACTATGACACTCTTAAGGTAGCCAAATGCATCGTCGCTCTGCAAGATTTATTTGAAAACTCGAGGATATCGTCGTTGGAGTAACTTAGACAACGTTAAGGTGGACATGTTGCAGCATTTCGCTTCTGCATGGACTGGCCGCAGTACGAATTAAAGAGAGGAAAGATTCAAAGAAAGGGGAGCAGCTGGCAGCAGGAACTATGACTCTCTTAAGGGAGCCAAATGCCTCGACATCCTGCGAAGTACATTTGCTAACTCGAGAAACTCGTAGTGGGAGTAAGTGTGACATCTTTAAGGTGGTCATACAGTGGCATAACGGTTCTGTAGGACTGGCCAAAGCAAGAATGATAAAGGCCTAAAGAAATGGGAGAAGCCTTCAGAAGTAACTATGACTCTCTTAAGGTAGCCAAATGCCTCGTCACTCTGCTAAATGTACTTGAAAACTGGAGAATATCGTCGTTGGAGTAACTCAGACAACGTTAAGGTGGACATGCAGTAGCATTTCGCTTCTGCAGGACTGGCCGCAATAAGTATTAAAGAGAGCAAAGATTCAAAGAAGGGGGAGCAGCTGGCAGCAGGAACTATGACTCTCTTAACGTAGCCTAGTGCCTCGTCTTCCGGTGAAGTACATTTGCTAACTCGAGAAACTGTTAGTGGGAGTAACTGTGACGACGTTAAGGTGGGCCTACAGTGGCGTATCGGTTCTGTAGGACTGCCACGTCACTCTGCGAAATTTATTTGAACACTCGAGGATATCGTCGTTGGAGTAACTGAGACAACGTTAAGGTGGACATGTTGCAGCATTTCGCTTCTGCATGGACTGGCCGCAGTACGACTTAAAGAGAGGAAATATAAAGGCCTAAAGAAATGTCAGCAGCCGGCTGGAGTAGCTATGACTCTCTAAAGGGAGCCAAATGCCTCGTCACTCAGCTAAATTTATTTGAAAAATCGAGAATATCGTCGTTGTTGTAACTAAGAAAACTTTATAGTGGACATGCTGTAGCATTTCACTTCTGCAGGACTGGCCGCAATACGAATTAAAGAGAGGAAAGATTCAAAGAAGGGGGAGCAGCTGGCAGCAGTAACTATGACTCTCTTAAGGTAGCCAAATGCCTCGTCACTCTGCGAAATTTATTTTAAATCTCGAGGATATCGTCGTTGGAGTAACTCAGACAACGTTAAGGTGGACATGTTGCAGCATATCGCTTCTGCATGGAATGGCCGCAGTACGAATTAAAGAGAGGAAATATTCTAAGAAAGGCGAGCAGCTGGCAGCAGGAACTATGACTCTCCTAAGGAAGCCAAATTCCCCGTCATCCGGTGAAGTACATTTGCTTACAAGAGAAACTCGTAGTGGGAGTAACTGTGACGTCGTTAAGGTGGACATACAGTGGCATATCGGTTCTGTAGGACTGGCCATAGCAAGAATGATAAAGGCCTAAAGAAATGGGAGCAGCTGGCAGCAGTAACTATGACACTCTTAAGGTAGCCAAATGCATCGTCACTCTGCAAGATTTATTTGAAAACTCGAGGATATCGTCGTTGGAGTAACTTAGACAACGTTAAGGTGGACATGTTGCAGCATTTCGCTTCTGCATGGACTGGCCGCAGTACGAATTAAAGAGAGGAAAGATTCAAAGAAAGGGGAGCAACTGGCAGCAGGAACTATGACTCTCTTAAGGGAGCCAAATGCCTCGACATCCTGCGAAGTACATTTGCTAACTCGAGAAACTCGTAGTGGGAGTAAGTGTGACATCTTTAAGGTGGTCATACAGTGGCATAACGGTTCTGTAGGACTGGCCAAAGCAAGAATGATAAAGGCCTAAAGAAATGGGAGAAGCCTTCAGAAGTAACTATGACTCTCTTAAGGTAGCCAAATGCCTCGTCACTCTGCTAAATGTATTTGAAAACTCGAGAATATCGTCGTTGGAGTAACTCAGACAACGTTAAGGTGGACATGCAGTAGCATTTCGCTTCTGCAGGACTGGCCGCAATAAGTATTAAAGAGAGCAAAGATTCAAAGAAGGGGGAGCAGCTGGCAGCAGGAACTATGACTCTCTTAACGTAGCCTAATGCCTCGTCTTCCGGTGAAGTACATTTGCTAACTCGAGAAACTGTTAGTGGGAGTAACTGTGACGACGTCAAGGTGGGCCTACAGTGGCGTATCGGTTCTGTAGGACTGCCACGTCACTCTGCGAAATTTATTTGAAAACTCGAGGATATCGTCGTTGGAGTAACTGAGACAACGTTAAGGTGGACATGTTGCAGCATTTCGCTTCTGCATGGACTGGCCGCAGTACGACTTAAAGAGAGGAAATATAAAGGCCTAAAGAAATGTCAGCAGCCGGCTGGAGTAGCTATGACTCTCTAAAGGTAGCCAAATGCCTCGTCACTCAGCTAAATTTATTTGAAAAATCGAGAATATCGTCGTTGTTGTAACTAAGAAAACTTTATAGTGGACATGCTGTAGCATTTCACTTCTGCAGGACTGGCCGCAATACGAATTAAAGAGAGGAAAGATTCAAAGAAGGGGGAGCAGCTGGCAGCAGTAACTATGACTCTCTTAAGGTAGCCAAATGCCTCGTCACTCTGCGAAATTTATTTTAAATCTCGAGGATATCGTCGTTGGAGTAACTCAGACAACGTTAAGGTGGACATGTTGCAGCATATCGCTTCTGCATGGAATGGCCGCAGTACGAATTAAAGAGAGGAAATATTCTAAGAAAGGCGAGCAGCTGGCAGCAGGAACTATGACTCTCCTAAGGAAGCCAAATTCCCCGTCATCCGGTGAAGTACATTTGCTTACAAGAGAAACTCGTAGTGGGAGTAACTGTGACGTCGTTAAGGTGGACATACAGTGGCATATCGGTTCTGTAGGCTGGCCATAGCAAGAATGATAAAGGCCTAAAGAAATGGGAGCAGCTGGCAGCAGTAACTATGACACTCTTAAGGTAGCCAAATGCATCGTCACTCTGCAAGATTTATTTGAAAACTCGAGGATATCGTCGTTGGAGTAACTTAGACAACGTTAAGGTGGACATGTTGCAGCATTTCGCTTCTGCATGGACTGGCCGCAGTACGAATTAAAGAGAGGAAAGATTCAAAGAAAGGGGAGCAGCTGGCAGCAGGAACTATGACTCTCTTAAGGGAGCCAAATGCCTCGACATCCTGCGAAGTACATTTGCTAACTCGAGAAACTCGTAGTGGGAGTAAGTGTGACATCTTTAAGGTGGTCATACAGTGGCATAACGGTTCTGTAGGACTGGCCAAAGCAAGAATGATAAAGGCCTAAAGAAATGGGAGAAGCCTTCAGAAGTAACTATGACTCTCTTAAGGTAGCCAAATGCCTCGTCACTCTGCTAAATGTATTTGAAAACTCGAGAATATCGTCGTTGGAGTAACTCAGACAACGTTAAGGTGGACATGCAGTAGCATTTCGCTTCTGCAGGACTGGCCGCTATACGTATTAACGAGAGGAAAGATTCAAAGAAGAGGGAGCAGCTGGCAGCAGTAACGATGATTCTCTTAAGGTAGCCAAATGCCTCGTCACTCTGGGAAATTTATTTTGAAAACTCGAGGATATCGTCGTTGGAGTAACTCTGACAACGTTAAGGTGGACATGCAGTAGCATTTCGCTTCGGCAGGACTGGCCGCAATACGTATTAAAGAGAGGAAAGATTCAAAGAAGAGGAAGTAGCTGGCAGCAGGAACTATGACTCTCTTAAGGTAGCAAAATGCCTCGTCATCCGGTGAAGTATATTTGCTAACTCGAGAAACTCTTAGTGGGAGTAACTGTGACGACCTTAAGGTGGGCCTACAGTGGCATATCGGTTCTGTGGGACTGGGCATAGCAAGAAATAAAAAGGCCTAAAGAAATGTCAGCAGCCGGCAGGAGTAGCTATGACTCTCTTATAGTAGCCAAATGCCTCGTCACTCTGCGAAATTTATTTGAAAACTCGAGAATATCGCTGTTGGAGTAACTCAGACAACGTTAAGGTGGACTTGCAGTAGCATTTCGCTTCTGCAGGACTGGCCGCAATACGTATTAAAGAGAGGAAAGATTCAAAGAAGAGGGAGCAGCTGGCAGCAGTAACGATGACTCTTTTAAGGTGGCCAACTGCCTCGTCACTCTGCGAAATTTATTTGAAAACTCGAGGATATCGTCGTTGGAGTAACTCAGACAACGTTAAGGTGGACATACAGTAGCATTTCGCTTCTGCAGGACCGGCCGCAATACGAATTAAAGAGAGGAAATATTCAAAGTAGGGGGAGCAGCTGGCAGCAGTAGCTATGACTCTCTTAAGGTAGCCAAATGCCTCATCACTCTGCGAATTTTTTTTTAAAACTCGAGGATATCGTCGTTGGAGTAACTCAGACAACGTTTAGGTGGACATGTTGCAGCATATCGCTTCTGCATGGACTGGCCGCAGTACGAATTAAAGAGAAGAAATATTCTAAGAAAGGGGAGCAGCTGTCAGCAGGAACTATGACTCTCTTAAGGTAGCCAAATGCCTCGTCACCCTGCTTAATTTATTTAAAAACTCGAGAATATCGTCGTTGGAGTAACTCAGACAACGTTAAGGTGGACATGCAGTAGCATTTCGCTTCTGCAGGACTGGCCGCAATAAGTATTAAAGAGAGGAAAGATTCAAAGAAGGGGGAGCAGCTGGCAGCAGGAACTATGACTCTCTTAAGGTAGCCTAATGCCTCTTCTTCCGGTGAAGTACATTTGCTAACTCGAGAAACTCTTAGTGGGAGTAACTGTGACGACGTTAAGGTGGGCCTACAGTGGCGTTTCGGTTCTGTAGGACTGCCACGTCACTCTGCGAAATTTATTTGAAAACTCGAGGATATCGTAGTTGGAGTAACTGAGACAACGTTAAGGTGGACATGTTGCAGCATTTCGCTTCTGCATGGACTGGCCGCAGTACGACTTAAAGAGAGGAAATATAAAGGCCTAAAGAAATGTCAGCAGCCGGCAGGAGTAGCTATGACTCTCTTAAGGTAGCCAAATGCCTCGTCACTCTGCTAAATTTATTTGAAAAGTCGAGAATATCGTCGTTGTTGTAACTGAGAAAACTTTATAGTGGACATGCTGTAGCATTTCACTTCTGCAGGACTGGCCGCAATACGAATTAAAGAGAGGAAAGATTCAAAGAAGGGGGAGCAGCTGGCAGCAGTAACTATGACTCTCTTAAGGTAGCCAAATGCCTCGTCACTCTGCGAAATTTATTTTAAATCTCGAGGATATCGTCGTTGGAGTAACTCAGACAACGTTAAGGTGGACATGTTGCAGCATATCGCTTCTGCATGGAATGGCCGCAGTACGAATTAAAGAGAGGAAATATTCTAAGAAAGGGGAGCAGCTGGCAGCAGGAACTATGACTCTCCTAAGGAAGCCAAATTCCTCGTCATCCGGTGAAGTACATTTGCTTACAAGAGAAACTCGTAGTGGGAGTAACTGTGACGTCGTTAAGGTGGACATACAGTGGCATATCGGTTCTGTAAGACTGGCCATAGCAAGAATGATAAAGGCCTAAAGAAATGGGAGCAGCTGGCAGCGGTAACTATGACACTCTTAAGGTAGCCAAATGCATCGTCGCTCTGCAAGATTTATTTGAAAACTCGAGGATATCGTCGTTGGAGTAACTTAGACAACGTTAAGGTGGACATGTTGCAGCATTTCGCTTCTGCATGGACTGGCCGCAGTACGAATTAAAGAGAGGAAAGATTCAAAGAAAGGGGAGCAGCTGGCAGCAGGAACTATGACTCTCTTAAGGGAGCCAAATGCCTCGACATCCTGCGAGGTACATTTGCTAACTCGAGAAACTCGTAGTGGGAGTAAGTGTGACATCTTTAAGGTGGTCATACAGTGGCATAACGGTTCTGTAGGACTGGCCAAAGCAAGAATGATAAAGGCCTAAAGAAATGGGAGAAGCCTTCAGAAGTAACTATGACTCTCTTAAGGTAGCCAAATGCCTCGTCACTCTGCTAAATGTACTTGAAAACTCGAGAATATCGTCGTTGGAGTAACTCAGACAACGTTAAGGTGGACATGCAGTAGCATTTCGCTTCTGCAGGACTGGCCGCAATACGTATTAAAGAGAGGAAAGACTCAAAGAAGAGGGAGCAGCTGGCAGCAGGAACTATGACTCTCTTAACGTAGCCTAGTGCCTCGTCTTCCGGTGAAGTACATTTGCTAACTCGAGAAACTGTTAGTGGGAGTAACTGTGACGACGTTAAGGTGGGCCTACAGTGGCGTATCGGTTCTGTAGGACTGCCACGTCACTCTGCGAAATTTATTTGAACACTCGAGGATATCGTCGTTGGAGTAACTGAGACAACGTTAAGGTGGACATGTTGCAGCATTTCGCTTCTGCATGGACTGGCCGCAGTACGACTTAAAGAGAGGAAATATAAAGGCCTAAAGAAATGTCAGCAGCCGGCTGGAGTAGCTATGACTCTCTAAAGGGAGCCAAATGCCTCGTCACTCAGCTAAATTTATTTGAAAAATCGAGAATATCGTCGTTGTTGTAACTAAGAAAACTTTATAGTGGACATGCTGTAGCATTTCACTTCTGCAGGACTGGCCGCAATACGAATTAAAGAGAGGAAAGATTCAAAGAAGGGGGAGCAGCTGGCAGCAGTAACTATGACTCTCTTAAGGTAGCCAAATGCCTCGTCACTCTGCGAAATTTATTTTAAATCTCGAGGATATCGTCGTTGGAGTAACTCAGACAACGTTAAGGTGGACATGTTGCAGCATATCGCTTCTGCATGGAATGGCCGCAGTACGAATTAAAGAGAGGAAATATTCTAAGAAAGGCGAGCAGCTGGCAGCAGGAACTATGACTCTCCTAAGGAAGCCAAATTCCCCGTCATCCGGTGAAGTACATTTGCTTACAAGAGAAACTCGTAGTGGGAGTAACTGTGACGTCGTTAAGGTGGACATACAGTGGCATATCGGTTCTGTAGGACTGGCCATAGCAAGAATGATAAAGGCCTAAAGAAATGGGAGCAGCTGGCAGCAGTAACTATGACACTCTTAAGGTAGCCAAATGCATCGTCACTCTGCAAGATTTATTTGAAAACTCGAGGATATCGTCGTTGGAGTAACTTAGACAACGTTAAGGTGGACATGTTGCAGCATTTCGCTTCTGCATGGACTGGCCGCAGTACGAATTAAAGAGAGGAAAGATTCAAAGAAAGGGGAGCAGCTGGCAGCAGGAACTATGACTCTCTTAAGGGAGCCAAATGCCTCGACATCCTGCGAAGTACATTTGCTAACTCGAGAAACTCGTAGTGGGAGTAAGTGTGACATCTTTAAGGTGGTCATACAGTGGCATAACGGTTCTGTAGGACTGGCCAAAGCAAGAATGATAAAGGCCTAAAGAAATGGGAGAAGCCTTCAGAAGTAACTATGACTCTCTTAAGGTAGCCAAATGCCTCGTCACTCTGCTAAATGTATTTGAAAACTCGAGAATATCGTCGTTGGAGTAACTCAGACAACGTTAAGGTGGACATGCAGTAGCATTTCGCTTCTGCAGGACTGGCCGCAATAAGTATTAAAGAGAGCAAAGATTCAAAGAAGGGGGAGCAGCTGGCAGCAGGAACTATGACTCTCTTAACGTAGCCTAATGCCTCGTCTTCCGGTGAAGTACATTTGCTAACTCGAGAAACTGTTAGTGGGAGTAACTGTGACGACGTCAAGGTGGGCCTACAGTGGCGTATCGGTTCTGTAGGACTGCCACGTCACTCTGCGAAATTTATTTGAAAACTCGAGGATATCGTCGTTGGAGTAACTGAGACAACGTTAAGGTGGACATGTTGCAGCATTTCGCTTCTGCATGGACTGGCCGCAGTACGACTTAAAGAGAGGAAATATAAAGGCCTAAAGAAATGTCAGCAGCCGGCTGGAGTAGCTATGACTCTCTAAAGGTAGCCAAATGCCTCGTCACTCAGCTAAATTTATTTGAAAAATCGAGAATATCGTCGTTGTTGTAACTAAGAAAACTTTATAGTGGACATGCTGTAGCATTTCACTTCTGCAGGACTGGCCGCAATACGAATTAAAGAGAGGAAAGATTCAAAGAAGGGGGAGCAGCTGGCAGCAGTAACTATGACTCTCTTAAGGTAGCCAAATGCCTCGTCACTCTGCGAAATTTATTTTAAATCTCGAGGATATCGTCGTTGGAGTAACTCAGACAACGTTAAGGTGGACATGTTGCAGCATATCGCTTCTGCATGGAATGGCCGCAGTACGAATTAAAGAGAGGAAATATTCTAAGAAAGGCGAGCAGCTGGCAGCAGGAACTATGACTCTCCTAAGGAAGCCAAATTCCCCGTCATCCGGTGAAGTACATTTGCTTACAAGAGAAACTCGTAGTGGGAGTAACTGTGACGTCGTTAAGGTGGACATACAGTGGCATATCGGTTCTGTAGGCTGGCCATAGCAAGAATGATAAAGGCCTAAAGAAATGGGAGCAGCTGGCAGCAGTAACTATGACACTCTTAAGGTAGCCAAATGCATCGTCACTCTGCAAGATTTATTTGAAAACTCGAGGATATCGTCGTTGGAGTAACTTAGACAACGTTAAGGTGGACATGTTGCAGCATTTCGCTTCTGCATGGACTGGCCGCAGTACGAATTAAAGAGAGGAAAGATTCAAAGAAAGGGGAGCAGCTGGCAGCAGGAACTATGACTCTCTTAAGGGAGCCAAATGCCTCGACATCCTGCGAAGTACATTTGCTAACTCGAGAAACTCGTAGTGGGAGTAAGTGTGACATCTTTAAGGTGGTCATACAGTGGCATAACGGTTCTGTAGGACTGGCCAAAGCAAGAATGATAAAGGCCTAAAGAAATGGGAGAAGCCTTCAGAAGTAACTATGACTCTCTTAAGGTAGCCAAATGCCTCGTCACTCTGCTAAATGTATTTGAAAACTCGAGAATATCGTCGTTGGAGTAACTCAGACAACGTTAAGGTGGACATGCAGTAGCATTTCGCTTCTGCAGGACTGGCCGCTATACGTATTAACGAGAGGAAAGATTCAAAGAAGAGGGAGCAGCTGGCAGCAGTAACGATGATTCTCTTAAGGTAGCCAAATGCCTCGTCACTCTGGGAAATTTATTTTGAAAACTCGAGGATATCGTCGTTGGAGTAACTCTGACAACGTTAAGGTGGACATGCAGTAGCATTTCGCTTCGGCAGGACTGGCCGCAATACGTATTAAAGAGAGGAAAGATTCAAAGAAGAGGAAGTAGCTGGCAGCAGGAACTATGACTCTCTTAAGGTAGCAAAATGCCTCGTCATCCGGTGAAGTATATTTGCTAACTCGAGAAACTCTTAGTGGGAGTAACTGTGACGACCTTAAGGTGGGCCTACAGTGGCATATCGGTTCTGTGGGACTGGGCATAGCAAGAAATAAAAAGGCCTAAAGAAATGTCAGCAGCCGGCAGGAGTAGCTATGACTCTCTTATAGTAGCCAAATGCCTCGTCACTCTGCGAAATTTATTTGAAAACTCGAGAATATCGCTGTTGGAGTAACTCAGACAACGTTAAGGTGGACTTGCAGTAGCATTTCGCTTCTGCAGGACTGGCCGCAATACGTATTAAAGAGAGGAAAGATTCAAAGAAGAGGGAGCAGCTGGCAGCAGTAACGATGACTCTTTTAAGGTGGCCAACTGCCTCGTCACTCTGCGAAATTTATTTGAAAACTCGAGGATATCGTCGTTGGAGTAACTCAGACAACGTTAAGGTGGACATACAGTAGCATTTCGCTTCTGCAGGACCGGCCGCAATACGAATTAAAGAGAGGAAATATTCAAAGTAGGGGGAGCAGCTGGCAGCAGTAGCTATGACTCTCTTAAGGTAGCCAAATGCCTCATCACTCTGCGAATTTTTTTTTAAAACTCGAGGATATCGTCGTTGGAGTAACTCAGACAACGTTTAGGTGGACATGTTGCAGCATATCGCTTCTGCATGGACTGGCCGCAGTACGAATTAAAGAGAAGAAATATTCTAAGAAAGGGGAGCAGCTGTCAGCAGGAACTATGACTCTCTTAAGGTAGCCAAATGCCTCGTCACCCTGCTTAATTTATTTAAAAACTCGAGAATATCGTCGTTGGAGTAACTCAGACAACGTTAAGGTGGACATGCAGTAGCATTTCGCTTCTGCAGGACTGGCCGCAATAAGTATTAAAGAGAGGAAAGATTCAAAGAAGGGGGAGCAGCTGGCAGCAGGAACTATGACTCTCTTAAGGTAGCCTAATGCCTCTTCTTCCGGTGAAGTACATTTGCTAACTCGAGAAACTCTTAGTGGGAGTAACTGTGACGACGTTAAGGTGGGCCTACAGTGGCGTTTCGGTTCTGTAGGACTGCCACGTCACTCTGCGAAATTTATTTGAAAACTCGAGGATATCGTAGTTGGAGTAACTGAGACAACGTTAAGGTGGACATGTTGCAGCATTTCGCTTCTGCATGGACTGGCCGCAGTACGACTTAAAGAGAGGAAATATAAAGGCCTAAAGAAATGTCAGCAGCCGGCAGGAGTAGCTATGACTCTCTTAAGGTAGCCAAATGCCTCGTCACTCTGCTAAATTTATTTGAAAAGTCGAGAATATCGTCGTTGTTGTAACTGAGAAAACTTTATAGTGGACATGCTGTAGCATTTCACTTCTGCAGGACTGGCCGCAATACGAATTAAAGAGAGGAAAGATTCAAAGAAGGGGGAGCAGCTGGCAGCAGTAACTATGACTCTCTTAAGGTAGCCAAATGCCTCGTCACTCTGCGAAATTTATTTTAAATCTCGAGGATATCGTCGTTGGAGTAACTCAGACAACGTTAAGGTGGACATGTTGCAGCATATCGCTTCTGCATGGAATGGCCGCAGTACGAATTAAAGAGAGGAAATATTCTAAGAAAGGGGAGCAGCTGGCAGCAGGAACTATGACTCTCCTAAGGAAGCCAAATTCCTCGTCATCCGGTGAAGTACATTTGCTTACAAGAGAAACTCGTAGTGGGAGTAACTGTGACGTCGTTAAGGTGGACATACAGTGGCATATCGGTTCTGTAAGACTGGCCATAGCAAGAATGATAAAGGCCTAAAGAAATGGGAGCAGCTGGCAGCGGTAACTATGACACTCTTAAGGTAGCCAAATGCATCGTCGCTCTGCAAGATTTATTTGAAAACTCGAGGATATCGTCGTTGGAGTAACTTAGACAACGTTAAGGTGGACATGTTGCAGCATTTCGCTTCTGCATGGACTGGCCGCAGTACGAATTAAAGAGAGGAAAGATTCAAAGAAAGGGGAGCAGCTGGCAGCAGGAACTATGACTCTCTTAAGGGAGCCAAATGCCTCGACATCCTGCGAGGTACATTTGCTAACTCGAGAAACTCGTAGTGGGAGTAAGTGTGACATCTTTAAGGTGGTCATACAGTGGCATAACGGTTCTGTAGGACTGGCCAAAGCAAGAATGATAAAGGCCTAAAGAAATGGGAGAAGCCTTCAGAAGTAACTATGACTCTCTTAAGGTAGCCAAATGCCTCGTCACTCTGCTAAATGTACTTGAAAACTCGAGAATATCGTCGTTGGAGTAACTCAGACAACGTTAAGGTGGACATGCAGTAGCATTTCGCTTCTGCAGGACTGGCCGCAATACGTATTAAAGAGAGGAAAGACTCAAAGAAGAGGGAGCAGCTGGCAGCAGTAACGATGACTCTCTTAAGGGAGCCAGATGCCTCGTCACTCTGCGAAATTTATTTGAAAACTCGAGGATATCGTCGTTGGGGTAACTCAGACAACGTTAAGGTGGACATGCAGTAGCATTTCGCTTCTGCAGGACTGGCCGCAATAAGTATTAAAGAGAGGAAAGATTCAAAGAAGGGGGAGCAGCTGGCAGCAGGAACTATGACTCTCTTAAGGTAGCAAAATGCCTCGTCATCCGGTGAAGTATATTTGCTAACTCGAGAAACTCTTAGTGGGAGTAACTGTGACGACCTTAAGGTGGGCCTACACTGGCATATCGGTTCTGTGGGACTGGGCATAGCAAGAAATAAAAAGGCCTAAAGAAATGTCAGCAGCCGGCAGGAGTAGCTATGACTCTCTTATAGTAGCCAAATGCCTCGTCACTCTGCGAAATTTATTTGAAAACTCGAGAATATCGCTGTTGGAGTAACTCAGACAACGTTAAGGTGGACTTGCAGTAGCATTTCGCTTCTGCAGGACTGGCCGCAATACGTATTAAAGAGAGGAAAGATTCAAAGAAGAGGGAGCAGCTGGCAGCAGTAACGATGACTCTTTTAAGGTGGCCAACTGCCTCGTCACTCTGCGAAATTTATTTGAAAACTCGAGGGTATCGTCGTTGGAGTAACTCAGACAACGTTAAGGTGGACATACAGTAGCATTTCGCTTCTGCAGGACTGGCCGCAATAAGTATTAAAGAGAGGAAAGATTCAAAGAAGGGGGAGCAGCTGGCAGCAGTAGCTATGACTCTCTTAAGGTTGCCAAATGCCTCATCACTCTGCGAATTTTTTTTTAAAACTCGAGGATATCGTCGTTGGAGTAACTCAGACAACGTTTAGGTGGACATGTTGCAGCATATCGCTTCTGCATGGACTGGCCGCAGTACGAATTAAAGAGAAGAAATATTCTAAGAAAGGGGAGCAGCTGTCAGCAGGAACTATGACTCTCTTAAGGTAGCCAAATGCCTCGTCACCCTGCTTAATTTATTTAAAAACTCGAGAATATCGTCGTTGGAGTAACTCAGACAACGTTAAGGTGGACATGCAGTAGCATTTCGCTTCTGCAGGACTGGCCGCAATAAGTATTAAAGAGAGGAAAGATTCAAAGAAGGGGGAGCAGCTGGCAGCAGGAACTATGACTCTCTTAAGGTAGCCTAATGCCTCTTCTTCCGGTGAAGTACATTTGCTAACTCGAGAAACTCTTAGTGGGAGTAACTGTGACGACGTTAAGGTGGGCCTACAGTGGCGTTTCGGTTCTGTAGGACTGCCACGTCACTCTGCGAAATTTATTTGAAAACTCGAGGATATCGTCGTTGGAGTAACTGAGACAACGTTAAGGTGGACATGTTGCAGCATTTCGCTTCTGCATGGACTGGCCGCAGTACGACTTAAAGAGAGGAAATATAAAGGCCTAAAGAAATGTCAGCAGCCGGCAGGAGTAGCTATGACTCTCTTAAGGTAGCCAAATGCCTCGTCACTCTGCTAAATTTATTTGAAAAATCGAGAATATCGTCGTTGTTGTAACTGAGAAAACTTTATAGTGGACATGCTGTAGCATTTCACTTCTGCAGGACTGGCCGCAATACGAATTAAAGAGAGGAAAGATTCAAAGAAGGGGGAGCAGCTGGCAGCAGTAACTATGACTCTCTTAAGGTAGCCAAATGCCTCGTCACTCTGCGAAATTTATTTTAAATCTCGAGGATATCGTCGTTGGAGTAACTCAGACAACGTTAAGGTGGACATGTTGCAGCATATCGCTTCTGCATGGAATGGCCGCAGTACGAATTAAAGAGAGGAAATATTCTAAGAAAGGGGAGCAGCTGGCAGCAGGAACTATGACTCTCCTAAGGAAGCCAAATTCCTCGTCATCCGGTGAAGTACATTTGCTTACAAGAGAAACTCGTAGTGGGAGTAACTGTGACGTCGTTAAGGTGGACATACAGTGGCATATCGGTTCTGTAGGACTGGCCATAGCAAGAATGATAAAGGCCTAAAGAAATGGGAGCAGCTGGCAGCGGTAACTATGACACTCTTAAGGTAGCCAAATGCATCGTCGCTCTGCAAGATTTATTTGAAAACTCGAGGATATCGTCGTTGGAGTAACTTAGACAACGTTAAGGTGGACATGTTGCAGCATTTCGCTTCTGCATGGACTGGCCGCAGTACGAATTAAAGAGAGGAAAGATTCAAAGAAAGGGGAGCAGCTGGCAGCAGGAACTATGACTCTCTTAAGGGAGCCAAATGCCTCGACATCCTGCGAGGTACATTTGCTAACTCGAGAAACTCGTAGTGGGAGTAAGTGTGACATCTTTAAGGTGGTCATACAGTGGCATAACGGTTCTGTAGGACTGGCCAAAGCAAGAATGATAAAGGCCTAAAGAAATGGGAGAAGCCTTCAGAAGTAACTATGACTCTCTTAAGGTAGCCAAATGCCTCGTCACTCTGCTAAATGTACTTGAAAACTCGAGAATATCGTCGTTGGAGTAACTCAGACAACGTTAAGGTGGACATGCAGTAGCATTTCGCTTCTGCAGGACTGGCCGCAATACGTATTAAAGAGAGGAAAGACTCAAAGAAGAGGGAGCAGCTGGCAGCAGTAACGATGACTCTCTTAAGGGAGCCAGATGCCTCGTCACTCTGCGAAATTTATTTGAAAACTCGAGGATATCGTCGTTGGAGTAACTCAGACAACGTTAAGGTGGACATGCAGTAGCATTTCGCTTCTGCAGGACTGGCCGCAATAAGTATTAAAGAGAGGAAAGATTCAAAGAAGGGGGAGCAGCTGGCAGCAGGAACTATGACTCTCTTAAGGTAGCCTAATGCCTCGTCTTCCGGTGAAGTACATTTGCTAACTCGAGAAACTCTTAGTGGGAGTAACTGTGACGACGTTAAGGTGGGCCTACAGTGGCGTATCGGTTCTGTAGGACTGCCACGTCACTCTGCGAAATTTATTTGAAAACTCGAGGATATCGTCGTTGGAGTAACTGAGACAACGTTAAGGTGGACATGTTGCAGCATTTCGCTTCTGCATGGACTGGCCGCAGTACGACTTAAAGAGAGGAAATATAAAGGCCTAAAGAAATGTCAGCAGCCGGCAGGAGTAGCTATGACTCTCTTAAGGTAGCCAAATGCCTCGTCACTCTGCTAAATTTATTTGAAAAATCGAGAATATCGTCGTTGTTGTAACTGAGAAAACTTTATAGTGGACATGCTGTAGCATTCCACTTCTGCAGGACTGGCCGCAATACGAATTAAAGAGAGGAAAGATTCAAAGAAGGGGGAGCAGCTGGCAGCAGTAACTATGACTCTCTTAAGGTAGCCAAATGCCTCGTCACTCTGCGAAATTTATTTTAAATCTCGAGGATATCGTCGTTGGAGTAACTCAGACAACGTTAAGGTGGACATGTTGCAGCATATCGCTTCTGCATGGAATGGCCGCAGTACGAATTAAAGAGAGGAAATATTCTCAGAAAGGGGAGCAGCTGGCAGCAGGAACTATGACTCTCCTAAGGAAGCCAAATTCCTCGTCATCCGGTGAAGTACATTTGCTTACAAGAGAAACTCGTAGTGGGAGTAACTGTGACGTCGTTAAGGTGGACATACAGTGGCATATCGGTTCTGTAGGACTGGCCATAGCAAGAATGATAAAGGCCTAAAGAAATGGGAGCAGCTGGCAGCGGTAACTATGACACTCTTAAGGTAGCCAAATGCATCGTCGCTCTGCAAGATTTATTTGAAAACTCGAGGATATCGTCGTTGGAGTAACTTAGACAACGTTAAGGTGGACATGTTGCAGCATTTCGCTTCTGCATGGACTGGCCGCAGTACGAATTAAAGAGAGGAAAGATTCAAAGAAAGGGGAGCAGCTGGCAGCAGGAACTATGACTCTCTTAAGGGAGCCAAATGCCTCGACATCCTGCGAAGTACATTTGCTAACTCGAGAAACTCGTAGTGGGAGTAAGTGTGACATCTTTAAGGTGGTCATACAGTGGCATAACGGTTCTGTAGGACTGGCCAAAGCAAGAATGATAAAGGCCTAAAGAAATGGGAGAAGCCTTCAGAAGTAACTATGACTCTCTTAAGGTAGCCAAATGCCTCGTCACTCTGCTAAATGTACTTGAAAACTCGAGAATATCGTCGTTGGAGTAACTCAGACAACGTTAAGGTGGACATGCAGTAGCATTTCGCTTCTGCAGGACTGGCCGCAATAAGTATTAAAGAGAGCAAAGATTCAAAGAAGAGGGAGCAGCTGGCAGCAGTAACGATGATTCTCTTAAGGTAGCCAAATGCCTCGTCACTCTGGGAAATTTATTTTGAAAACTCGAGGATATCGTCGTTGGAGTAACTCTGACAACGTTAAGGTGGACATGCAGTAGCATTTCGCTTCGGCAGGACTGGCCGCAATACGTATTAAAGAGAGGAAAGATTCAAAGAAGAGGAAGTAGCTGGCAGCAGGAACTATGACTCTCTTAAGGTAGCCAAATGCCTCGTCATCCGGTGAAGTATATTTGCTAACTCGAGAAACTCTTAGTGGGAGTAACTGTGACGACCTTAAGGTGGGCCTACAGTGGCATATCGGTTCTGTGGGACTGGGCATAGCAAGAATGATAAAGGCCTAAAGAAATGTCAGCAGCCGGCAGGAGTAGCTATGACTCTCTTATAGTAGCCAAATGCCTCGTCACTCTGCGAAATTTATTTGAAAACTCGAGGATATCGTCGTTGGAGTAACTGTGACAACGTTAAGGTGGACATGTTGCAGCATTTCGCTTCTGCATGGACTGGCCGCAGTACGACTTAAAGAGAGGAAAGATTCAAAGAAAGGGGAGCAGCTGGCAGCAGGAACTATGACTCTGTTAAGGTAGCCAAATGCCTCGTCATCCGGTGAAGTACATTGGCTAACTCGAGAAACTCTTAGTGTTAGTAACTGTGACGACCTTAAGGTGGGCCTACTGTGGCATATCGGTTCTGTGGGACTGGCCAAAGCAAGAATGATAAAGGCCTAAAGAAATGGGAGCAGCCAGCAGGAGTAACTATGTCTCTCCTAAGGTAGCCAAATGCCTTGTCACTCTGCGAAATTTATTTGATATCTCGAGGATATCGTCGTTGGAGTAACTCAGACAACGTTAAGTTGGACATGCAGTAGCATTTCGCTTCTGCAGGACTGGCCGCAATACGTATTAAAGAGAGGAAAGATTCAAAGAAGAGGGAGCAGCTGGCAGCAGTAACGATGACTCTCTTAAGGGAGCCAAATGCCTCGACATCCTGCGAAGTACATTTGCTAACTCGAGAAACTCGTAGTGGGAGTAAGTGTGACGTCTTTAAGGTGGACATACATAGGCATAACGGTTCTGTAGGACTGGCCATAGCAAGAATGATAAAGGCCTGAAGAAATGGGTGCAGCCGGCAGAAGTAACTATGACTCTCTTAAGGTAGCCAAATGCCTCGTCACTCTGCTAAATTTATTTGAAAACTCGAGAATATCGCCGTTGGAGTAACTCAACAACGTTAAGGTGGACATGCAGTAGCATTTCGCTTCTGCAGGACTGGCCGCAATACGTATTAAAGAGAGGAAAGATTCAAAGAAGAGGGAGCAGCTGGCAGCAGAAACGATGACTCTCTTAAGGTGGCCAAATGCCTCGTCACTCTGCGAAATTTATTTGAAAACTCGAGGATATCGTCGTTGGAGTAACTCAGATAACGTTAAGGTGGACATGCAGTAGCATTTCGCTTCTGCGGGGCTGGCCGCAATACGAATTAAAGAGAGGAAATATTCAAAGTAGGGGGAGCAGCTGGCAGCAGTAACTATGACTCTCTTAAGGTAGCCAAATGCCTCATCACTCTGCGAAATTTTTTTTAAAACTCGAGGATATCGTCGTTGGAGTAACTCAGACAACGTTTAGGTGGACATGCTGCAGCATATCGCTTCTGCATGGACTGGTCGCAGTACGAATTAAAGAGAAGAAATATTCTAAGAAAGGGGAGCAGCTGTCAGCAGGAACTATGACTCTCTTAAGGTAGCCAAATGCCTCGTCACAATGCTTAATTTATTTAAAAACACGAGAATATCGTCGTAGGAGTAACTCAGACAACTTTAAGGTGGCCATGCTGTAGCATTTCGCTTCTGCAGGACTGGCCACAATACGTATTATAGAGAGGAAAGATTCAAATAAGGGGGAGCAGCTGGCAGCAGTAACTATGACTCTCTTAAGGTAGCCAAATGCCTCGTCACTCTGCGAAATTTATTTGAAAACTCGAGGATATCGTCGTTGGAGTAACTGTGACAACGTTAAGGTGGACATGTTGCAGCATTTCGCTTCTGCATGGACTGGCCGCAGTACGACTTAAAGAGAGGAAAGATTCAAAGAAAGGGGAGCAGCTGGCAGCAGGAACTATGACTCTGTTAAGGTAGCCAAATGCCTCGTCATCCGGTGAAGTACATTGGCTAACTCGAGAAACTCTTAGTGTTAGTAACTGTGACGACCTTAAGGTGGGCCTACTGTGGCATATCGGTTCTGTGGGACTGGCCAAAGCAAGAATGATAAAGGCCTAAAGAAATGGGAGCAGCCAGCAGGAGTAACTATGTC
The DNA here is from genome assembly GCF_021461395.2 of Schistocerca americana. Lineage (NCBI taxonomy): Eukaryota > Metazoa > Arthropoda > Insecta > Orthoptera > Acrididae > Schistocerca > Schistocerca americana. Next base: position 711,683,589 of record NC_060123.1, read on the forward strand.
TCTCCTAAGGTAGCCAAATGCCTTGTCACTCTGCGAAATTTATTTGATATCTCGAGGATATCGTCGTTGGAGTAACTCAGACAACGTTAAGGTGGACATGCAGTAGCATTTCGCTTCTGCAGGACTGGCCGCAATACGTATTAAAGAGAGGAAAGATTCAAAGAAGAGGGAGCAGCTGGCAGCAGTAACGATGACTCTCTTAAGGGAGCCAAATGCCTCGACATCCTGCGAAGTACATTTGCTAACTCGAGAAACTCGTAGTGGGAGTAAGTGTGACGTCTTTAAGGTGGACATACATAGGCATAACGGTTCTGTAGGACTGGCCATAGCAAGAATGATAAAGGCCTGAAGAAATGGGTGCAGCCGGCAGAAGTAACTATGACTCTCTTAAGGTAGCCAAATGCCTCGTCACTCTGCTAAATTTATTTGAAAACTCGAGAATATCGCCGTTGGAGTAACTCAACAACGTTAAGGTGGACATGCAGTAGCATTTCGCTTCTGCAGGACTGGCCGCAATACGTATTAAAGAGAGGAAAGATTCAAAGAAGAGGGAGCAGCTGGCAGCAGAAACGATGACTCTCTTAAGGTGGCCAAATGCCTCGTCACTCTGCGAAATTTATTTGAAAACTCGAGGATATCGTCGTTGGAGTAACTCAGACAACGTTAAGGTGGACATGCAGTAGCATTTCGCTTCTGCGGGGCTGGCCGCAATACGAATTAAAGAGAGGAAATATTCAAAGTAGGGGGAGCAGCTGGCAGCAGTAACTATGACTCTCTTAAGGTAGCCAAATGCCTCATCACTCTGCGAAATTTTTTTTAAAACTCGAGGATATCGTCGTTGGAGTAACTCAGACAACGTTTAGGTGGACATGCTGCAGCATATCGCTTCTGCATGGACTGGCCGCAGTACGAATTAAAGAGAAGAAATATTCTAAGAAAGGGGAGCAGCTGTCAGCAGGAACTATGACTCTCTTAAGGTAGCCAAATGCCTCGTCACAATGCTTAATTTATTTAAAAACACGAGAATATCGTCGTAGGAGTAACTCAGACAACTTTAAGGTGGCCATGCTGTAGCATTTCGCTTCTGCAGGACTGGCCACAATACGTATTAAAGAGAGGAAAGATTCAAATAAGGGGGAGCAGCTGGCAGCAGTAACTATGACTCTCTTAAGGTAGCCAAATGCCTCGTCACTCTGCGAAATTTATTTTAAATCTCGAGGATATCGTCGTTGGAGTAACTCAGACAACGTTAAGGTGGACATGTTGCAGCATATCGCTTCTGCATGGAATGGCCGCAGTACGAATTAAAGAGAGGAAATATTCTAAGAAAGGCGAGCAGCTGGCAGCAGGAACTATGACTCTCCTAAGGAAGCCAAATTCCCCGTCATCCGGTGAAGTACATTTGCTTACAAGAGAAACTCGTAGTGGGAGTAACTGTGACGTCGTTAAGGTGGACATACAGTGGCATATCGGTTCTGTAGGACTGGCCATAGCAAGAATGATAAAGGCCTAAAGAAATGGGAGCAGCTGGCAGCAGTAACTATGACACTCTTAAGGTAGCCAAATGCATCGTCACTCTGCAAGATTTATTTGAAAACTCGAGGATATCGTCGTTGGAGTAACTTAGACAACGTTAAGGTGGACATGTTGCAGCATTTCGCATCTGCATGGACTGGCCGCAGTACGAATTAAAGAGAGGAAAGATTCAAAGAAAGGGGAGCAGCTGGCAGCAGGAACTATGACTCTCTTAAGGGAGCCAAATGCCTCGACATCCTGCGAAGTACATTTGCTAACTCGAGAAACTCGTAGTGGGAGTAAGTGTGACATCTTTAAGGTGGTCATACAGTGGCATAACGGTTCTGTAGGACTGGCCAAAGCAAGAATGATAAAGGCCTAAAGAAATGGGAGAAGCCATCAGAAGTAACTATGACTCTCTTAAGGTAGCCAAATGCCTCGTCACTCTGCTAAATGTATTTGAAAACTCGAGAATATCGTCGTTGGAGTAACTCAGACAACGTTAAGGTGGACATGCAGTAGCATTTCGCTTCTGCAGGACTGGCCGCTATACGTATTAAAGAGAGGAAAGATTCAAAGAAGAGGGAGCAGCTGGCAGCAGTAACGATGATTCTCTTAAGGTAGCCAAATGCCTCGTCACTCTGGGAAATTTATTTTGAAAACTCGAGGATATCGTCGTTGGAGTAACTCTGACAACGTTAAGGTGGACATGCAGTAGCATTTCGCTTCGGCAGGACTGGCCGCAATACGTATTAAAGAGAGGAAAGATTCAAAGAAGAGGAAGTAGCTGGCAGCAGGAACTATGACTCTCTTAAGGTAGCCAAATGCCTCGTCATCCGGTGAAGTATATTTGCTAACTCGAGAAACTCTTAGTGGGAGTAACTGTGACGACCTTAAGGTGGGCCTACAGTGGCATATCGGTTCTGTGGGACTCTGCATAGCAAGAAATAAAAAGGCCTAAAGAAATGTCAGCAGCCGGCAGGAGTAGCTATGACTCTCTTATAGTAGCCAAATGCCTCGTCACTCTGCGAAATTTATTTGAAAACTCGAGAATATCGCTGTTGGAGTAACTCAGACAACGTTAAGGTGGACTTGCAGTAGCATTTCGCTTCTGCAGGACTGGCCGCAATACGTATTAAAGAGAGGAAAGATTCAAAGAAGAGGGAGCAGCTGGCAGCAGTAACGATGACTCTTTTAAGGTGGCCAACTGCCTCGTCACTCTGCGAAATTTATTTGAAAACTCGAGGATATCGTCGTTGGAGTAACTCAGACAACGTTAAGGTGGACATACAGTAGCATTTCGCTTCTGCAGGACCGGCCGCAATACGAATTAAAGAGAGGAAATATTCAAAGTAGGGGGAGCAGCTGGCAGCAGTAGCTATGACTCTCTTAAGGTAGCCAAATGCCTCATCACTCTGCGAATTTTTTTTTAAAACTCGAGGATATCGTCGTTGGAGTAACTCAGACAACGTTTAGGTGGACATGTTGCAGCATATCGCTTCTGCATGGACTGGCCGCAGTACGAATTAAAGAGAAGAAATATTCTAAGAAAGGGGAGCAGCTGTCAGCAGGAACTATGACTCTCTTAAGGTAGCCAAATGCCTCGTCACCCTGCTTAATTTATTTAAAAACTCGAGAATATCGTCGTAGGAGTAACTCAGACAACTTTAAGGTGGCCATGCTGTAGCATTTCGCTTCTGCAGGACTGGCCACAATACGTATTAAAGAGAGGAAAGATTCAAATAAGGGGGAGCAGCTGGCAGCAGTAACTATGACTCTCTTAAGGTAGCCATATGCCTCGTCACTCTGCGAAATTTATTTGAAAACTCGAGGATATCGTCGTTGGAGTAACTGTGACAACGTTAAGGTGGACATGTTGCAGCATTTCGCTTCTGCATGGACTGGCCGCAGTACGACTTAAAGAGAGGAAAGATTCAAAGAAAGGGGAGCAGCTGGCAGCAGGAACTATGACTCTGTTAAGGTAGCCAAATGCCTCGTCATCAGGTGAAGTACATTGGCTAACTCGAGAAACTCTTAGTGTTAGTAACTGTGACGACCTTAAGGTGGGCCTACTGTGGCATATCGGTTCTGTGGGACTGGCCAAAGCAAGAATGATAAAGGCCTAAAGAAATGGGAGCAGCCAGCAGGAGTAACTATGTCTCTCCTAAGGTAGCCAAATGCCTTGTCACTCTGCGAAATTTATTTGATATCTCGAGGATATCGTCGTTGGAGTAACTCAGACAACGTTAAGTTGGACATGCAGTAGCATTTCGCTTCTGCAGGACTGGCCGCAATACGTATTAAAGAGAGGAAAGATTCAAAGAAGAGGGAGCAGCTGGCAGCAGTAACGATGACTCTCTTAAGGGAGCCAAATGCCTCGACATCCTGCGAAGTACATTCGCTAACTCGAGAAACTCGTAGTGGGAGTAAGTGTGACGTCTTTAAGGTGGACATACATAGGCATAACGGTTCTGTAGGACTGGCCATAGCAAGAATGATAAAGGCCTGAAGAAATGGGTGCAGCCGGCAGAAGTAACTATGACTCTCTTAAGGTAGCCAAATGCCTCGTCACTCTGCTAAATTTATTTGAAAACTCGAGAATATCGCCGTTGGAGTAACTCAACAACGTTAAGGTGGACATGCAGTAGCATTTCGCTTCTGCAGGACTGGCCGCAATACGTATTAAAGAGAGGAAAGATTCAAAGAAGAGGGAGCAGCTGGCAGCAGAAACGATGACTCTCTTAAGGTGGCCAAATGCCTCGTCACTCTGCGAAATTTATTTGAAAACTCGAGGATATCGTCGTTGGAGTAACTCAGATAACGTTAAGGTGGACATGCAGTAGCATTTCGCTTCTGCGGGGCTGGCCGCAATACGAATTAAAGAGAGGAAATATTCAAAGTAGGGGGAGCAGCTGGCAGCAGTAACTATGACTCTCTTAAGGTAGCCAAATGCCTCATCACTCTGCTAAATTTATTTGAAAACTCGAGAATATCGCCGTTGGAGTAACTCAGACAACGTTTAGGTGGACATGCTGCAGCATATCGCTTCTGCATGGACTGGTCGCAGTACGAATTAAAGAGAAGAAATATTCTAAGAAAGGGGAGCAGCTGGCAGCAGGAACTATGACTCTCTTAAGGAAGCCAAATTCCTCGTCAACCGGTGAAGTACATTTGCTTACAAGAGAAACTCGTGGTGGGAGTAACTGTGACGACCTTAAGGTGGGCCTACAGTGGCATATCGGTTCTGTGGGACTGGGCATAGCAAGAAATAAAAAGGCCTAAAGAAATGTCAGCAGCCGGCAGGAGTAGCTATGACTCTCTTATAGTAGCCAAATGCCTCGTCACTCTGCGAAATTTATTTGAAAACTCGAGAATATCGCTGTTGGAGTAACTCAGACAACGTTAAGGTGGACTTGCAGTAGCATTTCGCTTCTGCAGGACTGGCCGCAATACGTATTAAAGAGAGGAAAGATTCAAAGAAGAGGGAGCAGCTGGCAGCAGTAACGATGACTCTTTTAAGGTGGCCAACTGCCTCGTCACTCTGCGAAATTTATTTGAAAACTCGAGGATATCGTCGTTGGAGTAACTCAGACAACGTTAAGGTGGACATACAGTAGCATTTCGCTTCTGCAGGACCGGCCGCAATACGAATTAAAGAGAGGAAATATTCAAAGTAGGGGGAGCAGCTGGCAGCAGTAGCTATGACTCTCTTAAGGTAGCCAAATGCCTCATCACTCTGCGAATTTTTTTTTAAAACTCGAGGATATCGTCGTTGGAGTAACTCAGACAACGTTTAGGTGGACATGTTGCAGCATATCGCTTCTGCATGGACTGGCCGCAGTACGAATTAAAGAGAAGAAATATTCTAAGAAAGGGGAGCAGCTGTCAGCAGGAACTATGACTCTCTTAAGGTAGCCAAATGCCTCGTCACAATGCTTAATTTATTTAAAAACACGAGAATATCGTCGTAGGAGTAACTCAGACAACTTTAAGGTGGCCATGCTGTAGCATTTCGCTTCTGCAGGACTGGCCACAATACGTATTAAAGAGAGGAAAGATTCAAATAAGGGGGAGCAGCTGGCAGCAGTAACTATGACTCTCTTAAGGTAGCCAAATGCCTCGTCACTCTGCGAAATTTATTTGAAAACTCGAGGATATCGTCGTTGGAGTAACTGTGACAACGTTAAGGTGGACATGTTGCAGCATTTCGCTTCTGCATGGACTGGCCGCAGTACGACTTAAAGAGAGGAAAGATTCAAAGAAAGGGGAGCAGCTGGCAGCAGGAACTATGACTCTGTTAAGGTAGCCAAATGCCTCGTCATCCGGTGAAGTACATTGGCTAACTCGAGAAACTCTTAGTGTTAGTAACTGTGACGACCTTAAGGTGGGCCTACTGTGGCATATCGGTTCTGTGGGACTGGCCAAAGCAAGAATGATAAAGGCCTAAAGAAATGGGAGCAGCCAGCAGGAGTAACTATGTCTCTCCTAAGGTAGCCAAATGCCTTGTCACTCTGCGAAATTTATTTGATATCTCGAGGATATCGTCGTTGGAGTAACTCAGACAACGTTAAGGTGGACATGCAGTAGCATTTCGCTTCTGCAGGACTGGCCGCAATACGTATTAAAGAGAGGAAAGATTCAAAGAAGAGGGAGCAGCTGGCAGCAGTAACGATGACTCTCTTAAGGGAGCCAAATGCCTCGACATCCTGCGAAGTACATTTGCTAACTCGAGAAACTCGTAGTGGGAGTAAGTGTGACGTCTTTAAGGTGGACATACATAGGCATAACGGTTCTGTAGGACTGGCCATAGCAAGAATGATAAAGGCCTGAAGAAATGGGTGCAGCCGGCAGAAGTAACTATGACTCTCTTAAGGTAGCCAAATGCCTCGTCACTCTGCTAAATTTATTTGAAAACTCGAGAATATCGCCGTTGGAGTAACTCAACAACGTTAAGGTGGACATGCAGTAGCATTTCGCTTCTGCAGGACTGGCCGCAATACGTATTAAAGAGAGGAAAGATTCAAAGAAGAGGGAGCAGCTGGCAGCAGAAACGATGACTCTCTTAAGGTGGCCAAATGCCTCGTCACTCTGCGAAATTTATTTGAAAACTCGAGGATATCGTCGTTGGAGTAACTCAGACAACGTTAAGGTGGACATGCAGTAGCATTTCGCTTCTGCGGGGCTGGCCGCAATACGAATTAAAGAGAGGAAATATTCAAAGTAGGGGGAGCAGCTGGCAGCAGTAACTATGACTCTCTTAAGGTAGCCAAATGCCTCATCACTCTGCGAAATTTTTTTTAAAACTCGAGGATATCGTCGTTGGAGTAACTCAGACAACGTTTAGGTGGACATGCTGCAGCATATCGCTTCTGCATGGACTGGTCGCAGTACGAATTAAAGAGAAGAAATATTCTAAGAAAGGGGAGCAGCTGGCAGCAGGAACTATGACTCTCTTAAGGAAGCCAAATTCCTCGTCAACCGGTGAAGTACATTTGCTTACAAGAGAAACTCGTGGTGGGAGTAACTGTGACGACCTTAAAGTGGGCCTACAGTGGCATATCGGTTCTGTGGGACTGGGCATAGCAAGAAATAAAAAGGCCTAAAGAAATGTCAGCAGCCGGCAGGAGTAGCTATGACTCTCTTATAGTAGCCAAATGCCTCGTCACTCTGCGAAATTTATTTGAAAACTCGAGAATATCGCTGTTGGAGTAACTCAGACAACGTTAAGGTGGACTTGCAGTAGCATTTCGCTTCTGCAGGACTGGCCGCAATACGTATTAAAGAGAGGAAAGATTCAAAGAAGAGGGAGCAGCTGGCAGCAGTAACGATGACTCTTTTAAGGTGGCCAACTGCCTCGTCACTCTGCGAAATTTATTTGAAAACTCGAGGATATCGTCGTTGGAGTAACTCAGACAACGTTAAGGTGGACATACAGTAGCATTTCGCTTCTGCAGGACCGGCCGCAATACGAATTAAAGAGAGGAAATATTCAAAGTAGGGGGAGCAGCTGGCAGCAGTAGCTATGACTCTCTTAAGGTAGCCAAATGCCTCATCACTCTGCGAATTTTTTTTTAAAACTCGAGGATATCGTCGTTGGAGTAACTCAGACAACGTTTAGGTGGACATGTTGCAGCATATCGCTTCTGCATGGACTGGCCGCAGTACGAATTAAAGAGAAGAAATATTCTAAGAAAGGGGAGCAGCTGTCAGCAGGAACTATGACTCTCTTAAGGTAGCCAAATGCCTCGTCACAATGCTTAATTTATTTAAAAACACGAGAATATCGTCGTAGGAGTAACTCAGACAACTTTAAGGTGGCCATGCTGTAGCATTTCGCTTCTGCAGGACTGGCCGCAATACGTATTAAAGAGAGGAAAGATTCAAATAAGGGGGAGCAGCTGGCAGCAGTAACTATGACTCTCTTAAGGTAGCCAAATGCCTCGTCACTCTGCGAAATTTATTTGAAAACTCGAGGATATCGTCGTTGGAGTAACTGTGACAACGTTAAGGTGGACATGTTGCAGCATTTCGCTTCTGCATGGACTGGCCGCAGTACGACTTAAAGAGAGGAAAGATTCAAAGAAAGGGGAGCAGCTGGCAGCAGGAACTATGACTCTGTTAAGGTAGCCAAATGCCTCGTCATCCGGTGAAGTACATTGGCTAACTCGAGAAACTCTTAGTGTTAGTAACTGTGACGACCTTAAGGTGGGCCTACTGTGGCATATCGGTTCTGTGGGACTGGCCAAAGCAAGAATGATAAAGGCCTAAAGAAATGGGAGCAGCCAGCAGGAGTAACTATGTCTCTCCTAAGGTAGCCAAATGCCTTGTCACTCTGCGAAATTTATTTGATATCTCGAGGATATCGTCGTTGGAGTAACTCAGACAACGTTAAGGTGGACATGCAGTAGCATTTCGCTTCTGCAGGACTGGCCGCAATACGTATTAAAGAGAGGAAAGATTCAAAGAAGAGGGAGCAGCTGGCAGCAGTAACGATGACTCTCTCAAGGGAGCCAAATGCCTCGACATCCTGCGAAGTACATTTGCTAACTCGAGAAACTCGTAGTGGGAGTAAGTGTGACGTCTTTAAGGTGGACATACATAGGCATAACGGTTCTGTAGGACTGGCCATAGCAAGAATGATAAAGGCCTGAAGAAATGGGTGCAGCCGGCAGAAGTAACTATGACTCTCTTAAGGTAGCCAAATGCCTCGTCACTCTGCTAAATTTATTTGAAAACTCGAGAATATCGCCGTTGGAGTAACTCAACAACGTTAAGGTGGACATGCAGTAGCATTTCGCTTCTGCAGGACTGGCCGCAATACGTATTAAAGAGAGGAAAGATTCAAAGAAGAGGGAGCAGCTGGCAGCAGAAACGATGACTCTCTTAAGGTGGCCAAATGCCTCGTCACTCTGCGAAATTTATTTGAAAACTCGAGGATATCGTCGTTGGAGTAACTCAGACAACGTTAAGGTGGACATGCAGTAGCATTTCGCTTCTGCGGGGCTGGCCGCAATACGAATTAAAGAGAGGAAATATTCAAAGTAGGGGGAGCAGCTGGCAGCAGTAACTATGACTCTCTTAAGGTAGCCAAATGCCTCATCACTCTGCGAAATTTTTTTTAAAACTCGAGGATATCGTCGTTGGAGTAACTCAGACAACGTTTAGGTGGACATGCTGCAGCATATCGCTTCTGCATGGACTGGTCGCAGTACGAATTAAAGAGAAGAAATATTCTAAGAAAGGGGAGCAGCTGGCAGCAGGAACTATGACTCTCTTAAGGAAGCCAAATTCCTCGTCAACCGGTGAAGTACATTTGCTTACAAGAGAAACTCGTGGTGGGAGTAACTCAGACAACGTTAAGGTGGACATACAGTGGCATATCGGTTCTGTAGGACTGGCCACAATACGAATTAAAGAGAGGAAAGATTCAAATAAGGGGGAGCAGCTGGCAGCAGTAACTATGACTCTCTTAAGGTAACCAAATGCCTCGTCACTCTGCGAAATTTATTTGAAAACTCGAGGATATCGTCGTTGGAGTAACTGAGACAACGTTAAGGTGGACATGTTGCAGCATTTCGCTTCTGCATGGACTGGCCGCAGTACGACTTAAAGAGAGGAAAGATTCAAAGAAAGGGGAGCAGCTGGCAGCAGGAACTATGACTCTCTTAAGGTAGCCAAATGCTTCGTCGTCCGGTGAAGTACATTGGCTAACTCGAGAAACTCTTAGTGGGAGTAACTGTGACGACCTTATGGTGGCCCTACAGTGGCATATCGGTTCTGTGGGCCTGGCCGTAGCAAGAATGATAAAGGCCTAAAGAAATGGGAGCAGCCAGCAGGAGTAACTATGTCTCTCTTAAGGTAGCCAAATGCCTTGTCACTCTGCAAAATTTATTTGAATACTCGAGGATATCGTCGTTGGAGTAACTCAGACAACGTTAAGGTGGACATGCAGTAGCATTTCGCTTCTGCAGGACTGGCCGCAATACGTATTAAAGAGAGGAAAGATTCAAAGAAGAGGGAGCAGCTGGCAGCAGTAACTATGACTCTCTTAAGGTAGCCAGATGCCTCGTCACTCTGCGAAACTTATTTGAAAACTCGAGGATATCGTTGTTGGAGTAACTCAGACAGCGTTAAGGTGGAGATGCAGTAGCATTTCGCTTCTGCAGGACTGGCCGCAATAAGTATTAAAGAGAGGAAAGATTCAAAGAAGGGGGAGCAGCTGGCAGCAGTAGCTATGACTCTCTTAAGGTAGCCAAATGCCTCATCACTCTGCGAATTTTTTTTTAAAACTCGAGGATATCGTCGTTGGAGTAACTCAGACAACGTTTAGGTGGACATGTTGCAGCATATCGCTTCTGCATGGACTGGCCGCAGTACGAATTAAAGAGAAGAAATATTCTAAGAAAGGGGAGCAGCTGTCAGCAGGAACTATGACTCTCTTAAGGTAGCCAAATGCCTCGTCACCCTGCTTAATTTATTTAAAAACTCGAGAATATCGTCGTAGGAGTAACTCAGACAACTTTAAGGTGGCCATGCTGTAGCATTTCGCTTCTGCAGGACTGGCCACAATACGTATTAAAGAGAGGAAAGATTCAAATAAGGGGGAGCAGCTGGCAGCAGTAACTATGACTCTCTTAAGGTAGCCAAATGCCTCGTCACTCTGCGAAATTTATTTGAAAACTCGAGGATATCGTCGTTGGAGTAACTGTGACAACGTTAAGGTGGACATGTTGCAGCATTTCGCTTCTGCATGGACTGGCCGCAGTACGACTTAAAGAGAGGAAAGATTCAAAGAAAGGGGAGCAGCTGGCAGCAGGAACTATGACTCTGTTAAGGTAGCCAAATGCCTCGTCATCCGGTGAAGTACATTGGCTAACTCGAGAAACTCTTAGTGTTAGTAACTGTGACGACCTTAAGGTGGGCCTACTGTGGCATATCGGTTCTGTGGGACTGGCCAAAGCAAGAATGATAAAGGCCTAAAGAAATGGGAGCAGCCAGCAGGAGTAACTATGTCTCTCCTAAGGTAGCCAAATGCCTTGTCACTCTGCGAAATTTATTTGATATCTCGAGGATATCGTCGTTGGAGTAACTCAGACAACGTTAAGGTGGACATGCAGTAGCATTTCGCTTCTGCAGGACTGGCCGCAATACGTATTAAAGAGAGGAAAGATTCAAAGAAGAGGGAGCAGCTGGCAGCAGTAACGATGACTCTCTTAAGGGAGCCAAATGCCTCGACATCCTGCGAAGTACATTTGCTAACTCGAGAAACTCGTAGTGGGAGTAAGTGTGACGTCTTTAAGGTGGACATACATAGGCATAACGGTTCTGTAGGACTGGCCATAGCAAGAATGATAAAGGCCTGAAGAAATGGGTGCAGCCGGCAGAAGTAACTATGACTCTCTTAAGGTAGCCAAATGCCTCGTCACTCTGCTAAATTTATTTGAAAACTCGAGAATATCGCCGTTGGAGTAACTCAACAACGTTAAGGTGGACATGCAGTAGCATTTCGCTTCTGCAGGACTGGCCGCAATACGTATTAAAGAGAGGAAAGATTCAAAGAAGAGGGAGCAGCTGGCAGCAGAAACGATGACTCTCTTAAGGTGGCCAAATGCCTCGTCACTCTGCGAAATTTATTTGAAAACTCGAGGATATCGTCGTTGGAGTAACTCAGACAACGTTAAGGTGGACATGCAGTAGCATTTCGCTTCTGCGGGGCTGGCCGCAATACGAATTAAAGAGAGGAAATATTCAAAGTAGGGGGAGCAGCTGGCAGCAGTAACTATGACTCTCTTAAGGTAGCCAAATGCCTCATCACTCTGCGAAATTTTTTTTAAAACTCGAGGATATCGTCGTTGGAGTAACTCAGACAACGTTTAGGTGGACATGCTGCAGCATATCGCTTCTGCATGGACTGGTCGCAGTACGAATTAAAGAGAAGAAATATTCTAAGAAAGGGGAGCAGCTGGCAGCAGGAACTATGACTCTCTTAAGGAAGCCAAATTCCTCGTCAACCGGTGAAGTACATTTGCTTACAAGAGAAACTCGTGGTGGGAGTAACTGTGACGTCGTTAAGGTGGACATACAGTGGCATATCGGTTCTGTAGGACTGGCCACAATACGAATTATAGAGAGGAAAGATTCAAATAAGGGGGAGCAGCTGGCAGCAGTAACTATGACTCTCTTAAGGTAACCAAATGCCTCGTCACTCTGCGAAATTTATTTGAAAACTCGAGGATATCGTCGTTGGAGTAACTGAGACAACGTTAAGGTGGACATGTTGCAGCATTTCGCTTCTGCATGGACTGGCCGCAGTACGACTTAAAGAGAGGAAAGATTCAAAGAAAGGGGAGCAGCTGGCAGCAGGAACTATGACTCTCTTAAGGTAGCCAAATGCTTCGTCGTCCGGTGAAGTACATTGGCTAACTCGAGAAACTCTTAGTGGGAGTAACTGTGACGACCTTATGGTGGCCCTACAGTGGCATATCGGTTCTGTGGGCCTGGCCGTAGCAAGAATGATAAAGGCCTAAAGAAATGGGAGCAGCCAGCAGGAGTAACTATGTCTCTCTTAAGGTAGCCAAATGCCTTGTCACTCTGCAAAATTTATTTGAATACTCGAGGATATCGTCGTTGGAGTAACTCAGACAACGTTAAGGTGGACATGCAGTAGCATTTCGCTTCTGCAGGACTGGCCGCAATACGTATTAAAGAGAGGAAAGATTCAAAGAAGAGGGAGCAGCTGGCAGCAGTAACTATGACTCTCTTAAGGTAGCCAGATGCCTCGTCACTCTGCGAAATTTATTTGAAAACTCGAGGATATCGTTGTTGGAGTAACTCAGACAACGTTAAGGTGGAGATGCAGTAGCATTTCGCTTCTGCAGGACTGGCCGCAATAAGTATTAAAGAGAGGAAAGATTCAAAGAAGGGGGAGCAGCTGGCAGCAGTAGCTATGACTCTCTTAAGGTAGCCAAATGCCTCATCACTCTGCGAATTTTTTTTTAAAACTCGAGGATATCGTCGTTGGAGTAACTCAGACAACGTTTAGGTGGACATGTTGCAGCATATCGCTTCTGCATGGACTGGCCGCAGTACGAATTAAAGAGAAGAAATATTCTAAGAAAGGGGAGCAGCTGTCAGCAGGAACTATGACTCTCTTAAGGTAGCCAAATGCCTCGTCACCCTGCTTAATTTATTTAAAAACTCGAGAATATCGTCGTAGGAGTAACTCAGACAACTTTAAGGTGGCCATGCTGTAGCATTTCGCTTCTGCAGGACTGGCCACAATACGTATTAAAGAGAGGAAAGATTCAAATAAGGGGGAGCAGCTGGCAGCAGTAACTATGACTCTCTTAAGGTAGCCAAATGCCTCGTCACTCTGCGAAATTTATTTGAAAACTCGAGGATATCGTCGTTGGAGTAACTGTGACAACGTTAAGGTGGACATGTTGCAGCATTTCGCTTCTGCATGGACTGGCCGCAGTACGACTTAAAGAGAGGAAAGATTCAAAGAAAGGGGAGCAGCTGGCAGCAGGAACTATGACTCTGTTAAGGTAGCCAAATGCCTCGTCATCCGGTGAAGTACATTGGCTAACTCGAGAAACTCTTAGTGTTAGTAACTGTGACGACCTTAAGGTGGGCCTACTGTGGCATATCGGTTCTGTGGGACTGGCCAAAGCAAGAATGATAAAGGCCTAAAGAAATGGGAGCAGCCAGCAGGAGTAACTATGTCTCTCCTAAGGTAGCCAAATGCCTTGTCACTCTGCGAAATTTATTTGATATCTCGAGGATATCGTCGTTGGAGTAACTCAGACAACGTTAAGGTGGACATGCAGTAGCATTTCGCTTCTGCAGGACTGGCCGCAATACGTATTAAAGAGAGGAAAGATTCAAAGAAGAGGGAGCAGCTGGCAGCAGTAACGATGACTCTCTTAAGGGAGCCAAATGCCTCGACATCCTGCGAAGTACATTTGCTAACTCGAGAAACTCGTAGTGGGAGTAAGTGTGACGTCTTTAAGGTGGACATACATAGGCATAACGGTTCTGTAGGACTGGCCATAGCAAGAATGATAAAGGCCTGAAGAAATGGGTGCAGCCGGCAGAAGTAACTATGACTCTCTTAAGGTAGCCAAATGCCTCGTCACTCTGCTAAATTTATTTGAAAACTCGAGAATATCGCCGTTGGAGTAACTCAACAACGTTAAGGTGGACATGCAGTAGCATTTCGCTTCTGCAGGACTGGCCGCAATACGTATTAAAGAGAGGAAAGATTCAAAGAAGAGGGAGCAGCTGGCAGCAGAAACGATGACTCTCTTAAGGTGGCCAAATGCCTCGTCACTCTGCGAAATTTATTTGAAAACTCGAGGATATCGTCGTTGGAGTAACTCAGACAACGTTAAGGTGGACATGCAGTAGCATTTCGCTTCTGCGGGGCTGGCCGCAATACGAATTAAAGAGAGGAAATATTCAAAGTAGGGGGAGCAGCTGGCAGCAGTAACTATGACTCTCTTAAGGTAGCCAAATGTCTCATCACTCTGCGAAATTTTTTTTAAAACTCGAGGATATCGTCGTTGGAGTAACTCAGACAACGTTTAGGTGGACATGCTGCAGCATATCGCTTCTGCATGGACTGGTCGCAGTACGAATTAAAGAGAAGAAATATTCTAAGAAAGGGGAGCAGCTGGCAGCAGGAACTATGACTCTCTTAAGGAAGCCAAATTCCTCGTCAACCGGTGAAGTACATTTGCTTACAAGAGAAACTCGTGGTGGGAGTAACTGTGACGTCGTTAAGGTGGACATACAGTGGCATATCGGTTCTGTAGGACTGGCCACAATACGAATTAAAGAGAGGAAAGATTCAAATAAGGGGGAGCAGCTGGCAGCAGTAACTATGACTCTCTTAAGGTAACCAAATGCCTCGTCACTCTGCGAAATTTATTTGAAAACTCGAGGATATCGTCGTTGGAGTAACTGAGACAACGTTAAGGTGGACATGTTGCAGCATTTCGCTTCTGCATGGACTGGCCGCAGTACGACTTAAAGAGAGGAAAGATTCAAAGAAAGGGGAGCAGCTGGCAGCAGGAACTATGACTCTCTTAAGGTAGCCAAATGCTTCGTCATCCGGTGAAGTACATTGGCTAACTCGAGAAACTCTTAGTGGGAGTAACTGTGACGACCTTATGGTGGCCCTACAGTGGCATATCGGTTCTGTGGGCCTGGCCGTAGCAAGAATGATAAAGGCCTAAAGAAATGGGAGCAGCCAGCAGGAGTAACTATGTCTCTCTTAAGGTAGCCAAATGCCTTGTCACTCTGCAAAATTTATTTGAATACTCGAGGATATCGTCGTTGGAGTAACTCAGACAACGTTAAGGTGGACATGCAGTAGCATTTCGCTTCTGCAGGACTGGCCGCAATACGTATTAAAGAGAGGAAAGATTCAAAGAAGAGGGAGCAGCTGGCAGCAGTAACTATGACTCTCTTAAGGTAGCCAGATGCCTCGTCACTCTGCGAAATTTATTTGAAAACTCGAGGATATCGTTGTTGGAGTAACTCAGACAACGTTAAGGTGGAGATGCAGTAGCATTTCGCTTCTGCAGGACTGGTCGCAATAAGTATTAAAGAGAGGAAAGATTCAAAGAAGGGGGAGCAGCTGGCAGGAGTAGCTACGACTCTCTTAAGGGAGCCAAATGCCTCGTCTTCTGGTGAGGTATATTTGCTAAATCGAGAAACTCTTAGTGGGAGTAACTGTGACGACGTTAAGGTGGGCCTACAGTGGCGGATCGGTTCTGCAGGACTGCCTCGTCACTCAGCGGAATTTATTTGAAAACTCGAGGATATCGTCGTTGGAGTAAATCAGACAACGTGAAGGTGGACATGTTGCAGCATATCGCTTCTGCATGGAATGGCCGCAGTACGAATTAAAGAGAGGAAATATTCTATGAAAGGGGAGCAGCTGGCAGCAGGAACTATGACTCTCCTAAGGAAGCCAAATTTCTCGTCATCCGGTGAAGTACATTTGCTTACAAGAGAAACTCGTAGTGAGAGTAACTGTGACGTCTTTAAGGTGAACATACAGTGGCATAACGGTTCTGTAGGACTGGCCATAGCAAGAATGATAAAGGCCTAAAGAAATGGGTGCAGCCGGCAGAAGTAACTATAACTCTCTTAAGGTAGCCAAATGCCTCGTCACTCCGCTAAATTTATTTGAAAACTCGAGAATATCGCCGTTGGAGTAACTCAGACAACGTTAAGGTAGACATGCAGTAGCATTTCGCTTCTGCATGGATTGGCCGCAGTACGAATTAAAGGGAGGAAAGATTCAAAGAAGGGCGAGCAGCTGGCAGCAGTAACTATGACTCTCTTAAGGGAGCCAAATGCCTCGTCACTCTGCGAATATTATTTTAAAACTCGAGGATATCGTCGTTGGAGTAACTCAGACATCGTTAAGGTAGACATGTTCCAGCATATCGCTTCTGCATGGACTGGCCGCAGTACGAATTAAAGAGAGGAAATATTCTAAGAAAGGGGAGCAGCTGGCAGCAGGAACTATGACCCTCTTAAGGGAGTCAAATTCCTCGTCATCCGGTGAACTACATTTGCTTACAAGAGAAACTCGTAGTGGGAGTAACTGTGACTTCGTTAAGGTGGACATACAGTGGCACATCGGTTCTGTAGGACCGGCCATAGCAAGAATGATAAAGGCCTAAAGAAATGGGAGCAGCCAGCAGGAGTAACTATGTCTCTCTTAAGGTAGCCAAATGCCTTGTCACTCTGCAAAATTTATTTGAATACTCGAGGATATCGTCGTTGGAGTAACTCAGACAACGTTAAGGTGGACATTCAGTAGCATTTCGCTTCTGCAGGACTGGCCGCAATACGTATTAAAGAGAGGAAAGATTCAAAGAAGAGGGAGCAGCTGGCAGCAGTAACTATGACTCTCTTAAGGTAGCCAGATGCCTCGTCACTTTGGGAAATTTATTTGAAAACTCGAAGATATCGTTGTTGGAGTAACTCAGACAACGTTAAGGTGGACATGCAGTAGCATTTCGCTTCTGCAGGACTGGCCGCAATAAGTATTAAAGAGAGGAAAGATTCAAAGAAGGGGGAGCAGCTGGCAGCAGGAACTATGACTCTCTTAAGGGCGCCAAATGCCTCGTCTTCCGGTGAAGTATATTTGCTAAATCGAGAAACTCTTAGTGGGAGTAACTGTGACGACGTTAAGGTGGGCCTACAGTGGCGGATCGGTTCTGCAGGACTGCCTCGTCACTCTGCGAAATTTATTTGAAAACTCGAGGATATCGTCGTTGGAGTAACTGAGACAACGTTACGGTGGACATGTTGCAGCATTTCGCTTCTGCATTGACTGGCCGCAGTACGACTTAAAGAGAGGAAATATAAAGGCCTAAAGAAATGTCAGCAGCCGGCAGGAGTAGCTATGACTCTCTTAAGGTAGCCAAATGCCTCGTCACTCTGCTAAATGTATTTAATAAATCGAGAATATCGTCAGTGTTGTAACTGAGAAAACTTTATAGTGGACATGCTGTAGCGTTTCGCTTCTGCAGGACTGGCCGCAATACGAATTAAAGAGAGGAAAGATTCAAGGAAAAGGGAGCAGCTGGCAGCAGGAACTATGACTCTCTTAAGGTAGCCAAATGCCTCGTCACTCTGCGAAATTTTATTTAAATCTCGAGGATATCGTCGTTGGAGTAACTCAGACAACGTTAAGGTGGACATGTTGCAGCATATCGCTTCTGCATGGAATGGCCGCAGTACGAATTAAAGAGAGGAAATATTCTATGAAAGGGGAGCAGCTGGCAGCAGGAACTATGACTCTCCTAAGGAAGCCAAATTTCTCGTCATCCGGTGAAGTACATTTGCTTACAAGAGAAACTCGTAGTGAGAGTAACTGTGACGTCTTTAAGGTGAACATACAGTGGCATAACGGTTCTGTAGGACTGGCCATAGCAAGAATGGTAAAGGACTAAAGAAATGGGTGCAGCCGGCAGAAGTAACTATAACTCTCTTAAGGTAGCCAAATGCCTCGTCACTCCGCTAAATTTATTTGAAAACTCGAGAATATCGCCGTTGGAGTAACTCAGACAACGTTAAGGTAGACATGCAGTAGCATTTCGCTTCTGCATGGACTGGCCGCAGTACGAATTAAAGAGAGGAAAGATTCAAGGAAAGGGGAGCAGCTGGCAGCAGGAACTATGACTCTCTTAAGGGAGCCAAATGCCTCGACATCCTGCGAAGTACATTTGCTAACTCGAGAAACTCGTAGTGGGAGTAAGTGTGACGTCTTTAAGGTGGACATACAGTGGCATAACGGTTCTGTAGGACTGGCCAAAGCAAGAATGATAAAGGCCTAAAGAAATGGGAGCAGCCTTCAGAAGTAACTATGACTCTCTTAAGGTAGCCAAATGCCACGTCACTCTGCTGAATTTATTTGAAAACTCGAGAATATCGCCGTTGCAGTAACTCAGACAACGTTAAGGTGGACATGCAGTGGCATTTCACTTCTGCAGGACTGGCCGCAATACGAATTAAAGAGACGAAAGATTCAAAGAAGGGGGAGCAGCTGGCAGCAGTAACTATGACTCTCTTAAGGTAGCCAAATGCCTCGTCACTCTGCGAAATTTATTTTAAAACTCGAGGATAACGTCGTTGGAGTAACTCAGACAACGTTAAGGTGGACATGTTGCAGCATATCGCTTCTGCATAGACTGGCCGCTGTACGAATTAAAGAGAGGAAATATTCTAAGAAAGGTGAGCAGCTGGCAGCAGGAACTATGACTCTCATAAGGGAGCCAAATGCCTCGACATCCTGCGAAGTACATTTGCTAACTCGAGAAACTCGTAGTGGGAGTAAGTGTGACGTCTTTAAGGTGGACATACAGTGGCATATCGGTTCTGTAGGACTGGCCATAGCAAGAATGATAAAGGCCTAAAGAAATAGGAGCAGCCGGCAGGAGTAACTATGACTCTCTTAAGGTAGCCAAATGCCTCGTCACCCTGCTTAATTTATTTAAAAACTCGAGAATATCGTTGTAGGAGTAACTCAGACAACTTTAAGGGGGACATGCTGTAGCATTTCGCTTCTGCAGGACTGGCCACAATACGAATTAAAGAGAGGAAAGATTCAAATAAGGGGGAGCAGCTGGCAGCAGTAACTATGACTCTCTTAAGGTAGTCAAATGCCTCGTCACTCTGCGAAATTTATTTGAAAACTCGAGGATATCGTCGTTGGAGTAACTGAGACAACGTTAAGGTGGACATGTTGCAGCATTTCGCTACTGCATGGACTGGCCGCAGTACGACTTAAAGAGAGGAAAGATTCAAAGAAAGGGGAGCAGCTCGCAGCAGTAACTATAACTCTCTTAAGGTAGCCAAATGCCTCATCACTCTGCGAAATTTTTTTTAAAACTCGAGGATATCGTCGTTGGAGTAACTCAGACAACGTTTAGGTGGACATGTTGCAGCATATCGCTTCTGCATAGACTGGCCGCAGTACGAATTAAAGAGAAGAAATATTCTAAGAAAGGTGAGCAGCTGGCAGCAGGAACTATGACTCTCATAAGGGAGCCAAATGCCTCGTCATCCGGTGAAGTACATTTGCTAACTCGAGAAACTCTTAGTGGGAGTAACTGTGACGACCTTAAGGTGGGCCTACAGTGGCATATCGGTTCCGTAGGACTGGCCAGAGCAGGAAATATAAAGGCCTAAAGAAATGTCAGCAGCTGGCAGGAGTAGCTATGACTCTCTTAAGGTAGCCAAATGCCTCGTCACTCTGCTAAATTTATTTGAAAACTCGAGAATATCGTCGTTGTTGTAACTGAGAAAATTTTTTAGTGGGCATGCTGTAGCATTTCGCTTCTGCAGGACTGGCCGCAATACGAATTAAAGGGAGGAAAGATTCAAAGAAGGGGGAGCAGCTGGCAGCAGTAACTGTGACTCTCTTAAGGTAGTCAAATGCCTCGTCACTCTGCGAATATTATTTTAAAACTCGAGGATATCGTCGTTGGAGTAACTCAGACATCGTTAAGGTAGACATGTTCCAGCATATCGCTTCTGCATGGACTGGCCGCAGTACGAATTAAAGAGAGGAAATATTCTAAGAAAGGGGAGCAGCTGGCAGCAGGAACTATGACCCTCTTAAGGGAGTCAAATTCCTCGTCATCCGGTGAACTACATTTGCTTACAAGAGAAACTCGTAGTGGGAGTAACTGTGACTTGGTTAATGTGGACATACAGTGGCATATCGGTTCTGTAGGACTGGCCATAGCAAGAATGATAAAGGCCTAAAAAAATGGGAGCAGCCGGCAAGAGTAACTAGGACTCTCTTAAGGTAGCCAAATGCCTTGTCACTCTGCGAAATTTATTTGAAAACTCGAGGATATCGTCGTTGGAGTAACTCAGACAACGTTAAGGTAGACATGCAGTAGCATTTCGCTTATGCAGGACTGGCCGCAATACGAATTAAAGAGAGGAAAGATTCAAAGAAGGGGGAGCAGCTGGCAGCAGTAACTATGACTCTCTTAAGGTAGCCAAATGCCTCATCACTCTGCGAAATTTTTTTTAAAACTCGAGGATATCGTCGTTGGAGTAACTGAGACAACGTTAAGGTGGACATGTTGCAGCATTTCGCTACTGCATGGACTGGCCGCAGTACGACTTAAAGAGAGGAAAGATTCAAAGAAAGGGGAGCAGCTGGCAGCAGGAACTATGACTCTCTTAAGGTAGCCAAATGCCTCGTCATCCGGTGAAGTACATTTGCTAACTCGAGAAACTCTTAGTGGGAGTAACTGTGACGACCTTAAGGTGGGCCTACAGTGGCATATCGGTTCCGTAGGACTGGCCAGAGCAGGAAATATAAAGGCCTAAAGAAATGTCAGCAGCTGGCAGGAGTAGCTATGACTCTCTTAAGGTAGCCAAATGCCTCGTCACTCTGCTAAATTTATTTGAAAACTCGAGAATATCGTCGTTGTTGTAACTGAGAAAACTTTTTTAGTGGGCATGCTGTAGCATTTCGCTTCTGCAGGACTGGCCGCAATACGAATTAAAGGGAGGAAAGATTCAAAGAAGGGGGAGCAGCTGGCAGCAGTAACTGTGACTCTCTTAAGGTAGTCAAATGCCTCGTCACTCTGCGAGTATTATTTTAAAACTCGAGGATATCGTCGTTGGAGTAACTCAGACATCGTTAAGGTAGACATGTTCCAGCATATCGCTTCTGCATGGACTGGCCGCAGTACGAATTAAAGAGAGGAAATATTCTAAGAAAGGGGAGCAGCTGGCAGCAGGAACTATGACCCTCTTAAGGGAGTCAAATTCCTCGTCATCCGGTGAACTACATTTGCTTACAAGAGAAACTCGTAGTGGGAGTAACTGTGACTTGGTTAAGGTGGACATACAGTGGCATATCGGTTCTGTAGGACTGGCCATAGCAAGAATGATAAAGGCCTAAAAAAATGGGAGCAGCCGGCAAGAGTAACTAGGACTCTCTTAAGGTAGCCAAATGCCTTGTCACTCTGCGAAATTTATTTGAAAACTCGAGGATATCGTCGTTGGAGTAACTCAGACAACGTTAAGGTAGACATGCAGTAGCATTTCGCTTATGCAGGACTGGCCGCAATACGAATTAAAGAGAGGAAAGATTCAAAGAAGGGGGAGTAGCTGGCAGCAGTAACTATGACTCTCTTAAGGTAGCCAAATGCCTCATCACTCCTCGAAATTTTTTTTAAAACTCGAGGATATCGTCGTTGGAGTAACTCAGACAACGTTTAGGTGGACATGCTGCAGCATATCGCTTCTGCATGGACTGGTCGCAGTACGAATTAAAGAGAAGAAATATTCTAAGAAAGGGGAGCAGCTGGCAGCAGGAACTATGACTCTCTTAAGGAAGCCAAATTCCTCGTCAACCGGTGAAGTACATTTGCTTACAAGGGAAACTCGTGGTGGGAGTAACTGTGACGTCGTTAAGGTGGACATACAGTGGCATATCGGTTCTGTAGGACTGGCCATAGCAAGAATGATAAAGGCCTAAAGAAATAGGAGCAGCCGGCAGGAGTAACTATGACTCTCTTAAGGTAGCCAAATGCCTCGTCACCCTGCTTAATTTATTTAAAAACTCGAGAATATCGTTGTAGGAGTAACTCAGACAACTTTAAGGGGGACATGCTGTAGCATTTCGCTTCTGCAGGACTGGCCACAATACGAATTAAAGAGAGGAAAGATTCAAATAAGGGGGAGCAGCTGGCAGCAGTAACTATGACTCTCTTAAGGTAGCCAAATGCCTCGTCACTCTGCGAAATTTATTTGAAAACTCGAGGATATCGTCGTTGGAGTAACTGAGACAACGTTAAGGTGGACATGTTGCAGCATTTCGCTACTGCATGGACTGGCCGCAGTACGACTTAAAGAGAGGAAAGATTCAAAGAAAGGGGAGCAGCTGGCAGCAGGAACTATGACTCTCTTCAGGTAGCCAAATGCCTCGTCAACCGGTGAAGTACATTTGCTAACTCGAGAAACTCTTAGTGGGAGTAACTGTGACGACCTTAAGGTGGGCCTACAGTGGCATATCGGTTCCGTAGGACTGGCCAGAGCAGGAAATATAAAGGCCTAAAGAAATGTCAGCAGCTGGCAGGAGTAGCTATGACTCTCTTAAGGTAGCCAAATGCCTCGTCACTCTGCTAAATTTATTTGAAAACTCGAGGATATCGTCGTTGGAGTAACTCAGACAACGTTAAGGTAGACATGCAGTAGCATTTCGCTTATGCAGGACTGGCCGCAATACGAATTAAAGAGAGGAAAGATTCAAAGAAGGGGGAGCAGCTGGCAGCAGTAACTATGACTCTCTTAAGGTAGCCAAATGCCTCATCACTCTGCGAAATTTTTTTTAAAACTCGAGGATATCGTCGTTGGAGTAACTCAGACAACGTTTAGGTGGACATGCTGCAGCATATCGCTTCTGCATGGACTGGTCGCAGTACGAATTAAAGAGAAGAAATATTCTAAGAAAGGGGAGCAGCTGGCAGCAGGAACTATGACTCTCTTAAGGAAGCCAAATTCCTCGTCAACCGGTGAAGTACATTTGCTTACAAGAGAAACTCGTGGTGGGAGTAACTGTGACGTCGTTAAGGTGGACATACGGTGGCATATCGGTTCTGTAGGACTGGCCACAATACGAATTAAAGAGAGGAAAGATTCAAATAAGGGGGAGCAGCTGGCAGCAGTAACTATGACTCTCTTAAGGTAACCAAATGCCTCGTCACTCTGCGAAATTTATTTGAAAACTCGAGGATATCGTCGTTGGAGTAACTGAGACAACGTTAAGGTGGACATGTTGCAACATTTCGCTTCTGCATGGACTGGCCGCAGTACGACTTAAAGAGAGGAAAGATTCAAAGAAAGGGGAGCAGCTGGCAGCAGTAACTATGACTCTCTTAAGGTAGCCAGATGCCTTCGTCACTTTGGGAAATTTATTTGAAAACTCGAAGATATCGTTGTTGGAGTAACTCAGACAACGTTAAGGTGGACATGCAGTAGCATTTCGCTTCTGCAGGACTGGCCGCAATA
Organism: Schistocerca americana; assembly: GCF_021461395.2. Taxonomy (NCBI): domain Eukaryota; kingdom Metazoa; phylum Arthropoda; class Insecta; order Orthoptera; family Acrididae; genus Schistocerca; species Schistocerca americana. The sequence goes on from NC_060123.1 coordinate 711,707,169, forward strand.
AGTATTAAAGAGAGGAAAGATTCAAAGAAGGGGGAGCAGCTGGCAGCAGGAACTATGACTCTCTTAAGGGCGCCAAATGCCTCGTCTTCCGGTGAAGTATATTTGCTAAATCGAGAAACTCTTAGTGGGAGTAACTGTGACGACGTTAAGGTGGGCCTACAGTGGCGGATCGGTTCTGCAGGACTGCCTCGTCACTCTGCGAAATTTATTTGAAAACTCGAGGATATCGTCGTTGGAGTAACTGAGACAACGTTACGGTGGACATGTTGCAGCATTTCGCTTCTGCATTGACTGGCCGCAGTACGACTTAAAGAGAGGAAATATAAAGGCCTAAAGAAATGTCAGCAGCCGGCAGGAGTAGCTATGACTCTCTTAAGGTAGCCAAATGCCTCGTCACTCTGCTAAATGTATTTAAAAAATCGAGAATATCGTCAGTGTTGTAACTGAGAAAACTTTATAGTGGACATGCTGTAGCGTTTCGCTTCTGCAGGACTGGCCGCAATACGAATTAAAGAGAGGAAAGATTCAAAGAAGGGGGAGCAGCTGGCAGCAGTAACTATGACTCTCTTAAGGTAGCCAAATGCCTCGTCACTCTGCGAAATTTTATTTAAATCTCGAGGATATCGTCGTTGGAGTAACTCAGACAACGTTAAGGTGGACATGTTGCAGCATATCGCTTCTGCATGGAATGGCCGCAGTACGAATTAAAGAGAGGAAATATTCTATGAAAGGGGAGCAGCTGGCAGCAGGAACTATGACTCTCCTAAGGAAGCCAAATTTCTCGTCATCCGGTGAAGTACATTTGCTTACAAGAGAAACTCGTAGTGAGGGTAACTGTGACGTCTTTAAGGTGAACATACAGTGGCATAACGGTTCTGTAGGACTGGCCATAGCAAGAATGATAAAGGCCTAAAGAAATGGGTGCAGCCGGCAGAAGTAACTATAACTCTCTTAAGGTAGCCAAATGCCTCGTCACTCCGCTAAATTTATTTGAAAACTCGAGAATATCGCCGTTGGAGTAACTCAGACAACGTTAAGGTAGACATGCAGTAGCATTTCGCTTCTGCATGGACTGGCCGCAGTACGAATTAAAGAGAGGAAAGATTCAAAGAAAGGGGAGCAGCTGGCAGCAGGAACTATGACTCTCTTAAGGGAGCCAAATGCCTCGACATCCTGCGAAGTACATTTGCTAACTCGAGAAACTCGTAGTGGGAGTAAGTGTGACGTCTTTAAGGTGGACATACAGTGGCATAACGGTTCTGTAGGACTGGCCAAAGCAAGAATGATAAAGGCCTAAAGAAATGGGAGCAGCCTTCAGAAGTAACTATGACTCTCTTAAGGTAGCCAAATGCCACGTCACTCTGCTGAATTTATTTGAAAACTCGAGAATATCGCCGTTGCAGTAACTCAGACAACGTTAAGGTGGACATGCAGTGGCATTTCACTTCTGCAGGACTGGCCGCAATACGAATTAAAGAGACGAAAGATTCAAAGTAGGGGGAGCAGCTGGCAGCAGTAACTATGACTCTCTTAAGGTAGCCAAATGCCTCGTCACTCTGCGAAATTTATTTTAAAACTCGAGGATAACGTCGTTGGAGTAACTCAGACAACGTTAAGGTGGACATGTTGCAGCATATCGCTTCTGCATAGACTGGCCGCTGTACGAATTAAAGAGAGGAAATATTCTAAGAAAGGTGAGCAGCTGGCAGCAGGAACTATGACTCTCTTAAGGGAGCCAAAAGCCTCGACATCCTGCGAAGTACATTTGCTAACTCGAGAAACTCGTAGTGGGAGTAAGTGTGACGTCTTTAAGGTGGACATACAGTGGCATATCGGTTCTGTAGGACTGGCCATAGCAAGAACGATAAAGGCCTAAAGAAATGGGTGCAGCCGGCAGAAGTAACTATGACTCTCTTAAGGTAGCCAAATGCCTCGTCACCCTGCTTAATTTATTTAAAAACTCGAGAATATCGTCGTAGGAGTAACTCAGACAACTTTAAGGGGGACATGCTGTAGCATTTCGCTTCTGCAGGACTGGCCACAATACGAATTAAAGAGAGGAAAGATTCAAATAAGGGGAGCAGCTGGCAGCAGTAACTATGACTCTCTTAAGGTAGCCAAATGCCTCGTCACTCTGCGAAATTTATTTGAAAACTCGAGGATATCGTCGTTGGAGTAACTAAGACAACGTTAAGGTGGACATGCAGTAGCATTTCGCTTCTGCAGGACTGGCCGCAATACGAATAAAAGAGAGGAAATATTCAAAGTAGGGGGAGCAGCTGGCAGCAGTAACTATGACTCTCTTAAGGTAGCCAAATGCCTCATCACTCTGCGAAATTTTTTTTAAAACTCGAGGATATCGTCGTTGGAGTAACTCAGACAACGTTTAGGTGGACATGTTGCAGCATATCGCTTCTGCATAGACTGGCCGCAGTACGAATTAAAGAGAAGAAATATTCTAAGAAAGGGGAGCAGCTGGGAGCAGGAACTATGACTCTCTTAAGGAAGCCAAATTCCTCGTCAACCGGTGAAGAACATTTGCTTACAAGAGAAACTCGTGGTGGGAGTAACTGTGACGTCGTTAAGGTGGACATACAGTGGCATATCGGTTCTGTAGGACTGGCCATAGCAAGAATGATAAAGGCCTAAAGAAATAGGAGCAGCCGGCAGGAGTAACTATGACTCTCTTAAGGTAGCCAAATGCCTCGTCACACTGCTTAATTTATTTAAAAACTCGAGAATATCGTTGTAGGAGTAACTCAGACAACTTTAAGGGGGACATGCTGTAGCATTTCGCTTCTGCAGGACTGGCCACAATACGAATTAAAGAGAGGAAAGATTCAAATAAGGGGGAGCAGCTGGCAGCAGTAACTATGACTCTCTTAAGGTAGCCAAATGCCTCGTCACTCTGCGAAATTTATTTGAAAACTCGAGGATATCGTCGTTGGAGTAACTGAGACAACGTTAAGGTGGACATGTTGCAGCATTTCGCTACTGCATGGACTGGCCGCAGTACGACTTAAAGAGAGGAAAGATTCAAAGAAAGGGGAGCAGCTGGCAGCAGGAACTATGACTCTCTTAAGGTAGCCAAATGCCTCGTCATCCGGTGAAGTACATTTGCTAACTCGAGAAACTCTTAGTGGGAGTAACTGTGACGACCTTAAGGTGGGCCTACAGTGGCATATCGGTTCCGTAGGACTGGCCAGAGCAGGAAATATAAAGGCCTAAAGAAATGTCAGCAGCTGGCAGGAGTAGCTATGACTCTCTTAAGGTAGCCAAATGCCTCGTCACTCTGCTAAATTTATTTGAAAACTCGAGAATATCGTCGTTGTTGTAACTGAGAAAACTTTTTTAGTGGGCATGCTGTAGCATTTCGCTTCTGCAGGACTGGCCGCAATACGAATTAAAGGGAGGAAAGATTCAAAGAAGGGGGAGCAGCTGGCAGCAGTAACTGTGACTCTCTTAAGGTAGTCAAATGCCTCGTCACTCTGCGAATATTATTTTAAAACTCGAGGATATCGTCGTTGGAGTAACTCAGACATCGTTAAGGTAGACATGTTCCAGCATATCGCTTCTGCATGGACTGGCCGTAGTACGAATTAAAGAGAGGAAATATTCTAAGAAAGGGGAGCAGCTGGCAGCAGGAACTATGACCCTCTTAAGGGAGTCAAATTCCTCGTCATCCGGTGAACTACATTTGCTTACAAGAGAAACTCGTAGTGGGAGTAACTGTGACTTCGTTAAGGTGGACATACAGTGGCATATCGGTTCTGTAGGACTGGCCATAGCAAGAATGATAAAGGCCTAAAGAAATGGGAGCAGCCGGCAAGAGTAACTAGGACTCTCTTAAGGTAGCCAAATGCCTTGTCACTCTGCGAAATTTATTTGAAAACTCGAGGATATCGTCGTTGGAGTAACTCAGACAACGTTAAGGTAGACATGCAGTAGCATTTCGCTTATGCAGGACTGGCCGCAATACGAATTAAAGAGAGGAAAGATTCAAAGAAGGGGGAGCAGCTGGCAGCAGTAACTATGACTCTCTTAAGGTAGCCAAATGCCTCGTCACTCTGCAAGATTTATTTGAAAACTCGAGGATATCGTCGTTGGAGTAACTTAGACAACGTTGAGGTGGACATGTTGCAGCATTTCGCTTCTGCTTGGACTGCCCGCAGTACGAATTAAAGAGAGGAAAGAATCAAAGAAAGGGGAGCAGCTGGCAGCAGGAACTATGACTCTCTTAAGGGAGCCAATTGCCTCGACATCCTGCGAGGTGCATTTGCTAACTCGAGAAACTCGTAGTGGGAGTAAGTGTGACGTCATTAAGGTGGACATACAGTTGCATATCGGTTCTGTAGGACTGGCCATAGCAAGAATGATAAAGGCCTAAAGAAATGGGAGCAGCCGGCAGAAGTAACTATGACTCTCTTAAGGTAGCCAAATGCGTCGTCACTCTGCTAAATTTATTTGAGAACTCGAGAATATCGTCGTTGAAGTAACTCAGACAACGTTAAGGTGGACATGCATCTGTTAAATCTGAGCTCAAGAGGGTAATCAGTAAGCCAAAAATTGATTATTTTAGGACACTCCTCAGAGAGATTCACTGGACTGATGTTTACAGTGCTCATGGCATGAATGAAAAATATAACATTTTTGCTAATAAAGTGCTTACCTTATTTGAACACTGCTTTCCCCCAAAACTTACAAAGGTTAGAGCAAAGTCTACAAAGAAGCCATGGATTACTGGAGGAATAGGGGTATCTTGTAAAACAAAAAGAAAACTGTATCTGTCAATCCGAAACATTTCCAATGTTGATGCTATAGCACATTATAAGAAATACTGCAAAATATTAGAGACTGTAATACGGATGTCAAAGCAAATATATTACAAGGAAAAGATAGTCATATCAGATAACAAAATAAAGACAATATGGGATATAGTGAAGGAGGAGACCGGTAGAACCAGACATGAAGAGGAACAAATAGCACTAAGAGTAAATGATGCATTGGTGACAGATGTGTATAGTGTTGCAGAACTTTTTAACAAACATTTTATAACTGTTACTGAAAAGATGGGGTTGTCAGGTTCGGTAGATGCTGCTATGGATTACCTTAGACCAGACATTTCAAGTAACTTCCATAATATGAATTTGACCCTCACTACCCCAACAGAAATAATGTCCATCATAAAATCTTTAAAATCAAAAACATCTAGTGGGTATGATGAAATATCAACAAAGTTAATTAAAGAATGTGATTCTGAGCTAAGTAACATATTAAGCTATCTGTGTAACCAGTCGTTTATCAGTGGAATATTTCCCGAATGGCTGAAATATGCTGAAGTTAAGCCACTGTTTAAGAAGGGAGATAAAGAAGTAGCATCAAATTTCCGTCCAATTTCACTGTTGCCAGCATTCTCAAAAATTTTCGAAAAAGTAATGTACAGTCGTCTTTATAACCATCTTATCTCAAATAACATACTGTCAAAGTCACAGTTTGGATTTCTAAAAGGTTCTGATATTGAGAAGGCTATCTACACTTACAGTGAAAATGTACTTAATTCATTAGACAAAAAATTGCAGGCAACTGGTATATTTTGTGATCTGTCAAAGGCATTTGACTGTGTAAATCACAATATCCTTTTAAGTAAACTAGAATATTATAGTGTAACAGGAAATGCTGCAAAATGGTTCAAATCTTATATCTCTGGCAGGAAACAAAGGGTGTTATTAGGAAAGAGACATGTATCAAGCTATCAGGCATCATCCAACTGGGAACTAATTACATGTGGGGTCCCACAAGGTTCCATTTTGGGGCCCTTACTTTTTCTTGTGTATATCAATGACCTTTCATCAGTAACATTACCAGATGCCAAGTTTGTTTTGTTTGCTGATGATACAAACATTGCAATAAATAGCAAATCAAGTGTAGTCTTAGAAAGATCAGCCAATAAAATATTTGTAGACATTAATCACTGGTTCCTAGCCAATTCTTTGTCACTAAACTTTGAAAAAACACACTACATGCAGTTCAGAACTTGTAAGGGGTGTCCCAAGAGTATATGTCTAACATATGATGACAAGAAGATAGAAGAAGTGGACGGTGTTAAATTCTTGGGATTACAGCTTGATAATAAATTCAACTGGGAGGAGCACACCACAGAACTGCTTAAGCGTCTTAACAAATCTCTGTTTGCAATGCGAATTTTGTCAGACATAGGGGATATAAAAATGAAAAAGCTGGCATACTATGCTTACTTTCATTCCATAATGTCATATGGGATTATTTTCTGGGGTAATTCATCAAGCAAAGCTAAAGTTTTCCGGGCACAAAAACGTGCAGTAAGAATTATATGTGGTGTGAACTCAAGAACATCCTGCAGAAGCCTGTTTAGGGAACTAGGGATACTAACTACAGCTTCCCAATATATTTATTCCTTAATGAAATTTGTCATTAAAAATATATCACTTTTTCAAACCAACAGCTCAATTCATGGAATCAATACTAGAAATAAGAATAATCTTCACAAGGATTTAAAGTCACTTAGTCTTGTACAAAAAGGTGTGCATTATTCAGGAACACACATTTTCAATAACTTGCCAGCAGCCATAAAAAGCTTAACAACCAATGAAATTCAGTTTAAGAGAAACCTAAAGGATTTATTGGTGGCCAACTCCTTCTACTCCATTGATGAATTTCTGAGGAAAACCAACTGATTTGTATATAAGTACAACATAACTTCTGCACAATTTCAGTTCAGTAATGTGTTCACTGAAAATTTGTGTGTGTGTGTGTGTGTGTGTGTGTGTGTGTGTGTGTGTGTGTGTGTAAGTATAATCTAACTTCTGCACCATTTCAGTGCAGTAATGTGTTCATTGTAAATAAGTATTACAGTAGTTGTATTACATGTTTCTTACCTTATAAATAAATATAAAACTTTTTTATTTTAAATTCAGTGCAATAGTATTTGTAAAATGACTCTTAGTGTTCATTAAAAAATGACGATCATTCCACTTGGGACCTGTGGAATGGTACATTAGCTTATTTGTTTTAGTTTAAATATTTGTCATGTATTGTTGTTTTTCTGACATGTTCCACATCCTGGAGGACCTCCTCACTACGGATCAATTGGAATGAAAGTAAATCTAATCTAATCTAATCTAGCATTTCGCTTCTGCAGGACTGGCCACAATACGTATTAAAGAGAGGAAAGATTCAAAGAAGAGGGAGCAGCTTGCAGCAGTAACGACGATTCTCTTAAGGTAGCCAAATGCCTCGTCACTCTGGGAAATTTATTTTGAAAACTCGAGGATATCGTCGATGGAGTAACTCTGACAACGTTAAGGTGGACATGCAGTAGCATTTAGCTTCTGCAGGACTGGCCGCGAAACGTATTAAAGAGAGGAAAGATTCAAAGAAGAGGGTGCAGCTGGCAGCAGGAACTATGACTCTCTTAAGGTAGCCAAATGCTTCGTCATCCGGTGAAGTATATTTGCTAACTCGAGAATCTCTTAGTGGGAGTAACTGTGACGACGTTAATGTGGGCCTACCGTCGCATATCGGTTCTGTAGGACTGGCCATAGTAAGAATGATAAAGGCCTAAAGAAATGGGAGCAGCCAGCAGAAGTAACTATGACTCTCTTAAGATAGCCAAATGCATCGTCACTCTGCGAAATTTATTTGAAAACTCAAGGATATCGTCGTTCGAGTAACTGTGACAACGTTAAGGTGGACATGTTGCAGCATTTTGCTTCTGCATGGACTGGCCGCAGTACGACATAAGGAGAGGAAAGATTCAAAGAAAGGGGAGCAGCTGGCAGCAGGTACTATGACTCTCTTAAGGTAGCCAAATGCCTCGTCATCCCGTGAAGTACATTTGCTAACTCGAGAAACTCTTAGTGGGAGTAACTGTGACGACCTTAAGGTGGGCCTACAGTGGCATATCGGTTCTGTAGCACTGGCCATAACAGGGATAATACAGGCCTAAAGAAATGGGAGCAGCCAACAGAGCTAACTATGACTCTTCTAAGGTAGCCAAATGCCTCATCACCCTGTGAAATTTAATTGAAAACTCGAGGATATCGACGTTGGAGTAACTGGGACAACGTTAAGGTGGACAGGTTGCAGCATTTCGCTTCTGCATGGACTGGCCGCAGTAAGAATTAAAGAGAGGAAATATTCTAAGAAAGGGGAGCAGCTGGCAGCAGGAACTATGACTCTCTTAAGGTAGCCAAATGCCTCGTCATCCGACGAAGTACATTTGCTAACTCGAGATACTCGTAGTAGGAGTAACTGTGACTGCGTTAAGGTGGACATACAGTGACATATCGGTTCTGTAGGACTGGCCGGAGCAAGAATGATAAAGGCCTACTAAAGAAATGGGAGCAGCCGGCAGGTGTAACTATCACTCTCTTGAGGTAGCCAAATGCCTCGTCACTCTGCGAAATTTATTTGAAATCTCGAGGATATCGTCGCTGGAGTAACTCTGACAGCGTTAAGCTGGACATGCTGTACCATTTCGCTTCTGCAGGACTGGCCGCAATACGTATTAAAGAGAGGAAAGATTCAAAGAAGGGAGTGCAGCTGGCAGCCGTAACTATGACTATCTTAAGGTAGCCAAATGCCTCGTCACTCTGCGAAATTTATTTGAAAACTGGAGGATATCGTCGTTGAAGAAACTCAGACAACGTTAAGGTGGAAATGTTACAGCATTTCGCTTCTGCAGGTCTGGCCACAGTACGAATTAAAGAGTGGAAAGATTAAAAGATGGGGGAACTGCTGGTAGCAGTAACTATGACTCTCTTAAGGTAGGCAAATGCCTCGTCACTCTGCAAAATTTATTTGCAAACTCGATAATATCGTCTTTGGAGTAACTCAGACATCGTGGACATGTTGTAGCATTTCGATCCTGCAGGTCTGGCCGCAGTACGAATTAAAGAGAGGAAAAATTAAAAGAAGGGGGTGCAGCTGGCAGCAATAACTATGACTCTCTTAAGGTAGCCAAATGCCTCGTCAGTCTGTGAAGTTTATTTGAAAATCGAGGATATCGTCGTTGGAGTAACTCAGACAACGTTAGGGTGGACATGTTGCAGCATTTCGCTTTCGCATGGACTGGCCGCAGTACGAGTTAAAGAGAGGAAAGATTCAAAGAAAGGGGAGCAGCTGGCAGCAGGAACTATGACTCTCTTAAGGTAGCCAAATGCCGCGTCACTCTGCGAAATTTATTTTGAAACTCGAGGAAATCGTCGTTGGAGTAACTCAGACTCCGTTAAGGTGGACATGTTGCAGCATTTCGCTTCTGCATGGACTGGCCGCAGTACGAATTAAAGAGAGGAAAGATTCAAAGAAAGGGAAGCAGCTGGCAGCAGGAACAATGACTCTCTTAAGGTAGCCAAATACCTCGTCATCCGGCGAAGTACATTTGCTAACTCGAGAAACTCGTAGTGGGAGTTACTGTGATGACGTTAAGGTGGACATACAGTGGGATATTGATTTTGTAGGACTGCCCATAAATTGATATATAAAGGGTTAAAGAAATGTCAGCAGCCGGCAGGAGTAACTATGACTCTCTTAAGGTAGCCAAATGCCTCGTCACTCTGCGAAATTTATTAGAAAACGCGAGGATATCGTCGTTGGAGTAACTCAGACAACGTTAGAGTTGACATGTTGCAGTATTTCGCTTCTGCATGGACTGGCCGCAGTACGAATTAAAGAGAGGAAAGATTCAAAGAAAGTGGAGCAGCTGGCAGCAGGAATTATGACTCTCTTAAGGTAGCCAAATGCCTCGTCACTCAGCGAAATTTGTTTTAAAAATCGAGGACATCGTCGTTGGAGTAACTCAGACAACGTCAACGTGGACATGTTGCAGCATATCGCTTCTGCATGCACTGGCCGCAGTACGAATTAAAGAGTGGAGAGATTCTAAGGAAGGGGAGCAGCTGGCAGCAGGAACTATGACTCTCCTAAGAAAGCCAAATGCCACTTCATCCGGTGAAGTACATTTGCTTACTAGAGAAACTCGTAGTGTGGGTAACTGTGACGTCGTTATGGTGGACATACAGTGGCATATCGGTTCTGTAGGACTGGCCATACCAAGAATGATAAAGGGTTAAAGAAATGGGAGCAGCCGGCAGGAGTAACTATGACTCTCTTAAGGTAGCCAAATGCCTCGTCACTCTGTGAAATTTATTTGAAAATCGAGGATATCGTCGTTGGAGTAACTCAGACAACGTTAGGGTGGACATGTTGCAGCATTTCGCTTCTGCATGGACTGGCCGCAGTACGAGTTAAAGAGGGGAAAGATTCAAAGAAAGGGGAGCAGCTGGCAGCAGGAACTATGACTCTCTTAAGGTAGCCAAATGCCGCGTCACTCTGCGAAATTTATTTTAAAACTCAAGGAAATCGTCGTTGGAGTAACTCAGAAACCGTTAAGGTGGACATGTTGCAGCATTTCGCTTCTGCATGGACTGGCCGCAGTACGAATTAAAGAGAGGAAAGATTCAAAGAAAGGGAAGCAGCTGGCAGCAGGAACAATGACTATCTTAAGGTAGCCAAATGCCTCGTCACTCCAAGAAATTTATTTGAAAACTCGAGGATATCGTCGTTGAAGAAACTCAGACAACGTTAAGGTGGACATGTTACAGCATTTCGCTTCTGCAGGTCTGGCCGCAGTACGAATTAAAGAGTGGAAAGATTAAAAGATGGGGGAACAGCTGGTAGCAGTAACTATGACTCTCTTAAGGTAGGCAAATGCCTCGTCACTCTGCAAAATTTATTTGCAAACTCGATAATATCGTCTTTGGAGTAACACAGACAACGTTAAGGTGGACATGTTGTAGCATTTCGATCCTGCAGGTCTGGCTGCAGTACGAATTAAAGAGAGGAAAAATTAAAAGAAGGGGGTGCAGCTGGCAGCAATAACTATGACTCTCTGAAGGTAGCTAATTGCCTCGTCATCCGGTGAAGAACATTTGCTAACTCGAGAGACTCGTAGTGGGAGTAACTGTGACGACGTTCAGGTGTGCTTACAGTGGCATATCGTTTCTGTAGGACTGGCCATAGCAAGATTAATACAGGCCTAAGGAAATGGGAGCAGACGGAAGGACTAACTATGACTCTCTTAAGGTAGCCAAATGCCTCGTCACTCTGTGAAATTTATTTGAAAATCGAGGATATCGTCGTTGGAGTAACTCAGACTACGTTAGGGTGGACATGTTGCAGCATTTCGCTTCTGCATGGACTGGCCGCAGTACGAATTAAAGAGAGGAAAGATTCAAAGAAAGGGGAGCAGCTGGCAGCAGGAACTATTACTCTATTAAGGTAGCCAAACGCCGCGTCACTCTGAGAAATTTATTTTAAAACTCGAGGAAATCGTCGTTGGAGTAACTCAGACAACGTCAAGGTGGACATGTTGCAGCATATCGCTTCTGCATGGACTGGCCGCAGTACGAATTAATGAGAGGAATGTTTCAAAGAAAGGGGAGCAGCTGGCAGCAGGAACTATGAATTTTTTAAGGTACCCAAATGCCTCGTCATCCGGTGAAGTACATTTGCTAACTCGGGAAACTCGTAGTGGGAGTAACTGTGACAATGTTAAGGTGGGCCTACAGTGGCATATAGGTTCTGTAGGACTGGCCATAAGAAGAATAATACAGGCCTAATGAAATGGGAGCAGCCGCCACGACTAACTATGAATCTCTTAAGGTTGCCAAATGCCTTGTCACTCTGTGAAATTTATTAGAAAACTCGAGGATATTGTCGTTGGGGTAACTCAGACACCGTTAAGGTGGACATGTTGCAGCATTTCGCTTCTGCATGGACTGGACGCAGTACGAATTAAAGAGAGGAAGGATTCAAAGAAAGGCAAGCAGCTGGCAGCAGAAACAATGACTCTCTTAAGGTAGCCAAATACCTCGTCATCCGGCGAAGTACATTTGCTAACTCAAGAAACTCGCAGTGGGAGTAACTGTGACGACGTTAAGGTGGACATACAGTGGCATATCGGTTCTGTAGGACTGGCCATAGCAAGAATGATAAAGGCTTAAAGAAATGGGAGCAGCCGGCAGGAGTAACTATGACTCTCTTAAGGTAGCCAAATGCCTCGTCACTCTGTGAAATTTATTTGAAAATCGAGGATATCGTCGTTGGAGTAACTCAGACAACGTTAGGGTGGACATGTTGCAGCATTTCGCTTCTGCATGGACTGGCCGCAGTACGAGTTAAAGACAGGAAAGATTCAAAGAAAGGGGAGCAGCTGGCAGCACGAACTATGACTCTCTTAAGGTAGCCAAATGCCGCGTCACTCTGCGAAATTTGTTTTAAAACTCGAGGAAATCGTCGTTGGAGTAACTCAGACACCGTTAAGGTGGACATGTTGCAGCATTTCGCTTCTGCATGGACTGGCCGCAGTACGAATTAAAGAGAGGAAAGATTCAAAGAAAGGCAAGAAGCTGGCAGCAGGAACAATGACTCTCTTAAGGTAGCCAAATACCTCGTCATCCGGCGAAGTACATTTGCTAACTCGAGAAACTCGTAGTGGGAGTTACTGTGACGACGTTAAGGTGGACATAGAGTGGCGTATCGATTTTGTAGGACTGGCCATAAATTGATATATAAAGGGCTAAAGAAATGTCAGCAGCCGGCAGGAGAAACTATGACTCTCTTAAGGTAGCCAAATGCCTCGTCACTCTGCAATATTTATTTCAAAACTCGAGGATATCGTCGTTGGAGTCACTCAGACAACTTTACGTCGGACATGATGTAGCTTTTCGCTTCTGTAGGACTGGCCGCAATACGAATTAAAGACAGGAAAGATTGAAAGAGAGGGGAGTATCTGGCTGCAGTAACTATGACTCTCTTAATGTAGCCAAATGCCTCGTCACTCCGCGAAATTTATTTGAAAACTCGTGGATATCGTCGTTTGAGTAACTCAGACAACGTTAAGGTGGACATGTTACAGCATTTCTCCTCCGCTTGGACATTCCGCAGTACGAATTAAAGAGTGGAAAGATTCAAAGGAGGGGGAGCATCTGGCTGCAGTAACTGTGACTCTCTTAAGGTAGCCAAAAGCATCGTCATCCGGCGAAGTACATTTGCTAACTCAAGAAACTCGCAGTGGGAGTAACTGTGACGACGTTAAGGTGGACATACAGAGGCATATCGGTTCTGTAGGACTGGCCATAGCAAGAATGATAAAGGCTTAAAGAAATGGGAGCAGCCGGCAGGAGTAACTATCACTCTCATAAGGTAGCCAAATGCCTCGTCACTCTGTGAAATTTATTTGAAAATCGAGGATATCGTCGTTGGAGTAACTCAGACAACGTTAGGGTGGACATGTTGCAGCATTTCGCTTCTGCATGGACTGGCCGCAGTACGAGTTAAAGAGAGGAAATATTCAAAGAAAGGGGAGCAGCTGGCAGCAGGAACTATGACTCTCTTAAGGTAGCCAAATGCCGCGTCACTCTGTGAAATTTATTTTAAAACTCGAGGAAATCGTCGTTGGAGTAACTCAGACACCGTTAAGGTGGACATGTTGCAGCATTTCGCTTCTGCATGGACTGGCCACAGTACGAATTAAAGAGAGGAAATATTCAAAGAAAGGCAAGCAGCTGGCAGCAGGAACAATGACTCTCTTAAGGTAGCCAAATACCTCGTCATCCGGCGAAGTACATTTGCTAACTCGAGAAACTCGTAGTGGGAGTTACTGTGACGACGATGAGGTGGACATACAGTGGCATATCGATTTTGTAGTACTGGCCATAAATTGATATATAAAGGGCTAAAGAAATGTCAGCAGCCGGCAGGAGAAACTATGACTCTCTTAAGGTAGCCAAATGCCTCGTCACTCTGCAATATTTATTTCAAAACTCGAGGATATCGTCGTTGGAGTAACTCAGACAACTTTACGTCGGACATGCTGTAGCTTTTCGCTTCTGTAGGACTGGCCGCAATATGAATTAAAGAGAGGAAAGATTGAAAGGGAGGGGAGTATCTGGCTGCAGTAACTATGACTCTCTTAATGTAGCCAAATGCCTCGTCACTCCGCGAAATTTATTTGAAAACTCGTGGATATCGTCGTTTTAGTAACTCAGACAAAGTTAAGGTGGACATGTTACAGCATTTCTCTTCCGCTTGGACATTCCGCAGTACGAATTAAAGAGTGGAAAGATTCAAAGGAGGGGGAGCATCTGGCTGCAGTAACTGTGACTCTCTTAAGGTAGCCAAAAGCATCGTCATCCGGCGAAGTACATTTGCTAACTCAAGAAACTCGCAGTGGGAGTAACTGTGACGACGTTAAGGTGGACATACAGTGGCATATCGGTTCTGTAGGACTGGCCATAGCAAGAATGATAAAGGCTTAAAGAAATGGGAGCAGCCGGCAGGAGTAACTATGACTCTCTTAAGGTAGCCAAATGCCTCGTCACTCTGTGAAATTTATTTGAAAATCGAGGATATCGTCGTTGGAGTAACTCAGACAACGTTAGGGTGGACATGTTGCAGCATTTCGCTTCTGCATGGACTGGCCGCAGTACGAGTTAAAGAGAGGAAAGATTCAAAGAAAGGGGAGCAGCTGGCAGCACGAACTATGACTCTCTTAAGGTAGCCAAATGCCGCGTCACTCTGTGAAATTTATTTTAAAACTCGAGGAAATCGTCGTTGGAGTAACTCAGACACCGTTAAGGTGGACATGTTGCAGCATTTCGCTTCTGCATGGACTGGCCACAGTACGAATTAAAGAGAGGAAATATTCAAAGAAAGGCAAGCAGCTGGCAGCAGGAACAATGACTCTCTTAAGGTAGCCAAATACCTCGTCATCCGGCGAAGTACATTTGCTAACTCGAGAAACTCGTAGTGGGAGTTCCTGTGACGATGTTAAGGTGGACATACAGTGGCATATCGATTTTGTAGGACTGGCCATAAATTGATATATAAAGGGCTAAAGAAATGTCAGCAGCCGGCAGGAGAAACTATGACTCTCTTAAGGTAGCCAAATGCCTCGTCACTCTGCAATATTTATTTCAAAACTCGAGGATATCGTCGTTGGAGTAACTCAGACAACTTTACGTCGGACATGCTGTAGCTTTTCGCTTCTGTAGGACTGGCCGCAATATGAATTAAAGAGAGGAAAGATTGAAAGGGAGGGGAGTATCTGGCTGCAGTAACTATGACTCTCTTAATGTAGCCAAATGCCTCGTCACTCCGCGAAATTTATTTGAAAACTCGTGGATATCGTCGTTTTAGTAACTCAGACAAAGTTAAGGTGGACATGTTACAGCATTTCTCTTCCGCTTGGACATTCCGCAGTACGAATTAAAGAGTGGAAAGATTCAAAGGAGGGGGAGCATCTGGCTGCAGTAACTGTGACTCTCTTAAGGTAGCCAAAAGCATCGTCATCCGGCGAAGTACATTTGCTAACTCAAGAAACTCGCAGTGGGAGTAACTGTGACGACGTTAAGGTGGACATACAGTGGCATATCGGTTCTGTAGGACTGGCCATAGCAAGAATGATAAAGGCTTAAAGAAATGGGAGCAGCCGGCAGGAGTAACTATGACTCTCTTAAGGTAGCCAAATGCCTCGTCACTCTGTGAAATTTATTTGAAAATCGAGGATATCGTCGTTGGAGTAACTCAGACAACGTTAGGGTGGACATGTTGCAGCATTTCGCTTCTGCATGGACTGGCCGCAGTACGAGTTAAAGAGAGGAAAGATTCAAAGAAAGGGGAGCAGCTGGCAGCACGAACTATGACTCTCTTAAGGTAGCCAAATGCCGCGTCACTCTGCGAAATTTGTTTTAAAACTCGATGAAATCGTCGTTGGAGTAACTCAGACACCGTTAAGGTGGACATGTTGCAGCATTTCGCTTCTGCATGGACTGGCCGCAGTACGAATTAAAGAGAGGAAAGATTCAAAGAAAGGCAAGAAGCTGGCAGCAGGAACAATGACTCTCTTAAGGTAGCCAAATACCTCGTCATCCGGCGAAGTACATTTGCTAACTCGAGCAACTCGTAGTGGGAGTTCCTGTGACGATGTTAAGGTGGACATACAGTGGCATATCGATTTTGTAGGACTGGCCATAAATTGATATATAAAGGGCTAAAGAAATGTCAGCAGCCGGCAGGAGAAACTATGACTCTCTTAAGGTAGCCAAATGCCTCGTCACTCTGCAATATTTATTTCAATACTCGTGGATATCGTCGTTGGAGTCACTCAGACAACTTTACGTCGGACATGATGTAGCTTTTCGCTTCTGTAGGACTGGCCGCAATACGAATTAAAGAGAGGAAAGATTGAAAGAGATGGGAGTATCTGGCTGCAGTAACTATGACTCTCTTAATGTAGCCAAATGCCTCGTCACTCCGCGAAATTTATTTGAAAACTCGTGGATATCGTCGTTTGAGTAACTCAGACAACGTTAAGGTGGACATGTTACAGCATTTCTCTTCCGCTTGGACATTCCACAGTACGAATTAAAGAGTGGAAAGATTCAAAGGAGGGGGAGCATCTGGCTGCAGTAACTGTGACTCTCTTAAGGTAGCCAGAAGCATCGTCATCCGGCGAAGTACATTTGCTAACTCAAGAAACTCGCAGTGGGAGTAACTGTGACGACGTTAAGGTGGACATACAGTGGCATATCGGTTCTGTAGGACTGGCCATAGCAAGAATGATAAAGGCTTAAAGAAATGGGAGCAGCCGGCAGGAGTAACTATGACTCTCATAAGGTAGCCAAAAGCCTCGTCACTCTGTGAAATTTATTTGAAAATCAAGGATATCGTCGTTGGAGTAACTCAGACAACGTTAGGGTGGACATGGTTCAGCATTTCGCTTCTGCATGGACTGGCCGCAGTACGAGTTAAAGAGAGGAAAGATTCAAAGAAAGGGGAGCAGCTGGCAGCAGGAACTATGACTCTCTTAAGGTAGCCAAATGCCGTGTCACTCTGTGAAATTTATTTTAAAACTCGAGGAAATCGTCGTTGGAGTAACTCAGACACCGTTAAGGTGGACATGTTGCAGCATTTCGCTTCTGCATGGACTGGCCGCAGTACGAATTAAAGAGAGGAAAGATTCAAAGAAAGGCAAGCAGCTGGCAGCAGGAACAATGACTCTCTTAAGGTAGCCAAATACCTCGTCATCCGGCGAAGTACATTTGCTAACTCAAGAATCTCGCAGTGGGAGTAACTGTGACGACGTTAAGGAGGACATACAGTGGCATATCGGTTCTGTAGGACTGGCCATAGCAAGTATGATAAAGGCCTAAAGAAATGGGAGCAGCCGGCAGGAGTAACTATGACTCTCTTAAGGTAGCCAAAAGCCTCGTCACTCTGCGAAATTTATTAGAAAACGCGAGGATATCGTCGTTGGAGTAACTCAGACAACGTTAGAGTGGACATGTTGCAGTATTTCGCTTCTGCATGGACTGGCCGCAGTACGAATTAAAGAGAGGAAAGATTCAAAGAAAGTGGAGCAGCTGGCAGCAGGAAATATGACTCTCTTAAGGTAGCCAAATGCCTCGTCACTCTGCGAAATTTGTTTTAAAAATCGAGGACATCGTCGTTGGAGTAACTCAGACAACGTCAACGTAGACATGTTGCAGCATATCGCTTCTGCATGGACTGGCCGCAGTACGAATTAAAGAGAGGAAAGATTCTAAGAAAGGGGAGCAGCTGGCAGCAGGAACTATGACTCTCATAAGAAAGCCAAATGCCACGTCATCCGTTGAAGTACACTTGCTTACTAGAGAAACTCGTAGTGTGAGTAACTGTGACGTCGTTAAGGTGGACATACAGTGGCATATCGGTTCTGTAGGACTGGCCATAGCAAGAATGATAAAGGCCTAAAGAAATGGGAGCAGCCGGCAGGAGTAACTATGACTCTCTTAAGGTGCCAAATGCCTTGTCACTCTGCGAAATTTATTTAAAAACTCGAGGATATCATCGTTGGAGTAGGTCAGCCAACGTTAAGGTTGACATGTTGCAGCTTATCGCTTCTGCATGGACTGGTCGCATTACGAATTAAAGAGAGGAAAGTTTCAAAGAAAGGGGAGCAGCTGGCAGCAGGAACTATGACTCTCTTAAGGTAGACAAATACCTCGTCACTCTGTGAAATTTATTTGAAAACTCGAGGACACCGTCGATGGAGTAACTCAGACAACCTTAAGGTGGACATGTTGCAGAATTTCGCTTCTGCATGCAATGGCCGCAGTAGGAATTAAAGCGAGGAAAGGTTCAAAGAAAGGGGAGCACCTTGCAGCAGGAACAATGACTCTGTTAAGGTACCAAATGCATCGTCATCCGATGAAGTACATTTGCTAACTCGAGAAACTCGTAGTGGGAGTAACTGTGACGTCGTTAAGGTGGACATACAGTGGCATATCGGTTCTGTAGGACTGGCCATAGCAAGAATGATAAAGGCCTACTAAAGAAATGGGAGCAGCCGGCAGGTGTAACTATGACTCTCTTGAGGTAGCCAAATGCCTCGTCACTCTGCGAAATTTATTTGAAATCTCGAGGATATCGTCGCTGGAGTAACTCTGACAGCGTTAAGCTGGACATGCTGTAGCATTTCGCTTCTGCAGGACTGGCCGCAAAACGTATTAAAGAGAGGAAAGATTCAAAGAAGGGAGAGCAGCTGGCAGCCGTAACTATGACTATCTTAAGGTAGCCAAATGCCTCGTCACTCTGCGAAATTTATTTGAAAACTCGAGGATACCGTCTGTGGAGTAACACAGACAACGTTATGGTGGACATGTTGCAGCATACCGCTTCTGCATGGACTGGCCGCAGTACGAGTTAAAGAGAGGAAAGATTCAAAGAAAGGGGAGCAGCTGGCAGCACGAACTATGACTCTCTTAAGGTAGCCAAATGCCGCGTCACTCTGCGAAATTTGTTTTAAAACTCGAGGAAATCGTCGTTGGAGTAACTCAGACACCGTTAAGGTGGACATGTTGCAGCATTTCGCTTCTGCATGGACTGGCCGCAGTACGAATTAAAGAGAGGAAAGATTCAAAGAAAGGCAAGAAGCTGGCAGCAGGAACAATGACTCTCTTAAGGTAGCCAAATACCTCGTCATCCGGCGAAGTACATTTGCTAACTCGAGAAACTTGTAGTGGGAGTTACTGTGACGACGTTAAGGTGGACATACAGTGGCATATCGATTTTGTAGGACTGGCCATAAATTGATATATAAAGAGCTAAAGAAATGTCAGCAGCCGGCAGGAGAAACTATGGCTCTCTTAAGGTAGCCAAATGCCTCGTCACTCTGCAATATTTATTTCAAAACTCGAGGATATCGTCGTTGGAGTCACTCAGACAACTTTACGTCGGACATGATGTAGCTTTTCGCTTCTGTAGGACTGGCCGCAATACGAATTAAAGAGAGGAAAGATTGAAAGAGATGGGAGTATCTGGCTGCAGTAACTATGACTCTCTTAATGTAGCCAAATGCCTCGTCACTCCGCGAAATTTATTTGAAAACTCGTGGATATCGTCGTTTGAGTAACTCAGACAACGTTAAGGTGGACATGTTACAGCATTTCTCTTCCGCTTGGACATTCCGCAGTACGAATTAAAGAGTGGAAAGATTCAAAGGAGGGAGAGCATCTGGCTGCAGTAACTGTGACTCTCTTAAGGTAGCCAAAAGCATCGTCATCCGGCGAAGTACATTTGCTAACTCAAGAAACTCGCAGTGGGAGTAACTGTGACGACGTTAAGGTGGACATACAGTGGCATATCGGTTCTGTAGGACTGGCCATAGCAAGAATGATAAAGGCTTAAAGAAATGGGAGCAGCCGGCAGGAGTAACTATGACTCTCATAAGGTAGCCAAATGCCTCGTCACTCTGTGAAATTTATTTGAAAATCAAGGATATCGTCGTTGGAGTAACTCAGACAACGTTAGGGTGGACATGGTTCAGCATTTCGCTTCTGCATGGACTGGCCGCAGTACGAGTTAAAGAGAGGAAAGATTCAAAGAAAGGGGAGCAGCTGGCAGCAGGAACTACGACTCTCTTAAGGTAGCCAAATGCCGCGTCACTCTGTGAAATTTATTTTAAAACTCGAGGAAATCGTCGTTGGAGTAACTCAGACACCGTTAAGGTGGACATGTTGCAGCATTTCGCTTCTGCATGGACTGGCCGCAGTACGAATTAAAGAGAGGAAAGATTCAAAGAAAGGCAAGCAGCTGGCAGCAGGAACAATGACTCTCTTAAGGTAGCCAAATACCTCGTCATCCGGCGAAGTACATTTGCTAACTCGAGAAACTCGAAGTGGGTGTTACTGTGACGACGTTGAGGTGGACATACAGTGGCATATCGATTTTGTAGTACTGGCCATAAATTGATATATAAAGGGCTAAAGAAATGTCAGCAGCCGGCAGGAGAAACTATGACTCTCTTAAGGTAGCCAAATGCCTCGTCACTCTGCAATATTTATTTCAAAACTCGAGGATATCGTCGTTGGAGTAACTCAGACAACTTTACGTCGGACATGCTGTAGCTTTTCGCTTCTGTAGGACTGGCCGCAATATGAATTAAAGAGAGGAAAGGTTGAAAGGGAGGGGAGTATCTGGCTGCAGTAACTATGACTCTCTTAATGTAGCCAAATGCCTCGTCCTTCCGCGAAATTTATTTGAAAACTCGTGGATATCGTCGTTTGAGTAACTCAGACAAAGTTAAGGTGGACATGTTACAACATTTCTCTTCCGCTTGGACATTCCGCAGTACGAATTAAAGAGTGGAAAGATTCAAAGGAGGGGGAGCATCTGGCTGCTGTAACTGTGACTCTCTTAAGGTAGCCAAAAGCATCGTCATCCGGCGAAGTACATTTGCTAACTCAAGAAACTCGCAGTGGGAGTAACTGTGACGACGTTAAGGTGGACATACAGTGGCATATCGGTTCTGTAGGACTGGCCATAGCAAGAATGATAAAGGCTTAAAGAAATGGGAGCAGCCGGCAGGAGTAACTATGACTCTCTTAAGGTAGCCAAATGCCTCGTCACTCTGTGAAATTTATTTGAAAATCTAGGATATCGTCGTTGGAGTAACTCAGACAACGTTAGGGTGGACATGTTGCAGCATTTCGCTTCTGCATGGACTGGCCGCAGTACGAGTTAAAGAGAGGAAAGATTCAAAGAAAGGGGAGCAGCTGGCAGCAGGAACTATGACTCTCTTAAGGTAGCCAAATGCCGCGTCACTCTGTGAAATTTATTTTAAAACTCGAGGAAATCGTCGTTGGAGTAACTCAGACACCGTTAAGGTGGACATGTTGCAGCATTTCGCTTCTGCATGGACTGGCCGCAGTACGAATTAATGAGAGGAAATATTCAAAGAAAGGCAAGCAGCTGGCAGCAGGAACAATGACTCTCTTAAGGTAGCCAAATACCTCGTCATCCGGCGAAGTACATTTGCTAACTCGAGAAACTCGTAGTGGGAGTTACTGTGACGACGTTAAGGTGGACATACAGTGGCATATCGATTTTGTAGTACTGGCCATAAATTGATATATAAAGGGCTAAAGAAATGTCAGCAGCCGGCAGGAGAAACTATGACTCTCTTAAGGTAGCCAAATGCCTCGTCACTCTGCAATATTTATTTCAAAACTCGAGGATATCGTCGTTGGAGTAACTCAGACAACTTTACGTCGGACATGCTGTAGCTTTTCGCTTCTGTAGGACTGGCCGCAATATGAATTAAAGAGAGGAAAGGTTGAAAGGGAGGGGAGTATCTGGCTGCAGTAACTATGACTCTCTTAATGTAGCCAAATGCCCCGTCCTTCCGCGAAATTTATTTGAAAACTCGTGGATATCGTCGTTTGAGTAACTCAGACAAAGTTAAGGTGGACATGTTACAGCATTTCTCTTCCGCTTGGACATTCCGCAGTACGAATTAAAGAGTGGAAAGATTCAAAGGAGGGGGAGCATCTGGCTGCAGTAACTGTGACTCTCTTAAGGTAGCCAGAAGCATCGTCATCCGGCGAAGTACATTTGCTAACTCAAGAAACTCGCAGTGGGAGTAACTGTGACGACGTTAAGGTGGACATACAGTGGCATATCGGTTCTGTAGGACTGGCCATAGCAAGAATGATAAAGGCTTAAAGAAATGGGAGCAGCCGGCAGGAGTAACTATGACTCTCATAAGGTAGCCAAAAGCCTCGTCACTCTGTGAAATTTATTTGAAAATCAAGGATATCGTCGTTGGAGTAACTCAGACAACGTTAGGGTGGACATGGTTCAGCATTTCGCTTCTGCATGGACTGGCCGCAGTACGAGTTAAAGAGAGGAAAGATTCAAAGAAAGGGGAGCAGCTGGCAGCAGGAACTATGACTCTCTTAAGGTAGCCAAATGCCGTGTCACTCTGTGAAATTTATTTTAAAACTCGAGGAAATCGTCGTTGGAGTAACTCAGACACCGTTAAGGTGGACATGTTGCAGCATTTCGCTTCTGCATGGACTGGCCGCAGTACGAATTAAAGAGAGGAAAGATTCAAAGAAAGGCAAGCAGCTGGCAGCAGGAACAATGACTCTCTTAAGGTAGCCAAATACCTCGTCATCCGGCGAAGTACATTTGCTAACTCAAGAATCTCGCAGTGGGAGTAACTGTGACGACGTTAAGGAGGACATACAGTGGCATATCGGTTCTGTAGGACTGGCCATAGCAAGTATGATAAAGGCCTAAAGAAATGGGAGCAGCCGGCAGGAGTAACTATGACTCTCTTAAGGTAGCCAAAAGCCTCGTCACTCTGCGAAATTTATTAGAAAACGCGAGGATATCGTCGTTGGAGTAACTCAGACAACGTTAGAGTGGACATGTTGCAGTATTTCGCTTCTGCATGGACTGGCCGCAGTACGAATTAAAGAGAGGAAAGATTCAAAGAAAGTGGAGCAGCTGGCAGCAGGAAATATGACTCTCTTAAGGTAGCCAAATGCCTCGTCACTCTGCGAAATTTGTTTTAAAAATCGAGGACATCGTCGTTGGAGTAACTCAGACAACGTCAACGTAGACATGTTGCAGCATATCGCTTCTGCATGGACTGGCCGCAGTACGAATTAAAGAGAGGAAAGATTCTAAGAAAGGGGAGCAGCTGGCAGCAGGAACTATGACTCTCATAAGAAAGCCAAATGCCACGTCATCCGTTGAAGTACACTTGCTTACTAGAGAAACTCGTAGTGTGAGTAACTGTGACGTCGTTAAGGTGGACATACAGTGGCATATCGGTTCTGTAGGACTGGCCATAGCAAGAATGATAAAGGCCTAAAGAAATGGGAGCAGCCGGCAGGAGTAACTATGACTCTCTTAAGGTGCCAAATGCCTTGTCACTCTGCGAAATTTATTTAAAAACTCGAGGATATCATCGTTGGAGTAGGTCAGCCAACGTTAAGGTTGACATGTTGCAGCTTATCGCTTCTGCATGGACTGGTCGCATTACGAATTAAAGAGAGGAAAGTTTCAAAGAAAGGGGAGCAGCTGGCAGCAGGAACTATGACTCTCTTAAGGTAGACAAATACCTCGTCACTCTGTGAAATTTATTTGAAAACTCGAGGACACCGTCGATGGAGTAACTCAGACAACCTTAAGGTGGACATGTTGCAGAATTTCGCTTCTGCATGCAATGGCCGCAGTAGGAATTAAAGCGAGGAAAGGTTCAAAGAAAGGGGAGCACCTTGCAGCAGGAACAATGACTCTGTTAAGGTACCAAATGCATCGTCATCCGATGAAGTACATTTGCTAACTCGAGAAACTCGTAGTGGGAGTAACTGTGACGTCGTTAAGGTGGACATACAGTGGCATATCGGTTCTGTAGGACTGGCCATAGCAAGAATGATAAAGGCCTACTAAAGAAATGGGAGCAGCCGGCAGGTGTAACTATGACTCTCTTGAGGTAGCCAAATGCCTCGTCACTCTGCGAAATTTATTTGAAATCTCGAGGATATCGTCGCTGGAGTAACTCTGACAGCGTTAAGCTGGACATGCTGTAGCATTTCGCTTCTGCAGGACTGGCCGCAAAACGTATTAAAGAGAGGAAAGATTCAAAGAAGGGAGAGCAGCTGGCAGCCGTAACTATGACTATCTTAAGGTAGCCAAATGCCTCGTCACTCTGCGAAATTTATTTGAAAACTCGAGGATACCGTCTGTGGAGTAACACAGACAACGTTATGGTGGACATGTTGCAGCATACCGCTTCTGCATGGACTGGCCGCAGTACGAGTTAAAGAGAGGAAAGATTCAAAGAAAGGGGAGCAGCTGGCAGCACGAACTATGACTCTCTTAAGGTAGCCAAATGCCGCGTCACTCTGCGAAATTTGTTTTAAAACTCGAGGAAATCGTCGTTGGAGTAACTCAGACACCGTTAAGGTGGACATGTTGCAGCATTTCGCTTCTGCATGGACTGGCCGCAGTACGAATTAAAGAGAGGAAAGATTCAAAGAAAGGCAAGAAGCTGGCAGCAGGAACAATGACTCTCTTAAGGTAGCCAAATACCTCGTCATCCGGCGAAGTACATTTGCTAACTCGAGAAACTTGTAGTGGGAGTTACTGTGACGACGTTAAGGTGGACATACAGTGGCATATCGATTTTGTAGGACTGGCCATAAATTGATATATAAAGAGCTAAAGAAATGTCAGCAGCCGGCAGGAGAAACTATGGCTCTCTTAAGGTAGCCAAATGCCTCGTCACTCTGCAATATTTATTTCAAAACTCGAGGATATCGTCGTTGGAGTCACTCAGACAACTTTACGTCGGACATGATGTAGCTTTTCGCTTCTGTAGGACTGGCCGCAATACGAATTAAAGAGAGGAAAGATTGAAAGAGATGGGAGTATCTGGCTGCAGTAACTATGACTCTCTTAATGTAGCCAAATGCCTCGTCACTCCGCGAAATTTATTTGAAAACTCGTGGATATCGTCGTTTGAGTAACTCAGACAACGTTAAGGTGGACATGTTACAGCATTTCTCTTCCGCTTGGACATTCCGCAGTACGAATTAAAGAGTGGAAAGATTCAAAGGAGGGAGAGCATCTGGCTGCAGTAACTGTGACTCTCTTAAGGTAGCGAAAAGCATCGTCATCCGGCGAAGTACATTTGCTAACTCAAGAAACTCGCAGTGGGAGTAACTGTGACGACGTTAAGGTGGACATACAGTGGCATATCGGTTCTGTAGGACTGGCCATAGCAAGAATGATAAAGGCTTAAAGAAATGGGAGCAGCCGGCAGGAGTAACTATGACTCTCATAAGGTAGCCAAATGCCTCGTCACTCTGTGAAATTTATTTGAAAATCAAGGATATCGTCGTTGGAGTAACTCAGACAACGTTAGGGTGGACATGGTTCAGCATTTCGCTTCTGCATGGACTGGCCGCAGTACGAGTTAAAGAGAGGAAAGATTCAAAGAAAGGGGAGCAGCTGGCAGCAGGAACTACGACTCTCTTAAGGTAGCCAAATGCCGCGTCACTCTGTGAAATTTATTTTAAAACTCGAGGAAATCGTCGTTGGAGTAACTCAGACACCGTTAAGGTGGACATGTTGCAGCATTTCGCTTCTGCATGGACTGGCCGCAGTACGAATTAAAGAGAGGAAAGATTCAAAGAAAGGCAAGCAGCTGGCAGCAGGAACAATGACTCTCTTAAGGTAGCCAAATACCTCGTCATCCGGCGAAGTACATTTGCTAACTCGAGAAACTCGAAGTGGGTGTTACTGTGACGACGTTGAGGTGGACATACAGTGGCATATCGATTTTGTAGTACTGGCCATAAATTGATATATAAAGGGCTAAAGAAATGTCAGCAGCCGGCAGGAGAAACTATGACTCTCTTAAGGTAGCCAAATGCCTCGTCACTCTGCAATATTTATTTCAAAACTCGAGGATATCGTCGTTGGAGTAACTCAGACAACTTTACGTCGGACATGCTGTAGCTTTTCGCTTCTGTAGGACTGGCCGCAATATGAATTAAAGAGAGGAAAGGTTGAAAGGGAGGGGAGTATCTGGCTGCAGTAACTATGACTCTCTTAATGTAGCCAAATGCCTCGTCCTTCCGCGAAATTTATTTGAAAACTCGTGGATATCGTCGTTTGAGTAACTCAGACAAAGTTAAGGTGGACATGTTACAACATTTCTCTTCCGCTTGGACATTCCGCAGTACGAATTAAAGAGTGGAAAGATTCAAAGGAGGGGGAGCATCTGGCTGCTGTAACTGTGACTCTCTTAAGGTAGCCAAAAGCATCGTCATCCGGCGAAGTACATTTGCTAACTCAAGAAACTCGCAGTGGGAGTAACTGTGACGACGTTAAGGTGGACATACAGTGGCATATCGGTTCTGTAGGACTGGCCATAGCAAGAATGATAAAGGCTTAAAGAAATGGGAGCAGCCGGCAGGAGTAACTATGACTCTCTTAAGGTAGCCAAATGCCTCGTCACTCTGTGAAATTTATTTGAAAATCTAGGATATCGTCGTTGGAGTAACTCAGACAACGTTAGGGTGGACATGTTGCAGCATTTCGCTTCTGCATGGACTGGCCGCAGTACGAGTTAAAGAGAGGAAAGATTCAAAGAAAGGGGAGCAGCTGGCAGCAGGAACTATGACTCTCTTAAGGTAGCCAAATGCCGCGTCACTCTGTGAAATTTATTTTAAAACTCGAGGAAATCGTCGTTGGAGTAACTCAGACACCGTTAAGGTGGACATGTTGCAGCATTTCGCTTCTGCATGGACTGGCCGCAGTACGAATTAATGAGAGGAAATATTCAAAGAAAGGCAAGCAGCTGGCAGCAGGAACAATGACTCTCTTAAGGTAGCCAAATACCTCGTCATCCGGCGAAGTACATTTGCTAACTCGAGAAACTCGTAGTGGGAGTTACTGTGACGACGTTAAGGTGGACATACAGTGGCATATCGATTTTGTAGTACTGGCCATAAATTGATATATAAAGGGCTAAAGAAATGTCAGCAGCCGGCAGGAGAAACTATGACTCTCTTAAGGTAGCCAAATGCCTCGTCACTCTGCAATATTTATTTCAAAACTCGAGGATATCGTCGTTGGAGTAACTCAGACAACTTTACGTCGGACATGCTGTAGCTTTTCGCTTCTGTAGGACTGGCCGCAATATGAATTAAAGAGAGGAAAGGTTGAAAGGGAGGGGAGTATCTGGCTGCAGTAACTATGACTCTCTTAATGTAGCCAAATGCCCCGTCCTTCCGCGAAATTTATTTGAAAACTCGTGGATATCGTCGTTTGAGTAACTCAGACAAAGTTAAGGTGGACATGTTACAGCATTTCTCTTCCGCTTGGACATTCCGCAGTACGAATTAAAGAGTGGAAAGATTCAAAGGAGGGGGAGCATCTGGCTGCAGTAACTGTGACTCTCTTAAGGTAGCCAAAAGCATCGTCATCCGGCGAAGTACATTTGCTAACTCAAGAATCTCGCAGTGGGAGTAACTGTGACGACGTTAAGGAGGACATACAGTGGCATATCGGTTCTGTAGGACTGGCCATAGCAAGTATGATAAAGGCCTAAAGAAATGGGAGCAGCCGGCAGGAGTAACTATGACTCTCTTAAGGTAGCCAAAAGCCTCGTCACTCTGCGAAATTTATTAGAAAACGCGAGGATATCGTCGTTGGAGTAACTCAGACAACGTTAGAGTGGACATGTTGCAGTATTTCGCTTCTGCATGGACTGGCCGCAGTACGAATTAAAGAGAGGAAAGATTCAAAGAAAGTGGAGCAGCTGGCAGCAGGAAATATGACTCTCTTAAGGTAGCCAAATGCCTCGTCACTCTGCGAAATTTGTTTTAAAAATCGAGGACATCGTCGTTGGAGTAACTCAGACAACGTCAACGTAGACATGTTGCAGCATATCGCTTCTGCATGGACTGGCCGCAGTACGAATTAAAGAGAGGAAAGATTCTAAGAAAGGGGAGCAGCTGGCAGCAGGAACTATGACTCTCATAAGAAAGCCAAATGCCACGTCATCCGGTGAAGTACACTTGCTTACTAGAGAAACTCGTAGTGTGAGTAACTGTGACGTCGTTAAGGTGGACATACAGTGGCATATCGGTTCTGTAGGACTGGCCATAGCAAGTATGATAAAGGCCTAAAGAAATGGGAGCAGCCGGCAGGAGTAACTATGACTCTCTTAAGGTGCCAAATGCCTTGTCACTCTGCGAAATTTATTTAAAAACTCGAGGATATCATCGTTGGAGTAGGTCAGCCAACGTTAAGGTTGACATGTTGCAGCTTATCGCTTCTGCATGGACTGGCCGCATTACGAATTAAAGAGAGGAAAGTTTCAAAGAAAGGGGAGCAGCTGGCAGCAGGAACTATGACTCTCTTAAGGTAGACAAATACCTCGTCACTCTGTGAAATTTATTTGAAAACTCGAGGACACCGTCGATGGAGTAACTCAGACAACCTTAAGGTGGACATGTTGCAGAATTTCGCTTCTGCATGCAATGGCCGCAGTAGGAATTAAAGCGAGGAAAGGTTCAAAGAAAGGGGAGCACCTTGCAGCAGGAACAATGACTCTGTTAAGGTACCAAATGCATCGTCATCCGATGAAGTACATTTGCTAACTCGAGAAACTCGTAGTGGGAGTAACTGTGACGTCGTTAAGGTGGACATACAGTGGCATATCGGTTCTGTAGGACTGGCCATAGCAAGAATGACAAAGGCCTACTAAAGAAATGGGAGCAGCCGGCAGGTGTAACTATGACTCTCTTGAGGTAGCCAAATGCCTCGTCACTCTGCGAAATTTATTTGAAATCTCGAGGATATCGTCGCTGGAGTAACTCTGACAGCGTTAAGCTGGACATGCTGTAGCATTTCGCTTCTGCAGGACTGGCCGCAAAACGTATTAAAGAGAGGAAAGATTCAAAGAAGGGAGAGCAGCTGGCAGCCGTAACTATGACTATCTTAAGGTAGCCAAATGCCTCGTCACTCTGCGAAATTTATTTGAAAACTCGAGGATACCGTCTGTGGAGTAACTCAGACAACGTTATGGTGGACATGTTGCAGCATACCGCTTCTGCATGGACTGGCCGCAGTACGAGTTAAAGAGAGGAAAGATTCAAAGAAAGGGGAGCAGCTGGCAGCACGAACTATGACTCTCTTAAGGTAGCCAAATGCCGCGTCACTCTGCGAAATTTGTTTTAAAACTCGAGGAAATCGTCGTTGGAGTAACTCAGACACCGTTAAGGTGGACATGTTGCAGCATTTCGCTTCTGCATGGACTGGCCGCAGAACGAATTAAAGAGAGGAAAGATTCAAAGAAAGGCAAGAAGCTGGCAGCAGGAACAATGACTCTCTTAAGGTAGCCAAATACCTCGTCATCCGGCGAAGTACATTTGCTAACTCGAGAATCTCGCAGTGGGAGTAACTGTGACGACGTTAAGGAGGACATACAGTGGCATATCGGTTCTGTAGGACTGGCCATAGCAAGTATGATAAAGGCCTAAAGAAATGGGAGCAGCCGGCAGGAGTAACTATGACTCTCTTAAGGTAGCCAAAAGCCTCGTCACTCTGCGAAATTTATTAGAAAACGCGAGGATATCGTCGTTGGAGTAACTCAGACAACGTTAGAGTGGACATGTTGCAGTATTTCGCTTCTGCATGGACTGGCCGCAGTACGAATTAAAGAGAGGAAAGATTCAAAGAAAGTGGAGCAGCTGGCAGCAGGAAATATGACTCTCTTAAGGTAGCCAAATGCCTCGTCACTCTGCGAAATTTGTTTTAAAAATCGAGGACATCGTCGTTGGAGTAACTCAGACAACGTCAACGTAGACATGTTGCAGCATATCGCTTCTGCATGGACTGGCCGCAGTACGAATTAAAGAGAGGAAAGATTCTAAGAAAGGGGAGCAGCTGGCAGCAGGAACTATGACTCTCATAAGAAAGCCAAATGCCACGTCATCCGGTGAAGTACACTTGCTTACTAGAGAAACTCGTAGTGTGAGTAACTGTGACGTCGTTAAGGTGGACATACAGTGGCATATCGGTTCTGTAGGACTGGCCATAGCAAGTATGATAAAGGCCTAAAGAAATGGGAGCAGCCGGCAGGAGTAACTATGACTCTCTTAAGGTGCCAAATGCCTTGTCACTCTGCGAAATTTATTTAAAAACTCGAGGATATCATCGTTGGAGTAGGTCAGCCAACGTTAAGGTTGACATGTTGCAGCTTATCGCTTCTGCATGGACTGGCCGCATTACGAATTAAAGAGAGGAAAGTTTCAAAGAAAGGGGAGCAGCTGGCAGCAGGAACTATGACTCTCTTAAGGTAGACAAATACCTCGTCACTCTGTGAAATTTATTTGAAAACTCGAGGACACCGTCGATGGAGTAACTCAGACAACCTTAAGGTGGACATGTTGCAGAATTTCGCTTCTGCATGCAATGGCCGCAGTAGGAATTAAAGCGAGGAAAGGTTCAAAGAAAGGGGAGCACCTTGCAGCAGGAACAATGACTCTGTTAAGGTACCAAATGCATCGTCATCCGATGAAGTACATTTGCTAACTCGAGAAACTCGTAGTGGGAGTAACTGTGACGTCGTTAAGGTGGACATACAGTGGCATATCGGTTCTGTAGGACTGGCCATAGCAAGAATGATAAAGGCCTACTAAAGAAATGGGAGCAGCCGGCAGGTGTAACTATGACTCTCTTGAGGTAGCCAAATGCCTCGTCACTCTGCGAAATTTATTTGAAATCTCGAGGATATCGTCGCTGGAGTAACTCTGACAGCGTTAAGCTGGACATGCTGTAGCATTTCGCTTCTGCAGGACTGGCCGCAAAACGTATTAAAGAGAGGAAAGATTCAAAGAAGGGAGAGCAGCTGGCAGCCGTAACTATGACTATCTTAAGGTAGCCAAATGCCTCGTCACTCTGCGAAATTTATTTGAAAACTCGAGGATACCGTCTGTGGAGTAACTCAGACAACGTTATGGTGGACATGTTGCAGCATACCGCTTCTGCATGGACTGGCCGCAGTACGAGTTAAAGAGAGGAAAGATTCAAAGAAAGGGGAGCAGCTGGCAGCACGAACTATGACTCTCTTAAGGTAGCCAAATGCCGCGTCACTCTGCGAAATTTGTTTCAAAACTCGAGGAAATCGTCGTTGGAGTAACTCAGACACCGTTAAGGTGGACATGTTGCAGCATTTCGCTTCTGCATGGACTGGCCGCAGAACGAATTAAAGAGAGGAAAGATTCAAAGAAAGGCAAGAAGCTGGCAGCAGGAACAATGACTCTCTTAAGGTAGCCAAATACCTCGTCATCCGGCGAAGTACATTTGCTAACTCGAGAATCTCGCAGTGGGAGTAACTGTGACGACGTTAAGGAGGACATACAGTGGCATATCGGTTCTGTAGGACTGGCCATAGCAAGTATGATAAAGGCCTAAAGAAATGGGAGCAGCCGGCAGGAGTAACTATGACTCTCTTAAGGTAGCCAAAAGCCTCGTCACTCTGCGAAATTTATTAGAAAACGCGAGGATATCGTCGTTGGAGTAACTCAGACAACGTTAGAGTGGACATGTTGCAGTATTTCGCTTCTGCATGGACTGGCCGCAGTACGAATTAAAGAGAGGAAAGATTCAAAGAAAGTGGAGCAGCTGGCAGCAGGAAATATGACTCTCTTAAGGTAGCCAAATGCCTCGTCACTCTGCGAAATTTGTTTTAAAAATCGAGGACATCGTCGTTGGAGTAACTCAGACAACGTCAACGTAGACATGTTGCAGCATATCGCTTCTGCATGGACTGGCCGCAGTACGAATTAAAGAGAGGAAAGATTCTAAGAAAGGAGAGCAGCTGGCAGCAGGAACTATGACTCTCATAAGAAAGCCAAATGCCACGTCATCCGGTGAAGTACACTTGCTTACTAGAGAAACTCGTAGTGTGAGTAACTGTGACGTCGTTAAGGTGGACATACAGTGGCATATCGGTTCTGTAGGACTGGCCATAGCAAGTATGATAAAGGCCTAAAGAAATGGGAGCAGCCGGCAGGAGTAACTATGACTCTCTTAAGGTGCCAAATGCCTTGTCACTCTGCGAAATTTATTTAAAAACTCGAGGATATCATCGTTGGAGTAGGTCAGCCAACGTTAAGGTTGACATGTTGCAGCTTATCGCTTCTGCATGGACTGGCCGCATTACGAATTAAAGAGAGGAAAGTTTCAAAGAAAGGGGAGCAGCTGGCAGCAGGAACTATGACTCTCTTAAGGTAGACAAATACCTCGTCACTCTGTGAAAATTATTTGAAAACTCGAGGACACCGTCGATGGAGTAACTCAGACAACCTTAAGGTGGACATGTTGCAGAATTTCGCTTCTGCATGCAATGGCCGCAGTAGGAATTAAAGCGAGGAAAGGTTCAAAGAAAGGGGAGCACCTTGCAGCAGGAACAATGACTCTGTTAAGGTACCAAATGCATCGTCATCCGATGAAGTACATTTGCTAACTCGAGAAACTCGTAGTGGGAGTAACTGTGACGTCGTTAAGGTGGACATACAGTGGCATATCGGTTCTGTAGGACTGGCCATAGCAAGAATGATAAAGGCCTACTAAAGAAATGGGAGCAGCCGGCAGGTGTAACTATGACTCTCTTGAGGTAGCCAAATGCCTCGTCACTCTGCGAAATTTATTTGAAATCTCGAGGATATCGTCGCTGGAGTAACTCTGACAGCGTTAAGCTGGACATGCTGTAGCATTTCGCTTCTGCAGGACTGGCCGCAAAACGTATTAAAGAGAGGAAAGATTCAAAGAAGGGAGAGCAGCTGGCAGCCGTAACTATGACTATCTTAAGGTAGCCAAATGCCTCGTCACTCTGCGAAATTTATTTGAAAACTCGAGGATACCGTCTGTGGAGTAACTCAGACAACGTTATGGTGGACATGTTGCAGCATACCGCTTCTGCATGGACTGGCCGCAGTACGAGTTAAAGAGAGGAAAGATTCAAAGAAAGGGGAGCAGCTGGCAGCACGAACTATGACTCTCTTAAGGTAGCCAAATGCCGCGTCACTCTGCGAAATTTGTTTTAAAACTCGAGGAAATCGTCGTTGGAGTAACTCAGACACCGTTAAGGTGGACATGTTGCAGCATTTCGCTTCTGCATGGACTGGCCGCAGTACGAATTAAAGAGAGGAAAGATTCAAAGAAAGGCAAGCAGCTGGCAGCAGGAACAATGACTCTCTTAAGGTAGCCAAATACCTCGTCATCCGGCGAAGTACATTTGCTAACTCGAGAAACTCGAAGTGGGTGTTACTGTGACGACGTTGAGGTGGACATACAGTGGCATATCGATTTTGTAGTACTGGCCATAAATTGATATATAAAGGGCTAAAGAAATGTCAGCAGCCGGCAGGAGAAACTATGACTCTCTTAAGGTAGCCAAATGCCTCGTCACTCTGCAATATTTATTTCAAAACTCGAGGATATCGTCGTTGGAGTAACTCAGACAACTTTACGTCGGACATGCTGTAGCTTTTCGCTTCTGTAGGACTGGCCGCAATATGAATTAAAGAGAGGAAAGGTTGAAAGGGAGGGGAGTATCTGGCTGCAGTAACTATGACTCTCTTAATGTAGCCAAATGCCTCGTCCTTCCGCGAAATTTATTTGAAAACTCGTGGATATCGTCGTTTGAGTAACTCAGACAAAGTTAAGGTGGACATGTTACAACATTTCTCTTCCGCTTGGACATTCCGCAGTACGAATTAAAGAGTGGAAAGATTCAAAGGAGGGGGAGCATCTGGCTGCTGTAACTGTGACTCTCTTAAGGTAGCCAAAAGCATCGTCATCCGGCGAAGTACATTTGCTAACTCAAGAAACTCGCAGTGGGAGTAACTGTGACGACGTTAAGGTGGACATACAGTGGCATATCGGTTCTGTAGGACTGGCCATAGCAAGAATGATAAAGGCTTAAAGAAATGGGAGCAGCCGGCAGGAGTAACTATGACTCTCTTAAGGTAGCCAAATGCCTCGTCACTCTGTGAAATTTATTTGAAAATCTAGGATATCGTCGTTGGAGTAACTCAGACAACGTTAGGGTGGACATGTTGCAGCATTTCGCTTCTGCATGGACTGGCCGCAGTACGAGTTAAAGAGAGGAAAGATTCAAAGAAAGGGGAGCAGCTGGCAGCAGGAACTATGACTCTCTTAAGGTAGCCAAATGCCGCGTCACTCTGTGAAATTTATTTTAAAACTCGAGGAAATCGTCGTTGGAGTAACTCAGACACCGTTAAGGTGGACATGTTGCAGCATTTCGCTTCTGCATGGACTGGCCGCAGTACGAATTAAAGAGAGGAAATATTCAAAGAAAGGCAAGCAGCTGGCAGCAGGAACAATGACTCTCTTAAGGTAGCCAAATACCTCGTCATCCGGCGAAGTACATTTGCTAACTCGAGAAACTCGTAGTGGGAGTTACTGTGACGACGTTAAGGTGGACATACAGTGGCATATCGATTTTGTAGTACTGGCCATAAATTGATATATAAAGGGCTAAAGAAATGTCAGCAGCCGGCAGGAGAAACTATGACTCTCTTAAGGTAGCCAAATGCCTCGTCACTCTGCAATATTTATTTCAAAACTCGAGGATATCGTCGTTGGAGTAACTCAGACAACTTTACGTCGGACATGCTGTAGCTTTTCGCTTCTGTAGGACTGGCCGCAATATGAATTAAAGAGAGGAAAGGTTGAAAGGGAGGGGAGTATCTGGCTGCAGTAACTATGACTCTCTTAATGTAGCCAAATGCCCCGTCCTTCCGCGAAATTTATTTGAAACTCGTGGATATCGTCGTTTGAGTAACTCAGACAAAGTTAAGGTGGACATGTTACAGCATTTCTCTTCCGCTTGGACATTCCGCAGTACGAATTAAAGAGTGGAAAGATTCAAAGGAGGGGGAGCATCTGGCTGCAGTAACTGTGACTCTCTTAAGGTAGCCAAAAGCATCGTCATCCGGCGAAGTACATTTGCTAACTCGAGAATCTCGCAGTGGGAGTAACTGTGACGACGTTAAGGAGGACATACAGTGGCATATCGGTTCTGTAGGACTGGCCATAGCAAGTATGATAAAGGCCTAAAGAAATGGGAGCAGCCGGCAGGAGTAACTATGACACTCTTAAGGTGCCAAATGCCTTGTCACTCTGCGAAATTTATTTAAAAACTCGAGGATATCATCGTTGGAGTAGGTCAGCCAACGTTAAGGTTGACATGTTGCAGCTTATCGCTTCTGCATGGGCTGGCCGCATTACGAATTAAAGAGAGGAAAGTTTCAAAGAAAGGGGAGCAGCTGGCAGCAGGAACTATGACTCTCTTAAGGTAGACAAATACCTCGTCACTCTGTGAAATTTATTTGAAAACTCGAGGACACCGTCGATGGAGTAACTCAGACAACCTTAAGGTGGACATGTTGCAGAATTTCGCTTCTGCATGCAATGGCCGCAGTAGGAATTAAAGAGAGGAAAGGTTCTAAGAAAGGGGAGCAGCTGGCAGCAGGAACTATGCATCTCTTAAAGTAGCCAAATGCCGCGTCACTCTGCGAAATTTATTTTAAAACTCGAGGAAATCGTCGTTGGAGTAACTCAGACAACGTCAAGGTGGACATGTTGCAGCATATCGCTTCTGCATGGACTGGCCACAGTACGATTTTAATGAGAGGAAAATTTCTAAGAAAAGGGAGCAGCTGGCAGCAGGAACTATGAATTTTTTAAGGTAGCCAAATGCCTCGTCATCCGGTGAAGTACATTTGCTAACTCAAGAAACTCGCAGTGGGTGTAACTGTGACAACGTTAAGGTAGGCCTACAGTGGCATATCGGTTCTGTAGGACTGGCCATAGCAACAATGATAAAGGCCTAAAGAAATGGGAGCATCCGGCAGGAGTAACTATGACTCTCTTAAGGTAGACAAATGCCTCGTCACTCTGTGAAATTTATTTGAAAACTCGAGGATACCGTCGATGGAGTAACTCAGACAACCGTAAGGTGGACATGTTGCAGCATTTCGCTTCTGCATGGACTGGCTGCAGTAGGAATTAAAGAGAGGAAAGGTTCAAAGAAAGGGGAGCAGCTTCCAGCAGGAACAATGACTCTGTTAAGGTACCAAATGCCTCGCCGCCGACGAAGTACATTTGCAAACTCGAGAAACTCGTAGTGGGAGTAACTGTGACTGCGTTAAGCTGGACATACAGTGACATATCGGTTCTGTAGGACTGGCCATAACAAGAATGATAAAGGCCTAAAGAAATGGGAGCAGCCGGCAGGAGGCACTATGACTCTCTTAAGGTAGCCAAAAGCCTCGTCACTCTGCGAAATTTATTAGAAAACGCGAGGATATCGTCGTTGGAGTAACTCAGACAACGTTAGAGTGGACATGTTGCAGTATTTCGCTTCTGCATGGACTGGCCGCAGTACGAATTAAAGAGACGAACGATTCTAAGAAAGGGAAGCAGCTGGCAGCAGGAACTATGACTCTCATAAGAAAGCCAAATGCCACGTCATACGGTGAAGTACATTAGCTTACTAGAGAAACTCGTAGTGTGAGTAACTGTGACGTCGTTATGGTGGACATACAGTGGCATATCGGTTCTGTAGGACTGGCCATAGCAAGAATGAGAAAGGCCTAAAGAAATGGGAGCAGCCGGCAGGAGTAACTATGACTCTCTTAAGGTGCCAAATGTATTGTCACTCTGCGAAATTTATTTGAAAACTCGAGGATATCATCGTTGGAGTAAGTCAGCCAACGTTAAGGTTGACATGTTGCATCATATCGCTTCTGCATGGACTGCCGCATTACGAATTAAAGAGATGAAAGTTTCAAAGAAAGGGGAGCAGCTTGCAGCAGGAACATTGACTCTGTTAAGGTACCAAATGCCTCGTCATCCGACGAAGTACATTTGCAAACTCGAGAAACTCGTAGTGGGAGTAACTGTGACTGCGTTAAGCTGGACATACAGTGACATATCGGTTCTGTAGGACTGGCCATAGCAAGAATGATAAAGGCCTAAAGAAATAAGAGCAGCCGGCAGGAGTAACTATGACTCTCTTGAGGTAGCCAAATGCCTCGTCACTCTGCGAAATTTATTTGAAATCTCGAGGATATCGTCGCTGGAGTAAGTCTGACAGCGTTAAGCTGGACATGCTGTAGCATTTCGCTTCTGCAGGACTGGCCGCAATACGTATTAAAGAGAGGAAAGATTCAAAGAAGGGAGAGCAGCTGGCAGCCGTAACTATGACAATCTTAAGGTAACCAAATGCCTCGTCAATCTGCGAAATTTATTTGAAAACTCGAGTATATTGTCTTTGGAGTAACTCAGACAACGTTAAGGTGGACATGTTGTAGCATTTCGATCCTGCAGGTCTGGCCGCAGTACGAATTAAAGAGAGGAAAAATTAAAAGAAGGGGACGCAGCTGGCAGCAATAACTATGACTCTCTTAAGGTAGCCAAATGCCTCGTCAGTCTGTGAAATTTATTTTGAAACTCGAGGACATCGTCGTTGGAGTAACTCAGACAACGTCAAGGTGAACATGTTGCAGCATATCGCTTCTGCATGGACTGGCCACAGTACGAAATAATGAGAGGAAAGTTTCTAAGAAAGGGGAGCAGCTGGCAGCGGGAACTATGAATTTTTTAAGCTAGCCAAATGCCTCGTCATCCGGTGAAGTACATTTGCTAACTCGAGAAACTCGTAGTGGGAGTTACTGTGACGACGTTAAGGTGGACATACAGTGGCATATCGATTCTGTAGGACTGGCCATAAATTGATATATAAAGAGCTAAAGAAATGTCAGCAGCCATAAGGAGAAACTATGACTCTTAAGGTAGCCAAATTCCTCGTCACTCTACAATATTTATTTCAAAACGCGAGGATATCGTCGTTGGAGTAACTCAGACAACTTTACGTCGGACATGCTGTAGCTTTTCGCTTCTGTAGGACTGGCCGCAATACGAATTAAAGAGAGGAAAGATTGAAAGGAAGGGGAGCATCTGGCTGCAGTAACTATGACTCTCTTAATGTAGCCAAATGCCTCGTCACTCCGCGAAATTTATTTGAAAACTCGTGGATATCGTCGTTTGAGTAACTCAGACAACGTTAAGGTGGCCATGTTACAGCATTTCTCTTCCGCTTGGACATTCCGCAGTACGAATTAAAGAGTGGAAAGATTCAAAGGAAGGGGAGCATCTGGCTGCAGTAACTGTGACTCTCTTAAGGTAGCGAAAAGCATCGTCATCCGGCGAAGTACATTTGCTAACTCAAGAAACTCGCAGTGGGAGTAACTGTGACAACGTTAAGGTGGACATACAGTGGCATATCGGCTCTGTAGGACTGGCCATAGCAAGAATGATAAAGGCCTAAAGAAATGGGAGCAGCCGGCAGGAGTAACTATGACTCTCTTAAGGTAGCCAAAAGCCTCTTCACTCTGCGAAATTTATTAGAAAACGCGAGGATATCGTCGTTGGAGTAACTCAGACAACGTTAGAGTGGACATGTTGCAGAATTTCGCTTCTGCATGGACTGGCCGCAGTACGAATTAAATAGTGGAAAGATTCAAAGAAAGTGGAGCAGCTGGCAGCAGGAATTATGACTCTCTTAAGGTAGCCAAATGCCTCGTCACTCTGCGAAATTTATTTGAAAACTCGAGGACATCGTCGTTGGAGTAACTCAGACAACGTCAATGTGGACATGTTGCAGCATATCGCTTCTGCATGGACTGGCCGCAGTACGTATTAAAGAGAGGAAAGATTCTAAGACAGGGGAGCAGCTGACGGTAGGAACTATGACTATCATAAGAAAGCCAAATGCCACGTCATCCGGAGGAGTACATTTGCTTGCTAGAGAAACTCGTAGTGTGAGTAACTGTGACGTCGTTAAGGTGGACATACAGTGGCATATCGGTTCTGTAGGACTGGCCGCAGTAGAATTAGAGAGAGGAAAGATTCTAAGAAAGGGGAGCAGCTTGCAGCAGGAACTATGACTCTCTTAAGGTAGACAAATGCCTCGTCACTCTGTGAAATTTATTTGAAAACTCGAGGATACCGTCGATGGAGTAACTCAGACAACCTTAAGGTGGACATGTTGCAGCATTTCGCTTCTGCATGCACTGGCCGCAGTAGGAATTAAAGAGAGGAAAGGTTCAAAGAAAGGGGAGCAGCTTCCAGCAGGAACAATGACTCTGTTAAGGTACCAAATGCCTCGTCATCCAACGAAGTACATTTGCTAACTCGAGAAACTCGTAGTGGGAGTAACTGTGAATGCGTTAAGGTGGACATACAGTGACATATCGGTTCTGTATTACTGGCCATAGCAATAATAATAAAGGCCTAAAGAAATGGGAGCAGCCGGCAGGAGTACCAATGACTCTCTTGAGGTAGCCAAATGCCTCGTCACTCTGCGAAATTTATCTGAAATCTCGAGGATATCGTCGCTGGAGTAACTCTGACAGCGTTAAGCTGGACATGCTGTAGCATTTCGCTTCTGCAGGACTGGCCGCAATACGTATTAAAGAGAGGAAAGATTCAAAGAAGGGAGAGCAGCTGGCAGCCGTAACTATGACTATCTTAAGTTAGCCAAATGCCTCGTCACTCTGCGAAATTTGTTTGAAAACTCGAGGATATCGTCGTTGAAGAATCTCAGACAACGTTAAGGTGGACATGTTACAGCACTTCGCTTCTGCATGGACTGGCCGCAGTAGGAATTAAAGAGAGGAAGGGTTTAAAGAAAGGGGAGCAGCTTGCAGCAGGAACATTGACTCTGTTAAGGTACCAAATGCCTCGTCATCCGACGAAGTACATTTGCTAACTCGAGAAACTCGTAGTGGGAGTAACTGTAACGGCGTTAAGGTGGACATACAGTGACATATCGGTTCTGTAGGACTGGCCATAGCAAGAATGATAAAGGCCTAAAGAGATGGGAGCAGCCGGCAGGAGTAACTATGACTCTCTTGAGGTAGCCAAATGCCTCGTCAGTCTGCGAAATTTATTTGAAAACTCGATAATATCGTCTTTGGAGTAACTCAGACAACGTTAAGGTGGACATGTTGTAGCATTTCGATCCTGCAGGTCTGACCGCAGTACGAATTAAAGAGAGGAAAAATTAAAAGAAGGGGGTGCAGCCGGCTGCAATAACTATGACTCTCTTAAGGTAGCCAAATGCCTCGTCACTCTGTGTAATTTATTTGAAAATCGAGGATATCGTCGTTGGAGTAACTTAGACAACGTTAGGGTGGACATGTTGCAGCATTTCGCTTCTGCATGGACTGGCCGCAGTACGAATTAAAGAGAGGAAAGGTTCAAAGAAAGGGGAGCAGCTGGCAGCAGAAACTATGACTCTCTTAAGGTAGTCAAATGCCGCGTCACTCTGCGAAATTTATTTTAAAACTCGAGGAAATCGTCGTTGGAGTAACTCAGACAACGTCAAGGTGGACATGTTGCAGCATATCGCTTCTGCATGGACTGGCCACAGTACGAATTAATGAGAGGAAAGTTTCTAAGAAAGGGGAGCAGCTGGCAGCGGGAACTATGAATTTTTTAAGGTAGCCAAATGCCTCGTCATCTGGTGAAGTACATTTGCTAACTCGAGAAACTCGTAGTGGGAGTTACTGTGACGACGTTAAGGTGGACATACAGTGGCATATCGATTTTGTAGGACTGGCCATAAATTGATATATAAAGAGCTAAAGAAATGTCAGCAGCCGGCAGGAGAAACTATGACTCTTAAGGTAGCCAAATACCTCGTCACTCTACAATATTTATTTCAGAACGCGAGGATATCGTCGTTGGAGTAACGCAGACAACTTTACGTCGGACATGCTGTAGCTTTTCGCTTCTGTAGGACTGGCCGCAATACGAATTAAAGAGAGGAAAGATTGAAAGGAAGGGGACCATCTGGCTGCAGTAACTATGACTCTCTTAATGTAGCCAAATGCCTCGTCACTCCGCGAAATTCATTTGAAAACTCGTGGATATCGTCGTTTGAGTAACTCAGACACATCAAGGTGGACATGTTACAGCATTTCTCTTCCGCTTGGACATTCCGCAGTACGAATTAAAGAGTGGAAAGATTCAAAGGAAGGGGAGCATCTGGCTGCAGTAACTGTGACTCTCTTAAGGTAGCCAAAAGCATCGTCATCCGGCGAAGTACATTTGCTAACTCAAGAAACTCGCAGTGGGAGTAACTCTGACAACGTTAAGGTGGGCCTACAGTGGCATATCGGTTCTGCAGGACTGGCCATAGCAAGAATAATACAGGCCTAAGGAAATGGGAGCAGACGGAAGGACTAACTATGACTCTCTTGAGGTAGCCAAATGCCTCGTTAGTCTGCGAAATTTATTTGAAAACTCGAGGATATCGTCTTTGGAGTAACTCAGCCAACGTCAAGGTGGACATGTTGTAGCATTTCGATCCTGCAGGTCTGGCCGCAGTACGAATTAAAGAGAGGAAAAATTAAAAGAAGGTGGTGCAGCTGGCAGCAATAACTATGACTCTCTTAAGGTAGCCAAATACCTCGTCAGTCTGCGAAACTTATTTTGAAACTCGAGGACATAGTCGTTGGAGTAACTAAGACAACGTCAAGGTGGACATGTTACAGCATATCGCTTCTTCATGGACTGGCCACAGTACGAATTAAAGAGAGGAAAGATTCAAAGAAAGTGGAGCACCTGGCAGCAGGAACTATGACTCTCTGAAGGTAGCTAATTGCCTCGTCATCCAGTGAAGTACATTTGCTAACTCGAGACACTCGTAGTGGGAGTAACTGTGACGACGTTCAGGTGGGCCTACAGTGGCATATCGTTTCTGTAGGACTGGCCATAGCAAGAATAATACAGGCCTAAGGAAATGGGAGCAGACGGAAGGACTAACTATGACTCTCTTAAGGTAGCCAAATGCCTCGTCACTCTGTGAAATTTATTTGAAAATCGAGGATATCGTCGTTGGAGTAACTCAGACATTGTTAGGGTGGACATGTTGCAGCATTTCGCTTCTGCATGGACAGGCCGCAGTACGAATTAAAGAGAGGAAAGATTCAAGGAAAGGGGAGCAGCTGGCAGCAGGAACTATGACTCTCTTAAGGTAGCCAAATGCCGCATCACTCTGCTAAATTTATTTTAAAACTCGAGGAAATCGTCGTTGGAGTAACTCAGACAACGTCAAGGTGGACATGTTGCAGCATATCGCTCTTGCATGGACTGGCCGCAGTACGAATTAAAGAGAGTAAAGGTTCTAAAAAAGGGGAGCAGCTGGCAGCAGGAACTATGACTCTCATAGGAAAGCCAAATGCCACGTCATCCGGTGAAGTACATTTGCTTACTAGAGAAACTCGTAGTGTGAGTAACTGTGACGTCGTTAAGGTGGACATACAGTGGCATATCGGTTCTGTAGGACTGGCCATAGCAAGATTGATAAAGGCCTAAAGAAGTGGGAGCAGCCGGCAGGAGTAACTAAGACTCTCTTAAGGTGCCAAATGCCTTGTTACTCTGCGAAATTTATTTGAAAACTCGAGGATATCATCGTTGGAGTAAGTCAGCCAACGTTAAGGTTGACATGTTGCAGCATATCGCTTCTGCATGGATTGGCCGCATTACGAATTAAAGAGAGGAAAGTTTCAAAGAAAGGGGAGCAGCTGGCAGCAGGAACTATGACTCTCTTAAGGTAGGCCAA
Source organism: Schistocerca americana (assembly GCF_021461395.2). Taxonomy (NCBI): domain Eukaryota; kingdom Metazoa; phylum Arthropoda; class Insecta; order Orthoptera; family Acrididae; genus Schistocerca; species Schistocerca americana. Next base: position 711,749,782 of record NC_060123.1, read on the forward strand.
TGCCTCGTCACTCTGTGAAATTTATTTGAAAACTCGAGGATACCGTCGATGGAGTAACTCAGACAACCTTAAGGTGGACATGTTGCAGCATTTCGCTTCTGCATGGACTGGCCGCAGTAGGAATTAAAGAGAGGAAAGGTTCAAAGAAAGGGGAGCAGCTTGCAGCAGGAACATTGACTCTGTTAAGGTACCAAATGCCTCGTCATCCGACGAAGTACATTTGCAAACTCGAGAAACTCGTAGTGGGAGTAACTGTGACTGCGTTAAGCTGGACATACAGTGAAATATCGGTTCTGTAGGACTGGCCATAGCAAGAATGATAAAGGCCTAAAGAAATGGGAGCAGCCGGCAGGAGTAACTATGACTCTCTTGAGGTAGCCAAATGCCTCGTCACTCTGCGAAATTTATTTGAAATCTCGAGGATATCGTCGCTGGAGTAACTCTGACAGCGTTAAGCTGGACATGCTGTAGCATTTCGCTTCTGCAGGACTGGCCGCAATACGTATTAAAGAGAGGAAAGATTCAAAGAAGGGAGAGCAGCTGGCAGCCGTAACTATGACTATCTTAAGGTAACCAAATGCCTCGTCAATCTGCGAAATTTATTTGAAAACTCGAGTATATTGTCTTTGGAGTAACTCAGACAACGTTAAGGTGGACATGTTGTAGCATTTCGATCCTGCAGGTCTGGCCGCAGTACGAATTAAAGAGAGGAAAAATTAAAAGAAGGGGACGCAGCTGGCAGCAATAACTATGACTCTCTTAAGGTAGCCAAATGCCTCGTCAGTCTGCGAAATTTATTTTGAAACTCGAGGACATCGTCGTTGGAGTAACTCAGACAACGTCAAGGTGAACATGTTGCAGCATTTCGCTTCTGCATGGACTGGCCAAAGTACGAAATAATGGGAGGAAAGTTTCTAAGAAAGGGGAGCAGCTGGCAGCGGGAACTATGAATTTTTTAAGCTAGCCAAATGCCTCGTCATCCGGTGAAGTACATTTGCTAACTCGAGAAACTCGTAGTGGGAGTTACTGTGACGACGTTAAGGTGGACATACAGTGGCATATCGATTTTGTAGGACTGGCCATAAATTGATATATAAAGAGCTAAAGAAATGTCAGCAGCCATAAGGAGAAACTATGACTCTTAAGGTAGCCAAATTCCTCGTCACTCTACAATATTTATTTCAAAACGCGAGGATATCGTCGTTGGAGTAACTCAGACAACTTTACATCGGACATGCTGTAGCTTTTCGCTTCTGTAGGACTGGCCGCAATACGAATTAAAGAGAGGAAAGATTGAAAGGAAGGGGAGCATCTGGCTGCAGTAACTATGACTCTCTTAATGTAGCCAAATGCCTCGTCACTCCGCGAAATTTATTTGAAAACTCGTGGATATCGTCGTTTGAGTAACTCAGACAACGTTAAGGTGGCCATGTTACAGCATTTCTCTTCCGCTTGGACATTCCGCAGTACGAATTAAAGAGTGGAAAGATTCAAAGGAAGGGGAGCATCTGGCTGCAGTAACTGTGACTCTCTTAAGGTAGCGAAAAGCATCGTCATCCGGCGAAGTACATTTGCTAACTCAAGAAACTCGCAGTGGGAGTAACTGTGACGACGTTAAGGTGGACATACAGTGGCATATCGGCTCTGTAGGACTGGCCATAGCAAGAATGATAAAGGCCTAAAGAAATGGGAGCAGCCGGCAGGAGTAACTATGACTCTCTTAAGGTAGCCAAAAGCCTCGTCACTCTGCGAAATTTATTAGAAAACGCGAGGATATCGTCGTTGGAGTAACTCAGACAACGTTAGAGTGGACATGTTGCAGTATTTCGCTTCTGCGTGGACTGGCCGAATTACGAATTAAAGAGAGGAAAGTTTCAAAGAAAGGGGAGCAGCTGGCAGCAGGAACTATGACTCTCTTAAGGTAGACAAATGCCTCGTCGCTCTGTGAAATTTATTTGAAAACTCGAGGATACCGTCGATGGAGTAGCTCAGACAACCTTAAGGTGGACATGTTGCAGCTTTTCGCTTCTGCATGGACTGGCCACAGTAGGAATTAAAGAGAGCAAAGGTTCAAGGAAAGGGGAGCAGCTTGCAGCAGGAACTATGACTCTCATAAGAAAGCCAAATGCCACGTCATCCGGTGAAGTACATTTGCTTACTAGAGAAACTCGTAGTGTGAGTAACTGTGACGTTGTTAAGGTGGACATACAGTGGCATTTCGGTTCTGTAGGACTGGCCATAGCAAGAATGATGAAGGCCTAAAGAAATGGGAGCAGCCGGCAGGAGTAACTATGACTTTCTTAAGGTAGCCAAAAGCCACGTCACCCTGCGAAATTTATTTGAAAATCGAGGATATCGTCGTTTGAGTAACTCAGACAACGTTAAGGTGGACATGTTACAGCATTTCTCTTCCGCTTGGACATTCCGCAGTACGAATTAAAGAGTGGAAAGGTTCAAAGGAAGGGGAGCATCTGGCTGCAGTAACTGTGACTCTCTTAAGGTAGCCAAAAGCATCGTCATCCGGCGAAGTACATTTGCTAACTCAAGAAACTCGCAGTGGGAGTAACTCTGACAACGTTAAGGTGGGCCTACAGTGGCATATCGGTTCTGCAGGACTGGCCATAGCAAGAATAATACAGGCCTAAGGAAATGGGAGCAGACGGAAGGACTAACTATGACTCTCTTGAGGTAGCCAAATGCCTCGTTAGTCTGCGAAATTTATTTGAAAACTCGAGGATATCGTCTTTGGAGTAACTCAGCCAACGTCAAGGTGGACATGTTGTAGCATTTCGATCCTGCAGGTCTGGCCGCAGTACGAATTAAAGAGAGGAAAAATTAAAAGAAGGTGGTGCAGCTGGCAGCAATAACTATGACTCTCTTAAGGTAGCCAAATACCTCGTCAGTCTGCGAAACTTATTTTGAAACTCGAGGACATAGTCGTTGGAGTAACTAAGACAACGTCAAGGTGGACATGTTACAGCATATCGCTTCTTCATGGACTGGCCACAGTACGAATTAAAGAGAGGAAAGATTCAAAGAAAGTGGAGCACCTGGCAGCAGGAACTATGACTCTCTGAAGGTAGCTAATTGCCTCGTCATCCAGTGAAGTACATTTGCTAACTCGAGACACTCGTAGTGGGAGTAACTGTGACGACGTTCAGGTGGGCCTACAGTGGCATATCGTTTCTGTAGGACTGGCCATAGCAAGAATAATACAGGCCTAAGGAAATGGGAGCAGACGGAAGGACTAACTATGACTCTCTTAAGGTAGCCAAATGCCTCGTCACTCTGTGAAATTTATTTGAAAATCGAGGATATCGTCGTTGGAGTAACTCAGACATTGTTAGGGTGGACATGTTGCAGCATTTCGCTTCTGCATGGACAGGCCGCAGTACGAATTAAAGAGAGGAAAGATTCAAGGAAAGGGGAGCAGCTGGCAGCAGGAACTATGACTCTCTTAAGGTAGCCAAATGCCGCATCACTCTGCTAAATTTATTTTAAAACTCGAGGAAATCGTCGTTGGAGTAACTCAGACAACGTCAAGGTGGACATGTTGCAGCATATCGCTCTTGCATGGACTGGCCGCAGTACGAATTAAAGAGAGTAAAGGTTCTAAAAAAGGGGAGCAGCTGGCAGCAGGAACTATGACTCTCATAGGAAAGCCAAATGCCACGTCATCCGGTGAAGTACATTTGCTTACTAGAGAAACTCGTAGTGTGAGTAACTGTGACGTCGTTAAGGTGGACATACAGTGGCATATCGGTTCTGTAGGACTGGCCATAGCAAGATTGATAAAGGCCTAAAGAAGTGGGAGCAGCCGGCAGGAGTAACTAAGACTCTCTTAAGGTGCCAAATGCCTTGTTACTCTGCGAAATTTATTTGAAAACTCGAGGATATCATCGTTGGAGTAAGTCAGCCAACGTTAAGGTTGACATGTTGCAGCATATCGCTTCTGCATGGATTGGCCGCATTACGAATTAAAGAGAGGAAAGTTTCAAAGAAAGGGGAGCAGCTGGCAGCAGGAACTATGACTCTCTTAAGGTAGGCCAATGCCTCGTCACTCTGTGAAATTTATTTGAAAACTCGAGGATACCGTCGATGGAGTAACTCAGACAACCTTAAGGTGGACATGTTGCAGCATTTCGCTTCTGCATGGACTGGCCGCAGTAGGAATTAAAGAGAGGAAAGGTTCAAAGAAAGGGGAGCAGCTTGCAGCAGGAACATTGACTCTGTTAAGGTACCAAATGCCTCGTCATCCGACGAAGTACATTTGCAAACTCGAGAAACTCGTAGTGGGAGTAACTGTGACTGCGTTAAGCTGGACATACAGTGAAATATCGGTTCTGTAGGACTGGCCATAGCAAGAATGATAAAGGCCTAAAGAAATGGGAGCAGCCGGCAGGAGTAACTATGACTCTCTTGAGGTAGCCAAATGCCTCGTCACTCTGCGAAATTTATTTGAAATCTCGAGGATATCGTCGCTGGAGTAACTCTGACAGCGTTAAGCTGGACATGCTGTAGCATTTCGCTTCTGCAGGACTGGCCGCAATACGTATTAAAGAGAGGAAAGATTCAAAGAAGGGAGAGCAGCTGGCAGCCGTAACTATGACTATCTTAAGGTAACCAAATGCCTCGTCAATCTGCGAAATTTATTTGAAAACTCGAGTATATTGTCTTTGGAGTAACTCAGACAACGTTAAGGTGGACATGTTGTAGCATTTCGATCCTGCAGGTCTGGCCGCAGTACGAATTAAAGAGAGGAAAAATTAAAAGAAGGGGACGCAGCTGGCAGCAATAACTATGACTCTCTTAAGGTAGCCAAATGCCTCGTCAGTCTGCGAAATTTATTTTGAAACTCGAGGACATCGTCGTTGGAGTAACTCAGACAACGTCAAGGTGAACATGTTGCAGCATTTCGCTTCTGCATGGACTGGCCAAAGTACGAAATAATGGGAGGAAAGTTTCTAAGAAAGGGGAGCAGCTGGCAGCGGGAACTATGAATTTTTTAAGCTAGCCAAATGCCTCGTCATCCGGTGAAGTACATTTGCTAACTCGAGAAACTCGTAGTGGGAGTTACTGTGACGACGTTAAGGTGGACATACAGTGGCATATCGATTTTGTAGGACTGGCCATAAATTGATATATAAAGAGCTAAAGAAATGTCAGCAGCCATAAGGAGAAACTATGACTCTTAAGGTAGCCAAATTCCTCGTCACTCTACAATATTTATTTCAAAACGCGAGGATATCGTCGTTGGAGTAACTCAGACAACTTTACATCGGACATGCTGTAGCTTTTCGCTTCTGTAGGACTGGCCGCAATACGAATTAAAGAGAGGAAAGATTGAAAGGAAGGGGAGCATCTGGCTGCAGTAACTATGACTCTCTTAATGTAGCCAAATGCCTCGTCACTCCGCGAAATTTATTTGAAAACTCGTGGATATCGTCGTTTGAGTAACTCAGACAACGTTAAGGTGGCCATGTTACAGCATTTCTCTTCCGCTTGGACATTCCGCAGTACGAATTAAAGAGTGGAAAGATTCAAAGGAAGGGGAGCATCTGGCTGCAGTAACTGTGACTCTCTTAAGGTAGCGAAAAGCATCGTCATCCGGCGAAGTACATTTGCTAACTCAAGAAACTCGCAGTGGGAGTAACTGTGACGACGTTAAGGTGGACATACAGTGGCATATCGGCTCTGTAGGACTGGCCATAGCAAGAATGATAAAGGCCTAAAGAAATGGGAGCAGCCGGCAGGAGTAACTATGACTCTCTTAAGGTAGCCAAAAGCCTCGTCACTCTGCGAAATTTATTAGAAAACGCGAGGATATCGTCGTTGGAGTAACTCAGACAACGTTAGAGTGGACATGTTGCAGTATTTCGCTTCTGCGTGGACTGGCCGAATTACGAATTAAAGAGAGGAAAGTTTCAAAGAAAGGGGAGCAGCTGGCAGCAGGAACTATGACTCTCTTAAGGTAGACAAATGCCTCGTCGCTCTGTGAAATTTATTTGAAAACTCGAGGATACCGTCGATGGAGTAGCTCAGACAACCTTAAGGTGGACATGTTGCAGCTTTTCGCTTCTGCATGGACTGGCCACAGTAGGAATTAAAGAGAGCAAAGGTTCAAGGAAAGGGGAGCAGCTTGCAGCAGGAACTATGACTCTCATAAGAAAGCCAAATGCCACGTCATCCGGTGAAGTACATTTGCTTACTAGAGAAACTCGTAGTGTGAGTAACTGTGACGTTGTTAAGGTGGACATACAGTGGCATTTCGGTTCTGTAGGACTGGCCATAGCAAGAATGATGAAGGCCTAAAGAAATGGGAGCAGCCGGCAGGAGTAACTATGACTTTCTTAAGGTAGCCAAAAGCCACGTCACCCTGCGAAATTTATTTGAAAATCGAGGATATCGTCGTTTGAGTAACTCAGACAACGTTAAGGTGGACATGTTACAGCATTTCTCTTCCGCTTGGACATTCCGCAGTACGAATTAAAGAGTGGAAAGGTTCAAAGGAAGGGGAGCATCTGGCTGCAGTAACTGTGACTCTCTTAAGGTAGCCAAAAGCATCGTCATCCGGCGAAGTACATTTGCTAACTCAAGAAACTCTCAGTGGGAGTAACTGTGACGACGTTAAGGTGGACATACAGTGGCATTTCGGTTCTGTAGGACTGGCCATAGCAAGATTGATAAAGGCCTAAAGAACTGGGAGCAGCCGGCAGGAGTATCTATGACTCTCTTAAGGTAGCCAAAAGCCTCGTCACTCTGCGAAATTTATTAGAAAACGCGAGGATATCGTCGTTGGAGTAACTCAGACAACATTAGAGTGGACATGTTGCAGAATTTCGCTTCTGCATGGAATGGCCGCAGTACGAATTAAAGAGTGGAAAGATACAAAGAAAGTGGAGCAGCTGGCAGCACGAATTATGACTCTCTTAAGGTAGCCAAATGCCTCGTCACTCTGTGAAATTTATTTGAAAACTCGAGGATACCGTCGATGGAGTAACTCAGACAACCTTAAGGTGGACATGTTGCAGCATTTCGCTTCTGCATGCACTGGCCGCAGTAGGAATTAAAGAGAGGAAAGGTTCAAAGAAAGGGGAGCAGCTTCCAGCAGGAACAATGACTCTGTTAAGGTACCAAATGCCTCGTCATCCAACGAAGTACATTTGCTAACTCGAGAAACTCGTAGTGGGAGTAACTGTGAATGCGTTAAGGTGGACATACAGTGACATATCGGTTCTGTAGGACTGGCCATAGCAATAATAATAAAGGCCTAAAGAAATGGGAGCAGCCGGCAGGAGTAACTATGACTCTCTTGAGGTAGCCAAATGCCTCGTCACTCTGCGAAATTTATCTGAAATCTCGAGGATATCGTCGCTGGAGTAACTCTGACAGCGTTAAGCTGGACATGCTGTAGCATTTCGCTTCTGCAGGACTGGCCGCAATACGTATTAAAGAGAGGAAAGATTCAAAGAAGGGAGAGCAGCTGGCAGCCGTAACTATGACTATCTTAAGTTAGCCAAATGCCTCGTCACTCTGCGAAATTTGTTTGAAAACTCGAGGATACCGTCGTTGAAGAAACTCAGACAACGTTAAGGTGGACATGTTACAGCACTTCGCTTCTGCATGGACTGGCCGCAGTAGGAATTAAAGAGAGGAAGGGTTTAAAGAAAGGGGAGCAGCTTGCAGCAGGAACATTGACTCTGTTAAGGTACCAAATGCCTCGTCATCCGACGAAGTACATTTGCTAACTCGAGAAACTCGTAGTGGGAGTAACTGTAACGGCGTTAAGGTGGACATACAGTGACATATCGGTTCTGTAGGACTGGCCATAGCAAGAATGATAAAGGCCTAAAGAGATGGGAGCAGCCGGCAGGAGTAACTATGACTCTCTTGAGGTAGCCAAATGCCTCGTCAGTCTGCGAAATTTATTTGAAAACTCGATAATATCGTCTTTGGAGTAACTCAGACAACGTTAAGGTGGACATGTTGTAGCATTTCGATCCTGCAGGTCTGGCCGCAGTACGAATTAAAGAGAGGAAAAATTAAAAGAAGAGGGTGCAGCCGGCTGCAATAACTATGACTCTCTTAAGGTAGCCAAATGCCTCGTCACTCTGTGTAATTTATTTGAAAATCGAGGATATCGTCGTTGGAGTAACTTAGACAACGTTAGGGTGGACATGTTGCAGCATTTCGCTTCTGCATGGACTGGCCGCAGTACGAATTAAAGAGAGGAAAGGTTCAAAGAAAGGGGAGCAGCTGGCAGCAGGAACTATGACTCTCTTAAGGTAGTCAAATGCCGCGTCACTCTGCGAAATTTATTTTAAAACTCGAGGAAATCGTCGTTGGAGTAACTCAGACAACGTCAAGGTGGACATGTTGCAGCATATCGCTTCTGCATGGACTGGCCACAGTACGAATTAATGAGAGGAAAGTTTCTAAGAAAGGGGAGCACCTGGCAGAGGGAACTATGAATTTTTTAAGGTAGCCAAATGCCTCGTCATCTGGCGAAGTACATTTGCTAACTCGAGAAACTCGTAGTGGGAGTTACTGTGACGACGTTAAGGTGGACATACAGTGGCATATCGATTTTGTAGGACTGGCCATAAATTGATATATAAAGGGCTAAAGAAATGTCAGCAGCCGGCAGGTGAAACTATGACTCTTAAGGTAGCCAAATACCTCGTCACTCTACAATATTTATTTCAGAACGCGAGGATAACGTCGTTGGAGTAACGCAGACAACTTTACGTCGGACATGCTGTAGCTTTTCGCTTCTGTAGGACTGGCCGCAATACGAATTAAAGAGAGGAAAGATTGAAAGGAAGGGGACCATCTGGCTGCAGTAACTATGACTCTCTTAATGTAGCCAAATGCCTCGTCACTCCGCGAAATTTATTTGAAAACTCGTGGATATCGTCGTTTGAGTAACTCAGACACATCAAGGTGGACATGTTACAGCACTTCTCTTCCGCTTGGACATTCCGCAGTACGAATTAAAGAGTGGAAAGATTCAAAGGAAGGGGAGCATCTGGCTGCAGTAACTGTGACCCTCTTAAGGTAGCCAAAAGCATCGTCATCCGGCGAAGTACATTTGCTAACTCAAGAAACTCGCAGTGGGAGTAACTGTGACAACGTTAAGGTGGGCCTACAGTGGCATATCGGTTCTGTAGGACTGGCCATAGCAAGAATGATAAAGGCCTAAAGAGATGGGAGCAGCCGGCAGGAGTAACTATGACTCTCTTAAGGTAGCCAAATGCCTCGTCACTCTGTGAAATTTATTTGAAAATCGAAGATATCGTCGTTGGAGTAACTCAGACAACGTCAACGTGGACATGTTGCAGCATATCGCTTCTGCATGGACTGGCCGCAGTACGAGTTAAAGAGAGGAAAGATTCTAAGAAGGGAGCAGCTGGCAGCAGGAACTATGACTCTCATAGGAAAGCCAGATGCCACGTCATCCGGTGAAGTACATTTGCTTACTAGAGAAACTCGTAGTGTGAGTAACTGTGACGTCGTTAAGGTGGACATACAGTGGCATATCGGTTCTGTAGGACTGGCCATAGAAAGAATGATAAAGGCCTAAAGAGATGGGAGCAGCCGGCAGGAGTAACTATGACTCTCTTGAGGTAGCCAAATGCCTCGTTAGTCTGCGAAATTTATTTGAAAACTCGAGGATATCGTCTTTGGAGTAACTCAGACAACGTCAAGGTGGACATGTTGTAGCATTTCGATCCTGCAGGTCTGGCCGCAGTACGAATTAAAGAGAGGAAAAATTAAAAGAAGGTGGTGCAGCTGGCAGCAATAACTATGACTCTCTTAAGGTAGCCAAATGCCTCGTCAGTCTGCGAAACTTATTTTGAAACTCGAGGACATAGTCGTTGGAGTAACTAAGACAACGTCAAGGTGGACATGTTGCAGCATTTCGCTTCTGCATGGACTGGCCGCAGTAGGAATTAAAGAGAGGAAATGTTCAAAGAAAGGGGAGCAGCTTGCAGCAGGAATATTGACTCTGTTAAGGTACCAAATGCCTCGTCATCCGACGAAGTACATTTGCTAACTCGAGAAACGCGTAGTGGGAGTAACTGTAACGGCGTTAAGGTGGACATACAGTGACGTATCGGTTCTGTAGGACTGGCCATAGCAAGAATGATAAAGGCCTAAAGAAATGGAAGCAGCCGGCAGCCGAAACTATGAATCTCTTAAGGTAGCCAAATGCCTCGTCACTCTGGGAAATTTAATTGACAACTCGAGGATATTGTCGTTGAAGTAACTGACGACGTTCAGGTGGACATGCTGTAGCGTCTCGCTTCTGCAGGACTAGCCGCAATACGAATTAAAGAGGGGAAACATTCAAAGAAGGGAGAAGCTGGCAGCAGGAACTATGACTCTCTGAAGATAGCCAAATGCCTCGTCACTCTGCGAAATTTATTAGAAAACTCGAGGATATCGTCGTTGGAGCAACTCAGACAACGTTAGGGTGGACATGTTGCAGCATTTCGCTTCTGCATGGACTGGCCGCAGTACGAATTAAAGAGAGGAAAGATTCCAAGAAAGGGGAGCAGCTGGCAGCAGCAACTATGACTCTCTTAAGGTAGCCAAATGCCTCGTCACTCTGCGAAATTTATTTTAAAACTCGAGGACATCGTCGTTGGAGTAACTCCAACAACGTCAAGGTGGACATGTTGCAGCATATCGCTTCTGCATGGACTGGCCGCAGTACGAATTAAAGAGTGGAAAGATTCTAAGAAAGGGGAGCAGCTGGCAGCAGAAACAATAACTCTCTTAAGGTAGGCAAATGCCTCGTCATCTTTCGAAGTACTTTTGCTAATTTGAGAAACTCGTAGTGGGAGTTACTGTGACGACGTTAAGGTGGACATACAGTGGCATATCGATTTTGTGAGACTGGCGATAAATTGATATATAAAGAGCTAAAGCAATGTCAGTTCGGCAGGAGAAACTATGACTCTCTTAAGGTAGCCAAATGCCTCGTCACTCTGCAATATTTATTTCAAAACTCGAGGATATCGTCGTTTGAGTAACTCAGACAACCTTACGTCGGACATGCTGTAGCTTTTCGCGTCCGTACGACTGGCCGCAATACGAATTAAAGAGAGGAAAGGTTGAAAGGAAGGGGAGCATCTGGCTGCAGTAACTATGACTCTCTTAATGTACCCAGATGCCTCGTCATCTGACGAAGTACAATTGCTAACTCAAGAAACTCGTTGTGGGAGTAACTGTGACGACGTTATGGTGGACATACAGAGGCATATCGGTTCTGTAGGACTGGCCATTGCAAGAATGATAAAGGCCTAAAGAAATGGAGCAGCCGGCATTAATAACCATGACTCTCTTAAGGAAGCCAAATGCCTCGTCACTCTTGGAAATTTATTTGACAACTCGAGGATATCGTCGTTGGAGTAATTCAGACAACTTTATGGTGGACATGTTGCAGTATTTCGCTTCTGCATGGACTGGCTGCAGTAGGAATTAAAGAGAGGAAAGATTCAAAGAAAGGGGAGCAGGTGGCTGCAGGAACTATGATTCTCTTAAGGTAGCCAAATGCCTCGTCACTCTGCAATATTTATTTCAAAACTCGAGGATATCGTCGTTGGAGTAACTCAGACAACTTTACGTCGGACATGCTGTAGCTTTTCGCTTCTATAGGACTGGCCGCAATACGAATTAAAGAGAGAAATGATTGAAAGGAAGGGGAGCATCTGGCTAAAGTAACTATGACTCTCTTAATGTAGCCAAATGCCTCGTCACTCCGCGAAATTTATTTCAAACTCGTGGATATCTTCGTTTGAGTAACTCAGACAACGTTAAGGTGGACATGTTACAGCATTTCTCTTCTGCTTGGACATTCCGCAGTACGAATTAAAGAGTGGAAAGGTTCAAAGGAAGGGGACCATCTGGCTGCAGTAACTGTGACTCTCTTAAGGTAGCCAAAAGCATCGTCATTCGGCGAAGTACACTTTCTAACTCAAGAAAGTCGCAGTGGGAGTAACTGTGACGACGTTAAGGTGGACATACAGTGGCATATCGGTTCTGTAGGACTGCCTATAGCAAGAATGATAAAGGCCTAAAGAAATGGGAGCAGCCGGAAGGAGTAACTATGACTCTCTTAAGGTGCCAAATGCCTTGCCACTCTGCGAAATTTATTTGAAAACTCGAGGATATCATCGTTGGAGAAAGTCAGCCAACGTTAAGGTTGACATGTTGGAGCATATCGCCTCTGCATGGATTGGCCGCAGTAGGAATTAAAGAGAGGAAAGGTTCAAAGAAAGGGGAGCTGCTTGCAGCAGGAACAATGACTCTGTTAAGGTACCAAATGCCTCGTCATCCGACGAAGTACATTTGCTAACTCGAGAAACTCGTTGTGGGAGTAACTGTGACGGCGTTAAGGTGGACATACAGTGACATATCGTTTCTGTAGGACTGGCCATAGCAAGATTAATACAGGCCTAAGGAAATGGGAGCAGACGGAAGGACTAACAATGACTCTCTTAAGGTAGCCAAATGCCTCGTCACTCTGCGAAATTTATTTGAAAACTCGTGGATATCGTCGTTTGAGTAACTCAGACAACGTTAAGGTGGACATGTTACAGCATTACTCTTCCGCTTGGACATTCTGCAGTACGAATTAAAGAGTGGAAAGATTCAAAGGAAGGGGAGCATCTGGCTGCAGTAAATATGACTCTCTTAAGGTAGCCAAATGCATCGTCAACCGGCGAAGTACATTTGCTAACTCGAGAAACTCGTAGTGGGAGTAACTGTGACGGCGTTAAGGTGGACATACAGTGACATGTCGGTTCTGTAGGACTGGCCATAGCTAGAATGATAAAGGCCTAAAGAAATGGGAGCAGCCGGCAGGAGTATCTATGACTCTCTTGAGGTAGCCAAATGCCTCGTCACTCCGCGAAATTTATTTGAATACTCGAGGATATCCTCGTTGAAGTAACTCAGACAACGTTAAGGTGGAAATGTTGCAGCATTTCGCTTCTGCAGGTCTGGCCGCAGTACGAATTACAGTGTGGAAAGATTAAAGGAAGGGGGAGCAGCTGCCAGCAGTAACTATGACTCTCTCAAGGTAGGCAAATGACTCGTCGCTCTGCAAAATTTATTTGAAATCTCGATAATATTGTCTTTGGAATACCTCAGGCAACGTTAAGGTGGACATGTTGTAGCATTTCGATCCTGCCGGTCTGGCCGCAGTACGAATTAAAGAGAGGAAAAATTAAAAGAAGGGGGTGCAGCTGGCAGCAATAACTATGAATCTCTTAAGGTAGCCAAATGCCTCGTCAGTCTGCGAAATTTATTTTAAAATTCGAGGACATAGTCGTTGGAGTAACTAAGACAACGTCAAGGTGGACATGTTGCAGCATATCGCTTCTGCATGGACTGGCCACAGAACGAATTAAAGAGAGGAAAGATTCAAAGAAAGTGGAGCAGCTGGCAGCGGGAACTATGACTCTCTGAAGGTAGCCAATTGCCACGGCATCCGATGAAGTACATTTGCTAACTCGAGAAACTCGTAGTGGGAGTAACTGTGACGACGTTCGGGTGGACATACAGGAACATATCGGTTCTGTAGGACTGGCCATAGCTAGAATGATAAAGGCCTAAAGAAATGTCAGCAGCCGGCAGGAGAAACTATGACTCTCTTAAGGTAGCCAAATGCCTCGTCACTCTGCAAAATTTATTTCAAAACTCGAGGATATCGACGTTGGAGTAACTCAGACAACGTCAAGGTGGACATGATGCAGCATATCGCTTCTGCATGGACTGGCCACAGTACGAATTAAAGAGAGGAAAGATTCGAAGAAAGGGGAGCAGCTGGCAGCAGGAACTATGCCTCTCTTAAGGTAGCCGAATGGCTCGTCATCCGGTGAAGAACAATTGCTAACTAGAGAAACTCGCAGTGTGAGTAACTGTGACGTCGTTAATGTGGACATACAGTGGAATATCGGTTCTGCAGGACTGGCCATAGCAAGAATGATAAAGGCCTAAAGAAATCTGAGCAGCCGGCAAGAGTAACTATGACTCTCTTAAGGTAGCCAAATGTCTCGTCACTCTGCAAAATTTATTTGAAAACTCGAGGATATCGTCGGTGGAGTAACTCAGACAACTATACGTCGGACATGCTGTAGCATTTCGCTTCTGCATGACTGGCCGCAATACGAATTAAAGAGAGGAAAGATTCAAAGAAGGGGTAGCAGCTGGCAGCAGTAGCTATGACTCTCTTAGGGTAGCCAAATGCCTCGTCACTCTGCGAAATTTATTTGAAAACTCGAAGATATCGTCGTTGGAGTAACTCCGACAACGTCAAGGTGGACATGTTGCAGCATATCGCTTCTGCATGGACTGGACGCAGTACGAATTAAAGAGTGGAAAGATTCTAAGAAAGGGAAGCAGCTGGCAGTAGGAACTATGACTCTCTTAAGGTAGCCAAATGCCTCGTCATCTGGCGAAGTACTTTTGCCAATTTGAGAAACTCGTAGTGGGAGATACTGTGACGACGTTAAGGTGGACATACAGTGGCATATCGATTTTGTAAGACTGGCCATAAATTGATATATAAAGGGCTAAAGGAATGTCAGCAGCCGGCAGGAGAAACTATGACTCTCTTAAGGTAGCCAAATGCCTGGTCGCTCTGGGAAATTTATTTGACAACGCGAGGATATCGTCGTTGTTGTAACTCTGACAACATTATGGTGGACATGCTGTAGAATTTCGCATCTGCAGGACTGGCCCCAATACGAATTAAAGAGAGGAAAGATTCAAAGAAGGGGGGAGCAGCTGGCAGAAGTAACACCGACTCTCTTAAAGTAGCCAAATGCCTCGTCACTCTGCGAAATTTATTTGAAAACTCGAGGATATCGTCGTTGGAGTAACTCAGACAACGTCAAGGTGGACATGATGCAGCATATCGCTTCTGCATGGACTGGCCGCAGTACGAATTAAAGAGAGGAAATATTCTAAGAAAGGGGAGCAGCTGGCAGCAGGAACTATGACTCTCATAGGAAAGCCAGATGCCACGTCATCCGGTGAAGTACATTTGCTTACTAGAGAAACTCGTAGTGTGAGTAACTGTGACGTCGTTAAGGTGGACATACAGTGGCATATCGGTTCTGTATCACTGGCCATAGAAAGAATGATAAAGGCCTAAAGAGATGGGAGCAGCCGGCAGGAGTAACTATGACTCTCTTGAGGTAGCCAAATGCCTCGTTAGTCTGCGAAATTTATTTGAAAACTCGAGGATATCGTCTTTGGAGTAACTCAGACAACGTCAAGGTGGACATGTTGTAGCATTTCGATCCTGCAGGTCTGGCCGCAGTACGAATTAAAGAGAGGAAAAATTAAAAGAAGGTGGTGCAGCTGGCAGCAATAACTATGACTCTCTTAAGGTAGCCAAATGCCTCGTCAGTCTGCGAAACTTATTTTGAAACTCGAGGACATAGTCGTTGGAGTAACTAAGACAACGTCAAGGTGGACATGTTGCAGCATTTCGCTTCTGCATGGACTGGCCGCAGTAGGAATTAAAGAGAGGAAAGGTTCAAAGAAAGGGGAGCAGCTTGCAGCAGGAATATTGACTCTGTTAAGGTACCAAATGCCTCGTCATCCGACGAAGTACATTTGCTAACTCGAGAAACGCGTAGTGGGAGTAACTGTAACGGCGTTAAGGTGGACATACAGTGACGTATCGGTTCTGTAGGACTGGCCATAGCAAGAATGATAAAGGCCTAAAGAAATGGAAGCAGCCGGCAGCCGAAACTATGAATCTCTTAAGGTAGCCAAATGCCTCGTCACTCTGGGAAATTTAATTGACAACTCGAGGATATTGTCGTTGAAGTAACTCAGACGACGTTCAGGTGGACATGCTGTAGCGTCTCGCTTCTGCAGGACTAGCCGCAATACGAATTAAAGAGGGGAAACATTCAAAGAAGGGAGAAGCTGGCAGCAGGAACTATGACTCTCTGAAGATAGCCAAATGCCTCGTCACTCTGCGAAATTTATTAGAAAACTCGAGGATATCGTCGTTGGAGCAACTCAGACAACGTTAGGGTGGACATGTTGCAGCGTTTCGCTTCTGCATGGACTGGCCGCAGTACGAATTAAAGAGAGGAAAGATTCCAAGAAAGGGGAGCAGCTGGCAGCAGCAACTATGACTCTCTTAAGGTAGCCAAATGCCTCGTCACTCTGCAATATTTATTTGAAAACTCGAGGATATCGTCGTTTGAGTAACTCAGACAACCTTACGTCGGACATGCTGTAGCTTTTCGCGTCCGTACGACTGGCCGCAATACGAATTAAAGAGAGGAAAGGTTGAAAGGAAGGGGAGCATCTGGCTGCAGTAACTGTGACTCTCTTAAGGTAGCCAAAAGCATCGTCATCCGGCTAAGTACATTTGCTAACTCAAGAAACTCTCAGTGGGAGTAACTGTGACGACGTTAAGGTGGACATACAGTGGCATTTCGGTTCTGTAGGACTGGCCATAGCAAGATTGATAAAGGCCTATGAACTGGGAGCAGCCGGCAGGAGTATCTATGACTCTCTTAAGGTAGCCAAAAGCCTCGTCACTCTGCGAAATTTATTAGAAAACGCGAGGATATCGTCGTTGGAGTAACTCAGACAACATTAGAGTGGACATGTTGCAGAATTTCGCTTCTGCATGGAATGGCCGCAGTACGAATTAAAGAGTGGAAAGATACAAAGAAAGTGGAGCAGCTGGCAGCAGGAATTATGACTCTCTTAAGGTAGCCAAATGCCTCGTCACTCTGTGAAATTTATTTGAAAACTCGAGGATACCGTCGATGGAGTAACTCAGACAACCTTAAGGTGGACATGTTGCAGCATTTCGCTTCTGCATGCACTGGCCACAGTAGGAATTAAAGAGAGGAAAGGTTCAAAGAAAGGGGAGCAGCTTCCAGCAGGAACAATGACTCTGTTAAGGTACCAAATGCCTCGTCATCCAACGAAGTACATTTGCTAACTCGAGAAACTCGTAGTGGGAGTAACTGTGAATGCGTTAAGGTGGACATACAGTGACATATCGGTTCTGTAGGACTGGCCATAGCAATAATAATAAAGGCCTAAAGAAATGGGAGCAGCCGGCAGGAGTAACTATGACTCTCTTGAGGTAGCCAAATGCCTCGTCACTCTGCGAAATTTATCTGAAATCTCGAGGATATCGTCGCTGGAGTAACTCTGTCAGCGTTAAGCTGGACATGCTGTAGCATTTCGCTTCTGCAGGACTGGCCGCAATACGTATTAAAGAGAGGAAAGATTCAAAGAAGGGAGAGCAGCTGGCAGCCGTAACTATGACTATCTTAAGTTAGCCAAATGCCTCGTCACTCTGCGAAATTTGTTTGAAAACTCGAGGATATCGTCGTTGAAGAAACTCAGACAACGTTAAGGTGGACATGTTACAGCACTTCGCTTCTGCATGGACTGGCCGCAGTAGGAATTAAAGAGAGGAAGGGTTTAAAGAAAGGGGAGCAGCTTGCAGCAGGAACATTGACTCTGTTAAGGTACCAAATGCCTCGTCATCCGACGAAGTACATTTGCTAACTCGAGAAACTCGTAGTGGGAGTAACTGTAACGGCGTTAAGGTGGACATACAGTGACATATCGGTTCTGTAGGACTGGCCATAGCAAGAATGATAAAGGCCTAAAGAGATGGGAGCAGCCGGCAGGAGTAACTATGACTCTCTTGAGGTAGCCAAATGCCTCGTCAGTCTGCGAAATTTATTTGAAAACTCGATAATATCGTCTTTGGAGTAACTCAGACAACGTTAAGGTGGACATGTTGTAGCATTTCGATCCTGCAGGTCTGGCCGCAGTACGAATTAAAGAGAGGAAAAATTAAAAGAAGAGGGTGCAGCCGGCTGCAATAACTATGACTCTCTTAAGGTAGCCAAATGCCTCGTCACTCTGTGTAATTTATTTGAAAATCGAGGATATCGTCGTTGGAGTAACTTAGACAACGTTAGGGTGGACATGTTGCAGCATTTCGCTTCTGCATGGACTGGCCGCAGTACGAATTAAAGAGAGGAAAGATTCAAAGAAAGGGGAGCAGCTGGCAGCAGGAACTATGACTCTCTTAAGGTAGTCAAATGCCGCGTCACTCTGCGAAATTTATTTTAAAACTCGAGGATATCGTCGTTGGAGTAACTCAGACAACGTCAAGGTGGACATGATGCAGCATATCGCTTCTGCATGGACTGGCCGCAGTACGAATTAAAGAGAGGAAATATTCTAAGAAAGGGGAGCAGCTGGCAGCAGGAACTATGACTCTCATAGGAAAGCCAGATGCCACGTCATCCGGTGAAGTACATTTGCTTACTAGAGAAACTCGTAGTGTGAGTAACTGTGACGTCGTTAAGGTGGACATACAGTGGCATATCGGTTCTGTATCACTGGCCATAGAAAGAATGATAAAGGCCTAAAGAGATGGGAGCAGCCGGCAGGAGTAACTATGACTCTCTTGAGGTAGCCAAATGCCTCGTTAGTCTGCGAAATTTATTTGAAAACTCGAGGATATCGTCTTTGGAGTAACTCAGACAACGTCAAGGTGGACATGTTGTAGCATTTCGATCCTGCAGGTCTGGCCGCAGTACGAATTAAAGAGAGGAAAAATTAAAAGAAGGTGGTGCAGCTGGCAGCAATAACTATGACTCTCTTAAGGTAGCCAAATGCCTCGTCAGTCTGCGAAACTTATTTTGAAACTCGAGGACATAGTCGTTGGAGTAACTAAGACAACGTCAAGGTGGACATGTTGCAGCATTTCGCTTCTGCATGGACTGGCCGCAGTAGGAATTAAAGAGAGGAAAGGTTCAAAGAAAGGGGAGCAGCTTGCAGCAGGAATATTGACTCTGTTAAGGTACCAAATGCCTCGTCATCCGACGAAGTACATTTGCTAACTCGAGAAACGCGTAGTGGGAGTAACTGTAACGGCGTTAAGGTGGACATACAGTGACGTATCGGTTCTGTAGGACTGGCCATAGCAAGAATGATAAAGGCCTAAAGAAATGGAAGCAGCCGGCAGCCGAAACTATGAATCTCTTAAGGTAGCCAAATGCCTCGTCACTCTGGGAAATTTAATTGACAACTCGAGGATATTGTCGTTGAAGTAACTCAGACGACGTTCAGGTGGACATGCTGTAGCGTCTCGCTTCTGCAGGACTAGCCGCAATACGAATTAAAGAGGGGAAACATTCAAAGAAGGGAGAAGCTGGCAGCAGGAACTATGACTCTCTGAAGATAGCCAAATGCCTCGTCACTCTGCGAAATTTATTAGAAAACTCGAGGATATCGTCGTTGGAGCAACTCAGACAACGTTAGGGTGGACATGTTGCAGCATTTCGCTTCTGCATGGACTGGCCGCAGTACGAATTAAAGAGAGGAAAGATTCCAAGAAAGGGGAGCAGCTGGCAGCAGCAACTATGACTCTCTTAAGGTAGCCAAATGCCTCGTCACTCTGCGAAATTTATTTTAAAACTCGAGGACATCGTCGTTGGAGTAACTCCAACAACGTCAAGGTGGACATGTTGCAGCATATCGCTTCTGCATGGACTGGCCGCAGTACGAATTAAAGAGTGGAAAGATTCTAAGAAAGGGGAGCAGCTGGCAGCAGAAACAATAACTCTCTTAAGGTAGGCAAATGCCTCGTCATCTTTCGAAGTACTTTTGCTAATTTGAGAAACTCGTAGTGGGAGTTACTGTGACGACGTTAAGGTGGACATACAGTGGCATATCGATTTTGTGAGACTGGCGATAAATTGATATATAAAGAGCTAAAGCAATGTCAGTTCGGCAGGAGAAACTATGACTCTCTTAAGGTAGCCAAATGCCTCGTCACTCTGCAATATTTATTTCAAAACTCGAGGATATCGTCGTTTGAGTAACTCAGACAACCTTACGTCGGACATGCTGTAGCTTTTCGCGTCCGTACGACTGGCCGCAATACGAATTAAAGAGAGGAAAGGTTGAAAGGAAGGGGAGCATCTGGCTGCAGTAACTATGACTCTCTTAATGTAGCCAGATGCCTCGTCATCTGACGAAGTACAATTGCTAACTCAAGAAACTCGTTGTGGGAGTAACTGTGACGACGTTATGGTGGACATACAGAGGCATATCGGTTCTGTAGGACTGGCCATTGCAAGAATGATAAAGGCCTAAAGAAATGGAGCAGCCGGCATTAATAACCATGACTCTCTTAAGGAAGCCAAATGCCTCGTCACTCTTGGAAATTTATTTGACAACTCGAGGATATCGTCGTTGGAGTAATTCAGACAACTTTATGGTGGACATGTTGCAGTATTTCGCTTCTGCATGGACTGGCTGCAGTAGGAATTAAAGAGAGGAAAGATTCAAAGAAAGGGGAGCAGGTGGCTGCAGGAACTATGATTCTCTTAAGGTAGCCAAATGCCTCGTCACTCTGCAATATTTATTTCAAAACTCGAGGATATCGTCGTTGGAGTAACTCAGACAACTTTACGTCGGACATGCTGTAGCTTTTCGCTTCTATAGGACTGGCCGCAATACGAATTAAAGAGAGAAATGATTGAAAGGAAGGGGAGCATCTGGCTAAAGTAACTATGACTCTCTTAATGTAGCCAAATGCCTCGTCACTCCGCGAAATTTATTTGAAAACTCGTGGATATCTTCGTTTGAGTAACTCAGACAACGTTAAGGTGGACATGTTACAGCATTTCTCTTCTGCTTGGACATTCCGCAGTACGAATTAAAGAGTGGAAAGGTTCAAAGGAAGGGGACCATCTGGCTGCAGTAACTGTGACTCTCTTAAGGTAGCCAAAAGCATCGTCATTCGGCGAAGTACACTTGCTAACTCAAGAAAGTCGCAGTGGGAGTAACTGTGACGACGTTAAGGTGGACATACAGTGGCATATCGGTTCTGTAGGACTGCCTATAGCAAGAATGATAAAGGCCTAAAGAAATGGGAGCAGCCGGAAGGAGTAACTATGACTCTCTTAAGGTGCCAAATGCCTTGCCACTCTGCGAAATTTATTTGAAAACTCGAGGATATCATCGTTGGAGAAAGTCAGCCAACGTTAAGGTTGACATGTTGGAGCATATCGCCTCTGCATGGACTGGCCGCAGTAGGAATTAAAGAGAGGAAAGGTTCAAAGAAAGGGGAGCTGCTTGCAGCAGGAACAATGACTCTGTTAAGGTACCAAATGCCTCGTCATCCGACGAAGTACATTTGCTAACTCGAGAAACTCGTTGTGGGAGTAACTGTGACGGCGTTAAGGTGGACATACAGTGACATATCGTTTCTGTAGGACTGGCCATAGCAAGATTAATACAGGCCTAAGGAAATGGGAGCAGACGGAAGGACTAACAATGACTCTCTTAAGGTAGCCAAATGCCTCGTCACTCTGCGAAATTTATTTGAAAACTCGTGGATATCGTCGTTTGAGTAACTCAGACAACGTTAAGGTGGACATGTTACAGCATTACTCTTCCGCTTGGACATTCTGCAGTACGAATTAAAGAGTGGAAAGATTCAAAGGAAGGGGAGCATCTGGCTGCAGTAACTATGACTCTCTTAAGGTAGCCAAATGCATCGTCAACCGGCGAAGTACATTTGCTAACTCGAGAAACTCGTAGTGGGAGTAACTGTGACGGCGTTAAGGTGGACATACAGTGACATGTCGGTTCTGTAGGACTGGCCATAGCTAGAATGATAAAGGCCTAAAGAAATGGGAGCAGCCGGCAGGAGTATCTATGACTCTCTTGAGGTAGCCAAATGCCTCGTCACTCCGCGAAATTTATTTGAATACTCGAGGATATCCTCGTTGAAGTAACTCAGACAACGTTAAGGTGGAAATGTTGCAGCATTTCGCTTCTGCAGGTCTGGCCGCAGTACGAATTACAGTGTGGAAAGATTAAAGGAAGGGGGAGCAGCTGCCAGCAGTAACTATGACTCTCTCAAGGTAGGCAAATGACTCGTCACTCTGCAAAATTTATTTGAAATCTCGATAATATTGTCTTTGGAATACCTCAGGCAACGTTAAGGTGGACATGTTGTAGCATTTCGATCCTGCCGGTCTGGCCGCAGTACGAATTAAAGAGAGGAAAAATTAAAAGAAGGGGGTGCAGCTGACAGCAATAACTATGAATCTTTTAAGGTAGCCAAATGCCTCGTCACTCTGTGTAATTTATTTGAAAATCGAGGATATCGTCGTTGGAG
The DNA here is from genome assembly GCF_021461395.2 of Schistocerca americana. Classification (NCBI taxonomy): domain Eukaryota; kingdom Metazoa; phylum Arthropoda; class Insecta; order Orthoptera; family Acrididae; genus Schistocerca; species Schistocerca americana. The sequence continues at coordinate 711,771,998 of NC_060123.1, forward strand.
TAACTCCGACAACGTCAAGGTGGACATGTTGCAGCATATCGCTTCTGCATGGACTGGACGCAGTACGAATTAAAGAGTGGAAAGATTCTAAGAAAGGGAAGCAGCTGGCAGTAGGAACTATGACTCTCTTAAGGTAGCCAAATGCCTCGTCATCTGGCGAAGTACTTTTGCCAATTTGAGAAACTCGTAGTGGGAGATACTGTGACGACGTTAAGGTGGACATACAGGAACATATCGGTTCTGTAGGACTGGCCATAGCTAGAATGATAAAGGCCTAAAGAAATGTCAGCAGCCGGCAGGAGAAACTATGACTCTCTTAAGGTAGCCAAATGCCTCGTCACTCTGCAAAATTTATTTCAAAACTCGAGGATATCGACGTTGGAGTAACTCAGACAACGTCAAGGTGGACATGATGCAGCATATCGCTTCTGCATGGACTGGCCACAGTACGAATTAAAGAGAGGAAAGATTCGAAGAAAGGGGAGCAGCTGGCAGCAGGAACTATGCCTCTCTTAAGGTAGCCGAATGGCTCGTCATCCGGTGAAGAACAATTGCTAACTAGAGAAACTCGCAGTGTGAGTAACTGTGACGTCGTTAATGTGGACATACAGTGGAATATCGGTTCTGCAGGACTGGCCATAGCAAGAATGATAAAGGCCTAAAGAAATCTGAGCAGCCGGCAAGAGTAACTATGACTCTCTTAAGGTAGCCAAATGTCTCGTCACTCTGCAAAATTTATTTGAAAACTCGAGGATATCGTCGGTGGAGTAACTCAGACAACTATACGTCGGACATGCTGTAGCATTTCGCTTCTGCATGACTGGCCGCAATACGAATTAAAGAGAGGAAAGATTCAAAGAAGGGGTAGCAGCTGGCAGCAGTAGCTATGACTCTCTTAGGGTAGCCAAATGCCTCGTCACTCTGCGAAATTTATTTGAAAACTCGAGGATATCGTCGTTGGAGTAACTCCGACAACGTCAAGGTGGACATGTTGCAGCATATCGCTTCTGCATGGACTGGACGCAGTACGAATTAAAGAGTGGAAAGATTCTAAGAAAGGGATGCAGCTGGCAGTAGGAACTATGACTCTCTTAAGGTAGCCAAATGCCTCGTCATCTGGCGAAGTACTTTTGCCAATTTGAGAAACTCGTAGTGGGAGATACTGTGACGACGTTAAGGTGGACATACAGTGGCATATCGATTTTGTAAGACTGGCCATAAATTGATATATAAAGGGCTAAAGGAATGTCAGCAGCCGGCAGGAGAAACTATGACTCTCTTAAGGTAGCCAAATGCCTGGTCGCTCTGGGAAATTTATTTGACAACGCGAGGATATCGTCGTTGTTGTAACTCTGACAACATTATGGTGGACATGCTGTAGAATTTCGCATCTGCAGGACTGGCCCCAATACGAATTAAAGAGAGGAAAGATTCAAAGAAGGGGGGAGCAGCTGGCAGAAGTAACACCGACTCTCTTAAAGTAGCCAAATGCCTCGTCACTCTGCGAAATTTATTTGAAAACTCGAGGATATCGTCGTTGGAGTAACTCAGACAACGTCAAGGTGGACATGATGCAGCATATCGCTTCTGCATGGACTGGCCGCAGTACGAATTAAAGAGAGGAAATATTCTAAGAAAGGGGAGCAGCTGGCAGCAGGAACTATGACTCTCTTATGGTAGCCGATTGCCTCGTCATCCGGTAAAGTACAATTGCTTACTAGAGAAACTTGTAGTGTGAGTAACTGTGACGTCGTTGAGGTGGACATACAGTGGCATATCGGTTCTACAGGACTGGCCATAGCAAGATTGATAAAGGCCTAAAGAAGTGGGAGCAGCCGGCAGGAGTAACTAAGACTCTCTTAAGGTGCCAAATGCCTTGTTACTCTGCGAAATTTATTTGAAAACTCGAGGATATCATCGTTGGAGTAAGTCAGCCAACGTTAAGGTTGACATGTTGCAGCATATCGCTTCTGCGTGGATTGGCCGCATTACGAATTAAAGAGAGGAAAGTTTCAAAGAAAGGGGAGCAGCTGGCAGCAGGAACTATGACTCTCTTAAGGTAGGCCAATGCCTCGTCACTCTGTGAAATTTATTTGAAAACTCGAGGATACCGTCGATGGAGTAACTCAGACAACCTTAAGGTGGACATGTTGCAGCATTTCGCTTCTGCATGGACTGGCCGCAGTAGGAATTAAAGAGAGGAAAGGTTCAAAGAAAGGGGAGCAGCTGGCAGCAGGAACTATGACTCTCATAGGAAAGCCAGATGCCACGTCATCCGGTGAAGTACATTTGCTTACTAGAGAAACTCGTAGTGTGAGTAACTGTGACGTCGTTAAGGTGGACATACAGTGGCATATCGGTTCTGTAGGACTGGCCATAGAAAGAGAGATAAAGGCCTAAAGAGATGGGAGCAGCCGGCAGGAGTAACTATGACTCTCTTGAGGTAGCCAAATGCCTCGTTAGTCTGCGAAATTTATTTGAAAACTCGAGGATATCGTCTTTGGAGTAACTCAGACAACGTCAAGGTGGACATGTTGTAGCATTTCGATCCTGCAGGTCTGGCCGCAGTACGAATAAAAGAGAGGAAAAATTAAAAGAAGGTGGTGCAGCTGGCAGCAATAACTATGACTCTCTTAAGGTAGCCAAATGCCTCGTCAGTCTGCGAAACTTATTTTGAAACTCGAGGACATAGTCGTTGGAGTAACTAAGACAACGTTAGGGTGGACATGTTGCAGCATTTCGCTTCTGCATGGACTGGCCGCAGTAGGAATTAAAGAGAGGAAAGGTTCAAAGAAAGGGGAGCAGCTTGCAGCAGGAACATTGACTCTGTTAAGGTACCAAATGCCTCGTCATCCGACGAAGTACATTTGCTAACTCGAGAAACGCGTAGTGGGAGTAACTGTAACGGCGTTAAGGTGGACATACAGTGACGTATCGGTTCTGTAGGACTGGCCATAGCAAGAATGATAAAGGCCTAAAGAAATGGAAGCAGCCGGCAGCCGAAACTATGAATCTCTTAAGGTAGCCAAATGCCTCGTCACTCTGGGAAATTTATTTGACAACTCGAGGATATTGTCGTTGAAGTAACTCAGACGACGTTCAGGTGGACATGCTGTAGCGTCTCGCTTCTGCAGGACTAGCCGCAATACGAATTAAAGAGGGGAAACATTCAAAGAAGGGAGAAGCTGGCAGCAGGAACTATGCCTCTCTGAAGATAGCCAAATGCCTCGTCACTCTGCGAAATTTATTAGAAAACTCGAGGATATCGTCGTTGGAGCAACTCAGACAACGTTAGGGTGGACATGTTGCAGCATTTCGCTTCTGCATGGACTGGCCGCAGTACGAATTAAAGAGAGGAAAGATTCCAAGAAAGGGGAGCAGCTGGCAGCAGCAACTATGACTCTCTTAAGGTAGCCAAATGCCTCGTCACTCTGCGAAATTTATTTTAAAACTCGAGGACATCGTCGTTGGAGTAACTCCAACAACGTCAAGGTGGACATGTTGCAGCATATCGCTTCTGCATGGACTGGCCGCAGTACGAATTAAAGAGTGGAAAGATTCTAAGAAAGGGGAGCAGCTGGCAGCAGAAACAATAACTCTCTTAAGGTAGGCAAATGCCTCGTCATCTATCGAAGTACTTTTGCTAATTTGAGAAACTCGTAGTGGGAGTTACTGTGACGACGTTAAGGTGGACATACAGTGGCATATCGATTTTGTGAGACTGGCGATAAATTGATATATAAAGAGCTAAAGAAATGTCAGTTCGGCAGGAGAAACTATGACTCTCTTAAGGTAGCCAAATGCCTCGTCACTCTGCAATATTTACTTCAAAACTCGAGGATATCGTCGTTTGAGTAACTCAGACAACCTTACGTCGGACATGCTGTAGCTTTTCGCGTCCGTACGACTGGCCGCAATACGAATTAAAGAGAGGAAAGGTTGAAAGGAAGGGGAGCATCTGGCTGCAGTAACTATGACTCTCTTAATGTAGCCAGATGCCTCGTCATCTGACGAAGTACAATTGCTAACTCAAGAAACTCGTTGTGGGAGTAACTGTGACGACGTTATGGTGGACATACAGAGGCATATCGGTTCTGTAGGACTGGCCATTGCAAGAATGACAAAGGCCTAAAGAAATGGAGCAGCCGGCATTAATAACCATGACTCTCTTAAGGAAGCCAAATGCCTCGTCACTCTTGGAAATTTATTTGACAACTCGAGGATATCGTCGTTGGAGTAATTCAGACAACTTTATGGTGGACATGTTGCAGTATTTCGCTTCTGCATGGACTGGCTGCAGTAGGAATTAAAGAGAGGAAAGATTCAAAGAAAGGGGAGCAGGTGGCTGCAGGAACTATGATTCTCTTAAGGTAGCCAAATGCCTCGTCACTCTGCAATATTTATTTCAAAACTCGAGGATATCGTCGTTGGAGTAACTCAGACAACTTTACGTCGGACATGCTGTAGCTTTTCGCTTCTATAGGACTGGCCGCAATACGAATTAAAGAGAGAAATGATTGAAAGGAAGGGGAGCATCTGGCTAAAGTAACTATGACTCTCTTAATGTAGCCAAATGCCTCGTCACTCCGCGAAATTTATTTGAAAACTCGTGGATATCTTCGTTTGAGTAACTCAGACAACGTTAAGGTGGACATGTTACAGCATTTCTCTTCTGCTTGGACATTCCGCAGTACGAATTAAAGAGTGGAAAGGTTCAAAGGAAGGGGACCATCTGGCTGCAGTAACTGTGACTCTCTTAAGGTAGCCAAAAGCATCGTCATTCGGCGAAGTACACTTGCTAACTCAAGAAAGTCGCAGTGGGAGTAACTGTGACGACGTTAAGGTGGACATACAGTGGCATATCGGTTCTGTAGGACTGCCTATAGCAAGAATGATAAAGGCCTAAAGAAATGGGAGCAGCCGGAAGGAGTAACTATGACTCTCTTAAGGTGCCAAATGCCTTGCCACTCTGCGAAATTTATTTGAAAACTCGAGGATATCATCGTTGGAGAAAGTCAGCCAACGTTAAGGTTGACATGTTGGAGCATATCGCCTCTGCATGGACTGGCCGCAGTAGGAATTAAAGAGAGGAAAGGTTCAAAGAAAGGGGAGCTGCTTGCAGCAGGAACAATGACTCTGTTAAGGTACCAAATGCCTCGTCATCCGACGAAGTACATTTGCTAACTCGAGAAACTCGTTGTGGGAGTAACTGTGACGGCGTTAAGGTGGACATACAGTGACATATCGTTTCTGTAGGACTGGCCATAGCAAGATTAATACAGGCCTAAGGAAATGGGAGCAGACGGAAGGACTAACAATGACTCTCTTAAGGTAGCCAAATGCCTCGTCACTCTGCGAAATTTATTTGAAAACTCGTGGATATCGTCGTTTGAGTAACTCAGACAACGTTAAGGTGGACATGTTACAGCATTACTCTTCCGCTTGGACATTCTGCAGTACGAATCAAAGAGTGGAAAGATTCAAAGGAAGGGGAGCATCTGGCTGCAGTAACTATGACTCTCTTAAGGTAGCCAAATGCATCGTCAACCGGCGAAGTACATTTGCTAACTCGAGAAACTCGTAGTGGGAGTAACTGTGACGGCGTTAAGGTGGACATACAGTGACATGTCGGTTCTGTAGGACTGGCCATAGCTAGAATGATAAAGGCCTAAAGAAATGGGAGCAGCCGGCAGGAGTATCTATGACTCTCTTGAGGTAGCCAAATGCCTCGTCACTCCGCGAAATTTATTTGAATACTCGAGGATATCCTCGTTGAAGTAACTCAGACAACGTTAAGGTGGAAATGTTGCAGCATTTCGCTTCTGCAGGGCTGGCCGCAGTACGAATTACAGTGTGGAAAGATTAAAGGAAGGGGGAGCAGCTGCCAGCAGTAACTATGACTCTCTCAAGGTAGGCAAATGACTCGTCACTCTGCAAAATTTATTTGAAATCTCGATAATATTGTCTTTGGAATACCTCAGGCAACGTTAAGGTGGACATGTTGTAGCATTTCGATCCTGCCGGTCTGGCCGCAGTACGAATTAAAGAGAGGAAAAATTAAAAGAAGGGGGTGCAGCTGACAGCAATAACTATGAATCTCTTAAGGTAGCCAAATGCCTCGTCACTCTGTGTAATTTATTTGAAAATCGAGGATATCGTCGTTGGAGTAACTCCGACAACGTCAAGGTGGACATGTTGCAGCATATCGCTTCTGCATGGACTGGACGCAGTACGAATTAAAGAGTGGAAAGATTCTAAGAAAGGGAAGCAGCTGGCAGTAGGAACTATGACTCTCTTAAGGTAGCCAAATGCCTCGTCATCTGGCGAAGTACTTTTGCCAATTTGAGAAACTCGTAGTGGGAGATACTGTGACGACGTTAAGGTGGACATACAGTGGCATATCGATTTTGTAAGACTGGCCATAAATTGATATATAAAGGGCTAAAGGAATGTCAGCAGCCGGCAGGAGAAACTATGACTCTCTTAAGGTAGCCAAATGCCTGGTCGCTCTGGGAAATTTATTTGACAACGCGAGGATATCGTCGTTGTTGTAACTCTGACAACATTATGGTGGACATGCTGTAGAATTTCGCATCTGCAGGACTGGCCCCAATACGAATTAAAGAGAGGAAAGATTCAAAGAAGGGGGGAGCAGCTGGCAGAAGTAACACCGACTCTCTTAAAGTAGCCAAATGCCTCGTCACTCTGCGAAATTTATTTGAAAACTCGAGGATATCGTCGTTGGAGTAACTCAGACAACGTCAAGGTGGACATGATGCAGCATATCGCTTCTGCATGGACTGGCCGCAGTACGAAATAAAGAGAGGAAATATTCTAAGAAAGGGGAGCAGCTGGCAGCAGGAACTATGACTCTCTTATGGTAGCCGATTGCCTCGTCATCCGGTAAAGTACAATTGCTTACTAGAGAAACTTGTAGTGTGAGTAACTGTGACGTCGTTGAGGTGGACATACAGTGGCATATCGGTTCTACAGGACTGGCCATAGCAAGAATGCTGAAGGCCTAAAGAAATGGGAGCAGCCGGCAGGAGTATCTATGACTCTCTTAATTTAGCCAAATGCCTTGTCACTCTGCGAAATTTATTTGAAAACTCGAGGATATCGTCGTTGGAGTAACTCAGACAACGTTAGGGTGGACATGTTGCAGCATTTCGCTTCTGCATGGACTGGCCGCAGTACGATTTAAAGAGTGGAAAGATTCAAAGGAAGGGGAGCATCTGGCTGCAGTAACTATGACTCTCTTAAGGTAGCCAAAAGCATCGTCAACCGGCGAAGTACATTTGCTAACTCGAGAAACTCGTAGTGGGAGTAACTGTGACGGCGTTAAGGTGGACGTACAGTGTCATGTCGGTTCTGTAGGACTGGCCATAGCTAGAATGATAAAGGCCTAAAGAAATGGGAGCAGCCGGCAGGAGTATCTATGACTCTCTTGAGGTAGCCAAATGCCTCGTCACTCTGCGAAATTTATTTGAAAACTCGAGGATATTCTCGTTGAAGTAATTCAGACAACGTTAAGGTGGACATGTTGCAGCATTTCGCTTCTGCAGGTCTGGCCGCAAAACGAATTAAAGTGTGGAAAGATTAAAAGAAGGGGGAGCAGCTGCCAGCAGTAACTATGACTCTCTTGAGGTAGCCAAATGCCTCGTCACTCCGCGAAATTTATTTGAAAACTCGAGGATATCGACGTTGGAGTAACTCAGACAACGCTCAGGTGGACATGCTGTAGCATTTCGCTTCTGCAGGACTGGCCGCAATACGAATGAAAGAGGGGAAAGATTCAAAGACGGGGGAGCAGCCGGCAGCAGTAACAATGACTCTCTTAAGGTAGCCAAATGCCTCGTCACTCTGCGAAATTTATTTGAAAACTCGTGGATATCGTCGTTTGAGTAACTCAGACAACGTTAAGGTGGACATGTTACAGCATTACTCCTCCGCTTGGACATTCTGCAGTACGAATTAAAGAGTGGAAAGATTCAAAGGAAGGGGAGCATCTGGCTGCAGTAACTATGACTCTCTTAAGGTAGCCAAATGCATCGTCAACCGGCGAATACATTTGCTAACTCGAGAAACTCGTAGTGGGAGTAACTGTGACGGCGTTAAGGTGGACATACAGTGATATGTCGGTTCTGTAGGACTGGCCATAGCTAGAATGATAAAGGCCTAAAGAAATGGGAGCAGCCGGCAGGAGTATCTATGACTCTCTTGAGGTAGCCAAATGCCTCGTCACTCCGCGAAATTTATTTGAAAACTCGAGGATATCCTCGTTGAAGTAACTCAGACAACGTTAAGGTGGACATGTTGCAGCATTTCGCTTCTGCAGGTCTGGCCGCAGTACGAATTAAAGTGTGGAAAGATTAAAAGAAGGGGGAGCAGCTGCCAGCAGTAACTATGACTCTCTCAAGGTAGGCAAATGACTCGTCACTCTGCAAAATTTATTTGAAAACTCGATAATATTGTCTTTGGAATAACTCAGGCAACGTTAAGGTGGACATGTTGTAGCATTTCGATCCTGCAGGTCTGGCCGCAGTACGAATTAAAGAGAGGAAAAATTAAAAGAAGGGGGTGCAGCTGGCAGCAATAACTATGAATCTCTTAAGGTAGCCAAATGCCTCGTCAGTCTGCGAAATTTATTTTAAAACTCGAGGACTTCGTCGTTGGAGTAACTCAGACAACGTCAAGGTGGACATGTTGCAGCATATCGCTTCTGCATGGACTGGCCACAGACAACGTCAAGGTGGACATGTTGCAGCATATCGCTTCTGCATGGACTGGCCACAGAACGAATTAAAGAGAGGAAAGATTCAAAGAAAGTGGAGCAGCTGGCAGCGGGAACTATGACTGTCTGAAGGTAGCCAATTGCCACGGCATCCGATGAAGTACATTTGCTAAATCGAGAAACTCGTAGTGGGAGTAACTGTGACGACGTTCGGGTGGACATACAGGGACATATCGGTTCTGTAGGACTGGCCATAGCTAGAATGATAAAGGCCTAAAGAAATGTCAGCAGCCGGCAGGAGAAACTATGACTCTCTTAAGGTAGCCAAATGCCTCGTCACTCTGCAAAATTTATTTCAAAACTCGAGGATATCGACGTTGGAGTAACTCAGACAACGTCAAGGTGGACATGATGCAGCATATCGCTTCTGCATGGACTGGCCACAGTACGAATTAAAGAGAGGAAAGATTCTAAGAAAGGGGAGCAGCTGGCAGCAGGAACTATGCCTCTCTTAAGTTAGCCGAATGGCTCGTCATCCGGTGAAGAACAATTGCTAACTAGAGAAACTCGTAGTGTGAGTAACTGTGACGTCGTTAAGGTGGACATACAGTGGAATATCGGTTCAGCAGGACTGGCCATAGCAAGAATGATGAAGGCCTAAAGAAATCTGAGCAGCCGGCAAGAGTAACTATGTCTCTCTTAAGGTAGCCAAATGTCTCGTCACTCTGCAAAATTTATTTGAAAACTCGAGGATATCGTCGGTGGAGTAACTCAGACAACTTTACGTCGGACATGCTGTAGCATTTCGCTTCTGCATGACTGGCCGCAATACGAATTAAAGAGAGGAAAGATTCAAAGAAGGGTTAGCAGCTGGCAGCAGTAGCTATGACTCTCTTAGGGTAGCCAAATGCCTCGTCACTCTGCGAAATTTATTTGAAAACTCGAGGATATCGTCGTTGGAGTAACTCCGACAACGTCAAGGTGGACATGTTGCAGCATATCGCTTCTGCATGGACTGGACGCAGTACGAATTAAAGAGTGGAAAGATTCTAAGAAAGGGAAGCAGCTGGCAGTTGGAACTATGACTCTCTTAAGGTAGCCAAATGCCTCGTCATCTGGCGAAGTACTTTTGCCAATTTGAGAAACTCGTAGTGGGAGATACTGTGACGACGTTAAGGTGGACATACAGTGGCATACCGATTTTGTAAGACTGGCCATAAATTGATATATAAAGGGCTAAAGAAATGACAGCAGCTGGCAGGAGAAACTATGACTCTGTTAAGGTAGCCAAATGCCTCGTCGCTCTGGGAAATTTATTTGACAACGCGAGGATATCGTCGTTGTTGTAACTCTGACAACATTATGGTGGACATGCTGTAGCATTTCGCATCTGCAGGACTGGCCGCAATACGAATTAAAGAGAGGAAAGATTCAAAGAAGGGGGGAGCAGCTGGCAGAAGTAACACCGACTCTCTCAAAGTAGCCAAATGCCTCGTCACTCTGCGAAATTTATTTGAAAACTCGAGGATATCGTCGTTGGAGTAACTCAGACAACGTCAAGGTGGACATGATGCAGCATATCGCTTCTGCATGGACTGGCCGCAGTACGAATTAAAGAGAGGAAAGATTCTAAGAAAGGGGAGCAGCTGGCAGCAGGAACTATGACTCTCTTATGGTAGCCGATTGCCTCGTCATCCGGTAAAGTACAATTGCTTACTAGAGAAACTTGTAGTGTGAGTAACTGTGACGTCGTTGAGGTGGACATACAGTGGCATATCGGTTCTACAGGACTGGCCATAGCAAGAATGATGAAGGCCTAAAGAAATGGGAGCAGCCGGCAGGAGTATCTATGACTCTCTTAATTTAGCCAAATGCCTTGTCACTCTGCGAAATTTATTTGAAAACTCGAGGATATCGTCGTTGGGGTAACTCAGACAACGTTAGGGTTAACATGTTGCAACATTTCGCTTCTGCATGGACTGGCCGCAGTACGATTTAAAGAGTGGAAAGATTCAAAGGAAGGGGAGCATCTGGCTGCAGTAACTATGACTCTCTTAAGGTAGCCAAAAGCATCGTCAACCGGCGAAGTACATTTGCTAACTCGAGAAACTCGTAGTGGGAGTAACTGTGACGGCGTTAAGGTGGACATACAGTGTCATGTCGGTTCTGTAGGACTGGCCATAGCTAGAATGATAAAGGCCTAAAGAAATGGGAGCAGCCGGCAGGAGTATCTATGACTCTCTTGAGGTAGCCAAATGCCTCGTCACTCTGCGAAATTTATTTGAATACTCGAGGATATTCTCGTTGAAGTAACTCAGACAACGTTAAGGTGGACATGTTGCAGCATTTCGCTTCTGCAGGTCTGGCCGCAAAACGAATTAAAGTGTGGAAAGATTAAAAGAAGGGGGAGCAGCTGCCAGCAGTAACTATGACTCTCTTAAGGTAGGCAAATGTCTCGTCACTCTGCAAAATTTATTTGAAAACTCGATAATATCGTCTTTGGAACAACTCAGACAACGTTAAGGTGGACATGTTGTAGCATTTCGATCCTGCAGGTCTGGCCGCTGTACGAATTAAAGAGAGGAAAAATTAAAAGAAGGGGGTGCAGCTGGCAGCAATAACTATGAATCTCTTAAGGTAGCCAAATGCCTCGTCAGTCTGCGAAATTTATTTTAAAACTCGAGGACATCGTCGTTGGAGTAACTCAGACAACGTCAAGGTGGACATGTTACAGCATATCGCTTCTGCATGGGCTGGCCACAGAACGAATTAAAGAGAGGAAAGATTCAAAGAAAGTGGAGCATCTGGCAGCGGGAACTATGACTCTCTGAAGGTAGCCAATTGCCACGGCATCCGATGAAGTACATTTGCTAACTCGAGAAACTCGTAGTGGGAGTAACTGTGACGACGTTCAGGTGCACATACAGTGACATATCGGTTGTGTAGGACTGGCCATAGCAAGAATGATAAAGGCATAAAGAAATCTGAGCAGCCGGCAGGAGTAACTATGACTCTCTTAAGGTAGCCAAATGTCTCGTCACTCTGCAAAATTTATTTGAAAACTCGAGGATATCGTCGGTGGAGTAACTCATACAACTTTACGTCGGACATGCTGTAGCATTTCGCTTCTGCAGGACTGGCCGCAATACGAATTAAAGAGAGGATAGATTCAAAGAAGGGGGAGCAGCTGGCAGCAGTAGCTATGACTCTCTTAGGGTAGCCAAATGCCTCGTCACTCTGCGAAATTTATTTGAAAACTCGAGGATATCGTCGTTGGAGTAACTCAGACAACGTTAAGGTGGACATGCTGTAGCATTTCGCTTCTGCTGTCCTGGCCGCAATACGAAATAAAGAGAGGAAAGATTGAAAGGAGGGGGAGCATCTGGCTGCAGTGATTATGACTCTCTTAATGTAGCCAAATGCCTCGTCATCCGACGAAGTACAATTGCTAACCCAAGAAACTCGTTGTGGGAGTAACTGTGACGACGTTAAGGTGGTCATACAGTGGCATATCGGTTCTGTAGGACAGGCCACTGCAAGAATGATAAAGGCCTAAAGAAATGGAAGCAGCCGCAGGTGTAACTATGACTCTCTTAAGGGATCCAAATGCCTCGTCACTCTGGGAAATTTATTTGACAACTCGAGGATATCGTCGTTGAAGTAACTCAGACAACGTTGAGGTGGCCATGCTGTAGCATTTCGCTTCTGCAGGACTGGCCGCAATACAAATTAAAGAGAGGAATGATTCAAAGAAGGGGGAGCAGCTGGCAGCAGTAACTATGACTATCTTAAGGCAGCCAAATGCCACGTCACTCTGCGAAATTTATTTGAAAAGTCGAGGATATCGTCGTTGGAGTAACTCAGACAACATTAAGGTGGACATGCTGTATCATCTCGCATATTGCAGGGCTGGCCGCAATACGAATTAAAGAGAGGAAAGATTCAAAGAAGGGGGTAGCAGCTGGCAGCAGGAACTATGACTCTCTTAAGGTAGCCAAATGCTGCGTCACTCTGCGAAATTTATTTTAAAACTCGAGGAAATCGTCGTTGGAGTAGCTCAGACAACGTCAAGGTGGACATGTTGCAGCATATCGCTTCTGCATGGACTGGCCACAGTACGAATTAATGAGAGGAAAGTTTCTAAGAAAGTGGAGCAGCTGGCAGCAGGAACTATGACTTTTTTAAGGTAGCCAAATGCCTCGTCATCCGGTGAAGTACATTTGCTAACTCGGGAAACTTGTAGTGGGAGTAACTGTGACAACGTTAAGGTGGGCCTACAGTGGCATATCGGTTCTGTAGGACTGGCCATAAGAAGAATAACACAGGCCTAATGAAATGGGAGCAGCCGCCACGACTAACTATGAATCTCTTAAGGTTGCCAAATGCCTTGTCACTCTGTGAAATTTATTAGAAAACTCGAGGATATTGTCGTTGGGGTAACTTAGACACCGTTAAGGTGGTCATGTTGCAGCATTCGCTTCTGCATGGACTGGCTGCAGTACGAATTAAAGAGAGGAAAGGTTCAAAGAAAGGGAAGCAGCTGGCAGCAGGAACTATGACTCTCTTAAGGTAGCCAAATACCTCGTCATCCGGCGAAGTACATTTGCTAACTCGAGAAACTCGTAGTCGGAGTAACTGTGACGACGTTAAGGTGGACGTACAGTGGCATATCGGTTCTGTAGGACTGGGCATAGCTAGTATGATAAAGGGCTAAAGAAATGGGAGCAGCCGGCAAGAGTAACTATGACTCTCTTAAGGTAGCCAAATGCCTTGTCACTCTGCGAAATTTATTTGAAAACTCGATGATATTGTCGTTGGAGTAACTCAGACAACGTTAAGCTGGACATGTTGTAGCATTTCGCCTCCGCAGGTCTAACCGCAGTACGAATTAAAGAGAGGAAAGATTCAAAGAAGGGGGACCAGCTTTCAGCAGTAACTATGACTCTCGTAAGGTAGGCAAATGCCTCGTCACTCTGCAAAATTTAGTTGAAAACTCGAGGATATCGTCGGTGGAGTAACTCACACAACTTTACGTCGGACATGCTGTAGCATTTCGCTTCTGCAGGACTGGCCGCAATACGAAATAAAGAGAGGAAAGATTGAAAGGAAGGGGAGTATCTGGCTGCAGTAACTATGACTCTCTTGATGTAGCCAAATGCCTCGTCATCCGACGAAGTACATTTGCTAACCCAAGAAACTCGTTGTGGGAGTTACTGTGACGACGTTAAGGTGGTCATACAGTGGCATATCGGTTCTGTAGGACTGACCATATCAAGAATGATAAAGGCCTAAAGAAATGGGAGCAGCCGGCAGGAGTAACTATGACTCTCTTAAGGTAGCCAAATGCCTTGTCACTCTGCTAAATTTCTTTGAAAACTCGAGAATATCGTCGTTTTAGTAACTCAGACAACTTTATGATGGACATGCAGTAGCATTTCGCTTCTGCATGGACTGGCCGCAGTACAAATTAAAGAGAGGAAAGATTCAAAGAAAGGGGAGCAGCTGGCAGCACTAACTATGACTCTCTTAAGGCAGGAGGTATTATACCCGGAACCTTTTTCCTTTTCACGTGGGTCTTTAAAGAAATACTTTGAGAAATATATAAACAAATCGCGGTATTGGTATAAGCCTACGCCTCTTCAAGACGTGATTGGCATATTAAGATCTCGACTTCCGGTCAGTATCAGAAATAGAATGCTTTATATTAATGAGCATGACTTTGACGCTTTCATGACTACGCCTGACACTATAGATGTGATCGAGGAAGATGAACATCGGCCAAGAGAACCGGTTATGCAGAGGAGAGCGATTGAGGCGCCAAACGCAAACCGGAACGGAAACGGATTTAATAATTATTATACTAGGAATAGTCAGAGATTCAACGGAAACAATTGCAACGGAAATGGAAATTTCAATAACTGTGCTGCGATGGGCAGATTCACTGACAATCGAAGAGGTCGCAGATACAACCCAATGTTTGGAAATGCAAGAGATTTTCCGAACCAGCAGTCTTCAAATAATAATAATGCGTACAGAAATTCTGACCCTTGATTTGAAGCAAATAACACAACCAGTCATCAACAACAACCAGTCATAACAGAAGTAGTAGATGATTCAAGAGGAAATAATAATCGACATTTAAACTGAAGAGGGCCGCTTTATGCTCCGTAAAGTCGGCCGGGGAATACAAAAGGGGCAAACCTGTTTTAAACGAAATTAATTCCGTGGCAATGTTGAGATATAATGAAGGCGAATTAATGACAGATGAATTGACGAGAGACTTAGAGGCTTGTGTAGTCGAAGATAAAAGGGTTCCTGTGTTTGAGATCATCACAGAAGTGGGAGGAATTTTAACCAATGTAGTATTGGACACAGCTTCATCTACAGACGTAGTATTTGGAACTTTGTTTCGCAGAATTAGAAAAATTAAGAAAATCCCTGTCCTACCAGTACAAAATTGCCGAGTTATAGGTGCAGTGGGGCCAAAATCCCGGAACGTCAAGATACAAACGCTTATAGGGATAAAATTGGGAAATGTTGCTAAACAATGCACATTCCTTGTAGTGGAAAACCTGTTACTAGATTGTATTCTTGGCATTGGAACTCTGCAAGCCTGCAGTTGCAAGTTGGACTTGGTAGAAGGAAAATCGAAGGTCAATTTGTTACACTGATCTTACTGAGAAAGGAGGCAGTGTATGAGCGATATTTCCGTGGTGCTGCTGTGCAGTTGATTTGTGCTGAAAAGAATAATATGTGCCGGTTACCGATAAAGTCAATTCAAGAAGAGGATTTCAGACAAACAGTCGAACAGAAGATTGCTGAGTCAGATTGCCTAACGGATAGTCAGAGGGAACAATTATTCAATATATTAACAGAATATAAGTCAGTTTTCGATGAAAAGCCCGGAATTATTAGAGGATATGTTTGTACATTACAGATTAAGCCCCATAAGGCATTTTGCCGCACACACTATCCCATTCCCTGGCGATTAAAACAACCAGTTCAGGAAGAGATACAAAAAATGTTAAACTGGAATCTTATTGAACCGTCGAACAGCCCATATTGTTCTCCGTTGCTTGTTGTACCAAAGCCAGGAGGAAAAGTTCGATTGGTATTAGATGCAAGGGAAATTAACAAAATTATAGTACCTGTGCGCACACATCCGGAGAACATCGATGAGTTAATACAGAAATTTCAAGATGTATCCTATTTAACCAGTATTGATTTGAGAAGTTCGTTCTGGCAAGTCCAGTTAGACAAGGGCTTAAGAAAATATACTGCTTTTATATATGGAGGGAGAAGCTATCAGTTCAAGGTCGTTCCATTTGGTCTCAATATCAGCTCTGGAGTTTTTATTTCTGCGTTGGACTATGCCCTAGGACCAGAACTACGTAGTCGAATAACAATTTTTGTGGACGATCTATTAATTGCCTCTAAAACTTGGGAGGAACATGTACAACTTATTAGGAGGATTTTTGCTGTGTTCAAACAAACTGGTATAACTGCAAATCTAGAAAAATCCCAATTTTCTCTACAGAGAATTAAATTCTTAGGACATATGATTAATGTAAAAGGCATTCTTCCAACAGAAGCGAAGATTAGTGCGATAAAAAATTTTCCAACTCCAAGAAACAGAAGACAACTGAAAGGCTTTATAGGCTTAGCTTCATGTTTTCGTCGATTTATTAAAACTCAAGCAATGAACTCCGAAGCACTAAACCGGCTCCTGAGGAAAGATGTATCATGGCAATGGTCTAATGATTGTGAAAAGGCTTTCTGTGAAATTAAGGATCAACTGATAAATGCTCCGTTAGTATACCACCCTGATATGAATGTCGGATTCTGTTTGGCCACTGATTCATCAGATGTCGGATTAGGATCTTGTTTATTTCAAATTAGGTACATCGATGGTGTAAAAACCTTTTGTCCAATTGCATTTGCTAGCAGAGTTTTATCCACCTGTGAAAGAGCATATACCACTACGGAATTGGAAGCTTTAGCAGTTATTTGGTCTTTGAAAAGGTTTAATTATTATGTATATGCCTCAAGGATAGCCGTTTATTGTGAACACCAATCACTAGCCTTTTTACAAACTTGTAAGTTGCTGCATCCTCGCTTGTCAAGGTGGACGCTGGCGCTGCAAGAATATCAGTTTCAAATTATTCATGTAGCCGGAAAAGAAAATATTATAGCTGACGCGTTGTCAAGATCTCCAGAAGGAATAACACCTGAACTGGATGTAAATAATAAGGCAGAATTTCCAGTGCTTCTTCTTCAAAAAATAATTACAAGTTATATTATATTCATTTATGTAAGACAATGGCTCACCTTCAGAAGAAGGATCGACGTTGGAATGCTATAATACGACAATTCAATCAACAAAATCCTATGGTCAATTTGGAATACTACCGACTTGTGAATGATATTTTATTTTTTAAATCTGGGAAGGCTGAGAATCCAAAGTGGTGTGTCTGCATAACCGAAGAATATGAAGAACGATTAATTTGGTTTACACAATTGACCTGTGGTCATGTTGGTGTTGTAAAGTGTGCTAATAAGATTAGATATTATTGTTACTTCCCAAATATAAGGCGATAAGTGCACAAAGTCATACAGAAATGTATTCTCTGTCAAAAGGCTAAGCCGGACAACAAGGGAAATAAAATTGCGCTTCACTAATTAATACCTGAAGCACCAAGATCACTTATATCATGTGATATTTGTGGACCACTTGCTAGAGCCAGAGGTGGTGTTAAGTACATTATTGGATTCTATGATGTGTTTACAAAATATGTTAAACTATATCCTATAAAATCAGCAACTGCAAGAGCTGCCGCAGTAAAGTTTGTAAATTACTACATTCCTCATGCAGGGATTCCAAAATCTATAATCTCCGACAATGCGAAGATATTTACTGGATATTTATGGAGAAAATTAGTATCACAACTAGGAATAAAACAGATAATTACATCTTGCTATCATCCACAAGGGAATTTAATTGAACGGGTTTTTCGAGAACTAAACAGATTCATGAGAACGTACTGTCATGATAAACAAACTACCGGGATAAACTATTTGACCGAGTTTGAGCAGATTTATAATAATTTACCTCATAGTTCTACAAACTTTACCCCGAATGAACTGATGTTCAGAGATAACGAAAGAAACTTTTGGGTAGATAACTTGCCTAAACTCGAGGACACCAAAATGTCATGGGAAGAAACAATTCGCAATGCTCTCATTAATATTACGGAGAAAGCAAAACAGCGAAAGGAAATCCATGACAGAAACATCAAACGGATTCAGACTTTCAATATCGGACAGAAAATTCTTTTAAAAAAACACATCAAGTCATCAAGGTTGAGGAAGACCATCAGAAAATGGAATCTAATTTATAGAGGTCCATATATAATAGTTGATATACCGAATCCTGGTGCGTATTTATTAGCATATCCGGATTCTGGAAGAATAAAAGGATTGTTTCCCCATGTAGACCTAAAGAGGTATTTTTAAGGAAAGTGTTTCAAATTAAATGAAAAGAGTGTATGAAGTATTTGGGTGTTAAAAAATCAATAAATAAATAAAAATGAAGTGCGAAGGACAGTATGCCTCAGCTACTGCGATAGGTTAAATGACAGCATGCCAAGCATCTGTGATAGTTTAATTAACAGTAAGCGATTGATTCTGTGATGGTATAGGAATATTTAGAAAAGTAAGTGGAACTGTAGCTATTGCTGCTGTGAAGACTTACGGATTATCTGTCTACAGGATGATCACCAAAGAAGCTTTTGCGTGTGAAATGATATACATTCAGGGAGTGTTAATCTCCAGTGAGAATAAGTTTACTGAAACTATCTGGTCGAATACGGCGCTTGCGTGTGAAGTTAGTGTTTGTAAACTGACAGTTCACAGGAGAACAAATGAACCGCGTTAGGAAATTAGAATCGATTGCTACTGTCCACAGATATAAAGACTCCCTGGTTTTTTTTTTGTTTTTTTTTTTTTTTTTTTTTTTGGCGCGAGCTAAATTCTATTCAAGAGAATTTAATTAACCAGCTTAGTGTGTGTTCATAAAATTAGAGTTAATAAGAAAGTTCTTCATTGAATTAATAATAATGTGTCATTTTCCAGTTGGATTTGTTTATTGTTATATTGCATTCATATATGTTCATGAGAAAATGCGGCATTTGGAGTATAAAAGAGAAAAATTAATTTCAGCTGGAGAGGTCATGCAGCAAGACTTAATTAAACGTTCTCTTTCAGCAAAATTTCATTTTAATCATGTATGAGTAAGATATAATTTTTTTTTGGAAACTGTCTCAAATAATAAAGTTTTTAACATTCCGACATGCTATCCACATTCGTACTTGAAACCAAATTAGGAAAGATTCAGATCTACTTCCACCTGGAAAAGCCAACGAAAAATAAATAAATAAATAAATAAAACCGGGATTAGAACCTTTCGGCTTACTCAAGAAGATGGATGAAATTATCCATGTTTTCAAAATTGTTTTCCGATCTGGAGTTGTGATATTGTGCAACTACAGTATCGATTAAGACACCTAGGTGTGGAAAGTATAAGACGAGTGGATTTTCCCATTCCTCAGATGGAAGAATGGATGGATCTGGTCCATATGTGAGTTCAAAATGAATCTGGAGAAATTCAACTAACCATTCTCTTCCAGGAATCTTTAAAATAGATCATTCCTTAGACGAATTTCGAATGTTTCATGCCACAATCCTGAGTACCTGTTCCTGAGGTTCCTTCTGGTCTCTCAAATCCGTTACGTCTCCTGTGCGGTACGCCAATGCGACGTCTGTCCTCCGTGCCGTGTCCCATGTTCCTGTTCGATCACTTTCACCGCAATTCAGCAAGACATCGATGAAGAAAATTTTTCAGAAGATTGTAACAAATTTGCATGTGTAAAGATTTTTTTTTGGCTGTGAGACAGATTTTATCTTTCCTATGAATTCTAGAATATCTCTCAAATTTCTAAATTATTCTGTCTTTCCTATCATCTGTGATACCTAGTTGGGGTCTAAGCCTCCAGGTTTTCCGGGGTTTCCCTGTGAAGGCCAGTTCCTTAATAGGTAGACCTGATTAACAAGTATATAAGTCCATCTTCCCTGGTTGTGTACGTGGGATGCGGGTATGCCCCAGTACGCGTGAAAGCAACAACTAGGTATCTAGGTAACGAAGATACCAAATCTCTTTCAGTTCTTGTAATCAAAAAAATTCTTACTATCTTCTTAAAATTTATAGGAACGTATGTTCCACAAAATTCTAACGAGTTAGCTAAGCCAATAGTTAGCTCGCAAAGTGGATACATATCAACTTTGCTCGCTGCGAGGGGCGATGTAATATCTCTTGCAGCGGTCTCTCCACGATATTTTCAGAAATTTTATAAATTATATAACTCAGTACATATCTCGAAATATCTCTTCTTATCTTACCGATTATCAATGCAAAGTAGTTTCAAGCCCAATTATTCCTTGGAGCGTCCATTTACTCCATGGAATAGCTTCTCTGCTATCTATGTTTTCTCTTGGGAAAAGAATGAAGGCTTCTTGCCGATTAGTCGTGAAAGAAAGATGTATATGTATGTATTGTTGAGCTAGTCGCCATCTTGATGAGATTCTGTATGAGAAGGAATTTAATACATGAACTAACCTAAAGTAAGTGTGTTCTATCTTTGTTTTCTCTTGGGAAAAGAATGAATGCTTCTTGCCGATTAGTCGTGAAAGAAGGATGTATATGTATGTATTGTTGAGCTAGTCGCCATCTTGATGAGATTCTGTATGAGAAGGAATTTAATACATGAACTAACCTAAAGTAAGTGTGTTCGCGTATTATTTAACTGATTATTATTGACAGTGTCTGCTTACTACGCTGTGTTGCACGGGATCAGTGGGGAACGTCTGATTTACACTGGACGAACCTGCCGTTTTGTATGCTCAAGATATCCAGTTACTTCAAATAAATAGGCTAACACGGTCTTACCAGCAGATCTCCGGTCTTCCCCATGTGATCACCGAAAGTTAATAATTATTACAAATGTTTTCAGGAGATCGACTGACAATTTTCGTCGCACCGAGACTTCGAAATTGCTTCACTGCCTTATGGAATTCAAGTTAAGCTCAATTTAATCAGGATAGAACAGTGTTGAACTGTGTGAATGTGATAAGCCTGCCTTGTGAATGAAAACTCCCTTAACATACGCATGTTTTTACTATCCTGATCAGTGAAGCTAAATCAGGCCGGTGTGAGAGCGGTTTTAAAATTTTAGATCGCACACAAAATATATTAAAACCTTTCACTCACGTCAGAAATCATGTACAACAAATGAGGTTCTGACTGAGAATATGGCGTTCAAAGTTTAACTTAGAACATTAACGAGTAGTAGCGGAAATTTGTCTAGTGGATTATCTAGACCGTGGGGTTTGCTGTTGAATTACATCGACATAATTCTAATGTTTATGCCCAAAGACGTAAAAATCTTCCAACAATTTTTCAGTCTCAAAAGTTTTTTTCACAGATAACCCTTAAAATACCATCAGATGGAATGTACATCGTGAGCCTGCGCCTCATTATCTGTGTGCATGATTTCGAGCATCATTCAAAGGCACGTCAAGTTTTTCTCTTCACTTCACACTTTTACACACATCATTTCATAAATCATTTGGCGGTTTATTTTCATATTTATTTTGTTTTATTCTTTTGGCGCTATATTACAAATTAATTAATTATATATTTGTAATAATGTTGACTCTTGTGCCCGTCTGTTAGATCATACTGCAATTCAGAGAAACTGAATTCATACGTTTTATCAGCTTATTAATTTTACAAGCGCCAGAGCAATTTCCTAGTTTTCATTGCGAATATGTTTTAATACATCGAAAAAGGTCGGTTTGTGTATTCACTGTAAGCTTCGTATATTATGTGCTATATTGCTACCCAATGCATAAGAAGTCTCTCTTTAAAACTGTTTGTCATATTTCTCCATATGTTCAGTATCCATGCCAACAGACGTAATCCACTGTCGATCGCTGATGTCGGCCTGCTACGTCACTGCTGTCGTGTCGCCGGGCGCCTGCCAGTTCCCAGTTGAAGCGGCCGTTCGCAGGCGGCCCGCGGTCTCAGTGCGGCCTTCTGGCACGCACTGTCGTTCACCAGTGGCACCGCGTATTTGGTGTCCGTCATGCCACAGACCGAGTTATTTCAAGAATTTAACATTACATCTTTACTAAGAACAGCAAATTTATACCTGTAGTAGCGAAGTAATTTGTGTGAAACAAAATATTGCAATTTCCAAATTTCCTGTGTATGTGTGTGTTCAAATGGCTCTGAGCACTATGGGACTCAACTGCTGAGGTTATTAGTCCCCTAGAACTTAGAACTAACCGACGGACATCACAAACATCCATGCCCGAGGCAGGATTCGAACCTGCGACCGTAGCGGTCTCGCGGTTCCAGACTGCAGCGCCTTTAACCGCACGGCCACTTCGGCCGGCTGTATGTGTGTGTGTGTGTGTGTGCGCGCGCGCTCGCTCTTGACTTCAGACTTAAAATCATTGGGGTGCGTTACAAAGAATAATTAAGAACTATGAATTTAACCTACAGACTTATTTCCAGTGATTTAGTATTGCACTTTTCTGAGCCAAGTCGTTATTCATCATCTCATCAGAAGTATGTACACACGTGTTATTGGACATTGTTACGGCGTGTGTCGATCTTTCGCGTTTATGACGGCTTGACTTGCTGGGGACACAATTAGTGAGGTGTCTGCATGTCTGTTGAGGAACGGCACCCAATTCTCCTTCAAGAGCCGTAACCGAAGAAGTTAGTGACACCGAACGCTACCACATGGAGCGAAGTTGACGTTCTAACTGATCACAAAGGTGTACCATTTGGTTCAGGGTTGTTACTGTTATTGTTCGTATTCAGCTGCGTTGAAGGTGTTTCATGAAAGAGTGCACTGACATGCTGATATAAACAGTCGTTGTTTCACGAATGTCCTTTACTTTTGGAATTGCACAATGCTAGAAAATTATCATTATCAAATTAGCGTTTAGTAACCCCAATATGGAAACCACAACATAACAACGAAAAACATACATTTATCATAACGGAACGTACTGCTTACATCACTGTTGTCACTACACAAGCGGCAGATAACGTTTTCTAGGTCTTTACCAAGCCATAACCCTTACACTGTATTGCCAAGTGGTACAGCGTGATTCATGAGCCCCAACTGACTCGTTGGCAGCCATTCGCCGTCTAGTGGCGTGTCTCTGTACAGTCCACCGGGAGTCTCCTAGCTCTGGCTACAGAAGCTGTGTGTTGTGGAGGAGGTACTCCACCAGTGTATCCCACTGTTTTTCATTCCACACGGACAGTCACTGTGCTAGCCGGACTGCTGGAAAAACTTTGGAACTCTAGAGTGGTTCCTTCCATTCGTTTCGTGCTGTTTCTTACAACCACAATCCGCAGTGCTCGATGGTCCCTGTCCGGCTGTACACAACGTGAGCCTGCTCTTTGTTTACTTGCGGTTGTTTCTTCGCGTTCCGCAGCTACGTCACAAACAATCGATTTGGGTAGCTAGGTGACATTCAATTAGTCCGCGGTCGAAGTCACTGAGCTCTGCTAGTCGACCCGTTCAGCCATTACTGCTTCTCTACTGATAACACAATACTCCTCGTTTTCTTTTGTGATGGCGGGTACATCTCTCGTGACCTCTTGTGGACAGTTCCGCGTTATATACTGCCTCATGAATACTTTTCATCAGATCGTGTGTATTTCGATCAAACAGGACAGTACCGACTGCAGATAGGGTTAACTGATGTAATCCTTTCTACCACTTAATCGTATGGTGCCTAATATTAGCAAATGATGGTACCTTTTGTCCTGAGGGAGATCAGAAACTCGTTCTATATTATTATCTGTTTCGTTGTACTGAAATACAGAGGCCTTTGCTTTATCTGATAATAAAATAAATATTCGCAGCTAAATACACGAAGAATATGCATGACTCGTAAGAAAATAAGACAATGGTGTTCCTAAGGAATACAGGAAATAAGCTCAGAGAGCTTGTTAGTTAAAGATGAAACTATGTAAGAAGTGGTGGTGGTGGTGGTTAGTGTTTAACGTCCCGTCGACAACGAGGTCATTAGAGACGGAGCGCAAGCACGGGTTATGGAAGGATTGGGAAGGAAATCGGCCGTGTCCGTTCAAAGGAACCATCCCGGCATTTGCCTGAAACGATTTAGGGAAATCACGGAAAACCTAAATCAGGATGGCCGGAGACGGGATTGAACCGTCGTCCTTCCGTATGTAAGAAGTAAAATATCTGAGGTACCTGGCATTGTTAGGTAACTTATGACTTTACTTAGGACGTCGAAAAAAAGTGAACAAATGTGATTTCATAGACAGAACAATTAGCTGTAGTTTGAGACAGTAAACACATAAAGGGGTATTAATAATGTTAACTAATATGATGGTAGTATGATGGCTTTCCCTACGCTCATATAAGCTGAGTCCTCAGCTCAGATGAATACATAGGTTCAAGAAAAGAAGCTTCTTAGAATAGTGGAACACCGTATAGCACGATAGAGATAATTAGAAGTGAAACAATGAGAGAGGAAGAACAGGATCACAACCTGATCGACACAATAGACGTTACTACGAAATGAAGGAGAATTAACAACTGGGAAGAGTGGACCAACGATACCCATGCAAATTTAAAATTACAAAATTTTGAGCAACAGAAGAGTGGTCCGCTCACAAAACTATTTGTAACAGACGTCTACGGAACCAAACTGCTAACTGGGTTCGCAGTGCACAGTTAAAGTTCCACGTTGCTTCCAGTGGCAACAAAAATTTGGTTTTCAGTATTTAATATAATTGTCTGCTGAGTTTAAAAGTTTAAAATGCTGTCATAACCTGCTCTTTAAGTGACATAATCCTATGTTAATGGTTCAATACAGTAAGTGAAGTATTACTGCTACAAACTGTGGCAGCGTAAATGGTGGCGCGCGAATTACCCAGAATATTTTCGTCCTGTATTTGAGTGAGAGAGCACTCAGCGACTTCCAACATACTCTACACACAGTTTCAAACAATGGCGAATTCTTTTCTCGCTGACACACTACAAAATTACGAAAGGGAGAACCTTTACTGCCTACTACATTCTCAGTTTTCATGCACTTGAAGTTCAGCAAGAGGCATGGCACTTCTGTTTATTACTTTTTCACTACTAATTCCATTCACAACAAATTTTGCAGACAGATCCACACATACAACTGAACGTAACCGCAAAATTACATCGTCCTATGGCACATAAACACAGAAAGACCTGAAAAACGAGCTTTGGCGTAAAACGCAGTGCCAGTACCCATGTAATACTCAACCAGTGTCTGCCAACGAGAGTACTTGGCGGGCTACAACAAACACAATTTCAAACCTTTTTTAAAATTTAAAGTCAGACATTTAATACGTTAACTCATCTGTAAAGTAATAAGAAAGCTTAAATTGCTTTATACATGGGAGGTACGTGGGAGGGGGAGGGCGGGGGGGGGGGGGAGATTTACCGATATTGCCTAAAACTTGACTGATGTCTAAGTTTGTCAATACGCATTTCATACATCGTTGACTCAAAATATGTTTGATACAATAGTATTTTACGTTTTATTGAGGTGGTCTTTTTGAGAAGTTTTATTTATCTGTTTTAACTTAGACGTGTTGAATGTGTAGCCCGCAAATGAAATTCATATTTGTGCAATTAGGACCTCCATCGTTTATTAACAGTGTGTATTTGTACACTTTAATTAACTGCTGTTTTTTTACCACTATCGACTTTATTAACTTATTTATTTTCTACATTAACATGACCGGCTGTCTAGTTTACAATAGCAGGTCGTAGAAAAGACTATACAGATATGAAATTTTCTACAGTACTTTACTGGAGTATATAATACAATCCTGTTCAGTTTCTTTTAGCCTACTTATCCTCAGTAGGCGCTCAATTAAAGGTACCGAATTGTCCATATCTACCTACCTCAAAATTTTTTACACCAAATTTAAAGAATGACAGTAAAATGAATTTATCATTTGCTACTCCTACGAACCAGTGATGTTCTCAGATTGACTCGTCTCCCACGACTTCTACAGCTAAACTACAAAACATTCATAAACTAGAATGTCAGACGTACATTGCCACATGTGACTTGGTAGCATTAAAGTCAATTAGAGTCCATTGGTTGTGGTGGCATTGTACGTGTTATATACTACTACAGAGAATCAGTTCCTATTACTATGTTTACACAGAAAGTAATCATACCTGCAGAATTTTGCATTGATAGGAAACACATGTACTGATTACAGAGTTCACAGTGATTTCATATATTAATTTATGTGTCATACAATCCAGGAACCTCAGGTGAGTGTTCTATGTTTACGTCTGTAGTGTGAATTGTGGATCTTGTAGAATGACTGCAGCTGTGAATCGGTACCCCTGAGCCATACCCAGAGGAAGCGTCGGCGGTTGGCGTGGTGATGCAGATGTCAGCGGCTTAGCGGAATCTGCGTTTGTGTTTCTCCTTCTTGTTGTAACAGTGCCATGGTTCAAACTTCCCGCAATTTCTATCACATGTGCCACACTATCCAAGATGTTCGATGATGCCCCGAAAGCGTCATCTTCTTGTATTCGAAAACGTCTCTTGTAAATTGACTGCTACTGCTATGTAGAATTCGATCGAGGTGTTACTCGCTGAGTGTAACTGTTTCTAGTCATTCCAAAGTAGAATTGTTATTACTACACGTTGATACTGTTCGTCTCATTTGAGAATATTTGTTTTGTTTCACAGTATCGGTTTTGGCTCGTTCTTCCTGTTTTATTTATGCAAGGGCGGGTGTCGCTAACACTGCAAAGTTGACGTATTAGTAGCTGCAGGAACGTTGTGCACTTTAAGCCTGTTTCCTGAAGGGCTAATTATCCACAATAAGGGTACGGTTCGGCTGTGAGCTGCTGTCGGTGGAAGCGTCCTGTCATAAAACAGGCGGGTGGTGAGTGTTTCATCGGACGACGTGAGGCTGCCGGCGAGGCATCGCGTGACGGCGGCGTGCCGCCAAGTTACGGGCCAAGTTTTCCCGGCATGCAAGACCGGCGGCAGGCGCCACGCCGTGAAACAGCTGCCGGCCTCCGCGCGCCACCACGCCGCCACGCGGCGCCTTCTGGAACTTAGCGGGCAGGCGCGCGGGCGGACGTGCTATAAGGGCCATGGCACCAGTCTAGTGGCGGGCGCTGGTGGCGCCAGCAACGGCCTCCTTCACATACTGCTGTGTGTCAGAGGACACCGAATAGACATCTGCAGTGAGGATCTGTTGTGTCTCTACAGAACGTGCGGACGCTCACGACTCTCTGTTCACATAAGGAGGACTGCATAACATTGTTATAGTCACGGTAGTAACAGGAAAGCAAATTTCACACACTTATCTTCCAATCACTAATAAAGACAGCTGTGTGTTCTTTTACAAGAGTAGCCTGTTTAATGGCAAATATTGTCATGAACTTTGGTAGTTATGTTATCCTTATCAGCTGTCGGAATCACCTGTTAGACTTCAAAGTTCCATATTTTCGCAGCCGCTGTCACAGTCGGGTATTCATTTGTAGCTGCGGCAGTTGAAATGCTGATCAGGCAAAGCTATGCCCACGTACCTAATAGCCCGTATGTCCACTTTTGGAATGGATAACAGGGCGACGTGTCGTGGCATGGAAGCAATGACGCCTTGGTAGGTCGCTGGAGGGAGTTCGCACCACATCCGCACACACAAGTCACCTAATTCCCGTAAATTCGGAAGAGGGGGTGATGAGCTCTGACTCCATGATCAGTCACATCTCAGATGTATTCCATCGGGTTCAGATCTGGCGAGTTGGGGGGCCATTACATCAGCTGAAACTCACCACTTTCTCGAACCACTCCGTCACACTCCTGGCCTTGTGACATGATGCATTATCTCGTTGAAAAATGCCACTACCGTCGCGAAACATGATCGTTAAGAAGAGGTGTAAGTGGTCTACAACCAGTGTACGATACTCTTTGGCAGTCATGGTGTCTTGCACGAGCTCCACTGGACACATGGATGCCCACTTGAATGTTCCCCAGAGAATAATGGTTATGCCGGCAGCTAGTCTCGGTCCCGAAAGACGACGGATTCGCGCACTTCCAGCAGCATGAAGAAGAAACTATCAGGATTCATCAGACCGTGCATTACTCTGGCACTGTTCCAACATCTACTGCCGACAGACACGTTCCCATTTCTGTCGTAGTTGCATTGGCACATGCATGGGTCGTTGGGGGAGGAGACCCATCGTTATCAGTGTTCGGTGGACTTTGCGTTTAGACACACTTTGCCCAACATTAAAATCAGATGTTAGTTCCGTCACAGATCGTCGGCTGTCCTTTTTTCCAGTCTGCCCAGCCTACTATGCCCGACGTGTGTAATGAGGGTTGGCCACCCAACCGCACGACGCCTGGACGTGGTTTCACCTTGGTTTCTCCAAGTGTTGAAGACACTCACCACAGCACAAGTCGTGCAGTTTCCGAAATGCTCCTCAGGGCCGTCACAATCTGCGCTCGGCCAAACTCAGACAGATCGAGCGCCTTCCACACTCTACAAACGGACAGCGTGCCCACTGATACTACAGGCACTGACCAGCAGTAAGGCGCAGTCAGGGGACGCTGCTATCGCCTGGACGGGATTACATCGATACTAAGTCGGTGGTCATAATAAGTTAGCTGATGTGTAGTAATATTGTCGAGGAGGGCTCAGTGGCAAGTTTGTGTGTGTGCACGAATGGCAGCACACAGGACAGAAAATAAGTCAGATTATGGGAGCCTTCCAGTAACGATTTAATAAGGCTCCATCGCGAAAGGCAACTATTCTTTATTGGGGAAGACGTGCTTTTGCTTTTGGCAGTGTTAAAGACAGGCCGTGGAATGGAAGGAGGAAGATGCGAGAAGAGACATGTGCCGAAGTCCCTGCTTCCATTGAACAATCTTATATTAAGTCGATAAGCAAACGTGCTTCCGAACTAGCTATGTGGAGGACAACAATGCGAGACCATAAGAAAAGAGACGTTTTCCATGGACGTTCGTAAACGAGTTTTCGGACAGTGACAGGAGCGAGTGCGATTTAGCATGCTGTGCTTCCTTAACTCAATTTAAAACCGCAGTGAACCGATCGAGGTTATGTCTTCAGACGAATGTGCCATTTATCAGACCTCACGTGCTAGGAATGTTGCCGTTTGGACCATCGACTTAGACAGCAAAACGGCTCACGTAATGATACGGGCAGCGACGACATCACAACAACTGCTTCGATCGCACTTTCTTGAGAGGACCGTGAGTGGCACAAATTATTTACACAATATAAAAACAACGGTAATACCTCCTGTTGAGGAAAGGGGCTCGGAGGACGCACGTGGTTGCAGACGGACGAAGCGCCTGCTCAGTAAGCTCCTGCAGTGTGGGGTTTGGACACTTTCCAGGACGACGGATAGGTCGTGTTTGGTCAGCAACACCAGCCCCCTTCAAATGGCCACCAAGACGTCCTAACCACAGCACACTTTACATTTCGATATGGGGAGTCAGAAAGGTGAATGTATCTGCACGTAGTTATGCTACAAACGAAGAACTTGGCAAAGCTGTTGAGGATGCATTTCGCAATTCAACACCGGCCATGAAGAACGTGGGGGCGTATGTATACGTGTTCACAGCATGATGGAGGCGTGGGGAACATACCGGTGTATTCACTTACATACTTGTCCTGAAACAAATCAAATCAATTAGCATTCTGCACTACCTGGTACGGGGACTTCCAGTCCACTCTGTACAGTGGTATTCCCGTAGATAGGTTTGAAAGAGGAGACGCTGATGTAGAGAGGTGCCTAGTGGTGTCGTAGGCAGAGAGACGTTACAAGCAACGAACTGCGCAATTATTGCCGTTTGAAGGAACAAGAACTGCAATGAATGGATAAACAGCCATGTCTTTTCAATAACAGCGATAACTACAAAATAAATGTAGGAGAAAACATGACCATTGCACCCGCGAGATGCAGTGTCATCTCATGGCGTTGATGTCACGTGACGCAGTAAGCGAAGCAGTGATGGATGGAGAACCAATCTAGTGACGATACGGGCCAGAACTGACTTACGCGAGTTTCGAAACGAGCAAATTGTTACGATACGCACGCCATACGCTGTTATGGATCTGGTCACAATGTTCCAGATAATCATTCAGCAAATTTAAAATCATTGGAAGGAACTCTAAACGATCGCGGATCACAACGGACATCACGTGAGAGTATACCTTGCCCCGGATTCTAGCACCACAAGCACCACTGAAAGAATTAGAAAATAGCAATACATTACACCTACTCGTAAATACAGGTAGACTAATACTGACTGAAGTTGCCAGCGCTGACGTTAGTGTAATATGAAGTCAGGGAACACAGTATGTCACCGACGTGGCCGCAGCATAGAGAACCAACGATGTAAAAGCGAGATTCCACGTAAGTGAGAGAAGGCACGGAATTCGTATCCAACATCACGAGATGGGCAACGAAGTGGAATGATGGAGAATTCGCTGTTATGTGGAATTATCAGAAGTTCGTCAAAATGTTGTCCAGAAGCGTAATCAATTTCCAATGTTCCCTCATTTTCTTTTGAGAATCATGAAACACCACAACTTCTTTTGGTCAATATCGTGCCATTTTTTCTTTATTTCTGTTATTTAATGTGCAGAAGGAAGTGTTTGGGTTCCTGCCGGTGTATCCACACTTAAGAGGCAGATACGGGCCATACGACTATGGGAAAACATTAAAGTTTGTCCTCGACAGGTTTCCCATCATGGAATCTCGAGCAAAGCGACGTTTGATTCGCAGCGATTATGGGTGAGAACGTAGTGACGGGGAACGTGTTAGTTAATATATCAATAAGGTGAAATCAGTAAGAACGGCCCAGTATCTAGCACATACGCCTACTCCTATGTCCACATCCATACGCCTCAACCTGCCTTGCGGTGTGTTGGTTCAAATGTCTCTGAGCACTATGTGACTTAACATCTGAGGTCATCAGTCCCCTAGAACTTAGAACTACTTAAACCTAACTAACCCAAGGACATCACACACATCCATGTCTGAGGCAGGATTCGAACCTGCGACCGTAGTGGTCCCGCGGTTCCAGACTGAAGCGCCTAGAACCGCTCGGCCACAACGGCCAGCTCTTGCGGTGTGTGGCGGAAGGTACTTTGTTTACGTCTGTCGCTTACTCCTTTGCCTTTTCCAGTCTATAATAGTTCCCAGAAAAACAACTGCCCAAAAGCCTTCTTGTCGGCTCGCATCTCCACGGTCCTTTCCCTAGATATACGTAGAGGAACCACAATACGTGCCGACTCTCCTCAGGAAAGCACGCTCTCAGAACATCAGCAATAAAACATCCTTGGAATGAATTAGCATGTTCATGGCAAGTAAATCTGATAGTTGCATTTGGTATTTAAATGAGGAATATGGAAGTCATTTCACTGCCAGTACTAATTCTCTTGGCTTTTACACCGAAGAAACTGGTTTAGACATGTGTATTCAAGTAGAGATATGTAAACAGGCAGAATACTTCGTAGCCGTAGGCAAAGCCTATATAATGTAACTGTCTGCTGCAGTTGTTAGATCGGTTACTGCTGTTACAATGGCAGGTTACCAAGATTTAAGTGAATTTCACTTGGTGCTATAGTCGGCGAACGAGCGATGGGACACAGCATGTCCGAGTTAGCGAGGGATTCTCCCGTGCGACCATGTCACGAGTGTACCTTGAATATCAGAAATCCGGCAAAACATCAAATCTCAAACATCGCTGCGGCCGGAAAAAGATCCTGCAAGAACGGGACCCACGACGGCTGAAGAGTATCGTTCAACGTGAGGGAAGTGCAACCCTTCCGTAATTTGTTTCAGATTTCAGCGCTGGGCCATCGACAAGTGTGAGCGTGCAAACCATTCAACGAAACATCATCGACATGAGCTTTAGGAGCCGAAGGCCCACTCGAGTACCCTCGATGAGTGCATGGCACAAAGATTTACGCCTCGTCTGGGTCCGTCAACACCGACATTGCACTGTTGATGACTGGAAACGTGTTGGATGCTCGGACGAGCCTCGTTTCAAATTGTACCGAGAGGATGGACCTGTACGTGTCCAAGATGCTACTCCAGGCGGGTATAAAATGCATGTGCGCAACGGAAAAATATTGAACGCTAAAATGACGATTTAGCCCTGTGTGATGACCCCTGAAGCAGATCTTAGGATCTCTTAATGCTCTTTAACATATAAATTGCAACCTCAACTTAAATGAATGATTAAGGCAACTAAAGCTAGTAAATAATAAACGTTGTTCCGTATTATACATTTATTTTAGATTAAAAAACAATCCCTTATTACAAATATCTATATTTCCTAACAAACTGCTGATCAATTGCCCAATTCTGCCGCTTTTATGGCCACGCGAT
Source organism: Schistocerca americana (assembly GCF_021461395.2). Taxonomy (NCBI): domain Eukaryota; kingdom Metazoa; phylum Arthropoda; class Insecta; order Orthoptera; family Acrididae; genus Schistocerca; species Schistocerca americana. Next base: position 711,804,284 of record NC_060123.1, read on the forward strand.
ATAATATGAATAACGCGAAATGACTGATATCATCTACGAACCAGACACTAGAAGACGCTACCTTCAAAGATGATCTACGGTGGTGTGGAACCTCGGTGGAAACAAACAAGCGCGATCACAGCTGTTCAGCTTTATAGCCCTAATAAGCCGAAGCAATTAGCAATATCACCGTATGCACTGCGTCCGGTTCGTCAGAGTGATGGTTCTTATTCACGTCTGCGACGATTGAAGACTCCACCCACAAAATAAAACAGTTTCAAACACTAGGACTGCAGAAGGCGGTCCTCTGACTAATATACTCTGAAACTGTCTTCTCCACTCTGTGTTCTACAGACGATAAATGAAACTCCCATCCACAATGACGGAGTTCAAGTAACGTCTCAGCATAAGGTTAGGCAGAAGTGCTCTCAATCACTGAATGCTGTGTACTGAACGACGACTTCCATCCTGGAGGCAAAGTCCAGAATTCGCAACAGTGCCTAACTGTTCTAACTATAAACTCTCCTGAGAGCAAAGACAGCAAGTCCACCTCTACCAACAAAGCTGATACTGAGCGACCGCCACACACGGGCGCTCAAAACGGAAGACCTCTTCCTTTCCACTGCTGTCTTCCCAGCAAGACTCGGCTCCCCTCTCTCGTAACTACAGAACGCGAATCATATTCTCAAATGGTTCAAATGGCTCTGAGCACTATGCGACTTCACTTCTGAGTGGCCTAGAACTTAGAACTAATTAAACCAAACTAACCTAAGGACATCACACACATCCATGCCCGAGGCAGGATTCGAACCTGCGACAGTAGCGGTCGCTGGGCTCCAGAATGTAGTGCCTAGAACCGCACGGTCACTCCGGCCGGCCATATTCTCGAAACCCCGGATTATTCTCCCTCTCTACACATTCATCCGAATGCCGATCAACAATATTTTAGTCTTTTGTCATCTAGGGCACAAAGTTTGCGAGGGAACACCTGTACTCCTACATTGGTACACTTCTGAGTAAAAATCCTTGGAAATAACCCAGCCTTCGCAATTTCCGAGGCGACTCTTCCTCTCAGCTGCGTCCAAGATTTGCAGGGTTCCCGGTTATCGTTCCAATCGCGCTGCAAAACCGGCTGGCCGCGACTCTATTGTGCTCCAGCACTCAGGTGCCCCAATGTCCTGTGTTTATTAAGCAGGACCAACAAACCTGTGCAGGCCTTCCATCCAGGGCTTGAGTTCCGCCTGCCGTTTCATCGCCACTGGCTTTCGAACCTCTACTAGTACAAGCAATCATTCATTACGCCGTCCTGAAACTAAAGACACTCCGTCACCTTTCATGCAAAACTTTAACAATTATTTACAAGGCGTATGTGACAATGTCAGTCTCTTTCAATATTCATATGTACGATGTATAAGCCATCAAATGATACCTAATTCTGGTTGTAGATCATGGCAAAATATGTAGATGAGATCTTGTAAGGTGCGAAATTACAGGCGTATCAGCAGCAGACTTTTCAAGCTGGTGGAGACTCTGTAATGGTGTGGGGCATGTGGAGTTTGAGTAATATGGGACTCCTGATACGGCTCTGACAGGTGACACTTACGTAAGGCTCCTCTCTAATCACAAGCATCCATTCATGTCCATTGTGCGTTCCGACGGACTTGGGTGATTCCAGCAGGACAATGCGACACCCTACACGTCCAGAATTGCTACAGCCTGGCTCCAGGAACCCTCTTCTGAGTTAAAAAACTTCCATTGGCCACCAAACTCCCCAAACATGAACATTATTGAGTATATATGGGACGTCTTGCAACGTGCCGTTCAGAAGAGATCTCCATCCCCTCGTGCACATATGGATTTATGGACAGCCCTGCAGGATTCAACGCGTCAATTCCCTCCAGCAGCACTTCAGACATTAGTCGAGTCTACGCCACGTCATGCTGCGACCCTTCTGTGAGCTCGCGGGGGCCCTACACGATATTAGGCAGATTAAGCTGGTGTACGAGTTTCTTTAGCTTTTCAGTGTATATTCCGACTGGATCTTCTACATGTTGTAACAATAAGGTGTATAGGAGGGCGGGAAGATGACAGTGGAGAGCGAGTTGTGGCCACAGTTGGATGTAGAATACGATGGGCTTTCAACTGGAGAGCTAAGGGAGAGCAGAGGAATGGCGCTATGCACCCCAGTGTTGCAGACAGCAGGCAGTCGCGGGATTACAGGCAGCCAGTGCTTGGGGACGGTACGTGGGGATGCAGCCACAGAGTTGAAATGCAACCCCCTTCCCCCACCGCTAATCTTACTCCAGCCTAACTTGGGAGCCGTACTATTCACCCTTAAGTTAACGAGAAAAACCTTCCCGGTGGTGAGGAATTTCAAAGAAGTTGCGTCAGCATCACTATGTTCGTAAAAACATAAGTTCTGGCCAGAGATGCCATCACTAGAAAATGTACCCAAAACGCCACTCAGATTGACTCATTACTGCATTGTTGATGGCCCACCAATCCAACGACATGGAGGTAAAACTATTTTTCTCGTTTTGTTTTCCCACGGCGATGAAACGGCACCAGCGGGAAAATTCTTCACTGTCAGATGGCTTGTGACGTAAGTCCGGAGTCCCACTTTTTAGACTGCGAGGGACAGTAGCACAACTGGCTGGGACATTAGTTTCACTGAGCTTTAGAAGGGAGGATGGGAAACATTACAGCACATCTGTGTTGCTGGTGAATTTAATGATTGGTCAAAAAAAATTAAGTGCACGAAAACAGGTGCTATGTCGAGAGGAGGTGCGTTTAGAGACTCATCTGAGGGACATACAAGAAGACGGAATCTATATGGGGAGATGAAAGAGGACACTGCCCTCTGTAGGTGGGGAAGGAAAACTTGAGATCTGGACTCTGAGGAGAGACGGAGGGCGCCGTCGAATGATGCTATTAAAGTTCAAAGCTTGTCACCTCCGACTCCGGTAAGAACACATTGCAGCAATAGCATGGCGGGACTGGATGGGCGTGTTAGCTCTTTACGTTTATCGAAGTAGAAAACCACCAACTGTTCGCTCTGCTCCAGTTAACATACTTGTTTCTTTTGCTGTCATCCTTCGACTTGCAATCATTTGTGTACTTGCTGTTTAACTTCACGACACGATACAGATTGGAGGAAAATGGCCTATTCAAATTACTACTCCGTTCATCTTAGAACCTTGCCAACAGTTATTTCTTGTCATTAATTTCAGCAGCTATATATGACTTGATTCAGAACTATTTGTAATGAACGTTTTACTTCCTCAATATTTAACGTGCCAGTTATCGAATGAATCATATATACACATTTCTCCTTGATTTTCCTGTCATAGTTAATGAAACCAATACCATTAGGCAGAACAATAGAAAATTTTTTAAGATCCACTCTTAATGCAGAGCTGTGGTCCTAATAATTTAACTCATTCTTTGAAAATCAGGACAGAAGCTGAAGCAATGAATTAAAATTTGTACTACAGCAGCGACTTGAACCCGGGCTTCTTATTTATTAGGCATATGTGCTATTCACTACATCAACGTAGCGTTGTGCCTACCACAACTGCATGAACTACCCTAGTACAATGTACCCCCTAACACAACACACCGTTAGCCCATTTTTGCTTTTTTAAATCGTAAGTATTGCTGAAGTTCTGCAACACTAGAATAGCACCCAAGTTTTGTACATAATGGGGATATCCCGCCTGTACCTAAGGTGTAGGTGATCTATTGATCTGATGGAATTACATTCTCCTGGAGACTTATTTTTGTGTTAACAGAAGAGCCAACACCGGGTTACTAGAGGAGGCCGAAATGCACGCGTTTTAGCTCAAGCAGGCTGGCGTAAGGAGGGAAGAACTATACTGACGTGAGGCCTGGAACATGACAAGGAATTAGAATTCAGAATGCGGACGTAATTAGTTTGATGCTTAACTTTAATCCATTAATGACGAACGTCGCTCTTGACGGTACGTGATTCACAATTTTATCTCTTCAGAATACATTCTTGAAGATAGCTCTTATAGTAACTGAATATGGCGCCTTGCTAGGTCGTAGCAAATGACGTAGCTGAAGGCTAGGCTAAACTGTCGTCTCTGCAAATGAGAACGTATGTAGACAGTGAACCAACGCTAGCAAAGTCGGCTGTACAACTGGGGCGAGCGCTAGTGAGTCTCTCTAGACTAGAGCTGCCGTGTGGCGGCACTCGGTCTGCAATCACTGATAGTGGCGACACGCGGGTCCGACGTATACTAACGGACCGTGGCCGATTTAAAGGCTACCACCTAGCAAGTGTAGTGACACCACACATATGACTCTCAACTTTAAATTCGGTAACGATAAAAGCTACAAAAATTAATTAAAATTTGTGCAACAGCTGGGACTCGATACTCCTGCTTACTAGGCAGATGTACTAACACCAAACTTCAATAGATCACCTGAGCCTAAGGTAGAGGCAGGGTTTCCACATTATGTATGGAGCTGGGGTGCTGTTCCAGTGTCAGATAGCCTCGGCATTACTGACGGTTTAAGAAGGGTAAAATTGGCTGAAGGTGTGAACGTAAGTTTCCGTTACCGAGGGCACTGGAGTACGGTAGTACGAGTAGCTGTGATAGCCCCAACGCTATGCTGACGTAGTGGTCAGTACATCTTCCAAGTAAGCAGTCGGCTCCCAGCTGTGTTGTGAAGTGGACGAGCACAGGTAGTGGTAGTTTAGTGCCATGGCACCCTCTTGCCCATCGGGTGGGAAACTGCCCACGACAGGTGCGAGGATCAGCAGTGATACACGAGGCAATGGAAACCGTTCTATTGAAGACACATAAAGTGTATCAACAGGATGTGTGGCATGTAACTAGAAAAGTGTCATGGATTTACTTTAAAAATCTTTCCTTAAAGAATTTACTTTGTTTACTAGTGATTCATCAAGAACATTAACAGATTTAATCACACTATGTGAGCGTGGAAGTAGTTGCCAGTGCGTAACTGATGAAAAGAAATTTGTTTCAACAAATGTAAATTTTATTCCTTAAAACCCATTCTCTTTATTTAAAAAAAAAAAAAACAGATTTAAAAATTATAATCAGAAAGCACCCTCTAAATATCAAGTTACAATTTATTCAGAGGCAGAAATAACAAACTTTTTTGATAGTATGAGCTTACGGGCTGAGAAGCTTGCCGCTCCCTTTCAACACGGCCGTAGTCACGATCGCTCACTACACCCTCTGAAAGACTACACCGGTGCAAATCTGCAACACACCAGATCACTTTAAACTAAAAGTTTTAACAACTCACACAAACACATAAACTATGCACCCCGTAGGAGGGATGGAAATGGTACAAAACAATAACATTAAAAAATTTACTTGCCACCGAAAGTGCAACTTGTTTTTAAAAGAAAACTCTTAAGGTTGGCAACTTTACATACTAAAATGACCATTTAAATAAAAATCCAAGAAATAAAGTCTTACATAAAATATAAAAACATGCTCTACACTACACATATACCGCCTCTCAAGATGATAGGCAAGATAAAAACATGTTTCAGGAATTCGGCCTTAACACCCTAAGCAATAAATTCGTTAACACCGAATCCGACAAACATGACAGAGGCAGCTATTAAGGCATGCCAGATTGACAGGGGGATTACTGAACAACCCGAACCGCAGATTGCTCTAATCCGCCCCTACTCCACAAGGGAAAAACGGACCACCCAATTCATAAATAACCACCTACCCGCGGGTGAGCAAACGGAGAAGAATGGTGGGACGACCCCAAAACAAAGCGGTTGGTGACGTCACCAAGAAAGCAAGTAGAATTTAACAAGTAAATGAAACAACATATCTCCAGTCAATTAACTTCTAATAAATTGAGATTTCTGGCGAAGACCTGGCGTAGCACCCCCAACGCTCTCCCGAACCGTCCGCTGCCAGCCGCTGCAACGGACGCAGGAAGCCGCACCGATCTCCCGTTTCACGGCGTCGCAGCTTGCACCGGCCAGACCGATGTCATGGTTTGACTCCTGTTGCTCTCGTGTCGACCGCGAAGCCACTACCCCTTTCTATAAGACGCAGTCCACTGGACTCACGTGGCGACCTCACATGCGCCGACGCTCAAGGCGGACAAGTCATCTTCTCTGAGTGCGCGACCGACCAACCGACCGATCCAACCGGCAATGACCATTACCCGACCAACTCGAGCAGACTGGTGGCCTAACGAGCAGACTCAGATGCAGGAACTCAGCCCCGACCGGACCACTACTAGCTGAGTTCTGTTACTGGCGGAGTGGCAAGACTCTCATTTTCTAGTTTGATCCAAACCACAGACATACTCGCACTCCGACGACAGACAGACACTAACTGCCGCACAAAAGCGAACGAGAGACAGACCAGCAACTGGTGACGCGAGACTGACCTAGCCTCACTCCGACTGACCAACTGCCCCTGGCGAGTTCATAGCGCACCTTAAATGCACGTGAACAGGCAACCTTTCCTCTTTCCCACCAGAGGGAGACACCAAACCTTCGATTGCCACAGCGGCGCCACCGCCAGAAACGGAGGGCGACTGCTTCACACTATGGGCTCTGCGGCGCGCTCTTCAAAACAGCAAAATTTACCACGGCTCAATGATATCTCCATTCGCAAAAGATTCACTAATAGGCTCCCGCTGGGAACTCTGGGAGGGAGCTCCAATGAGGAGGTGACCTTGAACAAAAGATTGAATAACCAACGAAAGAATAACGTTCTACAAGTCGGGGCGTGGAATGGCAGAAGCTTAAACGTGGTTTCCCGACCAGAAAATCTGAAAAGAGAAATGGCCAGTCTCTACATGTAGTGGGCGTCAGTGAAGTGAAGTGGAAGAAAGACAATGATTTCTTGTTAGACCAGTATAGGATAATATCAACAGCAGCAGAAAATGGTATAACGGGAGTAGCATTCGTTATAAATACGAAGGTAGGGCAAAGAGTGAATTACTGTGAACAGTTCAGTGACAGAGTTGTTCTTATCATAATTGGCAGCAAACGCACACCGACAACAATAGATCAGGTATACATGCCGAAGTCCCAAGCAGAAGATGAAATGATAGAAAGTATATTGAACGCGTAGTTCAGTACCTAAAGGAAGACGAAAATGTAATACCCATGATGCGATTGTAGCGGAAGGAGTAGAAGAAAGAGTTACGGGAGAATACGGGCTTGACAGTAAGTACGAGAGAGTAGAAAGACTAATTCAGTTCTGCAATAAATTTCAGCTAGTAATAGCGAATATTCTGTTCAAGAAACACAAGAGTAGGAGGTATACTTGGAAAATGTCGGAAGATATGGGAATAAGTTAATTGTCGGATGTACTTACCAGCCAAACGATTCCGCTGTGACCGTTCTAGACTCGTTTAAAGAAAGTCTACGGTCAACAACGCATAAATACCCAGAACATGCAATACTAGCTGGAGGCAACTTTAAACTGCCGAGTATACACTGGGATGTCTATAAATTCACTGTGCGGGGATACAGATAGACAGTCATGCGAAATAATTTTGAACACATTTTCTGAAAACTGTCTTGAGCGGCTAGCTAGGCAGCCCACACGCGATGGGAATATCTTAGACCTTGTAGCTACAAATAGGCTGGGGATTAGCAATCATGATGTCATTATTAAATCAGTGAAGAAGACTAGAAAAATTTTTCTGCTAGACAGAGCAGATAAGCAGTTACTGACATTTCACTTAGACAACGAACTGGCATCACTCATTTCCAGTAAGATGGATGCAGAGGAATTATGGGTAAAGTTTAAGCTGATTGTAAGGCGTAGTCTGGAGAAGTACGTGACTAGGCAGTGTATTCAGTGTAGAAAACACCCACCATGGTTTGTTGACGAAATTCGGCGGATGTGAGGAAGCAGAGGCTGTTGCATTCTATGTTCAAAAGGGGACGCACAAATGAAGACACCCGAAGGATAGTAAAGATTCGTGTGTCTGTGAAAAGATCTGTGCGCGAAGCATACATCAGTTACCACCTTCACACCTTGGCAAAAGAACTGGCAGGAAACAGGAGGAAATCATGGTCATAAATAAAATCGCTAAGCGGGCCTAAGGCTTCCATTCAGTCCCTTGTTAACCTGTATGGTGTGGCAGTTGAAGAAACCAAAACGAAAGCCGAAGTTTTAAATTTCATGTTCAAGAAATCGTTCACAAAGGAGAACGGTACAAACATACCGTCATGTGATCATCGGGCGGACTCCCATACAGACGACTGAGCCATGCTGCGGGTCGCGTTGGCGCTGTTTGTAGATTTCCGCCCTCTGTTGGAGGCCAGACGGCATCGTTTAGTTTGCATGGTTCAGTTGTTTGTCTTCTTCTCGTTTCGATGGGGGCCACTCGCTTTCGGAAGCGTTGCCTGTCCACTAGTGGCAGCAGTGGCGGTTATCGATATGTAATAACTGTTGCCCTATCTATGGGGCGACGTCATTGTTTTTCAGGGTCGTGAGAGTGGGCCAGTTCGGTCGGGGACTCATAAGGAGCCAGGTACGCGCAGTGCCATAATACCCTGGGACCGCTGGGCACGCATGAACTATGGGATGGAAGGACTGTGGTCACGAGAGTGTAGGACCTCGTCCTAAACTGGATCCAGCAAGATTTAAGATGAGTGTATTTCTATCCAAGTAGAGAAACCTCTACTATTGTGATATCTCGCGATTCTCCAGTGACTTGGGTTCGTGTTGCTGCTCGTAGTGTCGCCGAGGTGAATAGCAGCGAGTGGAGTGCTTGGGGAAGGCGGATCTGATTAACTTCCCTCTACTTCTTATTACTATTTATTGCGTTCAAATTGTTACAATTTGTTAAGTTCAACCAGCGCTAGTTTTTCTTGCCTGGTGGCCGCTAAGACCCCAGGTACCTGCCCCGGATGTTAGTGTATGTAACGCCAGTGTACGTTTCCTCGCCTTGCCGCTGCTGTCCGGTAAGGCGTGTAGTCTTCACAGCTTTCTTGATTATAGGCCGGTTGGTGATTCTTCTACTCTGGTGGTAGTGACTTTCTCGTACTGGGCGCTCTAAACACAATATCCTGGGGACGTAGTGCAGACTACCGGTTCCAGCTTTGGCTTATTGTTCCATCGTTGCATTTGGTTTATCGGACGTCAGGTAGCTTCAGCAACATTATCATTAGTCATTCGTTAGACTGCCACCAGTCTGAGTTACCATCTTGTGAAGTGAATGCAACTCTTGGCTGCCTATCTCATCGCTCGCGGAGGGGTTTGTTGCCAGATCTCCTCAGAGGTCGATTCCTAGAACACCGTCTGTGACCCCTTGGTTCTTGTAATACATGTGTGTTCTAGAAGGAGGTCTGATGGCCAGTAGTTCAGCGTAACGTCTTCTGCGGGTATAATCTGCCTCAGTACCCTTTAAGGAACTTATGTACTGGTCCTTGTGTTTTATTATTGTATTATTTATTACAATACCTTGTAATGCCTATATTAAAGTTTATAAATGTCTAGTTAATAGTTCTGGTCTCCTTCTCGAATAAATCTAGCAGTGTAGTGTTCAGTGGATGTTATAGATTGTCTTACAATCTTCACCACCATCTTATTTCACCCGTTTGATGATCAGTTGCTTGTTTTTTTTTAATTGACCTTTGCTACTGTATCTGCTGCTTTACAGCAGATTTCTAAATTTTTTATATTATTGCCGTTCCTGGCGTGTAATCCTTCAGCCATGATTGTGGTCACTTGCATTAAAACTGTAATTTGGTATTTGTATTAAGGCAGTAAGCCTTTAAAACCTTATTTGCTGCCATTCCTGGCGTCTGATGCCTTCTGCTGTGCTTGCGGCGACTAGCCATTAACATTTAAATACCTGTAATTTGTACGTTGCAGCGAGTTTTAAACAATTCTTAATTTATGGCCATTCCTGGCGTGTAAGACGTTCTGTCCAGATCACAGTGTCTTGATTTTAAAACACTATCTGCTGTATCTGTATTTAATGCTGGTTTGCTAAATTGTAACTCACTGAAAACACTATTATTTACACAGTTGTTTACTCCTCCATTAATAACGTGTGGCGTTTTTATTTATTGTTGAGATTGGAGTTATTGGTTTAAAATAGATTGTGTGTAATTGTAAAAGGCAACCAATAGTAACTGACTACGGCCCCGTCCATAATCGTGTCCGAATCCTGCCTCCCCTTGACTACCAGGTTTCAACGACATAGAAATAAGCATATTTAGCGTAGAGAAACAACTTAAAGGTTTGAAAACAAATAAATCACGATGTTCGGATGGAACCCCAGTTCGATTTTACAAAGAATACTCCACGGGATTCGTCCCATACCTACCTTGCATTGACAGTGCATCTCTCTCCCAGCACAATGTCCCAAGCGACTGGGCCGGCCGCGATGGTCTCGCGGTTCTAGGCGCGCAGTCCGGAACCGTGCGACTGCTACGGTCGCAGGTTCGAATCCTGCCTCGGGCATGCATGTGTGTGATGTCCTTAGGTTAGTTAGGTTTAAGTAGTACTAAGTTCTAGGGGACTGATGACCACAGCTGTTAAGTCCCAGCCGGCCGCGGTGGTCTCGCGGTTCTAGGCGCGCAGTCCGGAACCGCGCGACTGCTACGGTCGCAGGTTCGAATCCTGCCTCGAGCATGGATGTGTGTGATGTCCTTAGGTTAGTTAGGTTTAAGTAGTTCTAAGTTCTAGGGGACTGATGACCACAGCTGTTAAGTCCCATAGTGCTCAGAGCCATTTGAACCTTTTTTTTTTTTTTTTTTTTTTTTTGGTAAGTCCCTTAGTGCTCAGAGCCATTTGAACCCAAGCGACTGGAAAAAAGCGCAGGTGACTCCAGTATATAAGGAACGTAAAAGAACGGACCCGCAAAATTACAGACCAGTATCTCCGGTTTGCTGCAGAATCCTTGAACATATTCTCAGTTCGAATATAAAAACTTTCTTGAGACTAAGAAGCTTACGTCCAGCAGTCCGCATGGTTTTAGAAAGAATCACTTGTGCGAACTCAGCTTACCATTTTCTCACATAATATACTGAGAACTGTGAATGGAGCGCAACAGGAAGAGTCCATATTTCTATACATCCGGAAGGCATCTGACACGGTGCCCCATTGCAGGCTGTTAACGAAGGTACGAGCGTGCAGAATAAGTTAAAAAATACGTAGGTGGCTATAAGACTTCTTAAATAATGGAACCCAGTATGATGTTCTCGATGGCTAGTGCTCTTCGGTGACTAGGGTATCGTCAGGAGTGCCACAGGGAGGTGCGTAGGACCGTTGTTGTTCTCTGTATACGTAAATGATTTGGCAAACATGCAGCAATCTACACCTGCTTGCTGGTGGCACTGTACTGTATGGTGAGGTGTCGAAGTTGAGTGACTGTAGGAAGATACGAGACGACTTAGACAAAATTTCCAGTTGGTGTGATGAATGGCAGGTAGCTCTAAATGTGGAAAATTGTAAGCTAAAGCGGATGAGTAGGAAGAACAAACCTGTAATGTTCGAATACAGTATTACTTGCGTTCTGCTTGACACAGTGTAAATAGGCTGTTTAGGTTTTTTTATAGGTAACGCCACGTAGCGCTCTGTATGAAAATCACTGGCTGTGCTGTGTGTAGTCTGTGGCTGGTTTGCATTGTTGTTGGCTATTGTAGTGTTCCATGAACCATGGACCTTGCCGTTGGTGGGGAGCTTGCGTGCCTCAGCGATACAGATAGCCGTACCGTAGGTGCAACCACAACGGAGGGGTAACTGTTGAGAGGCCACACAAACGTGTGGTTCCTGAAGAGGGGCAGCAGCCGCTTTAGGGGCAACAGTCTGGATGATCGACTGACCGGGCCTTGCACCATTAACAAAAACGGTCTTGCTGTGCTGGTACTGCGAACGGCTGAAAGCAAGGGGAAAATACGGCCGTAATTTTTCCCGAGGGCATGCAGCTTTACTTTATGGTTAAATGACGATGGCGTCCTCTTGGGTAAAATATTCCGGAGGTAGAATAGTCCCCCATTAGGATCTACGGGTCGGGACTACTCAGGAGGATGTTGTTATCAGGAGAAAGAAAACTGGCGTTCTACGGATCGGAGCGTGGAATGTCAGATCCCTTATTAGGGCATGTAGGTTAGAAAATTTAAAAAGGGAAGTGGATAGGTTAAAGTTAGATATAGTGGGAATTAGTGAAGTTCGGTGGCAGGAGGAACAAGACTTCTGGTCAGGTGACTACAAGGTTATAAACACAAAATCAAACAGGGGTAATGCAGGAGTAGGTTTAATAATGAATTGGAAAATAGGAATGCGGGCAAGTTACTACAAACATCATAGTGAACGCATTATTGTGGCAAAGATAGATACGAAGCCCACGCCTACTACAGTAGTACAAGTTTATATGCCAACTAGCTCTGCAGATGACGAAGAAATTGAAGAAATGTATGATGAAATAAAAGAAATTATTCACATAGTGAAGGGCGACGAAAATTTAATGGTTGTGGGTGACTGGAATTCGGTAGTAGGAAAAGGGAGAGAAGCAAACGTAGTGGGTGAATACGCATTGGGGCTAAGAAATGAAAGAGGAAGCCGCCTGCTAGAATTCTGCACAGAGCACAACTTAATCATAGCTAACACTTGGTTCAAGAATCATAAAAGAAGACCGTATACATGGAAGAAGCCTGGAGATACTGACAGATTTCAGATAGATTATATAATGGTAAGACAGAGATTAAGGAACCGGGTTTTAAGTTGTAAGACACTTCCAGGGGCAGATGTGGACTCTGACCACAATCTATTGGTTGTGAACTGTAGATTAAAACTGAAGAAACTGCAAAAAGGCGGGAATTTAAGGAGATGGGACCTGGATAAACTGAAAGAACCAGAGGTTGTACAGAGTTTCAGCGAGAGCGTAAGGGAACAATTGACAGGAATGGGGGAAAGAAATACAGTAGAAGAAGAATGGGTAGCTCTGAGGGATGAAGTAGTGAAGGCAGCAGAGGATCAAGCAGGTAAAAAGACGAGGGCTAGTAGAAATCCTTGGGTAACAGAAGATATATTGAATTTTATTGATGAAAGGAGAAAATATAAAAATGCAATAAATGAAGCAGGCAAAAAGGAATCCAAACGTCTCAAAAATGAGATCGACAGGAAGTGCAAAATGGCTAAGCAGGAATGGCTAGAGGACAAATGTAAGGATGTAGAGGCTTATCTCACTAGGGGTATGATAGATACTGCCTACAGGAAAATTAAAGAGACCTTTGGAGATAAGACAACCACTTGCATGAAGGTCATGAGCTCGGATGGAAACCCAGTTCTAAGCAAAGAAGGGAAAGCAGAAAGATGGAAGGAGTATATAGAGGGTCTATCCAAGGGCGATGTACTTGAGGACAATATTTTGGAAATGGAAGAGGATGTAGATGAAGATGAAATGGGAGATACGATACTGCGTGATGAGTTTGACAGAGCACTGAAAGGCCTGAGTCGAAACAAGGCCCCCGGAGTAGACAACATTCCATTAGAACTACTGACGGCCTTGGGAGAGCCAGTCCTGACACAACTCTACCATCTGGTGAGCAAGATGTATGAAACAGGCGAAATACCCTCAGACTTCAAAAAGAATATTATAATTCCAATCCCAAAGAAAGCAGGTGTTGACAGATGTGAAAATTACCGAACTATCAGTTTAATAAGTCACAGCTGCAAAATACTAATGCGAATTCTTTACAGACGAATGGTAAAACTAGTAGAATCCGACCTCGGGGAAGATCAGTTTGGATTCCGTAGAAATGTTGGAACACCTGAGGCAATACTGACCTTACGACTTATCTTAGAAGCTAGATTAAGGAAGGGCAAACCTACGTTTCTAGCATTTGTAGACTTAGAGAAAGCTGTTGACAATGTTGACTGGAATACTCTCTTTCAAATTCTGAAGGTGGCAGGGGTAAAATACAGGGAGCGAAAGGCTATTTACAATTTGTACAGAAACGTGATGGCAGTTATACGAGTGGAGGGGCATGAAAGGGAAGCAGTGGTTGGGAAAGGAGTGAGTCCGAGTTGTAGCCTCTCCCCGATGTTGTTCAATCTGTATATTGAGGAAGCAGTAAAGGAAACAAACGAAAAATTCGGAGTACGTATTAGAATCCATGGTGAAAAAATAAAAACTTTGAGGTTCGACGATGACATTGTAATTTTGTCAGAGACAGCAAAGGACTTTGCAAGAGCAGTTGAACGGAATGGATAGTGTCTTGAAAGGAGGATATAAGATGAACATTAACAAAAGCAAAACGAGGATAATGGAATGTAGTCGAATTAAGTCGTGTGATGCTGAAGGAATTAGATTAGGAAATGAGACCCTTAAAGTAGTAAAGGAGTTTTGCTATTTGAGGAGCAAAATAACTGATGACGATCGAAGTAGAGAGGATATAAAATGTAGACTGGCAATGGCAAGGAAAGCGTTTCGGAAGAAGAGAAATTTGTTAACATCGAGTAGAGATTTAAGTGTCAGGAAGTCGTTTCTGAAAGTATTTGTATGGAGTGTAGCCATGTATGGAAGTGAAACATGGACGATAAATAGTTTGGACACGAAGAGAATAGAAGCTTTTGAAATGTGGTGCTACAGAAGACTGCTGAAGATTAGATGGGTAGATCACATAACTAATGAGGAAGTATTGAATAGGACTGGGGAGAAGAGAAGTTTGTAGCACAACATGAACAGAAGAAGGGATCGGTTGGTAGGACATGTTCTGAGGCATCAAGGGATCACCAATTTGGTATTGGAGGGCAGCGTGGAGGGTAAAAATCGTAGAGGGAGACCAAGAGATGAATACACTAAGCAGATTCAGAATGATGTAGGTTGCGGTAGGTACTGGGAGATGAAGAAGCTTGCAGAGGATAGAGTAGCATGGAGAGCTGCATCAAATCAGTCTCAGGACTGAAGACCACAACAACAACAACATTGTAGTGTTGGGGAGTTGGATGTTAACAGCGTGTAGCGTTGCGCAGTTGGAGGTGAGCCGCCAGCAGTTATGGATGTGGGGAGAGAAATGGCGGAATTTTGAGAGCGAATGATCTGGACGTGTGTCCATCAGAAACAGTACATTTGTAAGAATGGATGTCATGAACTGCTATATATATATTATCACTTATGAACACTATTAAGGTAAAAACATTGTTTGTTCTCTATCAAAATCTTTCATTTGCTAACTGCGCCTATCAGTAGTTGGTGCCTTCAGTAGTTAGAAACTTTTATTTAGCTGGCAGTAGTAGCGCTCCCTGTATTGCAGTAGTTCGAGTATCGAAGATTTTTGTGAGGTAAGTGATTTGTGAAAGGTATAGGTTAATGTTAGAACGTTCAGTTTTGCTCAGCTGTTTGAAAAGTAAATAACGTAAGAGGTTTATCAGGACAGTAATTCATGAATTTTTCTAAGGGGACGTTTCAACAGTCTAGTCGTTTAAATACCTGGGCGTAACGTTGCAAAGCGATATGAGTTGGAACGAGCATGTGAAAACTGCGGTAGGGAAGGCAAATGGTCGACTTCGATTTATTGGGTTAATTTTAGGAAAGTGTGATTCACTTGTTAAAGAAACCGCAAATAGAACTCTGGTATGACGTATTCACGAGTACTCCTTGAGTGTGTACGAGGTCGGTTTTCTGGTAGGTTCAGACAACACGTAAGTGTTACAGATATGCTTCGGGAATTCAAGTGGGAATCCCTGGAGTTAAAGCGACGTTCTGTTCGAGGAACACAACTGAGAAAATTTAGAGAACCGGCATTTGAAGCTGACTGCCGAACTATTCTACTACTGCCAGCATACATTGCACTCAAGGATCACGAAGATAAGATACGAGAAATTAGGGCTCATACAAAGGCTTACAGGCAGTCATTTTTCGTTCGCTCTATTTGCGAGTGCAACAGGAGGGGAAATGACATGCAGTTGTACAGAGTACCCTCTGCCACGCAACATACGGTGGTTTGCATAGTACCTGTATATATATATATATATATATATATATATATATATATATATATATATATATATATATATATAGGTACTATGCATCACGGTCAGGCAGAAATTCCTAAATCAGATAGTGGATTGTAAGGCATACCCAGCAGCAAATATGTGCTCAGATCATAATTTTGAGAATGATGAAGAGTTGGCTGAAGTTTGAGAGACTAGTCAGGAAGAAGCAAAGGGCAAAGAAGTGGGATACGGAAGTACTAAGGAATGAAAACATACGCTTGAAGTTCTCTGAGGCTATAGATACTGCGATAATGAATAGCTCAGTAGGCAGTTCAGTTGAAGAGGAATGGACAACTCTAAAAAGGGCAATTAAAGAAGATGGAGAGAAAAATGGAGATGCAAAGAAGGTGACTGCGAAGAAAACTTGGGTAACAGAAGAAATACTTCAGTTGATCGACGAAAGAAAGACGTATAAAAACGTTCGGGAAAATACAGGAGTAGAGAAATACAATTCACTTAAGAATGAAATACAAGTGTGGAGAAACAGAAAAAGAAATGATTCTCGGAAGGACTGACTCAGCACATAGGAAAGTCAACCTTTTGTGGAATTAAAAGCAAGGGCGGTAGCATTAAGAGAGGATGGGAATCACAGTTTTAGATGCAGAGGAGAGAGCGCATATGTGGAAAAAGTACAATGAGAGTCTCTGTGAGGGGTAGTATTTGACTTATGACCTGAGACAAGAAGAAACAGAAGTCGATAGGGAATAGGTAGGGGATCTAGTATCAGAAACAGAATTAGGAATAGCTTTCGAAGACTTAAAATCGACTAACGCAGAAGGTATGTATAAAACTGCATCGGAATTTCTAAAATCGTTGGGGGAACTGGCAAGAAAACATGTAATGACATTGGTGTATGGAATGCAAAAGCCTAGAGATATACCATTCGACTTTCAGAAGAAACGTCATTCACACAAGTCCGAAGATTGCAAGAGCCGACAAGTGTGAGAATTAGGGCACAATCAGCTTCACAGCTCATACATATAATTTTATGGCACGAATAACACAGAAGAATGGAAAAGAAAAATGAAGATCTGTTAGATGACGATCATTTTGACCATATGAAAGCTAAAGGCTTCAGACAGGCAGTTCTGATGTTACGATTGATAACGAAAACAAGACTGAAGGAAAATAAGAGTATGTTCATTGGTTTTGTAGACCTGGAAAAAGCGCTCGACAATTAGTGCAAGACTTTCGAAATTCTGAAAAAAATAGGAGTAAGCTATAGGGAGAGACGGGTATTATACAATATGTACAAGAGCCAAGAGAGAACAATGGGAGTGGAAGACCAAGAACGAAGTATACGGATTACAAAGGTTGTAAGACAATGATCTGGGCTCTCAGCCCTGCTGTCCAATCCGTATGTCGAAGAAGCAATGATGGAAATAAAATAAAAGCTCAAGAGAGGGGTTAAAAGACAACGTGAATGGATAGCAGGAAGCCCAGCGAGTGGATTCTGGGCACATTTGTCGGCCGCTTTGAATCCATGGCAGACTTCGAGTACCGTCTTCATGGGAGCTGGGACTTGGAAGACAGATGAGGGAGTTGAGGACAGTTCCACTGTGCTAAATTCTTGGCTACCTTTTGAACCGGCAAGCTTCAGCTTCGATTCGTAGACTTAAGTTAAGGTTTGCATTTCGAGATCTTAACTGTTGTCTTCTTATTGATACCTTGCGATCATTGCGAATTGCTTATCTGATCAATCTCACCATCAGTTCTTTCCTTGAATAGTGGGGTGTTGTTTATTTTTTCTGTGTCGATACTGGCGTTGGTTGTTTGTTAAAAGGATATCATAAACTGTGTGAGCCGATGGTGTTTCCTGAGCTGGAGCGACAACGTTTTTCTTCTATGCTGTGGCCGAAACACCCCGTCGTCACGCAGTACCTCTATGATTGCGTTTAAGCCGACCTCACTGCCAAACGTCTTCGAACACCTTTTCTTGTAATATGGGCGGGTGTCGGTTACGTGATAACTTCAGTCATTGCAGACGTCATCACTAAGTTAATTATATTGTCTTAGGAGTCGACTGGGTCCCCAAGTTTGCAATTGCTGAGCCTATGTAATTGGGTTTGACAACCTAGTTTTGTTTCGGGAGTTTCGCAGTCGTTGTAGAGAAGGTATCTTGCAGTGACGCTGTGCCCGTTTGGTTAGTTATTGTTGGTTTCAAGTAAAAGCCTTGCTGTCTTAATACTCCTTTTGCCGGCCTGTATCCAACGAAAAGGGCCTTGGAATGCCGGTCCTCCTGTTGCAACATTTCTTGGGTCTCCTGTTTGGTGTAGTCTTGTGCTCCTAGCGCATGAGTCTTCTGGTGCTTCGGGAGGACGACGGTTCAATCCCGCGTCCGGCCATCCTGATTTAGGTTTTCCGTGATTTCCCTAAATCACTCCAGGCAAATGCCGGGATGGTTCCTCTGAAAGGGCACGGGCGACTTCCTTCC
The DNA here is from genome assembly GCF_021461395.2 of Schistocerca americana. Lineage (NCBI taxonomy): Eukaryota > Metazoa > Arthropoda > Insecta > Orthoptera > Acrididae > Schistocerca > Schistocerca americana. The sequence continues at coordinate 711,822,701 of NC_060123.1, forward strand.
CCATCCTTCCCTAATCCGATGAGACTGATGACCACGCTGTCTGGTCTCCTTCCCCAAACCAACCAACCTCTTCTGGTGCTCCCCTTGTGAGGAGGCAATTCAAACTCTTGGCTACTTAACTGAAGCAGTTATTCATTTTCTGTTTGGTGGTCTTACTTATCGGTAGCTTTTATTATTGAAGACCTACCTGTTGATATTTGGTAGTTATACTGAAGCTATTATTATTGAAGGGCTGCCTGTTTCCTATTTGGTAATTTTACTTGACTGAAGCTGTTAGTATTGAAGGCTTGCGTGTTCTCTTTTAATTAAATTAATAGAAATTTTTAAATTTGGGTTAGCTGAGACCCATATTAATCAAGGCCTATCTGTTGTTATAGCCCTGTTATTGAGCTCTTACATCTTACTCAGTCTGTGTTGGAATTAGCTGAAAATGTGATTGTCAAAGGCCAGCTTGCTTCAGAGGTATTTATGTCAATACGATTGTAACAGGTAATGACAAATGATGGTACTAGTGCCCTATGCTTTCGCCTTACATCTCTTTATCCATAATTTAAGTTTTCAGATTGTATACGATTGCTCTGAAAACCATATAGTCCTTATTCATTCTGAGACGACTGGAAGCTGCTGTGAATGCCAATGTTGCAAAACCTTGATAATAATAAATTGTTGATGGTGTACAGCAACTGGCCAGTACAGTTACCGGTTTCCAAGTTTCGAATTATTCATAATTCATCCCCAGACGGTTTTTTCTTGCTTTCATCGAAGCAGATAATACAATGGTTTCCTTTTACTTGCCCTAGTAGAAACAATAATTCACAGTCACAAGTCTGTAACAGAAATGGGCGGTCTACAGATATGTGTTATAATGCCGTTTACGTGAAATGTCCATCCGGTGCGTTTATTTAATAGAAACGTAAAAACCAAACACCCAGAGGCTGAGTTTGTCCGGTGTTTACACGTTTTATGAGCTGCAATGTCTCACACTCTTCTGGTGGGACACTTTGCTGTAAAGGAGTATGATTTTCATACTCAGACTAGGAATCCAGCAAAAGCAAGTTCTTTTGACCAGATGTTGGCCAAAAACAGTACACATATCATAGCTGTAGTTCTCTTACGCCCATTTTTCTCTGTTGCTTGTTGTGGCGTAAATATTCTCTACTGGCCTTGCAAGATCACGCATATGCGAAACATCAGAGGTGGCACAAGCACAAGCACCTCCAAGTTCTCACAGTGCAGTAACTAACTTTCCACCGAATTTACCATCCAAATTAACAGTCGGCGTAATTATATACTTAAGGGTTGAGGCACTGATACTAGCTGATCTAGGTAAGCTCTCTCGGTACCTCCGGCCGGCGTGGCCGAGCGGCTCTAGGCGCTTCAGTCTGGAACCGCGCGACCGCTGCGGTCGCAGGTTCGAATCCTGCCTCGGGAATGGATGTGTGTGATGTCCTTAGGTTACTTAGGTTTAAGTAGTTCTAAGTTCTAGGGGAATGATGACTTCAGATGTTAGGTTCCATAGTATTCAGAGCCATTTGAACCATCTGAATCTCTTGGTACCTCTAATTTCCAGGGTTCCATTCATATTCATTTCTTCCTCAATTGCCGACTGGTAAGAGTTGGAAACAAATTCCTTACTGAACGATGAGATACTTTTATTTCATCTAATCTACGAATTTCTGGCCCATTCCATAGGTTGCATCGTCAAGTTGACGCTTTGTTTGAAATATTTCTTTCCTACGTCTTCCATTTCTGTAGCGCTGTTTGAAGTTACTCAACCGTCCACTGCTTTCTTTCAAGTCACTGTAATCCATGTCCCGCGCATAACGCAGCAGGTCACTATCGTGCACTTCCTGTAAATTGTATCGAGCATTCGTGAAACGTGCAAACGCCAGTTTTTGTGTGTCAACCAACTACACAGTCATACTGTTGCGGACTTATTCGATACCTGTCCATAACTGGTTTTTCACTTTTCATCTTACATGCATTTAATTATGGTTAGTAGACTACCCGTTCTTTGGACAACGACTTCCCTTAACTACGTTTCACAGAAGACGGGATTTGTGGCTCCCTGACCGATAAGGGTGATGAACTACACTCGTCGACAATTGTTTCAGTAACCACTTCACTTGCTGAAGCCAGCCGGAGTGGCCGAGCGGTTCTAGGCGTTACAGTCCGGAACCGCACGACCGCTACGGTCGCAGGTTCGAATCCTGCCTCGGGCGTGCATGTGTGTGATGTCCTTAGGTTAGTTAGGTTTAAGTAGTTCTAAGTTCAAGGGGACTGATGACCACAGCAGTTAAGTCCCATAGTGCTCAGAGCCATTTGAGCCAACTTGCTGAACATGTATCGTCATGATTGCACATCTCATGTACATTGCCTCCACAGTGGAACGTATACGACACCACACGCTTCGCTGACTCATCTTGCAGAAACGCTAATATTTCATCTACCACTTCTTTCTCACTCTTCAAAATTCGTTGGGTTCATTTCTGACGAAATGTCAAATGCGGCAACTGTTGTTGTAGGTACAATGCAATGTTTACTTGTTTATCTTTGCCATTGCCCTGCTTTATATCAACACCATCAGCACTGTATCACTGTTGTGAGTTACTTGTCAACCAAGCAGTTCTTCATCCACACTCTGTAGCCTCATGCTGGGCTCACCATCGGATGCCCACCCCATGTTGCCACTAGCAGCCAATATTTTAGTTGTATGGAAGACGGTCTGTGGGGCGTCGAATGCCGTAAACATCATTTCCCTTCTGCTTCCTTGTTATTGTTTTCGTGCCTTCAGGTGCGATGACGAGACGATGTTCGGGAGATGATTGAACAGATTTCCAGTACTACAGTTCATTAGGATTTCAATTCAATAACAGTACAGATCACAAGCACATTCGCCCTGCATGAGCTCAGTCTATTAAATGAAGCTAATTACATTTTAATTATTTTGTTGGGCTGTGTGTGTGTTTAATATTTTAACCTGTTTCCTTCGGGAATATTTCACATAAACCCCTATTGTGCTATCATCAATTAAGAGTTTTCCCAGGCAGATTGCATTACGACATATCCATGTTTGAAAAATAGGTCTATATTTCTATTGTTATCAGCCAAAACTACAATCTCCTGGCTATAACTGTGAGTTCTTTGATGTCTCTGCGAGATGGCTAATCTGAATTACACATATGAAATATTAGTTCACTTTATTACATGAGCGATAAAAAGATTTACTTACGTTGATACAACCCTCCTCCACATGAGTGATTGATATTTTACTACTACCAATGATTATTACAGTACATAAAATTAAAATGTTTCTCACGAAGTACAATGTTCAACATTTACAAAATTTCATTTCCATCTGAGACATGAATAACTCTTAAGTCCTACTCGATGGTGTTCACTGCATCAGCAGAGGTCATGAACTTGGGGAAAGCACTTGTAAAGTCGGCTCTAAATTGACCTCTGTGTGAGGGCGCTGCTGTGCTGAGAGACGGAGTGTTTTGCTTAGCCTCCACCGTTCATCACGGTGCTCTGCAGTGAGACACCACTAATTTCTCTAGTACCGATTCGCGTTGCTAAATTTGGTGCGACACAGCGAACTTCGGACGATACCACAATATTAGGGCAGAACTTGATCGGAATTTCTTTACAACAACCAGTTCAAAATTTTCATGAAGACAGTAGGCTTTCAACCGGGATTCGAAAGAAGTAGCATTCCTTTCGTGCACAATTTTCTCACCACTTAAGCTATAACGACACAATGCATGGTCGAATACGCAGATCGAATTCTGTAAGTTATTGCGCCACTACTTTTCAAAATGGCGTCCTTAATTTGTGTCCAAGTGAGCACAAGTTGTCACCAGATTTCTCGGCCAGAAGCTGAAACGCTGACACAAGGAAAGCCTCCACCCTGGCACCAACGAGAGTCTGGTTGTCACGTGACCAGTCCCACAGCATGAAGCCAAGGCTGGATCTACAGAAACAGCACAAGGACTGGATGGTCGCAGTGTTGACCACGATTATACCACATCCGAGTCTGACACTGGGCCGCTTGGTCTACGCAAAGAGAGAGGGCTCTCTCGCCTGTTCCACCTATGAATGATCTGTTATCGTGTCCAGCCAGAGCTGGGAAGCACTCCACACCATTCGTTTAGGGTATCGTAGAGTCTATCATTGGTGTCACTGAAGTCATCACTTTAGATACGGAATATGATCGACTAATACAACGAACAGTTCGCTGATTTGGAATTTTGTGCTGGATTTAAACTGTGTATCAAACTGGAACTAGAATCTTTACAGTCAATTTTTCATTGCCATTTCCGCCATCAAGAGAGATTTCCAGGAACAATTTACGGTGCACTTTGCGGTGTGGACAGGACGGCTCGAGTTTTTATAAACCTTGCAAATGCTTTGCAGATAGGTTTCCAATGCAGCAAGTATATAAAACCAGGCGGCCAGCCATCGTGGAATCATACAGGCAGTGAAGGAAAACAATAAACTTACTGGTCAGGATTTACACAGAAGTCGAAGAAACTGTCTCGCTTCGCTCGCTGCATAGCATCGCCAGTGCAGACACGCGTTCTGTGGTGCAGAAGGCAGGTCAGGCTGGCTGCTCGGTAGGCGGACACAGTAGCGGCGGGCTGGATAGGCGACATATGCGCTGTGGTAGGCTCCTCGCACTGTCTGGCGCAATCAATGTGGTTGGCAGTCGTAAGGGAAAACTACAAATTTACTGATCAGATTTCGTACAGAAGTCGAAGAAACTGCCTCGCTGCGGTCAGTGCAGAGCATTGACGAAGCAAATGTTAATGCCATGCTGCCGGGGGCATATCAGACCGGCTGCTCTTCAGGCACGTGCAGCCACCCAGGGCTGGAGTTAGCTGGTCGCATTGTCTGGCGCAAACCAGGTGATCGGCCATCGAGGAGTCATCCAGGTAGTGAAGGAAAACAATAAGTTTACCAATCAGAATCCACGCAGAAATCGAATCAACTGCTTCTCTGCGCTCAATGCGAGGCGTCGCCGATGCAGATACGCATGCCACGGTGCAACAAGCAGGTCAGACCAGCTGTTCGGCCGGTGCGTGCAGCCACGCTGGGCAACAGGCACAATATGCCAGCCAACTCTGACGTGAGCCGGTCGCACTGTCTGGCGCAAAGCAGGTGGTCGGCCATTGTGAGGGAAAACGACAAAGTCGCTGATCAGAATTTGTACCAAAGTCGATGAAACTGCTTCGCTGTGGTCAGTGTAGAGCATCCCCAGTGCAGAACCGCTCACAGTGGTGCAGGCCAACTGCTAGGCAGGAGCGTACAGCCACGCCGGACCAGATAGGGGACAGGTGCGCTGCGGCAGCCAACTCTGCGCTGTTTGACGCAAACCAGTGGCCAGGTGACAGCGGCGACTGGCGCAGGGCCGCAGGCACAGCTGCTAACCGCTGTCCCAAAAACCCAAGCTGTGTGCCGTGGCCAACAGCCTGAAAAGCTTACTAAGTGCTGCAATCGATTCTAGCAGGGTGTGTAAGTCCCAAAAGACAGCGTGGGTGGTGTGTGCTGGCGAACTTGTGATGCTAAAGCGGGCTAAGTGCCACAAAGCCTTGTAACTATGTGCAGCACGTGACAGAGACTAAGGTCAGATTGAAAAATGTTAGAGGTGGAAGAATTTCAGTGTGTCAAGTACCTAAGGATCTTGAAAAACTTATGGAGAATGCGACATCCAACAGTCGGTTTGTGGTTACTGTGCATCAGCCCGAGGACTTTTTTATTAAAAAGAAACACTCAATACACATACTAACACAGCGAAAATATTTCCAAATGTCGTTGGATTCAAGTGGAAAACTTGCAAACACGTTTCGTTAAAATGAGAACAATGTTTAACGACTTGAAGACTGGCGCACCTACAAGATTTTCAAGAAAGGGATTACCACTGACATATTAAAGAACTTTGTTTAACCGTCATAACAAAGTGAAAACAACTTGTCAGATGAAAAGAAAAAGGTTCTACACGTCGTATTTGAAAGCAGCTGATAGAATATTTTTCGAACAGTAAATCAATTAGAATTGCTTTTTGCTCTATAAAATGAAAAGGAGGATTAAAAATAATTTAATCCCAGGATAGCGTACCTGTAAAATGTTGAGATGTCTTTCATTGGTACTTACCTCGTTTTTACTGACATCTCTGTGGCACTTAGCATGTCCTACAGTTTTCAGAATGCATATTTATTTTCATTGATAAAAGGAAGTAAACTTTAAAAATTTTGCAATTGTTGCATGACTCTTATTTTAGACAATAAATAAAAAAATATTTTTAAGGTTATTTCATTGAAATCTTTTTGTCAAAACAAAAAAAAAAAGAAACAGTAACTCGGGCTCAGTGTTTTGGCACTTAGCCCTTTATTGATTTCTACTCCACATTAATGTCTTGTTTCACTTTTGCGCTATCACTTTACAGACACACTGTATTGCTGTTATTTAGTAGACAGAACTGTTCTGGAAGTTGCTATTGAAAATAGGGAACACGATGTAACACGACTGCTTTCCCTGTCTGCAGTTTCCATATCTCGCCGTAGATAACGAATACTGAGATGAGAAGTTATCTTGCGAATAATAATCTCCAGAGCTGACGATGTAGCGCTTTTCATTCGAAGTAGTGCCTGAAATTAGTGTTTCTTGTGACAGTAATGAGTAAGTAGCCAGCAAGTAGTGTAGTAATCACGTCGAGCAGCGACCGGAGTCCCGCCTGGAAATGACCAGCAGGGTAATCTGGCAGGGTGGCCCCGCCAGTGATTCAGCTGGTCGGGGGGGAGGGAGGGTGGCCGTGTGTCACGCGAGCGCAGCGCTGACTCACACAGCCACAGCCGCAGCCGCTGTCCGGCCGCCCATTGGCCGGCGCGCCGCCGCTCTGCAGCGCGGCAGCCAATAGGACGTGGCCGCGGCGCTGCCTGCACCCGGACGGTTCCTTACGACTTATTTGCGTGCGGAGACGCCGAGGCGGAGGATAAGGCGTTTCTGGAGCGAATGTGGTTGGCGGGGCGGCGCGCACCGCTCGACCTGACGTACTCCCCCCACTTTCACCAGACTGTGGTTCTCTCACATGAAGAATCTGACGTCTTTGTAGAATAAATACTGTGCGCCTGAGGAAACTAGACATGCCATATACCGATGAGGACGTAGTCGAAAAATATGAAACTTTTATATGATCGGAAACGGCGAATGTAGTGGAATCACAGTGACATAACAGTCTATCTTGGTTTCGTTACGCCCAGAGATAGCAACGCCCCAAACGGCCAGCAAGCTTCACTTCTGAATACGATATCGGATGAGTGCGAACACTAACTTTTCCATTGATTTGTAACATAATTCTTGCAATATGGAGTGTATGTCGTACCTTAGAAATCGACAGTAATAAATAAATTAGATTTGTGATTATTTAGTGCCCTAAGGACCCTCAGATATACTAAACGGTGCTTTACAGGACAGTTTGTTTACGATTCTCTTGTAGCGTACAGATATTTCCTTAGTAAGATCGTTTTCCTTTAATAGCAAAAAGTTGCTAGAAAACACCAGAAGATCCGAGAAGAAGTTCCCTGATAGTTCTCTGCAAACAGTTCCCCTTTCAACCTCTCTTCCTGGCTTTGATTATCCGTTCTATTCTTACTTTGTATCGACTGGAACAAATTTCATCAATTACATTAACTCAATTTTGAATTTGGCTTCTATTCCTTCCTTGTTCTGATGAGCTGTCGCTGTTGATCTTAGCCATGTTAACTTTACTCTTTATTGGGCAAATTTGCTCACACTGTTTTCGGAAACATGTTGAAACTTTCGTCCTTGGTTAGGTATTAGTGCTTGCACGCAACATTTAAGCTCTCGATATTCTATTGTCTCTGGTGATAAGTTTCTGAATAGTCTGGATCTTTATCACACATTTTCCAAGGTTATGTGAGCATCAGTTACTGCTGTAACACAGTTACATTCGATTTTGTGGTGCTATTTTGTATTGTACAATGAAAACTGCTTATAAATGGAAAACAGAGGAGTTGGAGTTGTTAAGAAAATGTGTTAGCGAATTCTTATCTCGGACATTACAACTGAAATTATCTTTTCTGGAAAGACGAAGCCTACCTTTGACTGCTGGATGGACAAGTCCAGAAGAACAAATAAACAGGAGCGCCTCTACCAGAGAATGATGTATGACATGACAGTTTTGGTCACTGGCCAGTGTATGGATGAAAAGCCATGATTTAGAGTTTCCCGTCACGGTTAGTCGACTGGCTTTGTGCTTCGTCTCAAAAAGGAATTGTTTGAAGACATTTCACAAACACATCCACCCCCTCAGCTGAGTGGTGCAGTCTGCCTTTGAAGGGCGCCAATGTGGACGCGCTGTTGTATTTCGATGTGTGGAACGACAGCTCGCCTTGTTTACATTCTGACGGCCGTCACTTGTGTGCCGGCTTAACGTCTGTGACACGTGGCGGATCGTTACCAAAAACGTACATTCCGATTTGCTTTCTGCAACACTACTCCCTACCCAAGGCGTTCGAGGTGGAGCGTTTTCTGCGAGATGAACCAAAGATCCCGCTCACTGACATCGTAGAAACACCTTGTTGATCGTGAACAGCACCGTGTCTATTAAAATCGACAAATATGCTGTGTGCGAAATCATTCTATGTAAGACCAAACAGGGACTCCGCTTCTGTCATGCTGAGGTCAAAAAAATGGTCCAAATGGCTCTGAGTGCTATGGGACTTAACTTCTGAGGTCATCAGTCCCCTAGAACTTAGAACTACTAAAGCCTAACTAACCTAAGGACATCACAAACACCCATGCACGAGGCAGGATCCGAACCTGCGAACGTATCGGCAGCGTGGTTCCAGACTGTAGCGCCTAGAACCGCTCGGCCAGCCCGTCCAGCTGCTGAAGTCGATGTCAGGTAGGTCACTGTCGACGACACTCTCTTAGGCATGTGTACGATATGCGTTTCCTACGTGCCAGCACTGAATGTTGACACAGCGCTCGGGCTGCACGCTATTATCCACGGCCATACTGCACATAAATGGATATGTCTAATCCCAAACGGCGTCCGATACACCATCACAGACCTCCGAAGCTACCTCCCAGAGTAACTACAGATCGGTGGATGTCGTGCAATAATCTTATACGGCAGCCAACTTCGACTTGTCTGGGTACGCCAAAGAATGCCACCTTCGATCTGAATACCTACAAAGGTGTATTACGCACCCTCAAGCCGCCGACGGGGAATCCACGTCTCAAATAATGGTGCTGCCGGTGACCTACGCCGCTGTTCTCACTTCCCTGCCTCATCGCATCGACGCCTGGACGCTACAATTGAGCCAGACCATAGCACTATGGAGATGTCTGCCGCCTTGGCTGCCCGTCGACCCCGTTCCGACGTTGCCGACACTGCCGATCACTGTTCCAGTCCTCGGAAAGAAGCTGGAGATCGTCTTGTTCATCTTTCCTTATGCGGGCTTTCTCCCAGGCCGTCGTCGGACATAGAAGGTCGCACGAGGAAACACCACTCTCCGAAAGGTCCGAACGTCCAAAGAGAAGGTGCCGAACCATCTCCAGCCAAGAGGAGATGTTGCAGGCTGAAGGCGAGGCCGCTGAGAATCCGAAAGACACCCACGAAACCGCCACCGCAGAAGGAGACGATGTGAGTGTGGCGACGTCTACGAGACTGCGACTGTCCCACCACAGCACTGTGAGAACGCCGAACTATTTAAAGTTCTGCCAATATCACATCACAAACCACTGCTCAATCTTCAGAAGACCACGTAGACACACACCAGCACCCACCTATATGACTTGGACGAAGAAGAGGTCGAGGGGCAGGACCGAATATGCGGCTTTGCGTCGTCGATGCCCCACCACTGATCACACTATCTCCTCAACCCTAGGGGGCCAGTGGAATGACGTTCTACCATGACGTCCACATCTTTCTACTGAAGTCGTGGCAAACTCCAGGCGTAAGCCACCAGGTCTATCAGATAGCAATGAACCGCAGCAATATCAGTTCACCGGTGAAAATCCACCTTATGGTTATGGGCTTCTGATACAGATTTCACCCTCCTGCAAGAAGTTCACATGGACAGTCTCCCAGATATAAAATGCTTGCCACCCACACCTCCGCAGGTGGTCCCATGGGCCATGGACTAGCCATCTATGTCTGTGAGTGTATTCCTGTTGCTGATGTCACCTTCCTTGCATCAGCTAGGGGTATAGCACTCATTGCCGTGGGGATGCACTTCAACTGATGCCTTCACCCCATCGGCACAGACCAACAGCATGAAAGGGCCCAGTTTTATCATGAAAACAGCGTCCTCCTGTTTTTATGGCGAGACAAACACTGCCTGCTGGGAGGTGATTTTAACCGTATTGTACATCCAAAAGTCAGGCACCACACTATTCTGCATGCCAGAAACGACGTTTAATAGTGGAGGACCTCCTGCTCGTGGGATTTTATATCTGTGAAACAGGGCGCTGAACGCTGGCCACTGGATTTTCTGTCCACTGCACATACACGTACACGGTTCTTCCCCAATCAGTATGGCCCTGCCATGTGCCTTAGACTTCTCGCTTCCCACGCCCGGGTTCCCGGGTTCGATTCCCGGCGGGGTCAGGGATTTTCTCTGCCTCGTGATGACTGGGTGTTGTGTGATGTCCTTAGGTTAGTTAGGTTTAAGTAGTTCTAAGTTCTATGGGACTGATGACCATCGATGTTAAGTCCCATAGTGCTCAGGGCCATTTGAACCATTTTTTGTGCCTTAGAAACTGAATGCTTGCCGCCAGCAAGTCAGCGAAATATGGGCAGCCTGTGAGTGACACCGTCCCAGCTATGTCTCAGTCTTGACATCGTGAATGGACTCTACCAAACCAGTGATCCAGAGGGCACTGATGTGGTACAGAAAGGACTTGGTCGAATGGTATCACAACATCGTCCACTTCTACTGTAATCCTCCAAGGTCTGGATGCGAAGCTGCGAACTCCAGACAACTTGATGGAAAGGCACAGAGCTAAGCTGACGATAATTGAACTGCCATGCTGTACACTACTGGGGGTCGCGATATCGACATGATGCTATGACCAGGTGGCACTGGAAATTCGGTCCATGCATCACATACTGTCCAATGAACTGTGGTGTGGTCGCCAGCTCATCGACACTCTGGTCACGCCATCTGACCTGCGGGTGACCAATCAGACTGACATCGTCAATATATTCATCAAACACTACCAAACCACTTACAACGAAGAGGACGCTGAATTCAGTGCACACGACTCCATCTAGCAATACGTCACATGCATCCTCAACCACAAAAAGGTGTGTGCTTTAACAGTGGTGGTCACACTAGACAAAATCGACGACTTTGATGGTTTACCAATTGAATTTTATGAGGCCTTCTGAGAGCTCATGGCATCGTGGAGGACAACTATATTGATGGAACTGATGACATCTGATCAACAAGTCCCATCCACCTTTGTCATTCCAACGCAAAAGACATGTCACAGTTCAACGGTTATGAAACATCGACCGATTACCCTTCTCTACGCAGATTGCGAGATCTTTGCCCTCCTACTGGCAATGCATCTCCGAATTATACTCCCTCACGTCCTTTCTCTAGAGCAGACAACGCCTGGGGGGGCAGGTGAACCGACAGACTGCCACACTCGAATGCTGTGACTTAACTGCAATGGAGCCAACCTGCAAATTCCACATGGCGGTCGTCGCTATACGTTTCGATAGTGCCATCGATAAAGTGCAGCACCATTTTCTGTTTCCAGTGATAGTCGGCACGGGCATTCCACCTCCCTTCATCGACGACCTCGAGCACCTTGACGTGGTGCCAGCTTCTGAGTACAAGCAACAGACGTTTGTCAGTGCCAGTATCCAACCGCCGCTCATTTCGGCAAGTGTACCCCCTCTCTACACTCTGTGCTATTGCCCTGGAGCCTCTCGTTGGGGGCCTGTCGACTGAGATTTTAGGACTCACCGTTCCCCTACACACCTTTTGTTCCTGGGCACATCTTGATGAAAACTTACTCCTCATCCACTTTGACTCTGAGGTTCAAGCAGTCTTCCAATTGGTTATGTATTATGGAGCTGCCGTAGGCACTGCAATGAAATTGGCCAAATCTTCTGTGATATACGCTAGACAAGGCCTGCAGGAACGTGAGGTGGCAGCCCTGGCGCTCTAGTGGACTTTCTGATATCTGGACATTACCGTCACCCCCACCGTCACACACACATTATCAACAATTTCTGCCGCTTGTTACCCATCGCAACGACATCCGTCAGAATCTGCTGTGCCACCAGGACAGCCTTACGCGACACTTCCTCAACCGTTATGTAGTATCAACGTTGGTCTGCATCATGTAGCTGCTCCCTCTGCTGACACCGATTGTGCGCAACCTTCAGGCGGCTCTTGGCTGCTATCTTACAGTTGGCTCCATGTTTAAAGTCTGTAAAGAGACTCTTACTGTCTCCATAGGAAAGTGGCCTCGGACTCGTCAATATCTGGATGTGAGTGCTACCTTGTGTATGAATACTAAAAGAAAAAAGTGGACCGGATGGAGCGCATCCCTAACACGCAGCTTACCTGAAGTCCTACCTGCGTCTGTCTCAGCAGCTGGGTCGGCCAGCTGGATCATTTCTCACCTGTCTTTACAGCGATTCGTGCAGCAAATGACTTCCTGCTGCATCAAGTGCCACCTGATGCCATCGAATCGCGAATATTCCTTGACCCGGAAGACACATATTTTCCTACCGCCAAATAATTATCATGCCATACGTGGGTAAAGGAGTGGATGATTCCCGCCTCGACTTCTGAAACTATTTCGAAACAGTCCAAACATTGCTCGAACACACACCATGTTACCGCCTGTTATTTGCCAACTATCTTCGAGGGCCTTGTTACACCCCCACTTAGTTGGGAAGTACCGGGAGCTGAGGACACTCACCCTACCCTCCGGCAGTATCTGAGTTGCAGCTGCCTATGATCGGTTCAACCCGACGACCTCTGTGGATAGGAAAGAGCGCCATAAACGCATTTATTTTTTATTTATTTATTTTTCCAGTATTCTGGTTCTTTTATTCGACACAGGTAACGTACGCTCCCCATTATTTCATAATAATAGTGAAAAAAAATGTAGTAAAAATAAACAGAAAACGAAATAAAAAAGACTTTAGACTTCAGTTGGTTCCTACGTCTCTCAGTTTCCTGCGACATAGTGGCTCAGTGGCGATGAGTGGTCACCTTGGCCAGGCTTCAGTTTTCGACCCCCGCCACTCTGCCCCTCGAGCCACTGCCGCACCGCCGGTCCTTTCCGTAAAAAACAAGTAAACGATAAGCGCTTCTGACTGCCATGCAGCGGGCCCAGGTTCGAGATTTTCTCCACTCGGGAGCTAGTTGTCGTGTTGTCCTCACTATCATTTCATCATCTTCTACACCTAAGTCGCCCAATATGGTGTCGACTGAAAAGAAACTCGGCGGCCGATCTTCCCCAGTTGGGGACTTCTGACCATCAATGCCATACGATTATTTGATTTCATTTCACATGCAATAGTGCAAAATGCAAAAATTTTTCAGCCACAGGAACAACACTGTAGCACTTTTATCTGGAATACGTGCTATGTTTATGGACGATGATACAGGTAACGTAATGTATTTCTCAACAATGTTTGTAAAATTGATCATATGACTATATACTATGTTGGACACAAAACATTATAACTACCTGCCTAACAGCTTGTTTGTTTGTCTTTTGTCTTGGAACAAAATACAACACTGATTCTACATATCAAGAATCCGACAATTTGTTGGTGGTTTTGTGGAGGTATGTCGCATCGGATTTCTACGCACAGGTCATGTAATCCGTGTAAATAACGGGTCGCTCATTTGCGTACTCGGTGATGGTACCCGATAGTGACCGAGACGGGTTCCATAGGATTTAAATCAAGCAAATTCGGTCGCCAAGACAAGAACGTGAGTTGACTCTAATGCTCCTCGAACCAGTATAACACGGTTCTGGCTCCGAGACAAGGCCAGTTATGCTGCTGAAAGATTACATTACCTTCGGGGAAGATGTCAAGCGTGAGGGGATGCAGGTGGTTCGCAGCTGTCAGCGTGTCTTCGATTAGTACTGAAGGTGCCATGCAAGCGCCGGAGAATGTTTCCCATAGCAGTGTAATGCTCCCACCACTGTGTGTCCGTGGCGCGATGCACGTTTCGAGCTGCCGTGCACCTCGATGACCGCGTTCGTGGAGACGACCAACGACCAAGTTTAGCAAAAATGGGATTCACCCGAAGAGGCGACACGTTTCCATTGATCGACGGTTGAGTTTCGATGGTCCCATATCCATTTCTATCGTAATTAACGATTTCGCTTGGTTCACAAGGCAACAGGAAGGAGTGGCCTCCTGCGAATCTCCATGTTCAACAATGTATGACGAACAGTCGGCTCCGAAACACTTGTGCGTTCACTAACATTGTTTTCTTTCTGCAGAGACGCCCCAAACCGCCGTGTGTGCCACGTTACAGAGCAGACAACCTTTGAAGCCCTCGTTCTGTGAATAGTCGGGGACGTCGAACCACCTAACCCCCAGAGGTAGTTTCACTGTCGTTCTACATCTTTTCGTTGATGCACGAGAGTAACACGCGAACATTCGACCAGATTCACAATTTTCGACATACTCGTTAAAACGTCTGCGTATTAAGAATCCGCCCTTTGTCAAAGTCGCTTATCTCAATGGATTTTTCGTTTTGCAGCCCGTATCTTCACTGGGTAATCTCCCGCCCCTGTCTGTTCCGCTTACATACTTTTGCTACCGCATCACGCGCCCGTCAAGCCACCAAGCGGCATCCAGTGTAGCGATGGGTAGTCGTCATGTTTCGGTTGACAAGTGTAGATCTAATTTACATTCAAATTCCAAAGAAACTGTTAGAGGCGTGAGTATTCAAATACGGAGATATGTAAACAGCATACAGCGCTGCGGTCGCCTGTATACGAAAACAAGTGTCTGCCGCAGTTGTTAGATCGGTTACTTCTGCTACAATGGCAGGTTATCAAGATTTACGTGAGTTTGAAACTGGTGCTATAGTCGGCGCACGAGCGATGTCACACAGAATTTCCGAGGTAACGATGAAGTGGGGATTTTCCAGTACGACCGTTTCGCTTGTATATCGTGAGTACCAGGAATCCGGTAAGACATCAAATCTCCGACACTTCTGCGACCGAGAAAAGATCCTGCAAGAACGGGAGCAACGACGAATGAAGAGAATCGTTCCATGTGACATAAGTGCAACCGTTCTTCAGAGTGCTGCAAGTTTCAATGCTGGACCAAGTGTCAGCGTGCGAACCATTCAACGAAACATCATCGATATGGACTTTCAGATCAGATGGCCAACTCGCATAGCCTTGCTGACTCCCCGACACAAGGCTTTAGGCCTCACCTGTTCCCGTCAGCACCGATATTGTGGTGCTGATGACTGGAAACATTTTGTCTGGTCCTATAAATTTCGTTTCAAAGTGTATGGAGACATCCTCATGAATCCGTAGACTCTAAATGTCAGCAGGGGACAGTTCAAGCAGGTGGAGACTCTGTAATAGTGTACAGCGTGTGCAGTTTGAGTGTAATGAGACCCCTGTCACGCCTAGATAGGACTCTGCCGTGTGACTCGTACGTAAGCATCCTGTCTGGTCACCTGCATCCATTCATGTCCATTGTGCTTTCCGATGGACAGTGCACAAGGACAGTGCGACACCCCAAACGTCCAGAATTGCTACAGAGTTGCTCCAGGAACACTCTTTTGAGTTTAAACGCTTCCACTGGCCACCAAACTCACCAAACATGAACATTATTCAGTATATCTCGGATTGCCTCGCTACGTGCTGTTCAACAATATCCCCACCCCCTTGAACTCTTATGGTTTTCCAAGATGCTGCTCCAGGTGGGTGTAAAATTAATGTGCGCAACGGAAATACTGAAATCAAAAGTGAAGGTTTGGCCCTGTGTGACTGCCTCCTGAAGCAGATCTTAGGATCTCTTAGTGGTGATATTATCTCCTTGTTCTTGCTCTTTAACATATAAATTACAATATAAACGAAAATGAATGGTTAAGGGAACTAGTAACTACTAAATGATAAACACTAGTAGCACTACTTTCAAAGATGATGTACAGTAGCGTGCAACCTCAGTGGAAATAAAATTTACGTGATCACAGCTGTTTAGCTTTATATCCCCAATAAGCCGAAGCAATTAGCAATATCACCTTATGTACTGCGCCCCGTGCGTCGGAGTGATGGTTCTCGTACACGTTTGCGATGATGGAAGGACCCAAGCCACAAAATAAAACTCTTTCAAACACTAGGACGGCAGAGGGCGGTCCTCTAACTATTATAACCTAATACTGTCTTCTCCTGTGTTCTAAAGACAGGAAATGCGAACCCCGCAGCCACAAGGATGGAATGAAGATCCAAGATTTTCAGAGTTATCCGGTTATCCTTTCGGCCCCACTACAATATTAGCCGGCCGCCGCTGTACTGTGATTCCGGGCTCAGGTGTCCAGACCGTCCGTCTTGGCACTTCTGTGTCAAGCAGGACCAACACACCTGTGTGGGCTTTTTCACCCAGGGCTAGACTTACGCCTGCCGTTTCACTTCCACTGGTGTTCCAACTTCTACTGGTATAGGCAATCATTCATTTGATATTAAAGGCGCTCCGTCTTCTTTCATGCAATAAGCGTTAACAACTATTTAAAATGTGTACGGGACAATGCCAGTCTTCTTTAAATGTTCCTATATGCGTTGTATGACCTATCAAATGATACCTATTTCCGCTTGTTCAAATAGTTCAAAAGGATCTGAGTACTATGGGACTTAACATCTGAGGTCATCAGTCCCCTAGAACTTAGATGTACTTAAACCTAACTAACCTAAAGACATCACACACATCCATGCCCGAGGGAGAATTCGAACCTGCGACCGCAGCGGTCGCGCGGTTCCTTACTGAAGCGCCTAGAACCACTCGGCCACATCGGCCGGCTATTCCAGTTGTAAATCACGGCAAAGTATGTAGATGAGTGCTTGTAAGGTGCGAAATTGTAGCCACCTTACAGTTTTATGGACAGCCCTGCAGGATTCATGGAGCATTTCACTCGAGCACTACTTCCGACTTTAGTCGAGTCCATGCCACGTCGTGTTGCGACACTTCTGCTTGCTGACAGGGACCCTACACGATGTTAGGCAGCTGTACTAGTTTCTTTGGCTCTTCAGTGTAAGTAACTTAATAATTTGTCTTCACAATACTTCTGTGTGTGCCGAATAAAATGTTAAATCAATGTATAATTCATCCCTCTAGTTCTGTTTTCTCATGTAGTATATTTTTATAGTTTAGACACCTTTCACTCTTGCATATTTTTCTGTTTCAGAATATTTGACGTATGCATACACTGGCTGCAGCATCTGAGTGCAGAAGCAGAAAGTTGTGACTACGTTTCACCTTTCACAGGAAAGGGGCTATTTTGAAAACAATCCTAAATGAAACGTATTTACACCACCATAGCCGCTACTGTTACTACCTATGTGCTGTTGTCGCAATCTTCAATCCAAGACGCAGCTCTCCAAGTTAGTTCAAGCTCTGCAAGTCGCTATGTCTCTGCGTAAGTACTGTAACTTTTTTCTGTGTGGAAAATTTTAATAAAATGTAGTGGGAAATACCTACGACTCGCTATGACGTGAAATACAGTAGCCTAAAATAAGGGAGTGTGTTGCGGTAAAGTCAGATGTAATTCGTCCTGCTTCATTGGGTGTCCAGCTCTGGTTTACAACGTCTACCAGCTGACAAGGTCAACATTTAGATTACTTTATGCGACAATACCAATAATGAACACATGAGGAGTACCTGATCTCTGCTTACATATGGAGAGAGCGGCAAACACGTGTAATAAGTAACCGTGTGAAGGTGAATCGCTCGTTTGTGTCGCTATAATGTTGTTAGGCCCCCAACTACTAGAGTAGGTTCCACACAAGAAGGCCCTTCCCGGTGTTGTTTGTCGCCTAAGGATTACGATAATACTGAAAATTCCTTTGCGTGTCAAGGTTGCTGACATTTTACTACCGCAAAGGAAGTGAATTTCTCCAAGTATTGTTACAGAAGTGGTACTACTTTCCGTACGAACAAAAAGGGGAGGGGCCTTCTTGTGTGGAGCCTACTCTAGTAGTTGGGGGTCTGACAACATTATAGCGACACAAACGACGAAGATTGAAATGTGTAAAATATTTTCTGGGCGGGAGGAATGTAACTCCAGAGAAAACACCTGCTACAGCAGCGTAAACTCTCACGAAGAAAGCAACGTGCTGTGTTGGAGCGCCTGATTTCACTTCGCTACCGAAAGAGTGCTTCGAATTTTCAAGAAGTTTCGAAATGGTTTCTGAAGGACGCTGCTTCAGAAAGAATTTTGTTCGTTAGAAGAAACAGAAATCACCAAGTAAACGAGTGAGAGCTGGACAACGTTTTCTTGAGGCTCACCGCAGATGGAGAACAGAGTTTAGATGTTTCGCTACGAGAAATGTTGGCATGGAAGACTAAACATGACGACTGACAATTATGTTAAAGTATGAGAAGGCTCGTTACCGAAAACACGCGATGAAGGAGTACTGGGTTTTAATTATTAATGGAACATAAGTGTGGCTTATTACTATCACCGAAGGTTGTGGCATGAGGTTTGTATGAAAAGTACCGTCTGGTATTGTTATGTAGGACATTGAGTTCCACAAAGCAACCGCAGCTGTGTGTTACCACTGTTCGAATAATGACGACACGATCCCGTATATCTGAGCGGGAAATCAGCTTAATGTTTAACGGTTCACATTAATGGCAATTATCTCGTAATTCCGTGGGCTGTAAAACCGATGCTTATTACCATTCAGCGTTAAACTCGACAAAGGAAGTTTATAAATTTGAGGATGTAGACTTTATGAAAGGAAAGAAACGTAATTTTAAGAACGATTATTCAGAGAAATTATCCATGTCAGAAGTTGACGGCCGTAAAATTGCGAAGTAAACACTTTTAAACGGTCATTTCCATTTACATACAGTTCTTACGATGCCTAAACGTTAGTAACAACATCATCGTTAGCAACTACAGAGTTCGTTACCCTTTCAAGATCGAGGCGATAAGAATCGAAGGAAACTCAGCTTACGCAAGGAATGGAAAAGGAAACGGTAGTGTTGCGTGGAGAAGAAAAACACGACATTAAGCTTTATCGATTTAAGTAAAACATGTGTGGAGGTCTGAATTTCACTCTCGCGAAGTGGCAGTGCAGTGCTTCAATCACCGCGGCACTTTCTACTCACAGACAGGTTACACTTAGTTTATTCATGTGATACTTCGATGAGTGACGCCTGTTATCATTACAAGACAAAAACTAACGAGATGAATGAAGATATTCAGATCGTAGAACGACTGTTTCAAATGTCACGTACACTACCGAGTTCTGTTGATTCTTCCTCTAGTAAAGACAGATACAAGAGGAATATAAATAATTATTATAAGCAACTATTACAATTCACATTTCTGAAACATATTCCTTCCGTTGATGTGTAAAATTCTTCATCTGAGCCTGAAATGATGTAAATCGGTAGTTTTAGAACGCGTATTTATCATTTTCCACCCCTTTAGCTGAGAGGCCAGCGGTAGGTCAGCAGTGCCAGTGTGAGGCGAGACAACGACCTTATTCCATGATCACTGAAAATTCTATCCAGTATCAGGTTACACATTTGGGCGACTTATATCCATGGTCACCCCCATTTCTCTACAACGGGGAACCACCAGCAGTTGATGAGAGTTGCCCCTCCACTCCCCCTCTCCCCCATCCCCACACCTCCCCTCACGCGGTAAAATGAGTTTCAAGCAACCGATCCCCATCGTTATCTTCGTAACTGGGGCACTTGAATGGGCGGGGCTCACTCTGAAGCTGTACAGCGTAGGGAGAGGATGCGACTGTGTTTATTTGTTAATAACAAATTATTGTAATTATGTTAAGTCACATCAATCCACGTCTATTTGTAAATAACAAACTAAATTTATGTAATGACCGTCTAACGAGACACAAGCAGAAACCGCACATATGCAGAGAGGTAAGTTCTCTCATTATTCCACCGTGTAACTTTTTCACCGATTTTGGGTACTTTTCCGTATTTTCCACAGTTTTTCGTATTTTCCCAGGTTTTTACGGTTTTCCGTATTTTCCACAAATCTATGTACTTTTACACATTTTTAGTGTTTTACCAAAATATTATCTAGTTGCGAGAGCCCAGTCCCACTGCTCCCGATGTCATTTCAACATCGCATCATGTCATACCACGGCACATCTTGTCAACATCAACATCAACATTAATATCATTATGCCCTCAGGTAATCACAATGCACCAAGTGCACGAATTATTTGTCATTGCTAAAGCACCACATCATTACTCTTGTATGTGTGAAGTCATAGTGTATGTGTCAGGAATGGACAGGCTCTCCCTAATGACAGAAATAATATCATACGAAATTCTATATTCACTGCAGCTTTAACGATTTCCAGCCAAAGATGCTGTATGTATAAGCAATACCACACCGCTGCATATTAAACATTGCTAAGTTACAACACTCTCACTGGCATTGTAGGAAGTACTTCTCTGGGCCGTATCACTAACCTGGTGTCTTGCTGCTTCAGTAAGTCCCTTGTAGCACAGTAGTAGCGCTCGGTCGCCAGGTTCCATGTAGGTGGTGATGCTTGTGAAGTGGAGTGTTTAGTGGTGGCTCTGCAATACGCCGTTATATTCGAGCCTTTAGACACATTAACAGAGTTTTCTGATTTCGCATAATGATAAACACTGCCCACGACACGTGGCGTTCTGATAACTAATCACTTTATGTCTTGTTTAACATCTGAAATATGCACTCGCGACCGTTCTTTTAGAGCCGCCCTGGTTACTCGACCGTGCGTTTTGAGTGGCTCCTCGCGACTAACTCGCCCTGTTTTCCCGACGGACAGGAGAGACCACCCTTTCTCCCTCAGCCAATAAGGACACTTCTCTCGTTCCCTACATATATATACACACATTCAAACTTTCATCCAATAGGCGTTCAGATCGCTATTGCTAGGCGGATCTGACGTCACGTTTGTGGACATTGCGACGGAAGTTTGTCTCGGTACACTGTTCAGACTCTAAGACCCTACTTCCAAATAGTCAGATCTTGTCCCTACTAAGGTTGAACAACATTTCCTCCTATGATATCATCGCTAATGCTCCTTGCTGAAGCTTAGTTGTTAAGATACAGTCGTGCTCAAAAGTATCCGAACGACCTGAACTGCATTTCGCCTGATTCGCATGCAACCGGCATAACGCGGCTGTCTAGCAGGTCCTCTAATCGCTCCTTGGTACAGTCGTTTGACTATTGAAAATGGTTCCAACATGTCACCACTAGAAAACACTGCTCTGTATCGCAGTAACTCAAGATGTAAAGTAATACCACGATCCTACAAATATCAGGGAACACCTTATCACAGACAAGACTATTCTTAATGCTTGTAAGCTCACATTTACTGCAATAAATGACATAACTGAAATGTTACCACTCTCATTACTGCGTCAGATAGGTAATGCACGTAGTAAGTTCGTCGTATTCATGATTTCCTCTTCAAAGTAACATACAGTATTTATTATTTAACACAAATTTGAGTTATCCACGAGCAGCTAGCTGAGAATATGTATGAACTGCAAATGACACGACGTACCGTCTCGTTCTGCATATGGATTCAAACCCAGGTCAGGCAGACTAAGCAAGGAGTTCGTGGCTCACGCAAACTAATAGTCATTCCTGATTAGGCATATAGAGAGTGATATATCTCTAATTTAGATAGTATCAGTTAGCAAATATCAACTTTAAATTACAAAACGCAAACTTTTTTAACGGACGCGAATTCCTAGCCAGCATCTATTGTCCCTGTTACCGAACTACGAGAGATGTTAAATATTGCTTCTTCACCAGTAACTTACTTGAAAGGCAGTGAGGCAAAGCTTAGTGTTGGACAGGGATTCGAACCCAGAACCTAATCGGATTGATATCGAAGCACAACCAACTGTGACATATCGGATTTTCTTGGCAGTAGCTATATGTTTCAACTGAAATGACGAGATGAAACATTAATTTTTTCCTTCCCAGGACTCCAACCTGGCACCTATCGCTGTTATACTCTAGAGACAACGAACGTTAAATATGGGTTTGTTGCACCAGCTGCGACATGTGAGCATGTTTGAACTAGAAATAATATGACGAAGATTTCAGTGCTCACTGGGAATAGAGCCCCACACATATCGTTGTTGACTACACACAAAGAGACGTCAGCTACCCAATTTTTCTGCACCAGCAGCTCGGAATAACATCTTTAACTTACAGTGATCTCGCAAATAGATCTGTCTCCCACTGGGAGTCAAAAACGTCAGATATCGTTAGTGTTGCCAATGTATGAAAAATCATTAAAAATCAAAATTATTATCCACCAGCAGATAGGTGTTCTCATGATAGAGCTTGATAATACATAACCCATTCACGTATAATATGTGGAGACGTTGAGGAATCTGCAGTTTTAAACAAACAACAAATTGTAGCCGAGATGTATTGTCATGAATGGATCAAATTCCGCGTTAAGGGCGGTCTGAGCTGCATTCTCAGTTCAGAACCAATCTTATTGACATACAGAAGCTCAGATAAAAGATGGAATAAGGGTCCTGTGACCCTACATAGCTTTTGTTTCGTCACTAGAAATAAATAACTAGTATAAGAAAGATTACTGGTGATAGAGTTTCTACATGTCGCCACTCCAGACTTTATTGTGGTTCAACCTGACGTCTACTTGGCAGAGAAAGAATATCATCTTTAATGTGAATTTCAGACCCCATTGCCGTTATATCTTCTTCACTTGGCGTAGCCAGAAGAGTATGGAATCTTTCTCTCCCTATCTAAAATCATTGACAAAAGTGGGAATCGAACCCCGACCATAGGTATAAGAACCTACGATCAGTCCAACAGACCACCAAATCCTCTTGTCTGAGACTCATTTTTCTATAGTAACACTGTTGCGCCACACTGGATGAGAATTCTGACACACAGGTTCCCTGTAGTAAATTGGAGCATGTTCAGTAAATTCATTTACTTGGTTGACCGAATCACCATGAACTAGCTGCCTCGGCTTCCCAGTGCATACATTCGACTCTGTTTTGTAATCACCGAAATAAAATCACGTAACTTCCACCTACACAGAAGTGCCAACAGCGTAGGATGCAGAAATTTAAATATAATGTGTTCCTTTCCACTTGAGCTATTCTGTTGCGCTATCAGTTTGTAAAAAACGCCGTGCAGAGCAAAAGAAAAGCTGTAACTGTTCCTCTCAGAAGTCTAGACACGGCCATTTGCATTACCTCGCAGCGATGTGGTATGTAGAAGTTCTGGAGGACTTTTTGTTCAGCTCTGGAGGTGTTGTAACTATGTGTCAGCTTGTAGTGTAATGGTAAGTGTCGTGCACCATCGCTAAGATGTCGCGAGTTCAAATACATTTACTGCTGAAGTTACCAATCTAATGGAACTTTGAACATAATTCCCTTCATTTCTCCACCCAAAATAGTCGCATGTGGAAAAAGGGATAACTTCTGGGACATTTTGTTCTTTTTAGGTTTAATAGACAGCCAGGCAGGAGATGCATCTCGAAGCTTTTGAGTTATGTATGGGGAGAGCGCATCGTGCCCAAATACGTCAGAAAAGTATTTTCTACATTATCTATCGTGTGGTAGTGGCATTTTATACTTCTTCAAATATTGTTTGATAGCTTTAACTCAGATCAAGTTTTCTACATGCATGTAATCAGTAAACTGCATGTGCATCGTTAGACTTTTATAGATAACATCAGGGAATTCGCATATATCGTTGATGATTAATTTCGCTCTCACGTTTACTATTGTTTCAGCAACACTAAAGGAAACCTTACGAAAATTGTGCACTGTATTATAAGAAATGCAATAAAACTACCCACGATAACCTTACAACGAAAGTCTGTTTGAATAAAAGTGAGTATCTGTACGCAAGCATGCCTCTATCGACACGAATTAGTAGAATACTACTCACTTAGATATTAATTGGGTCTGTGTTTAATTGGTATGCTGTGTTATACTCAGGAGGTTTGCAAATTTCATAAATATAGTTATGTATTTCTAGAAACTCAGAATTTGCTTGTCAGCAGCGGAAAGAGGCGTTACCTCTTGTGCAGCATTGTAAGTTTTTCACTATTGCACTATGAGCTGAAAGTATTTTCTTGCAATTTCCTTATTGATGTTTGATCTGACTGCTTGTAGCTCTTTCACAGAGGGGGTAAAAACGTTCGTCAGTGAGAATGGAACTGCAAACCATAAGAGACGCTTTTTCACAGGTCAGCACGTTACCACAGAGCTGTAGAAGAGGTATGTGTCTTAGCTTCCAGTTACGAGGCAAATAGTGGCTATAACTCATAAACCGCTATTTAAAGGACGAGACTGGTTGCGATTTCCACCTACAACGACTTCCCTGGGCCGAAAACCGTAAGTTTACAATCTTTTGTTACACCTCAAGCGATAATAACTGAGATTAATCAATGGAAATGACAGGTAAAATCAAGTGAAATTTGAGGCTTAATTCCGTGCACACAAGGAAGTAACTCGTCGATCACAGAGCTGCCAAACATACGTTGCCTTGTTGCCAAGTCTCAGTTTCAGTACCAGCAGGAAGAAGACGAACCGATGTGATCTTACAGCGGGCCGGGAAGTGACCATAGCTGATGTCTCCAAGTCGCAGCTACTACGGCCTGGAATACGTAATGCGTCTGATACGCATTTCTGTAACTAGGTTTAGGGACTGGAGCGTAGTTACAGTTACTAATAATTCTCAGAACTGACTGCAAACCAAGCATCGTAAATCAGTAACTCTCATAGTTCATTTCATATTTCTTTCGTAAGTATACTCAAAACTTTGAAAGTTATTCACAGGCGTTTTCGTGCCTCGCCGATAGTCGAGCACAACAAAGAAAAAAAGAAAAAGAAGAATGTGTGTGTGTGAGACAGAGAGAGAGATATATAGAGAGAGAAATAAAAAAGAATGAGAGAGAGAGTGTGTGTAAAACATTGTTGCAAAGAAATTGAATCATGGTATGGAAAAAATCTTTCATGTAAAATGAAACGTTCCACAGCATTACGAAATGTCGTATTCATGATCTATGGAACAAGAATTAATCTAATCTAATGTAATCTAATCTAATCTAATAATATCATATTGATGACTAGCCATGAAGAGTCATGAATTACCGAAATTTTTCCCAATGCCAGTAACCAAATCTAAACTTGAAAATAAAAGACGACAATTTTTGTAACAAGACCCTTTCGTCCCTGTTAGCTAACCACGAAAGATGTCTGATATACCTCCATTCTGAAGTAACAAAGTGTGCATGCATTTAAAGGTAAAGTGCATGATGTGAAGTTCTGTGACGAAGATACGAACCCAACACGTAATCGGATTGTTAACTAAGAAAAATCAAATGTTTCGTATCGGTTTTTCTTACGACCTGCTAGGTGTTTGAATCTAAAATAAGGATACAAACTTTTGTGCCTAAGCGACATTCGAACTGCACACCTATCGTTCATCCACGAATATAGCTTAAGTATCAGTTGCTTACTCACCAACAGTAAGATGTGTGTGATCAGAAATAACGACCCCTACTGCTATTGTTGACAACACATGAACAGACATTAAAAATGCACGTTAATTTTCACTAGCAGGTGGGTGTGCACTTGATGGGGCCTGAAATGAAATTATGAATATTTTTGTACTTGGAGGAGACCTAGAGAAGATTGCAGTCTTAAGAAAAGGAACGAAATGATTGAACTATACTGTCCTGAGAGATTCACATCCTCGAAAGAGGAGATACGAATTCGAATCACAGTCCAGTGCCAAATTTTTCAACGTCTCTAGTTCCATCAAGTTCAAGTAAATTAAGAGACCTGTTCCTTTAAATGGCTATTGTTTCATTAAATAAAATAAAATGTTCTAATGTAAGTAAGTTTACTGGCGACTGTATTTGTGTTTGCCATGACTTCCGCTGTGTCATTACCCAGCGTAAAGCCGCTCTGCCCAGTTGGTAATTTAGGAACCTGATGTTTAATGCGGATTACGGATTATAACGTCTTCCTCTTGAGGTTACCAGAGGTAAAATAAATCTGTTTATGCCTCTTAAAAGCAAATTCCTGAACCCACGCAGTGATAATTCGTTCCACCAGACCATTGTGGCTATATTTCCCAGCCTCAAGAGTGTGCTGAAACGCATGATGTGCTTAGCGTACAAAATTAGTCACGGTGGAAAAAATGCGAGTCTATTAAATGATTAAGTAGAAGGAAGCTTATGACGCGGAGATTATGCCATTCTCATGTCAGCAGGATGTAAAGACACTTCTATGCATAATAGGCTCGAAGTAAAGTCAGTTTGAATTTTCACAAATGGAGCAAATTTCTTAGTTCGAGAAAATCCACTGGGAAGTGTGAAGTTACTGGATAATTCGATTATTACCGTCATTATTACTATCATTTTATTCATACCACTGCTGGAACACACGTGCTATAGAAGTAGTTTCCCAAGAACAGGTACTTTCCCTGTCTACGGAATCCTTTTCATGTTAATATCAAACATCAGCAGCTACTCGTAGATTACAGTAAAACTAAGGTAATTGATGAAGACGTTACTTGATAACAAAAACGCGCTGCCTTTCTCCATTTACTTGCAGCTAGAAATGGCTATCGAGTACTGCCAAACCAAAAGATAAGAGATCTAACTGCCTTCCGATATATGTCGCTGTCAGTTCTTCCACATGAGTTGGTCGGCATGACCTGTTTCAAGTTGTGTATGACAGACAATGTTTCAGAAAATCAATTGTTTTCCTTTGAAATAAACAGAAAGATTTTCGTTCTAAGCTATCCAAGTACAAAATTTTCGCAATATTAGTTCAAATTTAATATTCGCTTCCATAATGTAGGAAAGTATTTCACAGTTGCGAAACTCGCATCCGACTGATTGACCTTACACTTAGTCGCTGTCCATAAGTTCTAGCTGTGATTCGAATTCGTATCTTCTCTTTCGAGCATCTGAATCTCTCAGAACTGTATAGTTCAATCATTTCGTTCCTTTTCCTAAGACTGCAACCTTCTCTAGGTCTCCTCCAAAGTACAAAAATATTCATAATTTCATTTCAGGCCCTATCAAGTGCACACCCACCTGCTAGTGAAAATTAACGTGCATTTTTAATGTCTGTCCATGTGTTTCCAACAACAGCAATAGGGGTCGTTGTTTCTGATCACACACATCTTACTGTTGGTGAGTAAGCAACTGATACTTAAGCTATATTCGTGGATGCACGGTAGGTGTGCAGTTCGCTTGTCGCTTAGGCACAAAAGTTTGTATCCTTATTTTAGATTCAAACACCTAGCAGTTCGTAAGTAAAACCGATACATAACATTTGATTTTTCTTAGTTAACAATCCGATTACGTGTTGGGTTCGTATCTCCGTCACAGAA
The DNA here is from genome assembly GCF_021461395.2 of Schistocerca americana. Taxonomy (NCBI): domain Eukaryota; kingdom Metazoa; phylum Arthropoda; class Insecta; order Orthoptera; family Acrididae; genus Schistocerca; species Schistocerca americana. Next base: position 711,850,348 of record NC_060123.1, read on the forward strand.
CTTCACCTCATGCACTTTACCTTTAAATGCATGCACACTTTGTTACTTCAGAATGGAGCTATATCAGACATCTTTCGTGGTCAGCTAACAGGGACGAAAGGGTCTTGTTACAAAAATTGTCGTCTTTTATTTTAAAGTTTAGATTTGGTTGCTGGTATTCGCAAAAATTTCGGTAATTCATGACTATTCATGGCTAGTCATCAATATGATGTTATTAGATTAGATTACATTAGATTAGATTAATTATTGTTTCATAGATCATGAATACGACATTTCGTAATGCTGTGGAAAGTGTCACTTTAAATGAAAGATTTTTTTCCATACCATGATTCAATTTCTTTGCAACAATGTTTTACACTCTCTCTCTCTCCCCCCCCCCCCCCCCCTCTCTCTCTCTCTCTCTCTGTCACACACACACAGATTTTTTTTTTATTTTTTTGTTGTGCTCGACTATCGGCGAACTCGCGACACCGTAGGGATGGAGCACGACACTTACCATTACACTACTAGCTGACACATAGTCTCAACACCTCCACCTTATTGCATTTCTTATAATACAGTGCACAATTTTCGTAAGGTTTCCTTTATTGTTGCTGAAACAATAGTAAACGTGAGACTGAAATTAATCATCACCGACATATGTGAATTCTCTGATGTTATCTATAAAAGTCTAACGATGCACATGCAGTTTATTGATTACATGCATCATGTATACCCCCCCCCCCCCCCCCCCCCCCGTCCATGAACCATGGACCTTGCCGTTGGTGGGGAGGCTTGCGTGCCTCAGCGATACAGATAGCCGTATCGTAGGTGCAACCACAACGGAGGGGTATCTGTTGAGAGGCCAGACAAACGTGTGGTTCGTGAAGAGGCGCAGCAGCCTTTTCAGTAGTTGCAAGGGCAACACTCTGGATGATTGACTGATCTGGCTTTGTAACAATAACCAAAACGGCCTTGCTGTGCTGGTACTGCGAACGGCTGAAAGCAAGGGGAAACTACAGCCGTAATTTTTCCCGAGGGCATGCAGCTTTACTGTATGATTAAATCATGATGGCGTTCTCTTGGGTAAAATATTCCGGAGGTAAAATAGTCCCCCATTCGGATCTCCGGGCGGGGATTACTCAAGAGGATGTCGTTATCAGGAGAAAGAAAACTGGCATTCTACGGATCAAAGCGTGGAATGTCAGATCCCTTAATAGGGCATGTAAGTTAGAAAATTTAAAAAGGGAAATGGATAGGTTAAAGTTAGATATAGTGGGAATTAGTGAAGTTGGTGGCAGGAGGAACAAGACTTCTGGTCAGGTGACTACAGGGCTATAAACACAAAATCAAATAGGGGTAATGCAAGAGTAGGTTTACTATTGAACTGGAAAATAGGAATGTGGGTAAGGTACTACAAACAGAATAGTGAAGGCATTATTGTGGCCAAGATAGATACGAAGCCCACACCTACTACAGTAGTACAAGTTTATATGCCAACTAGCTCTGCAGATGACGAAGAAATTGAAGAGATGTATGATGAAATAAAAGAAATTATTCAGATTGTGAAGGGAGACGAAAATTTAATAGGCATGGGTGACTGGAATTTGAGTGTAGGAAAAGGGAGAGAAGGAAACATAGTAGGTGAATATGGATTGGGGCTAAGAACTGAAAGAGGAAGCCGCCTGGTAGAATTTTGCACAGAGCACAACATAATCATAACTAACACTTCGTTTAAGAATCATGAAAGAAGGTTGTATACATTTAAGAACCATGGAGATACTAAAAGGTATCAGAGAGATTATATAATGGTAAGACAGAGATTTAGGAACCAGATTTTAAATTGTAAGACATTTCCAGGGGCAGATGTGGACTCTGACCACAATCTATTGGTTATGACTTGTAGACTAAAACTGAAGAAACTACAAAAAGGTGGGAATTTAAGGAGATGGGACCTGGATAAACTGACAAAACCAGAGGTTGTACAGAGTTTCAGGGAGAGCATAAGGGAACAATTGACAGGAATGGGGGAAAGAAATACAATAGAAGAAGAATGGGTAGCTTTGAGGGATGAAGTATCGAAGGCAGCAGAGGATCAAGTAGGTAAATAGACAAGGGCTAGTAGAAATCCTTGGGTAACAGAAGAAATATTGAATTTAATTGATGAAAGGAGAAAATATAAAAATGCAGTAAATGAAGCTGGCAAAAAGGAATACAAACATCTCAAAAACGAGATCGACAGGAAGTGCAAAATGGCTAAGCAGGGATGGCTAGAGGACAAATGTAAGGATGTAGAGGCATATCTCACTAGGGGTAACATAGATACTGCCTACAGGAAAATCAAATTGACCTTTGGAGATAAGAGAACGACTTGTATGAATATCAAGAGCTCTGATGGAAACCCAGTTCTAAGCAAAGAAGGGAAAGCAGAAAGGTGGAAGGAATATATAGAGGGTCTATACAAGGGCGATGTACTTGAGGACAATATTATTTAGAGACGAATGGAAAAACTAGTAGAAGCCAACCTCTGGGAAGATCAGTTTGGATTCCGTAGAAACACTGGAACACGTGAGGCAATACTGACCTTACGACTTATCTTAGAAGAAAGATTAAGGAAAGGCAAACCTACGTTTCTAGCATTTGTAGATTTAGAGAAAGCTTTTGAAAATGTTGACTGGAATACTCTCTTTCAAATTCTAAAGGTGGCAGGGGTACAATACAGGGAGCGAAAGGCTATTTACAATTTGTACAGAAACCAGATGGCAGTTATAAGAGTCGAGGGACATGAAAGGGAAGTAGTGGTTGGGAAGGGAGTAAGACAGGGTTGTAGCCTCTCCCCGATGTTGTTCAATCTGTATATTGAGCAAGCAGTAAAGGAAACAAAAGAAAAATTCGGAGTAGGTATTAAAATTCATGGAGAAGAAATAAAAACTTTGTGGTTTGCCAATGACACTGTAATTCCGTCAGAGACAGCACGAGGCTTGGAAGAGCAGTTGAACGGAATGAACAGTGTCTTGAAAGGAGGGTATAGGATGAACATCAACAAAAGCAAAACGAGGATAATGGAATGTAGTCGAATTAAGTCGGGTGATGCTGAGGGAATTAGATTAGGAAATGAGGCACTTAAAGTAGTAAAGGAGTTTTGCTATTTCGGGAGCAAAATAACTGATGATGGTCGAAGTAGAGAGGATACAAAATGTAGGCTGGCAATAGCAAGGAAAGAGTTTCTGAAGAAGAGAAATTTGTTAACATCCAGTATTGATTTAAGTGTCAGGAAGTCATTTCTGAAAGTATTTGTATGGAGTGTAGCCATGTATGGAAGTGATACATGGACGATAAATAGTTTGGACAAGAAGAGAATAGAAGCTCTCGAAATGTGGTGCTACAGAAGAATGCTGAAGATTAAATGGGTAGATCACATAACTAATGAGGCTGTATTGAATAGGATTGGGGAGAAGAAAAGTTTGTGGCACAACTTGACTAGAAGAAGGGATCGGTTGGTAGGACATGTTCTGAGGCATCAAGGGATCGCCAATTTGGTATTGGAGGGCAGCGTGGAGGGTAAAAATCGTAGAGGGAGACCAAGAGATGAATACACTAAGCAGGTTCAGAAGGATGTAGGTTGCAGTAGGTACTGGGAGATGAAGAAGCTTGCACAGGATAGAGTAGCATGGAGAGCTGCATCAAACCAGTCTCAGGACTAAAGACCACAACAACAACAATGCATGTAGAAAACTTGATCTGAGTTAAAGCTGTCAAACAATATTTGAAGAAGAATAAAACGCCACTACCACACGACAGCTAATGTAGAAAATACTTTTCTGACGTATTTGGGCACGATGCGCTCTCCCCATACATAACTCAAAAGCTTCGAGATGTATCTCCTGCCTGGCTGTCTATTAAACCTAAAAAGAACAAAATGTCCCAGAAGTTATCCCTTTTTCCACATGCGACTATTTTGGGTGGAGAAATGAAGGGAATTATGTTCAAAGTTCCATTAGATTGGTAACTTCAGCAGTAAATGTATTTGAACTCGCGACATCTTAGCGATGGTGGACGACACTTACCATTACACTACTAGCTGACACATAGTAACAACACCTCCAGAGCTGAACAAAGAGTCCTCCAGAACTTCTACATACCACATCGCTGCGAGGTAATGCAAATGGCCGTGTCTAGACTTCTGAGAGGAACAGTTACAGCTTTTCTGTTGCTCTGCACAACGTTTTTTACAAACAGATAGCGCAACAGAATAGCTCAAGTGGAAAGGAACACATTATATTTATATTTCTGCATCCTACACTGTTGGAACTTCTGTGTGGGTGGAAGTTACGTGATTTTATTTCGGTGATTACAAAACAGAGTCGAATGTATGCATTGGGAAGCCGAGGCAGCTAGTTCATGGTGATTCGGTCAACCAAGTAAATGAATTTACTGAACATGCTGCAATTTACTACAGGGAACCTGTGTGTGAGAATTCTCATCCAGTGTGGCGCAACAGTGTTACGATAGAAAAATGAGTCACAGAAAAGAGGATTTGGTGGTCTGTTGGACTGATCATAGTTTCTTATACCTATGGTCGGGGTTCGATTCCCACTTTTGTCAATGATTTTTGATAGGGAGAGAAAGATTCCATTCTCTTCTGGCTACGCCAAGTGAAGAAGATATAACGGCAGTGGGGTCTGAAATTCACATTAAAGATGATATTCTTTCTCTGCCAAGTAGACGTCAGGTTGAACCACAATAAAGTCTGGAGTGGCGACATGTAGAAACTCCATCACCAGTAATCTTTCTTATACCTGTTATTTATTTCTAGTGATGAAACAAAAGCTATGTAGGGTCACAGGACCCTTATTCCATCTTTTATCTGAGCTTCTGTATGTCAATAAGATTGGTTCTGAACTGAGAATGCAGCTCAGACCGCCCTTAACGCGGAATTTGATCCCTTCATGACAATACATCTCGGCTACAATTTGTTGTTTGTTTAAAACTACAGATTCAAAAAATGGCTCTGAGCACTATGGGACTTAACATCTATGGTCATCAGTCCCCTAGAACTTAGAACTACTTAAACCTAACTAACCTAAGGACAGCACACAACACCCAGCCATCACGTGGCAGAGAAAATCCCTCACCCCGCCGGGAATCGAACCCGGGATCCCGGGCGTGGGAAGCGAGAACGCTACCGCACGACCACGAGATGCGGGCAAACTGCAGATTCCTCAACGTCTCCACATATTATACGTGAATGGGTTATGTATTATCAAGCTCTAGCATGAGGACACCTATCTGCTGGTGGATAATAATTTTGATTTTTAATTATTTTTCATTCGTTGGCAACACTAACGATATCTGACGTTTTTGACTCCCAGTGGGAGACAGATCTATTTGCGAGATCACTGTAAGTTAAAGATGTTATTCCGAGCTGCTGGTGGAGAAAAATTGGGTAGCTGACGTCTCTTTGTGTGTAGTCAACAACGATATGTGTGGGGCTCAATTCCTAGTGAACACTGAACTCTTCGTCATATTATTTCTAGTTCAAACATGCTCACATGTCGCAGCTGGTGCAACAAACCCATATTTAACGTTCGTTTTCTCTAGAATATAACAGCGATAGGTGCCGGGTTGAAGTCCTGGGAAGGAAAAAATTGATGTTTCATCTCGTCATTTCAGTTGAAACATCTAGCTACTCCAAAGAAAATCCGATATGTCACAGTTGGTTGTGCTTCGATATCAATCCGATTAGGTTCTGGGTTCGAATCCCTGTCCAACACTAAGCTTTGCCTCACTGCCTTTCAAGTAAGTTACTTGTGAAGAAGCAATATTTAACGTCTCTCGTAGTTCGGTAACAGGGACAATAGATGCTGGCTGGGAATTCGCGTCCGTTAAAAATGTTTGCGTTATGTAATTTAAAGTTGATATTTGCTAACTGATACTATCTAAATTAGAGATATATCACTCTCTGTATGCCTAATCAGGAATGACTGTTAGTTTGCGTCAGCCACGAACTGCTTGCTTAGTCTGCCTGACCTGGGTTTGAATCCATATGCAGAACGAGACGGTACGTCGTGTCATTTGCAGTTCATACATATTCTCAACTAGCTGCTCGTGGATAACTTAAATTTGTGTTAAATAATAAGTACTGTATGTTACTTTGAAGAGGAAATCATGAATACGACGAACTTACTACGTGCATTACCTATCTGACGTAATAATGAGAGTGGTAACATGTCAGGTATGTCATTTATTGTAATAAATGTGAGCTTACAAGCCTTAAGGATAGTCTTGTCTGTGATAAGGTGTTCCCTGATATTTGTAGCATCGTGGTATTACTTTACATCTTGAGTTACTGTGATACAGAGCAGTGTTTTCTAGTGGTGACATGTTGGAACCATTTTCAACAGTCAAACGACTGTACCAAGGAGCGATTAGAGGACCTGCTAGACAGCCGCGTTATGCTGGTTGCATGCGAATCAGGCGAAATGCAGTTCAGGTCGTTCGGATACTTTTGAGCACGACTAGACGTGTAGCCTGGCTTTTACTGAGCATTCCCAATTGGATAAATGTGCGTAATACTTGGCTTAAACACGTGATGGGAATGCGCATTATGTGATATAATTAATGTTTTCAAATGAGCATGTTGGAGATATTAAGACGTCAAAACAAAATTCTGATGCTTCCCACCAAAGATGGTGTGTGTTAGAATTAGCACTGCAGCATAAAATACTCACTGAGGGCATAACGTTGTTTCTAAACTTTATTCTTGAGAGTTACTAGGTGTTTTGCACTATGATAGTCTGTTTAAGCATCTAGGTGAATTGTGTGTGTCCATCATCTTGGTGAGATTAGGCATGAGGGAACACGTAGCAGAAGAAGCACAGCTATATTCATAAACTCTTACATAGTCATCCCCACAGAATTAAAGTACGCTAAAAACGATCTCGTTCCCATATTGTTATAAATAATGATGACACCACGTATTGCAGTAAATATTAACAAATCGTATTACAGTATTGTGTGACGCTGTGGTAAAATTCTCTAAGGACCGTCTTTTTGCGATTTCTAAGACTGACATCGAAAGTAATGTATAAATGCCACATTTATAACTACAAAAGTACTGCAAATTCACATCTAGATTGTGAGGGATTTCCTCCTGCATTCGTCAGATAATTAGCGCCGAATATGCCAAGTGAGCTGCCAAGAGGGTATAGATCTATTTGTGCAGCCGCGGCTGCCAGCGAAACCCTGGCCTTGAAGAGAATGTTCCACATGATTAGCAGTACCACGCCACGTCCTTTCGCCGGGAATGGTAGAAAAATTTCCACTGCTTCCACCACATGGATGTGTAATCGTCCCTGATATGACCGAGCTGGTGGCCGACGCAAAAGGCACTGCTACGAAAGCAGGCATTCAGGAAGGGTGCACACCGCCATAGCAGACCAGTCAGAACTCGCCAGTGCTTACACATTTAGCAGTGAATATCGGTGAGCAACTTCGCAGATAAACCTTTTGTTACAATTTAAGCGCCAAGCCCCCCCCCCCCCCCCCCCCTCTGCCAACACTTCTCTCCTCACCACCTTCCGCTCTGGCCAATTAAGAAACAAGCTCTCCCTCCCCCCCTCCCCCCAACCTTTCCGTATGAAATGCTAGAGCCCACACGTGGATGGCCTCTGTGTTCTTCTGTTCGCCATGGGGAGTGAATCATTATGACACTCCAGCAAGATTATGGATCAGCTGGAGTTCCCAGGTAGAATGGAGAAACGTAAGACGATATAAACCACTATATCATTGTTATTAGAGAATGTATGACATTGCTGGAAGATAAATCAAAAGAGTGAATGGGAGAACTACCAATCCATCACAGTGATAAGGTTTCTGAAGTTTCCTTCAATTGTGGAGAGGAGTGTCGCAGTATGCCGAAACTGCTATATTCCGGCCTTCAGTGAACCAACCTGTGCATGTCAGAGAAAATTTAGTAACAAAATACAATCCTGCAAGCACACTGACGGTGGAAGTGATCTACCTATGCTGTCAGTTAGAATAAAAGACGTGTAACACAAAATAAACTCTTGCGTTATGTGTGTGCGAAGCCGCTATAAGTTATGTAAATAGATACACGGTATACACAGGGCGGCCCACTTAAACGTTTAAGCGTAAATATCTCTGGTACAGCAATAGACACTGAAAAACGTCACAGGTATGAGGGTAAAGCAGGGGATCATAAAAGTAAATACTATGAGACATTCTAAAACATAAGCAAACATAAATTTCAACGGAAATTTGTATTTTTGTAAATAGACACCCTGTACTATTCCTTATGCAATCAGTAACATGAAAAATCACGAACAGAATGACGGTGTTTGCATCGCAACACGTAAATTACATCCAGAGAGACTGCAAAAGCGAAGTTGACGCTTGAAATAAACGAAACGCGCCGCTATTGCACATCCCGAGGAGCAAGTGTGAACCCCTATATCAGTGTTTGCTGCGGGAAACCCTTTTTTTACTTTCGGCCTTCGTGACGACTGTGAAACTAAGATTATGTAAGTCAATCTTATTAAGATTATGAGCAAAGTGAGGCTCACACTTAACTCTTGAGACGTGCAAGAGCAGCGTGTTTCGTTTATGTCAAGCGTCAACTTCGATTTATAATTTCTCGGGATGTAATTCACGTATGGTAATGAAACCAACGTCGACAAAATCAGAAAAAAATTCAGAACTAAATAATGGCAGAGGATGAACTCATACACAGCTGAGTAAATCTCAGATCAGGAAACTGTAAGGATTATGTTAAATGTTGTATTATGTAGTCATTTGATGGAGACTGGCACACTTTTTCACCACTAACGGGACAATACCATTCAGCAAGTCACTAATTTATGTCTATTCCTTCCGTCGTGTCTACTGTTTAGCGTCACTTGATTTCCTTTGTCTTTGAACTCACATAACATATAGTACATTACATCATATACGAAGCTCAATAAACACGCTTACTTCATTTACATAGTTAGAAGATGCCTACGTACATCGTAAAATGATTTCTTCCTTTCTTCTGAGTAAACTGACAATTTTACATGTGTTTTAGCATTCCGATGTTCCATTACATTAAAACAATTGACACAATCCGTCGTATCAGTCGCCTGTGTAAAGGAAAACAGACGACAGGAGACGACAGAGGTCAACGGACAGTTCCGCTTTGGGGGATGGGATCCAGGAAATGAATTTCTTGTTCGTACACTTCCTGAATTTCACTACCCAATCAGGTTTCCGTTCAGGCCAAATTATTCATAAAGGCTGGAATCTTCAAACAACTGTACGATAGACTCAGTGAGGTTGTTTCACAACTCAAGTCAGTTGTGCTGTAACACAAGTTTTGAAATACAAAGGATACAAGATTTCCATTCTTTCAAAACAACTTGAACACACACACACACACACACACACACACACACACACACACACACACACATTAATAAACTGTAAGTGATTCTATGAGTTTCTAAGAGATCCATTCGGATTCATTTAGCAAAGTGAGTATCTTATAATCTCGGCGCATAGTATGTGCCTGAGTGGTGTAACTTGTCACGAAGATTTACATCTAGCACACTCCGTCTCCACATTGAGTCTATATTTTGTGTTCATTTTAATTACATCATTTGAGCTTCCATAACGACGCCGCGTAGGCAACAAATAGCCTGTCTCGACAGTCAAGTCTTTAGTGCATAACCAGAATTGTGAATTCCGCGTAGCGCAAGTGCAACAATCAGTTCGGCGATTAGTTATGCGTAGGTCTTATAAAGTGAATATTAATAATAATAAATTAGTTGCCCATTGTTAATCAAGTTATGGCTGTAGCTCACTCATTAAATTTGTAATTAGCTGCATTTAATGTTGTATAAAATTAAGATCCACTAATCACTTAAGGAAGTGGGTTAAGATTGTATAATTATTATAAAGTTGTAAGTAAACAGTTTTGTTTTTTAAAAAGTTCGGCGTTGCTGGTGTAGGGTGGATAACGCGTTAGTAAGAAATGCCTTGCAGAACCTTCCACGGACACTCCTCTCCCACACACCAAACCACAGCCAGCCAGACGCTCATAGGATGAAGTTGAGGCCAGTGAAGTATTCAATTCCTTTTTATGGATCCATATCGGCGGAATATTCCGGCTACACATAGTATCGCTTGCCAGACACAGGATTTCTCTCACAAGCTCTTTTTTACGTATGTTTCCATCTCAGTCATATACCCTTAAATGCCCTTCAAACACGTTAAAACCTAGCTGCAACTTAATCCAAGAGTTTCTAATTTAGAGCTTTTCCATTTGCAATACACAATTAAAGCTTCGATCACTCCCTGCGGACCACGTTATTAATCATGAAACCGAACATCTTTTCATTTTATTTACATAAAGAAATTAGTATTTAATATTCGTTCTTATGCAATTTCCTTGTCCTGTACATAAGTGTTAACACTGGATTTTCGAATTAAGGATCAAATCTTCAGGTCAGGTCAGCTTAAGCCGAGTTTGCTTCAAAATTTCTCGATTATACAGGCTCAACGCTATTTAAAGTTCGAGCAACAACCGTTACCAATACTACGAAGTAGAAGCATCTGCACACAGCAATGACACCCGTACGTGTGAAAATACATGTAAAAGAAACCGAAAATGAAGAATAGCATTGCATATTAGCGTATAAACAACCTCTCATTGTAACTGTCGCCCGCCACTCATTATTTACAAATTCTTATCTGATGAAACATAACGAAACAGCGTCTCATCTAGGGGCAAGAATTTAACCTTACAAATATAATAAAACTGGTAAACAATAGCACAATTGTACCTTAAGATGCTGAATCCGTCATAAATATTTACGCTTCGCTATTAGTACTATTCTTGAGCTTATTTCAGTCATTTCAGGATCATGGTTATGTGACCATTTCTTCGTATAATAGAGCTGAAAGTTTAATATATAGACATACTGTAGTGTTGGCAGAGGAGCCAACACCGTGTTGCTAGAGGAGGCCGAAATGCACGCGTTTAAATACAAGCAGACTGGCGTGAGGTCTGGGACAGGACAATGTCTTGAGAATTGCAATAAAGTACGAAAATCTTGTCATAATTAACTTTAATCCATAATTGGTGTACATCTCTCGTTACGGTACATGCTTCACAATATTATCAAATGCTATGGCGCCTTGCTAGGTCGTAGCAAATGACGTAGCTGAAGGCTATGCTAACTATGGTCTCGGCAAATGAGAGCGTAATGGTCAGTAATCCATCTCTGGCAAAGTCGGCTGTACAACTGGGGCGAGTGCTAGTAAGTCTCTCTAGACCTGCCGTGTGGCGGCGCTCGGTCTGCAATCACTGACAGTGGCGGCACGCGGGTGCGTCGTATACTACCGGACCGCGGCTGATTTAAAGACTACCACATAGCAAGTGTGGTGTCTGGCGGTGACACCAGTCTTACAATAACTGTCAACTTTTTTTTTTTTAATCGTATGACTAGGGCCCTCCGTCGGGCAGGCCGATCGCCGGGTGCCGGTCTTTCAATTTGACGCCGCTTCGACTACCTGCAGTGGACGAGGATGACAGGATGAAGATGAGACAGCACAACACCCTGTCCCTGGGCAGAGAAAATTCACCGACCCAGCGGGCAATCGAACCCGGGCCCAGAGGATTGACAATCCGTCACAATGACCACTCAGCTAACTGTCTGCTAATAAATAGGAAGTAATTAGTTGAGAATGTTAGGATAACCTATTAGACTTTTTCTAAAGAATAAGTATCCCCATAAATACCTTTTCAAGTTTAACACGTCAATGCTTTTCATGTCAGCCGGCCGGTGTGGCAGAGCGGTTCTAGGCGCTACAGTCTGGAACCGTGTGACCGCTACGGTCGCAGGTTCGGATCCTGCCTCGGGCATGGATATGTGTGATGTCCTTAGGTTTAAGTAGTTCCAAGTTCTAGGGGACTGAGGACCTCAGAAGTTGTCCCATAGTGCTCAAAGCCATTTGAACCATTTTTTTCATCTCATATTTCTGCTCATGTTTTATTTAAGTACACTGTAACTACAGCAAAAGGAATTGTAAAGTAATTTCTTTACAGATATAGATCAAGATTTATGAAGGTACTTGTTGCCCACAGTATACTTCCCATTATAAAACGTGTTCGTGCCTTTTGGCACCACTTTGTATAAATAATTACAGTTGATAGCAAAGTGAATGGTTTGAAAATGGGCGCCCGAAACCGTTAACCGTTAGAGCTGAATTTTGTATCCATGCAGCTGAGAGTGACGAAATAAAAAGTTATCTAATTTCCTTAGTACTGACCGGCTGCGGACCTGCCATCCTGGGAGCAATGTCTCTAATAAGCAGTTGTGACAGGATTGCCAACTGTTGGAATGTAATGTTTGAGAATCCGTCTAACAACGTTAATGGCAGACGCTGTCGTCGATCTTTTAGGATGTAGCCTGACATACTTTGAGAAAAGGTCATACAGAGCTAATAAATACTTAACGCAACGTCGTCCAGAGGGCAGTGGCCTGCTGACATCAAGAGACGCAATTTGTTGTGGCTGTATTGGTAGTATGGGGTGTAAGTCCATGTAACAGCACTTATTAGTAGGATTTTTGCTTTTCAACATAGTTGACAAGCTTTTAATAACTGTTTAGCATACTTTTACATATTTGGAAAATAGCAATATAAATTCAGTTTTATTAAAGATTTTGCGGTAGTGCATTGACCACAAACGTAATGTGTATGCCACACTAATGTCTCTCTACATTTACAAGCAGGTGTGCGCACACGGACACTGGCACACACACATTCACACACACAAACCACACACATCAATGGTCATCAAGAACATTACATCTACAGTATAACACGTTATTTTGAATTTCGTAATGCCGTAAAATTTTCTCAGGTGCATAAAAGGACTCTTTTATATAGTTCCATCACGGAACTGCTTCTTGTAAAGTAGCGCGTTGTTACACGTATCTAAATAGTGTTGTCTGTACCGTGTCTTTCACTGACAAAATCCTGTAATCACTTACTTGCTCCATTAAATATGAAAGATCAGTCACACTTTGTGGTAGACGTGACAAAGCATCAGATACAGCACTGTTATTACTTTTACAGGCATTACCTCGAAACTGTGTTCCTGAAGAAAAGCTGTCCACCTCGTAATCCTATGATGTAGTTACTGACAGACTGACAAAAAGCTCAAAGTGCTGTGGTCACAAAATACCTCAATGCGTTTTTCATAAACATAGTGCATGAATTTCTTAAACGCCCGTATTATGGTCAGAGCTTCTACCTCAGTGGCATAAATCCACGTTTATACTCTGGAAGTGTTCTGCTGGCAGAACTAACCATGTTAACTTCAATCTTACCCTTTCAGACATGTGAAATAAAGATGCACCAGTTCCCGAAAAGGATGCATCTATGGCAGTTCAAAAATCTGCTCATGTCACAATGACATAGGATCTCAGAAATTACTAATGCATAACTTATTGCATCGATATCTGTTTGACATTTGTTCCACCAGCGCCATGTGGCATTCTTCTCTAACAGATTCTACATGATGGACCATCAAATAACATCCCAGAAACAAAACGATGAAAAAACAAAGAGCAAGAAGTGCTTTCAACTGGCATTTTGTCTTTGGAGCCAGACAAGTTAAGTTAAGTTAATTGTCATTAAACCTATGTAAATTTATATAATATTCTGTCCTATGTAGCAGTGTCTAGAGGATCACGACCGAGTACTGTGTCTAGATCCATAATAAACACACCATAACTTACATTAATTTAAAACGGTAAAATGCAAAACTGGTAACTTCTACCAGCATCAACAGAAGCTGTGTATTTCTCAGGTTCATTTAACAATAACACCTGCCAATACGAAGAGCAGAGATCCAGGGTAGTCAAATTGCATATTGCAAGAAATTTTAGAAGTTGTTCTTCTAGGCATTCTTGTTGCTTGTGGACTGGCAAAGTTACTTTATTGATAGAGCTCTCACACAACTAAGCGTGCTTGACCACAATATGGTGAATGTGATGGTTTAATAAATCCCCACAGAGCATTTGACTTACTTCTCGAATCATAGGCTTTCATGTCTCATCCACTAAAAGGAGCGGGATTTAAGACAAAGATGTCACGTGACATGTGATAAATAAACATATTGTTGTGGATTGGCAAGACAGCCAACCCACTATGAGAGGAAGCCGAAAGGCACGCGTTTTAGCTCACGCAGGCTGGCGTGAGGTCTGGAACAGGTCAAGGAAATGAGACTAACAAGCTGCTGGAATACTTAACTTTAATCCATAATTCGTGACGGTACATGTTTTACAGCATCAATAGTAACCGGCAATGGCGCCTTGCTAGGTCGTAGCAAATGACGTAGCTGAAGGCTATGCCAACTATCGTCTCGGCAAATGAGAGCGTATTTTGTCAGTTAACCATCGCTAGCAAAGTCGGCTGTACAACTGGGGCGAGTGCTAGGAAGTGTCTCTAGACCTGCCGTGTGGCGGCGCTCGGTCTGCAATCACTGATAGTGGCGACACGCGGGTCCGACGTATATTAACGGACCGCGGCCGATTTAAAGGCTACCACCTAGCAAGTGTGGTGTCTGGCGGTGACACCACACATATATATTATACCATGTTTCTCCTTAGAAAGTACGTAAGTATTTTAATAGCACCTTTCATAAACCTTATTGCTGTTGCGCATCCTTTCCATGTACGTATGTTTTGTTATTGTTATTTTCATCATCGTGAGTTGAGGAACAGTCTTCATGTTCACACTTTCTGTTTTGGCCTGGGAGCACCCATTTTAATGAAAATATCTCTGCCGCTGAAAAAGACTATCAGGGCATCCTCGTACGACGGATATTTGGGTTCGAGGGGAGCACACTCACAGTGAAAGTAAACCTGAGTAGTGAATAGTAAAATATATTATTCGACTTTAGCAATGCTGGTTACGGCAAATGTAGAATGCAGGATTAGCCTACCTGCCCTGCGTTATCTACATTTACCTGAAAAAAAGTTAATAATGTTCTCTGTCTTGATGTACTATTCGAAAAATAGTTTCAGAGTAACAGTTTAAATCTCTAGGTGGGTGGCCTCAGTCCATACACAATGATAATTCAATTCATTGTTCTGTTTCTAATGGAGACTAACCAGTATCGATCGGCCACTGTAGCTCACTCGACGTCTTGAAGGCTTGAAGGCAGGACGAACGTACTGCGGGAACTCCGTAGCAAGAGTCGGACTGACTTACAACTCAAGGCTCCTGCTCGAACGCGGGTACGCTTCAGGTGCGGAATCTCGCGTGCAGCGTGGTTGGTTTGCAAGCAGCGAAGTTCCTGCCGCGGACGGACGTCCACGGTACTTCTGGTACCAACTGTCGTCAACTCTTCAACTTCGTCATTAAAAACTGTACTTAAATTTCCTGGTAGTACTTACAATGTTCCACTGTGGTTTGTATTAAATCTACTTGAGTATCTTTACCCTTGATGCGTAACAGATTTCTCAGAAAAAATCAATGTCGACAAACCAGTCGATCACAAGATATTTTTCAGGTAGGAACGGTCGTACGATCACTACATTACTGTTGAAATGGCTCTAAGCACTATGGGACTTAACATCTATGGTCATCAGTCCCCTAGAACTTAGAACTACTTAAACCTAACCTAAGGGCATCACACAACACCCAGTCATCACGAGGCAGAGAAAATCCCTGACCCCGCCGGGAATCGAACCCGGGAACCCGGACGCGGGAAGCGAGAACGCTACCGCACGACCACGAGCTGCGGACTCACTACATTACTGTTATAATGTTCACTTATGTCTCTCACTTGACGGGTTGCAACTTCGCATCTGGAGCTCCAACAATATGCAAATTATATACGGGGTAGGTCGGCACTGTATCTACTTCTTTAATTTTAATGAACAAGTTTCGTGATAAGTCATTTATAGAATAACTTGTATCTTACACTATTTTTGTATTTTTACCACTGTGGCATTTATTGAGACTTGCACTAAATCCCGTTTTAGAACTGTAGGCTGATCCATAGTTAATTCATCACTGACAACATTTCCGTCATTATGCCTTAATATGTTGATGTGACTGCCTTGATCGCCCCCACTCAATGCTACGAACGTCATCGGAGGGCTTAATGAGGTCGGAATTAGTCTGAGGAGGCTTATTGGTAACTGCAACAATGTTGACCAAATGACCTACCTATTTTACCAACGAGTGTCAGGCGCTACCGTATGCCCTTGATGGCGCACCATGTATATAAATAGTTTGCAGGTAAGTACTGAGCCGGCCACTGTGGCCGAGAGGTACTAGGCGCTTCAGTCCGGAACAGCACTGCTGCTACGGTCGCAGGTTCGAATCCTGCCTCCGGCATGGATATGTATGATGTCTTTAGGTTAGTTAGGCTTAAGTAGTTCTAAGTCCAGGTGACTGATGACCTCCGATGTTAAGTTCCATAGTGCTTAGAGCCATTTGAACCATTTGATAAGTACTGACTACGTTTCCTCGCGTCTTGTTTTTGTTACTTGGATTCCAGTACGCTTTTTTTGCATAAAATGTTCTAGATCCTCTTCTGGTACATGTACTAGTTTCTCACAAATATCGAAAGGTAACCTCGTTTCCAGTATTGTTAATACATCTTTGTGAGAAACTTGCTCGTCCCATTAACAAGTTTCATTTACATGTGCTCAAGTTTCTATGGAGACTACCCTGCTTATCATGAAAGGGCTCCAGATTGAAAACCTGTTTTCGCAATCTATCTTGATGCCCTTTTGACCAATATTTAGGAAAAAACTCTTTCAAACTGCTCATAAGTCCGACAGAGCTCTGCTTGTATCTATCCTGTGCCGAAATGGATCCTTTATTGTTTACTCCAAGGTTGTTGTTACATGCCTTTGAATACTCGTATCAACACAGTGTGATGTGCAGCTTTTTCCTCGGATATGAAGACGTAGAACTGTCTATGCTTGAGCAAAATTTGGTCACGTAAGATTCAGGAGATTGATGGGGGCGTCACAACTTCATATGGTATGTGAATTGGCAGTAACTTATTGAACTTTGTCTCGTTACCATATGGGGTATCATATGCAGCAGTAGGTGAGCCGTAACTATCGCATACTCTATCGGCAACGGATGGGGTACCTTGATCTAACCACTTGACTGCGGACAATTCTTGTTGCATGTTTATTACGTATTTGTGTTTTTACTCTATCACGCCATTCCGACAAATCTGTGTTTGCAGTGACTCTGATTTGAGTTAATTCGGATTTTATGGATTCCCGGAATTGTCACATAAACATATTCAATGCTCTCTGTTTCAGAATTGACTTATCTTTAACTCCTACATCCTTTTGTGTAATCCATACCGGAAAACTGGCATTTGTGCGTTTGCATTGATCATTAAATTGCTTTTAAACCTTCGTACCTTGTTTTTCTACTAAAGTATCTACTTTTTTATAGTTTTTAACAGTACTCTTTAATTATGTTCATCACTAGACAATGTCTGTACAGCTTCCGGAAGACTACGATAAACCTTCCTTAGCTGTGAAACATCATCCGCTAAAATATTTCATTTTAGTAACAACGTGTTGAAATTCGCGTTCAGTTTTTCTTCGTCAGTAGATTGTTTTTGTAATTCGTCTGACACATTTTCCTGTTGTGTCGATAAGTGGTCAAAGTTCAATAGTTTTTGTGTTTTAAGACATTTTATGTTCTCTTCTATTGGCCGAAGACTTTGTAATACGTTGTAACAACGTAATCGGATCGGATGGTTGACCACTTACGTGTAAATTCGTTTCACGGAGAATATCGACCACAGGAACAATTACTTCGCGTAAAGCGTCATCGTATTAAAGAATTATGAGTACATTGTATACAAAATTGTCCCTGACAACATCACCATCAGAAAAAGTATTTTTACGTTGAAACACTAGTTTCGCTTTCAGCGAGTGATGCAGTATCGTGCTCTGCACTGCTTAAGTTCTCAACTCCCATAATAACGGATTCGCTTTTGTTGAAGAACAGACTTCATGCTACGATTTTATTCCGTTGCGATTTTTTGCTTTCTTGCCTATCCTCACCATAATATTAATGTAAACGAAAAATATCTTTAAAAGAATTTTGAATGACTACGACCTGAAAAACGTACACTGGCAACAATATTTAACTTTGAACTTATTGTGTGAAAATGCTTGTATAAAAGTGTAAAGCAGCGTGCGCCATTACATTTAAATTGTTACAAAGACAGTCAAGTGGTTCAAAGGTTCAAATGGCTCTGAGCACTATGGGACTTAACATCTTAGGTCATCAGTCCCCTAGAACTTAGAACTACTTAAACCTATCTAATCTGCCGGCCGAAGTGGCCGAGCGGTTAAAGGTGCTACAGTCGGAAACGCACGGCCGCTACGGTCGCAGGTTCGAATCCTGCCTCGGGTATGCATGTGTGTGATGTCCTTAGGTTAGTTAGCTTTAAGTAGTTCTATGTTCTAGGGGACTTATGACCACAGCAGTTGAGTCCCATAGTACTCAGAGCCATTTGAACCATTTGAACCTAACTAATCTAAGGACATCACACACATCCATTCCCAAGGCGGGATTCGAACCTGCGACCGTAGCAGTCCCGTGGTTCCAGACTGCAGCGCCTAGAACCGCGCGGCCACAAAGGCCGGCTGACAGTCAAGTCATGGAAAATTATTTATTAAGAATGTCAGAATTTAACACATAAAATATTATTATATGGTTTCATGGACGAAAATTGCAGTACGTAACATGATGATTCAAACTTTTTCGCCATTAATTGCCCTTAGCTCAAATAGTGATTCGTTGACGTTCTCCAAATCTTTCCTCGACTCTTATGTATGGGAATTTATTATCTCTGAGTTCAGTCATTAAATGTTATTCCTTTTAATTGTTTTCTTTTTCCCTTTTTAATTGTAAGTCTACTGTAAGACGTTGTACACGAAACACAGAACACGAGCACGGTTAGATCATTGTGTCCGATCGCTGTCTCGTCATTTACAATCGCTCTTCCCGTTCTCAAAAGTAAGGACGTGATGAGCTACAGGAGACAGAACGATTACAATGGTGAGAGCAGAAACTAAAATCGGCGAATCCTGCGTAGTGGGCATGCTTTTAACGCGATGATGCATGACTGTGAAAAGATAATTGAAAAGCTTTTCTTATTAGAATGAACCTTGTAATTAGACGATGCTAAAAAAACTTGCATCGGGCTTTGCAATATGACTACAGAATGAAGATAGGTTCGTTTTTGCAACGTGCAGTAAGCAGTTAAGGCGACGAAAATTCCATCATCGTTTTAAGATCACCGACAACGAATATTTCTTGAAAGACATTTTTAAGAAATCAGGTTAGGATAAGGAATGGGTTAAATAATAAGAAGTGAATAAAATAAAATTCGGGACATTATAGCTAAACTCAAACAGTGTTTCAGTACAGGATACCAGCTTTTAATCCATCCATACAGGCAGGATGCTAAGGAAAAAGAGGGATATGATTAAATTTGCCATAAAGCATTTGAGTCTCTTCATCTGCAATAATAGCAGACGCTCAAGAAATGAATTGAAATTTGTGCCATGACCAGGACTTGAACCTGGGTGTCTTCGGTTGCTAAGCAGGCGTGTTAGCCATCACGCCACCACAGCGGTGTGGCTGACATAACTGCAGGGACTACCCTGATCCAATGGCCTCCCTAACACAAGTTTATTCTGAGGAGGGGACAGTCAGTTGGCTTTCGGCCGTGCTCGAATGCAGACAGAGACCCCGTGCAGGACAGCACTCCACAGTATTTGTGTTGTGTAGCGTCCATCAATATTGCACCCCATGATGCACTTCCACCGCCGAGCAACACTTAAAGTAACATTTCAAACTGATATGCACGGCCATTCGCTTATGAAACTGAACAATTCATTCGCAAAGAGCTACACTATAAGTGGCAGGTTGGTTGGCTGGTTTTTAGGGGTTAAAGGGACCAGACTTCGATGGTCATCGGTCCCTTTTTCCAAAAAACAAAAATCACCCACAGAGAATAAAAAAAAGAAGAAAAAAACGAACAACAGGAAAGACGGCAGACGACACAGGACAAGAAATACTCCGACAGAGATCAGACAAAACAAATTAAAATCACACCGAGTGTGACACCGTGGTTGGCCGACCATAGAGAAAAAAAGGAAAAGCCAACCACCGAGAACACACCGAGTGTGACATGGTGGTTGGCCGACCATAGAGAAAAAAAGGAAAAGCCAACCACCGAGAACACATTAAAAACTCAGTTTAAAATCAGAGGCCAAAAGCCAGAATCAACAGTAAAAACAAACACTCAGATTAAATGATAAAAACCCCCTGCTCGAATAAAACGTAAAAATAAGCTAGACATAGCATTGTCGTCAGTTAAAAGGGCAGGGAGTGTATCAGGCAGCCCAAACGCCTGCCTGAGCACGGTTAAAAGTGGGCAGTCCAACAAAATGTGGACCACCGTCAAAGCCGACCCGCATCGACATAGAGGTGGGTCCTCTTGCCGCAGTAGAAAGCTATGTGTCAAGCGGGTGTGGCCAATGCAGAGCCAGCAAAGGACTACTGAGTCCCTGCGGGTGGCTCGCAGGGATGACAGCCACACAGTCGTTGCCTCCTTGACGACACGGAGTTTGTTGGGGGTGGTCATACCGCGCCATTCAGCGTCCCATAACGCAAAAACTTTTCTGCGGAAGACTGCTCGCAAATCAGTTTCTGGGAGGCCAATGTCCATAGACGGCTTACTGATGGCCTCTTTCACCAGGCGGTCAACATTTTCACTGCCGGGTATCCCAACATGGCCCGGGGTCCAAACAAAGACCACAGA
Source organism: Schistocerca americana (assembly GCF_021461395.2). NCBI lineage: Eukaryota > Metazoa > Arthropoda > Insecta > Orthoptera > Acrididae > Schistocerca > Schistocerca americana. The sequence goes on from NC_060123.1 coordinate 711,871,223, forward strand.
GCGGCCGCAACGGGCAAGAGTATGCAGGGACTCCTGGATAGCCATCACCAGACGAGAACGAGGGAAACACTGGTCGAGAGCTCGTAAACTGCTCAGGGAATCGCTACAGATCACGAAGCACTCACCTGAGCAGGAGCGGATATACTCTAGGGTATGAAAGATGGCGACCAGCTCAGCAGTATAAACGCTGCAGCCAGCCGGCAGTGAACGTTGTTCAGAATGGTCCCCTAGAGTTACCGCATAACAGACACGACCAGCAACCATCGAGCTGTCAGTGTAAACAATGCCAGAGCCCTTATACATTGCGAGGATGGAAAGAAAGCGGCGGCGGAAGGCCTCCGGAGGGACTGAGTCCTTCGGGCCCTGTGCCAATTCCAGCTGAAGGCGAGAGCGAGGCACACACCACGGGGGTGTACGCAGAGGCGCCCAGAATGGAGGCGGAAGAGGTAAAGCCCCAGGCCCAGAGAGAAGCTCTCTGACGTAGACCGCGATCGTACATCCAGCCCTGGGCCGCCGTTCTGGAAGATGGACGTGCGACTGTGGGAACAGTATACGATAGTTAGGATGCCCGGGCAAGCTGAAAACATGGGCAGCATAAGCGGCCAGCAAGCGTTGACGCCGTAACCGCAGTGGAGTGACACCCGCCTCCACAAGTATGCTGTCCACTAGGCTGGTCCGGAAAGCACCAGTGGCAAGGCGTATCCCGCTGTGGAGGATTAGGTCCAGCACCCGCAACGCAGATGCGGATGCTGAGCCATAATCCAGGCTCCCATAATCCAGACGAGATTGGATTAACGCCTGGTAGAGCTGCAACAGGGTAGATCGGTTGGCGCCCCAGTGGGCGTGGCTCAAGCATCGAAGAGCATTTGGATGCCGCCAACACATCTGTTTAAGCTGCCGAATATGAGGCAGCCAAGTCAACCGAGCATCAAAAACTACCCCCAAAAACCTAAGTGACCCCACCACTGCAAGAAGCTATCCGTCAAGATAAAGCCGCGGCTCCAGGTGAACAGTGCGTCGCCGGCAGAAATGCATAACGCAGGTCTTGGCTGCCGAAAACTGGAACCCATGAGCTACAGCCCAAGACTGCGCCTTACGGATAGCGCCCTGTAGCTGACTTTCAGCAGCTGCAATGCCAATAGAGCTGTAGTAAAGGCAGAAGTCGTTAGCATACAAGGACGCTGAGACAGACGTTCCCACGGCCGCAGTGAGCCCGTTAATGGCTATTAAAAACAGGCAGACACTTAAAACAGATCCCTGCGGCACACCGTTCTCCTGAGCTCTGGAGGAACTATGGGAAGCCGCGACTTGCACGCGGAAGATACGATACGACAGAAAATTTCTGATAAAGATCGGCAGAGGGCCCCGAAGACCCCATCCATGAAGCATAGAAAGGATGTGATGACGCCATGTCGTATCGTACGCCTTCCGCATGTCGAAAAAGACAGCGACCAGGTGCTGACGGCGGGCAAAGGCAGTCCGGATGGCCGATTCCAGGCTCATCAGATTGTCGGCGGCGGAGCGGCCTTTACGGAACCCACCCTGAGACGGAGCCAGAAGGCCCCTAGACTCCAGTACCCAATTCAAGCGCCGGCTCACCATCCGTTCAAGCAACTTGCAAAGAACGTTGGTGAGGCTAATGGGACGGTAGCTGTCCACCTCCAAAGGGTTCTTGTCCGGTTTCAGAATGGGGATAACAATACTTTCCCGCCATTGCGACGGAAACTCACCCTCGACCCAAATACGGTTGTAAAGGTCGAGGAGCCGTCGCTGACAGTCCACTGAAAGGTGTTTCAGCATCTGAGAGTGGATGCCATCTGGCCCAGGAGCGGTATCAGGGCAAGCGGCTAGGGCACTGCGAAATTCCCACTCACTGAATGCAACATTGTACGATTCTGGATGGTGGGTGCGAAACGAAAGGCTCCCACATTCCATCCTCTCTTTAATGGAGCGGAAGGCCAGGGGGCAATTCGCAGAAACGGAACTCATAGCAAAATGCTTTGCCAAGCGGTTTGCAATGACGTCAGAGTCAGTACAAACTGCTCCATTCAGTGAGAGCGCAGGGACGCTGACAGGGTCCGATAGCCGTAGACGCGTCGAATCTTGGCCCAGACCTGTGATGGAGTGACATGCAGGCCAATGGTGGACACATACCGCTCCCAGCACTCCTGCTTGCCTTGGCGGATATGGAGGTGGGCTCTCGCATGCAGCCATTTGAAGGCGATAAGGTGGTCTATGGAGGGATGTCGCTTGTGACGCTGGAGCGCCCGCCAGCGATCATTAATCGCTTCAGCGATCTCAGGCGACCACCAAGGCACAGTCCGCCACCGAGGCGACCCAGAAGAACGGGGAATGGCAGATTCGGCGGTAGTAACGATTCCGGTGGTGACCAATTGAACCACCGCATCAATGTCATCGTTAGAGAGAGGCTCAATAGTGGCAGTGGAGGAGAACAAGTCCCAGTCATCCTTATTCATAGCCCATCTACTAGGGTGCCCAGAAGAGTGTCGCTGTGGCAGTGACAGAAAGATCGGAAAGTGGTCACTACCACACAGGTCGTCATGCACCCTCCATTGGACAGACGGTAAGATGCTAGGGCTGCAGATCGAAAGGTCGATGGCAGAGTACGTGCTAAGCGCCACCCTGAAGTGTGTGAAGGAACCATCATTTAAAAGCGAAAGATCGAGCTGTGCCAAGAAATGCTCAATGGTGGCGCCTCGACCTGTCGCCACCGACCCACCCCACAGAGGGTTATGGGCGTTGAAGTCGCCCAGTAACTGGAAAGGTGGTGGCAATTGGGCTATCAGCGCAGCCAGGACATGCTGTGCAACATCACCATCCAGTGGAAGATAAAGACTGCAGACGGCAACAGCCTGTGGTGTCCACACCCGAACAGCGACAGCCTCTAAATGTGTTTGTAGAGGGACAGACTCGCTGTGAAGAGAGTTAAGGACATATATGCAGACGCCACCAGACACCCTTTCATAGGAAGCCCGGTCCTTATAATAACCCCGATAGCCATGGAGGGCGGGGCTTCGCATTGCTGGAAACCAAGTTTCCTGAAGAGCAATGCAGAAGAAAGGGTGAAGGCTGATAAGCTGTCGGAGCTCAGCTAGATGGTGGAAGAAACCGCTGCAGTTCCACTGGAGGATGGTATTGTCCATGTCTGAGAAAGGCGTGACGGGACTTGGAAGGCAGATTACGCCGCTGGGTCACCTGCTGCCTCTGACTGAGCACCTGTGCTAGTGCCATCCACGGTGTCTGAGCATTGTCGTCAGTTAAAAGGGCAGGGAGTGTATCAGGCAGCCCAAACGTCTGCCTGAGCACGGTTAAAAGTGGGCAGTCCAACAAAATGTGGACCACCGTCAAAGCCGACCCGCATCGACATAGAGGTGGGTCCTCTTGCCGCAGTAGAAAGCTATGTGTCAAGCGGGTGTGGCCAATGCAGAGCCAGCAAAGGACTACTGAGTCCCTGCGGGTGGCTCACAGGGATGACAGCCACACAGTCGTTGCCTCCTTGACGACACGGAGTTTTTTGGGGGTGGTCATACCGCGCCATTCAGCGTCCCATAACGCAAAAACTTTTCTGCGGAAGACTGCTCGCAAATCAGTTTCTGGGAGGCCAATGTCCATAGACGGCTTACTGATGGCCTCTTTCACCAGATGGTCAACATTTTCACTGCCGGGTATCCCAACATGGCCCGGGGTCCAAACAAAGACCGGCGAGATCGAGGTCCTCAGCGGACGCCAGAATCTCCACCTTGTCCTCAGACGCAGAGCCGGAAGGTTGTGGTGGGATGGCTGCCACCGCCAGTTCCTCGGGCTTAGAGGTCTTCTTCTTGGGTTTCTCACACTGCTCCTTGGGTTTCACTGGCTGGGAGGGCTTCACCGATTCACTCTCCGGGATGGAGGAGGATCGTGAAGCCCTATGACCAGCTGATTGTGGGCACTTGCGCGACTGTTGGTCGTCAGCCTTCCCGCTGGTGGAAACCTGGCAATTGAGGGATCCAAGGGACCCCTTACGAGCATGAGAAGCCGAAGAAGTTGGACACTTCTCTGGCTTAGAAGTGGGGATGGTCGTCCCCTATGGGTGGGATGATGTTGCTCCTGAGGTAGGTGGCGCAGGAGCAACCCGGTGGGTGGAGCCCCCCACTGGCGAGGGGGCAGGAGGAGTTGTACTACTGGTCGATCCGGCCGGAATTCGAGAAACTGATGGGGCTAGCACAGGTTTGTAGCAGCGGCGTAGGAAGATGTCATTCTCACAGGATGGAGTCGTCGTATTTCCTTTTGGCCTCAGTATAGGTCAGTCGGTCCAGGGTCTTCTATTCCATGATTTTACTCTCTTTCTGGAAGATTCGGCAGTCTGGCGAGCAAGGTGAATGGTGCTCCCCGCAGTTGACAAAGATGGGAGGTGAGGCACATGGAGTATTGGGATGTGATTGGTGTCAGCAATCTCGACACGAGAGGCTGGAAGTGCAGTGGGAAGACATATGGATGAACTTCCAGCACTTAAAGCACCACGTCGGGGGAGGGATATAGGGCTTGACGTCACATCGGTAGACCATCACCTTGACATTTTCCGGTAATGTATCTCCCTTGAAGGCCAAGATGAAGGCATCGGTAGTAATCTGATTTTCCTTCGGACGCTGATGAACGCGCCGGACAAAATGTACACCTCGGCGCTCTAAATTGGCGCGCAGTTCGTCATCAGACTGCAAAAGAAGATCCCTAAGGTAAATAACTCCCTGGACCATATTTAACCTCTTATAGGGTGTGATCGCAACGGCAACATCCCCCAACTTGTCACAAGCAAGTAACCGTCGTGATTGGGCAGAGGATGCCATTTGTATCAGGACTGACCCAGAGCGCATTTTGGACAAGCCCTCCACCTCCCCAAACGTGTCCTCTAAATGCTCGACGAAAAACTGAGGCACTGTGGAGAGAAAAGACTCCCCATCAGCTCTCGTACAAACTAAGAATCGGAGCGAATAACTGCTACTGCCAACCTGAGACTTACGTTCCTCCCACGGTGTGGCCAGAGAGGGGAACGTTTTCAGATCGTACTTCTGAGTATTAAATTGAGCCTGAGAACGCTTAGAGACTGCTGGCGGCAGGCCACCAGCGAGAGACGACGTACCACGCTTCATTGAGGGTCATCCGCCCTGATGCCACCTACTTCGACCAAGGGCCCTCCCCACGGGGGCCACCCAGCCGCAGCAAGAGCCACCTGGCAAGATGGCCGTTGCCGGGAGTCCCGATACCCCAGGAGGATAGGCATCTACTCCTGTGTTGTCAGGGGGCTACAACCGACAGGGTACATGGCGGCCCCACCACGACGGACTGGCTACCGTGCTGGATGTTAGGTAATATGTGGTCCATGGTCGCCGTCAGTGCAGAAAGAGGCACCGCACAGTGCAAGGTGTAATCTGCACGCAGAAACGTAATCATGCCAAAGAGATGGAGAACGGGCAGGACTGCAATTCAACGGCGAATAAGCTGGCGAAAGGTCTGATCGCAAGATGGACACAATGCACCAAGTAAGGCGCCCTTCCCCAATCGGCTCGCTCTTCGGAAAATTTTGAGAGATGGAGGTCAAACCCAACAGGGGACCATCACATAAGGCTGAAAAGTTTGAGATTCCTTTTAGTCGCCTCATACGACAGGCAGGAATACTGCGGGCCTATTCTAACCACCGAAACTGGTGAGGGTAAGTGACAGGTACTACTTCTCTTTCACTGGTAACATTGGATACATTAAAATGACAATGGAGGAAGTATGTGCTGAAGTAATTGCTCGACAAGCCCATGCACAATATGCCCACTTGATTTCAGTCAGGCATTCGACTGTGTCGATCATACCTTTTTATCACCGGTTACAACAACCGGCAGGTAAAACGCGCCTTAAGACCAAAGAAGCCGAGATCGTAGCCTTCCGAGGACGAAGACAAACCGGTTGCGACGGCGATTATACCATATGTCGGAAACACATCGAAAAAGATCGGCAGAATACTCAGAAAATATTATGTCAAGTGCGTGTTTCACCCTCCACCCAAAACTAAAACATTATTAGGATCAGTCTAGGACGACTTGGGACTCCGGAAACTGGGAGTTTACAGCACACCTTGCCAGTGCAGGAAAATGTGTATAGGCCAGACCATCTGGACAGTACGGGAGAGATGTAGCGAACATAAACGCCACACAGACAACACACAGCCGACCATGACGTGGCAGAGCATTGCATATCATATGGACATGACATGAACTACGATGGCACAAAGGTGTTACAGGAATCGAACACCTTCTGGGATTGTCCCCTCACAGAGGCAGTGGAGATTCGGCTGTATGTCGAACTAATAAAGGCAGCGGTTTCCAGTTAACCAAAGCCTGGGATCCAGCTTTGAGTATGATTAAGCCACAACGGAAAATGTCAGGACACCTGAAGGAAAAGAAGAAAAAACATTGTCACCACGACGGCAGAGTTCGGAAAACGGCCGTAGCCGCGGAAGGACTGCCGTCCACGATCTGTCGCTACATAATAAGTGACAGGTACTTACTTCTCTTTCACTGGCAATATTGTATACATTAATATGAAAGTGGAGGATGTATGTGCTGAAGTAGTTGCTCGACACGCACATGGACTAAATTTTAAGCATTTTGATGGGAATATTGGAGAGGTGTTCGTAAACCATGCTGGTTCGGCCTTCGAACTATTGGGGTCTTTGAGATCGCTTTTGAAGTGTCACAACATATGATCGTCAAAGCCTTATGACCTTATAGCAATGTTGTTGGACACATCACGGAAAAATGGTGTCCAGCAGATCAAGATCGAACAGTCCAAATATGTACCATCCTCCAGCAGCAGTCGTTTTTACATTATGACGCGGTACCAAACCCAGAAAACTTTTTTGTCGACTGCTTCTGGCCGCGGAAGCCTACGCAATTATATTAGCAACCTGTATGGGCGGGAAACACACAGCAACATCCGCAAACTGGAAACATTCAGGAAGAAGAAAGGGAAACTTCTCAACGATCTTATCTACTTGAAGAGCTGTTGGGATCATGATATTGTACCTAAATTTCTTCGGCTTCAATTTAACATCGACACTCACAAAGCAAGAAGCATCTACAGGCGAGCCAGTAAATCTCTTCTGAAGGAGCGTATTCAGCAGGTGCGGAGAGAACTTGACTTCAACAACAAACAGTTGCTGCAAATACATCTTCTGCTATCATCTACGTTATCGCCTACCGACTGGAATAACGTCGACAGAATCACTCGCCTGCAAGTGCACGCAACTAGTGAAACCGCCGCCATTCGTCAGAATAAGAAATTTGAGCAGCTAGCAAAGACGACACGGAACACTACGCCTCGACTGGATACATCTCGAACAGTGGTGAACCTTTCATCTCATCCCATGAGCAACGCAGCTACAGAAGCACTAGCTAAAGACTAATCTTTGCCTTCACACCTGAGCGGATTCCCACGGAAGAAATTATCGAATCCGTGGAAACAGCACTCCGGCACACATGCGCGATAGAAGCTGAGAAAATTAGACCGGAAAACGTTCGAGTTCTACTACGTGCGAAGCCACAGAAACACAACCTTAACAGAAAGGAAAGAGCAGCTATCAGGGAACTGAAGAACAACGACGAAATTGTGATATTAACAGCAGACAAAGGTAATTCTACTGTTATCTTAGACACCTTGCAGTACGAAGACAAGATGATGGAATTATTAAATGATTCCATCTACAAAGAACTAAGGGCGGACCCTACGGCGAAGACGATTCGAAAGACGCAGGCCGCGATTAAAGACTCGAGAATTGACGCTGATTCAGCTAAGGGTCTTATTCCCAGAGTACCAGTCTCTCCTAGAATTTACGGTGTTCCAGAGATACTCAAGGAAAGTTGTCCTTTGAGGCTAATAGTGAATGGGATCAATTCGCCTACTTACAATATAGCAAAATACTTAGCCTGCAAACTAAGACGTCTAGTTGGCAAGACGGACTCTTATGTGAAGAACTCGACACATTTTATAGAACTCCAAAAGGCAGAAACAATTTTATGTATTGACATCATGGTCAGCTTTGACGTGAAATCACTATTTACGAACGTGCCAGTAGATGAAACTATCCGCATCCTTCAGGAGCATGACCAGCCAGACATATGCGACCTGGTTGATTTGTGCCTGACTTCAATGTACTTCAAATGGCAAGGAAAATACTACGAGTAGACAGATGGCGTATCAATGGGGTCTCCCCTATCTCCGCTGGCAGCCGACATATTCATGGAAGCCTTTGAAGCAACGGCCCTCGGTTCAACTCCTTTACGCCCAGGACGCTGGTTGAGATACATGGACGACACGTTCGCTATATGGCCTTATGGTGAAACGGAGCTACACAAGTTTCACGAATATTTGAACAATATGCACGGGAAGATACAGTTCACACTGGAAATAGAAAAGAATGGTGCTACCCCATTTCTAGACGTCGAAATGTACAGGAGAACGGAGGGCTCACTGGGGCACAGAGTATATCGCAAGCCTACACATCCAGACAGGTATCTGCACGCCCAATCCTACCACCACCCCCGCTCTTTGGCAATTCGTGCGCTGCGCCTAAGTGATGCTCAAAACATCACACCTGAGCTTAAAAGGTTGCGCACAACGTTTCTAGCCAATGTCTACAGTTATAAGTCGATAAACACAGCCTTGCGACGAACACAAGCAAGAAAGATAAGCAAGAAATAGACAAACTGCAGCCAAAAATGCGCTTACCCTATCTGAAAAACGTTACTGACCGAATAGGCAAACACCTTCGCCGCGTTGGGGTGCAGCCTGTCGTCTTTAGTGGTCGTAGGATCCAGGACGTGCTAGGCTCCACTAAGGACAAGGTGGATGTATTACAAACTGCAGGCGTTTTCAAGGTGGAATGCGAGTGTGGAGAGGCATACATCGGCGTGACTGGTAGGCCAATATCAACGCTCATTCTGGAAAACGAACGTTATATTCGTCTAGGGCAACACAACAAATCTGCAGTGGCAGAACATCAGCAAGACTGCGGAAAAGAAATGAAATTCAGCGAAGCCTGTGTGTTGGCCAAGCAGCCAATTATGACGAAATGCAAAATCAGAGAGGCCGTCGAAATACTTAAACACACTAATAACATGAATATGGAGGATGAACTCAGGCTTGCCCCATCTTGGCTGCCAGCAATCAGAGCCCAACTCACCGCACTGTCAACACGAGGCACGAGCACTACCGGCGAGTAACTGCCGCCGCGCGGCCGACGTCCAGCAGTTGGTAAACAGCAGCTAACTTCTCATTCGACGGTGACCACCAATCATGGTACATAACACAAGAGCCAATAGACAACAGAGGTGACGTTCTCCCTCCACCGCAATAACCTATTAAAAGTAAAGTTCCCTCACCTTCTCCCGTAAGTGACCAATGAAACTACCTATCTTTTAAAATTATGACGTAATGGCATGCGCGGTGAACACTAACAACAAAATATAAAGGACACTGCATAGCTAGAAGCACCATTAGACCCAGAAGAATGCCACTGCAATCGTGGCCGAAACGTTGGTTTTTCTCCAGCAGCAGTAGTTTTTTACATTATGACGCGGTACCAAACCCAGAAAACTTATATTTCGCTGTACCATCCTATCTCCCTGACAGGTGATGTGTGAGCCATCATAATGTGTGATGGCCAACTGTGAACATGTGAAGTATGTGGCCAAGGGAGCCATGTTAGGTACAATGGTCCCCATCGCTGTTTGATACAGATTCTGACCAGCTCCCAAGGCGCTAGTAACTTCTTTACCACACACTTGTGCCTCAGCCATGTGAAACCCGGGTATGTCACTCCAGGAAGCGCCTGTTCACCCACCAGCACTCCCACTGAGCGGTAATGGGTTGGCTAAAGCCTCACCAGCACCACCTGCTCTGACAGCAATGAGATTATAAACTCTAGACTTCAATGAATGACCAGCTCACTGTGATGGACGTTGAACAAAGTACCTACCTCTTTCTTCCTTCAGAGAGGCATGAATTCAGACAACAAACCTCCACATTCTGACATGGAACAGCACTCCCAAAAGCAGTGATTGCCCCAAAAACAGAAGACTCAAAGTCGAACACCCTCCAATGACACACTTCCTCATGTGGCATCACAGGCAGTGGACTGGATTTCAGTCAATGATCTTCCTTCCAGGGCCCCATTGACAGGAGTGGCTGCTCCTAATGTCCCATCTATGGTGTATCGTTTCCACTGCTTGCAATCCCACCCAACAATGATGGACCCCATGGAGGGAGGTTTCCTGGATCCCAACGTGGCAGCATCACCACCCCTAGACCTCGATGGGCATGACAGTCACCTGCTGCCAGTACCAGTCTCCTGGGCTGGTGATGTCGACAATGGAGCAGATTTGGATGCTGGCCCATCCATTGGGGAGTGCTCTAAACTGACCCCAAACCCTGCTTCCACCCAGTGACTGTGGTCACACAAGCTGCACTGGAGCTTCACACCAGCTGGACATCTCTGCAGGACCCTCTGTGCCGAAAGGAAGAGCATGTCTACAGTACTGCATTGTGACAATGAATCAATGAATCGGGCCACCATTCAGACTCCACATAAACTAGCTATGCTCCTCGACACCATTTACACACAGACATCGCCATTTCCCTCCTCCAAGAAGTAACAGTCACTGATTTCTATTCTCACCCCCCCCCCCCCCAGCTACAAGGCCCATACCTCCCATGCCTCTGAGACAGGTAGCAGAGAGGCCAACGTCCTCCACACAGGGCTTCCAGCTGTGGAGTACCTTCCTAATTCCAGGGGTGTGGCTCTCATGTTGTTTGGTCTCCAGATCCTGAATGTATATGTTCCAATCTGTCACGAACAAACATACCTGCTGATGAGGTAACCCCGCGTTTTGAGGGTAAATGGTCCTCAGTTTACTCAAGGGCCTACTGATCAGCTTCCACAGCATTCCTTGTGTGCTGCCTCCCCCGCCATCACTGACTGACTTCTGCTTATTTACACAGGTGAAGGTTCCTAGCACATGCTCAGGTTTCACACACTATATGGAGCATTCGCTCAATCGCCTCGAGCAGATGTATTTCACATGTTCCCTTGCTGGTGACACCCAACACTCGACATGCTGAAATTTAGCCTCTGGCTTCCTCCGACCATGAGGCCTACATGTGCGATGTCGTCCTCGACCGCCAACAGGTGTAGCACAGTCTTAAATTAAACGTTCCCACGTAACTCTCCCTGACTGCCATTGAATATCAGTGGGCCCTGAGCCGTCGACGTCGCCCAACCTACACAGTCACACGGTCACCCTGTCCTGGCGCCCGTCCTGCACAAAAGCAGCTGTAGCCAGGGTAATGATGCGATATGGCAAAAATATCAAGGCTTGGCACGCGAGCGCCATGGATTTTACTACGTGATTCTACGTTACTGAAATTCAACGGCATTCTCTCCTTCTCTCCTGTCTGTCAGGAAATAGTGCATTGTGCTAAAGCATGGGCACTTCACTCATGCGAAGACACTTGGAAGGAACCAATGTCAGGTCCCGCACCCATGGCCATCCGCTTCAGGAAACGCCAACGCTGTACCACCTCCTCACAGAACGCCAACGATTTTGTTGAGCTCTCATACAGGACTTCACTAACCTCCCCAGGACGACGATATACTACCCAACGCGCCATTAGTCACGATATTAATTCCCATTTCACTCAGCTGTTCACTGTCATCCCACATTACCTAAGCTTCACTTAGGAGGTAGCAGCACTCACTGTGAACACCGTGCCGGAGGACGTAGCTCAAATACGTCAGGAATAAGTCATAGACGATATCGAGCTGGGAATTGCCAGGAAGTCCCCAGAAACTGACGGCCTCCCCCCCTCCCCCCTTCCCCCCGCGCACAAGTGTTGTAGCTATCTGCAGGTACCTATTTGAGTGTCCATCTGTAGTGAACTCATGACCCCAAGAACGACCGTCCCAGCGATCTCCCTTGATGCACTCGTCATTCCTGTCCCTATGTCACATGGGCGATTATGGATCTGTGATTACTAGCTCATCACTCTACTCAACAATAACATGAAAATTTTCACCCATTTGCTGACATCACGACTCGAGAAGGCAGCAACGTACATCATGTCCCGTGATCAGACTTCATTGGGTGTTGACAACAATATTCATACTGCTCTTTGCCATTAGAGGGACATGACCGCATTCACTGGGTCACGACGTCTACTGGAGAAATGTCACCACTTGGTTTCAGTCAGGCATTCGACTGTGTCGATCATATCTTTCTACAGACGGTTACAACAACCGGCGGATAAAACGCGCCTTAAATCCGAAGAAGCCGCGATCGCAGCCTTCCAAGGACGAAGACAAACCGGTTGCGACGGCGTTTATACCATATGTCGGAAACACATCGAAAAAGATCGGCAGAATACTCAGAAAATATTATGTCAAGTGCGTGTTTCGCCCTCCATCAAAAACGAAAACATTATTAGAATCAGTCAAGGACGACTTGGGACTCCGGAAACTGGTAGTTTACAGCATACCTTGCCAGTGCAGTAAAACGTATATAGGCCAGACCATATGGACGGTACGGGAGAGATGTAGTGAATATAAACGCCACACAGTCAGCGCACAGCCGACCAAGTCCGCCGTGGCAGAGCACTGCATCTCACATTGACATGACATGAGCTACGATGGCCCAAAGGTGTTACAGGAATCGAACACCTTCTGGGATTGTCCCCTGAAAGAGGCAGTGGAGATCAGGCTGCATGACGAACTAATAAATAAAGGCAGCGGTTTCCAGTTAAGCAAAGCCTGGGATCCAGCTTTGAGTATGATTAAAACACAACGACAGTCTACACGGAAAATGCCAGGACACCTGAAGAAAAAGAAGAAGAAGCCTTGTCACCACGACGGCAGAGTTCCGCAAGCGGCCCTATCCCTGGAAGGACTACGGCCCATGATGTGTCGCGGGGCGCTGCGCTTCCCCCACCACCCAGCGCCGCCCTTCCCCCACCACCATCCGCGGACCGTTTGGAAGCGCCCAGACGGAGGCTGCGGGAGAGGGCTGGAGATTATATAAAGTCGGTATCCATCAGAGCAGCATCATTCACACCGAACCTGGTACCATCAGATCCAGTGTTCACACTTGCTACTGACCAGGAGGTTACACGAATTTTAGCCCAACCATCGCGCTACGACATTCGACATGCTAGCACAGCCCAAGTCTCCTGGGCTATAATGCATTCCGCTGCTAGGAAAGCCCCTGGTCATGAAGGCATTCGAAAACGTGTCCTCCAGGAGTTCATGGATAAAGCTGCTGAGCACCTAACACACATACCGAATGCCATACTGAAACACCAACACTTCCCCGCCTTTTGGAAGACGTCCAAGGTCCTGATGTTCAGGAAGCCGGGGAAATACCACAGCCTCCCACAAAATTACCGACCCTTCACTCTTCTAAGCTCGCTCAGTAAGACTGTTGAGAAGGTGATTCTCAAACGCATCACTAGGCACTGCATAGCAAATGACATCCTGAGACCGGAGCAATTCGGTTTCAGGAATCACCGCTCCACAACACAACAACTCTTACGCGTCGTTGAACATATAACACATGGCTTCAACATAAACAAAGCTACAGGGGCGGTGTTCCTGAACATCGAAAAGGCTTTCGACCGTCTATGGCCTCATTCGCAAACTCAACGACGCGGGATTCCCCGACGGGCTGGTGCGTCTAGTACTCTCATACCTCACAGACAGGAGTTTCAACACTGACGTGCAGGGAAAACAATCAACACGACACGGTATACACGCGGGAGTACCCCAGAGAAGCATCCTAGGGCCCCTACTGTTTAACCTCTACATAAACTATCTCCCAACCACACACAACGATGGCAATCTACGCGGATGACACAGCCATCCTAGCGCAAGATTGGAAACCATCAAACACTACGTCACGCCTACAGACTGCACTCAGAGTGGCTGAGCCTTGGTTGGAGAAATGGCGTGTTAGAGTAAACGTCGTCAAGTGCGAAGCCGGTCTGTTCACTAGAAGACCGAAGCAACTGCGCAAACATCGATACTGCAGACCAATAACTCTACATGCACGTCCAATACGTTTCCGTGAGAAAGTCAAATACCTCGATGTCTGGCTGGACCGGAAATTACTCTGGGGGGACCACATACAACACATGACCAACCGAGCTAGCGCGAGGCTCAAACAGCTCTACCCTATGCTCAACAGGCGTAGCACACTGAACAGAAGGGTGTGGAGGTACATGTACATGACACTTATCCGACCCCTGATGACGTACGCAGCTCCTGTCTGGGGATACGCTGCGGGTATACGCCTGCGCCGTCTGCAGCTCATACAAAACAAAGTACTCAAAATCATAAGCAATGCCCCACGATACACACGCATCGCGGACCTTCACTGGGAATACCGACTTAAGACTCTCACGGAGATAATTCACAAACTCACCACAAGACTATACAGTAACTCCAGACATTCGCAGAACCCGTTTATTCTGAATCTGGGGAACTACGATCACAACCACAAATGGAAACATAAAAGACCAAAAGACATACTTGTAACGACCTAACATCTATGGCCAAGCATACGGAAACACAACGGTACAGGTGAGCCCCTGATAATCAGACGCCATTACTGGATATCCAGCTGGAATACTTTGCCGAATAACTGGCAACACGCAGAGAAGCCGTACCGTACACTGCATGCAGACACGCTCCACACATCCCCCACACAGTGAGATCATCTATGGCCGATCTCCCACTACTGTATAACGATATTGATTGTTCCAGGAATGTAGCGGCTGCAGCAACTGGGATACATCGCCATCGCTTGCCACGGTAATGATGCATGATACCCATACTAACAAATCCAACCTTGCATGAACTATCGCAGCTAGTAGGCCACTACTGCTCTTACTACCCATCCCACTGTCGCAGAGGTTTTTTTTTCCATGGCACGAGCCCTGGCACTTTTTTCCCTCTGCTCTTCAAATTGCTACCCTCACTCGCGTTTCGTCCACTATCTATCACCTGATGGACCGTGTTAATGCGTAGTCTTACCAAGACGCACGTATAACATCACAGACCAGCATCCTGTGATCCACTTACTAGATAACATGTTGACGGAGGTGACAGTAGAACTTTTGGTTTGGTCACCACTTTGGTGCGGGCGTTGGAGGGGCCCCATCTTTATTAAGAGATCAGACCCGCAGATGCTCACATTGTGACTCTGCAGTGGATACAGAACCGCACCCTGAACACTCCATGCATCTTCCGAGACGCTACTCGATTCGCCAACTCCACGAGGACACCGGGATCCTGCCTCTCCGAGAAATGATTCGCGCCATCGGGAAGTTCTACGGTAAAGCGGGCCGCTCCCGCAACCGGCTCATCCGTGGACTTGGCCAACAACCTCACCAAAGGCCAACCACGCGTTGGCCTGACCTGCTGAGGGATTAAGTTTTACTGATCCCCCACCAGAGTGTGTTTACCTCTTTTTCAGGTTCCAACAGTAAGGGAACCGCAGGAATGACAAATTTTTGTCTAAACTGCACTATCTCGAGCCAAGGAGAAGCTCGTCTTTTCAGCGTCAGCGTCAGATCAATCAGACACCAAGAACGCCCGAAGATGGCAAGAAGTCGGCTTGCCGAAATATCGCGCCTTTTGGACGACGCTACCCGACTGAATACCCGAGAAATTTTCAAGATTTCTGTACGCTGGGATAACCTCAGATCACACACATACTTACTGTCAATGGGAAGCAAGTATGCCGGTTACACCACACTATACGTTGATAGTCCCAGTGAGTGTGACATCCCACTGCGCTCTCCTCCTCGCGACACCGGTTTCCTGCTATTCCCGGTGGTATTAATGTTAATTTCAATAAAGGCAAATAAATAAATCAATAAATAAATAACCCATTGGCGTTCATTGTACTTCTGCTCCATATTCCCTACCCCTGGTTGCGACCACTGCCCGCTAGGAAAAGAAAAAGAAAGAAAAATTCATCGTTGACATGTCCTTGTACAGCTGACGGTTGTTCATTTCATGTATGTATTTTCTTTTGATAAGAATGTGGAATGAATTGTTATTATGAATGGTTTTAACATTTAAATGGCATTTTCGATCAGTATTCTCACAAAATATCCTTTACTTCATAACCATTAAATTTCAAAATTTGGTCACGTGGTAGAATACGCTCCTTTTTTTCTGCAAATAGATTAATTATTTAGTGATGCAAAACGCATTTACAACTTTTAAACAACAACACAAAGGTGTTATGTTACGGGTTTTAATGGAAGTGTATGTGCTAATTGTCTCTTTGTTCTTCGAAACAAACCAGAATTTTAAATTCAAAAATAAGAAACGTGAAAACTGCACTGCATGACGACTAGGTCGGACAGAAGCACTGTGACACAACAATAAGCCGCAAAATTGTCGCAAAACAGATGGAATCTGGGATGGGGTTATTTGCTTGGACCATCCCGAGAAGGTTTCCAGGATTACATGTGGAAGCCTGCACAACAGAACACAGTGGAAAATACTTCGTTCAGAAGACACTTCTGACTGTTTATTGCTGTTATTGTGCCCAGACCTACAACCGTTTTCCCGGTTATTCATTTCTCAATTTTCAAATTCTCAGACAGCTTAATAAACCTTGTGTGGAACTGCACAGCATTAACGTGTTTGGCTTCAGCTGCATTACACGTTTATGGTTTTCTGTTCCTTCAGTTCATTAATTTAAAAAACCGGAAATTATGTATATAAAATGTACAGCTGTTCCAACAAAACTATCCGATTTTCTATTGTGGTTCAAACCACTGTGATTTATCAGTACTTAAGCAGGACCAGCTTTTATTTTGTCGTAATATTTTGGTCGTATTACACTTCTTCTCAGGTTGCAAGCATGTAGGAATTTTTCTCCTTCTCAAAACCATAAAGATTGACAATAGCCTCAATGGAGACATTCTGAAGTAGCAAGTTATTGTCTTCAACTAGCTGTTTGGGAAGAATAATGTGGTCGGCAATTGTTGAAGGTTTCTCAGGGTCTTTAAAATAACAGCTGCATCAGGCATGAAATACAGTTTCTTAAGACCATCCTTGTGATCCACCTCAGTTGATCAGGCGTAAAATGAAGCTAATAAACGAAAATCGATATTAAAATGTAATGTGATGTAGAATTTAAACGTCTTACATAACACTATTACGAATAAATGAAAATAAAGCAGACAGCAGTGGTTAGCATAAGAAAAAACTCTTCCTACTAGTGTTTGCTTACATCAAAATAATCCTCACAGAAATAGTCTCATTTCCATCCCCAACGAGTGGGTTGCAACCACATTACACGCATCGTTTCATTCGTTGGAACTATAAAAATATTTTTAATGAGTTTTTCTGAATGTATTTGTAGAAAGTGATACTACACACCATTTGAAATCCATTTTACCAAAAGTTAATTCCGAAACAAGATATGACACGGAATGACTTTTACGACAGGAGGCCCAGTGCGCTACATAGTAATGTCGCAGGCATCACAAATGGAGCTTTCCAGTATTGGCAGGACTGGCCGTAATTGGTGACTGAAACAAGGAATACGTCTTTTGTGTGGTTCTCTGCTGACTTTGTAATAGCACAGTGTGTGTGTTACAATTTAAGTAGCTATAATTGGTTTAGGCTTCAGTGATCATTAGACGGCGTCTCTTTGTGCACACCGTACAACTAAAAATTCTCGTTGTAGGTCATTTATTAGATCAGATTAGTGTAGATTAAGTTTTTGTTCCACAGACTCAAAAATGAGATGACTCTCGTGGGCGCACAAATCAGAAACTATATAAAAAAAAATAAAACTTCCGAATATAATACACACTAACCTGATCACTTGTCAGTATATTCTCAAAATAGGTGAGTACATTACAGTAAACTGGGTCTGCTAATATTTGCAGAATTTTTACTCTATCGGAATGAAACAAAACTAATCTTGTAGTTGTGACCAACTGCTGTCAAAATTGAAATCTAACAGGATTTTTGCTGAAGCTGTTCTAACAGTTTGTGTAAAGATATTCATCAACAGAGTAGAAGGAATTGCCCATCGAAAAGTCTTTCAAGCTCTTTTTAAACTGCGCTTTATCTGAAACTAAAATTTTTATGGATGCTCGCAATCTATTGAAAATGTGTGATCCTGATTGGAAATTTTTCTGGGCCAAGGTAAGTGATCTTAGGTTTTTATGTAGATTGTTCTTATTTCTAGTACTGACACTATTATTGAACTATTGGTTGGAAACAGAGACATATTACTTGCAACAAATTTCATTAAGGAATAAATGTACTGAGAAGCAGTAGTTAGAATACAAAGCTCCTAGAACAGGTTCCTACACGATGTTCTTAAGTTTACACCACACGTGAGCCTTATTACATGCTTTAGCACGCTAAAAACTTTTGCTCGGTTTGACGAGTTACCCCAGAATTTGACCCTGTATGACAGAATAAAATTAAAGTAAGCAAAGTATGCAAGTTTTTTATATTTATATCTGCTACATCTGACATCATTCTCATTGTAAATACAGACTTGTTTAGGCGCTTCAGCAACTGCATGTTGTGCCCTTCCCAACTGAATTTATTACCGAAATATAGCACTGTGAGATTCTTTTATCTGCATGCCTTCATATGTTATGCATATGCTGGGAAGACGTCTCTTACAAGTTCTGAATTGAATATGGTTTGTGTTTCGAAAGTTTAATAACAGTGAATTATTTTTAAACCATTTAGTAATGACAGTGAAAATTTGATTAGCAGCCATTTCTAAATCTGTACTTGACTTGCTACTTATTGAAATTTTTGTATCACCTGCAAATAAAACAAACTTAGCATCTGGCAATATAACAGACTAGACGTCATTAACGTATACAAGAAATATCAAAGGACCCAAGAGGGAACGTTGAGAGACACCACATTTAATTAATTCCCAGTCAGATGAAGACTGACTGCTTACTGCACAGGTATTTTGCAACGGAACGCCTTGTTTTCTGTTAGTTAAATAGGACTCAAATCATTTCGCAGCACTGCCAGTGAAACTACAATATCCTTATTTATTCAAGCGACTGCTATGTTTCACACATTCAAAGGCTATTGGCAGGTCGCCGGAAATGCCACTAGCTTCCAATTTGTTATCTAATGGATTAAGTACCTTCTCACTCTACGTTTAAATAGCTATCTCTGTATCAAAACCCTTAAGAAACCCACACTGTGACTTGGACCATATATATTATTTGCAGTTATATGCTTAAGGAATGCTTGAACACAACCATTTCAAACATTTTTCAAAATGCAGGAAAAAGTATCTCTTTATCCCACTTCATGTTTCACTTCAGCATATTTTAGCCAGTATGGAAATGCTCCTTCCCCATGAACCATGGACCTTACCGTTGGTGGGGCGGCTTGGGTGCCTCAGCGATACAGATGGCCGTACTGTAGGTGCAGCCACAACGGAGGGGTATCTGTTGAGAGGCCAGACAAACGTGTGGTTCCTGAAGAGGGGCAGCAGCCTTTTCAGTAGTTGCAGGGGCAACAGTCTGGATGATTGACTGATCTGGCCTTGCAACATTAACAAAAACGGCCTTGCTGTGCTGGTACTGCGAACGGCTGAAAGCAAGGGGACACTATGGCCATAATTTTTCCCGAGGGCATGCAGCTTTACTGTACGGATAAATGATGACGGCGTCCTCTTAGGTAAAATATTCCGGAGGTAAAATAGCCCCCCATTCGGAGCTCCGGGCGGGGACTACTCAAGAGGACGTCGTTATCAGGAAAAAGAAAACTGGCGTTCTACAGATCGGAGCGTGGAATGTCAGATCCCTTAAGCGGGCAGGTAAATTAGAAAATTTAAAAAGGGAAATGGATAGGTTAAAGTTAGATATAGTGGGAATTAGTGAAGTTCGGTGGCAGGACGAACAAGACTTTTGGCCAGGTGAATACAGTGTTATAACCACAAAATAAAATAGGGGTAATGCAGGAGTAGGTTTAATAATGAATAAAAAATAGGAGTGCGGGTAAGCTACTACCAACAGCATAGTGAACACATTACTGTGGCCAAGATAGACACGAATCCCACGCCAACTACAGTAGTACAAATTTACATGTCAACTAGTCTACAGATGATGAAGAAATTGATGAACTGTATGATGAGATAAAAGCAATTATTCAGGTAGTGAAGAAAGACGAAAATTTAATAGTCATGGGTGACTGGAATTCGAGAGTAGGAAAAGGGAGAGAAGGAAACATTGTAGGTGAATATGGATTGGGGCTAAGAAATGAAAGAGGAAGCCGTCTGCTAGAGTTTTGCACAGAGCATAACTTAATCATAACTAACACTTGGTTCAAGAATCATGAAAGAAGGTTGTATACATGGAAGAATCCTGGAGATACTAGAAGGTATCAGATAGATTATATAATGGTAAGACAGAGATTTAGGAACCAGGTTTTAAATTGTAAGACATTTCCAGGGGCAGATGTGGACTCTGACCACAAACTATTGGTTATGAACTGTAGATTAAAACTGAAGGAACTGCAAAAAAGTGGGAGTTTAAGGAGATGGGACCTGGATAAACTGAAAGAACCAGAGGTTGTACAGTGTTTCAGGGAGAGCATAAGGGAACGATTGACAGGAATGGGCGAAAGAAGTACAGTAGAAGAAGAATGGGTAGCTCTGAGGGATGACGTAGTGAAGGCAGCAGAGGATCAAGTAGGTAAAAAGACGAGGGCTGGTAAAACTCCTGGGTAACAGAAGAAGTATTGAAGTTAATTGATGAAAGGAGAAAACATAAAAATGCAGTAAATGAAGCAGGCAAAAAGGAATACAGACGTCTCAAAAATGAGATCGACAGGAAGTACAAAATGGCTAAGCAGGGATGGCTAGAGGACATATGTAAGGATGTGGAGGCTTATCTCACTAGGGGTAAGATAGATACTGCCTACAGGAAAATTAAAGAGACCCTTGGAGAAAAGAGAACCACTTGTATGAATATCAAGAGCTCAGATGGAAACCCAGTTCTAAGCGAAGAAGGGAAAGCAGAAAGGTGGAAGGAGTATATAGAGGGTCTGTACAAGGGCGATGTACATGAGGACAATATTATGGAAATGGAAGAGGATGTAGATGAAGATGAAATGGGAGATACAATAGTGCGTGAAGAGTTTGACAGAGCATTGAAAGACCTGAGTCGAAACAAGGCCCCGGGAGTAGGCAACACTCCATTAGAACTACTGACGGCCGTGGGGGAGCCAGTCTCTACCATCTGGTGAGCAAGATGTATGAGACAGACGAGATACCCTCAGACTTCAAGAGGAATATAATAATTCCAATCCCAAAGAAAGCAGGTGTTGACAAATGCGAAAATTACCGAACTATCAGTTTAATAAGTCACAGCTGCAAAATACTAACGCGAATTATTTACAGACGAATGGAAAAAGTGGTAGAGGCCGACCTCGGGGAAGATGGGTTTGGATTCCGTAGAAATGTTGGAACACGTGAGGCAATTCTGACCTTACGACTTATCTTAGAAGAAAGATTAAGGAAAGGCAAACCTACGTTTCTAGCATTTGTAGGCTTAGAGAGAGTTTTTGACAATGTTGACTGGAATACTCTCTTTCAAATTCAAACGTGGAAGGGGTAAAATACAGGGAGCGAAAGGCTATTTACAAATTGTACAGTAACCAGATGGCAGTTATAAGAGTCGAGAGGCATGAAAGGGAAGCAGTGGTTTGGGAGGGAGTGAGACAGTGTTGTAGACTCTTCCCGATGTTATTCAATCTGTATATTGAGCAAGCAGTAAAGGAAACAATAGAAAAATTCGGAGTAGGTATTAAAATCCGTGGAGAAGAAATAAAAACTTTGCGGTTCGCCAATGACATTGTAATTCTATCAGAGACAGCAAAGGACTTGGAAGAGCAGTTGAACGGAATGGACAGTGTCTTGAAAGGAGGGTATAGGATGAACATAAACAAAAGCAAAACGAGGGTCATGGAATGTGGTTTAATTAAGACGGGTGATGCTGAGGGAATTAGATTAGGAAATGAGACACTTAAAGTAGTAAAGGAGTTTTGCTATTTCGGGAGCAAATCAACTGATGATGGTCGAAGTAGAGAAGATATCAAATGTAGACTGGCGATGGGAAGGAAAGCGTTTCTAAAAAAGAGAAATTTGTTAACATCGAGTATAGATTTAAGTGTCAGGAAGTCGTTTCTGAAAGTATTTGTATGGAGTGTAGCCATGTATGGAGTCAAATATGGACGATAAATAGTTTAGACAAGAAGAGAATAGAAGCTTTCGAAATGTGGTGCTACAAAAGAATGCTGAAGATTAGATGGGTAGATCACTTAACTAATGATGAAGTATTGAATAGAATTGGGGAGAAGAGGATTATGTGGCACAACTTCACTAAAAGAAGGGACCAGTTAGTAGGACATGTTCTGAGGCATGAAGGGATCACAAATTTAGCATTGGAGGGCAGCGTGGAGGGTAAAAATCGTGGAGGGAGACCAAGAGATGAATACACTAAGCAGATTCAGAAGGATGTGGGTTGCAGTAAGTACTGGGAGATGAAGAAGTTTGCACAGGGTAGGGTAGCATCGAGAACTGCATCAAACCAGTCTCAGGACTGAAGACCACAACAACAACAACAACAACAACAACATGGTAATGTTCCACTGATAAGTGATTGTTTACACAAATTACTTAAGATATAACTCAATTCACATGTGCACTCGTTGATTAACCTCGTTGATATATTATTATTGTGAGACTATGCTTTGCCGGCGATGGGCGAGGCATGACAGAATCTCTGACCAGAGAGTAGTTTATCGTTAGTTGTTGCTTGTCGCTAGTCTGCGCTTGACTGCGCGAGTCGACAGTAGTAGTCTGTGTGAGTCGACGAGAGTCGGCATGCGTCGGCGGTTTGCCCTGCTCGCGACTCTGGTCAGGATTCTGGAGGATGAGTATTGTTGTAGTAGGTAAAGAAACAGCCTTGCGCATATTTAATAATGCATGTTAATTGTTATTTAATTTGTTCAAAAAAATGCGCCAATAATACTTTTTATAATATAA
Source organism: Schistocerca americana (assembly GCF_021461395.2). Taxonomy (NCBI): domain Eukaryota; kingdom Metazoa; phylum Arthropoda; class Insecta; order Orthoptera; family Acrididae; genus Schistocerca; species Schistocerca americana. The sequence goes on from NC_060123.1 coordinate 711,894,382, forward strand.
AGTAACTCTTTTAAAGAAAAGCATTCATTTCATTTTAAAGCATTTTTCCAATGCATTATCATTGCATCCAAGAATAAAATATATATATACGCCAGCATTGCACGAAGCTGTGTCGAAAAATGACTAATTAAGAGCAGATATAATTGCAGTTTTATTGAGGTAAGAATTTTTGCTTTCTTTATTCAGAATACCGGGCCGAAGGTCAGCGCTGCTGTCCTCATAAAATTCATCAGGTTACTAAACTTTTTTTATTATTTTGGTGTTAAGGAATTTTTCTGTTTCGAACTTGACATTAAATGAGAAAAGAATTTTGTGGGAATATTAAGTGTGAATGCATTTCTACACACAGACAATAAATGGGAGCCAATTTTGTTCAGAGGTTACAATATTTGAAATTCATTTAATCATTATTTTTTGAGGCGAGGCTACGCTTGGCTCATTAACATTTTTCATTTAAATCATTTTGTGTGGAGTTTACATTTGGCTCCATCTCCATTTCCATTTAAATTTTTCTGCTGGGAGGTTACACTTGGCGACATCCGCCCAGGATCGTATTTCTTTGTGAGTCTTCTGAGAAGTAATCATATATTTGCTCTTATTTACTTAAATGTAGTCTGCATCTGGCGCAACGCATTTACTAATATGTCACTTTATCTTTCATAGATCATCGGCAATTTGCTGCTCGTTGTTGTATTTGTGTTTGTTGCATTTTGCATTGTCTTTATTTCATTTGTGAATAATTTTGATTAGTGAAAAATGCCGCGAAAACTTGTTAACAGTACATCGCGATGTACACTGAGTGAAATAGCCGACTCAAATAACTTGACCGATAGTAGTTGCGACACTCAGTGTCTTAATGACAGTCCTCTATTTTCTGACAATCAGTGTGTGCGGATTATTAATAATGTATTTGATCATAATGATGAACAAATAAATTCAATTGTGTCCTCTGTTAATTTGACAACAATTGATTACGCGGGACGTTCTGTTACAATGAACGCTGCCCAGCTTGACACACGCGGTTTGCAAAATTTACGTAACGAACGGACAAATTTTTCTAACGAAAATGAACAGTGTAATCAGAGTACGACAGATTTATTTAATTACGAGGTAGTTCCTAACAGTGCACATCCAATTAGCAAACATTTTCAAGAATCACAGAATATCCAAATGGATACACAAAACGTGACAATTGCAGATACACCATCACACAGCACAGAGAATAGAGTTGCTAATTTTAGCTTGGATCAAATTATGGCATTGTTGCTATAAATGAATGAAGATAATAAAAAACAAGACGAAAATTCCAAACAACAAATTAATGAAATTAATGAAAAACCAGACAACAATTCCAGACAGCTTAGTGAACAGATTACAGCCGTTGCCGCACAATGTCATGATACTAAAAAACAGTTACGTGAGGAAATTGAGGCTTGTGCTAGGAAAAGTTGTGAAGAAATTAGATCTGTTGCGCAAGAATTAAGGGATGTGCAAACAGCTGCAACAGAATCACTTAGAGACGAAATTAGTGCAGTCGGTAAACAATGCTCTGAAAAAGCAACACAGTTACGCGACGAGTTTAAATTAATGACAGCAGAACTTTTGCGCACGCTGGATGCAAAAGTAGACGCGAAATTCGTCCAACGGAACAGTCAAATTGACGAACGTTTTAATCATCACCTTCAAAACAATGAAACGCGTTTCCGTAAATTTATACAGGAACAGAATAAAGTAAAGCGACAAGTTATGGAGACAATTACCGCACAGAGACAGGAATATAAACGCAAATTGCTTACGAAAGCAAAAACATACGTAGACAACAATATTGCTACTGTATCAGACGAAATTAATACAATCAAACAGTTGAACACAGAATTGCGTGATGAAATTTCCGATCTTAAAACAAAAACAGAAACATACACAGTAGATTTTCAGACAGTGACCGACAGACTTGAACAATTAGAACTAATTCAGGATCCCGATGTCATCAACGCTGACGCTAAAAAATTGAACGAAACCACACGTAAAATACAAAAACTGATTAATGCTTGTGACACTAAAAACGATGACCAGGTAAAAATACTGACTGAAAATTATGACGAATTGGCCAGTCGTATTGACGATACTTCACCGATTTCGTTTAACCAAACACCTGAATTCCAAAATCTACAGCAGATAATCAGTGAGATAGATTAGTCTAATAATACATTACGTAGAAAATTGTCAACTTTACAGGAAGAGGTAACAGAGATGAAAAATGTTTCAGCGTTTAACACATCACAGCAGACGCCACTTTGCAAACGTTTGTCAGACTCACACAGCATGTACAATTTAGGTAATTTACAGAGAGTACGTGAGTTAGGTTCCGAACAGTCACAGACAAATAGATTCTCATACAATCGTGAACCTGTTCAGACATACAGAGACGATAATTTTGATTACAAACATTTTCTATCAGTGAGAAAAATTAAAGTATTTAAAAATGACAGAACATAGATTCACCCCTTGGATTGGATACAATTATTTAGCTTTGCTTTTCCACCGACTTGGCCTGTAATGCACAAACTTGAATTTATTTGCAGTTTTTTGGAAGGCGAACCGGCAACTCGTATGAGACCGATCGCGAGGCACTGTTATTCGGTAGAAGAATTTCAGAATGCTTTTCTGTCAGCGTATTGGTAGAAGACGACAGAGTGCAGAATTAAGGATCAATTAATTAGTTTACCGAATTATGAGAACTCAAATTATTCCACTGTCACGCAATTTTTTGAGTACATGGTCCAACAAAACCAGTACTTAAGTGAACCATACAGTGAATCTGCACTTATACAATTATGCATTTCTAAATTACCACGGTCATTAAGAGTGTCACTTTTAACGGGTCAGCAGAAGGAAAATATTTCGGCATTCAGAGGTCTGTTACAGCTTTTTTAAGTGCAGCAATCGGATTATTCGTTTATAAACAAAAAATTTTCATATAATAACCAAGGTCAACAAACATACAGCAATTACGATCAGACACGCTATTTCAATAGCAAAGCTAATAGACGCTTCAGGAACGACAACCACCAGAATTTTAATAACAGGCAAAATTTTAATTATCAGTATCGCCAAAATTATCAGCAACAGGAACCACATTTTGGTAACAATAGAGGTTTTCCCCAACAACAGCAACAAAACCAACCGGTAGGCATACCTAACCAACAATGCAGTGCACAAGGTCAACCAAGCTTTAATGTTTCGCCGCATACGCGTATAGCGTCAGCTCCAACAAATAGTAACACACAGCAACAAGGAAATCAGTATGAACAGAAAACACACTATTTCAATTCGTATCGCAATGCACCGTATAGAAATGACTATCATGACAGACGTAAAAATAATGAGCACAATTTTCAGCGTACGTTTAATAACAGTCGGTCTTATCAGCAGCAAGAACATCAGCAACAACATATTATCATGAATGAACCAGACAGTAGATATCATCCTGAACGTAATACGTCAGAAAGAAATAACAGAACTGTTCAAACAGTTGAAATGCCGCAGCATCCTCCTGAGAATAATAACACGTCAGATAGAATTTGACTAGATACTGTACAGGTCACATCTTCCAGCAACGCAAGCACTACTTTTGACACACAGAATCTTGTTCACGAAAATGTTATTACTTTTGACGACATCCGAGACACTCTTTTGCAGGAAAGACCGATTGTTCAAAAAACCATTTCACACCCTGTCATCGAAGTTAAAATTGGATCATCGAAATTTTCAGCAGTAATCGATTCTGGATTACCTATGTCAGTTGTAAATGAAGAAACTTTCAACGAGTGTAACAAAGAGAATACCTATCCTACATTACTTTTAGGCAAAACGAAAGTAAAAGGAGCAGTATCTAGCAAAGGAGTGGATGTAAAATTACACACACATTTATCATTTTGCATTGCAGGTCATACATTTCACTCAAATTTTTGGATTATTCCGTTATTGACGACACACACTATTTTAGGTACGAATTTTCTGGTACAACACGATGCCATTATTGACTTTCAAAATTCCTATTTAATGTTGAAGGATAAAAATGTACAACTAGCTTTAGAATTTCAGCACTCTTTATCTGCAGAAGAACAAACAATTAATCGTACAGAGGTCATTTCCGTATCATGTAACATAGACTGTAATTCCACATTGTTCACAGATACGTACGTGCACAACTATAATACTCCAGACGAAGCCGAGTATGACATTATACAGACGATTTCTGATAAAGTTAAACAGAGCAGTGCAAATACAGACGACGAACGCACGCAACTACACAAAATTCTTTTACAGCAAGCTCCAGTTTTTGACAACGTTCCTGGTACTATGTCCGGTTTTATGTATGAATTTCAAGTTAAACAGCACGACACATTTAAAGCCAAGCATTATCCCATTCCGTATATTCATAGAGAACAAGTTAAGAAAGAATTGCAAGCTATGCTTGACCAAGGAATTATTGAACCGGCAGTTAGTCCGTACATAAACCCGCTCCATATTGTTAAGAAAAAGGATGGTTCACTTCGCCTCCTACTTAATTCGCGTCACATCAATGAAATTATTATTAATGAAACAGATCGCCCACAGACACTAGAAGAACTTCTACAGAATTTTAATGGTACTGCTATTTATTCCACATTAGATTTGAAATCGGGATTTTAGCAAATTCAGCTCCATCCGAACTGCAGAAAGTACACAGCATTTCTCTGTTTCGGTGACTGTTATCAATTTTGTAAATTACCGTTCGGCTTAACAATTTCTTCAGCAGCTTTTATTCGCGGTTTGAATACAATACTTCCGACAGAACTTAAAGTCAGAGTCACAACGTACGTAGATGACATTCTTATTGCAGAAGCTAACTGGCCTGAACACAATTTGATTCTTGAACAACTGTTGCAAACTTTTCATGCACAAGGACTCACAATTAATCTCAGTAAATCGCACTTTGGTAAAACTTCCATAAAATTTCTTGGACATGTAATTTCAGCAGAGGGCATTCCGCCTGACCCGGAAAAACTTCAAGCTTTACGTGACATTACCGTTCCTACGACGAAGAAACAACTACGCAGCTTTTTGGGTTTAATTAACTTTTTACGTAAATTTGTTCACTACTCTGCTTTAGACACCCCTAGATTATGTCAATTGACAGGTAAAAACACTATTTGGTCCTGGGATAGGCAAGCACATTCTGAATTTGTGTATCTGAAAGAAGACTTGTTGAATACACCACTTTTATCGCACCCAGATCTTACCAGAAATTTTTCCATTGCCACCGACAGTTCTAACACCGCTGTAGGCGTACATATTGTTCAGGAAATTGAAGAAGATGGTTGTACAGTAATTAAAAACATCGCTTTTGCAAGTCGCATTCTGTCACCTGCTGAACGAAATTATTGTTACGGAACTTGAAATATTATGTGTTGTATGGGCTTTTACCAGATTTAGGCATTTTCTTTATGGAAGACACACTACCGTTTACACAGATCATAGAGCGATACACTTTCTACTTTCGGCTAAACTTACACACGACAGATTAAGTAGATGGAAACTTTATTTGCAGGAATTTAATTTTACAATTGTTCACATTCCCGGCACACAAAATATTGTAGCAGACGCACTGTCCCGTTCCCTTAACAACAATCAGCAAGACATCGCAACCAACTTCTGCAAAGCAAATTTCAGCGTCATGTACATTCAACAAGTTGCATTTGAAAATTTCATTTCGTCGTCATTACAAGACATAGCTCAAGAGCAGAGTAAAGACAACGTATGCAAAGAAATTAAACAACACCTTTGGCAAGATAGGAATAATGTTACCAATAGAAACCATTACACTGTACGCAATGACATTCTGTTTCGCCGCTCTCATCCTGACGGCAACAATTGGTTATTATGCATTCCTGACGAAGTTGTTAACAAATTATTCTGCTACATTCATTTAAGTTGCGCACATTACAGAGCCAGAAAATGTTTTCTTATACTGAGACAGAACTGTTATTTTACCAACATGGAGAAACGTATTCGACGAGTTTTAGCGTCATGTAAAATCTGCCAGAAAGCTAAATCAGACACGACTTCACATATTCCTCCATTACATCCCATTGTACCTGTTAAATTGAGACATATGGCCGCTGTAGACATTTTTGGTCCGATTCCCAGAACTAATAGAGGTTTTTGCTACATCTTTGTCGCTGTCGAACTCACTTCAAAATTTGTTACCTTCACTCCGTTACGCAAAGCTACTGCTAAAACTGTTTCGAAAGCATTTATAAAACATTTTCTATTTCATGTAGGGCATGTGTTGAAAGTAATTTCCCACAATAAACCACAGTTTCGATCTGCTATATGGACACGTATGTTACGAGCTAGAAACATTTCTCCGATCTATATATCCAGGTACCATGCTTCTTCGAACCCTTGTGAACGATTAATGAAAGAAATTGGTAAACTGTGTAGAATATACTGCCCTAAAAAACATATTGATTGGGACACACACATATTCTCATTCCAAGATGTAATTAATTCCATACCGAATGAATCCACTATGCTATCTCCGTCTGTTATACTGAAAAATCTTGAACCATCTAACAAAATTAAAGAATTAGTAAACTTTCCTACATCTCGTCGACTGCGACACCATGAAATAATTGACATTGCGCTGAACAACATCAAACGTGCCGCAGAGCACCGGAGAGGACAGCAAAAACAGGTTTGTACACGCCGTGACTTTCACATTGGACAGAAGATATTAGTACGTACACACTATTTATCCAATAGAGGAAAAGGTAGGTGTAGTAAATTTGAACTTCTATACGCAGGTCCATATCGGATTCGCAGCATTCCTCACCCCAATGTAGTACGCGTCGAAACTTTGAGAACCAGAAAAACCAAAGGGAACCACCACATCTCGAACATCAAACCTTTTATTGAATGAACATACTTTATGATTTATCACACTGAAATGCCATTTCCTATTTTTTTTATGACCGCTTATGCAATTATATTCACATGAACACCTACTGATGATTACCGTATTTTTTTTCTTGGGAAGTGCCCGGCAAGGTAAGGTTAGCAGGTCGCTTTTCTTGTCGTTACACATCAGACCGTGCATATTTTTCCAGATGAACTTACACATTTTTTGACCACTTATGCAATTATATTTATGTGACTACTTACTGATAATTATCGTATTTTTTCTTGGCAAGTGCCTGGCAAGGTAAGGTTAGCAGGTCGCTCTTCTTGTCGGTACACATCAGACCGTGCATATTTTCATTTTTTTATGTATGTATGATTCATTTAATGTTTTGTTTGTATGCACTATGAAATATTTAAGATATAACAAACACCAGTTGACTTTAACATTTTGCCTTATGATATCTCAACATCGTGGCTACTTTACTTTCTTTTTGCTGCTCCATTGTGATACACTGGGTACATTTTTGCTTCTGAACACTGTCGATGTTTTTGATATATTACGTTTTCTGTCATGCTATGCTGTATGTTCAATTATGTTACTAGAAACCAATTTTTATTTAATGGGTATATGAATTAAATGCAAGACATTAATCTTTGTTCATCATTTTCAGAAAGAAATAACGTGTAAACGAAATAAATTAAACAGAAATGGGAATTTCACCTTTGGAATGAACGAAAGAAGATGCAATACTTCGTGACGAAGAGTAAATAGATCAGAATTAACAAGCATTAACAAGAATATACTATACACATCATAGGATAGCAGTCTTAACTAATATTTTCTTTCAGAATATGAGGCGATTGATGCAGGCTGTCAGACAGAACTACACATTTTAGTTTTAGTGATGAAATATGCTAGAAATAAGGAATAGTTGTATAATGATTAATGAAGGACTTTTTTGCAGATGATAATGAATGGTGATGAATAATGATGAAGAATATGCTACTATAGATAATGAAGTTTTTTCTTTACAGGTGATGATAATAATAGAGTTATGGTAATATGAACAATGAAATTTTTCTTTACAGGTGATGATAGTAATGAAGTTATGGTAATATGAATAATGAAGGTTTTTTTTACAGATGAGGGTAATGATGAAGTTTATATATTTACTGTTAGTTAAGTGATGCTATATAGTTATTTAAGTATTTGTTGCAGTTCATTTTTACATTATGTCTTATATCACATGGTATGATGACTGAAGGTTTTGGAGAGAACAGCTAGAGAATATATATATTTTTATACACATTTCACTACCTGTTAATTCGAAGTTCACTACTTTTCAGCATAATATGCGTTTCTCCTTTTAGTTTAATAATCCATTTTGTATATTTCTTGCAGGAGAAATTATTCATGACATTAATGTGCTATAAGCAGTTGTTCATTAAACCTATGACATTAATGAATGTGATCACATATACTCTACTAATTTCATAACCTTGCTACAGCTGACTCATGACGAATGACGTTACACATCTTCATTTGCAGCAATAAATCAAAAGCAAATATTGTTATCCCCCAGGAATTAATTATCGATCCTAACGTAATGCATTGCTAGCACCAAAAAAAATGCTTTGTAGCTGGCCAATGAATGCCATCGATTTTTGTAATAAGATGACCTATGATGCCAATAATTACTATAATTAGATTAATTATGTATTAATGCTATGCAAATAATTGACTCTCATTTTGAATGATAACTTCTGAATAATACTGAATAATGTTTTGTAAAACTATATGAATACTTTGTAAGTGGCCAATAAGTGCCAATAATTACTGAAAGCAGATGAGTTATGAAAAGTGTTTTGTAATATTCAATACTTGCTACATGTTTAGTAACTGGCCAATGGATGCCACTGATTACTGTAATAAGATGACCTATGATGCCAACAACTACTATAATTAGATTAATTATGTACAAATGCTATGCCAATAATTAACTCAATTTGAATGATCACTTCTGAATAATGCATAAAAAATGCTTTGTAACTGGTCAATGAATGCCACTGATTTTTGTAATAAGATGACCTATGACGCCAATGATTACTATCATTAGATTAATTATGTATAAATGCTATGCCAATAATTAACTCATTTTGAATGATAACTTCTGGATAATACTGAATAATGTTTTGTAAAACTATGTGTAAACTTTAAAAGTGGCCAATGAGTGCCAATAATTACCGAAAGCAGATGAGTTATGAAAAGTGTTTTGTAATATTCAATACTTGCTACATGTTTAGTAACTGGCAAATGAATGCCACTGATTACTGTAATAAGATGACCTATGATGCCAATTATTACTATAATTAGATTAATTATGTATAAATGCTATCCCAATAATTAACTCACTTTGAATTATCACTTCTGAATAATGCATAAGAAAATGCTTTGTAACTGGCCAATGAATGCCACTGATTACTGTAATATGATGACCAATGATGCCAATGATTACTATAATTAAATTAATTATGTATAAATGCTATGCCAATAATTAACTCTTGTTTTGAATGATCACTTCTGAATAATGCATGATAAAATGTTTTGTAGCTGGCATTGAATGCCACTGATTACTGTAATAAGATGACCTATGATGCCAATTATTACTATAATTAGATTAATTATGCATAACTGCTATCCCAATAATTAACTCACTTTGAATTATCACTTCTGAATAATGCATAAGAAAATGCTTTGTAACTGGCCAATGAACGCCACTGATTACTGTAATATGATGACCAATGATACTAATGATTACTATAATTAAATTAATTATGTATAAATGCTATGCCAATAATTAACTCTTGTTTTGAATGATCACTTCTGAATAATGCATGATAAAATGTTTTGTAGCTGGCATTGAATGCCACTGATTACTGTAATAAGGTGACCTATGATGCCAATTATTACTATAATTAGATCAATTATGTACAAATGCTAAGCCAATAATTAACTCATCTTGAATGATCACTTCTGAATAATGCATAAAAAAAATGCTTTTTATCTGGTCAATGAATGCCACTGATTATTGTAATAAGATGACCTATGAAGCTAATGGTTACTATAATTAGATTAATTATGTATAAATGCTATGCAAATAATTAACCCATTTTGAATGATAACTTCTGATTAATACTGAATTATGTTTTGTAAAACTACATGAATACTTTGTTAGTGGCCAATGAGTGCCAATAATTACCGAAAGCAGATGAGTTATGAAGAGTGTTCTGTAATATTCAATACCTGCTACATGTTTAGTAATTGGCAAATGAATGCCACTGATTACTGTAATAAGACGACCTATGATGCCAATGGTTACTATAATTAGATTAATTATGTATAAATGCTATGCCAATAATTAACTCATTTTGAATGATCACTTCTGAATAATGCATAAAGAAAATGGTATGTAGCTGTCAATGAATGCCACTGATTATTGTAATAAGATGACAAATGATGCCAATGATTACTATAATTAGATTAATTATGTATAAATGCTATCCCAATAATTAACTTATTTTGAATGATAGCTTCTGATAATACTGAATAATGTTTTGTAAAACTATATGAATACTTTGTAAGCGGCCAATGAGTGCCAATAATTACCGAAAGCAGATGACTTATGAAATTTTTTTTGTAATATTCAATACTTGCTACATGTTTAGTAACTGGCCAATGAATGCCACTGATTACTGTAATAAGATTACCTATGATGCCAATGGTTACTATAATTAGATTAATTATGTATAAATGCTATGCCAATAATTGACTCATTTTGAATGATCACTTCCGAATAACGCATAAAAAAATGCTTTGTAACTGGTCAAAGAATGCCACTGATTATTGTAATAAGAAGACCTATAACACCAATGATTACTACACTCCTGGAAATTGAAATAAGAACACCGTGAATTCATTGTCCCAGGAAGGGGAAACTTTATTGACACATTCCTGGGGTCAGATACATCACATGATCACACTGACAGAACCACAGGCACATAGACACAGGCAACAGAGCATGCACAATGTCGGCACTAGTACAGTGTATAGCCACCTTTCGCAGCAATGCAGGCTGCTATTCTCCCATGGAGACGATCGTAGAGATGCTGGATGTAGTCCTGTGGAACGGCTTGCCATGCCATTTCCACCAGGCGTCTCAGTTGGACCAGCGTTCGTGCTGGACGTGCAGACCGCGTGAGACGACGCTTCATCCAGTCCCAAACACGCTCAATGGGGGACAGATCCGGAGATCTTGCTAGCCAGGATAGTTGACTTACACCTTCTAGAGCACGTTGGGTGGCACGGGATACATGCGGACGTGCATTGTCCTGTTGGAACAGCAAGTTCCCTTGCCGGTCTAGGAATGGTAGAACGATGGGTTCGATGACGGTTTGGATGTACCGTGCACTATTCAGTGTCCCCTCGACGATCACCAGTGGTGTACGGCCAGTGTAGGAGATCGCTCCCCACACCATGATGCCGGGTGTTGGCCCTGTGTGCCTCGGTCGTATGCAGTCCTGATTGTGGCGCTCACCTGCACGGCGCCAAACACGCATACGACCATCATTGGCACCAAGGCAGAAGCGACTCTCATCGCTGAAGACGACACGTCTCCATTCGTCCCTCCATTCACGCCTGTCGCAACACCACTGGAGGCGGGCTGCACGATGTTGGGGCGTGAGCGGAAGACGGCCTAACGGTGTGCGGGACCGTAGCCCAGCTTCATGGAGACGGTTGCGAATGGTCCTCGCCGATACCCCAGGAGCAACAGTGTCCCTAATTTGCTGGGAAGTGGCGGTGCGGTCCCCTACGGCACTGCGTAGGATCCTACGGTCTTGGCATGCATCCGTGCGTCTCTGCGGTCCGGTCCCAGGTCGACGGGCACGTGCACCTTCCGCCGACCACTGGCGACAACATCGATGTACTGTGGAGACCTCACGCCCCACGTGTTGAGCAATTCGGCGGTACATCCACCCGGCCTCCCGCATGCCCACTATATGCCCTCGCTTAAAGTCCGTCAACTGCACATACGGTTCACGTCCACGCTGTCGCGGCATGCTACCAGTGTTAAAGACTGCGATGGAGCTCCGTATGCCACGGCAAACTGGCTGACACTGACGGCGGCGGTGCACAAATGCTGCGCAGCTAGCGCCATTCGACGGCCAACACCGCGGTTCCTGGTGTGTCCGCTGTGTCGTGCGTGTGATCATTGCTTGAACAGCCCTCTCGCAGTGTCCGGAGCAAGTATGGTGGGTCTGACACACTGGTGTCAATGTGTTCTTTTTTCCATTTCCTGGAGTGTATAATTAGATTAATTGTGTATAAATGCTATGCCAATAATTAATTCATTTTGAATGATAACTTCTGAATAATATTGAATAATGTTTTGTAAAACTATATAAATACTTTGTTAGTGGCCAATGAGTGCCAACAATTACCAAAAGCAGATGAGTTATGAAAAGTGTTTTGTAATATTCAATACTTGTTACATGTTTAGTAACTGGCCAATAAATGCCACTGATTACTGTCATAAGATGACCTATGATGCCAATGGCTACTACAATTAGATTAAAAATGTATATCTATGCCAATACTTAACTCATCTTGAATGATCACTTCTGAATAATGCATAAAAAAAATGCTTTGTAACTGGCCAATGAATGCCACTGATTACTGTAATATGATGACCTATTATGCCAATGATTACTATAATTAGTTTAATTATGTATAAATTCTATGCCAATAATTAACTCATTTTGAATGATCACTTCTGAATAATGCATTAAAATAATGCTTTGTAGCTGGCATTGAATGCCACTGATTACTGACCTATGATGCCAATGGTTACTATAATTAGAATAATTATGTATAAATGCTATGCCAATAATTAACTCATTTTGAATGATAACTTCTGAATAATACTGAATAAAGTTTTGTAAAACTATATGAATACTTTGTTAGTGGCCAATGATTGTCAATAATTACCGAAAGCAGAAGAGTTGTAAAAAGTGTTTTGTAATATTGAATACTTGCTACATGTTTAGTAACTGGCCAATGAATGCCACTGATTACTGTAATAAGATGACCTATGATGCCAATTATTCCTATAATTATATTAATTATGTATAAATGCTATGCCAATAATTAACTCTTGTTTTGAATGATCTCTTCTGAATAATGCATAAAAAAATGCTTTGTAGCTGGCCAATGAATGCCACTGATTACTGTAATAAGGTGACTTATGATGCCAATGATTACTATAATTAGATTAATTATCTACAAATGCAATTAATTAACTCATTTTGAATGATGACTTCTGAATAATGCATAAAACAATGCTTTGCATCTGGTCAATGAATGCCAATAATTACTCTATTCAGATAATTTATGAACATTATTCTGTAATACTACATACATGGTACAGAAATGTTCAGTAACTGGGCGATGAGTGCCACCAACTACTCAAATCAGTTGTTAGACAAGTGTAATTCTCAATGAAGACTACTATGTGACTTAATGTCCTTTACCTTCTGACCTAATTACCAGAAATTACTGCAATATCCGTTTGTCCTGTCTATCCTCATGATCATGGAGCACTATATTTGGTTTTTGCACTAATTGTACACTGGTGTACTTTACAAGAACATGGTGTTGACACGACATGCTGTCCACCACCTTGAGCGATGGAGATGATATTATGGTCCCACTGTTTGGTGTACCTAATGTACTATCAAAATGATAACATGGAATATTATTACGACATTTCAGTGTCTTGGCTACGCTGATTAATGCTTCAAGGAAAAGAACTTCGGATTGTCTCACTTGGTGTTGTGCTTCTATAGAAAGACATGGACTTTCAATGCAGCTGTGTGCAACCTAAAGTGCTACAAGCATGACGCAATCCTTCCCCTTTCCTAACTCTTGTAAAATGATAAAGACATATGCAGTGCGTGTGCACTTTATTTCACTCCTTGATATGTTTATTTGTTGCAAAAATGTGAGAGAGTTTTACAGTGCGTGTGCGCTTTATGACATTTGTACTCATTACGTATACATTTTGTGATTCCCAGATATGTTCTGTATTACAGTGCGTGTGCACTTTCGTCATTTTGTTAACATGATTTGTATTCATTGTGTATACATTTTGTCATTGCCTCATATGTTCTGTACTCAGTGCATGTGTACTATATTTTATTTCATGTTCTGCACCTATATATATGTACATATTCTGTGATTGTAAAGTTAGTTAATTAAGAAAAATTTGTTGCTCATGGCAAGTCCAATTGACTCACTATCGCTGCCAAATTTTTGCCCCCCCCCCCCCCCCCCCCAGTGGAGGGTTATGTAAGACGTATGCTTTGCCGGCGATGGGCGAGGCATGACAGAATCTCTGACCAGAGAGTAGTTTATCGTTAGTTGTTGCTTGTTGCTAGTCTGCATTTGACTGCGCGAGTCGGCAGTAGTAGTCTGCGTGAGTCGGCGGGAGTCGGCATGCGTCGGCGGTTTGCCCTGCTCGCGACTCTGTTCAGGATTCTGGAGGATGAGTATTGTTGTAGAAGGTAAAGAAGCAGCCTTGCACATATTTAGTAATGTATGTTAATTGTAATTTCATTTGTTCAAAAAAATGCGCCAATAATAATTTTTGTAACATAAAGTAACTCTTTTAAAGATAAGCATTCATTTCAGTTTAAAGAATTTTTCCAATGCATTATCAATGCATCCAAGAATCAAAATATATATATATATATACGCCAGCATTGCACGAAGCTGTGTCGAAAAATGCCTAATGAAGAGCAGATACAGTTGCAGTTTTATTGAGGTAAGAATTTTTGCTTTTTTTATTCAGAATACAGGGCCGAAGGTCAGCGCTGCTGCCCTCATAAAATTCATAAGGTTACTAAACTTTTTTTATTATTTTGGTGTTTAGGAATTTTTCTGTTTCGAACTTGACATTAAATGAGAAAATAATTTTGTGGCAATATTGAGTGTTAATGCATTTCTGCACACTGACAATAAATGGGAGCCAATTTTGTTCAGAGGTTACAATATTTAAAATTCATTTAATCATTATTTTTTGTGGCGAGGCTACGCTTGGCACATTTCCATTTTTCAATTTATTTTTCTGCTGGGAGGTTACATTATAACCACTAGAATACAGGCATTTTAAGGATTTTTTGTTGGTATCTAGCTTATGACGAGATGCTGTGCACAAGAGTGTGTCTAAAAGATATGATCCGATCATATTTATGCAGAAACCGATGACGAGGAACTGAAATTTGGTGACCTAGGGTTATAATATTCGCAACGGTAACATCTGATTATCAATCTCATGCAGTTATTGGTCACTACTTCCTGTCATTCAATGAACATTAAATTAACCTGTCGTAAATCTCTGTTTGTATCTCTTTAGACTTTTTAATGAAACGTACATTGCTGAAGACATAACTACGAAGGTATAAACATACAGTTACGTCGTTTATTTTATAGTTTTGGCCACCATTTAACTGTTGTTTGAAAATTAAGTGTCGTACGTATGTGGCTTTTATCTCAACGACGTAGTAAGCTAAATGTGTGCTATGGAATGGGTGAAGCAGCTTTTATCTCTCGCTGTGATTGCTCTTATTGTAGTGAAATAACGACACATATGCGACAAATACGTCCGCAACAGCGCAGAGATTTGGCTGGCGGCCTCAATTTGTCTGTGTTTGCCGAGGACATTGTACAGTTCATAACTTCCCATCGGATTTCTGACTCGGAATTCTGCCATTTTACTTTCATCCTACCCGAAGCATATCTGTTTCCATCCGCGGCTTTATTTATCAGCGGTGCACGCCGTATCGGCACGTTCTGGGAACGATTACCTTCTACACGGGAGAGCGGACGTCACAGTTTGTGCACCGCACAGTAGGTTACAGCGCGTTCATATTGTCCTTTAAATATCGATGCCATTTGCGATGAAGCGCTGGGCCTGCTGGGACGTAGCGGGAGCAACAGGCGAATGTGGCGTTGTGGCAGCGAGCACTTACTTTGCTGGAGTTCCCGATGGAACCCAGTGACATTCTAAAAGAGGACGCTACGAGAAATAAAGTACTATCTGCGTCTACATCTCTTAGGTCTACAACTCTGCTTCCGACGTTTCGCAATAGGTGACAGTAGCGGCACGTGGTGGTGCAGGTTGAAGGTTGTAAGCGTCATACAGTAAGCTTAGGCGTTTGTAAACATAACGCCATCAAATCATTAGTCGATTTGCAATGCATCATGAAGTTATTCTCAACCGAATGTGTGAACTTACAAATCCAGTTCTCGTCATTTGCTGGAAGTTTTAATTTTGTGCTTTAACATGAAGAAATCAGTGGCTGAGGCTCCTAAAATGCAGAGTAAGAGCTATAGTGACGCACTTATTTGTGAAAGAATGTGCAGAGTGGTTTTGACCCTTCAAGACTAGTGATTTTGACGTCGAAGAGCGACACGGCGATGCAAGAGAAAAGGCTGTCGACTCTATTAAAAACGACGGAAGCAATCACAGGAGATACATTTGAGTGGAGCACTGATAGTCAAGCTAGCACCGTACAACGGTGCTCGATTCCATGTCGCAAAACCCGTCAGAGCATATTTCTGATCGTTGAAATGGGAAGTTGTATCCCACCGCCGTTCCCTATAGACATCGCTCCATCTGGCTGACAGATTTTTCGACCAATGGCAGACGTCCTGGGTAGCCAGCTCTACCGCCCATATGAATAAGTGCAAATTTGGATCGATTCACGGATTTCCTCAAAAGACGTCGAGACCTTCTGCCGCGCGATTCTTATGCAACCCAAAAGACGGAAGAAGATAGCGGCCAACGATGGCCAACACTTTGAATCGTATTTTTTTTCACAGTGAAGCTTCTAACCTCGAGAAAAAACTGAGGAAGCAAAGTTTTTGACGTAAAATAATCCAAAAGACAGCTTACGGTGTGTAGAAGAGGGTACTTTGCGTATGAGTGTCACTCCCCCTTTGTCCTGTGCCAGTCGCAAATGGTTCGCGGGAAGAACCATTGCTGGTGAGGGTTTCTGTCGGCTCTAACCACTGACCTTCATGGTCTTTCCCCAATATACACGTAGGAGGAAGAACTTTATTGACTGGTCGTTCTAGTAACGGACGCTCTCGAATTTAACAGCACACCGTGTTGTTGAACCCTCTCTCGGACCGTCTACCACTAGAGTTCACCAACATTATATTTCTGGGTCTCATGGACGAACAGAGCGAGCTGGGTGCTTTCCGAAGAAACAATGCTCACCCCCGCAGGACTTTTTCGGGTTCTAGGAATCTCATAATGCGAGAGCATAAAACATGTATTGTAACCAGCAGGTCTGCTGCTCGTTCGTACTTCGATGTGGGAAAGAAAAACAAGGAACACGTGACACATTGTCAATGAGAGAAAAAAATTAACACAGCTTTGGTTTCATTTTCGTAGTTATTTTTTCCAAAACGCTGAGTGAATTACGGATCCGAGGGGTGGGAAAACGGATTGGGGGCGGTGGCGCCATGGAGGAAATCAGCCTCGTAAAAGTTTTTGTTAGTAGTATTTATATTGTTGTATACATACACTAATGAACAAAAACATAATGACTTCTTGGTTACTAGCTTGTTTGTCCGTCTTTGGAACGAAAGACATTACAGTTCTGGTCAATCAGGTAGCCAACAGTTTGTTGATAGGATCGTGGAGGTATGTGGCGTTAGATGTCTATGCACAGGTCACGAAATTCTTTTAATAACGGGTCTCTAATTTCCTTACACCCGATAGCGACCCCCGGTGGCTTCCATAGGATTTACATCAAGCGACTTTGACCGCCGAGATATCAGAGTGAGTATACTATAATGCTCCTCAGACCACTGCAGCGTGGTTTTGGCTCAAGACACCGACAGTTATGCTCCTTAAAGGTGACATCGCTGTCGGGGAAGACATCAACAGGTGGTTCGCAGCTGTCACCGTGTCTTCGATTACTGCCACATGCGAGCCCAGGAGAATGTCTCCCATAGCATACTACTGCTCCTAACAACCTGCATCCGTGGCGCACTGCGCGTTTGGAGTCACTGTTCACCTCCATGACAGCGTTTGTGGAGACGACCATCGACCTAGTGCAGCAAAAAAGTGATTCACACGAAAATGCAGCACTTTTCCATTGATCGACGGTCGAATCGCGACGGTCCTGTGCCCACTGTAACAGTAGTTGACGCTGTTGTCGGACCAACATGCGAACGTGTGTGGGTGGTCTGCTGCTGCGAACCATTTGTGGGCGCACCAGCAGTGTGCTGTTTTGACAGAGATGCTACTTATCACCGTCTATCCCACTTAGCAGACAAGCCTCCGAACCCCACGTTCTGTGAAGGGTCGTGTACGTCGAACCATTTAGCCCCTAGTGGTTGTTTCACTGTCCCTCTACTTCTTTCTGCAGGTGCTCACGACAGTAGCACGTGAACATTCGAGCAGCTTCACCGTATTTGAGGTACTCATTCACACGATTTGCGCAATAATAATGTGTCCTTCGATAAAGTTGCTTATCTCAGTGGATTTCCCCATTTTCCACTCATACCTTTGCTAGGATGAACTGCGTCAGTCTCTGCCGCGCTTATATTCTTCTCACAGCGCGTCACGTGCCTACAACGCCACCAGGTGACATCCAACCTTGAGGTGGGCAGTGGTCATAGTGTTTTGGCTTATCTGTGTATATGTCAGAGCATAATTCTTTCTTTCGATTATTAAATTTGTACCTCTGCTCGTACTAAGACGCTTAACACAGATTTTGTATCAAGCGTACATGACGCGAGCCTAGTACAGTATCTGTAATAACTGCATTTATCTAAATCACGTTTCCACTTATTAGTTTACAGTTCACGTATATTATGTACGTACGCTACTGCGTACCATAACTTAATTGTTGTGGCTATTATTAATTACTAATTAATTCACACAGTATCAACGTGATAGAATTTCCTTTTGCATTACAGTATTGTGACTGCAAATTTCATGAGAAAATCTGTATAACAGCATCCACAAAGTCAGGGATTGAGACTCACAAATGTACTAGGAGAAATTCAACATACAGCTAGGCAACAATAGGAAGTATCACCAAATCACGGGTTCGTACACAGCACACAAACGAACGAACAAGAATGGGGAACAGCTCATACTCTGTTGCCAAAATTTTAACAGTTATGTCAAATCAATACCAAAAGCCAAGACCAAATTCACATCATGGAAACCATCCAAGAACTTATGGGGTAGAATTCTAAATAGATCACGTAACCATAAGAAACAAAAAGAAAGAGACATTATGAATGCGAGAACAGCAAAGGAATCTTCGATCCCAGTCATCACTTTTATCCGTTAATGGTTAGATAAAATCTAAGAAACGGAAAGTCTGCATAGAACAGGCCAGACCCCAAATACCTAAAGAGAAAATTAAAAAAAAAGGATTACAGGAAGTTAGAAAGACCGCATTAATTTAGGTTAGAAAGCTCGGCTTGAGGCCGACCTCCCAGGAAATGCAAATATGGATGGTGGGACGCTGCTTTTCACAAGCCGTTAAACGAGAATCCATGTATGAAAGAAGTTTAGCAGTAACAGAACAACAGAAACATTACAGGATTTCATCATAGTCCAGAAACAATCCTCGAAAACGTATTAGACGAGTGAAAACAGCATATGCCAAAATTATACTTCAAGGGAAATAACATTAGAAATTTCTGCAGAATATTCAGGGAAAATATAAATCGTTATCAGCCTCAGACATCTTTTTAAAACGAGGTGGAGGATCTCTAGAAACCAATACTAAACAGAAACTGTAAAATTAGTAAAAAATACTTTTACAAAATCCTCAACTGTGGTAAGCATACAGAAAAATTTAATTTCACAAAAACTGTACCAAATCGAGACTCGAAACTGTCCACAACTGCAGAGGAAAAGGAGCTACAAAACTACTAAGAAACGTAGAGCTCCACAAAAAATTGACATTATCGCCGAGATTTGGAAACTCGAAAACCAAAACACCACAAAGAAAATTCATAAATTCCCGCAGAGGGTTACTACGGTCACAGGTTCGACTCCTGTCTCGGGCATGGATGTACGTGATGTCGTTAGGTTAATTAGGTTTAAGAAGTTATAAGTCTAGGGGACTGATGACCTCAGATGTTAAGTCCCGTAGTGCTTAGAGCCATTTGATTTTCCTACAGAAGTATGGATTAGTGTGGAGATGGTACAGGAATGGAAATGAGCGTTGATCTACCCACTGCAAAAGGAAGGGCAACAACACGGACTTTAATATTTACCGAGATATCTCATAATTACCGGCCACTTACAGAATTCTCTACAGGCATTACTCAACATACCAGATAGAATAACAAGCTGTCACAAAGGTAGGTGAATACCACTTGGGCTTTAGAAAATGAAGAACACGAACTGGACAGATTTGGTATTAGTGAACACTTTTGAAGGACAGACAGAAGAATAACACTGTAGTCGGATTGATGTGCTTTAGAAAATGTTATGACTACATACAGCTACGGACTCTGTTTGACGAGAAGAATATGGAATAGACACAAAAACTATGGCATCCATTCAATAGACACTCACAGACACCATACCCAAAGTAAATGTTATCGCAGAAATCTCAGAACCATTCGAGATACATAAAAAGGCCAGACAAGAAGATAGGCACTCGCCGCCTTTATTCAAAATGGTCATGGACAAAATTCTGTAACGATGTGGACAAAATGTAAAAGTAATTCAATTACAAAGGATGCGTGCAAGCAAAATAATCATAAAATTTCTGGCATTTGCAGATGTTCTGGCAATACTGAGCGACAATATACAAGAACCAAAAGAAGCACTGGAACACTTTGCCTCTCTGGAACACCTGGCGCCTCTACCAAAACTGTTGCAAAGATATCATTGTAGAAAACCATCAAGTACATGGAAACATATAACAACAATACAAAATACGGAGAGGTTAAAAGTGTGGAAAAATCCAAGAATCTAAGAGAGTACCAACACAAACAGGAGGATCAAACAAGGTAATCAACATAGGAATAACACGAAAATTTCAGAAAGGGTATATATCCACACGGACGGACTGCCATAAAAGAAATGTATCGAGAGAAGCCAGACTCAGCCATACAATGTTGCTGTACTGTCAGAAGCATTCTGCGCATCAGAAACGTCCACAGAGATAGAAAAAGATACACTGAAACTCCGAAGAAACTGGCATAGGAATACGCATTCAAATAGAGAGATACGTAAACAGGCACAATACGGCGCTCCGATCGGCAGCGCCTATACAAGACAACAAGTGTCTGGCGCAGTTGTTAGATCGGTTACTGCTGCTACAATGGAAGGTTATCAAGATTTAAGTTAGCTTGAGCGTCGTGTTACAGTCGCACACGGGCGATGGGACACAGCATCTCCGAGGTAGAGACGAAGTGGGGATTTTTCCCGTACTATCATTTCACGAGTGTGCCGTGAATACCATAAAACCGGTAAAGCATCAAATACCCGATATCTCCGCTACCGGAAAAACGATACTGCCTGAACGTTACCAACGACGACTGAAGAGAATCGTTCGTTACATAAGTGCAACGGTTGCGCAAATTACTGCAAATTTCAATGTTTGGCCATTAAAAAGTGTCAACCTGCGAACCATTCGACGAAAGATCATCGATATGGGCTTTCGGAGACGAAGGCCCACTCATGTACTCTTCGTGACAGCACGACAGAAAGCTTACGCCTCTCCTATTCCCGACAGCACCGACATTTTGGTGTTGATGACTGAAAACACGTTGCCTGGTCGGACGAGTGTCGTTTCAAATTGTATCGAGTAGACGAATGTGAACGGATATGGAGACAACCTCATGAATTCATGGGCCCTGCATGTCAGCAGGGGACTGTTCAAGCCGGTGGAGGCTCTGTAATGGTGTGGAGCGTGTGCGGTTGGTGTGGTATGGGGCTCCTGGTACATCTAGATACGACTGCGACATATGACACGCACTTAAGCATCCTTGCTCCACCCCCCCCCCCCCCCCCCCCCGTACACTTAAGGGTTTATGGACAGCCCTGCAGGATTCATGGTGTCAGTTCACTCTAACACTACGTCAGACATTATTAGGATTCATGCCATTTGTTTTTGCGACACTTCTGTGTGCTTTTGGGGGCCCTGCACGATATTAGGCAGGTCTACAAGTTATTTGAGTCTTCAGTGTAGAACGTCAAATCCTTAGAAACACTTTTGGACCAATTAACATAGGCGTGGCATACGGTCAAAACGACCAATCAAAGAACTATACGAGCACACAGACAGATATGATCAGAATACAACGAATGATATTCTGTGGACAGATACATAGAACTGTTTAAGAAATAACAACTGGCCTCGATAAATGGAAGAAGACCTAAAACAAGCAGGAATCAATAGTGAAATGATTAATGAGACACGTTTAGAAACTTGAAGTAAAATATAGCAATAAAACGAATGATATTGACTGAAGGCAGACAACAGGAACAACGTAAATGAATGGAGAGCTCTTGGGATGAGAAAAAAAGGAAGAAAACTGGAAGAAATTGAGTGAGCATGCAACATTCAAGTTCAAACACTGTCGACAGAATAAGAATGTGTAATAATAACAAATACTGAGAAGTTTTCAGTCGTAAATTCTGAGGAAGGGAAACAGCTTTGAAAATAAACTAATAGTCTTCCACATCCAATCTCGTTTCCCTTGTATGGCTGCCCCTGGGGTCAAGTTTGATACATCTACAAACAGTGCAAGTTCATGCTCCACATTTGAGAATGTCAGCAGTAACGAAGTTGCATTTCATCGTTGAACGAATTTTTTTTTTTTTTTTTTTTTTTTTTTTGTCGTCAGTCTACTGACAGGTTTCATGCGACCCCCCACGAATTCCTTTCCTATGCTAACCTCTTCATCTCAGAGTAGCACTTGCAACCTACGTCCTCAATTATTTGCTTAACGTATTCCAACCTCTGTCTTCCTCTACAGTTTTTGCCCTCTACAGCTCCCTCTAGTACCATGGAAGTCATTCCCTCATGTCTTAGCAGATGTCCTATCATCCTGTCCCTTCTCCTTATCAGTGTTTTCCACATATTCCTTTCCTCTCCGATTCTGCGTAGAACCTCCTCATTCCTTACCTTATCAGTCCACCTAATTTTCAACATTCGTCTATAGCACCACATCTCAAATGCTTCGATTCTCTTCTGTTCCGGTTTTCCCACAGTCCATGGTTCACTACCATACAATGCTGTACTCCAGACGCACATCCTCAGAAATTTCTTCCTTAAATTAAGGCCGGTATTTGATATTAGTAGACTTCTCTTGGCCAGAAATGCCTTTTTTGCCATATCGAGTCTGCTTTTGATGTCCTCCTTGCTCCGGCTGGCCGGAGTGGCCGAGCGGTTAAAGGCGCTACAGTCTGGAACCGCACGAGCGCTACGGTCGCAGGCTCGAATCCTGCCTCTGGCATGGATGTGTGTGATGTCCTTAGGTCAGTTAGGTTTAAGTAGATCTTAGTTCTAGGAGACGTATGACCACAGCAGTTGAGTCCCATAGTGCTCAGAGCCATTTGAACCATTTTCCTCCTTGCTCCGTCCGTCATTGGTTATTTTACTGCCTAGGTACCAGAATTCCTTAACTTCATTGACTTCGTGACCATCAATCCTGATGTTAAGTTTCTCGCTGTTCTCATTTCTACTACTTCTCATTACCTTCGTCTTTCTCCGATTTACTCTCAAACCATACTGTGTACTCATTAGACTGTTCATTCCGTTCAGCAAATCATTTAATTCTTCTTCACTTTCACTGAGGATAGCAATGTCATCAGCGAATCGTATCATTGATATCCTTTCACCTTTTATTTTAATTCCACTTCTGAACCTTTCTTTTATTTCCATAATTGCTTCCTCGATGTACAGATTGAAGAGTAGGGGTGAAAGGCTACAGCCTTGTCTTACACCCTTCTTAATACGAGCGCTTCGTTCTTGATCGTCCACTCTTATTATTCCCTCTTGGTTGTTGTACATATTGTACACGACCCGTCTCTCCCTACAGCTTACCCCGACTTTTTTCAGAATCTCGAACAGCTTGCACCATTTTATATTGTCGAACGCTTTTTCCAGGTCGACAAATTCTATGAAAGTGTCTTGATTTTTCTTTAGCCTTGCTTCCATTTTTAGCCGTAACGTCAGAATTGCCTCTCTCGTCCCTTTACTTTTCCTAAAGCCAAACTGATCGTCACCTAGCGCATTCTCAATTTTCTTTTCCATTCTTCTGTATATTATTCTTGTAAGCAGCTTCGACGCATGAGCTGTTAAGCTGATTGTGCGGTAATTCTCGCAATTGTCAGCTCTTGCCGTCTTCGGAATTTTGTGGATGATGCTTTTCCGAAAGTCGGATGGTATATCGCCAGACTCATATATTCTACACACCAACGCGAATAGTCGTTTTGTTGCCACTTCCCCCAATGATTTTAGAAATTCTGATGGAATGTTATCTATCTCTTCTGCCTTATTTGACCATAGGTCCTCCAAAGCTCTTTTAAATTCCGATTCTAATACTGGATCCCCTATCTCTTCTAGATCGACTCCTATTTCTTCTTCTATCACATCAGACAAATCTTCACCCTCATTGAGGCTTTCAATGTATTCTTTCCACCTATCTGCTCTCTCCTCTGCATTTAACAGTGCAATTCCCGTTGCACTCTTAATGTTACCACCGTTGCTTTTAATGTCACCAAAGGTTGTTTTGACTTTCCTGTATGCTGTGTCTGTCCTTCCGACAATCATATCGTTTTCGATGTCTTCACATATTTCCTGCAGCCATTTCGTCTTAGCTTCCTATTTATTTCATTCCTCAGCGACTTGTATTTCTGTATTCCTGATTTTCCCGGAACATGTTTGTACTTCCTCCTTTCATCAATCAACTGAAGTATATCTTCTGTTACCCATGGTTTCTTCGCAGCCACCTTCTTTGTACCTATGTTTTCCTTCCCAACTTATGGCCCTTTTTAGAGATGTCCATTCCTCTTCAACTGTACTGCCTACTGCGCTATTCCTTATTGCTGTATCTATAGCGTTAGAGAACTTCAAACGTATCTCGTCATTCCTTAGTACTTCCGTATCCCACTTCTATGCGTATTGATTCTTCCTGACTAATGTCTAGAACTTCAGCCTACTCTTCATCATTACTATATTGTGGTCTGAGTCTATATCTGCTCCTGGGTGCGCCTTACAATCCAGTATCTGATTCGGAATCTCTGTCTGACCATGATGTAATCTAATTGAAATCTTCCCGTATCTCCCGGCCTTTTACAAAAATACCTCCTCCTCTTGTGATTCTTGAGCAGGGTATTCGCTATTACTAGCTGAAACTTGTTACAGAACTCAATTAGTCTTTCTCCTCTTTCATTCCTTGTCCCAAGCCCATATTCTCCTGCAACCCTTTCTTCTACTCCTTCTCCTACAACTGCATCCCAGTCGCCCATGACTATTAGATTTTCGTCCCCCTTTACATACTGCACTACCCTTTCAATATCCTCATACACTTTCTCTGTTTGTTCATCTTCAGCTTGCGACGTCGGCATGTATACCTGAACTATCGTTGTCGGTGTTGGTCTGCTGTCGATTCTGATTAGAACAACCCGGTCACTGAACTGTTCACAGTAACACACCCTCTGCCCTACCTTCGTATTCATAACGAATCCTACACCTGTTATACCATTTTCTGCTGCTGTTGATATTACCCAATACTCATCTGACCAGAAATCCTTGTCTTCCTTCCACTTCACTTCACTGACCCCTACTATATTTAGATTGAGCCTTTGCATTTCCCTTTTCAGATTTTCTAGTTACCCTACCACATTCAAGCTTATGACATTCCACGGCCCGACTCGTAGAACGTTATCCTTTCGTAGATTATTCAATCTTTTTCTCATGGTAACCTCCCCCTCGGCAGTCCCCTCCCGGAGATCCGAGTGGGGGACTATTCCGGAATCTTTTGCCAATGGAGAGATCATCATGACACTTCTTCAATTACAGGCCACATGTCCTGTGGATACACGTTACGTGTCTTTAATGCAGTGGTTTCCATTGCCTTCTGCATCCTCATGTCTTTGATCATTGCTGATTCTTCCGCCTTCAGGGGCAATTTCCCACCCCCAGGACAAGAGAGTGCCCTGAACCTCTATCCACTCCTCCGCCCTCTTTGAAAAGGCCGTTGGCAGAATGAGGGTGACTTTTTATGCCGGAAGTCTTCGGCCGCCAATGCTGATTATTTATCAAAATTTAGGCAGTGGCGGGGATCGAACCCGGGACCGAAGACGTTTTGATTATGAATCAAAGACGCTACCCCTTTCTTTTTTTTTTTTTTTTCGTGCGACTTGTAGTTAAAGTCCAGTTCTTACAGGAGCTCCTGAAGTGTATCCGCCTACAGCATGCTAGCTCGTCCAAACGTGTCTTCTCATGGCGTAGGCGTGAGTTCTGGGTAGCAGATCTATTCAGTTCGGTTCGGTTTATAGAGTTTTCAGCTTCTCAGGGCTTGGACGTTCCAGCTACTAGGTGGGTCATCGAAAGTGCTCCGTAAGAAATTGGAAAAATATTGTTTATAGCGTGGGTTGCGTATCAGGACGCAGCGTCGTTCGTTGAGATAAGTCCAATATCCTAGCGTAGACTTGTCGCCAGAAGCAAAATGATAGCGGATCGTGTGGCCACAGATCCAATTCACAGAGTTAGTTTTGGCGGAGGGGTAGAAAGTCTTATCGGGGTACAAAAGCATGTGGACGTCGATCTGTGCCGGTGTCTGGCGAGTAAGAAACGCCAAAATTCGCCGCGCAAGTGTCCAGACGTCTAGCACTGTGCCACAGTGGAACCGGTTGACATCCGTGTCATCCACTCCACAGTGGGTGCAGAGAGATGAATCGGCGAGATGGATGCGGTGCAGACGATCTCGGTTAACTTGTTTGCCATTCACGGTGATGTACCACGCTGATTGAACGTCTGATTCGAGAAAACGCGCATGGATCGCCTTCCATATGTGTCGCCACACGTACTGTGGATACTTACGTTCGATGGGATTGGACGGGCGGCACTGTTGTAACAATTCGGAGACTGTTTTCGTGAGGTAAAAACGTGTAAGTGGTAAGGACCGGTAGATACAACTGACATCCAGGAAAAATCGTTGGATGTAATAAAAGGGGGTTGGAATGGTCGATACCAGTACTGGGGCGGATAAGGAGGCCGGTGCAAAGTTGTGAAGCAGGAGGCTAGTAAGGCTCTGCGGGCAACGATGCCAAAGTTTCAGTTAGGAGCTGACGTATAGTGCCTTGACACGAGTCGGCACGTGGATGAGTCCCACCCCGCCACGATCTCGTGGCAGTGCAAGGGATTCATTCTGCACCTTGAATAACATCCCCGAGCTGACGAAGGAGCCGAAAGCCATCAACAGTCGTCGCGCCAGTAGATTTGGGACTGGTAGTACTTGAGCCACGTGTGGTATACGGGAAGCATGATACATGTTCACGTATTGCGCGCGCTGGATAACGTCGAGAGCTCGTAGCCGGTGATCTGCGAGATTTGCTCTGATTGTCTGTAGCCAGCGTCTATCAATGATAGTCGCTGAGTGGCGCAGGTCTGCTGTGAAATCAAGTCCAAGACACCGTATGGTGGCGGCGACACTAAGGGGGGCAGCGCATCTCTCCGGCAAGCCCTCACCAATGAGCAGGACCTTGGATTTTGACACGTTGAGGCAGCTCCCCGACGCTTCGCCGTAAGTCGCCACCCATGTCAGTGCTGCTCGTACTTCATCTTCACTGCGCAAATATAGTACTATGTCGTCTGCATAGGCCGTACAACAAAAACGGTGGCCTTGCACAGCCATGCCTTCCAAACGGTGGCGCATGCCCTGGAGCAGGGGTTCCAAGGCGAAAGCATACAAAATCGTGGAAAGAGGGCATCCTTGTCGTACAGATCGTCCGATGACCAGGTACGGTGTAAGACGACCATTGTACATGATTTTAGAGGTTGCACTACTCAACAGGCGCATAACCACTGTGACAATACCGCCAGGAAAACCATATGCTGAAGAACTGTCCGTAAATAGAAGTGGTCAACACGGTCGAAAGCCTGGTTAAAGTCCAGTGAAGCCAAGGCGCCAGGGAGACGCTGATGATGCGCTAATGGTATCATGTCTCTGTAACGGCAAAGGGCCGTACGGATGTTGTTGTCGCCACCTAGGGAAGTCTGGTCGCAGGATGTGACGTAACGTGCGATCTTCTTGAGTCGCGATGCCAGTAGCCGTGTGAATATTTTCATGTCGCTGTTGAGCAAAGTAATTGGTCGATAGCTTGGACCCTCGATAACCCGCGCGGTTTATGTACGGGGATAATAATTCCTTCTAGAAAGGCGCTCGGGACCACTGTCATCGGTGACATCAGCTCTTGTGCGATTGCCGTCCACGTGGAAGCCAACAAATAGTGAAAACTTTTATAAAATTCGATGGTATACGTCAGGTCCAGGAGATCTGTTATTGGTACCCGCCTTGATAGCACCTACCACTTCATCTGTGGTTACGTCGTCTTGGAGGTCATGCACTGCATCCTCCGGAAGAGTGTTCGTAGTAAGCTGAGCGACTTCTGTGATCAGTGCTGCAGAATGCGGTACGGCTGCGTATAGCCCGGCAAAATGAGCATGGAGAGCACGACCAATGCTTTGATGGGGGTCGTGCCGGCGCCCTTCCACATCAGTGAGGACTTGGATCAGAGCTCGTCGTCGTGGTTGTCTTTCCTGAAGAAGGTGGTACATCGACGGATGTTCTTGAGGGATTCGATTAGAAGCTCGAGAACGGAGTACAGTGCCTTCCAAGTTACGCCGCATGATCAAGGAGATCTGCGCCTTCGTGCGATGGACCATCGACTGCCGGGCTGGCGAGAAAGGCATCGTCGCACAGTCACGTAGTATGGTGTAGTAGAAGTGCAGGGTATTAGTTTGCCACGCCTTAAATTCCTTCCCATAACTCATCAGTGTCTTCCTGAGGGTCGGCTTTGCACAAGAGAGCCACCATGATAAGGTGGAGTCATAGGCTTCTCGACGATGGTGGCAGTGTGCCCACGCTTCTTCGACCATACGGCGATAGTCTGAGGAGGTCAGATGAGCGACATTGAGTTTCCACAGACCACGACTATGCCACACTTGCTGTCGGGCGAGAGTGACGCCACAGAGGTACGCATCATGGTCTGAAAAGGCCAAGGGCCAGACTTCCGCATGACGTGTGCCATCAGCAATGGAGCGGGTAACGTAGATGCGATCTATGCGGCTTGACGAGTGAGAGGTGTAGAATGTATAGCCCGATTGAATTCCGTGGAGATTCTTCCATGTGTCAACAAGTCGTAGACGGTCGACGACCACTGAGAGAGATGCACAAAGGGAATGTCGCGGGACTTGTGTCGAGTTAAAATCCCCACCGAGTTCCAAATCGTCCTGCGGACCGGTGAAGAGGGGTGTGACGCTTTCGGCAAAAAAAGTTTGTCGGTCATGACGGCGGCCAGCGCCGGACGGAACGTAGATATTAATAATACGCGCGCCGAACAGTGTGAGGGCCATACCTCGCGCAGTGGGGAGGTAGATGACGTCCTCTGCAGGGAGTCCGTCGCGTAGCAGGATGGCGACGCCGCTACCGGTATCGGATGCAGGGGAAACATGGGCGTTGTATCCGGTGGGAACTAGGAAGTCAGCCACAAACACCTCTTGTAAGAGTGCTATATCCACATCCGCAGAGTAAATAGTGTCTCTGAACATGGCCAGTTTATGGGGGGCATGAATGGTGGCAAGATTCATCGTGGCGATACGATATTGCTGTGTACGGCCATCCTCAGTATTTGCAGAACGTGCGGTAGAAGTAGCCGGCAGACGGAGACCCGCCGGTGGTGCCGCAGTGGTGATAATTACTGGCGGGGCGCCAGCCCCAGTGTCGCCGAGGTGGACTCCTGTGCAGACACGCTGGCAATCTGTTCCGCTTCTTCTTCAACCTCATCGGCCCAGGAAGCTGACGACGTGGACATGTGACGGTCACGTACTTCCGGAACGGGTGTTGTGGGTTCCGCAACATGAGTGGCAGGGGGACCGCCGTCATCATTCGTTGACAACGGCGAGGACACGTCCCTGGCTGGGATTCCTAGACCACGGAACGAATTTTAGTATCGCGTATTTGGACTGAGTAAGTGGCACATGGCATGGTTATACATTTCTCACGAGGCTGGCTAACAGTGGTGTAACTGTTTGGAGAAACGTTGCAGTCGTAGTCGACGTATACGATATTTCGGTTCGAGATATTGTAATTTGTCCAGCCTTGAGTCGATATTCTCGTACTCTAAAACAAAACAATTATTAATTAATCATCTGAAGTTTGAGTTTTAGTGTCTGAAACTGCTCATTCACTGAGAATTTTAGCTCTATGAAATAGCTTACCAATAATTAAAAGTATGTCGTATTTTCAGTTAAATAGTAGTTTTGGCAGAAAAATGCATTACGTTCTGCTCATATTGAGATTTGAGCATGTTTGTACGCCGATTGTGTCAAATATAATCAATTTATTGATTCTAAAATAAATTGTTGGCTCTTATTATTAAATAACTTTTATTTGTGAAGCACTGTCTGCGGCGAGCTTCTCACACCTAGGAGGTGAGGCCACCTGCCTCAGCAGGCCTCTCGTTACCTGCTCCTTCACTCTGCGTCGACAGGTACTGATTCAGTCGACGAAAGCGGCCTTGAAGAAAAATCGACTAAATGCTTACCAGGCAACTGCCACATAACTCAAGCTTGGAGGTAGCATCTGAAAGTTCGTAAAACGTCGGACGATCAGGATACTAGACAGCTCGCTTGACAACGCTTTAAAGTTCAACTTATTTGGATTTATTGCCTTCACAACACTTTGTAAATGACTGTCAAATCCGCATTTACTGTCAAGGTATTATTGGTGGACATTAGTTGCTGTTTTCATTACAGATTCTGCAGACGGAAGCAGCGAAGACTTAATCAGTGGACTCAAATGATTTTTACTTCCTATACAGCCACTGACCCCCAGCTATTCGTGAGCTGCTACATCAAGTCGTTCAGTGGGCTTCTTAGAATAGAGTTCTCGCTATAATGACTGTTCACGAAGCACGCCTCACGGAGTTTAAAGTACGACCAGAACGTTCACTAGCAAATAACTGCCAAGCTAATTCACTCAAAATGTCCAAATTTCCACCAGATCCTTCTAAACTGGAGTCACTTTATAATTACGAAATGAGAACGGGTGAAGTGTAAGATTTCCTTCATTTTGATACAAATTTGTGTAGCGCAGCTTAACATTGATCTGTACAACAAGGCGTTTCACGAATCCCTATTGGGTGATGATTTGGGCAACAAATCAGAACAGCTCCAACCTTGAATTACACGCAGTAATTCCTGTACCATAAAATAGCATCACAGAAAGCAATTTAGAAAAGAAATTTTGTGTTTACGAAACCAGATGTAATTTAAATAAAAGAAAACATAGTATATCCCAAGAAAGAATTGATAATTGATTTCACTGCAAACCATATCCGTCTGGCTGCTGTTGTACATAGGTATGTACGGAAGCACTTACGTCACATATGTCAAATGATTCACGTTTTAAATGAACAAGTACTTCCCCAAACACACATTTTATAGATTTATTGACAAAGTAGACCATCCTCACTTTACGTATGAACTCCATACACCTTCCACATCATTCACACAACAAAATATAGTTAATCGCTTTAGTTACCATTTCAGCCGATGTCATAAATGAATGCACTATAGCCCCAGGTTAGTTTCATAACACCAAAAAAGTCATTATGAATATTAGGTGAGGTCTATATCTCGTAAAGTGTTGAAAATACTGAACTGAGATTTTTGCAGCTTAGTTGTATTAATAATACAAGTCTGCATATGGAATATGAAAAATATCGGATAAAAAAGTTGCTACCCCCCCTCTACACGACATGACACACTTCAAGACTGCTCCCTTCTCTGAGAGATGGGAAGACTCTGAGTTTGCTACGTTACTTGCTCCGCTTTCGATCATTTTGAAGTGGGATCGTTAGATAGAGGTCTGACTAGGATGCAGTCATTTAGGCAGCGATAATCTTCACTAACACGCCAGTGGCCATCCGGTTTTTTAACCTTTCGTAATCCGCTGCTAATTAGATGGTTGAATAATGGTGCAGTTTAACGTGCACTGGGATTCTTACTTACGATTGTGCAATTTGTATAGGTCTAATCTACGAGAAATGACAATTAATTGAAACCTTCAGCTGCCGACAGGTATTGTTGGCATACCTCGATGGGGACAGCTGAAAATGTGTATCCAAACCGGGACTTGAACACGGGATCTCCTGCTTCGAGTCCCGGTCGGCGCACACATTTTCAGCTGTCCGCATCACGGTATATCAACAACACCTGTCGGCAGCTAAGGGTTTCAATTAATTATTATTTATTCTAGAGAAGCTGCACGGTCATCAATGGTATCTGTTCTTTCGAGAACAGTTACTATCTTCATAATCTACGAGACTTGCAGAAGATTCGACAATTAACATTTTTTTTAGGACGACACTAGGTAATGTTTACGAATGATATTTCTTAAAAAAAACGAAAACAGGAAAATTTACAGGAGGAACGAAATGAATTAACAATACCAGTTGATTCGATACATGTTACATTCCTTTTCACTTTCAACTCTGTGTTGTTATTAACCTTTTCTTTTTCACATGAACTAGCAGATAAAACGACGGAAAACTCTGCAACTAATATCCCGTTTCAGCTACATGCGACAGTAAAGGGGCAACGAAATTTACGTCATAATCCAGTGTTAGTATTCAGCAATTTTGAACCACAGGCTGAAATTTGAGAGGCGTTCGCTGCAAAGAGTTTCTATTCAGCCGCTTTTCCTCGGTCATTTTTGTTGATAACAGGGCAGTAACGTCTTCTCCGCCGCCTCGCAACAACAATTGCTCTGAGTTGTCATCTTTGACAGACAAGGGGTATTTGCGGCCTCTGACGTCTGTGGCAGAATATTTTGCTGCTATTGGGCCTGCTTCTTCCAGTTTCAGCAATTTCGCCATTCACAAAGCTAAACACATATTTTTAACTGCCAGTTTGCATCAAAACGAAATTGGTAGTAGCTCTACTTCCCTTTTGTTGCTGTATCTTGATCCGATTCTGCCCCTGTTACGAGAAGGTTGATGTCATTGATTCATGTTTCTTTCAGCTGACTCGCTAGTTCGTCTATTAGTGCTCGCAGTTCATGTTACTACAATAGCGAATGTAATGTAATGATGACTTCTGTGATGTAATCTAATGAACTTAAGTAATTGAACACTTTTCAATCACTAATCTGCCATGAGAGCCAATTTATCTACACCCTCTTCAGACAAAGATAAAACTAGGAATATCGCCAAGAAGTTGGTCTAACCCTAACGTTTGCAAAATCCTTTCTGTACCTTTTTTTCAGCACAACCTATTATCGTTCATAAGAGTTAGGTTGGTTTTAGATGATCTAAAGGCAGTCCCTGACTAATCTTTCTATTTGGCACTCTCCACTCTCCTGAAACGCTGATAAGAGTCACTCTCTTGCTAAGAAATACGTAGTACAGACGAACTGGCAACCATATGCCAAAGGTTTTCAACAGATCCTGGCTGCAGAGGTGCTGTAAATAATTAATCTTCTAAGTTATAATGCCGGCGACACGAAACAGTGCAACATAATGGCGAAAATTTCACATTGACCGTGTTCGGTTAAACATTTCCCGAACTCTTTCACTGGCCGTGTCCACAGCCTTTAATCTTCAGCCGCGGCCACTTCATCTCGTCAGAGTCACCATTTATGACAGCTTAAGTAATAAATGACGGAGGAATAGAGAACGTCAAGATTGAATTGCGAAAAACAAATATTATAGAAAGCATCTGGCATATATATATATATATATGTATATATATATATATATATATATATATATATTATTGTCTAACTTACTGATGGGTTCCAGAATGATACTTTCATTATGCAGCGGAGTGTGCGCTGATATGAAACTTCCTGGCAGATTCAAACTGTGTGCCGGAATGAGACTCGAACTCGCGACCTTTGCCTTTCGCGGGCAAGTGCTCTACCACTTTTTTTGTGTTTAGCCGTTGCGGACGTCACATGACATCCGTTCAAGTTCGTTTGTTGATCCTTTCACTGAGTTTCTTTTTATTACAGAGGCCAACCAGCTCTCTCACTGAACACGCTGAGCTGCCGTGCCGACACCATCTGAGCCACCCAAGCACGAGTCTGGCCGGGTCCTCACAGCTTTGCTTCCGCCAGTAACTCTTCTCCTACCTTCCAAACTTTACAGAAGCTCCCCTGCGAACCTTGCAGAACTAGCACTCCTGAAAGAAAGGATATTGCGCAGAAATAGCTTAGCCAAAGCCTGGGGGATATTTCCAGAATGAGATTTTCACTATGCAACGGAGTGTGCACTGATATGAAACTTCCTGGCAGATTAAAACTGTGTACCGGACAGAGAGACGAATCTTTCTCAGCCTAAGTCTCTCTCTCTCTCTCTGTCTCTATCTCTCTGTCTGCCTGCCCTCACTCTACTAATCCTTTAACTTTCAAGATCAAAATAGCCCATTTGAACTATTTTTGATACTTCTCTTTTCATTCTCAGCGACGTGGATGGTTTATTTCCATGTGACAAATTGAATTATTTTTCATATTGGGTATTACGAGGTGAAGTTCACCGTCTGAAACTCTTTGATTCCTTTACGGAGCTCATATTATTGGTTACCCATAATAGGGAACACATTAAATCCGTTCTGTATTTGAAACTTTTAACTGCAGAAGGCACTTATTCACTGATTTTAGTTTATGAGTACAGTTCATTTCGTACAATACAAATACGTTTTAGTGACTAAGAGAATTGGCACTAGAAAATACACCATGTGATCAAAAGTATACGGAAAACTGGCTGAAAATGACTTACAGTTCGTGACGCCCTCCATCGGCAATGCTGGAATTCTGTATGGTGTTGGCCCACCCTTAGCCTTGATGACACCTTCCACTCTCGCAGGCATACGTTCAATCAGGTGCCGAAAGGTTTCTTGGGGAATGGCAGCAAATACTTCATGGAGTGCTGCACTGAGGAGAGGTACCGATGTCGGTCGGTGAGGCCTGGCATGAAATCGGCGTTCCAAAACATCCTAGGAGTCAGCTCAGGACTCTGTGCAGGCCAATACATTACAGGGATGTCATTTTCTTGTAACCACTCCGCCACAGCCGACCATTATGAATAGGGGCTCTATCGTATTGAATGATGCAATCGCCATCCTCGAATTGCTCTTCAACAGTGGGAAGCAAGAAGATGCTTAAAACATCAATGTAGCCCTGTGCTGCGATAGTGCCACGCAAAACAACAAAAGCTGCAAGCCCCTCCATCAAAAACACGACCACACCATAACACCAGCGTCTCGGAATTTTTCTGTTGGCACTACACACACTGGCAAATGACGTTCACGGGCGTTCGCCACACCCACAACCTGCCATCGCATCACTACCTTGTCTACCGTGATTCGTCACTCCACACAACGTTTTTCCACTGTTCAATCGTTCAATGTTTACTCTCCTTATACCAAGCGACGCTTCGTTTGGCATTAACCGGCGTGATGTGTGGCTTATGAGCAGCCTCTCGACCAAGAGATCCAGGTTTTCTCACCTCCCGCCTAATTGCCGTTGTACTTGCAGAGGATCCTGATGCAGTTTGGAATTCCCGTACGATGGACTGGATAGATGGCGACCCTCTTCAAATGTCAGCGGTCTCTGTCAGTCAACAGACGAGGTCGGCCCTTACGCTTTTGTGTTGTACTTGTCGCTCCACATTTCCACTTCACTATCATATCGAAAACAGTGGACCTAGGGATGTTTATGAGTTTGAAAATCTCGCGTACAGACGTATGGCACAAGTGTTACCCAATCATCTGACTACGCTCAGGTCAGTGAGTTCCTCGGAGCGCCCCATTCTGCTCTCTCACGATTTTCTAATGACTACTGAGATAGCTGATATGGAGTACGAGGCAGTAGGTGGCAACACAGTGCACCTAATATGAAAAACGTATGTTTTGGGGGGGGGGGGGGAGGGTGTCCGGATACTTTTGATCACATAGTGTAGTTTTCAGCAACTCGACTGAACTCCTCTACTTATTCTTATACACTACACTGTTGAACTATTTCTGCTCTTAACAGTTGCTGATAACTAAGTGTGCAATCTGCTTACAGCTTCTTATCAGATGGCATCCCATTCTTCACGGAGTGCTGCACTGAGGAGAAGTATCTGTCAAAAATCTTTCGAAATTTAAATTTTTTATCAACAGTAATTGAAGGGTCTGGTGGAAGAAGGAGGGGGGAGGGAGGGAACTCCAAAGTTTATGAAAAACTGTTTATTGATCCTATGTGTGCAGTACAGTTAGTTGCATCTTTGATGGAAGAATGAGGTGGATTCGTTGGTAACTGACGGTAATACACGTGATTAAAATTTTACTGCCTCCTGCATTTGGGGCAAAAGATAAGCATCTGCGGGATATACCTGTCTCTTCCTACGAAGTGCTTCTGCAGTCACTCGGTAGGGAGAAGCACATTACGACTCTTGTGTACATTGGTTTGCTTTCTCCAGCTTTTTGTTGGATAGTGAGGTGAGTGAACCTTGATCTAGGCAGTAAGTTTAGCCCCAGTAATGATACAGGAAGTGAATCTTCACGGAAAAATATAAATGTGAGTCGTCGAAAGGAATTTAGACATCCAATGAAGTACAAAGGGAGTCTGAGGCAGTTGAAACACTAAGAGTGAAGAGCAAGGAGGAGTTACTGGAGAAGTTGATCAAGGCAGGAAGCCTGATAGAGACTGCGAATGCAATGGAAACTGCTTGTCGATACTTGCAGATGATGAGAAAAGTTAAATCTTGACATATTTCTGCAAATTACGTAGCAGCAAATATTACACATCCACAGAACAAGAGAGGAATACATGAAACTAGGCCCAATGCCATTCCAGAAATCATTAGACAGGAGATAGACTGTCATGTTAAAAGTTTTCCAAAGCATTCGTCTCATTACTGCAGGAAACAGAGTAATAATTGTTATTTGTCTTCCAAGTTAAATGTGAGCACGGTGTATGGAGTGTATTTGGATAAAGGTAAGCAAGACCAGTGTATGTTTTAGGTAGAAACAAGAACTATAAATCTATTGTCTCGTTTGGTTTCTGCTACAGGCGCTTTCAACAGACTTCAATTATGCCTATTGGAGCCCTCGAGCAGGCGCCTGGCGAACCTGCGACACAGTTGCAAACCGAATGACAGGTACTGTACCTGAGGAAGAAAAGAAGAAACTTGGAGCTGAGAAAGAGTTGGATCTTAGAAAAGCTATGTCTACAAAGCCATGAATAAGACATCAAATTTTTATATGAATGATGAAATGACTGGAAAGAAAAGTTCAAATTTATGTATTAGGCATCTATACATATTCTCAGAAAATTGTTGTGACCAAAATAAGAATAAGGAACTAGTGCAGTTCGTATTTACGTATGTTTAAGTTATCGGACTGGAAACCATTACCCACCGGTTTCCTAAACCAGATCATTGTTTTATACCATCCGATAGATGGTTTGGTCGAATCAAGAAGATCTCGCTCAGAACAGAGAGGATTTTTCTGCCACAGGAATGTGGGAAAATAGTGAAAAAGACGTTACGATAGAAGTTCCATGTAATCAGCGTCACGCTTCTGTGATAAGAGACTTTGTGATCATCTAAAAGCTTACTTCCTGAAAACATTTAACAGTCATACCAAAGAGAGATTTCTAGTGTCATTACGTTCGTAATAGTGATGCGTTAGAATGTAGTGTACCTGCAACGGTGTCTGTCTTCTGAAAGTTCAGGTTGCTGAAGCATTCGCAGAATATTACACTCACTGCTCCGTATGCATAACGAGGAAAGCTGCCATTAAAACTCGCGGAACTTTTAAGACACGATGGCATTGGTGAAGCAGTACGTACCAAGTACCATGTGGTACCACTAACCACTGATGGGTTCCTTACGTGAGTAAAGTGAAGACCGTACTGACTCTCTTACAGAAGACGAAGACAACGCTTAAATACGGAACATCCCATGTGGTGACTACTATTGTTTTATTTTGTTCGTGTGTTTGGATTCTAAGAGCAAAAGTCTTTTTCTTTTACATTCGCTTTGTCATCTTCCACGTTCACGATTTAAATAAAGAGACATTCTAAAATATTTAAACATTTTTTTACTATTTTGGTGCAAGACAGAGGCAACTCAATTTTAAAAATATATATTAATGAAAATGATACTAAACTCTCTGACCTTTCAAATTGTACCCACTCATTACCTCGTTAAGGTAAGTGTTTCGGGAATTTATCTCTCTGAACTACTGAAGCTACATGAAATGCGTGAATTAGTTTTATGTCTCTCCTGAAAACATGTTAAAATGAAGTAACCCCCCTTTGGCACCAGACCCTACAGTTTATTCCTGACAACAGTGACGAAACACGGAAGATTCCTGCAGTTGAACCGACGTGACGGTTGCGGTGGCGTGGTTGCCGCAGCTTCGCGCGCCTACGTCAGCCAATAACGTGACTCGATTTTAATAGCTCTGTGGCAGTACCGCAGTCTTCTCACAGCTCTGCAGACGGCTACTGCTTTCGCCATCTCGAGCACAGTACTACACACGCGTTTGCCAACCTTTCGACAAGGGTGGGTGGTGGGCAGAGGTGGCCCGTGAGTATACACAAATTTTTAGGTTCAGGTACATATGAGGGTGTGAAATTAATAGCGTCTGCCGTATCACAGTCATGTTTATCAGCATGCTTATACAACTACAGCCACTGTCAATAATATCATTAATAATAATAATGACATGTATAACTTGTCTGAAAAGAAAAAAAAATGTTTTTGTTGTTTTGTACATAATTATGAAGAGTTTAGGGCAATAACAAATTTATGTGTTAGCTTTCGCTACTCTCCTTTTCGTATTTTTGTGTAAGTGCACGTTTTCGTGTTTTTTCGGAGAAATGTACACCCTCCTTAACACATGTTTTAGTGAACAAATTAGCCGCCGGGATGAAAATCAGATATTCTCACGTTGCTCCCACACAGAAACTTACGCTTGTTATACACTTCTTTGCTAAAGTTCGCTTGTAATCACGCTTATCTGATTTCGTCACTTTCTCCGTCAACGGATCTGGTCTGGCAGATCCTAGTTCCTTAGCGGCTACATTTTCCTTGTAAGTTCCTTTACTATGGCACTAAAAATATAGTCAACGATGTTGACACTGCACACGAAAGCCTATTTCTGTGCAGTAAACAACCAACTCCAAACACAAACTGCCGTTTGTGGGAACGATGAAATACAAGTGGTACTGTCTACCGACATGGACACCCGACTGGAATACAAATGAGGCGCTGAGAACGACAGGGACCAAAAGCACTCCACCGTCGATCCCACATTTAAGTGGACATCAGAGAAACCAGTGAGACAGCTGTTCGTGAATGTTAGTACTTAGAATGCGGGCCTACAGCACAAATGAACCTGATCCACTATAAGGTCAACAGATGTCAGAAGCATGAATAAATTCTGCAGACACACAATCGACGATGATGTGCTTTTTGGTCCTCAGGGTCTCAAATAGATTACTGTATGATAAAATCCTAAACTTAATATAGTATATTTCATTCAGAATCTCGCAAAATAGATTTTTCTGTTACTTTAACACTCTAGATACAGTGGTCGCCAGTGAAGTGAAATAGAAAGAAGACGAGGATTCTTGGTCAGATGAGTACAGGGTAACACTAAGAGTGGCAGAAAATGGTATAAAGGGAGAAGGATTCGTTATGAATAGGAAGGGGGAGCAGAGAATGAGTTACTGTGAATGGTTCAGCGATACGGTGGTTCTCATCTGAACCGACAGCAACCCAGCGCGGACAACGATAGTTTAGGTATACATGCTGACGTCGCAAGCCGAAGATGAAGCGGTAGAGAGAGTATGCGAGGCTATTGAACTATAATTCAGTACGTAAATGGAGATGAAAATCTGATAAAGACTGGAATGCGGTAGTAGGAGAAGGAACAGATGAAAGGGTTCCGGAAGAATATGGGCTTGGTATTAGTAATACGAGACGAGAAAGACTAAGTGAGTTCTGGAATACATTTTAGCCAGTAATAGCGAATACTCTGTTCAGGAATCACAAGAGGAGGATGTACACTTAGTAAACGCAGGGAGATAGAGAAACTCTCCAGTTAGATTACATCATGCTCAGACAGAGATTCCGAAATCAGGTAATGGGTTGTAAGGCGTACCCAGGAGCAGATATAGGCTCTGATCGCAATTTAGTGGTGATAAAGAACAGGTTGACGTTTAAAAACTAGTCAGGAAGAATAAGTCCACAAAGGAATATGATATGGAAGTACTAAGGAATGAAGACATTCACCTGAAATTCTCTGAGACTATAGACACTGCGATAAGGTTTAGCTCAGTAGGCAGTTCAGCTGAAGAGGAATCTAAAAAAAGGTCTATAAAAAGGTCAGTCACACATTCACAGATGGATTTTCCGCCTGCAAATGTTTCGGCTGGGGCAAGGGAATTTCTGTAATTGCGTCACTAACAATGAGTAGGGGCTAAATACACTGTTCATCACAATTCACGTTCTGTCCATCTGTTCCTGTACCTAACCCTACGATCAAGAATAGCTCGAGAACGACATTCGATTATTAAATACTCCGCAGTAAACAAATGGTTTCTACCTCGTAGTAACACTGTCCTCCACAAATCTACACAAACAGCTAACACTCAACTATCTTAGACTGTGCTTATACCAAAATTTCCAAACTGTGCCCAACATACAAATCCTTTGGCGTGTGCAACGAACTGTCACAGGCAGCAAAAACGGGCCTCGTCATACACTATTGCTGACATTAATACGGTCGTACCTACGACACATAAATACTGATCTTCAAACTAAAGCAGCGTACCAACACGACTACACTAAGCCCGTCACTCAAAAGTCGCTTTACCACAGATCAAGTACAAAACAAAATTATGAGGAGCTATTTTCACATAAAATTCATCAAACGGTTCCACTGACTGTGCCATAGTATCGCTACTGAATTATCTAATCTTGAATTTAAAAGTCTAAATCCACTCACTGCGAGCTTCCGAACCCTTTCCAACAAAATTCACGGAAAATCTAAAACTGTCTTGATAATCGATGCCGAAGTCTCCTAGCAAAGTATCGATAGCGATACACGCTACCGAATCAAGCTCACTTCGACTCCTCGATAGTGACTGACTGCTTCTTTCTACAACCATTTATATAGATAAAAGCAGGGCGCTACCATTATTCTTTAAAAATCAGTACGTAATTTCTTGTGGCTGTTATTTCGTTGTATAGGTGCCAGCTCGCCCAGGATGATCTGTGGCGCGCGTTGCTGCTGTCAGCCAACGCGGCATAGATGGTCTTTGCCGCTACTGCGTGAATAGTTAGAAGAAATAAAACATTTTTACACACTTTATCTGCTGTACGACATTTTACTCCTGTCATAATAGACACGAACGACTACATTATTTATGTAACGACACGAAACTGTTGAAATCAATTTCGACACGTTACATCAGACAAGTACGAGTAATTCTGACATAGCGGTTGATAACTAAAATATAACTAAAGAAAAATGCAAGACGTGTTTGTAGGATTTGTCGACCTGCAAATAGCGTTAGGCAAAGTACAATGGTGCAAAATGTTCGAAATTTTGAGAAAAATAGGGGTATGCTATATGGAAAGACAGACAATGTACAATATATAGTACAAGAACCAAGAGAGAACAACAAGAGCCGAAGACCATGTGCTCGGATGAAAAAGGGTGTTAGAGGGGGGTGCAGTCTTTCGGCCCTACTGTTCAATCTGTAGATCGAAGAAGCAATGATGAAAATAAAAGAAAGGTTCAAGAGTGGTCTTAAAATTCAGGCTGGAAGGATATCAGTGATAAGACTCGCTGGCGGGATCGCTATCCTCAGTGAAAGAGAAGAAGAATTATAGGTTCTACTAAATGGAAT
Organism: Schistocerca americana; assembly: GCF_021461395.2. Lineage (NCBI taxonomy): Eukaryota > Metazoa > Arthropoda > Insecta > Orthoptera > Acrididae > Schistocerca > Schistocerca americana. The sequence goes on from NC_060123.1 coordinate 711,936,584, forward strand.
GAACAGTCCAATGAGTAAAGAATATGGATTGAGAATAAATCGAAGAAAGTACCAGAAATGAGAACAGAGAGAAACTAAACATCGGAACTGGTGATCACGAAGTGGAAGATCTGGAATTCTGCTACCTAGGCAAGAAAATAACTCAGGACGCACGGAGCAAGGGGGACATAAATAGCAGACTATAACAGGCATGAAGGGCATTCCTGTACAAGAGACGTCTACTACTATCAACCGTAAGCCTTAATCTCAAGAAGAAATTTCTGAGAATGCATGTTTGGAGCACAGCATTGTCTAGCAGTGAATCATGGACTGTGGGGAGATTGGAATACATCCAGCATATAACTCCCAAGACCTAGGTTTCAAGTGCTACTCCGAGATGAAGAGGTTAGCGCAGGGGAGAAATTCGTACCGGGTTGCATCAAATAAGTCAGATAGGCCAATTCATACACTGTAAAGTAAAATTAGATCGGACATCAGTACATGTTATACTGATTTTTTTTAATTTTTTTTTTGAGTCATCAGCCTTGCTGTGCTGGTACTGCGAACGGCTGAAAGCAAGGGGAAACTACAGCCGTAATTTTTCCCGAGGACATGCAGCTTTACTGTATGATTAAATGATAATGGCGTCCTCTTGGGTAAAATATTCCGGAGGTAAAATAGTCCCCCATTCGGATCTCCGGGTGGGAACTACTCAAGAGGACGTCGTTATCAGGAGAAAGAAAATTGGCATTCTACGGATCGGAGCGTGGAATGTCAGATCCCTTAATCGGGCAGGTAGGTTAGAAAATTTAAAAAGGGAAATGGATAGGTTAAAGTTAGATATAGTGGGAATTAGTGAAGTTCGGTGGCAGGACGAACAAGACTTTTGGTCAGGTGATTACAAGGTTATAAATACAAAATCAAATAGGGGTAATGCAGAAGTAGGTTTAATAATGAATAAAAAAATAGGAGTGCGGGTTAGCTACTACAAACAGCATAGTGAACTCATTATTGTGGCCAAGATAGACACAAAGCCCATGCCTACTACAGTAGTACAAGTTTATATGCCAACTAGCTCTGCAGATGATGAAGAAATTGATGAAATGTATGACGAGATAAAAGAAATTATTCAGGTAGTGAAGGGAGACGAAAATTTAATAGTCATGGGTGACTGGAATTCGTCAGTAGGAAAAGGGAGAGAAGGAAACATAGTAGGTGAATATGGATTGGGGGGAAGAAATGAAAGAGGAAGCCGCCTTGTAGAATTTTGCACAGAGCATAACTTAATCATAGCTAACACTTGGTTCAAGAATCATGAAAGAAGGTTGTATACCTGGAAGAATCCTGGAGATACTAAAAGGTATCAGATAGATTACATAATGGTAAGACAGAGATTTAGGAACCAGGTTTTAAATTGTAAGACATTTCCAGGGGCAGATGTGGATTATGACCTCAGTCTATTGGTTATGAACTGCAGATTGAAACTGAAGAAACTGCAAAAAGGCGGGAATTTAAGGAGATGGGACCTGGATAAACTGAAAGAACCAGAGGTTGTAGAGAGTTTCAGGGAAAGCATAAGGGAACAATTGACAGGAATGGGGGAAAGAAATACAGTAGAAGAAGAATGGGTAGATTTGAGGGATGAAGTAGTGAAGGCAGCAGAGGATCAAGTAGGTAAAAAGACGAGGGCTAATAGAAATCCTTGGATAACAGAAGAAATATTGAATTTAATTGACGAAAGGAGAAAGTATAAAAATGCAGTAAATGAAGCAGGCAAAAAGAAATACAAACGTCTCAAAAATGAGATCGACACGAAGTGCTAAATGGCTAAGCAGGGATGGCTAGAGGACAAATGTAAGGATGTAGAGGCTTATCTCACTAGGGGTAAGATAGATACTGCCTACAGGAAAATTAAAGAGACCTTTGGAGAGAAGAGAACCACTTGTATGAATATCAAGAGCTCAGATGGCAAACCAGTTCTAAGAAGAGAAGGGAAGGCAGAAAGATGGAAGGAGTATATAGGGGGTTTATACAAGGGCGATGTACTTGAGGACAATATTATGGAAATGGAAGAGGATGTAGATGAAGAAGAAATGGGAGATAAGATACTGCGTGAAGAGTTTGACAGAGCACTGAAAGACCTGAGTCGAAACAAGGCCCCGGGAGTAGACAACATTCCATTAGAACTACTGATGGCCTTGGGAGAGCCAGTCGTGACAAAACTCTACCATCTGGTGAGCAAAATGTATGAGACAGGCGAAATACCCACTGACTTTAAGAAGAATATAATAATTCCAATCCCAAAGAAAGCAGTTGTTGACAGATGTGAAAGTTACCGAACTATCAGTTTAATAAGTCACAGCTGCAAAGTACTAACGCGAATTCTTTACATACGAATAGAAAAACTGGTAGAAGCGGACCTCATGGAAGATCAGTTTGTATTCCGTAGAAATGTTGGAACACGTGAGGCAATACTGACCTTACGACTTATCTTAGAAGAAAGATTAAGAAAAGGCAAACCTACGTTTCTAGCATTTGTAGACTTAGAGAAAGCTTTTGACAACGTTAACTGGAATACTCTCTTTCAAATTCTGAAGGTGGCAGGGGTAAAATACAGGGAGCGAAAGGCTATTTACAATTTGTACAGAAACCAGATGGCAGTTATAAGAGTAGAGGGGGATGAAAGGGAAGCAGTGGCTGGAAAAGGAGTGAGACAGGGTTGTAGCCTCTCCCCGATGTTATTCAATCTGTATATTGAGCAAGCAGTAAAGGAAACAAAAGAAAAATTCGGAGTAGGTATTAAAATTCATGGAGAAGAAGTAAAAACTTTGAGGTTCACCGATGACATTGTAATTCTGTCAGAGACAGCAAAGGACTTGGAAGAGCAGTTGAACAGAATGGACAGTGTCTTGAAAGGAGGATATAAGATGAACATCAACAAAAGCATAACGAGGATAATGGAATGTAGTCAAATTAAATCGGGTGATGCTGAGGGGATTAGATTAGGAAATGAGACACTTAAAGTAGTAAAGTAGTTTTGCTGTTTAGGGAGTAAAATAACTGATGACGGCCGAAGTAGAGAGGATATAAAATGTAGACTGGCAATGGCAAGGAAATCGTTTCTGAAGAAGAGAAATTTGTTAACATCGAGTATAGATCTAAGTGTCAGGAAGTCGTTTCTGAAAGTATTTGTATGGAGTGTAGCCATGTATGGAAGTGAAACATGGACGATAACTAGTTTGGACAAGAAGAGAATAGAAGCTTTCGAAATGTGGTGCTACAGAAGAATGCTGAAGATAAGGTGGGTAGATCACGTAACTAATGAGGAGGTATTGAATAGGATTGGGGAGAAGAGAAGTTTGTGGCACAACTTGACTAGAAGAAGGGATCGGTTGGTAGGACATGTTTTGAGGCATCAAGGGATCACAAATTTAGCATTGGAGGGCAGCGTGGAGGGTAAAAATCGTAGGGAGACCAAGAGATCAATACACAAAGCAGATTCAGAAGGATGTAGGTTGCAGTTGGTACTGGGAGATGAAGAAGCTTGCACAGGATAGAGTAGCATGGAGAGCTGCATCAAACCAGTCTCAGGACTGAAGACCACAACAACAACAACAGCCTCCTGACTGGTTTGATGCGGCCTACTGTGAATTCCTCTCCTGTGTCAATGTCTTCGTGACTGCTTGGTTTACATCAAGGCTTTTCGATTACATCATTTACCTCTCTCCGCAAGCCACCCAACGTTGTGTGACGGATGGTACTTCTGGTAGGTACCACTTGCTGACCCCTCTTCCCTATTCTACTCGCAAATGGCGCGTGGGAAGGACGGTTATCGGTAAGCCGCTCTATTAGCTCTCATTTCTGGAATTTTCTCATCGTGGTCGTTTCGTGAGACGTGTGTTGGAGGATGCAATAGGCTGTTCGACTCTTCTTGGAAAATACTCTCTCGAAATTTCAATACTAAACGTCTCCGTGATGCAGTACTCCTCTCCCGTGGCGTCTAACACTAGAGTTTGTTGAACTCATCTGTGACTCTCTCGCGTCGACGAAACGCTCTGCTTTTCGTTAGATATTCTCTATCTCTTCGACCAGTCCTACCTGATAAGGGTCCCAAATTGGTGAACAGAACTCAAGAATAGGTCGAACAAGCGCCTTGTAAGCGACTTCTTTCGTGGATGAGTTACCTTACGATTATCTTTATGAATCTGTCTGATTTCTGCAATTACTATTTGTTTTATGTGTTCACTCCACATAAGGTTGCTCTGGATAGTTACTCCGACATATTTTACGGTTCATTCTCCTTCCAACGATTTGTCATGAATAGTGTAGTTGTACAGAGAGTCTTTTCCTATGCATGCGCAGTATGTTACATTGAGAGCCAGCTGCCAGAGCCTGCATCATCCCTTGTACGTCATTCTGCAAATCGATCCTGTCTTCTTGTGTTGCCACTCTTTTAGAGACAACAGCATCATCTGCGAACGTGTTGCTCACGCACCGATGTCGGTGATAAAGAAGCCAATAACGAACGCGCAGCTACATTCCTGGCGCTCTGTGTGTTAGAGCACAGTAATTGCAGCCAAATGGCGGAACAATAACCGAGTTGTGTGGCCTACAGGCGAGTGAAGTGAGCTGCAGAGGCGCCCATCCGTGGCAGTAAACAGTCGACAACACGCCGAAACTCCGCCAGCCAGCGTTAATTCTGGGCCCTGAGGACGCCGCCACACTGCGAAACGCAGCACACACACACACACACACACATATATATATATATATATATATATATATATATATATATATATATATATATATATATATATAGGGTGTCCTAGCTATCTTGTCCACCCAAAATATCTCTGGAACAATAACAGCTATTGGAAAACGACTTTCACCGGTATCAATGTAGGGCTGGGACCCATGAATGTACATATTTGGAAACATTCTAAAACGAAAGCATATGTGTTTTTTAACACAAACTTATGTTTTTTTTTAAATAGACCTCCTATATTTTTTCTTCAGCAATCCATAGCATGACAAAGCACATACACAATGGCGTTGATTGCATCGCAATATTCCCATTACATCCCGAGATATTAAGACGCGAGGTTGACGCTTGATACACCCAACATGCGCTGCTAGCGCACGTCCTGAGGCTCAGGCGTGAACCCCATGCTGCCCGTAATCGCGATGTGATTGACATGCGTAATCACACTTCCATACTTATCAAGAGGTCCGCAACGAATAATACGGTCTGCTGCCATCCTGCATTAACGTCGTACACTCCAGCAGGTGTTGATTCCATAGGCTAGGGGTGATGCGGTTCTGTAACATATCTGTGTACCGCAACGTTAGTCGCTAAGTTAACTTCGCTTCTCGTTAATCCGTTACTAAAAAGGTAATGCCGTTCAACGTTAAAACTTTACTTTACTGTAGATCTAGCACAAGTGACAGTTAATCATTCACTCGTAATAGTAAAATTCATGTTGATGGTGTTAGTGAAACGAGCAAGTGGAGTAAAAGTTTTACCGTTGTTTAGGTAAAAATGTTTTGATTTGGGGAGTTCAGGTAGGACATAGAAGATGAATGTAAACATGTTTAACCAATTAGTTTTATTATCACATAATTATGAATGTTATGTTTATCTAATGCGTTAAATGACAAATTGTTGCAAACAAATGCTTGTTAACATCACTGGGTAAAATGGCCCTTTGTAGAAACTTCCACTGTGATACCAGCACTACATACTAAACATAGCGTTCACATTTCATGCTCAAAGTGTGCCAATTGGCTTGCATACATAGGGTCTCTCTGCGGATGAAGGATGCCCTACTTCGTGCTACTGTTTCTGAAGCACGACTACATTGGCAAGCGGTGTACTGCACGCCAAAGCAACAACAAATGGGATGCTCGGAGGGTGGTGGAGTACAGAAGTTTGCACGGGTCGCAAATCATAAACAAGGCGAAGTGGTAACTGTGGCAGTAGTGGGAACTACGTTGGACACTTGACTAGGTAGAGCCAGTCCCTGCGCGACAGGCACAATGGGTCATATAACGCATTCGGTAAACCTTATTTTTGGTGTGCAGGATAAATAAGATAACCTGACGGGTGTACACTGATCGGTACTGGTTCATATTGTGTACGTAGATACGTAAAACGTGCAAGAGGGAAACCCTTATGTGTTTATGATAGTTGATGGCAGCAGACCGTATTATTCGTTTCGGACCTCTTGATAAGTATGGAGGTGTGATTATACATGTCAATCGCATCGCGATTACGGGCAGAATTGGTTCACGCCTGAACTTCAGGACGTGCGCTAGCAGCGCATGTCGGATGTTTCAAGCGTCAACTTCCCGTCACAATATCTCGGGATGTAATGGGAATATTGCAATGCAATCAACGCCAGTGTGTATGTGTTTTGTCATGCTAAGGATTGCTGAAGAAAAAATATAAGAGGTCTACTTAAAAAAACATGTTTGTGTTACAAAACACATATGGTTTCCTTTTTAGAATGTTTCCAAATATGTACATTCATGGACCCCAGCCCTACAGCCCTACATTGTTATTGTTCCAGGGATATTTTGGGTGGACAAGATAGCTGGGACACCCTATATATATATATATATATATATATATATATATATATATATATATATATATATATACGCACGAGCACTTCACAACTCCCACTGTGTGACTGCTGAAGTGAGACGATGCGGTAACTATAGTTCTGAGCAACTTGCTGTTCAAGTTGTTTACCATCCCTTTCATGTATTAAATCAGGTCCGTTACTGATCAATTTAGGCACCAGCCAACCTATTCGCTAATCTTAAGGCTGAAACTAGTTCACTGATCAGCCAGAACATTATCACTACCGTCCTGCTTTCTACACTCCTGGAAATTGAAATAAGAACACCGTGAATTCATTGTCCCAGGAAGGGGAAACTTTATTGACACATTCCTTTGGTCAGATACATCACATAATCACACTGACAGAACCACAGGCACATAGACACAGGCAACAGAGCATGCACAATGTCGGCACTAGTACAGTGTATATCCACCTTTCGCAGCAATGCAGGCTGCTGTTCTCCCATGGAGACGATCGTAGAGATGCTGGATGTAGTCCTGTGGAACGGCTTGCCATGCCACTTCCACCTGGCGCCTCAGTTGGACCAGCGTTCGTGCTGGACGTGCAGACCGCGTGAGACGACGCTTTATCCAGTCCCAAACATGCTCAATGGGGGACAGATCTGGAGATCTTGCTGGCCAGGGTAGTTGAATTACACCCTCTAGAGCACGTTGGGTGGCACGGGATACATGCTGACGTGCATTGTCCTGTTGGAACAGCAAGTTCCCTTGCCGGTCTAGGAATGGTAGAACCATGGGTTCGATGACGGTTTGGATGTACCGTGCACTATTCAGTGTCCCCTCGACGATCACCAGTGGTGTACGGCCAGTGTAGGAGATCGCTCCCCACACCATGATGCCGGGTGTTGGCCCTGTGTGCCTCGGTCGTATGCAGTCCTGATTGTGGCGCTCACCTGCACGGCGCCAAACACGCATACGACCATCATTGGCACCAAGGCGGAAGCGACTCTCATCGCTGAAGACGACACGTCTCCATTCGTCCCTCCATTCACGCCTGTCGCGACACCACTGGAGGCGGGCTGCACGATGTTGGGGCGTGAGCGGAAGACGGCCTAACGGTGTGCGGGACCGTAGCCCAGCTTCATGGAGACGGTTGCGAATGGTCCTCGCCGATGCCCCAGGAGCAACAGTGTCCCTAATTTGCTGGGAAGTGGCGGTGCGGTCCCCTACGGCACTGCGTAGTATCCTACGGTCTTGGCGTGCATCCGTGCGTCGCTGCGGTCCGGTCCCAGGTCGACGGGCACGTGCTCCTTTCGCCGACCACAGGCGACAACATCGATGTACTGTGGAGACCTCACGCCCCACGTGTTGAGCAATTCGGCGGTACGTCCACCCGGCCTCCCGCATGCCCACTATACGCCCTCGCTCAAAGTCCGTCAACTGCACATACGGTTCACGTCCACGCTGTCGCGGCATGCTACAAGTGTTAAAGACTGCGATGGAGCTCCGTATGCCACGGCAAACTGGCTGACACTGACGGCGGCGGTGCATAAATGCTGCGCAGCTAGCGCCATTCGACGGCCAACACCGCGGTTCCTGGTGTGTCCGCTGTGCCGTGCGTGTGATCATTGCTTGTACAGCCCTCTCACAGTGTCCGGAGCAAGTATGGTGGGTCCGACACACCGGTGTCAATGTGTTCTTTTTTCCATTTCCAGGAGTGTATATAAAACCGTCCAGGCGACAGCAGTATCACCTGGCGGGAAATGACCGCTAGTCACACACACGCACGTGCGTTTAGTATCAGTGAACGTGCTGTATGTGTGTTTAGAATGCGGGGGGCTTGCGATCTATGTGTTTGACGTAGAGTAGATATTGGAGGCCAGGAGATTCTTCACGAGAATATGTGAAACTGCGAGACTTGTCAGGTGTTCAAGGAGTCTTCAACACGTGGCGAAATTAACGTGAAACCATGTCCAGCTATCGTGGGGTTTCGCTACCACCCCTCATTACAGATGGACGGGCTGTAAAACAGAACAGGTGGCGCACTGTTGCGGAACTAATATCAGACTTCAACAATGGGCAGAGGACAAATGCGTCTGAATGCACACTGCGCCGAAGACTCCTAACGACGGACCTACGCAGCCGACGACTCGTACAAGTGCCAACGTTAACTCCACGACATCGGCACTACAAATGAAATGGGCGCGTGACCATCGGCACTTCACGTTGGTGCAGTGGCAGAGCGTTGCACGGTCCGATGAATCCCGATATCTTCTTCATCACGCCGATGGGAGGTCACAAATCCGTCGTCTTCAAGTGGAACAACTCCTTGACACCTGTGCTGTGGGATGGAGACAAGCTGGCGGCGGCGCCATTATGGTCGGGAGAATAGTCACGTGGGCATCACGGGTACGGTAGGGCTCGTGCAAGGCGCTGTGACAGCCGAGGAGTATCGTAAACTGTTTGCTGACCACGTAAATCCCTTCATGACGATCACGTATCCCGACGGCAGTGGCGTTTTTCAGCAAGATAATGCGCCATGTCACAAGGCCAGGAGTGTGATGGAGTGGTTCGAAGAACACAGGGGATAGTTTCAGTTGATGTTCTGGCCCTCCAGCTCGCCATATCTGAACCGGAACGAACACATTTGCGATGTGACTAAACGTGGTATCAGAGCTCATCACCTCCCTCCTCAGAATATCCGGGAATTCGATGACTTGTCTGTGCAGATGTGGTGTCACCTGCCTCCAGCGACAAACCAACGCCTCATTGCTTGCCTGCAACCACGCGTATCCGCTGTTATCCGTGCCAAGGATGGACCTCGCCTGCTGGGTAGGTAGTCATAATGTTCTCTCTGCTCAGTGTATTTATCGATTGCTTATGAGTGTGTTTCCTTTGGCTTTACGACCATGTTGTGGATGACTTCTCACCTAGTACTGTTTTGGTTTTTCTTAATTTTGTGTATAGTCTTTCTGTACATATTCTTCTGTATGCAGTCTACTGCTTTATAATTCTTCTGCTATGTGTTATATTAAATCCATCAAGCAGTTATTCTTCCGCAGAACCCTATTAGAGGTGCTGTGCCTCGGATGGATATGTCGAAACAAATTTTTGTTTTATAACGTTAGTTTTAACAGTTTTTCCATACAGTTATTCATTAAATACCTGTTTCTTCCCTCATAAATTTTCGTCCAAATTTGTTCCTGTGACACAACGAGCAGGGTATAGTGAGCCAGACACACCATTCCAAACCTTTATTATAATCGAATAACTCTGAAACATGTTTTGCCTTTTTAATAATCAATAGGAAAACAGAAATGCGGGTAAGATACTACAAACAACATCGTGAACGCATTATTGTGGCCAAGATAGATACGAAGTCCACCACATTAGTACAAGTTTATATGTCAACTAGCTCTGCAGATGACGAAAACATTGAAGAAATGTATAATGAAATGAAAGAGTCATAAAAGAAGACTGTATACATGGAAGAGGCCTGGAGATACTGACAGGTTTCAGATGGATTATATAATGGTAAGACAGAGATTTAGGAACGAGGTTTTTAATTGTAAGACATTTCCAGGGGCAGATGTGGACTCTGTCCACAATCTATTGGTTATAAACTGCAGATTAAAACTGAAGAGACTGCAAAAAGGTGGAAATTTAATTGATGAAAGGAGAAAATATAAAAATGCAGTAAATGAACCAGGCAAAAAGGAATACAAACGTCTCAAAAATGAGATCGACAGGAAGTGCAAAATGGCTAAGCAGGGATGGCTAGAGGACAAATGTAAGGGGTCAGATCAACACTGCCTACAGCAAAATTAAAGAGACCCTTGGAGAAAAGAGAACGACTTGTACGAATATCAAGAGCTCAGATAGAAACCCAGTTCTAAGCAAAGAAGGGAAAGCAGAAAGGTGGAAGGAGTATATAGAGGGTCTATACAAGGGCGATGGACTGGAGGACAATATTATAGAAATGGAAGAGAATGTAGATGAAGATGAATGGGAGATATGATACTGCGTGACGAGTTTGACAGAGCACTGAAAGACCTGAGTCGAAACAAGGTCTCGGGAGTAGACAACATTCCATTAGAACTACTGACAGCCTTGGGAGAGCCAGTCCTGACAAAACTCCACCATGTGGTGAGCAAGATGTATACCCACAGACTTCAAGAAGAATATAGGAAATCCAATCCCTAAGAAAGCAGCTGTTGACAGATGTGGAAATTACCGAACTGTCAGTTTAATAAGTCACAGCTGCAAAATACTAACGCGAATTCTTTACAGACGAATGGAAAAACTGGTGGAAGCCGACGTCGTGGAAGATCAGTTTGGATTCCGTAGAAATATTGGAACACATGAGGTAATACTGACCCTACGACTTATCTTAGAAGCTAGATTAGGGAAAGGTAAATCTACGTTTCTAGCATTTGTAGACTTAGAGAAAGCTTTTGACAATGTTGACTGGAATACTCTCTTTCAAATTCTGAAGGTGGCAGGGGTAAAATACAGGAAGCGAAAGGCTATTTACAATTTGCACAGAAACCAGATGGCAGTTATAAGAGTCGAGGGACATCAAAGGGAAGCAGTGGTTGGGAAGGGAGTGAGACAGGGTTGTAGCCTCTCCTCGATGTTATTCAATCTGTATATTGAGCAAGCAGTAAAGGAAACAAAAGAAAAATTTGGAGTATTAAAATCCATGGACAAAAAATAAAAACTTTGAGGTTCACCGATGACATTGTAATTTTGTCAGAGACAGCAAAGGACTTGGAAGAACAGTTGAACGGAATGGACAGTGTCTTGAAAGGAGGATATAAGATGAACATCAACAAAAGCAAAACGAGGATAATGGAACATAGTCGAGTTAAGTCGGGTGATGCTGAGGGAATTAGATTAGGAAATGAGACACTTAAAGTAGTAAAGGAGTTTTGCTGTTTCGGGAGCAAAATAAGTGATGATGGTCGAAGTAGAGAGGATATAAAATGTAGACTAGCAGTGGCAAGGAAAGCATTTCTGAAGAAGAGAAATCTGTTAACATCGAGTATAGATTTAAGTGTCAGGAAGTCGTTTCTGAAATTATTTGTATGGTGTGTAGCCATGCATGGAAGTGAAACATGGACGATAAATATTTTGGACAAGAAGAGAATAGCATCTTTCGAAATGTGGTGCTACAGAAGAATGCTGAATATTAGATGGGTAGATCAGATAACTAATGAGGAGGTACTGAATAGGATTGGGGAGAAGAGGAGTTTGTGGCAAAACTTGACCAGAAGAAGGGATCGGTTGGTAGGACATGTTCTGAGGCATCAAGGGATCACCAGTTTAGTATTGGAGGGCAGTGTGGAAGGTAAAAATTGTAGAGGGAGACAAAGAGATGAATTCACTAAACAGATTCAGAAGGATGTAGGTTGCAGTAGGTACTGGGAGATGAAGCAGCTTGCACAGGATACAGTAGCATGGAGAGCTGCATCAAACCAGTCTCAGGACTGAAGACCACAACAACAACACAAATGGTATCTCCATATTATTTACAGTCTCTTGATTTGCTGTGATACTCTTTCGTTTTCCGTAACCGGCTGTCTTATTGGCGTACTGATTTTCCACGAATATGTTCCAACGAAGGTTATATGTGTTGCATGCAGCTTGTACTGATGAATAAGAATTGGGATGAATCATGACTGGTCAAATAAAACCAAGATCTGTAGAACTATGCTACGAATCTTTTTGATCCTTTATTCAAGTGAAGAAAAGGAAGGGATGGTTAGGTTTAACGTCCCGTCGACACCGAGGTCATCAGAGAGGGAGCACAGGCTTCATTTTTTCAAGGATGGAGAAGGAAATCGGCAGCGCCCTTCAAAGGAACAATCCAGTAATTTTCCTAGAGCAGTGTTGAGAAATCGCAGAAAATCTAAATCAGGACCCCTTACGCATTGTTGAACCGTTTTCCTCCTGACTGCGAGACCAGCGTGACAACCACTGCGCCGTGACTGATGACCTCAGATATTAAGTCCCATAGTGCTTAGAGTCATTTGATTTGAATTAGTCGATTGCTTCATTTAACCAAGGACATCGTGATATAAAACGACAATAAAACCTCTGCATGATCCTAAAAATAGGAGTTCCCTCACAATCTCAGGTTGTACTAAATACTTCACTATTCTACAAAAACACAAAATATAGTCTTCTCGAGTTATTCGTCCAGTGACCTAAATCTCTTCACCTATATTTTTTTCATGCAGAGATTATTGTGTGGCTATAGTAACATGAGACTGAATCCGTAACTGATCATCCCATGGCTATAAATAAATAAATAAATATACCAAAAAAAGTTTTGCATCACCCCGATTCTCAGAACTCCTGAAAATAGACGTTGGCTGTGGATATTGTATCACCGACTTAGTCCCTCTGACTGTTGAGAGATGTCACTAAACCTGCCCAAAGGTGTAAACAACCACGCGTGTGTAGCGCCTATTAGACGGAGAGGGTCCGCCAACCAATCATTCCACCAGGAATGAGGTACACGGCTCGTGTTGTTGGAGTACAACCATGCCTAGACATTGTTATATTGTGCCAGGAAGGGCTCTCAACAAGGGAAGAGTTCAAGCATCACAAAGTGAATCAAAACGATGTTGTTCGGAAATGGAGGAGATACAGTGAGACAGGAGCTGTCGATGAGATGCCTCGCTCAGGCCGCCAAAGGGCTGTTACTGCAGTGGATGACCGCTACCTATGGATTATGCCTCGGAGTAACCTTGATAGCAACCTCATCATGTTGAATAATACTTTTCGTGCAGCCACAGAACGTCGCGTAACGACCCAAACTTTGCGCAATAGACTGCCTTATGCGCAAGTTCACTCCTAACGTCCATGGCGAGGTCCATCTTCACAACCACGGCGCCTTGCAATGCTGTACAGATGGGCCCAACAACATATCGAATGGACCGCTCAGGACTGGCATCACGTTCTTTTAAACCATTCAGACAATCGTCGGAGACGTGTTTGGAGGCAATCTGGTCAGGCTGAACGCCTTAGACACACTGTCCAGAGAGTGCAGCAATCTGGAGTTCCCCTGGTGTTTTGGGGTGGCATTATGTGGGGCCGACGTACGCCGCTGGTCATCATGGAAGGTGCCGTAACGGCTGTACGATACGTGAATGCCTTCCTCCGACCGATAGTGCAAACATATCAGCAGCGTATTGGCAAGGCATTCGTCTTCATGGGCGACAATTCGCACTCACATCGTGCACGTCTTCTGAATGACTTGCCGGCCGTTGTGGCCGGGCGGTTCTAAGCACTTCACTCCCAAACAGCGCTGCTGCTACGGTCACAGGCTGGAATCCTGCCTCGGGCATGGCTGTGTGTGATGTCCTTAGGTTAGTTAGATTTAAGTAGTTCTAAGTCTAGGGGACTCAGATGTTATGTCCCATAGTGCTTAGAGCCATTTCTTTTGTGAATGATTTCCTGCAGGATAACGACATCGCTCCAGTAGAGTGTCCGGCACGTTCTCCAGACATGAACCCAATCGCACGTGCCCGGGATAGATTGAAAAGGACTGTTTTGGACGACGTGACCCACCAACCTCTCTGAGGGATGTACGCCGAATCGCCGTTGAGGATGGGACAATGGGGACCAACAGAGACTTGATGAACTTGTGGATAGTATGCTACGACGAATACAGGCATGCATCAATGCAAGAGCACGTGCTACTGGTTATAGAGGCTCCGGTGTGTACAGGAATCCGGACCACCACCTCTGAAGGTCTCACTGTATGGGGGTACAACATGCAATGTGTGGTTTTCATGAACAATGAAAAGGGCGAAAATAATGTTTATGTTGACCTCTATTCCAGTTTTCTGTACAGGTTCCGGAACTATCGGAACCCACATGAAGGAAAACATAACTCTATATAAAAATTGTTTATATATATCAGGAGAGCATGGTGGTGGTGTTTCGCCCATGTTCTCCTTCTTTTTTCCTTTCTACTTTATTATTGTTTATTTATCATCATTAATTTTTTCTCCCATTTGCCGCTGATATTACCTGATGATTTGACTTTGGTCAACTGAAGTTTCGTGATCGTATCATGTCACACTGATGATAAAGAAGGAAAAAACGTGGTAACGTGCTTCCATAACATAAAGTGGGTCTGCGTTCGATTCCTGGCCGAGTTGGAGATCATTTTTCTGCTCTTGGACTGGGTGCTGTGCTGTCCTCATCATCCTTTCATCCTCATCACGGGCACTCAAGTCGTCCAATGTGGCGTCGACTGAAGAAAGACTTGCACTCGGCGGACGAACTTTCCCGCAGGGTACATTCCGGCCAACAATGCCACACGATCATTTCATTTCGTTTACTGTAGGCTCGGTGTTCGTTTGGCTCATTAGCCCCGCATGATTTCCTGGGTCCCAACTAACTGTGCGGTCTGTTTTTTTATTATGTCAGACGCTGCTTCGTTTGACCCAACTCCTGCATGTGCCCTGTTCCCAAGTACTCCAAGAAAGCAAAGAAGAAGAAAACCTCCGCCTTGTTAAACGTAGTTACGATGTGACATTAGATGGAGGTCATTATTTACAGTCACTGCAGTCCAGTTTGCTTTGATAAGCTATTATTGCAAAATTTTTTGCCCCGCGGGATTAGTCGAGCGGTCTAGGGCGCTGCAGTCATGGACTGCGCGGCTGGTCCCGACGGAGGTTCGAGTCCTCCCTCGGGAATGGGTGTGTGTGTTTGTCCTTAGGATAATTTAGATTAAGCAGTGTGTAAGCGTAGGGACTGATGACCTTAGCAGTTAAGTCCAATAAGATTTCACACACATTTGAACATTTTTGTAAAATTTTGCCTCTTCATTACCCTCTTAGTAGAATGTAATCCTCATATTAAGCGAAAATGGCTTGAAGCATTTCAACCCATCACCGAATTCGGAAGCTGACTGTAGTGTAGTGACAGTGGTAGAACGCAAAGGAAGGTGCTGACACTGCAACAGTACAAGATATTGTTAATTGTCTTTCGCCTAAAGGAAAACAATTATTTATGGTGACATTCTGATTGCAGGCATTTGGTATAATTACACTCATATGAGAAGCGAAAGTGAGTTACGCTATTCAGTGCTAAACGAAAAAAAACTGTATGAAACTATACAGTATTTTGTCGGGATCATAGAATTATTTCGTGTTAATGGATTATTGGCGTTTAGAGTCGTTGTATTGTTTATCAGTACAAAATATTTGATCAGTTGAACACCCACAAGTGAGGAATGTATTTATAGAATAAAAATTCACTTCAGCTGGTAGTAAATTTCTTAACTCATTCCACGACCGGTTTCGAAGCTTAAAGCTTTATCTTCAGGTACCACCAAATAATTACGAGAAGACGAACGTGTGGCGGTTGAGCCAGTCAGTCGCTGGGTTTCACAGCCTCGTCAGACAAACACAAAAGGTCGTCGGACTAGCAGCCCAGCGCTCACCGGGGCAACGCAACTTATAAGTAGTTGCTGGCCCCTGCAGTTAAGGCTTCCAGCTTCGTACCTGCTCGCGAAATATATTAAGAAGAAGATTTTTGTTCTGTTAATAGTTTATCAGTAAATGCACAACCGGCATAGCACGTTCAGACACGTTTTCCTTAAAGTGAATTTCACCAGTGGTCGTTTCCCAATAGACTCAGTTTCCTTTCAATGTTCTGTAGTGGAAGTGATAATTTCGCTAGACTCAGGTTACATTTTTCTATCTCGACAACTGTTTGTCTAATTACCGTCAGGTCTATCGCATTCTCTCTCATGATCACCTTCTCACCTCGTTACCATAAAGCATTAGCTGCACACGGTGACGCTCTTCTGCCTGTTTCCTCTCTGAGCCTATCTCGTCACAAAGGGGAACTACAGTTTAGTGAGATAGCGCATTATCGCTGTTGTCTCCCACCTCGCTTTCTCTGTATGCTCTTTCAGCGTTCGTGCTCTACTCATTCATGCCGGTCGGTTTACAGAGGTGTCTCCAGGTGTGATCTGACACAGGGAGGCCATACTGTCTTCTCCATCTACCCCACTGTGGCCACGGTGCCACACTGGTCTGTCTCATTATCTAAGGCCTGGGTGAGGCATTTTGTTAGTTCTAGCAAGTGCCATTGCTTGAGTCCGCGTTGGGCCTCCTCCAACCCGTTACTTCGTTTCCTCGGTCCTTTGTGGGCTGCCTTTCTAAAAGGTCTCAAGGTTAAGGCCTTTTTGCTTGGAAGCAGACAAGAAACGTCTTTCCTATCTCCCTATTTGACACGTAGTTCTCCACTGCCTTCGGCCCGCCACGGAGAGCGTCTTCTCGCTATCTACTGACAGCACAACTAATTTTCCGCCCCTCACTCCAGCGAGTTAGCAAGTAATCCGTCCAACTGCCTGATGTTGGCCGCATGCTGGATCTTTCGAGATCGACGATCGGAGAGTGTGGCGTGGAGCGGTATACATTTTTCTGATCAGTTTGCGTCCCGAGGTCCGCGGCTTCTAACTTCACTGATAATTTGGGGAGGCGGCGCCATCTTCGCTCTCCATTGGTCGGTGGTGCGATTACTTCTTCAGCAGCTCTCCTACATTTCACTCACGACAACTTGCTTTCTCTTATATAACACGATGGACGTAGTCGTTTAGCATGAGTGAGTTGTAGTTGACATAATGATTTAATTTTTTTATTAATGTGTCAAAATAATATTTCTTATATATGTTTGCTATTAACTGCGTACTAAGAAACAGAAAGAAAGCCAGATCTGACTTCTACAGACCCAGGAGGGTTGGATTTTGAGAACGCGAATAATGCGACATAGCAGGAAACATACATAAACCTTTCGTTAATAAGTTAAATCTGTATTTTTTTGTCTGTGCAGTAAAATATGTGACGATCACCGAAGTACGTAGGATATAAAAGCTAGTCTGCAACAGAAGGAAAAGTATATCTGAAAAGGATACATTTTGTCACATGGATATTACTTTAAATGGTACAAAGGTTTTTCTGAAAATACAGTGTCTTTCAAAAACAATTACATCATTTTGGACGGTAAGAAGTACGACATCTGAAGTGTCCTCAAGGAAAGGTGTGTTGTTTGAATGGGTGAGACCCAGAGTTTCTGAAAATTACCGTTACATGTCAGTCAGTGCACCGTCTCAGTTTGCCGTCAGTCAGAAGTAAGATGGCGTTTGCTCAACAGAAAGTGTTTTGTGTGCTGCAGTTTGCAAAGTGTGTGACAGTGATTTCGGTCCAGCGTGCTTCTCGTCGATATTTTGGCATTGCCCCGCCTACACCTAAAAACATTCGTGGCTGCTGTCGCCAATTTGAAGAGACAAGATGCTTGCGCAAAGGTAAGACTTGAGCTCGGCCTCGCACTTCCGTTTACATGGAGGATAGTGAAACGCCCGCTAAACCCGCTGGGCAGAACAGGTAATTAGGAAAGTGGAAGTGGCCAAATAAGTTTTGGGTTAGTTACAACTTCTAATTGTAATTTATTGTAATTTATTGTAATTTAATAACACATTTACAACAAAAGCAGCACATAGCTGAACCTTTGCCAAATACAACTATTTCACGGATGGAGGCCTCGAAACAAGAAATTTTAAAAATCAACAAGATAAAGATCCAATTAAAGTAGCAAATACAATAATTAAAAAAAACATATATCGCAGCTAGGTGGAAAGTCTCAAAGCAAGGTAGAAAGAACAAACATTCATTTTAAAAAACAAACAGATGCACACACAACTAACAGAAGAAACACACTGGTGAACTGACGGTGGCAGAATGAGATAGAGTGTGGAGGGGGTAGGGTTTATGTACAGGCACTGGTTTGGCGGGAACCAATCAGGATGGACGGTTGATGGAAAGTCCTGAACAGTATTTTCAGGAGACAATAGGAGTGGAGCATTCTACGCAACCTACCGACGAGTGCTGGTCTGAGCATGCTGGAAAAGTTTGTGCTGGTCTGCCGGGTACGGATTTATTTCAGGTGCCTTTGCATGTGGGGTTCTGGAAACATCAGCTTGCTCTGCTTGTCCGTTCTTTCTGTGCCGGACTGCCCTCGCTTCACTCTTTGGCGAGCTGCGGCCGCTGACGCATGCGCCGTCGCCTCGCCGGTCCCAAGTTACGACTGTGCCTTGTGTAGCCAACAAGTGCGATAGTGTATTTAACAGAATTTTTTACGTGTTGTAGATCATCTTCAGAGTTTCGACGTCGTGTTTTTGCACTGATTTATTTTCGTCTCAATTTATAAACAATGTTCCTCAACGATTTATTTTCGGGTGTATTCGTTGTAATATATGTCTATTCCACACGAACCTCGGCAGACAGTGCTGTGCTTTGTGTGTTAGTGTATCTGAAACAAATCGTTTAAACCAGCACTGGCAACTGTATTCAGGCGTTAAACGCTTTACAAAAGTTGTTTGTGCACACAAGTATTCCAGAGCAGTGGAGGAAGACTGACAGGTTTGACAAGTGTTGCGACCCTTCAAGAGTCTGTGTTCAAGTGTGGTGGTATACACCACATAACTGAGGCAAACTACTGTGCAGCGATCTCTAGAAAGTGTATTTAGGGACATTTACGTGGTGGCAGGCAGTCGAGGAATATTTTAGGGAATTGGTTTAAAAAATTTATTTCCAAGGCCCATTCTCCCAAAACAACTTCCGCTACGCCTACGTGACACAAGTTGCCTGTCTTTCGAAACCGAGGCAGTTCTGTCCCGTTAAAGCTGCTGACAAGAGACGCACTGAGACCTCTGCTGAAACTGCTAGGGAATTCACGCCAATAGTGTGCGTAGGATACAGGACACGTGTGTAGACACTGGAGTGTTCTGCATTGTGGAACAAAGTTGCCTCTCTTCCTTGTAATCCAGACCTCGAGCAGAACACACATCTTTTCCAAAGGCAGAGCCTCTGGCTCTGCTTTTAACGAACGGGCACCAACGTAAGTTAACATGAACCACTTCCCCTCCGTTGCCCATTTCAATTAATTGTTCGACCTCCTAGACGGGCCTAAACCTGCTAACTTCTGACCCTAGGCGCGCCCCTTGGCTCTGAGCACTATGGGACTTAACTACTGCGGTCATCAGTCCCCTAGAACTTAGAACTACTTAAACCTAACTAACCTAAGGACATCACACACATCCATGCCCGAGGCAGGATTCGAACCTGCGACCGTAGCAGTCGCGCGGTTCCGGACTGCGCGCCTAAAACCGCGAGACCACCGCGGCCGGCCGCGCTCCTTGTACATCATACATTGATATATATCCTCTTTATTGTACCTAACTTCCGGTTCTGTCATTTAACGGCAGCCCTGGATGCCCACACTCAAATCCTGACCGCTCGAACTGCTGCACACTGTCATCACGAGGCATACGTAACAACTTTCTCGCCCCTTCCCCTGCTCCTACCCATTGGTGTCCAGAAGTGGGATATTATAAGTGTCAGAATCGCGATTCGTTCCCACCATTCGGTCCATAGTGTGGCCGTTTACGTTTGGTTCATGTTTGACGTTGTGTGGTCAGCCAATATTCGCTGCAGTCATTCCGCTATGCGACGAGACTGCGCGGCGCGATGCCGCGTAAGATGCTGCGTCCGCACACAACAGCACCCGGGGCAGGGCCTGCTGCCCGCCTCTCGCAGCACGCCGCTCCTACACACGCCTGCTGAGTCCACCGAGACGAACTGCGCAGCGTACGTGTGCACAGAGCGCTCTCCGGCCCCATTTGATGGTCGCAGTCGGCCCATGTTCTCGGTCGCCTCCCGCTACCTCTGAAGCGGGCACTGAAGCGCAACACGCATTGCGTCCTAGCCGGTGCCGTGCCTTGCTGAGCACGTGAGCAGTCGTGTCAAGTTAGCACCCCTTTTACGAGAAATATACATTTTTTTCATAGTTCTTGATAGATGTGCCATAATTTTAGAGTTCTTCGTACAAAATTTCAATAGTTCTGCAGAATTTGGCGAAGAAAACAACAATACTCGAAAGAATTTTCGTATCGAAAACATTCTTTGTCAATTTTCGCAAAAATTAAACTCGTGCAACAGTTCTGAGGCCAGTTCTGAACAGAACCCCAAGAGCTCTATCGAAAATCCCAATAACATTTTCTATGGCGATAATAGTTTATGAGATAAATTGATTTTATGTGGGACACACTTTCTCTGGCGGCTGGTGTGGCCGAGCGGTTCCAGGCGCTACAGTCTGGAACCACGCGTCCGCTTCAGTTGCAGGTTCGAATCCGGCCTCGGGCATGGATGTGTGTGATGTCCTTAGGTTAGTTAGGTTTAAGTAGTTCTAAGTTCTAGGGGACTGATGACATCAGAAGTTGAGTCCCTTAGTGCTCAGAGCCATTTGAACCATTGTTTGAACACTTTCTCTACAGAAAATATAAATATATTCCTACAACAGTTCTGATGACAGTTCTGGACACCACGTGAAGAGTTCTATCGAAAATCCTAGTAGGATTTTTTGTGCAGGTAATTGTTTAAGACGTAATTGCCACTTAATTAAGAACTCCATAAGAGTTCCTACTGTGAAGCTGGCATCCTTTTTTTTAGAAATATATATTTTTTCAGAGTTCTTGATAGATATGCCATAGTTCTAGAGTTCTTTGTACAAAATTGGAATAGTCCTGCGAAGAAAACAAAAATACTCGAAAAAAGTTTCGTATAGAAAACATTCTTTGTCAATTTTCGCAAAAAGTAAATTCGTACAACAGTTCTGAACAGAACACCACGAGCTCTATCGAAAATCCTAAAAATATCTTTTTGTGGCGATGATAGTTTTTACTGTAACTGCTTTGATGTTAGACCCACTGTCTCCACAGAAAAAAATAAATTCGTACAACAGTTTTGATGAACATTTCTGGATAACACCCCAAGAGTTTTATCGATAATTATAACAACATTTTTTGTGCATATAATAGTTTGTAAGGCAATTGATTAATTGTGGGTCTCACTTACTCTACAAAAAAATGATGTCTATTCGTACGTTCTGATGATAGCTCTGGATAGCATTGTAAGAGTTCTATCAAAAATACTAGTAACCTATTCTGTGCTGGTAATTGTTTACGTAGTAACTGCATTTATGAAGGAATGCTTATGAGCATTTTCCGTGAAGTATGCACGCCTTTAATGAAAAGTACACATTTTTTTCATAGTTCTTGATATGTATGCAATAGTTCTAGATTTCCCTGCTCAAAACACGAATAGTTGTGCAGAATTTCGGGAAGGAAACAATAATTTGGCATAATTTTCGTATAATAAAAAATTATTTGTCAGTTTGGAAAAAATAAATTTGTATAACTGTTCTGTTGGCAGTTCTGAATAGCACCCACAGAGTTCTACGAAAAACTACAATAACATTTTTTGTGACGATGACATTATATGACATAATTAATGTGGGACTCACTCTTGTCATGTAAAAGTAATAAATTCGAACAAAAGGTCTGATGGCATTTCTTAATAGAACCCTAAGAGCTCTACCGAAAATTGTAATAACATTTTTTGTTGGGATAACAGTTAATGAGATAATAGGATTTACGAGAGACCCACTTGGTCCACATAATAATAAATTAGCATAACCCTTTTGCTGACAGTTCTGGATAGCACCGAAAGAGTTCTTTTAAAAACCCTCATAACATTTTTATGGTGTCAGTAGGTTTTGAAATAGATTGTGTGTTCACTCTGCAGTGGGTGTGTGCCGATGTGAAAGTTAATGGCAGATAAAAACTGTTTGCCGGTCTGGGTCTCTAACCCCAGGCTGTGACGATGGAATTTCGTCACAATATCCTTCCTTCCAGGAGTGCTACTTCTGCAATTTTCGTAGGACAACTTCTGTGAAATTGGGAACGCAGGTACTGCTTGAAGTACAGCTATGAGGACAGATCGTAAATTCGCACTTTTATTTTGGAATTATGTGACACATAAACAATGTTTCAGTGTGCAGTGCAGTACACAAGAAGCTCTTTTATCCGAACTAGCTGGGACCGGAAGTAATCCGGATAACCGAAAATCCGGATATATATTCTATTAAATACATAAAAGTATAAATGTTCAGCACTGTACAAATGGCGGTACACCTTCTTAAGACTGACTGTAGTAACTGTAGCTGGAAGCGTGGGATGGGCACGCTTAGATGGTTCAAAGAGAGAAGGTTCGTCAGTGCAAAACAAACAGCTGGCTGAGAGAGCAGATACATTCACACGCGCCACTAACCACATGATGTCACACCTGTCGAGAAGGGCACCAGAGGTACAATGAGCTGTGGTGGAGTTCTGTTGGGGTGGTTACTATGCAACTTAGTTGACGGGCACCAATACACCGTTATATTAATGTACAATACTTGAGAAACAATGTCATTCACACACTCTGAGCTCCTTAATCACTCAGAACTGGACTAAATAACCGGCCTAGTGATAAGCAGCCTATGTACCTCACCGACTACATATCTTCGTGTTATAAGGAAAAAAGAGATAAATACCAAGGGACACAAAATATGAATCCGGATAAACCGGAAATCCGGATTAGTGAGGACCAAATAAACGAGGTTCTTGTTTACAAATTTCGAACTCCTTATTAACGTGAATACTGTATCCCCTCAACATAATAACACCTCTGTCAGTCATGTACTGAATTAGGATTTAAACATACTACTTAGTTCGTTTGTACAATATATTCATTTGAATATACTTACATTTCTATACATTGTAAAGACTTCTGACTCTCGCTGTAGTGTAACTCATCAAACTTCCACACTTCCTTTCTAACTAGAACAAATGTTTGCAACAATATTAACGATAGGAATTTCAAATTTATTAGTTACACACAGCACACGTTTTTATGTATCCTAGCGTCTGGTGATGTTGCCACCTAACTTTCATCCAGGAGGGTCCTGGGAATATTTTTAGCTGTTACTGAGTCCTGGATGTCATGAGAGCTCAAAACAATTACTGTTTTACTTAATAAAATTCTTCTGGTTCTTCCTGATTCTAAAAATATACATGTACAGTACCTCGACATTCTCGTGCTTAAATGTCATTTTGTTTAATTTGGGCGCCGCAGTTTCCGTAGAACCTCGTTTATGTAATAACTTTGAAGAACCTCTCGACTGTCGTATGTGCAGGAAAAATGTTTACATGGCATAAAACAAAATCAGAATGCATTTCAACAGTTGCAATATGTTTTAATGGTGGAGTAAAAATGGTTCAAATAGCTCTGAGCACTATGGGACTTAACTTCTGAGGTCATCAGGCCCTTAGAACTTAGAACTACTTAAACCTAACTAACCTAAGGACATCACACTCATCCATGCCCTTGGCAGGATTCGAAACTGCGACCGGAGCGGTCGCAGGGTTCCAGACTTTAGCGCCTAGAGCGGCTCGGCCACTCCGGCCGGCCTGATGGAGTAAAAATTAAAAACAATGAGCAGAACAGGCATCAAAACTAGGAACAACATGAAAATTGTGCTGGTATTGGCTGACAGCCAACATGTCACATAACCTGAAAAAGCTGCTGAAAGCATGAAAAAGGAGGCCACAATAACGAAGAAAAGAAGTAAATCTAAAGAAAATGAAAAGGACACGAAAGGTATCAACAAGATTATGGAGCAGGAATGGTTTGCAATGTCGTCATTGAGAAGAAAATGACATCCAAATATTCAGTTTCAATTTTCTGTAATCAACGTGTTTGCATACAGAGATACTGTTGCCTGTATCTCATCACCTATTAAAGCTATATAAACAAAGCTATGGATGAATAGTAATATAGTTCTTGCCTACACACTGAACCACATTATTCAACAATGGATTAAATATTTTAAGCTGCAGTATGTCATACACTCCTGGAAATTGAAATAAGAACACCGTGAATTCATTGTCCCAGGAAGGGGAAACTTTATTGACACATTCCTGGGGTCAGATACATCACATGATCACACTGACAGAACCACAGGCACATAGACACAGGCAACAGAGCATGCACAATGTCGGCACTAGTACAGAGTATATCCACCTTTCGCAGCAATGCAGGCTGCTATTCTCCCATGGAGACGATCGTAGAGATGCTGGATGTAGTCCTGTGGAACGGCTTGCCATGCCATTCCCACCTGGCGCCTCAGTTGGACCAGCGTTCGTGCTGGACGTGCAGAGCGCGTGAGACGACGCTTCATCCACTCCCAAACATGCTCAATGGGGGACAGATCCGGAGATCTTGCTGGCCAGGGTAGTTGACTTACACCTTCTAGAGCACGTTGGGTCGCACGGGATACATGCGGACGTGCATTGTCCTGTTGGAACAGCAAGTTCCCTTGCCGGTCTAGGAATGGTAGAACGATGGGTTCGATGACGGTTTGGATGTACCGTGCACTATTCAGTGTCCCCTCGACGATCACCAGTGGTGTACGGCCAGTGTAGGAGATCGCTCCCCACACCACGATGCCGGGTGTTGGCCCTGTGTGCCTCGGTCGTATGCAGTCCTGATTGTGGCGCTCACCTGCACGGAGCCAAACACGCATACGACCATCATTGGCACCAAGGCAGAAGCGACTCTCATCGCTGAAGACGACACGTCTCCATTCGTCCCTCCATTCACGCCTGTCGCGACACCAATGGAGGCGGGCTGCACGATGATGGGGCGGGAGCGGAAGACTGCCTAACGGTGTGCGGGACCGTAGCCCAGCTTCATGGAGACGGTTGCGAATGGTCCTCGCTGATACCCCAGGAGCAACAGTGTCCCTAATTTGCTGGTAAGTGGCGGTGCGGTCCCCTACGGCACTGCGTAGGATCCTACGGTCTTGGCGTGCATCCGTGAGTCGCTGCGGTCCGGTCCCAGGTCGACGGGCACGTGCACCTTCCGCCGACCACTGGCGACAACATCGATGTACTGTGGAGACCTCACGCCCCACGTGTTGAGCAATTCGGCGGTACGTCCACCCGGCCTCCCGCATGCGTACTATACGCCCTCGCTCTAAGTCCGTCAACTGCACATACGGTTCACGTCCACGCCGTCGCGGGATGCTACCAGTGTTAAAGACTGCGATGGAGCTCCGTATGCCACGGCAAACTGGCTGACACTGACGGCGGCGGTGCACAAATGCTGCGCAGCTAGCGCCATTCGACGGCCAACACCGCGGTTCCTGGTGTGTCCGCTGTGCCGTGCGTGTGATCATTGCTTGTACAGCCCTCTCGCAGTGTCCGGAGCAAGTATGGTGGGTCTGACACACCGGTGTCAATGTGTTCTTTTTTCCATTTCCAGGAGTGAATTATGTTCTTAAATTGTTAGGAGAAAAAATTGACTTTTAAAATACATTTTCTTTAAATAATCAAGACATGAAACTGGTAAATATTACTGGTTTGCTGTTTCAACAAGGTAATAATTCAAAGAATAAAATTTGTTTTTTATCTTTTATTTGGAATAGCTTGACCTGTGACCCCGCCATTGCCGACTACAGGGTTACGCAACGTGGCGGCGCGCCAGCAGCGGACGGGAGCACCTAGTACGGTTAGTGCTCCCGTCCGGGATAACGCGCTGCTGGCAGTGTGAAATATTCTAAGTCCAAGCCACCGCATGATACATAAGCGAGCGACCGCCGCGCAGCGGCTCATTCGCGCTGCTGCTGCCGCACACGCAACTGCATTGAACGCCGCCACGATGCCTTACAGGAGATTACGTCGTCGATCTAAGCAGACAATTTACAAAACAATTGAGAACATCGAATTCTCTACATCTGCTGCAGACAATTATGTGTAATTCAGTATGTAAGAAAAACATCAATATTCACTGCACAATGTATTCCACAGATTTACAATTTTTTCACCTAGAGCTCACAATATACCAATTCTTTGATAAAAGTTTCATTCCTGAATCTATTGACAGTCTTGCATTATTAAATTTCCAAGAACCAGAAAAAACTACAGGCCGTGATGTACAGGTCCCCTTAACAGCTCTTCTTCAGGATACACTAAAACTCAGAAGCAAACACATATGTAGGGAATTCAGTAATAAATAACCATAGAATTTATGAGGTGTGAAACAACTAAGAAAAATAAGTACAAAAAATATGTACTTGAAATTTAAGGCATAAAATGCTCTTATTCTAGTAACTAAAACACGAGGGCTGTGGTTGCTGAAACAAAGATACGAAGTATTAACATAAGAGCTGTATTTGTAATATTTAGATATCAACTTTTAGCAGTTGATTACCTTGTAAAGCAAAGTTCCTATGTAGGAACTACTTGTTTCGTCCCATCGATTTTGTACCTGCCATTTGAAAATTTTCCTGTCTTGACATACATGAACAGGTGTGGAGAAATTATCGTTTCTTTTGAAACTCTCTGCACATCTTTATACAGGTCATCGTAGTGCTTCCAATAGGTTCCATCGGATACATATGCCGTGTAGTGTTTGATGGAGCAATTGTAATGAATGGCACCAACGAGAGTGTACTCTTGATTGTTGACTGCGATTTCTTTCGTGATCGTTTGCAACACACATTTCTTCCATTGATTCGGAGGAAACTGTGGTGTCACCGCCAGACACCACACTTGCTAGGTGGTAGCCTTTAAATCCGCCGCAGTCTGTTAGTATACGTCGGACCCGCGTGTCGTCACTATCAGTGATTGCAGACCGAGCGCCGCCACACGGCAGGTCTAGAGAGACTTCCTAGCACTCGCCCCGGTTATACAGCCGAGTTTGCTAGCGATGGTTCACTGACAAAATACGCTCTCATTTGCCGAGACGATAGTTAGCATAGCCTTCAGCTACGTCATTTGCTACGACCTAGCAAGGCTCCATGACCAGTTACTATTGATGCTGTAAAACATGTACTGTCAAGAGCGATGTTCACCAATTATGGATTAAAGTTAAGTATTCCAGCAGCTACGTCCTTTTTTTGTTTGTCTCATTTCCTTGACCTGTTCCAGACCTCACGCCAGCCTGCGAGAGCTAAAACGCGTGCCTTTCGGCTTCCTCTCATAGTGGGTTGGCTCTCTTGCCAATCCACAACAGAAACTGATCTTCAGTTAGTGGACGAGTTGTTATACGAGGTGCATTCAAGTTCTAAGGCCTCCGATTTTTTTTCTCCGGACTGGAAAGAGATAGAAACACGCGCATTGTTTTAAAATGAGGCCGCGTTCATTGTCAATACGTCCCAGAGATGGCAGCACCGTACGGCACATGGAATTTTATCGCCAGCGGCGAGAATGAGAACTGTTTTAAATACTTAAAATGGCGACGTTTTCCTTACTTGAACAGCGTGCAATCATTCGTTTTCTGAATTTGCGTGGTGTGAAACCAATTGAAATTCATCGACAGTTGAAGGAGACATATGGTGATGGAGTTACAGATGTGTCGAAATTGCGTTCGCGGGTGCGACAGTTTAATGAAGGCAGAACATCGTGTGACAACAAACCGAAACGACCTCGGACTCGCACAAGCCGGTCTGACGACACGATCGAGAAAGTGGAGAGAATTGTTTTGGCGGATCGCCGAATGACTGTCGAACAGATCGCCTCCAGAGTTGGCATTTCTGTGGTTCTATGCACACAATCCTGCACGACGACCTGAAAATGCGAAAAGTGTCATCCAGGTGGGTGCCACGAATGCTGACGGACGACCACACGGCTGCCCGTGTGGCATGTTGCCGAGCAATGTTGGCGCACAACAACAGCACAAATGGGACTTTCTTTTCGTCGGTTGTGACAATGGATGAGACGTGGATGCCATTTTTCAATCCAGAAACAAAGCGCCAGTCAGCTCAATGGAAGCACACAGATTCACCGCCACCAAAAAAGTTTCGGGTAACCGCCAGTGCTGAAAAAATGATGGTGTCCACGCTCTGGGACAGCGAGGGCGTAATCCTTAGCCATTGCGTTCCAAAGGGCACTACGGTAACAGGTGCATCCTACGAAAATGTTTCGAAGAACAAATTCCTTCCTGCACTGCAACAGAAACGTCTGGGAAGGGCTGCGCGTGTGCTGTTTCACCGTGACAACGCACCTGCACATCGAGCTAACGTTACGCAACAGTTTCTTCGTGATAACAACTTTGAAGTGATTCCTCGTGCTCCCTACTCACCTGATCTGGCTCCTAGTGACTTTTGGCTTTTTCCAACAACGAAAGACACTCTCCGTGGCCGCACATTCACCAGCCGTCCTGATATTGCCTCAGCGATTTTCCAGTGGTCAAAACAGACTCCTAAAGAAGCCTTCGACGCTGCCATGGAATCGTGGCGTCAGCGTTGTGAAAAATGTGTACCTCTGCAGGGCAATTACGTCGAGAAGTAACGCCAGTTTCATCGATTTCGGGTGGGTAGTTAATTAGAAAAAAAATCGGAGGCCTTAGAACTTGAATGCACCTCGTACTAGTATCAATCAACAAGTAGCATCCGAATTTCTTTTCTTCGGGTGCTTCTCCTTTACATTTCCTGCATTTTATGATAGTCTTTAGACCTCCATTTGTTGCATCTACAGCCTCTTGCATGAAATTATAACCAAGTCTTAAAAGTACATACGTATCAACGGAAAAATAATGTAGTTTCACACGGTGTGAATTTAGGCGTGTCAGACACGATATCTTTTTGTTGCAAATCGGGACATCTTTTAATATTGTCTCGTGTAATTCCCCAACATTCGACTCTGCATTCAGAGACAATGTTTTTCGAGGGATTACTCGTTTTTTAGGAACGGCATCACATATAAAATATCAAAACTCTGCTTAAAACGCTGGGAATTTATAATTTTTTTGTCCAAAACATCGAAAGCCATATCCAAAAATGGATGGTTCACCATTTGAATCGTACTTTTGAAATCATCACTGAGTGATATTGCTTGCATGAATAAGGTCATCAAAGAATCGAAACCGCACGTTCCCTTCAAGTTGTAGGTAGCAGATTTGAATTTACTTGAGGACCCATTTGGCGAAAGTGGCAAATTAATGTCTGTGAATTTCTTAGTCGAATTCCAGTTTGAGCAATCATCTAGGTAGTTTTTCTTGCTCCTAGTTTGCATTCCCGATGTGACAATGATTCCATTTTGAAGCTTTTTCAGCATTGCACTCTTCTCCATTTTATTGTTACAGGTCTCTCGGTTTTCTGCTGTTTTCGAACCACAGGATGAAATTTGAGCGACATCCCTCGTGAAGTATGATACTCGATAGTCTTTTGTGGAATAAAATATTTCTTTAGAGTCCAAATTCGGCAGTAAATTATTATCTGAATAGTGTTGAAAACATACACTATCACTCTTGACAGAGAGACTGTTGTTCTCCGCGTTCATAACGAGTGAGCTCCAAGTAGGAGAAAATCTGTATTCCAAACTATTAAAAATTTTGTTTAATTCTGTCTCACTGCCGTCTTCGTGTTGGGTCTCACTTCGTAAGGTATTGTTCTGTGTGCTCTCATAATTATCGAGTATATGATTGCTTTTGGGATTTGTTATCTTCAGCTACTTATTTTTTCCTCTCCAGTTTTCTTCTTCGTGATAAGGCAATGATGCTTCAGTTGGTTTGTGCTTCACAGCTTGCTTTGAATCTTGTTTTTCCATTGTAAGTGGCGCTAACAGTTTTGTTTCCTCACACAGCCACATCAAATGTTGAAAAATGAATTTGTCTACTCGTAAAGGCAGCTTGTGATGGCCCATTGTCTTTAATTTTGAAAATTGTCCTTCAGTCGCTGCTGACGAACGAATAGGTAAGGGAATATGGAAAGAAGGATACGTCACAGCTGTCCACAATGGTATATAGTACATCAACTCTTTCAGCATCTCTGCAGCATTAGGAATGTTGTACGGATTCACATCAAAGAGATTGTCACCCTTAGTCTGATTCGCAATGACTTCAGCTTCATTGTAGATACGTTTTGCCCTATCAATCCACGCGTTTGCAGTAGATTCCTTAGAAATCAAAATTGATTCCAAAAGACACGTCATCATTGTTTTCAACATCATCAGTTTTCTTGTCATCATCATTCTTTTCGTCAATATATGAATGACATGGTCCACCTCTGATAATGTTATCAAGGTGGCGCTGATGTTCCATTGATGAATATTCTTGACCACCTTCATGAATAGCAAGATGTTCACTCAATGCATCTACCAAAAGTGAGCGCAAAGCACTTTCAATATCACGAAAATCTGTCATCATGCAAACAAGGGCCAAAACTCGAAGATAAAGTTGTTTGACTTGTGATTTACCTCTCGAGTAGCATTTCCATCTCGAAATCATGACCATAAAACTGTTTAAATCTGTTCTCAAACAGCATTAGTGTAGAATTACTCTTTCATGCAAAAAAATATGACTATAACACCATATAATCTGTTAAGTCCGAGCAATTGGCTATCGCTCTAGGAATGGCAACTAACAAAGCCTTACCAAAATCAGTTACCATGAGTTTTGGTCTGGGAGCTCTAGATCTGACGATTTCCATAAAGAAAAATGACAAGAAAGATGCGTCATGCCTAAAGGATATCATCTAATAAGATGGGCAACTGATTTATGATCTATTGACGATATTTGGATCTTTACTAGTGACGTTTACTTCGCGGATGCACATATATTGATACAGGTATATGTAGTTTGACGTAATTTCCACACAGTCACCCCTGTTTGACCGATCCCCAAATCGTGAAATAACTCCAAATGCAACGCCACCTGTAGCATCTATTGAATCGTATACGCTGCTATTGATTTGATGACAATATTTGTGCAACTGACTTTGATCTTTCAGCCAATATATACAGAAGTATGGGTTCAATCCGATTGCATGAATTTCATCCCGATGGGTTGTATGTTTTGCAATTAGCAGGTATCCAACAGGCTTACTAGTTATACCAAATCGTTTGTCCGTTTCCTCTTCTTTAACCTTTCTCAAGACATCAGCGTTTGGTAAATTTGGAGGAATCATGTCTTAGCAAGACATATTTTTCGCTTCATCATTTCGCCAAGGAGCTGCAGGCAACCTGCTATCAACCAATTTAGCAGCTACCTGTTGTCTTCTCGCGCCACGAAGTTGTCTTCTTTTCAGGTGATTGCTATCATCTGAAAAGTTTGAAAGACTGCAGTTGAGAGTAATATCGTTGTCCTTCTTTCGCTTCTTCAGAGAAATCCCTTCGAAAGTGGCTCGGCATTCTGTACATCTTCCTTTGATCTTCAAGAAGTACTTTGAACTTGAACTTTAACACACTGTCACGTATTTGAAAGAAAAGGGACATGGAATTTTGTGATGTTCATAAATTTTATCAGCCATCAAATTGGTGCATTTCCCTATTTCCAATCTTGAAGGCTTTCCAAGTTTCCTCTTTGTTGGTTTTATGGTAGACCATTTTTCTGCTGACAGTAGTAAGTCAAATTGCTTTGTCATGTCCTTGTTGCACGAAGAACCAAAAATATTCCACGACTCGTCTTTGCTGTCGTTGTCTTTTTCTTCAACGAAAGATTCCAGCCTGAAGGTGTTTCTAACAAAAGTAAGCAGATCATGACAATCTTCTTTAATTGTTGTGTAAATGTGTTTTGAAGACATTTTCGAGCCGACGTCGGCCATGGCATCGGACAGTTTCTGGAAGACCGGATGAGACGGAGTGAGTTGAATGCCTCTATTATCGATTACCTTAAATTCCTCCATGCTGCGAAGTCGTTTTAATTCTGGTAGATTGTACATTTTTATGGATATTACGGTTCATAAATATCACACAATTGCACCGACTGCACAGCAGGCACCGACTGCACAAGAGCTCTGACTCAACGAGCACAATGATTATTCGCATGAGAGTGAGTAGTATTAGGTCATTAGGGGCAGATTAAGGAGCGAAATGCAGCGCTGGCGGGCGCTTTCACACGACGTGGCGCGCGCCACACAAAAAGTGCAGCTGTTGTCATTAGTTTTGATGCTACGGCGAAAAGCTTTGATGCTACCTCTATTGTAACTGCTACGCTGACATCACTTGCCGATTGTTTAAAAGACGCAGTTCACGTGTTCATTGTTTCCAGATGTAGTGCTACGACTTTTGCATTGTTGCTGCACTTGGTTTATTATTTTTTGGTCTTGAGAAGTCTCACGGACGTATCATAGTTTTTATTATCCTTCCATCGGGCGCAGCTGTTCAGATTGATACACGGCGAAATTTTCTGTAAATTACTTTTCAACAATTTGCGGTATTGCCGCCTTCTCTTTAATAGCTTCCCTTCTCTGTATGCTTTTCATTGTTGTGTGATTCTGTAAATTACTTGTCAGTAACTGGCAGCACTGCCGCCTTCTCGTAATATCTTCCTTTCTGTGTATGCCTTTCATTGTTGTATGATTCAGTATTGACGCTAATGCTGTCTTGATGAGATATGAGATATGAGCTTGAGAGAGGGGTAAAATCAATAGATGTTATTGAATTGAAAGCCTTCATCAGTCTCTTGTCTTTAATTGTTGTTAACAAAAGTAACAGATAAAGCCTAGAAGATCTGTGTGGAACTGATGGGGATGGCATTGAAAAATTTCACCTCGCAAATGAACATAAAACGTTACAAATTTATTGTGGAGTGCCTTAGATTTTACAGTTGCTCTAATGGTGATGAAAGGAGACAGTTAGACAATCTAACAGCAATTCGGGAAATATTTACTGTGTTTGTATGCAACTACCAGAAATCGTTTACCCTTGGAGAAAATGTTACAGTAGACGAGAAGCTGGAAGGATTCTGTGGAAGGTGCAGTTTTCGCCAATATGAACCTATCAAAACAAACAAGTATGGATTTAAAATCTATACTTTTGTGGATTCTTAAGTATTTTACCTGTACAATATGAAAATATACGCTGTGTTGCAACCAGAAGGATTTACCAACCTTGCAATAAACATTTTGATGTTGTTCTGTGACTGTGTAAACCTATATATCAGTCAGGTCGAAATGTGAAGCGGACAACTGGTTTACCAGTATTGGAATGATAATAGAGCTGTGAAGGGAGAATTTTTCTTTTATTGGCACGATGAAGAAAAACAAGCTTGAGATTCCTCTACAGTTTGCTATCAGTAAAAGAAGGTCTGCCCACAGTTCCTTTTTTGGCTTCCACGAGACTGAGCTCTGGTTTCCTCCGTACCTCAAAAGGGGATGTATGTCATCCTGGCATCACGTTTGCATGAAGATAATTCGATAGATGCTGACACTCTAGATAAGCGGAAGCCATCCATCGTAAATTTTACAATAGCGTTAAGTGGGGTATTTTCACAGCGGATAAGCTGAATGCTTTGTACAACGCTGCAAGAAATGTGCGCTGTTGGTCAATGGTGTGGTGTCACCGCCAGACACCACACTTGCTAGGTGGTAGCTTAAATCGGCCGCGGTCCATTAGTACATGTCGGACCCGCGTGTCGCCACTGTGTGATCGCAGACCGAGCGCCACCACAAGGCAGGTCCCGAGATACGGAATAGCACTGGCCCCAGTTGTACGACGACTTTGCTAGCGACTACACGGACGAAGCATCGCTCATTAGCCGAGCAGATAGTTAGAATAGCCTTCAGCTAAGTCCATGGCTACGACCTAGCAAGGCGCCATTAGCCTTACATAGTTTGATAGTTATCGTATAAATGTCTCAAGAAGAACAATGTATACAACAAGGATAGATTAAAGTTAAGTATTCCAAAAGCAACGTACTTTTCTTTATATCATTCAATAAGTATCCTGTTTCAGACCATCAAGTCCGCCTGCTTGCTTAATGGCCGCCTCCCTTAAATAATGTGCGTAGTGTTGGCAATCTGTCAGCACTACAAATGGTTATATTTTTGTAATGATCAGTACGATTGGAATCTATGCGCAACTGATTTATTGTGGCAACAGTAAGAATTGTATCAGAAAGAAAGGGTTCCAGAATCAACTATGTTATACGTTGTTGTTTCCTTCGCTATATTGTGCAGAACTATTCAAATTTTGTAAAAAGAACTCTAGAACTATGGCATACGTATGAGGAACTCTGAAAAAAATATACATTTCTGAAAAAAGGGTGCCAACTTTACAGAAAGTGAAAAGATTTTCTCCTTAAATTTAAATTATCTCGTAAGCTGTTAGCTGCACAAAAAAATGTTACTGGGGTTTTCGATAGAAAACAGTGCTCAGAACTGTTGAACTTATTTACATTTTGCGAAAATTGACAAAGAATGTTTTCGATACGAAAATTTTTTCGAGTATTGTTGTTTTCTTCGTTTCATTCTACAGAACTATTGAAATTTTGTGCAAAGAACTCTAGAACTATGGCACATCTAACAAGAACTGTGAAAAATATATTTCTCGAAAAGGGGTGCTAATGTCACACTACTCATCTGAGCGCGCTGTTCAAGGTCAGGAGCGCTTCCCTGCCTCAGCCGCCGCCGGCTCCCACCTGCCATCCCACGTTCACCGCCGGTCACCTCCCCACTGCCATCTGCGTTTGGTTCCTGGCATCAACAGCCAGAGGGCGTACTTTCAGCGCCGTGCAGCCAGCCGCCCAGCTGCCCACGCCGCTGCTACATGAGTACTGCGTACGTACGGCCCTCATCCACCACACCACCGCTGCCACAGTCTCTTCTGTACTGTGAGTGTTGATATGCGATGAGGCCTTGTAGCCATCTATCCAGAGAAAAAGATGAAGATATCTAATACGCTGTTTTACTGAGGTTATTTGTGAGCAGGCACGAGGTCCTGTGGCCATGTGGTAGTAGATAATGACGTACAGGCAGGGGTTCCTGTTTGGGATGTTAAATGGTCTGCTTTTTCTGCCACCCTGGATGTCAGAGCAGAACCGTTAACAATGACTCACTTTACCATGCAGCGAGTTTCCAGTTGAGACAATGTTTCTTCAGTCGTCTAAATTGCGGCCTATTTTCCCAATGAATGCTTACTATAAGCAGAGACCACATGGCGCAAACACGTGGACTGGCACAGCTGTAGCCTTGCGATAAGCCAGTCACGCCCCCCAATGCTACCAGTTCTATTTTCTTTTTCTAGTCCACCGTAAATTAAGTTTAATTTTCATGTGATTTATAAGTCATTTACTGCATATTTTTTGAGTGACAGTATACTGGCAGTATTATAGTAGTATAAGTATTAAGTTGTTGTAAGTAATCGATCATAGTTTTAGGAGAAAGATGGCCCAAGTCCATACCTCTTTGTATTATGTGAAAAGTTTAGATGTTTCTGAAGATTTTGATGTGTTTAAAGGTACCCTCTCCCAACTACTGTACAAGTATTTGTCATTTAATAATATTAAGCTATTTGCATTATTCAGCTTTGTTGCAGAATTTTCGTATTGTACTGTATTCCACTTTAAGATCTCCTTTATTTTCAATGATTTTGCTTTGCTTTTCGAAAGATGCATCAAGTTTACCCTACTAAAGTTTTTCTAAAATGCTAATTTTTACAAGCATACATCGTTGAACGTTTCGTTTTGTTGCCAAACCTAGAATGTGGAGCAACTCCTGGTGGTGTCTATTCTATTTGCCTTTTATTGTTCAATAGATTGTGATTTGGATTTTCATCTAACTTATGGAGCTGATCCTCCTCTCCTTTGCAGATGAGCTAAGTCTACTGTCGTTTTAGAAGCATTTATTTCCCTGTTTTCTTTCAAGCTGCCTAAGATTGAAAAATGATTGCGAGTTTTTAATTCTCATGCCATTGACCAGACTATAACTCTGAGGGGAGTTTGGAAGCAAGCAACCTCCAGCTGATGGAATGCGAAGTGCAAACACATCGCAATAACGAAGTGCGCCGTTATGGAGTGTCTTCCCATGCACAGCCATTTAGTTTGGTAGCACTCTGCATTTCCGAGCCTCCTCCAAAGTATAGTATCACCATACCACATTCCATGCATCTTAAGAACCGACTGCCTGCTCCTTTTCCAAATTCTTCAATGCTTTCATTATTATGTACCCAATACAACACTGTATTCTAGATATGTTGCACTATAGCAACACTTCCATTACGTAAGATTTCCCTTCAGTCGTAATACACGATTTTGTCAGTTAGCGATTCTGGTATGACATAATGCGCCATGTTCGTGCCCAGAGCCGGACTGGCATGTTTAAAGGAAAATGAAGCAAAAAAATGGTTCAAATGGCTCTGAACACTATGGGACTTAACATCTGAGGTCATCAGCCCCCTAGAATGTAGAACTACTTAAACATAACTAACCTAAGGACATCACACACATCCATGCCCGAGGCAGGATTCGAACCTGCGACCGTAGCGGTCGCACGGTTCCTGACTGAAGCGCCTAGAACCGCTCGGCCACACCGGCCGGCCGAAAATGAAGCACCCGAGTTATCTAGGATACTCAATAGAGAAGAGTTGAATGCGCCCCTGAAGTTGACAAGAACTGCGCTACTTTCTCACTGCAGAGCGGTAAGCGAAGTAGATTTTGTGATAGGATGAAACCAAAGAAGTCTTACCCTAGTAAGTGAACAATTGTTGTTCGCACCCCATATGATTTTGGCACGTTTAAGAGTTCATCCACAGGAACACAAGTTACGTTGTTGTTTACTCTACTTTTTACAAAGTAATTTAGTGATGAAATAAAGATGTTACGAATGAGCACGGAAATCGGCACTGCTACCATTTGGTTATAGTGCTCCACTGTGTATTTAGGAAGTGAGAGACACCCGTTTGTTTATTCATGACGTAATACGATTCATGACGAAATAAGATTGAAGCACCCGCACAAATAAGCACTAGACTGTTGATTAGCACCCATAACGTGACGTCATCACCCAAGGCCAGAAATGCGTTATCTTGTTGGAAATATAGTTAGCAAGAGACTTCCACCCAAATGAATAAAAGTTTTACTGTACAATTTTGCAGTAGTTCGCGCCTTTTCTCGTAGCTCACCCTGTTACTTCAGGTATTTTGGGAATTTTATAGTAGTTAACCCCCATGAGATGTATTTGCCTCTGCGGAGATTGAGCGCAGTTCCTCCCTCACCCATGAATTACACTGGGTTACTACCATTGCTCTGACTCTGTTCATTCCAACCTCAACCATTACTTTGTACCTCCCACCTCCAGGGCCGTGTGCCTTACACATTGCTGTTACTGCTCGTAGAGAGTCCAGCTGATTGGGTTATTCTTTCAGTTTTCGCTTTCATAAATTGATTGCCTACCTATCTCTTTCATCGATGCATCACTGACACAACACGACGAGGCTCGCCTTCATGTGCACCCTGACTGGTAGCCAATGCTACTCAGACATACTGCCTCCCCTCCCTCCTCCCGCTATTCCACCACCCTTGCGCATACCTCTCCGCTCTTTCCCCTCCTGCAAGACATGCGTTACGCTGCAGATAATGCCCCCCCCCCCCCCCCCCCTCCGTCGCCCAACTAGAGAGAGGCGCCATTAAAGTATGTCGACACCACACAAGCATATCTCTCCTTCCCCACCGTCAGTCAAAGTTTGTTTACAAACAGTGCGTGTGCTTCTGTCGCGCGGAACCACATTCTAGACGTGAAGCTTTTCGTATTTAGTGAACTGATTATAAACTCACTGCATTCTTTTCTTTATTATGTGAAGTTTCATGAATAGGACGAGGATAATGTTAGCTGTTTTTTCACTAGTGACACACATTTCAATTATCTTTTGTAGAGTTTTGCCTGTGTTTTCTCCATGCCTACAACTTTCTTTTACAAGCTTATTTTATGCGATATGACAGTACCCTGATAATCTCGAAACTGTAAACTCTAAGAAAAGTTGCGGCGACATATAGTTTTCTTGAACTTTGCCATTTTAGAGGAAAAAAAAACGCTGTAACCGATCTTCACTATCAACTGATAGTCAAAAAAGGGTTGTTTTGGTCTTGTCCCTCAGAATTTCTTTGTTGTAATTTCAGTTATAGAGAACAGTTTGTTAATAATTATTGTAAAATTATGACTAAGTGGCACTATTGCGAAAAACATTAAATCCGTGTGTTCCATGTTGAGCACTAACTTATGAGAAATATTGATTATAGCTTCCCATTATGAGACGTATAGTATTTGGTGTGCGAACCAAAAACATTTAGAATAAACGTAGTCACATTTCAATCTTGTTAATTCTTATTTGCCTTTCTTTTAACTAATTAATTAACATGTAAAACTAAGTGACGTACGTGAGCAGTATTATCCCATGAGGTAATTTAAAATGGGTTTTAAATGAATAGGTGTGTCTTATCTTTTGCTTTTCTGAGGTTTTCACGACTGTTGGGCTCTATTGGCCATTTCGAATGATGTATCCATGTTGAGGTAGTGACAGCACATCATATGCTCTGGTTACTTTATGTTACAATTTTTACAGTTGAAACTAATAAGTAATTTTGACCTCGGCGTAATATTTCACTGTTTTCTTCTCTTACTATGTATTCGTATGTATTCCAGTATGCCCTGTTTTGAAGGAAGATTGCTCTATGAAGTGATTTAAGGTACTTTAAAGTGAGCAGGTAGCATTTTGGTATTAGATATTTATGGGTTTTGATGTGTAGCCATTGTTATCCCCTGAATTCATCCATAATTCTAGTATTTTACAAGAGAACTTTGCTACCTTGTATTTTGACATGAGTTAATGTGGTTAAAGATTTTCATGTGATTTATGAAACAGTATCTCTTCAGCTTGCTAACTGCACCCTACATTCTACTGAAATGTGTTAATATTTTGTAGCCCGTGAAACTTTGTGCAACTATTACCCGTAACTAATGTGTGAATGATATAGCACAATATTACATTTGCTATCACTCTTTTTAATGTACTCCACCCACTTTCTACCCAAGTCAGATGCTAATGATTGCATTAAGCTGATTTATTATGTTCTGTACCGAAATACTTTGATTGCCATAGAACTGAGTATTCTGTCATGTTGTTGATGCATTTTATTTTTGGTATTAGTTCCACCGTCTTGCAACGAGATTAATATTTGCCAAATAATACAAACAAAGCCTGTAAATCATTAAAAGATCGGTGCTGATTCAGTTCGGCCACCATCTACTCCCTATGACAACGAGTTTGTACTGCAATAGCAGATTAACGACAGACTTTTTTTTCCTCAACGTAACATAGCGCTGCAGCTACGGTCGCATATCGGTTGTGCTAGGTGTTGATAACTGTAACGTTTGCAAGCAATTTCAGAATACATGGCGAGAAGTGATGTCACGATCACATGAATGGAAGTGGCATAAATACGGTAAAATTACAAAAATTGATCTGAAATACGTATAAATTGAAGAAAATTGCGTCACATGTGGCTAAACTGAGTGAGAATGAGGGAGTTCTTACACGTCTGCTTGGTGCAGGTAGATTCTTGCACATGGAAACGAGTGTGTGAGAGCAAGAGGAATACGAGAAAAAGTTGACTCGATAGCACTGGGAACCAGGGAAGCCGTCATTTTTCGTGGACAGCACTAACACAGTTGGAACAGACTGTTTAACGTAGGTGACCACAAATATAGAGTAACAATGAGCCATGCACGTCTGTGTGTATTTAAGTCGTCTAAGACTCCAGCTGTCTTCCCGTGAAATTTAACTTAATTTATTCCCTGTTATGGAAGTTCACCAGCGGCATGTTCTTCCTTGTGGCTGTTGACGTTCTGGTTACCTGCCCTGGTCGTTGACGTAATGTATTTTCCTCGTTGTGTTGTTGCTATCCAGCGCGGCGTGTAGTTCGTCAGCTGAGTTGTTGTTGGTCATGGGCGCCAATATTCTGCGGGTCGTGTATTAAATTGTTGTGGTCGTTTTGCTGGTTGCGTGGAGCGGAGCTGATTTGGTCGGCTGTCTGTCAGTTGGGTTGCCTCCAGATTAAGAAGTCGTTGGACAGGCTGCCTGTCTCACCTAAATAGGCATTAGTGTTCAAATCCAGGGCGACCCTTGCAAACTTCTGAGTGCCGTTCCTTGTGTGTTATGCAGTAATTTCCCTGTATGGATTTTAGTTATTTGGTTTACGTGTGGCTTTCAGCCCAGTATCAGTATCTCTGAAGTTAATTTTCCTGTCTTGCCCTTAAGGCACTAGATTCTCATATTTTTATGTGAGGCCTTCAGCCGAATTTTACTGGAGAGGTTTTAAGATGAGGCCCTCTGCCTTACAGATTGAAACTTTTTCTAGACCTTAAGCCGTTAAACATACTTTGTTGATTGTGGCCTTCAGCAGAGTATTAATATCTCTTAAATTAATGTCCTTGTCTTGCCCTTAAGGCATGAGATAGTTATTCTTTATTTTATATGAAATGTTTTAAGATACGGCCTTCTGCCCCTTAAAATTGAAGCTCTTCTTCTAGGGCTTAAGCGATTAAATTATTTGTTGGTGAGCGGCCTTCAGCCAAATTTTAATATCTCTTAAATTAATCTTCTTCTGTTGCCCTTGAGGCATAAGATCGTTGTGCTTGCGAATGGGGCCTTCAACCGAATTTGCATGAAATGTTTTAAGATAAGGCCTTCTGCCTTTTGATTGAAACTCCTCTTATTGCTTAATATGCGACCTCCAGCCTAGTTCCAGAAAAACTAAATTGCTAAGGCGTTCAGCCGATTAGATTGAAGATTTAGAAAATATTCTTGAGTGAAACCTCCAGAAGAACCTTGTATTTCAATTTTGCTTAAGCCTTGTGTCTTGGATTTTGAATGTGGCCTTCAGCCGATCTGAAGTTGATCAAAGGAGGTCGATTAAAGTTTTTAGTGTTTCGCATCCTTGTTGTAATATTGTTTGTTTATAAACAAAGTTTGTATGTTGAGTGCAGCTGACAGGAACTAATTTTGGCCCCTTTCCCCAACCTAATCCGCTCTGTCCTGCTAGCCCAGGCATTTCAAATAAATTTATATATGTCAGATCACAAATATTATGTATGTATTTATGTATTTCAGATGCCAAATATCAGCAACCATCGTTTCACTTGTAGGCTTGACACCAGCAGTGAGCTGCTTCAACATTGCGAACACACTCAGACGCTTCGCCATCGTCAACTGTCACCATTTGGTGTAAATTATTTTGCCGTCCGTTTCTCTGATGTGATGTTTCACCGACTTCTGTGCATAGTCCTGGCGCAATTACACACATTCTTTCCGTAGGAAACTGTCCCGTTTGATTCAGAATTATAACATTTGGTTCAACGTACCGACGTTGCAGGTCATCTGATTCTGCTTCTGAACCACTAGATCCGCCATCTGTCCGGTTTTGTGCGGTATCAACCTGAGATACCAATCGCGAAACTGCCTCCGTTCCCTCTGCATTGTTACCTCGTTCGGTTTCGTAACGCGCCTTCGATACACTTTCTTGTACGGTATTTTCTATCCTATCAAGATCTTCAGTTTGCTCTATATGCGATGCTCTACGTCCGTCCGCCATCTCAGACCGTGTAATTAACCTCTCTTTCACGATTTGCGCGTGCTGAGCTCTAGTCAACATGAATTCAGACGAGCTGACACGTCTTCAGAATAACATGGAAAGTCTCTTGTGACATTAACACGTCATTATCAACGCCGTTCACAGTCTATGGATGCTCAGACCAACGTTTCCTACTCTGTGGATGCCACGTTTACAGTAATCCGACCACTACTCAGACACATACAGGGAGCAACCTTGAGCACTGATGACCTCAGCAGTTTGGCCCCTTACGTATTCATACGCATTCGAATATTTTTTTAGTAACCTTGTCACTTTGTTTAAAAAAAAATTATCTGCGAATTCTTAATGCCAATTGGCTTCCACTTTCTGACACTCCACTAGATTCCACATTCGGCAGAGATAAGCAAAAGCGTCCTGTGAGTGCGTTAGCGTCACTAGAAAAAATAGGGTAGCAGTGGAGCCCTATTCTACGATAGAGCACATTGGAGTATAGCTGTACAAAACTGTTTCATTTACTGTACTATTGTCAATGATGCACATAGAGCGTGACACAACAAATCTAGGACAATTG
The DNA here is from genome assembly GCF_021461395.2 of Schistocerca americana. Taxonomy (NCBI): domain Eukaryota; kingdom Metazoa; phylum Arthropoda; class Insecta; order Orthoptera; family Acrididae; genus Schistocerca; species Schistocerca americana. The sequence continues at coordinate 711,978,990 of NC_060123.1, forward strand.
TCAAAATAGCATTTACGTCCTGATTAGCAGAAATAACACTGAACAAAATATCAAATTTTAGTAGAAGGTTCTCTAGAAGTTTTTCTTACATCTAGACAGTGAAGGACTGTCTGAGTTGGTCAATATTACTTCAAATCCTCTGATTTCAGGTTCTAAGTTTGGTACTATATAAGATGACCGTCAAGTCTACGTAGTGTGGTTAGTTTTATGAGAAGATGTGCAAAAGATTACTCAAGGTTGCTTGTGTACACAGTACACACAAGCTGCTGATCCAATATTTTTACGCCTCTGCTTTTAGCTTTAGTTGAGACGTGTTGTCAGCTGTACTGCTGCCCTCGCTCTCTAAAAATCCTATAAAAAGTTACTCAAAGTCTTTACCGATTTTATCAGTGGAAACTGCCCTGTGTTTCTCGTTGGATACGAAAAAAACGCACTCTTTCCTAGTCTGGAAGATATGGTGATATACACGCGCATAGGTGGAACAGCATGTATACTTCAACGCCCTCTGAGTTCTCGCAAGAACAATTAACTATGTGGCTGTTGCGTTTCTCCGTTATCGGAGCTCAACGACTGTTCAGCTATTTCTAGCTGAATATCAGGCAAAGTGAATGCAGTGTTCACACAAAAGTCCGCTTTTGGCGTCGCACAGAGTGTGATGCACCCTGTTCTGTGCTTGACACTGGTTCAGAGGAGAGTCCCCAAAGATTTCGGTATTGTGTCTTTTGTAGCAAACTTCCCTCCACCTGTGTCCTTACGCGCTTCACGTCATGGCTTTTAGACCAATGGGAGCATTCCCTGCCAATCGCAAAGGATGTACCTTCAACTACAGTTCAATTCCTTCTGATTTTATTTCAGTCAAAATGACATTTTGTGCCTGCTTCCAACGCCTAAAAGTAATATTCTTACATCACGGGTGCACCACGGACCTTTCAGGAGGTCAGAAACTGCGATTCTATTTAATAGCGTCTCAGGCCTCATTGTATCCAACTGGAAATTCCCCATCGCAATGTTCTAAAGAATTTCTCTCTCACACGCAGAGCTTGGTCAACACCTGCTCTCTTTGATGGACCGCCTGTTGCGCTCGCCGTCTGCTCGCCATGGGTCACACCCTAAAAAAAACCTTTCTGCGTAAAAGGGCCATGGCCCAGCAACCAGAGTCCATCCCAAACTCAAGCGTCTCTTCCAGCAGATTTTTTTTTTTTCTTCCACCATGTGCTCATTGACATGCAGGATTTGGCTTGTGCGTTAATACTGTGGAATCAAGTGTCATACCTTTTTGCATTAGATGTTGTTGTTGTTGTTGTTGTTGTGGTCTTCAGTCCTGAGACTGGTTTGATGCAGCTCTCGATGCTACCCTATCCTGTGCAAGCTTCTTCATCTCCCAGTACTTACTGCAACCCACATCCTTCTGAATCTGCTTAGTGTATTCATCTCTTGGTCTCCCTCTACGATTTTTACCCTCCACGCTGCCCTCCAATGCTAAATTTGTGATCCCTTCATGCCTCAGAACATGTCCTACCAACCGGTCCCTTCTTCTTGTCGTTCCATAAACTCCTCTTTTCCCCAGTTCTATTCAATACCTCCTCATTAGTTATGTGATCTAACCCTCTAATCTGCAACATTCTTCTGTAGCACCATATTTCGAAAGCTTTTATTCTCTTTTTGTACAAACTATTTATTATCCACATTTCACTTCCATACATGGCTACACTCCATACAACAAATTCCTCTTCTTCAGAAACGCTTTCCTTGCCATTGCCAGCCTACATTTTATACCCTCTCTACTTCGACCATCATCAGTTATTTTGCTCCCCATATAGCAAAACTCCTTTACTACTTTAAGTGTCACATTTCCTAATCTGATTCCCTCAGCATCACCGGATTTAATTCGACTACATTCCATTATCCTCGTTTTTCTTTTGTTGATGTTCATCTTATATCCTCCTTTCAAGACTCTGTCCATTCCGTTCAACTGCTCGTCCAAGTCCTTTGCTGTCTCTGACAGAATTACAATGTCATCGGCAAACCTCAAAGTTTTTATTTTTTCTCCATGGATTTTAATACCTACTCCGAATTTTTCTTTTGTTTCATTCACTGTTTGCTCAATATACAGATTGACTAACACCGGGGAGAGGCTACAACCCTGTCTCACTCCCTTCCCAACCACTGCTTCCCTTTCATGCCCCTCGACTCTTATAACTGCCATTTCGTTTCTGTAAAAATTGTAAATAGTCTTTCGCTCCATATATTTTACCCCTGCCACCTTTAGAATTTGAAAGAGCGTATTCCAGTCAACATTGTCAAATGCTTTCTCTAAGTCTACGAATGCTATAAACAATGGTTTGCCTTTCCTTAATCTTTCTTCTACGATAAGTCGTAGAGTCGGTATTGCCTCAAGTGTTCCAATATTTCTACGGAATCCAAATTGATCTCCCCCGAGGTCGGCTATCAGTTTTTCCATTCGTTTGTAAAGAATTCGCGTTAATATTTTGCAGCTGTGACTTATTAAAGTGGTAGTACTGTAATTTTCACATCTGCCAACACCTGGAATTATTATATTCTTTTTGAAGTCTGAGGGTATTTCGCCTGTCTCATACATCAATTCTTGCTCACCAGATGGTAGAGTTTTGTCAGGACTGGCTCTCTCAAGGCTGACAGTAGTTCTAATGGAATGCTGTCTACTCCCGGGGCCTTGTTTCGACTCAGGTCTTTCAGTGCTCTGTCAAACTTTTCACGCAGTATCGCATCTCCCATCTCATCTTCATCTACATCCTCTTCCATTTCCATAATTTTATCCTCAAGTACATCGCCCTCGTATAGACCTTCTATATACTCCTTCTACCTTTCTGCTTTCCTTTCTTTGCGTAGGACTTGGTTCTCATCTGAACTCTTATATTCATACAAGTGGTTCTCTTTTCTCCAAAGGTCTCCTTAATTTTCCTGTAGGCAGTATCTATCTTACCCCTAGTGATAAGTCTCTACATCCTTACATTTGTCCTCTATTCATCCCTGCTCAGCCATTTTGCAGTTCCTAGTGATCTCATTTTTGAGACGTTTGTATTCCTTTTTGCGTGCTTCATTTACTGCGTTTTTATATTTTCTCCTTTCATCAGTTAAATTCAATATTTCTTCTGTTACCCCAGGATTTCTACTATCCTTCGTCTTTTTACCTATTTGGTCCTCTGCTGCCTTCACTACTTCATCCCTCAGAGCTACTCATTATTCTGCTACTCTATTTCTTTCACGCATTCCTTTCAGTTGTTACCTTATGCTCTCCTGAAACCTTCTACAACCTCTGGCTTAGTCAGTTTATCCAGGTCCTGTCTCCTTAAATTCCCACCGTTTTGCAGTTTCTTCAGTTTTAAACTACAGTTCATAACCAATAGATTGTGGTCAGAATCCACATCTGCCCCTGGAAATGTCTTACAATTTAAAACCTGGTTCCTATATCTCTGTATTACTATTATATAATGTATCTGATACCTTCTATTATCTACACGATTCTTCCATGTGTACAGCCTTCTTTTATGATTCTTGAACTAAGTGTTAGCCATGATTAAGTTATGCTCTGTGCAAAATTCTACCAGACGGCTTCCTCTTTCGTTTCTTACCCCCAATCCATATTCACCTACTATGTTTCTTTCTCTCCCTTTTCCTACTCTCGAATTCCAGTCACCCATGACTATTAAATTTTCGTCTCCCTTCACTACCTGAATAATTTCTTTTATCTCATCATACATTTCATCAATTTCCTCATCTGCATAGCTAGTTGGCATATAAAATTATACTACTGTAGTAGGCGTGGGCTTCGTATCTATCTTGGCCACAATAATGCGTTCACTATGTTGTCTGTAGTAACTTACCCGCACTCCTATTTTCTATTCATTATTAAAACTACTCCTGCATTACACGTGTTTGATTTTGTATTGATAACCCTGTATTCACCTGACCAAAAGTCTTGTTTCTCCTGCCACCGAACTTCACTAATTCCCACTATATCTAACTTTAACCTGTCCATTTCCCTTTTTAAATTTTCTAACGTACCTGTCCGATTAAGGGATCTGACAATCCACGCTCCGATCCGTAGAAGGCCAATTTTCTTTCTCCTGATAACGACGTCCCCGCCCAGAGATCCGAATGGGGGGCTTTTTTACCTCCGGAATATTTTACCCAAGAGGATGCCATCATCATTTAACCATACAGTAAAGCTACATGCCCTCGGGAAAAATTACGGCTGTAGTTTCCCCTTGCTTTCAGCCGTTCGCAGTACCAGCACAGCAAGGCCGTTTTGGTTAGTGTTACAAGGCCAGGTCAGTCAGTCATCCAGACTGTTGCCCTGCAACTACTGAAAAGGCTGCTGCCCTTCTTCATGAAGCACATTTTTGGCCCCTAAACCGATACCCCTACGTTGTGGTTGCACCTACGGTACGGCCATCTGTATCGCTGAGGCACGCAAGCCTCCCTACCAACGTCATGGTCCATGGTTCTTGGGGGGGGGGGGGGGGGGGGGGTTGCATTAGATACAGTACATTATGATAGGCAAATCTGCTCACTATCACTGAAGCATGTCACTTGACATATCAATCTACTCTTTATGATGTATGGAATCTCATGTAAGGTGCGAAATTAACTTTCGTTCAAGCTGCCACCTTACACAAACAAATTTTAGCATTTAAACCAGGAAGGACAACATTCAGTAACCCTTGAAAAGTAGGTAGCAGGAGCATTCTTCAAACCAAATGACATTCTCCGATATCGTTTATGTCCAGAATTGACTACGAATGCAGTCTTATGTCTGTCCCCTGGAAGCACTTCTACTTGGTGGTAACCGCTTCGAAGGTATCGTTGGAAAATACTTATAATTTCCTAGGTTCTAATGTACCTGTAATGTTAGGAGTTGGATATGCATCCGTCGTAGTTCGTGCATGCAAAAACAGATAGTCACAACAAAATCTATATTTTTTGTACATTAACATCTGATATGCACGGAAGCTTCCTCGCCGGCCGGGGTGGCCGAGCGGTTCTAGGCGCTACAGTCTGGAACCGCGCGACCGCTACGGTCGCAGGTTGGAATCCTGCCTCGGGCATGGATGTGTGTGATGTCCTTAGGTTAGTTAGGTTTAAGTAGTTCTAAGTTCTAGGGGACTGATGACTTCAGAAGTTAAGTCCCATAGTGCTGAGAGCCATTTGATCCATTTTTTGAAGACTCGTCCTTTTATATGAATGCATCTCATCCAATATCTCATTGTTCTGCAGTGGCTCAAGCTGACATAATCTTCCCTGTGGAACATCGACATCTATCGATACTCAAACTAACTTACCTGTACTAGGAAGTACTTTGTCATGAGTAACTTTCCTTAAAACTTGTGTACGCAATTCATTTGGTTTCGCCTTAGCTAATGGTGCACCTTGCGATATTGTAACATTTACAGCTGTCGTACCCATTGGAAACAAGTTTTTTCCAACTATGACTATGCGCTGCGTAAGATTAATTTTAGCATGATTCCCAGCCCGCATCTCGTGGTCGTGCGGTAGCGTTCTCGCTTCCCACGCCCGGGTTCCCGGGTTCGATTCCCGGCGGGGTCAGGGATTTTCTCTGCCTCGTGATGGCTGGGTGTTGTGTGCTGTCCTTAGGTTAGTTAGGTTTAAGTAGTTCTAAGTTCTAGGGGACTTATGACCACAGCAGTTGAGTCCCATAGTGCTCAGAGCCATTTTTTTTGAGCATGATTCCTATCCAGGAAGTCAAGTCCCAGAATCATACAATGATTACAAAGGGTGGTGCACTCTTGGTCGTTGTTGCCTCCTGGCCTCGTCACGGACAGACTGTCGGACGCGGCGCCAGTCCTTGCGTCTGCGACCTAGCGAGACGTCGGCCCTCTTGCAGCGATACGGATGCTTAGCCCAGCCTGGTACAGCGTGTATAGCTGCTACCGGCTCAGGGAGTGTACTCGATCCCACTCCGTGACTCTTCTTTCCTGAGCCACCCCATCCGCAGTGTGGTGTAGGCGGCAGGCGTTGAACCCAGTACTCACGGCCCGCTAAGCCCTCCCACACGGATGCGCTTGGGTGTGCTGGACGGTGGTCCGCCAGAAGCCCTGGTCGTCGTCCTCCGCCCCACACTCAGAGTACAGCACCTGGTAGCACACTGCTGCTGGTAGTTCATCAGCTCTTCCACCAGTAGTAAGGGGTTTGTGTGACAGAGTATAAATTTCGTCGTGGAGTTCAGCTCTGCGGCACACCACGGCTGGCAGATGCTGCGCTGGTTGATCTGAGATAAGACTTACTAAAACAGCATGGTCATGGAACGGAATGTCGTCGACACGGTTTCCACAATTCCCATTGACCTGAACTGTTCTCCCCTACTTGGGGCTCAGGTATTTAAAGAGCTCTCCGTAGTTCTGTGATGTGCGGTTTACTAGCGATGACCGCATGTGGCAACGTTATTCTACATCTACATCTACATTTATACTCCGCAAGCCACCCAACGGTGTGTGGCGGAGGGCACTTTACGTGCCACTGTGATTACCTCCCTTTTCTGTTCCAGTCGCGTATGGTTCGCGGGAAGAACGACTGTCTGAAAGCCTCCGTGCGCGCTCGAATCTCTCTAATTTTACATTCGTGATCTCCTGGGGAGGTATAAGTAGGGGAAAGCAATATATTCGATATCTCATCCAGAAACGCACCCTCTCGAAACCTGGCGAGCAAGCTACATCGCGATGCAGAGCGCCTCTCTTGCAGAGTCTGCCACTTGAGTTTGCTAAACATCTCCGTAACGCTATCACGGTTACCAAATAACCCTGTGACGAAAGGCGCCGCTCTTCTTTCGATCTTCTCTATCTCCTCCGTCAACCCAATCTGGTACGGATCCCACACTGATGAGCAACACTCAAATATAGGTCGAACGAGTGTTTCTAAGTCACCTCCTTTGTTGATGGACTACATTTTCTAAGGACTCTCCCAATGAATCTCAACCTGGTAGCCGCCTTACCAACAATTAATTTTGTATGATCATTCCACTTCAAATCGTTCCGCACGCATACTCCCAGATATTTTACAGAAGCAACTGCTACCAGTGTTTGTTCCGCTATCATATAATCATACAATAAAGGATCCTTCTTTCTATGTATTCGCAATACATTACATTTATCTAAGTCAAGGGTCAGTTGCCACTCCCTGCACCAAGTGCCTATCCGCTGCAGATCTTCCTGCATTTCGCTACAATTTTCTAATGCTGCAACTTCTCTGTATACTACAGCATCATCCGCGAAAAGCCGCATGGAACTTCCGACACTATCTACTAGGTCATTTATATATATTGTGAAAAGCAATGGTCCCATAACACTCCCCTGTGGCACCCCAGAGGTTACTTTAACGTCAATAGACGTCTCTCCATTGAGAACAACATGCTGTGTTCTGTTTGCTAAAAACTCTTCAATCCAGCCACACAGCTGGTCTGATATTCCGTAGACTCTTACTTTGTTTATCAGGCGACAGTGCGGAACTGTATCGAACGCCTTCCGGAAGTCAAGGAAAATGGCATCTACCTGGGAGCCTGTATCTAATATTTTCTGGGCCACATGAACAAATAAAGCGAGTTGGGTCTCACACGATCGCCGTTTGCGGAATCCATGTTGATTCCAACAGAGTAGATTCTGGGTTTCCAAAAACGACATTATACTCGACCAAAAAACATGTTCTAAAATTCTACAACAGATCGACGTCAGAGATATAGGTCTATAGTTTTGCGCATCTGCTCGACGACCTTTCTTGAAGACTGGGACTACCTGTGCTCTTTTCCAATCATTTGGAACCTTCCGTTCCTCTAGAGACTTGCGGTACACGGCTGTTAGAAGGGGGGCAAGTTCTTTCGCGTACTCTGTGTAGAATCGAATTGGTACCCCGTCAGGTCCAGTGGACTTTTCTCTGTTCAGTGATTCCAGTTGCTTTTCTATTCCTTGGACACTTATTTCGATGTCAGCCATTTTTTCGTTTGTACGAGGATTTAGAGAAGGAACTGCAGTGCGGCCTTCCTCTGTGAAACAGCTTTGGAAAAAGGTGTTTAGTATTTCAGCTTTACGCGTGTCATCCTGTTTCAATGCCATCATCATACCGGAGTGTCTGGATATGCTGTTTCGAGCAACTTACTGATTTAACGTAAGACCAGAACTTCCTAGGATTTTCTGTCAAGTCGGTACATAGAATTTTACTTTTGAATTCACTGAACGCTTCACGCATAGCCCTCCTTACGCTAACTTTGACATTGTTTAGCTTCTGTATGTCTGAGAGGTTTTGGCGGCGTTTAAACTTGGAGTGAAACTCTCTTTGCTTTCGCAGTAGTTTCCTAACTTTGTTGTTGAACCACGGTGGGTTTTTCCCGTCCCTCACAGTTTTACTCGGCACGTACCTGTCTAAAACGCATTTTACGATTGCCTTGAACTTTTTCCATAAACACTCAACATTGTCAGTGTCGGAACAGAAATTTTCGTTTTGATCTGTTAGGTAGTCTGAAATCTGCCTTCTATTACACTTGCTAAACAGATAAACCTTCCTCCCTTTTTTATATTCCTATTAACTTCCATATCCAGGGATGCTGCAACGGCCTTATGATCACTGATTCCCTGTTCTGCGCTTACAGAGTCGAAAGGTTCGGGTCTGTTTGTTATCAGTAGGTTATAAAGGCACATTTGTATGCCGAGCGTGAGTTTCCTCGGAAACGCGAGATATTAATTAAATAAATAATCAGTGACAAATAAATAAAGCCTATGGCACACAACTGCAGCGCTGTGTCGCTGATAAAACAAAAGCACAATTACGTTACTCGCATGTTTGATTAAGAAAGGAGAGCTCTGGTTGAAGTGGTGCGAGAAGCACGTATTTTAGTTTATTGTCTGGCACACCGCCATATTTCATGTTATAGAAAATTACTGCGAGTTGCAACCATACTAGGCACTCGATTCTGAAAAGAATTTATATTTATAAAAGTAAGTAGGATTATGAACTGTAGGCTTATTCATTGAATATATCTGATTTAACTAACTGTGTAATTTTTTTGTTTAGTAGACAATCACCTCTGTACGACGTTTTGGCATGGCTGGCAAATTATTGTAATATTGAGATTTAGATTATGAGTCCGCACCTACCGCAGCAGTCTTTGGAAACGATTTAATTACGAAGTCCGATTATTTCAGTTTTATTTCACGGTCAACTACGAGTAACATTACCTTTACGAAAAAGCCATTGTCAAGCGTCTGATACCGAATAATTAAAACCTGACGACTCATAGGAGAGACAATCATACAGATAAAATAATTAATATTTTATTTATTTTATTTTATTTATTTTATATTGGCGACTGCGTGTCGGACTTGTTATTTTGTCATTTGTTACATTGTTCTCTTTGTTTCATATGAAAAATCAACTTTCTGGACCTGGACTTGACTATATGAGAAATAACAAAAATCAGAAGATATTTGCCAATTATAAAATTTTTGCGGGAAGACGCAAAGAAGCTTCCAGCAAAATAAGGTAAGACGCAGCATCTTTGCATTAGCAGGCTTGACCAGACGTATAATTCAGTGTATTAGCTTTTCAGTAAAATTCTGTAGTGTTTCTTTTCCGCATAACAGTTTCAGTGATAAATTCCATTCTCAGTATATTTCCTTAAACAATAACGTATGCAACAATACCAATACACGAGTGTACAATATGGCCGACTTCTGTACGATATCATGTAACATGGCCAGCAGCCATTACCAATAATCTCAAATTCAGTTTATATTTTTAAATTAACAGACAGCCATTGTTGCTACGACCGATTCATGCTCAACTGCATTTTATTTTAAAATCAGTGTCAAATATTTTCTTGAAACATATATCACGTGTGGCATGGTAATAACTAGAAAACAATACGCAAAAATGGAACAGCAAAGACGTACTATTCAGACGCAATCCGACTCGGACGAGAGACAAATGTTAGAAAATGACTTTACGACAGCAACCGGTAGTGACGATTCATCAAACATTGACGCGAGTGTTGACGAAAATTTTGACAATAGGCCTTCCGCCACAAAAATTTCAAAGTCTCAATCAGAGCCCATGTTAATGCATGACGTCACGTCTAATGACGCGGCGGGGGCAGAGACCTTGCAAACGGTAAACATTGCCGACATGATACAAATGCTAATGAAACAAAACGCCGAAAACATGGCAACCTTACAGACGCAAAATGAACAGTTAAAGACACAAAATGACGAAATCAAATCTGATCTCATAGCACTCAAGACAGGTAATGACACTTTATGTAAGCGTGTGGAACTTATAGACGCCACACTGACCAAACAGATGACTGAACTCAGTACTAAACTTTCCCAGCTTAATACGAGACAAGAAAAGACTACAACTGACGTAGCACTTTTACAGACACAAGTAAAAAACCTTAATGTCACGTGTGAAGTTCTTACTGAACAAATTCAAACATATTCTTCAGTACATGACAACCTTGAAAAACGAATTACTGACGTACAGAATAAATTTGACAATGTTGAACAACACCTGACTGACATCTTACAATCTGATGCCACAGCTCATTTTCAAAATATTAATAAAGAATTTCATGATTGGGTAGTCAACAAAGACAAACATTTTGATAGATGCTTACGTGAAAATTTGCCAACAATTGTGCACGACTCCGTAGCGCAATACATTACTAATAACAAACAGCTGATCAGTGACGCAGTACAATCCGTCACTGCACCCATGAGACAATTCACCGATCGACCACAGTCTGAATGTAACGAAAATATCAGTCAAAATGCACAGTTCAGGAACCAATATACATTCGAGTATGACACACACATACCGCACACGACAAACACACAAGAACAAAACACACCACGACTACAACACATACCACGATGTGGAAACGCAAACACAAGCTATTATCATGGTAAACCACAGCAACATTATCGTAATTACTCGCCAGCTGGACATAGCAGTAATTACAGTGGGACAAATCCATATCATAATGCAAAGGAAGACGAAAGCTTAATGAAACACAGGCAATTTCAGATTTTTATCCCAGAAAAACGAACCATTCATCCGGTGATTTTTCTCAAATCTTTTAGTAACGCATTTCCACGCACTTGGAGTGACCGGAAAAAGATTTCATATATTGTCGGTTACATCCAAGGCGATGCAGCTGTCTGGGCATACAGTCAAGCTGACGTATGTACCACGTACAGTGAGTTTGAGCGTGCTTTTCTGAACAAATTCTGGTCGCAATCCGTTCAGGAGCGACTCAGAAGACAAATTTTAGAACCTGAAACTTTTAACAGTAAAAATGGTAACTTACGCAGATATTTTGAAAAATACTTGAACATGGGACACTTTTAAGACGAACCAGTCGCAACGCGAGATATACTCCGTGCGTTGAAGGCCAAATTGCCTTTCAACATTAAAGAAAAACTCCTACATATCCCGGATGACGATTCAGATTATTTTTTAACAGCTTTAGATTCGGTTGACATGTTACTTGAAGATCAGCGCTTCGCGCGGCAAAACAGCAGCCACAATGTTTACACTAGTGGTATGCAAAACATGCAGGCTTGCCAACACAATTCTGGCGCTCCCACAGTTGGATACGCGGTACGACAAAAACAGCAAACTCACATGCCGTCTCAGTACGGAAATCAAAATCAACACGCGTATTCCAATACAAACAATAGTTACAACAGTAATAACATTTCATGCGGCAATCCATACAAAAGGCACCGCGGTAATAACTACAACGGTAACAACGGATACAAAGGTAATAACAAAAACACAAACAGAAATAGAAATAATAATAACTACGAGCCAAGACAGCATCAAGGTTGGACTCGTAACGATCAGTACTTTCATTCAAACTCTGCTTTACCACAACAGCCACCAGGTCAAAATTGGAGCATACCTTACGACCGACAGGTAAGTTATAATGCGCAACAGCAACAACAACCGCAAAAGTTTGGAGATCATAATAGGCAATATCCGAATGTGAATATAATAGAAATGACACCTGATGCACAACCTCAATCTGTGTCAGTACCTAGTACAAATGCTAATCCAACAAACTAGAAACAGTCACTACTTTGCCCCAGGTCGTGGCTGAAGAATCCTTGGGGGGCGGCTTCAATGTTAATCAGTTATTTGACACCACACTTGAACAACAGAATAATGATATGCCGAGTAATTCTAAACAAAAACTACCTGTTTTATTTATAAGATACAACCACAATAACAATATATCAGATGAACTTTTACAAGACATTACACAATGTCGTTTAAACACAAATGAAATTGTTTTAGCATCCACTACTGGTGTAGTAGGTGGGATTCCAACTACTATTATCCTAAATACAGGTGCAGCTGTGAGCGTTTTATCTTTTAATTTTTATAAAAAGATGTGTGAATTGGAACCTGTGCCTGAGTTTCCTGCCCAAAACTGTAAAATAACTACTGCACTAGGTAATAAGTCATGTAGGGTTACGAAGCAAGTTTTTGTAAACGTTAAAATAGGTAATGGAACCGTACAATGGCCATTCCTGGTTGTACAAAACCTTGTGACTGATTGCATATTAGGAATAGATATTATGAGCGAGAAGGACTGCATTATAGACTTCTCCAAAGGTAAATGTATTTTAAATGATAAAAGCAGGGTAATTATTATTGATTTGGACAGGAGAACTCTAAAGCATGACAAACACTGTACAGGGTACAAGGTTCAGTTAGTACTTGACAAAGACATTCAAGACATGCAAACACGCTCATCTGACGCAGAGCTAATGGACTTGAAAACATTGCTTGATCATAAGATAAGTGAAGCTACAGCTCTCAGTGTACATGAACGTATAAAACTACAGGAAGTGTTATCCAAATATTTACAAGTTTTTACCAAACGATTAGGTGTTATCAACACGTATGTGTACAAGATTGAAGTTAAGCCTCACAAGATCTTCTACCATAAGACATATAACGTACCGTTATCTCAACGACCTGCTGTGTGGCAAGAATTAAAACAAATGTTAGACTGGAAGGTCACTGAACCATCCATCTCACCTTACTGTAGTCCTCTACTTGTTGTCAAAAAATCAAATGGAAGCATTAGGTTAGTGTTAGACGCACGAGCTATTAATGAAATAATTTTACCGGTTCACACAAAACCTGAAAATTTAGAAGAGCAATTACAGAAATTTCTAGATGCAAAATATTTTTCCACAATACATCTCGCTAATTCGTTTTGGCAGGTGGGTATCACTCCTGATTCTCGGAAATATACTGTATTTATGTTCGGGGGGCGAACCTATCAGTTTTGTGTTCTACCCTTCGGACTGAATGTCAGCTCTGGGGTATTCATTACAGCCCTGGATACCGTGCTTGGCGACGATTTAGTTGAGACAGTCACACACTATGTAGATGATATACTGATAGCTACACAATCTTGGAATGAACACGTTGACATACTTCAAGGAATTTTAGAAAAATTTGCACAAGCTGGAGTCACAGCCAATCTTAGAAAATCAAAGTTTGGTTGCAGTGAGATAAAGTATTTAGGACATATCATTAATTCACAGGGCATACGTCCGGATCCCAGAAAATTAGATGCTATCAGAAACTTTCCTAGCCCTCGAACTAAAATGCAGTTAAAATCATTCCTTGCGCTATGTTCATTTTTCAGACGTTTTTTTGCCACAACCAGTTTTGAACAGTAAACATCTGCTAAATCTACTCAGAAAGAATCAAGTTTGGATCTGGTCGGAACAGTGCCAGAATGACTTTAATACAATTAAACATGCTTTAGTGAATGCTAACATATTGAGCCATCCAGATTTCAATTTAGATTTTTGTATGACTTGTGACGGTTCACGTACTGGCTTGGGCTGTTGCTTATTTCAAGTTGTAAAGAATAAAGAGGAAGAACAGATAAGAATTATTGGGTTTGCGAGTCGCACTCTAACTGAATGTGAGCGTACATACTCCACTACTGAGTTAGAAACACTTTCCATAGTATGGGCATTCAAGATATTCAATTATTATTTATTTGGAAAACATACAGTAATTTACACCGATCACCAGGCCCTGAGATTTTTGTTAACTTGTAAACTTGTACATCCTAGACTATCACGATGGGCAGTTACACTTCAGAACTACTCTTTTGAAATTAAGTACATAAGAGGTAAGGACAACACCATTGCAGACACTTTGTCTAGACTTCCACAAGGTATGAATGATACCAACAGTGACTTAGAAAATATAAATGACTACAGGATTCTCTTAATGCAAGACAAGCAGTATCACCAATATTATATTGATATGTGCAGAAACATGGCTGAATTACAAAAATCTGATCCTCACTGGTATAAAATAATAGCATTACTGGTAGAAAAACACAATCATCCTTTGACTAAGTATTACAAGTTACACAATGATGTGCTATTTTACCGCCGACATCCAAATGCTACTAACTGGTGTGTATGCATTCCCAAAGAGTCTGAACGTAATTTAATTTGGCACACACACTTAGTATGGGGTCATTATGGGACAAAAAAGTGTTTAGCGAAGCTCAGTACATACTGTTATTTTAGCAATATGAGAAGAAAAATTTACAGGGAACTGAAAACATGTGTCATATGTCAAAAATCAAAACCTCAGAATTTATCCACAAAAACAGATTTACATTCTATTTTACCTAGTAAACCCCTGGAAATTCTGTGTACTGACATCAGTGGACCGCATCCAGCAAGCTCTGGAGGCGTCAAATATATCTTAGCTTTGTACGATATATTTTCTAAACATGTTAAACTTTATGCTTTAAAATCCGCCACTGCAAGTGCTATAATACGAAGATTCTCAAGTGATTACCTGACGCACGTGGGAAAACCTAAAGCAATTCTATCAGATAATGCAGCATACTATTCTGGGTACAAATGGAGAAATTTCTTGAAGGACAATAACATTAAAAGTATATTTATTTCGAGGTTTAGTCCACAATGTAACGCGACCGAGAGACTTTTCCGAGAATTAAACCGTTTCATGAGGACCTATATTTCATCAAAACATACTAATTGGGTGTCCTACCTAAGTCTTTTCGAAGACGTACACAATAACTTAAATATTTACGATACAAATTACACACCTAACGAGATCATGTTCAATTGCAAACAGAACGATCAGTGGATAGAACCATTACATAAGTTGTCAGACAAGGAAATCACACCTGAACAGAAAATAAAAGAAGTATTGACTACGCTGACACATCACGCACAGATACGAAACAAACATCACAGAAACATAATAAAAAGAAAACAAAAATTCGAGGTAGGAATGCTTGTACTACTTCGTACTCATCATAAATCTGTTGCACTCAAACGACGCAACGCTAAGTGGCGTCTGCTATATGAAGGACCTTATATAATTGTTAACATACCGCACCCTGGTGCGTATCTGTTACAACATCGTAGAACTAACAAAATTATTGGGCTATACGCACACCGAGATCTTAGAGCATTTCATGCTGAATAATGTCAAAGACATACCCATCAAAATATTGCTAAGCAACTCGAAAAACTCTGTTGCTACAACACAGATAATAAGTAGTATAGAAATTTTCATTTCAGCGTTCCAGAGTCGCAGTTGAAGACAGAAGAACTTTTCTTTCAACGCCGCGGCTCCACCGAGGAGACTGAATATTAAAGTAAAATTTATGATTACGTAGCAGTGAATGATATATTAATTTTTCACGGAACATTTGTTATTGTAGGTACCACTGACTTGGTATGACACCTGACGAACCGACAGACGTCATCTGTGAAGCGATCTTTTACTTTGAGAAATAGATTAGACGCACATCTCTCAACACGAAAAGCATCTACCAGTAGTCAAGGCCACACAGACACTCTACACACACGCAAAAAAAAAAAAAAAAAAAAAAAAAACGCGAGGAATCGAACATTTTCTCTCTCTTACTATTTTGAATATTTATTGAGTAGCGAAAACGCCTGGTCTTGCCTACTGATGTAATGAATGTTGTGTCTAACCTATCTTAATTTCAGATGACATCACAAAAAAACATCGATAATATCCCAGCAAAACCGCTAAAGAGGATGTAAATATCTGCAATTCATGTAATCAAATGTGACACAATGTAATAACCTATAGCTATGTAATGATGATGTAAACATGTTTATGTGCCACTGTATTATGTTTATGCTAAGAAAATATGTGACGTGTGTATGTATAATTACTTATTTTTTTAACTGATGTATCATGTAAAGATTTGAACAAAACGAGTGCCAAAAAGACATTGCATAGTGAACCTCTGTTCACGGACATTAACGAACATTACTAACTCTGCAACTACGCAGAAACCTATGTGAAGGAAACGGTTAATGCCATTCATTATGCATCGTACCTATGTAAACGCGATGAACGATTTCCTCGATTAATAACTACGAACATTTAGGTGAGCTATATTCAGCAAAAAACTGAAAATGTGAAGTGAATAATTCGTGCATCGTCTAGTGACATTACTACAGTACCCAACTTCAAGATGTTAACTGGATTAAATGGACACAAAGTGCCTGTCCAGAAAACAACACGACGGGTGGAAGAATTTTGGTTGGAACTTCAGGGAATGAAATGTTCTCGAAATGTGACGGACACTCTTACCTGGACTGTCCAAGGATCGACGCCAGCTATGTGCCGTCCGAGGTTCTGCAACCAAGCTTCCACGGAATGTAAAAAAACGAACTGCACGTGGACCAATTACTCGACAGGTTACGTCTGATCTGTAATAAGCAATGCTTTTACTTACAACGAACTGCATCACAACGACTATAATGGAAATGGGAAATGGACACGCTTATGTATTAATCACGTTGTTATACAACGATGTTACTGTGATCAAAAAACTTTACCACGACGATACTAACCTGTAAAAAAAAAAATTATTGTGCAGCAGATGAGTATGAACTGTAATAACGACACGATGTGTATAGGTCAACGCACCTGAAACATACGGACATTTTCCTTTGAAGTATTTCAAAACAATACTATGTAACTAAGAACATTCAACAATCTAAGTTGCATTGTGTTATAACGAATATTGTAAATTTAAAACTAAGTTACCTGTCATAGAATGTAGTCTTCATATGTAATCTTGGTTGAATATTTTCTTTGTGCAACGACTGAGAAACGCGCGCACACGAACAATATGAACTGCAATACTGTGCCGCGTGATCTAACTGTACGACATAACGGCAGTCACACAGACGCTTCTGCGCATGCGCGCACTCTATCTGCCAACATAAGAACTTTTACGGCGCACCCGCGTCATTCAAAGGTGTATATAATGTGTATAATGTGTATAATGTAGGTCATGTAAATAGTTGTAGATAACTTAGATTTTCTTGTGCCTTTAGGTGAATTGCTCGCCTGCAGGTGTGTCCTTTCGCCTCGCAATTCAGGGGGCAATATAAAGGCACATTTGCATGCCGAGCGTGAGTTTCCTCGGAAACGCGAGATATTAATTAAATAAATAATCAGTGACAAATAAATAAAGCCTATGGCACACAACTGCAGCGCTGTGTCGCTGATAAAACAAAAGCACAATTACGTTACTCGCATGTTTGATTAAGAAAGGAGAGCTCTGGTTGAAGTGGTGCGAGAAGCACGTATTTTAGTTTATTGTCTGGCACACCGCCATATTTCATGTTATAGAAAATTACTGCGAGTTGCAACCATACTAGGCACTCGATTCTGAAAAGAATTTATATTTATAAAAGTAAGTAGGATTATGAACTGTAGGCTTATTCATTGAATATATCTGATTTAACTAACTGTGTAATTTTTTTGTTTAGTAGACAATCACCTCTGTACGACGTTTTGGCATGGCTGGCAAATTATTGTAATATTGAGATTTAGATTATGAGTCCGCACCTACCGCAGCAGTCTTTGGAAACGATTTAATTACGAAGTCCGATTATTTCAGTTTTATTTCACGGTCAACTACGAGTAACATTACCTTTACGAAAAAGCCATTGTCAAGCGTCTGATATCGAATAATTAAAACCTGACGACTCATAGGAGAGACAATCATACAGATAAAATAATTAATATTTTATTTATTTTATTTTATTTATTTTATAAGGTCCAAGATGTTATCTCCACGAGTCTGCTCTCTGTTTAATTGCTCGAGGTAATTTTCGGATAGTGCACTCAGTATAATGTCACTCGATGCTCTGTCCCTACCACCCGTCCTAAACATCCGAGTGTCCCAGTCTATATCTGGAAAATTGAAATCTCCACCTAAGACTATAACATGCTGAGAAAATTTACGTGAAATGTATTCCAAATTTTCTCTCAGTTGTTGTGCCGCTAATGCTGCTGAGTCGGGAGGTCGGTAAAAGGAGCCAATTATTAACCTAGTTCGGTTGTTTAGTGTAACCTCCACCCATAATAATTCACAGGAACTATCCACTTCTACTTCACTACAGGATAAACTACTACTAACAGCGACAAACACGCCACCACCGGTCGCATGCAATCTATCCTTTCTAAACACCGTCTGTGCCTTTGTAAAAATTTCGGCAGAATTTATCTCTGGCTCTGCCACCCTTGCTTTAATTCGCTCTTGGCAGATAGTTAAATTGGACTATGAGTGTGTTTCCTAGCCGTGTCTATTGCTTCTTGCGCGCGAACGAGCGTGCGTATTATTTTGCTTAGTCGCTGTCCTTTACTGTTTTCCCACTGCGTGTGCTCTCTCTCTCTCACTCGGCTTTTGAAGAGTCGCAGAGGGTGCTGCCCGTCTGTCTTCCATCACCATGCGCCCTAATCCTCCACTAATCGTGGCGTACCTTACGTCAAGGTGGTTAAACTCTTTAAAAATTTTATAACTTGAAACCCGTATTACTCTCTGCCTTGACGGTACCATACTAAATACCTTTGAAAGCAAACACAACTACACTCCTGGAAATTGAAATAAGAACACCGTGAATTCATCGTCCCAGGAAGGGGAAACTTTATTGACACAATCCTGGGGTCAGATACATCACATGATCACACTGACAGAACCACAGGCACATAGACACAGGCAACAGAGCATGCACAATGTCGGCACTAGTACAGTGTATATCCACCTTTCGCAGCAATGCAGGCTGCTATTCTCCCATGGAGACGATCGTAGAGATGCTGGATGTAGTCCTGTGGAACGGCTTGCCATGCCATTTCCACCTGGCGCCTCAGTTGGACCAGCGTTCGTGCTGGACGTGCAGACCGCGTGAGACGACGCTTCATCCACTCCCAAACATGCTCAATGGGGGACAGATCCGGAGATCTTGCTGGCCAGGGTAGTTGACTTACACCTTCTAGAGCACGTTGGGTGGCACGGGATACATGCGGACGTGCATTGTCCTGTTGGAACAGCAAGTTCCCTTGCCGGTCTAGGAATGGTAGAACGATGGGTTCGATGACGGTTTGGATGTACCGTGCACTATTCAGTGTCCCCTCGACGATCACCAGTGGTGTACGGCCAGTGTAGGAGATCGCTCCCCACACCATGATGCCGGGTGTTGGCCCTGTGTGCCTCGGTCGTATGCAGTCCTGATTGTGGCGCTCACCTGCACGGCGCCAAACACGCATACGACCATCATTGGCACCAAGGCAGAAGCGACTCTCATCGCTGAAGACGACACGTCTCCATTCGTCCCTCCATTCACGCCTGTCGCGACACCACTGGAGGCGGGCTGCACGATGTTGGGGCGTGAGCGGAAGACGGCCTAACGGTGTGCGGGACCGTAGCCCAGCTTCATGGAGGCGGTTGCGAATGGTCCTCGCCGATACCCCAGGAGCAACAGTGTCCCTAATTTGCTGGGAAGTGGCGGTGCGGTCCCCTACGGCACTGCGTAGGATCCTACGGTCTTGGCGTGCATCCGTGCGTCGCTGCGGTCCGGTCCCAGGTCGACGGGCACGTGCACCTTCCGCCGACCACTGGCGACAACATCGATGTACTGTGGAGACCTCACGCCCCACGTGTTGAGCAATTCGGCGGTACGTCCACCCGGCCTCCCGCATGCCCACTATACGCCCTCGCTCAAAGTCCGTCAACTGCACATACGGTTCACGTCCACGCTGTCGCGGCATGCTACCAGTGTTAAAGACTGCGATGGAGCTCCGTATGCCACGGCAAACTGGCTGACACTGACGGCGGCGGTGCACAAATGCTGCGCAGCTAGCGCCATTCGACGGCCAACACCGCGGTTCCTGGTGTGTCCGCTGTGTCGTGCGTGTGATCATTGCTTGTACAGCCCTCTCGCAGTGTCCGGAGCAAGTATGGTGGGTCTGACACACCGGTGTCAATGTGTTCTTTTTTCCATTTCCAGGAGTGTATTATACTAGTTTGCCACTTGCTTAGCAGCTATAGCGCCCTATAGCAACCGGGACGAATTTCTTAGGATCTACATCCGGCGAATTTGGTCGTCGGGACACCAATGTGAGTTCACTATAATACTCCTCAAACATCTGTAACACGGTTCTGGCACCGAGGCACGGACAGTTATAGTGCTGAAAGAAGACATCGCCGTCGGGGAAGACATCAACCAAGAAGGCATGCAGGTGATTCGCAACTGTCAGAGTGTATTCGATTACTACCACAGGTTCCATGTAAGCACAGGAGAATATCTCCCATAGAATAACTGCGCTCCCACGAGACTGACGCGCTGCACGTTTCGAGCCACCATTCACCTCGATGACGGTGTCTGTGGAGACGACCATCGACCTAGTGTGGCAAAAATGTGTTTCACCCGAAGAGCCGACACGTTTCCATTGATCGACGGTTGAATCCAGATGATCCCGAGCCCATTGCAATCGTAATGGACTATGTCGCTGGGTTAACATGTAAACACATAGGGTTGTCTGCAGCAGAGCTCCAGCTACGATGAACAGTGTGCTCCGAAACACTTGTTCGTGCACCAACATTATGCTATTCCGGGAGAGATGTCACACATCACCATCTATCCTAGTTGACAGAGCAGACAATCCTCCGAATCCCACGTTCTGTGAAGAGTCATGGACGTCCAATCATTTAGGGCCTAGTGGTAGTTTCACTGTCATTCTATCTCTGTCCGTAAATGTTCACGCCATGTTCACGAGAGTAGCACAACCTTCGACCAGATTCACCATTTTCGAGATACTCGTGCAAAGGCTCTGCGTAATATAATCTACCTTTTGTGAAAGTGGCTTATATCAATGTAATTCCCCATTTGCTGCCCATATGTTCTCCATGGTGATCCCCCGTCAGTGTCTACTCCGCTTACAAACTTCTGTTCCCGCATCATGTGCACGCAACTCCACCTGGCGGAATCCAACGTTGCAGTGGACAGTAATCGTAACGTCTTAGCTGACCAGTGCAATTGCATGGAGTAATTTGGGGTAATGGGATTGATCGTTCGTTTTGTTCGGCATTAATGGCTAAAAGGAGGCTTCACTGATGCCAGTTCAGAGAACAAGGAAAGACGTGGAAGCCAGTATCTCGTCCATGCCTAGGTAGGATTCGGTCGCCGCTTTCACGC
Organism: Schistocerca americana; assembly: GCF_021461395.2. Taxonomy (NCBI): domain Eukaryota; kingdom Metazoa; phylum Arthropoda; class Insecta; order Orthoptera; family Acrididae; genus Schistocerca; species Schistocerca americana. The sequence goes on from NC_060123.1 coordinate 712,000,589, forward strand.
AGAGGAAATTATGGTGGCAGGCCTAGCCTCTGCCACAGTGGGCCCTCAGGCACAGGCAGGTGAGATCTCATAGCACACCATACGTGCAGTGTGTTTCCGTAAAAGCGTGCAAAAATGTGATAGGACATACAGAATGTTCCTCTAAAGAATTTGATGTGAGGAATGTGGGGTCGGTGAAACCAGCTTAAGGAGATTTGGAAGTAAACTTGTCTACCCCTTTGTCTAGCATTACCGTTTGTCAGCTCATTTACAACTAACATGCGTACAAGCTTACACGTAATGCACTGTTTTTTTTACATGTACATTGTTTATTTCCTGCAAGGCAACAAGGAGAACGAGCCTGATTAGTAGGTATACATGATGCAGGTATTGTTTACTTTACTTGTCCATAATGAGGCTCTATTGTATCGTATTTACGTTGTCCCATGACAGAACGTGCTATGAATCAACGACAGACCATTCATTACTCGGTGCTGTTTAGAGACGTAGAGTACGAAACGATGGAACAGTACCGATACAGTTTCACAGAGCTCATGGTATACACCTTGCGTAAGGGGAAGTTCATTGGAAAGAAGAAACGAGGGACCTGTCAACATGAGAACCGCTCACACAGCTGATTTTGGAGAAGTGTTGATGGAATGTGTTTGCAGCGGACCCCACTACAAGTACTCGCCATATTGCACGTGAAATGGGCGCTGCACATACTAGCGTGTGGCGAGTACTCCACAAACAACGATTACACTCATATCAACCACAACGAGCCCATGCAATGCTTGTGACTGACTTTGCACCAAGAGTCACATTGTGTCAGTTGTTGCTACAACAATGGACTGATGGCCCAGATTTCCTCGAGATTGTGCTGCTTACTGACGAGACCTCATTTGACACGATGGTATTTAGAACAGCAGGAATAGCCGTGTGTGGGATGGGGGAAACCCTGAGCTGTAGTAGGGTTACACCATCAACTATGTTTTGCTGCTAATATATGGGCGGCATTCTAGGCGACAATCTCATTGGGCCATATCTTCTGCCTGGCTGTCTAAAGGCGCACCAGCGCTTGTGATTCGTGTGGAGAGCTCTACCTGAGTTGTTGGTGAACTTATACTTGGATGTTCGAAAGAGGATGTGGGTACAGCATGACGGTGCACTTTAGTATGGATCTCTGCAGCCATCTCAGTGCTTTATTTCCTGGTCGCTGGATTGGGAGGTCCTATTCCATGGCCTGCGAGGTCACTTGACCTGAATCCTACTGATTATTTCCTATGAGGTTATCTAAAGTCACTTGTGTGAGATGGAATTAGTTGATAGAATTGTAGCTGCCTGTGATGTGATTCGAAACACACCAGGAATATTTGTCAGGGAGCGTCAGAATCTTACTCGCCGATGTCATGCTTACATTGAGGTTGATGGCTGTGAGTTTCAGCACATTATGTAACGTACGGAACAAATTGTACGTTCATTCTGTCAGTGATGGGATTTGCGATTAGCTGTAGCTAATGTAAATAAAAGAAGTACAGAGTAATGTGATTTTATTCGCGTTGTCTCCAAACGTACCTCAGATTGTTCAGTGAAGCATCCTTTACGTCCTGTTAAATTTTTGCACGCTCTTAAGGAAACAACCTGTATAGTACATTGTCCTAGGGACTTGGGACAGAATTTTTTACGGCTTTTTAGCCGAGTCGCGATGGAGCGGCACGCTGATAACATTGTTCTTTGGCAACGAGAGTGCATACCTCAGGCTCAGCAGGTGTCGACCTAGTATTTCCTATCGACTTTCCTGTAAGTTACGAACCTGTTAAGCTCACGAAAGTATTTCGCCTCGGCGGCTACAATGGGCTTGCACAGCAGACGCCGGACACAAAACTGCCACTTACGCTGAGAAACAGCGTCTTGACCAGGACGCCGCCAGTGACGTCAGGAACCGTACCGGCGAGCGCGTGTTCATTGTTAAGAAATGTGACCGTCTTCTGAAGGAAGGCTGTACTGTACACAGAGGTTGATGTGATAGGCGCATTAAACTGCTGCCATTTTAATGGTAATTTTGGCTATTCGAGCTTACTCCACAGGGAGGGGTTTTCGGAAATTATGGTATGTTGTTGGAGAAGAGGGACTGGGGCTGTCGCTGTGAAGGAGGACAGAATACGGGATTACAGGCTGTGGTCATGAAGGAACATAGGCCGGCCGGTGTGGCCGAGCGGTTCTAGGCGCTACAGTCTGAAACCGGGCGACCGCTACGGTCGCCGGTTCGAATCCTGCCCCGGGCATGGATGTGTGTGATGTCCGTAGGTTAGTTAGGTCTAAATAGTTCTACGGGACTGATGACCTCAGAGGTTTAGTCCCATAGTCCTCAGAGCCATTTGAACCAAGGACCATAGAGTAGGAGATTTCAGGCCTTGGTCACGAGGCAAGTCTGACTGAACATTCAGGTTTCTCTTTCGAGAGACAGACGTGGATCCTGACAACGGAAAGAGACGGAGGTCCGCCGTTTGATTCGATGGAGCAAAGATCTGGTCATTGGCTTGCAGACTACTACAGGTGTATGGCAACCATTTCGCGTCCCCGGCGCATTAAACACCTTTAAGCTGCATTTTCACTGTCCGCAGTATGCTCTTTCAAACTGCAGCAGTTACTGTCCGAATTAGGCATATTGTGGTAGCTTGCAGTTCTGAAGCTCAGAATCACTGTTGAAGGAAGTGGTTACAGTCTGACCGCCTTATCCATAATTAAAGTCCGAGTTAAAGCTAATTTTCCACCCTCTCCCCAACTTTCACAGCTGTATATCGGTAATAATTCATTTTATTCAGCAGGATCTTGAATGTAATTAATATTGTTAGTGTCAGTCCACATAGCTAGTCATTCATGTTTTTAGTAATAACTATAGCATTATTTTATATATTACGTTTTATTCCGGCAGACAGTTTTTCTTTGTTTATTTATTAAATTAAGTCACCTGCATATAAATAATAAGAGTTATCTTGGAATAAAATGCACTGTCTCAACTTTAGTTTCACTGTCCAGGGCCAAAGTCTGACATCTGCATATAGACTCTCTATTGCGTGTAATTTCACTGTCTTGTAATGGAGTGGTTGTTCAATGTTGTTAAATATTTCGAAGCAGAAAGTCATTGCAAGTACCCACATACCTGCCTACCAGAGGGACACTTTGTAATGTTACAAGCAGTGTATGCACTAGGTCGAGGTAACTGCTATGTACCATGACAGGTGGGTGCCAAGGCGCCAATACAGCAGAATGACATCATAGAGATGGAAGTAACAAGCCATATGTCGGACATGACAACGACTATTGAGGGTACCGACATTTCAGAATACGTCCACCATTGCTACCGAAAGCAAAGTTACGACGCGTTTCAGTTGCAGCCAAAGTGGCCAGAAAGCTGACCTGTCCTGAAAAGCAGGCCAAGTGAAGCCGTCGTCACCCCACAATGCCAATCTACAGGAGACAGACAGTTCCTATGTAGATATTACTATTACCCAGGGGCTAGTACTGAGATAAAGCCACTCCTGGTGCACTTTTGATATCCAAAAGAAATGCTAATTAATTAGCTTGATCAATTAAACCACCCCTCTCTGTATCCTTCCCCTTAACCTGTTATACTGCTAAGTGGTTTATGGTCCCCTGGGAGTTGATTTCTGAGCCCCTTGGGGTAATCTGCTCGTCTGAGAAACCCTCCACAGCCTCCCCCTCCTCCTCCCTCAACCTTCTGGGAAAAGGGACACTTTTCTGTCCCCACCTCCCCAGTTCAGTTCTCAGCCTCTTTTCCCTGTCCTGGGAAATCCCCCAGCCCTCTCCCCTCCCACCTCCTTTAGAGGAAGTATATCAGGACATGATATCCAAATCAATGTCAATAATAATATTTTTTGTTTACTCCATGTGCAAGAGACATAGAGGGGCTATATGCAGTGGTTATTGCTACGGTCTATTTGCGAGCGAATACGAAAGGAAATTACTTGTAGTGGTACAGGGTACACTCGGCCACGCACCTTGCGATGAATGTGAAGTAGGCCTGTAGGTGTAGATATATTATTAAGATGTCACTCCACCCACTTGTAGGCACACAGAACTCACGGAAGAATGTTGTCTACATCTTCATCAATGCAAGGCATCGTCAGGTGAGTGGCTGTGCCTACCCTGTACCACAACTAGTCATTTTCATTCCTGTTCCACTCGAAAAATAGAGCGAGGGAAAAACGACTGTCCGTATGCCTCCATACGAGCTCTAATTTGTCGTGTATTACCTTTGTCGTTCTTACGCGCAGTGTATTCGCGGCAGTAGAATCGTTGGCAGTTAGCTTCAGATGACGGGTCCCTAAATTTTCTGAATAGCGTTTCTCGAAGAGAAAATCGCCTTCCCTCCTTGGATTCCTATTTGAGCTCCTGATGCAACTCCGTAACACTTACAGTCTTTCGAACCTACTGGTAACAAATCTGGCAGCCCGCCTCTGAATTGCTTCGATGTCCTCCTTCAATCCAACACTCGAGCAGTACTCAAGAACAGGTCTCACCACCGTCCTATATGCAGTCTCCTTTGTAGGTGAACCACTTCTCCTTTACAGGTGAACCACTCTTCCTAAATTTCTCCCAATAAACCGAAGTGGACCATTCCCCTTCCCTGCCACAGTTCTCGCATGCACGTTCCGACTCATATCGCTTTGCAAAATTGTTCCTAAGTTGTCGAGATAACAAAAGACGAGACTTCTGCTACTGATTGTCTCTCCCTTAAAACCTCCAGATTAGCCTCTAACTTTATGTTATGTATGTGAGAGGTAGTAATATGGGTGCCCACAAAACTTAGAAGAAACGGTAGAGAGTTTACCTCTCAACACCACTTTCGTCAGAGTATCGCTTACTTTCCATATTCAAATGAATCTCCCAGCCTTCGATATGTCATTGAATCCAACTGATTTCGAAAAGTAAGAAATTTTCTTCGTCAAGTCATAACCCTCTGCTAATGCTCTCGAAATCCCATCACGTTCCGATAACATTGTTCATAAGTTAGAAGGCTGTCTAGTCCTCCATCCGTCATCGACTACGTAGAGAACTATCGCAACCAGCAGATATCATTTAGTTATAGTAGGAAAATCACAGCCACACGGAGTATAAGTGAACTGCACAGAGAAATTTTGAAGCATAACACTTACAATTCATTCATATTAAATGACTGTCTGTAAATGTCCCCTTTACATGTCCTAATTTCCTTTATCGTATTCCTGATATTACCACACTAGAAATATGATAGTGTAATGCTGTCAGAGCCTTCGTTGATGGAACAGCATTTAGTGAGAAGTACATCACCTTTTGTGGTGTGCGTACTGTAAGACCTTCGGTACACACACCATCAGATTATTTGACTTGTCGCTCTAACGAAGTAGGCGAGTCTCAACAATATGTCTCGTGGTCTTATCGTGGCGTGTTTATCTTCTGCCTTTAGGTCAGACGATAGAAATGCCACTTGCACGCTTAGAGTAGCAGATTAACGGTGATCAACTTTAAACAGAACTTGATTAATTTTCACACACATTTATTAAAATAATAACAATCATAAACCTTACTTAACTTGATTCTGGATGTTATTTACAATTGACAATCTGAAGTTCCTTTGGTCTTGGTACGTTAATCTTATTCTCACATATCTCTGATACTTGACAAAGTGTCTATTCATTTATCTTCATGGCTATGTACAGGAATATGATAATCTTATTAGGCGCAGATTGAAACTTGACTACAAACTAATGCAGACTGACTAATCGGAGGTCTGTACACCCATTATAATACCTCGAGCGTTCAGGTATCACTCCGCGAGTGTGATCCGCGAGGAGAAAAGGTTCTACGATAGCAGCAATCTCATTGGCTGCGTTACATATTAATAAGCGGATCGGCGGAAGCAGAATTTGGTCCGTCTCTAAAACAGCGCCATCTCGTAGTGCGAAGACGGACGAACGCTGCGCCTGCGCTGTTGTGCTTAGCGGGGCGCGCTCTAGTGGGAAAGTTGTGTACGCGCTGACGATGCAGAACTATGTACACAACACTAACGCTATCATAGAGCTTCCGATACACTATTCCACTGAATCATTTACATCGGTGCAACAGCCCCACACCTTCACGTATAATTCAGAGTGATTTGCGGCTCCCCCCGTCGGACGTTCGAGTTCTCCCTCGGGCATGAGTGTGTGTGTCGTCCTTAGCGTAAGTTAGTTTAAGTTAGGTTAAGTAGTGTGTAAGCTTAGGGACCGATGACCTCAGCAGTTTGGTCCCATAAGCCCCTACCACAAATTTCCCAAATTTTGAGAGTGATTGCTAGAGTATACGGAGATTTGGGACTTTGTCACAGAATTGGTGCTGTTTTTTTCGCCACTTTCCGTTTGATAGTGAACTGACTATGATACCGTATGCCGTCTAGAGCAGAGTATATCCACATCATTAGTACGCATACGTTCAATGCTATTATTTACTTGGAAGCAAAGCCAGTACTTACACGCTCATCCAACTATCGTACATCGAGAGCCAGTTAACTTAGAAATACAAGTCAGACCAAACCATTGTCATTGTTTCCTCCAGAAACAGCAGTCATGTTAGTGTCTCTTACCCTTCGATCCGATCTGCAGTGCAGTACTCTCTAGATGACATGCCGGTGGGATTTGCGATCACTCGCAACCTAGACCATCACATCGTAGTGGGCAGATCACAAATGTCTTAAAAATCAGTGTGGATAAATATAAGCCTGACATGTTCTTCTGTTTTAGGTTACCGACTATGGAGTTTAGAGGTTTGGATTGCTTATCTTAAGATTCCAGCAAATGAATATAGAAACTTCGGGTCGCTTCTAATGGTTACTGCTAGGTCTTCTACGATAATGAGGTAGTTTTCTCTGCACCCAGGAGTGTCATGGCACATTGACCACAGCTCAGCCACTATTGTCGGTACTGCTTATGGTGACACTTTGTACTCACTTTGACATCGTAAACTGTGCCGCCATGAGCACCTTTTTTTTTTCGTCATCAGTCTACTGACTGGTTTGATGCGGCCCGCCACGAATTCCTTTCCTGTGCTATCCTCTTCATCTCAGAGTAGCACTTGCAACCTACGTCCTCAATTATTTGCTTGACGTATTTCAATCTCTCTCTTGCTAAAGTTTTTGCCCTCTACAGCTCCCTCTAGTACCATGGAAGTCATTCCCTCTTAGCAGATGTCCTATCATCCTGTCCCTTCTCCTTATCAGTGTTTTCCACATATTCCTTTCCTCTCCGATTCTGCGTAGGACCTCCTCATTCTTTACCTTATCAGTCCACCTAATTTTCAACATTCGTCTATAGCACCACATCTCAAATGGTTCGATTCTCTTCTGTTCCAGTTTTCCCACAGTCCATGTTTCACTACCATACGATGCTGTACTCCAGACGTACATCCTCAGAAATTTCTTCCTCAAATTAAGGCCGGTATTTGATATTAGTAGACTTCTCATGGCCAGAAATGCCTTTTTTGCCATAGCGAGTCTGCTTTTACTGCCTAGGTAGCAGAATTCCTTAACTTCATTGACTTCGTGACCATCAATCCTGATGTTAAGTTTCTCGCTGTTCTCATTTCTACTACTTCTCATTACCTTCGTCTTTCTCCGATTTACTCTCAAACCATACTGTGTACTCATTAGACTGTTCATTTCGTTCAGCAGATCATTTAATTCTTCTTCACTTTCACTCAGGATAGCAATGTCATCAGCGAATCGTATCATTGACATCCTTTCACCTAGTATTTTAATTCCACTCCTGAACCTTTCTTTTATTTCCTTCATTGCTTCCTCGATGTACAGATTGAAGAGTAGGGGCGAATGGCTACAGCCTTGTCTTACACCCTTCTTAATACGAGCACTTCGTTCTTGATCGTCCACTCTTATTATTCCCTCTTGGTTGTTGTACATATTGCATATGACCCGTCTCTCCCTATAGCTTACCCATACTTTTTTCAGAATCTCGAACAGCTTGCACCATTTTATATTGTCGAACGCTTTTTCCAGGTCGACAAATCCTATGAAAGTGTCTTGATTTTTCTTTAGCCTTGCTTCCATTATTAGCCGTAACGTCAGAATTGCCTCTCTCGTCCCTTTACTTTTCCTAAAGTCAAACTGATCGTCACCTAGCGCATTCTCAATTTTCTTCTCCATTCTTATGTATATTATTCTTGCAAGCAGCTTCGATGCATGAGAAGTTAAGCTGATTGTGCAATAATTCTCGCACTTGTCAGCACTTGCCGACTTCGGAATTGTGTGGATGAAGCTTTTCCGAAAGTCAGATGGTATATCGCCAGGCTCATATATTCTACACACCAACGTGAATAGTCGTTTTGTTGCCACTTCCCCCAATGATTTTAGAAATTCTGATGGAATGTTATCTATCCCTTCTGCCTTATTTGACCGTAAGTCCTCCAAAGCTCATTTAAATTCCGATTCTAATACTGGTTCCCCTATCTCTTCTAAATCGACTCCTGTTTCTTCTTCTATCACATCAGGCAAATCTTCACACTCACAGTTAGGTTTAAGTAGTTCTAAGTTCTAGGGGACTGATGACCTAAGATGTTAAGTCCCATAGTGCTCAGAGACATTTTATCCATGCATCTGTTGTGGTTTGGGGTTCCAATCTCGCTGACTGTATCGTTTTTATCCCTTCTGTGAAAGAGCTACAAGCAGTCAGATCAAACATCGATAAGGAAATTGCAAGAAAATACTTTTGGCTCAAAGTGCAATGGTGAAAAACTTACAATGCTGCACAACAGGTAACTCCCCTTCCCGCTGATGACAATCAAATTTTGGGTTTCTAGGAATACATAACTTTATTTGTGAAATGCTACATTTGCATACCTCTTGAGTTGAAATGGTACAGTACCGCCCGACATTGAAAATAGGTACAACATACTTCATTATTTTTGTCAGAACAACACATTTTTCTTTTGTAAAATAACTCAATTTCAATTAATACAGCGAAGCCGGGTACCAGTGTGGGAAAGAATGGCAATTTATTTATTTAATTGATCACATGTGCACTCCCACAAAATACATCCCTACATCCAGTTTGGTGAGATCTGTGAAATGAATGAATGTATGGTCGTCTGCTAACTGCAGATAGTGAATGTGAATATATTATCATGTTTGAGACGATCCTTTGGCCACCTTTGGTGGGACCAAAGAGATGAAATTCACCTGAGCTTTGAGCGCCTGAAATGTGGCTGACCAATACGGTAGCAAGGCGCTCCGCCACTTCAGCAGAGGTGCGAGAGGACCTGGAGAACGGCCATGTTTCAGCACTCTGCCGCTAGATCTTGTGCTGTTAAGACCTGTTTTAGTTGTGCTCCGTAAAGACAAAAGACATGGTATGCATGTGGAATATTTAAGAGTAGTTTGAAATAATAATTTCTCTATTTCAGTAACATTTGTGGGGAGAATTAAATGTCAGGCAGGTAATATTAATGAGATTGTAGTAATCTTCAGAAGTGACCAATGGTCACAATGAAACCACGTGTAGCAATAAGTTGAAATACTTCTGTGTGCTTAAGTTAAGCTGAATTACTAGCGTGTGTACAATAAGTTGAAATATTTAAGAAATAGCGTGTGTACCATAAGTTGAAATATTTAAGGAATGGCGTGCGCAGGACTTCAAATTAGAGACCAATACTTCCACGTGGTGAGTACTGTGTGAGTCTCAATCTGTGTATGAGACAAAGGATAAAGAAAAGTACTCGTCCACGGTATCAGTTGAGGACTCGCGTGTGTGATGAATATGTTCTTAATATTACTTTGCGTGATATGATTCCCTGTGACACCAGATTCAAACTCTGAGAGAGAAGCAGGGTGAGTCGGCTGTCTATCCAGCAACGCCACTTGGCTTGCATTGCACAGTAAGACGTGCATATACACTCCTGGAAATGGAAAAAAGAACACATTGACACCAGTGTGTCAGACCCACCATACTTGCTCCGGACACTGCGAGAGGGCTGTACAAGCAATGATCACACGCACGGCACAGCGGACACACCAGGAACCGCGGTGTTGGCCGTCGAATGGCACTAGCTGCGCAGCATTTGTGCACCGCCGCCGTCAGTGTCAGCCAGTTTGCCGTGGCATACGGAGCTCCATCGCAGTCTTTAACACTGGTAGCATGCCGCGACAGCGTGGACGTGAACCGTATGTGCAGTTGACGGACTTTGAGCGAGGGCATATAGTGGGCATGCGGGAGTCCGGGTGGACATACCGCCGAATTGCTCAACACGTGGGGCGTGAGGTCTCCACAGTACATCGATGTTGTCGCCAGTGGTCGGCGGAAGGTGCACGTGCCCGTCGACCTGGGACCGGACCGCAGCGATGCACGGATGCACGCCAAGACCGTAGGATCCTATGCAGTGCCGTAGGGGACCGCACCGCCACTTCCCAGCAAATTAGGGACACTGTTGCTCCTGGGGTATCGGCGAGGATCATTCGCAACCGTCTCCATGAAGCTGGGCTACGGTCCCGCACACCATTAGGCCGTCTTCCGCTCACGCCCCAACATCGTGCAGCCCGCCTCCAGTGGTGTCGCGACAGGCGTGAATGGAGGGACGAATGGAGACGTGTCGTCTTCAGTGATGAGAGTCGCTTCTGCCTTGGTGCCAATGATGGTCGTATGCGTGTTTGGCGCCGTGCAGGTGAGCGCCACAATCAGGACTGCATACGACCGAGGCACACAGGGCCAACACCCGGCATCATGGTGTGGGGAGCGATCTCCTACACTGGCCGTACACCACTGGTGATCGTCGAGGGGACACTGAATAGTGCACGGTACATCCAAACCGTCATCGAACCCATCGTTCTACCATTCCTAGACCGGCAAGGGAACTTGTTGTTCCAACAGGACAATGCACGTCCGCATGTATCCCGTGCCACCCAACATGCTCTAGAAGGTGTAAGTCAACTACCCTCGCCAGCAAGATCTCCGGATCTGTCCCCCATTGAGCATGTTTGGGACTGGATGAAGCGTCCAGCACGTCCACCACGAACGCTGGTCCAACTGAGGCGCCAGGTGGAAATGGCATGGCAAGCCGTTCCACAGGACTACATCCAGCATCTCTACGGTCGTCTCCATGGGAGAATAGCAGCCTGCATTGCTGCGAAAGGTGGATATACACTGTACTAGTGCCGACATTGTGCATGCTCTGTTGCCTGTGTCTATGTGCCTGTGGTTCTGTCAGTGTGATCATGTGATGTATCTGACCCCAGGTATGCGTCAATAAAGTTTCCCCTTCCTGGGACAATGAATTCACGGTGTTCTTATTTCAATTTCCAGGAGTGTATCTCCAGAGTTCATAGTAGGAAAGTAGAATTACAAAGTGGGGCAGTGTCGTGTGAAACTGGGATAAATATTAATTGAAGTGGGAAAGCTAAAAGTGGTAATGTTGTGACTATTCCCTGTGTAGTATTTCATATTGTAGTGTGGTGTATGTCATGTAATTTGGGTATGTGTGGTTTGCGTGGGAGAGTAGCGAGGTAGTTTCAAAAGATTAGTGGGTTATGCGTGTTCCTTTTGTACTGCTCGGTCTGGAGGAAAGTTTCGTGATGATGATTGTGAGAGTCGAAGTGTGAGAAATAATAAAAGATCCACCATCCTATCCAGAAAGTGCGCTGTAGCGTTAAATAGTTACGAGACCATAAGGTAGATCACCAATGTTAAGCCATGCCCACTGGGCGGAATTTCTCATGTATTATTGTTGTAGGTTATAGAATTTGTGTGTTTAGGTTATAGAATTTATCGGAATAAATAAGATAGTGAAAAGAAAAAGATTGGTGGACTTTTCCTTCGAATTGTATGTTGTCATGATGTCCCGAAATTATAATGTGTGCGCCATTCATATTCAGTGCGATGGCCACGTGTTGATAAAAGCCGTTAAATAAAAGACATAAAGAAAATGTGGTATTTCCAGTGCGTAGTGAACAGTCTGAGTTCTGTAAGTGACTGATAGTCAGATGTGCGTTTCCGTTGCGTATTATTCATACAGGAGGTTAATTTGTGACTTAATTGTGAGTACGAGAGTTCATGTTACTCGATAAATAAGAATAAATCCACTCGCTTGGCAGACCACTCATCTTGCAGGCCTGACTGCTTGATGCCACAGTATGAGTAAGGCATGTGGGTGCCTCTCATAATTCCGACCCTGCCAGGATAGTTTTGCCAGGATATTCTGCCAGGATATTTTGCTGTTAGGGTTTGCTGTTAAGATTTTTTTTTATTTATTTTTTGATGGAGTATATTGTGATAGCGCTAAGAAGTAAAATTTTTTCTGTTTGCAATTTCTTTCTGGATTGGTGAGGATCTTCTATTTTTTTATGTAATTAATTGCTATATCGTCCAAGGCTGGAAGATCGTGGTATAATTTTTTTTGCATAATGTCCGTAGTAACTAGGTTGCAGTCGAAAAGTGTAGTCATCATGGAGAATAGCTATTCTTGGGTGATCGTAGCAGTGCAGCAGGAAGTAGGTGTCGACCATGGGCTAATGAGCCGGAACGGCAAACACTCGGAAGGGGCTGAATGGTTCAGTGGACCGCTGCTAGGTGATCCTTTGAGCGGCGGGCTTTTTTCACAATCGGGGGCTTTTCCCGACGACGCGGGCGAGCCGGGACTAGGTCAGGTATGCAGTGAAAGTGCAGCTACCCTTAGCGAAGCTACGGTTTCTCAGGCAAACGAGGTGAGCGCACCGAAAGTAGCAAATGACAATGTGCTACTGCAGTTTTTACAGAAGACGGATAAAAATAATAAGGAAAGATTAGAAGCGATGAGTAGAGATAATAAGGAGAGAGATAGGGAGAATAATGAGATTTGAAGCAAATAAGGAAAGATTGGAAGCGATGGATAGGGAGACTAAGGAAAGATTGGAAGCAAATAAGGAAAGATTGGAAGTGATGGATAGGGAGAATATGGAAAGATTGGAAGCAAATAAGGAAAGATTGGAAGCGATGGATAGAGATAATAAGGAGAGAGATAGGGAGACTAAGGAAAGATTGGAAGCAAATAAGGAAAGACTGGAAGCAATGGATAAGGGAAATAAAGAGTCAATGAGGAAGCTACACACAGTTATCGATGAGCGTCTGTCCGCAGTTAATAATCGGTTAGATGAGGGGGAGAAGAATCTGGATGCGTTGAAGCAAGTATGTGATGCCGTGAAAGAAAAAGCCAATAATTTGGAGGTACGAATAAGTGCAAAAGAGAGCGATATTACAGAACGTAGGGACGTGTTGCCGGATGAGCGAATCAAAGAGATAGTGGAGGACTTACTTGCAGATAAACAAGGGGCATTAGACAGCGTGGAAGCTCAATTCCCCCGGCAGGAAGTGGCGCTAAATAAACATAGGGATGAAGTTGCAGAGGTAGAGGTCAGAATGAATACGATTAGCGCAGATGTAGAAAAGATCAGTATGAGAGGCGAAACAGGCTCTGACAGTACGCAGCGAGAGGTTTATGCCGACCAGTAGGAGATACAATCACTATTACAGTTTAAAGAGGCACAATTTCAAACAAATAGGAAACATAGGGAAGAACTTGCACAGTTGCAATTAGCGTGCAGAAGTGAAGGTGAAACACCACCAGGTAGACTGCAGAGGGAGAGTGAGATAAATTCAAAAAACGAAAATAGGCAGAAAGAGGAAGACGAACTCAGAGAGTTAGAAGAACGGTTGTGTCGGATAAAACAGGTGGCAAACCCAACTGGGTATAGTCCAAGGTCGGAAAACATAAAATGCGGAAGAAGAATGTAGGAGGCACTTCGTGTCGGTACAAACGTACACTTGTTTTCCGGATCCTGATAATTGCCAACATCCATGCCAGTGGCTGTCTCAATTTCAAGATTCATTACCTTCATCGTGGGGACCGCTCCTCAAAATGAAGTTTGTGTGTAACCATTTGAGGGACGAGGCTAGAGCGAAAAGGCAGGAAGTTATTAAAGACTGTAGTAGCTACAAGATATTTTGTGACAAGTTTTTAAATGAATTCTGGTCGAAAAGTAAGCAGGACCAGGTTAAGCAAAGCATATTGATGATGCCAAATTGTAAAGAAGGTGGCATAAGAGATCCAGTGTCGTGCTATCAGGAAATGCTGAGACGAAATAGGTATTTGGATGTGCCATACGAAACTGGGGAGCTCATTAAGATCGGAATAACGAAGTTGCCAGTGAGATTGCGCAGAGATATAGTGATAGCAGGCAGAGGCTTAGACGATTCCGCGTCATTTCAGCACTTGTTACAGGAACTGGGTAATGAGAGCAACATTCTGAACGGCGACACGACTCATAGGTCAGACAGAGTTGAGGATAGGAACGGCAGAAACTATCAGAATGACAGGAGAGCATGGAATCAGAGGAATGACGGAAATGGAAGATGGCGAGGAAATAGGGGGCAGAATTCATGGGGATATCGACCAGCAAACCGGGAAAATAGAATACGGGACAGAGATGGAAGAAGAAGGGAAAATGATAATGATGGGCGAAGAGAGGATAGGCAGTCATTGGGTTCACGACAGGACAATCACTGTCACAATGACGGAGGGACCAGAAGGTGACTACATGATAGACTGGTACAAACCAGGACTATTAATGATGTAAATATTAGGTATATCGATTACGGAAAACTAAGGGAGAATCTGTAAGAGGACGTAGGAGATGTGGGGAGTGAAGTCCACCCAATAATTAGCGTAGTAATAAATAATATAATCGTACCTTGTGTCATCGACGCAGGCAGTGTAATGAGTGTTTTGAGGGAAGATGTGTTTAAGTGTTGTAGAGCCCGCATCTCGTGGTCGTGCGGTAGCGTTCTCGCTTCCCACGCCCGGGTTCGATTTCCGGCGGGGTCAGGGATTTTCTCTGCCTCGTGATGGCTGGATGTTGTGTGCTGTCTTTAGGTTAGTTAGGTTTAAGTAGTTCTAAGTTCTAGGGGACTTATGACCACAGCATTTGAGTCCCATAGGGCTCAGTGCCATTTGAACCATTTTGTTGTAGTCTTACAAAACCATGGCCAACTTTGCCATTGCAAAGGACAACAGTGAGAGGGGCAATTACAGGAAAGGGAATTGAGGTGAAGTTACAAGCGCAGGTAGAATTTGTGTGCCAGGCGAAGAGGTTTAGTGCAGTGTTCATGATTGTGTCATCTCTAACTGTTGAAGGGATATTAGGCGTTAATTTTTTGAACCAATATAAAGCAGTCGTTAACGTGAGAAATGGTTCGATGGAGTTGAAAGGAGATTCGGAGGAAATTACATTAAGATTCGACGATTGCTTATATGCTAAAGATAACGCACACTTAGCATTATGTCTGGCGGTAAAGTCCGATAGAGAGGCACAGAATACGGGGTTCGAACAAGAGAAGAAGGAAATTCATAAATGTTTGGAGGAGGAGATCAGGGAGAAAATCTGGCATTTACGAGGGACCACGGTCTACGGGGAATTGCAGAAAATTTTATACGAGAATAGAAAGGTATTTAAACATGCTGCGGGTACAATAAGAAATTTTGTGTATAGATTCAAGGTCAAGCCTCATAAACGGTTTAGGGCCCAAGTGTATCCGATACCTGTTGTGTACAAAGAAAGAGTGGAAGCTGAGATCGAAAGCATGCTACAACAAGGGATTATCGAACCAGCATCCAGTCCGTACAACAGCCCTTTAGTTTGTGTTGAAAAAAAGGATGGGTCAATTAGGTTAGTTTTGGACGCAAGAAGAATTAATAAGATAATAGAGCCAGAGACAGATCGGCCGCTGACACTTGACGAATTGCTACAAAAGTTCCACGGGATCAGAGTTCTCAGCTCAATTGATTTGAGAATGAGTTTCTGGCAGGTGGAGTTAGATAGGGGGTGTAGAAAATACACTGCTTTCTTGTGCTACGGGAAATCGTATCAATTCCGGAAACTACCATTTGGGTTAAATGTATCATCCGCGGCATTTATCAGAGCGCTAAATACTGTCATTCCTAATGAAATAAAAGATAAGGTAACACAGTACGTGGATGATGTCCTGATAGCCGAAAGAAACTGGGAAGACCACAATAGAACGTTAAGCATGTTGCTCGGTGCACTGGAGAGACATGGGGTAACCGTGAATTTGGAAAAGCCAGAATTTGGACGAAAAGAAATCGAGTTTCTAGGTCATATTGTGACACCAGAGGGAATAAGACCAAATCCAGACAAACTCGAAGCAATCAGAGATCTTCCGGTGCCAAGAACAAAACGTCAGCTACGGGGTTATTTAGGATTAATCAATTTTTACAGGAGGTTCATTAAGATTGGGGGTGCAGCGACACCCAGATTATGTCAGCTGATTGGAAAGAAAACGGTATGGAATTGGGACCCTGTCGCGCAGAAAGAATATGAGGCGTTAAAGAAGGCACTGCTATCGGCACCTCTTCTCGGGCATCCAGACCTAGGGAAAGAGTTTTGTATGGCCACGGACAGTTCCCGTAGTGGACTTGGGGTAACATTGTTCCAAGAGCAAGAGCAAGGAGGAGAAGTAATACAACAACCTATTGCGTTTGCAAGCCGAGTGCTTAGCAAAGCTGAGAGAAATTACACGGTAACTGAGCTTGAAGCTTTGGCAATAGTATGGGGTTTTAGTAAGTTTAGATACTATTTGTATGGGAGGCATACTAAAATCTATAGTGACCACAAGTCACTACAGTTTCTGATGTCGGCCAAACTTAACCATAAACGACTCGCTAGGTGGGCACTCTATTTACAGGAGTTTCAGTTTTCGATCATGTATATTACTGGGCCACAGAATATAGTTGCACATGCGGTGTCAAGGAACCCAGTAGGTCATGGTCAATGCTTTGATGAGGAGGTAAACGAGAACAGATATGACATATTGTATATGCAGGGCGTGCCGTTCGCGAAATACGTAGGGGCGGTACTCACAAATATCGCGAAAGAGTAGGATAAAGACGCGTCATGGAGAATGGTGAAGGACAGAGTTAGAGCGAACTTAGATGCCAATATAGCGCGCTTTTATACAATTCAGAACGGGGTCCTTTTCTACCGTAGATATCCGAACACACAGGACTGGGTGTTGTGTATACCAAATGAAATAGTCAACAAGTTGATCTGGTACACGCACCTAAGTTACGGGCATTACGGGGCAAGGAAATGCTGTAAGAAGTTAAGGGAATCAGTTTATTTCATTAGTATGGAGAGGAGGATCAAGAACGTGCTTTGTAGTTGCAAATTGTGCCAGAAGGCAAAACCGTTAACTATCTCATGCAAAGCACCGCTTTTTCGGATAGTGCGAGGTAGATTGAGGGAATTCGGAGCAACAGATTTGTTTGGCCCACTACCTAAGTCAGTGCAGGGATATAGATATGTTTTAGTAGCAGTGGAATTGGTGTCAAAGTATGTGACTTTTACCGCATTGAAACGTGCGACGGGAAGGACAGTGGCAGCAGCGATCGTTAAAAAGGTTTTGCGAGAAGTAGGAACTGTAGAAAAGTTCATAGCTGACAATGGACCACAATATTGATCCAGACAATGGCTAACCACACTGAAGAGAAGAAGGATAAAACCGGTGTTCATATCCCGATACCATGCTGCAAGTAACCCCAGTGAAAGAGTGGTAAAAGAACTGGGAAAATTGTGTAAGATCTATTGCCATAGGCAACGCAGAAGTTGGAGTATTTTTCTCAAAGATTTTCAGGACATCCTCAATGAGCTACCACATGGAGCAACTGGTTTATCACCAATTACGGTACTAAAGAATGAACCACCACCAGATCGAGTCAGGGAGCTGGTAGATTTTCCGCGATCAGGAAAGCAGAGGCACACGGAAATTGTCAAGGTTGCGATAGAGCGTATTAAGAAAGCAGCTAAGGATAGGCAGGAGAAGCAGAAAGGAAAGATCCGTAAGATCGAATTGGCAGTAGGAGACAAGGTTCTAATTAAAACTCATCGATTATCAAAGAAGCACAGATTCCTAACTAGCAAATTCTTTACAGTGTATAGTGGACCATTCAGAGTGAGGCGGATTGTCCATGAAAATGCTGTACTGATTGAGACGATCAAGGAAAAACAATCTCGTGGGCTTCATCACATTTCTAACATCAAATTATGGAAAAGTTAAGGATAGATCGAAAGTAGGCTATTTATGGTAGATAGTGTATTTATTTTTGGTGTGTAACGTTGTGCAGGGTCAAATCGAACATAACAATTTTCAGGCGGGATGTCAGGAAGTATGACGGAATAGACTGGTCGAATGAGTCATGAACAGGAGTCGACAGAGTGGTGTATGTACGTATTTTTTGTCATATGAATAAGGATCAAGCAGAAACAACGTGATGATTAATGAGTGGATAAAGATGGTAGATAGAGAAGCGACGTGATAAATAGTAGTGGATAAAGGTGATATTTATGGAGAGAAGCGACGTGAAGCAGTGTGATTAATGAAGAGAGATTCGACGTGATGAAACACTGGTAAATAAAGGTGAGTAGAACTAATAATGTGGAGATGTCTTAGAGGTATGTTACAGAGAGACCTGTGTATGCTGCAATCGAGATTGATGCGAATGGCGATGGAAAACCAGGAAATGATGGAGTAATCGACAGACGTAGAGCCGAAATACGAATGAAGAGATGAGGACAACTGCACAATGTGAAAGGACATAAAGGGAGTATAAAGGACATAAAGGGAGTATGAGTTCCAGATGGTGAACGTTGTGGAATACTGACGTAAGATGTAATATAAGTGTAAATCTAATTCTTACCATAACATTTGCTATATGAAAAAAATTATTTTTGTTGTTGTTGTTGTTGAAGCCTGGTACCAGTATAACTAATCAAAACGGTACCAAGAATGTGTACAGTTATTTTGCAGGATGAATAATTCGTGTATTTTTGGTTCTTAGATGAAATGTCTCAATTCTAAGTTGATATTTAGCAGGATGAATAATCGGTAAAGTGAATGCAGAGGTAAGCTGATAGAGAGAGGTGCCAGAGTGAAAGGACGAATTCGGAGACTGGAAAGCTATCTCCGAAACAGCTTCATGTGTTATGTGGTTGAGTATAAGGGAGCAAAGGTATGGTATGTTGTCGTGAATGTGGTGGTGTTAGGGTTAGCTGACTTCTAGAGCTATTCTGTAAGTATATTAATGGGTTGAATGAGAAGGAAAATGTGATGTCTGGTGAGTGAGAGTCGTAGAGTAGTGTGATCAATGCGCACACTCCTGTAAAGGGGATGCTACCGATCCATAACTAAAACATTATTGTGTTTTATTGTTTGATTGGGATGAACCTCGATGGCAGGTCAGGATTTGACATGTGGATGGTACATACGTGTTATAGAAATGTTGTTACATATAATAAAATATAAAATATATAAAGAGATACCAATTTCAGTCTGTCACAAGCACAAAGGTGCAGTGTACGTTGTAGATTTAGAATCATCAGTTTCTAAAATGTTTATTGTGTTAGGATGTTAAAGTAGTTTACTATTTAACAACATCTGGTAGGTAATTGTGAGCTGTGTAGATTATTTCTTATATTTTTGTTAGAACACTTTCAAGGGGTATTAATTTCAGTATGTCACAAGCACAAAGGTTCACTGTATATTGTAGTTTCGGAATAAACAGTTTCTAACATTTTCAGTGTGATAGGATGTTAGAGTAGCCTACTATTTGATATTGTAATTATGAGCTGTATAGATTGCTTATTATTCCTTTTTTTTTTTTTTACACTTTCATGTTTTGTATGAAGGACGACAGGTACAATCAGTAGCACAAGTATGGGCTGTATATAGAAAAGGGATAAATGCTGATGTTGTATGTGTAGAAAACTAAGGTGTATAATTTTATTTTTTTTAGAACAAAGATTCTTTTATTACCAATGTATCTAATAGATCATACATGTAATCAATGAGTATTTAAATAATGTAAGAATATCCTTTTGTCTGTAATGTTGCGAGATGCACGGAAGGGTCTGACTGATTGGGTGTCGTAGCTCTGAGGGGATACACAGAACACGCCCGTACCACATAAGCCAAGCAGACGTCGGCAACAGAACCGGTGCACTCCCCACTCCATTGCCGGTCGGGGTACACTCCATGCGCCCGCTACAGCAGGTCAATGGCCTGGGGCGACACGCACGTACCACTGGCCATTCATAAGTTCCGCTACCCTTACGACTGGGGAAAGTATCCCGCGGAGGCAACAGCGGGCAGCGGGTGGTTTCTTCTGCTCAACGGCGGAGCGACGGCAGAATGAACGACGCGTGGCAGAGTCCGGCGGGCATTTGTTGCCAGCAACTATTAACTAGTACTGGACTGTGGAGCCGTGAAGCAAGATGACTGCTCGTATGTCTCCATAAGGTGGAAAGTGAAGGACTGGTGTTTCCACGTTGTGAGTGGTGGAGAAGATTTTGTCTTTAGCAGACAGGACGATCGTTCTGTTTTGTCTTGACCACTGAACGGTGGGATCCACAAACTTTTGGCAGTGACTTGTTAAGTGTGCTTTGTGAATTGCATGTGGGACGCTTGGTATTCTTGAAGAGGACAGTTGTCGTTTGGTGACTGATTATTGTATGAACGCAAGAAACTAAAGTGGGACATTGGCATTTGCATTTGTAGTGGGAGACATTTCTTTAATTGGTGCGGGAATAAGTGCTGTTTGTTGGAACTTACGACTTTTAATTACACCATGAACTGAAAGGACAGAACCGTGGGTAATAGTAGTTGTAGGGCCATTTCTGGACGACCAGATTCGTGTTGATGGTACTCTGAGAGTGACTATGACATATGTGTTTAATGTGAGATACAGTTTACTGTTCAGTGCGTGTTCAAAATGCCTATTTGAGTGACTTAAAGACTTTCGTCCGGGTAACCATGGGAGAACTTTGACACCGAGACAGTGTTTCTAGGGAACCTGTCAGCAACTTTTTAGACCCCAAGAAAATCACAGAATGAAATGATTCCGTGTGACTCACAAGATAGGGAATAATGTATTTGTACTTGTAATTGTGTAAATTTTTTATATGTTTCATTCCTGAAGGGACAGCAAGTGTAATTGTATTTCATTAACATTTGTGTTTAGAATAGTTAGTGTTTGTTTTTTTGTTTGTTCTGGGTTATCAAGTTCATGTAGTATGTTTATTAGAATATTTGGTACAATGATGCTTTAATTATTAGCCAGTGGCGTAATACTAATGTAGCGGCTCTTGTAGCATTAGTCAGTAAGGTTGTCACAGGGGAGAAGAGTTTGCATTGCACAACAAATATCGGAATTAATTGATGCATCTAGATGTCGTGGACAGTAATGATCTTGTTGGTGTGTTGACTGAAGCCACTTATTTCATTATCACAGTGGTGATATTTCACATTAAAGCGTAATGAAGGCTAGTCGAAATGCAAGTTCTTGTCGTCTAAATGCGTGACAACAGAGAAATGAGCAGTAGAGTAAGATACGAGAGCTACTGGTGGATTCAAGCACTTATTGCTAACTATTTATTGCGTGTATTGATATGGAGCCTGACTTCTGCGTGTAATTAGTGTATGCAATTTTTTTCTTTTATTGATTTTGTTTTGTATTTAGACAAAGGCTTTTACCCCGCAATTTATGAATGTCAGATTACTTGCTCTGTGTTTGGACGGTGAGCTATTTAAAATTTCATGAGTACAATTAATATATTTTTTATTTGTCATAGAATTAGTGAAGTTTGGATTACTCATAAAAATAACGAAGATCCCAGTAACTAAGCAAATTTTTATCTCAACATTATTTTTTATTTGTATGATGTAATGTTTTATTTGTCATGTGGATTGTTGTAAATTTGTATGTGTACATTACTCCGGATTGTGGAGAGTACAATAATGCAACAGCTGTGTCAATAATTTGGTAAAGTAACATCATTTGGTCGTCTATTTGAGGTCACCATGGGCTGAGGTCTCCTCCTGGTAATTTTGATGACTTGCTATGTTTGTTCTAATACAGTTTTCTTAAAAAAATATTCGGAACTACCATCGCATTGCAAGGATAGTACCGTGCCATTTTTTTCTGCATGGGCAGCTGGTGGTGAAAGGGTACAGTACCGCCTGACATTGAAAATAGGTACAACATACTTCATTATTTTTGTCAGAACAACACATTTTCCTTGTAAAATAACTCAATTTCAATTAATACAGCGAAGCCGGATACCAGTGTGGGAAAGAATGACAATTTATTTACTTAATTGATCACATGTGCACTCCCACAAAATAAATCCCTACATCCAGTTTGGTGAGATCTGTGAAATGAATGAATGTATGGCCGTCTGCTAACCGCAGACAGTGAATGTGAATATATCATCATCTTTGAGACGATCCTTTGGCCACCTTTGGTGGGACCAAAGAGATAAAAATTTACCTGAGCTTTGAGCGCCTGAAATGTGGCTGACCAATACGGTAGCAAGGTGCTCCCCCACTTCAGCAGAAGTGCGAGAGGCCATGTTTCAGCACTCTGCTGCTGGATCTTGTGCTGTTAAGACCTGTTTTAGTTGTGCTCCGTAAAGACAAAAGACATGGTATGCATGTGGAATATTTAAGAGTAGTTTGAAATAATAATTTCTCAATTTCAGGAACTTTTGTGGGGAGAATTAAATGTCAGGCAGGTAATATTAATGGGATTGTAGTAATCTTCAGAAGTGACCAATGGTCAGAATGAAACCACGTGTAGCAACAAGTTGAAATACTTCCGTGTGCTTAAGTTAAACTGAATAACTAGCGTGTGTACAATAAGTTGAAATATTCAAGAAATAGCGTGTGTACCATAAGTTGAAATATTTAAGGAATGGCGTGTGCAGGACTTGAAATTCGAGACCAGTACTTCCACGTGGTGAGTACTGTGTGAGTCTCAATCTGTGTATGAGACAAAGGATAAAGAGAAGTACTCGTCCATGGTATCAGTTGAGGACTCGCGTGTGTGATGAATATGTTCTTAATATTACTTTGCGTGATTTGATTCCGTGTGACACTAGATTCAAACTCTGAGAGAGAAGCAAGGTGAGTCGGCCGTCTATCCAGCAACGCCACTTGGCTTGCACTGCACAGTAAGACGTGCATATATTTCCAGAGTTCATAGAAGGAAAGTAGAATTACGAAGTGGGGCAGTGTCGTGTGAAACTGGGATAAATATCAATTGAAATGGGAAAGCTGAAAGTGATAATGTTGTGACTATTCCCTGTGTAGTATTTCATATTGTAGTGTGGTGTATGTCATGTAATTTGTGTATGTGTGGTTTGCATGAGAGAGTAGCGAGGTAGTTTCAAAAGATTAGTGGGTTATGCGTGTTCCTTTTGTACTGCTCGGTCTGGAGGAAAGTTTCGTGATGATGATTGTGAGAGTCGAAGTTTGAGAAATAATAAAAGATCCACCATCCTATCCAGAAAGTGCACTGTAGCGTTTAATAATCACGAGACCATAAGGTAGATCACCAATGTTAAGCCATGCCCACTGGGCGGAATTTCTCATGTGTTATTGTTGTAGGTTATAGAACTTGTGTGTTTAGGTTATAGAATTTATCGGAATAAATAAGATAGTGAAAAGAAAAAGATTGGTGGACTTTTCCTTCGAATTGTATGTTGTCATGATGTCCCGAAATTATAATGTGTGCGCCATTCATATTCAGTGCGGTGGCCACGTGTTGATAAAAGCCGTTAAATAAAAGACATAAAGAAAATGTGGTATTGCCAATGCGTAGTGAACAGTCTGAGTTCTGTAAATGACTGATAGTCAGATGTGCGTTTCCGTTGCGTATTATTCATACAGGAGGTTAATTTGTGACTTAATTGTGAGTACGAGAGCTCATGTTACTCGATAAATAAGAATGAATCCACTCGCTTGGCAGACCACTCATCTTGCAGGCCTGACTGCTTGATGCCACAGTATGAGCAAGGCATGTGGGTGCCTCTCAGAGTATGACACAGCAGACCAATTAAACACAGACCCAATCTTGAAATCTAAATGAGTAGTATTTCAATAATTCGTGCCGATAGAGTCACGCTTGTATACAGATACTCAGTTTTATTAAAACAGACTTTCGTTGTAAGGTTATCATGGTTAGTTTTATTTCATCTCTAATAATACGCTGCATGATTTTCGTAAGGTTTCCTTTAGTGGTGTTAAAAAAATAGTAAATATGAGAGAGAAATTAATCATCAACGATATATGCGAATTCTCTGAAGTTATCTATAACAGTCCGACAATGCAAATGCAGTTTATTGAGTACATGCATGTATAAAGCTTGTTCTGAGTTAAAGCTGTCAAACAACGTTTGAAGAAAAATAAAATGCCACTACTATACGATAGCTAATGTAGAAAATACTTTTCTGACGTATTTAGGCACGATGTGCTCTCCCCATACATAATCCAAAAGTTTCGAGATGCATCTGCTGCCTGGCCTTCTATTAAACCTGAAAAGAACAAATTATCACAGAAGTTAGCCCTATTTCCACATGCGACTATTCTGGGTTGAGAAGTGAAGGAAATTATGTTCAAAGTTCCATTACATCACGGACCGGCAGGAATCCTGCACGTATGCGGTGCACTTGCACGCGTGCAGTTAACAGGTGTTCTGCGTGCACACAGGGGCAAGCTGGCCACCCGCGTATCTCCCCTCGCTACCATACCTTCTGTCCGCTCCTTCCTCTGTAATGCGGTCTGTTTCCTAGTTTCCTTTATTGAATGAAGGAATAAGGTTAGTAGGAGTGCTTGAAAGAAATCATGGTTTGAAAGAGTACCTATGACCTATGATAAGTTTTATTTATCACAGGTGGAGTTTACAATACGTTTAATATCTGGAACAAAATTTCTACATACAGACAAACGCAAACAGTTACGTAAATTTTCATCACTGATGTTTGCTTTTAACTGAGACTTATTAATTCAGCAAATGGTTTTCCAGCTCTCGCTATATTAAGCGCAATCTTATAACTTGCACGTACCGCTGGGCTATTACTGTTGTCGTCCTAAAAAATTGAAAACAGTGCTCCATAAAATGTTAAATCGGTTAAATGAGAGACATGACGAGAGAAAGTCGCAAATCTCTCGTGACAACAGGATCTACGACAGATTCATATAGTATCGTCAGATCGCTATTCTGAAGTGCAGTCAATTTCCCCATCCGCTCAGAACCGGACAATAAATTGTACTCGTCTTTGTGAAATTTATTATAATGGCCTTCAATACTAAACTTCCGCTGACCAGCGAGAATACTTCTACATATTAAACAGTTCGAATTTTCAGGCTTTTGCACAAAGAAAAAATGATTCTCCCATTACTTTTTAAAAGATAGCAAATCTCTTCCGTTTCTTTGATTCACTCATTATTCCGGTTCTTGAAATACAACGTCCACTGCGTAGTGGTCGCTTCGCATCAACGCCCGCAGCTTAGCCTGGTACTACACTGCCGCAACCTGCCGGCTGTCGCCACTGCCCCATTCGACGTTTGCACGCGAGCAGCACACTTGCAGCGCTGTGCGCTCATGAGCCGCCTGCAACGTTTGCCCGCCCCCGCATTAGATTGATAACTTCAGCAGACAGCAGAATTACGTTTTAAAAGATGTAGCAGTGAATGTAGTCAAACTCGCGACATCTTATCTACAAGGGACGACACTTACCAATGCGCTACTAGCTTATACATAGCTACATCACTTCCAGAAGTCACAACAATTCATCCATAACTTCCGCATTCCACAGTGCTGTGAGATAATGCATATGACCGGATCTAGACTTCTGAGAGACAGACAGTTACAGCTTTTCTTTTGCACTCCACGACGTTTTCAACAAACAGATAGCACAATAGAGTAGCTCAAGTGGAAAGGAACACTCCCTATTTAACTTTCTGCAACCTACACTGTTGGCACTTCTGAGTGGGTGGCAGTTACGTGATTCTATCTCGGTGAATACAAAATAGAGTCGAACGTATGCACAAGCGTAGCCGTGGCAGCTCGTTCATGGCGATTCGGTCAACCAATTAAATGAATTCACTAAACATGCTGCAAACCACTACAAGGAGCCTGTGTGTCAGAGTTCTCATCCAGTGTGGCGCAACGGCGTTACAATAGAAAAATGAACCACAGCGAAGAGGATTTTGTGGTCTGTTGGATTGATGATATGTTCATATACGTGGGTGAGACAAATGAAAACATTAAATATTTTCTTAAATATTATTTATTGTGCAGAAGTGGTACAAAGCTGTATCACTTTTCAACATAATCTCCCCCACGCTCAATGCAAGCCCTCCAGCGCTTATAAAGTGCATAAATCCCTTGAGAAAAAAATTCTTTTGGTAGTCCGCGCAAACATTCATGCACAGCGTGGCGTACCTCTTCATCAGAACAGAACGTCTTTCCTCCATTGCGTCTTTGAGTGGCCCAAACGTATGGAAATCACTTGGGGCAAGGTCTGGTGAATATGGTGGATGAGGAAGACACTCAAAATGCAGGTCTGTGATTGTTGCAGCTGTTGTAAGGGCAGTGTAGGGCCTTGTATTGTCATGTTACAAAAGGATACCTGCTGACAGCAGTCCACGTTGCTTTGATTTGATTGCAGGCTGCAGATGATTTCTTAGGAGGTGTATGATGCACTGGTGACAGTGGTTCCTCTAGGCATGTTATGCTCCAAAATGACGCATTTTTTGACCGAAAAGAGAGTTATGTTAGAAACTTCTTTGGTTTTGGTGATGAGGAATGGTGCCATCCCTTGCTCGCTCTCTTCGTTTGCGGTTGGTGGAAGTGAACATCTTCCACTAAAGTCACACCATTTGCGAACTTCCCACTCCTTTCGTAGACTTGCTGCTGTGACAAACATGCATCATCGTACTGAACCTTCATTCTTGGATGAATTTCAATACGTTTCAGATCTTTACTATGCATAAACCGAATAACAGAACGCTGTTCTTCCCTGGTGCAAGTCGCAAGTGGGGCGGCAATCTTTATACTGATACTGCGACGGTATGTGTGCATCTGCACTATGCTGCAACCTACAGGCCATTCCGCACGCTGTTTGAAGCACGCTTACCAACTTACAGGATAACGTCACGAAATTTCGATTTTTTTATTATAAAATTAACGTTTTCATTTGACTCACCCTCGTTGTTAGGGGCTGGGTTCGATTCCAACTTTTGCCGAAGATTTTTGATAGGGAGAGGCCGATTCTATTCTCTTCTGGCTACGCCAAGTGAAGAAGGTATAATGGCATTATGGTCTGAAATTCACATTAAACATGATATTTCTTTCTACCAAGAAGACGTTAGATTGAACCACAATAAAGTCAGGAGTGGTGACATGTAGAAACTCAATCACCATAACCTTTCTTATACTAGTTATTATCTTTTATTTGAGCTTCTGTATGTCGATAAAATTGGTTCTGAACTGAGAACGCAACTCAGACCGCCCTTAACGCGGAATTTTATCAAAAATGGCTCTGAGCACTATGGGACTCAACTGCTGATGTCGTTAGTCCCCTAGAACTTAGAACTAGTTAAACCTAACTAACCTAAGGACATCACAAACATCCATGCCCGAGGCAGGATTCGAACCTGCGACCGTAGCGGTCTCGCGGTTTCAGACTGCAGCGCCTTTAACCGCACGGCCACTTCGGCCGGCTGTATTTTATCACTTCGTGACAATACAACTCGACTACAATTTGTTGTTTAGTCAAAATTGCAGATTCCTCAACATCTCCAAATATTGCTCGAGTGTGGGTTAGAATTCTGGCCAGGCACTAAGGTTTTCATTATGTATTATCAAGCTCTACCATGAGAACACCTATCAGCTGGTGGATAATAATTTTGATTTTTAATGTATTTTCATTCGTTGCCAACACTGACGATATCTGATGATTTTGCCTCCCAGTGGGACACACAACTATTTGGGAGATGACTGTAAGTTCAAGGACGTTATTTCGAGCTGCTGGTGGAGAAAAATTCGGTAGCTGTCGTCTCTTTGTGTGTAGTCAAGAACGATATGTGTGGGGTTCGATTCCCAGTCAGCACTGAACTCTTCATCATATTATTAGTTCAAACATGCTCACATGTCACTGCGGTTGTAACAAAGACATATTTAACGTTCGTTTTATCCAGAATATAACAGCGATAGGTTCCGGGTGTCCTGGGAAGGAAAAAATTAATGTTTCGTCTTGTCATTTCGGTTAAAACTTCTAGCTACTGCCAAGAAAATCCGATATGTCATAGTTGATTATGCTTCGATATCAATCCGATTAAGTTCTGGGTTAGAATCCCTGTCTAACACAAAGCTTTACCTCATGGCATTTCAAGTAAGTTACTTGTGAAGAAGCAATATTTAACGTCTCTCGTAGTTCGTTAACAGGGACAATAGATCCTGGGTATAAATTCGTGTTCGTTAAAAATGTTTACGTTATGTAATTTAAAGTTGATATTCGCTAACCGATTCTGTCTAAAATAGAGGTATGTTACTCTCTGTATGCCTAGTCAGGAATGACTGTTAGTTTCCGTCAGTCACGAAATCTTAGCTTAGTCTGCATGGCCTGGGTTTAAATCCATATGCAGAATGAGACGGTTCTTCGTGTCATTTGAAGTTCATACATATTCTCAACTAGTTTGCTCGTGAATAACTTAAAATTTTAATGTCCTTTTGTGTTAAATAGTAAGTACGGTGTGTTACTTTGACGAGGAAATTGTGAATACCACGAACTTACTACGAGCATTACCTACGTGACGTAATAACGAGAGTGGTAACATTTCAAGTATGTCATTTATTGTAATAAATGTGAGCCTACAAACCTTAAGGACAGTCTTATCTGTGATAAGGTGTTCTCTGCCATTTGTAATATCGTGGTTTTACTTTAATTCTTGAGTTATTGCGAAACAGAGCAGTGTTTTCAAGTGGTGACTAGTTGGAACATTTTCAATAGCGAAACGACTGTACCGAGGAGCTATTAGGCACCTGCTAGACAGCTGGGTTATGCGGGTGGCATGGGAATCACGCGAAATGCAATTCAGGTCGTTCGGGTACTTTTGAGCACGACTTT
Organism: Schistocerca americana; assembly: GCF_021461395.2. Lineage (NCBI taxonomy): Eukaryota > Metazoa > Arthropoda > Insecta > Orthoptera > Acrididae > Schistocerca > Schistocerca americana. Next base: position 712,029,624 of record NC_060123.1, read on the forward strand.
ACATTCCTCTCTCTCATACGAGTTATTTTCATGGACAGAAGGAAACGGAGAACACACATGTTTTCACATTGCTGAAGTGATGTCATTTGTTGTAAATGTCCTGTACAATGGTATAGTATTCGCTATATTCTCTCACCAAGAGAAAAATACTCTAGTCTCATCAGATTACTATCTGTCATGTCCTGCATGACAGGATTAGAAGATTAAACACATTTGTTGCTCGTGGGGGAGCGCTGAGAGCACGTCCTACACCTGCCACACGCTGCCTCCTCACTTTCGAGCTTTCTTAAAGCATCCAAAGTCCTCACCACCTATGACGACCCTTAAGGCAGCACATCGTAAATTTGGTAACATAACTGATTTTATTACGATGATCGTCTCTCCTCATGTAAGTGGGAGATTGTAATTTCCTTAAAAGATCTCACCACAACGAAGAAATACCTGATTACCAATCCAAGTCGCGAATCATATCCGCCGTACTTTCGCCCAACCTTGCACCCGCTTGGAGCCACGTCATTGATAAATTGCTGGACTAATTAACTAAATTGATCACGAGAGTCCCATTGCGTGGTGAGTAATGTTTTCCTGCAGTCGCATTACACTCGTCAGGTAACCATTACGGGTACTTCTGTGATGGCTTATGGCGCTTCCCACAGGCTAGGTTGTCGCTTCTTCTGGTACCAAAATGGGTTGTAAGCGTCCTCAAATAGCTGAAGACATTCAACGCTAATCACGTTCTGCCCGTCAGTTGCTCTGTCAGGCTGGTGGAAATAAGTCACTTAGAGTTCCGGTGTACTGCACCCGAAATAATCCGGCGGAGACCGGTCGGTCTGTGGGGGCGGTGGGATGCTTCACCCTCCCCCTCCACCCCTGCGACGCCCCCGCCCACACTGCCGCCGCTACCAGCAGCACGAATGTGAACAGCAGTCAGGACCAGCACTGCCATAACTGTATGGCTCTGGACACGTGGGTTTCCTTCACAATACGGTCTTCCTATCGGCTTCCACCACATTAGTGGCTCAATGTTTCGAGAATTCAAATTGAATCCCTGGAGGATGTTCTTCTGCAGGGAACAGGTATGGCCTGCAGACAACTCCACCACCTACGAACATCCCACATCTAAAACAAATACACTGCAAGTGGCTCTACAGAACACGGTCGATGTTACCAGTATTATGGAGTACACATCTATGACAACGGTTCCATAAAACTTAAAACTACTTAAACCTAACTAACCTAAGGACATCACACACGTCCATGCCCGAGGCAAGATTCCAACCTGCTACCGTAGCGGTCGCGCGGTTCCAGACTGAAGCGCCTACAACCGCTCGGCCACACCGCCGGCATCGAGTAAACAATTTCATACATACTTCCACAGATAGCCTTAATCCATCCTATGTTTCTGGGAGAATTACGTCGTCTTTCTCAGAGTAGCTTTTCCCATTTCATATTCGAATGAAGTTTACCAATCTACACGATCCTAGCAACATCTGTGTGATGCTTTTGCTTCGCAGGTCATGTAACACGAACAGATGTATGCTAACAGGATTTGTAGATAACAATTATTTAGTGTCGAGCTGTCGAATCGATGCTAATGTCGACCAGGAGATATCATTTAATCACAAACCTGCTTATAAGGCTTAATGTCGGGATAGTAGTTGAGAATTACCTCAGTTATAGTGGGAATTGAGAAGGTATAGTGAGGTACGAAGGAGGGGCTCATTCAAATGAGTGCGGGGAGCTGTGCAGCGAACTGGCGTACATAAAGAGGACACTGACGGTCAAGCACGACAAATTCTGTATTTAGGATTCCTGTCAATAGTCACTGTACTTGATGGGTGGGTGTAAATAAGAGATATTCTTCCGTGAGTTTTATGCCCCTGTAGGTGGACGGAGTAACATCTCAACAGGCAGACTAAATTTTTATCTACGTCTCTAGGCTTCTTTCGCAAGTCATCGTAAGGTGCGTGGCTGAGGTTAGCCTGTACCACTACTAGTAATCTCCTTTCCTGTTCCATTAGCAAACAGAGAGAAGGAAAAAAGATTATCTATATGTTTCCGTATGAGCGGTAATTCCCTGTATAAAGATTATCTGTAATCTTCCGTATGAGCGGTAATTCCCTGTATCTTGTCTTCGTGGTCCTGTGCTGGAGTTGGTAATTGACCTGAATTCAGATAAATCTGTTGCACGTTAATATGACTAGAAATCCCATTCAGTGTCATCAGAGGCCACAGTGTGATGCAGTATGATGTTTCACACTCCATTCAGGTTCGGGAGGGGAGGTGCACATGAGTGCACAATTTACGATGTCAAAGAGAGCGCTGTGGCTACAAAGTGCCACCACTGGCAGCACTGACGATACTGGCTGAGCTGTGGTCGATGTGCCGCGACACTCCCGGGTGCAGAGAACAATAAATGCGCGTTTGTTAGTGCTTAGCGTCATCGGGCACACAGCAGGCCATCTCCCACCGAGTCACTGCTCATTCATGCCCAATGGGCGATGATCAGATAAATTCTGACGTCAGTGACCCAATACTGACACCTAAAGTCCTGTCCAGTTTGTCCAGTTACTGGGCAGTTACATATTGTATACAGTACATAATGCTGTAAAGTGTGTTGACATCCTTTCATGTTCAGCGTTTCCTTAAGTGCAGCAAATGGAGCACACACTAATCTCGAAAAAGACTCCCATACCATAGCACTACCACTTTTGTACTTCACTGTTGACAATAAACATGATGGCAGGAAACGCACAAATTCTTTCATCTCATTGCTGACGAGTGTAACGAAATTCGCCACTATAAATCATTCGTTTCCGGTAATCTACAGCCCACGGGCACGACTGTTTACGCCACAGCATGGGCCACACAACACTGACTACGAGAATACGCTGACGTGAAAAACAGTCATACCTCCTAATACCGTGTCTGATCTCCTTTTGTCTGCTGTAGTGCAAGGATTCGACATAGTACGAACTTAACAAGTCGTTGGAAGAACGCTGCAGAAATACTGTACAGTGCTGCCTCTATACCTGTCCATAGTTGCGAATACGTTGCCAATCGAGGATTTTGTTCAGAAACTGATCTCTTGATAATGTCCCATAAATGTTCGATGGGATTCGCATTGGGCCAAATGATTCTCTTGAATTATACACCATGTACTTCTAACTACTTGCGATCAATTGTGGCCAGTGACACGGCGCATTGTCATCTCCGAAAATTCCATCGTTGCTTAGCAACATGAAGTGCTTGTATGGCTGCATATGGTGTTTGTGCACCCAAACACAAAAATTTCCAGTCGATAATTGGGTCAGTTGACCAGAGGACCCAGTCACCTCCATGTAAACACAACCCGCACCATTACAGAGCAACTACCAACATACACATACCGTTGTTGACAACATAGGGCCGTTGCTTCGTGGGCCCTGCTCAACATTCGAACCGTACCATCACCTCCTACCATCTGAAATCGGCACTTATCCAACCTGGCCACGACTTTACAGTACCGAGCCCAGCAGATGCACTGCAGACCCCCGCGTTGGCCGTCTGTTGCCACAGCCCTTTAACGTCTAATTTGGCCGCACTGTTCTAACGGATAGGTTAGTGGTACGTCCCATGTTGTTTCTGCAGTTATTTAACGCTTCCTTGTCTGTTAGCACTAACAAATCTACGCATACGTCGCTGCATCCGCTCCTCGAGTGAAGGCCGTGAGACACTGTATTGCCCGTGATGAGAGATTGTATCTGAAATTTGGTATTCTCGGCACATTCTTGACACTGTGTGGATCTCGTATTCCGAAACGGCACATCTCATGCGTCTAGTTTCGTCTCCCATTCCCATTGAAAGACAGTTAAATCCGTCGTGTGGACATAATCACGTCGGAAACTTGTCACCTGAATAACCTCAGTACAAATGACAGCTCCGCCAATGTATTGCCCTTTGATACCTTGTGTAATACGCAAACAATCCTGTTGGGCGAACATACGCAACTGAGCATTACACCAGAGGCTGAAAATACCGCTACAGTTGTAAAGTTCCTTTATTGTCACACGACCGGTTTCGGGCTGTTATACGGTCATCTTAAGGTGTCTTAATTTGGTGCTGTGACCACCGAGCGCCGCGGTTGACGTGTACAAGGCGCGGTGTGCTACCGACGAGCACATGGACTCCACGTTCTGCGGTCGTAGGTAGCACACCGCTCCCCGTACACGTCCACCGCGGCGCTCGGAGGTCGCAGCATCAAGTTACGACACCTTAAGATGGCCGTATAACAACCCGAAACCAGTCGTGTGATAGTAAAAAAAAAAAAAAAAATCAACTGTAGCAGTATTTTCAATCTCTGTTTGTGTAATATGGCTTATGAGAAGGTGCGCGACCATTGTAAGTCATGCTTTATAACACAGTACGCATTGGCATTATGTTATCTGTACTTCTCACAACACTCTGGAACACCTGAGTGTTTTAAAACGACCCAATGCAACTATAGGTGGTCCCTGTCCATCAATTTGTGAGGTCAGCCTGCACCTGGCTTTGGCTGTGGTTGCTTCTTCGCATTTCCACTTCACATTCCCATTATGAACAGTCGACGTGGGCAGCTTGGAAATGTCTCTCGTTGATTTCTTTTCAGGTGACATCCATTGACTTGGTTACTTTCCAAGTCAGTGAGCTCATCTGAAGGACCCATTGTACTGTTAATGCTTCTCTACTGACAACACGGTGTTCCTCATCTTATTTTGTACTGTTGGGCCCGCCTCTCGTGGTAGTTACAGTGCGTTTGGAATTAGATGCGACCTTTGACGTCTGCCTCAGAGGCCGTCAACTGTCGCCGTATTCCCTGCCTGCGAGATTGTAGTGTTCCGAGAGCGCGGTCTCGATAACGAGGCGACCCGACACTCTCGGCTGGCCACCCGCAGCGCCGCCGGTCGCAGGGGGCCGTTCCGAACGTGGCTCGCACTGTGTGCGGCTATCCGAGTTACAAGTGTACTAGTAAGGAACATGCACGTGTGACGTGTCACAGTTGTGCTGGTATGTATGAATGCATTTTGGGAGATTTAAGACATATTTCGGTCGAACGAATCAAAACTGAGACATTCGAACAAATCCAGTCCACGTAATTACAAAAGTAAAGCTGCCAAAGCTGACTGAAAATATACAAACCACAGCAACAGACATAAGAAAAACTACAAAAAGCCGGATCCACCTGTTGCTAAAGCTGAAAAAACCTTAAGATTACGATGCTTGAACTCAACAAAGAGAAATGCGTTACGGAATGATGTTCTGAGGTAACTCATCATTTAGAAAGAAAATACTGATTGCGCAACAGAGAGCAGTAAAAATAATATGCGATGTTCACTCAAGGCAATCATGTAGGCACAATAGTCTTCAGGGAGGTCGGCATTTCAACTGCGCCGTCAAAATACATATATTTGATACTGACATTCGTTATAAACAGGCCATCACAGTTTGAGAAGAACAGTGTTGTCCATAGGGAGAACACTAGAGGGAAAAAAGATCTTACCCACTGTTAAAGCTGTCAGCGGCTCAGAAAGGAGTTCAATATGCAATAACAAATAGCTCTGATTACTTGTCCAATAACATAAAATGTCTGGCAGGTAGCAAAGTAAGTTCAAATCTAACTTAAAAATTAAAATGTCTGGCAGGTAGCAAAGTGAGTTTTAAATCGATCTTCAAAATCACTTCTCCTGGACAACTCCTTCTGTTCCATTGAAGAATGTCTATCGAAAAGGTGGTAGCCAGAGAAAAAAAAAGACGCTGTTTCCACATCATTTCCATAAAACAATCATTCAAATGATCTATCGAAAATTTAATTAACTGACCAACCAAAGACTGTTGTACCGGCAGTCGTACAATAGCACCCAAAAGAAAAACGATTTAAAGCAGCAGCTGAGGAACCGATCCACCTGCTAAACAGTACGTTGGAATAAATCTGTTATTTAGTGAAGAAGTAGCGTCTTATACACAAACAATTTTGTTCAACTCAAGCGATGTAAACGACCGTAGTACACAATAATAAATTCATTTTATTAAAAGAAAGTGTACATATTCAAAACGAATAATGTAGAACATAGTTTCGCAAATTAATCTGAAACCTTAATTCAGCAGTCCCATTTCTGAGGATATTGCACTGCAGTAGAGTCTGTTCTCCTGTTAGAACCACAGTTATATAACAATTTACTTTACTTAGTATGAAGTATGTAATATGCACTGCATAATTGTGCAGTCAATACTTATCAGTTCTCAGTATGATATTTGATTACTTACACACCTCAGAAAACCAGGTGTCAGTTGCCTTTGCTTCTGTGATTCGAATTTATCTTATTTGGTTCTCTTATTGTTATGGATGATGAGAATATCAATAACGCGATCGGAATCTAGACAACTTCTTTTCTGAGTCAGTACAAATCCTGCCTTACTAAAATTTCTTTCACTCGAGGCACTACTGGCAGGTGTACAGAAAACCTCTTTGCTGAGTTTGCTGAGTTTCGACAGGGTACACGAATTTGTTTCCCACCATGAAAGAAGGTCTGTGAACTCATCGTTTGGACTCTCCATGTTCATATATTTCTCAATCTCATCTTTCGATTTTTAGGTGAATGTTCGCCAATTTTTAAATTTTTTGTGGGGGAAGGCATGATATCTTTTGTTACGTTCGTATCAACAATGTTATTTTACATTTTTCTCACATTTTGATGAATTTTTTCTCTTCTTTCTTCGGGAAAAACTTATAGTTCCTTGAAACAGGGATGCAAGAACGTTGCCACGTAATGAATGTCATGTAGTTCATTTAGAACTTTCTGTTTTATAAACAGTTCTGCCCTTTTTTGGCTTACACAATGTCACATCGTCGGTTCCAGTTTCGCAGAGACCTATCAGTTTCAAAATCCACGGCACTACAAATGGTAGTGTTGGTTCATTGTCTCCTACCAAATCGTCCGTGGCCTCTTTGAAAACCTTCAGAAATTTAATAACGCTTTCCACAGTCGCATTCTGATACGACGTCATCATCTCGTGTTTGCTTCAATCACGCAAAACGGTCTCTATTTGGTCTCTCTGTGAATGGAATGAGTCTAACATCATGTACACACTGTTCCACCTGGTCTCTACATCATGGTGAAGGTTTTATCTAATCTCGCGACTAAGCCAGACCGCTTCATAAAGCCTACCAGTTTACGTACTGTCGGGATGGAGTCATACGCTGCAGGAATCTCACCCATCAAGAAACCTTCATTGAATGTGTGCCTCAGTGCTGTATTAATACAGTGCGTCACACATGGGAGTCGTTTGTGTGCTTCTAGTGCTTTCTTGATGTTAGCTCCTTGATCTGTAACGAAAGTAACCTGCCTTAGTTCCGAGGACGTTACCTGCAACTCTGCCATTTGTTCATACATTTACGTAATGATATGTTCACCAGTCTTGGCAACATCTGGAAACCTCGTAGTTAAGAGTACACTGGTTTTTAGTATCCATTTGTCCGTCGACTCATCAATATAGCTGGATGTGACGGTCAGGTAATGGGTCTTACGATAACTGTCTGTCCACAGATCGCACGTCATTGAACACTGGTTTTTACCAATTGCGTCTTTCACTACTGGAATAAGTTCACTCCTGACTTGATCAGCCAATCCCTTAATACGTCGTGCTACAGTCCTTGGGGAAGGTAGCACGTCTTGGGCGGTGATTTGTCCATATTTTGCTCCTGTACTTATCAGTTCTTGAGCTAAGCTTATGAATTGTAATAGCCACTTACCATTTTAAATGGTCGGAGGTCTGTCGCAAACATTAAAACACATTTGCTCCTAGTAGATATTTTATCAGCACTGGCAGCTGCAACGCTTGACAAGTGTCGATTATCCTTACACTTACGTCTGTTCATTGCAGTTGTGCTTCCTTTGTAAGCAGGCAGTGCTCCACAATTTCCGTTCCGGCACTGAACCTAACCAACTGGAAGGTGTGGATCTCTTTCAACAACCACCTGAACAGTCGTAATAAACACCGTCATGTATGTTTCACGAAGACAATTTTTCTTTTCGTTTACGGACACAAGAAACGTTGTTGTTGTTGTGGTCTTCAGTCCTGAGACTGGTTTGATGCAGCTCTCCATGCTAATCTATCCTGTGCAAGATCCTTCATCTCCCAGTACCTACTGCAACCTACATCCTTCTGAATCTGCTTAGTGTATTCATCTCTTGGTCTCCCTCTACGCTTTTTACTCTCCACGCTGCCCTCCAATGCTAAATTTGTGATCCCTTGATGCCTCAGAACATGTCCTACCAACCGATCCCTTCTTCTAGTCAAGTTGTGTCACAAACTTCTTCTCCCCAAACCTATTCAATACCTCCTCATTAGTTATGTGATCTACTCATCTAATCTTCAGCATTCTTGGGTAGCACCACATTTCAAAAGCTTCTATTCTCTTTCTGTCCAAACTATTTATCGTTCATGTTTCTCTTCCATACATGGCTGCACTCCATACAAATACGTTCATTAACGACTTCCTGACACTTCAAACTATACTCGATGTTAACAAATTTCTCTTCTTCAGGAACGCTTTCCTTGTCATTGCCAGTCTACATTTTATATCCTCTCTACTTCGACCGTCATCAGTTACTTTGCTCCCCAAATAGCAAAACTCCTTTACTACTTTAAATGTCTCGTTTCCTAATCTGATTCCCTCAGCATCACCCGACTTAATTCGACTACATCCCACTATCCTTGTTTTGCTTTTGTTGATGTTCATCTTATGTCCTCCTTTCAAGACACTGTCCATTCCATTCAACTGCTCTTCCAAGTCCTTTGCTGTCTCTGACAGAATTACAATGTCATCGGCGAACCTCAAAGTTCGTATTTCTTCTCCCCGGATTTTAATACCTACTCCGAATTTTTCTTTTGTTTCCTTTACTGCTTGCTCAGTATACAGATTGAATAACATCGGGGAGAGGCTACAACCCAGACTCACTCCCTTCCCAACCACTGGATCCCTTTAATGCTCTTCGACTCTTATAACTGCCATCTGGTTTCTGTACAAATTGTAAATAGCCTTTTGCTCCCTGTATTTTACCCCTTCCACCTTTAGAATTTGAAAGAGAGTATTCCAGTCAACATTGTCAAAGGCTTTCTCTAAGTCTACAAATGCTAGGAACGTAGGTTTGCCTTTCCTTAATCTTTCTTCTAAGATAAGTCGTAAGGTCAGTATTGCTTCACGTGTTCCAACATTTCTACGGAATCCAAACTGATCTTCCCCGAGGTCAACACCTGCTTTCTTTGGGATTGGAATTATTATATTCTTCTTGAAGTCTGAGGGTATTTCGCCTGTCTCATACATCTTGCTCACCAGATGGTAGAGTTTTGTCAGGACTGGCTCTCCCAAGGCCGTCTGTAGTTCTAATGGAAAGTTGTCTACTCCCGGGGTCTTGTTTCGACTCAGGTCTTTCAGTGCTCTGTCAAACTCATCACACAGTATCGTATCTCCCATTTCATCTTCATCTACATCTTCTTCCATTTCCATAATATTGTCCTCAAGTACATCGTCCTTGTATAGACCCTCTATATACTCCTTCCATTTTCCTTCTTTCCCCTCTATGCTTAGAACTGGGGTTCTATCTGAGCTCTTGATATTCATACAAGTGGCTCTCTTTTCTCCAAAGGTCACTCTAATTTTCCCGTAGGCTGTATCTATCTTACCTCCACATCCTTACATTTGTCCTCTAGCCATGCTTGCTTAGCCATTTAGCACTTCCTGTCGATCTCATTTTTGAAACGTTTGTATTCCTTATGCCTCCTTCATTTACTGCATTTTTATATGTTTTCTTTTCATTAATTAAATTCAATATTTCTTCTGTTACCCAAGGATTTCTACTAGCCCACGTCTTTTTACCTACTTGATCCTCTGCTGCCTTCACTACTTCATCCCTCAGAGCAACCCATTCGTCTTCTACTGTATTTCTTTCCCCCATTCCTGTCAATTGTTCCCTTATGCTCTCCCTGAAACTCTGTACAACCTCTGGTTCTTTCAGTTTATCCAGGTCCCATCTTCTTAAATTCCCACGTTTTTGCAATTTCTTCAGTTTTAATCTACAGTTCATAACCAATAGATTGTGTGTCAGCGTCCACATCTGCCCCTGGAAATGTCCTACAATTTAAAACCTTGTTCCTAAATCTCTGTCTTACCATTGATCTATCTGATACCTTTTAGTATATCCAGGATTCTTCCACGTATACAGCCTTCTTTTATGATTCTTGAACCAAGTGTTAGCTATGATTAAGTTATGCTCTGTGCAAAATTCTAACAGACGGCTTCCTCTTTCATTTCTTAGCCCCAATCCATATTTACCTACTATGTTTCCTTCTCTCCCTTTTCCTACTCTCGAATTCCAGTCACCAATGACTATTAAATTTTCGTCTCCCTTCACTACCTGAATAATTTCTTTTATTTCATCACACATTTCTTCAATTTCTTCGTCATCTGCAGAGCTAGTTAGCATATAAACTTGTACTACTGTAGTAGACATGGGCTTCGTGTCTATCTTGGCCACTATAATACGCTCACTATGCTATTTGTCGTAGCTTACCCGCACTCCTATTTTTTTATTCATTATTAAACCTACTCCTTCATTACCGCTATTTGATTTTGTATTTATAACCCTGTATTCACCTGACCAGAAGTCTTGTTCGTCCTGCCACCGAACTTCACTAATTCCCACTTTATCTAACTTTAACCTATCCATATCCATTTTTAAATTTTCTAACCTACCTGCCCGATTAAGAGATCTGACATTCCACGCTCCGATCCGTAGAACGCCAGTTTTCTTTCTCCTGATAAAGACGTCCTCTTGAGTAGTCCCCGCCCGGAGATCCGAATGGGGGACTATTTTACCTCCGGAATATTTTACCCAAGAGGACGCCATCATCATTTAACCATACAGTAAAGCTGCATGCCCCCGGAAAGAATTACGGCTGTAGTTTCCCCTCGCTTTCAGCCGTTCGCAGTACCACAACAGGCCGTTTTTGTTAATGTTACAAGGCCAGATCAGTCAATCATCTAGACTGTTGCCCCTGCAACTACCGAAAAGGTTGCTGCCCCTCTTCAGGAACCACACATTTGTCTGGCCTCTCAACAGATACCCCTCCGTTGTGGTTGGACCCACGGTACGGCTATCTGTATCGCTGAGGCACGCAAGCCTCCCCACCAACAACAAGGTCCAAGGTTCGTGGGGGGAGGATAAGAAACGTATCAAGTATTTATTACTAAATAATTACAGAATTGATTAATCGAATAGCTTCGTTTGTGTAGCATTTTGTAATGAATTGACAAGAAACGTATCAATTCATTAAAAAATTCTACACAAACTAAGCTATTCGATTAATCACTTCTGTAATTATTTAGTAATAACTGTAGGGCTTACCATAATTTTTTTCCAACTAGAACTGCCACTCCTTACTCCCACTTTATTTATCAGAATGTACGTCCCATCAGCAAGTTTCTTCAAGACAGCACTTATGTGATGGTAGTCATTGCATTGGTCCCGGTTCCGCAACTGCTCATGCTGAGTTTAGTCCCGCGACAGTTTACTGCCTACCGCTACATTACGATAACGCGAGTCTCTCGGCCAGCTGGCGCTCTCGGAGTTTCGGGCCGGCACGTGTCCTATTCGACAATCCTCGTCTCAGATCAGTTTCGTAGCGTGACGTCAGTCACCCCCACCTCACGCGCCTGTGCCAGCGATAATGAGCCGCGTACTCAGCGAGAAGCGAGCGAGACTGAGCAGCGTTTTGACGTGCTCTAGTCTGCCTCACCGAAAGCGGCATGCCACCATCGCCGAGGTAACACCAATGGCGAGCCGGATTTCCTACCACGTCGCCGGCAGGGAGGTCGGAAAAGCGGCTCTGTTGCCATGCAGTGGAAACGTTTATCACGCTGTGTCGCGTGTTAGACGCATCTAAGTTCATTAGCTCTCGTTGTAAAGTAGTAGTTGACCCGTGGTCTAGGTGACAGTGCGGCTCTCGCAGCCGAGCGAAGCAGACGTGCGGTGTGTGCTCTCCGCTGTCAGAGAGGGCCCGCGCGCCTTGTTTACTTTCTTCGGCCGACACTAACGTGACGCCGTAGCGTTACAAGACCATGGCAAACCAATACAGAAGATCAACCTTGAAATTCACATTTCGGAACGACTTTACCCGACCAAAGGCGCTCGAAGTCGAACGCTTTTTGAAAGAGGAAGCCAAGATCCCGGCTGCCGACATCGTCGGCATTCACTTTTCGATCGTCAGTAGCACGGTCTATGTATAGCTCATAAACGAAACTACATGCGACAAGGTGCTTCGTGAGATGAAAAAAGAACTCCGCTTCTGCCACGCAGATGGCAATGTTGGCAACGTCGAGGTCGGCCATGCCGCAATGGGACTGCGGACTATACGCATATTCGAACTTCCATTTGAACTCCCGGCGGCAGAAGTTGTAGCGGCGCTCCGCCCCTACGGCACGGTACACGAACACGTGGCTGAAAAATGGACCCAGTTAAAGACGTATCCAGTACTCAATGGAGTACGCCAAGTGCGCATAGATCTCCAACGACACGTGCCATCCTATCTACAGATAGGAGGATGCCGGGCCATAGTTATTTATGACGGCCAGCCGAAGACGTGTTCCGGATGCGGCACGGAAGGTCACCTCCGTTCCGAGTGCCTCCAGCGTCGGATCACACAACTCCCACCGAAGGACGTTGCACCACCAGCGGCGAAGACTATTCTCCCCGCGACTTACGCGGCGGCGCTCACGACGTTCTCCACACAACAGACACGGACGACCGATTCAGCGGTACAAGAATCACTTTCCACGGACAAAAACCCGGATGATCCGCTGACCTGGCCAGTGGTGAAAAATAGTACTACGACTCTGGAGCTACCGAACGCGACAGACATTGACGCCGGCAAGATGGCAATTGATTCCCTTATTGTACCGACCGAAGCGTTTGTTCCGGCGGAGCGTGAGTCAGTGCCGTCTTCTGACAATGAAGGCCATGTACGGAAACAGCGATCACCGAAACGCCTAAAGCGCCGTCGTCGGACCGTGTCGGAACACAGCGGTTCGCATTCGGCCGGGGAAGAACAACTGACCACTCAAGCGATACGGACGGGCCGCAGGCAGTCTTCTGAACATCAACAAGTCGGCGGCGTTGGATACTGGGCGTGGTCTCGGACCGGAAGCCCTCGCTCCCCTCCCACCAGTTTCTGATCTGCGATATTTGGGAATAACGTTCAAGAAAGATGTACGTAAAACAGCCGCAGCAAACTACCGACGGTTATTACAGATCATACGCGCAATGGTGCGACAGAACCTGCTCCGGGACTTGAATCAGCTACAACGTGTTGAATACCTGAACCTCTACGTAGCATCAAAACTCAACCACATGGGACAGGTCCTCCCGCTACCGCTGCAGATTGGTCGCCGGCTTCAGGCGCCCTTCTGTTACCACGTTTCCGCAGGTTATATCTTTAAAGTACAATACGACACTCTTACCCTCCCAGTGCACAAAGGAGGGCTGGGATTGGTCAACGTTAGGGCGAGAGCAGCTGCCCTTTACATGGGCAACATGAGGAAACGATGGAAAAGTCAATATGCCTCTCTCACGGGTCGTTTACTACAGGTTCTGATGCCAGCCTCTAACGTCCCGCCGGTGTCGGTAGCGCACGTCGCACCACAGCTCTCCCATGTGTCGACCTTCATTCTTGATTACAGCTATGTCAGCTCGAACCTCTCCGCCACACGTCCACCAAAGGCGAAAGATTTTTATACCAACCTTCTGCGGGCTGTTCCCCATAACGTGTAGGAAAACAAGTACCCTACGGTTCACTGGCCAAGAGTGTGGAAAACGATACACCACAACTTTCTGTCATCCATGGTGCGTTCGAAGCGGTATCAGATCGCCAACAAAAAATATGCCACACGACAGCGACTTCACGCTATTGGACTGGCAGACTCCCCTTATTGCCCAGATTGTCAGCTCTTGGATACCGATGAACATCGTTTTACTTGCGCATCATCGTCCGGAGTTTGGCGACTAACACAGAAGATACTGGCTTGTTACCTCCGGGTCACACCTGATGTGATTGACCCTCAGACCCTACTCTGTCTCGATGAAGCTTACTTTCTGGCTGCAAAATACCATGCGCTTACATGGTCCCAAGGACTTACCGACGCCTACATCTTTAGCGACGGAGAGAAAGAGCAGCTTGATTACTGGTGGTTCCTACAAAATGCTCACAATGCCCTCGAACGCACACCGGAATACCGTACGCTCTTCGCAAATTATTTACGCAGCGTTTTCGTTAACCCCCCACTCAGCTGGGGAGTGCCAAGCTGCGGTTAATGTTCTGTGCCACATCACACTAACGGCTCAACGTTCTGCCTTGTCAGCCATGAGCAAAGGAAGAGACAAGCTGCTGCAAGGATACTGTTTTCCTTGAGGCACTAGCGAAGCAGAATGCCTCCGTTGCAGATGCCCTTCAAAGGCGCTATTGGAGATATCAGATAACGATGGCGAGGCTCCAAGTGGAATCAGTTACATTATTGAAGAACCTTTTAGTTGGAATTACATCAGTCATTTTTATTTTTATTTTTTGATTGCTCTTTTATGCCACCTTTGTTGTTGTAACACTTACTGGTAACACTTAGTTACTAGAATTCTCATTTGTACATGTTCCCTAAATGTAATCATGTATAAAAAAAAAAGAAAAAAAGTGGCAAAGGATAGCCCTAACCTTGATTTCCCATATTTCCCCTGGTATATAGGCAGCTCTCTGGGGTGAGTTCATTCAGGAGCCAACGCCTGAAGTGGATCAGATTTTTTGTTATAGGATGAAAAGTGGCGGTGGCAATTAGTTTTTTTTAGTTCCATTTTCCTAAGGGGCTTTTTTAAGGGAAAAAGTGGTCAAAAATGTGGAAAAAAGAAAAAAAAAGAAAAAAAGGGGCAGCATCTATTTAAAAAAAGGATAGCGTCTAAAAAAAGGGGGGTAGCGTCTTTGATTCATAATCAAAAACGTCTTCGGTCCCGGGTTCGATCCCCGCCACTGCCTAAATTTTGATAAATAATCAGCATTGGCGGCCGAAGACTTCCGGCGTAAGAAGTCAGCCTCATTCTGCCAACGGCTTGTCAAAGAGGGCGGAGGAGCGGATAGAGGTCTAGGGCACTCTCTTGTCCTAGGGGTGGGAAATTGCCCCTAAAGGCGGAAGAATCAGCAATGATCAACGACATGAGGATGCTGAAGGCAATGGAAACCACTGCATTAAAGACACGTAACGTGTATCCACAGGACATGTGGCCTGTAATTGAAGAAGTGTCATGATGATCTCTCCATTGGCAAAAGATTCCGGAAAAGTCCCCCATTCGGATCTCCGGGAGGGGACTGCCAAGGGGGAGGTTACCATGAGAAAAAGATTGAATAATCAACGAAAGGATAACGTTCTACGAGTCAGGGCGTGGAATGTCAGAAGCTTCAACGTGGCAGGGAAACTAGAAAATCTGAAAAGGGAAATGCAAAGGCTCAATCTAGATATAGTAGGGGTCAGTGAAGTGAAGTGGAAGGAAGACAAGGATTTCTGGTCAGATGAGTATCGCGTAATATCAACAGCAGCAGAAAATGGTATAACAGGTGTAGGATTCGTTATGAATAGGAAGGTAGGGCAGAGGGTGTGTTACTGTGAACAGTTCAGTGACCGGGTTGTTCTAATCAGAATCGACAGCAGACCAACACCGACATCGATAGTTCAGGTATACATGCCGACGTCGCAAGCTGAAGATGAACAAATAGAGAAAGTGTATGAGGATATTGAAAGGGTAGTGCAGTATGTAAAGGGGAACGAAAATCTAATAGTCATGGGCGACTGGAATGCAGTTGTGTGGGAAGGAGTAGAAGAAAAGGTTGCAGGAGAATATGGGCTTGGGACAAGGAATGAAAGAGGAGAAAGACTAATTGAGTTCTGTAACAAGTTTCAGCTAGTAATAGCGAATACCCTGCTCAAGAATCACAAGAGGAGGAGGTATACTTGGAAAAGGCCGGGAGATACGGGAAGATTTCAATTAGATTACATCATGGTCAGACAGAGATTCCGAAATCAGATACTGGATTGTAAGGCGTACCCAGGAGCAGATATAGACTTAGATCACAATATAGAAGTGATGAAGAGTAGGCTGAAGTTCAAGACTCGCCTTGGAACCCCTGCTCCAGGGCATGCGCCACCGTTTGGAAGGCATGGCTGTGCAAGGCCACCGTTTTTGTTCTACAACCTACGCAGACGACATAGTACTATATCTGCGCAGTGAAGATGAAGTACGAGCAGCACTGACATGGGTGGCGACTTACGGCGAAGCGTCGGGGAGCTGCCTCAACGTGTCAAAATCCAAGGTCCTGCTCATTGGTGAGGGCTTGCCGGAGAGATGCGCTGCCCCCCTTAGTGTCGCCGCCACCACACGGTGTCTTGGACTTGATTTCACAGCAGACCTGCGTCGCTCAGCGACTATCACTGATAGACGCTGGCTACAGACAATCAGAGCAAATCTCGCAGATCACCGGCTACGAGCTCTCGACGTTATCCAGCGCGCGCAATACGTGAACATGTATCATGCTTCCCGTATACCACACGTGGCTCAAGTACTACCAGTCCCAAATCTACTGGCGCGACGACTGTTGATGGCTTTCGGCTCCTTCGTCAGCTCGGGGATGTTATTCAAGGCGCAGTATGAATCCCTTGCACTGCCACGAGATCGTGGCGGGGTGGGACTCATCCACGTGCCGACTCGTGTCAAGGCACTATACGTCAGCTCCTAACTGAAACTTTGGCATCGTTGCCCGCAGAGCCTTACTAGCCTCCTGCTTCACAACTTTGCACCGGCCTCCTTATCCGCCCCAGTACTGGTATCGACCATTCCAACCCCCTTTTATTACATGCAACGATTTTTCCTGGAGTTCAGTTATATCTACCGGTCCTTACCATTTACACGTTTGTACCTCACGAAAACAGTCTCCGAATTGTTACAACTGTGCCGCCCGTCCAACCCCTTCGAACGTAAGTATCCACAGTACGTGTGGCGACACATATGGAAGGCGATCCATGCGCGTTTTCTCGAATCAGACGTTCAATCAGAATGGTACATCACCGTGAATGGCAAACAAGTTAACCGAGATCGTCTGCACCGCATCCATCTCGCCGATTCATCTCTCTGCACCCACTGTGGAGTGGATGACACGGATGTCAACCGGTTCCACTGTGGCACAGTGCTAGACGTCTGGACACTTGCGCGGCGAATTTTGGCGTTTCTTACTCGCCAGACACCGGCACAGATCGACGTCCTCATGCTTTTGTACCCCGATAAGACTTTCTACCCCTCCGCCAAAACTAACTCTGTGAATTGGATCTGTGGCCACACGATCCGCTATCTTTTTACTTCTGGCGACAAGTCTACGCTAGGATATTGGACTTATCTCAACGAACGACACTGCGTCCTGATACGCAAGCCACGCTATAAACAAATTTTTCCAATTTCTTACGGAGCACTTTCGATGACCCACCTAGTAGCTGGAACGTCCTAGCCCTGAGAAGCTGAAAACTGTATAAACCGAACCGAACTGAATTGATCTGGAACCCAGAACCCACGCCCACGCCATGAGAAGACACGTTTGGACGAGCTGGCATGCTGTAGGCGGATACACTTCAGGAGCTCCTGTAAGAACTGGACTTTAACTACAAGTCGCACGAAAAAAAAAAGAAAGGGGTAGCGTCTTTGATTCATAATCAAAAGGTCTTCGGTCCCGGGTTCGATCCCCGCCACTGCCTAAATTTTGATAAATAATCAGCATTGGCGGCCGAAGACTTCCGGCATAAGAAGTCACCCCCATTCTGCCAACGGCCTTGTCAAAGAGGGCGGAGGAGTGGATAGAGGTTCGGGCACTCACTTGTCCTAGGGGTGGGAAATTGCCCCTAAAGGCGGAAGAATCAGCAATGATCAACGACATGAGGATGCAGAAGGCAATGGAAACCACTGCATTAAAGACACGTAATGTGTATCCACAGGACATGTGGCCTGTAATTGAAGAAGTATCATGATGATCTCTCAATTGGCAAAAGATTCCGGAATAGTCGCCATTCGGATCTCCGGGAGGGGACTGCCGAGGGGGAGGTTCCCATGAGAAAAATGTTGAATAATCTACGAAACGACAACGTTCTACGAGTCGGGGCGTGGAATGTCAGAAGCTTGAATGTGGTAGGGAAACTAGAAAATCTGAAAAGGGAAATACAAAGGCTCAATCTAGATATAGTAGGGGTCAGTTAAGTGAAGTGGAAGGAAGACAAGGATTTCTGGTCAGATGAGTATCGCGTAATATCAACAGCAGCAGAAAATGGTATAACAGGTGTAGGATTCGTTATGAATACGAAGGTAGGACAGAGGGTGTGTTACTGTGAACAGTTCAGTGACCGGGTTGTTCTAATCAGAATCGACAGCAGACCAACACCGACATCGATAGTTCAGGTATACATGCCGACGTCGCAAGCTGAAGATGAACAAATAGAGAAAGTGTATGAGGATATAGAAAGGGTAGTGCAGTATGTAAAGGGGAACAAAAATCTAATAGTCATGGGCGACTGGAATGCAGTTGTGTGGGAAGGAGTAGAAGAAAACGTTACACGAGAGTATGGGCTTGGGACAAGGAATGAAAGAGGAGAAAGACTAATTGAGTTCTGTAACAAGTTTCAGCTAGTAATAGCGAATACCCTGCTCAAGAATCACAAGAGGAGGAGGTATACTTGGAAAAGGCCGGGAGATACGGGAAGATTTCAATTGGATTACATCATGGTCAGACAGAGATTCCGAAATCAGATACGGGATTGTAAGGCGTAACCAGGAGCAGATATAGACTTAGATCACAATATAGTAGTGATGAAGAGTAGGCTGAAGTTCAAGACACTAGTCAGGAAGAATCAATACGCAAAGAAGTGGGATACGGAAGTACTAAGGAATGACGAGATACGTTTGAAGTTCTCTAACGCTATAGGTACAGCAATAAGGAATAGCGCAGTAGGCAATACAGTTGAAGAGGAATGGACATCTCTAAAAAGGGCCATCACAGAAGTTGGGAAGGAAAACATAGGTACAAACAAGGTAGCTGCGAAGAAACCAAGGCTAACAGAAGAAATCCTTCACTTCATTGACGAAAGGAGGAAGTACAAACATGTTCCGGGAAAATCAGGAATACAGAAATACAAGTCGCTGAGGAATGAAATAAATAGGAAGTGCAGGGAAGCTAAGACGAAATGGCTGCAGGAAAAATGTGAAGACATCGGAAAAGGTACAGGAAAGTCAAAACAACCTTTGGTGACATTAAAAGCAACGGAGGTAACATTAATAGTGCAACGGGAATTCCACTGTTAAATGCAGAGGAGAGAGCAGGTAGATGGAAAGAATACATTGAAAGCCTCTATGAGGGTGAAGATTTGTCTGATGTGATAGAAGAAGAAACAGGAGTCGATTTAGAAGAGATAGGGGATCCTGTATTAGAATCGGAATTTAAATGAGATTTGGAGGACTTACGGTCAAATATGGCAGAAGAGATAGATAACATTCCATCAGAATTTCTAAAATCATTGGGGGAAGTGGCAACAAAACGACTATTCACGTTGGTGTGTAGAATATATGAGTCTGGCGATATACCATCTGACTTCCGGAAAAGCATCATCCACACAATTCCGAAGCCGGCAAGAGCTGACAAGTGTGAGAATTATCGCACAATCAGCTTAACAGCTCATGCATCGTAGCTGCTAACAAGAATAATATACAGAAGAATGGAAAAGAAAATTGAGAATGCGCTAGGTGACGATCAGTTTGGCTTTAGGAAAAGTAAAGGGACGAGAGAGGCAATTCTGACGTTACGGCTAATAATGGAAGCAAGGCTAAAGAAAAATCAAGACACTTTCATAGGATTTGTCGACCTGGAAAAAGCGTTCGACAATATAAAATGGTGCAAGCTGTTCGAGATTCTGAAAAAAGGACGGGTAAGCTATAGGGAGATCAAATGGTGCAAATGGCTCTGAGCACTATGGGACTTAACTTCTAAGGTCATCAGTCCCCTAGAACTTAGAACTACTTAAACCTAACTAACCTAAGGACATCACACACATCCATGCCCGAGGCAGGATTCGAACCTGCGACCGTAGCCGTCGCGCGGTTCCAGACTGTGGCGCCTTTAATCGCTTGGCCGCACCGGCCGGCCTATAGGGAGAGACGGGTCATATACAATATGTACAACAACCAAGAGGGAATAATAAGAGTGGATGATCAAGAACGAAGTGCTCGCATTAAGAAGGGTGTAAGACAAGGCTGTAGCCTTTCGTCCCTACTCTTCAATCTGTACATCGAGGAAGCAATGATGGAAATAAAACAAAGGTTCAGGAGTGGAATTAAAATACAAGGTGAAAGGATATCAATGATACGATTCGCTGATGACATTGCTATCCTCAGTGAAAGTGAAGAAGAAGTAAATGATCTGCTGAAGGGAATGAACAGTCTAATGAGTTCACAGTATGGTTTGAGAGTAAATCGGAGAAAGACGAAGGTAATGAGAAGTAGTAGAAATGAGAACAGCGAGAAACTTATCATCAGGATTGATGGTCACGAAGTCAATGAAGTTCAGGAATTCTGCTTCCTAGGCAGTAAAATAACCAATGACGGACGGAGCAAGGAGTACATCAAAAGCAGACTGGCTATGGCAAAAAAGGCATTTATGGCCAAGAGTGGTCTACTAATATCAAATACCGGCCTTAATTTGAGGAAGAAATTTCTGAGGATGTACGTCTTGAGTACAGCATTGTATGGTAGTGAAACATGGACTGTGGGAAAACTGGAACAGAAGAGAATCGAAGCATTTGAGATGTGGTGCTATAGACGAATGTTGAAAATTAGGTGGACTGAGAAGGTAAGGAATGAGGAGGTTCTATGCAGAATCGGAGAGGAAAGGAATATGTGGAAAACACTGCTGAGGAGAAGGGACAGGATGATAGAACATCTGCTAAGACATGAGGGAATGACTTCCATGGTACTAGAGGGAGCTGTAGAGGGCAAAAACTGTAGAGGAAGACAGAGATTGGAATATGTCAAGCAAATAATTGAGGATGCGGGTTGCAAGTGCTACTCTGATATGAAGAGGTTAGCACAGGAAAGGAATTCGTGGCGGGCCACATCAAACCAGTCAGTAGACTGATGACAAAAAAAAAAAAAAATGTTTCTGGCGGTCAAGTGTTCTGCAGTCTTCAGGTGTTGTGAGCAATGTTTTGTGTTGGCATTGCAGTAATAAAAATGGAACAGCATGTCTGAACACGCTATTCGAAATATTCCTCCGTATGCGAAAATAGAAATGGATAGTGAGACACTCCACTCCGTTGTGATGGATAAAGCTCCACAATGTAGTAGCGTAAAGCGGATAACCTCTGCTCTGCGCCAAGAAACATTCTATTCGATAAAGTTTAACTTAGTGTGTATAAAGCCAGCCCGGTTAGCCGAGCGATCTAACGTATGGCTTTCCGGAGTGGGAAGGAGCGTCTGGTCCCCGGCAGGAATCCGCCCGGCGTACTTGTGTCTAGGTCCGGTGAACCGGCCAGTCTGTGGATCGTTTTTAGGCGGTTTTCCATCTGCCTCGACGAATGCGGGCTGGTTCCCCTTATTCCACCTGAGGTACACTATGTCGACGATGGCTGCGCAAATAAGTACTCCACGTACGCATACACCACCATTACTCTACCACGCAAACATAGGGGTTACACTTGTCTGGTGTGAGACGTGGCGAAGTGGTCTGCGGTGGTCGTCGTGGGGTCGTTGCGGCTGCGGCGGGGACAGAGCCTCTCCATCGTTTCTGAGTTCCCAGTTCACATACAATACAATACAATACATACAATAGTGTGTATAAGGCAAAGTTAACGGAACTCGTAGTGCTGTACAAGCCAAGAACGCCACGCTACCAGTTCGACAAACTGCCTGAACAATACGACGTGGTTTAAGTGAGCTTCCTCCTTATCACAATAATTTAAATCCGACTGAGAATATACGGGGCCTAGGTGAAAAAAAAGTGGCATGAAACAACAAATAATTTACGCTCAGTGAGGTTGAAATGCTGACAAAAGAAGCCATTGCAAACGTTACACCATAGGGCTGGAGTTCGAGTTGTCGGCCATACCAAGAAGGTAATTGAGGAGACATGGATTCACGATGGACTGCGACGAATTTTGACTAACGCATTTCTCTTGTTGCCATGTTAAAGTCTGCATTTTTTGTTAAAAGACAGGAAAGGTCAATATTATTCATCTCACAAACATTCTAATACAGCTGAAAATGTGACAGGTCAATACTTCTTCAAAAGCCGATTCTCAGTATAAAAATAAAGGTGTAACTTCCACATTTATACTTTTGCAAAGCCCACAGCGTTTCTCGTTTCACTAGCTACTGGTGCGCCCTAAAATTACATTATTTCGTTTAAAAAACTGTAGGTGTTCGAATATCGCGGTAGATACGGAAGTTTCACATATTAATCAAATGGAAAAATACTGTCCTCTACATGTGCTATTATTTGTCAAAATCTTGTTTTAGTATTCCAAACCGTTAATGAAATACCAGGGATCTATGAATATTTCGTTCTGGCTTTTTCACTGGCGGATGTGTTTGCGACGGAGCCCTTCACGTACTTTCCATTTTCTCGATATTGGAGAGAGATAGCGATACCCTTCTGAGACTAATTCAATGTCTCATCTAAATTTTATACGCAGGAATATACACTGAAGCGCCAGGGAACTGGTATAGATATGCGTACTGAAATAGAGAGGTATGTAAACAGGCAGAATACTGCGCTGCAGTCGGCAGCACCTCATAAGACAACAAGTGTCTGGCGCAGTTGTTGTATCAGTGATAAACTCTTTCCACGGGGTCAATCAATAAACTATTCAACCATCCATTTTCAGTAACAAGTGTCAAAGAATCAGTTATCTTTAAACGTAATGATAAGGGAAAGGATTAATTAGCCCCAACGCTTCACTTTAGATTTCGCATTTATTGTCACACCCTTCAGTGTAAACCACACAACAAACAAGTGTAACATTGAGAGAATATTTGCACTCGTAATATCTGCTATATAGGTTAAGAATTACTTAATAAACAACAGGAATCTAAAATTATTCCTTTTTATTAAATATTTGTAAGACCATAAACAATAATGGCCATCGGTTAATAAAGCCCCATAAACTTGAGCAAGGGTCACCTTTTCAGTCTCTGAATGAAGTCAGTAGGTGACATAGGGGACAATCAGACGTACATTAAATGTTACATCATTAAGGGCGATCACTCATTAAGAATTATAACCACAAATTAAAGAAGATTCATCTAAAGCAATTAACATAAATAGCAAGTGATTAAGTCACGTTTCAGCAAATGTATCAAAATCAAATCTTTCAGTCATACAGCAATGTTGTATCGTGGAATACGCCGGATTACCGACACAGAAGGCTAAATTTTACCCAACAGCAATTTCTCAGAACCTAGAACTATCTTAGTAGTGTACAATACTTAGGTTATCCAGAACTACACTAATTCGCCTTTCTTGGGCATAACGGTGGAGTAGATAATTAACCTCTTATTTCCTTCTCCTGGAACATTGAGCGGCAATAGACACTCGGGCAACTCTTACCCCAGCGTGGCTCGGGAAAGAGGATGGCTCCACCAGGAGGAAACATTTACCCGAACTGGAAAGCGAACTCGTCTAATACGAACCACTAGGTTGGAGGAAGACCAGTTGGCGATTTTTGATCATTAACCAAAGCTTGCTGGCCAGCGGACGAAAATTACAGAGGCAAAGGTAGCTTTATTTGTGCTCACTAGAATTGATAAGTTCTACAAAAGAGATTCCGGCAGAACTAACGCCGTAGTATCTATAAGGGGCCTTCGGAGCTACTCAACAACGGACTCTACACAATAGGCCCACATTTCACACAGACCGAGCAACCGACATCAGTCGTGGCTAGGTGGATTACCAAATAGAAACACTAGCACTACCTTAAATATGATTCAATAGAGCACTTAAATGCCACAGATCCTAAACTCTATAACACAAGAATATATACACAATAACAACACTAAGTTAAGTATGCCTATGTACTAAAACACAACAGATATTGGCGAACATTAACATAATCTCACATTTCAGACATCGATAAAATTAATTGGCTCTATCTCTCCGCCAGACACTGCAAGGTTATTTAACATTTTACTGCTTGCTTATCCAAACAGTGACCTACGCTGTCCTTTGGAAAACAGCGGCTTGCAGAAGGTCCACAGCCAAAAATTTGTCATTTTTTTGTGTCTTTACGACGCGCGCCGTAAGTCAGCATGGCGTTCAAATTCACGATCATGCAAGGGGGCAGTAACACACAGTCAAGGCAATTTCCGACTGCACAGTCGAAGCAAAGAAACGTTGCCACACAGTTATTAATAGTTCCCACAACACCGGGAGATTGGCCCCACCAGACGACGACCGTTGCACTAACTAGATGAAAAAACTTACTTTCAGTGACGACACCACCTTCTGGTGGTTACCAGCAGCCGCAGACGGACTTCATAGCTTCCCCAGCCCATGAACGGAAACCAAACGTTGTCCGCAGATTTACGGCCTCTTGTGTCCTCACGCCCCGGGGTTTAAGACCCATCCAGACTTGACATAGAGGGACAGAGCGTCCCGCTGCAAAACGGTCGTTCAGGGCCAAACACTCGCCTCAACTTCCTCCTCCGCCCTGGGCAAGCCACACAGCGCCTCCTCCCAGTGAGCGCGCTAGCAGCGGCTCCTCCGCAACACCCTGTAGGAAAGCGCGGAAACTCGAAACAGGAGTAAACCGAGGGACAAACAGGAACCGTGGCAAACGACACGGTTCGATCAGTTACTGGTGCTAAAATGGCAGGTTATCAAGATTTAAGTCAATTTGAAATTGGTGTTATAGTTGGCACAGGAGCGATGGGACACAGCATTTCCGAGGTAGCGATTATGTGGGCATTTTCCCGTGCGAGCATCTCACGAGTGTAACGTGAATATGAGGAATCCGGTAAAACATCAAATCTCCGACATCCCTGTGACTGACCAACGACGACTGAAAAGAATCGTTCTACATTACAGAAGTGCTACCCTTCCGCAAATTGCTGCAGATTTCAATGCTGGACCGTCAACAAGTGTCAGAGTGCGAAGCATTCAACTGAACATAATCGGTATGGGCTTCCGGAGCCGAAGGCCCAGTCGTGCACCCTTGATGAATGCACGACATCAAGATATACCCCTCTCCTGGGCCTGTCGACATTGGGATTAGACTGTTGATGACTGGAAACATGTTGCCTGGTCGGACGAGTCTGCTTTCAAACCGTATCAAGCGAATGGACGTATACAGGTATGGAGACAACCTCATGAATCCATGGACCCTCCATGTCAGCGGGGAAGTGTTGAAGCTTGTGAAGGTTCTCTACTGGTGTGGGGCATGTGCCATTGGAGTGATGTGGAACCTCTGATACTGTAAGGTGGCGTGGTCTCTTGACCTTCATTTTGTGGTGTCACCGCCAGACACCACACTTGCTAGGTGGTAGCCTTTAAATCGGCCGCGGTCCGTTAGTATACATCAGACCCGCGTGTCGCCACTGTCATTGATTGCAGACCGAGCGCCGCCACACGGCGGGTCTAGTCTAGAGAGACTCCCTAGCAATCGCCCCAGTTGTACAGCTGACTTTGCTAGCGATGGTTCATTGTCTACATCCGTTCTCATTAGCCGAGACGAGAGTTTAGCTTAGCCTTCAGCTACGTCATTTGCTACGACCTAGCAAGGCACCACTTTCAGTTACTATAATCTGAACAGATAATCTTGTGAATCGTGTACCGTGAAGAGCGACGTTCATCATTAATGGATTAATGTTAAGTATCAAACTAATTATGTCTGCTTTCTGAATTCTCATTCCTTGTCATGTTCCGGGCCTCACGTCAGTATAGTTCTTCCCTCTTCACGCCAGCCTGGGTGAGCTTAAATGTGTGCCTTTCGGCCCCCACTAGTAACACAGTGTTGGCTCTTCTACCAACACAACACATTTGTTACATATTCCGTCCTCACAATCGTGTTCTGCACATCAAGATGCTTCATTCGAAACCAAACTCGGTAAGGTAGAGTCAATTTTGTATGAATTCATGTAAGTGATATGCAAATCTAATAAGTAAATCGCAAGTGCACACCAAGGTTGAAAAAGTCGAGGCTGGCATACACAGCATGATGGCCACAGGAATTTTCGTTCTAAAGAGGGAACCAGCCCACTGGGAGGCCAATCCGTTCAGAGGGGTGAGTCAACACACACCTACTTCGGCAGGAGCAAACACTGAGAGAGGGGACAGCTTTTGCCAGAGCGAAGGGTTAACAACCCTCATGTTCGACTTAAAAGCAATTTCCGCTACATCGTGTGGGAGCGCCCAAAAGACACATTTGTTGACGGTCCGACTTCGTAGTTACAGAGTTCTCACAGGAGGTCAGTATACGCCTAACGGAGATCCTACATATTTCCACGTTGGTCGACTTAAACGAAACGTCATTCTCCCATTTAAAAGAGCAACGCTGCTAGGCGGAATATTTCTGACAGAAAGAGCCAGGGGAGTGAGGGAAGACAGCGAATGATATAGCCTTGCAGTTTTTCCAGAAAAAGGGGCCGTTATGTTGTCGCTCTTGGAACGGGAACACGTAACGAGACCGGGTGTGCTTGTACGTGTACACAAACAGTGAGGAACAAAGTCTCTCCTCATTAATTCACTGGGAGAGCACCTCTGTCGTTAGAAAATGGGAGTGACACTCCATATTGAATTGCCCACGATTAAGCGTTGATCACTGTGTTGGCTGCAACACTTACTGTGCTGTGTGAACACGGACAGAGTACTAGTTAGACGCCAGCGAGTGAATACTGAGTGGCATCATGGTGGACTGGTTATCTGACCGGTGTACCATGCCAATAGTTACACTAGGGCTGGATAGGAGTCCTTGACTTCATCAAGGCATAGAGAGAGTTTGATTGGCGAAGGTCAGTGCAGATAGAAAGAGATAATTGTGTCATATGTGAGCAGCAAGCGACACAGGCAGCAGTCGTCGCCGCTCACGGTATTGTGTGCTACAGCACATGCGAGCCCCGTCTTTCGTCCATAACAGTACACTCCATTACATTTCTCATGCGACAGCCTTGGACGTATCTAAAAAAGTTATCCAAGTTGTGTAGGCACAGCTCTCAGCCAATCTGCCTTGTAAATAACATTCTTAAAGAACAGGGAGAAAAGAACCTTTCTATACTTTGTAAAATAATAGCATTCCTATACATAACAGGCATTCTATTGTTCCAAAAAGAACCTGGAAATTTATTAATTTATAAAAAAAGTTTCACTTGTTTTCTCAGAATTTTTTTGCAGTAAATAATATCTTACGTTCGTTTAATGTTTTTCTTGCACTAACTAGCAATGATCCAGTACCCAAGTATTCCACTAGTTACGTAAGAATATAGAATATTTTTGTGTCTTTTCCTTACAACAGACGACTCCAGAAGATATTTGTTGCTAAATGTTTTTCAAGCAGTTCTTGTTGATACATTAGGAGTGTCTGTCTGACTTCTGTAGTAGTGTGAGGTGGAAATTGTTTCTCGCAGGAGCCAAAGGGTACTTGTCGGATCAGTTCATTGCGCACCTTGATAAAATAAAACCCACAAAATCACAATACGTCTGGATACAACTCTGACAGGTGACACGTACATAAGCATCCTGTCTGATCACCTGCATCCATTCGTGTCCATCCTGCTTTCTGACGGAGTTGGGCTATTCCAGCAGCACAGTGGTTCCAGGAACACTCTTCTGAGTTTAAACACTTCCAATGGTCACCGAACTCCAGAGACAGATGTTATTCAGCATATCTGGGGTGCGTTGCCAAGTGGTGTTCAGAAGAGATTTCCACCCCCTCGTAGTTTTACGCATTTATGGACAGCCCTGTAGGATTCACGTTGTCAGTTCCCACCAGCACTACTTCAGACATTAGACGAGCCCATGCCACATCATGATTCGACACTTCTGCGTGCTCGACGGGACCCTGTAAGATATTAAGCAGGTGTACCAGTATCTTTGATTCTTCAGTGTGTAGCCTAAGAAGCACAAACGCGAATTTATAGTGGCTCCTGTTATTCACTGCAAAGATTAAGAATTTCTTTTAGTAGTTTAGCTAATACGGGAACATTATAATAAAAGTGATCATTAACGAAATGATATGCAGTTCATAACGGAGCTGACGAATTAAACTATAAGATGTGTGGGAGTCAGCGTTTATTACCGAGTAGCTCCTTCAGAATCGTTTGAGTAAGGCTGCAGATCGGTCGGCTTGCTATTCACGCAATCCGGCACACTTCGAGTAGGCCTGGTATAGCCACCGTCACCTGCCAGCGTGCTAAGCACACACAGACCTCCACTCACTCCGTACCGAGCTGTCCAAAGTTGCAACTGATTTTGAGCGGACTGCAGTGGTGAGTTCCGTGGCCGGGTCCTCCGGCAGCGCCCGCCGCCGCTCCCGACCTCGGCCGCGGCCAGACGTCGCGGGCCGGCCGACGGTCCTCGCGCCGGCGCATGCGCAGTGCGCGCCGCCCGCCGCGGCTCCGCCGGGCCGCGCCGCCGCCGCCGCCCGCAGTCTCGGCCCGCCTCTGCCGCCGCCGGCTTCCGACGGTGTACAGTGCCCGCTTCACCTCGCCACGCCAGCTACGCGCCCCGCCACGCGTCACATCGCGGCCGGCATGGCTCGCTGCCTGCGCCACATCGGCGGCTGATGTTGGCATGGGTTACGGCCCTGGCGGTAAGCTAGCCTCAGCCACGCGTCTGCAACATTTGTCCGCGCTGGCGGGACATTTGTCGTCTCCGAAACTGATACGACCTTCGCGATCTTCCACAACTTCCACAGATTTTTTTATACGCTCCCAAACGACCTCAGTTCCCCGTAAGAGTGTTGTAACTTTGAAGGTTACTTTTTAGTCAATTTACCTGCGATTTCAGACGTCCATTCAGCGCCGAAAGACCTATCGTTGCCGATAACGACATAACAGTCGTTCCTCTGCACACTCTGTAAGCGTGCTAACAAAAGTTTTTCCACTAACCGTTGCTGATGAGCTACATGTACTCACAAAGTCGTACATCTTTCACCTGAAGCCTGTATGAGGCAAGTTGACACGACGTAATTGTCACAAGCACTGCACGACAATAAAGTCTTTCTGTGGTGCAGCGTACCATTTTGAGCAAATTCTTCTAGACATTTACGATGACAATTTTGTTGGTGCGACATTGGCAGTACGAAGAAAGTCTCTGAGAGGTCGAAATGCCTTATGGCCAGGATTGACAAAACGATAAGCAGTTACTGCGATATGCTCCAGTTGGCAAGGCGACGGCCCGCTCAGATATGTGTTGGGCAAATCCTCTCTGTCGGCAGTTATCGAACCTGGGAGTGTCTGGCCACGATTGGAAGTACGTATTTACGGTTTTATCCAAACAGCATCATCACCTTAATTCTACGCTCATTTCAGTGGTCGTAAATTTACGATGCTCTTATTTATTTTGAGTTTTCGCCTCTGTGGCCACTTTGTTTTTATTGTGATTCATACTGATACTCTGTTTCTCGATTCAGTACTAGCGCCTAGTTGTGGTGGAGACATAATCAAAAAATTAAACCTTTTGGGTGTTCCATTTCTTTCCGTTTATTTACAATGGGCTTTTAAAATTTTCTGCATCGCTTCCACCTGACACTGACGGCAGCTGAGTAAGTTCAATTGCTGTAGACTGTATATTAACAAGAAACATGACTCACGATGAAACGTAGGTCATCGTTACATTTTATGTATTCATGCTCTGTCTCTCGGAAGCATTTCTACGGCATAACAGACTACAATCGGTATTCGCCAGTCATGTATTCAATGCACACTCACGATCGTACACAGACACCCTTATACCAGCATCAACACACACACACACACACACACACACACACGCAGAGCGACATGAATACAAAACACACACACAAACTGAAATATATGCAGTTTTTATTACGTCTAACGACGACATTTTTCCAAGAATACATAGTTTCATGCATAAGTACGTAGCGTTTTGTTTTCTATTTTGGTATTCCGGTTGCTATTCTTTTTTATCGATTTTCAGTATTTATTTCTAGTTTACTGTTGCTGTTTGAGTTTACATACTGTCATATTGTTATTTGGATATAGCGAGTGGACCTATGGACACTAGAAAATGGAATGCCAAGTGGAGAAAGCGGAACATTTTCGACATATTCTTGTGTTTGAGTTAAATAGACGAGTAACAGCAGCGGAGGCAGCCAGTATATGGGACAATGCCAAGTGGTTTCCTCGTTTTAAGGGGGATCGTTTCGGCATTACTCTCCACGTCCAGGAGGACCTTCAGCGTTTCACGAAGATCGTTTAGACGCGTAAATCCACAATCATCGTCACTGTACTGGAGAAATGGCAAATGTGATGAACTGCGGTCATTCCACCACCGTACGACATTTTCATCCGATGGCGAAAGCTAAAAAATAGGGGACCTCGCGCTCTGAGCCAAAATCACAAAAGTCAACGGGTGGCCCTACTTTCATCTCTGCTTGCTCGTTATCAGTTGGCTTGTTAACAACGCTAATTATTCGTTACTGGTGAAGAAAAGTGGTGTCTCTGTGCGAACGTAAGGAACAGATTGTCATGGCTGAGTTCAAACATAACAGTAACTCTGTGTAAAAATCGTAGGAGCATATCGAGTAGGTTTACGGATGTACGAGTGGGTCGAGGACTTGTTAAGCTACGGAACCCAGTATGTTGTCCTCTACGGCGAGTGTTCATCAGAGACAAGGGTTTCGGCAGGTGAGGAGTGCCCCAGTAAATTGTGGTAGGACCGCTATTATTCTCTATACACAAAAATTATTTGGTGAACGGGGTGGGCAGCAATCTGCGGTTGTTTGCTGATGATGCTGTGGTATACAGTAAGGTGTAGACATTTAATGACTAGGATGATACTAGATTACTTACATAAAATTTCTAGTTCGTGTGATAAATGGCAGCTAGCTTTAAATGTAGAAAAATGTAAATTAACGCTGATGCGTGCGCAAAAAGAAAAAAACAAATCCTTAATATTCGGATACAATGTTAGCAGTTTCCTGTTTGATACTGTTACGTCGTTTAAATATCTGGGCGTAACGCTGCAAAGCGATATGAAATTGAAAGAGAGTGTGAGTTATTTGGTAGGTAGGTTGGCTGATTGGTTGTATCGGGGGAGGAGGCCAAAAGCGAGGTCATCGACCCAGTCGGATTAGGGAATGATGCTCCACCTCGCTCGGTGTTTTGCAGCGGAAGACGAATGGTCGATTTCACTGTATTGGGAGAATTTTAGGACAGTGTAGTTCACCTGTAAAAGAGGTTGCTTTTAGGACGTTGGTGTAACCTATTCTTGAGTATTTCTCCATTGTTTGGGATCCATACCAGTTTGGATTAAAGGAAGACACCGAAGCAATTGAGAGGCGACTGCTAGATTTGTTACTGGTAGGTTTGAACAATATGCAAGTGTTATAGAGGTATTTTGGGAACTGAAATGGGAATCCATCTAGTAGAACAGCGACGGTGTGGTGTACTGCGGATTGCTTCCCCCAAAGTGCAGCCCGGTCGCTGCTGACCAGCAAAGCTGCGTGAATCTGTGCACTCCACTGTAACCCCTGCCCGCTTTCTACACTGAAAAAACACACTGTACAAGAGTTGAATTGGGAAGTCATTCCGCACCCACCTTCTTCATCTCTGATTTTCACCTTTCCCGCTCTCTACAGAACAACCTTCAAAAAACTTTCTTTCCAAATGAAAGTGCGCTCCTAATATGGCTCGACTAATTCTTGGCATCGTAATTAGTAATTTCTACTGACGCAGAATCGAAAAGTTACACAGGGTTGGCAGACTGTTGTAAATAGTGAATGAGAACATATTATTGATGACTAAAGTCTCTTTTGTGTTCATGTAAATTATGAAGAAACGCTACAAGCTCATGCACGAGCCCAGTAATAAAAATACGAACCCGTCGCTCTGGGCAGAGAGTTCGCAGCGTCCGGCTCGGCTGACACTCGAGTGTCGTAACTGGGACCCTCCTCCCAGACATCCCCAGTTGGCGACCTCTTTCTGCCTTCTTGAATGGAAAGAAATTAATTTTGAGCTAAAACCTTATATTTCTCTGCATCTGTACATACTGAACACCACACTATCAGTTTTCTTGTACGACATTTAATTTTTGACAAGAAAATATGAACGTAGTTCTATTTCTTATCGGCTGCTCTGTGGTGTAGAATCATTAGAGCTGCACGAAACTTTGGTAACTAACATTCTGTGGCAAGGAAAATCGGTTGCAGAAGACGTTATCCATCGTGTCTCCTACACTACAGACGGCACGTTTTAATAGTCTTATTATAGTTAGATAGCTGCCTTTCTGTCCTATTAGTATCCGCTGTAATCACGCAGCCTTTAACGAGGAGGACAACGCAAGTAAGTTTTTAGCTGTGATCGTTTGCACTGCCGTTACAGCAAATAACAAATGCTTAGTATTGCATTAGAGCCTATGAATGATTCACACAGATATTGTATAAACTCGCTAGCGTAAAACTAAATAAATTCAACTACTTTTGTCCCCTCAGTGGAGTTTATCTTTATTACTGTTTTATTCTGGGAATATTTTAGCCAGTGGTTTCTTAGGGTCCACAGTTTAGTACATCAAAGTAATTTATTATTATTAGTTTCATATTATTGGCTCCGAGCACTATGGGACTAAATATCTAATGTCATCAGTCCCCTAGAACTTAGAACTACATAAACCTAACTAACCTAAGGACATCACACACATCCATGCCCGAGGCAGGATTCGAACCTGCGACCGTAGTGGTGTTTCATATTATTGGCTGCCTCTGAAGTGTATATGGCAATTTGAGAACAGATACTAGTGAAAATTTCCTTTTTTCTTCAGTAAATCCACTGAATGAGAGAGACAAAAAGAAGTAACCCTAGACAGCAGCAAACAAAAGAAGAAGAAGAAATATAGGTACATGTTATCTGGCCGACGTAGGCAATGAAAAATACGTATTTATGAATAAACGTCCGTCAGGTATTACTGTTACTTAGCTATATGTGTCCCGAAAGCTTCGTTTTGGGCGTTTCTGGGTTTCAGTGGATGCTTCTGGTAGTGGCCTGGTGAAGCAGTCGCCCCTGAATTTTACCTGAGTGTGCTCCACTGCCAAGACCACGCTGACGCTCCTAAGTTGTGCTAGCGCGCCCCCGTCGCTCAGGGCGCCGGCGCCCGCCTGTGACACACTAGCACTCGGACGTAGCCGGTTCGAAACCTGGTCGTGGGCGTGTTTGGCCAGAAACGGTAGCACAGATGATGGCCCGATTCAAATTCCGAACATCGCTGCCGTGTGTCTTGGAATGAGGCCAGATGACACTGTCGGCGATGATTCGGCCGACGGATGGTGACGCTAAGCCTGGCTGCGGCCTTGGTGCAGTTAGAGACGAGCAGGACACGTACCGCGACCTAGGTTCACCCTCTCCCTTCCGTCATCATCATGGAACGGAGAAGTTACCCCGCACACACCTATGCAGTCACCTACAACCGACAGAAACTTTTAAGACGTAAGTCACAATTTTATCACATGATTCCTATATCTAGAGAATAGCGACGACTGTGTGCTGAGGGTTTTCTTTCCTTTCCGATTAGGAGGCAGGACCTGTCCTTGGCGGCCTGAAGTGTCACGCGACTCTTTCTTTCCGTTTCTCGGGGCCGGATGAAAATGAAACACTCTCTCTCTGTCTCGCTACTTAGGATGCCGTCACCGTTCACTTCACTCCTACCGGTAGCTTTATTCTAACGCATTATGTACTTCATTCGTGTGACGCTCGTCTTTCTATTGATAGCGAAATCCAATGTAGAGGGTTTTGTCCGCCTTCGGCGGATTACTTCCTAATGGTTGGTTGCACTCGCGCTTTTTCTTCGCCTAAGCGAGACATCAAGCGCTCAGACTGCACATGAAACTGAAACCGGTTGGAAAGAGAAGGCTTACCGTCCGGTAGTGGGTGGCTCACGAATCGTCACAGTCCTCCACCGTCTGCCTCGTCACCGACTTTCACGCCCAGAGCTCTTCCTACAAAGAACTCTGAATCAGTGGATATGGGAACGCTTATTACAGATACAGCAGTGATTTGAATTCTATTGATTTCAGCGTTTTTCTTCTGCCTTTGTGTCAGGAGGCTATGCTGCTCGAAAGGGGCAGCGGTTATCCTCCACGTCTCCCGTACCCTACGCACGGTGTCTGGGCGTTCGTTTACCGCGCGTGATATGCACTTCGTAGGCACTGTGGACGCAGTCAGTCCGACGTCCATATCTCAAGGAACACAAATGCGAATGTCAGTGATCCGAAATCACACTCTAAATGGAAGTTCTGGGGCAGTGTAATTTTTGTTTCACTTCCCAGAAGTGTGTTATTATTGAAACTGTCGTTTAATACAGGCGGCCAAATGAGGTGCCTTTAGTTCTTTCAGGTCGAGTGGTCACGAGGAATGTTTTTGCGTTAAGTTCTGTTAGTACTACTTCATTTCGTTTTTCTGGAATCAGTTAATAGTTTGTGACTCTCTTCTGTACACACGTGACTGTTGATTCTGGCATTATTCCGAAAACAAGGGTTCACGTGCTTGTTCCTTACGGTTTGTGTTGGCCTTTATTCGGGACTGGTTTAAGGCGGCCGCTTGTGCCACCAAGTTGAGCGGGTTGCCCGGGCGGTAGGGGTGCAGAATTTGTATACAGCGGGGATCACAGTTAGTACCGAAAACTGGCGCGGTAGGAAGTATACGGTAATACAAGCAAAACTGCGCCGGGGACGTAGGTCCTCAAGTCAAACGTGTACGAAGCGATGGAATCTGTACCGTTACGAGCCATCACTGACTTTAGCACTGGATATATTAGTGCTAGTCAGTTTCAACATATTTAAAATATAAAGATTTCGATTACGTTTACATCTAATACCACTCAGATTTCACAAAGGGCACCTCTGTGGAGTGTGCTAGATAAATGTTGCGGCAGAGGTAAATTTTGCCGCCGAAATAGGATTACATCTTACAAGCCATTTTGATGCAACATAGACACGTCAGCGTGAAATTGAAAGTTTATTTTTGGTATTTCTAATAACATAAGTTGTAAATCACGGAGGTAAAGGTGTTTCATTACTAAACAAAAAATTAACGGAAGTTTTATATTGTAATTGTTTCCATTCAGTTCAATCGATAGCACATTATTATTGAAACTAGAACAATACTATAGGTTTACTCCTCTTTGCGTTCACTAATAGCTTTTAAAGATTCAGGAATTACCGTAAATGGAAATTCAACACTGCAGTGAGAGGCGGAAATTTATTTCAATTTCAGAGGAATGAGTACGTATTACCCAGCTCGTACGCAGGTTACTAAGATCGAACCAAGAGCCCACAGAAATCCAACTTATGTCATAGGTAGAAAGGGGGGGGGGAGAGGGCCATGAGAGCCAAATGATTTTTCGGTTGTGGGGAAAAAGGTTCTCGAGCTGGCCCTCCTTTTATTTCAGTTAGAGTACCACCTAAGTAAGAGAAATCACTTACTTCGCGTGGTAACGTTTGCTGTTATGTGACCGCGAGGTATATACGGTAGGATGTAAGAATTTCTAGAGGACGACGGTATGTGTCATTGTTTTCATTTCCAAGTGACATTTGCCTTTGCCATTAGTCATTTAGAGATATTCTTTACGGAGCTCCTCGTGTGACATAAATGTTACTGAGCAATAGGTCAATGGACTCAGAGGGGATGACGGCTTTCAAGGGGATCGCGCCTACTGGTCGTCACCTATTTCATGGTGTATGCCGATCAGCCAGAATACTATGACCACCTTTCTAATAGCGTGTTGTTCCACTTTTTAAACACAGTATAGCAAAGATTCTGCTTAGCATGGATTCTACAAGTCCGTCACAGGATTCTAGAGGTATTTTGGCACAAGATGTCAAGCAATTCCCGCAAATTACGAGATTGTGGCTTACGGGCACGCAGCTGGCACCCGATATGTGTTCCATTAGGTACAGATCAGGCACATTTTCTCGCCAAGACATGAATGTCAGTTCACTATAATGCCCATGAAACCACTGTAGCACGATGCTGACTTTGGAACACGGATGGGCGAAGTATCTATTAGGAACATTACGTATGTAGATTGTGGACAGTTGGGAATGTGGGTCTCTCGGGAAGCGTGCAAGGGATAAGTCCCTGCAGTCGCGCTATTCATCTGTGTCCTCGGTGGCTCAGATGAATAGAGTGTCTGCCACGTAAGCAGGAGATCCCGGAGTCGAGTCCCGGTCGGGGCACACATTTTCAGCTGTCCCCATCAAGGTATGTCAACAACAATTGTCAGAAGCTGAGGGTTTCTATTAATTATCATTTACAAGGGTAGTTATACTGCTGGAACATGTCATGGCAGTAGGGGGAAGCTTCGAGCGTGAAACGATTCAGGTGTCCGTAATCACGTTCACTTTGTTCACTGCTGTCGTTATGCCTCCCATTGCCATCCCGTAGGAGCCCAGTGCACCCCACATCATAACTGTGGCCTCGCCGGCCTGCATTGTGACGTGGTGCATATTTCGCCTCGATGACGGCGTGTAAGGACCTAGCCGTCGACTTGATCTAACAGGAAATGCCATTCATTCAACAGGCGACACCATTCTATTGATACGTGGTGAAAACTCAATGATGCTGTGCCCACTGCAGTCGTAACTGACGATGTCATCGTGTCGATACAGGAATACGTAGGGTCGTGTTCAACAACGGCCTTTAAACAGTGGGCTCCGAAACGCTTGTGCCTGCACCAGCGTTGCATTCTGTCACCAGGTGCGCCACAGGTGTGCCTGTCCTACTTTACACAGTGGGGAATCGTCCTACCTCGCCGTTTTGTGATGAGACGTCGTCCAATGTCACACGGCCTCCTCGTTATTTCAACATCCTTCAACCCCTTGCCATAGGTGCTCTCGACAGTAATACGCCAACAGGCGACCAGCTTCGCCGTTTCAGAGATTCTCGTTACCAGCTGCAGAGCCACAACAATGTCCCCTTTATCAAAACCGCTTATATCAGTGATTTCCATATTTGTGGCCGTAACGTCGCTATAATCACAGCCCATTCGTCTCTCTTCCGATGAAGTTCTTTTCTTATTGCGTCACGTGTCCCACCACCACCACGACGCATTCAATCTCGAGGTGAGCACTGGTCATAATATTCTGGCCCATCAGTGTATGCTGTGCTTGGCCAGAAGCGAACACGACTGAAGCGGGAGTTCCAGATGCGCTGGCGTTTAGAAGTAAATAACGGGTCTGGCGAGCAGAAATTAAGTTAGCGTAGCTTTTCGGAAGCGGTTGGCGCATTGGAAAGAGCTGAGGAAGGTAATCCTAGAATCGTGGTGTCAAGCCTTCTGCGGATATTATATAATTTCAAAAAATGGTTCAAATGGCTCTGAGCACTATGGGACTCAACTGCTGAGGTCATTAGTCCCCTAGAACTTAGAACTAGTTAAACCTAACTAACCTAAGGACATCACAAACATCCATGCCCGAGGCAGGATTCGAACGTGCGACCGTAGCGGTCTTGCGGTTCCAGACTGCAGCGCCTTTAACCCCACGGCCACTTCGGCCGGCTATATAATTTCAATTCTTACGTTACTTACAACGGAAATAAACCTTAATAAGCTGGCCAGTGTGGCCGAGCGGTTCTAGGCGCTTCAGTCAGGAATCTCGCGACCGCTACGGTCGCAGTTTCGTATCGTGCCTCGGGCATGGATGTGTCTTATGTCCTTAGGTTAGTTAGATTTAAGTAGTTCTAAGTTCTAGGTGACTGATGACCTCAGACGTTAAATCCCATAGTGCTCAGAGCCATTTGAACCAAATCTTAATAATGTTCAATATATAGTAGTTATTAACATTGTCTTAAAAAGCGTCCCTCTGGCCAGGGGCCGTTGTTGTCCTTAGCGTGAGTTAGTTTAACTTAGATTAGGTAGTGTGTAAGCCTAAGGACCGATGACGTCAGCAGTTTGGTCCTATAGGAACTTACCACGAAAATCCAAAAATATTTTTAAAAGCATGAAAAGGAGGACTCTGCAAATAACTTTCCAAGAAATAATTGTAATTAAACGGTACAGGACTTAGCACGCCCTGAGTTTACGAACCTTCGAGCAGCCCTGTGCAGCTGCTACGACTACGGACCTCATTCGCTTGCTACCTCTCGACTACTTTTCATGCATTTCATGAAAATATTAATAAACACAACATCTCGAAGATTATTTCGGTTTTTTCGCAGTGTAAATAACGTAAAAAATGAAAAGCGAAAAAAAATCAGTGGCGGCCTCCACCCAAAGACTTAAGGTTCCTAAATTACTTCCGCTGCAGCAATGGTTTCCCGAAAACTGCGCTAACATATGAGTCGACTGTTTCCAAAGTCCGTTATGTCCATGTAACAATAGTTCCCAGAAACGACAAAAAACTGTCACTCAGTTGTTTTTTGGTTTTTACTGTTATTCTTAATTTGTTACAATTTACTTTTATATTCTGGCTTTATATTTATATTTCCCATAAATCACACCAAAATATTTTTAGTTAAAATAAATATTCTACTCTGAAGATAACGAACTTTGAAACTTTTATACGGACATAATTGTTTCTGGAAATGTTTGGTTTTAAAATGGTAGGTACAAATGAAAAATAACATTGGCATACCGTAACATTTATTCCTGTTACAAAATTATTAGTGACCACCAGAAAAAATAACATAGTAGATACCTACTCATTAACTGTTTTGAACAATTGCCGTCAACTTTGTATTAATGTAGGACGTCACTGTGAGATCACTACTTTATTACGTGAAATACTAATCTGCTCCTCAGACTCACCAGGAAGATGTCCGACATCAGATTCTTCATCCAGTTCAACTTCGGACTGCTGTTTGAAGATATTCTTGTAGAATGAAAGTTCATTACTGTCCATTCAGCATAGTCTATAGTGCTTATGTAAAAGAACTGTTACATCTGTGAAC
Organism: Schistocerca americana; assembly: GCF_021461395.2. NCBI lineage: Eukaryota > Metazoa > Arthropoda > Insecta > Orthoptera > Acrididae > Schistocerca > Schistocerca americana. Next base: position 712,068,863 of record NC_060123.1, read on the forward strand.
TGTTACATCTGTGATTTTTTCTGATTTTACCATAACAGGATTACGTATCGCTGCTGGTTTTAGTGCCATCCAGGATTTACCCCTTTGCAGACACATTTACCACATCCTATATCAGTGTCTTAGCTCTGTTCCCCTTGAACAGTGGTACTGCTCTGATCTTACTCTTTAATTCTACATTTACATATACATCTACATGAAAACGCTACAAATACCATTTAAGTGCCTGGCAGAGGGTTAATCGAACCACCTTCCAATTCTCTATTATTCCAATGTCGTATAGCACGCGGAAAGAATGAACACCTATATCTTTCCGTACGAGCCCTGATTTCCCTTATTTTACCGTGGTGATCGTTCCTCCCTATGTAGGTCGGTGTCAACAAAATATTTTCGCACTCGGACGAGAAAGTTGATGATTGGAATTTCGTGAGAAGATTCCGTCGCTACGAAAAACGCTTTTCTTTTAATGATTTCCAGCCCAAATCCTGTATCATTTCTGTGACACTCTGTCCCATATTTCGCGATAATACAAAACGGGCTGCCTTTCTTTGAACTTCTTCGATGTACTTTGTCAGTCGTATCTAGTAAGTATCCCACACTGCGCAGCAGTATTCTAAAAGAGGGCGGACAAGCGTAGTGTAGGCAGTCTCCTCAGCAGGTCTGTTACATTTTCTAAGTGTCCTGCCAATAAAACGCAGCCTTTGGTTAGTCTTCCCCACAACATTTTCTATGTGTTCTTTCCAATTTAAAATGTTCGTAGTTGTTATACCAAGGTATTTAGCTGAATTTACGGCTTTTAGACTAGACTGATTTATTGTTTAATGGAAGTTTAACGAGTTCCTTTTATCACTCATGTTAATGACCTCACACTTTTCGTTATTTAGGATCAACTGACACTTTTCGCACCATTCGGATATTTTTTATAAATCATTTTGAAGTTTGTTTTGATGTTCTGATGACTTTATTAGTAGATAAACGACAGCATCATCTGCAAACCCCCCAAGACTGGCTGCTCAAGTTGTCTCCCAAATCGTTTATATAGATAAGGAACAGCAAAGGCCCTACAACGCTACCTTGGGGAACGCCTGAAAAGATTTCTGTTTTACTCAATGACTTTCCGTCAATTACTACGAACTGTGACCTCTCTGACAGGAAATCACAAATACAATCACATAACTGAGACGATATTCCATAAGCACGCAATTTAACTACGAGCCGCTTGTATAGTACAGTGTCAAAAGCCTTTCGGAAATCCTGGAATACGGAATCGATCTGAAATCCCTTGTCAATAGGACTCAGCACTTCATGTGAATAAGGAGCTAGTTGTGTTTCACAGAAACGATGTTTTCTAAACCCACGTTGACCGTGTGTCACTAGACCGTTTTCTTCGAGGTAATTCATAATGTACGAACACAACATATGTTCCAAAATCCTGCTGCATATCGACGTTAACGAAATGGGCCTGTAATTTAGTGGATTACTCCTACTGCCTTTCCTGAATATTGTGAACTGTGCAACTTTCCATTCTCTGGGTGCGGATATTTTGTCGAGCATCAGCATACTCCGAAAAGAACCTAATTGGTATACAGTCTGGACCAGAAGACTTGATTTTATGAAGTGATTTGAGTTGCTTCACTACTCCGCTGATATTTACTTCTACGTTACTCATGTCGGCAGCTGTTCTCGATTCAAATTCTGGAATATTGACTACTACTTCTTTTGTGATTTCGGAAGGCTCTGTTTAGTAACTCTGCTGTCTTCGATAGTATGTCCATTGTCATCGCACAGAGAAGGCATTGATTGTTTCTTGCCGCTAACATGCTTCACATACGACCAAAATCTCCGTAGATTTTCTGCCTGGTTTCGAGACAGAGTTACGTTGTGGAAACTGTTATAGGCGTCTCTCATTTAAGTCCGCGCTAAATTTCGAGCTCCTGTAAAAGATCGCCAGTCTTGGGGATTTTGCGTCTGTTTGAATTTGGCGTGCTTGTTTCGTTGTTTCTGCAAAAGTGTTCTGACCCGTTTTGTGTACGAAGGAGGATCAGATCCGTCGTTTGTTAATTTATTTGGTATAAATCTGTCAATTGCTGCCGATACTATTTCTTTGAATTTAAGCCAAATCTGGTCCACACTTATATTACTAATTTGGAATGAGTGAAGATTGTCTCTCTGGAAGGCGTCAAGTGAATTTTATCTGCTTTTTTGAGCAGATATAATTTTGGCTTATTTTTCGAGGATTTGGGGATTACAATATTCAATCTCGCTACGACAACCCTGTGGTATCACCGCCAGACACCACACTTGCTAGGTGGTAGCCTTTAAATCGGCAACGGTCCGTTAGTATACTCCGGACTCGCGTGTCGCCACCATCAGTGATTGCAGACCGAGCGCCGCCACACGGCAGGTCTAGTGTAGAGAGACTCCCTAGCACTCGCCCCAGTTGTACAGCCGACTTTGCTAGCGATGGGTCACTGTCTACATCCGTTCTCATTTGCAGAGACGACAGTTTAGCATAGCCTTCAGCTACGTCATTTGTTACGTCCTAGCAAGGCGCCATGTTCAGTTACTATAATTACTTCAAGAATGTATTCTGAACAGATAATATTGTGTATCATGTACCGTCAAGAGCGACGTTCATCATTAATGGATTAAAGTTAAGTATGAAACTAATTACGTCCGCTTTCTGAATTCTCATTCCTTGTCATATTCCAGACCTCACGTCAGTATGGTTCTTCCCTCCTCACGCCAGCCTGCGTGAGCTAAAACGCGAGCATTTCGGCCTCCCCTCGTAAAACGGTGTTGGCTCTTCTGCTAACACAAAAAACACTGTGTTCACTAATCCCTGTATCGGTTTTGATGCTCGTTATTAACTCAGGATTATTTGCTGTTAAGCCTTTTTGAAGGGTTAAACTGAAAGTACCATGCAGTGGGAGGTTTCACGTGATGAATCTTGTCTTGTCGATGTCTTCCAGTCAGCAACGTTTACATCCGATCCAAGTTTGCAGATAGTGCCAAGTTTCAGATAATGTCATGACAGTCACTGGAGTTCAACACAGTCCTTTTTCAACGTAATTCATTTTCGGTCCGGCCAACCAGCCTTTATTCCACAAAATGTATTTGCGCCAAAATCCTACTTGAGAGGTATACCAATGCGAAAAATATAAAATACAGAAAGATAAACAAAGTTTTATTTACCTCACAAGGCGAATTAATATAGGATTTAAAATGTATTCTAAATACAATTTGACAAATGTACTGAAATGACGAGTTTTGGTAATGTATCTTTTTCAGAACGTTAAGTATCTGTTTTAGGTTTTGTATTGTTGTCGAGATTTAACATCTACTGGATATGTATATAACGCAGTCTGGAACTTGAGGCGAACTTGGGAGTCAACGTGTAACAGTAGTACTTGTATGGCTCGTGCCTCACGCGACCCACGCCGTAAATGCAGTCTATGGTATTTCTGAACGCTGGTCCACCTGGATATTCCACTCCTGTCACTTTCATTTCTGGTCAAGCCCGGCACGCGCCAGAAATCTACACAAAATCTGTGGTGACGATTAGGCGCGGTCCCCTTGTTAAACCTCCGCCCGGCCATCGAGAGACGCCTTTAGCCCCACTTCTCTGAACTGCTTAAGGCGGCTGCCGGGAAGATTCCTTTCAGAGGCCACGGCGAGTTTCATTCCCTGTACTCGCCGCATTCGAGGTCCACCTGTAGTGACGTCGCCGTCGACGGCACGGTAAGCAGCAGCCTGCCCTCAGCCTGCAGCGGCGCGGCGGCTGACCCCTTTGTTTTACTACCTGAGCCACGGAGGCCGCGGCTGCCCAGACAGAGCCTCGTGTTGCGCCGTTAGCCTGTACCTGCGTTTACCTTCGGCAGCACTCAGACACCGGCGGCTGCCTAATGAAGCCCTCCGGCGAGTGCTGGAGGCCAGCGCCGCTCGTTGCCCGTCTGCTGGCCACGACCCTCGAGAGGGCGGCTTCTCCACACTCCTCTTCAGACCTCTTCCGCCCTTCGCTTCTTTTTATTTTTTTGAGGCTTGCAGCCTAGCGTTGCGTTGCTGGTCGTCTTATCAACCGATTCAGCATCTCTCTTACGAATGCTAGCTTTAAGGGGAAAATCACCTAGCCTTTCATGATTACTGCATCTACGGATATTGCTCTGCATGTGCTAAGAGCTAATGGTCACAGCTTCGAGTGCGCATATAGATCATAATATATCAATCTCACTCATTTTATTATATTTTTGAGAAAATAAATTATTCATTAATCCATACCTTAATACACATTGAGGGTGAGTAATTCATGGAGTAGCGATATGAACATATACGAAAGGTGGTACTTTCGCGTACCCGAGGTACAAAAGTCCAGTGCAATGGCGGAGCTGCCATTTCTACTCCGGTGGGATATGGCCCCGGGACGGAAATTAACAGACTTTGAACACAGAATGGTACTTGGAGCCTGGGAGAATGGCACATTCCATTTCGGAAATCGTTAGGGAATCCAATATTCAGAGATTCGAATTCTCAAGGGTGTGCCGAGAATACCACATATCAGGCATTACTTCTCACCAAGGATGATGCAGTGTGCCGACCGAGAGCTGCAGCGTTTGCGTAGAGTAGTCAGTGCTAACAGACATATGGTTAAAATGGCTCTGAGCACTATGGGACTTAACTTCTGAGGTCATCAGTCCCCTAGAACTTAGAACTACTTAAACCTAACTAACCTAAGGACAGCACACACATCCATGCCCGAGGCAGGATTCTACCGTAGCGGTCGCGCGGGTTGTAGTGCCTAGAACCGCTCGGCCACTCCGCCCGGCCTAACAGACAAGAAACACTGCGTAGAATAACCGCATAAATTAATGTGGGACGTACAACGAATGTACGCGTATGAGACTGCCGCAAATTTTGACTTAATGGGCTATGGCAGCAGACGACGCTCACAGGTGCCCTTGCTAACACCGCGACATCACCTGCAACACCTCTCCTGGACTCGTGACCGGATCGGTTGAACCTTAGACGACTGGAAAACCGTGGCATGGTCAGATTAATCCCGATTTCGCTTGGTAGAGCTGAAGGAGGGTTTAGAGTGTGGTCCAGACCTCACGAAGCAAGTTGTCAACAAGGGACTGTGCAAGCCGGCGGTGGCTGCATAATGGTGTGGGCTGTGTTTACATGGAATGGGCTGGGTCCTCTTGTCCAACTAAACTGATCGCTCACTGTAAATGGTTATGTTAGGCTATCTGGAGACCATTCATCGACTTCATGTTCCCAAAAAACCATAGAATCTTCTTTTTGTTTGACAGTCCGCCGTGTCACCAGGTGACAATTGTTCGTGATTGGTTTAAGAAACTCTCTGCACATTTAGAGCGAATGGTATGGCCACCCATATCTACCGACATGAATCAAAAATGGCTGTGAGCACTACGGCACTTAACTTCTGAGGTCATCAGTCCCCTAGAACCCAGAACTACTTAAACCTAACTAACCTAAGGACATCACACACATCCATGCCCGAGGCACGATTCGAGCCTGCGACCGTAGCGCTCGCGCAGTTCCAGACTCTAGCGCCTAGAACCGCTGGGCCACCCAGGCGGGGCAACATGAATCCTATGGATCAATTGTAGGACATAACCAAGAGGTCATTTCGTGCACAGCGTACTGCACCGGCAACACTTCTGCGGGTATGGGTGGCTATAGAGACAGCATGGACTTGTGGGGTCCACGTCACGTCGAGCCGCTACACTACTACTTTCAAAACGACGACCGCCGTGGAATTAAGAGGCAGGCCTACCTTATAACTTTTACCACCCCGCTGTAAGGTGATTGTAAAAGGACTTAATAACTTCAAGTACGTATACAATTTTATTGAGAGGACTTAGACACGATATTAACGTGTCATGTTGTAGCAAAGGTTTCATTCTTTTAAATTTCCATTGCCGAATTTCGCTGCTAGATACGTACGAAAGTTGAAAATCAGAATGTCAGACTTCCCAAAATGCGAATGTGCTCGTTGCGTGCTTTGGATGGAAGAAATAGTCAGCAACAATCTGTCACGTAACAATACCTACCAGTTGCGATACATCCTTCGGGTCGACCCCTAAAAATGCTGGTGTGGGATTTATCCTCAAAATCAATAGCCGTAAGCTTCTTTTTATGTTCAAAATAGGAAGTTCATCAATCGCTCCTGCAGTTGCTAACAATATTTACCGATAGCTAGTCAGTACGGATATAAGTTCTTATTTGTTTAAAAACAAGATTTCACATGGTATAGATGAAAAGACCACACGCAATTAAGGAGGAAAGTAATAGAACTGTCACTACAGTCATAAATATCGTTCAAGCGAAGCGAAACACCCATTTTGATGAAACTTCCTGGCAGATTAAAACTGTGTGCCCGACCGAGACTCGAACTCGGGACCTTTGCCTTTCGCGGGCAAGTGCTCTACCATCTTTTTTTTTTATTTTTTATTTTTATGTATTTATTTATTTATTTTTCATAAGATCACTCTGTTAAAAGGAACATGTAGAGCATTTCATGGTATAGTTTGTGCATTATATATGGAGCGGTGAGAGAAACGTGAGGTTCATTATCAGCTGTCAAATGTGCACACCGACTGCACCCGGCACCTCCCAACTGCGTGGGGGGTCGAGGAAGACTGCCTGAAGATAATTGGCAAAGGCTTTCCGATAGTGAGACCATCTATGAACCTCATTGTGGGCTTGCTGCAAGAAATACCAAAATTCGAGTCGCGACTGGGCAGCATCCCCATAGAGGTACGCAATCGTCCAACCTTTGACCCAGATTATCGAGTGTGATTTAGTCGCCGGAAAGTAGTCACTCTCCGGATGTAAGAAGGAAGCTGGTGTAATATGTTGCGGGGTCACACGGAGGTAGCAAGCCACCATCTGTCTTCCAAGGAGCCATACCTCCTCCACCGCGATACAAGTTAAGCGGTGATGGTCGTCATCCACTTGGCGACATTTCGGGCATAGTGGAGTGTCCACTAGTCCAATTACATGGAGTCGTTGGTTGGTGTTGAACTTGCCACAGGTGACAGAGAACCACAGTGCCCGAACGAAGGTAGGAAGGAATTTTTGGTGCACATGTCTCCAAATCTTCGGCCAATGCAACTTGGGGTGTTTGAGTTCAATGACATTACAACTTATCCGTCGTAGCAGCCAAACATAAAAATCCTTTGCGCATGGTGGTCTCGTGCGCGGAAGCTCGTCTCTGATATAACTAAGTTCCACGATAAATGTTGATACATGCGCAAAATGTGACGTAATGTTTCCCACCGCCACCGGAGGTGTGAGGGACGCTGGAACTAGGAGATCCAGTAGGCGGGATGTAAGGGAATCACGCCCGCTACGCCATTGCTTGTACATCGTGGCTAGAAGGAGCGCCGTCGCTCGGCAGTGAACATTTGTAAGTCCGAGTCCCCCCTTGTCCGTAGGGAGCGTGAGCGTTGCGTATCACACCTTGAGGGGCGATCCAATCATCACAAAATAGCCTAGTGCTGATTGAAGTCGACGTCCGAGCGTGAGTGGTAGGGGCAGGATCTGCGAAATATGCACCATTCGAGAAACCACATAAGTGTTCAGATATTCGACTCGCTGCAAAGGATCAAGGCGCCGTAGGAGATGTTGTCGGACCATGGTACGTGTTGTCTGTAAAATACGTCGGTAGTTAACTGCCGCAGTATGTTTTATAGATGAGGTAAAGTCTATGCCGAGATAGCGGAATCGTTGCACATAAGGAAACGGACTGATTTCTTCCGGCGTAAGGCCCCTTCCAACCGGCATTGCTGCCGATTTGTTCATGTTCACTGCACTACCCGCCGTCACACTGTGGTCCAACAACAGTTCAAGGACCGTCTTCACCTCTTCCTCAGAACGAACGAGCAGCAGGAGGTCGTGCGCATAGGCACGACATTTGAAGGTGTAGCCCCGCAGTTCCATCCCAGAAAGAGAATTTGTTAGCCTCCCAATTAATGGTTCCAACGCTATCGCGATCAGCAGCATCGAAAGAGGGCAGCCCTGGCGAATGGATCGTCGAATTTGAATGGGCCCTGCTATACGCCCATTAACCTGTACCAAGGATTGTGCGCCCCCATAAATCCTTCTAATGAGACCAGTAAAACGGTCTGGAAATCCCATTTGTTCCAATACAGTGAACAGATAGTTGTGGCGCACCTTATCAAAAGCACTGTCAAAATCAACCGCCACCATCGCCGCTTTAAGCCGGCACTCCTCCGCTAGCGCTATCACATCACGGCATTCGGCAGTAGCTGTTTGCACATTCACCGATCCACCCGGTGTCGTCTGTTCTGGAGAGAGAACGCTACGAATTAACATACGACATCGGGACGCTAGCAACCGTGCAAAGATCTTATAGTCGGCATTAAGCAGGGTGATGGGGCAATAATGTGTGACCGTAATTCCTGGCTTCGGTTTATGTACTGGCACCAAGAGGCCTTCCATAAAAGCCGGTGGAATAGGCGCATCGGAATTTAACATCTCGTTGTACATTTCCGTTCATCGCGGTGCCATTTCGTTGCGAAATTCGCGATAAAATTCAGCAGGAAATCCATCAATGCCTGGGGAGCGATTCAACGCACCCTTTGCGATCGCATCATGTACTTCCTCACAGCGAATGGCTTCCAGTAAGGTTCCCGCGGCTTCCACCGTCAGTGTACGGGAGACGTACGTGGTTATACGTTCGAGGTCATCGACAGGGGCTGCTTCTTCCCGATAGATGTGTTGGTAATGGTCGACGAATGCAGAGACAATGTCCGCTTGACGCGTCACTCTTCGGACTTCGCGGGTAATTAATTCCTGTACCAAAACGCGTCGTCGGTGTTTTCGTTCATTCACGACGTGGTGCATGGAAGGAATCTCGTGCATTATCGTATCGTGACATCTGGCGCGAACCATGGTTCCCTGAAGATGTTTTAGAACTAAAGCCACTAGTTTAGCTTTTATCCTTTTGCGTTCGATCCAGACGTCCTGTCCCGGTGGATCATCGTCCAGGTCGCGCAGTGCTGCAAAATAAAAGTCGGTCGTGCGGTGGCGCCATTCTGCCATCTCCCTGCTATATGAGATGAACGTACGGCGAAGCGCCGGTTTAGCACAAGTCAGCCACCAATCAAGCTTCGTCGCATACCTTCCAACCCTTCGCTCGCACATCGTCCATGTCTCAAGGATCCGGTGACGGCATTCAGGATCATGTAGATGTTGAATGTTTAATTTCCACGGGGCCTTACTGTTCCACACCTCTCTACGGGGAAGAAGCACCGTACAGATGAAAGCGCTGTGATCTGAAAATGCCAATGGCCAGCGTTCCGCGTCCTGGACATCATTTGCATGAGCCCGCGAGATATAAATGCGATCTAACCTGCTCACCGAATGACTGGTCACATAGGTGTATCCCGGTGCATCTCCATGTCGTAATTCCCACGTGTCACTAAGTACAAGGTCGTTGACAACGATTCGCAACTCCTGGCTGATGTTTGCTTGCGGCCATTGGTCTTTCTGGCTGAGAACACAGTTGAAATCTCCACCAATTATTACACAGTCATAACGTCCATGGAAAAGGGGGCAATGTCTTCTGCATAAAATCGTGCCCTTTCCCGCCGCCGATTGTTTCCCGACGGTGCATAAAGATTGATGATGCGTGTCCCAAACGTCGTGAAAGCCATTCCCCTGGCCGACGGAAGGTAACACACGTTTTCCACTGGGAAGCCATCTCGCACGTAAACTGCCACCCCACTCCCATTGTGATCTCCATGTGACGAATAGGATTGGTAGCCTGCGATGTATGGGAGAGCAGCTATGTGGACTTCCTGCAGCAAAGCAATATCCACATCAGATGCCCAAATCGTTTCCTTCATTAGGTGTATTTTGGCCGGTGAACGCACGTCACTTATATTTAATGTCGCAATACGGTTCGCATGGCGTTGAATCCCACTCCGTCGACGCGCAAAAACATCTCCCTGCATCGGCACTGGGGGCTGAGTTAGAAGACGTTCTCTCGCCCCTCTCCCTTCACCTTCAGCAATTATTAGGCTGTCTTCGTGAGTGCCGGCTGCCTCTGTATGACGTCCGGCGCCTCCTCAATATCGTCATACCACATCTTTGCAGGCAGTGATATATTCGTGTCCATTGCCACATCATCTCCGTCTGGAGCGCCAATTGGTTGTGCTTCCTCTTCAGCATCACCACGTCCCGGTACCGGCAATGTGACAGACCGCTGCGGGTCTGATCGAACAGTTTCCATTGCCTCATCCTGTTTCGTAGAGGCTGTTGTGTCGTCTTGGTCCACAGGCACATCGTCGTCGGGGCAAGGGGAGTCATCCCTAGGAGATGTCGTGCGACGACGCCTTTTCCTCCTTTTCGGGGAACGTTGTTTGCGTGATCTTCCTTCCGTGTCCTCATATTGTAAGGAATCACGGCTGCCCGACAGAAAAGCATCCGTAGGAATAGGAAGTGTGTCGAATCCCATCGTTGTACTCAGCGGGAGTTCGGTCGAAACTGATGCTGTAGTCTCAGAGTGCGTTCCAGACGGAACAGCATCCGAAGTGGCTGTAACTGCTTCGTTTACTATCAGTGTGCTTGGTGGGAGTTCGGTCTCATCTGATGTTGTCGCCGTAGATTGTAAGCTCGATGGAGCAGCATCCTCTGTCATCCCGACGTCTGCTACAAGGTTTCGGAGAGTGCCATCTTGATCTTCCACCGGGGCTGTGTCCTTTCGGTCATCAGCGGACGCAGTGAGGGTCTTGGCATAGGTGATCGGTAGTACTGTCATCGCTGGCGACGGCTCCCGCACACCTGAAGGCAGTTGCGTAATCCGCCGTTGCATACAGTTCGACCTGAGGTGTCCCTCCTGGCCACAGCCAGAACATGTACGTGGTTGACCATCGTAAATCACCACCGCCCGACAACCACCAATTGTCAGATAGGACGGTACATGTTTCTGAAGATCAATAGTGATCTGTCGCACTCCGTTAAGAACAGGGTACGTGGCGAATTGTGTCCAGCGTTCTGCTGTGTGACCATGTACCGTGCCGTATGGCTTAAAAGCCTCGATAACTTCGTCAGCGGGGAGCTCAAATGGCAGCTCAAACACACGTATTGTCCGTGCACCCAGACCAGCATGTTCTACAGTTACCGTGCCGACATTCCCGTCACTATGGCAAAATCGGAGACCTGCTTTTGTCGCCTGTAGAATTCTCTCACACGCCACGTCATTTACCATCTTAACATACACCGTGGGACTAACGATGGACAGGTGAATTCCAACAATATCGTTTGGCGGTACCTTGACGTCCTCTCGAATGAATCGTTCCACTGCTAAGGCCTTTGATCGTTCGTAGTCTTTGCAGAAATTGAACCGTAATGTAGTTTTCCTGTACTTGTTCGCCATGATCGTTGTTACTAGCCCGCGCGCAGACTATGTCCACAAATAAACAAACACTCGCACTCGCCGCACAGGCGGAAGTATCGGACCTCCGTTTCGCACGGCCGCTAGCGCCGAACTGCCATCTGAGCTACCGAAGCACGACTCACGCCCGGTACTCACAGCTTTACTTCTGCCAGTGTCTCGTCTCCTACCTTCCAAACTTTACAGAAGTTCTCCTGCGAAACTTGCAGAACTAGCACTCCTGAAAGAAAGGATACTCCGGAGACATGGCTTAGCCACAGCCTGCAAGTTTCGCAGGAGAACTTCTGTAAAGTTTGGAAGGTAGGAGACGAGATACTGGCAGAAGTAAAGCTGTGAGTACCGGGCGTGAGTCGTGCTTCGGTAGCTCAGATGGTAGAGCACTTGCCCGCGAAAGGCAAAGGTCCAGAGTTCGAGTCTCGGTCGGGCACACAGTTTTAATCTGCCAGGATGTTTCATATCAGCGCACATTCCGCTGCAGAGTGAAAATCTCATTCTGGACCCATTTTGATGTCTACTGCTCGTAACTATCTGCTCTTTCGGCCTGTATTAAATGAGCGGAGTGGCAACACAAACATCTCCCGAGGTTGTGATAAAATGGAGAGCAGCTACAGCGGACGAAGGCTAAGAGCGGAATGAACAGAACGACCGGACTGAACACAGTGAAAAAGAGTATCAAGATGGCGCAAAGCTTGGCTTTATAGAGAGACTCTTTCCAGGACAGTATTGAATTATGTTAATTTGTAATAGTTTAAAAATTCCATTGATCTGGAAGTCGATCTTTTATTGGCTACTCACTTTGTCATTACATTTTGCCAATATATTATTTGGTATGAGCAGCAGCTAATGAAGTATGCAGTATTAATTTATGTCTACGCAAGGGTAATCCCGAGCTTATAACCGTGGGATGTGTTAAAATCTAGTTCCTGAAAATGTAGTAATTTTAATTAAGGACCCTTTCTTATTAGTATGGTTGCCAACGGATTCAGAACAATCAAGCGATCAAAAGGAAATCGACCATATCCTATAGCCCTAGCGTGTGTATGTCAACCTTTCGTAACAACCGAACCTTTAGTCCTGTCACGGAAAAAGCCACATACAAATCTATCGTGCAGTGGAACACGCTAATGTTACCCTCTGTCAGGATTTCGAAGATTTGACCTCGTGTGTGTCTAATGGACAAAGGTGTCGGACTATAATCTTGAATTTGGTGAAATTAACAGGAAAACCAAATGGACAATGGACTTGGGAGTCAATGAAGGTAGTAAAATCATAAATGAATAAGAAAAATGAAAGGTCGCCAGCCCAATTAGGCACATTAGTTTGGAAATATATGTTTAAAAAAATTTAATATTGGTTATTGAAGCTACTTTCGTTGAGGTTTCCCTTTGAAAAGCAAACAGAGTACAAACTGACAATGCAATTTGAACTGTGCGTACAGCAGTTACCAATAACGCACACGCCAGTAAATCATAGGGAACAGATTTGACAGCTACATTCAAAAGCATGACTTAGTCAAATACTAAAATGCTAATGCATGAAGTGCGGTAACTAAATTTGGACACGTCTTAACAGACATGACATAACAAACAAAAATGAATAATATCACAAATACAGTGTTTAAGCTCCTCCACACATACCCGTTTTCCTTGGCAACAGTACTAGTTCAATTTTTTTGCTAATAAGTGGAGAATATGATGGGGACGCATAAACTAGTATAGTTTCACTAGTCAACGCTCTCTGGTTATTACAGTAGAAAAGACTAATTCAGAAAGTTAATCATTCAATTCACTTGGAGTAGTTCATAATTTACTTTGAAAGACAATAAAATTCAAAACTGGGCTTAATTAACTTCAAAAAAGGGAGCCATTCATGATAGAAATCAAAACCACACTACTTTTAAAATGAGCTTAACCTATTTGCCTTTTTTATCACCTGTGGGGCAGGTATTCTAGACACAATCTTGCACTGTAATCCTACAAAACTATATTTTGTAACAAACTAGCGATACTTAAGCAAAAGCCTATCCAACTTCACTTTTGTGGTTTAACTTTAACTACTCCTTTTATATAAGAAAAAAAACATTTTTAAACACCTGAATGCAAGAATTGTTCATTTAAATCAGGATACTAGGTTTTAGTATCAATTGGGTAAGGTTCAAAATGGTTCAAATGGCTCTGAGCATTATGGGACTTAACAACTGTGGTCATCAGTCCCCCTAGAACTTAGAACTACTTAAACCTAACTAACCTAAGGACGTCACACACATCCACGCCCGAGGCAGGATTCGAACCTAAGACCGTAGCGGTCACGCGGTTCCAGACAAGCGCCTTGAACCGCACGGCCACACCAGCCGGCAATTAGGTAAGGGACCTGCATTCGTTCATGATCAGGATAGTAAATATGGTTCTGGACATGGATTTATAATGCTGTGATTATTATTAAAACCTCACACAAGTTAACTGGCTCATGGCCAGATACATTACTGAATGTTTGAAGTTAGTGAAGCAGTGGCGAAGATTGGGGTAAGCGACATGGCGGCTAACTGTACTCACGGCTTTTGATGTTCGAATGCTCTATAAAATCTCTTCTTGGCGTCGGATTTTCAACATATTAGAGCAATTCCTTTATGCCGAGAATATTAAATAATAGCCAGATGCACATCCGAGGCAAATCCTTCACACAGCAGCTTCCAGTTGCCTCTCTTGGCACCGTCGAAGTGTACCGAGCTACGGCCAGCTACATACTGCGTACTTTTCACACAAACGAGCCGCTCAGTTCGACCCCCAAAACCAGCTTTTACATCGCGCCATTCCACTTCCGTTGTAGGGGGAATTCCCTACAGCTTTTACATGTTACAAATACAACTGCCCTAAGCATGAACCAGCTTTCAATAAACATTTTCTCTTATGGACATACACATATTATAATAATTTATCGTTTTAACTTACCCTTTTGCTTTTTTCATATATACATTACAAAACTCTAATTTTCGTGTCACATATCAAGGAGTACAAATAGATCAGAATACATACTCCATAATTGCAGATACCCCCGCATGAACCACGGACCTTGTCGTTGGTGAGGAGGCTTGCGTGCCTCAACGACACAGATAGCCGTACCGTAGGTGCAACCACAACGGAGGGGTATCTGTTGAGAGGCCAGACAAACGTGTGATTCCTGAAGAGGGTTCAAATGGCTCTGAGCACTATGGGACTTAGCTTCTGAGGTCATCAGTCCCCTAGAACGTAGAACTACTTAAACCTAACTAACCTAAGGACATCACACACAACCCTGCCCGAGGCAGGATTCGAACCTCCGACCGTAGCGGTCGCGCAGTTCCAGACTGTAACGCCTAAAACTGCTCGGCCACCCCGGCCGGCTCCTGAAGAGGGGCAGCAGCCTTTTCAGCATTTGCAGGGGCAACATTCTAGATGATTGACTGATCTGGCCTTGTAACACTAACCAAAACAGCCTTGCTGTGCTGGTGCTGCGAACGGCTGAAAGTAAGGGGAAACTACAGCCGTAACTTTTACCGAGGGCATGCAGCTTTACTGTATAGCATGGAGAGCTGCATCAAACCAGTCTCAGGACTTGTAACACTAACCAAAACAGCCTTGCTGTGCTGGTGCTGCGAACGTAGAACTACTTAAACCTAACTAACCTAAGGACATCACACACAACCCTGCCCGAGGCAGGATTCGAACCTCCGACCGTAGCGGTCGCGCAGTTCCAGACTGTAACGCCTAAAACTGCTCGGCCACCCCGGCCGGCTCCTGAAGAGGGGCAGCAGCCTTTTCAGCAGTTGCAGGGGCAACAGTCTAGATGATTGACTGATCTGGCCTTGTAACACTAACCAAAACAGCCTTGCTGTGCTGGTGCTGCGAACGGCTGAAAGTAAGGGGAAACTACAGCCGTAACTTTTACCGAGGGCATGCAGCTTTACTGTATAGCATGGAGAGCTGCATCAAACCAGTCTCAGGACTTGTAACACTAACCAAAACAGCCTTGCTGTGCTGGTGCTGCGAACGGCTGAAAGTAAGGGGAAACTACAGCCGTAACTTTTACCGAGGGCATGCAGCTTTACTGTATAGCATGGAGAGCTGCATCAAACCAGTCTCAGGCCTTAAGACCACAACAACAACAACAATTGCAGATACACAGTTAGATAATGTAAACCTACTTTTAATCGATATAAGTGTTACAAGCCCAGAAATTTACCGTAGTTTGGCTATAGCTGGCTCCGAAAGTTTGGCCCAGTTTAAATTTTCAATAAACAATATCTTTTAAACTTATTTAGTCCGGGATGTAAATATGTTACTGAAAAGAGGAAAAATACCTCTTTAATTTTGAAAGCACTCTTTTCTTCCAAATTAACCTGTTGGCTTATACGATTTCCCTAAAGCTGGATATACTAAATTATACAATTGCACTGACTTTTGATATCCATAATTTCTGAGGAAACTAATGAGCTCATTGCAATCAAGACAACGAACTGAGTGATCTGAATAATAAAGTTTTGTTGGAGAAGTTTGTTTCTACCGCTTTCGTAATATGCGTACTATGTGCTTAATGCAGGAACTTCAACATCGACAGTTAGACAAGAGAGGTGACGAAAATTGTATGTAGACCTTAATACACGAAATAGGATTTGCACACAAAGTAAGACGGCGGGCCTCAACCATCTGTGTCACAAAGGAATCAACAATTTCGTAGGGAGTACCATAAGAAACCTCGTAGTAGAACTACAGTTTTCTCCTGGCATCAGAATTTCGTTCGAACTGATTGTAGCATTCGTCATTACGAATTTGTAGCTCGCCCAGGATTTTCTGAGTCCGTCGCCGAGCGAGTGAGGTAGAGATCTTTGTTCGGATTCCCAGGAAATTATCACGTCGTGTATAGCGAGATCTCAGAGTTCGTCAATCAACTGCTCCGAGATCGTTATGAAAAAGATTGCACCTGAAGCTAAATAGACTAGCACTGCAGAAGTGAATTCAGACATGCCGTGTACGTTGTGACCATAAACTGACGGCAGATGGGACGTTTGTTGTTTGACCAGTGGCAGTCACTTTCTCCCGATGAGAAAAACTGGCAATTCTTTTCTACAAGATGACACTTCTACCACCTATATAAGCCTTCTCAGGAAAATTCTGTACGTAAGTAAAGCTGTGAAGTTATTTAGAATCACCCTACATTATTGCGACACTGAAAAGTGTGAAAAAACTGCTACGGCCGCAGGTTCGAATCCTCCCTCGGGCACGGATGTGTGTGATGTTCTTAGGTTAGTTAGGTTTAATTAGTTCTAAGTTCTAGGGGACTGATGACCTCAGATGTTAAGTTCCATAGGGCTCGGAGCAATTTTTTAGAAGTAGGTTTCAAAAACATAATCTCCTCGTATTTTTCTGCCTCCTGCACCATTATTACAATAAAGTATGCAGGAGATGTTCGGTGGAGTGTTATAATGTACGAGTGAGTAGCTGTCAGATTGAAATGCCCACCTTGCCCGTGAGGAGTTTGAGGATTCCACAGTGGAAAGAGTATTGCTTATGGAAGGTAGTAATCTTTCTGGTACTGCTATAAAGCACCAACCTCTCAGAAACATCCTTGGCCTATACGACGGCAGTGACTTTCCAGGGTTTGCGAATATACATACTACATCCTTCATATGAACCCAATTAAACCTTTCTGCAATCTTTAGTTAGGAGTGATAAATATTCGCTCTGCTCTTATATTTCATTTGCGCTCTTATAAATCGAAAATAGCTTTCATAATTCCTTTCACTATGTACGTCGTCTTAAAATTAAACTCTTTTACTTAAATTTGTAATTCTCTTAGGTTCATTCGCTTGAATTAAGTCCTCAGACTGATTCTGATTAGTATGCATAAAAATAGTTTAACTTTTCATCGTCAAAGCAGTATCAAGCGTTAAAGTCTAAACACACTAGCTACTTTCCGGTGATAGTTTAAGGCTGGCATAGGTTTTACTGAATCGAGGATTAATCGTTTGCTTTTGCAGCAGTTATGCAGGTTTAGTCATAACATACAAGGAATATTTGACCAGTTTACTTGGATTTTATATTATTGTTACAGTTGTCGGAACGCTTAACAAAATCAAGTTGGATTTGTGAATGGACAAACTTTGCAGCTATGCACTTGCGCTAAAACCTGCGCGTTATTGACGTGCCTGCATTCCCGCCCATGATTAATGTGTGTTTTTCCCTCGATCGTTTGCAGTCTGTTGTCACTGTCGACATAGTTTTTTATACTCCTAACTGTCACTGATTATTACGGACGCCGTCATTCAGGAGGAAACGTGTGCCCTACTTTTGGGGTACAGTTTACTTCGGTGTCACAGGAATGCTGTGTACAGCAGAAGAGGTGAGAGCATGCGTAAATGCGATAGCTGACATTGCGTTAAACTATATGTGCCCACTGTACTAAAACCGATATTTGGTTAATACCGGTAGTTCACATAATAGCTCCTTCAGCAAATGTACTCAGCTCGCTGACGTGGAAAAGTCAAACAAGTGTCAAGGAAATCGGTAATTAAACTGTACGTTTCCGGTTTTTGCGTCATACATACGCTCTCCAGTATCCACGTAAAGACTGCAGAGTGTGGCACTGCCTCTACGTCGTGCAGCACGCCTCTTGACATCTACAGTCACTCGCTAGGATTCAACATTCCCCTCCGCTCGCATCGTGCAATACTGGCGAATGTTTGGATGTACCTTTTCTCTCCTGGTCTCTAATTTTCATAGTTTTACTAAACGTCAGTTACAACTCTGAATTAGCACTGCTTACACTGAAGTGACAAAAGTCACGGGATACCTCATAAAAGCTCGTCGGACTTCCTTTTACCCTTCGTAGTGCACCAGCTCGAAACGGCGTGGACTCAACGAGTCGCTGGACGGCCCCTGCAGAAACACTGAGCTATGCTGCTGCTGAAGCTGTCCATATCAGCGAAGGTGTTGCCGGGGCGAGATTTTGTTAGTGAACTGACTTCTCAATTATGTCCCGTAATTGTTCTATGGGAATCATGCCGGGCAATCTGGGTGGCCAAATCATTCCCTAGAGATGTCCAGAATGTTCTTGAAACCATTTGCGAACAACTGCGGCTCGCTAACATAGCGCATTGTCATCCGTAAAACTTCCTTGGTTTTTTTAGATATGATGTCCATGAATGGCTTTAAATGACCGCCAGGTACTCAATGATCGGTTCAGTTGAACCAGAGAACGCAATGAATTCTATGTAAACTCAGGCCACACCATTATGGAGCCACCACCAGATTGCACAGTGTCTTGTTGACAGCCTGGATCCATGGCTTCTTGGGGTCTGTGACTCACTCGAATCCTACCACAGCTCTCACCAACTGACCATGTCGCGGTTTTACAATCGTATAGGATACAACTGAAATTATCACGAGCCCACGAGGGGCGCTGCTTGCTGTTAGCAAAGACACTCGTGTCGGTTGTCTGTTGCCATAGTCCGTTAACGGCAAATTTCGCCGGACTCACCTAACGCATGCGTTCATTGTACGTCCCTCATTAATACACTACTGGAAATGGAAATAAGAACACCGTAAATTCATTGTCCCAGGAAGGGGAAACTTTATTGACACATTCCTGGGGTCAGATACATCACATGATCACACTGTTAGAACCACAGGCACATAGACACAGGCAACAGAGCATGCACAATGTCGGCACTAGTACAGTGTATATCCACCTTTCGCAGCAATGCAGGCTGCTATTCTCCCATGGAGACGATCGTAGAGATGCTGGATGTAGTCCTGTGGATCGGCTTGCCATGCCATTTCCACCTGGCGCCTCAGTTGGACCAGCGTTCGTGCTGGACGTGCACACCGCGTGAGACGACGCTTCATCCAGTCCCAAACATGCTCAATGGGGGACAGATCCGGAGATCTTGCTGGCCAGGGTAGTTGTCTTACACCTTCTAGAGCACGTTGGGTGGCACGGGATACATGCGGACGTGCATTGTCCTGTTGGAGCAGCAAGTTCCCTTGCCGGTCTAGGAATGGTAGAACGATGGGTTCGATGACGGTTTGGATGTACCGTGCACTATTCAGTGTCCCCTCGACGATCACCAGTGGTGTACGGCCAGTGTAGGAGATCGCTCCCCACACCATGATGCCGGGTGTTGGCCCTGCGTGCCTCGGTCGTATGCAGTCCTGATTGTGGCGCTCACCTGCACGGCGCCAAACACGCATACGACCATCATCGGCACCAAGGCAGAAGCGACTCTCATCGCTGAAGACGACACGTCTCCATTCGTCCCTCCATTCACGCCTGTCGCGACACAACTGGAGGCGGGCTGCACGATGTTGGGGCGTGAGCGGAAGACGGCCTAACGGTGTGCGGGACCGTAGCCCAGCTTCATGGAGGCGGTTGCGAATGGTCCTCGCCGATACCCCAGGAGCAACAGTGTCCCTAATTTGCTGGGAAGTGGCGGTGCGGTCCCCTACGGCACTGCGTAGGATCCTACGGTCTTGGCGTGCATCCGTGCGTCGCTGCGGTCCGGTCCCAGGTCGACGGGCACGTGCACCTTCCGCCGACCACTGGCGACAACATCGATGTACTGTGGAGACCTCACGCCCCACGTGTTGAGCAATTCGGCGGTACGTCCACCCGGCCTCCCGCATGCCCACTATACGCCCTCGCTCAAAGTCCGTCAACTGCACATACGGTTCACGTCCACGCTGTCGCGGCATGCTACCAGTGTTAAAGACTGCGATGGAGCTCCGTATGCCACGGCAAACTGGCTGACACTGACGGCGGCGGTGCACAAATGCTGCGCAGCTAGCGCCATTCGACGGCCAACACCGCGGTTCCTGGTGTGTCCGCTGTGCCGTGCGTGTGATCATTGCTTGTACAGCCCTCTCGCAGTGTCCGGAGCAAGTATGGTGGGTCTGACACACCGGTGTCAATGTGTTCTTTTTTCCATTTCCAGGAGTGCATATACAGTTATTCCACGCCGTGTTACATGTCTGTTAACACCGACAACTCTGTGCAATACCTACTGCTCTCGTTAGTTAAGTGAAGACTGCCGGCCACTGCGTTGTCCTATGTGGGAGGTAGTGCATGAAATCTGCTGTTCTCAGCATACTCCTGGCACTGTACATGTCGGAATATTGAATTCCCTAAAGATTTATGAAACAGAATGTTCCGTGCATCTAAGTCCAACTACCATTCCGCCTTCAGTGTCTGCTAGTTCCCATTGACATGAAATGTAAGCTCCGCCAAAGCACTCCCCTTTTACGTGTATACTTCCGGTATTGTGTACGTGCGTGAGTTTTGTTACCTCATTGTAATGTCAGTATGGTTAATCCCATATTTCTCTTTTGACTTCACCGTGCGTCAGTAATATTGCAATCACCTTAAAAGGTACAAGTTAAACTCCAGCGTTGATTTATGATGCATGAACGCTCACACAATGTTCATCTTTGCGTTGTGTGTAAACACTGGTAAATTGAAGGAGGGACACGGTGTACAACTGTGCAGTTTGAAAAAAAAATTATGCTGTACCCTAGCTATTTACATAATCAGCATCGCGTCACTCGAAACGTTTACTTCAAGGCGCTTTTGCCGTTTTCATTTTTTTCGTACACTACAAAGAGTTCAGTATGACTGTAGATTCATCACGACTCCCTGCTCACAGCACTCTATTTCCGAATAGGTCGTGTGCAGCTGTACAACTAGCCGCTATATGTACTTAGTACAACGTGTGTTTCTCTCTCTCTGTTTGTGTGCGCGTGCGCGCGGTCTCTGTCGACGCGTGAGAACCATAGCAGGCATACAGGTGGCGCCGTCTCCCCAAGATTCTACGCTAATTCGTTTGCTTGCTTGGTGTGTAGTGTGTAGCGTGGTTCGTTCAGATAATCGAGGTCATCAGATACACGGCTATCACATAGAGGTAACTTCCAGGGCTGGGTGGGGTAGGTCACAATGTTTAAAAGCGGAACGTAAGAAATAAAGTGTTGTTTAACATGACGGACAAATTCGCGGGCTTGTGCGTTACTAATACAGTACTTCGACTAGAAAATATTAATCTGCATAATGATGTTTCTCTTTACCTCATATATATTGTAGTGTTCTCATTCCTTATTTCAATTGAGTATTTCGGCGTCCACTTTGTGAATTACAATTTTTTCTGCCTCGTGGTATCAACGACAAATCCATTCTGATAATGTACATTTTTGCTGGCTTACACGCACACACACACACACACACACACATACACACACTCTGTACTTAGATGCAAAACATTCTGTATGTTTGTGTGTGAGTGTGTGTGTGAGTTTGTAACCAGGCAAAGCGTGTATTATCAGTATGAATTTGTCTTGGATACCACGAGACAGTTCAGTCGCCTTGACCATAGAACGCCTAGCTGCACATGGTCCAGCTACTGTTCCTGCAACACCTCCGTCTGATGATCAGCAAGCAGTGGCTTCAAAACTAGTTAATGGTATAGTAAATTAAATCATTACACGAAAACTTGACTAGGTTGCATATTATACTCTCGTTAATCGCCAACTGATATCACATTATATGTAAATGGGAGGGAGATCACTGTTTTCAACTGCAGCGCAACATTAAACGGACTCCGCGGCGTCGAGCGAAAAAAAATGTACTGGACTGGGATTCGAATCCGGGAATTCCTGCTTACTCGGAAGGTGCGTCAACGACTGCGCCATCCGGGACACAGCGTTGTCCCAACTGCACGGACTACCTCGGCACACCTCACGGCCACATTCCCGCCGAGCGCCACCTGTCGCAGTTCTCACCTCCGTCGCAGAAGCATGAGTCGAAGTCGTGAAATGTGGGTGGGAGGGGCTCTGACAACCTTTCCATTGTTGCGGTATTTGGTGCCAATGTGACGTCATTAATGCCACGTGAACTTCTGAGCTCTGGCCTTCATCTTGCATGTGTCGACACCTTGCGATCTGAAGCGTCGACGGACACGAGGGTGAAGTGGAGGGGCACCAGGCTTTTGCACCATACACAGGAAGCCGAAATTCAAAGTATGGTGTCGCGCTGAGAAACGGTTACGGAGTTTCGGAAAAGTGATCCTTTAATTCTGTTGTGCAGTACATTAATTCCGATATACTGCACATCAAACTGAAACAGCTCAATTTCCCAAGGAATATAGTCTTCCGAATCGTCATTCACTGCAAAAGAAGGTGTCAACGACTCGTCCGTGGGACAGAGAAGTCATCGTTGAAACGTGTGCTCTCTGCAGCCCCCCCAGGGTTGAGCCCTTGGCTCACTGCTGTCCGTGCTGAATGTGAATGATACTTCATCTGTGGTTCGCTCTCGTGGTTGCCACTGATTTGCTCACAGCATCCATTTGCGTTTAAGCCCCAGCCTCTAAGCCAGCACACACGAGGGGACTCAAAAGTAACGGGTATTGGGCTGCGGTGGGGTGGGTCCTGAGTCAGTGTGCGAAGTTGTGTCGCTGTGAGTGCATCGGTTTGCCCGTGAGAGATTTTTTAGCGAAAGAACTGTTTCCATTTCGGCGAAAACGTGTTGGCAGAATGTCGAGAGCAAAGCACGACTGTGAAATTTTGTTTCCTGTTTGGGAAATCAGCCGCGGAAACTATTGTACAGCTTAAGACTGCTTACGGAAATGTTGCCTTAAGTAAAACCAGATTCTACGAGTAGTTTTCACATTTTAAACATGGAGAAATGTCAAGTGAAGTGCAAATCCATTCAGGACGCCAACGCCTCTCAAAGCCAAGAAGTGATAAAGAAGTCGACAAATTCAGTGCCGTCGTTCGTGAATATCGTTGCCGGATCACTGATCAACTCTATGAGATGTCTGGAATATCATGGAGCTCAGTTGAGTGTATTTTATCCGAAGATTTGCGAATTAGAAGGGTTACAGCCAAGTTTGTCCCTTGCCTTCTCACAGAATTCTTTGCTAAGGTGACTACTGGGGATGGACCGTGGTACTATGGATACGTAATCGAAACAAAGAGGAATCAAGCCAGTGGAAGACAAGTAGCTCTCCTCGTCCCAAAAAAGCTCTCCAAGTGAAGTCAAACATCAAGGCAATGTTCATTTGTTTCTTCGATTTCAGAGGTGTTGAGCATGCGGAGTTCGTTCCCCCAAGTCAAACTCTCGATCAGGTGTTCCACATGGAGGTTTTGAAAAGATTGAGGAAGAGTATCCAGAAGAAAAGGGCAGATCTTGGGCGCACAGGCTACTGGTTTTTGCATCATGACAACACGTTGGCCAACACCGCCCTCTCCGTGAAGCAGTTATTGACCGCAAACGGCATTACACCGAATGTCCGCCCCCCCCCCCCCCCAGCACCACCACCAGCCCTCTACTCACCCCCTGTGATTTCGCATTTTTTTTTGTTCCCCAGACTTAAAAGGGACATGAAAGGAAAGCTTCTTGCCATTGTGGAGGATGTAAACCAAAAATTTCTGGAAGGCATAAAGAACATCCCGATAACGATAAGTGAATTTAAGATCTATTTTTAAAAGTGGATGGATCGTTTGAAGAAGTGTGTTGTGGTCAATGGAGAATATTCTGAAGGTAATCAGTTATTAAGAAATAAAGACGTTATGACGATTTCCCGTTTTTTGGCTCCTCTCGTACATTGTTATCATAATCACAGAGTTCTGCTTCCATTGATAAGCTTCGCAGGACATGGTGTGAAACCTAGTTTTTGAAGGCTGCAGTTCATTATTGAGAGTGCGTGACTGTAGAGAAAAATATTACGTCGTCACTTTAGTATTCTACTTTAACACAGTGGTTAGCGTATAAACTTGCCATATGAAAGACAGTGGTTCGAATCTCGTCAAATCCGTGAATATTTTTATAGCTAAATCTAATCAAAATTATTTAATTATTATTTGAAACCTGATAATTGGTTTGAAAGTAATTATTTTATTTCTAATTCTTTGCCACGTCATTTTCATTATCGTATTGAATGTTTTATTTGCTCTTATTTTTCTTCTTTTTTCGTCTGGAATCTGCCTGTGTCGACTATAATCTGCAGCCAAGTGCCAATGACGATAGCTCTTCGGTTAGTAACGCGGTAGCTCGTATACCCAGCGAGAGGATAGCATCAGGTAACCAGCGACAGCAAGAAATAACAGTCTGCTTCTTTCCGTGTTGAGTTCATTCCTAAAGATCATCACTTTAAGAGCCATGAGCAAAGCGATCGTCTTTTTAGTTCTGCCGCAGATTGTTGACCACCGTTTTCTAAGATACTTCACACATCGCGAGGTTGTGTTTATCTTATGACACAAATCTAAATTCAGGGCTAAAAACCACATCTCCTGCTGTAGTCCAGTCATTGGTCACATACAATCAGGAGGATCTCGCATTTTTTATATGTATTGCGGCGGCCATTTGCAGCATATACGAACATCATCTACAAAGTGACTTGCTGTTTATGTGTGTTATCTATAATCGAGCAGTAGCTGGCGACCGACGTGGCAACCCTGTACCAGCAACTGACAGTTGTCAACTATCAAGTAATTTTGTACAGGCTGTGAGGGACAGTCCACACATGCAGAAAATACCTGTGACACCTCAGTTTCTCTTCTAGCCGATCGTTCACTTCTGAACGTTCGAGGCAACAGTTGCTTCATTGATTGTCTAGCAGAAATAAAGTATTGCACTAGTCAGGAGTAAGAACAGCACAGAAGATGGTACAAGTCTGTGAGGAAGGTTTAGTGCATCATGCAGGACGAAAACAGCATGGTGTAACTGCCACATCATCCGCATTGCTGTAAAGGACAGCCCAAAAGTAGTAGAGCAAACTGCATACCACCCCACTCTTCACTGTTGCCAGATGTATCCAAGATGGCGGCCATGACGTCAGCTGATGATGCCAGTACTGTTATTCAAGATTGCGGCTTTTGGTGGAAGTTTGAATTTTGGTGGGGAGGTAGGTCAATTGGGATTCCTCTGTTAACCTAAGCTCCTCCCCTTCCCTCCACCAGAAAGTGGAAGTAAGTTCAAATTCCATCATGCCAATGTAACACAACTCTGCTAACCTAAGAAAATGCGAGGAAAAGAGGTCACTTGGGCTGCATCCACTAACCTAAGTCATCCAACCACCACCTCTTCCTAGGAATTGGTGGGAAAATGATTCAGGCTGTGCTGGACATAAGTCTTTATTCTGCATGCAGTCTTTATTTAAGCAGTTAGAGGCAGTACCATCATCAAGTGTGTTCACTACAAGGTCCAGTTTCCAACTGACCTAGTACACAGTACCACCACCAGAGGGCACTCTCATTCTTTTTGCGATGTAACCCAAGATGGTGGTTTGCGGTGGAGGAAAATGGCGGGAAAAGGGCTCAGCCAGTGCAGGCCATATGTCTTTATTTGAACAATGTGAGGTAGTACCTTCATCCAGTGTGCTCCCATGGGGTCCAGAGTCAAACTGACCTTGTACACAGTACTGCCACCAGATCTCACATCCCTCCCATGACATAATCCAAGACGGCGATTTGGATTGGAAGGGGGTGGGAAACAACAGGAACCCTTAATCCAGTCATGTGTTAGACTTCAGCCTGTAGGATGCTGGTATCTAGTAATGTCATTGGAGGCGATAAAGGGTGGCTCAGCAGCTCTGGGACCTTAGCCTTGCTTAGTCCGGTAACAGCAGCAGAAGAAGAACCACGAAGCGTCAACAGCAGTTGCAATCAAGCACAGTCCTGGAGAACAGGAAGAAGTGGGTACATAAGTATCCCATGTCACATCCTTCTCTGTCGTTAGCATTATAATTATGATAATAATTATTATTATTGATTGTTTCCTTCTCTTGGTCCACATGTAATGCTTCCTTGTCTTCGTTCAGCAGTAGCCTTCGACAAATCCAAGCCTGCAGGGTAGAGGACCAACATGCCAATCTCTGCCACATCAGGTCCTGTAGCTACCTCAGCTGCCATCTTGTTGAGACCTGCAGCAACCTCTAGACCTGTGGCAACAACAACCTCCAACACTTCTGAACCTGTAGCCACCACATGGGATCCTGTACTGCACATATCCCACTCGCTGAAGCAGCACAAAGAGCTGTTGTTGTCTGTCTCTCTCATCGATTTGTGTGATGAGGACATGTGATCTGCTCCGAAAACATGTAATGCTGCTTGTGGTCCTAAACAACAGGAAGATGGAGGACTGTACTGGTCACCAACATATGAGCCATCTCAGCAGAACATCCCTGTGATAGGGCGGCGACAGATTGCAGATGCTGTGGATGAGAAGGCGTGGAGTGTACCATGCTCTTCAGTTCCACATACAATTTAACTCCCGGTGGAACGAAACGTGTAAACGTTGCTATAGAAGCACATCATGTCTGGGACTTGCATGCGAGAATGTAAATTGAAACTGCATCGAAGGGTGTTAATTTCCGAGTTCGACTGGGATGAAATATGTCGTGCAGAGCGCTACGTCAATCAGCAGATGACTATAGAGTGTTATCCAACTCGTCCTCCCCCAGACATTCGCCTTACTGGTGTGACACTATCTATTACAACAGTGTATGATGACTGTGCGCTATGTGTGGAATCAGGTGACAACTGTGTTTTTCTAAGGCACACCTCAGTTATAAAGTTACGTCTTGCACTGGAGAGACTGAACCATTGGTTGCCAATCGTAGCCTCTGCATACAATGAGGCAAACTTCCTATGTGTGCATATTGTACATGTTGGTGATTTGAAGCCGCACATGTGTTCACACATGAACTCCTAGCCAAAAGAGAAACAGATTAAATATGCATGTGAAAAACCTGAGTAATGTGAGACATCCATTGGTTTGAGGGAGACATGCGCACATCAAAAAGCTCTGTTTGGGAAATAGTGTATAGGTGCGAAGAAGAAGATACCAGAAAAGAGTCTCATGATTTTCTTGAAATACTACATCCTATGTATGATATTTAAATAAATAAATAATGTATGTATATATAATCTCAAACCGTGTTTTTGTTTTATTTCATACCTCTCTCATTATAGTATTACACTTATTTTTATTTTTTCAATGCTACACCAGTTATTGACATAATGAATGATCAAGTTACTCTTCATGGGTAATACATTTATAGTTGGCAGTGACTGGTCCTGTGATGATGCAAAAGAAGACCAGAAGAAGAAGAAGAAGATCAGAATTCTCCTTCTTGATAATATATGAGCATTTGTTGTAGGTCAATCCAGTTGTGGGAAGACTAATGTCCTCATGACGCTGCTAACACATGTAGATGGAGTCCGATTTGGTTTGTGTATTCTCAAAAACACTCTTTTAATCAAAATATCAGCTATTACGGGAGATATTGCGAGGTGTAGATGGTGTTACATGCACGACATTCAGTGAAAGCGGTAATGTCCCTCGTACTGAAAAAGCAAAGCCAAAAACTGTCTTCATATTTGATGATGTTGCTGTGAAAAACCAAGACCAAATTCGAACATTTTCTATTTCTGTTATCATATGGGTGCTGATGTATTTTATCTGAGCCAAACATATTCCAGAATTCCGAAACAGTCTCATTATAGCCTTCAAACAAGACAGTCTGAATTTAACACACATTTACCATGCACATTTCGGAATTGACATGTCGTTCAATGATTATGTAAAGATATTTGCTGATTGCTGGAATCATTCACAGTATGCGTTTCTCGTTATTGATGGAACAAGAAAACTGAGTGATGGAAGGTAGAGAAGAACTTTCAAGAGTTTCTGCATATATAGCACGTTAAGTGAGGTTACTACACCATGGACAAATTCACGCTCATGTCTAGCTGTCGGCCCGAGAGAATGGGTGTACACAGTCAGAACATTGACCTTTAATTGGATGCGAAAATTCAGGCTATTGTGCATAAGGTTGGAGGAATGCGCAGGGAACTAGAGACGTATTACCAGACTCATCTGGGAATTGTGAATGCGTTAAATGAGTCAGTTAATGAAGTCAGTAAGAAAGTAACCGACTTAACTGAAAAGGACGAGGCTATTGAGGGGAAAATAGATGAAGAGTTCCTTGTTGTTGAGAAAGAGGAGGAGGCACATATTAAGAGGAAGAAGAAGAGTGGATAAATAAAGCCGCATGCTGCGGAGATGGCTGATTAGTATACACCGAGATGTCGACGAAGCAGAAAGTGATTCAAGCGCGGAAAGCAGTTCGTGAGAAATTACAGCTGCTGAGGTTAGGACATATGGATCGACAGCAAATACCAAGAGAGACCTTAAAGCCGGTTACTGCTTCTCTCCGACAGCTCATAGTAAAAACAAAAACACACGAAAACGATGGTGCTGCCATTGCCAAATTCATTATCCCTCTCGACCCTGGTCAGATAGATAGAACATTCGGCGTTAGTAGAGGAAGACCGTACGTCTTTGGTATGCATCTTAAAACAGTAACTGATGACACAATACATATTGGTGATAGGCGATTTGAGAGAATACCTGGCTTAATGAATCTTGTTTTCCTAAGATCTACCAGAAAACCTACAAACTATTCAGTTAATGATAGGGAAAAGTACGTGAAATACTGCACACGACTGATATACCTGTGATCGCGAAAAGCCTCGACAACCATAAATATAAAACCATTATAAAACCAAAACTAGACAGCGAAAACAACAGCAACAACAACATCAGTAGCAGCAGCGGTGATGGTATTGACATTTAGCATAAAGCAGTGAACAATCGAATCCCGCAGTATGACACTACTGGCCATTAAAATTGCTACACCAAGAATAAATGCAGATGATAAACGCGTATTCATTGGACAAATATATTATACTAGAACTGACATGTTATTACATTTTCACGCAATTTGGATGCATAGATCCTGAGAAATCAGTAATAACGGCCTTGATGGCCTTGACATTGAGTCAAACATACCTTGAATGGCGTGTGCAGGTGCAGCTGCACATGCAGCTTCAACACGTACCACAGTTCATCAAGAGTAGTGACTGGCGTATTGTGATGAGCCAGTTGCTCGGCCACCATTGACCAGACGTTTTTAATTGGTGAGAGATCTGGAGAATGTGCTGCCCAGAGCAGCAGTCGAACATTTTCTGTATCCAGAAAGGCCCGTACAGGACCTGCAACATGCAGTCGTGCATTATCCTGCTGAAATGTAGGGTTTCGCAGGGATCGAATGAAGGGTAGAGCCGCGGGTCGTGACACATCTTAAATGTAACGTCCACTGTTCAGAGTGCCGTCAATGTGCACAAGAGGTGACCGAGACGTGTAACCAAAGGCACCCCATACCATCACGCCGGATGAACGCCAGTATGGCGATGACGAATACACGCTTCCAATGTACGTTCACCGCGATGTCCCCAACAAGAAATGCGACCGTCATGATGCTGTAAACAGAACCTGGATTCATCCGAAAAAATGACGTTTAGCCATTCGTGCACTCAGGTTCGTCGTTGAGTACACCATCGCAGGCGGTCCTGTCTGTGATGTAGCGTCATGGGTAACCGCAGCCATGGTGTCCGAGCCGATAGTCTATGCTGCTCCAAACGTCGTCGAACTGTTCGTGCAGATGGTTGTTGTCTTGCAAACGTCCCCATCTGTTGACTCAGGGATAGAGGCGTGGCTGCACGATCCGTTACAGCCATACGGATAAGATGCCTGTCATCTCGACTACTAGTGGTGCGAGGCAGTTGGGATCCAGCACGGCGTTCCGTATTACCCTCCTGAACCCACCGATTCCATATTCTGCTAACAGTCATTGGATCTCGACCAACGCGAGCAGCAATGTCGCGGTACAATAAACCGCAATCGCGATAGGCTACAATCCGACCTTTATCAAAGTCGGAAACGTAATGGTACGCATTTCCTCTCCTTACACGTGGCATCACAACAACGTTTTAACAGGCAACACCGGCAGACTGCTGTTTGTGTTTGAGAAATCGGTTGAAAACTTTCCTCATGTCAGCACGTTGTAGGTATCGCCACCGGCGCAAACCTCGTGTGAATGCTCTGAATAGCTAATCATTTGCATATCACAGCATCTTCTTCCTGTCGGTTAAATGTCGCGTCTGTAGCACGTCATCGTAGTGGTGTAGCAATTTTAATGGCCAGTAGTGCATATTACGGCGACCCCAACGAGCTAATAGATCGACTACTGCTGCTCATGGCATCAGCTGCAGCTGCTCATTCGAAGGACATTGTTTCAATGATCTCTGAGCTTAGAGAGAGAGGTATCATCGAATAAGTATCGAGACACTACTTTGAGATCTGCACAAACCATACAAGACATACCATCGGAGACACGTTATGATTAACTACGCGATAATTATGATGACTTTTTTGAGAGTGCGGTAGAGTCGCCTGGAGCCTGAGCGAGAAAGGTAATTACTCACTCTGCTTACAACCATGTGAGTGTCAGAATTCTTTCTTTCACAGCACCAGCAGCGGTAAGCAATGTATTTAACTGTTATTTATTTCATCTAGAGGTACCTAATCATTTTTTAAAACTTACATGCTTGCTGGACATCTAATTATTTGCTGCAGGCTGTACCTGCATCTGCTGATGAACAGCAAATCCAAGTGCTCTAGAGCTGTTCCTGCACCAGGACGAGACATAATTTTATTTATTTTACATTTGGAGATACACTGAAAGATCACACATGGATATTTCTTTTACATACTTACGTGGGTGCTGTTGTCAGTTATCTACAGAAGGGGGCTGTTCCACATAATGTTGCTGCTCGAGTAGTAGATAATTGTTTTCAGCCCGCAGCTCTGCCTGCAGCTCAGTTTACATTTTCTTCAGGTGATCTAGAAGAAAAAGAAGTATGAAGTAACAAAATTTTGAATCGTTACTGTACAAAATTACAACGAAAATTATACTCACGAGGCAATTCCGGCTGTGAACGCAACACAGGATCCAGCGCCCTCCTCTCTTTCCTCACACTCCAAGACAAAATCCTCAAGTCGTACTACAACAAGAAGGCGGAATAAGTGCCTCCAGCTCAGTTTGCATTTGCTTCAGGTGATCTAGAAGAAAAAGAAGTATGAAGTAAGAAAATTTTGAACCATTACTGTACAAAATTACAACGAAAATTATACTCACGAGGCAATTCCGGCTGTGAACGCAACACAGGATCCAGCCCCCTCCTCTCTTTCCTCACACTCCAAGACAAAATCTTCGAGTCGTACTACAACAAGAAGGCGGAATAAATGAGGCGAATTTTACACACGAAAATTTACACTCAAAATAGAAATTATTTACTCTCTTGATAGTCCAGTCTCCATAACTCTAAGCCTCTTCCTGCTACACTGAGGTGTTGCTGCAGCCACCTCTCTTCATCTTGTGGAGAGAAAAGAACTAGTAAGTACACACAGACACGACGGAACTGACAACAAGGCGGCCAGCAGCGGACTGAGGATATGGAGGTTGGTTGCGGGTTTACATATAGACCAAGGAGACGATGGAGAGAGCAGCATTTGAATGTACAGCCAGTGAGAAGTCTTTATCTAGAATAAGTATTTCTGGAAGGGCTTGATGCGACAATCGTCTCTCTCCCTCCCTCTCTCTCTCCCTCCCTCCCTCCCTTTCTCTCTCTCTCTCTCTCACTCTCTCTCTCTCTCTCTCTCTTCCTCTGAGTAACGTGAACGCTTTTATGATTATCTATATTTTCACAAACACAGATATTACAATTTCTGTAATGCCTCCTTAGGACCATCAGAAAGAATGAAATAGATGTTATTCAGGACTATTTTAGCGAACAGGTCCTGTTAGGATCACTAGGGATAGAAAACAGGCTATCAGATATCTATAGCACATGCTGTAACATCAGTATCCACAAGTTTCATGTGTGAGGCTAGACACCTATCACAGGACCCGTTATGATCATGAGGGAGAGAAAGAACAGATTTCTATAGTACGAGCTTTGACGTCAGTATCCGCAGGTATCGTGTGTGCAGGCTAGAAGCGTCTCTCATGTCCCATTGGGGTCGATAGGAACAATGCACCCTGTGCTGTTCTGGAACAGACTTCCACAGCGTGAGCTGTGACATCAGTATCCACAGGTATGGCATCAGCAACAGTAAACACATGGATGCAAGTCCCAGAGGATGACTTGGCGCTTATTTAGATAGACATGTGACATCAGTGCAACACTCGAAGAACTTTAACTGTAGACATGTCTTTCACAAGCCGTTGGAAGGGGCGTGACCCACCATTTTCCCCCACCTTAAGCCATCATCTTGGATTACGTCATGGGAGGGATGACAGTGCGGTCTGGTAGCGGTATTGTGTACCAGGTCAATTGGACCCTGTATCCTATGGTGTGCACACTGGATGGAGGTACTGCCTCAGATTGTTCAAATACAGACATACATCCAGCACAGGCTAAGTCCTTTCCCACCATTTTCCCCCACCCCAGATGGCCATCTTGGATTATGTCATGGAAGGGATGACAGCACCATCTGGTGGCTGTACTGTGTACTAGTCAGTTGGACTCTGGACCCCATGGTCAACACATTTGATGGTGGTACTGTCTCTAATTGCTTAAAAAAAGACTGCACGCCAAATTAAGACTTACATCTAGCACAGTCTGAGGCCTTTTCCTTCCATTTTCTTAGGTTAGTCGAGGTAGTAATGGTGTGTTGCTTTGTCCTGATGGAATTTGAACTTCCTGCCATTTTCTGGTGGAGGGAATGGGGGGGGGGGGGGGGGTTAGTTAGTGGATGTAGCCCAATTGACCTACCTTCCTGCCAAAATTCAAACCTCCCCAAAAGCCTCCATCCTGGGTAATGGTACTCGCATCAATAGCTGACATCACTGCTGCCATCTAGGCTGACATAATGCAATGTTGCCAAGTTTACTGGCCGCCATCTTGGATGACGTCGTCGCCGCCATCTTGGATAGATCTGGCAACAATGAAGAGTGGGTGGTATGTACTTTGTCCTACTACTCCCATACACCTCCATACTGTTGGCTCAACATTGCAGCATGGGAACTGATTTGGACCTGTTTGTGTTGAGAGATCGAGGGCATTAGGCATGGTCTGGGCTGGTGAAGAACACTCCAGTGCAGCGGCTCCCACTGTACGAAATCCACAAATGGTGTAGATAGCAATTAGTACTGATCGACAGAAATGGAGTGCCGACTACCGATCGAAAAAGGAGACAGTGTTACAGGATTTCCAGTCTGGTTTCAGCAAGTGCGCCGTGGTTCACCACATGTTTATTAGATACTACCGTGCTACAGGTGATTGGTAGCATGCTTTTCTGTATGTCCTAGTCGTCTGATGCGAGTGAGTGACATGTAACCTCATCTCTGACATGCTGGCTATGGTGACAATAGCCGCCATAGCGTGACCTATCGGCCCTGCCTCAGGCAGCTCCACAACTCATATTTACCGTACAGTGGCTGACTCCGTGGGAGCAAAAGAGTGCAACACCTGACCGATAAACGACAAGTACAGCGCATTCAAGTCGGTAGGTTCCCACAAACTTCCTTCTCTGATCCATGTCATCACCATCAGACCGTCTAATTGAAGCACAAGTGGCCGTAAGCCATCATGCATTCTTAAGTATTATATAACACAGGATAGAAGTATATTTTTCAGGTTGTGAATTGTGTGAAAAGTGAGGTATCGTTGGGTGGAGCAAAACCATCTTCTATTATGTTGCCATTACTGTTCAGTAGCGGCTAAATGCTATTTTCAGATGCGTGCATAAGTCCTTCAGAATGTCTCTATTTGTTTCAAACATCAAGAACTTGCCAAATCACACAAGTAACAGTTAGACAGTGGCTATAGAATGTATTAAGCAGCTCTAGTGAGTGATACCAACGTTTCTGTGCTTAGCGATTCTGTTACTTCTTGTAAAACACGGATGTGACACAGTTTACATGTTGAGTTATTTTACTAAGGCAACTACGGCTGCTAATAAAATGAGTACTTAGGATACAATTGTGACCCCCCAACGCCAACATTTTGCAATTCGTTACTGCACATGCTAAATGGTTATCTTCTGGGCTCTGACCCAAGAACGGCCCATCTGAGGCGATTGTACTTTTCCATGTGTTTGAAATTAGCTTCACAAACGATACAGTGCAGTAATGGAAACAGAGCAGACAGAAATTTTACTTTATCCACAGACAGTCTGTATAATACAGTACTATCACTCAGGATTCTTTGATTATAACATCTGTGTACTTCATATGTGTTGTGGTGTGCGTGCATACAGCGCGGTCTCCAAACGTAAGGCGCGTCAACAGCCTTCTCGAGCATCGTGTGCGAACGCTGCAGTGGCAGCACCGCGGCATACTTCCAAGTGCTCGCAGTGGAGGCGCCACAAGGGATGCAGCAGTCATACCGCCGGAGGGGACAGAGCCGATCAGGATGCAGCCCCATGTGGTTAAGTCGCATCGTTGAAACCCGGATGCGGAGTCGTCTGGTGGGCCTCCTGGAGTATGGAGCGCGTCTGCTCTCGGTCGCAACGCTGTCACTGTGATAGGTTTACGGGAGACGAACTTTGGCTATGGGTCTGGACACGAGTGATTATATTTCACCTTGTTTTCAGAATAAATCTTATAAGTTGTGATTGATTCCTGTTTTCTATTTGGTAATTTGTACCTGGTACACAACAATCTATGTCGTACTGACCATTCACATAATATATAAATTTAATGAGGTGCTTCCATAGCTGGTATATACCTGGGATAACAAGAAAACAGGAAGCACCCAAAAGGGTAGGAGGAAAATATATGAAACTTCGCGGCTTGAGAAAGAACGTATTGTTATTTCATTGATTGCAAAACCGAGTCAAATTGACGAAGTACTTATACAGGTCAGCCTGCTTACCACTGTGACTTATTACCCCTCTCACCTCAATGCATGAAGTAATTTTCTTGTGTTAGGAGCCATAAAGCTGTCCTACCCTGAGTCAAGCTCGCCCTTTAAACTGGCCATTGGTTCAAATGGCTCTGAGCACTACGGGACTTAACATCTGTGGTCACCAGTCCCCCAGAACTTAGAACTACTTAAACCTAACTAACCTAAGGACATCACACACATCCATGCCCGAGGCAAAAAATGGTTCAAATGGCTCTGAGCACTATGGGACTTAACATATGTGGTCATCAGTCCCCCAGAACTTAGAACTACTTAAACCTAACTAACCTAAGGACACCACACACATCCATGCCCGAGGCAGGATTCGAACCTGCGACCGCAGCAGTCGCGCGGTTCCGGACTGAGCGCCTAGAACCGCGAGACCACCGCGGCCGGCGCCCGAGGCAGGATTCGAAACTGCGACCGTAGTGGTCACGCGGTTCCAGACTGGCCATTGATGTCACTGATGGTAATACTGGGACATTGTTAATGTCAAAATTGGTATTAGACGTTCTCTGTTCTGGGTATCTTACTCGCCTTGTGTGTACCTCAACGTCACGTACATAGTTCATACGGACACGTGCCATGTGCAGATGTGCATTTTCCTGTTAATCCTCTCTTCACAAGGTCGGGTGGAAAACCACGCAGCAGCCTGATTTGAATTACTGTGCAAGTGCGATATAGCTCAGGTCATATCTGCAGCTAGTGTATCCTTCTAACCCGTCAAACCCCCTAGTACTGCGGGTGTCGTCTGCTCCGTGGTGTCTTTCAACCAAGTGGGATTCCACCCGACCTTCCTTCGAATCCTCCTTGTGGGCAGTAGGTTGAGACATGGTACCACGATGCTGCTGGATAAGAGGTAACGGAAGAGGGCGAACGACGTCAGTCAGGTACTGCAGAGCCATCAGCGGCTCCCTCAGTCACCACCAGCTGTGACCAGAAGTCAGTGATTCCCTATAGCATGACACCAGGAGTAACTTTACTGAGCTTCTCCAAACACTGGAAGGTTGGGTCCTCTCCCCAGGTCACCGCCATCCTCGCCGACGAAGGTCGTCTGTAGCAGTGCTCGTCACTCAATGCAGTGCGTCGCCTTTCATCAGCAGTCCACGCTTCCCAGTCATGGGAACACTCCTTACGCTACCATTTGTGTCGTGGTGCTAACGTAAGCCTACCCCTAGGTTCTGTGTGGGTTTACACAGAACGTTGCAGGGAGCCTTCTATTAGTTCTTGGGTGGCAGACGCAGACGTGAAGAGATTTCGAGGTGCTTTGTGTAGAATGTGGCGATCCTCCCTTGTGTTGGTCTGATGTGGTCTGCCGGAGTCTTGACATTAAGTGTCCCTGCTCTCGCTTTCCCATGCCATCCAACATTGGGCACTGTCACATCAGAGAGCCCTAGAAACTTGGATATTGGCGATTCGATCAGCTGGGCAAATAGAGACCCAAAACTGGGCCTCTCTCTCACTTTGTCAGGTGCTGACAACCCTGTTTCACACTATTTGTGGTATCTCCGTGTCTTTGACGGTGATGATGCTGTTCACGCCTGCTGTACACACTACTGAATCTGGTAGCAACCCTAAAAACGCACAGCACTAAAGCACTCTCGTGGCCGTGCCTGACAGAGAATTGCAGCTTCAGTCACGTACGTACCCACCGATGGTGTGTACATTGACATCAGCCCATGTTCTCTGGATGCTTCACGTTACTTGTCAGGCGGCACAGAATGAGTGTGTTGTTACCAAAGGCTTGGTAAAATTAGTGTTTACACGTAGTTATAGCTTTAGTGACTCCCTTTATCTTTAGAATTGTCAAGAACATTGTCTTGTTGGATTAATGTGGCGTCATGCAATTAGTGTTCACTCGAGAACCCAATGCGATAGAAAGCAGCTGTTGTGAGAAGAAGTGAACACTGCCAAAGACACTGCTGAAGGGTGGGAGACACTGTAGAGAGTGAGCACCGGGACAGTGCAACACAAGGGGGAAGTGCTGAACGAAGACGAGAAATTTTTACGCTGAAAACATAATTTTAAGTGTCCTGTTTTTAAAAAAATTCAAATGCGTTTATCTTATGAATTAAATACAAGCTGCCAGATGGCAAGATACTGACTCTCTGAAGTCGTAGCGTTGCTCCACTCTGCATCGCTGTATGCTGAATACACTAGGGAAACTGGTTAGCATTACATTTTACTACGGTTCCGTGTTCTACGTTCTGTTTTATTTACAAGCCTATTGAATAACAAACTCGGGAGGTGCATTTACCTCGACAACTGCATTACTTGGGCGCTGATGACCACGCTGTTTAGCGCCCGTAAACCTCAAACACACACACAACTGCATTACTTGCATAAAATACATGCTTCGAAGCCATTCCAAATGGTTATCATTACCGTGCGGTGATTGCCAACATAAGCCCATTTGCTCCTTCGTGCCACCTTGAAAATTTAGTTTTATTGTCATCTGTTAAGACTGCAAAAAGACAACAGTATGGTTTCTCCTTTCGCTAGGAAACATTTTACTATTAGACATGTTCATATGTGGTATCCCTAAAGCTACTTGGTTTCTACTTATCGTAGGACTATTGACAATTCCTTCCACTTGTATTGTCAATTACTGCTTTAACCCACGCGCAGTGTGTTTGACATCATTACTGTATGAAACAGTTCAGCGCTGGAGCGGCACATTAGATTTACTTGACTCGTACTTGTAATATTTATACGTTTTATGTTTCGGTTCCGATTCTGCCTCAAAGATCAGTTCCTCTGAAATCCATTTATACTTTTTCAGTACTCTCATTGAATGTTCCTAGCATTTCTCCTACAAGGACGTGGCTGGCGCCTTTTCCCCCTCTTCGTTTTATTTCGTGTCTAACATCCCAATATTTGAGTCTATATCCTCCATTTCGTCTAACATCTCCTGTATTGTCGGCTAGACGGCATCTGCATAGCGTCATGTAGTGAAGAGGCTCCAAGTGCGAGTGTGGCTGTCCGGCTACTTCTGGCAGCACCGTACCGCGGCAGCAGAGGGCGCTCACAGAGCAGAACCGCTGGAGGCACGATACAGCGGGCGTGCACCATTTGGTCTGCAGGGTCGCTCACGACCGCTGTTGGTGACTGACGGGAACTTGCAGTGCCATTGTAGAGTTTGACATCCATGGAGTGGTATCGATATGTGACACCACACGGAAATATACCCCCACTGCTCTAGAAGGCTACTGCAGAGAGCTGCTGTGTCCACTCGATATACTGCGTGGTTATAATTAAAGTGTAGGTACTCACCCAGGTCCTGAGTGAACTATAATTATCATATGGCAACGAAATTTTGTAGATACGGTAATAGTCATTGCAGAACCCATTTAGAGTGAAAAGAAATTAGCCCCAATTTCGAACAGGCGCTAATTTAGCACTGTGCAGCATTTCTGGTGCTCGTTTGAACTAGTTGTATAAGCGACTATTAGTAATAAAATGAATGTTATGCCTTTCTCATTTGTTTGACATTTTCTGCCCAAGCTCCGTTCTTAATCTATTACGTATGGGAACATTCGTATACGTCTTTCTAGCATTCACAGTACTGCATGGGGCCAAAATTGGAACTGTTATTTTTCCAATGCAAATCGGTTCTGCACCAAGACAATAGAATATCTAGCAAGATCCACTGCCATACGGTAATTACAACCCACACTGGACACGTGTGAGTAGCAGCACTTTAATCACATTAGTTATAAACACCTGATATGTAAGTTTGTTTGAGAAACAACATACGATACAGCCCAGAATGGGGTATTGAAGTTTAAACTTGTGTTTCTTCGTATGTCAAACATGTGCCATTTACAGAATCTGTACAAACTAATCTAGTCCACTGAATAGACTACGCCGATCTATAATCGCTGTTTGTAATCGAATTAAAAGTTGTAAGTGCGGCAGCCTGCGAACAAGGTGTAACACCGTCCAACGGCAGCCTCAAAATCGCCACAGACAAGAGACACCACAGTGTCTCAGCACGCATAGGCACACTGCAGAATTCCATAGCTAACACCGGAAACTGCTCGCTACAAAAACGCTCCCTCTGAAAGAACTAGTCTTCGCTCCCATTTGTCTGCGTTGCCTTACCGCTTCCAGTGGCTTGTCGTGCAACTGTTCCAAGAGAAATATTTATAAATGTATTAAAAGCTAATTCACCTAAAATCTAAATTATGCTAATTACACTTACTGTATTTTTGTCACATAGACATCCAGTGAATTAATACGGATTGTAATTAATATAGCGCTGTCATTATCATCTGTAATTGGATTTTCTGCTTGGGATCTATGGCTTAAATTATTTATATTCAATATGACTAAATCTAATTAGTAATGTTGCATTCCTTCTTTATGATGGCGTTTGTGTGCGCGCCGTGATAACCTTATTTGTTTGTTAACAGTCGTAAATATACCTCCACCTATGCTGTATAGGAGTATTTTGCATGCATAATATTATGTCATAAATGCAATCTAATGGCTGTAAACATCGGTTGTCGGTGTCTGCGTTCACTCGCAATAGACGTAGTACAGTCTCATTCATGCGACACTTGTCATTTAGATGTGATTCTGAAACCACTGCAGAGATTGTAGGTACATTGTTCTGTTGGGTTCATGTTGTGGGTGGCATCCTAGAACGTCATCCGCCTTACCGCTCGTGTTCACCTTCTGTTTCTTTACATAGTATAAATTCGCTGCTGTGCACCACTTAAGTGAAATAAAATTACATACTAACTACAAGGTGGAAATGAGTGAAAAAACGTGAGGGAGCATATTGCTAGGGGCCCGTCGGTCGGGCACAACAGGATTGACGTCGCAGGACATGAAGTCAGCGTGATTATAGCGCCGGATGGGGCTGGCCCTGCAACACGCGACACCGAAACGAACGGGAAGAGACGGTGTGTGTCAGTCACCGCGGTGGCCCCCCTGTGGTTGATTCACGTGTGTGGCGAGCCGTCCGAACCACAGGCGCGGCTGGTCAAAGGAGAGGAGGAGAGGTCGACCACGACCAACTGCAGCGGCAGAAGGCCGCTACATTATGCCTCCCCACAGTGAACTACTGCTGTCAAGGCTGAGGACGAAAATTTTCAATTCGCAGTTCTAAAAAGAAGACCAGCATCAACAAAGGAACGAAAACACAATACTTAGAACAACAATCATGAAACCTGACACTGAAAACACCTTGCAAAAAATAAAGGTGAAGCGCATTTGGCGTAAAATATGTGTTTCCTTCAGTTGTAATTGGACGGTCCAGAAATTATCTATATACCGAAGTAATATACGCAACTGAGGGCGAGAGGACTGCAAAAGCTGGAGACGACTTTTTCATGAAGACTGTTCGTTTCTGGTTGGAGTAAAGTACGGATTAATTCCAACTGATCATAAGGATCCACTGACGCCATGCATAAAATCTGGAATCTATTACAAAGCGACAGTTCCAAGCTCGTGTCGGATGTAGTTAAGGAACTGGAGAACATGTCGCCTTAGATACATCTTGCCACATGTCAAAGACCCGTACGATTATTGAAATCATGAACTAACGACATTTCGAATGAATCCTGGAAGAAGTCCTTTCATGCCATCCCTGAATGAAGACCCGGTAAGGAGATTTGTGGCAAGGTTCTATAGGACCAAACTGCTCAGGTCATCAGCCCCTAGGCTTCCACTCTACTTAAACTAAGTGACTTACGCTAAGGACAACACACACACCCATGCTCGAGGGAGGAATCGAACCTCCGACGCTGGGAGTCCCGCGTATCACGACAAGGCACCCTAGCCGCACGGCTACCCCGCGCGGCAAGACCTCGTAAGCTGCGTGTCTTCAGTGTTCTAGATGACTTGGGTTAACTGCTGCTTTCGTTAGAAATTCTTCTCACATTTGAAAATGTTATAGAACACAATAGACCAAAATTTGGTCTCAAGAAATTAAGTGCTCTCACTAACTTGAAAGTAAGGTGTTTGCTTAAGATAACAAGATATTATGGCCGTGGGCAACTCATGAGAAATAGGTTTCAGATTACTGTCAGCCGACTGCGTATTAGATTCCTGTGAGTTGTATGAACTGTTTAAAGAGCATACTGTGATGTTACTGCCGCTACGGCGACAACCTTTTTGTTGTTCATTTCTTGTCGACCTGGGCTACCTAAAATAAGACATACCAACTACAGAAAAGGTCTGATGAGTATTAATCTTTGATGGTTTCTTAAACCGTGCAGTAGGAGACGCTAGTAGCAGACATCACTCATGCATACTGACAGTCCAGTGTCTGTCCGCAGGTTCCTGGATTTCCGCAGTATCAAAGCTAAAGCCACACGTTTTGACGACTACTATTTACAGCCCATTCTATTTTCACCTTAGTAGCTTGACTGGCATTCAGTAGCACGCTTTCTGCCTCATGATTCCCTTCAGTCAGAGTACATCCACCATTCTGTCAGGATTAACAGGATTTGCAAAATTCCACCAGTAGGATTTATCCAGAATTCATCTTTCCCGAATAATTAATAAGAGGGCTTCCTTTTTTTTCCAAGATCCGATGTGAAATGGAAGCTAGGGCGAAAATAGGAAATGTTTTATTTGCAACATTTAGCTACACGTTTCAGCCAGTACTCTGAATAGCTGCTTATCCCACTTAGGCCTTCGCCATAGCACGCCATACCATTGTACCAACTTTCCAGTACCCGCCACATAGAAGGCAGCCTCCTGTGCTTTTCGCCAATTCTCTAGACTGAGCTGCAGCTTATCGTCTGTGCTGACTCACTGTCCTTATAGCCAGCGGTTCATGTGACCAAAGAGATTAAAATCGCAGGAAACCAAGTCCGGCATATACGGTGGGTGATCGAACACTTCAAATCGAAAACGCAGCAGGAACGTCTCCGTTGGAGCTGCAGTGCTTGCACAAGCTTGTTCTAAATTGCCATTGCTCTTCAAACACGGTTATCTTGAATAGTCTCATACTCTCGCTGAACAAGATTATTGGTTGACATTCGCTTCCATTCCTGGCCGCCTATATCACCAACGTTCTGGACATCTTGCTTTAATGTTGCTGCGCCACCGCTGCACATGGCTATCAAGCATGACTGTTAGGCGGGCTGCATGAAATGAGGTGGATCCCCGCGGCATGAAGATGTGAAATGACGGTACGCACTTTGCACACGGCAGGAGACTACTGAGCGGGCATCTTTATATGCTCGTCGTGTGCTCAGACCTGGAAGTGCAGCGTCACGCAACCGACGGGTATACTACATACCGCGCAACATATCTGTGCAAATTTCATCGGATTTTCGTGGTGGCTTTCAATTTCCCGACATATAGAACCTTTTCTTTAAAATAAAAAAAAGGAGCTCTCATATCTCGTTTACACACCGATATCTACGTGTAGCTTAAAATCGGCGTCAGCTCACCCGTTGTACCGGTCGCCGCCCTCCGAGAAGTGCATTACGTATGGGATTGCAGAAGTGATTCACTACGTGTGGAACACCTCTCACTGAGCGGCATAACGACCGACGTGGTTTAGGCAAGGTGCGCTGTGTATTTCAAACCCGCCGGGACGTTCTTAATGACGCAGCCGGGCGGCGGTTTCACTGCGCAGCGGTTAGCCGCGGCTCCCGTAAACTGGCACACGCTTTCTGGCAGCCGTCTCGGAAATTTCTTCCGGCGTATTTCTTCTGCACTTTCCGCAAACCACTTTGCAGAAGTGTGGCCACAATTTGCTGCGGTAAACCGAGACCGCAGCCATCACGATAAATGTCCTGTGAAAAGCAAAGTAACTGTAGACTAAAATCGTATTCTACGTAAGGCAAGCTATTTCGACGGGACGTAACTTCTCCAAGAACACGAGAAAGACACTCCTTCAAAATATGTTTTACGAGAGACTCTTTTCTGTCTGGTATTCATGTGATCTAAAATCACAGGATGACAAGGACTGTAGAGCATCAATTTGTTTTCGACAACGATTATTTCTCGGACGAACATCGCTATCTTCTTCTGCCACCCAAATACGTTTCTGTCGCTTCACCGTCAAGACAGAGTTACCTTCCGAATTACATGTAAAAGTTGCACCTCAATGTGAATAGATTCAGATGAGGAGTTTAATGGGCAC
Organism: Schistocerca americana; assembly: GCF_021461395.2. Classification (NCBI taxonomy): domain Eukaryota; kingdom Metazoa; phylum Arthropoda; class Insecta; order Orthoptera; family Acrididae; genus Schistocerca; species Schistocerca americana. The sequence continues at coordinate 712,112,247 of NC_060123.1, forward strand.
TTTGAAGATAACATTAATCCAAGTTATGACAAAGTGTCAAAAGGAAAACTGTGTATAGCCGATAGTATTTGATACACTCCATGGCCGGCTGCGATCGTATTGATCATCTTCAGACTCATTAAAATATGGTCTGCATATTTGTCAATAAGAGCTTTATGATAAATTAATATTAAAAGGAAGAGCGTTCATTCACAAAGTCTGAGGAGCACTAACAAACAACGTAGTTAAGTTAACAAATCAGGCACTTGTAGCCATGACTGTCGTCATCACATGGTACAAAAATATGACAAAACTGAAGTAAACAATCACGGCCCGTAATGAAGTGTCGTTGTAAGTGCTGCATGGTTACAGCAGCTTCAGCACAAATCGGTGAGGGTGGCTGGCTTATACGTGTCGCTGACCATAAACTCTGTTTACTGCTGCTTATTAAAAAAGCGAGACGTTTGACACTGAACGTTCTACACGAAATTTCGGAGTCAGCGTTTATAATAAATTGTAATTTTAGCTAACTTTTTGTGTGAACCCATATTTAAGTTGTTTGTAAATTACATTTGAAGTTAATCTATATTGTTCCATGTAGAATGTCAGAGATCACTTGTCTGGCGTTGTAATACGCCATTCTAAACAGAGCTTATGGTCAGCTGAGCCTTGCGTCTTGACCACTACATTCGTTTGTAACTGCACTAACGACAGCCCTACATTTACTACAGTTATTTCATAATCGTTTCATACCATGTGATGACGCTAACAGTTTCAGTAACTATTATTTACTTTATTTGCTAACATAAGGAGACAGGAATGTTCCTTGTTAGTGCCTTCCCAGACAATGTAAATCAATGCTACTGCTACTAATTATGGCATCACAGATCGATACCACACCATGCCAGCTTCTCGCAGTTGGCAACAGTAGCGCACGCTCTTGATGGAAGCCTATAGTGGCTGTGTGGGACCCAGCGGACCCAGTGATGCGCGCCTGCTGCGTCACACTTTCAGCAACTTTGGCTACGAACACCCTCTGCCGCCACGATATAGGATAGCCGACAGTAGCTACACTGAGTGACAGTCTTCGATAATCTTCGTTCGTAGTGAGCCTTCAACAGTTTACTTGTGAATTAGTAGCCAGAATCCCACGTTGTACGATGCTCTTTGTCTGCTTCTTGTATCAGCTGAACATTATTGCTGTTTGTTCTTTTGTAAAGTTGCTTTGCGACACTTGGAGGACCAAAGCTTCTGTTTACTATATCTACATTTCTACTCCTGTCCATGTTCCCTACGACGACAGCTCTTGCACCACTGTGTAGCCCACCACACCTTACTGTTGTGTACAAAGTGGTACACCACACTAATAATGTTAAATAATCATAGTGCAAATACCCACATTCGTATTTAGATCAGTCTGAAGATGATTGTTACAGTCGAAAAGAGTCACTGAATGAACAACTACTTGTGATCATAGATTTTTCTGGTTTCTGGATTTATTTGGATCAATCATTTCTTTGTGCGTTTTTCTTTTCTTAGGGCCCAGTGTTTCTTCATTTTTTCTGATCTTCTTTTCCTCTTTTCTTCCGAGATGAAGGGCTTGGACTTTTGTGTGGATTTGTCCTGGAACCTTATGTTTTCATCTTTAGTAATTAATTTATCTGTTCGATCGATAAGTGAATTTTCTGAAATCTTTAATTCTACTAGGTCTATCTCAGTTTCATTAAATCAGTTAGGTTTCGTTTTGCGGTTACGGAAAAAGTCAAAGATTTGTTTGGTTAATCTGTTGGAATTAATTCTGAGGAGATGACCATAAAAATTTATCCTCGTTTTTCGCATAGTATCTGAAAGTTTTTCCGTTTTCTTGTAGAGAGTTTCATTTTTGATGTATATAATCTTGTTGTTTTTGTTGTTGTGGTCTTCAGTCCTGAGACTGGTTTGATACAGCTCTCCATGCTAATCTATCCTGTGCAAGATCCTTCATCTCCCAGTACCTACTCCAACCTACATCCTTCTGAATCTGCTTAGTGTATTCATCTCTTGGTCTCCCTCTACGATTATTACCCTCCACGCTGCTCTCCAATGCTAAATTTATGATCCCTTGATGCCTCAGAACATGCCCTACCAACCGATCCCTTCTTATAGTCAAGTTGTGCCACAAACTTCTCTTCTCCCCAGTCCTATTCAGTACCTCCTCATTAGCTACGTGATCTACCCACCTAATCTTCATCATTCTTCTGTAGCACCACATTTCGAAAGCTTCTATTTTCTTCTTGTCCAAACTATTTATTGTCCATGTTTCACTTCCATACATGGCTACACTCCATACAAATACTTTCAGAAACGACTTCCTGACGCTTAAATTTATACTCGATGTTAACAAATTTCTCTTCTTCAGAAACGCTTTCCTTGCCATTACCAGTCTACATTTTATATCCTCTCTACTTCGACCATCATCAGTTATTTTGCTCCCCAAATAGCAAAACTCCTTTACTACTTTAAGTGTCTCATTTCCTAATCTAATTCCCTTAGTATCACCGGACTTAATTCGACTACATTCCAGCATCCTCGCTTTTCGTTTGTTGATGTGCATCTTATATCCTCCTTTCAAGACACTGTCCATTCCGTTCAACTGCTCTTCCAAGTCCTTTGCTGTCTCTGACAGAATTACAATGTCATCGGCGAACTTCAAAGATTTTATTTCTTCTCCCTGGATTTTAATACCTACTCCGAATTTTTCTTTTGTTTCCTTTACTGCTTGCTCAATATACAGATTGAATATCATCGGGGAGAGGCTACAACCTTGTCTCACTACCTTCCCAACCACTGCTTCCATTTGATGTCCCACGACTCTTATAACTGCCATCTGGTTTCTGTACAAATTGTAAATAGCGTTTCGCCCCCTGTATTTTACACTTGCCACCTTTAGAATTTGAAAGAGAATATTCCAGTCAACATTGTGAAAAGCTTTCTCTAAGTCTACAAATGCTAGAAACGTAGGTTTGCCATTCCTTAATCTTTCTTCTAAGATAAGTCATAAGGTCAGCATTGCCTCACGTGTCCAAACATTTCTACGGAATCCAAACTGATCTTCCCCGAGGTCGGCTTCTACCAGTTTTTCCATTTGTCTGTAAATAATAATATACATATATATATATATATATATATATATATATATATATATATATATATAATCTTATTGTCTTGAAATTTGGTTCCTATGATAATTTCTTATAATTTTTCTTTCCTTTATCTCAAGTTTCTCCTTTGAAATTCATGTTTAGTGTTTCTGTGTCATACAGTGCTTCAGGCTTAATCACTGTCTTGTAATGTGTAATTTAGGACCCCCATGAGAGGGATTTTTTGTTGTATGTATTTTTGTTAGTTGGAAGGCCAGTTTAAGTTTATTTTTTCTGGATTCCATTGCTTTGTTTTCCCCAGCATCCAACTAATCCATTCTCCGAGATATTTGAATTCTTTTAATATTTCAATCTTCTGTTCTTGGACATTGAGATATTTACATGAGTGCCCGATGTTTGTCAGTATCTTAGTTTTTTCAAAGGAAATGTGATGACCTATTTTAGCTGCTCGTTTCTTTAGTTCAAGGATTTGCTCCCTTGCTTCTTCCATTGTTTCAGCAAACAGGACAGTATCCTCTACAAAAGCAATGCAATTTACTTTAAGGTTCTTCTTTTTGCAACTCAGTGTTATACCACTCTTAATATTTGTGTTCCATTCTCTGACTACTTTCTCAACCGCACAATTGAAAAGCAATGGGGAGAGCCCATCCCCTGTCGCACTCCCGGTTTTATTTCAAAGGGTTCCGATAATTCGCCCATAAATTTAAAATGTATTTGTAAGGGTCGTTTTTACAATATTAGTCGTTTTCTTAACCAAACCCATTTCTTCCAGAACTGATAATAGAGATTCTCTACCAATCGAATGATATGCTATTTTGAAATCAAGAAGGAGATTACGTATGTCTTTGCCCTTGATTTTTGGTATGCCATGACGTTTTTGAGGTTTTGTATTTGTTCCGAACATGATCTACCCTTTCTAAAACCTCCCTGGTATTCCCCGGTTGGCCGGTCCAATTGCGACTCTGTCCTGTTAAAAAGGACTTTATAAAGAATCTTGTATGTTATATCCAGCAGTGATATTGCTCTGTAATTGTTGGGATCTGTCTTCAAACCTTTTTTGTGGATAGGGTAGATGAGAGCGCTTCTCCATTCTGTGGGTATTCTCTTCTTCTTTCCAGAGAAGGGATGTAATTGCGTTTTTGTCAGCTTTTTTCCATAGTTCGGCCACTATTTGGTTTTCTCCAGACGCTTTGTTGTTTTTAAGTTCTGAAATGACCTTCTGCAGTTCCTCAGTCGTCGGTGGTTCTGAATCCGGCTTCTCACGGTTATTTGGGATGGATTCAAATTTTTCAAGGATGGGTTCACAATTCAAGACTTTCTGAAAGTAACGTGTTAGTACTTCGCAATTTTCCGTGTTACTGTGAGCGATGGTCCCATTTACATCTCAAAATTGGAGGGTGGGTGCTTTGTATCTTGATAACCTTTGTTTGGAAGTTCAGTAAAAGCTTCTTATGTTGTTTTTAGTAAATTTTTCATCAATGTGGAGGAGAGTTTTGTTTTTATAAGACTTCTTAATCCTTTTTATTTTTTTATCTACCAGTTTTCTAACTCTAATGAAATTCAGTTTGCTTTCCTCTGTTTTCTGTGATTGCCAGTTTCGCCATGCCTATTTTCTTGTTTCAATGAGGGCATCACATTCCAGCGACCACCAGGTATGTTTTTTACTTCTTATGTTAGGTGCTATACGGTCGACTGTAGTAATGATGTTTTCCTTGACATCTTCCCAGCTTTTGTTAATTCTTCTGGATCTTTTCGGTGCTATACTTCCGACCCTTAATCTTTTTATGCTGCCTTTCCTGTTTAGGATGACCTTGAACTTAATTTCAGAAAGATAGTGGTCTGAAATCAAGTTTGCACCCCTGAGAACCGTAACGTTCATGATATCTTTGCGAGATGTCTTCTTCATTGCCACATGATCAAGTTGAAATGCTCCAAGGCAAGGATTTGGGGATACCCACGTCTTTTGTCTTCGTGGCAGTTTCTTGAAAGCTCTAAGAATTGAATTGTGTGCTTGGCAAAGTTGTATCGACCTAACACCATTTCTGTTTGTTCTCTTGTGCGCAGGATAGTCTCCAACTATTTTCTTATATCTTTTTTCTTTACCAAACTGTGCATCAAAGTCTCCAAGAAGAATGATGGTGTTTTTATCTGGATTTTTCTGAATAATGTCATCTAGATGATTCCAAAAGCACTTTTTCTTCGTTTTTCCTGTTATCCTCGTTTATAGGGGCTTGTGCATTGATGATTGTGTAGATTTTGCTTGTGCTTGTCAATGTAAGGCTTCAGAGTCTTTCTGATACTGAATCAAAGTCGACTATTGAGATCAAGATTTTTTTGTTGATAATATAGGTTGTTCCAAGATCTGTATGCATGTATCGTGTTTCTTGAATGGCTGTTATGAGTATGTTGTGGATCTTTAACGTATCTATTAGATGTTTAATTTTCCGGTTTTCGACAATGAGTTTGCATTGAAAATTGCTAGGTATGTTGACTGCGTATGTTGAAATTTGGATGAGATTCCAAGACTTGTCTTTTTGCAGTGTTGCCGACTCCCCAGAATCCAAATGTCTGCTGACGTACTGGCGTACGGTGAATCGTCCCCCTGGGGTACAATAGTTTACATCACACACTTCCATGATCGATGAAAGTTATTTAGGGTGTGGCCCAAAGGCCACAAAAAATACAACCACGATTGTGAGTACTGAGGGTAGTTCTTCCGTTCTCTCCGCCGTTGGGAATCTGAACTTCCTCTTCCGCCTTTGAGACCGTTGACCAGGTTTCACCTAGTAACCCTAGGCAGGGGCCCTTACAGGGTGCTACCATCCGGAGCCAGATGGACTCAGGTTTTTTAACGAGGTGTTACTCCTCCCCCTCCTCCTTCCTCATCACTTGCGAAATGAGGCCCAGGACTTGGGACCGGCAATGGTAGAGTTAGTTTTTTGTTTATTACATTCATAAAAATTTAGGAGAAAAATTATGCTCTAATTAACCAAAACATGATCGCCATGTGCTTAATCGTGCGTTGACCCACCTTCGGAACGAAATATAGTAGTGATCCTGTATGGAATGGATTAAAAAAAGTCCTCGGTATGTTTCTGGAGGTATATAGCAACAGAAAACTACGCACAGCCCACGTAATTCGCATATATTACGGGTCTGCGTTATGCACTTACGCAGTTCACGCTCTATAGGTTTCAAATGCGTTTCATTGCCTTTAGATAAGGAGAATTTTGTGAGCAAAACATCACTGCGAGTTCGCTATCATGCTCCTAAAATAATAATAATAATAAATAAAGAAATAAATAAATAAAACAAAAAAGTCTGTAGCTCGGCTGGCCTTGTGACACCGACATTTATCCTGCTGAAAGACTCACCGCTGTCGTGGAAGACATAAAGCTTGAAGGGACGCAGGTGGTCGGCGTTAATGTTGAAGTACTCCACAGCTGTTGTCCACCACAACACAACACCGCCACCAGCGGCCTGCAGGCACGGCGCGAGGCAAGTTCCGAGCTGGCGTTCGCCTATGCGACGGCGATTCCAGACACAACTGTCGACCTGGTATAACAAGAAACGTCCAGACTCGTCCAATCAGGTACACATTTCCACTGACCCGCGATCCAGCCTCGCTGATATCGTGACCGCCATAACTGACGATATCGTTGTGTCAGCTTGTGAAACACTAACTAGGGTTCACCTGCTGCGGAGCCCCATGTTGACAGTGGGCACCGAATGGCGCCTTCCGAAGCGCCTGCCCCTGAACCAGCTTTGCACTCGCTCGTCGCATTTACTAGTTGCAACACAAAAGAACAAACAACGAAACTTAATGATACGTGGAGAGTAAATCAACTATGTTCTGGACTCGTAATTTCCCCCAAGTTGCTTTAAATTCGTGGAGGTATGCACCGCCTATGCAACTAATTGAGGGCAGTTTTTTTTTTATTTCCAGAACCAAAGTGCCTTCAGTTAGTTGCATAGGCAGTACATACCGCCACGTGTGTTGTGGAGTATCCTATGTAACAAGCAACTATGCATATTGCTATTATTTCTAAGCCATCTAAGTGCGTCAACGACGTATACAGTAAAAAGCAGCCTTAAATCCCAAGAAGGCCACCATTACTGCCTCAGTTCTACCATCGCATTTTCACCTCCTGAGGGAACTTTAATATTGGTTGATTCTTAGACTCCTCCTTGCGGAAACCTGTTTGTTTGTCACATATAATTTTTTACAGACATTATCGAAGTCACCGACAAAATTATCTGCCTCAATATTCAGCCAGTCCTGCGCCAAACTGATAGAATTTAACATTTGGAAGGTGACTGAAAAGTACGAGTATCGTCTCTGCTTACTATTTCCACTAAGATTAAAAAAAATCAACTCTGCTTAATTTTGTGGTTAAAGAGTTTACAGAATTACATTCCGTGTCTATAGGTACTTTTACCTTTTGTTATAACTAATGAAGTACTCACCGGAAGAGATAGCTTGTCAAATGCCTGTATTAAACTTTTGTTGCTATATAAATTCCCTTGTCGGAACTAAGTGAGTTGTGAAATCTTCATAATACAGGAGACATAGTAAAACATCGTTTTAGCTTTGTCGCCTAGGCCTACGTGCCCATCATTCCTATGTTTCTCCTGTACTCTTTAATTTAGATTTTATCCCTCGTTGCTGTTTGTCTACTTGCCTCGTGCCATAAAGTTTTCCTTCATCTCGTGAAGGATTCCAGAAACGATTTCAATTATGAAGTTGTCCCTTTGGGACAATTTGTGTTTGTCACTGCGAGAATTAATTCACATGTTATTGCCGGCCGCTGTGGCCGAGCTGTTCTAAGCGCTTCAGTCCGGAACCACGCTGCTGCTACGGTCGCAGTTTCGAATCCTGCCTCTGACATGGATGTGTGTGATGTCCTTAGCTTAGTTAGGCTTAAGTAGTTCAAAGTCTAGGGAACTGATGACCTCAGATGTTAAGTCCCATAGTGCTCAGACCCATCTGAACCATCATTTGTCATTTTGTGATAATTTCCCTGAGGCGTCTTCGTGAAAAGAAGCACCGTGGACAAAGCACATAGACAGAATAGAAGAGGTCACTAAGGCGCTTCTCTGTCATAATTCTTAAAATTTGTTGCATTAATTTACTTTTGAATTTATCTGTTGGAGGCTATGTATTACATCTTTTAGAAGACTGCAGAAAATTTGTGTAAACTATAACGATCAAATTACTGGTTTGTGCAGACACGTAGATGACACTCCCTAAGATTTGCGCTGTCTCTTAACGAACAAAGGAAGATGTGCGTCAATGAATCATCGTAGAGTTTAACATCTGCGATAAACGTGTTTAAAATATACGTCTTGATGTAAATACTTCGGCCAGTACACTAAATAAACAATGCTTGATCTATAATACAACAACAGTTTTCTAAGCTGCAGGGTTTTCTTTCCTTACTTAATTTTTACGTAAAGGAAGCCATCGGGCTCGGTGACATTGTATTGTTGAAATAAGTCTTGTCTGTCGTTGTGTTCTATTGTTAAAAAGTTATTTCCAAAATCTGGTACTACCTGTACTGTGCAAACTATTCTGAGACAACTAGTCTGATCATTTCCTTCCAGAAGCGATGGTACAAGGACTCTGCACCAACGTAAAGCGTTGTAACGCGATGTCCCAGAATGCTGCTGCGGAAGTCCCAGGACTCGCCCTTGTCTCAGGTCCCTATTGACAGAAAGAGGTCGACGCAGAAAGAAATCTCTCACGCGCAACTGCCACCGGCACCAAAGTCTCGGGTCCCTGTTGACAGTAAGAGGTCGATACAGAAGGAATTCTTTCATGCGGAACTGTCACCGTTTTCAATGCGAACAATGTAGGCGCTGTTATGCATTACGTCACAGAGTTATGAGGTCGAGTCATACTGTATTTTCTGAAGCGTAGATTTCTATCGTCGTCCATTGTATGTCGCCTTCGGCTCGAGCAAATCGATGTATAACGGGGCAACAACGACAGTAGGTGGAGAACTTTGCTCGGAAATTGGCATCTTCAGTGCAGCACTGAAAGCTTAGCCTCCTCCTGTGTCGATACTGGCAATCGACGAAGGCGGCGCTGCGGAAGACGACGCGTGTCCTCCACTTGGCTGCTCCAACCACAGGCGGCACTCGAGTGCGCTGCCCGCCGCAGTAGGCATCGACCACAAAGTTTCCGCTGCAACGGGCAGTTGTGCGACCAAGTGCGATGACATCCGTGTTTCATTAATATTATAGTGTGCTTAATACCTGCCATTATGGGTGTAATCAAGTACCAACAACCATCGGACCTGGCTGTATTTGATCCGGGTTCTGGAAAATAAAAATACTCCAGAATCCAGTTCCCAGTACACGGATTTTTCTTGTATACGTCAACGATTAGCACTGAAGCTGATGATTCATATTAATATTTAGTTTTCGTAAAACATAAGAGTGTCAGTTAAAGGTAGAGAAGGTAAGATAAATTAAGTTGGGCAGCAGAAAACATAATATGGTAACATTTATCTTCATGGCAACTAATGAAACGCATACAGTTTCTGACAGAACCTTCTATTAAAAGTATACTTCTAAATTGTAATACGTTCACATAATATTCTGTTCTCAAGATAGAAGGCATATAAAAACAACATTCGGTGCTTATAATTAAAGATTAGCTAGTCGCAGAGGTCGAATGCAGGACGGAACTATCACTTGGGAGCGAAACTTGGTAGGTACTCAGTGTGTTAATGTGTTACCTACTTACGGTGAAAACTAGTTAAATTCAATTTTTGCTACCAGGTGCAAGTCTGGCGCTGGGAGTGCAGGAAAGAGGTACAGAAATTCGATGACATGTGTGGTGTCAATTCATTCGGACATGTCCGAAAGAACAGACACCAACAATCGACTAACGCAGCCTCACATTCATAACTAAATGGAAATTTATTTGACGTAGCTGAGCCGTGTGTGGCTCGTGTTCCTGCCATCATGTACAGTATTTTACACCCTGTTTTTAATGTACTTCCATCTCACTACTTTAATTTAAATTACTACTGTCACTGAGCTGCTGCTTTGTCTGACCGTGAGTGGCGTTAGCAGCGCGTATCGATATATACCCTCTCTCGTAGTAGCTTTGCTCGACTGCTATTACTTCCCGCTAGTTGTCTGTTGTAAGGTACCGGTTAGGAAGTTCGTGTCGCAAGGCCGGGGCTGCCAGTCGGTTGGAACGCGTCTGGAGCGCAGTTCCAGGGAGGACCTGCCAGCCGGGGAGTTGCAATGCGGCACTGGTGCAGTCGGGTTGGAGCTGTGAGGTCTGCGTCGACATGGCTCGCCCGACCATTGCTGCCACGCATCACTTGAGCCGGGCCGCAGACTTGGTGGATCGTCAGTTGGTCGTCCTACCAGACGACATGTTTTGGCTCGCCGATCGTTTATGAGTCGGATGTGTGTGTGCATAGACTCCCGATTTGTCTTCATGCATGACTAGTTACTGTTGTGTATCGATCAGCTGTTCCTGCAAGTATTTGTCAGGTTGTGGGTGTAGTTGGCGTTATTTTCACTGACGACTATTTTAGATGTTGTCGGCATTCTGAGTGGAGTCGGTCGGTTGTTGCGGACGAAGGAAGTTCTCCGCGCGGTGCAGTCGGCTGGAGCCACTGGTGGTTCCTGAGCAGTGTCGGAGCGTGTGTGGAGCTGTCCGATCACTACGAGCTTCGTGGTTCGCCGACTAAGGACGTCAAAGTTGAGTAGTGGTTTCAACTACCCCAGCCACGTCTATTCATGCTGTGGTGGTTGGCTTCTGTGGTTGGTTGTTAGGGAGGTTTCCCGGTGAGCAACACCGAGTGGTTCTACTGCTGAAATTTAGCTGCCACGCGGTGCAATTAACTATTTTGGTGGACTACGATTTGAGTGTACCAGTGGAAGCGTGCTGGGCCCATAACCCAGAGGTCTGTGGATCGTAACCACGCTCTGCTACCAGTGATACGCCCGGTAAACCCGCTGGGCAGAACGGGTAGGATTGTGGAAAGGGGCCAAACTTTGAGGTCAGTTTCTCCTTCTAATTGTCATTTATTGTATTTTAATAATTTTGACAAGCAAAGCGGCACATATCCGCCGGATCTTTATCGAATGCAACTCTTTCACGGCTGAAGGCCAACAAGAAATCTTTAAAATCAACAAGATAAAAATCCAATTAAGATAGCAATAAAATAATTTAAAAACAAAAGAAAACAACATATGCAAATTGCAACACAAATGGATGAGGGCCACAATTAAATTTAAACACTTTATAATATATTACCACAGACTATTAAGGCTGAAGGCAACAATGTTTAAGCTTGAAAGATGAATTTAGATATTAATTTTGCAACATTTTAATAAAACAAAACAAATAACGATACGCCTAAAATTTAAAGTAGCTGACAACAGATAATTAAACACCGGTGGCACTCAGAAAGCCTCCAGGGAGGTCGTTCTGTCCTCGTTCACTCAGGTCAGACAGGTGGTGATCCCAACTATATTTGATCCATCGGAACCCAACCAGGGGACAGCCACGGATCGACCGACACAACGACTTGCTTGCCACCAATTGGTACGTGAGTACTCGACCAGCAAATCTCCCCAACAGCGAACCACCGAAACGATCCACGACAACATGAATGAAGGTGACTTGGGTAGTTGAAACTACTACTCAACCTTGACGTCCTGGGTCGGTGAACCACTAAGCTCGTAGCGATACGACAGCTCCACACACGCTGCGACACTGCGCAAGGCCCGGCAGCGGATCCAGGCGACTGCACCGCACGGAGATGTCTTCCCTGGTCCGCACCTACCGACTGCCTGCTGGTCAGTCCGCGACTGCTGCTCCGTCGCGACTGCACTGCTGGTGCGTCTCGCACTCACTTCCAGAACACCACGGAAATACTGGCTCGGACCCAACCATACAGAGGAAACACTCCCACTGGCTAAACGACATCCCTGCACCAGGAAACGACCGACCCAAGTGTAATTGAAGGTGGGCAGAAGCGCTCAGAGAACCAGTTACACGTCGCCCGATGACACGACCGACCTCTCAGAGCCACTATGCCGACAACATCTAAAATAACTTGTCAAAGGAAATCACGCCAACTACACACACAACCTTACTAACACTTGCACGAATACCAGAACGATACTCAAGAGTAACTAAGGACACACGAAGACAAATCGGGAGTCCATGTGCACACACACACACACACACACACACACACACACACCGCAGACTCATGAACGATCGGCGAGCCAAAACACGTCATCCGGTAGGACGACCAACGACCGTGGCCCGGCTCAAGTGATGCGTGGCGGCAATGGTCGGGCGAGCCATGTCGATGCAGACCTCACCGCTCCAACCCGACTGCACTAGTGCCGCACTGCAACTCCCCGACTGGCAGGTCCCGACTGCGCTCCAGACGCGTTCCCACTGACTGGCAGACCCGAACTGGCTTACGACAGACAACGACCGGGAAGTAATAGCAGTCGAGCAAAGATACTGCGATACGCGCTGCTAGCGCCGCTCACGATCCGGCAAAGCAGCAACTCAGTGACACCCGTAATTTAAATTAACGTAGTGAGGTGGAAGTACGTTAAAAACAGGGTGTAAAATACATGATGGCGGGAACACGAGCCACGCACGGCTCGGTAGCTACTTTGGATGTTGAAATAATTAAATAGCGACAACCGAAAATTTATGACCGGACCAGAACCCAGGAATACAGTGATGATGCGAACGTCAGGGGAAGGGAATGGTGTCCCTGCGTCAGTGGTGAGCAGCACTTGGGAAGTTAAGTCGGGCAGGAAGCGTGCCTCCTGGCCGAGGCAATGTTCCAGAGAAGCGGAGCACCCGGATTCGTGTCCCAGCCCAGTCACAAGTTTTCAAGTGCAACTGTCGAATTATTTCAACGCACAAAGCAGCCACGTCATACAAATTCCCATTCAGTTACGTGTGATTCCACACCTAATGGATTCGGAACGCGACGTCGGCAGAGAAGACGGAATAAGCGAAGAAGGCATAACATTTATTTCATTATCAACCGCTTTTCTTCGTTCAGTTTGAGCGTCAGACGTCGAAGAGATGCTGCACAGCGTCAGATTTGCATCTTATTGCCAAAATTGGTACTAACTTTTTTCCTGGTTAAATCGGTTCCGCTTTAACGCATTGGCATACCTACCAAATTTTGCTACCATACGATAACTACGGCCCACACAGGACCTTGATGAATGGCTGGACATTAATTATAACCACCCGGGCGCTGTTCTCGTAATAAACCATGCCCTAGTAGCAGATGTACAAACCTGGAGCAGTCACTGTGGTGTGCCTCTTACGGATTTGTCAACATACGACGAATATCTTAATTTCCGACAAAGCAATCAAAACGTCAGTCACTCTGAAATCCAGGACATAGCCAGGATTTTGCAAAGGGTTGATGGGGGGGGGGGGGATGACCTAGCCCGCAGAGTTAGCACACTGGACCCGCATTCGGGAGGACGACGGTTCAAACCCATGTCCAGCATCTTGATTTAGGTTTTAGGTTTTCCGTCATCATTCCCCTAAATCTCTTCAGGAAAATGTCGAGATGGTTCCTTCGAAAGGGCACAGCCGATTTCCTTCCCCATCCTTCATTCTTACGTTAACTAATTGGGAAGGGAGGGGGGGGGGTTCGGACTTGCTAAAGAGAAGCTTAAAAAGGGTTACCTTCTCAATTATTCTGAAAACAAATTTATTTAGCTACAGTAAAATATTTCATTAGTTGAGAATATGACAGCTTCACTCTATTACCAGAAGAATTAAGATACGGTCTTCCATTCTAATAAACTCCTCGACAATGTACAACTTACGTTGCGCTAGCTTGACGTTTATTTACAAACACATTAAAGTAATAGCGTTTGGACGACTTTTCAAAGGATATTATGAATAAGACATTTAACAGTACAACATCGTTCTTGCAGCAAAACTTGAAGACATTATACATAGCCGTTCCAGAAGTTAATCATCTTTATGAACAGATATCCGTGGCCTAGGGGTAGCGTCTTTGATTCATAATCAAAACTGCCTAAATTTTGATAAATAATCAGCATTGGCGGCCGAAGACTTCCGGCATGAGAAGTCAGCCTCATTCTGCCAACGGCTTGTCAAAGAGGGCGGAGGAGCGGATAGAGGTCTAGGGCACTCTCTTGTCCTAGGGGTGGGAAATTGCCCCTAAAGGCGGAAGAATCAGCAATGATCAACGACATGAGGATGCAGAAGGCAATGGAAACCACTGCATTAAAGACACGTAACGTGTATACACAGGACATGTGGCCTGTAATTGAAGAAGTGTCATGATGATCTCTCCATTGGCAAAATATTCCGGAATAGTTGCCCATTCGGATCTCCGGGAGGGGACTGCCAAGGGGGAGGTTACCATGAGAAAAAGACTGAATAATCAACGAAAGGATAACGTTCTACGAGTCGGGGCGTGGAATGTCAGAAGCTTGAACGTGGTAGGGAAACTAGAAAATCTGAAAAGGGAAATGCAGAGGCTCAATCTAGATATAGTAGGGGTCAGTGAAGTGAAGCGGAAGGATGAGTATCGGTTAATCTCAACAGTAGCAGGAAATTGTATAACAGGTGTAAGATTCGTTATGAATAGGAAGGTAGGGCAGAGGGTGTGTTACTGCGAACAGTTCAGTGACTGGGTTGCTCTAATCAGAATCGACAGCAGACCAACACCGACAACGATAGTTCAGGTATACATGCCGACGTCGGAAGCTGAAGATGAACAGATAGAGAAAGTGTATGAGGATATTGAAAGGGTAATGCAGTATGTAAAGGGGGACGAAAATCTAATAGTCATGGGCGACTGGAATCCAGTTGTAGGGGAAGGAGTAGAAGAAAAGGTTCCAGGAGAATATGGGCTTGGGACAAGGAATGAAAGAGGAGAAAGACTAATTGAGTTCTGTAACAAGTTTCAGCTAGTAATAGCGAATACCCTGTTCAAGAATCACAATAGGAGGAGGTATACTTGGAAAAGGCTGGGAGTTACGGGAAGATTTCAATTAGATTACATCATGGTCAGACAGAGATTCCGAAATCAGATACTGGATTGTAAGGCGTACCCAGGGGCAGATATAGACTCAGATTACAATATAGTAGTGATGAAGAGTAGGTTGAAGTTCAAGACATTAGTCAGGAAGAATCAATACGCAAAGAAGTGGGATACGGAAGTACTAAGGAATGACGAGATACGTTTGAAGTTTTCTGACGCTATAGATACAGCTATAAGGGATAGCGCAGTAGGCAGTACAGTTGAAGAGGAATGGACATCTCTAAAAAGGGCCATCACAGAAGTTGGGAAGGAAAATATAGGTACAAGGAAGGTAGCTGCGAAGAAACCATGGGTAACAGAAGAAATACTTCAGTTCATTAATGAAAGGAGGAAGTACAAACATATTCGGGGAAAATCAGGAATACAGAAATACAAGTCGCTGAGGAATGAAATAAATAGGAAGTGCAGGGAAGCTAAGACGAAATGGCTGCAAGAAAAATGTGAAGACACCGAAAAAGATATGATTGTCGGAAGGACAGACTCAGCACATAGGAAAGTCAAAACAACCTTTGGTGACATTAAAAGCAACGGTGGTAACATTAAGAGTGCAACGGGAATTCCACTGTTAAATGCAGATGGAGAGAGCAGATAAGTGGAAAGAATACACTGAAAGCCTCTATGAGGGTGAAGATTTGTCTGACGCGATAGAAGACGAAACAGGAGTCGATTTAGAAGAGATAGGGGATCCAGTATTAGAATCGGAATTTAAAAGAGCTTTGGAGGACTTACGGTCAAATAAGGCAGAAGGGATAGATAACATTCCATCAGAATTTCTAAAATCACTGGGGGAAGTGGCAACAAAACGACTATTCACGTTGGTGTGTAGAATATATGAGTCTGGCGACATTCCATCTGACTTTCGGAAAAGCATCATCCACACAATTCCGAAGACGGCAAGAGCTGACACGTGCGAGAATTATCGCACAATCAGCTTAAAAGCTCATGCATCGAAGCTGCTTACAAGAATAATATACAGAAGAATGGAAAAGAAAATTGAGAATGCGCTAGGTGACGATCAGTTTGGCTTTAGGAAAAGTAAAGGGAAGAGAGAGGCAATTCTGACGTTACGGCTAATAATGGAAGCAAGGCTAAAGAAAAATCGAGACACTTTCATAGGATTCGTCGACCTGGAAAAAGCGTTCGATAATATAAAATGGTGCAAGCTGTTCGAGATTCTGAAAAAAGTAGGGGTAAGCTATAGGCAGAGACGGGTCATACACAATATGTACAACAACCAAGAGGGAAAAATAAGAGTGGACGATCAAGAACGAAGTGCTCGTATTAAGAAGGGTGTAAGACAAGGCTGTAGCCTTGCGCCCGTACTCTTCAATTTGTACATCGAGGAAGCAATGATGGAAATAAAACAAAGATTCAGGAGTGGAATTAAAATACAAGGTGAAAGGATATCAATGATACGATTCGCTGATGACATTGCTATCCTGAGTGAAAGTGAAGAAGAATTAAATGATCTGCTGAACGGAATGAACAGTCTAATGAGTACACAGTATGGTTTGAGAGTAAATCGGAGAAAGACGAAGGTAATGAGAAGTAGTAGAAATGAGAACAGCGAGAAACTTAACATCAGGATTGATGGTCACGTAGTCAATGAAGTTAAGGAATTCTGCTACCTAGGCAGTAAAATAACCAATGACGGACGGAGCAAGGAGGACATCAAAAGCAGACTGGCTATGGCAAAAAAGACATTTCTGGCCAAGAGAAGTCTACTAATATCAAATACCGGCCTTAATTTGAGGAAGAAATTTCTGAGGATGTACGTCTGGAGTACAGTATTCTATGGTAGTGAAACATTGACTGTGGGAAAACCGGAACAGAAGAGAATCGAAGCATTTGAGATGTGGTGCTATAGACGAATGTTTAAAATTAGGTGGACTGATAAAGCAAGGAATGAGGAGGTTCTAAGCAGAATCGGAGAAGAAAGGAATATGTGGAAAACACTGATAAGGAGAAGGGACAGGATGATAGGACATCTGCTAAGACATGAGGGAATGACTTCCATGGTACTAGAGGGAGCTGTAGAGGGCAAAAACTGTAGAGGAAGACAGAGATTGGAATACGTCAAGCAAATAATTGAGGACGTAGGTTGCAAGTGCTACTCTGAGATGAAGAGGTTAGCACAGGAAAGGAATTTGTGGCGGGCCGCATCAAACCAGTCAGTAGACTGATGACCAAAAAAAAAAAAAAAAAAAAAAAAAAATGAACAAATATATAGTACAATGTGACGATCGGTAGCCGCCTTCCACAGTAAATATCGCTCAACTGCGCATATAGTCAAAATCTTAGGCAAAACAACATTAACAGTAAATACAGTCTGCCTGCGAAATAAGTAACTATTGCAGAAGTCAATTTAAGTACTGCTACGAAAATAAAAATTAATTCTATATCATTTTTTCTACAACTGAAAACCATTGCAGTTTGAAGATAATAATACATCATATGGAAACTAGTAACAGTACTAAACAAAAGACTGGGAGTAAAAATTATTATTTGGAACATTTTTCAATAGATTAAAGAAATATTTAATACATTGTAAATCACTTAATTCGTTTCCATACACCATATGGAAACTAGTAACACGAATAAACTAAAGACGGAGTAAAAATAATTACTTTGAACATTTTTCAATAGATTAAAGAAATATTTAATACACTGTAAATCACTTAAGTCGTTATGTGAATGTTTTAATCATCAATTATCTTTACATGTCAGCAACAGGCTAACTATAAACTGAGTTAACCAATGTAGCTGAGAAAATAAAAACGACGCACCACGAAGACATTATCCGAACGAGACGGAGATCGGTGACTGTGATGTATATGTACAGACAAACAAATGTATACAATTTTAGAAAATTTGATGATTTATTCAAGAGGAAGAGTTTCACAAATTGAGGAAGCAATTAACGCGTTGGCCCACCAAAGGCCTTTAAACAAGCAACTATTCGGCTTGGCATTGATCGATAGAGTTGTTGCATGTCGTCCTGACCAAATTCTGTCCAGTTTGCGTGTTAGATGGTCAAAATCCCGATTTGGACGAAAGGCCCTGCCCATATTGCTGTAGATATTCTCATCTCCTGCGACCTTGAGTGCCGTCATAGGGTTTGGCAAGCACGAGGACGAGCAGTAAAATTCTCGCCGTGTGTGGGCAGGGATTATCTTGCTAAAGTCTTAGCTCAGGATGACTTGCCATGAAGACCAACCGAATGGAGCGTAGAACAATGTCGAGGAACTGCTGCGGTGTAATGGTGGCACGGATGACGTCTGAAAGGGTCCCGCTATGAAAACAAGTGGCACCCCCGAACATGAACCCTGGTTGTCGTGCCGTATGGCGGTCGACAGCCGGGTTGGCACCCCACCGTTGTCCGGGGCGTCCTCAGACGAGGCTTCGTTGGTCATCGCGGCACAGTTCCAGGCGCAACTCATCATTGAAGACAGTCGTACTTCAGCCAATGAGATTACAGGCCGAAGAGGTCTGGTGACGTGCAGGACAGGCCAACCTGAGTGTCGACTGCGTTACAAACTGGTACCAAGTGGTATTCCGTGTTACTTCTTTTCATACCTTTGGTTGTAATCCCCGGTACCCTTACAACACAACGCTATGTGTCGATATTCTACACCCCGTTGTGTTGACCTTAATGGCAAGCGATCCTCGTCCTACATTTCAGCAAGATAACGCCCGCAAGCACACAACGCGAGTTTCTACTGCTTGCGTTCGTGTTTGCCAAACACTAGCTTGGCCAGCGAGGTCCCCGGGTCTCTCCCCAGGTGAGAGCAAGGCGGGGTCCTGCAACTATATTGCCCTGATTCGACAGAATTTGGCACGACATCCCTCTGTGGGACGTCCAACAACTCTGTCAATCAATGCCAAGAGCTTGTCTGAGGACCAGAGGTGGACCAAAGCGCTACTAACGTGCTCAATTTGTGAAGAGATTCTTTCTCTTGAATAAATCATCTAATTTTTCTCATTTGTGTCTCTGTACATGCTTATCACATATAGCGATTTCTGTCCCATTCCTTCGTGGTGTATCGCTTCTTTTGTCTTAGAGTGCATTTTAATGTTTCACAACGAAATGAAAATATTTTTCCTTACACTATGCGTATATTAAACCAGAGCGTTCATTGAAGGTTAGATACGTCTGTCAGCTAAAGAACCACTTGTTTTAGGCGAAAGATGGACTTCTTAGGTAATTAATTCTTTAAAAATATTATACTGTAATTGAAATTTGTCTACAATTTTCTTAAATAACATTAAATTAGTTTTTATGTACATTTAAATACCACAGAACTTGATTTGATAACTATAGTAAAAGTCAAAGTGTCCCTTCTCTTGCCGTGACATTTAAGACATCTTCTGCTGCAAACGGAAGAGGACAGTGTACTGACATTAAGGGTAGTACGGTCAACTTTTCATCGTCCATGGTGTTTCGCGGCTAAGACTTCACACGTTCCATCGTGAAAAATGAGCCCTCAGCTTCGCATTTTGATACTGGTAGGAACGCAAGTACACGCAAAAGATATCATATGTTTGTTCTTGTCTCAAATATCAGAAACCAACATAAGCTTAGCACTCAAGAGAGCTTTTTCCTTATAGCACCATTTTTCATATCATAATGTGCACTCTTCTCCTATCCTAAAAGTAAACAGTTCGGATAGCATATCAAAATTCTCTTGATGCCAGTTAGTGGGTAATATTATTTCGATTAAAGATAAGATACTCGTGGTTCGGTGAAATTGTTCTTCAAATTATAAATGAGTGATTTATTGCTGGTAGAAGTACTGCTCTTCTATAATACATTTCATGGAAAGTTGTGTGGATGGTTGTCTGTTTCAGTCTGACTCTTTACCTGCCCAGGTATCTCTACATATTCGTGAGTAATAGACGAATGCAAAAAAAATTTAAAAAAATTACTGTGTAATCTGCATTTATACTCACTTTGCTTATAGTTAACATTGTTAAAGCCAGGATTCCATACAAATTCCTGTTACACTTCTCATACTCTGGTATTATTCATTTCATGGCTTAATAATACCATGCAACAGTAGTTTTTCCGTGCATCTTTGTGTATTTTGACCTTATTGGAAGTACATTCATGCATAGTGCATTTTTTGATTTTTTTGTACCTAACGTGACATGTTACACGTTATTAATCATCCTTTTCTGCCATTAGTGCATAATATTTCCAATACTGCGCATAATAGTACATTTTCTGAGCATTGATCCAAAAAATATGGAATCTCCACAAAGAAGGAAAAGCCATTTTATTCGACAATGATGTAGTTTTCACCAAGCAGAGACATAACTTCGCTACTTAGGATACGCGCATTTGGACAAATCAGTAACAAGCAGCTCACTCCAGCCTCACTCCACCCACTCTCACTTCACCCTCCAGTACAATTTTACTCTCTCCTTCTCGCTGTCTGGATTTGAGCGAGGTAGTGATCACTAATGGATGTGTGCGAATTTTTTGGGACACCATAGTTTTGCCGACCGGGCTGTCGGAATTAACAGATCTGATATTCGTCTGATCGACAGAGAAGTTAGAGTTAATTTCTGTTGGCGAACATGTAAATAATCTGGAATTATTTCCCAAATTTCCTCACTTAAGAATGCAGCAGTCATTTCTTACAGCGTAGAAAGATTGTTTTCTCCATTAAAGAATGTTTGAAATGTGTTCACAGTTGCGAATATGGACCACCATCAACTGTATAGAGGAATGACGACAGTTAAAATTTGTCTGAATATGAAATGATAATTACATCAAGCTGCCGACAGGCGTTGATATACATCAACGGGGAAAGTTGAAAATTTGTGCCCGACCAGGACTCGAACACGGATTTGGCTATCCGCGCACAACTCATGACCAGACCCAAATTTCCACACGTTGCCAGCCAGGTGTCTGCACCCATCATACATACACCGGTACAGGTGAGACATTTTAAAAGTCGCTTGGCCTGAGTCAGCAGGTAAATGCGATATTGCAGCGCCAATTTGATTCTGAATTACTATGCAAAGTTCCTTTGGACATGCATATATGTCGAAAGGAACAAGCACTGCGGCGACTACAACCATTACGAAGTATATTGAATGTTTTCGCAATTGCGAATATGGACAACCATCAGCTGTAGAATGGAATGACGACTACGAAAATTTGTGCTAGACCGGGAGACGAACCAGGATGTCCCGCTTATCGCGAGCTGCCGCCTTACCATTTTGTTAATGTTGTAGATGAGAAGGTGTCTCTTCCTCCCAATGCTCTACTTCTTTTCACTTCGACTTATAATTCAACAGCTAGCGGTTCAAAGCGTTTAAACATTGGTATGGACGCATTAGTGGACAGTACTGGCGTGTTGTGTTAGAGATCAACAATGCGTGCTCATGGTGAGATCTGGAGCTCGATCCATTTATCTGCAACACTACATCGTTACAAACTTCTTCGGCAGAGGAGCTCAGAGATACGTGTGTTTCTCATAGAACTTGTCACAAGACGTCAGGACAATAAAGCACTAGGTTTTTCTGCAACACAAACCAGCCGTATTGACGCTGATTTGCTATATAATGGGGTGCAGAGAGCACAACCAGCACAGTAGCATAACATGCACGACAGGAGATGCGTTGCAGGAGCTAGTGGTATATCTTGACAAACTTCCCGTCGACTTGCACGTTTCGGCTTATAATTTAATTACTGCATATTTACCTTTAAAACTGCTTATGAGATACTTTGAATATATGAGGCGAATTGTTCTGAATGCTATACAGGAATTTATTCTGGTACAGTGTACAGTGCATAACAACTTGTACATTCAGGGAGCTCAAGAGGAGAACGAGATCACCATCATTTAAGTAATAAGGAAAATGCCACACATCACTGTAGCAGATGAGCAGCGTTTGAAGCTTTTAAAAATTTTGAATACTGGTGAATTTGCGCCATTAACCTTCTGCTAATGGGAGCTTTTCGAGTACCCAGTGGTACTAACTGCAGGTAGATGCGCATGGGCTATTAAAACCTCCGTTCAATTGGAGAAGCCCAGCCTCCTCATACTTGCGTTTCAGATGAATAGAAGAGGGAATACAGCAAATTATTCTACCAGATTTGTAAATAGAATGTTAACTTATGCCAGAGCCGACCCAAACTCTGAGTTCTACCTGTATTATAATTTACACCTGCAGTGGAACGAAAATGTATACAGTCAACCATTTAACATGTATGCGAGGTTCCATTCTTGTTATTATGAAGAGGCAGGATGTCTATTAGGTTCCATGAAAATTCAAGGAGCTGGCGCCAATCGTCGTAACAGACTGCTCAAAACAGAACGAGATAATTAAATCTGAACCTGCAGGTCCAGGAATTGAATTTGAATCTTCAGAAAACTTCCCAGAAGACACTGTAGGTTATTCTCTAGCTCTATGGGACCATGTGATTAACTCTTCACCACTCACTGGTGCTGTACAACAAGCTATATAAATGAACAAATAGTGTGCCATACCCAGAGCGTTTCACAATAGCATCTCAAGGTGTGAACGCCGTTGCAGACGCTCACGGTCTCTGTGATGATGAGCGCAGATAGTTCAAATGTAAGGATTTTGCTTTTATAGTATACACAGAAGATGCCAGCATAATAGAGACGTTCTTAGCAAACACTACATTGGCAAGGTCTTTCAAGGATGTGAGGTGTGCTAAAACATGGAGCAATTCAAAATGGTGAACACGTTTCTACCATGGAAGTCACAGGATGATCCTGGTATGCACTACAAAGATGTACTGATGCTACTTCGATTATTCGATCACACAGATACCATCATTTATGTCAAAGGCAAGGAGATCACTCGGGTATGTCAAATCTTCTAGTTTGCTACTATTCAAAACCTAGAATTTTACGGGTGATCTTCTCTCCATTGACTTAAGAAAATAGTGTGAAAATACTGTTGTCTGTGCTTATGAAAATGTAAACTTACTTTTAAGTTGGATTACAATTAAATGAATTTTTACCCCACAATCTGTGTACTTCCTATTAAACTTTTTTGGTATTTAGCTTTACCAGATATCACGTTTATGGTTCTCTCCAGGCACAGGAATATAATTTCAGACATGTTTGCTACATGATTCTGGAAGTGGTTACAATCATGTGCTACCTGCCACCAAAGGAAACACTTTCTGCGCGAGATGCACAATCCCATCCAATCATTTTGCATATTTAGTTTGTCTTCATCTTAATCTTCTTTTCTTAATAGCACTCGTGTTTAAAATTATACTCATATGCGTCTTTCGTATACAATTGGGACAGGGTTTCTGTAAATAACAACCAGAAAGACGTGTGGTAACTGATCTTCTGTTTATTTAATTCTCACAGATGCAATTTATTTCTTCAATTATAATTTCATTCATGAGATACAATTTGGTTCTTATATTTCAATGCAAAGGTGCTAGTAACTAGATAAAATTTGGTTGTAATATTTTCAGTGCAGAGATACTTTAAACTTACACACTGTTGCTGTTATTACCAATTATGACTAGAAAAATACTTTCCACAGTCCGCCCAACTTGAGAATATTTACAATTTTCAGTAACAAAGGTTGAGAGCATATTTTAGAATTTTCAAGGGCACAGTAGCACTGGTTGAGAATATTTATTTAATTTTCCAGGGCATAGTAGCACAGGACAGTATTTCCTAGATGAGATACCAATGGTCCCTACAAGATTTTTTCACTTTTCCATCTTACGGCAGCCCAAAAATATGGCAATCAACAACCTTCATGTACATATCATCATTCTTCTTAGCTGAGTCATGGGAATATTGGTGATGTAAGGATTATCCACCTACCATGAATGTTTCTCAAGCTCATCGAGTAGCCAAATCGCAGGACTACTCCGGGCATATGATTTATGACAGCTAAGACTTGAACCGAAGGACGAGACAACATGGTACACTACCACATATGGCACTTTTTTCTGTGAAGCTCGTGTGTGAGGCAGCATGATCGACATCACGTATGTCACAGGAGCAAGGAGGCATTCGAAATCAGCATAAAATTCAAAGGGGCATCATTCTTGGGTCTGCTTAGGCTTTTTATTTTCCTCGGTAGGCTTTACAACATGTGTCAGTCTCTTGGTGGAGCAATAAACGCGATATTTGGCTAAAAACTCGTTTTCGGAAAAGGATTTCAGACACCTCACACAAATATGCTGCTTATGCCCTTGTTTACTCGGGAGGAAATAACAAGCTCCTGATCCAGCAGTAATGATGATTGTCTTTCTTCTTACTTTCATCATCTGAGAATAACAGCATGTGCACATGCATCTAATGCTGGCCTGCTAATTCGATGAAATGGACGGGTCCTACAATTCTGATCGAAACTTTACCATCATCTGACTTGTACTTCAACAGGGTATATTGAACTATATATTGGTATTCTGTGCCTCAAATCGAACGGGGAACTCTATACTGTCATGGTTATAAACCTCAATAACATCTGTTCCTCTACTGTATTGAGATGTGTGCCCTGGATAAACCAGGTAATTTGTTTTGTAAACCAGTATCGAACATTCAAAGCAATATTGTGTGTCATTTTGGATATCAATACAAGCCTTCTTGTTAGCTGTATCGTCAGGAAGATTGATTTAGCTGGACCCTCCATTAACTGGGCCATGGACATGTGTATGGATGTCAAAGTGTATTACTTGGCTGAGTGCTTTACCTGAGCCTCTAACATCCATCTTGGAGAACTTGCCTCATATAGCGCTCAAGGTGAAATCTTCATAACCCATAACGATTGAGATGCTTCATGATACCACTCCATTTCTCACTCAACTATAGCTGATGCTGGCTGGCCTTCTCTGCAGCGCAGCCTTCTTTGGGGGCATGCATGAGCTTGCTGCACAGCATTACACTGGACTTAATGGAGGGGTATTTCGGGTGATTAATAAGGTGATTAAGATTTTTCTCCAGAATGGAAGGCACACTTTCAGAAATTCTGCTGAGTCTTTGGGTCCCCACCCCCCACCCTGCTCGGTTCTCAATTCACGCAAATGAGATTCCCTCATGAAAAGCATTCTCAATCACCACGTAGTTTACCTCTGGCAAGGCGGTACTAAGCTGGTGCTGACCACTGTTAGGACCAGTGAGGGTGCTGCAGCCAACTCCAGGAACACTGTTAGTTGGGCAGGCCGCTGCTCAGTCTTCATTGCCCTAGTGGAAGCAACTGGGCTGGGGTGATTTACGCTGATGAGATGTACCTGCAGCAGCACCTAACCCTGCTGCAGACGGTTGTGGTGGTGATGTGAATCGGAGACGCTGGGTCTGTAGTAAGATTGGTCGGCAGGATAGTTGTTGTTGGGGTGGGGACGGTGTCCTAGAAACTTATGATAACGTCTCCACTGACACCAGATTAGGTTGGGGGCGGCAGGGGCTATGGCGATGGGTCTGTGGCAGTAGACGTGGTGTCAGCAGCCCATGGAGGTGGAAGCCTAGTCCTGCAGGGCAAGGCATGCTGGATGGGAATGCGTTTTGTTGGTGTTACCACCCGTCTTTGCAACTGCACTCCAGCATGCTGATGGTATATCAAGAGAGAGAGAGAGAGAGAGAGAGAGAGAGAGAGAGAGAGAGAGAGAGAGAGAGAGAGAGAATCAATAAGCAAGTATACTCACATGCTGCTGCAAAGAAAGAAAGCTGATTATGTACATGTAATGCGGAAAATACCGATAAACTACCGAAATCTCCCATCCTCCACAATGAAACCATACCCTGAGGTCACTATGGACTGCCTGCATCCAGCCCACTATCGGTAATAGGGTTACAGAGAAACACAGCTCCCACTCCGTTTCCTCCATCCTCTGTGGCATCTCATCGTCATGCACCCACTGGTCTAGCTCCTCTACAGAAGCTATAACATCAAAAACATAAAGTGAATTGGAAACTTTTTCTAAACGAGAATATACTATAAAACCTGATTTGCTTAACACACGTGGTTGTGGCGACTGGTTTACTGGTGGTGATGGAATACAACTTTCGAGCTCCTCAAAATCATCTACAAAGCAGTAACATATTGATTTAAAAACGTATAATGCTGGGATGCAAATACAACACTTCGACAAAAACAATTTCGAATGGAATATGTACTTACATGGCTCGATCTCCTCTGGAGACTGCTCAGACTCTTTGACATGCTTGGCTAGAAGCTGCAGCAATCGGTCAGTCTCATCCAATTATGTACTGCTACAACAAGACAGAATTGTAATTTTCTCCACCGTGAATATACACTGAAGCGTCAAACAAAGTGGTATAGGCATGCGTATTCAAATACAGATATATGTAAACAGAATATGGCGAGCGGTATCCAACGACTATGTAAGACAATATAAAACAGTTGTTATATTGGTTACTGCTGCTACAATGACTGATTATCAACATTTATGTGAGTTTGAATGTGGTATTATAGTCGGCGCACGAGCGATGGGACACAGCATCTCTGAGGCAGCGATGAAGTGGGAATTTTTCCATGCGACCATTGCACGAGTGTACCATAAATATCAGGAATCTGGTGAAAACGTCAAATTTCCAACATCGCTGCTGCCGGAAAAAGATCCTGCATCAATAGAGCCAATGACGACTGAAGAGAATCGTTGAACGTGACAGAAGAGCGACCCTTGCGCAAGCAGGCCACAAGTATCCTTGCGTGGGCAACAGGTTGCAGGATGAAACACAGAGGGTGCCTGTTACAGGAAAAAGTCATTGTATAAAATGACTGAAATGTTTTTAGCCATAAATAAATGAATAAAGTAATGTAGACAGTTCATCCATTCTGGAAATCTAGAGTTTCACGATTTTTACCTGGTATTGATATTGACACTGGCAAAATTTCGGTCTCATGGATACCAAGAGTTTCGAGAGAGATACTGGCAAGATATCAGTCTGAGGGATACCAAGATTTCCGAAAATAGTTTCATTTCAAGTTTGAAGTCGGATAACAAATGACAAAATTATATTTTTCTGTGTGATATAATCACAAGTTAATGCTTTTCTGATTTTTTTCCATAACTGGTACTGTAGAACCTTTCTTCTTGGCAACTTTCATATTTATACGTCAAAGGAAAGAGTCCTATAGGTTTTAATGAGTCAGTTTGCAAATATCAAAACATGTGACGTTAATAGCCGTATCTTTCGATTGCATTGACTTGGAAGCTTCATTTCTTCATATCGCCAAGGATTTATAAATCTTAATATGTGACATAAGTTTCAACTTGAACGTCCACCTACTGTTGATAAGAGGAGTCTTGATAGGTAGGCAGACAGACAGTCCGATAACAAAAGACAATTTCTTTCATGAAATATAATTACCAATTAACCATTTCGGATTTTTTTTTCCCTTCGGTTGCACTGTGAAACCTTGCTTCTCAGCAAAATTTCGTGATTCTACGTCAGCTGGAAGTAAACTGAAGGTTTTGATGAGTGAGTTTGCGCGTATCAAAATATATGACCCGAATTCCCGTATCTATTCAGTCCATTAAATTAGAAGCCTCACTTTTTGGCATCACCAAGGGACTGTACAGCTTAATATGTGACATAAATTTCAGCGTGATAGGTGTACCTGTTCACGAGAAAAAGGGTTTGCGAAGTCAGGCGGACAACAGATATACCGAATAAGGTACGGAAACCTGAAAAAGCAAAGCACTACTCACTGCTGGCGATGAAAGCCATCAAGAATAGCAAACAACGAAGTTTTAATACTTGTGTGCTTGCAGCATAATAAGAATACACGAGCTACTTTGGGCTACAATCACGCAGGATGCGAAATCTAGCACACGTATCTATCAGATGTGGCAGCAACAGCAACTCCAACCCGGCGGGTCATCACACCAGACTGAGTTTGGCTGACTGGTACGCGTGCTTCCATTTACACTAATTCAGCACAGTGGAGTTTGTACGTCGTCATGGCTAGCGATTTGTGTCATAAATCTGACATGTCCAAACAACTGGCTATGGGAACCAGATGCGACCATATTGTGTCACCCCATACCCTCAGACAGGGTGCTTGGCGCGCAAAACGATGACATAATCAATATGGAAACGGTACTCCTTCTGCACCCCCTCATCCTTTTCCACGGAGACTCCAGACACGCCTACGTTCATCGTGAGGCTGCCCGCAGAAATGGCGTTTGTCTGAAAAGAGGGCGTGGCGGGCCTCTCGCTGTTGCCGTATCAGTGGTTTCCATAGTGACTGACTGCAGTGCTGCAGACGCGCTCGCCTCGCCAGCGTCAGTACTCGTCTTGCCGAATCTCGGGGCAGTTCCTGACTCGACGCACATCACGTGTCTGTACGACAATAGACAGGAGAGCGAAAGGCATGTCTCGGGCGATAATTGCACGGAGGATCTCTGATAGTCTGTGTGACGTCGACATCGGCCGTCCTGGACCTGCCGGTTCTGTATTCGCCTGAAAATCACAGGATCCATACTGCCGCGAGCAGCATCATCTCGGGACGAGTCGCCATCATGTCACTGTCGAATTCCGACTCTCGTTTGTAGAACTGTCTCCATATTACAAAATTCATAACGAGCTTTCTCGCAATCAGGCAACGTTCTCTAGCAATTCCTATATGAGAAGCCATCGAACAATCTTTTTAAATATACAGAATGTAGATGACGTTTCTGCTGGCAACTTTGTTCGGTTGTACTGAAAATTTGATCATCTTGTATATACAAGCATGTGTTACACTTCATGCCAATTTGACGTTTCCGTATGGCGCCTTCATTATACTCCAATTTTAACTGGAAGCAGCGCAACAGGAACTATACAGATTCTCACGTCTACTTGAAACCGAGGTGAATGGTAAAAATTATCTTCCCTCTTGCTGAATCCTTTACTGTTAAATATTTTATAGTGTTAAGAGCAGAACTGAGTATGGTAACAACAAAAAATAATACAGAGTAACGAAATTACGGTTATACATTTGTCTAGGTAACATATTTAACTGATTGACATTCCAAGATCACAGGATAGTAGAAGCGCGAGATAAGCCATTGCAAATGTGAAATACTGGTACATTAATAATCGGTGTAACTACCAGAATGTTCTACGCGAGCATGCAAACGTGCATGCATTGTGTTGTACAGGTGTAGTGTGTCAGTTTGCGAGAGGGAATTCCACGCACGGTCGGTCAACACGGGAAAGGTTAATGCTGTTTCTGCATGACGCTGGGGTTGTCGTCCAGTGATGTTCCATACGTGCTCGATTGGAGACAGATATGGTGATCGAGCAGGGCTAGGCAATATGTCGATACCCTGTAGGACATGTTGCGTTACAACAACGGTATGTGGCCCAGCGTTATCCTGTTGGAAAACACCCCTGGAATGCTGATCACGAATGACAGCTCAACAAGTCGAATCACCATACTGAAGCACCAAGTCGCAGTCAAGGAGCATGGGATAACCACGAGAGTACTCCTGCTGTTATACGAACTCGCACTCAAAACCATAACTCCAGGTGCAGGTCCAGTGTGTCCAGCAAGGAGACAAGTCGGTTGCAGGCCTTCAACTGGTCTCTTACCAACGCACGGAAATCACTGGCACTGGGCCAGAACCATCTTTCATCAGAAAACACAAAAAGCCTTTACCCTGTTGTCCAATGAGAGCTCGCTTCACACCTCTGAAGTTGCAAATGGCGGTAGTTTGGAGTCAGTAGAACGCACTCCAGGGCATCTGGCTCGGAGCAGTCCTTCAAGTAACCAACTTGTAAGTTTCCTTTGCTTCACGTCCATTGTCAC
The DNA here is from genome assembly GCF_021461395.2 of Schistocerca americana. NCBI lineage: Eukaryota > Metazoa > Arthropoda > Insecta > Orthoptera > Acrididae > Schistocerca > Schistocerca americana. The sequence goes on from NC_060123.1 coordinate 712,142,248, forward strand.
AAATTTTTGTCATCAGACTACCGGATTCGGTCTATGATGACCATCTTCAGATCTATTTTATAAAAAAGATCTGAAGATCGTCATTATAGACCGAAACTGGTAGTCCGATGACAAAATTTTGTGGCCATAGACGTGAAGCAAGGGAAATTTATAGACCGAAACCGGTAGTCTGATGACAAAAATTTGTGATCATAGACGTGAAGTAAGAGAAATTTGTCCTATATTCAGGTCACTGTTCAACTCGCGAGCATGTCGCAGCTTGTGTAACTAATGTTTTACAGTTCATTGTGTCACAGTGATGCCAGTGTTTGCTCATATTGCTTTTGCAGATGTAGTACGATGCGTCCGAGCCATACGCCGAACACAATGGTCTTCCCTTTCGGCAACGCCACGTGGCCATCCGCAGCCCAGTCTTCCTGCAACCGTACCATTCTCATGACCACTGCTGCCAACATTCATGTACAGTGGTTACATACCGGGCAAGTCCTTCTTCAGTATTGCAGAACGAACATCCAGCTTCTCTTAGCCGAACTTTTGAATCCTCAAGTCTTTGCAGATGGTGCAGCGATCGAGCCATTGCTCAACCGCGCGCGCACTGCCTCTGCGTGAGCGCAAGGCAATAGCGTCCAGTGAGACACGTTTCAAGGGAACATTGCACATAAACAAGGGAAAGTGCAAGGACGCGACAGACTGTTAGAAAGGGGCAATCGTGTTTGCCCGTGCCCGTTGCCATAGAGAGTGAAACTGCCGAATTTGTTGATGTATCGCTGCAGACTGTTCAACGCGTTCACCACCCGACAGATAATACACGTGGTAACACACGTGGCCGCGAAGCACGACGCCAGATTTACTATCGGAAAATGATCCTGACTGAGAGGAATGGGAGACGCGTTTGACGCCTTGTGATTCAAACTCGCTTCCAGGCCCGACAGGAATTGTTGCAGGCAGTGAATAAATGCCCATTTCCACCTGTTAGCGAGAGAACGTTGCCACGGCAACGGCATACAATTAACATTTGGAGTCTCGCAAAAGGCGACAGATCTCTAAGGCACATAAAGCTACGGGTCTTCAGTGCACTCATCGAACATGAGCCTCAGGTAACTGGCGGAACGTAATGTCATCCAGCATGTAACCTTTTTACCTATATTTAAATGACGCAGATCGTCGAGTGCACCGAAAGCCAAATGGTTTATTTCATACCCAATGTGTGCTAGGTCAAATTCAAGCACGATGTGGGTCTGTGATGTTTTGGAGGTGTTTTCCTTATCGTGATTTGGGCCTCCTCACTGACGTGACACAGTGATTTGAACCAGAATGTTTTTTAAACGTTCTGTATGGTCGGTTGTTCCCTTTCACTGAACATCTTCGTGATAAGTATGAAGAATTCATCGCGCTGGAAGAATACGTAGCTGTTTCTTTAAAAAAAAAAAAAAAAAAAAAAAAAGGAAATGGCTCTGAGCTCTATGTGACTTTTGAGGTCATGTCGCCTAGAACTCAGAACTAATTAAACCTAACTAACGTAAGGACATCACACACATCCATGCCCGAGGCAGGATTCGAACCTGCGACCGTGGCGGTCGCTCGGTTGCAGACTGTAGCGCCTAGAACCACAACGCCACTCCGGCCGGCAATAAATAAATAAATAAATAAATTCTCCCACCCTATTACATCTCTACTGGGCTGAAAAATCACCTGAATTGGAAGCCATAGAAAATCCTTGGTACATGTTGGAGCATCGCTTTGCACGCCCACGCCAATACCCACGCACCCACGAAGTTCTGAACCTGGATGTAAAAGAATCCAGGCGGTTATCAAGATCACGGCCGGAATTACACGGTATATGAAATCATGCTTGTAGTCGTTTCCCTAGGGGTGACTAATTGTCTTCCGATAAGCTTGCGTTGAGGATTTTGGTTTCACTATATGTTCCTGACCACGCAGGTCTACTCATACCTACAGATAATTTACGAGTACATGTGGTATTTCTGGGTCAACGGCCTAACGGCATATCAGGTTCTGTCTCAGATATCGATATCGACACAGCACAATCCCTTCGAGCGGTTCCACAAGAAGCCTTTGCTGACAGGTAGCAACAGCTTTACAACGGATGTCAGAAGGGAGTCGTAGCGAATGGTGATCACTTTGAAAGCTAGTAAATGTATTTCGTTCGTAGCTCTTGTTTCCGTTATATTCTTTCTCTAGCCACCGCCATTTTCAGACGCACCTTGTAGACGGCAGCCACCGCTGGTAGTCGCTCCCATATCAGCAAGTAGCTGTCCCCACTAGGAGCCCCGTCAGCGTCTGTGATCCGAAATTGGCTGTGCAATGCCGCTCCGGATCATCCAGCAGCCAATCATGTCGTCTGAACTAACCTCGCTAACTTACCGTAGCCTGTGGACTCGGATACGTATTGAATTGCTACACTGGCGGATTTAGCTACTTCTGACGACGCCTTGGCTTTGCATACCTGACTATTTTCCTTGAACTTTCTTGCTGTCGTTCGGGTTCTAGTGGACTTCCACCATGCATGGCAGGCTACGAACTGGTTTATCTGTTGCAGTGCGTCTGTTAATAAACCAGGATACTGATCAAGTTCAGCCTCTAACACATCAGAAATTCATGTGGTACGCAATGCTAAACAAACTGAAAATATATAGGCTATACCCGAACTCTGTTACGGTTTTCAAAGTTAATAAAAGCATTTCACACACGCCTGCATAAGATTTGCACAGTCATGCATATAGAAGGAATTTAGTTACGCTGCTCTTTGCGGAGGTTTCACACGTCACAGGAATGTCAAAATTGTCCCTTGCGCCATCTTTTGTAGTGTGGCAAATATTGTTAATATATTACTGTAATATCGTTAGAAGGTACAGACTTCAAAAGTCTTTACTTAGCACTTAACCGTTTCCGTTCTACGACGGTTTCATTTGAGATGTGTAATGCGTCCACGTCTGCAGAGGGAAAGAGAAAAGTGTCGAAGCTGCTCGTCCTGGTATGCAGTAGTGTGGACAGGGTGACGTGTACAATGTCTGCAACTATGACGGTCACCACATCGAGCAGCTGTTGTAATGCATCGGCACTCTTCTGCAATGTTTAAGTGTTAGTACTAATAAATGCGCTTAAGTGATAAATAGGTGTTTTTTTTATTTTTCCTTTAATGCATAATGCCTAATTCAGTTTTTCAAGCAGAAGTGGGTAAGTTAAACGTCTAAATTGAATATTTACTATCAAAAACAGTCTTGATCACAATTTATTTATTACGGTGACCGGTTTCAGCCACTACTGCTGTCATCTTCAGACCAATGAGTAAGGACCTCCTTCTGCTGGAGAATCACTTCGATTACTGTTCACTCCCATAATGTATTCAAAAGTAATTACGTCCAAATTGAAGCCGTCGTAGAACGAAAAACGTAAGTTTCCGGACATGGGTTCCTGTTCAAAATGTTACGTGCTTACTACGTTCTACAAGTTCTAGAAGTTTGTAACGGGTATTTCCGATCACCCTGTATTCACTATCACCTCCTGGGATCTTCAGCCAGAAGTTTTGCTAATTGTTCTGAAGATAACCATCATAGAAGAAAGATTGCATGAACCTTCCCGTTGCGCTCTGCTACTGTTTTTAATTTGCCCAAAAGTTTAATTAAAACCAAGTGCAGTTTACGGCTTTCTCTTGAAGTTCTGTCACACGAAATTATGTGCGTAAATCAAATAAGACAACTAAGATCCGTTCGCCACAGAGACTGACAATTTGTATGTAAACGTGCCATTAATTTATGCAAATAGATTTTGTGCACAGCTCTGAATAGGAATGGATTTCGGTAATGTCACCAGTTCGTCATGAATAAATGTCAAAGGCCATATGAAAACGTTCAGTCTGATTGCTGGATTCGTAAAATGTATTATTGCGTTACATCACTGTGAATGTGTTTGCTAAACGAGTTTCGGTCACATCGCTGCTAGTCATTCATTATAATTTCTGTAAATTCCTTACGCATGGTTACAGCAGTAGATTTGAGCAAGGGTGTAGAATTCGTTTGTTACTATATGGCTGGAGTATATTTAGGTTGCGAGGTAGACGGAAATAAACCGCAGTGTGTGTTTCCTGCGCAACGTCTGCCGGAGTGTTTACCTATAGTCTTCTAGCGGGTATTGCCGTTCTCGGCAGATCGTTAGCAGCGTAATGAAAAAACGAACACTGGCGGAACGAATGTTATTGGCCCCTGCGCGAGAACAGTACGTGTGCGTATTTGTGGAACACGCAGAAGTTATTCCAGTACGTGGAGAATTATTCGTCCAAGCAAACGTTTCTATTGGATAGCGCGCACGAAGCAGATGGGGGATAAAAAGAGCACGGACACGGCAGCGAATAAGCTTTGAGTCCAGTCGTGCGCGATGCAGTCAGGCACAATAGTCCACTTATTTTATTCCTTTTGTTGTTTTCGTTCACGACATTCTTCCAGCTGTCCATCACCTTTCTCTCCACTACGGTTTTTTTTAAATATTATTATCATTTCGATGTTTAGTCAATTCGCTGCCAGTGACGAGACGAAAAAACTCGACTGGATATTTCATCCAGTGACAAGTGACGCAGCAATAACTCAGTTTCCGCAGCCACTTGTTTCATTTTTTACGCTGTGTCCCCAGTAATTCCTAGCCACCGTACATGATGGCAGCCGTTGCCCGGAACCAGGAGTGGCAATGAAAATTATCAATTTATTCGGCAGCACTTTTTTGTTCTGAGGGAACTCAAATTATCTCCGGTGTCACACAGGTTTTTCCAATGTCACATGCTAATACTTTGTGAAGAACTATTATGTTACAAATAAACAGGGAAACATAAGATCACGGAAGGGTAAGTGATTTTTGAGAAAGTCACGCACCCGAACAGTTCCTGACTCGAAATGTGTCACTGAACAATGAACTGGATAGCCGGAGGTGACAAAGCGACCAAAAATGGCGCTTCAGCAATCGTCACAACACACAAGCATGCCGATAACAGCTGTGGGGTACTCCATTTTGTCGGTCCCTGCGAAAGCTGACACTCTGCAAGAGCTGCAGGTGAACAAGTCGAGGGGGATGCGCACGACAACTAATTTACTGATGAAGGAAATGCATTTCCTGAAGGAAAAAAAAATGGTTCAAATGGCTCTAAGGACTGTGGAACTTAAAATCTGAGGTCATCGGTCCCCTAGAATTAGAACTACTTAAACCTAACTAACCTAAGGATATTACACACATCCATGCCCGGGGCAAGATTCGAACTGCGATCGTAGCAGTCGCGCGGATCTGCACTTAAGCGCCTATAACCGGTCGGCCATCGCGGCCGGCGAAATCGACTGTGAAGCTCACATCTGAAAAGTTATTTGCTTGACCAAAAGCACTTGAAGTTGAAATTTTTTGAAGGAAGTGGTGAAAGTAGATCCTCTCGAAATGGTTCACACTCATCTTTCGATAGTAGCAAGTGTCGTCTAAGTAAATGACAACTGCTGTGACCGTCTCAGTCAGTCGTCAGGTGGACCTTATAAGTTTCTTCACTCCGCTGGCAATCTAAATGTAGGCAGCGGGCATTCGAATAAGAACGGCATGTGTTTCTGAACTGCCATATGAAGTGACGCCACAACTAATGTCGCACTACAGTGTACGGAAGAAAAATGGATGAGCTTTGAGACATACACCGTTCTCAGTGATGTGCGACATGTCAGAATCAATCTCTAGAAGCACGTCCCTTTGTGGGAATCAGCTGCTTCGAAGCCAGACTGTTGCAGCTCATGGGCCAAAAGACGGATGGTACGGTCATGAGAGCACAGCAGTGGTATGGGGTCGCGCATGAACCATCCTCTATGGACCATATAGCAGCAGAACCGAGGCATTACTCGTCACGACGCTTCGGGCAGAGGAGAACCAACTGTTAACAACTGAGGCAGAGATAAAGAAGAGAATTGACGGGAACTACACCAGTTTGTACTCACGGACGACTCCGGACTGGGCGGCGACCGACGAAACGCTCAGCACTGCTGCGCCGAATAGACCCGCAGCCTGCTGATGGGATGCAATCAGACATACAGAAGAGGAGGTGACGAAGGCACTGGCGAAGGGTAACAAGAATAAATCCCCTGAACCCGAGGGACTGTCCATAAAATTCAATAGGGAATTTCAAGATATGCTAACGCCGACGTTGCGACGGTTGTTCCAGGAGATACTCACTACCGAAGTGACCGTACCTCCCGACTTTACGCAAGATCTGATCATCCCCGTTCCAAATATATCGTCAGGATGCTCGATGCATCGATTCCGGCCACTGACAGTTCTCAACGGCATTACAAACTTTATGGCAGGCTTTTGGTGCTTAGTTTAAAACCAGCCCTTGCGGTACTGAAGGGAAAATTTCCGGGAAACAATCGAGAGTTCAGTTTGTACACAAAAGCCTTCGCCTGCAACACTTTCGCTGTTACGGAGGACTATAGAGGCGCAGGGCTCAATACATCTGCAGGAGACTTTCGGCGACTTGTTGGGTCGATGACAAGTCGAGTTGCAGCACAACACAGGGCATTCTCATTACTTTTGTCACTTTAGTGTATCTGACTGTCTTCTGCCGCTATAGTGATAACAATCAATAACAGCCTGTTTGTAGACTCACATATTGGAGGCGGACTAACGGGCAGTGACAGGTGGGCGGAGTGGCGAACAGTGGCTCAGTTCTGCCTTTCAGGCATCCTCGTTCAGCTTTTCCGTGCTGTTGAGGCGAGTGTGGAGATGCCTCATTTGAAAAAGACACAGACGATTTCCTTCCTTATCTTTTTCCGTGTGCGAACCTGTCCGTCGTTTCTAGTGACCTGGTCGTCGACAGGATGTTAAACTGTCATCTTCCCTCCGTCCTTTCTTTCGAAGCATGGGTCGCACACAGAACTTCTGTTTTATGTCAAGATGATTTCACGAAATCACTGCCTGTTCATTGTTTTACTAACCAGGATTATCAAGACAGTTTTTTTGAAGACTAATGCCTCCATTGCAGACTTAGTCGCAATCAACCCAAGAGTTAGTGGTGAGGTGGGAGGGGCAACTGACGTGCGTCCGTACGCCACGCCGTGTTTTCTGGGACAGGCGAGGACGCACACGACGCCATAGACCCTACAACTGCTTCTCCCTGTTCATCCGGTGGACATCGTTTCCAACTTGGATTTTTATTCTAAATTAGATCGTCAAGACACACTCTAAAATTTGCTCGACATTGTACGGCATCGTTCTGTTATACACAGTATGTCTATTTATGAGTAGCTTATCAGCAGTTCTTGGAGCTCCTAGATGGAATAATATTGACAACAGTGTCTTGTTTGGTTTGAGATGTACGTCTGTTTCAGTTATATTGCTAATAGCTGACCTCAGATAATTGGCCCTTGAGACATGTGAGATGCCCTGTGTAATAACAGGGGCCATATTACTTCTGTGAATCAGGTATTGGCCACTGGGCGATAAACCGTGGTTGGCGATCAGCTATCAGACACTCCGCACAGTACCTGACAGCACGGGACGCGGCAGCAGACCCCACCCCCTCCCCTGTTTGTACTATATATTGGCACTAATTTAGTAAAAGTTTTTGTTTCTTTGGCTCTCGATGTGCTACTAATTTCCTTTCTATTGAGGACAATGTACAGAACAAGGGCGATTTTAAATATGTATTCCTCAACTCACAATATATTCCACGTTACAGCACATGTGCTCCCTGTGCTGTTCTACAAGACCCAGCAGGAGTATACGCTGATGAGCCGAAAGGTTACGAGCACTGCGCACCACGAGGTTGTGTACTGCCTGTTGCCGCTGAGGGCACGTGACGCGGTCAGAAAACTATATGTGCGGAGCAGACAAAAATTAGGAATCATTCTAGCGACAATAAGTAGAGCAAATTTGGAAATCCGCCGACTTAAGCGACATTGACAAAAGCCAGACTGTTATGGCCCAATGTCTGGGAACGAGTATCTCGGAAATGGCGAAGATGCTCGCCTTTCGTTTAGTACTGTCACGAGCATCTATGAAAAGTGGTTGAAGAATGCTGAAACCACGAGTAGGCGACAAGAAGTTGGCCGTCCTTACCTCGTCACAGAACATAGGGATCGGCGGCTTGACCGTTCTCTAAAGCAGAACAGTCGGTGACCTGTGGCACATCTGACAGCAGAGTGCAACGTGGCGCGGGCTAGAGTGTTCTGGAGAACGCCGTTCAGCGCACAGTGTCACAGACAACCCCTACGTGTTCCCATGTCGATCCAACAACATCGTCAATTATGATTACAGGGGCCACTTGAGCCGAGACTGCACCGCGGATCGATAGTCGTGTCACCTGGTCGACTGAATCCCGTTCATCGTTAAACCAGGCTGATGGCCGTGTCCAGATACGCCGTCATGCAGTCGAGTATTCAGCGCGCCAAGAACGCTCACAGGCGGGAGCAGCACTGTGTTGTGGGGTACATTCCGTGGGACCTGCAGTAGTAACGCGAACATTACTAGAGGCCATCTCTAACTCATTACGCTTGATGTTTTTCTCAACAGCGATGGCACCTTCCAGCAGGATAATTGCAAGTGTCACAGGCTCATAACCGTGCGTCAGTCGTTTGAGGCGGTTGGTTGGTTGGGTTAAAGATTAAAGGGACCAAACTACAAAGGTCATCGGTCCCTTGTTTCATAAAAACACAGTGAAACTATCCACCAGTCAGGAGAAGCACTAAAAGAAAAATTCCGGGGAAGAAAAGCCCCATAGTCCATTGTAAGACAACACGGAAAACAGAGCACAGCAACAAAAACCACATAGAGAAGAAAGGCAGAAGGAATTAAAACTGCACAGCAGAGGACTGTGGCTGGCTGATCACGAAAATAATAGGATGAGCCAGCCACTCTGCAACACGTTAAAACCTCCAGCCTAAAAGTTTATGGAGGAGTCGAATCACAACACAAAACTAATTAGAAGAGACAGCTGAAAAGAGGGTGATGTTAAAAAAAAATTTAAATGGACCTATAAAAGCCGCTTGCGCGAATAAAACTTAAAACCCGATCTGCCATAGAGACATTGTCACCTAAAAGAGACGATAAAGCACCCTGGAGATTAAAAGTTCGCCTGAGGGCGGTTAAAAGAGGACAGTCCAACAATATATGGGCCACCGTCATATTCGCACCACAGCGACAATGAGGGGGGTCCTCTCGACGCAGCAGATGACCATGCGTCAGCCAAGAGTGACCAATGCGGAGCCTACAGAGAACCACAGAATCCCTGCGAGAGGCCCGCATGGAGGAACCCCACACGGTCGTGGCCTCCTTCACACGCCGCAGCTTGTTGGGTACAGACAGGGTGCGCCATCCGTCTGCCCACATCCCAAAGACCCGACGGCGTAACGCCGATCGGAGATCAGTTGCCGGGAGGCCGATCTCCAACGGCAGTTTGCGGGTGGCTTCTTTAGCTAACTTGTCGGCGTGTTCGTTTCCCGCTATCCCACCGTGTCCCGGGGTCCATATGAACACCACTGAACGTCCACGCTGTTCAAGAGCATGGACGGACTCCTGGATGGCAACAACAATGGGATGGCGTGGGTAGCACCGGTCAGGAGCCTGCAGACTACTGAGCGAGTCACTGCAAATGACAAAAGACTCGCCAGTGCTGGTACGAATACGCTCAAGGGCACAAAAAATGGCTGTTAGCTCTGCGGTGTAAACACTGCAGCCGTCCGGCAAGGAGCGCTGGTATACATAGTCCGCATGAGCGTAAGCGTACCCCACACGGCCATCAACCATCGAGCCATCTGTATAGATAACCTCCGAGTCACGGGATGCGTCGAGGAGAGCAAGAAATTGGCGGCGCAAGACTGTAGGAGGAACTGAATTCATGTGCCGTTGTGAGAGTTCCAGCCGAAGCTGCGGCCGATGAATACACCAAGGTGGTGTACGTGGGTGGACCTGAAAAGCAGATGGAAGAGGCAAAGACTCGAGTTCACTAAGGAGTGGCCGCCGGTGTGGGAGATGGACGGCCGCATCGGCGAAAAGGAGACGGTAGTTAGGGTGATGGGGAGAACAACGGACGCGGGCAGCATAGTTCGCTAAGAGTTGTTGACGCCGAATGTGGAGCGGAGGAACCCCCGCCTCAGCAAGTAGGCTAGTAACAGGACTGGTGCGGAATGCTCCTGTCGCCTGTCGAACCCCACAGTGGTGAACGGGGTCCAGCAGTTGCAACGCTGAGGGCGACGCTGAGCCATACGCCGCACTCCCATAATCCAGTCGGGACAGCACAAGGGCTTTGTAGAGCTGCAGCAGCGTGTTACTGTCTGCACCCCAAGTTGTGTTGCTGAGGCAGCGGAGGGCATTCAGATGCTGCCAGCACTGACGCTTGAGCTCACGAGGTGTTGGCGCCTGGAAAAAGCAGTGCGGATTTCAGACTCAAGGAAGACCAAAGTATCGGCGGTGGAACGGCCCTGACGGAAGCCGCTCTGGCACTGAGCCAGAAGACACCGAGACTCGAGCAGCCAACACAGCCGTCGACTCACCATGCGTTCCAGTAGCTTGCACAGAGTATTTGTCAAGCTGATGGTCCGATAGCTATCCACAGTAAGCGGGTCCTTACCAGGCTTCAGCACCGGAATGATTGTACTTTCTCGCCACTGCGACGGAAAGACACCATCACCTCATATGCGGTTGAAGATGTGAAGATGGCAAGAACACATCGCTGACAGTCCAGGGACAGGTGTTTGAGCATCTGATTGTGGACGCCATCTGGCCCAGAGGCTGTTTCGGGGCACTGTGCCAGGGCGCTCTGGAGTTCCCACAAACTAAATGGGGCGTTATACGAATCAGGGTGGCGAGAAGCGAAAGAAAGCCGTTAGCCTCCAACGTTAGGCGGGTTATGGAGCCCCTCAGGAAAATAGCGGGTAGGTCGGGGAAGAATGCCAGTGTGCACTCGGTGTGCTTGCCGGGGGGTCTCGTCCGTAATGTGGAGGAGGCCCTTCCGGCAGCTATTGAACGCACTGGGTGTGACCGGCTGCAGATAGTAGCACATGTCGGAACGAATGACGCCTGCCGCTTGGGTTCTGAGGCCATCCTTGGTTCCTTCCGGCGGCTGGCTGATTTGGTGAAGACAACCAGCATCGCACGCGGAGTGCAAGCTGAGCTTAATATCTGCAGCATAGTGCCCAGAGCCGATCGCGGTCCTCTGGTTTGGAGCCGTGTGGAGGGTCTAAACCAGAGGCTCAGACGACTCTGCGACTATAATGGTTGCAAATTCATCGACCTCCGTTATTGGTTGGAGAACTGTAGGGCCCCCCTAGACAGGTCAGGCGTGCACTACACACCGGAAGCAGCTACTAGGGTAGCAGAGTACGTGTGGCGTGCACACGGGGGTTTTTTAGGTTAGAGGGACCCCCCCCTTGGGCGAAACGATAAAATACCTGACGGCTTACCAGAGAGGACATTATCATCGTTGATAAAGAACGTCCGTCCTCAGAGACCAAAAACAGGAAAAGTTAACGTAATATTGGTAAACTGCAGGAGTATCCAGGGCAAGGTTCCTGAATTAGTATCTCTTATTGAAGGAAATAGTGCGCATATAGTATTAGGAACGGAAAGTTGGTTAAAACCGGAAGTGAACAGTAACGAAATCCTAGACACAGAATGGAATATATACCGCAAGGATAGGATAAACGCCAATGGTGGAGGAGTATTTATAGCAGTAAAGAATTCAATAATATCCAGTGAAGTTATTAGCGAATGCGAATGTGAAATAATCTGGGTTAAGTTAAGTATCAAAGGTGGGTCAGATATGATAGTCGGATGCTTCTATAGACCACCTGCATCAGCAACCGTAGTAGTTGAGCGCCTCAGAGAGAACCTGCAGAACGTCGTGAAGAAGTTTCGTGATCATACTATTGTAATAGGGGGAGACTTCAATCTACCAGGTATAGAATGGGATAGTCACACAATCAGAACTGGAGCCAGGGACAGAGACTCTTGTGACATTATCCTGACTGCCTTGTCCGAGAATTACTTCGAGCAGATAGTTAGAGAACCAACTCGTGAAGCTAACGTTTTAGACCTCATAGCAACAAATAGACCGGAACTTTTCGACTCCGTGAATGTAGAAGAGGGTATCAGTGATCATAAGTCAGTGGTTGCATCAATGACTACAAGTGTAATAAGAAATGCCAAGAAAGGAAGGAAAATATATTTGCTTAACAAGAGTGATAGGGCACAAATCGCAGAATATCTGAGTGACCACCATCAAACGTTCATTTCTGAGGAAGAGGATGTGGAACAAAAATGGAAAAAATTCAGAAACATCGTCCAGTACGCTTTAGATAAGTTCGTACCGACTAAGGTCCAAAGCGAGGGGAAAGATCCACCGTGGTATAACAATCATGTACGAAAGGTACTACGGAAACAAAGAAAGCTTCATCATAGGTTTAAGAGTAGTCGAATCATAGCTGATAAGGAAAAGCTGAACGAAGCGAAAAAGAGCGTAAAGAGAGCAATGAGAGAAGCATCCAACGAATTTGAACATAAAACATTGGCAAACAATCTAAACAAGAACCCTAAAAAGTTTTGGTCATATGTAAAATCGGTAAGCGGATCTAAATCCCCTATTCAGTCACTCGTTGACCACGATGGCACCGAAACAGAGGACGACCGAAGAAAGGCAGAAATACTGAATTCAGTGTTCCGAAACTGTTTCACTGCGGAAAATCGTAACACGGTCCCTGACTTCAGCCGTCGCACGGACGCCAAAATGGAAAATATTGAAATAAACGATATCGGAATTGAAAAACAACTGCTATCACTTAGTAGCGGAAAAGCATCCGGACCAGACGAGATACCCTTAAGATTCTACAGTGATTATGCTAAAGAACTTGCCCCCTTTCTATCAGCAATTTATCGTAGATCGCTGGAAGAACGTAAAGTACCTAGCGACTGGAAGAAAGCGCAGGTCGTTCCCATTTTCAAGAAGGGTCATAAATCAGATGCGAATAATTATAGGCCTATTTCGCTTACGTCAATCTGTTGTAGAATAATGGAACATGTTTTGTGTTCTCGTATTATGACGTTCTTAGATAATACAAATCTCCTTCATCATAACCAACATGGATTCCGCAAACAGAGATCATGTGAAACTCAGCTCGCCCTATTTGCCCAAGAAATTCACAGTGCCGTAGACACTGGCGAGCAGATTGATGCCGTATTCCTGGACTTCAGGAAGGCATTTGATACGGTTCCGCACTTACGTTTAGTGAAAAAAATACGAGCTTACGGAATATCGGACCAGGTTTGTGATTGGATTCAGGATTTCCTAGAAGAAAGAACACAACATGTCATTCTTAACGGTTCAAAATCTGCAGATGTAGAGGTAATTTCGGGAGTACCGCAGGGAAGCGTGATAGGACCTTTATTGTTTACAATATACATAAATGACTTAGTTGACAACATCGGTAGCTCCGTGAGGCTATTTGCAGATGACACGGTTGTCTACAAGAAAGTAGCAACATCAGAAGACTCGTACGTACTCCAGGAGGACCTGCAGAGGATTAATGCATGGTGCGACAGCTGGCAGCTTTCCCTAAACGTAGATAAATGTAATATAATGCGCATACATAGGGGCAGAAATCCATTCCAGTACGATTATGCCATAGGTGGTAAATCATTGGAAGCGGTAACGACCGTAAAATACTTAGGAGTTACTATCCGGAGCGATCTGAAGTGGAATGATCACATAAAACAAATAGTGGGAAAAGCAGGCGCCAGGTTGAGATTCATAGGAAGAATTCTAAGAAAATGTGACTCATCGACGAAAGAAGTAGCTTACAAAACGCTTGTTCGTCCGATTCTTGAGTATTGCTCATCAGTATGGGACCCTTACCAGGTTGGATTAATAGAAGAGATAGACATGATCCAGCGAAAAGCAGCGCGATTCGTCATGGGGACATTTAGTCAGCGCGAGAGCGTTACGGAGATGCTGAACAAGCTCCAGTGGCGGACACTTCAAGAAAGGCGTTACGCAATACGGAGAGGTTTATTATCGAAATTACGAGAGAGCACATTCCGGGAAGAGATGGGCAACATATTACTACCGCCCACATATATCTCGCGTAATGATCACAACGAAAAGATCCGAGAAATTAGAGCAAATACGGAGACTTACAAGCAGTCGTTCTTCCCACGCACAATTCGTGAATGGAACAGGGAAGGGGGGGATCAGATAGTGGTACAATAAGTACCCTCCGCCACACACCGTAAGGTGGCTCGCGGAGTATAGATGTAGATGTAGATGTAGCCTTCCCCCCGGCGTTTGAGGGGGCGAAACGCAAGCGGGTAATTCCCCGACGCAGAGGCCCGAACATAGTGCTGTGCGAAATGCTCGGCGATTGCATCGGCATCGGTGGGTACTGCCCCGTTGATGGTAAGCCCTGGGACACCTGTAGAGTACTGCAATCCAAAGATGCGCCGAATCTTCAGCCACACCTGGGAGGGGGAAGTACGGGAACCAATGTTGGAAACGTACCTCTCCCAGCACTCCCGTTTCCGCCGTTTGATAAGCCCCTGTACCTGAGCACGGAGACGTTTCAATAAAATGTGGTTTTCCAAAGACGGGTGCCGCTTATGTCGCTGAAGAGCCCGCCGACGTTCTTTAATGGCGTCAGCGACCTCTGAAGACCACCAAGGCACTGACTTTCGCCGTGGGCACCCTAACGAACGAGGAATGGTACGTTCCGCAGCTGAAACAATCGCTGCAGTCAGTGTCTCAACCGCCACATCGATGGTACCATGGGGGAGAGATACAACAGTGGCAGCAGAGGAGAACGTGTCCCAGTTTGCCTTGCTAAATGCCCATCGAGGCAAGCGTTCATGGGAGTGACGCTGGGGTAGTGAAAGGAAGATGGGAAAATGGTCACTACCACACAAGTCGTCATGGACTCTCCAGTGGACCGATGGTACAAGCCCTGGGCTGCACAATGACAGATCTATGGCCGAGAACGTGCCATGCGCCACACTGAAATGTGTGGCGGCGCCAGTGTTTAAGAGGCAGAGGTCGAGTTGGGAGATGAGATTCTCGACCTCTTGGTCTCGGCCAGAAACCTTCGTCCCACCCCACAGGGGATTGTGGGCGTTAAAATCCCCCAGGAGAAGAAAAGGCGTGGGGAGTTGGGCGACAAGTGCAGCCAATTCGGTCAGGGAGACTGTACCACCTGGTGGGAGATAGACACTGCAGATGGTTATGTCCTGGGTAGTCCTTACGCGTACAGCCACAGCTTCCAATGATATTTGAAGAGGCACAGGAGCACTATATACAGAAGTAAGGACATACACGCAGGCTCCACCTGACACACAGTTGTAGGTGCTACGGTTGCAGAAATAACCCCTGTATCCACAAAGGACAGGGGTCCGCATTGCCGGGAACCAGGTTTCCTGGAGGGCAATGCAGAAAGCAGGTGTCAGGCTTAGAAGCTGTCGTAGCTCAGGGAGATGGCTAAAATAACCGCCACAATTCCACTGGAGGATCGTACAAAGCGTGTCCTGTAAGGGCATGAAGGTACTGAAGAAGCAAATTACTTCACAGGGTCACATGCTGCCACTGACTGAGGGACGGACGTCGCTACAGCCATGGTTTCTGAGGGGACTGTGAGATCCAGGTCGTCAGGGGACGCAAAGAGCTCGACCTCATCCTCAGAGGCTGAGCCGACAGGAAGCGTTCGTGCGGGAACCACTGGGTCCTTATCCTTCTTGGAGAGCTTCCTCTTCTCTCTCCTGTCTTTGGGAGGAGGGTTGGCATGCTGGGATGGCTTTCCCGTCGCTTATCGGGAACAGATGAAGAGCGGGAAGCCCTTCGACCAGCAACTGGTGGCTTCTTCAGCCACTGGCTAGTGTCTTGGGAGACACCGGGGAAGTCCTTGGAAGGGACTCCCCCAAGGGATCCCTTCCGAACAAGTGAGGCCGGAGGAGGCTGTTGCATCTCCGGCTGAGCAGCTGGAGAGAGCTGTCGCTTCCCCGGCTGAGGAGCCGGAGAGGGCTGTCACCGCTCCGGCTGAGAGGTGGGGACTGACGTCCCCGGTTGCTTGGGGCGCACTGCTCCCAAACTGGGTGTTTTGGGAGCAGTGGAAGAGAGAGCGGCCTGTCCCAGCGGTGGGGCAGACGTGACTTGAGTGCTCTGTGGGCCTACAGAGAAGGGAGTCTATGCAGGAGCTGGTGGCTGCAGTGTGACGGTAGCATAACTCCCCAACATAGGTGTGGGGTTGAGTCGTTCTAGCTTCTTCTTTGCCTCTTGGTAACTTAAACGGTCCAAGGTCTTAATTTCTTGTATCTTCCGCTCTCGTTGATAGACTGCACCCGTCTGGTGAGCAGGGAGAATGATGCTCCCCACAATTAACGCAGGTGGGAGGCGGAGCACATGGAGCATTAGGATGCGGAGGTCGTCCACAATCACGACACGTGGGGCTGGCAGTGCACCTGGAGGACATGTGTCCGAATTTCCAGCACTGGAAGCATCGCATAGGGGGCGGGACATAGGGCTTGACATCGCACCGGTAGATCATGACCTTGACTTTCTCAGGCAAGCAGTCGCCCTCGAAGGCCAGGATGAAAGCACCGGTAGTGACCCTATTATCCTTCCGCCCCCTAAAGACACGACGGACAAAGTGTACACCTCGTCATGCCAGGTTCTCACGTATCTCGTCATCAGACTGTAGCAGAATATCTTTATGAAAAATAATCCCCTGGACCAAATTGAAGGACTTATGGGGAGTGACAGTAACGGGGATGTCACCGAGCTTCTCACAGGCGAGTAATGCCTGAGACTGTGCAGATGAAGCTGCTTGTATCAGAATGGCCCCGTTTCTCATTTTGGAAAGAGACGCCACTTCCCCAAACTTATCTTCGAGATGGTGCACAAAGAAAAGAGGCTTAGTCCCCAAAAACGAATCCCCATCAGTTCTGCTGCATACAAGGTATCGTGGCGAATACGGCTCCTGTCTGTCTGCAACTCTACGTTCCTCCCATGGTGTGGCTAGGGAAGGGAACGATTTCGGGTTATATGTCACAGCGTTAAATTCCACCTTACCACGCTTAGAGACATTGGCGGTCGGGCGACCACCAGATTGAGATTTCACCCGCTTCATTGCTGGGCATCCACCCCAATGCCACCCACTTCGACCAGGGGCTCTCCCCACGGGCGCCACCCAGCCACAGCAAAGGCCACCTGGCAGGATGGCCGTTGCCGGGAGTCCCGATGCCCCAGAGAGACGGGCATCTACTCCTTGGCTTACATGGGGAGGTGTCAGCTCAGGCATCGGCAGTACGATCCCTGTGTTGTCAGGGGGCTACAAACTAGAGGGTACATGACGACCCCACCACAACGGGCTGGCTACCGTGCTGGATTTTTGGTGCCATGGGTAGTCCCTAGTGATCGTGGGTGCAGATGGTGACGTACTAAGGGCGTGACGTACACAACCCATCAGGTGTGTATGCCCAAAATGAGGGATGGAGGGTGCAGTGACGACGCCAAGACGATCAAGAGTGCGAAGGCCTTAGGGCACAGAGGACTGATGGTGCACCACGTAAGGTGTCCTTCCCCAAAAGGTTCGTATTTCTGTGGAATTTGGAAAAAAGGAGGTCAAACCCGAATGGGGACCATCACAGTAAAGGCCGAAACGTTTGAGACTCCATTTAGTCGCCTCTTACGACAGGCAGGAATACCGCGGGGCTATTCTAACCCCCGAACCCGCAGGGGGGGTTTGAGGCGGGAAACGTGTGTAGGCATCTGGTGTCGCAAACCTCTGGAAGTCTATGAAGTACTTTTCGAATCCATGGCACGCAAAATCACTGCCGAGCTGCTTTCGGTAAGTGGACCAAGGTGCCTTTACGTAGGTGGTCGTAATGTTCAACCTCATCAGTGTATGAGGGTCTGCGTAGTAAATTTAGGCTTCCTAGCAACGGATGTACTGGCGCTGGGATAAATGTCATTTGCTATCAGTTTAAATTGTTGCGACATGGCTTAAGTTAGTTAACAATCATTTATGATAATGTCTTCCAGACACTCTC
Source organism: Schistocerca americana (assembly GCF_021461395.2). NCBI lineage: Eukaryota > Metazoa > Arthropoda > Insecta > Orthoptera > Acrididae > Schistocerca > Schistocerca americana. Next base: position 712,160,302 of record NC_060123.1, read on the forward strand.
ATACCTGTAAAATCTATGTCCTAAATGTCTGTGACACTTTTCGTATGCCTACTTGACAGTTAATGAAACAATCACCTAATAACTGCATTTAGATAATCTTGTTATGGCCTACGCCTACATATCAAGGAGTTTATGTTCATTCACATCCAAATTTATCCATATACAATTTTCAAAGTAATTTGTAAGCCTGCCTTGCAGTGGATTGTTGTTTTCGAATAGCAGACTTTATTCTTCCTTCATTACAATTGTTTTTGACAAATAGTCCATCTCTTTTTTTTTTTTTTTTAATTTGACATGTTCCATTTCCAGTTTTCTTTTGCAAACATATTAGACAGTAAATGAACCTAAAGAAATAATTTCTGTAATGGAGAATGTCTTAAGCCTGTTTGATAAATTGCTGATTTTTTCGTAGAGGCTCCAGAGTAACATTATTCGTCGAAAACAGTTCTAAATCAGTAACATCCATATTTGATGATACTGTGGAGAACGATATCACTGACTGAGTAAAAAAAGTTTCTCCAGATTTAATACGACATGTACGTATAAAATATTATCTTTGTGAGAAGCCTCCATATAATTTACAGGTACGTAATTGAAACCAGAGGTAGACACAACAAAGTTTACAATCTTGTCTTGGTTTTCACTATCTGGAAATTTTACATGTGTACCAATCAATTTTGTGTATTCTTATTGCTGCAGTAGACAAATTGTAAAACACTGTTAAACAAAAAACCGTGACTCCTCTACATGCTACTCAGTATTTTATACCACCAAGAAGCAGCCGGCACACAGTGTAACACTGCAAGTAATCTTTGTTGTCATTTAATGCACATACTATTCCTCAGACTTGAATGTGATCCTGTATTTATAAATCGTAGATTCTACACCGGTAATACAATGTTCTTTAGCAAGAGATGCTTATATATATCTTGTGGCGAAAAAGTAAGATGTGCATATGGCTTTTTTTGCCGGGAGACCCGTCTGGAGAGTTCGGCCATCTGATACAAGTCCTCTTATTAACGTCACATTGGTAACTTGTGCATCGATGATGAAATGATGATGACAACACATACTCACTCCCTGTCAGACAAATTCTCTGACTCAACTGATAACCGAAACCGATGCCCTGTGACCAACAGTCAGTAAAGCGAACCTCAGCATCACCATCTGCTGACGTCGTTCCTCATGAAAGCACATCACGGCGCTAGTTTTTTTTTTTTTTTCAAAAATCTAGGAAATTGTTCCCTGTGTCTTTGTTCACTCCTGGTATCCTCAGGATAGCAATATGCAGGTGGGTGCAAGAACCATCGCACAATCGGATTAACAGATGATGCATCCAAGTGCTGGCAATATTAATATAAAGCAGCAAGGAAAAGAAAATTGAAGATCTGTTAAATGACGGTCTGTTTTACTTTAGCAAGCTTAATGATAAAAGAGAGGCGGTTATGAAGTCGTACTTCATAATGATAGTAAGACGTAAGAAAAATCAAAACTGATACATAGGATTTAACGACCTAAAAGAGGCTTTCGACAATGTAAAATGGTGAAAGATGTTTAAAATGCTTAGAAAAATAGATCAACCCATGGAGGAAGAGGATGATAAGGAAATAGTAAGAAATTAAAATTAAATGAGGGAGAAATAGTTGTAGTAGACCAAGGTCGAGATGCTCAATTTTAAAAGGGCGCATTTCTGCGCTATATTCGATCTCTTCAATGAAAAAGCAATTACTTAAATAAAAGGAACTGTCGTGTGAAGGGATTAAAATTGATTATGGCGGAGTAAAGTGATATACGTAGCTAATTACACTATCTTAATGAAACGGAAGATAAAATTCATAGCCGGATGAATGGTACGAAGTCTTATGAGCACATACTGCGGATGTAAGTAAGCCGAAGAGATGTGGCAGTATTTATTTCATCGTATGGCTAGGGTCCCCCGTCGGGCAAACCATACGCCGGGTGCCGGTCTTTCAGTCTGACGCCACTTCGGCGATCTGCAGTCGATGACGATGACAGGACGCTGATGAGGACAGCACAACACCCAGTCGCTGGACAAAGAAAATTCCCCGACCCAGCCGGGAACGGGATTCGAACCCGGGCCCAGAGGACTGACAATCCGTCACGCTGACCATTCAGCTACCGGGGGCGGACAATGTGGTTAGCAATAGATTTATCGTCAAAACCGAGGAATACGTAGTAGATGAGTTTAGTGGGTTCTGATGCAGTGGAAACAGAATAAACCGTGACGGGCGAAGCAAATGTGAAGTAAGTGGCAGTACAGGGGAATGAGAATTCCTTGCTACAAGAAGTCATTCGATGGCCTCACAATGAAGAGGAAAATTATGAGAATTTAGGTCTGGTTCGGATCATTGTTCGGAAGCGACTAATGAACTGTTGGGGAACCGAAAAAGGAGAATGTTGTAACGTTAGTGGACCGATAAGAGAACAAAGTAAGTGCGACACTGGAAGGTATCCGACAAATAACCGAGGACGCTGGTTGCAAGGACTGTTCTGAGATGAAGAGGTTGCCCGAGGAGAGGACGTCTTAGCAGTCCGTACCACAGCTGTCAGGAAACATTCGCGAAAAAAGACAAAGAGCCAGAATAAGGGTTTCTTGGACCGACGTTAACGAAAATGTTTTGGACACTCTTGTTACCGAGTGCCGGTGGGGAGGATGGTGGAAGGGAGAGAAGCGGTAATGCTATGTCCAATGGTGTTGTTTCTTCAGTAGGGAAAGTACACTTCCATGTATCCACTTGGAATCAGTAATAAAGAGGCCATTAAACAGGGTGGCCCAATGTTCCGGCAACATTTGAAAATTCGACACTTCCTCGAATAATGGAGACACAGAAATAAAAACGGGCTCACATGCTTCTGAAACATGCTTCTGAAACCAAGAAAAGGTGCACAAAATGAACAACAGATGGCGGTTTATAGGATACAAAAGCAATACTTTGAATAAATGGCTCTGAGCACTATGGGACTTAACAATTGAGGTCATCAGTCCTCTAGAACAACACTTAGAATAACAATTGATTTTTGGCAAAGGCGATGTTCTTCATAAGGAATGCTCACCATGTCGGCTGTCAAGCACCAACAACGCCAGTAGCCCAGGGACGACGTTGTGTACAACATACTGGTAGGTTTGGTAGGAAACTGAGTGAAGATTTTTAGCACACCTAATGTGGTCGGACGATCACGCTAAGGAGCGTACACGCCAGGCCAACAAAGTCCAACGAACGACAGAGACTGGATTCAGCCTAGCGCTGGTCACCAATGCAGTGGCGTCCGGCTTCTCTTCCTCACCAAATAAAGGGCTTGGTGCCAATGGATCGGGCCCTGTGGAATCGCAGTTGGCTATGGTAACTTGCCAACTTTGCTCCCGTATCATTATTGTTATAAATATGCGGTTTACCGGCCGGTATTACGAGGGAAAAAGGATTTAGCAATTTTCGCACATGCAGCATTTATTTTACTGAAGAAGAAGAAGAAACCTGTATTTTAAGAAGTGGGGAGTAATATGGAGGGACAACATTCATATCTGACCTTAAGACTGAATTGGAATATGAACTGTTTCATAAATTTTTCTCTAATGCAAGCTACAGGTTTAGAATTGTTATTGAATTATGTGGGCCCTAAAATTTCCAAAGATAACACCTCTGAAACGCCCGCAAAACCGTTGGGCAGAACACGTGATTAGGACTGTGGAAAGGGCCAAATACGGTTGGGGTCAGTTTCACCTTAAAATTGTAAATTATTTTAATTTTATAACACATTTACAATCAAAGCGGCACATAGCCGAACTTTTACAACTTCGAGTTTCAGAATCAAAATCTTTGACGCTGAAGGCCTCCAAACAAAAAATCTTAAAAATCAACAAGGTAAATTTGAAGTGACTGGAAACACGCAGTTGCAATTACAAATAAAATAATTAAAATATATTTGTAACACAGCTAGTCTGAAAGACTCAAGGCAAGGGTGGATAGGCAAACACAATCAAATGCAATGCAAACGGCTGAAGGCACACAATAAAATCTTAAGATCTAAAAATAAATTACCATAACCTTTGAAAGCCGGAAGGTCACAATGTTTAAGCTTGAAAGATAATTTTAAGAATTAGGTTCCAAGGCTGAAGGCCCACAACTAATTTTACAAAATCTTAAGAAAATATAACCATAATAATTAAGTTTTAAGTAGCTGAAACCGGACTAAAAGAAAAGACAACACAGCGGCAATAAAATTTCAGCAAATATCCACTTGCCGAAATTCAAACTTACTTACATAAAACAAAGTAAAACCAAGAAATTTTCTTTTATCATTGGCGATGACAGAAACAGACTTTTAAACACCAGTGAGAAAGACAGTAAAGATAACAGTACTCAGAAGCTTCCAGGCCGTCAGTCTAATCACATACACTTAGGTGAACAGGTGGCGAGCCCAACTACACTTGATCCGTGGGAACCCAACCAAGGGACAGCCACGGACCGACCGACAAACGACTTGCTGGCCACCAATCGGTACATGAATTCTAACACAAAATGTTACGGGCGTGATTATCCACAATCAAATATGTATAATTATTAAGCTGTCAAGTCTATACACCATGAAGAACAACAACAACAGTTGAGGAAAGAACACTGTCTGGAATTACGTTAGTGGCCAGGGCAGGTAACCGGAACACTAATGGCCACAGGTAGAAAATTCCGCTGGAGCACTTGGATTGTAATCAACCAATATAGTTAATTCCACCGTATCATGAGTAAATTTCAGCAATACAAACACTAGGTGTTGCTCACAGGAAAACCTCCCCAACAGCGAACCACCGAACCGAACCACACAACATGAATGGACGCGGCTTGGGTACTTGAAACCACTACTCAACTTTCACGTCCTGGGCCGGTGAAACACGAAGCTCGTAGCGATCGGACAGCTCCACACACGCTCTGACACTGTGCAGGGACCGCCAACGGACCCAACCGACTGCACTGCGTGGAGATAACTTCCCTGGTGCGCAGCAACCGACCGACTCCTCCCAGAATGCCGACAACATCTAAAATAGTCGTCAGTGGAAATAACGCCAACTATACACACAACCTGACAAATACTTGCACGAAGACGTGAACGATACCCAACAGTAACTAAGCACGCACGAAGACAAATCGGGAGTCGATGCGCGCGCACACACACACACACACACACACACACACACACACACACACACACACACACACACACACACACAGCCGACTCATGAACGATCGGCGAGACAGAACGCGTCGTCCCGTAGGACGACCGACCGACGATCCACCAAGGCCGTGGCCCGGCTCAGGTGATGCGTGGCGGCAATGGTCGGGCGAGCCACGTCGACGCAGACCTCACTGCTGCTCCAACCCGACTGCACCGGTGCCGCATTACAACTCCCCGACTGGCAGTCCGGACTGCACTCCAGACGCGTTCCAACTCATTGGCAGACCCGAAATCCCGACCCGAACTGCCTCACGACAGGCAACGACTGGGAAGTAATAGCAGTCGAGAAAAGATACTAAAAGAGGGGATACATCGATACACGCTGCTAGCGCCGCTGACGGTCAGACAAAGCAGCAACTCAGTGACACCAGTAATTTAAATTAACGTAGTTGAATCGTGAATTTACTTTCAAAACCTTTTCTTAGCAATTTACTTTATCTACTAGCGATTCATCAAGAACATTAACACATGTATTCACACTATGTGAGCGTGGAAGTAGTTGCCAGTGGGTGACATGAAACAAATTAAATATATTTCAACGAATGGAAATTCATTCCTAAAAGCCCTTTTCTTAAAACAGATTTATAATTATAATCAGAAAGCACACTCTAAATATCAAGTTACAATATATTCAGAAGCAGAAATAACAAATGTTGACAGTATGAGCTCTCGGGCTGGGCCGTAGTCACGACGGCTCACAGCAACCTCTGAAAGACTACACTGGTGACAATCTGCAACACACCAAATTATTTTTAACTAAAAATTTTAACAACTCACACAATCACATAAAACTGTGCACCCCGTAGGAGGGATGGAAATGGTACAAAACAATAACATTAAAAACATTAACTTGCCACTGAAAATGCAACTTGTTTTTAAAACGAAAAACTGTTACGGTGGAAGGGCGGCAACTTTATATACTAAAATGACCATTTAAATAAAAACCCGTGACATGCAGTCTTACATAAAATAAAGAAACATGCTCTACATTACACATATACCGCCTCTCAAGATGATAGGCAACATAAAAACATATTTCAGGAATTCGGCCGTTACACTTCAAGCAATAAATTCGTTAACACCGAATCCGAGAAACATGACAGAGGCAGCTATTAACGTATGGCACACCGACAGACAGACAGACAAACACCAACTGCGTAACAAATTCGTCGGATGGAGTGGCGGAGTGGTTCTAGGCGCTACAGTCTGGAGCTGCGCGACCGCAGGTTCGAATCCTTCCTCGGGCATGGATGTGTGTTATGTCCTTAGGTTAGTTAGGTTTAAGTAGTTCTATGTTCTAGGGGACTGATGACCTCAGAAGTTAAGTCCCATACTGCTCAGAGCCATTTTTTTGTCTAACAAATGCGGACGGGAGACAGACGAGGAAGCTGGGGACTAGAGACTGAACAAGAAAACAAGTAGAATTTAACAAGTAAATGAAACAACATATCACGAATCACTTAACTTCTAATAAACTGCGAAGTCCGCCAGACTGGCGCAGCACGCCCAAAACGCTCTCCCGAAGCGTCCGCTGCCAGCTGCTTCAACGGACGCAGCAAGGCGCGCCGATCTCCCGTCTCACGGCGTCGCAGCTCGCACCGGCCATACTGATGTCGCAGGTTGACTCCTGTAGTTCTCGTGTGGGCCGCGAAGCCACTACCCCTCACCATACGGCGCGGCTCAGTGGACTGACGTGGCGACCTCACTTGCGCCGACGCCCAAGACGGACAAGTCAACTTGTGTCTCAGTGCGCGACCGACCAACCGATCGATCTAACCGCCAATGCCCATTGCCTGAACAAACTCGAGCAGACTGGCGGCCTAACACGTACTAGCACTCCGGACGCCAGAGAGACAGTGACTGCCCCACACTGACCCGGCTGACCAACTGAACGACTGGCGAGCTCATAGCGCCCCCTAAATGCACGTGAACAGGCTACCTTTCCCCTTTCCCACCAGAGGGAGACACCAGAGCTGCGATTGCCACAGCGGCGCCACCGCCAGAAACGGAGGGCGACTGCTTCACACTACGCGCTGCGGCGCGCTCTTCAAAATAGCAAATTTTACCACGGCTCAACCTCCTCCCCTCAAACTAGAACAGGCGCCCGAACTCAGAGACTAAGCCTGCCTCAAATGGACTCGATATTCCCTACCGGTCTCATCGACTAACAGGTTAACCGGAAGTACGTTAAAAACAGGGTGTAAAATACATGATTGCCTGACCACGAGCCACGCACGTCTCAACCTCTTTTAGGAGAGCTGTAGCTGCAGCAGGAAGTTTATAGTTACTCACATTTTTGTTTGTTACTCATTGTCGTTCATTGCGGAAAATCGTCAATAAAGGCCGTTTTCTTTTTCACATCGTGCATGTCACTTTTTAATAGCTGAGTTATTTCGCTCCAGTCGTCTAGCCTTTTCAGTTTGTTTTTCTAATTGCACTTCGTGGGGTCCCATAAACATTCCCATTCACAATGAAACTCTGTCATCTTTAATTCTCTCTTCATATTCCACTCTATACTCAACTATTTTTAGACGCAATTAACAAACGTTCTAAAACCTCGCAGGACAGGCACAATTCGCATTCACTATGTTTTATTGACCGGTTTCCCCCTTGAATTTAACAGCTACCTACTGTACATTAAATTCAAGGGTTTCTGAGGATGCTCTTGTTAATTAGAGAGCAAAACTGGTCAGTAAACCACACTAAGCGCGACTTGTGGCCGTCCTGAGGAACTGAAATACACATCCCTTCCAGAGACAGAAAATCGCCAGTGAGTCGACGACCACTCGGTACAGCGTCCTCACTAGGAAAGGTGTCCCAGCGCCAGCCAACTCCCAACGCCTCGACGTTACCACCAGCAGACCGAACTGCAACCAAGGCCACCCGCTTCCTTGGCTCCGGTTTTCTGCCCGTACACACAAACCAAACCTCAGCCAATGAAGCGGTTGGCTGTCGTCCGTTGACCTACGTTGGTCTAGTGTGTTGGATCCTGGCTACTCTAGGTAACCCCACAATCAATAATGACACGTACTGAGGTCTGGGGACATGGGAGGGCAAGCACGGCGGAAGTGGCGGCTTAGTACACGATCCTCACCAAAATATTTGCGCAAGATACCTTTCACACGTGTAGCAATGTGGAGTGGAGTGCCATCTTGCAAAAAAGTTGAACCTTCCAGCAAGTGTTTATTAGCCACGCTCTGAATGATGCCCTTCTGTAAGAAATCGGCGTATCTCGCATCACGCTGACAGTTTGAAAAGAAGCACTCTGCATGTCCTCGAAGAAACGGCGTCCGATCACGATTGATGTGGTAAATCCACTCCAAGCCGTGACTTTCACGTCACGCACTAGAGTTTCCAGGACAGTTTTAATATTTTCAGTATCCCAGATTCTGTAGCTTTGGATGCTGACAGACCCCCAGACTCTGAAATAGGCTTCGTCGATCCACAACATGTTAGACAAACAATGTTCATCTTCCCTCATTTTTCAAGTGCCCGCGCCGCAAATGCTCTCCGCGTCACGAAATCAGTAGCTAACAGTTCATGATGATAACAATGTACTTTGTACGAATAGCATTGGAGGGTACGCCTCAGGGCTCTCCAAGCAGTAGAGCATGGAATGCCGGTCAGACAGTCGACTTCACGTGCGCTACCTTCACCATGTGGAGATGAATCCATTTCTTCCTGAACTGTACGACCAACTGCGGCACTGGTGTCTGGTTATCCATTACGTGGCCTATCGTCTAAACAACCCGTGGCTTAGAATTTCGTGATCATTTTCTTCACAACGACGCACAGGGTCTTTACCTTTTCGAATACCCTTCGCATGGCGATAAGGTCATAAGGCTGCAGCAGCGGATCCTCCTTTCTTGATAGTAAAGCTTCACGGACAATGCCTTTCCTGGTAAAGTCAACATGCCGCGAGTGCTGGCGCATCTGACTCCCTCTCTCACTGCAGCTCACGTTTCACTCGATTCTCATGCGACGTCAGTGATATGTTGCTGTCCGGCGACATCTGTTGGCCGGTTTTCGAACTCGTTTTAGGGTTCAATAAAAACATCATATCACTTTAGGCATGTGTGTCAAGATTTTCCACTCTACCTACACTATTCCGTGAATTACTGCATTTTCAAATGTTGATCAGCACTGTTGGGTCAATTCTGTAACATTCGTGAGTGTGCTTACGACCGCAAGAGATTTCGTCTCTTCCTTCACACTTTAACATGTATTTCCAAGTAACAGTACATACACAGTATTCTAATTAAAGTTGCATATTACGTACCTAACAGCCAAGGGAAGTTCGATTTTTGCCTCAATGTATTTCCAGTTTAATGACAGCATAGAGGACCTAGGCCAAAGGAAAAAACTGATCTACACAATGGACACGTACGCTAAGTCACCGTTAAAGGGGCATTATGCTACAAGAAGTTATAATGCAATTAAATATGGAAGCGGCGAACAGACGCAGAAACCCACCCAAATGTGAAGGGAGGGCTGGAGTGCAGTCCAATATAGACGTCACAGTAGTTCACGAACATGCGGTCAGAAAGATCAGAGCCTGGAAAGCTGAAAGAGGCCTCACCACGTGTGACCACTGTTGGCTCCTGCAAAAATGGACTCTGTAGTGACGACGCATTAAACACCTCAGAAGTGTGTCCCCCTGTCCGGACCCGGTGGAAGTTAACGACAACGCAGACACAAAAGCCTGCTGAATCGTCACTCTAGTAGAAGAGGCAATGAAAGGTGCAGCACCAGTCACAAGACAAACGAGATGCAGTTCTCGAGTCCCATGGCACGAGAGTCTCCAGGGTCTGAGAACAGAGGTCGTAAGGGCAACCAGGCTCTACCAAAAGGATCGCACTGCAGAAGAAAGACCTCTCAGGCTGGAGAGTAGCAATTTAAGGACCGCCTGCAGCAAACAGAACACAGGGCTGGAACTGACTATGGAACGTAACTTAGATTCATGGTTTATGCCATACCAAATCGTCTGCCATGAGATAAAATCTCCAACAACGTTATCAACTCTAAAATGAGCATACGGCAACATGACAGTGTAAGAGGTGTATATTTCTATTGTCTATTGTCAAACCACAATTTATGAAATATGTTTATATTTTATTAATAGTATTAAGTAGGAATAATTAATATTTATCATTTTGGAAATAATTGTGGTAGCAGGAAATATCTTCAATCATATTAATTAAAGAATAACGTCAGCTTTGCTTTTAAAGAATGTCAGCTTTGTTAATAAATACAGCCACTTATTGTGACAGCCCACCAGCAGCTAATGGAGTACAGTAAAACAGAGTAAGTATATTCAGCCACAGTTAGATGTAGCAGCCATATGGCGATCCAATAACAGTAAAAACGGTAAGGAACAGTTTTGGGTTATTGCAGGTAACGACTGAGGGCCACGACGACGACACATTCTATGTGTCAGCAAATCACTTTTAATTAGCAGCATTTGAATTTGTACGCGAAGACTGCACTTATTATTATTGAGAAAGTGAATTAATTTCGAAGGGAAGATTTTATTTGTTATCATCAAGCAAGAGATAGAAATCCTAAGGCAAGTTTTCATAGTTTATTGTAGAAGGGAAGGTTGCGTAACAAAAGACATGTAGAGGTGACGGGAAGGTTTCAACAGAAAACTGGCGGCAATCTGCACAGTTACAAATCGACGCTCTCTTTCCAGACGATACTGGAGGACAAATCTGACGAACACAGAGAAATGCGGAACAAAAGTAAGGAAGCATACTGTGCGGGTGGTATAGTTTGTCCGTGTTCGGAAGAGGACGTGATGGAAGCAGTACTGAAACAGTAAACGAATAAATCACCTGGCCCTGACGGAATCCCAGCTGCAGTTCTACCAAACCGTTATCTGCACATAGTTTCAGTTTTATGCCAACTTTATAACGCTTGTTTTTGGAGGGAAGAATAACAGATACGTGGAAGAAAGCAACTGGGATAATCTTGAGAAAGGGTGCGGAGAAGAAGCCCCCTAGCTCCAAAGCCCTGGCAACTAGTTGGCCTTCTCCATAGCTTAGGAACGGTTTTGGAGAAGCTCTATGCGATGGACTACAGGAGAAAAGATATCTTCCAGGAATAAATTCGCAACAGTATGGATTCGAAAGCAGGAGGTCAACAGAAGACATTGTAAACGAGGTGACGTAGACGTGTAAAAAACGATCCCCATAAATGCGACGTAGCGATAAGGATGGAGCCGGCCACGGTGGCCGAGCTGTTCTAGGGACTTGAGTCCGGAACCGCGTGACTGCTACGGTCACAGGTTCGAATCCTGCCTGGGGCATGGGTGTGTGTGATGTCCTTAGGTTAGTTAGGTTTAAGTAGTTCTAAGTTCTAGGGGACTGATGACCTCATATGTTAAGTCCCATAGCGCTCAGAGCCATTTGATTCATAAGGATGGACATCGCCAGGGTAGTCGTTGGTGGCCAGCTCTTTCTTACCGCCTGACGGACTGCCTCCGAGCGTTATACAACTGCTTAAAGGAAAACAGAGAAGCAACCATGCCGTGCCCAGGAGAGGCCTAATAGTGGAAATTTTTAAACTGCTGCCCACAGAGATCCATAAGTGGCCCTATTTTCTGGGATCTAGTACTCGACTCGGTATTAGGAATGCTGCAGGATAATGAAGAGGTCATAGACATATGCCGCCGGCCTGATCATCCTAGTGAAGGGAAGCCCTAGTGGCGACGTGGAAAATTGATGTAAGATGGTTCTAAGAAATCAGAATATGAAATTAAGCGAGGCGCACCTATGGTTCTTTTGCCAAATATAAAACAGAGACTGGGAATGAAACATGCGAATCCTTCAAGAGGCATGTCACAAATCTTGACTGGTCATGTATCCCATGCCGTCTACTGGCTTCGAACTGGTAGGAGAGAGACCTCCGAATGTGTCTGTGGTGATGAAGATAGTCCAGGACGTACTACCTGGCCATGTCCGCTGTATGCCGATGTATCAGACAGCAACTGAAACCGAACGCAAGATTCGATGTCAAGGAGATATTGCGGTGAGGAAAAGAAGGCAGACCTTGGACAACGCTGCCGCCGCTGTTTCAGGAAAGGCTTGGGTAGGGCGCTATCTGACTCACCAACTGCACCACGAAAGGTTGCGGCAGAAGATCAAAAAGCAACGCAGCGAAGGCAGCGGCGGTCAACAGCTGAGTCAAAAGAAACTGCCGGCGCCGTATGCGGAACCGTCGTAACAACACCGGAGAAAACCCAGCCGTGGGTCGTGGGCCGTGTCTCGGCACCAGACGAACCAGAACCGGGGTGGCTAGAGCCGGCGTGTGGCTGCGCTCGTCTCCGGCAACGGCGGTGCTCCCCTGGAACAGGGGAATCCTCCCCTGCAACCAGGCAGCCAACGAGCAATGGAAGAGGCAGATGCAAGCGCAACACCCTCCAGGGGCCCAAGAAACCCCAGGGCGTGCCTATCCACTGGGTAGTGATGGAGTGCATTGTGGAATGTGCCAGACAAAAACTGATGTTACCATATCAGTAGTAGACATAGATTTGGTAGCAGGTGGAGATTTTTATTCATAGGATAACAGCTTTTTTAAAAATAATGTTATTATTATTGTGGTTAATAATAATAATAACAGTAGTAGTCGTAGTAGAAATTGTTATGGTGATGGGAGGTAGTACTATGTACGATAAAATTGAGTATTAATCATATTGCATGATTTCTCTAAGAATCAATACAGAGTGCGCCTTAATTATAGATATCAGGCTAAAATGGAATCGAATAATTAAATAAATAAATAAATTACCTGAATAACTTGGTGCCTGTTAAAACAATGTTACTGGAAATAAAATTTGACTTTCCTCATTCCAGCAACATAGGGGTTGCGATTAACCTGGGGTACGTCTTTTTGCCAGCTCAAGTTCTGTTGGTTTTCTGAAATGTCTGCCAAAGAATTACAAAAGGTCCCCTTGAATCCGTGATGGCGTAGACTATTCTGGAAATAGTGTAACCACCCTCTGCAGGCAATTTGTTCCAGTAGATTATCGCCGAAGCAGGATCAAACAGTTTGTAAGATATTCCACTGCAGATTCAAATGGTTCAAATGGCTCTGAGCACTATGGGACGTAACATCTATGGTCATCAGTCCCCTAGAACTTAGAACTACTTAAACCTAACTAACCTAAGGACAGCACACAACACCCAGCCATCACGAGGCAGAGAAAATCCCTGACCCTGCCGGGAATCGAACCCGGGAACCCGGGCGTGGGAAGCGAGAACGCTACCCCACGACCACGAGATGCGGGCTTCCACTGCAGTGCTGGACATTAATTCAAGGACGAATTTGATAAGAACCGAAACTACACAACAGATGACAGGAAATTAGCTTTTGCGAGTAACGTTTCTAAGTAAAGTGCTACTCTGTTGATCCACCTCATTTGGTATTCACAATAAAAACCCACCTATAAATTTTTGGTAACAATTTGTGTGTGTGTGTGTGTGTGTGTGCAATGCTTGGGTGAAATTACTTTTCTAAATACGCTCTACAGTCATCAACACAGGCTGTAAATGTTAGAAATTTTATCAGCTATTGTCACAATCGAATATCGTCTCAAAACACGTGGAAAGTCAAAGCGTTGCCTACCACGATATCCCACCTGAGAACATAATCAACTGAAATTACAGAAATGTGTGTAACGATGAGGGGAGAAACAAACGTATGTGCCATGACTGTATAAATAACTTGCACCAATAAATAATTCCATAAATGTTTATGCTATTGTCGAGTTCTCTGGTATTGAAGCAGAATTGTCACTTTCTCCTGGTTTCTCTGATATGGCCTGGAATCAATAATGAATTTGGATCTAGAATGGGCGTCAAGGGATGGGAGATAGGTGGAGAAAATGTAACAGGATGAATTCGGCAAACGTGAAGATTGGTTTTCCTGTTGCATTCCGTCCTTGCATTCAATCCATTCTTAGACAACCCACTGGTAAAATAGTTCAACAGTGAGTCTTCAGCAAATTTTCTGACGAAAATTCTGCACAGTTTATCTTCTTAATATCACATTCCTTTCACTTCATGCAATCTATCCACGTTTTATAGTGGAAGAAAATAATGAGTAGGGATGTTGCGACCTGATTTACCAAAGAACCCGTTTCTCGTATTTCTTGAAAATCGTTTCGAAGAACTGAATGATAAATTTACGACCTGCTAGGAGAAAGAAGTTTCTCATGTGTAATAAGCGTTAAAACCAAGGCGAGGAAGTGTCACCACATCGATAGAGACTGTAAGGTTTCTGGTACTTTCAACATTGCAGCCCAGTCAGCAAACGTGATAATCTACTGTATAAGAAACTATCAGCCACGAGTGCGGTAATGAAATCAACCTTTGCCTAGGTTTCAGCCCAAGTAATTTAGCCTTCTTCAGAAGATAAACTTGATTCTATAATATGTCAACGAGGGCATGTTCTAGGCCTATTCAGGCTGTTTTACTTTTATTCCTTGACCATGCCCTCGAAGACATATTAGAGAATCAGGTTAATCTTCTGATGAAGGCTCAATTATTTGGGCTGAAACCTAGGTAAAAGTTGGTTTCATTAAAGCAATCGAGGCTGATAGCTTCTTATGTATTGTAAGGTTTCTGGCTTATTTTTGGTATTCAAGAAAAATGATATAAACTCTATTTTCATTCCATGTGTCATACTTCATATCTGCAGGCCTATACTGGATGTTTTTGAAACAGAGTTTTCCAACAGTCGATATTTACTCCTCAGAGGTTGTGAGTACAAGGAATATAATCTTTGGCTGCAGCAGTAAACTAGTGAACGAGTGGGATTTCGGCTATACTACTGAGCGGTCTGAAACAGCTTGCAGGGAACGTAGATAAGATGAAGAGAAAGATGATGTTTGAAATATGGTTTAATGAACATTTATTTCGAAGCGAAGGTTTTCAGTTACTCTTGTTGCTGCACTTCTTGCTTGTGCGTAATTTATAATATGTTCGGAATAACAAAGTTTTAGTGGAATTGTTTTTAGCGGTTCAGGTTAGTTTCATTGTTCATACGTGGATAAGTAAAGTTATCAGTTCATATGGCTTGCACTAATAGTTATAGATTTACCACTCTTTTTTCATGTCGGTAATTTTATGGAAGAATGGTGTTTGTCATCAAAAATAATTTTTGTAAAAGTAATTGTAATTGTCAAAAGATGAATTTTAGTTTTTGCAATCAATGTTTTAAATGTGAGATACTTTTGAGTTATTTAGCGAGTTCAGATTCCACCACTGTCTCCTCACGAAACAATTAAATATTTCTGAGTGTCTCTGTCGCCACATTGCACTCTGTGGAACACAGTGGCTAAAGTCGAGGCATGATTTGCTTATCATAGCTCCTCGTCCTTCTAACGCACTGCGCAAGGCTTTCCTTCCTTCAGCCAGTTGCTGTTGCGCTGCATCTTTTATGTTCATCACTTGGAGTAGTACTGAGTTTCCGTTGCTACAGGTACGCCATAATTTTTTTAAGGCCAGTTGCATTATAGTAAAGACAGTAAGATAATTCGTGGTTACGTGTTACATTTCAAAATTAATATAAGATTTAGTTTACGTTAAGATCAGTTCAGATATCATTACATATGCAGGTTGTTTGAAAGTGTGCCATTTAGTGTTTGAATTTAATTGTTCATTCTTTCAAAATCCAATTTCTAATTTCATGTAGCATCCTTATTCTGACAGTCTTGTGAGTCGAAATTTGCAAGTCACATAGTGTGACGTCACGCACTGTAGCACTGCTCACTGTGCTGCACAGTGCAGAATTCCCGGACAGTCTCTTTGTTATATCGATTCAAGTTTTGGTAGAAGTTAATTAACATACAATTACACAGCTTTATATTGTCTAGAGACATTTTTATCAGATAGCGTTACGTAATTACACCACTAGTATAGTTCGGGGTAATAACACATACACACCAAGTTTAAGATAGGAAAGCAGTCCACGTTTAGTTCACATCAAATAAACATTTCTACTAAAAAATGTTACCAGATGCCCTAAGAACACTGTTCTACGAGAAAAGTAGGCTCTCTTCCGGACTTTACAGAAAAAGAGGAAAAATGCGTTTCTGATGAACGTTTGCCAGACACAGTTGCAGCTATAGGAAAAAGGTGTCTCCTAAAAGAAGGTAAGAGAACTGTAGAGAGCAAGAAAGCAGCAAGATTTTACATTCCAGGAGGTAGTTGATTTAATTATGGAGTAACCAGAAGAAAGTGGCCAAAAATTTTAAGTATTCACCAGGAAAGCTGCAACAGAACACAGGTGTAAAATAAGGAAAGGAGTTCGGTGATCAACTTCCCAAGGTTTTCAGCGACGAAACACAAAATCGGATGAGGTGGGAAACAAGGCGTAAAATGATGAGAGGAACCACACTGACATTTGCCTCGAGCCCTACAGTACAGGGGAGAAAAGGAGGTCCTGAACACGCAGGGCCTCACAGGGATTTGAACCACCTCTCTCCTGCCTGCGAGCCGTAACACTATCTCTTTTCCACAGAACACATAACTCACACGTTAAAACATACTTTCCACTGTCACTGATGTCACACGTATTAAAATATTCTGGGCTGTTATGCCGTGGTCGGATGAATTTGTTGTAGAAACGAAACGTTTCGTCCCCATCTGCAGAGGTCAAGTTAAAGGGACTGTAGCGTTTTCGAAGGGCTGTTACAAATCATGGTTCGCTACTGAATGAAGTAAAATTCCGTCATTTTACAGCAGACAATTCTTATGTGTCAAAATACCCAGTGCCTGCGCAATTAAAAACTCCACTTTTCTTTTCCAAAGAAACAAAATAAGAAAAAATCTAGGACATTTTGATCCATATTTGCAAAGAAAATTTCCTGTCTGTGAGAACATATTCATTGTTCGCAGAATAGAAAATTACGGTACGAGAGGAAATTCGGGCAAATCAGCATGCTTTGGCGGCACGGGTGGTGACTGGTTGGTACAGCATCGCATAGTGTATGAGGTGTCGTCTGAAGTCATTGTGTCAAAGGGACGTTGGCGCCATGGAATTATGTTTGGCTAAGCTAGAAACTGAGCAAATTAAAAACTGCTCAGGATCGTGCACAATATACACTGACCAGCCAGAAGAGTATGACCAGCGACCTACTTTCGATATAAAACCGTCCAGGCGATAGCAGCGTCACCTGGCGAGGAATGACTGCTAGTCAGGCACACTTGCGGTGCATGTAGTATCATTGAGCGGGCTGTCCGTGTGAAGAATGGGGAAGGACAGACTGAGATGGCCCAGAGGCTCAGCACGAACATTTCGGAAACTGTACAACTTGTCGGATCTTCGATGGGTGCTATGACGACTCTCTTTAACACGCGGCAAAACCAAGGCAAAACCACGTCCAGACATTTTGGGGATGTGCGGACACCGCTCATGACAGGTGTCGGATGTCGCACGCTGGGCAGACTGGTAAAACAGGACAGGCGGCGAACAGTGGCAGAACTAACATCAGACTTTAATGCTGGGCAGAGTTCAAGTGTGTCTGAACACACAGTGCACCGAACAATGCTAACGATTGGCCTCCGCAGCTGACGACCCGTGTATGTGCCAGTGTTAACACCGCGATATCGGCAAGTACGGCAGAAATGGGCACGTGACCAAGTGAGACTGGGCCGTGTGTCTGCCGCCGGCCGCCCTGTGTCGCGGCGGCAGAGTGCGCTGGTAGTGGGAGCCATTGCAGGAGTGGGTCAGCAGCTGCCAGCAAGTGACTGGACACGCCGGGTCCCCGTGCGGCCGCTGTCGGCGCCTGTCAGAAACGTGCGTTTCTGTTGCCAACTGAGAGACGCCGGTGATGGAGTTACCACAAGAACTTTGTCCATTTCCCTTACAGAGTCGTACAGATTGCTACAATCGACACAATGTTGTTAGTGTGGGTACTGGGTTCCACCAGTATCTTAGCCTGCAAGTGATACGTCTAGTCATCTCCATTCACCTATCTTATTAAAACACAGAACATTTTCCCTCGTTATCTGTAATGAAGCGTTTCTTCACAACAAGTTTCCCTGCGTTAGAAGACAAATGATGTTTTACTCTAGAATTTTTGGATGAAAAACTTCTCGAAAAACAAATCTCGCTTTACTTCTTGAATGATGTATTAATATCAAGGGTGTGACCAGAGGAAGGAGAAGGAGGTTGGTATTTGACGTCCCGTCCACAACTTGAGCATGGCTCTCAGCACTATGCGACTTAACTTCTGAGGTCATCAGTCGCCTAGAACTTAGATTAAACCTAACTAACCTAAGGAAATCATACATATCCATGCCCGAGGCAGGATTCGAACCTGCGACCGTAGCTGTCGCTTGGTTCCAGACTGTAGCGCCTAGAACCGCACGGCTACTCCTGCCGGCAACTAGAGCATCAGAGGGGAACCACAAGCTCGGATTAGGGAAGGATGGGGTAGGAAACCGGCCGCGCCCTTCCAAACGAACTTGCCTGAAGCGATTTAGGGACATCACGGAAAATCTAAATCAGGATAGAAGGAGAGGGGTTTGAACCGTCGTCCTCCCGAATGCCAGTGCAGTGTACTAAACACTGCGGCCCCTCGCTCGCTACGGTATGGCCTACTATGTGAGATTAGCTTTGTTGTTCATTGTGATACATTTATCTCATACCAGCCGTAAATTGTGAATAATTTACCTCGCTATTTCAGCGTAGGATTTTGCAAACAAAATGCATTATTAGCATGAACAGTATACACAGCAAAACGTAAAATGACTTGATAATGTTTTACTCTCTAATGCTCTCTTAATTCCATCCTTTCTACGTCAGTGACTGCTTACTCATAAAGCAAGTTACTCTTTCTTGCTATACAACTTAAAGCGATGTCAGCTTCATAGACTGTCACAGAGCATCTTAAAACTGGAAAGGATAGTTTGTTCTGTGAAACAGAGCGGTACAGTCTAACGTGGTACAGTCTGGTACGTTTCAAACTGAGATTGTACTCCACCTAAAATACTATTTCTTCAACAACATCTTAGCTAATAAAGATGTTTTGTTGCTATGTTATAGAAGTAAATATATTGTGATGATTTCTGTTCTTAAACTGAAAACCCTGTACGTGACTTCCACAACCTTTCATATATTTTCAGACGCAGTACTCATAATAATGACTTTTTACTTGTCATAACTTGAAACATCTAGCTACGGCGTGAATCCCAGGGCATGTGTACTCGAGATGCAGAGAGTACAGCTAATCAACGAAAGTCAGGTCGGACAAGTAATGAGTGCTGCCGACAAAGGATCTCAGATCGATTCCATATTCATAGACTTCCAGGAGGCTTTTGATACCGTTCCTCACAAGCGACTATTAATCAAATTGCGTGCATATGGAGTATCGTCTCAGTTGTGTGACTGGATTCGTGATTTCCTCTTAGAGAGGTCACAGTTCGAAGTGATATCGGTAAATCATCGAGTAGAACAGAAGTGATATCTGGCGTTCCACAAGGTAGTGTCATAGGCCCTCTGCTGTTCCTGATTTACATAAACGATCTAGGTGATAATCTGAGCAGCCCTCTAAGATTGTCTGCAGATGGCGCTGTAATTTACCGTCTAGTAAAATCATCAGACAATCAATTCCAATTACAAAATGATATAGAGAGAATTTCTGTATGGTGCGAAAAGTTGCAATTGGCTTTAAACAAAAAAAAGTGCGAGGTCATCCACATGGGTATTAAAAGAAATCCGATAAAGTTTGGGTATACGATAAATCGCACAAATCTAGGGGTTGTCAATTCGACTAAATACCTAGGAGCAACTTAAATTGGAAAGACCACATAGATAATATTCTGGCGCTTTGTTGCAGAACACTTAGAAGGTGCGACAGACCCACTAAAAAGGTAGCCTACATTACAACTGTCCGTCCTCTGCTGGAATATTGCTGCGTGGTGTGGGATCGTTACCAAGTGGCATTGACGGAGAACATCGAAAAAGTGCAAAGAGGGGCACCTCAGGTCGTTTCGTGTTGTCGCACAATAGAGATGAGAGTGTCACTGATATGATACGCGAGTTGGGGTGGCAGTCACTGAAACAAAGGCGGTTTTCTTTGCGGCGAGATCTATTTACGAAATTTCAATCACCAACTTTCTCTTCTGAATCCGAAAATATTTTGTTGACACCCACCTTCGTAGGGAGAAATGATCATAGTAATAAAATAAGAGAAATCAGAGCTCGAACGGAAAGATTTAGCTGTTCTTTTTTCCCTCGCACCATTCGAAAGTGGAATGGTAGAGAAGTAGTATGAAAATGGTTCGATGAAACCTCTGACAGGCATTCTAATGTCAATTGCAGAGTAACCATGTAGATGTAGATGTAGTTTCATTAATCAACCACATTTGTACCCCATACTGGGAAGCACAAAATATGTGATGTTTACTTTTGCTAACGCAATGGTCGAAAAACTAATTGGTAGACTTTTGTCCTGTTTATGACAGGGCTGCATCTTGGAACACTTTTCAGACTTTCTCCTGAAACCCGACGTTTAATACAGAAGTTCAACGTACTTTCTTATTCAATTCTGAAATTGCAACATTCACTTTATAATCCCAACAAAATTACAAAACTTTTATCTGGAAGAGTATAGTTTTTCCAAACGTGGAAAACTATTCCGGGTACAATATTGTCGTATAAATGGTAGTGAACATTCTATTAAAATTTACAAGAGTAACAATCCAGGAAATCTTGTATTTAATATTCTCTCTCAAGGGTGTCCAACCTTTTAGCTTTCCTGAGCCACGTTGGAAGAAGAAGATTATTTTTGGGCCGCACACAACATACTTAGCAGAAACACGTTGGATTAAAGAAAAGAGAGGGAGAGAGAGAAAGAGAGACTAACTTTCTGTCGCATGCGGCCCGCGGGCCGCTGGTTGGTGATCCCTGCTGTATGTGTTACGTTATTGCTGTGTTACATACCAATAAACAGTCAGTGAAATAAAATTCAGAAGTGTTTTTAAAAACCAATCAGAAAATAAAAACTTGTTGAAATAGAAGCTATTGGGAATACCCATTTTCAAAGCAGGAAAAGTCGTAAATACGTTCAAGAAACTTTGCTCGCTTGGAAATATCACATGTTCCAGATAAAGAAACGTTCCGTTACAATGTACAGGACGGTGCACGACTGACGAAGTATGGCTTAACCGTCGTCACCTTACATTATAATTAGTAGTTTTAAGAATATACAGAATTTGACTAACCATAAGGCTCTGTAAATGAAGCATTAACTGTCGTCAGAAGAGTTTTTATACGCAGTGGCGTGCAAAACTTGCGGATGAGCCTAACTTTCGCAAGACGCATCACTGCCAAGTAACACAGCTCGATAAAACTTGGACTATAAAGAAATAAATGAACTGCTACAGCGTGGTAGTACAGACTGGAACTGGGAGAAATATGCAGTAAAACGAGCTGAGATGATACTTGTTCAATGACAACAATTATTCTGAAGTCATAGCGATAAATGATGGTCCCCTGGACATTACAAAAGGGGGGACACGGTTCTTAATACGGTGTATGATAACCCTAGATAGCAATGCTGCACCTCGCTCCCATGTTGCCCACGTGACTGGTGACGAGTTCTTACGGTAAGGCGTTCCGTTACTCCACCAGCACGGTTGACAGTTGCTGGACGGCGGTTGGCGCATTTGGACATGCAGCAGTGCGTATTTCCGACGAATCCCATACGGTCTGGACGCGATTAAAATCGAGGGAATGAGCGGGCCAGTCCAATCAGCGAATATCCTTTCGTTCCAAGAGCGCCTCCACCTGCACAGTTTGACGCGCTCGCGCATTGCCATCCATAAAAATTAAAAAGTCGAATGTACCCCTGAAGAGATGCACGTAGGTAGGGAGCATAGTTTCACAATTACGTTGGCCGCTGACTGTACCGTGATCAAGGATTTGGAGATCAGTACGCCTATGAAACATTATATCTTTCCACACCATAGCAATTCCACCACCTCTGTTTTGGAAGTAAGGAACGATCTATAGCGAAATGGTATCAGAGAGAAAATCAAAACTATTTTACGAGCAACAGTAAGCAGCCTTCTCCAGCTAGAACTCTACATAGTCACCGCACCGACTTCAACGTCTGTCATAGAACTGTACCATCTTTCCCCTACCCTCGTCTTCAGAGGCAGCCTCCGGCGCTCTCCGACAATTTTCTGCCCTGCACTGCAGCTCGTGTGACAAAATGTTGTCTTCGTAGCCAGCGGTTTATTTAAGCAGAGACGAAGATCAGGGGGTGCCAAGTCCGAGCTGTACGATGGGTGATCGAACACTTCCCATCGAAAACGCTGCAAAAGTGTCCACATCTCCCGTGCAACGTGCATCCGAGAGCCGTCACGAAGAAGGAAATGCATGACAGTAACTAAGTGCGATTGCACGAAATCAGGCGAAACCCCGAAGCGGGCACTCATATTTGGCAGCAGACACTATTTTCTAGGCATCTTTACGTGGTCACTGTGCGCTGAGAAACGAGAAGAACGACGTGACGCTGTTTAGTGGCATACTGGAAACACTGCCCAACACATCAGCGCAAAAGTTCGTCGAATTTTCACTGTGGTTCCCATTCTGCGACGGATCGTCCCTTAATTTCCGAATAGTCCTCGTACCTATAAATATTGTGTAACATGATTATTTCGATAGTCCAGATACTATGGTGTCTGGGGGCATAGTGATCCATAGGCGGACTTACCTGCAAATCGTGACCCCTCACTCTTTCATCATACATGACGTACCAGGAGCGTATCCGGCCTCGTCTTCATTTTTATGGATGACAGTGTGCATGTAACTACATCGAAATGGGCAGGTAGAGGCGCTCTTGGAAAGATGGTTCAAATGGCTCTGAGCACTATGGGACTTAACTGCTGTGGTCATCAGCCCCCTAGAACTTAGAACTACTTAAACCTAACTAACTTAAGGACATCACACACATCCATGCTCGAAGCAGGATTCGAAGCTGCGACCGTAGCGGTCGCGCGGCTCCAGACTGTAGCGCGTAGAACCGCTCGGCCACTCTGGCCGGCTCTTGGAAAGAGAGGACATTCAACAAATGGACTAGACCGCCCCAATTTAAAAACCATGGAGCATGTGTGGAATACGTCGGTAAGGCGTAACGCAGCCCATCTACATGCACCAACGACCACGAGTTGTCAGGTGCGATGGTGGAACGCCTTACCACAAGTACTCGCTGCCAGTACGGTGGCTAGTGCTGCGTACGACAACGCACACAATGGTAAGGAGAGGTAGGCCACACAGTAGGGCGGCAGCTGTCGTCGTAGGGAAGCTAGACAGGAGCAGAGATAATTAACCAACTAGATATCACAGTAAACAGAAGATTTACTAAACTTCTGTTTCTCGAAGTAAATGAAGGGGTCGATGTTGCTTCACGCCCATGGGTGTAAACCTGAAATTTGTCCCACACGTGACCCCTGGGTGGTGAAAAGAAGGCAACAAAACGCGCAGCCACACAATCTTTCTAGAACTCCTAGGTATTCGATAAGTACATAAAAGAGAGGAAATCACTCATAATCACATCAGAAGCCTTTTCATGGCCAAGCATCTAGGAAATTTGGAACAAGTACTAAAATATGCCAAATGAACATTGAGGGCATTAGTAAAACCAAATGCCAATTTTTTTATTGACTAGCGCAACACTGACGTGGTTTCCCCACAGGAAACCCACACAGATAACGAAGATCAACTACGCTCCACAGGAAAAATACCAGAATATGATATCATTGGTGCAATATACCACCATGCGTATGGAGTAGCCACATACGTCAAAAATAAAATAGAGAACGCTCACCTGCTATCCACTTCCACACATGACAAAATCCACTCTGCGATAGTCAAAATAGGTGAACTGGTCTTAAGTAACATTTACAAACCACGAGGATCCGCATGGCCAGCAGGTGTTCTCCAATCACACCGCCATCCAGAACAACTGATTCAAGTGGTGAAGCTTTAGCAAACTGGGCAGAAGATAACAACATCCACCTCACTTTCGATGCTAAAGATTGTGGTTCCTTCAGATCAGCAGCTTGAAAACGAGAATATGCTTTGTCACAGACGATGAAAATCACCAGCTGGTCAACACAAGCCGAAGTGTTTTGAGAGATTGCCCTCACAGTCAACACGGTCCAGCCCCAGTAGAAATCGGCACAAGTATTCCATTGATAACCTCAACTCCTCGACCCAGATGGAACTTACAAAAAGCGGATTGGAAAGCTTATTCTGAAGACCTCAATAAATGCCTGGGATGCATCTGTTCATCTGATGATAGTTATATAAGATTTGTGGGAGCAGTCATCAGGACAGCAAGAAAGCACATGCTTGGAGAACACCGCAAAGAATACATTCCAGGCTGGAACGAGAAATGTGAGGAACTGTATAATGACTACCAAAGCAGCGGTGACAGGTAAATAGCGGATGAACTCTTAAACAGCCTTGTTACCGTACGACGACAGAAGTGGATGGAAAGTACTCAGGCTATGGACTTTAAAGTATCCAGCAGAAAAGCATGATCCCTGGTTCGGAGGGACCTAGCTGTATCACTCGAGAAGAAAACCCCACAACACCTAACAAAATTGCTTTGCACATTATTAAACATCTAAAGGGGTTAACCACCGATAGACTACAATACACCTACAATACACATTAAACGTGAACTTAGGAAGCTAAAAGCAACAGCCGGTGTTAACACTAAATATTCATGCGACATCACCCCTGAAGAGATCTTCGCAGCAATAAACGACACGAAACCAGTTAAAGCCCCCACCTCAGATGACATCCTCCCAGAGTTTTTTTATCAAGTCTGGCAAATATACCATAATATGGTTAGCAAAGTTCTTCAAATCACTACTGCAGACAGGAAACGTATCCCAAGAACTTAAACGTTGCAAGATAATTGCCCTCCTAAAGCCAAGTAAACTGTGAAATCTTCCGCAGAACTACCGGCCCATAGCACTGCTTACCATGGAGTACAATGTTCTGGAACGAGTACTACATAACAGGATCGGTCAGACAATACTCACGGCCATCCCAGTAGAACAAGCCGGCTTTCGCCCCAACCGAAGCTGTGCCGACCAAATCCTGGCCCTTACAACACATATTGAAGCGGGACTCCAAAAGAAATTAATAACATATGTGCCCTTCATTGACTTGTCAGCAGCCTATGAAACCGTCTGGAGACAAGGCCATCTCTATAAACTGATGAAAATAATTCCCTGTCAAAAAGTTGCAAAGCTTACTGGTAACATGATTGGTAACAGAGTATTCCAGGTCGTCACGGGGAACAAAGTCAGTAGCTAGAAATTCCTTCAAAATGGCTTACCTCAAGGCTTGGTATTAGAGCCACTGCTTTTCAGCCTATACATCGCTGACATGCCAGAAACAGCTTGTAGGAAATTTGGCTACGTTGGTAACTGGGCCATTTCAGAAAGGGACACTGATTTTGATTCAATGGAAGAAATCCTGACATCCGATTTGTCTGTCCTGGCAGCATAGTTCCGTAAATGGGGGCTTATGCCTAATGCCACGAAGACAGAACTAACTTCCTTCCACCTCAATAACAGAGAAGCCGACAGAGCTCTGCAAGTATACCTTGATGACACATGCCTCAACCACAACAAGGAGCCAAGGTACCTAGCGGTCACGTTAGAGAGAACCTTGTCGTTTAAATCGCACCTTACAAAAGCAGCTGCCGTGGTGAGAACAAGAAACAATTTCATCCATAAACTATGCGGAACCACCTGGGGATCAACGGCAACAGCTCTGAGGACGTCTGCGCTGATCCTGGTATACTCTGAGGCGGAGTACTGTGCACCAGTATGGCTAAACAGTAGTCATGTGAACAAAATCGAACTTAACAACACCATGCGCATTATTTCAGGAACCGTTAGCTCTACACCTAACATATGGCTACCTGCCCTGAGTCATATATTACTCCCAAAAATACGACGAGAAGCAGCCTTGGAATACAGCAAGATCGAAGCATACCCTGATCTACCAGTACACATCGATATACCTGATCTGAGTATCAAGAGGCTTCGTTCAAGATATCGTCCTCTTGCTGTCGTCAGCCTCACTGGGCTGACATCAACTGTTGGAGAAGAGAATGGTTCCAAAATGCCCCAACAACTTGCACCTAATGCCCTGTATTGCTGAGTCAGTTCATTGATTTGATCAGCCCTGCAAGATCTGGTCGACTCTGAACCTACTAAGAACTGGGCATGGAAGACGTGCTGACCTGCTCTTCAAATGGGGACTGCTGTCTTCACCACCATGTGACTGCGGTGCGACTAAGCAGACCATCCAACACCTCAGAGATGAATGCAGTGCCAGAGAGTTCAGTGGGGACTTTGAAGAATTCATCATGGCATCCCAAAAATCCATTGAATATATACAAGATGGTGGTCTGTGAATGTATGTAATGTTAGGTAATGCAGAATAACGTGATCCAATACTGAAATGTACTTAATTGCCTGATCTAAGGCGCTGCAGTCATGGACTGTGCAGCTGGTCCCGGCGGAGGTTCGAGTCCTCCCTCGGGCATGGGTGTGTGTGTTTGTTCTTAGGATAATTTAAGTTAAGTAGTGTATAAGCTTAGGGACTGATGATCTTAGCAGTTAAGTCCCATAAGATTTCACACACATTTGAACATTTTTTTGAACTTAAGTGCTATACGCTAAATAAATAAATAAACAAAGATTCAGTACAGATAATGCAGCAATGAATAAAGTCGAGCTCTAAATATGCAGGAAGATGATGCTCTCTGAACTGAACCATGGCCGATGGCTAATGAGACGCGACTAGCCGGCTTCAGTATAGCGTGATGTAGTGAAGATGCTCCGAGTGGGTTGTGTGGCTGCCGCGGCCATCCTATACCGCGGCGGCAGAGGGCACTCGTGGTGCGAAGCCGCTGGAGGTGTGACTCAGCGGACACGCAACACTTGGTCTACCGGATCTCACGCACCCGCTGTCGGGGTCTGATGGAATCTTGCAGTTCAGCTGCTAACTTTATGACGCCCGTGGTTTGGTATCGGTATGTGATACCACATGGAAGCACGTTGCAGAGAATGTCTTCACTTTCTTCAACAAATATGGGGGGCTAGGAAGCCTACTACTCGGTTCTCTGGCAATACATTCAAACAAATCGTATTAATAAGTTTTATTACAAAAAGTAAAGAGACAATACTTAACTTCTGCGACTACACAGATGTGTCGCAAGCAAAGGCTGACACACAAAATAACCTGTCCTCTTAAGTATAGACAATGTCAAATCTGTGCTATGTGGAGTGTATATTATACAAGCGAAGTGAACAGCGTTGACGCCGCTATACAAGTCCATATTCTTGAAGCTGTTATTCCAAAGGCGATCACCAGTAGGTCGCGGCGCTTATTTCCTTTTCACATAGGGGCCGCGGCTGTCACGTTGTCGTCATGGAGGGAGGTCCGGTCAGTGTGCGACTGGCTGACCTCTTCTCACAACTGTTCTTCTCTTTCGTTCCCAACTGGCGTGCCGGCGTTTCATGTTACACCGTAACAAGTACATTGCTGTCCGTTGTGATCACACACACCCTCAAGAATCATGTCTTCCCTTTTGTTATGTCAAGGAGAGGATCATAAATTGCAGTGGATTCAGTATAATTATCGTTTTTGAATAAATGTATCATTTGTGTTCTTCACACTATGTACTAATATTTCTTTATCTTGCCTTCTGTGGTATACTCTCTCAGTTCCTTGTATGTTCTGTCCACATTTCACAGATAGTGTGAAAGTTACTTTCGTCGTTACGTTTAGCACACTAGTGCATCATACAGCACTTAAATCTGTGGAACACGTAATATTTACAAATGCTGCATAAAACACAACCACATGTCCCACACAAAAAAGGAACCAGTAGGTAATGCTGGAAACTGCTGATGGTAGTCCCTAGTACGGGATACATCATGTGAATCTAAAATTGGTCTCTATTCTGAAACACCAACCACGAAACATCATGCACTCTTAGGTAGACTGTCTTCCAGGTAAACTGCCGTCCCCTACTAATGACTGACTGTGCCAGACCACTGAAATCGACCTAATAGTGATGCAATATTGTGACCTGGAAACTGGTAACATGAGTGGAAATTGGCCGCTAGAGAACTTTAAACAAATTGAGAAATACTATGTATTTTCAATGACACTCGAACAACGTTCTCCTATACATTTCAGAGTATTGGGCCTGTGTGGATGAACGAATTGTACGTTAATTACTCTATGCGGACCCCTGAATGCAGCTTTGTCTGGTGAGTGTATGGTAAGGAGGTGGCTGAAGCAGCAGAATGACGAATTGAGCCACAGGCTCGTGTAGAGAGCGAGGCCGCTCCCAGTGGCCGCCTTCCGGGCTGCCTCTCTGGGATCTGGGGAGGCGGCTGTGGCGACGTGTCTGGTAGCGTGTCTGTGCACCTCTGGCACGCAGCGTAGGATCATTCTGCAGGGCACGGATTCGTCAAGCCTCGGGATGACCATGCACAGGTCACGCCCTTCCTATTTATTAAGGGTCGGTGTTTTGTCGGCGCGGAGCTGACGCACATAACGTAACAGGCATGCTGCGTACAGTTAAGATCAGGCGAATCTGGTGGCCAACACGAGGACATAAGTTCCCTAACACACACCTAAAACCAATGTAGCATCATTACGACACTGCGGTACTCACAGATATCCTGCTGGAAGAAACCATTTCCGCAGTAGAAAATACCGTGCATGAAGGGACCCAACGGGACCGCAATAATGTCCGTGCTGTACATAGATAATTACGTGAAGGCATGATTAATTGACATGGCATCCAGAGAAAAAAAAGGCAAAAACAATGTGCATTAAGGACGAACATGGAATGTTAATATTTGATGAAGTCACAGTGAAACAATGGAAGGAATACGAATAACAATAATAAGAGGAGACAACAGCAATTTCACTACCCGAAAGGCAGAAGAAGTAGAGCCACACTGCCGTGTCCTACACTACAGGCCATTGAAATTGCTACACCAAGAAGAAATGCAGATGATCAACGGGTATTCATTGGACAAATATATTACACTAGAACTGACATGTGATTACATTTTCACGCAATTTGGGTGCATAGATCCTGAGAAATCAGTACCCAGAACAGGGACCTCTGGCCGTAATAACGGCCTTGATACGCCTGGCCATTGAGTCAAACAGAGCTTGGATGGCGTGTGCAGGTACAGCTGCCCACGCAGCTTCAACGCGATACCACTGTTCATCGAGAGTAGTGACTGGTGTATTGTGACGAGCCAGTTGCTCGGCCACCATTGTCCAGACTTTTACAGTTGGTGAGAGATCTGAAGAATGTGCTGGCCAGCGCTTCAGTCGAACATTTCCTGTATCCACAAAGTACCGTACAGGACCATCAGCATGCGGTCGTGCATTATTCTGCTGAAATGTGGGGTTTCACAGGGATCGAATGAAGTGTAGAGCCACGGGTCGTAACACATTTGAAATGTAACGTCCACTGTTCAAAGTGCTATCAGTTCGAACAAGAGGTGACCGAGACTTGTAACTAATGGCACCCCATACCATCACGCCGGGTGATACGCCAGAATGGCGATGACGAATACACGCTTCCAATGTGCGTTCACCGCGATGTCGCCTAATACGGATGCAACCATCATGATGCTGTAAACAGAACATGGAATCATCCGAAAAAATGACGTTTTGCCATTCGTGCGCCAGGTTCGTCGTTGAGTACAACATCGCAGGCGCTCCGGTCTGTTTAAAATGGCTCTGAGCACTATGGGACTTAACATCTGAGGTCATCAGTCCTCTACAACTTAGAACTACTTAAACGTAACTAACCTAAGGACATCACACACATCCATGCCCGAGACTGGATTCGAACCTGCGACCGTAGCGGTCGCGCAGTTCCAGACTGAAGCGCCTAGAACCGCTTGGCCACACCGGCCGGCGCTACTGTCTGTGATGCAGCGTCAAGGGTAACCGCAGCCATGGTCCCCGAGCTGATAGTCCATGCTGCTGCAAACGTCGTCGAACTGTTCATACAGATGGTTGTTGTGTTGAAAACGTCCCCATCTGTTGATTGAGGGATCGAGACGTGGCTGCACGATCCGTTACAGCCAGGCGGACAAGATGCCCGTCATTGGATCTCGAACAACGCGACCAACAATGTCGCGATACGATAAACCGCAATCGCGATAGTCTACAATCCGACCTTTATCAAAGTCGGCAACGTGATGGTACGCATATCTTCTGCTTACACGAGGCATCAAAACAACGTTTCACCAGGCAACGCCGGTCAACTGCTGTTCGTGTATGAGAAATCGGTTGGAAACTTTCCTCATGTCGTCACGTTGTAGGTGTCGTCACCGGCGGCAACCTTGTATGAATAATCTGAAAAGCTAATTATTTGCATATCACAGAACCTTCTTCCTGTCGGTTAAATTTCGCGTCTGTAGCACGTCATCTTCGTGGTGTAGCAATTTTAATGGCCAGTTGTGTGATACAGGATAGAGGAAAGAAAGAGGATTTGAGGCCAGTCTGCAGTTTCGGAGTGGTGAGGAGCAAATGCAGAAAGACAATTTCCCAGTGAAGGCAGGTTGATGACTTGGATCAGCGCCAAACACTGCCACAGTGTACCTACAGACGCACTGGTTTTGGGACTCGGCAGGATGCTTGCAGTAGGAGACTCACGGAACTCAAGTGTCTCAGGTGTCTGATAAACACTATTTACTGCCGATCAGACTAGCTACTGCACTGAAGGCAAATTCTGAACATGAGGGAAAACAAAGCACGCAGTTTTTGCACTTCAGAAGTCAGTGTCTGACTCCATTGTGAGTGGGCGCTAACAGAGGTAGCGAACAATTAGCAGCATGTTAAGTACAAATTTGAGAGCAGCATGCTAAGTGAGAAAATCAGACGTGTCGGAGATTACGGAGGAGGGCCACGAGCGACACGGAGTCGACGCCACAGCGATCTGACTGAGAACTCCCTCTGAATACAAAAACATGGGTTTTCAAAGAATCGTGGCTACGCTCCACATCTCCCATCGTGTAGTCTACCCACCAATCCTCTGGCACCTAACAAACTTCGGCCAATCTGACGAGTCGCTCTACACCTGCAGGGCGCCTCTGGCCAATCACATTATTCCCCCCCTACTCCTAATCGGTCGCTAGGGATGCTTCTCGACTCTACATCAACATACTCCAAGTTCGATATCAACAGCTTTCACCTCAAAGCTAAACGTAACTTCCACCCCTATTATGGCTGGCAACAACAATGTCTTACATCACTTTCCACCCCCCCCCCCCCGTCCTTTTGTGTGTGTAAACTGCTGTAGTAGCTCCCTAACCTGTGTAAAACCACTGACGTTGCACTTCTAAGAAGCAAGTATCAAGCTTCCTGCCTCTGTGAAGACGTGTCTTTTCGTTGCCATCTTTACTGTGACTTCTTAACTACGATTTGCAGGGCTCTAGTGTTAATATTTAACTACACTAACTTAGACACTACCACTTCTGCAGCTCTCTGGGTGCGTCTTTGGTTTCGGATGCTGGAGTGCTCTTCGTGGATCCCAACAGCCTTAAGTGTAACAACGTGCAAGTCATTACGTCATCAATGTACAATATGATGCACGGGCTGCTATAATGAAAGAAGAGTATGGTAAGCATTGAAGCAGCTTAGAGAAAGGAAGGCGCTGTGCGCTGTGTGTACAGAAGGAGAAATAATGAAAAAGTTGGTTAGTAAAAGGAAGTTAATAAAAGGAATTTTATGACTTGGTATGTGATATTTACAGGACCCAGAGGTTTGGAATGGAAAAAAATAGAGGGACAATTATCTGATGACGAATATGGTGCTAGAGAAGGTGTGAGAACAACAGAATCGTAATTGGCAGTGAGGCAAGCTGAAGAAGGGAAAGAGTACATTCATAGCATTTGTAGATCTTCAGAAAGCATTTGACAACGTCAAAAAAATGGCTCTGAGCGCTATGGGACTCAACTGTGACAACGTCAACTGGAATGTATTATTAATTATCCTTCGCCAATCAAGAAAAAACTTTAAAGAGAAGAAACTTATATACAACACTACGTACGTGAAATCGGAGTAGTTCCCTATGGTAATAAAGAAGACAGCTGGCATTCAAAAGGTTGCACGGTAAGGTTGCTCCCTACACCCATAATTGTTTAATCTGTGTACACAGAAGGTGCTGGACAGCGTAAGAGAAGAAGTAAGGATAGGAGTACCCATTCTTTGAGATAAGGCAGACATGTTGAGGCTTGCCAGTGACATAGCGTTGATTGCAGAAAGTAAGGGACACCTGCTAAAATTCCTAAACACAATGGATAGAATAATGGAGGAGGATTACATATGTGAATAAAGACATATAAAACGAAAGTTCTAGCCTGCAGTAGAAACAAAGATGTCAGTACAGGGGTAAAGTTGAAAAGCCAAAAAACTGACGAAGTGAAAGAGTTTAATTAAGTTGGAATTAGAATGACGAGCGATGTTTAGAAGCTAGAGGGAGACAGCACACAGAACTGCCCAGGCCAAGAATACTTTTAATAAGAAGAAAAACGTATTCGTCACAAATGGAGAAACAAATGTTGAAGACCTATTGCAACATACAGCAGCGAAGCTTGGATGACAGGAGTGAGGGAGGAGAGGAGACTCACTAAATTCGTAATATTGTGCCACAGAAGAATGATGAAAAGTAAATGGAGAGAAATTATCGCCAATTTGTATTAGACCAAACGAGAAAAGATGCTCCGTGAAGCACATAATAGCCTATATAGCCTATATACTCCGACGTAATGGTCTACCGAAAAAAATAATTAAGGGAGCAGTAGCAGGCATAAGTTACAGAGAAAGACCCAGGCTGGAGCACATTAATATGAACTATTCCTCGCACTATCAGCTGAAACGGAAGGTGAACAAGCGAGAAGAATGGGGAGCTGCTGCTAGCGATCCTCACAGATGCTTACTAGGGACAGAAAGAATGCAGAGCTGTCACTGTGAATTCCATTTCTGCACAGGACCCAGAGAAGCCCAGGTGAAAGTCTGACGTCACATAACACTGCCCTCGTCGGCCTGTGTCTGCAACGTTGCTCGTCTTACAAGAAGCGGTTGGGTGACTGCTGTATCAAGAAACATGACTCATCCGACAAGGCTACACGTTTCCATCGATAGAATTTCCAGTCTCGATGATCCCTCACCCACTCCAATCGTAAGTGATAATATCCTTAGGTAAACATAGATACTCGTCGCTGTCTTGAGTTCCATGTTCGACAACGTGCTCTGAAAGAGGTGCTCCGAAATACTTGTGCCTGCACCAGCATTATACTTCGTCGTCAGATATGCCACACATCGCCACCTACCCTGTTTTACAGAGCGAGCAAGCTTCTTACCTCCAACCTCCACGTTTTGTGATGAGGTGTGGACATCCGACACCTTTTCGCCTACTCGCGGTTCGACAATTCTTCGAGTACTTTCCACAGTCGCATATGGCATTAGCACGTCTTCAGATGTCTAGCTTCGCCGTTTCGAAGATGCTGGTTCCCAGGCGTCGGCCTACAGCAGTCTGCCCTTCGTCAATGTCAATTAAGTTATTGGATTTCCCCATCTGCGGCTCGGATCTAGCTGGAATGATTCGCCCTCGGAGTCTGCCGCGCTTATTTACGCTTCTTGCTGCAACGCCGGCAGGCGACATTCATTTCTGCGGCGGGCAGCGGTTCGTAACTTTTTGGTTTATCAGTGTGTGTGTGTGTGTGTGTGTGTGTGTGTGTATGTATCTTGGAGGTAATGCTCGGCACTCAGCAACTCAGTGCTCAGTGTGGTGGCTGTCCTTGGGGATTGTGGTAGCCTGTCAGCTGGAGCAAGATTGAAGACAGCACGGACTGGAGAAACGTCACTGAGCAAAGGTCTCGTAGATTCCTTTAATTTTTTGTATCGTAGTTCTGACCATCAGACATTATCCACTCCCCAACTTCCAATACGTGGTATGTTACAATTTATAAGCTACATCCCGTCACATTCATCACAC
This sequence comes from Schistocerca americana, assembly GCF_021461395.2. NCBI lineage: Eukaryota > Metazoa > Arthropoda > Insecta > Orthoptera > Acrididae > Schistocerca > Schistocerca americana. The sequence continues at coordinate 712,194,638 of NC_060123.1, forward strand.
ATTTGTAGCCAAGGCTCAAATACACTGAAGACCCAAAGAAACGGTTACGCCTGCCTAATATTGTGTAGGGCTAACGTGAGCACGTAGAAGTGCCGCAAGACGACGTGGCATGGACTCGACTGATGTCTGAAGTAGTGCTGGAGGGAATTAATACCATGAATCCTGCAGGGCTGTCCATAAATCTGTAAGAGTACGAGCGGGTGGAGGTTTCTACTGAACAGAACGATCCAAGGCATCACAGATATGCTCAAAAATGTTCACGTTTGGGGAGTAGGGTGGACAGCAGAAGTGTTCAAACTGGGAAGAGTGTTCTTGGAGCCACTCTGTAGCAATTCTAGACGTGTGGGGTATCGCATTGTCCTGCTGCAATTGCCTAAGTCCGTCGGAATACACAATGGACATGAATGTCTGCAGGTGATCAGAATCAGACAGGATGCTTAAGTACGTGTCACCTGCCAGAGTCGTATCTAGCCGCATCAAGGGTCGCATATCACACCAGGTGCACGCGCCCCACGCCATTACAGAACCTCCACCAGCTTGAACAGTCCATTACTGACATGCAGAATCCATGGATTCATAGTTGTGTCTATACCCGTACGCGTCTGACCGCTCGATACAATTTCAAACGTCCGACCAGGCAACATGTTATCAGTCATCAACAGTCCAATTTAGATATCGATGGACCCAGGCGAGGGGTAAGGCCGTGTCCTACGTAAGCGACAGAAGCGAGCGACAGCGCGCTTCAGTTTCAGGTGACAAAACACAGCCGCAGGTATAGTTACGGAAGTGTCCTACGTGAGCGACATCTGTGTCGTTGCCTGTCTCCCGCTGCAACTGGCGACGTTTGAATTCAAACGTGTTTGAATCTTGTTGCTGCCGCAAGCGCGACAGAGAGCGACAGCCACAAGTCTTCTCGGCAAAGCAATCAAATACTTCTCATATGATTTTATGAAAACTATTCCCTGAAAACATTTGATTCTTCCGCTTCTTATAGATTGAAATCTTTAAAAGATAAAGGTCTGAATTTAATTTCGTCATTCGTCATAGTTACTGTGCTGCACGAAATTGGGTACATGGCTGCACGAAATTTTTAACAATTTGCAGAGCTAAAACCACATTGCGTGGACTTTCCGTATAGTTCATCTAAGGCCACACATCATTGCGTATGAAATGTAACCAATGTATCTAAATTGTATTTAAAGTTGAGATCGGAATGATATCTGTTTTCATTCTTGAGATATTGGTTGCTATGTCAATGAACGGGTGGCTCGTGGCGGGTCTGAACCTTCCCTGCAGTTTGGGAATCAAGTGGTCGTAAAAATCGTCGTATCTCATAAACGGTTCAAGACATCGGAACGACGATTTTTGGAAATGACAGCGCGCAGAAAGGAATACTTTATCGTGTGATTAACACTCGATACGTTTTTCTACACGCGTGAACAGAGCGAAAACAAGACTCCCTATAAATTACACCATGAGGCATTGTCCGAATTTCCATAGCCAGACAAATATAGAGAAACAGGTAAACGGGTTATCAAAGTGACCAGCGTGAGGTCTAGTTTTGCATAAACATATTTAACTGCTTGAAAGGGTAAAAAACTTAATTAATGAGTTGAGAAAAAATTGAAATGTTTCACGAAAAGCTATGTAAATTAAGTGTCAAAAATTTCATCTGTTAAAGTCCTAGCTGTTTTGCACATAAAAAGAAACATTGGTGCGCTATTTAAATGCCAAAAAGGCTTCCTTTGAATCGAGTACGTTAGGAAGGGGAACGGGGAGTCAGTAAGATAATGTTTTCTGAATAAAACTTGAACATAAAAAATGAAAGAAATCAGTCAAATATGTTATGAAATGATTTGTGTAAAAGAAATAGCTAGATCAGAGAAACGTTCTACGTGCCTATGAATAATGCTCGAAATCATGAACAGAAAATGAGGTGCACCAAACTTTTCCTTAATATTTTTTTATTTCATACTTTTACACAATTGATTACACAAAACGTTTGACTTTCTTTTTAAAAGTGTTGTATGCTTTACTTTTACAGACTGTTTAAACTAATTGAAACCCTTGGTCTTATCACTGACTGTTGATTAATTACGTTCGCAACATCAAATATTTGTTGTGTAATTAACTCTCCGCTGCTCAGTAAATGATTTGGACTGCGGATAAACATACTCGGCTTCGCAGGGTTCTTCAACTGCGGTGCTAATCGCGGGGACAGGGCACAGTGATACGCTCTGGTACGGTACCTGTAAACTGCCAGCAGGTACTCGGTGCCACTAAGTGTAATCTGGATGTCAGTAAATATGACGATAATGGCGTCAAAGGTGTGTCGACCTCTTAAAAAGCCGCACTGCCCCTTAGATGAAGATTCTGATGTTCTACGCACCACTGCACAAAAAGAAAAACAATGAAAGTAATTGTAGTAATTCACACTGTTATCATTAATAATTCTTGAAACGGTGAAGCCTTTTGCGGAAAACATTGTTGGAGAGAACCAAGCAGGTTTTCGGGCGGGAAGATCAACCGTGGATCAAATTTTCACCATGAGATTAATATAGAAGAAGTGCTGAGAATTCAGGCATCGGTTCCAGGAAACATTTGTTGATTTCTCAAAGGTATATGATAGTATACACCGATTAAGTATGTACAGTATCCTGAGGGACCTTGGCATACCAAGGAAGTTAATTAATTAACTTGGTAAAAATATCTACAGCAGAGACAAAAGTCAAAATGAAACACCACGGTGAGCTATCCAAGAAACTCAACATCAGAACAGGTGTGAGTCAAGGTGATGCCATGTCACCATTGGTTTTTAATTTGGTCAGGGAGAAACTAATTGGGGGAATGGAAAAAGAAGGCAAAGGTATTAAGCTAAATAGAAGAACACAGCTACTGGGATATGCAGACGACGCTGCAGCCATAGAGAAGTCGGAGGAAAAGATGGCGGAAACCGAAGAGGACTTAGCAATGAATGACAGTAAAAGTGGATAGAGGAATTATATGTAGAAGTCTGAATTGATAGAAGTATCTAGAGAAACCCCTAACAGCCGGTCGCGGTGGTCTAGCGGTTCTACGCGAGCAGTCCGGAACCGCGCGACTGCTACGGTCGCAGGTTCGAATCCTGCCTCGGGCATGGATGTGTGTGATGTCCTTAGGATAGTTAGGTTTAACTAGTTCTAAGTTCTAGGGGACTAATGACCTCAGCAGTTGAGTCCCATAGTGCTCAGAGCCATTTGAACCATTTCAACCAAACCCCTAACAACGCCCCATTGTAGGTCGGAATACGAAATGTAAACATAGCGGAAAATGTGAAATGCTTTGGCACCTGGATCAACAGACATAATAACCTGAAACAAGAAATTAATCAAAGTATTATCAATGAGTCTGAAACTTATTTCAGTCTGAAACAGAAAATCTGTCAGTAGAGACCAAACTGAAAGCCTACAACGCAATAATAGTACATGGGACAGAAACATTTAAGCACACACCCGCTGCTCCTTGAACGAGAAACCATGAGAAAGATCTTTGAATCCATTCCCGAAGAGAACACATCGACAAATAGAAAGAACCAATAACTGTACTACTTAATTAAAGAACCGAACATCATGCAGAAAACGAAAGCGCGGAGAATAAGCTTCGCAGGGCATATTGCCAGAAGGCCAGAAACGTGCCGTGTTAAAGATGTGCTATGGGAAAACCTGATGGAACTCATACAACTGGAAGACCAAGGGAGCGTTGGGAGGATCAACTGCAGAAGGACCTTCAGCAGTTTGGATTCAGAGTGAATGTATGAGACCTACTGGACGCTCTATGGATACTATTCATGTCATTCAAAATTGAGATCATTGTAATGGCACAGCTGAGACTGACACAAAGGATTTTCTAGCTTGCCGTTTTCTTTCTTTTCAGTAGGTGCTTCACTTTCGTCTGTACACGACTGAATTGCACTTAATAACTGTTAGGCGTCGCCTAAAAGCTTTGTAAGCTTCTTGCCTTTCTGCATTAGTGGTGATACACTCATCGTCCCACCAAATTGGTGGAAGTTCACTTCCCTGACGAACGGGCCACAGCATGGGATCGGGGTATCGGCTGCGTGTTCCAATCATTTTAAGTAAATCAGAATAGTATTAGTCGGCGTTGCTGCATTCAGCATACTTGTTCAGTTTCTCCGCAGTCTTCGCTTGATATGCTTGCCAGTCTGCTTTGTACTAAAATGAAACAAATTTTTTATAGGCTCGCGTGCAATATGACCGTGTTATCAAACCAGGTAGGTACTCCGAACCGAGGGGTTCCTGTAGTACGTCCCTCATGGTGGCTGTCGCAATGGCGATGAGAAACAGACGCCTACTGCTTGGTATGTTGTCCTGGCCTGCTGAGCCGAGTACGTGCACCATCGTTCAGTATTGCAAGATCGCGGTGTTCTGCTACTTCTGCCATCAGTCTTCCTATTCTATCGACATGTGGCGGATCTCAGGCCGAGGGATGCACATTGAGATTACCTGTCATTGTCTTTGAGTGCTCAATAGCGCCGATCATTTTACACAATTGTTCAGAAACTATATTCCTGTTTTTTAAAGTCGCTCCTACTTCATAGATAGTCTCCTCATTGAGATATGAATGCAGGAACGTGTAGTCAACACGTATCATCGATAGCAACATCTCCCAGCCAACATCGCTATCGCTTCGCAGGAAGTGTTTGCCCAGAACTGATATATTCTGAGGCGCATGTAACCAAGTCTCCGGAAGAACGCAGCCTGAAATGCCTCGTGTTCTGAGGAAGACAAGCAAACTGTCTTTATTTTATCTCGGCTAGGGCGCATTCCACTGTGATATTCGTTTGATAGCGTTAGGCCATTAAGAACAGGTTCTCAATCAAATGAGCAAAAAATAGGCAAAGTTTGTAAATGTTTTGGAGACAATGAAAAGATATACAAAGTATGTGTTTGGGGATTACGACTGAACATTATTTTAAATTTTCAACATGGAAAAGCCAAAAGGGGCCCGTAATTATGGTTTGATCAAGGGCCTGCGAGTTCGAAGTATGGTGACTGCGTGCATTGTAGCTCCTGAGGAGTTGTCTGAAATCAAAAATGGATAACATCAGTCGATACTGCATAAACTTATGGGAGTTTGCATCTGACCTCAGAGCTATAACCTTAAATTTAACGATATAATGCTACTTCGAACTCTGAGTTCGATTTTTGGGGGTTTGTTTCACTTTTTATGGCTTTACAAAAAACAGTTAATGTCACCAAATTTCAAATATTATAGATATAAACTCCAAAGAGAAGTGTTTTCTTTACGAGTGTGAAAGGTAGATGTTAATGCGTTGAACCGTTCATATTTTATGCTGCACGCAGTTTTGAAAAATCGTTTCTCGAGAAAAACCTGTTTGAAGTTTAGGGAAAAATTTTATATGTATTACTAGTCCAACTTTCATTGAAAGCAGATGTTTTTACAAATTTTTTATGTCGCTGAGTACAAATCTGAAGACTTTTAAAATTCAAAGTGACTAATGCAATATGGTGAACCAAAAATTATGTTTTGACCAATCTTCGACCAAAGAAATGTGTTTTCGTTACCTACGTTTAGCCCGTAATTCCGGTACCGTATATCATCCCATCTTCTAACTCGTATTGTTCATGGAGAACAATTCCCTCGTTCTTGTTGGCGTGAAATGCCAAAAGGTGATCTGACTGAGCTAAATATGCTGCGGTGGGCAGCCTTCATACATTGCTCGTCAGGTTTTTCGGCGAATATGTTGGCATACATACTGTCATAAAAATCATTTTGTGAATTTCCGTCATGGCAAGATAAGTTTTATACCTGAGTAGGGCGTCTCTGGGTGAGACCGAACCTCGGTGTCCATAACACTGTTTCAAACAACGCCCTGTAGAAACTTTAGTAACGCGCAGATTAAAAAGCCTTTCGTTCTGGGACTCTAAACACTTATACCTTTCAAAAAATGTAATTAGGTCGAATTTTCGACAATTTTGAAAGAGAACCTTGCTGTATGGACAGAGGATGAACAGAGATTTGAAAGTAAGAGTTCTTTGATTGCAAGTGTAGAGGATGTAAACTGAAGCGGCGGGTTCACTTGCCAGATTATCATCGCAAAGATGTCATAAATATGACTGACCAGTTTATGTAATGGGCACATTGCCTATGTTTAATTGCGGCGGGAAGGCGCCCAGTGCAGGGAGAGCTGCCACTCCTCGTTGCTGGCAGCTGTGGTGCAGCGCGCGGCTGAGGCGCGACCGCACCCTGCTGCAGGTGTTCCGCAGTTGTCTGATGGGACAGTGGCTGCGGCGGAGGCGCAGGTGTCACGCACGTGGCTCGCTGAGAGGAAACGTCAGCTGCCTTCCCCGCAGTTCGAATATTCTCTGTGCCACACGGGGCAACTGCTGATTGAAGGGCTGGGAATTGTCGCTGGTTTGTCGTATAATGTTCAGGAACAGTGGCGGCTGCTGTGTAAGAGCACACGAGCACGTGAACACGCTAAACTTTTGGCACCTTGCGGATTTGTTAGTTATTTTTCTTTGAATGCTCTTAAATTGAACATAGATGCGGTAATCTCAAATGCACGGCACTAAACCTACCGCGCTATGTACTGCTACAGTGCTACACCATGAAATATGGCATCAGGATCGCGAACACATCTTCAGTTGTGTACGTTTTAAGGAGCGTCGTTGCTCAAGTCATATACATACCGATTTTATTAACAACTTTCACGGTTCACGAGGTGGACAGCTATCTCCCACTGCGGAACTGTAAGTTTACGTCAGTGCCACCAGGTGCAGCACACTGCAGCAGACTTTGATCCCCGTTCGCTCGACATAGATCGCGCTAGAAGCTAGCACACACTTCACATCTGCCATTTCACTCACGGTACAGTAAAATTAGATGTGACGTCAGTGTATGCTACAGTTATACTGATAGAAAAACCAAGTTTGCGGGTTTGTGAATGAGTTACAGTATATTAAGCTTTGGATTTTATGCTACATCAATCCATCTGAGGCGATGATAATCATAATGACCTAAGGCAAATCAGCGTCGATTGTGAGACTGTAGCGTTTATTCGTGCTTCCGGCGTCTGTTGGTCTTGTGGTGAGTCACTGTTGCCTGTGCTGTAGGCCCGCGGTTTATATATGAATGTATGAGCATTGACAGAAAGCTGTCTCACTCATTTGTCTTATATTCACTTAAATGTTGGATCGACGACGTTGTGCTTTTGTCCTTTATGGCTCTCAGCGCCTCATTTCAATTCTAGTCTAGTGACGCTGCTACTTGAATGTAATAATTGCTAGAAACGGTAGTTTGTGCTCGGAGTTGTGCAGGGATTGACTTTCGTGTGCAGCGTCAACATTACTCTTTTCAATCTATTATTGAGTGTGAATACAAAATAAAATACCAATAAAGGTTAGCCCAAAGGAATTATGGGCTCCCAGACCAGATCTTGTGATTGAGAAAGTGACGAAATCAAATAAGAGTCTGTATAACAGAACATTTGACAATGAAGTGTACAGCAGCGCAAGTTGTTCTGCTGGTGCAAAGTAAAAATGTCTGGGTTTCAGCCCACAAGTTAATTCGTGGACTAATATATGTGTTAGCGATCTTGTACATTTTTCCAAAAAATAGAAGAAAAAGCACGAATACTCCCTCTTACACAAAAATTCGAAACGGACAGTAGCGAAAGCTTACACATTAGTTCGTTCCTGCCCGAAACTGTACTTAACTACCCTACAAAACAACACAATTCGACAAAAGCGCCGGTCGGTGAGGCCGAGCGGTTCTAGGCGCTTCAATCTGGAACCACGCGTCCGCTATGGCCGCAGGTTCGAATCCTGCTTCGGGCATGGATGTGTGTGATGTCCTTACGCTAGTTAGGTTTAAGTAGTTCTAAGTTCTAGGGGACTGATGACCTCCCATAATGCTTTTTTCGACAAAAGTAATTCTTTCTTTTGTTACAGAAGCTATGCATATTATTATTATTGTTTCTTCTTTCTCTTCTCAGACGTTATGTCTGGTCAAAAATGGAAAGTGACGCGGACGTTGATCAAGCGTGACTTCCTTTTAACTGTTCGGTATATGTTACATTGCATTTAGGAACTTTCGGGTAATTGGACATGTATCAATAATTACAGATTTCTGTAGTTGTATATATACGTTTGGATGTAGCTGTATTGCGTTGATGTACTGGTGGATATTGTGTGGTATGACTCCTTTAGTTGACAGTGTAATTGGTATGATGCCAACTTTATCCTGATGCCACATGCCCTTGACTTCCTCAGCCAGTTGGATGTATTTTTCAATTTTTTCTCCTGTTCTCTTCTGTATATTTGTTGTATTGGGTATGGATATTTCGATTAGTTGTGTTAATTTCTTCTTTTTATTGGAGAGTATGATGTCAGGTTTGTTATGTGGTGTTGTTTTATCTGTTATAATGGTTCTGTTCCAGTATAATTTGTATTCATCATTCTCCAGTACATTTTGTGGTGCATACTTGTATGTGGGAACGTGTTGTTTTATTAGTTTATGTTGCATGGCAAGTTGTTGATGTATTATTTTTGCTACATTGTCATGTCTTCTGGGGTATTCTGTATTTGCTAGTATTGTACATCCGCTTGTGATGTGATCTACTGTTTATATTTGTTGTTTGCAATGTCTGCATTTATCCGTTGTGGTATCGGTATCTTTAATAATATGCTTGCTGTAATATCTGGTGTTTATTGTTTGATCCTGTATTGCAATCATGAATCCTTCCGTCTCACTGTATATATTGCCTTTTCTTAGCCATGTGTTGGATGCGTCTTGATCGATGTGTGGCTGTGTTAGATGATGATGATTATTATTATTATTATTATTATTATTATTATTATTACTGATATTATTATTGGCAGTTGCTGTAGTTTCACAAACTTGTTGATAGCTATAAGTGTTATAGAGCAGATGATGTTAATTTCACTCTCTCAGATTTATCTCAATCCAAAAATTTGTGAACACTCCGAATGTAAATTCCTCTGTTCAGGAAGCTGCACAGCCTGGTAATGATCGATTGCCGCTCGCAGTGGAACATAATTCGTTGCCATTACGTATTTAATGTCTGCCCGTTTCTGAAATTCAGGAAAGACCCTTCCGGTTGAACCGTGGCTACCAGGACAGTGGACACAGCGTATAAGGGAAACTCCTTAGCGCAACCCCCCCCCCCCTCCCACGCCTCCCCATGCCCAAGATTTAGTGGTACAATGGCCCAGTGGATAGCCCCTTTAAAACTGACCAAGCATGGGAGCAGGAGGAAGGTGCACTGAACTGTGATGAAAGTATCGAAATACAAACAGTGAACGGTCCAAGCTCAAGATGTGCAACCTACCTTCCAAACTTTACAGAAGCTCTCCTACCTTCCAAACTTTACAGAAGCTCTCGCCGGAGAGCTTCTGTAAAGTTTGGAAGGTAGGAGACGAGGTACTGGCAGAGGTAAAGCTGTGAGGAGGGGGCGTGAGTTGTGCTTGGGTAGCTCAGTTGGTAGAGCACTTGCCCGCGAAAGGCAAAAGTCCCGAGTTCGAGTCTCGGTCCAGCACCCAGTTTTAATCTGCCAGGAAGTTTCATATCAGCGCACACTACGCTGTAGAGTGAAAATTTCATTCTACTAAAGAAGTGGTTTCTACTTGGTGTTTAATTTGGAAGACTCTCCAGATACATTTAAGTTCCTTGTTGAAATAATCAGAAATGTATGACACACGTTAGTGTGTGTGTTTTGTGTTGCACATAAAAACAAGTATATTGGGAAAAAATTTAGCGACAAAATACAGTCCTGGAACCTGTCATATCGCCAGGCAGAATAAAAAGATATGTAATCTCATAATGTTACCGTGTCATGTCACTAAAACGCTCGTAAATAGATGTGGAAATACTCCTAAGTGTGTACGTCCTCACCATAAGCAATCCAGACTGAGGAATGTCCACAGGGCAGCAATATATGTTTACGTCTCTCCTTTAATACCCGGTGAGGAGCTTCAAGTTATTGCTTATATTTAGCAGTGCAGCTGCGGTGTTGTAACTACAATAACGTTATACCATCCGAGTGTCTAGCAGGACGAGCTAACTCAGCTAATTCTCGTTGACTAGACGAACCTTTGAGAGAAGCTGATAACCTCTAATTATTATATTCCTGTTTAAATCACCCCCCACATGGACCATCGACCTTGACAGCGGTGGGAAGTCTTCCCCGCCTCAGTGATACAGATAGTTGTACCTAAACGGCAACCACAATGGAGAGGTACCTGTTGAGACGCCAGACAAACCTGTGGCTCCTGACGAGGGCAGCAGTTTTTTCAGTAGTTGCAGTCTGGATGATTGACAGATCTGGCATTGTAGCATCAACCAAAACGGTCCTCCTGGTCTGGTACTGTGAACAACAGAAAGCAAGGGGAAACTGCAGCCGTAATTTTTCGCGAGTGCTTGCAGTTCTGCCGTGATGGCATTCTCTTGGATAACATATTCCAGAGTTAAATAGTTACGGGTAGCAACTATTCCGAAGCATGTTGTTATCAGGACAAACAAAACTGGCGTTCTACGGATCGGTGTGTGGAATGTCAGATACGTTAACTGGGCAGGGAGGCTGGAAACGTTAAAAAGGGGAAATGGGTAGGTTACTATTAGGTGTAGTGGGAATTATTGAAGTTAGGTGGTAGGAGAAACAGGACTTCAAGTCAGGTGAGTACATGTTCATAAGACAACATCAAGTAGGAGTAAGGTAGGAGTAGGTGCAATAATGAATATAAAATAGGAACAGGGATAAGTTACTGTGAGCAGTATACTGAACGCACTATTGTAGCCAAGATATACACAAAGCCCACGCCCACCACAGTAGTAAAAGTTTATATACCAAATACCTCTGAAGATGATGAAGACATTGCAGAAACGTATGATGAGACAAAATAAATTATTCAGATAGTTAAGTGAGACGAAAAGTTAATAGTCATGTGGGACTGGAACTCGATAGTAAGAAAAGGAAGAGAAGGAAATATAGTAGGATTATATGGACTGTGGGAAAGGAATGAAAGAGGAAGCCACCTGGTAGAATTTTACACAGAGCATAATTTACCCATAAGAAGATATGGTTTATGAATCATGGAAGGAGGTAGTAAACGTGCAAAACACCTGGAGACACCTTTAGGTTTCCGGCTGGTTATATAACGTTTATAATAGACAGAGATTTCGGAACCTGATTTTAAATTGTAAGACGATTCCAGGGGCAAATGTGGACTGAGCACAAAGAACTGTACATGGAAACTGAGGAAACTGCAAAAAAGGTAGGAATTTAAGCAGATGAGACCTGGATAGACTGAAAGAACCAGAGGTTGTAGAGGGTTTCAGAGAAAGCATTAGGGAACGGTCGACAAGAACAGGGGAAAGGAATACAGTACAAGAAGAATGGGTACCTTTGAGATAAGAAATAGTGACGGCAGCAGAGGCTCAAGTGGGCAAAAAGACGAGGGCTAGTAGAAATCTGTGGGTAACACAAGAGAAGCTGAATTTAATTGATGAAAGGAGAAAATATAAAAACGCAGTAAATGAAGCAGGCGAAAAGGAATACAAACGTCTGAAAAATAAGGTCGACAGGAAGTGCAAAATGGCTAAGGGGGAATGGCTAGATGACAAATGAAGCCTTTGACAGGATATATAACTAGAGCAAACATAGATACTGGCTGTAGGGAAGTTCAAGAGACCTTTGAAGAAAAGATAACTATCTATATGAATACCTAGAGCTGAGATGGAAAATCAGTCCTAGGTAAAGAAGGGAAAGGAGGAAGGTGGAAGGAGTATACAGAGCATCTATACAAGAGAGATGTACTTGAGGGCAATTTTAAGGAAATAGAAGAGGACACAGATGAAGATGAGCTGGGAGATATAATAGTGCGTGAAGAATTCGATAGAGCACCGGAAGTCGAAACGAGGCCCTGGGAGTAGAAAGTATTCCGTAGGAACTACCGATAGCCTTGGGGGAGCCAGCCATCACAAAACTCTTTCTTCTGGTGAACAAGATGTATGAGACAGGCGAAATACCCTCTGATTTCAAGAAGAAGAAAAATTCCAATACCAAAGAGGGACCTGGAGCTAACAGGTGTGAAAATTACCGAACTACTACAACTATCAGTTTATTACGTCACGGTTGCAAAATACTAATAGGAATTCCTTACAGAAGAATGGAAAATCTGGTAAAAGCCCACCTCATGGAAAGATTAGTTTGGATTCCGGATAAATGTAGGAACATACGAGGCAATATTGACCCTACGATTTCTTATAGAAAGTAGGTTAAGGAAAGCATTTGTAGACTTAGAGGAAGCACTTGACAATGTTGACTGGACTCTTGACTGGAATACTCTCTTTCAAATTCTGAAGGTGGGAGTCGTCAAATACATGTAGTGAAAGGCTATTTGTAACCTGTACAGAAACCAGACTGCAGTTATAAGAGCCTAGGGACATGAAAGGGAAGCAGTGATTTAGAAGCGAGTGAGACAGGATTGTAGCCTATCGCCGATGTTATTCAGTCTATATGTTGAGCAAGCAGTTAAGGAAACAAAAGAAAAATTTCAGTGGGAATTAAAGCCCAAAGAGAAAAAATAAAATCTTTTAGCTTTACCGATGACGTTGTAATTCTGTCAAAGACAGCAAAGTACTTGGGAGAGCAGTTGAATGGAATGGAATTAAATCAGGAGAAGCTGGCGGAATTAGATTAAGAAGTGACGCATTTAAAGTAGTAGACAAGTTTTGCCGTTTGGGCAGCAAAATAACTGATGATGATCGAAGTAGAAAGGATATAAAATGGCAATGGCAAGGAAGGCGTTTCTGAAGGAGTAATTTTGTTAAAATCGAGTATGGATTTAGCTGTCACGAAGTCTTCTCTGAAAGTCTTAGTATGGAGTGTAGCGATGTATGGAACTAGAACATAGACGATGAATTTTTTAAGCAAGAAGAGAATAAAATATTTTGAAATGGGACGTTGCAGAATAATGTGGAAGATTAACTGGGTAGAACATGTAACTGATGAGGAAGCACAGAACAGCATTGGGGAGAAAAGAACTTTTGTGGCATAACCTGACTAGAAGGAAGGCTCTATGGATTGGACAACTCTGAGAGGTCAACAGATCACCAATTTAGTACTGAAGCATGGGGGAGGGGGAAGCGGTAAAAATCGTAGAGGGAGACCAATAGATTAGACATAGCAACATAAGGAGTTGCATCAAACAGGTATATGAACCGAAGACCATAACAAAAACAACAAAAACGTTAACAAGTAGAACACATGTGATGTGACTGAACGTATGAACAAATAGACACAGCTCATAGCTTATCCCTGTTGTAAAAGACGAATGTGTAGAGGGATACTTGATCCTCATTGGCCCAGAATGGCGGGAGGGGAGGGGAGAAAGGGAGTCGCTGGAGATTCCCCTGGGTGACCTTGGTCAGTTCCCGGTGTTTCCCCAGGGTGGAGAGAGTGGGGATACCAAGTCAGCCAAGTGGCTAACCTCACTCCGGAAGACCTTAACAGTATAACGTGATACTCAGGGCCATGGTCGGCCCGTACCGGCCGTTGATAACTACTAGAGTCATTGGAGGCACTTTTGTGGGTCTTTGACTGGAACGCGAGAGCAGTTATTTTCAGTTGTATGTATGTGGTTGCTAAGGTGGCAGAAAAGTCAGATGATGCTGACCTTCGTGCCGTTATTGATGCACGCCTTCAGCATGGATAGACGAGTGGAGTTCGTGGCATTGAATAACTGGGACAGGCACAGATCAAGAAGACAAGGAAAGATCTTACGTAAACTGTTTTGCCGTAGGAGAGTAGGATGTTTGGAGGATATGACAGAGGCTGTGTGCTAATGTCAGAGCGATAGGTTGCCGATGAGCATAACGAGTAAAAAAACTGCATTGTTTAGACAGCACGATATCGCGAGCACAGAAATTAACGTAGCCGTGGAGACACAGCAGTGACATTCGGACGTATGAGAAATATTAAAATATTTCGTAACAGTCTTTCCAGTGTACATAACTGAGAGGACTGTACTGCCTGAAGTATCATCGGATTGTGAAGCGTACTAATAACAGAGGTGAGGCACGAACAAGAAGAAAGAAATTCAAACATTTATCAGGAGTTAGCAGAATCACGGTAAGAAAAGAGAACGAACTGACGCTGTGTGTTGTGTTTGCAATCAGCGACGGAGCTACAACAAAATCGAATTTAAATCTGTTCATTAAAGTAAACAATTTACTCAGTTCTACTGACTTCACCCATTTCAGACTGTGCCAGCTATGTAAAGAGTGATTTAGAATGTTACCGACGATCATAAATTTACGATCACAGAGGAAATTTAATTTTCCTATATTATTTCCACAAATGTTACGCAAACAGAGTATCAGAAAGTCTCGCAAACCCACAATCAAATTGGAAAAGCCTGACGCAGCTGCACCACTTTTTGACGTTATTCATATTTATCGGGCCAACATATATATTGGTCAGTTTCACCGTTCACAGAACACAAAATTTTGTGGAATTCGGTATTTACAAACGTCTGTTGTATGTTGTCACTGAGATTCTGAATATTGCCAGAAAATTACACACAGCATTTTAACATGCACGCACAGAAGTCTGTTATTATTTGCCCAGCAAATAAAATATCTGCAAAGTAGCGAAGAAAATTTTGAATACAACATGATCTCGTTCCCGCTGGATGACATTTTCTGTTCTGAAGACTGAAACTTAATTAGAAACTGCAGTCGTGTAGTACAGGATCAAACACGACTTGGTCATTATATTGGTGACACACTTGTAGCATGAGTGGTGACATAAGGAATAACGATTACTGACTGTCGTATGCTGCTTAGATTGCTCTAACGTTATCGTTTAGGCAAATAATTATACTCCATTCACTTATTCTCCCCAAGTTGCCGAACATGTAGCAGTATACGAGGGGTGTTCAATAAGTAGTGCAACACTTCCTTTTCTTGGCCAGTATTGAATTGAAAAAGTAGACTTTTTAGCGCGATATTATGGAATATTCCCGCTTCAGGTAGTAAGATTTCGTGAAGTTCCGATTCGTGACGACGCTGGCCTTCAAATTGGCGTCTGTAACGTAGGTGCGTTCCAAGCAGAGACATGTCATTCAGTTTATTTTGATGGGAAGCCAGAGCATCAAAGATATTCATAGGAGTATTAAGGTAAGGGCGCACTGTTGCGATTTTCATATCAAATTGATATGCAAGTTAATTAAATTGATCCCCCACCGCCAGATGACGCCATGTGTTTTGCTCGGCCAGCACGAGGTTGCCCGCCCCCTTGCTTTCGGCTGTTGGTGTCGTCTTCCTCCTTAATAGCTGAGGGGTGTTTACCGCTTTGGAGGAATCCATTTTGGCACGTTCATTTTCCCACGGAAGACCGATTACTTATGGCTCTCAGGCCTCCTTTTATACTCTAATGCTCCAAGATGACGACACTTAAGGTCACCCGATTCCCGGTCATACACACTACATAACTACTTGCCCAGATGTGCCATTTTGTGTACTAGGTGTCCATGGAAGGGAGGGAGAATGCTCCAAATGCTCTCGTCTAGAAGAAGCGCTGGAAGGATTATAACTAATTGCTAAAGTCATAAAAGAGTTAGTTCACAGGAAAAAAATTAGGTCCATACCGGAATTCGAGAACATATCTTCCCTGTGTTTGTGAAATTTTTGACTGGAGAAAGAAATAGTTGGCTCAGATGTGAATTTAAGCTATAAGTTAAAAATTAAATTGAACGATATTAAAACTACAGCTGACAAAAATGATAACCAGTTGTTTTCTGTATGTAAACATGTACGCAAAAGTTAAAGATTTTGAGATTTTGTACTAGAGTATTTGCTTGTCTTGTTCGTTGATCTACCAAAAATCCTAATGCATTTCCTCTATATAATGCCTCATGTGCACGTATTTTAGATGGCGTAAATGGACGGTTGGGTGACTTTTAAAAGTAAATGAAACAATGTAGTTGAAAGTATAGTAACCCCATTTCCTTACGCAATGTAATCAACGATTAAAACAAATGTCTCATCGTCACCCTCGGATTTCGATTGTTTAGAAAATGCAGGATGATTCATAGACGAGACTGTCGCCAGAACAGCAAAAGAGTGCCATCGATTTTCCGTGTACATACCTCAGAAAATGCTTATCATGCACTTTGAGGACATGTAGGGAATTATTAAGAATGCTAAACAGGAACTAATTCTGGCACAGAGTGGAACAGATAGGAACTCATACATTCAAGGAGCTCGAGAGAAGTATCAGATCATCATCAATACAATCATATGGAAAATGCCACATATCATTGTGGCAGACGAGGAGTGTTTCAGGCTTTTAACAATTCTGAATACCGGTACATATCTGCCATTAACTTTCTTGTCATGGGAGGTTTTTGAGTATCCAGTGCTATCGACAGCGAGACGACAAACATGGGCTATTAAACCTCCTTGCAGCTGGAGATCAATCATAATTGCATTTCACACCAATAGAACGGGAAATTAGCAAATGATTCCGCCATATTTGACAGCAATAATTTTACTCATGCCAGAGTCTACTTGAACTCAGAATTCTATCCAAATGACAGTTTACTGCTACAGGGAGACCTGAATGAAACAGTGAAGGATTTGACATTTAGGTAAGGTTGAGTGCTTCTTACTATAAAGATGCTGAAGAGGAAGGTCGCCTATTCAGTTGATGGAAATTCAGGGAGCTGGCACGAATCATCATAAAAGACCGTTCTAAGCACAATGAGTTACTTAAAACAGGACCAACAGATGTACGAATCGAATTTGAATACGTGTCAAATTTCCCAGCCACACTGTAGCAAGTGCTCTAGTTCTGCACAATCGAGTGATTAACTATTGCCCACTTACTGGTGTTGTGCAGCTGTGCTGAATGCTGTATAAATGACCTAGTGCTGTGTCTCGGAGTGTGAACGCCATAGCTGACATTCAAGGTTCCTATGATGAGAAGTGTAGACAATTCATACACTACTACGCGTTAAAATTGCTACACCACGAAGATAACGTGCTACAGGCGCGATATTTAACCGACAGGACAGGAAGAAGAGGCTGTGATATGCAAATGATCAGCTTTTCAGAGCATTCACACAAGGTTGGCGCCGGTGGCGACACCTACAACGTGCTGACATGAGGAAGGTTTCCAGCCGATTTGTCGTACACAAACAGCGCGGTCACATATACAACATCCACTAGTATTTCCTCAAGAAGACAGTTACTACTTATGTTGAAGGTCTGTTGATAGTAGAGAAACGATTGTACAACGCAAGTGGTCCTACGAGAATTATTGAACACCTTCAAGGAACATGGTGTTACAGCCGACATTGGAAAGTCATCTTTCGGATCAATAAAAGTTGGCATCTTGGCACATGTGATTACGAGAGAGGAACTATCATTGAATCCATAAAAAATTGAGGCCATAGCGAAGTAGCCTCTCCTGACGACAAAGCGACAATTGCCCCCACTTATTTCTGTCATCAGTTTCTGTCAGCGAGTCACACACCTAAACATTGAGTTGTTCACGCCTTACTGCAATGAAGAGAAATGATACGCGCTGGGGATGGGACGAGGTGGCGAAACTGCAGTTACAGGCACTCAGATCGGACTTATTGTGGGTTCCTATTCTCATCCCAAAACCTCATGGAGGATTTCTGTGTGGTGAGAGAAAGCGCCTGCTCCGGAGTTGGCGTGATGTTTGTTTAAAAATATGTGGATTATGGAAATCCGCTATGAAAAATAATCGCGTTTGGAGGTCACGTATTCACGGAAAGTAAGAATAACTACTTCGTAAGCAAGTTGGAAACAAGCGCTGCGCTGTGGGGATTCCAGAGATTTAATTTGTTAATGCCGTCGGCGGACAAGCGTCTTTGCAGACCACAAAGCTCACGACGGAGCTGAGAAATAATCGCCTCACCAGGCAGGCAAAGCCCGCGGCCGACTCGTGCGGCGGCTAGGGGCCGGCCGGCTCCCTTCAAGACTCCCTGCCGCCCTGCACCCCGAGAGCGGCCGCCCCGCTGTGCCAGGACTCGGGTAAAAAAAAAAAAAAAAAGTTCAAATGTGTGTGAAACCTTACGGGACTTAACTGCTAAGGTCATCAGTCCCTAAGCTTACACACTATTTAACCTAAATTATCCTAAGGACAAACACACACGCCCATGCCCAAGGGAGGACTCGAACCTCCGCCGGAACCAGCTACACAGTCCATGACGACTCGGGTCAATCGTCGCTGTAAGCAAAGCTTTCGCCACGTACGGCCTTACATCGAATTCGTCTAGACTCCCAATACCGTACTCCGTCAAATTAGGTGCCTGCACTATCCCTTTCCTCCACTGACCAATGGTGCCTGCGAACACGTGCTGACTTAAGAGCCGAGCAGCCCATCAAGCTTTCGCCAGGACTTTGTGCTAGAAGCTTCTGGCGACGGGCGCCAACGGAATACGATAACTGGGCGTTGAACGCGTGACGTCGTTTAGTCGGCTATCCCGTGTGGCTCGCAGACCATTTCTCCGAAACGTCTGGAAACAGTAGTACAGCCGTGGCGCGTTCCTGCACACAACATGAGGCTTTCACGAGAAAACTGCTCCCAGCCGTTGTAAAAATAGCGGATGTCCGTCGCTCTGCCCCTGAGACCCGACGTCTGAAGAGGAAGCCTCCAGCCGTAGGTCAAGACTACGTCCGCAATGCCACGTGACCGGGGTTTCCCCCACCTCCTGCTATTGTGAGGCCTCCTCACATACCAAAAGTTCCCACTCGTCTCATACGTGAAATGAAGAGAACTGCAATATGCATGCATCATACTCCCGATCACCTACGTGCCGGTACACAGCAACCGGTTACCTACTTTGTATGACAGTGTAATATTGTACCGAAACGACATTAATTTGCATGTATGCAAACTGATATTTTAGAAATGCGAGATAGGCCGGTTCCATGGCTCTTAATAAGTGTATGAAGAGGCAAGACGACCCGTCGTCTTGCTATGCCATTTTTTGCGCTGATTAAGAAATGATGGTTTTCACGCAAATCATTGTCTGTATCTGTTGAGCTATGCTCCGTAAAATGGTATAATTTCTGCAGGTACATTAAGTGGTATATGTGGATGCTGTATGCAACATGTGATAGGAGCAGAGTCAGTAGTAAAGAAGTAATATATTGAAACATGATGTCTGATGCTCAAGTTCCTCTTCATGAACATCGAAAATGTAGTAAGCAATAAACAATTTCCCTTCATTATTTTGTAGGGAGTATTACCGAGAAAATAATTCTAAAAGGTTTGGAATTATGTTCAAATGCCTCTGAGCACTATAGGACTTAACATCTATGGTCATCAGTCCCCTAGAACTTAGAACTACTTAAACCTAACTAACCTAAGGACATCACGCAACACCCAGCCATCAGGAGGCAGAGAAAATCCCTAACCCCGCCGGGAATCGATCCCGGGAACCCCGGCGTGGGAAGCGAGAACGCTACCGCACGACCACGAGATGCGGGCTTGGAATTATGTGTGAAGTTTGCTTTAGGTCGCGGAATGGTCTCGTAGTCAAATTCTCGATGGATAAATATGCGTAACTTGCGCCCTTTGAGCTACGCTGGTTGAATACATATCCACAGTTTTCAATTTTAGTACTTTTGTGTTAAGCCTTTAACGTAAGATTTTACCTGTTAATGAGTAGATTGTGACAGAATTTTTAAATTTTGTCCATAACTATATGAAATACTGGAAATGAATCTTTTGCTGCTGAACTCGTTAGAAATGCAGAATTAGATGTCGCACAACGTTTCAGCTGTTTACTTGTAAAGATTGCCGTTCTACATCTAAATGACTGCTGAGAGTTCTGTTCATAATTTTCATGATAATAATGTTTTCCTTTGTCACCATTGAAACAGCTTACAAGTATTACGTAGATCGCCGGCTGCGGTGGCCGAGCGGTTCTAGGCGCTTGGAACCGTGCGACTGCTACGGTCGCAGATTCGAATCCTGCCTCGGGCATGGATGTATGTGATGTCCTTAGGTTAGTTAGCTTTAAGTAGTTCTAACAAGGGAACCTCCCCATCGCACCACCCTGAGATTTAGTTATAAGTTGGCACAGTGGATGGGCCTTGAAAAACTGAACACAGACCAATCGAGAAAACAGGAAGAAGTTGTGTGGAACTATGAAAAAAATAAGCAAAATATACAAACTGAGTAGTCCATGTGCAAGATATGCAATATCAAGGGGAGTGGGAGCTCAGGAGCGACGTCGTCCCGTGGTTAGCGTGAGCAGCTGTGGAACGAGAGGTCCTTAGTTCAAGTCTTCCTTCGAGTGAAAAGATTAATTTTTTATTTTCGGACAATTATTATCTGTCCGTCCGTCCGTCCGATGCGATCACTTTTTTAGGAGTGATTATCACATCCACAAGAAAACGTAAATCGGGCAAGATAGAAGAATCTTTTCACCCATTCGCCAAGTGTACAAGTTAGGTAGGTCGACAACATATTCCTGTCATGTGACGCACATGCCGTCACCAGTGTCGTATAGAATATCAGACCTGTTTTCCTGTGGAGGAATCGGTTGAACCATGACCTTGCGATCAAATGTTTTCGGTTCCCATTGGAGAGGCACGTCCTTTCATCTACTAATCGCACGGTTATGCGGTGCGGTCGCAAAACACAGACATTAAGCTTATTACAGGGAACAGAGACGTCAATGAACGAACGGACAGATCATAACTTTGCGAAAATAAAGAAAGTAAACTTTTCACTCCAGGGAAGACTTGAACCAAGGACCTCTCGCTCCGCAGCTACTCACGCTAACCACGGTACCACGGCGCTCGTGCATTCATCCCTCGTTGATGTTGCCTATCTTGCACATGGACTACTCAGCTCGTATATTTTGCTTATTTCTTTCATAGTTCCACACAACTTCTTCCTGTTTTCTCGATTGGTCTGTGTTCAGTTTTTCAAGGCCTATCCACTGTACCAACTTATAATTAAATCTGAGGGGGGTGCGATGGGGAGGTTCCCTTGTAAGTTCTAGGGGACTGGTGACCTCAGATGTTAAGTCCCATAGTGCTCAGAGCCATTTGAACCATTAAGTAGATCGTTTTTCTTTAAAAATAAAAATGGAGTCGCAAAATATTAATCGTCACTGTAGTCCATACGATAAACAGCAGTGACCTTCCAACCGAGGAAGAAAGGCAGTAAAAATTGACAGTATAGGATTATTCTTGTACTTCTTCTTTGCGTACGGTCCATTAGGCTTTCCTAGTCGACGTAAAGATGACACACTTGAGCAGTAACAATAACGTATTACAAGTCATATCATTCGTAGAGAAACTTGAGGATCCTGCCATCTTCCTGATGAGTCGAAGCTTTGAAGTCTCTTCACTTACAACAATATGAAAACTGTAAGGATAAAAAGTTGAATATCGGCAGTGGAAAAATATTAACATGTTACAGAGGTGAATTGAACGGGACGCTCTCGTATGTAATTCGAGTTCTGCTAGTAGCTTTTTCGCGGAAGGGGGAATTTTGCAAGGCTGCTATCAGCGCGGAACTGGTATTGGGCAGAAAGTTTCCTCTCTCTCTGTCTCTCTCTCTCTCTCTCTCTCTCTCCCACCCACCCTCGGCGGTAACAGCGGCTGAATTCCGCCATAAGCACAGCGGGCTGCTGCTTGGCGGTTGCGTGCGAGCAAACTGTGGCTCCTGCGTAAACTGGACCACTCGGCGGCGATCCCCCGCATAAGGCGGGCAAATTCCAGCCGGCGAGTTCCAGCCAGTGGGGCGCGCAAGGCGGAAGACCAGGGGCGCACGGCGGCTGCGAGATCTGCGCCTCAGAGCGGGGATACCAGGCTGCGAACGCGTCCGAGAAAGCCGCTTCGTTCGATACCCCTCCCTCCTGTGGCGGGCACTGTACTACTCAGCTGCCTGGTGAGAGCTCACCGACTCGCGAAGGTAGCATCTCAGATCTTCCGTCTACAAACAGGCCAGAATTGTTCCCCTCGGTTAACATGAAACTGAATATCATTGATCACAGGACCACTGAAACATCACTGGATACGGCTGTAAATATAGGCACGTAGGTATTGCCACTTAGCACGTGCTACAAGAAACACATTTCAGATTACGCCCGTCGACATGTAACATTCATCTCTGAAACCGAAAATGTTAAGTATAAATGGAGAAAGTTGAAAAATGTTGTACAATACACCTTAGATAGTTATGTGCCGATCAAACCTGTGAGGATTCAGAAAAATATGCAGTGATTCGATAGCAATGTTAGAAAGCTGCTACGAAAGCAAACTGGGCTTTACTGCAGATCTGTACGTACATAGAGTCTCTGACACGAGTAAACACTGAACTAATGCGAAATTAGCGTAAGGACAGCAATGCGTGTAGCGTTCAGTGAAATCGAAAGTAAAACTCTGTCTACCGATTTAACACAAAATCCTAAGAACCACTAATAGGATCAATGCCATATGTCCTGAAACACAACGAACAAAATGACATCATAACGAAATACAGCAGTGACAGCAGCGAAATACTAAATCACTTTTTTCAGAATTGTTCCCTCCAGTAACAACATACACACATCAAAAGAAGTTTTGCATCACCTCGGTTTTGAGATCCGGAACCTGTACAGAAAATTGGAATAGAGATCAACATAAACATCATTTCTGCCCTTTTGATTGCTCATGAAAACCACACATTGCATGTTGTATACAGCGAGACCTTGAGAAGTGGTGGTCCGGATCGCTGTACACACCGGTACCTCTAATACCCAGTAGCACGTCCTCTTGCATTGATGTTTGCCTGTATTTGTCGTGGCATACTATCCACAAGTTTATCAAGGCACTGTTCGTCCAGATTGTCCCACTCCTCAGTGGCGATTCGGAGTAGATAGAGTGGTTGGTGGGTCACGTCGTCCATAAACAGCCCTTTTCGCTCTATCTCAGATTTGTTCGATAGGGTTCATGTCTGGAGAACATGCTGCCGATATGGTTGCACTATCGGTCGGAGCATGGCATTTACGTATCGTACAGTTGTTATGGCGCCTTCCATGACTACCAGCGGTTTACGTCAGCCCCACATAACGTCACCCCAAAAAACAGGGAACATCCACCTTGCTGCACTCACTGGACAGTGTGTCTAAGGCGTTCAGCCTGACCGAATTGCCTCCAAACACCTCTCCGGCTATTGTATGGTTGAAGGCATATGCGACACTCATTGGTGAAGAGAACTTGATGCCAATCATGAGCGGTCCATTTGGCATGTTGTTGGGTCCATCTATACAGCGCTGCAAGGTTTCATGGTTGCAAAGATGGACCTTGCCATGGACGCCGGTAGTGAAAACGCGCATCATGCAGCCTATTGCGGACAGTTTGAGTCGTAACATGACGTCCAGTGGCTGCACGAAAAGTATTATCCAACATGGTGGCGTTGCTTTCAGTGTTCCTCCGAGCCATAATCCGTAGGTAGTGGTCATCCACTGCAGTAGTAGCCCTTGGGCAACCTGAGCGAGGCATGTCCGAACAACATAGCTTTGGTGCACTCCGAGACGCATGGACACTTCCCTTGTTGACAGCCCTTCCTGGCACAAAGTAACCATGCGGACGCGATGGAACCGAGGTATTGACCGTCTAGGCACGGCTGAACTAAAGACAACACGAGCCGTGTACCTCCGGCCTGGTAGAATGACTGATCGGCTGTCGGATCCCCTCCGTCTAATAGACGCTGCTCATGCATGGTTGTTTACACTTTGAGCGGGTTAAGTGACATCTCTGAACAGTCAAAGGGAGCTTGTCTGTGAAACGATATCCACAGTCAACGTCCATCTTCAGGCGTTCTGGGAACCGGGTTGATGCAAAAGTTCTTTTGATGATTGTAATTGTCGCGAGAGAGTCCACAACTGTCTTGAAACATTTTAATTTGATCCTGTAACGTACGGTGTCAACTGCATGTTTATTTTTATGAGGAGACTAATTTCAATCGATATTTGACCATCTTCAGATCTACGTACATTTGTAAGGAACCCGTTGTACCCATTTCGAGCGACACATATCAGTACCGTACCCTGGCGTGTAATTCCGTATGAATCGTTCGGCCGCTTACTAAATTTAATGGATCTCAGAACTGAAACTGGTCATACCATAAAAATAAACATGCAACTCACACTGTACAATAAAGGATGGATTTTGAAAAATGTTTCACCGGGGAACAACGTACTGAGTAAGCATCTTCGTTAAATGGCGCCACGAACGTCAAAATGACAAGCAGCTAAATTATTGATTAATAGCCAACTGAAATGTATCAATAAACGAAAGGCCACCTCACGTGAAGCAATTCTACATAGAATATACGAAACTAAGAGGGCGTGATGAAAAGTAAGCCTCCGAATTTTTTATGTGAAAAATTTTGAAGCTCATTTTTTTAATTGTAAACATTCTACATCTTTATTCTGCATGTCTACACATTTGTTTCTCAACACAGGTACCCCTGCCACGAACACATTTCTCCCGGCGAGAGATCAGTTTGCTGAAACTGTCAGTGAAGAGTGTTTGCTGTGATGACGGAGCCAAAACCTAACCTTTGCTTCCAACCCTCTGCCGCTGTGAAAGTGAAGTCCTCGAGGATGTTTATTAAGTTTTAGAAACAGATGAAAGTCGGGTAGGGCCCAGTCGGGACTGTTGGAGAATGGGTGATGACAGTGGAATCAAGAAGTCGAACTGTTGCAGATGTCAGTGCTCGAGTGTGTTCTGCCACTATCATGCTGTTTCTGAAGGAGAGGGTGCTTCAAGTCTGGGAGAACTCTTCAGATTCGTTCTGTGTTTTCTGATGACCCTGTAGTATGTTGTCTTAGAGCTTTATAGTCTTAGAGTCTTTCGGCACTAATTCCAAATGCACCACACCTTGAACATGCCAGAACACTGTGAATATGACTTTTCTTGTTGATGGCATAGTCTCGATCATTTTTGGCGTTGGTGATCGTTATTGGCGGAACTCGATTCGTGCTCTCTTGTTGTCAGGGTCAAAATAGTGAACACATCTTTCATCTCCTGTCACAATGTTAATAGGGAACCCATCACTCTGACGCAAAAGCAGTTAATAACAGATAAGAAAGCAATAACAGAACATTTTTGGCGTCGGTGATCGTTATTGGCGGGAGTCCAATCATGATCCCTTGTTTGTGGGATCAAAATAGTGAACACAGCTTTCATGTCCTGTCACAACGTTTTAGGGAACCCATCACTCTCACGCAAACGAAATTAATAACAGATTTATATTTACAAACATAGTCCGCAAGTTAACCTACAGTGCATCAGTTCAAGACGGGGAGAGGTGGTGGTGGGAGGGGGAAGGGGGTACCACGTACCACTACTAGTCATATCCCTTCCTGTTACACTTGCAAATAAAAATAGAGCTATGGAAAAACAAGTATCTGTAACACTCCGTTAGAGCCCAATTTCCCCTCTCTGCGCGGCATGGTTTTAGGCGCCATGTCACGGATTGCGCGGCCCCTCCCACCGCAGGTTCGAGTCCTCCGTCGGGCATGGGTGTGTGTGTTGGTCTTAGCATAAGTTAGTTTCAGCAGTGTGTAAGTCTAGGGACCGATGACCTCAGCAGTTTGATCCCTTAGAAATTCACACACATTTGAACAAATTTTTTCTCAACTCTGCGAAATATACATTGGCAGCAGTACAATCAATCTGCGGTTGGCCTCACTTGTCGGTTGTCAAAATTTGAGCAGTGTTGCCTCGCGAAAATAGCGTCGTCTTCACTCTAGGGATTCTCGTTTGAGCTAACGAAGCACCTCCGTAACACTTGTTTGGCGGTCGAGCCAACCGGCAATAAGTCTAGCAGCGTGCATCCGAATTTTTTGATCTCTTTCTTCAATCCGACCTGATGTAGATGCCAAACACTCGATCAACACTCAAGAATGGGACGTACCAGTGTTCTATACACCGTCTCCTTTAGAGCTGAGCTACATTTCCCTCGTATTCGCAATACATTACATTTGTCAATGTTAAGAGTCGGTTGCCACTCCCTGCACCAAGTGCCTATCCGCTGCAGATCTTCCTGCATTTCTCTGCAATTTTCTAATGCTGCAACTTCTCTGTATACTACAGCACCATCCGCGAAAAGCCGAATGGAACTTCCGACACTATCTACTAGGTCATTTATATATATTGTGAAAATCAATGGTCCCATAACACTCCCTTGTGGCACGTCAGAGGTTACTTTAACGTCTGTAGGCGTCTATCCATTGAGAACAACATGCTGTCTTCTGTTTGCTAAAAACTCTTCGATCCAGCCACATAGCTGGACTGATATTCCTTAGGCTCTGACTTCGTTTATCAGGCGACAGTGCGGAACTGTATCGAACGCCTTCCGGAATTCAAGGAAAATGGCATCTACCTGGGACCCTGTATCTAATAGTTTCCGGGTCTCATGAACAAATAAAGCGAGTTGGGTCTCACACGATCGCTGTTTCCGAAATCCATGTTGATTCCTACAGAGAAGATTATCAGTTTCCAGAAATAACATGATAAGGGAGCAAAAAACGTTCTAAAATTCTACAACAGATGGATGTCAGAGATATAGGCCTATAGTTTTGCGCATCTGCTCAACGACCCTTCTTCAAACCTGGGACTACCTGTGATCTTTTCCAATCATTTGGAACCTTCCGTTCCTCCAGAGACTTGCGGTACACGGCTGTTAGAAAGGGGGGCAAATTGTTTCGCGTACTCTGTGAAGAATCGAATTGGTATCCCGTCAGGTCCAGTGGACTTTCCTCTGTTGAGTGATTTCAGTTGCTTTTCTGTTCCTTGGACACTTAGTTTGATGTCAGCCATTTTTTCGTTCGTGCGAGGATTTAGAGAAAGAGCTGCAGTGCCGTCTTCCTCTGTGAAACAGCTTTGGAAAAAGGTGTTCAGTATTTCAGCTTTAAGATTGTCTGTATGTTTATGACAAATTACGCAATTCTAAGTGTTGTGGACTGGCAAGACAGCCAATCCACAGTGACGGGTAGCCGAAAGGCACGCGTTTAAGCTCACGCAGGCTGGCGAGAGGTCTGGAACAGGTAAAGTAATTATACTATCAAGAAAAGTACGTAGCTTCAGGAATACTTAACTTTAATCCATAATTGGTGAACATCGGTCTGACTGTACATGCATCACAAGATAAATAGGAATTGACAATGGCGCCTTGCCAGGTCGTAGCAAATGACGTAGCTGAAGGCTATGCTAACTATCGTCTCGGCTAATGAGAGCGTAATTGTCAGTGAACCATCACTAGCAAAGTCGGCTGTACAACTGGGGCGAGTGCTAGGACATCTCTCTAGACCTGCTGTGTGGCGGCGCTCGGTCTGCAATCACTGACAGTGGCGACACGCGGGTCCGACGTATACTAACGGACCGCGGCCGATTTAAAGGCTACCACCTAGCAAGTGTGGTGTCTGGCGGTGACACCACACTAAGTATCTGTTAATAACAAATTATTATTACATAGCACCAGCAGAGATCACACCTAAACAGGTATGTAAGCACTGTCAGTTTTAAGTGTTTTTCGTATTTTCCTCAGTTTTAAGTATTGATCAGCCATTTTCGTATTTTTACCTAGTATTATGTAATTTGACGTATTTTACGCAGTTACGCAAGACTGTCCATGACGTCGCGTTGAGTCATGCCGCTATCAGGCCTTCATAATGCTGTGACTGCCTGGCTTAGATATCAAGGATGCGAAGCGTGCTTCCCCAACTCCATCATTTAAAACTGGATCACTCTGCAGCTGGAAACAATGCTAATAGGCCAAGTCTGTTTCTTAATAAAAAGTTACCTCACTTGTCTGCATACTTAATATTTCGAGGCGCTAGCACAGGCCTCACCTAGTAAGGCACGTAAATATTTTCCACAACTGTGCGCAACTTTGTGTCACATGTCACAACGTCACCTCAGAAGTCGCACCACAGTGTCGCGTAGCGCCGCATCACGTCGACGTCATGATGCTTTTGGCATGGTCCCGATTTATGTATCATTGCTAAGCTATGATTGCGTTACTGGTGTGTGACGCCATAGTGCTAGAAACGAACCAGTTGATAGAAATAGTGACGTCATGTCGGTGATGCGATACAAAATTCTACAAGCTCTACCGATTTCTAATTGTATACTGTATAAGAAATACCACACTATATTACTGTATTATGCAATTTAGTTGTAAAATCCCAATTTGTTGCTCACCTTTAAAGAGGGACGGCGAAAATCAAGCCACCAGCTATAGGGTAGAGCACACCTCAGATTCCGACGTCTGGATGTGTAGCCGCGAACGTCGATGATCGTGCACACATTGCTCAGTAATTGGCGAGAAACTTGTGGTTGCTGCTGAACATTGTTGTGATAGCAGTTCTGGTAGAAAAATCTTTCTCTCGCGGTAAAAGCGGAAAACAGATCCCAAGGCTTAGGTGGACACATCAGAGACTTCTACACACCTACGATGATCTTCTCCCCTGTATTCGCTGGATGATAATGCCGATACGGTATGGAAGACCTCGTACGATCGTGGCCGATAGGTCGCAAACGGGAGAGCTCCACATGTCAGCCTAACACAACGACAGAACATCTCCTCAGGAGTGGTAGAGAAATTTGAACAATGTGTGTGTAATCAACTCCGACCCAGTAGCTGCCACAGATGACGCTCACTCGTCCAGGGAGAGAGCGTCCCGCCACAGCAAGAACCTGTCATAACTTGTCGACGCCTCTGCAGACAAACGTTGCTAACAGTTTAAGCGCGAAGTACTCTCCTCCCCGACCCTCCATACTCTCCTCTCTCTGGACTACCACCTAGGCAAGCAAACCAATCAAAACCCACAGACACCTACACGATCAGCAGAGGATATACACTAGTGGACATTAAAATGGCTACACCACGAAGATGACGTGCTACAGACGCGAAATTTAACCGATAGAAAGAAGATCTTGTCATATGCAAATGATTAGCTTTTCAGAGCAATCACACAAGGCTGGCGCCGGTGGCGACACCTAAAACGTGATGACATGAGGAAACTTTCCAACCGATTTCTCATACACAAACAGCAGTTGGCCGCGTTGCCTGGTGATGCCTAGTGTAAGGAGGACAAATATCTACCATCAAGTTGCCGACTTTAGGTCGGATTGTAGCCTATCGCGATTGCGGTTTATCGTATCGCGACATTGCTGCTCGCGTTGGTCTAGATCCAATGACTGTTAGCGCAATATGGAATCTGTGGGTTCAGGACGGTAACACGGAACGCCCTGCTGGATCCCAACGGCCTCGTATCACTGGCAGTCGCCGGCCGGTGTGGCCGAGCGGTTCTAGGCGCTACAGTCTGGAACCGCGCGACCACTATGGTCGCAGATTCTAATCCTGCCTCGGCCATGGATGTGTGTGATGTCCTAAGGTTAGTTAGGTTTAAGTAGTTCTAAGTTCTAGGGGATTGATGACCTCAGAAGTTAAGTCCCATAGTGCTCAGAGCCATCACTAGCAGTCGAGATGACAGACATCTTATCCGCATGGCTGTAACGGATCGTGCAGCCATGTCTCGATCCCTGAGTCAATAGATGGGGACGTTTGCAAGACAACCATCACCGCAAACAGTTCGACGACGTTTGCAGCAGCATGGACTATCTGCTCGGAGACCAAGGCTGCGGTTACCCTTGACGCTGCATCACATACAGGAGCGCCTGCGATGGTGCACTCAACCTGGGTGCACGAATAGGAAAACGTCATTTTTTCGGACGAATCCAGGTTTTAGTTACAGCATCATGATGGTCGCACCCGTGGTTGGCGACATTGCTGTGAACGCACATTGGAAGCGTGTATTCGTCATCGCCATACTGGCGTATCACAAGGCGTGATGGTATGGGGTGCCATTGATTAAACGTCTCGGTCTCCTCTTGTTCGCATTGACGGCACTTTGAACAGTGGGCGTCACATTTCAGATGTGTTACGACCCGTGCCTCTACCCTTCATTCGATCCCTGCGAAACCCTACATTTCAGCTGGATAATGCACGACCACATGTTGGAGGTCCTGTACGGGCCTTTCTGGATACAGAAAATGTTCGACTGCTGCTCTGGCCACCACATTTTCCAGATCTCTCACCAACTGAAAACGTCTGGTCAATGGTGGCCCAGCAACTGGCTCGTCACAATACGCCAGTGACTACTCTTGATGAACTGTGGTATTGTGTTGAAGCTGCATTGGCATCTGTACAGTCATGCTCAAAAGTATCCGAACGACCTGAATTGCATTTTGCCTGATTCGCATACAACCCACATAACGCAGCTATCTAGCAGGTCCTCTAATCGCTCCTTGGTACAGTCGTTTGACTATTGAAAATGGTTCCAACAACACACCACTAGAAAACACTACTCTGTATCGCAATAACTCTAGATGTAAAGTAATACTACGATACTACAAATAACAGGTAAGACTGTCCTTAAGGCTTGTAAGATCACATTTATTACAATAAATGACATACCTGAAATGTTACCACTCTCATTATTACGTCAGATAGGTAATGCACGTAGTAAGTTCGTCGTATTAATGATTTCCTCTTCAAAGTAACATACCGTACTTATTATTTAACACAAAATGACATGGCGCAAGTAAATGAAGAAAGGCAGCGCGTTTTTTTTTATCAAGTAACGTCTTCATCATTTTACTTTAGTTTTAATCTAACCTACGAGTAAATACTGATGTTTGATATTAACATGAAAAGGATTCCGTAGACAGGGAAAGAACCTGTTCTTGGGAAACTACTTCTATAGTAACTGTGGTGTCACCGCCAGACACCACACTTGCTAGGTGGTAGCCTTTAAACCGGCCGCGGTCCGTTAGTATACGTCGGACCCGCGTGTCGCCACTGTCAGTGATTGCAGACCGAGCGCCACCACACGGCAGGTCTAGAGAGACTTCCTAGCACTCGCCCCAGTTGTACAACCGACTTTGCTAGCGATGGTTCACTGACAAAATAAGCTCTCATTTGCCGAGACGATAGTTAGCATACCCTTCAGCTACGACCTAGCAAGGCGCCATTACCAGTTGCTATTGATCTTGTGATGCATGTACCGTCAGACCGACGTTCACCATTAACGGATTAAAGTTAAGTATTCCACCAGCTACGTCCGATTTTCTAAATTCTAATTTCCTTGTCCTGTTCCAGACCTCACGCCAGCCTGCGTGAGCTAAAACGCGTGCCTTTTGGCTTCCTCCATTATTAAGGTGGCTCTCCTGCCAACCCACAACAGTGACCAAAACGCATCACATGATCTTCAAGTACAGTGTTCCAGCAGCGGTATGAAGAAAATGATAGTAATAATGACGGTAATAATCGAATTATCCGGTAATTTCACACTTCCCAGTGGATTTTCTCGAACTAAGGAATTTGCTGAATTTGTGAAAATTTCAAAATGCCTAGAAGAGTCTTTACATCCTGCTGACATGCGAATAGCATAATCTCCGCTTCAGAAGCTTGCTTCTACTTAACCATTTAGTAGACTCGCGTTTTTTCCACCGTGAATAATTTTGTATGCTAAGCACATCATCTGTTAAAGCACACTCCTGGGGCTGGGAAATGTGGCCACAATGGTCTGGAGGAACGAACTATCACAGGTGTAATGCGTGGGCTCAGGCATTTACTTTTAAGAGGCACAAACAGATTTACTTACTCCTGGTAACATCAAGAGAGGACGTTATAATCTATAATCCGCATTAAACATCACGTTCCTTCATTACCAACTGGGCAGAGCCGGTTTACGTTGGGAAATGACATAGCGGAAGACATGGTAAACAGAAATATAGTCGCCAGTAAACTTACTAGCATTAGAAAATTTATTTTATTTGATGATCCGATAGCCATTTAAAGGAACAGAGTTCTTACTTTACTTGTACTTGATTCAACTAGAGACGTTGAAAAATTTTGTGCTGGACTGTGATTCGAATTCGTATCTCCTCTTTCAAGGATCTGAATCTCTGGGAACAGTATAGTTCAATCATTTCGTTCCTTTTCTCAAGACTGCAGTCTTCTCTAGGTCTCCTCCAAAGGTAAGTATGTGGGTCCGAATCCTGATCCAGTACAAAAATATTCATAATTCCATTTCAAGCCCTATCACGTGCACACCGGCCTGCTAGTGAAAATTAACGTGCATTTTTAGTGTCTGTTCATGTGTTGCCAACTATCGCAATAGGTGTCGTTATCTCTGGTCACACACGCACACATCTTACTATTGGTGAGTAAGCAACTGATACTTAAGCTATATTCGTGGATGCATGGTAGGTGTGCAGTTCGATTGTCGCTTAGGCACAAAACTTTGTATCCTTATTTTAGATTCAAACACCTAGCAGCTGGTAAGAAAAACCGATACGAAACATTTGATTTTACTTAGTTAACAATCCGATTACGTGTTAGTTTCGTATCTACGTCACAGAACTTCACATCATGCACTTCATCTTTACGTGCACGCACACTTTGTTACTTCAGAATAGAGGTATATCAGACATCTTTCGTGGTTAGTTAACAGGGACGAAAGGATCTTGATAAAAGTCCCGGTTTATTACAAAAACTGTCGTCTTTTATTTTCAAGTTTAGATTTGGTTACTGGTATTAGCAAAAATTTCGGTAATTCATTACTCTTCATGGCTAGTCATCAATATGATATAATTAGATTAGATTACATTAAATTAACTCTTGTTTCATAGATCATGAATACGATATTTCGTAACGATGTGGAACGTGTCATTTTAATGAATGATTTCTTTACATACCATGATCCTATTTCTTTACAATTTTTTTACTCTCTCTCTCTCTCTCTCTCATTCTTTTTGATTTTTATCTCTCTCTCTCTCTCTCTCTCTCTGTCACATACACACACACACATTCTTTTTTTATTTTTATTTGTTTGTTGTGCTCGACTATCGGCGAGGCACGAAAACGTCTGTGAATGAATTTCTTAGTTTTGAGTACACTTACGAAAGAAATATAAAAACAACTATGAGAGTTACTGATTTACGATGCTTAGTTTGCAGTGAGTTCTGAGAATTATTAGTTACTACGCTCCAGTCCCCAAACCTAGCTACAGAAATGAGAATCAGACCCGTTATGTATTCCAAGTCGTTGCAGCCGCGACTTGGAGACACCAGCTATGGTCACTTCCTAGCCCGCTGTAAGATCACATCGGTTCCTCTTCTTCCTGCTGGTATTGTAACTCAGATTTGGCAACAAGACAATGTATGTTTGGCAACTCTGTGATCGACGAGTTATTTCATTGTGTGCACCGAATTAAGCCTCAAAGTTCACTTGATTTTACTTGTTATTTCCATTGAATAATCTGAGTTGTTATCGCTTGAGGTGTAACAAAAGATTGTAAGTTTACGGTTTTCAGCCCAGGAAAGTCGTTGCACGTGGAAATCGCAACTAATCTCGTCCTTCAAATAGCGGTTTACCAGTTCTAGCCACTATTGGTCTCGTAAGAGGAAAGTAAGACACATACTTCTTCGCCAGCTCTGTGGTACCGTGCTGACCTGTACAATAGCGTCTGTTATGGTTCACAGTTCGAGTCTCACTGAGTGTAACGTTTTTATCCCTTCTATGAAAGAGCTATAAACAGTCAGATCAAGCATCGATAAGGAAATCGCAAGAAAATACTTTCGGCTCATAGTGCAATGGTGAAAAACTTACAATGCTGCACAACAGGTAACGCCTCTTTCCGTTGCTGACAAGCAAATTTTGGGTTTTTAGGAATACATAATTTTATTTATGAAATGCCACATTTGCATACATCTTGAGTATGACACAGCATACCAATTAAACACAAACCCAATCAAAATCTAAGTGAGTAGTATTTTACCAATTCGTGTCGATAGAGGCACGCTTGTGTAGAGATACTCTGTTTTATTAAAACAGTCTTTCGTCGTAAAGTTATCGTGGGTAGTTTTATTTCATTTTTTATAATACAGTTCACAATTTTCGTAAGGTTTCCTTTAATGTTGATAACACAATAGTAAACATGAGAGAGAAATTAATCATCAACGATATATGCTAATTCTCTGATGTTATCTATAACAGTCTGAAAATGCACATGCAGTTTATTGATTACATGCATGTAGAAAACTTGTTCTGAGTTAAAGCTCTCAAACAAGGTTTGAAGAAGAATAAAATTCCACTACCAGACGACAGCTAATGTAGAAAATACTTTTCCGACGTATTTTGGCACGATGCGCTCTACCCATACATAATACAAAAGTTTCGAGATGCCTCTTCTGTCTGGCTGTCTGTTAAACCTGAAATGAACAAAATGTCGCAGAAGTTAGCCCTTTTTCCACATACGACTATTTTGTGTTGAGAAGTGAAGGGAATTATGTTACAAGTTCCGTTAGATTGATAACTTTAGCAGACAGCACAATTGCGTTTCAAAAAATACAGCAGTGAATGTATTCGAACTCGCGACATCTTACCCACCGCGCGCGATACTTAACATTATGCTACTAGCCGACACATAGCTATAACAGTTCCAGAAGTCAAAAACAATTCCTTCAGAACGTTTGCATTCCACAGCGCTGTGGGATAATCAATATACTTATGAGAGACAAACAGTTATACCTTTTCTTTTGCACTGTACGACGTTTTCAACAAACAGATAGCGCAATAGAGTAGCTCAAATGGAAAGGAACACTTCCTATTTAAATTTCTGCATCCTACACTGTTGGCAGTTCTGTGTTGGTGGCAGTTACGTGATTTTATTTTGGTGATCACAAAATGAAGTTGAATGTTTGCATTGGGTAGCCGAGGCAGCTAGTTCATGGTGATTCGGTTAACCAAGTAAATGAATTAACTGAACATGCTGCCTGTGTGTCAGAATTCTGAGCCAGTGTGGCACAACGGCGTTCTGATAGAAAAATGAACCACTCAGCAGAGGATTTGGTGGTCTGTTGGGCTGATGAGAATTTCATATAGCTATGGTGTGGGTTCGATTCCAACTTCGGTCAGTGATTTTAGATAGGGAGAGACAGATTCCATTCTCTTCTGACTACACCAAGTGAAGAAGATGTAATGGCATTGTGGTCTGAAATTCACATTAAACATGATATTCCTTCTCTACCAAGTAGACGTTAGGGTGAGCCACAATAAAGTCTGGAGTGGCGACATGTAGAAACTCTATCACCAGTAACCTTCCTTATACTAGTTATTTAATTCTAGTGACGAAACAAACGCTATATAGGCTCACAGGACACTTATTCCATCTTTTATCTGAGCTTCTGTATGTCGATAAAATTGCTTCTGAACTGGTAATGCAACTCAGACCTCCCTTAACGCGGAATTTTTTCCCTTCGTGACAATACAGCTGGGCTACAATTTTTTGTTTGTTCAAAACTGCAGATTCCTCAACATCTCCACATATTGCGTGTGAATGGGTTCGATCCTGTCCCGGCACTAAAGATTTAACTATGTGTTATCAAGATCTAGCATGAGAACACCTATCTGCTGGTGGATAATAATTTGGATATTTAACGTATTTTCATTAGTTGTCAACACCAACGATATTTGACGTTTTTGACTCCCAGTGAGACACAGAACTATTTACATCACTGTAAGTTCAACAAGATGTTATTCCGAGCTGCTGGTGGAGAAAAATTCGGTAGCTGACGTCTCTTTGCGTGTAGCCAACAACGATATGTGTGGGGCTCTATTCCCAGTCAGCACTGAACTCTTCGTCATATTATTTCTAGTTCAAACATGCTCACATGTCGCTGCTGGTGCAACAAACCCATATTTAACGTTCGTTTTCTCTAGAACATAACAGCGATAGGTGCCGGGTTAGAGTCCTGGGAAGGAAAAAATTAATGTTTCGTCATTTCAGTTAAAACATCTAGCTACTGCCGAGAAAATGCGATATGTCACAGTTGACTGTGCTTTGATATCTATCCGATTAGGTTCTGGATTCGAATCCCAGTCCAACACAAAGCTTTACCTCACGGCATTTCAAATAAGTTACTTCTTAAGAAGCAATATCTTAAGAAGCATATCTCGTAGTTCGTTAACAGGAACAATAGGAGCTGGCTAGGAATTCGGGTCCGTTAAAAATGTTTGCGTTATGTAATTTAAAGTTTGTATTTGCTAATTGATACTGTCTGAAAACGAGGTATATCACTCTCTGTATGCCTAATCAGGAATGACTGTAAGTTTCCGCCAGTCACGAAATCTTT
The DNA here is from genome assembly GCF_021461395.2 of Schistocerca americana. NCBI lineage: Eukaryota > Metazoa > Arthropoda > Insecta > Orthoptera > Acrididae > Schistocerca > Schistocerca americana. The sequence continues at coordinate 712,230,932 of NC_060123.1, forward strand.
GATTAGTCTGCATGACCTGGGTTTGAATCCATATGAAGAACGACACGGTTCGTCGTGTCATTTGAAGTTCATACATGTTCTCAACTAGCTGCTCGTGAATAACTTGAATTTTTAATGTCATTTTGTGTTAAATAATAAGTACGGTATATTACTTTGAAGAGGAAATCATGAATACGACGAACTTACTACGTGCATTACCTATCTGACGTAATAATGAGAGTGGTAACATTTCAAGTATGTCATTTATTGTAATAAATGTGAGCTTACAAGCCTTAAGGACAGTCTTACCTGTTATTTGTAGTATCGTAGTATTACTTTACATCTAGATTTATTGCGATAGAGAGTAGTGTTTTTTAGTGGTGTCTTGTTGGAACCAGTCAAACGACTGTACCAAGGAGCGATTAGAGGACCTGCTAGACAGCTGCGTTATGTGGGTTGTATGCGAATCAGGCGAAATGCAATTCAGGTCCTTCGGATATTTTTGAGCACGACTGCACCTGTACACGCCATCCATGCTCTGTTTAACTCAATGCCCAGGCGTATCAAGGTCGTTGTTACAGCCAGAGTTGGTTGTTCTGGGTAATGACTTCTCAGGATCTATGCACCCAAATTGTGTGAAAATGTTATCACATGTCAGCTCTAGTACAATATATTTGTCCAGTGAATACCCGTTTATCATCTGCATTTCTTCTTGGTGCAGCAATTTTAATGGCCAGTAGTGTATGTGGACACCTTCGCGGATTAATCTTGCTAACAATTTCAGCACCGAGCGCATCCCTGCCCACTAACCTATCTTGCAGGAACAGTCACAAACATACAACCTCTCCTGCTTCCAACCATCATGCTTTTGATAGTGGGGAGGGTGATTTCATGTTCAGCTAGACCGCCTCCTACGTGGAATCAAGACTCTCAACGAAATAAGCCCTGTAGGTCTAAGCGACATTACTATAAGTCTCGTATAAAAACCACGGGAAAATCCGAGTACGGTGAGTAATTTCACCAATCCATACAGATCCAAAGACACACGTCACACAGCCAGCATACAAATGTATTTCCTACGAAAACCTATTTGTTCGTGAATAATGAGTATCTCTCGAACACGAGGAGAACTAGCGCAACAGACATATCCCTCCATTATGTGTGAACCATGGCTAGCACATTGAGGGAAAATGTAACGAACAAATACAATCTTAGGCCCACGTCGACGGTGGAGTAGGTCTATCGGACATGTAAGTCTGGCAGTGTGCAGCGTGACATTCCTATAAGGCTTGTAACTAGATGCGGATATAATCATACACGACAATGACACACGCGAACGAGACTGAGACATGATGACAGTGCAGCAGAAATGAAACTCGTCCAACGTAGAAAGTCATAGTGTGTCAGATGTTGTACATATAAGCTATCCTCCAAAGAACAGAATGCGTCCATTTGCACAACGTCTGCTGTCCTTTACATTAAAATGGCTGTGAACGTTGGTTCTCAGTAGTGTTCTCGAGTATCTTGATTGACCTTATTAGTAATAAGACCTCCTTAACGCTATTGGTTCAGCCAACGACGTTGTAATCCACGTGCATTGAATACAGTACATTTTTTCTTCTTTGTAGGAAGGCGGAGGGTGAATCTGTCTTATGACAGATACATCAATCGTAATTCAGCACTTCATCCATTGTCATATTACATTTTTTATGACTCCCCTCACGATGACAAATACAAGTGATTCGGCAAATCTGTTTCAGAACGTTTCTCCCTAGTACCATCGACTCGAAAAAACTTTCTCTGCCTGTACACTCTATTAGCTTTCCTCTCAGATGTATTAGGCTTAGATATTACTTGATTTATGCATCATTGTTGTGTCCCAGTTCTAACGATATGTGAGAGGAGGATTCGTGGTAGAATCTTGATGTCCAAGATTTGATAATATTATTGTAACCAGTAGAACTGTGGATTGTTTTTGCAAGGAAATACCTTTTTTACTAATTAGACTTTGTGCAGCAGCTCACAGAAATGTAATATAAATTAATTTTAGAACGATTTTATTCTGACAGTCTGGCCTCCTGTTGCGCGTTCCTGGTTGCTTTATCAGGTAGGTCTCTGGAGATTACCGGCAGGAAGTGGGCGATCCTCGGCTGCTGTTTCAACACCGGCGTTGCGATCGAGACGGTGCGATACGTCAGACGAAAGCCGTTCGAAAAGAGTTCTGGACGGTTACTCCTAGCCACACACAGATCGGTGATTCCCCTCCACATATCAGCTTTGGGCGAACGTTTTCCGCCCGCTGCCCTGCAGCCGATGAGATGGCTCTCCCCCGCGACTGGCGGACACACGCACGACGATGTGTAGCGCGGCTGTCTGCAGGATCACAGAGGCGACGTCGGTCCTCGCGCCTGTACCGCTTCGTGAATATGGTGGTGTTTCTAGGGTTATCTGGAATCTGCAACTCGCTTTTCCAGCGGTCACTCTCCGTGTGTTGTCGGCATTTTTTTTAAATCGTGTTAGTAAATTGGCCTTTGGTGCATACGCTTGTAGGTATACTGTGCTCCAATAGGTCAAATTTTATAGTAATGTGATCTCTCTGGGTTTGTGACTATGTACCTAGAAAGAGTTTAATTTTTGCTAAAGAGAACAAAAATAGTGGCAACTTTGAAACGAGGTAAGCCAGTTGACCACCTCCCCTTTGGGCTGTAAACTCTTGGAGAATTTGTAACAGAATTACTGGCTTCGTTCTGGAACGCATCCCAACTGAGCAAGCTGCTTTCAGGTCACAGAGAAGTTGCTACATCCAGGTACTGGCACCACCAACACTCGCAGAGGCTGGTTTCTAAGAAAACATGAAGACTCTTGTCGCGTTCGTAGACCTAACTGCGGCATATGTCACATTCTGGAGCTATAGAATGATCTACAAATTACTAAAAACAATCCGATGCCGAAAAACTGTAATTCTCGTCAAGACCATGAGAAACAATAGGTATTTCCGCGGGGAAAATGGTCTACGACATGTTTCCGTCTTAGCCCCCAATTCTTCAACGAATATGTCTCCAATCTCCACAATACCAGTTCAACAAAATTCTGCTACGCGGACAATATCGCTCATGTGGATCTCGGACAAGCGGAGACAATTCTCACAGAAAGTTTAGGTGTTATAAGTTCCCATTTTAGTAGGCGTCGCCTTTAAACAGGTACAAGTAAAACTGCATTCCATCTCAACAACAAACAAGCTTAGAGCTAAACTTAACGGAAACACCCTTTACTTTAACAAGTATCCTAAATATCTTGGTATCACACGTGACCGCACCCTTTCATATAACAGACGTCTTGAAAATACCGCTGCCAAGACAAAAATTAGTAACAATATTGAAACTTCCTGGCAAATTAAAACTGTGTGCCGGACCGAGACTCGAACTGGGGACCTTTGCCTTTCGCGGGCAAGTGCTCTACCAACTGAGCTACCCAAGCACGACTCACGCCCCGTCCTCACAGCTTTACTTCTGCCAGTACCTCGTCTCCTACCTTCCAAACTTTACAGAAGCTCTCCTGCGAACCTTGCAGAACTAGCACTCGTGAAAGGTTCGCAGGAGAGGTTTCTGCTAAATTTGGAAGGTAGGAGACGAGGTACTGGCAGAAGAATAGCTGTGAGGACGGGGCGTGAGTCGTGCTTGGGTAGCTCAGTTGGTCAGTCGGCTTTCAGCCGTGATACCGTGCGGACGGGCTCGGCGCGCCGGGCAGTGCTCCGCAGGTGTTGTTGTTTACCCGCTAGCGCGCCGCCGCGTCGTTGTATTGCCTTATATACCTGTACCGACCCGCCATGGCGTTCTCATATCGAAAAGCTACAATCAAACTAACGTTCAACGCATCGTACACGAGACTGAAGTCCCATGAAATTGAACGGTTTCTACGAGATGTCATGCATATAGAACCACAAGAACTGATAGGCATTCATCTGTCTATTGTAACCAGCACAGTGTACCTCAAACTGATTGACGAAGCGGCCTGCGACAGACTCCTCCAGCGATCTGCAAACGGCTTTCGCTTCTGTCACGCAGACGGTAATGTGAGCGTGGTAGGAGTTGACCATGCTGTTCTGCTGGTGTGTACCGTGCGCATCTTTGAACTACCGTTCGCAGTTCCTGCCAACCTAGCCGTTGATGCGCTGCGGCCATACGGCACAGTTCTGAGCCACACAGAGGAGAAATGGAACACAATCGAAACGTACCCTGTCCTTAACGGGATACGACAAGTGCGCATAGAACTTAAGAAGCACGTTCCGTCACATATTTTCATTGGTGGCTGCCACGCAATTGTTATATATGATGGACAACCGAGGACCTGCTCGGGATGCGGCCAGGAGGGCCATGTTAGAACTGAGTGTCTGCAGCGCCGCCTCGTTCAGGTGCCCCGCAATGAACTTCCCCAACGATCCACTATGACCTCTCTCCCGCTAACGTATGTGGAGGCGGCACGACATGATATGATGGATGATCAAAACCTGCTACCTCCTCAAGCCGCTGCCAGCTCCGTTGGAGAGTCAGCGCCGTCGACGACGCCGCAGCCCAACGGTGCAGAGGTTCCTACAGCCTCTGCCAACCGCAGCGTCGTGGGCACCCGGCCACCGTCACTGTCGGGATCGGACACAGGGGTTCCTAGCGACCGAGACTGTGTCGAGCCCCGCCCTCCAGTGGATGTCGAATCTCGGACCCGAAAGCAAAAATCACCCAAGCGACACAAGAAGAGGCGATAGTCAGCTGAAGAACAGTACAGGGATGTGAAGCCGGCGGAAGACATCGACTTCGTTGACTCGTCCACACATGCAACAGACTCCAGTGGCATCATTCACCAGAAGGTGCCTGAAGACAGGGAACACTCTCCTAAATTTGGTGGCCCAGAAAACGAGGCGCATTGTGTCGACTCCCAAAATGTGGGCTCCTGTGAAAGCGACCAGGCACCAATGACATCACAATCGTCTCTTGGTGATTGGGCAGACGATATGGAAGCAGATGATGCACAGCAAACATCGATCTCTCCACCAGGGCCCATGGCTGACATTGAGCCCGGAGGGCTCTGCCAGTCAAGGACTCATACGCCACAGTAATGCACAGCATGCAGATGGATGGCGGTGTGGTGTGTGAGATCACTGCCTCCGCCACTTGATATGTCTCAGTCATACCGTGTGAGAACAGTCAATGTAAATGGTGTCCACTCCACTGTCAAGACCCGCATGTTACACGACATGGTCAGAGCGGCAGACTTGGACATTGCCCTTCTCCAGGAGGTCCGTCCCGAGCTGCGTTTAGACCTGTATGGCTACACCACCTACAGCCTACCCTTAGGTGATGGCGCAGGATGAACGGCCATCCTTCTCCGAGATGGCATAGACGCGACGGACGTGACATACTTGCCGAACGGGCGAGGCATCGCACTCACACTTGGCGGAGTCCGCCTCATTAACGTCTACGCTCCCTCCGGTAATTCGCACCGTGGTGACAAGCATGTCTTCTATTCGGAGGAGGTAGCCCCACTTTTGCCAGGAAATATGGACCATTACATAGTGGGCGGCGACTTTAACAGTGTTCTGCGGCCCGAGGACCAGATACCGCATTACGTCCCATGCCCGGCTCTAGAAGCATTGATACGCGACCTCGCGCTCCACGACACATGGCTCTTACATCATGGGACCCAGAGTGGATATACGCACTTTACCAGCCATTCTGCCAGTCGTCTGGACCGGATATACGTCTCGCGTGCCCTCCGCGCAGCAACCCGTGATGCAGAACTCTGGCCGACGGCCTTCACGGACCATCTCGCGTACATCTGCACTGTCACCTTACCCCGACAACTCACAAGACGCAGCAGGGGCCCGTGGACGCTGAACGTCTCCCTTCTTCGCGTGGAAGCGTGTCGGCGAGCAGTCACTGACACGTGGCGTCGATGCATCAGGCGCCTGCCCATGTATGCTTCCACGTTGCTGTGGTGGCTGGGATGTGTCAAACCTGCACTCCGAAAGACCTTGATGGCCTACGGGCGTGACAGAGCGAACTGGCAAAGGGCAACATCGGTAGTTTGCTATACAGCGTTACGTGAGCTGGCGACGCAACCGCCGTCTCCCGGACGTCAGATGTCCGTACAACGCATCAAAGCTCGTCTACATCGCATCAGAAAAGAGCAGCTAGAAGGTGTCCGCATCCGTGCGCGAGTGCAAGACTGTATCCCCAACGAAACGGCGTCAGTGTAACACATTGTGCGCGAGAGGCGACACCGCAAACGTCAGCTCATTACGGCGGTAAACACGGAGGAGGGCGGCCCCGCAGTGACACAAACGGACATCGCGCACACGTTCGCCAGACACTATGGGACATTTTACACGGAAGATCCGCGAAATATACGTGGTTATGACGGGCTGTTGCACGATTTTCCCGCCCCTCGGGACGTGGCACCCGATGGTAGTCTGCTGTTGCCCATTACACCCGACGAGCTGACATCAGCCTTGGCACGTGGAGCGCCGAACAAGTCGCCTGGACCGGACGGTTTATCCCTGAAATTCTACCGCAGTTTTTACGACCTTATGGGCGACAAGTGGCTCCAAATGTTTCAAGACCTGATCCGCTCTGATTTCACTGTCCCCACAGAATTCACAGAAGGCATCTTGATCCCAGTACCGAAACCGAATGGTGGTTGTAGGTGGCAGGACTTTCGCCCACTCACACTCCTCAACAACGACTACAAGATCTTCGCCCGTATCCTCCGCGCGCGTCTCCACACCGCTATCGGGAAAGCCATCCACACCGATCAGACATGTTTAGGTGGTGTCAGCAACATTCATACGGCGTTAGGAGCATACCGCGACGTAATTGCTTTGGCGGCGGCCTGCAAAATACGAGGCGCCCTTGTCGCCGTAGATTTTGACCACGCATTCGACCGCGTCGACCACGGCTTCTTACGCACAGTTTTGCAACACATGGGCCTCTCCGGAGTCTGCACAGGTGGTCCTTCGACTGGTCCACGGAGCGCGCTCCCGCATGATGGTCAACGGTTATCAGACTGGTCACATTGTTGTTGGACGGTCAGTGCGACAAGGGTGCCCCCTGTCGGGTATATTATTTGCTGCAGCGCTTGAACCAGCCTTACATGGGCTACGGCAGCGATTAACTGGTATCTCCCTACGGGACGTGACCTTTCGTTGTGGTGCATTCGCCGATGACGTGGTGTTCCTGGCCAGATCAGAGGATGAAATGCATATGGCGCTACAGTGGCTACGCCAGTACGGTGCGGTCGCTGGGAGCTTCATCAACGTGAAGAAGACAAAATACATGGATGTCGGAGGGGGGCTTTCCCACACAACGGCGGTGCCCTTTGACAAGGTGCCGGTAATGAAGTGTTTAGGAGTGCAATTCTATAGCAATGTCCGCCGCACGGCGGCGGCTACGTACCGCCGGCTCCTACACCAGACACGTGCTCTGCTGCAGGACAACAAACGGCGTCGCTCGGATATGCTCCTCAGAACACGTTATGTCAACACCTATCTTGTCTCAAAACTGAACTATTTTGCGCATGTCCTTTCCTTGACGGCTACGATGGCCGACAGATTTCAAGCAGCATATGGACATTTCGTAAGCACCGGTCTGGTTTTTAAAGTCCGATACGCCACCCTGACGCTGCCGCAGCGGGCGGGCGGTATCGGTTTAATTCATGTATATAACCGTGCGCGATCGCTTTATCTCAACACTATGCGTCGCAAGTGGACCTCTGCCCACGCCACTCTGACGGGCACCCTGATAGCGGAAGTGGCACCACACTCTCTGCATCCACCGGTTTCTGTAGGACACATTTCACCGGCACTCACCCACATCAGAGAGTTCTTGATTGACTTCAGCTACTTACGGACAGAACTTCCGACGACACGGAAGCCCAGCACAAAAGACTATTATCGCCTCTATCAACAGCAGCAACCTGTAAATACGGTCACCCACAGACATCCTGAAGTTGCCTGGAACACGGTGTGGCGAGCGGTACACACGCCTTTTCTGCTTACGACGGTGCGTTCATTGTGGTACGTGGTTGTGAGTGGGAAGTTCGCTACTCGTCAGAGGCTACGTTCCATACATCTGACGGACGACCCCTTGTGTCCGACATGCTCAGTCGCTGACACGGATGCACACCGTCTGACGTGTGCCGCGACCGGCGAGTGCTGGCAACTGACGCAGCGCATGCTGGCGTTACTCTTGCGGCGATTGCTTGAGTCTATCTCCCCTGATGATATATTGCTCCCCGACGGAGTATACTTTCCATTAACCAGGACGAACGCCTTTAACTGGATAAAAGGCATGTCCGTTTACTACATAATTTGCGATGCTCCCAAAGGCACACTCGACTTTTGGTCCCTATTGATTACGACACATGCAGCTTTCAGCCGCCACCCGAAGTACAGAACTCGTTTCGCAAATTATTTAGGTTCATTATTTGCGGATCCTCCTGCTCACTGGGGCGTTCCGGGTATGAGACGCTGAAAATGGAGAAGGATCCTCGAGCATATTGATCCTCTACAGACGGAATAGGGGGGAACCCCTCCCAACAGACGAGAAGACGACTCGGACGCTCGGCTACGGCAGTTGTAGAATCTTTCTTTGTAATGAAACAAAAATAAATCTATAAATACAATGTAACATGAAAAAATAAAAAAAACAATTAAAAATGTTATAAAAATTAAAGAAATAATTAAATAAAACAACATCGACAAACCCACTACATCCTCTTCCTGACCCTTCGATCCTCGAACTCGAACACGTTGCTTGGGCGTGGCGGCGGGATGGCCAGGCTTCAGGTGTCGATCCCTGCCCTACCCGTCGTCCTGCTCCTGCAGCAGTTCATTTAAAAAAAAAAAAATAAAGAAAGTTCGTAGAGCACTTGACTGCGAAAGGCAAAGGTCCCGAGTTCGAGTCTCGGTCCGGCACACAGTTTTAATCAGCCAGAAAGTTTCATATCAGCGCACACTCCGCTGTAGAGTGAAAATTTCACTCTCGTAACAATATTATTAAAAAATTGTGTGGAATGATACATACTTTGCACACATCGTCCATTGCACAGGTCTTCTCAGCAGCCGAGTGTTGTGCCCTGGTGTTGCTAAACAACTACATCACCAATATTATAGCATTAATAACAGGGACAACACGACCAACACCCACTTATTGGCTTCCTCTACTGAGCAACATTTGTCCACCCGCAATCCGAAGAAGCGAGGCCTTGTTTACGGAATACCGCAAGCTACAAGAGAACGTGGAATTACCCATACAGGAAGACATACCAGGTCCACGACTAAATAGACTCCATTCAGGAAACCCACCGTTACTCCAAGCAGAAAAGCTAGATGCCGGTGATATCGAGGTGAGAGAGCTGTTGGACGAAAACTGTCAACTTACTGAAGATTCTGAAAATCCCGGAAGTATACCGGCGATACTGCTAGAACTCGGTAGGAAACTATAGATCAAATCAAACAGAGCTCGCACTGGACATGGTTAATGCGCTGACTCACTTTACAGATGGGCTGCTACGGAGTCTCCGATTTGTGAATGTGAGGCTCCAAACCAGAGTCGAGCACATTAGTGATGAATGCCCCTTGCGTTCCAATCAGGGGATTTGAAGTGACCTGATGAGATATTGACATTTAGTTAGTTTTATATACTGTACTCTTCTTATACACATATAAGAATGTTATATACCTGAATTTTACTCTACGTGTGAGCCACACGAAAAATTAAATAAATGAACTATGGAAATTTCTCAGTCTCGTTTCCGTGTGGGAATGTCGTATATGATTATTTTCGCATCTATTTACTGGTCTTTTAGAGATGCCATACTGTAATATTGCGAGTTACACGTATGACGGGTCTTGTGCACCGTCGACGTGGGCCTAGGATTGTATTTGTTCTCTGAATTTTTTCCCCGGTATACGAGGCATAGTTCACACGTAGTGCGGGGATTTGTTTGTTGCGCCAGTCCCGCTCATGTTTGACGGACACTCATTGTTAATGGACAGATAAGTTTTCGTAGCATCTCTGTGTTGGCTGTGTAGTTTGTGTCTTTGGAATACTATTGATTATTCGAAATCACAAACCACAGTCGGAATTCCTTGTCGTTATTGTTCGAGGCTCACAGTAACGTCTCTTAGACTTGCAGGGTTTATTGTGTTACAAGTCTTAACTCACCTGGGCGGCCGCCTAGCTGAGCATGGACTCACCCACGCCAGTTTCAAAAGCATGGTGGTTGGAGGGAGGAGAAGGAGACGTACGTTTGTGCCTGTTCCAGCACGAAAAGTTGGTGGGCAGGGGTGTGCTTGGAGCTTAAACTGTTAGCAACGTGTATCCGCAAAGGAGCCTACATATTTCCTCTGGTGACCGTGTAGGTGTCTATGAGATATGATTGGTTTGTCTAGATGGTGGTTCAGAGAGAGGAAACTATAGAGGAGCGGGTGAAACGCCCGCTTTACCCGCTGGGCAGAACAGGTAAAAATGATTGTGGAAAGGTTCAAATAGGGCTGGGGTCACTTACACCTTCTAATTGTAATTTATTGTCATTTTATAACCAAAGCGGCACATAGCCGAACCTTTAGCAAATGCAACTCTTTCACAGCTGAAGGCCTCGAAACAACAAATCTTAAAAATCAACAAGATAAAAATGCAGTTAAAATAGCAAATACAATGATTTAAAAAAACATATATCAAAACTAGGTGGAACGTCTCAGAGCAAGGTAGATAGAACAAACATATGCAAGGTGCAGTACAAATGGCTGAAGGCCACAATTAAATTTCAAAATTTGAAAATATATTACCATAATCTTCTAAAGGCTGAAGGCCGCAATGTTTAAGCTTGAAAGATAATTTAAGAGTAATGCTGCAAGGCTGAAAGCCCACAATTAATTTTACAAAATTTTTAAAAACTAATAAGTCTTAAATTTTAAGTAGCTGAAAACAGATAATTAAACGCCGGTGGGAAAGACAATAAAGGCAACGGCACTCAGAAGCCTCCAGGGAGGTCAGTGTGCCCTCGTTTACTTAGGTGAGGCACCTGGTGAGCCCCACTACACTTGATCCGCCGGAACCCAACCAGGGGACAGCCACGAACCGACCGACACAACTTGCTTGACACCGATCAGTACATGAGACCTGAAACACAAAAGGCTACGAACGTGATAAGCCACAATGAAGTATGTATTAGCTGTCAAAACTACACACCATGTTGGACAGCGACAACAGGTGAGGAAAGAACGCTGCCTGAAATTACGTTAGTGGCCAGGGCAGGTAACCGGAACACTAACGACCTCAAGGCAGAAATTTCAGCTGGTGTCCTCGAATTGTAGTCAACCAATATAGTTAACTGCACCTCATGGCGGCTAAATGTCAGCAACAGAAACACTCGGTGTTGCTCACAGGAAAACCTCCCCAACAGCGAACCACCGAAACGAGCGATACAACATCAATGCACTGGCTTGGGTACTTGAAACCACTACTCAGCTTTGACGTCCTGGGTCGGTGAACCAACAAGCTCGTAGTGATCGGACAGCTCCACACACGCTCCGACACTGAGCAGGGACGGGCAGCGGACCCAGCCGACTGCACCGGGCGGAGATAACTTCCCTGATCCGCAGCAACCGACCGACTCCCGCAGAATGCCGACAACATCTAAAATAGTCCTGAGTGGAAATAACACCAACTACACACGCCACCTGACAGACACTGGCACGAAAACCTGAACCGGCGAGGCAAAACGCGTCATCCGGTAGGACGATCGAGACCGTGGCTCGGCTCAAGTGATGACTGGCAGACGAACTCGCAACCCGAACTCGCTATATCAACCGGCGTACGACAGACAACGACCGGGAAGCAATAGCAGTCGGGCGAAGATACTACGAGAGGGGGTATATCGATACCCGCTGCTAGCGCCGCTCACGGTCAGGCTAAGCAGCAACTGAGTGACAGTAGTAATTCAAAGTAACGTAGTGGGGTGGAAGTACGTTAAAAACAGGGTGTAAAATACATGATGGCGGGAACACGAGCCACGCACGGGTCAGTGGGGAGGAGAGAGCTTGGCGCTTAAACTGTTACCAGAGTTTATCTGCAAGTTGCGACAAGCTTTTTGATGTAGCGGGTGTAGCGTTGCTCTTGGGGGCCGGAAAGAAAAAGAATTGTTATTTTATATTTTTGAAAAATGTCGAAAAACTGAATATTTTGGTGGGCTACTTGGCAACAGAATCAGGGATTATTTACACTATTATAATAACATACGTTGTTCATTAAATACCTGGTTGGATTATTTTGAACAAGAGCAGCAGATTGATTTATTTCAGACCGTTAGGGAGAAACATTATAATTTATGTGCATTTTTATAGTCGCGATATAGTCATACCCGGAACAACACTAACGGACCAGAAGGTTTATAGACTTAAAAAAATGCAACACTACACTATTAAAGGAAAAAGAGCTGATTCAGAAATAATAGGAAAACGATAATGTTCGTTCTGCCTCATGCTGCGTTCGGCCCATCAGTGTTATCGTAATTACTGGTGATGAACGAACACAAAATAATTAACGTTCAAGTAAATTAGGAGATGGAAATCATCAAGGTTAATTTACTAAAATAAGCCCACTTATCTCTAACACACTTTTTTAATGCTACGTAACTTTTCATATTAAATTACAATAGATGACCATTTTGGTTAAATACTTTATACATAACTGTCAAAATGTCCTCTTGATGCTGTCTGTTCGTAATCAGTTACAAGAAACTACATATTGTCTGGTTGGAAAAATAACAATTAGCATATTTACTGAATATTTTCACATAAAATATAAAATACCGATGCGGAACGCAGCAAGTCCGCGTCCACCTTTCATGGAATACAAACAGTAAAAGGTGAGGCGCCCAATGCCTCATTTGTCTTGAAACAACAGAGTTCCTTTTTATATCATTAATCGATACATGTACATAGAGCTTTACAAGCACCGCTGAAGAACGGAAAAGATAAAGAATAATAGATTCTGTCGCTGCTATGCGATGGTTCATTTCTTTTACAATTGTTCGACACCCGTAGGCCATCGGGCGTTTACTATTGAGCGTATATTAATGTTTGTGAGGCGAAAATTACTAATATTACACGGGACGCTCTCTCCGTGGACAATTCAGCATCATTTGTGAAAGCTACTACATCGGAGCTGATTACACACACGTTGTTAAAGTTTCTTTACGTCGCCTTGGGATTTGGCCTGTCGTAGTGTTACACAGACAAACCGATCTCTCCCGTTTGTGACGTGGTGGCCACGATCGTACGAGGAGTTCCATACTGAACAGGCATTAACCGGCGAATGCAGGGAGGAGATCCTCGTAATCTAGCTGTGTACAGGTCTTTGACATTTCCACCTGCGTCTTTGGATTTGTTTGCCGTTTTTACCGCGAACGGGAAATCTCTCGCCTTGAACTGATATCACAGCGATGTTAGGCACCAACCGTAAATTTCCCGGCAATAGCTGGGCACTGTGTCCATGACCACACAGCCACACGTCGGAGTCTGAGGGGTTGTCTACCCTCTAGCTGGCGGTATGCTTTTTGCTGAGTCTGTCGCTGCTCGTCTCTGTTTAGAGGTTTGCTACAAGAAGGATATCTTGGGTTGGAGACATCAGAATTTTGTCACGATGTCAATAACACAGTAATATAGTGAAGTATTTCCTATACAGCATCTTTAGATATAAATCGGTAATGCTTATAGAATTCTCTATGACGTAACAGACATGACGTCAGTATTTCTACCAACTTGTTCGTTTCTAGCATATGACGTCACACACTAGTAACGGTGCTATGGCAATGGTGACACGTAAATTGGGACCATGCCGAAAACATCATGACGTCGACGTGATGCGACGAGACGCAAAACTGTGATGCGACGTCATGACGTGACGTTGTGTCAAGACGCGACGCGATGTTGACACGTAACTCGCGTAACTGGGTACAATGCGCACATTTGTGGAAAATACGTAAAAATCAGAGTATTTAAGTACCTGGCTAGGTTAGGTCAGTACTGGTGCCTCTTAATATTAAACATACAGCCTTCAAGTGAGGTAATTTGTCATTAACAAACAGACTAGGCGTATTAGTATTGTTTCCAGGTCCAGAGTGATCCCGTTTTAAAAGACGGAGTTGGGGAAGGGTGCCTCAGCATAAGTGATACTTCAGTCAGGCAGTTAAGGCATTTTCATTGCCTCAGAGCGTCATGAGTCGACGCGACTTTGGGAGCTGTGTTGTGTAATGGTACAAAATACGTAAATCTGTGTAAACCCAGGTAAAAGAACGAAAATGGATGAAAAATACGAAAAATTGAGGAAAACACGAAGAATACGTGAACCTCCGAGTGCTTACATATCTGAATAGGTGGGGTATCTGCTGGTGCCTCACAGTACTAAACTCTTATTAACAGACACTTAGCCTGATGTAATTTATTACCAGCACATAGACAACTCTTACAACCTTTCCCTACATTCCAGAGTGCCACCAGTTAGAAAATAGGGAAATTGGGGCAGCAATGAAAAAATGGGAATACGTATAACTTGTTACTAACGAACAGACACACCTGATCCTCTCCCTCTGGTCTGCCTATGGTCGACTGTTGTTTATAGTGAGAATTTTAGTAAGGAGTTGTTCACCTGTAAAGGAGACCTCATATAGGGTGCTGGTGCGATCTATTCTTGATTGCTGATCGAGTGTTTTGGATCCATACCATGTCGGATGGAAGGAAGACATCGAAGCAGTTCAGAGGCGGGCTGCTAGCTTTGTTACCAGTAGGTCTGAACAACCCGTAAATGTTACAGAGGTGCTTTTGGAACTCAAATATGAATCCCTGGAGAGAAGACGACGTTCTTTTCGAGAAACACTCTTGTGGAAATTTAGAGAACCGGCATTTGAAGCGCACTGTCGAACGATTCTATTGCCGCCAGCAATCATTGCGCGTAAAGACGACAAAGATAAGAAACGAGTCGTTTTTCCCTTGTTTTATTTGCGACTTGAAAAGTACCATGCCAGTGTTATGAACATAAAAAACTAACGTTATAACTATAGTAAAACCTGTTTTTACATTAGCAGACTGTACATTTTGCCGCCATTTTCGTTTGGTCCTGTCCTAAGCTTTTTCTCTCTGAACTACTTGTTTTCCTGCTATTAAAAATCGACATTCGGAAGTAACTGAAGGATATCTTGTCATCCTTCCCTTCAAACAACGTTTAGAAAGCTCCATCCTCCCCTCTTCTTAAATTAATTGGATGATGATCCCAAATTATTCGGTTTTTCCTTCTCGTTTTCATTAGTCGACATAATAACAATACTTAGATTTTACTGTCTGTTCATTTCTATCAAAACAGTACGTTTGAAAACAATGAATAATTTACGTAACACATTAAAATTAAATGACTGGGTTTGATGATGATAGTACATTGCCTGACTCGTGCGGTGGCGCCGGTGATTTTCCCGCCGTATGTGTAAACACTGGACTTGTGACAATGGCGACGGTCAATTGCGGCCAGGCCGCATCGTTGTACATAGGTGTCGGTGACGCAGAACGGGACTCTGGACCGGCTCGCCGCACCGGCTCACGTTGAGTTTCAACACAGACAGATTCGCAGCAGCCCGGAGCGGCTGTTTGCATTTGCTGGCGCATTTGACAGCAACGGCGCGAGGCAGATGTGATGAGGTTCCGTCCGTTTCCACGGTGTGACAGCTCACGCAGCAGCAACTGCTTTTGCCCGTGCGGCGTTCCTTGGCCCGGTCATCCGCCGTACCTGACCCGCACAGGCAGACTGCGGCGTTGTGTCTGACCAGGCCTTCAAGACGCTGAAAATCAGTTTTTATCTTTCCTGTATGTTTGGAAAGTGGCACATCCGGGATATATTATAGAAACGAAGCCTAGAAACACAGGTCGCCCTTGTCACTCCTAAGGGATTGAGACCACTCATTTCTAAGTCATTATCAAACTATCACAAACAAGCCATCATTGTCTCATTAATCATCAGTCACTTATTAGTTACCATCTTTCTGCAATATGCCATATCGATCAAATGACTGGATAGTTAATGGCGTACCCTCGCTTGCAATACTGAAGTAAATGGCAACTAGCAAATGTTTCAAACGTGGTCCCAGTGTGGCTACTCCACATGTCATAGAGAGGAGACAAATAAAACTAAAATCGCATTTCCGAATAAAATTTGGCATATCTGCAAAGCTTAGATTCGTGTGCTCTGCTGTATTCTTACAGGCAGACGCCCTAGTGTCAGCCACATCGGTTTTAGATGAATTCGCTGTTTCTCACACATTTGCTGTTAAGGTGTCTCATTTTAAGAGTTCATGTTGCGGGAATATTCTGAATTGCTCTCGTAAATGCACATTTTGAGGCACAACGCCATGTCAGTAAGTGCACCACTGCTGAGAGATGTTAATAGGTGCTTAAAATAAATAAATAATAACAATTTCAGATTGTTAAATAGGTAAAAATAAATTATTTTCTCTTTTTAAGTAAGAATAAATCGTTCTTTTTCGCCTGCCTTAATACATTTTCTTGCTATTTGCACTTTTCTCTGTTAGCCCCTGAAAAGTGAAAAAAAACAGGGCTTTAGTTTCTATTTTGTATAGTAAAAACTAAATGTACACAATAATTTCCACAACCCATAACATCTACATCTAGATCTACATCCATACTCCGCAAGCCACCAGACGGTGTGTGGCGGATTCATGTCTTAACAAATTTTGTGAACTTTGGTTGTGAGTAAGGATGATGTGACTGTTTTATTGTTAGAAACATATTAATGTAGTTTGAAATACTGTTGTGAATTTAATATTAAGAGCAAAAGAAGGCATACGATTGCGGAAATCGGTTCTGTTACTAATAATGTGCAAAACTTGACTACTAACATACCTGCATTACTTAAACAGAAATTGAATTCGTCTCAGGTCCTTCCCATAACTATCTACCACTTTTTCGATAAAGGACTCCTCCTCTGGTTTTATCTTATCACGATGAACTGACACCATACACAAACAACTGAGTCGATTATCTGCCATGGTAGTTCTTAGCCACGTTTTCACGCGCCTGAGAGTGCTGCAAACAAACATGACGTAGGCCTATACTAATTCATACAGTGTAACCTTCTTCATTTATTCTATTGTGATAATATTCCAAACAAGATTTAAAAATAATTAGAAGAAATGTTTCATCTGACTTAAGAAATTGTTTCAAAGTCTTTCTAACTAAGTAATTACAATCAGAAAAATGTTACTGTGGTAATTAAGTACCTGAACGATCTTTCCGCAGAGCAGGTGGTTGCCGGTAAGCTAAGGGCTATCTTCCAGGCTGAAGCTACGGCGGGCAAGGAATTGGCTTTGTCCAGTAGATCAGTCAGGCTTAATTCAGCAATATCTCCTTCATTTACTTTATCGCGTTTCCACGTACTGGTCCATGTCCGTGCATTCCTCAGTGAAGTTATCTAAAAGATCGCCATAAAACCTTTTGATATTTTCAATTATCCTTTTCATATCTAGGTTGCTTTGGGATTTCATTACCTTTGGGTGCAAGCAGAAAATCTCAAAAGATGCCTTGTTTTCTTCTGAAAACCGTTCTTGCAACGACTGGACTAGGGAATCCAAATATGGAATAAATAGAGATTTTCTGTAGTACTCAGTGACAGAAACTGATGGACGATTTGAACGATGCATTTTTCGTGCAACAACTCGCGGTTGTCGAATGCCAGTGACATCTATTCCAAGTGCACTATAGTTGCTTTCAGCACTTTTGATTATCATTTGAAATTCGGCTTCCGCATTTTCTCTGTCATCCAATAACATTTTTACAATTCCTTGAATGTGTTCTGAAACTTCTAACAAGTTAATGCTTACTGATTGTAGGCTATTGGTGACAGGTTCTAGTTTGGCTGAATATTTTGCTATGACTTTTAATGTAACAATAAATGTTGCAGAAGTAAGTATGCAGTAAAGTTGCCAGGCTTTCTGCCTAGTTTCACGATCTCCTTCTTTAAGTAAAATTGCTAATGCTTCAACAATTTCTAAAAATTTATCATTACATTTCCTCATAGACTTATGCTTCTCAGACCAGCGTGTCTCACACAGTTTTTGAAGGTTCCCAACTAGGACTTTCCTTTGCGTGCTCCACCGAAAAAAAGAAATTCCTTCCTTGATAGCACCAATGGCATTTCTAACCTCTGGTAAGGTGTTCAAATCATTCACAACTAAATTAACTCTATGGCTGGCACAATGATAGAAGCGAGCCTTAGGATATTTCTCAGCAATTATATTCTGTACTTCGCCAATTTTACCGGCCATCGTACTGCACCCGTTATAGCCTTGTCCTACCATATTATCTAGATTTAAACCCCAAGCAGGTAAGGTAGATATTAATGTGTTGGAGATATGTTTTGCATCTGACCTTGCTAACGGTGTAAATCCAAGGAAGTCTTCTCTGACAACATTAGTTACAAGGTGAAAATAACGCGCAGAAAGAGAAAGATGTTCTGTGCCTGCAATATCCATTGTTTCGTCTGCCAAAACTGAAAATGATTCGCCGTTTTTGATGGTATTAATCAAATCATTTCTTAGCACTTCGGCGCATACATCAGTTAAATCGTTTTTGGTTCTATGAGAAACATAGGTAGCATTTTTAGCCGCACCCTCAAAATGTTTCCGCAATGTTTCGTCACCTGACTGTACTCTAAATTGTAACAAATCATCAAATACAGCATTTGAATTTGTTTTTGCTCTTAAAGTCATGCAATGCAATAAAAAATACACAAGAAAAAATCGACTTTAACTTTGCACGATTAGTTTGTATAAATTTCGCAAGATTCTCGTTGGCAAGTTCTTCCACACTTTTAGTTTCGTTCGTCACAACACTAATGAAATTATTTTACTTTCCTATTGCATCTTTATGCCACTCGGAATTCATATGCATTTTTGCACATTCATGGAACTTTTAGAAATTTGTGAATGGGCGGCTTACGAATGCGCCATGATGACCACCATGCGTTTTGCGTAGGCGGAAAAGCACACAAAACTTGCAGAAGGCACCTTTAACTGCATTAGAATAGACCAGCCGCGGATATAATGACAGGCAGTCTGGTCGAAATGTTCTTTTTGTGCTGTCTATGTCATTCTTAAAATTATAACTTTTCTCAGGTTGCCTTGGATTCAATAAAATCTTATACTTTAGGCAATTGTCAATATCCTTCTTTTCTTCAATGTAATTCCCGATGTCGAGAATACTGACCAGGACACTACTACCCTTTTCATCAATGCACTTGAAGCCAGCAGAGGCACTGGCTTCGTCTTTATTTTCTCCATCGGTACAACTACTGGAATTTTTAATAGTGATGGTTGCATTTGGCTCACCTCATCATAGACAGTATCTTCATCGACACCTCCACTTTCATTTGTAGTTTTCATTCGCTTATGAGGTACAAAAAACTTACGTATATCGGTCATTTTGCCACTGTATACACTGCGCTTTTACATTCACAACGCACAAACGTCTATGCAAACCACAATCATGCACCACTGTTCACTTACAACTCACAATGAATTTACACAACCCTTAACGCGATGCGATGCCGAACCGAGCTGAGCGATGACTAAAGAACAGAAGCTGAAATCGTATCACAGTGGTGGGAGGGAGGGAGGGGTTTTGGTTCAACAATGAAACAGCGTGGTGTCCATTAAACCGCAAGCCACTGCCCCCCCCCCCCCCTCCCTGGGGGCTCCCTGAATTTCGGGCGTACGTCAACGGAGTGGTGCAGGACCGCTACTGTTCACTTTATACGTAAATGACCTAGTGGATAATTCTGTTCACAAATGATGCTGTTTTATACAGAAAACTTGCAACGCTAAAAAATTGTAGCTAAATCGATGCTAGGTGCAATGCCTGCCACTTGACCGTCGACGAAACAGATGTGACGTATTGCGCGTAAGTAAACATCAGGACCCAGGATTGTGTGGTTACACGGCTGACTGATTAGTCCGCCAAACGATCACTAGAAGCAGTTACTTCCGTCGAGTGTCTGGGAGAATGCGCACGGAACGGCGTGAGATTGAACGTCCGCGTAAAATTAATCGCATGTGAAGCATACGCCAAACTGAGATTCATTGGAAGCATCCTCTGGAGTTGTGCATTCCCGAAGCAGATAGCTCATCAAACACTTGTTTCAGCAATGTTTTATATAGTTGGTCAATCTGGGATCGGCGCCAGACGGAATAGATACATGAAACAGAGAAGGCCCGAAGAAGAGAGCACGTTTCGTCGCAGATCCATTTTGCAAGTGGAAAGCGGGACGTATATGCTAACCATATTACAGTGGCAGACGGTGTTGTGCTTTACTCTTAAAATTCCGTAGCGTCCTGCTCCATTTATGTCGCGAAATGACCATAAACTCAACATTAATGAAATTTGATCTCACGCAAAGTCTTGCCAACCGTCGTTCCTCTCTTGGACCGTTCGCTACTGGAACACGCAGCGGTACACAAAGTTTCCTCTGCCACCCATCACAAGGTGACTTTCGAATTATAGATGCCGCGCGGGATTAGCCGAGTGGTCTAGGCGCTGCAACCATGGACTGTGCGGCTGGTCCCAGCGGCTCGTCCTCTCGGGCATGGGTGTGTGTCTTTGTCCTTAGGATAATTTAGGTTACGTAGTATGTAAGCTTAGGGACTGATGACGTTCGCAGTTAAGTCCTACAAGATTTAACACACATTTGAACATTTTTTTTGAATTATAAATGTAGGTACAGATGTGTGTTAATTTAAATGTACAGGAAGAGACAGCAACTTTGGCATTGTGGTTATCTATTTTAGTTACTAACCGTATGTCGCTCCGAACAGTGCGGCCCAGACATCGGAGATACGGCGTTTCTTCCAGCGTTAGCCGCTAGCTTTAAAGAAGATGTCGGTTACAGGCATTCCTCTGGCCGGTTGTTCGGTTGTCCCAGTTTCTGATACATTTTTAAACAGGTCTCTCCTACACGACGAGGCTGTCTAGTACTGAGCAGAAGACTGCGGCAGTGTGTTAGTTACAGCCAGATGCCGTCAGCTGCTACTTCATTAAAATTTAATTGCATCGTGTCTGGTTTACCCCACGTCAGTACCTGGCACTTGCTGCCGCCCCCTCATTGGCTGAGGGCGAGTCGTCCAGGCAGGTGTCCACGAGTCTCAGCTCAGGCGGCTCTCCCAGATTTACGTATTACCAGGAGACACAAGTCAACTTTCACTCGGTGCAAATTGTAATCAACATGACGAGTTAGTCGCTCCTCTTCTTGCAGCTGACGGTGTAAAGTAGTGGATAGGAATCCAGATGTTTCTACAGTCCCAAGTGGTAATCTGCGCTTCTATCGTTCACTGGGAAGAAACTTCGTTCCAGCATACTTCGTGTAAAGTTTTATCTGATAAGTAAAGCACTGATTTCTCCTGCAGCATACTGCGAACAACTCGGGACAGCTACACTGCAGATTCTCACCGACTGTTTTGAGAACCTGTGGGTTGTGGTCAGTGGTCATCCCTCCTTCAAATGTTCTTGACACAACTGGTCTGACTCGTCGTAACTGATGTATTCGCCTGCGACTCGGACAGCAGGGACTCCCGGCGCGCATCGTCGGCGGCGCTCCCCTCCGAATAGAGGAGCACCGCCCAGCACACACGGCGGCTGCCGCGCTCCCTGGCCGGCACTTCGTGCATCGTGCTGCCATCCCGAAGACTCGGCGATGACGTATACTGCGGCGTTAGAGGACGCTCTACAGTTTTGGGTGTGTAGTCTACATTCTCCCTTGTTGTTTCACGGCGACTTTCCCCACAAAATTCAAATATCTCTATGGGACTTAACAGCGGAGGTCATCAGTCCCCTAAATTTAGAACTACTTAAGCCTAACTAACCTAAGGACACCACACACATCCATGCCCGAGGCAATATTCGAAGCTGCGACCGTAGCAGCCGCGTGGTTCGGGAGTGAAGCGCCTAGAACCACTCGGTCACCGCGGCCGGCCCCTACACTTCTTCCTGTGTATTTACTGAGGTGACAGAAGTTATAAGAGATCTCGTTATGAGAGATCTCTCAATACCGTGTCGGGCGTCCTTTCGCCAGGCGTACTGGAGCAACTCGATGCGTCATGGAGTGAACCAGTCGTTCGAGGTGTCCTTAATAAATATTGAGCCATGCTGCCCCTACAGCCGTCCATAATTGCCGAAGTGTTGCTGCAGGATTTTGTGCACAAACTGCCCTGTCGATTACGCCCCATAACCGTTCGATTGTGTTCATATCGGCCAATCTCGTTCACCAGTTCATTCGCTCAAATTGTGCAGTATGTTCTTGAACCAATCGCGAACAGTTGTGGCCCGGTCACATGACAGCGTTTTTTCGGTCACATGAAGTTTTTGAATGGCTGCAAATGGTCTAGGAGCAGGCTAACAAAACCATTTCCAATCAATGATCGGTACAGTAGGAGGAGAGAACCCAGTCTCTAAACACAGCCCACAACGTTACAGAGCCGCCACCAGTTTGCACAACGCCTCGTTGACATCTTGGCTCCATGGTTTCTTGGCGCCTGAAATCGCGACTCGTCTGATCAGGCCACGGTCTTTCAGTCGTCTATGGTCCGACCCGTATGGTTCAATTGGCTCTGAGCACTAAGGGACTTAACATCTGAGGTCATCAGTCCCCTAGAACTTAGAACTACTCAAACCTAACTAACCTAAGGACATCACACACATCCATCGACCCGTATGGCCACGAGCCTAAGAGAAGCGCTGCAGACGACGTCGTGCTGTTAGCAAATTTTTCCGTACTGTCCTAACGGATACGTTCTTCGCATGTCCCAAATTGATTTCTCCGGTTGTTTCACGCAGTGTTGCTTGTCGTTAGCGCTGACAGCTCTACGCAAACGCCTTTGCTATTGGTTGTTAAGTGAAGACCATCGGCCACTGCCTTGTCCGCGGCGAGAGGTAATTCTGAAATTTCGTATTATCGGCCCACTCCTTGACGATTTGGACCTCGGAATCTTGAATTCCCTAACCATTTCCAAAATGGAATGTCCCCTACGTCTAGCTCCAACTACGATTCCGCGTTCAAAGTCTGTGCAGCCATAATGCCATAATCAGGTCGGAAACATGTTCACGTTTATCACCGGAGTACAAATGACAACTCCACCAGTGCACTGGCCTTTTATAACTCGTGTACGCGATACTACAGTCATCTGTATGTGTGCATAGCGCTGTCCCACGACTTTTGTGACCTCGGTGTAATACTTCTAGTTCGTGTAAACTGTTCACGTCAATTGTGTCCAATAAACGACACGTATATCGTCTCTCTACAAATGTTAGGAGACTGTACGAATTTACAGTGCTACGAGATGGAGGCGAAAGGACTGCAGTTTCTGCAACCTCAAGGAGAGCAACACCATCAACATCTGAAAGCTGTAGATGAGCGGACGTCACCGTGGAAGGTCGTGCAGCAACAGTTGCCAGCGTCGTCTGCTGCATCTTCGGCGGCAGCTCCTGTTGCACCGCCGCCCTCATGTCAAATAGCAGTGATGCTGGTAAATGTACCTGCGTTGATTACAACATCATTTCACTGCTTCTCTGTAAACGACGCTCAGCTTCAGAAATACATTTTATTTTTCTTGATCGTCTGAGGTGTATGTTCCCAGAAAATCTAGCCGCCATGACGATTTGGTCTTTACGATCTACTGTGCTCTAATACGGAACGTAAGCGATAGTGTACTGATTCCCTAATCAGCGACTTGATTATGTGGTTTGTACCTGTCAGTGAAGTTCCATTCAGCCGGCAAGGTTTTCAGATCTGTCTTAGGACTAGCATCATAGAGTTATGAAGACTTTTGAAGTCACACTAAACACTGGAAAGCACCGACAGACACACTCCCAAGTTTCCACAATGTGCATCGCTACAAAGACAGAGGATCGCCTCGGCCCACGGGGAAGCAACTCACGATTAGAGACAGCAAGCGCAAGCAGCCGGCTTCTGTGGAAAACAGACAAACAACTTCTCTGCAGCTTTGTTCCTATTCCGGATCTATATTACGCTATTTTAACCACATACTGGTGTCTGAAAATCACCAGCTTCTTGCTCCAAGTGTTTTGCCTGGCACGCAAGCGATCAGTGATTAGAGCGGTACTACGTTTGCTTTCTCCGTGAGACACACGGCCACGTTAGCAGTGTTTGTGATCGTTGGTCACAGTTCGTTGTGATAGACGGTAAATCATCGAGTAGAACAGAAGTGTTATCTCGCGTTCCGCTAGGTAGTGTCAAAGGCCCTCTGCTGTTCTTGATTTACATAAATGAACTAGGTGATAATTTGAGCAGTTCCCTTAGATTGTTTGCAGATGAGACTGTAATTTACCGCCTTGTAACATCATCAGACGGTCAATTCCAATTACAAAATGATCTAGAGAGGATTTCTGTATGCTGCGAGAAGTGGCGATTGGCATTAAACAAAGAAAAGTGCGACGTCAACCACATGGGTACTAAAAGAAATCCGATGAATTTTGGGAATACGATAAATCGCACAAATATAAGGGCTGTAAATTTGACTAAATACGTAGGAATTACAATTACGAGCAACTTAAATTGTGAGGACCACGTAGTTAATATTGTGGGGAAGGCGAAACAAAGACAGCGCTTTATTGGCAGAACACTTAGAAGATGCGACAAACCAACTAAATAGACAGCCTACATTACACTTGTCGGTCCTCTACTGGAATATTGCTGCGCGGTATGGGATCGTTACCAGGTAGGATTGACGGAGGACATCGAAAAAGTGCAAAGAAGGGCACCTCGTTTCGTGTTATCCCGCATTAGTGGTGAGAGTGTCACTAATATGATACGCGAGTTGGGGTGGCAGTCACTGAAACAAAGGCGGTTTCCTTTGTGGCGAGATCTATTTACGAAATTTCAATCACCAACTTTCTCTTCCGAATTATAAAATATTTTGTTGACACTCATTTACATAGGAAGAAATGATCATCACAAAAAGAAAGGAGAAATAAGAGCTCGAACGGAAAGGTTTAGGGGTTCCTTTTTCCCACGTACCATTCGAGAGTAGAATGGTAGAGTAGTATGGAAATGGTTCGATGAACCCTCTGCCAGGCACTTAAGAGTGAATTGCAGAGTAACCATGTAGATGTAGATGTAAACCTCTCACTGGGCCGAGAAGCTCTACGATAATAATTGCGTACTTACAGTTGAGATTTTCGTAAATCCAGAAACTAGCAATAAACGTAATCTATCAGTAGATTTACAATTCTTAAATAAGAAAACTTAATTCAAAATAGAACCTCTATCTTATCATCGCTAAAGTCATACACACCCGATGAACAACATGTAACGCGGTGCTGACCAGTAGATGTCGGCAGAACGAGACCCACCTGTGTAAATGAAATTTCCGTGGCGGTTCCGGCAGTGTAAAAAGAGGTGTGGAGTATTGTGTTGTCAGTAACAGCAGCAAGGCTCCGTCAGGAGAGTACAACCACTTCCAACTTGGACTGATCATTGGATGTCCACGGAGTTATAAATCCATCAAGGGCATTTAGAGCTTTCTGAAGCTGCCCAAGACGACTGTTGGCGACGCGACAGCGAAGTGCAAACGCGATAGAACAGCCTCAGATAGACTAATACCAGACACACTCCACGTACTGACGAACTGGGACCGTCGAACATTGTGCACTGTGGTTTTAAGAAATCGCATGAAGTCAGCGGAAACAGTCACCCGTGAGTTCAAAGCGCTATCTGAAGTCCAGTAGGCACAGGGACTGTCTGCAGCGATTGAAAAAGAGTGGCGTGCAGTGGCCCAGTATATCCCCACTAGCCACACATTTCAGTGGGCTGTGCTCGGCTGTGCCTGAGTTGGTATAATGATTGACGCCACTAGGCAGCGGGCGACAGTAAACACGTGATTTGGAGTGACGAGGTAAGTTGTAGTTTATGCCAGTACGACGGGATGGTGCAGATTGTGCACATATGCTTGCAGATCGTCACCCACCATCACGTGCGTTATCAACTGTGAAATGCGGAAAACATGGTGTTACGCCAAAATGCAGAAAGATATGACAGCATTTTGCAACGCTGTGCACCAGGCTTACAGCGTAGAAACAGTTCGGGGACGATGGTGGCCTATATCAGCACCTTAGTGATCCCTGTCTCAAAGCAGCAAGTTTCAGGCAATTTGTGGACAATAACGATCCTGAAATGGACTGGCCTGGTGAAAGTCCCGACCTGAACGCAGTTAACACCTTTGGAGCGAGTTAGAATGTCGACTACGCTCCACACGCCACAATCCAACATCAGCAGCCTCCGTGCTTTCGACTCTTCAGGAACAATGTGCTGCGCCGGACGCTGTGGCTGAGCGGTTCTAGGCGCTTCAGTCCGGAACTGCGCTGCTGCTACGGTCGCAGGTTCGAATCCTGCCTCGGGCATGGATGTGTGTGATGTCCTTAGGTTAGTTAGGTTTAAGTAGTTCTAAGTTCTAGGGGACTGATGTCCTCAGATGTTAAGTCCCATAGTGCTCAGAGCCATTTGAACAACGCGCTACCGTTCTTGCACAATAATTCCCACACCCCACTGAATGCCTCCGCTGCAGAGTTCAGAGCCTCACAATGGCGAATAGCGGAAACACTTCACATTAACGTTCACTAATATTTCGTTCAAATGGCTCTGAGCACTATGGGACTTAACATCTGAGGTCATCAGTCCCCTAGAACTTAGAACTACTTAAACCTAACTAACCTAAGGACATCACTCACATCCATGCCCGAGGCAGGATTCGAACCTGCGACCGTAGCGGTCGCGCGGTTCGAGACTGTAGCACCTAGAACCCTCGGCCACCCCGGCCGGCCGCTAATATTTATCCGGATACATTTTATCAGTGTGTTATGGGTATGAGTTGCAACGCTTTCGTCATTTGTTCATAGTTGCTTTCTTTCAGCTTGGCTTCTGATTTTCGGTTTAAAACCCACGTAACGTCCTGCGAGATCTCTTTCGAAATAGCTGAAAAATTATGCACATATTGTCGCAGAAGAAACAGAGTAGCACCGTGGTAGTGGTTATGATACTAAAGTGTTACACAGGGGGTCGTGAGTTCAAAACCAACCTCGACTGTACACTTTTAATTTCTATATTCGGTTCGAGTACATTCTAGAAGTATCCACAAATGTCAAGAATCATTGTACTGGAATGTTCTGCAGCTGTATATATACTGTATGTGTTCTGGCCAGAGGCAGTTCACTCCGCGCTCTTGTATGTGCAAGTCTGAATAAACCTTCGTTAAGTGAAGTTAGTGTTCGTCATTCATCTAATTACATCGTTTTCTACGTGACATTATTCTGGTGGAGGCGCTGGATATCGGAACTTGTGATGGCGCACATTATCGACGACACAGT
This sequence comes from Schistocerca americana, assembly GCF_021461395.2. Taxonomy (NCBI): domain Eukaryota; kingdom Metazoa; phylum Arthropoda; class Insecta; order Orthoptera; family Acrididae; genus Schistocerca; species Schistocerca americana. The sequence goes on from NC_060123.1 coordinate 712,258,395, forward strand.
GGCTCCCATCAGGCCACGACAGAGCCGCCGCTTACGTGGCGAGAAACCTGAGTTCGAGCCGTATTCAACAGCTCGCAATCTATCGGAGACAGAAGAAGAAGAGGACGTTACGATGACAGCAACTGTGTGTCACCACATGAGACATCCTTCCGGGTTCTCTGGTAACGATGGCCAAAATCCAAATAAGTGGCTGAAGGTATATGAGCGTATACACAGACGGGATGACACTGTGTGTTTGACTAACGTATTTTTCTGCTTGGAGGGCACTGCCAATCAATTGTATGAGAACAACGAGGAGAAATTCACAAGCTGGGAAGTATTCCTGGTGGAACTCTGCAAGTATTTCGGCGTCACACAACGACAGATTTGCAAGGCTGAAGATAAATTAAAATACAGGGCACAATGTCCAGGAGAAACTATAGCATTGTAACGGGGTTGTTTTTGTAGTTGCCCCGGATGATAATTAACCGAATTATTTGTCAAGATTTGCACAGTTGCGTGCAACCCGTATACCCTTACAGCATCCTACACTCAAGACGTCGTGGAGCTGTGTGGGAGGACTTCCTACAACTGCTACCGAACTGCAGTTTGTCGATGGCAGTTGTGGATTTCTTTCTTTCAGGTTGAACAAATAAAACAAATAGCAAGACATAGGATGAACCGAAACTTCTCAGCTTTCTCTTGGTCTAATACTCTTTAAAATAATAGAATGCCGACTGATAGTTAAATGTAGCGCATTTCACGGTTTCTGAATAAAAGTTAAAAATATTTTTGAAAAGAAACGGTCAAATGTTTTGCAAAGTAATTTCTTTAACAGTAAGAATTAAAGTAGATTAGAGAAACATTTGACACGACTTTGAATTATGCTAAAAATTATGTGCAGCATATGAGGTGCTATTTAAGAATTTATAGCATGATGTAAAACTTATAATCTTGGAAGCTTAAAGATTACTGAAGGACAATTGTCCAGTGGGATGTGTAGATCCTGCAGTATGCTGTTCTATGGACATAACGTATTTGTATCACCTATGCCCAAAGGTGCAGAGAAGCTGAGTGAGATTTTTCAGCCTCAAATATGTATCAGTAAATAATTCTTCAAATATCATGTCAGATAACGCGTGTTTGGCAACAAGTGACCCCTCACATACAAGGGGTGTCGTCATCATTCTTCTTGCTTACTCACTTTTCCCAATAATGAATTCAGAGGCGCATCTAATGTTAAAAAACATTTGATCGTTTCCTTTTCAAAATTTTTAAAATATTTTATTGAATTTTATTTTTTAGTTTAGGGAAAGGCTGAACTAAACAAGAGGAAGTGATGAAGAGACAATATGACCTTAAAAGTAGTATAACAAATATGCTGTGCGCGTTGTGTAAAACTATCGCCAAGAACACACACAGAGGACAATAAATATTACCCAGCAGTTAAGGGCGGTTCCCAGGAGTGGCTGAAATTTTCAGAAATAGGATAACGCGCGCTGGGGTCGTAATCCTTTAATCCTGCTAGAGCCGTTAATTGTTTGGCCTATCAATTAGAGGAAACCTCGGATATTAGTTTTCTGGCTGCACGTATGAGTGCGTGGACCGTAATATTCCATTTCTCGTGGTGTAATCGTGAGCCACGAACAAGCGGCACTCATTTAGCGCGGAAACAATGCAGTTACTGCTATGTATTCGCAGACTTCATTACAGGAAACGTGGTGTGAATGAGGTGCATGTCTCTCGTACTCTGATGTGACAGTCACAGTGAACCGGTGCTTAGAAATCCGCGTTCCGTCTGCGCCCTCATTCATTCCTTATTTCAGCGCGCCGTAATGGGAATATAGCGATCGGACAATACTCAGTTGAGAGTTAGCTTAAGCAGGAATCCTGTTATCCCTCATGTGTACTACACTCCTAAAGTTAAACAGAATCAGTAAATGGTAGAATGAGAACATCATACTGAATGAGTTAAATAACTAGGTAAAACTTAATCACATGACCTTTATTGTGCAAAAACACAGAGCGGTAACGAATACAGGTTTGATACCGAATACACATATTGCAACAGTATTAAAGGGACCAAGCAAATATCTTCCACGTCAACTAAACACTGTGCGTAAATTTCCAGGTGTTCGCGACCTATGTCAGTTTCCACAGAACATCTCTATGTTGTAGACGCGCCATGCTGTGAATTGGTAATTGTCGTGTGACTAAGGCCTCCCGTCGGGTAGACCGTTCGCCGGGTGCACGTCTTTCGATTTGACGCCACTTCGGCGACTTGCGCGTCGATGGGGATGAAATGCCGATGATTACGACAATACAACACCCAGTCCCTGACCGGAGAAAATGTCCGACCCAACCGGGACTCGAACCCGGGCCGTTAGGTATGACATTCTGTCGCGCTGAGCACTCAGCTACCAGGGGCGGACTGTGAAATGGTGAACAAACGATACTACGTACTTAGATGAAGTATGTTTCAATCTATGTTAGAAACGTTCGTACTTTATTTGGCAGTGTGACGTGCCTTCAACTTTATTTGAAAAATGGGTAGCTGAGCTAAAGGGCGGAATGTCTTAGCAGCGACGTGGTATGCTGCCTATCATGCGCTTAAAAGCTTGGATGGTGATTACTCCGCATGCTTGTGAAGTGCTATGTCTGGAACTATAAACATATCTACCTCTAAATAACTTCCTGAAGTGTAGTACATATTAAGTGATGAAGGAAACTAAATCTGTGTTGGTGTCGATATGGTTTCCTCAAACAGTGACCGTATGAAAGGTAACTCGACCTTTTCGTTCATGATAGCTAAATGTCAGGGGATAGCGCGGATCGGTCTTAAGCCGTTTTTTATCTTCAGCACCCTCACCAAGTAAACTAAATACGTGCGTAGGGGCAACATACTGATGTTCATTTTGAGTAGAGATGTTCTTACAGAGTCCGATATGACGTTTCTCATTGGAAGACATTATAAGTACACTTTAGTACACTCCTGAAGTTAAACAGCAAATGGCAGAATACGTTGAGAATACGATACTGAATGAGTTGCATAACTAGGCAGATATAATGTAGAGATACAGGCAAACAAATGATTACAGTTTGTTTCACATAAATTGAATGATTTACGCACGAGAGAGAGTTTCACAGACTGAGTAAGTCGTTATCGCATTGACCCACCTCCGTTACTTCTGCAAGCAGTTATTCGGCTTTGCATTGTTTGATACAGTAGTTCGATGTACTCCTGAGGGGTATCGTGCCAGATTATATCCAACAGCGCATTAGATCGCCAAAATCCCAGGCTAGTTCGAACGCCCTGCCAATAATGCTCCAAAACTTCTCAACCGGGGTGAGGTCCTGCGACATTTGTGGTCGAGGTAGGGTTTGGCAAGGGTGAACATAAGCAGTAGAAACTCCCGCCGTGCGCCGGCGGGAATTACTTTGCTGAAATGGAATGAAATTTCGCGTGGCCAGGGCCTCCCGTCGGGTAGACCGGTCGCCTGCTGCAAGTCTTTTTACTTGACACCACATCGGCGACCTGAGCGGAGAAAATCCTCGACCCAGCCGGGAATCGAACCCTGGCCCCTTTGCACAGCAAAAAAAAAAATGGTTCAAATGGCTCTGAGCACTATGGAACTCAACTGCTGAGGTCATTAGTCCCCTAGAACTTAGAACTAGTTAAACCTAACTAACCTAAGGACATCACAAACATCCATGCCCGAGGCAGGATTCGAACCTGCGACCGTAGCGGTCTTGCGGTTCCAGACTGCAGCGCCTTTAACCGCACGGCCACTTCGGCCGGCTTTGCACAGCATTCGTCCGCGCTGACCCCTCAGCTATCGAGGCGGACATCTTGCTGAAATATACGCCTAGGATGGCTTACCACGAAGGGCAACAGAACGGGGGGTAAAATATCGTCGAGGGTGCTGTAAGGGTACCGCAGGTGACAAAGAAACCTGTATGAAGACTATGGAATGAAACGGCACCACAGAGCATCACCCCCAGCTGTCTGGACGTATGGCGGACGACCGTCAGTTTGGGATCCCAACACTGCCCGGGGCGTCTCCAGACAAGTCTTCGCTGGACATTTGGGTGTGTTGTTCACGCTTCTCTCTGTGTGGCATACTTGCTGTCCAGCTGAATACACCGCAATAAATTCGCAAACACTTTATACCCTGGAAACGATACGTCCCCTGCTTACACTCTTTGCCAGCTGTGCGGTGAAACTGCATTGCAGCGTCACACATCCATCTGTCGGCCACCAAGTTTACAATTTTTCATTTTCCGTTGACACCTGCACGAATATCAGTATGTGGCCAGTTGGCATAACTCCTTCGTGGTGCGTCGTTTTTATGTACATTCACTCATTTGGCGATGTAGCTTCTTTGAGTCGACGAGCAACATAGAAACTCAGTAAGTTCTTTCATTTCTGCCAAACTGAAGTTTCTCGTGCCCAGATGAATGCAGCTGTTTCCGTAAGTCTTTGTCCCATCTATTCGGTGGTAATCCCCTTGGTTTTTTGTTAATTATGCTCCAGTCCAGTGTTTGTTTTGACCATCTGATACTCTTTCTTCCAACGAGATGCAGATCCCTCTGCCATTTCAAGGAAGTTGTTTTGCTGTACGTCTCATACTTACTGTAACATGTATCTCTTTCTTCGTGTAGCGCTGCATTGTTTGTTGGATTCCTCTTTGAGCCACTATGAGTTTTGTAACAATGAACTGATTTACTGTCCACGCCTCAGAGCCGTAACTTATTATTGGTAGCGTACATTGCTAAAAAGCTGTTTTCTCTAGCTCAGCCGACATCTTACGTTTAAGAACTGAACACAGTCTTCCGTAACTTTGCCAGCCCAATTGAATAGGTCGAAATATTTGCAGTTTTGGGCTGCCTTTTGTAATGTCTCTTGCAGCGGCCTCTTCGTGATATTTTCAGAAAATTTATATAAATTATATAACTCAGTATTTGGCAGAAGAGCCAACACTGTTTTTCTAGAGGAGGCCGAAATGCACGCGTTTGATTACGCGCTGACTGGCCGGAGGTCTGGAACAGGACAATATCTTGAGAATTGCAAATAAAGTAAGTAGCTGATATAATACTTAACTTTAATCCACAATTGTAGAACATCTCTCGTTACGGTACATGCTTCATAATATTAATTATCAATTGAATACGGCGCCTTGCTAGGTCGTAGCAAATGTAGCTGAAGGCTATGCTAACTATCGTCTCGGCAAGTGAGAGCGTATTTGTCAGTGAACCATTGCTATGAACGTCGGCTGTACAACTGGGGCGAGTGCCAGTACGTCTCTGTAGACCTGCCGTGTGGTGGCGCTCGGTCTGCAATTAATGACAGTGGCGACACGAGGGTCCGACGTATACTAATGCACCGCGGCCGATTTAAAGGCTACCACCTAGCAAGTGTGGTGTCTGGCGGTGACACCACACAGTACATATCTCGAAATATCTCTTCTTATCTTACGGATTCCTAAACTTTAATATATGATGATTATCAATGAAAAGTAGTTTCAAGCCCTATTATTCCTTGGAGCGTGCATTTACTCCATGAAATAGCATCTCTGCTATCTATGTTTTCTCTTATAAAAGGAAGGATTGAGATCTTGCCGATTAGCCGTGAAAGAACGAAGATGTATATGTATGTATGGTTGGGCTAGTCGCCATCTTGATGAGATTCTGTATGAGAAGGAATTTAATACATGAAGTAAATTAAAGTAAGTGTATTCGCGTATTATTTAACTGATTATTATTGACAGTGTCTGCTTACTACGCTGTGTTGCACGGGATCAGTGGGGAACGTCTGATTTACACTGGACGAACCTGCCGTTTTGTATGCTCAAGATATCCAGTTCATTACTTTCAATAAATAGGCTAACACGGTCTTACCAGCAGATCTCCGGTCTTCCCCATGTGATCACCGAAAGTTAATAATTATTACAAATGTTTTTAGGAGATCCACTGACAATTTTCGTCGCACCGAGACCTCGAAATTGCTTCACTGCCTTATGGAATTTAAGTTAAGCTCAATTTAATCAGGATAGAACAGTAGTGAACTGTGTGAATGTGATAAGCCTGCTTTGTGAATCAAAATTCCCTTAATATACGCATGTTTTTTACTATCCTGATCAGTGAAGCTAAATCAGGCCGGTGTGGGAGATGTTTTTAAATTTTAGATCCCACAAAAAATATTAAACTTTCATATTTAAACAACATATGATTCTATATGTATTTTGGATAGGAATGTGACGCGGGCAGGAGAAGTCAAACAAGTGAGAAAGGCATAATGTTGATCTTATTATTAACCGCCGCTTACACACTTTGTTCAATATGTGCACCGGAGAAGTCGACGAAATACTGTACAGCGCCAGATTTGCGCCTGGAGATCAAAACTAGAACTAATTTTTTCCACTCTGAATCGGTTCATCATTAACGCATTACCATATATAGCACGTTTTGCTGCCATACATACAATACAGCCCACACTGGCCACCCATGACCTGCAGTTTAATTATAACCATCCGGTATTTGCACAAGGGGTTTGTTTACCTTAAGACAAGAATCTAGAAAACGACGTATCATACAAAAAATGTTCTAAATGAAATGTTAGTGCTAGTAAAGAACACATGAGTTTATTCTAGAACTGGCCACCTCCAAATCACCCCTCCTGTGTGGGCGGGATCAACTTTGTATGTCGAAATGGGAACCACCTTCGTCTTTAATGCGTATTCGGATTCTACACCAAAAAATACGTCTTGTTTGCTGAAACCATTGTTTTCCATTCGCGGTAGGTGGCGCTGTAATTGCCAATATCACGTTTACCTGTTTTTACAATTAAGACCCTGCGCATGTGTTTCTACATTTCATTTCCGACGTAAATTCAAACCTTCATGTTTTAAACGATTGATATTTATGTTTCGAAATTTACTTTATTGTTCTAAATTTGGTTGTACAGTGCAAAGCAGTTAGCCGTTTCAGTGGCTGGTTAGAAACTACATTTAGAGTGATCCAGGAACGACGACGTGTATGCAGTTGTTTCCCGTTCCCATCGGGATGTTTGTTACCGCTGTCCCCTTGCCTCTCAACATTGGGGTGCGTGATTTCGGTGAGTGTCAGTCGTAGGTGCGTCTGTGACTATCAGTTCATGGACATCTCACGTTATCACCATGGCTGTTGTCTGTGTTGCGGCAGTAACTGTGAAGCGGCCGGCGCGAGAGTTACGGCAGTTGAAAGGAAATCAATCATCCGGGTAGCAGGATCCGAGGGCGGTCACTGAAATGAAGAATTCTGATGGTTTGAGTACTCATCACAATCAAACTCCGTAGGGATCAGAAAACTAGAAAACTGCGTTACCATACAAGCAGGTTATTTGCCAGCAATGTCAATGTCTTACCCATCTTGTTTGTATTGTACAGTCACATTTGCAATTCTTAAGTAACGTTTGAACATCAGTATCAACCGTCAGAGCACACAGGTTTACATTTACATCGTAAGTCAAATGTAGAATCAAATGCGTCGGATCTTAATTGCAGAAACAGGCACACTTGGCATAAGTCGATTATAGCGCCATCGTGCACTAATTGGAAACAATGATTTGAGTAAATCGTACTATTTTTGGCGTAGTATAAGGATATGCAATAAAAATGGGGATTCCCATTTGAAAATACAAAGTTGACCTCATCCACACAGGATGAATTGTTAGTATGTGACAGCCAGTGGCAGCACAGAATGATGTACCCTTACTAAGATTTTCACTCAGAACATTTTTTCTTTCGATGCACGGGTGAATTCTCAGTTCAGCGCTCAGTCCGGGAGGCGTGCCCGTTATCCGTGATATTATTTGTAATTTCCTTGGAGCCAGTGATCCTCTCAGTCACCAACCAGATCTCTGGGATAAATGTTGGTGCACAAAGATTCGCGGTTCACACTTATGCCGACGATATAACAGCTGTATTCATGAAGCATCAAGACGCTGGGGAGATACCAGAAATAATGGACTCCCATAAGGGAGGAGCAGGACCAACAATAAACAACAACAAAACCCGGTCCCTATGGTTGAACAAAACTTCGGAACTCACTCCACATCCCTTCACAGAACGTGACTAACGTGAAGTTGTCGGCGTTAAACTGAAGAAGAACGTGAACGAACTGATCGAGAATAATTCTAAATGAGTGGTGCAGAAAGTATGAGGCGCCTTAATAGAGAACAGTGCTAGGAACTGAAATCTTAATCAAAGGGTACAATATGTCGACTTGCTGGGTGTTTCAGAAATGTGGTATCGAGCTCAAATAATACGCACAGAGCGACAATGTATTGTTCAAACAATGAAGTATATAGGATAGTTTACCTGGAAAGAGTTGCTACTTCGTGTAGTCAGAGACCAGTTAACAAAACGGTCAAATGAAGGTGAATTAAGTTCACTAGATTATGAGAAAAAAAGCGCCACCCTCAAAGTTAAACATCATATAAAATCTTTGAAACAACAAGCATGTCAGTCGGATTTACTGAACGCCGCATGGGAAATCACCGAAGAAGGAAAACAGAACTACGGATACCCACGTATATTACTCGCACTCTTAAAATCACAACGGGAATTGTAGAAAAACTCTCAAATGTAAATATCTTCACCACGAAAAGGATTATGGTAGAACTAGAGAAAGAATCAGTCCACACACCAGTCAGCTAAATAAAACACAAAGATTGTGGTGTCACCGCCAGACACCACACTTGCTAGGTGGTAGCCTTTAAATCGGCCGCGGTCCGTTAGTATACGTCGGACCCGCGTGTCGCCACTGTCAGTGATTGCAGACCGAGCGCCGCCACACGGCAGGTCTAGAGAGACTTCCTATCACTCGCCCCAGTTGTACAGCCGACTTTGCTAGCGATGGTTCACTGATAAATTACGCTCTCATTTGCCGAGACGATAGTTAGCATAGCCTTCAGCTACGTCAATTGCTACGACCTAGCAAGGCGCCATTATCATTTGCTATTTATCTTGCGATGCATGTACCGTCAGACCGATGTTCACCAATTATGGATTAAAGTTAAGTATTCCAACAGCTACCTACTATTTTTGCTACTATAAATTCCCTTACCTGTTCTAGACCTCACGCCATCCTGCGTGAGCTTAAAGGCGTGCCTTTCGGCTACCCGTCATTGTGGATTGTCAGTCTTGCCAGTCCACAACAAAGATCTCAGCTCTGAGCTATGTAGAGTTATAGCATAGTTACCTTTTTTCAGATGCAATCAGAACATGATTCTAACTCTTCTAAAATGCCACGAATTAAATAATAGCATACCCTTAAGAAGAAGAGGGTTTGGTTTCGAGAGAAAATTAGTTTTTGCTGAATAATAGTAATGGCGTGTGACGAGGGCCTCCCGTCGGGTAGACCGCTCGCCTGGTGCAAGGAAGCTAGCTGATGAAGGCATTATAAGGTGAGTGCAAGGACGAGCCGTAGGGAAGGATGTAGAAAAAAAAAAGATACAGGTCTTATGTTTTACTTTTATTTTTAAATCCATAGAAAACTGACTTCGACAGTTTTTTATTCAAATAAATGGTTAAATGTATTTTCTTTTGTTTTTAGATCTTTGTTGCGTCACTTTCAATTTTGATCATAATCTATTTTTCTTCCTCTCATCCTCTTTTCGGCTGGTGTCTTTAATTACCGTTAAGAAGGAAAGCGTATTTAATAGTTGTGCCGTATGTTGCTCGCTGCCATTTTCGCGGATACATTCAAATCACGAGGTTGTGGTTACGTTAGGACATGTGTGTAAACACAGGGCTACAAAACACGTCGTTTGCCGCTTTTAAATCGTTGGTCATTTAAAATCCACTGTCGACACAGAATCTCGGGTTACCGTGTTGAGTCTAAATGGCCGCTTATGCGTAACAACTTGGTTTAATGGAGAAGAAAAACGCTTATACTTAACAAACTGCCATAGCGGAGAAGGTAAAGACCAACTGTGTACACTGAGGTGACACAGGTCATGGGACAGCGACCATCGCGTATACGGACGGCGGCAGTATCCTGTACTCAAAGTATAAAACGTCAGTACATCGCGGATCTGTCATTTGCACTCAGACAATTCATGTAAAAGTTTTCGGATGTGATTATGGCCGCACGACGAGAACTAACAGATTTTAAACGCGGAGTAGTAGTTGGAACTAGGCGCATGGGATATTATATTTAGAAAATCGTTAGGGAAATCAGTGTTCTGAGATCAACAGTGTTAAAAGTGTGCGGGGAATATCAGTGCTCAGGCATTACCTCTCACTGCGGGCAACGCAGTGGGCGACGGCTTTGGCTTAACTACCGAGAGCAGAGGCGTTTACACAAAGTCGTCAGTGCTAACAAACAAGCAACACTGCGTGAACTGGCGACATAAATCAATGTGGGAGTACCACAAAGGTATCCGTAAGGACAGTGCGGCGAAATGTGGTGTTAATGGGCTATGGAAACTGATGACCGAGGCGCCTGCAGCGCCTCTCTTGAGTTCGTGACGATATCGATTGGACCATAGACGACTGGAAAACCGTCGCTTGCTCGGATGAGTCCCGATTTCAGTTGATAAGAGCTGATGGTGGGGTTCGAGTCTGGGACAGACCCCACGAAGCCATCAACCCAGGTTGTCAACAAGGCACTGTGCAAGCTGGTCGTGGTGGCTCCATGACGTTGTAGGCTGTGTTTACATTGAATGTAGTGACCTTTGAGTAGAAATGGTTATTTTCGGCTCCTTGGAGACCATTTGCTGCCGTTTATGGACTTAATGTTCCCAAACAACGACGAAATTTTTGAGGATGACAATGCACCATGTCACCAGACCACAATTGTTCGCGACAGGTTTGAAGCGCATTCTGAACAGTTCGTGTGACTGATCTGGCCACCCAGATCGACCAATATGAATCTCGTCGAATATAATGCAGACATCAGTTCGTGCATAGATTCCTGTACTGGTAATACTTTCGCAGTTGGCTCTATATTTCTGCAGCGTACTTCCAATGACTTGTCGAGTCCACGCCACGTCGAGTCCTCCTAGCCGACCTGCGACGAGAATCGTTTCACAAACAACAGCGTAGCTTACGTGACGACAGCGCTGTCAGCTTTTGTTTGTCTATCGCAGCGCGACGTTGCTCTCCGTAGAAAATGTCAGTCCTGCCGCAAAGTTAGCCGCACATTTCTCTGCGCCGCAGGTAAACACACTACGCTGCAGACCGCACAGCCCTGGCAGCCGTGTGCTACGCCGGCGACGGCCTGGCAAACAAAGCAAAACTCCGTCTTGCCACTGCGCACCTCGTTGCCGGGTGCCTACTCCTGGTCTACAACGAACATTTCCCAACTTCAGGGAACTTTCACGGACAACCTAAACGTTCTCCAAATGGTCTATCCGAACTACCGAGAAAAAATAAAAGTCCGAAAACTGTCTTAGTGGCTTTGCGTTGTATGCTTCAATCTGAGACTACGTGCTGCTCACAACCAAAGTGAAAGCTCGACCCAGACACATTGAGTTTAAAGCTTAGATTTTCAAATGTTCAAATGCGTGTGAAATGTTATGGGGGCTTAACTGCTAAGGTCATCAGTCCCTAAGCTTACCTACTACTTAATCTGAATTATCCTAAGGATAAACACACACACACATGCCCGAGGGAGGACTCGAACCTCCGCCGGGACCAGCCGCACAGTCCATGACTGCAGCGCGTTTGACCGCTCGGCTATTCCCGCGCGGCTGCTAAGATTTCTGTCACGTTTCGCCTACCCACATATTCACGGCATGCGATAGATTTTTCTTAAACAGATGGCCTATCTACGTTGTGTGTTGTGGGGATGCCTCTTTGGCTTTTATAGTGACCGACACATCTACTCATTTCATTTTCCCTTTTGGTTGGTTACGCTTAGCTTTTGTAAGGTGGCATCCCAAGTGTCCAGGTCAAGCCGCAGCGTATCGACTGTCCAGCCTGGTCACAGCGATTAAGTTATGCGGCGCTTCGACGAATGTTATGTCACAGTCTCAAAACGGTGCGAGGCGTGTGTAAACGTCTCGAAACACCATCTCTGCCGCTCATGTGGAAAAACGAGACACCAACAGCCAGGAAGTGATATTTACGTCACAGAGTATGATGTACACTATGTGATCAAAACCATCCGGACACCCCCACCGCCCCAAAAAAAAGGACACACGTTTTTCATATTAAGTGCATTTTGCCGCCACCTGCTGCAAAATACTCCTTATCAGCGACCTCAGTAGTCATCAGACACCGTGAGAGAGCAAAATGGGGTGCTCCGCGAATCTCACGGCCTTCGAACGTGGGTGTCACTTGTGTCCTACGTCTGTACTCGAGATTTCCACAATCCTGAGCACCCCTGTGTCCACTGTTTGCGATGCGCTAGTTAAGTGGAAACGTGAAGGAACACGTACAGCACAAAACCGTACAGGCCGATCTCGTGTGTTAACTGACAGAGACCGCCGACAGTTGAAGAGGGTCGTAATGTGTAATAGGCAGACATCTATCCAGACCATCACACAGGAATTCCAAACTGCATCATGGTCCACTGCAAGAACTGTGACAGATAGGCGGGAGGTGAAAAAACTTGGATTTCGTGGTCAAGCTGCTGCTCATAAGCTACATATCACGCTGTTAAATGCCAAACGACGCCTTATTCGGTGTAAGGAGCGTAAATATTGGACGATTGAACAGGAGAAAAACGTTGTGTGGCGCTCCTATGGCAGGGTGTGGGTATAGCGAATGCCCGGTGAACGTAATCTGCCAGTGTGTGTAGTGCCAATAGTAAAATTCGGAGGCGGTGGTCTTATGGTGTGTGAGTCCCCCTGCTATACCCGTAGGACAGGTCAGATACTTTAATTTGTGGAAAGGGGCCAAAATGAGTGGCTGTCAGTTGCACTCGAACATACTACTTTGTTCATTTGAAAAACATTACAAGAGTAAAGAAAAAATTAAAAACAGAGCAAGCCAAACATTAATTTTAGAACTCGATTCCCGGCTAAATGCACCATTCAATCTCACCCCTCAAGGGCAAAACAACTTTAATTTAAAACCGGCTTAATGCCAGTCACTTATGAGTCAAACAAAAGAATTTGAATTTCAAAAGACAGAAGGCCTCATCTTAAAACATTTCTCTAAATTAGGTTGAAGGCCCAAACAATCTCAGGCCTTAAGGGGAAAAAACTTTGTTTAAAAATCGGCTGAAAGCCAATAACTTAAGACTCAAAACAGCCACGGCTCAGTGTGGTCGTGTTTATTATGTTGTTTTGTGTGGCACAATCACAGCACAAGGCTACATTGGTGTTTTAAGCACCTTCTTGCTTCCCGCTGCTGAAGAGCAATTCGGGGATGGCGATTGCATCTTTCAACACGATCGAGCATCTGTTTATAATGCACGGCCTGTGGCGGAGGGGTTACACGACAATAACATCCCTGTTATGGCCTGGCCGCAGAGAGTTCTGATGTGAATCCTACATAGCACCTTTGGTATGTTTTGGAACGCCGACTTCGTCCCAGGCCTAGCCGACCTACATCGATACCTCTCCTCAGTGCAGCACTCCGTGAAGAATGGGCTGCTATTCCTCAAGAAAGCTTCCAGCACCTGATTGAATGTATGCCAGCGAGAGTGCCACCACATGAGACATCCGCCAGGCGTTGTGGTCGAGCGGTTCTAGGCGCTTCAGTCCGGAACCGCCCGCTTGCTACGGTCGCAGGTTCGAATCCTGCCTCCGGCATGGATGTGTCTGATGTCCTTAAGTTAGTTAGGTTTAAGTAATTTCTAAGTCTAGGGGACTGATGAGCTTAGATGTTAAGTCCCAGGGTGCTTAGAGCCATTTGAAGAGAAAAAGAAAGAGAAAGAAGATACAAAGAGAGGGAAGGAGAGGAGAAGTGATTGGATGAAACCTAACATTCCAAAGCAATGGGTTCTTTAGATTACGTCTGTTACATGTAATAACTAACTACAAAATTTGGTAATACAATGGTTAACGCTTTGAAATATGCAGGTAAATGTAATGTTCGTGCCGTTAGTTGATGTACATATAGATTCAACCTGACAGGGGCTACAAGCTGTTGGCGCTCCTGCTCCTTTTTCTATCAAGGATCTGATGTGACTATGTCGTTGGATCAGGTTAGTCATATCACCAAATTGTTCGAAAAACTGATGATAATCAGTTTTGAAACAGGAATGATATACGTGACGTTGCTAAACGAGAGTTTAAGCCGCCTAATTAGAGGCAGTTTCCTTTTTCCCCCATAATGAAACCTTTCCTTCGTGAAGAGTGAGAGTGTTTGTTACATGATGGTGACGGGAGTGAGTACAGCGTTTTGGCAACTTGCTTGTGTTGCTGCTAACAGTGTGAGGGAGCTTCTGTGCCGAAGCCCGGAGACGGAAATAATCAGTTATAATACAGCATAAAAGACTGGTATAGATCAGTTACGAATGGCCGAATTCCACCTGCCAGTCTCAAGGGACAAATTTGTAGCAAAAGTAAAATATTCGCGATCGCCTTCCGAGTTTGAATGATAAACAACGAATGAACGGTGTCGGTGCTTTGGGTTTGTTGTAAAATTACATTGAAAGTTGTTAAAGATTTGATCCTAATGAGGTAGTTACAGTCCCTGAGATGAAGCAATATCACGAACTACTGTTCTGACTGCTACCTCCACAATTTGCACACATGAAGCCCCATGTTGTAGACACAGTATCTGCCTCCTTGGATCCTCTTTGATAGGCTTGGTGAGTGTGAGTCGTGTTGTACAGTGTCTACACATATGCAGATCTGCGTGGCGTAGTAGCGCCGTTGGCAAAATTAGAGAATATCCTCTGAAAATTAATATAATGCACAAACGCAGTGTACCTGTAAAACTTATGGTGTAAGGGACTGCCAGTCCTCAGACAATAAGGCAGCAGCGCGCCATCACTCAGTTGATGTCCCAGACAAGTAAGTTTTTTGAATGCTCAACAAATGTAAGTGGGTGGCACCGAGCGTCTATTCAGACGGGGGATCTGAGACAGACCTTTTGCCGTTTTATTGACGCGACTGTCACGCCACTGGAAGGCGCGAAACATGGGGGCTGAAAAAGCTCTTTCGCGCCGCGTTCAAATTTCAACGAATTCTTTTTAAAGGACTCTAGTGGTTCCATCATGTGTACCAGAACAGAGATTGCCCTCGCACATCGCACTGCACTCAAAGTGGATCAGATCACATTCATTGGGGTTTGCAGCCATAGAATAGCGTTGAATCTTCCGAGAGCCATCAGCAGTTTCGAATGTTGTCAATAACGTAATCCTCTCTATCAACGAGCAAAATGTGCGGCAATCAGCGCCACAACAGAAGGCGTGGTTCCACTGACGCTCTTTGTGACAGTTCCTGAGGGTTCTTCGTGTCGATTCTGAGCGCCGATATGACTGAATGTTTTTCCTGGCCAACCACAAGAAAACCACGGGAATGTGGCGTTTACGACTTCTATTGCAAAGGTGTCAAGCAGGAAGCGAAATGTGGTTATAGTGCGACACGCGCACGATGGCGTTGGGCAGGATTGTGGTGACATTAGGTACCATGTGACATCATCAACATAGCTTAGAGCTCACATCAGCTTCTGAGCGGTGACCTCTTTCCGCATGTGTTGAAGAGTCGCAGAGCCCGAGAGTGACGCTATTTCAGAAGATGGCTCTAGGCACCTTTAAGCCAAATTTTAAATTTATTTCTCTTAATGGGAGACAGTTCCAAGGTTTTGATGTACGAGATCTAGAACACGAAGTCTGGTCTCTCACTGCACAACCATTTTGAGTCTCAACGTTATCCGCATGAAGAGAGAAAATCTTCAATGAGAGTTCCCTTTACTAAGCATCGTGCGAGTTTCGCTTTTGTCGCGACCTGGCAGTGAGAGCTGCTGGCTTATCTGCGCGGGCTGGCGGCCACAGCGGCCCCTGCGTGCGCACCGCACGCCGCCCGCCACACGCGACGCCGCGCCATATCGCGTCACGCCGCGATTAATCAGCCGAACGTGCGTCTCCGCAGTGTTGCGTGACGTCACCAGGCGGTAACTAACGAGTCGCTTACGATGTGGCAGGAGCGCGAGTCGTTCGGAAAGTACGCGCCGCCAACCAGAAACACTGACCTCGATGCGAATTATAGCACTTCATATACACTGATGAGCCAAAAAATATTATGGCAATCTACTTAAAAGCGTGCTGGTCCTCACCTGGAACGCAGTTCTATTGTGACTGTGCTTGCCACGGATTCGAGGAGGAGGAGGAGGGGATTAGTGTTTAACGTCCCGTCGACAACGACGTCATTAAAGACGGAGCGCAAGCTCGGGTGAGGGAAGGATGGTGAAGGAAATCGGCCGTGCCCTTTCAAAGGAACCATCCCGGCATTTGCCTGAAGTGATTTAGGGAAATCACGGAAAACCTAAATCAGGATGGCCGGAGACGGAATTGAACAGTCGTCCTCCCGAATGCGAGTCCAGTTTGCTAACCACTGCGCCACCTCGCTCGGTGCACGGATTCGACAAGTACTCGATAGGTTTCCGGAGCTTTGTGGCACCAGATGCCAAAGCACAGGTCACACACTTTCCGTAATTTACGGATGGTTGGTTTGTGGGCGCGGAGCTGGCGCGCGATAGCGTCCCAGTTGAGTTTCATTGGATTCAGATAAGCCGAGTTTGATGGCCAAGCCGTCAACGAGACTTCACTGTCACGCTCCTCAGACCATTCCAACACGATATTGTCCTTGGGACATGGACAGTTAACCTGCTCTAAGATGCCAAGACTTTCGGGGAAGACATCGAGCATAAGGGCCTACAGGTGTCCCGGAAAACACCTGTCACGGTGTCTTTGATTACTACCGCAGGTCGAATGGAAGCCCAAGTGAATGTCATCCATGAAATAATACTTCTCCAACCGGCTTGCGTCTGTGGCATACTGTACATTTCAAGCACCAGTTCGCCTGGATGACAGCATATCTGGATACGACCATCGACCTGGTTTAACAGTAAGCGGAATTTCTACGTGTGAACACGTAGGGGTCCTCTGGTCCCGAACACCATTTTCGTCACTGTGCGCTGGTCGGTGTGCTCCAAAACACTTGTGCCTGACCCAGCACTGTGCTCTGTTGTCAGATGTGCCGCAGATCACCGCTTATCTTGCTTTAGAGAGCGAGCGGGGCTCCGATTCCTGTGTTGTCTGATTAAATATGGACGTCAACCTTCTTGTCTCCTGCTCGTGGTTCCAGCATTCTTCAACCACTTTCCACAGACGTTCACGACAATAGCTCGTGAACAGCCGGTCAGCTTCGACGATTCTGAGATACTCGCTACTAGGCACAGGGCCACAACATCTGGCTTCTGTCAGATTCGCTTAAATCCGCGTAGTTCCGTATTTGCACCATTTATCGTCAGTAGAGTTATTTACCATTTGTTTCTGCTCCACTCACATACTTCTCTTACCGCGTCACCTCCCGCCACAAGGCAACATACAACATCGCTGTCGACAGTGGTCTCCACCTGCGAAATGCCAAGCGGCAGTGTGAGGAAAACGGGGTCTGCTCGTGGCGAAACTGCCAAACAGACTGTCATGATACTAGTAACTACATCGAGAGTTTGTCAAGAATCTGTCCCGGACGTTGTCGTTAGGCTACCGTGACGCCATCGTCCAATAACTCTTACACAAACGTCGCATCGCATGGATAAACCACTTGCTCTTATTGATTACGTCCGCACCAGGGTAATTAACAGACTCTGAACGCGGAATGGTAGTTGGTGTTAGACGCATGGGATGTTCCGTTTTGAAAATCGTTAAAGAAGTCAATAATACGAGATCCCCAGTCTCAAGAGTGTGCCGAGAATACCAAATTTCTGAGATTATTTCTCACCATGGACGATACAGTGGCTGACGGCCTTCATACAACGACCGACAGGAATGGCTTTTGCATTGAGTTATCAGTGCTAACAGACAAGCAGAACTACTTGAAATAACGGCAGAAATGAATATGAGATATACGGCGAACGTATCAATTAGGACAGCATGAAGAAATGTGGCAGCACGAGATCGCCTGCAACGTCTCTCTTGGGCTCGTGACCATATTGGTTGAACCCTAGAGGACTGCAAAACCGAGATCTGGTCAGGTGAGTCCCGATTTCAGTTGGTAAGAACTGCTGGTAGAGTTCGATTATATCGCAGACCCCACCAAACCGTGGACCCAAGTTGTCAACAAGGTACTGTAAAAGTTGCTGGTGGCTCCATAACGGTATGGGCTAGTTTACATGGAAAGACTTCCCCTGTCATCCAACTACTTGGAGACCATCTGCACCTATTCACGGACTTTATGTACACAATTAACGATGAAATTTTGGATCTTAATCCATCCCACCAGGCCTCATTTGTTCGCAATCGGTTTGAAGAACGTTCTGGACAAGTCGTGCGCATGATTTGGCCATCCAGATCACCCGACAGACGACGGTTATGGAACATGATCGAGAAGGCATTTCGTGAAGAAAATCCTGCACCAGCTGCACTTTCGCATTTATGGACGGATATAGAGGCAGCGTGGTTCAATATTTTTGTTTGGGACTTACAATGACTTGTTGAGTCCATAGCACGTCAAGTTGCTGGACTACGCCGGGGAAAAGAAGGTCCGACACGATATTAGGAGGTGTCCCACGATTTTTGTGATCTGTGATAGAAGCAGCACGACGTTAGGTCCATAACTGTTACTGTAAATTAGTGTTGAAAAATTTAGTGCAGCTATAGGAAAATATGACTAAGGAGACGACTGGTTGATAATTACGTCTGGACAGTTCGTCTGTGTGGTGCCGAAACTTGTGTTTTGCGGTTTGAAGAGGAGAAACAGAGTAAGTACTGGAGAGTGGAAAAAAATGATGTGAATATACACCGTGAGAAAATGAAGTGCTGAAGAAAGTGCTAGTGAAGAGGCAACTATTGGACGTAACTCAGAGCCGGGAAAGAAAATGCATTGAGCATGTGCTGAAAAATTGCGGTAGGGTTCTATAAATACTGGGTGATCAAAAAGTCAGTATAAATTTGAAAACTGAATTAAACACGGAATAATGTAGATAGAGAGGTACAAATTGACGCACATGCTTGGAATGGCATGGGGTTTTATTAGAACCAAAAAAATACAAACGTTCAATAAATGTCCGGCAGATGGTGCTTCATCTGATCAGAATAGCAATAATTAGCATAACAAAGTACGACAAAGCAAAGATGATGTTCTTTACAGGAAATGCTCAATATGTTCACCATTAATCCTCAACAATAGCTGTAGTCGAGGAATAATGTTGTGAACAGCACTGAAAAGCATGTTCGGAGTTATGGTGAGGCATTGGCGTCGGATGTTGTCTTTCAGTATCCCAAGAGCTCTCGGTCGATTGCCATACACTTGTGACTTCAGGTAACACCAAAGCCAATAATCGCACGGGTCTGGGGACCTGAGAGGCCAAGCATGACGAAAGTGGCGTTTGAGCACACGATCATCACAAAACGACGCACGCCAAAGATCTTTCACGCGTCTAGCAATATGGGGTGTATTTTTCGGTTCTAATAAAACCCCATGTTATTCTAAGCATGTATGTCAATTTTTAACTCTCTATCTACATTATTTCGTGGTTTATTAAGTTTTAAAATTTATACCGACTTTTTAATCACCCGGTAGTTTTGGATGGATTTGTGAAGGGGAAGAGAAGGTAAGGTCGGAAGAGGACTCAGGTCCTGATACGTCTCTGTGCTGAATGCAAACAGAGCAACGAGAAGGAGAAGGTGTCCGACCGTAAAATGTACAGATCACAAGTACCTGTATTCTGCTGATGGATAAAGTACAATTATAATTTGTTGGTTAACACGCTGTTACGTATGCACCCTATATGATGAAAAGTATCCAGACACATATTAGCAGACGTTAGAACCCTTCCCCTTCGTAGTGTCTTGAACTCTGCGAAGTTTACTTTCAGTCAGCTGTCAGAGTGTCTGTGAAGAAAACGCAGTCCATTCTTTCTCAAAAGGAGAAACCAGATCGAAGGTCTCGTCTGGAACGAAGTCGAAGTCGACGCTATAACTCCTGTTTCATTGGGTTCGGGTGGGGGCAGGCCATGCAGTGGCATGTCGGAACGATCGTCATCTCCGAACCGTTCGGCGTGAGGCGCACTCGTCGGCCTGGCCCTGCGGTTCCCGCAGCTGTGGTGCCGCAGACTACCGGGGCACGAGCTCGTAGGGGCCGAGGACAGGGGGACTGAGACAATGCCGGTTCAGCACGAGAGCAACAAGCAGCAGCGCCGGATCGACGTTACTTCCGAACCAGGGCAAAGACGTGATAGTGGCACCGTTCCCCCCACCCCCTACTCCGAAATTTAAAAAAAGGAATCGATTTTCCTAAGATACATTCATTTTGCAGTATGCACTTTCGTGTAGAAGTGCTCGCGGAAGTGTAAGACATGTTATTTGATATTAAGTGTACCAAAGTGCAGTGGCACGGCTCTTCACACAGCATAATTAATACTCCGTGGATTTATTTGTGACTGGGAGAATAAGAACTCTTCAGAAAATTTGCACTATTTATTGTCTTTTAGCTAACAACTTTCTTTTAATATGACCTAAAATTAAATGTAGGAAACATAAAACCAATAAAGACACAAGACGAGACACATTTCATCAGTTTTTAGACCCCAGCATTTTTTTTCTCTGTATCTTGCTTGAGCTTTACTCGGCGTGCTTTTCTTTTTGCGAAAGAATCTGTTACCTCATGAAAGTTCGTCAAACGTTTTGCTACATGAAAAATCAAAATGACGTTGTGTAACACCCCAGAGTGGTGTTGTAACCCGTTGTGACCGCGACCGGAACGGTCGCAGGGTGGCAGAGAAAGCGCGGCGGGGCTAAACGGAGAGCTGCCCGTGAACAAACAAACGAACATAAAGGAGGGACACTAAACAACGACGGACAATGGAGAGAGGCCTTACGAGACAACATGAAAGAAGCGATGGAGTGACAGAGACAACCTAACTAATCCAAGACATCCACTCGTATTGAAAACAAAGAACGATAAACACACTGTCTGTTGTCGAGGCATGTGTCAAGATTATTCTTTTTTTTTTCCCTTGTGATTTCATTCCCCTGCCCCATATGGGCCGGGGGAGGGCTGTCAGCGGCACAATCCGCCGCTCTTCAGCCGAGTGACACGAACTTATAATAAGAAAAAATAGTACATACATAAGGCGATAAAGGGGAACTTAAAACAGAATAATGTGGGAAAATGGAGGTAAAAATATAGACTAACACGGAGACGTTCATGGAGGACAGTCAAAAAAAAGTCACCAGAAAGTTAAAAAACACAGTTGGCGATTCTTCAAAACTCAGAGAAGACGCTCAATGGACATGTTATTTGTTGTTGTTGTGGTCTTCAGTCCTGAGACTGGTTTGATGCAGCTCTCCATGCTACTCTATCCTGTGCAAGCTTCTTCATCTCCCAGTACCTACTGCAACCTACATCCTTCTGAATCTGCTTAGTGTATTGATCTCTTGGTCTCCCTCTACGATTTTTACCCTCCACGCTGCCCTCCAGTGCTAAATTTATGATCCCTTGATTCCTCAAAACATGTCCTACCAACCGATCCCTTCTTCTAGTCAAGTTGTGCCACAAACTTCTCTTCTCCCCAATCCTATTCAATACCTCCTCATTAGTTACGTGATCTACCCACCTTATCTTCAATGGACAAGCACACGTTAAAAGTCGGCCACAACAGGCGCTTAAGTACTCTATCGGGGGCGCCGCTATTGGCCGCTGGGACCACGTGTTCCCCTGTGGCGCCCTCACGCTAAATGCGGGCCAGGAGGCGCGCGCCGCCACAGCTTACGGCGCGATGGTGCAGAGACCTCTAGGGGTCTTTGACGTCCATGAAGTCTGGCGGGGATTCAAATTCCGCGGCGCGGTGTACCACCAGTGGTGTGGTTTCTCGATTTGATTACAACTATTTTGTCACTGTCTGCTAGTTAAAACGAAACTGGCCTTTCTAATATTGCAGCAATTGTAATGCACGCCAAATAATCGAGTTGTTTTTGCACAAATGATCATTTTTACATACCTCATTTACATAAGTAACACAACAGAACAGAACTCATGAAGTACCAACATCAAATGCCTATTAGACCTTCGGTAAGCAAAATAGTTTTGTGAGGGAATAGTATCACATTTCATTCACATGCTCCAGTTTCAGAGGCATGAGATCGAAAAGCAATAAGTGTACGATATGTTTACGTAACTCCGGAATCATCACATTCTTTCATACAATTTGTGTGATGTCCTCGTTTCTTCTCGTTCGTCGTTCTAACAGTCATATCATTATCAATCCTGTAACTATTCTTGCCACTGTAAAAACATACTCTCCGGCTAACTTCAGTAACCCTGCCAGAATCACCAGTTCAGTTATCCCGCGTTTATCCTCCGGTTAGGTGTTCGTACAACGCGTTTTCCGCGCTGTTCCAAGAACAGAGCTCAAGCGGCTGCCAACCACGTACTGTACGACTAGCTCTTAGCAGTGTAGCGTTCTCGCAAAAATTTTCTGTCTGAATTTCATTTCCTCGGATACACCGAGAAGATAACACGTAATCTTTCTTACAGGTTAATACTGTTAATCGTTTATTTCCACTCTGGTAATTTGAATCTATGGATTTCGCTAGTAATTATAACAACACTGAGCATTCGTACACTCACTCAGCCACATAAACAAACAGCGATTCGTATTCACCCGTTGGGCTTTATTCGGGTCAGCTCGTACAGCCCCTCCCCCTCTGTCTGTGGGAAAGTATTTATTTAATTTCTTGATGTGACGGGGATTCCCCTGGCAGAGGCATGACGGATACTACGCACGCATTCAAAAATCAACTTATGATTCGTTTAGAAATCAACTTAGAATGTATTCAAAAATATTCGAAAACCAGCAGCGATACTTTTCAAAATCATGTGAATAATCGATAGATCATCTTGCGCTGGATGCTAAGCGCTTTGTAAAACCAGGTTTCCTGCTTCGAGAATATGAATTTGGTGGCTCCTGAACCTGCCTCCAGAGACAGATACCCCGGTTCGCTATCTCACCCCCCCCCCCCCCCCCCTCCCGTTCACCTTATGTGTGGGCCTGACAAACACGGGCGACCCGGAACACTCGTCTCGCCGACGGACAGCCGCCGAGTCAACCCTGGGAGGCACGGCAAGCGCTAGCCTGATTTCTTCCCACGCTGCCACACGTTCGGAAACAGTCCACGGCAGATCCTGCACGTGTCCGCTGTCCCGCCCTTCGAAGCCGGCCGCCGCCTGGGAACGTCGCCAACTGAGCCATGCACGAGTCGCTCGCCGTGCCTCGTTCCGACTTCCCCAGACTTGGCCCTGGTAGCCCACACTGTTGCATATCACGGCTTGCTGCTGTGTTGTGTTCTGGGACAACCGTCCTAAGCTGTGGCCCTTCCGGATGTAGAACATTGTCATTTACGGCCGGGGAACTCGCCTGTTTCAAGAAACAATATCAAATGGTTTTGGACTGTTTTACAGATCGACCTGTGACCAATATCTCAACCAACCCATCAGATAATGAGTATTCTTGGTGTATGAAACTCATGTGCTTCGAATCTGACCATTGCGTTTTATATACTTATTAATAAACATGTTGTCCTTCATGTACCTAAGAATGAGTTCCTGCGTACTACGGGCCACTTTCGTGATCTCCTCACTTTGTATTGTTCTGGACAGTTCTTGTATGTATTTTACTTTTGCTATTCTTTTCAGTGATGCATAGCCAATAGTATAATGGAACAATAATGGGCATTTCCGGTTAATTTTTCGCAGTCCACCACATTTACACGTGTCTGTGATAAACTGGCACTCCTAGCGCCAGTTTCCTATCGCCTGCAGGTCTTCCTTTCTATTTTTCGCCACACTTTTCTGCACACCTGACCTTCCCATAGACTGTAGAAACTGTCGCAAAAAGCAGCACAGACCTTGTGACCACTATACCAGATTATTTACACGTTCATTGCAACCAGTAGCACCCCTCTAACATATTCTTGACATAATCGACAAATTACTTTCGTGCGGTCGATTTCCCTCCATCCGTTCAGAAACGCACAATGGGTTGTCTGCTAGCATGTCATATCCCGGACAAGTAGAAAAAAGTTTCACAAGATTCCTCGTTGCGATAATGTGTTTCAGTAATCAAGAAAGGTTACCCAGTGAACTGGTATGCGGGACGTTGGCGGTTCAAATCTCTGTTCGGCCGTACAGGTTTAGTGGCTCAGAGATTTCCACATATCAGAACGAATGCCGTCATGACTCCTTTGAAAGAGCACCGCTGATTTCTAATCCTTGTTAGATTCTGTGATGACAACCCGTCATCTCAGGAACGTTAATCTTCAGACTTGCGTTCTTTTCTTTTCCATGTCAGTTGCTACAGAGATGTTTTACATTTACCAATAAGAGCGTAACATCCTCCATAATTCTTTATCAGGTTGGCACCAGCGATGTAGGCCCGTTTTATGTGCATCCGACCGACGATTACGTCACTTGCCAGAATGAGTATTGCCTGCAGTTTCTTCCAACGCCTGAAAATCTTACGTTGTTTCAGCGAATTATGACAAACTGCTGGTAGGATAGGAAGTCCATTCGTGTAATCTACAAAGAAGGATATGATTATCTCACCATCTGCAGTTGCCTTTACTTTGCTGAGTAATTTTAGCTGACATCTAATTTCCTCCAACTAATCAGTGTTATTCCCTTTCACTAAAGACAGCCTTATTCACTGTAAAATTTCATAAGGCATGTACGATGACAGTCAGTTATATCACTATCAAGTAGGCCGATTAGGGAGCGGGAGGTTACAAAATCTTTTCACCCTCAACAGGTGAATGTGTGGTATGCAATCTGCAGTCACGGAATAAGCAGTGCTACATTCCTTGATGACACAGTGACTACCGAACGGTATAAGAAGGTTCATCCCCATTATCCAAAGTGACACTGATTTCGACAAGATGTGGTTCATGCAACACGAAATTCGTGCCCATCAGTGCAGGAGAGTGTTTGTTGGCCTGAAGGAGCAGTTTGAGGACCGCATTCTGGCTGGGAGAAACGCAGGGGCCACTGTCATGGGCCTCGATTGGCCGCCATATTCACCAGATCTGCATAGACGCGACTCCATTTTGTGGGGCTATTTTTAAGACAGAGTTTACAGCATTAACCATAAAATCATTGCTGAGATGAAAATAGCCATTCAGGAGGTCATCGACAGCATCATGTTCCTACACTTCAGGGGATCATGCAGAGTTTCGTTTTTCATCTACGCCACACCATCGCCCCATGATGGGAGGCATATCGAACATGTCATAACGCAAATCCGAATAACTGTTGTGACGTTTACGTGTTGAATAACGTGTGTGCACCCCGTAGTTAGTAATTTACGTTTTTTCTCATATAGTTCAATAATTTTCACCCTTTAGTAAAGTTAGTTGGGCTGGGGATAATGTCTACAAGACAAAAGCATATATGATAACTGGAACTACATTTGGAAGCTAATAAAACAAGTAAGAGTAGAGAGTTCACGTGGAAAGGGACTGATAAATTCAAGCAATTTTACGTAGTGAGGAAGGTGTAATGTTACTTCGTAATCAACATTTATTACGTAGAATTTATGTTGGGATGAACAAATCAGTTTCACGTGAAGCAATCGATTTGGAATAGATCGAGCGTCGCAACCAACCTCGAATATCTCATAAGAGTGACGTGTTGAACAGGATCATATGACAGTGTTACAACCTACCTTCCCGTGCCGTCAGGATTAGAGCTTCTGCATTTTGACACCACTTTATTGCGTGGTAGACTGAAAGTATTCTACATCTATACCAACGTGATTACTCTGCCATTCACAATAAAGTGCTTGGCAGAGGGTTCAACGAACCACCTTCAAGCTGTCTCTCTACCATTCCACTCTCGAACGGCGCGTGGGGAAAACGAGCACTTCCATTTATCTGTGCGAGCCCTGATTTCTCTTATTTGATCGTGAAGATAATTTCTCTCCGTGTAGGTGGGTGCCAACAGAATGTTTTCGCTATCAGAGGAGAAAACTGGTGGCTGAAATTTGATGAGAAGATCCCGTCGCAACGAAAAACGCCTTTGTTTTAATGACTGGCACTCCAATTCACGTATCATGTCTCTGGCACAAAACGAGCCTCCCTTTTTTTGTACTTTATCGATGTCATCCGTCAGTCCCACCTGATGCAGATCCCACACAGCACAGCAGTAGTGCAGAATAGGGCGGACAAACGTGGTGTAAGTAGTCTCTTTAGTAGACCTGTTGCATTTTCTAAGTGTTCCGCCATTGAATCGCAGTCTTTGATTTTCTCTACTCACAATTTCATCTATGTGATCCTTCCAATTAATGTCATTTGTAACTGTAATCTCTAAGTATTTAGGTGAATTTACCGCCTTCAGATTTGTGTGACTTATCGCGTAATGGAAACTTTGTGGATTTCTTTTAGTATTCATGTGAATGCTGTAAACAGAACCTAGATTCATCCGAAAAAATGACGTTTTGCCATTCGTGCACCGAGGTTCGTCGTAGAATACACCATCGCAGGCGCTCCTGACTGTGATGCAGCGTCAAGGGTAACCGCAGTCAAGGTCTCCGAGCTGATAGTCCATGCTGCTGCAAACGTCGTCGAACTGTTCGTGCAGATGGTTGTTGTCTTGCAAACGTCCCCATCGCCTGACTAAGGGATTGAAACGTGGCTGCACGATCCGTTACAGCCATACAGATAAGATGCCTGTCATCTCGACTGCTAGTGATTCGAGGCCGTTGGGATCCATCACGGCGATCCGTATTACCCACCTGAACCCACCGATTCCATATTCCGCTAACAGTCATTGGATCTCGACCAACGCGAGCAGCAATGTTGCGATACGATTAACCGCAATCGCGACAGGCTGCAATCCAACCTTTATGAAAGTCGGAAACGTGATGGTACGCATTTATCCTCCTTACACGAGACATAACAACAACCTTTTCACCAGGCAACGCCGGTCAATTGCTGTTTGTTTATGAGAAATCGGTTGGAAACCTTCCTCATGTCAGCACGTTGTAGGTGTCGCCACCGGCGTCAACCTTGTGTGAATGCTCTGAAAAGCTAATCATTTGCATATCATAGCATTTTCTTCCCGTCGGTTAAATTTCGCGTCTGTAGCACGTCATCTTCGTGGTGTAACAGTTTTAATGGCCAGTAGTGTACTTCTGTTTGACTCGATGACACTCCGTCTATTAGTGCGATCTGTGACCTTTCTGACAGGAAATCACGCATCCTGTCGCACAAATGAGGTGATATTCCACAGGCACGCAGTTTGGTTAGAAGACACTTGTGAGGATCGGTGTCGAAAGCCTTCTGGAAATCTAAAAATATGGAATCATTTGACATCCCATTTCGATAGCACTCACTACGTCATCAGTAAAAAGAGATAGTAGTGTTTCGCAAGTATTTTCTGAATCCCTGCAGATAGTGTGTCAATAAATCGTTTTCTTCGAGGTACTTCATAATGTCCGAATACAATATATGTTCCAAAATCCTACTGCAAATCGATGAGCCTGTCATTCAGCGAATTACTCCTACTTCCCTTTTTAGGTATTGGGGTTACTTGAGCAATTTTCCAGTCTTTGGGTACGGAACTTTCAGTGAGGGAGCGGTAGTATATAATTGATAAATATGGTGCTATTGTATCAGCATACTCTGAGAGGAACCCGACTGGTATACAATCTGGACCAGAAGCCTTGCATTTATTAAGTGCTTTTAGCTGCTTTGCGACACCGAGCATATGTACTTCTATGTTTCTCATGTTGGCAGTTGTTCTTGATTGGAGTTGAGGAATATTTACTTCGTCTTCTTTGGTGAAGGAGTTTCGGAACACCGGGCTTAATAACTTTCCTTTAGTGGCAGTGTCATCAGTGACTTCACCGTTGTTATCGTGCAGTGAAGGTACTGATTGCGTCTTGCCAATGGCGTGCTTTATGTATGACCAGGATCTCTTTCTGTTTTCTGCCAGATTCCGAGACAGAGTTTCGTTATGGAAATTATTAAAAGCCTCTCACATTGAAGTTCGCGCTATATTTCGAACTTCTGTAATATTTTGCCAGTCTTGGGGATTTTGCGTTCTTTTAAATTTGGCATGCTTTTTTTGCTGCTTCTGCAACAGCTATCTGAACCGTTGTGTGTGCCATGGGGGATCAGTACCATCACTTATTAATTTATGTGGTATATATCTCTCAATTGCTATTGATGCTATCTCTTTGAAATCATTCCACAACTTTTCTACGCTCACATGATCAGATCGGTACGAATGAACATTGTCTCTTAAAACGGCGTTAAGAACATTTTTATTAACTTTTTTAAAATAGATATTGTTTGCGTTTCTTTTTTATGGTTGTAGGTGTTACGGTATTCAGCCTAGCAGCAACTGCCTTGTGGTCTCTAATCCATGCATTCGTCACAATACTCACTATTTGTCCAGAAATATTTTGTCGCTAAAAGGTCAAGTATTCTTTCGCAACCATTTACGCTTCGAGTGAACTCATGAACTAATTGTTCAAAATAATTTCCTGAGAAAGCATTCAGTACAATTTCGGATGACGTTTTATGCCTGCCGCCGGCTTTAAACGTATAATTTTTCCAGCATATCGAGAGTAAATTGAAGTCACCACCGACTATAACTGTATTAAATGTATGAGTGGGGTACCTATTTGAAATGAGACTCAAATTTTCTTTGAACTGCAACTATATTTTCTGAGTCGGTGGTCGGTAATACGATCCAATTAATAGTTTTGTCCGATTGTCAAGTATAACCTCTACCCATACTATTTCGCAGGAACTATCTACTTCAATTTCACTACAAGGAAAACTACTTCTGGCAGCAATACTGTTAGATCGTTTGAAAAAATTTCGGCTGAACTTATTTCAGGCTTTAGCCAGCTTTCTGTGCCTATTATTATTTGAACTTCAGTGCTTTCTATTAGGGCTTGTAGCTCTGGTTCTTTTCCAACACAGCTACTACAATTTACAACTACAGTACCGGTCGTATCTACAACTAACTTACTATGCTTTACCTTTCCCCCTTTTAAACAGACGCGCATTCTGTGGGTCCCTGAGGCTGTCTAACCTAAAAAACTGCCCAATCGCTTCCACACAGCCCCCTCTACCTGTGTAGCCGCTTCCTGCGTGTAGCGGACTCCTGAAATATTAAGCAGAACCGGAAACCCAACACCCGATGGAGCAAGTCGAGTAATCTGCAGCCTACACAGTCACAGAACCACCTGAGCCTCTGATTCAGACCCTCCACTCGGCTCTGCACCAAAGGACCGCAATCGGTTCTATCGACGATGCTGCAGATGGTGAGCTCCGCCTTAATCTCGTAAGCAAGACTGGCAGTCTTTACCATTTCCGCTAGCCGCCCGTAACCAGAGAGAATCTCCTGCGATCCAAAGTGACACACGCCATTGTACCGACATGAGCCATCACCTGCAGTTGGCTGCAACCTGTACTCTTCATGGCACCCGGAAGCACCGTTTCCACTTTCAGAATGACTCTCCCTGATATGCACACGGCGTGCACAAAGGCTTCCTTCCCCTCCTTGGCAGCCATGTCTCTAAGAGGCCCCATTACGGGCCTAATTATTAGCAAACCCACCATCTGTGAATGCCCAGACCTTGTGGCCTCAGAAGCTTCCTCTGTAACAGGTTGGACGACTGCATACGACTCAGAGACATCGTGAGCCATATGTAACGCCCGAAACCAGTTCGTCAAATGAACTGGAGAGGCCCTACGATCGGCCCCTCGGAAAGTTTTTGCTGCCTGCCTGACTTTGGAATGATCTCTCACTCGACCAGAGGAGAGGGGCAACCTCAGTGCAGGCAGTCCCGGGATTTCCACAGCAGTGGACCGATCAGCGGACACTTGGGACGTGCTCGACGTCCTTCGCATCCCCGTGACCGAACCCCCACAGTGATGCCCCTTGGCAGCAGCCTCAAGCTGCGGGAAGGAAGCCAACACAGCCTGGAGCTGTGAGCGAAGGGTCGCAAACTCAGCTCGCATCTGTAGACAGTAATCACAGTTCCTATCCACTACTACAGTCGCTCCTGTTCGAAGCTCGTAAAAATATGTAACATATCAACGATGTACTTGGCTTATTATCAGCTGGAATTCGGAGTGCTCTCTCAATAATGATCTAACCGACACTGATCTACACTAACCAAAACAAACAAAAGCCTATACAATACCAGGGTCGATACGCTGTTATTAAAATCAAAGCTTGTGCCTAGTAAGCACTCGAACATGCAGGAAATTACAAAAATAATCTAGTAACTACACAGGTAACTGTAAGTAAGTCGCTCCTGTTGGAAGCTCGTAAAAATGTGCAACAAACGAACGGTGTACCTTATTAGCAGCAGGAACACGAGGTGCTCTGTATCTGACGGTCTATCCGACAGTATTTGCTCTCCGAGAGCATATAGTACCGGCAGGTTCGTGAGTGGTACTGGAAATGCGGGAGAAGTGCTACGGATGTATTGCAGGATCTGCAGGAGGCGTCTGGGCCATTAAAAGTGCACGTGTGGACTACAGAGCCATTTGAAAACTTGCCAGCTCAATGGGCTAATCCCAGTCCCCCAGTCCCGTGTCGCACCTGGCGATGACAGTGAAGCAATTTCCTCATTTCGCAAAACGCCAGTGGAATTGTTGGTCGTCGCCTGTCTCCATTTGCTACAAGCGCCGCCCTATACCTGCCATGTGTGTGTGTATGTGTGTGTGTGTGTGTGTGTGACAGCTAGAGATTTAGTGGCGTGCAGAGCGTTTCATCACTAGCGGAATTATCAGCAGCGCTCGCAGAGTGCGGCGTGCGCGCTCAGCTAGAACGGCGGCCGCATTAATCATGTAGTGGGCAGAGAGCGGGCCAGAGGTGCGTGGCGGAGGGCGGCCGCCACTACACGCCACTCTGGAGGGCCGCACGCGCCAGCGGCGCACTGCGGTGCACGATCTATCGGCCCGGGTCACTGCAGCACGCGCCGAGGGCACACGCTTAATTCCCGCGTTGATACGGTAGGCCGAGAGACACGAGACACTGTGCCATAACGTTTAGTACTGAAGTGGCCGAAACGAGGTTTAAGCCGGTTACGTGTCTGCGAACGTCTGAGGGCTCAGATCCAAGATGGGTTGGGGTAAGGGGAGTGGGGCGATACAGTGGAAGAATCAGCGCTATAATGCGCCTAAACTGTTTCACTTGAAAGAAAGGTGACACGATAACCAAAATAACAGTGACGGTTCTCAAGTGGTTTTCCTTCCATATCTGTGAAGGCCAAATATGCTCACAGGGCGCTGTTGCTCCATCTCGTTTATCGTATACTGCTAGGCGTGGTGTCAGTCCACAAGGTGGCGGGGATGTTGCTCCTCAAGCCTGTTCCGCGCTAGACGGTGGAGCTCTTGAACTCGTCCTGTGCACGAGCATGGCTCTTGCGAGTACACAATGCAAACCTTAACTGATCGTAACCGTGCTCACCGGGCTGATGCCAGCACAGCTTTTCAGTGTTCACTGTAGTACAAGTAGGTTCGAGGATCTGTACAGAAGTCGTGTTCTCCTCGACAGCTATGCAACGCATCCGATGGTCCGTCCAAATTCGGGCCTGAGACATGGCTGGTGCAGTGCCCTGCTACCGTACCCTCGTGCTACTGATTTCTTGAGCTGTGCATTGGTACTTAGACAGGTCCGTGCCGTTCCAGCAAGACCATCAAGCAGCAGACAAATCCTCCACTTCGCCATTCCAAAGGTTCTGTCCGTCAATTCCCCCGCGAATCTCGGTGTGGAAGGCTTCGAACTGTTATTCACAATGGACTCCTAGACATTAAATCGACCGTGTGGAGATGGTTACATACAGTCAGACCTTCTAGTTGCCTCGGAAAACGGCAGCATGCAGAGTTCCCTTCCACGTTTCATGTACTGACTGCTACGAGTCACATTGTGTTTCGTGTATCAGGATTAGCCAAAACTTTATTACAATCTGCTTAATAGCTTGTTTGTCCGTCCTTGGAGCGAAATTCTGCATTTCAGAGATCCGGCAATTTGTTGGTAGGTATGTAGACGTACGTGGCGTTACATCTCTATATACAAGTTATGTAATTCGCATAACCTGGTCGATGATGGTGCAAGTGATCACTATAGCAAGAATTTGCTAAGACTAGTATTGCCGGCCCCTGTTTTGATCACAACCGAAGTACGTTCTTCCTACACGTCGGTCAGGGATCTGAAGATGGCGCAATAAAACGCTGAAACTGATTGCCAAATAAAATAAGGTTGTAAACTATACGGCTGAAAGGTATTTAATTTCACATCCCCTCTATGGATCCATTAGTTAGCTGGAGGTTCTGTTGGTTAAGATTTACGGACTTGGCTTCGGTTAATTTTCAGGAATAAGTTTCTTTGCTTTACGATTATGTGTCATGTTTAGGTGTGACATTTGCCCGATAAACTATTAATCGTATCCCTGTTCTGTTGTGATTATCGGTGGGCAATCTTAGCAGCGAGCGGGAGTCTGTGTAATGAACTGATAGTAGGGAACATGTTCCAGTCGAGTGGGTGCGGCCCTGAATCTTTTTCGAAAATTCATGTTCTTCTGGACCTGCTGCGTAGTACATGTCTCTTAAGGACACTGTATAGTTACTATTCTAAGTACACTGATTGATTTTATTTTTACACTAGGTCTTTTTCATCTTATTGCCATCATCTGGTTATCTGTAACTTCAGTTTAAACAACAGTCAGCACCGCAATAATACACTCCTGGAAATGGAAAAAAGAACACATTGACACCGGTGTGTCAGACCCACCATACTTGCTCCGGACACTGCGAGAGGGCTGTACAAGCAATGATCACACGCACGGCACAGCGGACAAACCAGGAACCGCGGTGTTGGCCGTCGAATGGCGCTAGCTGCGCAGCATTTGTGCACCGCCGCCGTCAGTGTCAGCCAGATTGCCGTGGCATACGGAGCTCCATCGCAGTCTTTAACACTGGTAGCATGCCGCGACAGCGTGGACGTGAACCGTATGTGCAGTTGACGGACTTTGAGCGAGGACGTATAGTGGGCATGCGGGAGGCCGGGTGGACGTACCGCCGAATTGCTCAACACGTGGGGCGTGAGGTCTCCACAGTACATCGATGTTGTCGCCAGTGGTCGGCGGAAGGTGCACGTGCCCGTCGACCTGGGACCGGACCGCAGCGACGCACGGATGCACGCCAAGACCGTAGGATCCTACGCAGTGCCGTAGGGGACCGCACCGCCACTTCCCAGCAAATTAGGGACACTGTTGCTCCTGGGGTATCGGCGAGGACCATTCGCAACCGTCTCCATGAAGCTGGGCTACGGTCCCGCACACCGTTAGGCCGTCTTCCGCTCACGCCCCAACATCGTGCAGCCCGCCTCCAGTGGTGTCGCGACAGGCGTGAATGGAGGTACGAATGGAGACGTGTCGTCTTCAGCGATGAGAGTCGCTTCTGCCTTGGTGCCAATGATGGTCGTATGCGTGTTTGGCGCCGTGCAGGTGAGCGCCACAATCAGGACTGCATACGACCGAGGCACACAGGGCCAACACCCGGCATCATGGTGTGGGGAGCGATCTCCTACACTGGCCGTACACCACTGGTGATCGTCGAGGGGACACTGAATAGTGCACGGTACATCCAAACTGTCATCGAACCCATCGTTCTACCATTCCTAGATCGGCAAGGGAACTTGCTGTTCCAACAGGACAATGCACGTCCGCATGTATCCCGTGCCACCCAACGTGCTCTAGCAGGTGTAAGTCAACTACCCTGGCCAGCAAGATCTCCGGATCTGTCCCCCATTGAGCATGTTTGGGACTGGATGAAGCGTCGTCTCACGCGGTCTGCACGTCCAGCACGAACGCTGGTCCAACTGAGGCGCCAGGTGGAAATGGCATGGCAAGCCGTTCCACAGGACTACATCCAGCATCTCTACGATCGTCTCCATGGGAGAATAGCAGCCAGCATTGCTGAGAAAGGTGGATATACACTGTACTAGTGCCGACATTGTGCATGCTCTGTTGCCTGTGTCTATGTGCCTGTGGTTCTGTCAGTGTGATCATGTGATGTATTTGACCCCAGGAACGTGTCAATAAAGTTTCCCCTTCCTGGGACAATGAATTCACGGTGTTCTTATTTCAATTTCCAGGAGTGTATTTTATTAAAGATCAGTTTCGACTTCATGTAGAAGACTTATTTAGAAAACGAACAATGTATAAAGAAGACATGCAGAGGAACCGATGAGCACGGAGTCAGATGAAAGTGTAATGAAACAGCCACCTGGCTGTCGCTGGAGACCCCTCGGCCGCCCACGCCACAGCACAGCACGGCCGTAGACTGCTGACTGGTGGCTGCAGAGTCGAGGATTAAGTGGCGCGACAATTTCTAGCAGCAAACGGATTGTATCAGTCCCACCTAATGGTAAACGCTTCACAGCATTCAACATATTGATGTTATACTGAATTTACAAAATAATTTATCGTAAACTACATATGGATATATAAGTAGTTACAGATCGTCAGACAAGTCGTCTTTCTAATGTTACAATGAGGGAGCATGCAGATTAAAAGAAGATTAAGTGCCACCTAATGCCATTCTTACGAGTTACAAAGAAGTCATCCTTGATAGTTGCCAGCTGGTAAGCAATAGAACAAAATACTTTTTAAAAATTGTTCATGTGCTGGCACTACGTGACATCAAATATTTGCTTTACACCATGAAAAAACTAAAATATGCAGATATCTCGGTATAACCGCCAAGAAATGCCCTCTAGAGTACACTCGAGGTAATGCCGTTATCAAGAACACACGCAGTAAGACAGCAGGTAAGAAATCAGAGAAGTGCACACAGAGATGTCGCAGTAATCATGGAAATGGTAAAGGCGTGGTTGACCCACGAGACAGGTTGGTGGACAACTCAAAAGCATCGCTACCACATTACGGTATCCACACACATCTAAAAAATATTGCATCACCTCTGTTCCGAGAGTTCCGGAACCTGTACAGAAAATTGGAATAGAGAGAAACATAAACATCTTTTCCGCCCTCTTTATTGCTCATGAAAACCACACATTACACGTTTTACCGCCATACAGCGAGAGCTTCAAAGGTGGTGGTCCAGATTGCTGTACACACCGGTACCTATAATACCGAGTAGCACGTTCTCTTGCATTGATGCATGCCTGTATTCGTCGTGCCATACTATCCACAAGTTCATCAAGGCACTGTTAGTCCAAATTGCCCCACTCCTCAACGGTGATTCGGCCTAGATCCCTGAGAGTGGCTGGTGAGTCACATCGTCCATAAACAGCCCTTTCCAATCTATCGAAGGGACGTTCGATAGAGTTCATGTCTGGAGGACATGCTGGCCACTCTATCGAGCGGTGTCGTTATCCTGAAGCAAATTCACAAGATGAGCTCGATGGGGGCGTGAATTGTCGTTAATGAAGACGACTGCCTCGCCAATATGCTGCCGATATGGTTGCACTATCGTTCGGAGGACGGCAATCACGTATGTAGCAGCTATTACGGCGCTTTCCATGACCACCAGCGGCAAACGTCGGCCCCACATAATACGACGCCAAAACAGCATTGAACCTTCAGCTTGCTGCACTCGCTGGACAGTGTGTCTAAGGTTTCAGCCTGATCGGGCTGCCTCCAAACACGTCTCCGACGACTGTCTGTTTGAAGGCATATGCGACACACATCGGTGAAGAGAACGAGATGCGAATCTTGAGCGGTCCATTCGGCATGTCGTTGGACCCACCTGCATTGCGAAGTAAGAGCGGCACACATAGCCTTGCTGTCATTTGCAGTCTAACAACCGGCGGACGCAAGGACGCATGCAGACCGAGCGCCGAGCGAAGCCTGGAGAGTGCTGAGTAAGGGAAGTGAGGCCAGTACGCTAAGTTACGCTGCAATATACTGCAGGAGTAATAACAAGAAGCTGCCACCGAGGGTATAAAAAAGGCCTCCTGCCGGATGTAAATAGTGAGGCGCAAGCAGCAACGGACAGAAGCCATTAGGAAGCAGTTCGGATCTGCGGACGGACGTGGTCCGTGTCCGAATGTTCAGTCTTCGTAGGTGACGATCCCGGAAGTCTGTTCCAACTCGCAGGAGTCATCCGTTCGTTCTGGTTCCCGAGAGGGAGCGTGGGTCGAGTTCATCTCAACCACAGGGCATCCTAACTTCAGCAGACCGCTGGTGGCGCGCGTTGCGTGCATTGTCGGAGAAACTACACAGCAGCAGCTAGGTGGAAGGATCTGCAGGGCTGGGCAGCGACGACGAGGGAGAAATTGTAAACAAAGCTCAATTAATAATTGTAAAACTCCACGCCGTCTCAGTCTTTGGCGCAGCCACTGTGTCTGCTGCTAACAAGTACTGTCAGATGGCCACTTGTTACGACTTCTGCAGTACTTGTTATGGCCGATTGCTACTTGCTACGACTCCTTAAGTACTTGTTAGCAGC
The DNA here is from genome assembly GCF_021461395.2 of Schistocerca americana. Taxonomy (NCBI): domain Eukaryota; kingdom Metazoa; phylum Arthropoda; class Insecta; order Orthoptera; family Acrididae; genus Schistocerca; species Schistocerca americana. The sequence continues at coordinate 712,294,974 of NC_060123.1, forward strand.
AGACACAGTGGCTGCGCCAAAGACAGAGACAGCGTGGAGTTTTACAATTATTTATTGAGCTTCTTTACAATTTCTCCCTCGTCGTCGCTGCCCAGCTCTGCAGGTGTCTCCGCCTGGCTGCTGCTGTGTAGATTCTCCGACAAAGCGCGCAACGCGCGCCACCAGTGCTCCGCTGAAGTCCGGATGCCCTGTGGTTGAGATGAACTCGTCGCCGCTCGGCAGCCCAATATGGCACCGCAATGCAGCCATGTTGGCCGTGGCCGTGAGGGCAGCTGCCGCCGCCTGCTGCACCGGCGGCTGGGAAGCCGTCAGTCGCGATGTCCGCGAGGCTCCGTCGTGGACGGACCACGCGGCGTAGGGCCGGGTTGCCGTGAAGTCCGGGCGTCAGTCCCCAGTGGCGCCTGTGCCCGAGACCGGTCCTGCTGCAAGTTCTCGCTGTAGTTAGTGATCCGTGGTGCCGACCGGACTCGGGTCGACCCCCAGAGCTGAAGCTGACATCTGGCGGCGAACGGATGACTCCTGCGAGTTGGAACAGACTTCCGGAATCGTCACCTACGAAGATTGAACGTTCGGACACGGACCACGTCCGTCCGCAGATCCGAACTGCTTCCTAACGGCTTCTGTCCGTTGCTGTCTGCGCCCCACTATTTATATCCGGCAAGAGGCCCTTTTTATACCCTCGGTGGCAGCTTCTTGTTATTACTCCTGCAGTATATTGCAGCGTAACTTAGCGTGCTGGCCTCACTTTCCTTACTCAGTACTCTCCAGGCTTCGCCCGGCGCTCGGTCTGCGTGCGTCCTTGCGTCAGCCTGCTGATAGACTGCAACTGTCAGCAAGGCTATCTGTGCCGCTCCTACTTCGTAATGCCGCGATCGCCGGCTGCCACTGTTTCGCCATTCTCCACTGCGTGAAGCAACGCTTGCTACATGTGGCCGCAACATAACGAAGTGGAGTGTTCGAAACAAGGTTCTCTGCGCAACAGAACGTATCTGCGTCTAGACAGATGGATCACTTTTTTCCGTTTTCGTATTATAGTGATTAGAACATTCTTGTACTCTGGGTGCTCTACAGATTATCCCAATATTCTGGCCTACAATGCATTGTCACTTACAAGTGCTACACAAGATAAAGAAGAAACATATGTTTTTAAGTATTCACGTCGTGTATACGTTTTTAGATCGCCGTTATTAATATTCATTTGAGAAACTTTAATCCTGAGAAGCACGTCGTTATCTGACTAGATTTTTCTTTTTTCTGTTTTGGTGTATTATCGAGATAAGTAACCATAACTGCATAAATTTTCTGTTCATCCTCGGTATAGGATGCCAGTGTCGATGTACTGTATACAGGGATATCGGTCTGGCCAATGAATGCTTTTGGAGCGCAATTCATGTTGTGTAGAGTACGGTGCCCTGCACTTGAGTAGTACATTTTTACAATTTTCGCTCACCGCTGCCGAGGCAGCTTTTTAAAGGATTACTTGCTAGACGACGAGGCTCTTGCTGTTAAAATACTTTCCAGATGATGAGGTTCTTGTTCTTAAAGCACTTCTAATTCCATTGGAGGTATAGGTAATAAACTGTCTTCCGTTATATCCTACATCAATCATCAGTTCTCCAATCACAACAACAAATCAGACGCGTCGACAATTTTACTTTACGGACGATTACCCATCTAAGCGGTTAGTCTAAGGAAACACTTTGTAAATCACATGTCTCGCTCACGCCGTTCTTAATTTGTTAAAAATAGTGACCGAGGGCTGTTTTTCTTTCAATTGTAACTATTCACGGTCACTGAACGTGCAGCCACGTACAAAATTTTGTAAGATATTATTTCACAGTCACGATACAAAACTTACATTTTAAGAACTTCTGTCATTAGGTACTTGCTCACTGGATTGTTCAGAATAAACTTAGGGCTTGACTATTCGGTGATATCACCTACAACTTCGTGCCGTAGTGCGTACGGTGCACTCACACTCTCTTTTACATTTCCTGTCAGGTGGAGATGACGCAGACAGCGACGAGCGCCGTGAGACTGTCAGGTGGACGCGACAGCTGCGAGATGCGTGAGCCCGCGGCCACGCACCGCGGCGACTGCGGCTAGAGCCATGGCACGCACAGGTATGGGCCAGCGACATACCTTTCCTCTCAGAGCCCTTCAACCGATCGTAAGAAATATCTTAATGCGTGTCGTTTCAATCGCCATTCCTGGACACGTCGTGAAAGCCATATAGCTCCCAAATAGAGCCAGTCACTGCTTCAAAGCTTCATTAATTTGTGATAAAATTCTATCGGGCTTCCAGCAGCATCAAACGCTTTAAAATCCACGAGCTTACGACCGAGTACTCCTCGGCCATTGTCAAGTTGGGACTGTCTTTTGGTTGCTACGACCGTACTAACATAGCCGCGCTGCCCTCTCCACGTCACTGGTGCTCGCCCGAGCGACATATAAGGTAATGTTTTCGTCGCGCGCCCGTCGTACCCTTTCAACCTTCCGATGGCCGGTTCCTAAGCCGTGATTAGCTGCAGATCGCCATTTTATGGACGGTGTTGTCACTAATTATCCCGATCACAGACATTATTAGTCTATGTAGTAACAGATGTCTCGTCGAATGCAGTACAATGTCCATTTTCTAGAGTGTGCTCTTCTACCGCTGATTTCGCAGGGTATAGAAGGCGAAAGCTTCTGTCGTGTTACACACAGCGCTCTTAAGTAGTACGCGCCACCTGTCCGACATAAAACTGTCCTCATCCACATGGTATTTTATGTAGGCTTACTCCTACGTGTTTTTCACAGCTCGGGGGAATTTTGTCAGCGCATATCGTCACGAAACCACGCAATCGTATGTGTCATTAATTTGCGATGGTAGTTGAAATACAGTAAGTACACTAGGGATCTATTTGGCGCTCTATATTCAGATGATTGCACTGTATGCTTACTCCGTGTCCAAATACGGAAGTGGACAAACTCCCTATTTTTACTCATCTGCGTCGTTATCAGTTTTTCATAAGACTAGATGATCAACAAATCAGATACTCAAAACTATTATAACCAATGAGTTGTCAGTAGCCCGTATGATTCAAACTAGAAAATGAATCATGTGTCAAATAGTAGCTATTATTTCTGCTATCTTTCCATAACTGTAATTTCTATTTTTATGTGTACAGTTCTTATTTCCAGAGAAGTTCTACCGGTTTGCTTCTTTACAGCGAAGTGTTGAAGGTATTAGTTTTTATATAGTTCTGCCAGGAAAAGACCCCATCCTCCCAAAAGTGAAGTAATCTGTATTGTGCGTCACCTTATGAATACTAACCGGCAGCAGCGTGAAATAACGCGGAAGTGTGAATGTGGCCCAAGTTTCTGGTGTAGGGTAGTGCAAATTCTTGTGAGCGTAGTATTTGTTTGGAACGCGTCCTCTGTTTCGTTAGAGTCTGCAACACGCAAGGGAGGACCCGCTTCAGCTCATATACACTCCTGGAAATTGAAATAAGAACACCGTGAATTCATTGTCCCAGGAAGGGGAAACTTTATTGACACATTCCTGGGGTCAGATACATCACATGATCACACTGACAGAACCACAGGCACATAGACACAGGCAACAGAGCATGCACAATGTCGGCACTAGTACAGTGTATATCCACCTTTCGTTGCAATGCAGGCTGCTATTCTCCCATGGAGACGATCGTAGAGATGCTGGTTGTAGTCCTGTGGAACGGCTTGCCATGCCATTTCCACCTGGCGCCTCAGTTGGACCAGCGTTCGTGCTGGACGTGCAGACCGCGTGAGACGACGCTTCATCCAGTCCCAAACATGCTCGATGGGGGACAGATCCGGAGATCTTGCTGGCCAGGGTGGTTGACTTACACCTTCTAGAGCACGTTGGGTGGCACGGGATACATGCGGACGTGCATTGTCCTGTTGGAACAGCGAGTTCCCTTGCCGGTCTAGGAATGGTAGAACGATGGGTTCGATGACGGTTTGGATGTACCGTGCACTATTCAGTGTCCCCTCGACGATCACCAGTGGTGTACGGCCAGTGTAGGAGATCGCTCCCCACACCATGATGCCGGGTGTTGGCCCTGTGTGCCTCGGTCGTATGCAGTCCTGATTGTGGTGCTCACCTGCACGGCGCCAAACACGAATACGACCATCATTGGCACCAAGGCAGAAGCGACTCTCATCGCTGAAGACGACACGTCTCTATGCGTCCCTCCATTCACGCCTGTCGCGACAGCACTGGAGGCGGGCTGCACGATGTTGGGGCGTGAGCGGAAGACGGCCTAACGGTGTGCGGGACCGTAGCCCAGCTTCATGGAGACGGTTGCGAATGGTCCTCGCCGATACCCCAGGAGCAACAGTGTCCCTAATTTGCTGGGAAGTGGCGGTGCGGTCCCCTACGGCACTGCGTAGGATCCTACGGTCTTGGCGTGCATCCGTGCGTCGCTGCGGTCCGGTCCCAGGTCGACGGGCACGTGCACCTTCCGCCGACCACTGGCGACAACATCGATGTACTGTGGAGACCTCACGCCCCACGTGTTGAGCAATTCGGCGGTACGTCCACCCGGCCTCCCGCATGCCCACCATACGCCCTCGCTCAAAGTCCGTCAACTGCACATACGGTTCACGTCCACGCTGTCGCGGCATGCTACCAGTGTTAAAGACTGCGATGGAGCTCCGTATGCCACGGCAAACTAGCTGACACTGACGGCGGCGGTGCACAAATGCTGCGCAGCTAGCGCCATTCGACGGCCAACACCGCGGTTCCTGGTGTGTCCGCTGTGCCGTGCGTGTGATCATTGCTTGTACAGCCCTCTCGCAGTGTCCGGAGCAAGTATGGTGGGTCTGACACACCGGTGTCAATGTGTTCTTTTTTCCATTTCCAGGAGTGTATTTCCCGAAGTCCCCTTAGATCCTGCAGTGATTATGCAAACATTGTGGAGTGTTGTCTTCGACCTTTTGCTGTAATTAAGCGCTGTCATCACATGTGGCAGTATCACCATGTTTTCAGGAATTCTGGTTGTTGAAAAGAGGTTAATCACGGAGATTAATCTCATCAGTCAGACGGACGTAAACTACGAGAAGAGTATGTCTAGGCATTGCAGTTTCTTCCACTTTCTATTGAACAATCATAAAGTTGCGCAACTTGTTACTTAATTGTTGCGCAGTTTTTCCAAGAGTGATCATATCTCCGATCTGTGTGACTGTCGTGTGGAATACTATTTAAGCATTGAGCATCAAACGCTTGTGAAACGACTTCAACTGATATACATAAACTATTTCTGTAATATTCTCTCTAAATGTGTGAGGCCTGCTTTCTTTATAAATTTCTCAAGAAACTTCGTAGGGAGCTAGAATATCTCAGGTAAAACTTTTTTGTTTCATCGGATTCATGCTTTAGCAAAATTTAAAACTAAAAAAATCGGAATGAAAGTTATTCTTTTATTTCTGTCTCAAATGTGTAATACAGTATCGTGTTCTGGCTCTAATTTCACACTACCTCTTGTGTGGTCGCCCCACTATTCATTCTGCCATTTATATGGTCACTGCCTTTGGTAGCCATTTGTTCGTACTTTCTTGAAAATGACTGTTCCTCTTTTTTGCGAAGGGTGCCATATTTTATTAGTCGAGTGAATTTGTTCAACTCTGGCGGTAAGTCCACAATCGTGGATCTGTGCAACCCATAATTTTCCGAAATAACTTTACTCCGGCGACCGGAACAGAAGAGTACCGCATACTGGTCCGAGTACGGCGTATTGGTTCCATTCTTGTCAGAGACGGTCAAGCTCCCTCTGGTGCTCAGTTATCACTGTTACCAGTGTCCGAGTTTCAGGACTAGCATGAGCTATTGGCTATGCCCCACATACATAGGAATTTGTCATGTCACAGTTTCCACATTTCTGATTATGTGCGAATTCAGCATGTTGTGTTTCACGATACGTTATTCCTTTGACAACTTCCGTCTTGTCTGCAGCAAAGTGGTTAAAAAAAGGCACACGGTGGGCGTTTTCCAACATTGACGGCTGTCAGTTTTGTATTCATCCACAGATCCTTCTACAAATACATTAGACGTGTCATGTTACAACAGTAATAAAACACAGTTAATAGTCAATAGATTTCAAATATACTAGGAAATAATAGCTCTCCTGTGTTTAATTCCAAAACCAGTGGGTCACCACGAGTTACCGCACACACTGAGCTACACACACACACACATCATTCTGGCTCATCTCACGACCCAGTTGAAATCATTACCCTTCGTTTACACTCTGCGTCCTTTCCTATTTCTCTGTGTGAAAACCTGAGCTACTATCCCCTCACAGCGAAGGAGATTGTTCACAACCGACGAATTACTGCTCAAATGCTACATTTTAAAAGAATATTTCCGAAAATATATAGCATTTTACTCACCTTAAAATTCTGTACTTGAAGAATTAATAGTATATTCCAGAACGCTTCAATATATTACACAGCACTTTCTTCCCCTGCAGGTTCGGGGGTTAGAATAGGGCCACAGTATTCCTGCTTGTAGTAAGAGGCGACCAAAGGGAGTTTCCTGCTTTCGTCCTTTAGGATCATGGTATCCTCTAGAGTTTGACCTTGGCAGTCCAAAATTTTTCCGCAGTGGGGGTCATCCGGGGAAAGACATCTCTATGTGGTGCACCATATATCTACTGTGCGATTAGACGTTCCTTACCTCTTATCATCATGGCTCTGAATCACCACCCACAATCAAGCTCTTTTGGCGAGGACACCTTATGGTGTACATCATCTACTTCTGTTGTCCACCATCCTCTTTTGCCCACATGACAATAATCGATTTCTTCACACCATTTATCCAGTACGGTAGCCAATCTCTTATGGTGCGGCCATCAAGTACCCTCTTGGCCGTTGACCCCTGATAGCACAGGGATCACAGTGCTGATGCCTGAGCTGCGAAACCCCTGTGTATGCCAAGGACTTGATGCCATTGCGCCATAATGCCAGGTGCCCTTTGCTGTGGGGAGAGGCCCTGATCGGAGTGGAAATCATCAGGGTGGATGACCCACAATGAAGTGAACCAATTCATCTTTTGCTGGGGTCCAAAGAGCCCCAGCAGCCTTTAAGGAAGGGGAGGTTCAATGCAATGCTGAGACATATGACACCTAGTTGTTCCAGTCCCTAAGTATACCATGGGAGGAACGTTTCCTCGTTATATAGCATGCAGCAGAACCGATGGAGACGCCTTTCTTACTACCAAGCCAATCTTTTTCATAGTGCACCTGGAGGGTAAATTTGAGAAAGACGCTGCGCTGTCCCAAATGCGCAATGTGTCAGTCCTGATTTAGACAGCATTCCCAGCCCAGTCACAGGAGTTACTCACATGTGAGATGCTGGGTGATATTCCTGTTTTGGTTAGCCCCATACAAGCATCAACATTGTCGATGAGATTATTTTTCTTCTCAACCTCGGACGACGAGCTACGCGCCAATTTAGAATGGTGGTGTGTTCACTTTGTCCAGCGCGTCTATAGGGGACCTAACGACAACAGGTTTGCTACCAATACCTTCGACTTTTGAGGGTGATTCATTACCTGAAAAGGTCAAGGTCATGGTCTACCGATGTGACATCTAACCATACGTCCCTCCCTGTATGCGCTGCATGAAGTGCTAGAAGTTAGGGCACATGTCTTCTGGTGCCACACCAGTGCGACATGTCAAGACTGCAGACATTCATTGCATCTGATTATTTCCTGTGCACCTTCTCCCACCTGTGTCAGTTGTGGAGAGCACCAACCCCCTGCTCACTGGACTGCTCAGTACTCTGAAAGGAGAGTAAAATGATGGAATACAAGATCCTGGACAGGATGACTTACAGAGAGGTTAAACTGAAATATGAATGATTGCAATCCATTTGACTTCTATGGTATTATGTTGCCGCAACGATGACATCCCCCACATTAGCGATGGTACAGTCCTTGTCTAAACCCCACACAGTTGGCCCTCAGGGCTACCTGTCTCCATTCCCCTTCCTAGTGGTTGGGGACACATTTCCTTCTGTTGCTCCCAAAGCTTACCCTTTGGGCGCATCAAGTTCTTCAACGCCAGGAACATCGGTCCCTTTACCCTAGCCAGAAAAGTAACAGCCTTGTCCAGTTCCTTTCGCATGGAAGGTGTCCCTTTGGACTCCACCTTCCAAAATCTCTACCTGGGCAAGCGTGGACACCAGCCAGTGGCTGAAGGAGCCACAAGCTTCTGGTTGAATGGCTTTGTGGTTTCATTTGTATCTGAAACTACTTCTGAGAAGCCCTTGCGACAATCTTCTAACGAGAAGGGAGAGGGCAAACAGTCCAAGAAGAAGACTGTTAAGAAACGTGAGACTCTGGTGGTCCCTGCCCCACCACTCCGTATCAGTTCTGTGTCTGAAGACAAGGTGGTGATTTTAGCACACCCCAAGGACCTAGATCTCGCTGACACCTCACCTGCAATAGAAGTGGCTACAACTACTCAACCGGTGGCTCAAGGTGACATTCGCAGGCCACAGATAGCGTCATCCTGCAGTTTAATTGGGGCAGTTTTCCTCCCACTGGGCTGAGTTACGACAACTCTTATGCATTACATGTGCTTTCTGGATTGACATTCAGTATAGCTGGTTCCCAGCGATGTGGAGCCCCACCCTTGGTAGTTATCAGGGATTTACAAAAATCGTACTGACTGTAAGAGGATGTCAGGTGCAGTCTGTATCTGTGTCCTTACTTTTAGAAGCTGTGGCTGTCAGAGTGAGAAAATGTGGGAAATTACCATCTGTAATGTCTGCCTCCCTCCAGATGGTGATGTACCTTACCATGTACTAGATGCTCTTATTTCCCAACTACCCTCAACTTTCCTACTCCTGGGTTATTTTAACACCCATAACCCTTTGTAGGATGCAACCAAGATCACAGGCCATGGGAAAGATGTCGATCATCTACTAACTAATCCGACATTTGGCACCAGAGTACTCATGTCAGTGTGTCGTGCATGGCACATACTTAGCCATTTATCTCTCCATTTGCAGCCCTGGTCTTCTACCACCTATACACTGGAGTGCTCACGACGACTTGGTGGTAGTAACTACTTTCCATTCTTCCTGCCCCTCTCCCAGCATCAATCATCTGGACACTTGCTCAGGTGGAATCTTACCGAGGCAGACTGGTATGCTTTCACCTCCACTACCACCATTGAATCTCCATTGCATGGTAACGTCGATGAGGTGATCCAGACCATCACTACTACTATTGTTGCAGCAGCTGCTTTGGCAATCCTTTGTTCCTTAGTTTGTCCACAGTGGAAGACAGAGCCTTGGTGGTCACCGGAAATTGCAGATCCCATTACAGGCTGTAGGTAGGCCCTCCAGCATTTTAAGCAACAGCTGTCCGTGGAGCACCTCATTGCCTTCAAACAGCTATGTGTCTGGGTCGTAAACTCATCAAACGCCGGAAGAAGGAGTGTTGGGAACGATATGTCTCCATCATTGGAACATGGACCTCACCCTACCAGATTTGGAAGCCTTTGCAGATATGAAGCCCCTGCTGGTATATCTGGACTTTTCACGCATGGCGCTGTATATACAAAGCCAGACACAACTTCAGAGCATCTTGCTGAGTATTATGCTCGTACCTCTGCATCTGAAAATTACCACCCCACCTTTCATACCCTAAAACAGCAGGTGGAACGACAACACATATCTTTTGCTACATGCCACCCTAAGCCACATAATGCTCCTTTCAGTGAGTGGGAATTTCTCAGTGGCGTTGCAGATTGTCCAAGCACATACCCTCTACCAGGCTGTATCCATTCCCAAATGAATAAACATCTGTCAGTGGATTACCAGCGCCACCTCCTTGCCCTCTTCAACTGTATCTGGAGCGGTGGTGAATTCCCATCGCAGAGGCGAAAATGTTTCGTCTTTCTGGTACTCAAATCTGGTAAGAACCCACCAGAAGTGGATAGCTGTCGTCCTATCAGCGTCACCAACATTCTGAGCAAACTGGTCGAATGGATGGTAAGCTAGCTGTTGTGTTGGCTCCTTGAGACCTGAGGCCTTTTGGCTGCATCCCAGTGTACCTGGAGCCCTCTGTTCGAACGGCCTTTTCCCGCCATCAACACGTTATTGCTGTCTTTTTTTGAAATAACCAAAGCCTTTGACACCACCTGGCGCTCTACATCTCTGCTAATTTGTATAGGTGGGGTGTTCGCGGCCTGCTCCCGAGTTTTATACAGATGGTCTTGTGCTCTGCACCTTGACAGTGAGTCATTGCTGCACACAGTTCCAAGAGCATGGGGTCTCACAGGGTTCTGTCCTGAACGTCCTACTCATTTTAAGTGGCATTAGTAGTCTCACAGCAGCCGTGTGGTCTCAGTATCACCATTCTTATGTGCTGACGATTTTTGTATTCCCTTTTGCTCATTCACCGTTGGTGTGATTGAACGCCGACTGCAGGGAGCCATATGAAAGGTGCTGTCACGGGCCTTCACTCAAGGCTTTCAATTTTCATTGCCAAGACTTGCGTCATACACTTCTGCCATCGTCGTATTATGCGCTCACATCTGGAGCAGTAGCACGATTCACAATTGCTTAATTTTGTCGAGACTTACTGGTTTTTGCCGGTCGGTGTGGCCGTGCGGTTCTAGGCGCTTCAGTCTGGAACCGCGTGACCGCTACGGTCGCAGATTCGAATGCTGTCATGGGCATGGATGTGTGTGATGTCCTTAGGTTAGTTAGATTTAAGTAGTTCTAAGTTCTAGAGGAACGATGACCAGAGATGTTATGTCCCATAGTGCTCAGAGCCATTTGAACTGGTTTTTAGGACTGGTTTTCGGCACCTGCTTAACTTGGCTTCCTCTTCTTCGTCAGCTTAAGGAAAAGTGCTGGCTGCATCTTAATATTCTTCAATGTCTAAGCCACATTGATGGGGGTGCAGATCGTCCTACAGTGCTGCAGCTGTACAAGACCCTTGTGTAGTCCTCTCTTGACTCTGGGGCCTGGTGCATGGTTCAGCCTCACCCTCAGCATTGCAGCTGCTGGACCCTATACACCACTGTGGAGTTCGACTTGCGATAGGAGATTTCCGAACAAGCCCAGTGGACAGCCTCCTCATGGAATCTGGGGTTCCTCCGTTGCGGATCAGGCAGCAACAACTGGCAAATTATACCGCCCACATTCATAGTTCACCTCAACGTCCAAATTGCCACCTCATTTTTCCTATCATGGCGATCCATCTCCCCCAGTGGCTTCCCATATCAGGGATTCCTATTACGCTCCGGGAAGAAACTGTGCAGGGAAGTTTCTGGCCATGCTAGGACATTCCCAAGCAGGCTTCTCACACCCAACTTAAACCAAAAATGTAAAGAAAAGGCAAAAGGTCACCAGCTACTTGCTAAAACACAATAATTTCAACACATCTTTAGAATCAACTTATTTCAAAGAAGAAGAAAAAAAACAATCTGTGACACCTATTTAAAAGATAGTATAGACCTAATTTGGTCAGCAAGTAAAAACAATGGTTCCTGTGTCATTAATATGAAAACAATTTCTGGTTGTTACCCTTATGGAGTTCACCAGTATTTGATCATTGCAAGGCCCAACTGATCACAGGAAAATTTATGACTGTTTATTAACAAGTAAAATTTATGAAAATAGCAAAGGTGCCGCAGCAATTAAATGAAACATGAAAATAACATCAGTATTATAAAGCAGAACATTACAATGCACGATCCGCAAAAGCAAAAAAAAGATAAGAGAAAAAACATGTTTTACAAAGTGGTTATCGCAAAAAATTCTATATCTTATAAAACTAATAATTTGTAGAATTAAAATAACTTTGTGGCACTAATTTAATCACTCTACTATATTTCAGTTAGTTAGCAAACAATGGGCACTGTGTCATTATACTGAAACTACTATTAATTATATGATTGTTACCCTTATGGGATTCCTCACTATTAATATGCCCCTTCCAAAGGCTAATCGATCACAGTCGAATGAGAATGAATAGCTATCTGACTGATAAATGAAGCAATGCCACAGGAATGAATTTACGAAACAAAATATCACAAATCTAATACATCTCACAAGAACAAACATTGATCAATAAAACAGCTCTGAAAGTACAGTAGTCAATGTCTAAAAAAAAACACCAATAAATAAAACATCTGCAAAATTAAAGAGTCAAAGTCTAAAAAAAAACAATAAATAGAACACCTGCAAAATACAAGAGTCAGTCTAGTAAACACCAATAAATCGAACCCCTGCAAAACACGCGAGTCAAACCTTCTCTGACAGATACACACGTATATGCATTGAACTAAGATCCGTATAATCACTGTTCAGTGACACACTCAGTAGTTCCACTGTTCCGACGCACAATATAAGGGGAGGGGAAGGGGGTGCGTCGCCGCAGCTGTCAGTAGGGATTTTTATCCATCTGTTGCGTGCAATCCTGACGCTCTGCCCTCTCATGAAGTTTCTCTTGGTGGCCCGTGTCACGTACATCTCGATTCGGTTCTATGTTTGTGTTGTCAAATTCATGCGGTATCCTCGTGTGACACGCCAGGTTGATATTCCTGGGCAAGGATGATACTTAATGGCTCTCCTTTGTGCCACCCTTAGCTACCAGAGAACATCGAACCATGATTTACTGTCGCTTGACAGTGGTTATCCGTCAGGAAATGTTGATAGGCGTCATTGAAGTCTGCAAGTTTCTCTGGACAGTACCTGTCAAAGGGCTCCATGCGCCTTTATCCCCTGTCTTCTGTCGTTTCACCGCGGCCGCCTCGTCACGGTCGCGTGCGTGTGGTGCGTTGCCAGCAGATGATTTCCGCGTGGTGGACCGCTCGGCCATCTCAGGTCATCGCCTCCACGGAGGGTCGCACTGGTGCGGCCGGCCATTAGCTCCGGGTGCAAGGGAAAGTGTTTGCCGCGTACCCTTCTTTTGTGGTCGACCGCACTCCCGAAGTGGCCTGGTTGACAGTGTGTCCTGCTGGGAAACCCGCCAGTTTACAACTAGCCCTACTCCTCGCTGCTCCAGCTGTCTCGTAAGAGTTTAGCCGGTTCGCTTTCACGTTCTCAACTGCATTCACAGAAATTGTTCATCGTAGTTATGTGATTACAAAATGTCATACATAATACCACTAAGTATTGTCTTTCACAATTTTTAAGAACAAAAGTGAGACTTAATTTTTTTTTAAGTTAGATGAATCGACAATATAAAAATAAAAGTTAAGTGACTTGACAATATAAAAAAATAAAAGTGAAATGACTTGACAGTATAAAAAAAAAAAATTAAATGAACTGACAATATTATATCTAAATCCACATCACTAATGTGGTTCACTTGCGTTTTAATAAATCAAATGCTACTTATTAACTCACTAAAATAGGATTATGCCTTGTGCAAGTATAGGTCAATAGGTCAGGGCAGCATGGGGTTCACATGTTATTTACACACACATACACATGCACACCTGTTGTCTATACTACAAACTAACTACCCATAAACATGTATTACTCAAAATTCTACTTCTATCCACTACTAGTTGATCCAACAAGCTACTACAATGCTACTTCAACAAAGTGTTTACACCACTACAACATTGTTCTAATTCGTCCTCTTCCTGACGCTCGCCTCATATGTCTTGTCACATGATAAATATGGAGAAACTTTCCTTAAACATACACAGTAAAAAGAACAATGGTTATTTATACGCCAAAACATTTATACCAGTTGACACACCTGATAAGAGACTCGCACTTATACATTTATCATACCCATATATTCACACATAAAACAGTAAGAAAATTTCATCTAAGATTACGTTATCATAAGAATTAATCACACAGATGACTCTGAGAAGGGTAAAAATATTTTCATCCTACAGGTTATATTACATTTTCTTACCCATTTTGCTCGAATTTCGTTGCTTCTATATGTTACCTTTCGCTTCCAAATCAGTTATTTCGCCTGTGGTTGTTATTCTAGATTCATTTCTCATGCATGGCAAAATTGTGGTCTCCTCTATTCTGTAAAACAGTTTCATCTTAACATATTGAACTTACAACAGACACAAAAGATCCGAATCCTCCTGTAGTTTAAATGACAAATGTTTTGCTTCATCCTTATTGCCTTAAACCAAGCTTTCCTTCGGTCCCATAATCAAAATTGTTTAATCTTCCTCTACCTTCAAGAGGGAAATTTCCTCAGTATAAATCATTTAGGCTGCAGTGCATCCCGCACCAGCGAAAACAGTAAGCTGTAACGCTCAAAGCATCAGCAAAACACATAAACGTCGCTTTTCTAGGACAAGTATTAAAGCAGAATAATTTTTCAGGCTCTGTCTCAACATCAGTCAAGACTACAAAAAGGATCCATATTTCCGTTCCATTCTCCATTTGCTGGAAAACCGCTCCTCATTTGACTGCCATATTAATATTTCAGGGCCACGTAAATTACACAAACCACAACTCTTCTTTCACCTTGAAGGGAATCAATCTACTTACGAAATCCACAGACAGCACTTTACCTACTCAGTTATAAAGAACAAAAAAGACATTGTTGTTGTTGTGGTCTTCAGTCCTGAGACTGGTTTGATGCAGCTCTCCATGCTACTCTATCCTGTGCAAGCTTCTTCATCTCCCAGTACCTACTGCAACCTACATCCTTCTGAATCTGCTTAGTGTATTCATCTCTTGGTCTCCCTCTACGATTTTTACCCTCCATGCTGCCCTCCAATGCTAAATTTGTGATCCCTTGATGCCTCAAAACATGTCCTACCAACCGATCCCTTCTTCTAGTCAAGTTGTGCCACAAACATCTCTTCTCCCCAATCCTATTCAATACCTCCTCATTAGTTACGTGATCTACCCACCTTACATTCAGCATTCTTCTGTAGCACCACATTTCGAAAGCTTCTATTCTCTTCTTGTCCAAACTAGTTATCGTCCATGTTTCACTTCCATACATGGCTACACTCCATACAAATACTTTCAGAAACGACTTCCTGACACTTAAATCTATACTCGATGTTAACAAATTTCTCTTCTTCAGAAACGATTTCCTTGCCATTGCCAGTCTACATTTTATATGCTCTCTACTTCGACCATCATCAGTTATTTTACTCCCTAAATAGCAAAACTGCTTTACTACTTTAAGTGTCTCATTTCCTAATCTAATTCCCTCAGCATCACCCGATTTAATTTGACTACATTCCATTATCCTCGTTTTGCTTTTGTTGATGTTCATCTTATATCCTCCTTTCAAGACACTGTCCATTCCGTATATATATCATACATCAAACATATATCAAAAAGACATATATCATCAATATTAACATATTAGCGTATATTGGGAAGCCATTGGTTAAACAATCGTATTATCGCATCCTGTTTTCAAGATTCGAAACTTACTCATTCCTTTCTCAGAGTTCTCCTATCTTAAAATATTCGTGCAGCATGCATACTATAGTAAGAGATCCTCATTTATACTGACAGACATATATTAGTAATAGATAGATAGTGGCACTGAAAGCAGAAAATCGGAAACAAGGCTTCTAACAGCTGGGGACCTGGGTTTGCCAGACCCATAATACCCACAGATCGGATATTCCCGTGAGTTTTGCATTAATTCAACACAGATCTTGCTTCTCTCAGGAGCGACTCTTTTCAATTTACACCAAAAAACCATAAACAGCATTTCACTCGTTCACAAAGAAACCTTTTATCTTCACATTTGAACCAACGTAAATCTTTATTGCACAAGGAAAAAAAAAACTAAAAACATCAATCAATCACATAGAAACATCTTTATCGTTATTTTTACCAACATATTATTCAATATGCATTTATCACAAATGTAAACTATTAAATTGTTTCTCTTCACTGTCCTCTCTACTCCTCACTGTCCTTTCTACTCAATGTATGGTTTTACGTTTGACACATGGTGTAGCCCTTTTGATATCTTCGATCGAAGAGTTCCAACTTCTATGACGTTTTCATGGGGAATCTTCCTTATCCGATACGGGCCGTTAAAGAGATTAAAAAATTTCTTGCAGACACCTGACCATTTGTTAGACAGCTTGTGTGATCTGATAAGAACTTTTTGTCCTACTCGAAACACTGTTTTTCTCACGTTTTTATTATACGCCTTGACTCTGGCTTCTACTGCACGCTTGATGATGCGTAAAGCTAAGTCAACAATTGCGTTCCGGCGTAGTCTCGGCTCTAGAGGCCAAGGCACCACCTCTTTGATTTTGCTCGGGGGATCCTTGTTTTTTAGCACAGTGATTGGCGGAAGCTTTGTTGACGTATTAGGCAACTCATTAATTATGTTCTGAAATCCTTTTAGGTGTATGTCCCAAGATCGGTGATCACGACTGCAGTATAACTTACATAATTTTCCTAATTCATGCATAATACACCACTGGGGTTCGAGCTGGGGTGAAATAGAGATATATATATATATAGGTTTAATTCTTCTCTTTCGAAGCATCCGCTGCCAGTATTGCGATCTAAATTGTGGTCCATTATCCGAGATAACCCTTTTCACACGCCCAACTTCATGCAGAAACTGCTTTGCAAATGCAGTTGCCACTGCCCTTCCTGTGGCTCGCCTCAACGGAGTCAGACACACCAACTTGGAGGTTAGCTCCACCGCTACGAAAACATATGCAAAACCTGCTTTAGATCGTATTAGTGGCCCAAATAGATCCACGGCCGCGAGGTCACAAAGTTTGCTTGGTATTATCGGTTGCAATGATGCAGCATACGTCACTGTGGCCGCCTTTGCTCGCTGACAAGGTCCGCACACTCTAAGTACACAACGAATACGCCGTAGCATGTTATTAAAAGAGCATGTCTCCTTTAGTTTTCCACAACATTTCTGTGCTCCGAAGTGACCATAACTCAAATGTATGTACCATATAATTTTGTTTACGAGTTCCTCCGGACTCACCAACACCCATCTGGAGTCGTCCGGGGCTCGTTTCTTGAATAGTATTCTATTGCGCACTAAGTAGTACTGGCGTATTCCTACATTCTCCTTGTCATCCCGCTTCTTCTTTATATCTTTCAATACTGCGTCCTTATCCTGTTCGTCCGCTATACTCCCTAAAGAGGTGGTAACAAAGTTCTCAAACGCAACATTCTGTAAGTACAGGATGCTAAAATTATTTTCACCGGTTTCCCCTTTATCTGTGTGAACCAAACTTACAGGAATGCACGATAAAGCGTCAGCAATTACATTTTTCTGTCCCGGAATGTATTCTACAGTGAAATTATATTCCTGTAGGTATAGTGCCCAGCGTCCTAGTCTCCCATGCGTGATTTTTGTGCTCATAAGAAATTGGAGTGCACGATGGTCAGTGTATACCCTGGTGGTCCTCCCAAATAAGAAATACCTAAATTTTGAGAATGCCCAAACTATCGCGAGTGCTTCGAGTTCTGTCACTGAATAATTTTTTTCACATCGAGAGAGCACCCTGCTCCCAAACGAGATTGTTTTCCAAGTAGTAATATCATCATTTCCTTCCGTTTGAAACAGTACCGCACCTAATCCTGACAAGGAACTGTCCGTCATTAAACAGAATTCTTGTGTCAGGTCGGGATGCACGAGGATTGGAGCCTTTACCAATGCATTTTTCAGTTTATAAAATTCATCCTATGCCTCTTGATCCCAGACCCACAAAGCGTTCTTCCCTGTTAGTCCACATAGACGGGCTGTACCAAGTACACTAAAATGTATAAATCGCTTATAAAAATTACACAGGCCTAAGAATGCTCGCAACTGTTTTTTATTTGTCGGCACAGCACACTCCGCTATCGCCGCAATTTGCTCCGGGTCAGGTTGTATTCCATTTGCTGAGACAATATGACCTAAGAACTTTATGTTCTCTCGTCCGAACTGTGACTTATCTAAGTTGACTGTTACACCTGCCTTCT
This sequence comes from Schistocerca americana, assembly GCF_021461395.2. Lineage (NCBI taxonomy): Eukaryota > Metazoa > Arthropoda > Insecta > Orthoptera > Acrididae > Schistocerca > Schistocerca americana. Next base: position 712,312,929 of record NC_060123.1, read on the forward strand.
CAGAAACATCCAGTAGTCTGTTCAGAACGTCATTATGATCCTCCAACGACTTTTCCGCAATTAATATGTCATCCACGTCAATTGTCACTCGCTGTTTCAAATCATCAGGCAAAATGCTATTTAATCCCCTTATAAAAGCAGCTGATGAGACGTTTAGTCCGAACGAGAGACGCCGGAATTGGAAACAATTTCCATAACACAGGAACGCTGTATATAATCTGCAAGATGGGTGTAGCACGATTTCCCAAAAACTCGAACGGAGGTCGACAGATGATAGTACCTTTACCCCGTGGAAACGTTGTAAGAGTTCCTCAAGGCTCTCAGGCCTGTCCGTTTCCGACATTATAATTGTGTTTATCTGTCTCGAGTCTAGTACCAAACGGACCGAGTTGTCGCGTTTTGGTACGACAAGCAAGGGTGAGTTGTTCGAGCTTACTGCTCGCTCAATTATTCCTTGTTCTAACATCTTGTTTATTTCCTTCTCCACCTGGGCTTTATACGCCACGGGAATGGGGTATGGTCTAACAGAAAACTTCTGATGGTCACGTACTCTGAATTGGTAAGGAAAACCCTTAATCGCCCCCACAGTCTCAGAAAATACCCGTTCATGATTCCTACCCTGTCCGTGGTTCTGACACCCGCGATGCTCTTTCTCAGTGCATCAGCAAAAACAACATCTTTCCCCTGCTCACAAGACGTAGAGCACGACTCACTTACGTAGTTCACGAGTAGCTCCAGTCTGGGTTGCGACTCGGTTTGAGCTTGAAATTTTAGGCAACTAATTTCTGACTCGGCACGTAATATGCATTCATCAAATACTAAATTCATTGGCTGATCCCCAACTTGAACTGTCATTACTCCTCCACCCATGTCAATTACTGTATGGTGGGCATTCATGAAGTCATTGCCTAAAATCATTGCCACATTCAGCATTGGGAGCACAAAGAAGTTGAACTCAAACTCTCTTCCCTGGCAGGTAAAATTAAGCCGTGTCGGCCTCCGGATTTCTACGCTCTTACCGTAGATTGCGCCCTTCACCTTTATTCCTCGCACTTGAAAAACGGGCCACGTCCCAGTCCCTTCGCATTTTTGAAATGCTGCCTCGCTCACTATGGAGAAAGGGCTTCCAGTGTCAATGACACACTTAAAACATATTTCTTTTACTGCAACTGTCACGACTGGATTTATTCCCGAAATTTTAGCACTCGTAGTTTCTTGCAACAAATCCTCTCTAATATCTTCCCTTTCAATATACCGTATGCACTCATTTGCCATGTCGCTCATTTGTTCCGATTGGGCGCCTTCTGCGCTGATCGTTTGTCATTGCCGGTTTTGTTCATTTCCATTTGCTGGGTTATGTCTAGGGTTAGCCGGCCGAATTTCAACATCATGAGGTGCTCCGCCTACAGTCCTATTCCCACCGTGTTCACCGTAGTATCGATTCTGGTTGCCGTAACTGTTGCGTTCACGATCCTGTCCACGTCCTCGATCATTTCCGTTGTTCCACCTGTGTTCGCGACTGTTACCCCAGTTTCTACACGGCCGGTTCCGATTATAGTTCCGTTCGCGTCGCGACGACCAGTCACGCCGTTGATTAGTACTACGGCCACGACTGCGATCGCACTGCTGTGTCCCGTAATAACTTTGCGCCTGATTAGGTGGGCATTCTGCTGTATTATATTCCAACTCTTGGAGAAGTGTCTTAAAGGTTTCCACGTCCTCTTTGCATCGTCCCGCAAGAATGACGTGGCGCAAGTGCATCGGCAATTTGGTGATGCATGTCCTAATTAGTTCCGCAGGTCCGTATGGATCGTATAGAAATTGATTCGCCTGCAGCATGTGGTCGAATAGGCGTGCTGGGCTGCCGAAACCAGACTGGTTCAAATTTGGCAGCATAATTATGCCATGCTTGACCCTATCTTGCGCCGCTTCCGACCAATAGGCGGACAGAAAGGCTTGTCGAAACTCCTGAGTGGAGTTGCAGTGACGTGCTGCCGACCTCATGCGAATCGCCGGTTCGCCTTCCAAATAGCCACACATATATTCTATCTTATGTGAACTTGCCCAGTCGGGGGGAAGGCAGAACTCAAATTGCTCGAGCCATGCTCGTGGACATATTTGCGAATTTCGAAATATCTCAAACTTTCTCACCGTAAGGAAATGTTTGAAATCAAATCCCTGCATTTCCTCCCGGCGAGGCCCTTGAATGTTTCTATTTTTCTCATGTTTGCCCATCAAAATACATTCTCCCCTGTCGTCAAAATCTCCCTTGTGGCCGGAGTCCCTCTCTGCACTGTGCGTACAGCTATTTTGAGTGCTATTGGCGAGTTCGGAATCACACCCAATGTGGCTTTCCAGATGCGCCACGCGTTCTTGTAATTCGCCTGTTACAGCTTTGTGCCGCCTGTTTACTTCGAACTGTCCCTTCTGAAATTTAAGAAGCGAAGGCACTTCTTCGGTCTCTGCGACCGCTACCAGTGTAGTATTGTTATTGCTCTCCCTCACCTTCATCATGCCTACGATGTCCGCTAATGCCGCAATCTTATCATGTATTTGTCTTTGGCCTCCGCCCCAGTCTGCTTCAATTGTTCTACTTTCTGTTCGAGTGCGTGAATCGCATGACTTGTCCGCTAATGTGTTGCTAACGGACGTGGGACAATGCGTTTCCGCCTCCTGGACCCTCGAGAGTACCAGCTGGCGTTCCCTTTGGCATTCTTCTCTCAGCGCTTGGAAATTCCTAAGTTGCTGTTCTTCGCTCTCTTTCGATTCCGCATCGCGACTCCGCTTGCCCTGTTCTAGGGCTTGGAGACGGTCATCGATTTGTTCAAATGTACGGCCTAATTCTTTCATAATATCACTTTTTATTTCACTTGCCAGATTGTTTATTCTTTGTGAGATATCATCGGACACTCTCTGCATCGACTTGTCGACTTTATTTGTCTGCTGGATTAGTTTATCGTCTATTTGTTCGCCTAGCTCTCGAATCGATTTTCCAGATTTCTGCGTCATTTGTTCGCCTAGCTCTCAGATCGATTTTTTAGATGTTTCTTTTTGATCTCGGGACGATTTTTCTGATTTCTCTGCATTTTATTTATTTTGTTGCAATAAGGCTTTCATGAGTGCTGCCAAATCAATTTGGTTAGTAGGAGGCAAATTAATTTCAGGCTCTGCTGTGAGCCCATTCGTCCTGTTTTGCATTTCATCTGAAGTATTCCCCATTGCATTTTTGGAACTGCCCGACGCGTTAATATTCGAAATCAAATTATCCCCTTGGTCCATGTTGCTTAAGTTGTTGGACCACCTACTTTTAGCTTGGTTACGTGTCTGCATTAGTTCAATTAATACCCGGTACGCAACACACTAATCACAATAAATGTATTTCCCAAAAATTACGACAGTTACACGAAAGGTACCCAACCTAGTACGCACTTTTTCACAAGCAAAACAAATTTTATCTTTGATCGAAGCAGTGCAATTTACAAGCGAGAAAAAAAACACACACACATATAAAACACACAAATATAGAAAAAGAAAACAAAACAAGAAGACAAACAACACAACGCCGCTCAACAAGGCCGTGAATCATTTGAAAGTCTGCTCAGAAACAACGCAGAAGTTGTTTGAGCGCTGCAGGGAAAGAAAATTAAAATTATACAACGCTCGCAATCTAACGTTTCAGAGATTCCAGAGTCTGGCGGAATCACAGAACAGGGTCGCCATGTGTAAGGTTGTTGCTGTAATTTGTTCTGCAAGCGATGCCGCTATTAAAGATGATAAAAGTGGGTTAAAAGCTGTGAACTATCTGAAGAAGTTAACCTTGCATTACTGCGCAACTGTTTTACCAGGTATCTAGTCTAGCTTACCAAATTCCCAACCAGACTAACATTAATTATAATCTTTTAATAGTCATACGACAACCGGTGATATATATGTATATATAAAGAGAGAATTTAAATAAAAAGAAATAAATCAGTTTATATTTGGAAATTTATTTTAACATTGATCATTGAAATTTCAGCATATTAAACTTGATTCATAACTAAAATGATGCCTTATTTAGGATTGTGAAAAAGTGAGTTTGTAATCTCATGGAGCTCATCAAATAGGGAGCCAAGATTGGGAGACTGCATACTACACTGCATCTATAAAATAAAACACGAAGAACGTTGAAACATATGCAAGAGGAAATTAACCACAACCAACCGATTCAATTTTCACCCAAACAAGTTACGTTCGTAGCGCAATCCTGTCCGTCATGTAATTACCACACACTGGTATACTTAATTCATACTAACTCTCTGTGAAATCTTCCCGAAAAGAATAGGTGAGGGCTACTTTGATGCTTACACCACATGCTTCACGTGGTCAACTTGGTTTACACAAAGAGTGTAACTCCACAATAATTTTGATAATTAAAATAAATTAGATCGAAAAGCAATTTACCAAAGGAAAACCTCGAACTCGTTACTATCGTCTTACTATTAACCTGATGGGTCAAACAATTGTATAAGCACGTGGTACTGGTCTCACAAAGTACACCCCACGTGGGTTGAACATAAGGAAAAGTTGCTATATTGAAAAATATTGTCAAGACGAGACGTTATAATCTGACGCACATTCGCATTTAAGATTGATGATGTTAGTTAGAGTTACTGATCAACACGTGGTTCCACTTTACTCACAAAGTAGTGACAAAGCAACTACTGGAAGATATTCTGAACTTCACACTCGAAATACACTGCGTTGCAATTTAAGATAACATTATATATTTTAGAGCTAAACCTGAAACAAAGGTGATTAAATTTTCAGTTAGGCTGAACTTAAGAAATCCATTGTCCTACGGACTTAGCAGAGACGCGCTTAGCCAGAGATCTTACCACTTCAGACGCTCGCCACGGACAGACTGACCTGGTCCCTTCCTGAGGGTGCCTCACAAATACAAACGGAAGTGACCAGAGAGGCAGCTTGCTACACCAACATGACAAGGGATGGAAAGGACCATACTAAGAATAGAAACCTCTCTGCTTTTAGAAATCGTAGCTACCTGTTCCGACGTTGGTTCTACTGTTCTCTAGCAGACAGGCTTGTCTGCTACCCTCAAGCATGCAACTAGAAATACATTTGCTCATTCATCCTCTCACACAGAAGGGGGATGACAGTATCTTATCATATACAGTATATAAAAGAAAGCGGATGTAGGTTCCGTATGAGACTGTGTGACATGAATTACATATAAACTGTGTTTTAAAGTATAGTAGTGTGACAGCTCGTTCTTTTTTATGTGTAAAAGTAATACGTTCCACTACTCAGTCTCCTCCCAGATAGTCAGAAACGCCACGGTAAATTTAGAAGAGGAATTTATGCCATAAATGACAACAGATTTAAGAAATTAACATGAAAGGAATCCAACAGAGACTTTTCAATTTATACTTATTCTAAATTTGCTTGGGCATAACCTGTGAAAGCGAAAACAGGGAGGGATGTCGCACTTGTATTTCAGCGATTGCTGCAGACAGGGATGAATTGAAGCCCAGACAACTCTCAAACTGATCATAGCGGCGAGTTTGACAATAGATATTTCAAGACTGTGGTGGAGCGGTATGGCACACATCACTACTCGAAGTTCACCCACCTGAAGGTAAGTATCGTGGCACGTCCGAACAGAAAACTGAAAGCCTAAATGTGGATGTGATTCAATCTTCGAAGACTACATAAATGGACTGATATCCTCCAGCACACAATTGGGAAGAAGAATCGAACCAAACACCACTCAATAAAAATTCGACCAATCGTTGTTCATGGTAACAGACTTCTATATCTGTATACAGTCGTATTAAAATGTTAGATCCACACAAACAGCAAATTAGTGTAGGTGATTTAGTACGTATTTCAAAACATAAGACAGCTTTTGAGAAGTCACACTTGTCAAACTGGTCAACTGATATATTCACAGTTTCCAAATTTTGCAGAACAAATCCGAAAACCTGCCTCTTAAAAGACAGCAATAGTGCTGGAATTGGAGGATTCTTTTACATAGAAGAGCTAGCGAAGAGCTCGAAACCGGATGTGTACCTCGTAGAGAGGGTCATTCGGCTTCGAAGGAACAGAATACTAGTTAAATGGCTTGGTTTTCTCCGCATCACAAAACATCTGGGTCGACGCTGACGAGTTCCTGTATAATAGGGTGTGCAGACCACAACCACCTCAGCATAATACGTGTGATAGGAGATACATTAGAGGAGGAGGCGCTATTCTCGACAAACTGCCGGTCTTATTACACATTCCTAGATATAGCTACTGTAGACCTAGAACAAAACTTAAAAACCTGTTCGGACACGTGGATAAGGGGATAAATTTACTCGACGGCGCGTGTATGGAACACTACATCGCCTACGCAGCAAATAAATATCGTCACATGAGCCATCGAGTTTCAACTGATATAGCTTAGGCAATACGTTCGAGAAGGGATATTGGTACAGGGCAACGCATTGTAGCATTTGCAGTTGAAATTGTTAAGTTGCGCTAGGATGTTAAGAAGTTCAGCCAAGTTATGAGCATTGCACGTAGGGCGCTAAGGAAGAAGATGACAACCAAAGGGTGCATGAAAAATTGCATCCTGACAAAGGTGTATGTAGCTAAAGGCGCCCCAGAAGCAGAAAGGAGTGAGAAAAGGAAGATCAATTAAACCACGCAGGGTTATACCAATACCCAAGACATCAGGTGGCATTACTCCCTTCCTCACTCCTGCTCTAGCTGGTCGTTCGGCGGTGAGTACTCTTTCTGGGGGTATTGCGGCTTTTGCCAGGACAATCAAGAATGTACAAAACTCTCAGGAGCAACTGCAGGAGACATGAAGACATACCTGCATGATGAAGGCAGCAGCAATCGAGAAAGGGCTGAAGCAATACAAGAAAGGACCGGGTATCTTCATAAACAAAATGGAGCCCCCTAGCAGTCCCTCCAAACAGGGCGCTTACAATTACAGATCTCCTTAAGTTTGTTGAGAAGAAATTCATATTCCGAGATTCGGAGGTGTGTTTATGCTGAATACCTTAATGAAGACTATATGGAAATCATGAGAATTCGGAATTGTGAAGATCGGATATTAGTAAATCTTACAAGTCTGATCCAACGGCGGCTATTCTCCCTGTCAGTGCAATCCGTCTTTTGTGTAACACTGCGGCGAACTCATATCTCAACGTTAGACTGATTCGTTCAATTTAGAGATTCTTTCCTTAAGTTGGAACAGGGTATAAGATTGTTGGGACTCCTACGATCCCTATACACCTTCCAGTGACACTTCAGATATTGGACTGCCTGGAGACGCGCATTGTGTACCAGAACAGCCAACTTGTTGACTTTCGTGGTGAGGAAATCATTGTACCATTAAATCTAAAACATGACGGACGTGAGGTATAAAAACAGCGCACACAGCTCACAGCACAGCACTTCGCAACAGAACCGCAAGGTGATAACAATGCAAACTACGAGTTTCTTAAAGCAGTAGCCTTGAAACCTCGCAATGACGTTGTCGCTCAATATACGTCACTCAGTGGTATATGACGAGCGAATCATATGCCAGGAATACTTCTCGCATAAACCTTATGCTGTAGGATAGTCATCCAGCACCTAGACGCTTTAAATCTTCCATGCAAGAGTCTCATATATTTGGGTGGATCATTTAAGAAAGAGGATGGTAGTCATACAGTGAGATCAAAGCCTACACGTAATGCTTTGGCATTCCTGTTCCAGGAAATACGATATGGACTTAATGGGGCAGAGACTGATTGTACACCTAATGTTGGCATAGCATCACCCTTTAAAACATATGTCTCATCATCCTCCTCGTATCTGAATGGTTTAGAAAATCCACGATGGTTCATAGACAAGCATGTGGGCAGAACGGCAGGAGAGTACCGCCGATTTGCTACATGCATAACAGTACCTCTAAAAATACTTCTAGGGTACTTTGAGGATATGCAGCGAACTATTATGAATGTCCAAGCAAAAACTTATTCCGGAATGTCGTACAACATATGGCATCTTACACACTGTAGGAGCTCAAGAGGAGAATTAGATCATTATCAATAAAATTATTGGAAAATGCCATACATCACTCGGGCAGACGAGGAGTGTTTGAAACTTTTAAAAGTTGTGCCATTAACTTTCCGCTCATCAGAGGTTTTTGTGTATCCTGTGCTATCGACAGAGAGCAGAAAAACATGGCCTATTAACGTCTGTACAGATGGAAACACCGCCGTTCATCATACTTCCATTTTATACTAATAGGCAAACTCAGTAAATGATTCCATCGTATTTGACAACTGCAAATTAACTAATGCCAGAATCTACTTGCATTCAGAATAATATCTGTATGAGAATTTACTGCTACAGTGGCACCAGAATGTACAGTCTATCGTTTGACATACATGCAAGGTTCCATGCTTCTTACTATACGGGTATCAAAGAGGGAGGATGCCTCTTCAGTCCATGAAAATTCAACTAGCTGACACCAACCATCGTAATACAACATTATAAGGAAAATAGGATATTTAAATCAGGACCAATAGATGTACGAATTGAATCTGAATCCCCTCCAGTTTCCCAGAACACACTGCAGCATATATTCTAGTTCTACTTGATCGTACGATTAACTATTGCTCACTAACTGGTGTTGTGAAGCATGGTGTATAAGTGACCCAGAGCGTTTCACAGTCACAACTTGGAGTGTGGACGTCGTTGTTGACATTCGTGGTTCCTACGATGAGTGCAGATAATTCATATTTAATGACACTCCATTCATAGCACACACAAAAGATGCCGGTATAATAGAGATATTCTCAGCAATAATTGCATCACCGAGGCCTTTCATGGATGTGAATTGTGCTAAAACACGGAGGACTGCAAAGTGGCTTACACATTTCTTCCATGGGCTCCACTGGGACGATCCTGGTATACTGTACAAATATACGATGATGTCACTTCGAATCGGTCTTCCTGATATCATCATGTATGTGAAAGGCAAGGTGAAGATCACATGGATGCAGTTAATCTCCAAGTTTGCATCTGTTTAAGATCTGTAATTCTGTAAGTGCTCGCCTTTGCATCAGCTCAAGAAGAAGAAGAAGATGTGTGAAAATAGTGTTGTGTCTTATAAATAGTTCTTTACTTGTGTGCCATATGAGCTCATAATCTGCACTAGATATGGCCTCATCTGTGACAGTACTGGTAAATGCAGATGTGTCAGGTATTCTGGTTTTGTAGTTTTCCCTTACTATCCGGAGACTCATAAGGGAAAACTCCTAATCACAAGCTGAAACTTTTACTCATCGAGGTATGCAAATCGGGTGATATGCACATTTTTCCGAGGTGGGGTTTCAACGAATCTCTGAAGTAGCACCTGCATAAAATGTAGCGTGTGAAGGAAACGGTAGCGTAATTTTTGACTTCATTCATTTGGAGAGTGAAATATATTTTTAATCACTCTCAGGCAGGACACTGGCCTGATTTTTCTCCCAGCTGAAATTAACCAATTGGTCAACAAGGAAGTGAATGTTATACCCGGTTAAATTATGGAGAAAGATGGGTGTGTTTCGTGGTAACTGATACTTCAAATTGAATGCATTGTGAGCCGTACCGCGGAACTTCCCCGTAAGATGACAGTTTGAGGTTTTCTGTCTCACGGCAGCTCACAAATATGACAACTACATCGCTGTACAATTTTTTATCCTCATCCAATTTGGTCATGGTGTGTTGCTGCTGTAAACCCTATCAACATCTCATGACAGTTTTTCAAGCTCATTGAGCATCAAAACTGCAGGATTAACCCCACCATAAGATTCCTAGTGATTAAGAATTGAATCGTATGAGCTTGGAGTTTGGTACACTGTCGCTTACGGTACGTGTTTTTACGTGAAAGTAGTATGTGAGTGTAAGGGGTTCCCTTCACAGCGGGTGATAGGGGCAAGGAGACATTAGAAGTCTGCGTATACAACAAACAGACATCATTCCCGGCGGTGAGCATTATTCTCTTCTGTAGACATAACAACACGTACACGTGCCTTTGATTACAGTCCTTCAGCTGCCTTTTCAAATACTCTTCTCGCGAAAAGTCCTTTAAACACGTGAAGAAAATGTGTTTTTTATGTTCATGTTTCGACAATTGGCTGTAAAGCGGGCGGGACATGTCTTTGATCCAAACATAATGTTGATTATCACCTTGAGAGTCCGCCCCTAGTAGCTGAGTGGTCAGTGCGAAGGAATGTCATACCTAGCGGCCTAGGTTCGATTCCCGGCTGAGTCAGAAATTTTATAGCTGTCGCAATTTGAACTCATATTTTTTTTATAGTGACTTACATGGCAGTTGCCCAAGTTTGGCCGTTTCCCATCACCACTGCTGTTGGCATCACCAATGGATGACCGTTTCATATCGCCAGAATCACGTGGACGCAAGTAGGTACTGTCAAAGATTGATCATGCTTGTGGTAGGGATTGGGGTTTATATCCTTTCAGATTCCACCCTCCATTTTGAAAAGGACTAATACGAACTCAGAATTCCACGTCAGCACGTTATAACTGGCATTCTTTTTTTTCAAGCCGGCTGAAGTGGGCTTGATGCAGGTGGCTGAAAAACATAACGCTGCTTTGAGGGAGAATAAATTTCTGGGGCAAACAGACAGAGGGAACTATCGAAAGCATCCTTTGTTTGCTGGGAAGTGGTTGCATTTGAGTGGACTCAGTTGCTAGCTTTAGAAAAACATACTTTGTTCATTCTGAGACAGAAAGATAGCATGGAACTTACAACGTCAGCTGCATGCCTCGAAATACATATTTTCTTTTTTTTTATGGCACAGGTGGGAGAGAAATACTCTAACCTCAAAAAACAAGACTATTGTTCATGGTAATGCCCACTTCCACACGCCTACGAAATGGTGGCTCACATTACCGTCATCTGCCGATTTCTCTTTGCCTGGTTGCTGGCCACTGCAGGCCATTCCTGTGGCGTTGCTCGGCAGCGGACGGTGGGCCCGGTAACGACAGACCACTGTAGGAGCGAGGCACCTCGCCGGACACTCACAACAGTGCTGTGTGTTAAATATGCGAGCAGCATATACCAAGCCATCGGAAAGGTAAATAAGAGTATCCCTCTCGCACGAAATGCAAATTATGTCCTCTGCAGTGCATAATTCGCTGATTTTCCATCCTCTGAATTTTTTTCGATTTCTGCCACCTGTCCTCGTTTTATAAACAATATCTTTTAACAATTTCCGATAATGTGACGACCTCTGAACTGAAAATTTAATTTTAGAGCGGAAATCGAAATCCCCACCGACAGGGTAGTGGTGGAGGGGAAGAGGTGGGGAGGGAGCTGGGATACACGTGACAGCTAGGGAAAACTCGTGACATCATACACTGGTGGGGGTGGGTGGGAGATTAATTGATCAGTTTATTTTATTTTCATATCAATTTGGTGTCGAAATTGTTCTCATGCTGCCATATGTACCTACTGCTCTACGTACGACATCAGTGTGCTATAACCGCTGACAGATGGCACGTGGCAGCATGGAAGTGGACTGTATACAAAGCGGATCTCTGGAGAGTGTGGAAAACAGTGCATTCGTTTTCGTTATCCGAAAACGGAGCGAGTTATCTGACATTAAAAGGGGATGATCACCGCTTTAGGGCCAAGGGTAGAAGCATTTCCGAAAAGGGTAAATTTCTAGCTCTTCGCAGGTCGCGGTGATTAAAGTACACGGTGCGTGACGAATTTGTTGTTGTTGTGGTCTTCAGTCCTTAGACTGGTTTGATGCAGTTCTCCATGCTACTCTATCCTGTGCAAGCTTCTTCATCTCCCAATACGTACTGCAGCCTACATCCTTCTGAATCTGCTTAGTGTATTCATCTCTTGGTATCCCTCTACAATTTTTACCCTCCACGCTGCCCTCCGATACTAAATTGGTGATCCCTTGATGCCTCAGAACATGTCCTACCAACCGATCCCTTCTTCTAGTCAAGTTATGCCACAAGCTCCTCTTCTCCCCAATTCTATTCAATACCTCCTCATTAGTTATGTGATCCACCCATCTAATCTTCAGCATTCTTCTGTAGCACCACATTTCGAAAGCTTCTATTCTCTTCTTGTCCAAACTATTTATCGTCCATGTTTCAATTCCATACATGGCTACACTCCATACAAGTACTTTCAGAAACGACTTCCTTACACTTAAATCTATACTCGATGTTAACAAATTTCTCTTCTTCAGAAATGCTTTCCTAGCCATTGCCAGTCTACATTTTATATCCTCTCTACTTCGACCATCACTACGTGACGAATACGACCTCCAAAACCGCTGTTGAAGCAGCTTTGGTACATTGCGGGCCACAACTGACAGGAATGAATGATGGCTGTGGAGTTGTGTACGGTCGAACAGACAACAACTGTTGAGCATCTCATCAACTACATGAACGAAGAAGCTACCGATAGCATCTCCGCAACGACCCTTTCAATGACCACTGCTGCGTAAGGATCTCTGCAGCAGGCGCCTCGTTCGCGCACCCACGCTGACTACTGTTCATCGGGGACGAAAGTTGGAATTTGCACGGCATTACTGCAACTGGATGTCCACGTAGTGGCCACAGATGAATCACATTTTATGCTCTATCGGACGGACGGACGGCCATTGGCGTGTACGACGTGACACGCCTGTAAGCAAACATCCGGAATGGTACAGGCCAGAGAAGGGAGGAATGTGGTCTGGGAAATGTCTTCGTGGCATTCTCTGGGTGATCTCGTCGTTTCTGGAAGCCAAAATTGATCAACAAAAATATGCCTCTATCCTTGGGACTACGTCCATCTCTATATGGAGCTTGTTTTTACTTGGGACAGTGTCATCTACCAGCAGGACAATGCAGCGTGTCATCCAGACCGCAGCACACTTGTGAAGTTCGAAGAGCAGCAGGATGACTTTACCGTACTGCTCTGGCCAGCAGACTCCTCAGATTTAAAACGATCGAGAATCTGTGGGACTCCCTCGATCGGGCCGTTCGCGCCACGGATCCTCAACCGAGAAACCCGGCGCAGCTGGCCGCTGCACTGGGTCTGCAAGACTCCACATCCCCGTCGGTTCCTCCCAGAACCTCACCCACTCTCCTCCAATACGTCTCGTAGCTGCTCGCGTTGCAAAGGGTGGTTATTCTGGCTTTTGGCAGGTGGTCACATTACTGTCGCTCGACATTGTAAGTCTTCTGTAATTTGAACATCGCGGCTACCTTCTATGCACTTGATTCTCAACACATGATACCATTACAATGCACTGACATTTTAAAGGTCAAAATAAATTAAATTGTTACCATCGCACCTTTTCATTTTGAAAACGAATAGACTCTGTCTGAAGACTTTTTGCGGTTTAGGAATGATTCACTGAAAGCTGTTAATAGGCATGTGTACGTTATGAAAGGGGTGGATCAAAAAGTATATATATTCTGTGATCTGAACTGGAAGTCTAAATCAGCACAAACGCAGCGTAGTTCATGTGACTTAGCAAAGCCTCCGAGCAACAGGTTTATCTCTGAAACCGTTGTGCACTAGGTCTTCTTAAACGTAACCGAATTTGTGGAAATACGCGTAGCTAACAACAGAATGTGTTTTGATAAACTCAGTCCCTCGGAATATGCCGGCAGTGGTGGCTGAGCGGCTCTAGGCGCTTCAGTCAGGAACCGCGCAACTGCTACGGCCGCAGGTTCGAATCCTGCCTCGGGCATGAATGTGTGTGATGTCCTTACGTTAGTTAGGTTTAAGTAGTTCTAATTTCTTGGGGACTGATGACCTCAGATGTTAAGTCCCATAGTGCTCAGATCAATTTGAACCCTCAGAATCGCAAATCGTACAGTCAGCGATCCACTCATTCATAGAGACTAGTGCGAGCTGCTACCCATCATCTGCTGTTCACATGAGGTAGAAAAACTGTATTTGCTTAAGTTCTGTATTCACCAAATACAAAGCGTCGTCGAAGTTATAGTTTACGAAATGTGTTGAGGGAAGTCACTCCAGCAGAGAAAGGTTTAAGAAACGAGTGGTGGTTGGAATTTAAATCTATTGTAACAGTTACACACATTTTAGGAATGCATTAACTTTACTCTTATATATCACTAACATCGGGGACTCCTGGACGGGTTTCCCTGGATCTTCTACTCTGTGGCACGGTATTGGCAACACCGTCCTGTTAGCTAGGTACTTAACGCCTACGAAAGTACCACTCCTTCTGTGTACCTCTCATGGCAGAGTGTCCTTTGGAAGACTTAACATTATACCGTTCGTCCACGTTTCCTAATAGCTATCCAAATGATTGGAACAATACTCGGATGGTCCCCATTTGGAAGGCAACCGTAGAACAGACACAGGCGGAGGCTTCGCGTATGTCACTGAGAACAATATGTTGTAGACTCTTGGAATTAATTTCGTTCTCCCGTATTGCGGCCATCCTGGTGACTAAAATTCTTCTGTGTCTGAATCGACATAGATTACGAAAATAGTGATTTTGTGGGATCCAGTTTGCACTACTGGCCTCCGAGACAGACAAAGCAGTATTCAGTTTGACGGCTTCGTACGGCATTCAGCTCCACTCAACAAAATGAAATCGGCTTTGCGGTGGGATTAGGGAGCTTCTATCAATTGGGAAAGAGCACCTATAATTGAGGGAAACATTGAGGAGTAAAATTCCGTGGGTAAAGTAAAGTAAGGAAGACCGGGGAGAAAGTGTTTGGGTTAACATCTGGAAGAGGGGTGCCAAAAGATAAGGAAGCATTGTGGTGCAATGAAGAGGTATAGAAGGTTGTGAAGGAAATGAAAGACGCTACGAGGAAGTGGGATATGTCCGGAAGTGCTGAAGATGGGCAAGCATACAAAAGTACAAAGAAGGAGGGAAAACGAGCCGTGGCTAAAGCTAAAGCTGAATCAGTAAGGGAGGCATACGAACAACTACAGAAAAATCTGCATATGAGGCAACTGATACGGATAGGCAAATCATGAGATACAGCTTCTGAGGATCTAACAGCAATAAAACAAATGAAATATGAAACAAGAATAATTCTGCATGACCATGGAAAAATAATGAAAAGATGGTTGAATTATTTTCATAAATTGTTGAATGAAGAAAATGTAAGAGTGAAAACTGAGGAAGAAGGGGCAAACGAAAGATTAACGATGGGTATAAGTAGAGATGAAGTCGAATGGGCAGTTGAAAAGATGAAAAATGCGAAGGCAGCTAGCCCAGACCAGATCCCCGTTGAGGTATGGAAGTGTCTCTGTATAAAGGGAATTGAGCTCCTTTGGGATTTAATGAAGAAGATTTGGCGACAGGAGGAGATGCCAGACGAGTGGAGAACTAGTGTACTGATGCCAATATTTAAGGGGAAAGGTGATGTGCAGGACTGCAGTAACTATAGATAAATTATACTGATGGAACACACAATGTAAATTTGGGAAAGGGTTATAGAAGCAAGATTACGCAAGGAGACTGTGGTGTGTGAAGAACAGTTTGGGTTCATGCCTGGAAGAGGAGCGACAGATGCAACACATGCTTTAAGGCGGATAGTGGAGAGACAGGGGAGCTACAAGCCGATCTACATATGGCTCTCATTGATTTGGAGAAAGCATATGACAGAGTACCAAGGGACGAAATATGGAGAAGCATGAGAGAGCAGTGCGTGCCAGAGAAGTGTGTGAGGTTAGTGAAGGAAATGTATAGAGGAGCAATGACACAGGTGAGAAGTAGTGTGGGCAAGACAAAGGAGTTTCCAGTAAAAGTGGGGTTACATCAAGGGTCTGCGCTTAGTCCCTACCTGTTTGACCTGATTATGGATGTGCTGGTGAAAGATGTGAAGAAGGAAGCGCCGTGGAATATGATGTTTGCGGATGATGTGGTTCTTCGTGAGCAGAGCATCGACGGACTTGAGGAAAAGCTGGAGGATTGGAGAAAGGCACTAGAAGAAAGAGGGATGAAAGTTAGCCGGACAAAGTCAGAATATTTAGCACTGAAGGATGTGCAGATGTCTTGCAAGATCCAGGATGATGAGCTGAAATCGGTCTCCAAATTTAAATACCTGGGGTGGTACATACAGAGGGACGGAGGACTGGAAAGCGAGATACAACATCGAAGAAATTGCGGTTGGAACAACTGGAGAAAAATGAGTGGACAAGAAGGTTAGGGAAAGTGTACGAGTCGGTGGTAAGGCCTGCTAAGATATAAGGGGCGGACACATGGCCAATCACAGTAGCCCAGGAAAGGAAGATGGATGTGGCGGAAATGAGGTGGATGTGTGGGGTAACAAGGAAGGACAGGATTAGAAATGAATTTGTTAGAGGAGCTGTGAAAGTGGGGCCCATGGGGGAAAAGATACAAGAGAAAGACTAAGGTGGGAAGGACACTTACAGAGAAAAGGGGAAGAGTATATCGGAAACAGAATTGAAGACCTAAAGATTGAAGGAGCGAGAAGAAGAGGAAGACCGAAGATGAGGCGAAAGGATAAGATATCCGGGGACCTAAGGGAGAAAGGATGGAAGAAGGAAGAGACAATGGATAGAGCACTATGGAGAAGGATCCAGAAGAGCAACGCCGACCCTACGTGACGTGGGGCAAGGTGACGATAAAGAAGAGCAAAAGAAGAAGAAGATTCAGGAGTAAAAGTAGCATCAGACATGTCCCTGAGGACTGTTACGTGACCACTTCGGTTCATAACATACGGGGAGTCCCACCTTACTCTGCCACCTCATATATTGTCCGAAACGAAAAGAAGTGGGTAAAAAATGCAACGGCCCAGGGATGCACCTATGTCAGGAGCTCACACAATGAGCAGGAATCTACAATCCGTAATTGTAAACAAACATCACTTTCATGAAAAGTTACTGTTAAAAGAACTTTTTAATCACTCAATTATTTTTTTCTACTAAATTGAAAACTAGAGGTACAGTTAGTGGCAGCAGATTTGTTTTCCTTGTTCTAAACCTCATACTTATGGACTATACAGACTTCAATGATTGATAACAGACCTGCAGCCTCTGCCGTAATTCGCGGAAGAAGTGTTGCCGATAGTAGGCTTCTGGACAGTACATGCAACCAGCATTACGGCATTACAGCATTACCACAGAGACTGTGACACCGTTCCAATTATTTAAAGCGTAAGTCATGGGTGTCCAACCCGCAGCCCGCGGGCCGCGTACGGCCCAAAGCAAGTATCAATGCGGCCCACGAAGACAGCATCTATCACACGATCGCTAAGAAAACTTCCATGCAATTCTGTTTATGTAAACTTCCTATAAACAACCAGCTAACTGAAACACCCGCCACTCGATGCTATTCTGCTTTTGGTCCATCCCTTTTTTTTTCCTTTCTTCTTCTGGAGTTGTCGTTAGTGTTAAGTATATTATGTGTGGCACAGAAAAATTCGTCTGATGCCACTCTCGCCCAGGTATGGTTAAAGACTGGGCACACTTGGTCCAATTATTCCAGAAAGTTTAGCGTTTAGAGCAGTGAAACCAAGCCTGCCATCATTAACAGTACCTCTAGTTTTCATTTTAGTAGAAAAATGTCATACATGATCCAATTAAGAAAAGGTAACTGTGTGTTGAATGTGGTGTTTGTTTACCAATAGGAACTGCGCATCGTTGCCCATTGTGTGAGCCTCTGACAAAGGTGCATCCCTGCCCAACTGCGTTTTTCACATTTTGTTTCACTTCGGAAATATATGAGATGGCAAAGTTAAGCGGGACATACTAAACATACATGAGTTACTGTAGGACGAATTTAAACACAGCCTCTGGTGGTCTTAAAACAGATGCATAAATATATCCTCTGCATTGCTTTCATTATAATTCACAGAAGTATCTAGATAATATATCCAGTATTTTATTTCAGTCCACCATGCAATGAATTTCGTTTATCAATAACAACACGAGATACTACTTTATATAATTTATTACCTATATTATACGTATTATTTACAAAATATTCCACGTACAGTGCTAGAGCTCAGTGTTTTGTTGTAGAAACCCACTCAACATCTCATCAACGCATTCATCTTGAGTGAGATCAGATACTATTAAAGAAAAGAAAATTATCATGAGATAATGTATTGAAAAATACGGCGTACATTCGAATGCTAATGACATCAAAAATGTGACCATTTAAACTATAATAGAATAGATATATCCAACATTCAAACTGCTAGTCATTTCCAGTCATGGTATGTTGTCTTAAATGACATCTGTTACTGGTTAGGAACATGAGATATTTATTGAAAAATACACCAAAATTGCCACCTCTTTCTCTTCAAAAGAAGACTGGCTCAGTCTGCAGCTGGCGGACAGAAAGAATGGTGGAAGACATTTGTTACGAAACTCATTGGTGAAGGGAAAACCTAGATATCACAGACATACGTGTGATGTGAGGCGGCTATTATAAACAACACCTTCTCGCACTGTCGTAATGTCTCCTTGTTAATCGTTATGTCCAAAATGAAGATAGTAGCTTTTGGGTGCTAGCCAGCTACCATAGCCGGAGGGAGGGGGGGGGGGCGGAGGGGGAGGTGGCGGCTTTGAGGACGAAACCCGGCGGTGGGGCTGCATGCAGCTGTTGAGAGCTGCAGCTGGCCAAAGACGCTGAGACCAGGCATTCGACGCTCTCGCCGGGTGTGCGATTGTCTTGCGTTTATGGGAGCGTTAACTTATCGTCCACCAGCGGAAAACGTACTCAGTTGTAAATTAAACAGTTGAAAAATACGCCTGTCGGAACACAAAAATGGCGAGTATGCTCCTACTTAAAAGACAGTGACGGGAACAGGGGAACCAGCTGTCTCACTCCTCATTCCGTAGTCCCCACCAAAAATTTTGGCATGCGAATATATTCGCGCTCTTTTAATACAGGACATTCTAACTCCTTGTACCCCGTCTCTCTTTGCAACGTGGTCATCATGCTCAGCATCTCCCTGTCACTGCCACTGTTTATATATGCCTCTCTTTTTTTTACCATTGGCACTTTCTCATGTTTGTCGCTCCCAATGTCACTGTCTTTATCCTTCTCATTCACGCTTCCTCACCACCGTTTCCTTTTTTGTCACTTTCGTTGTCTCTTTGTTCCACTGCCACTGTCTTTGTCTATTTCTTCTCCCTCCCTTCGCATGCGTCCTTTTCTTTCTCGCTTACAGTCGATTGTCGTTCTCATCTCCACACATGTCCCTGCAGATGATTTGCAAGGGGCTTAACCCCTTGACCTAGAAACTATAACTTGAGGATGGGGGAAAGTGAGTAAATTTTTTCGTGTGAAAATTCGGCGGTATGTAAAGGACCAGAACCACCATTTAGCCATCTCTCTTTTTCATTTCTACTGTCTACTCTCTCATTTGCTCCCATTGATAGTATCTCCACACAACTCTCTTTCCATTTTCCCTGTCTCTCACTTGCCATCAGTATCTCCTCTCTCTATGGCGCCCATTGCTATTGTTTTCATCCATTTGTCTTTCTCTTTCACTGCCACTTTCCCTCTTCCACCGTCAGTATCTCATTCTCTCCCTCTGGCACTGCATCTTCTACCGTCACTGTCTCTCCACTACTGTCTTTCAGCAAAAAACGCTCGAGATGTTCTCATGCCAGAAGTTTTGGTGAGAAGGGCGGGGACGAGAATTAAGGCAGATGGTTCTCTACTTTCCTGTTAGGGTCGTTATAACAGGAGCAGATCGACCTTTTTTGTGCTCCCTTACGTTCATTTTTCAGCTGGTCCCATTCCTTGCACTGTGACAGAAGGGAGTGCTGCTTATACAAACATCAAAAAAAGTTTTTCATCTCCTCGGTTCCGAGAGTTCCGGAATCTGTACAGAAAATTGCAACAGGGATTAACATAAACCACGTTTCCGTCCTTTTCATTGTGCACGAAAAATACACATTTCATGTACCACAATACAGCCAGACCTTCAGAGGTGATGGTTCAGACTGCTGTACACACCGGTACCTCTAACACCCAGTAGCACGTCCTCTTGCCTTGATGCATCACTGTATTCGTCGTGCCATACTATCCACAAGTTCATCAAGGCCTGTTAGTCCAAATTGTCCCACTCCTCAACGGTGATTCGGCGTAGATACCTGCGAATGGCTGGTGGGTCACATCGTCCATAAACAGCCCTTTCCAATCTATCGCAGGTACGTTCGATAGAGTTAATGTTTGGAGAACACGATGTCCACTCTATTCAAGCGATGTCGTTATCCCGAAGGAAGTCATTCACAAGATGTGCACGACGGGGGGGGGGGGGGGGGGGCGAATTGTCGTCCATGAAGACGAATGCCTCGCCAAAATGCTGCCGATATGGTTGCGCTATCGTTCGGAGAACGGCAATCACGTATGTAGCAGCTATTACGGCGCCTTCCATGACCACCAGCGACGAACGTCGCCCCACAAAATACGACCCCAAAACAGCATTGAACTTCCAGCTTGCTGCACTTGCTGAACAGTGTGTCTAAGGCTTCAGCCTGACCGGGCTGCCTACAAACACGTCTCCGACGACTGTCTGGTTGAAGGCATATGTGACACTCATCGGTAAGAGAACGCGATGCGAATCCTGAGCGGTCCGTTCGGCATGTCGTTGAGCCCATCTGTACCGCGCTGCATGGTGTCGTGGTTGCAAAGATTGACCTCGCCATGAACGTCGGGAGTGAAGTCGCGTATCACTCAGCCTATTGTGAACAGTTTGAGTCGTAGCACGACGTCCCGTGGCTGCAAGAAATGCATTATTCGACATGGTGGCGTTGCTGTCAGAGTTTGTCCGAACCATAATTAGTAGGTAGCGGCCTGAGTGAGACATGTCATCGACAGATCCTGTCTCTCTTTATCTCCTGCATCTCCAAACATTATCGCTTTGGTTCACTCGGAGACGCCTGGACACTCCCCTTGTTGAGAGCCCTTCCTGGCACAAAGGAACAATGCGGACGCGATCGAACGGGTGTATTACCGTCTATGCATGGTTGAACTACAGACAACATGAGTCGTGTACTTCCTTCGTTGTGGAAAGACTGTAACTGATCCGCTGTCGGACCCCCTCCGTCAAATAGGCCCTGCTCATGCATGGTTGTTTACATACTTGGGCAAGTTTATCGACATCTCTGAACAGTCAAAGGAACTGTGTCTGTGATACAATATCCACAGTCAGAGTATATCTTCAGAAGTTCTGGGAACCGGGGTGATGCTAAACTTTTTTTGATATCTGTACAAAACGAATTCAGAAGTCAGTAAAGTTTTGACAGTTTATTTAAATACTTCGACACACTGATATAGTTTGGCACATATAAACAACAGACAAATATCCCTAATACAATGTTAAAACACTATCATCTCCCATCCATCGCAAATTCACTTTCGAGTACTTTGCATAAAAATATATAACTATTTTAGCCTACACCAGAAGTCAGAGCATACCAAAAAGTACGATATTTCATGTGCAAGTATAAAGAATGTCGAACAAGGAAATAATTTTTTTGTAAGGTGCCTACCTCGCCAGGTGGCATCATTGATTGATTTCTCTATTAATTCAACCTCTATGGCTACGAAATGACCATTATACAGAGACAGCAAGACATAAAGTATTACTGGAGAAAATGAGACGCAAAAAGATAGTTCTATGAGGTTATAACTCTTTCGGCAAATACACTACTGTCCATTAAAATTGCTACACCGAGAAGAAATGCAGATGATAAACGGGTATTCATTAGAGAAATATATTATACTAGAACTGACATGTGATTGCATTTTCACGCAATTTGGGGGCATAGATCCTGAGAAATGAGTACGCAGAACAACCACCTCTGGCCGTAATAACGGCCTTGATACGTCTGGTAATTGAGTCAAAGAGAGCTTGGATGGCGGGTACAGGTACAGCTGCCCATGCAGCTTCAACACGATACCACAGTTCATCAAGAGTAGTGAATGGCGTATTGTGACGAGCCAGTTGCTCGGCCAGCATTGGCAAGACGTTTTCAATTGGAGAGAGATCTGGAGAATGTGCTGGCCAGGGCAGCAGTCGAACATTTTATGTATCCAGAAATGCCCGTACAGGACCTGCAACATGCGATCGTGCATTATACTGCTGAAATGTAGGGTTTCGCAGGGATCGAATGAAGGGTAGAGTCACGGATCCTAACACATCTGAAATGTAACGCCCACTGTTCAAAGTGCCGTCAATGCGAACAAGAGGTGACCGACACGTGTAACCAATGGCACCCCATACCATCATGCCGGGTGATACGCCAGTATGGCGATGACGAATACACGCGTCCAGTGTGCGTTCACCGCGATGTCGCGAAACACGGATGCAACCATCATGATGCTGTAAACAGATCCTGGATTCATCGGAAAAAATGACGTTTTGCCATTCGTGCCCCCAGGTTCGTCGTTGAGTACACCATCGCTGGCACTTCTGTCTGTGACGCAGCGTCAAGGGTAGGCGCAGTCCTGGTCTGCGGGCTGATAGTCCATGCTGCTGCAAACGTCATCGAACTGTTCGTACAGATGGTTGTTATCTTGCAAACCTCCCCATCTGTTGACTCAGGGATCGAGACGTGGCTGCACGATCCGTTACAACCATGCGGATAAGATGCCTGTCATCTCGACTGCTAGTGATGCTATGCCGTTGGGACCTAGCACGGCGTTCCGTATTACCTTCCTGAACGCACCGATTCCATATTCTGCTAACTGTCATTGGATCTTGACCAACGCGAGCAGCAATATCGCGATAAGATAAACCGCAATCGCGATAGGCTACAATCCGACCTTTATCAACGTCGGAAACGTGATGGTACGCTTTTCTCCTCCTTGCACGAGGAATTACAACAACGTTTCACCAGGCAACGCCTCTCAACTGCTGTTTGAGTATGAGGAATCGGTTGGAAACTTTCCTCATGTCAGTACGTTGTAGGTGTCGCCACCGGCGCCAACCTTGTGTGTATGCTCTGAAAAGCTAATCATTTGCATATCACAGCATCTCCTTCCTGTCGGTTAAATTTCGCGTCTGTAGTAGGTCATCTTCGTGGTGTAGCAATTTTAATGGCCAGTAGTGTAATATAAAAGAAGTAGTGAGTCATCAACATGACAAACACATGCCTGAAAGAACACGAGCTTGTAGACTGCGAAGTGGAGTGGTGTGTCTAAGAGTACTGCGGTCTTTGTGTGCAGACTGGGCTGCGTGGAGCCATGTGGAGCAGATCACCAGAACGGGGACTCCCCGCGGCTCGCAGGAGGTGGCCGGCCTCGCCAGCCAGTCCGTGGCCGCTGGGGGTCTGCGCATGCGCGTTCGCCGCCTGCCTCTGCGCGGCGCTCGCTGTGGTGGTGGAGCCGCCTCAGCACGGTGAGTGAGCAGCCTGTAGCGTGCAGCGTGCAGCGTGCAAGGGATGGGCCAGTTACTGTCCGGCCCGCCTGCCTCGCGGTGAGCTTGAGAGGAGATGTTCAACATCTGTGTATGTGACATACATTGCATATGTAAATATATAAAATTCTCTGCGGTTTTACGCTGTACAACCCTATGGAGGATGTTAAGTCTATCAGTGGTAATAATCTGTGTGACTTATCTTACGTCCCAAAACTGGTTGACAGGATTATTTGTTCACTGCATTGCTCATTCTCGCTACACATTACACACTGAACAGCAAATATAAGAGAGAAATTGCACTTAATACTTTTAAAACTAACGTGTGTCAATTTAATAAAGGAAATAAATACCATCAGGACGTATTCCAGCACTTCTTCCTCAGCCGACATTATCCAAACAACCACCCTTAGCAGTAGTGCGGAATCTTACTTTCCCTGTGTGTCTGTACTAATAAGCCACGTATCTGACAATTTACCTGAAGTTGCTCTGAATGGTCCTGAGTTACGCTTTAATGTCGTCCTCTCTTCATTCCCCCTCCTGTGGGATATAGGTAGTTCTTGACCCCACAGTCCTTTTCAGATAGTTAGTAAGCAGCAAACCACCGATTCTTTACAGAGCCGAACTTTCCTGCACGAAACAACCTCAAGCTTCTGTTTACGGCACTTTAAAACTGAATTAATGTATTAAATATTTGACATTAAGTACCTAACCTAAATAAAGTTTACAAAAATTTTGAAATTTTGTTTAAAGTTCACTCCAAGTCTATAAGTGCGCTCATTATCGAATGTGCATGATTGTTTTAAGAAAACCCAGCTTTCCACACATCTCAGTGTTTATGATATCATTACTCCAGAACTATGTGCTTGATTTACGATGTTAAAATTTCGTAAGTATATCAAGTGCAATGTCTGGATACCGCCTGCAAAATATGTTGCGTATAGCATTAGCAGTAGACAAGCAATAAATTAAAACGTCCTGTAGGATGCGCTAATTTTTCGCGCATCTCAGTGTTATTGACGTCATACTCTGAACTATGTATTGGACAATCATATGCACACATCAAAAAAGTGTTTGCATCATCTCGGTTCCGAGAGTTCCGGAACCTGCCCTTCTGATTGTTAATGAAAACCACACATTGCATGTTGTACCACCATACAGCGAGACCTTCAGAGGTGGTGGTCCAGACTGCTCTATACGCTAGTACCTCTCATACCCAGTGCCACGTCCTCTTGCATTGATGCATCCCTTTATTCGTCATGGCATACTATCCACAAGTTCATCAAGGCACTGTTGGTCCAGATTGCCCCACTTCTCAACGGTGTTTCGGCGTGGATCCCTCAGAGTGGTTGGTGGGTCACGTCGTCCATAAATAGACCTTTTCAGTTTCTCCCAGGCATGTTTGAGACGATTCATGTATGGAGAACATGCTAGCCACTCTAGTCGAGCGATGTCGTTATCCTGAAGAAAGTCAACCAGAACATGTGGATGATGGGGTCGCGAATTGTCGTCCATGAAGAAGAATGGCTCGCCAATATGCTGCCGATATGGTTGCACTATTGGTCGTAGAATGTCATTCACGTTTCTTGAAGCCGTTACGACGCCTTCCTGACCACCAGCGGCATACTTCCACCACACATAATGCGACCCCAAAACAGCAGGGAACCTCCACCTTGCTGCACTCGCTGCACAGAGTGTCTAGGCGTTAAGCCTGACCGGGCTGTCTTCAAACACGTCTCCGACGGAGCTCCCCAAGCACGACTCACGCCCCGTCCTCACAGCTTTACTTCTGCCAGTACCTCGTCTCCTACCTTCCGAACTTCACAGAAGCTCTCCTGCGAACCTTGCAGAACTGGCACTCGTGAAAGAAAGGATATTGCGGAGACATGGCTTAGCCACAGCCTGGGGGATGTTTCCAGAATGCGATTTTTACTCTGCAGCCGAGTGTGCGCTGGTATGGAACTTCCTGGCAGATTAAAACTGTGTGCCGGGCCGAGACTCGAACTCGGAGCCTAAAGCTGTGAGGACGGGGCGTGAGTCGTACTTGGGTAGCTCAGTTGGTAGAGCACTTGCCCGCGAAAGGCAAAGGTCCCGATTTCGAGTCTCGGTCCGGCACACAGTTTTAATCTGCCAGGAAGTTTCATATCAGCGCACACTCCGCTGCAGAGTGAAAATCTCATTCTGGAAACGTCTCCGACGATTGTCTGGCTGAAGGCATATGCGACACTCATCGCTGAAGAGAACGTGATGGCAGACCTGAGCGATCCATTCGGCATGTCGTTGGGCCCATCTGTACCGCGCTGCATGGTGTCGTGGCTGCAGAGGTGGACCTCACCATGGACGTCGGAAGTGAAGTTGCGCATCATGCGGCCTATTGCGAACAGTTTTAGTCGTAACACGACGTCCTGTGCTTGCAAGAAAAGCATTATTCAACATGGTGGCGTTGTTGTCAGGGTTGCTCCGAACCATAATCGGTAGGTAGCGGTCATCCACTACAGTACTAGCCCTTGGGCGGCGTGAGCGAGGCATGTCATCGACAGTTCCTGTCTCTCTGTATCTCCTCCATTTCCGAACAAAATCGCTTTGGTTCACTCCGAGAAACCTGGACACTTGCCTTGTTGAGAGACCTTCCTGGCACAAAGTAACAATGCGTACGCGATCTAACTGCGGTATTGACCATCTAGGCATGGTTGAACTACAGACAACATGAGTCGTGTACAACACATTATACCGCCTTTCTGTTGGAATGACTGGAATTGATCGGCTGTCCTACCCCCTACGTCTAATAGGCGCTGCTTATTCATTGTTGTTTAAATCTTTCGGCGGGTTTAGTGACATCTCTGAACAGTCAAAGGAACTATGTCTGTCACAGAATACCTAGAGTCAACATCTATGTTCAGGAGTTCTTGGAACTGGGGTGATGCAAATCTGTTTTTGATGTGTGTAATTTAAAAGATGGATATCAGCGCTATATGTCAATTCTGTCTGCAAAATTTGTTGCAAATAGAGTTTTTAGTAAAGAAGAAATAAATGAAAACGTCTTGCCTGATGCGGCAGTTTTAGTTCATGAGCAGCGATGTTATGTAGGGCGACAAACTTTTTTTCTTTTCCTCTGTTTTTATGGGGGGCCATATCAGTGAAAAAAAGTTTTTAAACTTTTGGAATTATGTGCAAATTTTGTTGCAAATCGCTAAGTACTGTCATCTCAAAGACTGGTTGTATATAGTCTGGGTACTTGTCCACTGTGTGTTGCGCATCAGTTTCGCCTACGCCCCTGTCTAGGACAGTAAGTGATACTTGCAGTTGGCTGAAATCAGTGGATAGATTTAGAAGGGAAAGTTGAACATTCTTGTATACATATATCTGTACACAAATACATCCCGGTTTTTGAATATAGATGTGGTGTCACCGCCAGACACCACACTTGCAAGGTGGTAGCTTTAAATCGGCCGCGGTCCATTAGTACATGTCGGACCCGCGTGTCGCCACTGTGTGATCGCAGACCGAGCGCCACCACAAGGCAGGTCTCGAGATACGGACTAGCACTCGCCCCAGTTGTACGGACGACGTAGCTAGCGATGCACACTGACGAAGCCTCGCTCATTTGCAGAGCAGATAGTTAGAATAGCCTTCAGCTAAGTCAATGGCTACGACCTAGCAAGGCACCATTAGTAACATTGCATGTATCTAAAGGGTCTCACTTGTATCGCCACAATCTCCAGATGTACCAAAAAGGATGAATTAAAGTTAAATATTCCAGAAGCTACGTACTTTTCTTTATAGCATTCATTACGTATCCTGTTTCAGACATCACGCCATCCAGCTTTAGCTTTGCGCGTGCCTTTCGGCTTCCTCTCATTGTGTCTAGGCTGTCTTGTCTAGACACAACAATAGATTTAATCCCAACAACTGAGTGATGGTGTAGAATAAAAGTAAATGACCATCTGTACTGGCGGTACTTTAGACTGGATGACATTGCTATACAGTGTTAAGTAGTTTGCTCCAGTACTACAGGTGTGTGAAAATTGATTACATTTAAAGAAGTGAGTTTGCTATCCATGACTGTCAACGAAACAAACAGGTAGAAAGTAGCGTTGATGGACATGAAATATTTCCAGCATTATATACAAGAACACTCACATACGTGATACATTGCTTCACAAATGGAATCTTCCAAGAGTGAGGAGTGGATACAAGCAACTTTGAACAACTCATTATGAACAAACAATAGGAAATCTTCAACAATAAATGGAAACGGCAAAAAGTTAAAACATTTTCTACATCTTGTTTAAATCCTGTATTTAAAATCAATGCAGACACATTAAAACTGACTGAACAAAACTTACTGACATACATCACACAATCTGCATACAATATTAATGAAATAACTATAACTCTCAAAGCAATCACTTCCAAAATTTACTTCCAATTTAAAAAGGAATTTAATTACAAAAAGATGGGCATCCAATGGGATCCTCAATATCAGGAACACTGGCAAACATATTCATCAACAACCTAGAAAACACTATCTTTGATACAGTTATCACAAAGAAAGGATACAAAATTTTGTACTGGTACAAATATGTGGATTACATAATCTGTACAGTAGACAAAGCAACAGAGAAAACTGATAAACTTCATACAGACATAAACATTATACATAAAAATATTCAATTCGCTATGGAAAAGAAACACAAAAGCAAATACATTTCTTGGATATAATAATAAAGAGAGACAATAATAAACACACATTTGACATCTTCAGAAAACCAACAGCCACAGACAGTTATAAATGCTTTATACAAACACCTGCAAAATAAAAAAATAAAAAACTGGCAGCCCTATGAAATATATTATATAGACTAAACAACATCTCACTCAGCAAAGAAAACTATGAAAAATAATTACAAACAGTACACATCATAGCCACAAACAATTGTTAGAACACCCATATAATAAAAAAACACACCCAAAAATAATAACATAATTAGAAAAAATGAGAACAAGCAGAGAATTCAAACAACAAAGAACCGCCCCCAGATACTACAACACACAGAGAAACACAAAACAATAATACCAATGACGTGACCAACAGAAAAAGTGGTACACTTTAACATATAAACACAAAGAAACACCCAAGGCAGGAAATATATATTATACAAACAGGGATTACATGTTGTGTATAGCACACGAAACACAATCGAGTCACATTTACGAACGACAGACAAACCAGATAAGTACCAAGGAGCAAGTAGATACCAGTTGCCAAGAATGTAAATCAGCATATCTGGGAATGACAAGTGGGAACTTCAAAACTAGATGTAAAGAACATATAAGAAGTTGGAAATATGAAAATAGCCGTTCCACCATCTCTGAACACCTGATAAAACATGAACTTGAATCATCCGACATGGAACATAGCGTGACAGTTATTAGAGTGAATAAACACAACAAAAATCACCTGATATTGCAAGAGAACTTTCACATACAAAGGGTCATTGCAGTGGAAAAGACGGTATTCAATGACCAAATCCATATAAACAACAACTCTATGATCATGTTAGCCACTAAAACAATAACAAACAGAGATTCAAAACATAACCAGAATAAGTTTCCTTTAATTTACGTCTATGGTCACAAACTTTTTGTTAACAGATTACCGGTTTCGGTCTTTAATGACCATCATCAGATCTCCAGCAGAAATGGGAAAAAACATAAATACACTCGCAAACTGTATACAGCTTAAGCACAATAAATAGACTATAATAAAAAGTGGTACTGACAAAATTTACATTTGTGGGCTTAAAATATGAAGAGGCATACTTGTTTCATAAAAACAAAGTCCTAATGTACTGCAGCCATAGTGGCATCGTCAAATGTTAAATGCAGAATCAGCACCAGCATCGTCAAATACATATAAATAACATCACATGCACGAGTCATGTTGTCAGTAGTACTACTGTTTAAAACAAGCTGCCATACAGTAGCAACAAGATGTTTGTGTTGTAAGTTCACTGGATGTCGCTAATGTCGGCATACAGTATTTTTCAATAATTAATTGAAACAGCGAAAATAAAAGGGGGATACAATAGTTGAAGTCTGTAATGAGCTTATAACATATAAAAGGCATTATAGTAATAAAAAACAATAAAAAGAAGAACACGACAAAAGTAAGATTGTTAAAAAGAGGAAGAAGTAAGAAACAGTGGTTGACACGTGCCCAAGTGCCAGTATTCTAGATAGTGACGTAAATATTAAACACCGTTCACACTGCACCGGGTAATATTAAACAACTATAAAACAAATCGCCAAAGGAGCCACAAATGAAAGAAAACATAGTGCTGCACATAATCAGCGCTAACGCCAGAATTCCGCACAGGCAGGAAGTGGTTGGAGGAGCGTGACCGGCAGACGGCCCCTCGCACCCTGCGGCACTCCGTTGCAAGAAAAGAACGATAAAACTCCGTAACAGTGGATGATCCACATTATCTGATTAAAGCAGTCTATGAAATGAATAGAGAAGGAACGAGAACATACTAGAGTCATGCGTAAAACGTATGAAATATGTGATGCACTCATTACTAAGTGAACTTATCAACACACTATACATAACAGAGGCGTGCAGTGATTACAGTAAAACATGGTCAAATAAAGCAAAGTAGGCATTGGGCACAAAGTCATTTTGCCAGTGAAGCAGTTTAGTTGGTTCTCTATTTTTTTTGTTTTATAAATCGCAAGCTCCTCTAACAGAGCACGGCCATTTTCCACTCTGTGAAGAATACGCATTCAATTCTCAATGTTTCCTATGGAATGACCAGAATCAGATAAATGCTGTCCCAAAGCCGTTTGCCATAGAACCATGACCACTAATTAGACCCACAATGCTTTCTCTTTAACATTCTTAGATGATACGGGTCAACAAATAGCTACAATGATAGTTTATATAATCCTTGATGATGGAAAGCCTGACATGTGCAAAATCAAGCGCAGTACTTCCATTACTTTTCTTACAATAAATTATATTTCGTGGATCCTGTGGATGAAGGTACCTCAGGTTCCAAGTGCGATCAATGAAACTAATTTTCTATCAAAACAATGCTACTCAATTACATAATTTGATGAAATATGACTGTATTATAGTGGTGTTCCAAATTTTACTTGAAACTAATATCTAAAATACAATGATCTGTGTGAAATACACCGACGAAGAAGAATAGCAACACAAAAAAATTGATGTAGTGTAACGAAATTTGGAAATTAATTTGTCTAGGTAACATATTTATGTGATTAACATTGCAAGACCACAGGTTAATGCAACAGAAAGATAAGTCACTGCAAATTTGAAATGCTGATACATTAATAACCAGTGTAACGGCCAGAATGTTAAATGTAAGCATGCAGACCTCTAACCAGTATACAGGTGTCAGATGTCACTTTGTGAGATGGACGTCCACGGCTGTTTCACTTGTTCAGTCAATGCAGGGATGGTTATTGCTGTTTGTGAATCCGTTCGGGTTATCGTCTCATGATGTCCCATACGTTCTCGATCGGAGATAAATCTGGCTGTCGAGCACATTATGGCAACATGTCGACACTCTGTGGAGTATTTTGAGTTACAACAGAAGATGTCGGTCAGCGTTAACCAGTTGGAACATCACCTGGAATGCTGTTCATGAATGGCAGCACAACAGGCCGAATCATTAGGTTCACGTACAGATCTGCAGTCAGGATACTGCTGTTATACGAAATTGCAGTCCAGACCTTAACTCCAAGTAAGGTAAAGTGTGTTTAGCACACAGACTGATTGGTTGCAGGTCCTCAATTGGCCTTCATGTAACGAACACACGGCTATAACTGCCACAGAGGCAGAACCAAAACTCATCAGAAATGATGAGTCATAATGACTCTCACTTGACACCGGTGAAGACGCAAACGGCGGTGTTTTTGGGTCAGCGGAAAGCGCGCTACAAGGCGTCGGGTTAGGAGCTGTCCTTGAAGTAACTGATTCTTTTACAGTTGGGTGTGTCACTGTGATGTCTACATCTACATCTACATCTACATTTATACTCCGCAAGCCACCCAACGGTGTGTGGCGGAAGGCACTTTACGTGCCACTGTCATCACCTCCCTTTCCTTTTCCAGTCGCGTATGGTTTGCGGGAAGAACGACTGTCTGAAAGCCTCCGTGCGCGCTCTAATCTCCCTAATTTTACATTCGTGATCTCCTCGGGAGGTATAAATAGGGGGAAGCAATATATTCGATACCTCATCCAGAAACGCACCCTCTCGAAACATGGCGAGCAAGCTACACCGCGATGCAGAGCGCCTCTCTTGCAGAGTCTGCCACTTGAGTTCGTTAAACATCTCCGTAACGCTATCACGGTTACCAAATAACCCTGTGACGAAACGCGCCGCTCTTCTTTGGATCTTCTCTATCTCCTCCGTCAACCCGATCTGGTACGGATCCCACACTGATGAGCAATACTCAAGTATAGGTCGAACGAGTGTTTTGTAAAACACCTCCTTTGTTGATGGACTACATTTTGTAAGGACTCTCCCAATGAATCTCAATCTGGTACCCGCCTTACCAACAATTAATTTTATATGATCATTCCACTTCAAATCGTTCCGCACGCATACTTCCAGATATTTTACAGAAGTAACTGCTACCAGTGTTTGTTCCGCTATCATATAATCATACAATAAAGGATTCTTCTTTCTATGTATTCGCAATACATTACATTTGTCTATGTTAAGGGTCAGTTGCCACTCCCTGCACCAAGTGCCTATCCGCTGCAGATCTTCCTGCATTTCGCTACAATTTTCTTATGCTGCAACTTCTCTGTATACTACAGCATCATCCGCGAAAAGCCGCATGGGACTTCCGACACTATCTACTAGGTCATGTATATATATTATGAAAAGCAATGGTCCCATAACAGCCCCCTGTGGCACGCCAGAGGTTACTTTAACGTCTGTAGACGTCTCTCCATTGTTTGCTGAAAACTCTTTAATCTAGCCACACAGCTGGTCTGATATTCCATAGCCTCTTACTTTGTTTATCAGGCGACAGTGCGGAACTGTATCGAACGCCTTCCGGAAGTCAAGAAAAATAGCATCTACCTGGGAGCCTGTATCTAATATTTTCTGGGTCTCATGAACAAATAAAGCGAGTTGGATCTCACACGATCGCTGTTTCGGAATCCATGTTGATTCCTACATAGTAGATTCTGGGTTTCCAAAAACGACATGATACTCGAGCAAAAAACATGTTCTAAAATTCTACAACAGATCGACGTCAGAGATATAGGTCTATAGTTTTGCGCATCTGCTCGACGACCCTTCTTGAGGACTGGGACTACCTGTGCTCTTTTCCAATCATTTGGAACTTTCCTCTAGAGACTTGCGGTACACAGCTGTTAGAAGGGGGCAAGTTCTTTAACGTACTCTGTGTAGAATCGAATTGGTATCCCGTCAGGTCCAGTGGACTTTCCTCTGTTGAGTGATTCCAGTTGCTTTTCTATTCCTTGGACACTTATTTCGATGTCAGCCATTTTTTCGTTTGTGCGAGGATTTAGAGAAGGAACTGCAGTGCGGTCTTCCTCTCTGAAACAGCTTTGGAAAACGGTGTTTAGTATTTCAGCTTTCAATGCCGTCATCATCCCGGAGTGTCTGGATATGCTGTTTCGAGCCACTTACTGATTTAACGTAAGTCCAGAACTTCCTAGGATTTTCTGTCAAGTCGGTACATAGAATTTTACTTTCGAATTCACTGAACGCTTCACGCATAGACCTCCTTACGCTAACTTTGACATCGTTTAGCTTCTGTTTGTCTGAGAGGTTTTGGCTGCGTTTAAACTTAGAGTGAAGCTCTCTTTGCTTTCGCAGTAGTTTCCTAACTTTGTTGTTGTACCATGGTGGGTTTTTCCCGTCCCTCACAGTTTTACTCGGCACGTACCTGTCTAAAACGCATTTTACGATTGCCTTGAACTTTTTCCATAAACACTCAACATTGTCAGTGTCGGAACAGAAATTTTCGTTCTGATCTGTCAGGTAGTCTGAAATCTGCCTTCTATTACTCTTACTAAACAGATAAACCTTCCTCCCTTTTTTTATATTCCTATTAACTTCCATATTCAGGGATGCTGCAACGGCCTTATGATCACTGATTCCCTGTTCTGTACATACAGAGTCGAAAAGTTCGGGTCAGTTTGTTATCAGTAGTTCCAAGATGTTATCTCCACGAGTCGGTTCTCTGTTTAATTGCTCGAGGTAATTTTCGGATAGTGCACTCAGTATAATGTCACTCGATGCTCTGTCCCTACCACCCGTCCTAAACATCTGAGTGTCCCATTCTATATCTGGTAAATTGAAATCTCCACCTATGACTATAACATGCTGAGAAAATTTATGTGAAATGTATTCCAAATTTTCTCTCAGTTGTTCTGCCACTAATGCTGCTGAGTCGGGAGGTCGGTAAAAGGAGCCAATTATTAACCTAGCTCAGCTGTTGAGTGTAACCTCCACCCATAACAATTCACAGGAACTATCCACTTCTACTTCACTACAGGATAAACTACTACTAACAGCGACGAACACTCCACCACCGGTTGCATGCAATCTATCCTTTCTAAACACCGTCTGCACCTTTGTAAAAATTTCGGCAGAATTTATCTCTGGCTTCAACCAGCTTTCTGTACCTATAACGATTTCGGCTTCGGTGCTTTCTATCAGCGCTTGACGTTCCGGTACTTTACCAACGCAGCTTCGACAGTTTACAATTACAATACCGATGGCTGCTTGGTCCCCGCATGTCCTGACTTTGCCCTGCACCCGTTGAAGCTGTTGCCCTTTCTGTACTTGCCCAAGGCCATCTAACCTAAAGAACCACCCAGCCCACGCCACACAACCCCTGCTACCCGTGTAGCCGCTTGTTGCGTGTAGTGGACTCCTGACCTATCCAGCGGAACCCGAAACCCCACCACCCTATGGCGCAAGTCGAGGAATCTGCAGCCCACATGGTCGCAGAACCGTCTCAGCCTCTGATTCAGAGCCTCCACTCGGCTCTGTATCAAAGGTCCGCAGTCAGTCCTGTCTACGATGCTGCAGATGGTGAGCTCTGCTTTCATCCGGCTAGCGAGACTGGCAGTCTTCACCAAATCAGATAGCCGCCGGAAGCCAGAGAGGATTTCCTCCGATCCATAGCGACACACATCATTGGTGCCGACATGAGCGACCACCTGCAGATCGGTGCACCCTGTACCCTTCATGGCATCCGGAAGGACCCTTTCCACATCTGGAATGACTCCCCTCGGTATGCACACGGAGTGCACATTGGTTTTCTTCCCCTCTCTTGCTGCCATATCCCTAAGGGGCCTCATTACGCGCCTGACGTTGGAGCTCCCAACTACCAGTAAGCCCACCCTCTGCGACCGCCCGGATCTTGCAGACTGAGGGGCAACCTCTGGAACAGGACAAGCAGCCATGTCAGGCCGAAGATCAGTATCAGCCCGAGACAGAGCCTGAAACCGGTTCGTCAGACAAACTGGAGAGGCCTTCCGTTCAGCCCTCCGGAATGTCTTTCGCCCCCTGCCACACCTTGAGACGACCTCCCACGCTACCACAGGTGAGGGATCAGCCTCAATGCGGGCAGTATCCCGGGCAACCACAGTCGTAGTCCGATCGGTGGATGCGTGGGACGAGCTGGCCGTCCCCGACAAACCCCCATCCGGAACCCCACAGTGATGCCAGCTACTGCTCGAGTTACTGTTGCAAATGCAGTACGATTCGCCAGACCCATACACCTAATACGATGGTCTTCACTGCCGGTAGTGTCACGTTCACGTCCGGTAGCTGCTCTTCTTGCGACTGTACATTCTCGCGACCACTGCTGGCAGCAGTCATCTACAGTACCTACATCCTTGTCAGGTCGTTCTGCAAAGTCGCTAAAGAAACATCCAGCTTCACGTTGCCGTGTTACACGACCTCGCTCAAACTCAATGGAGCGTTGATAAAGGCGTCTTTGTCGCTTTAAAGGCATTCTTGGTTAACACCAACACACGACGTCCAGTCTCAGAGGTAACCAACAACGTGAAATTGAAATAAACATTATCTTTCAAATTAGAATCACCCCTACCAACTTTGGTTTATGTCGCACAATTCCTTCTTGGTGATGCCATGCTTTTTCCGTCCTTGTGGATTTAGTCGAGTAGAAGGCATCTCCTATCAGAAACATTCTTACATCACCCTTCAGCTCTACCCCACAACACACCACACTTTGTCAGTTTTTAACCGCTGTTATCCATGTATCTGTATGTTTGTGTACGGATGTTAAGTCTTCGAATTCTTTGTAAAGGTATTTTTGCCCTAGTTTACGTTAATGCATTGCAGTATCTTTTGATAACACAGAAATAATTGTGAAAAGGAAATGATGGCTGTACATATCAGCCGCGTAAATGCAAAGCATTTTAAGAAATTACTAGTGACACATTTTATAAGTGACACCAAATATCACTCTCGTAACACTCTACCATCTTGTGAAAACACAAAGTCTGTAATCTACGTTGCAGAACAAGTCATCTCTTTAATACTCATGCTAAGTGGACTAGTTCCATCATATGTAAACTTCAAGCAGTAATGCAGATTTCAAATGCAGCTGAACGAATCCGTCTCACTAACTGTTTACAATAAAGTTCTGATATCTTAATACTCTCAAAAATTTGTCTTTTGAGCGGTGTACTTTTATCCCTCCACGAGTTCTGTGAGTATTAAACTACGCTTGATGACAATTCAGTGCCTTGAACCATTTTTTGAGTTATATATATATATATATATATATATATATATATATATATATATATATATATATATATGGTGATTGTAATTAAAATTTCAAAACGCTCTAGAAATAACATGATGTCAAATTTCAACGGAATATTATCGGAGAAGGGGGGAAACTTATGGGAGATGAAGAAAAATAGTGTGAAAACTGAGCAAAAG
Source organism: Schistocerca americana (assembly GCF_021461395.2). NCBI lineage: Eukaryota > Metazoa > Arthropoda > Insecta > Orthoptera > Acrididae > Schistocerca > Schistocerca americana. Next base: position 712,349,327 of record NC_060123.1, read on the forward strand.
ATGGCTCCGTATGTGTCAGAATACATAATTGAAAACACCTGCCATGCTCACGACCCATTGAAGTTGGTACAAACACACAGGGTACACGGCTTTTCCTCCTTTCGCGTCTGTGACCTTCGCCATGACTATCTCAATGCAGGATCGCGCTCTGCTTGTAAAGCTGTATTACAAGAATGATGACTGTGCACTCGTCGCTCTGCAGAAGTTCCGGACATTGAAGGGTTTGTGAAAAGGCGTTGGTTCGATGACTGCCATGAGTCTGGAGAAAATGATTCGGAAATTCGAGAAGACGGGTTCTTTTTGTGTGCAACCTCGTTGAGGCAGGAAACGAATTGATTCGACGTCAGTGGAGGCAGTAGTCACAGCAATGTAGGAGGAGAAGAGTGGTGGTGTGCAAGCGTGCAAGCGTGTGTGCCGGACCGAGACTCGAACTCGGGACCTTTGCCTTTCGCGGGCAAGTGCTCCACTAACTGAGCTACCCAAGCAGTCTCGGTCTGGCACACTGTTTTAATCTGCCAGGAAGTTTCATATCAGCGCACACTCCGCTGTAGAGGGAAAATTTCATTCCCAAAACCTATTTTTCCCATCCGATGTGATATCACCTTGCCGTGGTGGATGGGTTTACGTAACGAACAGTATCACAGGCCCTGCAGACCAAGCACTGATTACACAAACTTCCTACGCTGGTAAAATGGATCCTTTACGTAGTGATTAGGCTTAGTGAAGGGTGAAAACAAACATATTGAAATGATAAAATGGACACCACATTCACTCTTGCAAAAGAGCTCAGTGTCTTAAAGATGAAGTAAAGGAACTGTGGCCTGGTTCTGCTGTTCCTCCTGAGATTTCGTGGTTAGTTCAAACTCAAGGGGAAGGTATGCCATTACGTCCCATTGTTAATAATTTAGTGCACTAGTCTACCTCTTGTCGAAATATCTTGGGGATGTTCTTTGTCGGCAAATGTGATAGTTAAATCTCCAGCTCAGGGAATCTATTCAGCGTTTAAATACTTTAAACGTGTCTTCCCTTGGATCTGCTTGCAAGCTTTGATGCTGTCTTACAGTTCACGCATGTCCATTTGAAAAATCGTAGATTTTGATTAATGAAATAGTGGACATGAATACTTTTGGAATTGTGTCGTTACGTGCTTCTTGCAACTTGCATTTACTGGATAAAAAGTTTTAGGGAAAAACTGGCGAGGTTGCTACAGGTAGCAAATATCATCCGTAATTTCTAAATTATTTGTGGAGGAGTTTGAAATATCCTTAAACCAATTAGTTTCTAGAGACTTGTTGATAATACCTTTTTTCAGTCTGTCCACATGTAAATGCCGTTAAGTGCTTCTTGGCGCACCATAATTGTTTTCGCAGTTGAATTAGAGGGTGATGGAAAGTGCATTCTGGGAAAATTTCGACATTTGACAATCAGGTTGCCTGCATGCAGCAGCAGTGTCGGTCTCAATTACGACGAGGTGCGGCAGCCTCCGCTTGGTGGTGCTGCAGTCTGTGGCCATCTTGCTCTACCAATTCGATGTCTGGCGCCAAAACCGTGGAAGGCCGATCTCCAGTCACCACCCTTCCCCTCCCCCACAAGCTGTCATAAGCCATACGCCTCCCCCTACCTTCCGTCATACCCCTACCCCCTTCTACCATCGTAGAATAGTATTTAACCAGCCATTAAAATGAAACTGCCAACCATGATGTAGCCCAGAGCCATGACCTTCTCATGTGTATCCTGCATCCTGCGTAGCACCAAAATATGAATATGTTTAGATATCTGTTCCGAAGAAATGTAGCACGTAGTATTGTCCACACTATCTATTAAAATATTTCAGGATTTGTTCTATAACGGAACAAAAAAAAAAAAAGCATTACTTCTTCTTAATGCGCACCACTTTCTTTGAAATAGGCCGAGGGCTTCTAAGCCTGAACATACACATTTACATCTCCCACTTGCAACGAGTATTTTACCACATATTGGAACGAAACAGCCAGTCACTATGTACCCCAGAGTTCGATATCTTGTCAGCATTCATAGACACATGACACAGTTTCTTCAGCAGAGTGCACACGCACGCGCGCGCACACACAACACACACACACACACACACACACACACACACACACACACACACACACACACAGAGAGAGAGAGAGAGAGAGAGAGAGATTTGAGAGATTTGTACCTTGTTATCTGAAACTCCAACTTGATAAAAAGTTAATAGCGATCTTCATACCCCACTTCACGCAAGGCGCAATCGACTGCCAAAATTAAATATCATCGTCCTGGCTCCATGTCTAAGTTGTTCTATACAAATGGCTCCCTTATTGGCACTATCGATCTAACATGAAGGTTAAAGTACACCTGACAGTGAGAAGAGTTCAATCTTGGTGCCCGACCTGGTGCAAGGCACTACAGACCCTTAAATTAAGTGCCTCGTTGTTATTCCAACACGTAAATTGTATATAGTATATATTAAAATACGTAAAGATATTGACGATACTTACAAATTAAGAGCCACCCAAACAACGACTGTGGACTCTCAAACTAAGTGACACAGTACGTTATCTAGGTCTGCATTGCCTTTGTATTGTTCTATAACAGTTTAAAAACCCAAGGCTACAATAACATGTTAAGCACGCAAGGCAGCAGTAGTTGAGAATTAGTTATTCCTTGGCCTGACCGAGGCTCTATTATTGGTGATACAAAACCGAACTTCATCACCTGACCGGGGAACGCTTGGTGGGGTAAGGAGATTATGCAATATGTTGTATACTACAAAAATATAATTGATTTTATTGACTTATATAGCTTTCGTTTCTATTTTCGAGCTTTCAGAGGTTTCAGTGACTACCAGTGCGTTGTTTCTTTTCTTAAGACCTGCAGACTAACATTATTCGTAGGAATGAGTTACAACTCAGCAATGTCTATATTTCACGAAGAGTGTCCTGGACTGAGAAAGCAGGAAATGGATTACACATGCATTTGTGTTGAGTCGGAAGAATGTAGCATGATAAGAGGTTGTATAGTCCTCGACCTCTACAGGGTGTTACAGAAAGGTACGGCCAAACTTTCAGGAAACATTCCTCACACACAAAGAAAGAAAATATGTTATGTGGACATGTGTCCGGAAACGCTTACTTTCCATGTTAGAGCTCATTTTATTACTTCTCTTCAAATCACATTAATCATGGAATGGAAACACACAGCAACAGAACGTACTAGCGTGACTTCAAACACTTTGTTACAGGAAATGTTCAAAATGTCCTTCGTTAGCGAGGATACATGCATCCACCCTCTGTCGCATGGAATCCCTGATGTGCTGATGCAGCCCTGGAGACTGGCGTATTGTATCACAGCCGTCCACAATACGAGCACGAAGAGTCTCTACATTTGGTACCGGGGTTGCGCAGACAAGAGCTTTCAAATGCCCCCATAAATGATAGTCAAGAGGGTTGAGGTCAGTAGAGCGTGGAGGCCATGGAATTGTTCCGCCTCTACCAATCCATCGGTCACCGAATCTGTTGTTGAAGCCTCATCCGTAAAGAGAACATTTGCACTGAAATGAGGATTGACACATTGTTGGATGAACCATTCGCAGAAGTGTACCCGTGGAGGCCAATCAGCTGCTGATAGTGCCTGCACACACTGTACATGGTATGGAAACAACTGGTTCTCCTGTAGCACTCTCCATACAGTGACGTGGTCAACGTTACCTAGTACCGAAGCAACTTCTCTGACGCTGACATTAGGGCTATCGTCAACTGCACGAAGAATTGCCTCGACCATTGCAGGTGTCCTCGTCGTTCTAGGACTTCCCCAGTCGCGAGTCATAGGCTGGAATCTTCCGTGCTCCCTAAGACGCCGATCAATTGCTTCGAACGTCTTCCTGTAGGGACACCTTCGTTCTGGAAATCTGTCTCGATACAGACGTACCGCGCCACGGCTATTGCCCCGTGCTAATCCATACATCAAATGGGCATCTGCCAACTCCGCATTTGAAAACATTGCACTGACTGCAAAACCACGTTCGTGATGGACACTGACCTGTTGATGCTACGCACCGATGTGTTTGATGCTAGTATTGTAGAGCAATGAGTCGCATGTCAACACAAGCACCGAAGTCAACATTACCTTCCTTCAATTGGGCCAACGGGCGGTGAATCGAGGAAGTACAGTACATACTGACGAAACTAAAATGAGCTCTAACATGGAAATAAAGCGTTTCCGGACACATGTCCACATAACATCTTTTCTTTATTTGTGCGTGAGGAATGTTTCCTGAAAGTTTGGCCGTACCTTTTTGTAACACCCTGTGTAAGAAAACAAGGTGCATTTACGTTAACTTGCCCGCATCTCGTGGTCGTGCGGTAGCGTTCTCGCTTCCCACGCCCGGGTTCCCGGGTTCGATTCCCGGCGGGGTCAGGGATTTTCTCTGCCTCGTGATGGCTGGGTGTTGTGTGATGTCCTTAGGCTAGTTAGGTTTAAGTAGTTCTAAGTTCTAGGGGACTGATGACCATAGATGCTAAGTCCCATAGTGCTCAGAGCCATTTGAACCATTACATTAACTTGGGAAAATTATGACGCTCTGCAGAATGCATCCACATGCAAGTGCAGATATAAGCATGTTAACACCAGAATCTGGCAGTATTTGTTAATCATAATTTTATAGAATACATCAGCTACTGTATTCCAATTTTATATTAGCTAACATGGTATACCACAAAGACAGTATTCCACCACGTGCGTGTGTCATAACTTGCTAGGGAGTACCTGTTACCGAGTAGTAAGTAATATTAGTTTCCAGATAGCTGAAACGATACAGAATTCAAATGGTGTTCAAACACCACAGTTACACATCTTAGCACTGCCCCCTAAGATCACACATGTAGCTTCCTCCCACCCCTCCCCTCCCTCATCAGCGGATGTGAGGGGCTGCAGTATTATGTGTACAGATTTTCACCATGTCAGTCACTGGAAAGCTAGTAAAATTAGTATAAAATTAATACTCGGTAGCTGATACTGTCTATCATGTTATGGCACGTACCCACAATGTCAGTATGTGGTGTTAAAATACTATCTCAGTTCTGCCTTCTTTCAGCTTTAAAAATTAGTATAAATTACTACCCAGTAGTTGATATCCTCTTTGAGCTTGTAGCACTTACATACTGGCAGCTTGGTGCTACAAATTATGTCTTGTTTTCTACGACTGAATGGTTCAAAAGGCTCTAAGCACTATGGAACTTAACATCTGAGGTCATCAGTCCGCTAGACTTAGAACTACTTAAACCTAACTAACCAAAGGACATCACACATGTCCATGCGCGAGGCAGGATTCGTACCTGGCGACCGTAGCTGTAGCGTGGTTCCGGACTGAAGCGCCTAGAACCGCTCGGTCACAGCGGCCGGCTTCTACGACTGATTCCGGAAAACATAACACCTCGGCTTCTACTATTTCCGGATGAACAATATTTCCCGCACACAAAAACCTACACAGTCACGTGGATCCGTGGGCTTGCCGTAAAATATTTATTTCACGATGGACCTAAAAATGTACTGGACGTTTGGGACTATCTACAAGAAAGTCATCGCAAGATTGTACGAAACACAAAATATAGAAAATATGTTTTTCTAATTACTTAGGGAGTGCCCTACGAGAACTTCCACGCAGCTGGATCATCAACCGGTAGGAGAAGATACCCATTTTTGAGCTGAGAAGAACGTGTCCGATTATCAGTGGACTAACATACGACATGAGTGAAGACATACCTGGGTGATGAAGCGTAAGGAGAGTAGCGACACACCCTTCTGCATCGTGTACGAAGCACATTTTTCGTTTCTAATATATATTACCTCGGTGTAGGAAAGTACCGACATATTTGTTTTGTTTACTTAGTGCACGATCCGGCGCTAGGTACATTTATTTTCGATGTGATATAAAGGAAATACAAAATAACAAATATAATTTACAAAAGGAAACAACGAAGAATTAAAATGAATTTGGTAGAGCACTTTTCCTCGAGAGGCAAAGGTCCCGAGTTCGAGTGTCGGTCCGGCACACAATTTTAATCTGTGTGTATATTGCACTGTTATAGAACGAATCTGTACAAATTTTGGTAAGTAATACATACAATATTTCGTTTCTTGATAGTTGTGTACAAAGATCGAATTATTGCTCTTAATAAATATAACCTGTAAGTCAGATCAATGAGGTGCGAATGAGCGAGCCAACTGTGGTTCGTATTGTTACAGAGGAAAACTTAAGTTGTTTTGACAGGTAATAGAGACAATTTTAAGTGGTAACTTACTTTGGTATTAAGTCCAAATTTTCAATTGTGATCAGAGATCAAACTTTCCTGTAAGTAGAACTTTCTCTAGGCAGTCGCCATGTTTATCACAGTGTTTACGAAGCTAAAAGAATGTTTTAGGTGATTTTTGAAAGTGACACAGCACGTTGAAGATTTCGCCAATCACTCCATTATTAATATGCTTTTGCTGTATTAAAAATGCTGAAAATATTGATATATATCACCTATGAAAAGGTAAACGTATTTACAGAGCTTTTCTACCATACTGGTAAACGCTACTGCCTTCCTCATTAGTTTGTATTTCTATCAGCTGCGAAACATAACCCGTTTGTTTAATTTTAATGGGTGATAGTATACCGAATATACAAATATCTACGCATTTTGATATATAATGCAGACAACTTTTAAAAGCTATGCTCCTGTGGTACAAAGATCGAAACACAGTCACGATTTGGTGCCATGCTGGTTACATAGAACAAGATGGTGACTTTTGGGTAGTTCTTGAGTGGCTGTTTCATTTTAATCGCCGGTAAATTACGATTCTATTACTTGTTGAGAGGGAAGGGCTAGAAGGTGGAATAGAGGGGAGAGGAGCATGGCTAAGTGGTGAGAACAGGGTGGAGGCTAAGAAGGGAAGTTGGTCAGAGGTTAAAATTGGGTGTTTTTGGTGTCTGATACCTAATAAGAGTGCAAGGTGGTTTCCAGATGCAGCACTGACAAGTGGAGGTCGCCTGAACTGTAGCTGAGTCTGCCCCTGGTCCTCCATGTAGGCAACCCAACGGTCAAAGTGAACATTGATCCAGAATGCCAGTTGCCTACCTACTCTGGAGAACTCCCAGCTTTGTATGTCCTTGTCTCCAAACAGAATGTTGGCACTCTGTGGCACAGCGTTTACTGGGAACCTATACTTACTGAAGCAGTATCTACATGCTGCAAGGTATCTCTGACTGTGAGGTTACTTGCGTCCTGTATGGAAGGAGTAAGCCCTCTCTTCCCAGTAGAAGCTCCTCTTAGACTCAGCATCTGCGTCTTCCTCACGCGCTACAGTATAGCTTTCAAGAGCGTGAATTAAGTATGTCCTTGGTCCAACTCAAATGGTAATTCGTAAATATAATATTAGTCATGGAATATGGTGGTCGACACATGGATTTATCATCTAGAAAATAATGAAAGTTCGTGTGATCTCCATTTAGAAGTCTGAACGGTGAAGTTGCACATCTGTTAACGTGTAGTGATGACGGCTGTACCGTGAGGACCAATAAAATATTCGTTGCTAGTGAAAAAGATGCATTTTTGTTATTGTAAGAGCACGGAACAGAGTTTCCTGCAACGATTTTCCTAATACATTCATGCTTACTTACATGCTACTCTAATCACTAAATGAATGTAGTGGCAAAAATATACTATAAATAATTCACATGCTGAAGAACTACAATCTATATACGTGTTCAATTTCGAATTGAACCAACAGTAAGTTATTCAAAATCCCAAGATCCCCATCTAGTAAACATCTACTTTATTAAGAAGTTAATTCAACTTGATCTTGATATGACCTCCCACAGTTTAAATAGTTTTGTGTTGTTTTACGGGGAGTCGTGATTCTAAATTTACGGATAGTATTGGATTTTTACGTCACAAATTGCTCAATTGGCTGCAAGTGTTGGTTAAGAAAGAAATGAGGTATAATTTATTTTTTGGGAATTAGTGCTGTGACTAAGATCTCTGTCGGAGTGTACAACAATTTCTTATGAATACAGTGGTCTCTTAAAATAAGAATGAAAAACGAGCCTCATTCCGTTTGTTATGGAATAGTGTTGACATAATTCTCTTCCAGTACTATCATTGCACCTGTATTGTTAAAATCAGTAACAGCAAATACGAATAGCAGATTTTCCAACACACAACATTAATAATATTAATTGTAATAGTAATTATTATTACTAAATCACTGGAATCATGGCTTTAATTTTCGGTGAATACATTTTCTAAACGGTACAGCCTCTTGATACAATATATCCTAAATCGTTTCTTTGTGCATTCTTGTGTGTGTGTATATGGGCATGGGGGAGCTTTTAAGTAGTCATTGCAAGCAATCCCCTATTACTGTGTTTTTTTCACAGGAAGGACGACGTCGTAAAGTCTTTAGAACGATACTGAGAAACAAATGGGGCTACATTAACTGAAAATTAATATTTGAATTTGGAGAATGAAGTAGCTTCCTGAGACTTTTATGTAAAAATGGAAAACGCGTGCGATGGAGTTACTTACAGAGGAGTAGCAGCAAATGCAGGAAGGCGTCGAGAGGATCGACACCTGAAGCAGGGATTGAAAGTTGGCCCTGAACCTATGCAGATGTGACGTACTCCCAGCAAAGGAACAGAAAGACTAATTTTTAATGTACGATTGTAAACTGACATGACGTTCTGAACACAGACACTACGGGTTGCTGACGCAAGAACAGAGATCGTAATATCCTCCAGAGAAATCGAAACATGTGATGTATTTCAAAATGTTCGAAAGAGACTGAAGAGTAAATGAGGGTTGTTTTAAATATTGAATAATTATTCGATTGAAGAACAATCTTAACAAGCAGTCACTTACATAAATTATCTAGGCGTATGTCTATGGAGTGACTGGAAGTGCATCGACCACGTGAATCTAATCACAAATAAGCAGATGTCGGACTGAGATTCACTAGAACATCCTTAGGAAGTGTGGTCTATCTTCAAAACGGGCTGCTTGCAAAACAATTGTTTCGCCGATATTCGAATGTTGTTCGTCAAACTGAGATCCATGTTAGATAGGACTGATAGAAGAAATAGCGAAAATCTAAAGAGTAGCGTGTTTATTTCCACGTTCATTAGTGTTGTTGTTGTGGTCTTGAGTCCGAAGGCAGAACTCGAACGTAGTATATCCTTCGCAATTTCTCCATCTACGAATAAGTAATCGTAGAACCGTCACGAAGATAGACAGGCAACTGAAGTGGCAGACGCTGCAAGAGATTTACTCTGCATCACGGTGTGGTTTACTGTTGGAGTTCTTAGAAAGAGTCAAAAAATGTACGGTGAAGAGCTAAAGCGTTATGACCACCCTCCGTAACAGGGGAGGTAATGACAGTGGCACGTAAAATGCCCTCCGCCACACACCTTTGGGTGGCTTGCGGAGTATAAATGTACACTCCTGGAAATGGAAAAAAGAACACATTGACACCGGTGTGTCAGACCCACCATACTTGCTCCGGACACTGCGAGAGGGCTGTACAAGCAATGATCACACGCACGGCACAGCGGACACACCAGGAACCGCGGTGTTGGCCGTCGAATGGCGCTAGCTGCGCAGCATTTGTGCACCGCCGCCGTCAGTGTCAGCCAGTTTGCCGTGGCATACGGAGCTCCATCGCAGTCTTTAAAACTGGTAGCATGCCGCGACAGCGTGGACGTGAACCGTATGTGCAGTTGACGGACTTTGAGCGAGGGCGTATAGTGGGCATGCGGGAGGCCGGGTGGACATACCGCCGAATTGCTCAACACGTGGGGCAAGAGGTCTCCACAGTACATCGATGTTGTCGCCAGTGGTCGGCGGAAGGTGCACGTGCCCATCGACCTGGGACCGGACCGCAGCGACGCACGGATGCACGCCAAGACCATAGGATCCTACGCAGTGCCGTAGGGGACCGCACCGCCACTTCCCAGCAAATTAGGGACACTGTTGGTCCTGGGGTATCGGCGAGGACCATTCGCAACCGTCTCCATGAAGCTGGGCTACGGTCCCGCACACCGTTAGGCCGTCTTCCGCTCACGCCCCAACATCGTACAGTCCACCTCCAGTGGTGCCGCGACAGGCGTGAATGGGGGGACGAATGGAGACGTGTCGTCTTCAGCGATGAGAGTCGCTTCTGCCTTGGTGCCAATGATGGTCGTATGCGTGTTTGGCGCCGTGCAGGTGAGCGCCACAATCAGGACTGCATACAACCGAGGCACACAGGGCCAACACCCGGCATCATGGTGTGGGGAGCGATCTCCTACACTGGCCGTACACCACTGGTGATCGTCGAGGGGACACTGAATAGTGCACGGTACATCCAAACCGTCATCGCCGTCATCGAACCCATCGTCCTACCATTCCTAGACCGGCAAGGGAACTTGCTGTTCCAACAGGACAATGCACGTCCGCATGTAACCCTTGCCACCCAACGTGCTCTAGAAGGTGTAAGTCAACTACCCTGGCCAGCAAGACCTCCGGATCTGTCCTCCATTGAGCATGTTTGGGACTGGATGAAGCGTCGTCTCACGCGGTTTGGACGTCCAGCACGAACGCTGGTCCAACTGAGGCGCCAGGTGGAAATGGCATGGCAAGCCGTTCCACAGGACTACATCCAGCATCTCTACGATCGTCTCCATGGGAGAATAGCAGCTTGCATATCTGCGAAAGGTGGATATACACTGTACTAATGCCGACATTGTGCATGCTCTGTTGCCTGTGTCTATGTGCCTTTGGTTCTGTCAGTGTGATCATGTGATGTATCTGACCCCAGGAATGTGTCAATAAAGTTTCCCCTTCCTGGGACAATGAATTCACGGTGTTCTTATTTCAATTTCCAGGAGTGTAGATGTAGATATAGATCTTGTTTTTTCGGCTTTACAATGAAATAAATCAGTTATTCTGGGTATCATGGATCCGACAGTTCGATGGTAGCGTTTTGGAGGTATGTGGCATTAGATGTTTACACATAGGTCATGGAATACACGTAGATAACTGGCCACTGATTTGATGGCTCCCGATAGCGACGCAGACGGAACTCATGTGGGTCGCCGTCGATTGGTCGCCAAGAGGCCGAAGTGAGTTCAGTATAATGCTCCTTAATCCGCTGTAGCACGCTTCTGCCCCGAGACGCACACAGAGAAAGATGACATCGCCGTTGGGGAAGGGGTCAAGCACGTAGAGTTGAAGATGGTTTCGCAGCTCCCAGCGTGTCTTCGACTTCTACCACAGGTCCGATGCAAGCGCAGGAGAATGTCTCCCATAGCACAACACTGCTGCCATCAGGTTGTGTCCGTGGCGTGCTGCACGCTTCAGCCGCCGTTCACCTCGATGACGGCTTTTGTGGAGACGAGCAGCAACCTAGTGCAGCAAAAATGTGATTAACGCAAAGAGTCGACAGTTTCCATTGATCGAAGGTCGAATCCGGATGATCCTGTGCCCACTGCAGTCGTAACCGGCGATGTCGTTGCGTCGACATGTGAACACGTTGGGGTGGTCTCCTGTGGACTTGCATGTTAAACAATGTACGATGAACGGTCTACTCTGAAACACATGTGCGTGCACCAGCATTGTGCTCTCTCGGCAGAGATGCCATATATCATCATGTCTCCTACTTTACAGAGCGTACAAGCCTCCTAACCCGACGTTCTGTGAAGAGATGTGGGCGTCTGATCATTTAGCGCCTAGTGGTAGTTTCGCCGTCGTACCTGGTTCCGTAGACCCTCACGACAGTAGCACGTGAGCATTCCACCAGCTTCTCCGTTTTCGACATACTCGTTCACAGGCTCTGCGTAATAAAAAAAAAAAAAAAAAAAAAATGGTTCAAATGGCTCTGAACACTATGGGACTTAACTTCTGAGATCATCAGTCCCCTAGAACTTAGAACTACTTAAACCTAACTAACCTAAGGACATCACACACACCAATGCCCGAGGCAGGATTCGAACCTGCGACCGTGCCGGTGGCGCGGATCCAGACTGTAACGCCCAGAACCGCTCGGTCACACCGGTCAGCACGTATTAACAACCTGCCTTTTGTCAAAGTCACTTACCTCAAAGGTCTTCCCCACTTGCAGCCCATATCTGCTCCAGGGTGATCCACCGTCCGTGCCTGCTCCGCAGACATACTTTCGTTTCCGTCTGATGCCACCAGGGATATCCAGAATCGCAGTGGGCAGTGGTCATAATGTTTTGGCTTATAAGTGTACTGCTTCCTCCTGATTACAGCTCAAGAAAATACCACGGAGGTGAAACTGCGTAAATACGAGTCTACGCACAAAATTCGTTCTTCTCGTGAAGCATTGGTGCCTGTAAGAGGAAAGGGCGAATATGGCAGTGGTACTCAAAGAACCCCCCCGCTTCGTGCCATGATGTAGCTCACGGAGTAGAAATGTAGACGAAGATATAGATGAAACTGGTGACACTAGTTACCGGAGCAGTAACTCTGTGAGAGGACTTCTGCAGTGACAGTGAGCGGCCGGTGCGCGGCGTGTTGCAGAGGAGGATGGCGGCGGCGGCGGCGGCGGGCAGAACGCGAGCTCCGGGGCGGCGGCGCTGCTGGTGGCCGCGGCGCTCGACGACGGGCTGTCCGACCTGCGGGACCTCTTCTGGCCGCTCAACGACTCCTGGCTGCTCGACGGCTTCGACGACTTCGACCACGACCACTTTGAGAACGCCGGTCAGTACACGCACGCTACCTGCCGCAGGCGCTGTGCTCTCTCTACCATAGAGGTGCCGTTGTTTTTGTTGTGCTCTTCAGTCTGAAGACTGGTTGGTTGCAGCTCTCCGTGCTACCCTAGCCCTCGCGTCTATACTGCTACCTGCATCCCTCTAAATCTGTTTACTGTATTCATCTCTCGGTCTTCCTCTACGATTTTTACCTCCACCCCCCCCCCTTCTCCCCCATTGACATTTCAGAACGTGTGCTATCAACGGACTCCTTCTTTTGGTCAAGTTGTGCCGCTAATTTCTTGTCTCCCTGATTTCATTCGGTACTTTCCCATTAGTTAATCTCCCCATCTAATCTTCAATATTCTTCTGTAATGCAATATTTCAGAAGTCTGTATTCCCTTCTTGTCTAAACTATTTAACGTTTATGTATCACATCCATACATGGATGCACTCCAGACGAAAACATTTAGAAACGATTTCCTGGCCCATAAATCTATGTTCGATGTTAACAAATTCCTGTTCTTCAGAAATGCTTTCATTGCCATTGCCAGTCGACTCCATGCTTCGACCATCATCAGTTATTTTGCTGCCAAAATAGAGAAACTCATTTACTACTTTAGGTATCTCGTTTCCTAATCTGATTTCCTCAGCGTCACCTAATTTAATTCTACTACAATGCATTATCCTTGTTTTTCTTTTGTTGATGATCTTATATCCTTCTTTCAAGTCAATATCAATTCCCTTAACTACTCTTCCAACTCCTTTTCTGTCTCTGACAGAATTACAACGTCATCCGAAAATCTGAAAGATTTTATTTCTTCTCTCTGGACTTCAATTCCTGCTCCAAATTTTTCTTTTGTTTTCTTCACTCTTGCTTGCTCAGTATACAGACTGGATAAGATTGGGGACAGGCTACAAACCTATCTCACCCCCTTCTCAACCACTGCTTCCCTTTCATGCCCCTCGAATCTCGTTACTGCCGTCTGGTTTCTGTGATTTTCCTAAATCGTTTCAGGCAAATGCCGGGGTGGTTCCTTTGAAACGGCACGGCCGACTTCCTCCCCAATCCTTCGCTAATCCGAGCTTGTGCTTCGTCTCTAATGACCTCGTTGTCGACGGGACATTAAACAGTAATCTGCTGCTCCTGGTTTCTGCACAAATTGTGAATAGCCTTTTGCTCCCTGTATTTTACCCCTTCTGCCTTCAGAATTTCAAATAGAGTATTCTAGTGAAGATTTTCAAAAGCTTTCTCTAACTCTATAAACGTAGGTTTGCTTTTCCTTAACCTATCGTCTAAGGTAAGTAGTAAGTTCAGTATCGCCTCGCGTCTTTCTACATTTGTCCAGAATCCGATCTCGCCCGAGGTCGGCTACCAGTTTTTCTATTCTTTTCTTAAAAAATTGTGTTAGTATTTCGCAACCATTACTTATTAAACGGGTATTTTGATAATTTTCACATCTGTCAGCAACTGCTTCCTGCGGAACTGGAATTATTACAAGGTGCCGTATGGATCTGTAATTGTTCTGGTCACTTGAGATTGTCTTTCACGTGAAACCACTTGTTGAAATACAACCATTAATTCCCCCTCAATTTTCCAAAATAAATGTACCTAGTACGTAAGTAGCCACTGTCACCTAGAAGTTCAGAGACTGAAAAATCAGAAATTATGTACAGCTCAATGATAACATACAGTGTACACCATTTTAAATTTTCCTCTTGTAATTCAGTCAACGAAGACCATAAAAGTTCGGTTAATGGAAAAATTATGTGTAGTCGAAAACTTTTGTGGGGTGTTGGGAGGGAATGGTGGTAGCAACATCGTAAAAACCCATACCGCTGACGTGTTAAAATTTTCCCCCGTTACTAATCAGTTAATAGCGTAATATGAGCGTCATAGCGTATGCCTAGTGAATGTAATTTTCGATGAGGCTGTCGTCTCCGAAGAAATTTGACCCATTACTGGAGAGAAGTGTAAAACAAGTAGTAATCCTGTATTTTATAGTTATTTCGAATTTGCTCAGCTCAAAGAGGGCATAACAAAACTAATTGAAATAATAGAAAAATTAATTAACACGTTTAACCAGATTTAACTCCGTAAGGAACTCTCGTGCACAGCGACCGTAGACTATAGGGAAGGACAGGCACACAGCCATCAGTCGCAATCCCATTAGATTTTTTTATTCTTTCAAATCTAGATTTCGGCCTTACATAACCATCTTCAGTGCTAAAATACAAGGAAATTACAGCATCATAATTAATTCACTTTACACATAGCAGTATCTAAAATACTGTTCTATCCAACACCAGCTGTTCGTTCTCGTCAATATGCCATTTGAGTTATAGTCCAACAAACTCGCGGCAACACGTGTCAGCATGCGATCTTACTGGTGTACAGGCACAAAGGGACTGAGGCGATAGTTTACAGCAAGTACACCAGGCTTAGTTTACGCCACCTAGTTACAAATTTACTAACAGAGTTTCATTTCAATACACTAGTTTAGAGCCCTTTTCTCAATATCTAAAATCAACAAACATATTTGCATATCACTCTGAAATATTCAAGAAACATCAACTTACAACGTGCTTGCTCATCATACCTTAGTGCTGAAAACATCCACCAAAATCTATGCAAAGTGTCATTAACAGGTTCACACAACTGTCTTACAGAAATTTGTTACATTACTTCAGAAATAAAAATCAAAGAAGGTCTTTCGTATTTCGTTTATATTAAATATGTAGCGTATCGCTTAACGACTATGATATGAGTGAAAACGCTAGGTTTTAGCCTTTGGTGGATTTAAAAGTGATATGTAACTTTGTTTTGGAAGACGATCTTCAACAAAATCTTCTTAATTTTTTATTTTTTACTTCTGAAGTGATGTAACAGTTTTGGGTGAGGCAGTTGTATTAACCTCTTAATAGTACTTCGCATAGGTTTTGCTTGATCATTTCACCACTAAAATATGAGCAAACACGTTGTAAGTTGAATATTTAAAGTGAAATGCAAGTAAGTTTGCTGATTTTAGATATTAAAAAAAAGGGTTTTAAGCTACTGTATAGAAATGAAACTCCGTTAGTTAATTTGTAACATACAGAGCGTTACTTGCATTACATGGCGTAATCTGAGGTTGCTGTACTTGCTGTAAACTACCGCCACAGCCTCCTTGTGCCCACACGCCAGTAAGATCACCTGCTGACAGCTGACACCTACTGCCGCGAGTTTGTTGGATTGTAACTCAAATGGTAAGTTGACTAGAATGGGTGGTTGCTGTCGGATAACATGTTGTTTTACTTCTCGTCCTATGTAAAGTAAATTAATTCTGATTCTGTAGTCTACTTGTGTTTTAGCATTTAAAATGTCTATTTATAGCCGAAATCTAGATTTGACAGAGCAATAAAATTTAATGGCATTGCGACTGAGTGCTGTCTGTGTGCCTGTCGTTCCAATTAATACGGTCGCCTGCCCAATGCGTACTGTCTGTCCATTATATGACCGATAACGCGGAGGGCAATGACTACGTAACCGTTTGGGTGTTCGTGAGGCAACAGAAGATTCCCACGTGATGATGACAACGCGGTACGTTACGAAATAACGAGGAGTAAAGAAAGTTTTATTTCCTTGATACTCATATATGTTAATTTGGAAAGGTTTACTGGAGGTGACTTATTTGTTACGACAATAATTTACGTGCGCTAGATTACTGGACGTGGTAAGTTACGGACGTGGGGTATGTAATTACTATGAAAATTTATGGAATGAAGTAAGCAACTGTTGGTTTTCAACGGACTGACAGAATGGATAGCTGCTCTTGGATAACACGGCGTTTTATTTATCGTTTTGTGTAAAGCAAATTAATTCTGATCCTGTAATTTCCTTGTATTTTAGCACTGAAGATAGCTATTTATAGCCGAAATCCACATATGAAAGACTAGTAAAATCTAAAGCAAGGGGAAACTACAGCCATAATTTTTCCCGAGGGCATGCAGCTTTACTGTATGATTAAATGACGATGGCGTCCTCTTGGGTAAAATATTCCGGAGGTAAGATAGTCCCCCATTCGGATCTCCGGGCGGGGACTACTCAAGAAGATGTCGTTATCAGGAGAAAGAAAACTGGTGTTCTACGGATCGGAGCGTGGAATGTCAGACCCCTTAATCGGGCAGGTAGGTTAGAAAATTTAAAAAGGGAAATGGATAGGTTAAAGTTTGATATAGTGGGAATTGGTGAAGTTCGGTGGCAGGAGGAACAAGACTTTTGGTCAGGTGAATACAGGGTTATACATACAAAATCAAATAGGGGTAACGCAGCAGTAGGTTTAATAATAACTAAAAAATAGGAGTACGGGTAAGCTACTACAAACAGCATAGTGAACGAATTATTGTAGCCAAGATAGACACGAAGCCCATGCCTACTACAGTAGTACAAGTTTATATCCCAACTAGCTCTGCAGATGACGAAGAAATTAATGAAATGTATGATGAGGTAAAATAAATTATTCAGGTAGTGAAGGGAGATGAAAATTTAATTGTCATGGGTGTCTGGAATTCAAGAGTAGGAAAAGGCAGAGAAGGAAACATAGTAGGTGAATATGGATTGGGACTAAGAAATGAAAGAGGAAGCCGCCTGGTACAATTTAGCGCAGAGCATAACTTAATCATAGCTAACACTTGGTTTAAGAATCATGAAAGAAGGTTGTATACATGGAAGAACCCTGGAGATACTAAAACGTATCAGATAGATTATATAATGGTAAAACGGAGATTTAGGAACAAGGTTTTCAATTGTAAGATATTTCCAGGGGCAGATGTGGACTCTGACCCAATTTATTGTTTATGAACTGTAGATTAAAACTGAAGAAACTGCAATAAAGTAGGAATTTAAGGAGATGGGACCTGGATAAACTGAAAGAACCAGAGGTTGTACAGAGTTTCAGGGAGAGGAAAAGGGAACAATTGACAGGAATGGGGAAAAGAAATACAGTAGAAGAAGAATGGGTAGCATTGAGGGATGATATAGTGAAGGCAGCAGAGGATCAAATAGGTAAAAAGACGAGGGCTAGTAGAAACCCTTGGGTAACAGAAGAAATATTGAATTGCATCGATGAAAGGAGAAAATATAAAAATGCAGTAAATGAAACAGGCAAAAAGGAACACAAATGTCTCAAAAATGATATCGACAGGAAGTTCAAAATGGCTAAGCAGGGATGGCTAGAGGACAAATGTAAGGATGTAGAGGCTTATCTCACTAGGGGTAAGACAGATACCGCCTACAGGAAAATTAAAGAGACCTTTGGAGAAAGGAGAACCACTTGCATGTATATCAGGAGCATTGAAGGAAACCCAGTTCTAAGCAAAGAAGGGAAAGCAGACAGGTGGAAGGAGTATATAGATGGTCTATACAAGGGCGATGTACTTGAGGACAATATTACGGAAATGGAAGAGGAAGTAGATGAAGACGAAATGAGAGATATGATACTGCATGAAGAGTTTGAAAGAGCACTGAAAGACCTGAGTAGAAACAAGGTCCCCAAAGTAGACAACATTCCATTAGAACTACTGACAGCCTTGGGAGAGCCAGTCCTGACAAAACTCTACCATCTGGTGAGCAGGATGTATGAGACAGGGGAAATACTCACAGACTTCAAGAAGAATATATTAATTCCAATCCCAAAGAAAGCAGATGTTGGCAGATGTGAAAATTACCGAACTATCAGTTCACAGCTGCAAAATACCAATGTGAATTCTTTACAGACGAATGGAAAAACTAATAGAAGCCGACCTCGGGGAAGATCAGTCTGGATTGCGTAGAAAAGTTGGAACGCGTGAGGCAATACTGACCTTACGGCTTATCTTGGAAAATAGATTAAGGAAAGGCAAACCTACATTTCTAGCATTTGTAGACTTATAGAAAGCTTTTGACAATGTTGATTGGAATACTCTCTTTCAAATTATGAAGGTGGCAGGGGTAAAATACAAGGAGCGAAAGGCTATTTACAATTTGCACAGGAAGCATATTGCAGTTACAATAGTCGAGGGGTATGAAAGGGAAGCAATGGTTGGGAAGGGAGTGAGACAGGGTTGTAGCCTATCCCTGATGTTATTCACTCTGTGTATTGAGCAAGCAATAAAGGAAACACAAGAAAAGTTCGGAGTAGTTATTTAAATACATGGAGAAGAAATAAAAACTTTGAGGTTCGCCGATGACCTTGTAATTCTGTCTGAGACAGCAAAGGACTTGGAAGAGCAGTTGAACGGAATGGACGGTGTCTTGAGAGGAGGGTATAAGATGAACATCAACAAAAACAAAACGAGGATAATGGAATGTAGTCGAATGAAGTCGAATGATGCTGAGGGAATTAGATTAGGAAATGAGACACTTAAAGTAGTAAAGGAGTTTTGCTATTTCGGGAGCAAAATAACTGATGATTGTCGGAGTAGAGAGGGTATAAAATGTAGACTGTCAATGGCAAGGAAAGCGTTTCTGAAGAGGAGAAATTTGTTAACATCGAGTATAGATTTAAATGTCAGGAAGTCGTTTCTGAAAGTATTTGTATGGAGTGTAGCCATGTATGGAAGTGAAACGTTGACGATAAATAGTTTAGAGAAGAAGAGAATAGAAGCTTTCGAAATGTGGAACTACAGAAGAATGCTGAAGATTAGATGGGTAGATCACATAACTAATGAGGAGTTATTGAATAGAATTGGGGAGAAGAGGAGCTTGTGGCACAACTTGACTAGAAGAGGGGATCCGTGGGTAGAACATGTTCTGAGTCTTCAAGGCATCGCCAATTTAGTATTGGAGGGAAGTGTGAAGGGTAAAAACCGTAGAGGGAGACCAAGAGATGAATACAATAAGCAAATTCAGAAGGCTGTAGGCTGCAGTAAGTACTGGGAGATGAAGAAGCTTGCACAGGATAGATTAGCATGGAGAGCTGCATCAAACCAGTCCCAGGACTGAAGACCACAACAGCAACAACAACAACAACAACAACAACAACAGTAAAATCTAATGAGATTGCGATCCAAGACAGAACACGACAGCATTATTGCGATGTACACAGACATGAAATACGTGAATTTATACTTTTCGTTAATTTGCAGCTGTCAAAATTACTTATAATTTAAGTTACTTCAATTTACGATAACTTCACTCGTTTTTCAAGAATGAACATTACGTTGTCTTCACTCAGTCACAAAGAATGAACTTGGCGCTAAATAGTATTGAACAAAACTGGTAACTTACTGAGGCGTGATAGCTAATTACTTTCAAATAGCTTTTATCAAACAAATAGAACTGGCAATGATATTCTATTAACAATTTTCTTTTAACTATCAAACTAACAACACCCGTATATTCAATAACCAGGAAGCATTGGGACCCTAAGTAGGTGACAATGAGTCAGGTTAATGGCAAGACCAGGTCCCTACTTACAATACCTATTATTAGAATAAAATTCACTGAGAATATCACTGGGTGACGCCTCACAAAGTTCCTAACGTGAAGGAAAACAAAACAGCTTTACAGTTCGTTGCTGGCGTGAAGCCGCCGTCTTCGTTGTCGCTCCCACTGCTCCATGTAATACTGCGGGCACGTTTTATTCGCAATGGCCGGTTATGGGGCAGGATCGCGATATTATTGGAGCCTCTCACATTTGCCACAGTGGTCACGATCTCGGTGAACCGCTAGGGACAGCTGTGCCTCACACAGCCGCGACAGCGCACGCCACTTGCTCGCGGTCACTCTAACCTCTCAGTCTCCGGCGTGCTCTACTCTGACGTCACACTCACGCCCAGAGACAGCGCTTCTACACAAATCTTTACATCCAACCAGCGATGTTGCTTTTCCTGCTTTCCCTACCGGCATCAACGCAGCATAAATAAATCGTAATAAACATTAATTTATACAGGTGACAGCATATATCGCAGTTCTAATTAATACATAGTAACTCAAGTTTTACAAAATAAAACAAGCACATCATATTTACAATTAAACATAAAAATGTCAGGTCTCGCGTCTACATTATAGTGGCACAGTGTGAGCGTGGGTGTGTTGGTGGGCACTTCCAAACGTTACATTTTCATGTGGTTCTTGAAAAATCCGCAGAGCCCGGCTTTTAGCGAGAAATTTACCAAGTGTTGAATTAAAACACACTCAATTTCCTACAAAATTGCTCCCATTCATTTTTCTCTATGGTTAATAGTTTCCGCTTTGCACAGGATGAAAAATGCAATTATTGAAAAGTGTGTTTTGGTGGTGTAAAATTAATTACCGCTGTGAAACGGAGACGGTTACGAACAAGTATGTAACGTGTCTACCACATCTTAGTACAGTACAAACTTATTAATGGGTAAACTGTGTTCTTGGGGTGTGACGGAATGGACGGATGGGGGTGGGTGGAGGGTAGACGCGTGGGGGGAGCCACGGCCAGGACTGCGGTCCCGCAGGCTCCCTCCTCGTAGGCCAGCAAACTGAAGGGCGGGCAAGTGAGTCGCAAGACGTTGCTACAGGGTGTTTCCCTAAGTAATTCCGATACTTACGCAAGACGTATTGTAAATGACTGGTGACGCAGTAAGCAGATGTGCCCCTGAGGTGTTTTGTTTTCCATAATGTGCGTTAATATTATATGGAATACAAGTTACTAATAATACTCACGCATCAAACGCATATTAACAGAATCCACACAAATCTCTGCACACTGTTCTACACTGATAGAGAAGAAACTGATTCTTAGTCATCCTGCACTGCAGCTTTAGTGTTCTTCCAGGAAAGACATCTTCCCTCATCACGACCGCTGCTCCAGTTTGGGTTTGGAGACAGACTATAGCTGCCCAGGATTTCCTGTCCACTTCTCTTCTGCGAGCAGAGAAAATAACTGTACTGACCTCTTGTTTATGCCTTTTTTCCTTTATTGCAGTTTTTAAGTCAGATGTTGTGTAAGACAGCTCAACAGCTGGAGCTGACAGCTGTCTAGCACAGTGAAGGGCTTGCCCGAGTGTGACATGCTCTCGGTTGGTATTTGACGCTGTCTCCATTATCAGTAAATGGAATGCTTTTCACAGCATGAGGGTATCAAATGCAACCCAACTTCACCTCTCCCGACATATTAAGAGATTAAGATGCGTAAATTCGCTCCCTTTGCAACAGTAATAGGTTACCTAAGGCGTTATGGACCTTCAGATATTTCAACGTAAGTCGATCAATGCATTACAGCAAATTACTGTTCTATACTTGACCATAATCAGTCCTGTTCCATCAGATATAATCACGCTCGCCCTATAAGATGTGCCTCCACTCAGTGCTTCCCACTCTACAAGTTCCTAAATGGAAGGGATTTATGTGCTCTACCAGCAACACAACTAATGCATATTACAAGTGTGGCAGCTTTCTGTTCACCCTTTAACAGGTGACTACAACATGGTTACGCTGCACAACAGCAACGCGCCACCTTTAACTCCAAGTCCCCTTACCACCAACACTGTGCAGCCCACTTACAACATCACGCAAATGAAACATGTGGTTTTAACAGCGTAGTCAAAAACTAACGAGTAGGTGGGCGAACCAATTGCACTTAGTATCGGTCTTAACGGCACATTTTCTTTATGAAGTTTGGGCAATCCTTAAAGTCTCGGTGGTAGCGCAACCGTCTAAATGCTAACGGGACTTGGAAAGCACAAACTGTAACTGTATTATCAGTAATAAACTGTGTAGTGGTGACTGGGATAAAATTGATAGACTAATGCATGATACCATGGGGAAGCGTATGTTGACAACGTCTGGTAGACAGAAGAAGAAGTTTGATAATTTGCTACCTAATCAGACTGTTCGACATTTAGACGTTTCCCGGATCATTATCAATTTACCCAAACTTTCGTTATCTGACGATGAGACATCTGCGCTTGCCAAGGGAGGAAATGTTGCTGTTAGTCCACATTTTGTGCCCACGGAAGAAAGTATAGACAGTGTAGAAGCAGGATTTCGCAGTGTGGATTCTGTAACAGCTGAAGAAATCCGTATAGAAACAGTGAGAATATTAGCCAATGCAAAACCGCCGAAGAGTAATATAACTGTGGGTGAGAGAAGAGCTTTAAAACCCCTGAATAACGACGATAGTATTTTGATCCTACCAGCTGACAAAGGAAGCGCAACGATGGTAATGGATGTAGGCGACTATCAGAGTAAATTACTGATCTACTGGATCCGCAACCATATGGGAAGCTGAATAAGGACCCTACTAACAACCTTCTTGGAACTGTGACGCGGTTAATAAAAAACTCCTCCACTGCAGAGAGTGTACAGAAAGGTCTTTGCAGTTCGGTTCCGCTACCACCGAGGCTTTATGGATCGCCCAAAATTCATAAAGAAAATGTGCCGTTAACACCGATACTAAGTGCCATTGGTTCGCCCACCTACTCGTTAGCCAAGATTTTGACTACACTGTTAAAGCCACATGTGGGCAGTTCGGGCTCTTATATAAAGAATTCGACTCATTTCATCAGCAGATTGAATGGCATAGTGGTCCAGCCGGAGAACATATTGGTCAGCTTCTATGTGGTATCGCTGTTTACCATGGTACCACTTAATGATGTATTGGAACAGCTGGATCGAATTTTTCCTGACGATATTTCAGAACTGTTTTGTGTTGTTTAACGACCACATACTTCAAGTGGAATGAACAGTTTTATGAGAAAACGGATGGCGTGGCTATGGGAAGCCTTCTAAGTCCCGTAATTGCAAACTTCTTTATGGAGAAATTCGAAGAACAGGCCTTAGGTACTGCCAGCAAAAAACCAAATGTATGGTTGCGGTAGGTGGATGACACGTTTCTGCTGTGGAGACATGGCAGGGAGGAGCTGAGCCGGTTCCACGAACATCTGAATAGTATAAATTTGAGAATTCAGTTTACAATGGACGTGGAGGTAGACGGCAAACTACATTTCCTCGATGTGCTTGTTTTTAGAAACGAAAATGGTAGTTTGGGCCACTCAGTATACCGCAAACCCACGAACACGGACCGTTATTTGCACCGGGATTCGAACCACCACCCATAACAGAAGCGTGGTGTTATCAAGACGTCAGCGGACAGAGCTAGAAATATTTGTGAACCTGTTGCTCGACGCTAAGATGGAACATCTCCACAATGCACTATTGAAGAACGGATATTCGTCCGCCGAAATAAAACGTGTGTTGAGACAGCCACGCAGAAACCATAATGACGTACAGGCTACTGCAAAATCAAAGGTTTTCCTGCCGTTTGTTAAAAATGTAACGGAAATAATAGGGAGGATCTTGACGAAGCGGAACATTACCGTAATTTACAAGCCCACCAGGAAGATACAGGAATACCTTAAGCCTGCCAAGGACGCTCGCAAACCATTGAAAAAATCTGGAGTGTATAGAATCCCATGCAGCTGTGGAGATGTTTATGTGGGTACCACTAAAAGAACTGTTTCAAAACGTTTGGAAGAGCACAAGGGCACTCGCAGAAGAGGAGAAACGGAACGATCAGCTGTTGCGGAGCATGCTTTCCAGCCAGATACCCACCATATTCGTTTCGAGGAGACGCAAGTACTAGCGGCCACAAGCGGATATTACGAAAAGCTCTACAGGGAGGCAATCGAAATCGCAAAACACCCCAATAATTTCTATCGAAAGGAGGACGGAGTGAAATTAAACGGTATATGGATGCCGGTGTTAAGGAAGATGTGTACCACCCGTCCACTACTGGGTGATGGCAACGACGATCGACGGCGACGGACAGCGGCCAATTGCACTGACGTTTACAAAACACGTGACGTCACGCCTCGGCGCGGGAGCGTGCGCACACGGAATTTAGCGTCAGTAGCGAGCCAGTGGGTGTGTTGGACCTTCCATCGAGCTGCAGACCCCCTTGAAGATGTCCCCCGCAGACGGGGACGAAACGTTGGGAATTGACACAGAATTCATCAACCGTCCACGGCGTAACAGCCCGGATAATGATAATGGACATGACATTTCCGGCCGTGAGAGTCTACATTTCAGTATTTTGCGATAGTGTTATTAGTAAGCCATAACTGTATTCCATGTAGCGTTAACGCACTTCGTGGCAAATAAACATCTCCTAGGCGTGTCTGTGCAGTACGTCGCCAGTGAATCATAAGACTAAGCGTCGAAGTGTCCGTATAACTTGGTGAAGTACCCTGTAGTTGTTTGTTTTGACGTAGTGCGATAGAGAGGGTGGAGAATCGCCTGATCGCTCTTCAGTTTGGAGACCTCTGAAGGAGTGAAGCGCACGACAGCAGCCGGGTGGGCTGCCCTCAGTCACTCCTCCCCCCCTCCCCCCCTCCCCCCCCAAGTTCTCTACCCTATCATACACCCACAATATCATTTGTCCCATAATAGCGTTCTGTTGTACTTACATGTGGTACACACATTTAATATTTGTTCCTCACCCACTTCATTTAACAAGAACATTAATTTTATACCATTAAAACACTGTTTTTAATATCTGCTGTTATTCTGTCCCCGGCAGTGTGGCAACTACTACTCACAGAACAAAATAATTTCACTAGAAGCAGCGATTTTCGAATTATTCTAGAAAGACATGAAAAATGGATAGTAATAGTTCAGCACTCCACATTCCCGCCCCCCACCACCACGCTCACATCCAGCAGTTCGAGATTCTTAGAATGTTGTCAGGCAACAATCGGTATCTGTAAATAACGGTTATAACCACCTCTATAAGGGCATTAGCGATATCAAGAAAACACACTTTTCCTTAGAAAATGTGTTAACAAATTAAACGAGAAAGAGAGGAAATTGATTCGTAGGAGTTATAATCCTGTTTTGGATTTTTAAGCAATGGAAAAATCTTTCTAAATGACTCACAGAGAATCGTTATGAAATTCTCCGAAGGTGACAGAAAATACCCTGTTTGTCGTCAGCGTTGCACTAACTCTTTTACCAGCATATGAGTGATTGTAAATATTGTCCGAAGAGTCTATCCAGACGAGCACATGAGTGTGGTAGGATTTTATCATGTAACTCAACCATTACTTTGGACAGTATTGTAAGAAAGTGAAAAATTATATTTCATTCTAAACCATGATGGCACATGAAGTTGTTTTTCTTGGCTGGTAGCACAATGAAGATAAAATTATAAGTCAGTGTTCGTTGTGCAGGAGTTGTGTAGTAAATACACTCACTACCTGTAGACACAGACTGCGAAAGGAAGAGAACCAGCAAATGGAAAGTATTTGTGAATGGCAAGATCCATTATCCCGTCACATTACTGATATCCTGTGGTCCATATCAACCATCAGCGTGAAGAAGGGTCAAGGAAAACAACTCAGTAGGTTCCAAAAAATATGTGCAACCGTCTACTGACATTTCAACAATGAAACGGGCAGTGTGACGCTAATGAATGTTATAAGACAGCTGCACTTTCGGTCCTCGGTTACAGACGTGATAAGTGCACTCTCTCGGCTAAGGATCAGTCATGGATCGATACAAGACGGGAGACATCCACATTAAACATCTTAGGTGTGTACAGATTGTATCATGTCAGAAAAGTAGACACTCCACGGGAATCGAATGTACTTTCCCCATATAATAAGATGTCGATGGACAGGGAGAGCTGTGACACCAAATCAACAGGACTGAGAATGCTGCTGCTATACAAGCCCAGCGTCGTTTTTAGTCCACATATCTGCTGTCGCAACCACATCAGCTGCGCCTGGAAGCCAAAATAAATTGGCATCCTCTGATTGGAGATCAGTTCTAAGAAATTCATGTTATGTAGACCTGCATTAAAGTACATCTATGTCACTCTAGAAGACAGTTGTGCGAAAGGGTGCAGAACTGCGTAGATAAATTGATGAGTGGTAGGAACTCAGTTCATGTGTATCAGAAGTATTCACCAATGAAACCAGCAGAATGTATTACCCTTTCATTACTGTTGTAATTTTATATGCTTTTTCCCAAATAACAGAAAACCTTGTGTCTGTGTTGCCACGTATAACCCTCTCACTAAATTTAGTTTGGTTTCCAAATGAAGTGCGCTATGGTAGGATAGTCCTGTTAATAGGAAAAGTTAATCAATAGAGTTACCCTTTTAGAGGATTTGACCGTGTGTTGTGTCTAATGGATAATTAAATCAGAGTATTCAGTTCTTTTCCTACGATCTTACCCAGCGGTTAGAATGAAATGCGGTATGAAGAATATTATACTGAACCTAGGACAACTCAGTTGCAAGTTCATTCAGTGGTTTAAAATAAGTACTAACGGTCGCCAGCCTATTCAGGCAATGAAATAGTGAAGTATTGGAAAAGCAGAAATATAAGTTTTGCCTACTTACTTGCTACTGTTTAAGTTTCTTCCACAAATAAATATTACTTCACGTAAACAATGCTGCTGCAGTCACTGTAATTTTTTACTGCTACACCCTTATACATTACGTTTTTAAAAGAGAAGAAGAGCAGTAGATAAGAAAGGTAAAAAAAATTTGGCCGGTGGAGACCTTCAGAAAAGCATTTTTCATAAGTAAAAATCTTAAATATTAAAATACGTAGATGCTAAAGCACACGCTTTTTATACTGAACATTTCACTTCAAGAAAACCTCTTACTTGCATGAATTTACTTTCAAAAGCTATTACTGTTTGAACTATCTCTGTATAGTCATTTAACAGAGTGTAATAACTTGGCTTCATTCTGACTGAATTTTATGCAATCAAACTTTTGCTATAACCCTTTACAATTATCAACAAAACTTATAAAACAAGAATAGTTTCACTTTATTTCTCTGTAATGTACTAAAGTATTGACGTGTTATTATTCTAAAATTCTCATTAGCCTTTCAGTGAAACAACTAAGACAACCTTTTACACAAAAAACAATTTAAATGGTGCTTCTTTATATTAAGTTGTCCCTTCATAACTCTGTAAAACAGGATACTCGGATTAATCAGCACCAGGAAGGAACCCTATATCGGTGTATGATTAATATGAATTAACAGAGTGAACCAGTTTCATTAAACTTCAAGAATGATTATTAATAAAACGCAATTTAAATTAATGGTTCACGCTGTACAAAAGTAAAATAGCAAAAAAGTCTTATCTGGTGGCTGTAGGCTTGGGTGTGGCGAACAATTAGGGCGGCCACACTACCCACGGTACAGCCTGCATATATCTTGTGGTATGGGCTCTTCTTGGCGTCGTTCAATTTTACATTCAGTAGCCCAACAACTCGCAGGTATGCCGTAAACCGTTTGCAGTCTTCATCCGAGGCATTTTTGTGGAAATTTGCAGGTAAAGCTTCTCCTGCTCCACAAGGGTGTTGCCTCAGTCACTGCTGCCTACAGACTGTGTGACTCACTTCCCGCGCCTGCTCTAGGTGGCGCGCCAGTTCGCCCTTGCCACCTTTTCCACTCCCTAGAGCCACTTTCGTTTCAAAGAAAAGCACACTGGCGTTTACGTAACACCTATTTCTTACATTGTTCCTAATCGTGACCATTTCTTACAATAGTCAAAATTACATCAACATGAACAGTTTGTACACATATTTATTTTTAAATGCAAAATGTCATCAGAAAATTATTTTACGTAATAAACAATTTACGTAGTATTTTACATACATTAGTCACATACAATGAAAAGAACTTCAGCCTCCAGTATATAACTCTCTACATATACAGAAAATATAGTACCAATAAGACAAAATTTTAAAGCAAAAAATTATTAAAAAAATGTAGATGAACGATATAGAAACAGTATTGTAATTGGATGTCCTATGTTTGATCGTTTGACACAGACTACTGCTGGAAGACTCGCTGGAAGACAGCAGCACGCACAGACCGTCAGACTCCGCCATTACAGCGCCCCCTCTGGGTTCCTGGTGGTTCTTGCGCTGAACCGTGACACATCCTCTCCTCGTGCTGATGACCTTGGATCAGTGGTAGCAGCTACAGGTCCCGACATTCTCTCTACACTCCTAGCGACATTTTTAACGAGATGACAAAGGGGGCCGTTCGCTATTGACACCTTTTAACTTAGAGAAGATCTTCGAAATGTCGAACACGAAAAGTGCTGAGGCGAGCCACAAGTATCACCCTTCCATGTCAGGCAGCTGTTAGAACACGATATGAAAAACAACCACCCTAGAACAGATGGAATCAATAAAGTGTTGCAAATGCTGTGACCACAGCAACTGCAGCAGAGCATTCTGAAAACTAGGCACTGGGTGCCCTGTGCAGGCATGCTGAGCATTCAGGAACGCTTCTCCACTCGTGACTCTGGTCGCCGTGTGATACGCAGGCTTCAGTCTGTGCAGCTTCTCCTTATTTCGATCCAAAATATTTCACTTTTCTTCTAAACTTGGAAATGTTCTGCATAGCAGCATAGTTATCGCTTTCAAAATTACTAAAGGAGACATATGGCTGACACCGAATTGTTTCATGCCCAACTTGAGGTCATCTGTATTACACAAAGGTCCAGTCCTTTGTTACGACTAATGTCTTAACTCCAATGGTGAAAATTTCAAATTTCACATTTCTGCTTCAATGAATGTTTCAACGCAATCATCCTACTTCCCAGCGTACGACCCTATTAGTTTTCAGATCATCTAAAATATTTCACAATGATTTTCTGGAACCTCATGGGTACTGATATTGACACTACTGGCATTCCTTCGCAGTTCCGTGAGCAAGTGTGGTACGTGTGTGGCATCGTGATACATGTGTGGCATAAAGCTGAATATTGGACCTGTGCAGAAACCACGTTTTCCGCCGCGTGGTAATAATTGGGAACAGGAAACTGTGGTGGAATGGTAACCATACCTGCCAAGTTTTCCGGTTTTCCCCTAAGTTTTCCGGATTTTGGGGTAGTCTCCCGGTTTTCGGGATGAACATAGTTTTTTTTCCGGATTTTCAAATTCCGGGCTTTTGCCTGCCACTGCATTCATATCGCATTTCAGTTTTGACTTTCGATAATAGCTGTTATTCTGAGATGTGAATGTTTGAAATTCGACGGAAAGTAGACGGATGACGTTATCGATAATCCCTTCTCCCAGAATATCACTGCGATTTTGTCATTAACTCAAAGTGCTGAAGCATCGCCGACGAAAGTCGATCAAACATTCTACCGACAATCACATCTCACAGTTTATTGCTGCATTCTCTTTTTGCTTCGACTGCATGTTAGCGGGAAAGACTTTTTTGTGCTTGGTTTTATGCGGTGTTTGCTGAATGTTCTGGTATTCGTGCAATTGTGTGACGAATTTTTTGCGATTTAGTAATTTCGTGAGGAGTTCAACTAAGAAACGTTATTTTCAGTCTGTCAGGGATGCATATCGTGCTGAATTTCCGTGAGTTATGCAATCACGGAAATATGAAACATTCGCATTCTGTTCCATGTGTTCGTCTGATATAAACATTTCTTACAGCGGAAGAACTGAATTAATAAAGAATATGAAGACCCTTAAACACATCACCAGTACGAAAATGAAGGATAGCAGTAGAAAAATCGATTCATTTTGCTGGTTGATGACTCTGCTACTGTTGAGAGCGAGAACGTGACAGATGATACCAAGTGGACTCGCTTGATGAGCATTCCTAGAGCTGATGGTGTTCCTAAGTACGATAGTTTATCCAGGCTAATGCTGTCTTTTTTTACTCTACCGCACATCAATGCTGAGTGTGAGCGTGTGTTCAGCTTAGTGAAGAAGAATCGGAATCAATTTAGGTCCTTCATGTCGAATGAAACTCTGGGATCGTTTTCTGTTTTGAAAACGAGTATCAGCGGTCCATGTTGCATGAATAGTTTTCCTTGAGAAATTCTGAAGACAGCGAAGAAAGGTAATCATCTTCATTTCTCCTCTGCAACCTGTGACGGAATATAGCCAGTGTTCTGTGAACTTGAGAAAATTGTGTAAATAAGTGTAAATAAATGTTCAGTTTAGTAGTTTTGACAGTGTCGTTCATATTGTGACTTGCAAGATCAAGAGCAGAAAAGCTCATTTTTGTGTAGTGTGTAAACTGTTCCCAATGTTAAGTGACAAAAAATGAATACTCGTCAGCAAGTAACTTGCTAAGCACCTAATTCAGAGTTCGAAAATAGTGATCTTAACATGTAACCTACATTATGTGTTGCATTATCTGTAATATCTTTCTGTGTAGTCTTTTCTCGCTGTGCTTGAACACCTTGCGACGCATCCACTCGTTAATTTTTTTCCGATTTGGGATCTTCTCGATTTCTGTTTTTGAAAGTTGGCAGGTATGAGTACCATTGAGTTACTTACATGAAGTGTGCGTTTCCTGTTACCTTGAAAGGTGTGAGTTGTGTGTCGCAGGCGAGACTCAGTCATGCCATAAAAATATTTCAGGTCAGAGACAAATATATTTTACTCAAAAGTTAAAAGTACGCGAGAGGCGTAATGATTGAAGTCGATCTGCGAGATGCTCCAACATGCCACTGTGGACGCCACCCCCGTGTGCCCGCAGGCGACTTCTTCCCGGAGGCGCAGAGCACGGCTGCGCCGGCCGCGCGGCCGCCCCCGGGCCCGCCGGACCCTGAGTTCGACTCCAACCTGGTGACCAACGTAACGGCACAGCTGGGCGGCACCGCCTTCCTGCACTGCCGCGTCCGCAACCTGGGCGAGCACACGGTGAGGCAGCGGCGGCGGCGGCAACAGCACACGACACTCTGCCTCGCATCCCCGCACAGTAGTCAAGCCACGATACGGTGTACTCACTGCATGTACAGCTTTTTCTTTTCTCATTCGACACGACTCGTCACCAATACCTGATCTAAGAACTTTCAGCATTGTAGCGCGTCAGCAATCGTAAGTATGGAAATAATTATAAAAAATCTGCCTCGATTGCACAAAATACATGATGTTTACCTAGGTTTCAGCGTGGGTATCCATGCCTTCTTCAGAACAAATACAAAACAGCTTGCCTAAATAGGCATAGTCAAAGGCTAAAATAAACACCTACAGCGTGACCATCGTACGTTGGCTGGGGCGAGGCAGCAAACACAGGGCTGAGATAAGTAATGTCATCGACTTGGTACATATGTACCGCGTATTTGTAATTTTTTTTATGGGGTCTTGCCGCTGTAGGTGTTGATTTCAGCATTTGACTATGCCTATTTAGGCAAGCTGTTTTATATTTGTTCTGAAGAAGGGGTGGTTACCCACGCTGAAACCTAGATAAACACCAGGTAGTTTGTACAGTCGAGGCGGTTTTTTCATAATTATTTTATTACCTCATGTCCTACCAGTCTGTCTCTTGTTCTTGCCAATGTTTTCGACATGTTCTTTTTAAGACAGACCTCCTTAAACTTGCGAATTATACTGATCAACCAGAACATTATGACCACCGTCCTACAATCGATATGAACCCGTCCAGGAGATAGCAGCGTGTC
The DNA here is from genome assembly GCF_021461395.2 of Schistocerca americana. NCBI lineage: Eukaryota > Metazoa > Arthropoda > Insecta > Orthoptera > Acrididae > Schistocerca > Schistocerca americana. Next base: position 712,381,462 of record NC_060123.1, read on the forward strand.
CTGACGAGAGATGACTGCTTGTCAGACACACACGCTTTGCACGCACTATAAGTGAGCGTCCTTACCCTGCGTAGAATGGGGAAGGAAGGCGTGCGATATATCTGAGTTTGACCGAGGGCATACTATGATGGCCGGAGACTCGGCGCGAGCATTTCGGAAGTTGCTTGAGTTGTCGCATGTTCGAGGAGTGCCGTGGTGAGTGTCTTCAACACGTGACGTAACCAAGGTGAAATCAAGTCCTGACATTGTGTAGTTGGCAGGCCACTCCTCGCTGCGTTTGTCGGACGTCGTAGCTAGGCTGGTTAGTAAAACAGAACAGGCGGCGCGGCTATCTGTGGAGGAACGAACATCAGACTTTAATGGTGGGCAGAATACAAGTGTGTCTGAACACACAGTGCACCGAACACTCCTAACGATAGGCCTCCAGAGTCGGCAACCCACGCGTTTGAAGATGATAACACTAAGACATCGGCAACTGTGACTGAAATGGGCATGCGACTATTGGCACTGGATACTGGCGCATTGACAGAGCTTTACATGGTCTGTTGAATTCTGATACCTTCCTTATCATGCCAAGGGGAGAGCAGGAATGCCGTTGTCTTCTAGGGGAACAGCTCCCTGACACCTGTACTGCGGGATGGAGCAAATCGGTGGCGGTTTAGTTTTGCTCTGAGGAACATAAACGTGGGCATCCATGGGTCCAGTGGAGGTCCTACAAGGCAGGATGAAGACCAAGGCAGTGGCATTCTTCAGCAAGATCATGTCCCGTATCACAAGACTAGGATTGTGATGCTGAGATTCGAGGAACACAGTGGTGACTTTTAATTGATGTGCTGCCCCCCCCCCCCCCCACCGCCCCCCAACCCTCAGCTCACCATATCCGAGTCCTATCGACACATCAGGAATGTGGTTGAACGTGGCGTCCGAACTCAGCACCGCTCCCAGCAATTTACTGGAATTAGGTGACTTGTCTGTGCAGATGTAATACCAACTCCGTCCAGCGACCAAGCGGGTCCTTGTTGTTTCCATGCCATGCCGCGTCGCCAGTGTTATCCGTGCTAAATGTGGACAAACCGGCTGTTAGGTATGTGGTCGTAATGTTCTGACTGATCAGTGTAGTAACTCAACTGTCCTGGCTGTTGTAGTCAAATGATTTGTAAAGAGTTAGTTTAAAATCATAGCAGAAGCAGCGAAAATAATCTCAGTTGCTTCTTTTACTGTACGATTCAGTAACTGAACTGACCTTGTTCTAGACAGAGTGGACTCTGAACAAAATAACTTATTTAAAGTTTCAAGCCTTGTATGTGCGCAATGCATGACTGTAGCCTATTGCAAATAGGTGACTTTTTGTACAGACATGTGTGTATTATGTCACAAACCACATAAACGAATAATTCAAAAAAACATGCGCATACGATGACGGTAACAGCGAACAATGATAAGCCGAAACATAATGAGCACTGCCCACCGCGTCCTTGGAAGCCGCAGGCATGTGACGCGGTAGCAAAAATATGTAAGGGACGCACTCACGGACGGAAGATCGCCCTAGCGAAGCTCTGGGCTCCAAATGGCGAAATCCATTGAGATAAGCAACTTTGGCAAAGGGAAAGTTATTATTACGCAGAGCCGTGAACGAGTATCACGAAAACGGCAAAGCTGGTGGAATGGTCACTTCCTACTGTCGTACAGAAAGAAGTAGGTCAGTGAAGCTACCACTGGGCGGTAAATGGTAGGACGTCCACAAGTCTTCAGAGCTCGGAGGTTTGTCTGCCCAGTAAAGTAGTATAGATGTTTATCTATGTGATCTCTGCCGATAGAGTACAATGCTGGTGCACGTACAAGTGTTTCGGAGCACAATGTACATTGTTGAACATGGAGCTCCGCACCAGACTACCCCTACCTGTTCACATGTTGACCTAACTAAAGCGTCAGCTACGATTGCAGTGCACATGGGACCATTGGGATTCGACTGTCGATCAGTGGAACATGTAAATCACATTTTTGCTACCCTAGGTCGACCGTCGTCTCCACAAACGCCGTCATAGATGTGAACGGTGCCTCCAAACGTGCAGCGCACCAACGGCGCAGCCTGGTGGGAGCAGTATTTTGCTATGGCGGACATTCTCCTGCGCCTGCATGTAGCCTGTGGTAGTAATCGAAGACATGCTGATAGGTGCGAACCACCTGCATCCCTTCATGCTTGATATCTTCCCCGACGGCGATGTCATCTTTTGGCAGTATAATTGTCCGTGTCTCGGAACCAGAACCGTGCTACGGCGGTTTGAGGAACATTATAGTGAAATCATGTTGATATCTCGGAGACGAAATTCACCTGATGTAAATCCTATTGAACCCATCTGGATCGCTGTTGGGTGCCATCATGCCGTATGCAAATGAGCGGCCCGTTATTTACCCGAATTACATGATCTGTACGTATGCATGTAACGTCACGTATGTCCACAAACCTAACAGTAAATTGTCGGATCACTTATACTTTGAATCAGCAACGTTATATCGTTGGACAAACAAGCTATTAAACATGTGGTATAACGTTTTGGGTCATCAGTATTGTCACTGATTTGTATATGGCTCACAGAAACTTGAAGCACTGATGTGTTTTTTGACTGCCTTCACACTGTCCCACCTGTATTCGTCTTCTGTCTTACACGTAAGGGTTTGTAGTGCACGTGGTCCCAGCCCGCTCAACTCATCTTAACAGAGGAGAAAATTACAAAAAGAAAACACAAAAGGAACTTCGCTTTGTTACTAAGGAAGGATGTAACAAACAAGCTATTAAACATGTGGTATAACGTTTTGGGTCATCAGTGTTGTCACTGATTTGTATATGGCTCACAGAAACTTGAAGCACTGATGTGTTTTTTGACTGCCTTCACACTGTCCCACCTGCATTCGTCTTCTGTCTTACACGTAAGGGTTTGTAGTGCACGTGGTCCCAGCTCGCTCAACTCATCTTAACAGAGGAGAAAATTACAAAAAGAAAACACAAAAGGAACTTCGCTTTGTTACTAAGGAAGGATGTAACAAAGGGGATGATTGGGTAATAAATTGATGTTCTTAGAATACTCAGGGCAGAGAAGAGATTCATATGGTCTCTGGTGTTGAAAAGTTAGAACATATTACTACGATACCGTGAAAATCTGTCGTTCGGCCGAAAGTAATTTCCACACATGTATTTTTTAAGAAAGCTCTTAACATGTGGGCGCCGATGGTACTCTCGATGTTGAGCAAAAGATATGATGTCAACTGCACAGGAATCCCAGCTCAGAACCGACAATACTATAAAAATTCAAGGTCATACAGCGAAATTAAAAAGAAAGAGCAATTTACCAACGGTAATTTGTTCCTACGAACACAGCTAAACAAAAAAGTGGTGTAGTATACATGTAGAAAAAAAAAACTTTTAAGTAACGCGATCTATAAACTCCCTCACAAAGCAATCTCATGCAACGTCCTCTCGATTAGTCGAAAGAACGTCTTCACAAAAGATAGTCTGCAAGCGAGAATTTACATTTGAAAAAGGCTAGCTAGACTCTATAGAAATGCATTTGTTCAAATATCGAATGGTCGCCTCATGTAAAAAGCCATTGAAAGAATATACAAGCCCTCAATCCGCAAAGCATTGCATAGAAATAGCATGACTAGATCTCAGAGGAGAAAACCACAGACATCAAGATCTGCGTCATTCTTCCCCACACACTGGAACGGAACTCCCCAAGTTTCTGAGCTCCACACTTCCCCTGAGGAACCGTAAAAACCGCTTGAAGATGCCGTTGTCGCCTGCCCCGCACGTCGACTCAAAGAGCGCAGTACACAGCGGCCCAGGATCATCTCTGGGAATGACACCAGGCGCTAAACGTATGTGGAGAGCGACGTGACTGTAGCGTTGACAACGTGACTGGTTTCACACTTCCTCGCTGACTTTGCGGAGAGCATTCTTACCTCTTATTCCGTAATTACAGTCCACAAAACACACCTAGTATGCCAAACACAATATAAAACGGAGACTGACTTATCAGACATAAAATGCACAACAGAATACCACTCGGTACAACACAACCATTTGCCTTGCATCCGCAACATTGCCTAAACATTCCCATCAGTAACAAAAGATTTCGGCTAAGGTGGCAATTCGGATTGTGCAAGGAACTTAGGACACTGGGTCGACCTTACTTCTGTCAGTGAAGAGTTAATAAAATTTAACCTTAGCGAAACACCTTCAACATTCAGCCTTACCTCACCACATCTCATGTTCAGCTGGTGTGATACCAAAATGTCAACATCCAATATCGCTTCTGTGGCCACCATCGGCTCAATAAAGGAACTTGTACTAAACGTACATCCCCAACATGAAATTCAACTATAGCTTGCCTTTTCAGTTCCACACGTTTTCAGGGAATTACCCCATTTTCACGTGTTGCAAGGGTAAAATTGGAACGTAACCCATTCCTTCACTCAACGCTGACACCCGAGCTCCACAAGCCAGAATGCGTCATAAAACAACACAATCAACATTAATAGAGAGAACGAGCTGTGAAATAATTTGGACAGCATCGTGATTCCCTTCCAACTAAATTTCCCTCATGACTTCAACATCTAATAAATTTACATGCTCCACTTCTTCACCTAACTCCTTACAACTGTGGATTCAGCCGCTGGCAGTGACAGCCTAGGAGGTGGGCTGTCTGCTCTCGTGTTTTTCAAAGCATCAGGTGAGACTCTTTCCTGCCAGCGCTCGTTTCGCCGCAGGTGGTTGCTCAGCTCCCCGCCATTCTGAAGGCGCTCGACCGAGGGAGGTGCCGCAGTACTTAGCACAGTGGACTCTGGAGGGCGACGGTTCAAATCCCTCTCCGGCCATGCCGATTTAGGCTTTCCGTGATTTCTCTAATCTGTTTTAGGTGAATGACGGGAGGGTTCCCCTGCACAGCTTAACAGTCGATTTCCCTCATCCTTTCATAATCCAAGTTAGTGCTCCGTCTGTAATGACCGCAGTGTCTTTGAGAACTTAAATTCTACTCTCCCTTCCTTCCTGAAGCCACTTGAGCAGATAAGGCGTATTCATGGAAAATATTTTGTCATCTGTCCGATTCACTAAGTGCCCTACAATCACTTCACCACTTATATCCTGCAGAGGAAATGGTAAACTGTCCTTCTCCTACAGGTATCGTTCTGGTGGATACAGGGGCATGTGGGAATTTGGGGAAATGAACCAGTGGACCAAGCCACCAAGGAGGCCTGCAGCGAACATGACGTGACACTGTGTGCCAGTCCACCGCAGGCTCTCATTTCTCTGTCGTGTCAGACATGCATGCTGCTGTGGCAGTGGAGAGACTGGCGGTGACGGTTGCTGACGCCAGTTATCCGGCCTCTGCATTTCTGACGCCGGACATTCGGGCGGGGAGACGTGGCCTGCCCCCGGCTTCGAACTGGCGACTATCAGCTGACACCTGGCTTCTTGATACAGAAGTGGTAGGATACCCCACCCAGTGACGCCTGTGCTGTACAAATCACCGTGCACAGCATTTTGAGAGAGTGCATGCTTATATTATGATGAACGGGGGGTAGCGAATTTCGGTGGGGATGTGCCCTCTATTTTAGCTGATGACGAGCTGAGTGTGGTAAAGATTTTTAAATTTTGTGAAGCGTCTTGACTCCATTCTAAGCATGTAGGATGGAGATTTTATTTTGTTGCACAGTGGCTGGCTCCCAACGATCAGCCATCTATTGTATTATTTTAATTCTTACTCAAGCTTTTTCCTTCCAGCTGCAATTTGTCAATCTAGCAACCTGCCTGGGGGAATCTCAGAGCAGCGGGCGTGGAGGACGTGGACAGGAGTGTGGACAGGCGGCGGAAGATGAAAGTATCGGCTGGCCGAGAGGCGTCCCGAGATAGTCCCCGCAGTTGCGGGTAGCACAGTGGTCAACGCAGCTGCATAATACTAAGTGGGAGATGCCCGGTTCGAATCCCGTTTTCACTCATCGTCTGATCCCTTTTATTTCTCCCCCCCCCCCCCCCCCACCACCACCCCATCGAAAGAACAGACACTACGGATTCATACAAAATTTTTGAAGCCTTCTGCATCAAGTTTATAACGAGCAGCTAGGCATTAAGGACGATGCAGAGACTGGTTATTTAGCGCCGTGTCCTCAATGGTACTAAGTGAGTTTGTGAAATACATTTATTGGAAATTTGAATCACGATTGTCCTATATATATATATTTTTATCTCGCACTGCCTCAGCCAGTAGACAGACAAGAACACGTACCCGAAGTTCTCATAGCAGTAACAACTTCGAGCAAGATGCCGCATAGATGTTGCATGGTCGCCTTCCAAATCGCACCGACAAACTATTTTACGTCCAGCTGACCGTTACTGGATGCAGAAGAAATCAAGCTCGGGGCTGTTTTCGAAGATAACGGTGGTATTATAATGAGGAACAGGACAACTTTCTTGACAACCTTTTATACTGAAGTCCTCCTCCGGACGCTTCAACACTTCTCTGAGGACAGCGTGGGCCCTAACCCCATTGATCACGATAGCATCCCTTTGTAGAGTAGCGCCACTGCAATTCTTGCTCTGGTGTACAGAGTGGAACTACTAGGAACCTTTCAAAACCATTCGACGACATTTGAAAGTGATCTGAAGCAGCAAAGAGTGTCCGTACTTTGGCAGCTCTCCTACTTCGCTCTATCTTACAGAGTCATGGGGGCCGCACGTTGACGCATGGCTGAATAAAAGTGCAAGGGTACCTCAATACCCTCCAGTTCTACGAAATCCTCTGTATCATCGGATCACCTTTGTTGGGCACTTTAAAAATCTTCCTGTACGGAGACAGTTAGTCACTAGTTCCTAGGCACCAGCGTTACAGATATCCCCTTTGGCACCCTTAAATTTCACATCTGGTCAGCAGGCTGTAGTTCAGAGATATAGCTTCAGCTAGGTATGCGGTGTCGATGGCTGTCTCTGGTCAGGAACATTTTGAAAGTACTCAAGAAAGTTGAGCAGGAGCACCGAGGATGTTGCCAAACTAGCGGGGGAAGAGGGTGGGGATAGGGTTCTTACAGGTAGCCTTTGACGCACATGTCAGTGTTGCGTTACCCCGTGTTCAGGTCACATGATGGAGCGGATCAGAATGGCTGAAAAAGAAAATCATAAACATCCTTCGTTACGTCGACCCAGTGATTCCGCCCTGTGCATCAAACAAAAATTGCAGTCGCAGTGCACTCCAAAGGGATGCTATCACATACCATGGTTCTGCAGGCCCACGACCGTTTTATAAAAAGGTGGATTTGTCCAGGAGTGTGAACAGTGTCAAAGGTCATCAAGAACGTCATCCTCATGCTCATTGCACTGTGAACTACCTTCTGGCGGCCAAATGTGTGAATCAACATCAGAAGGGAATGGATATTTTCATCGACGCTCAAATGGTTCAAATAGCTCTAAGCACTATGGGACTTAACATCTGAGGTCATTAGTCCCCGAGACTTAGATCTACTTAAACCTAACTAACCTAAGGACATCACACACATCCATGCCCGAGGCAGAATTCGAACCTGCGACCGTAGCAACAGCGCGGTTTCGGACTGAAGCGCCTAGAACCGCTCGGCCACAGTGGCAGGCTTCATCGACGCCGTTTATACAACCCCCTGTGGCCTTTTCCTGACGATTCTGACCGGCGTTGCGTCCGATATGTTTTCCTCGGCAACCTATAAGAAAACCGAATGATTTCAACACTTAGCGTTGTGGTTTTGAACATCTCAGAGCGGTCCAGACTTGAGGTGAAGTGTGGGTAAATGGCGTGTGACGACATTCCAGTCGTATGACACGCCAACCGTGGCTTTGGTTAGAATTGTGGAGAAATTTGGTGCACCATCAGAGAGGAAGGCTGTAGAGCACTTTGATGCAAAATTTCAAACTTCTGCGGGGCAACAAAGAGAGTTACCGGGATTTGAAAGAGTGAACCTTTAACTGTGTAAGAAAAAATAAAGCTGATTGCATCCCTAAAAGATACAGAGCTATTTTCACGTAGTAAATATTACCCATCTATAATGTATGCAGTTGTCTAATACCAGCAGCAACAGTTTAGATAAGCACTGGTACAACATGGAAATGGAAACACCGGAATTTCCAATGAAAGAGAAATAATGAATAAACTTTCAAACGCACAGCAGAGGCATTTTGAAAGATCACTTGATGTCAAAGAACGTCACACATCTGAAAATTTTAGCCCCACAATATATGTCACGATTTTATAAGTAAATAACCACACAAAAATTTTCGCACCTGAATTACTCTTCTCCAGATAAGAACGAAAAGAAGCACATAAATAACGTAAAAATACACTCGATATGTTAATTATGGTAACTCTCCACTGTACAATAGTGTCGGCGTTTGTCACACAGTCCAATCCTGTTTCAGATTTTCCTCTTCTTATTTGCCAGAATTAAATGATATGTTTATCAAAGAAACCAATGAAGTTTTACAGTATGCATATAAACAATCAGAAAGTTCTAGTGCAGCTGTTCATGGAAGGATAAGCTGTTTGAAAGCTAACTAATCACCACTTCAAGATTCAGCATCACTAACACAAGTGTTACGGGACAGTTTTTCAAAAACTATTTTTAACCATATTAATAAACCATTTTCTGATGAGGACAACCAATCCATATAAATTATTAACACTGCATAAAAGTATCGACACAGTTATATCCAACATCAACGAATGTTGACCAGATAGCAGCTATAAACAAACAAGGAAACCCCTTGATCAGCGCTTGAAGCTCACGTGACAGGGCACTAATCGCCTTGTTATGCTGGGTCACTCACCAACACATGCAGCGTGGGGGGCATAGTGTAAACGCACCAAACAGCCAGTCATTCTCGACGTTCTGACCTTGATGCCGGCCCCTCTCAGACAGGTAGCTTCTCAATGGGGATTTTCAATCTGCAGCGGAGTATGCGCTGATATGAAACTTCCTAGCAGATTAAAACTATGTGCCGGACCGAGACTCGAACTCGGGACCTTTGCCTTTCGCGGGCAAGTGCTCTACCGACTGAGCTACGCAAGCACAGTACAGTGACACTTCCTTGTTATGTTTTTCTGCAACCTGAGATGCTTGGCACGTATGAGAATGAAGGGGAACATGCGACACAGACAATAAAAATGTTTCTGTTGAAAGTCAGGATTCAGACACGTGTTTGCTGGAAGAAACAGAGCTGAGCTTTTCGACAGACGCGAAAACGCCACGCAGTCATCGCGGAAGCGGCAGACTGAGACAGACATTCCAGCACACTGTAAACTTTCAGGCCGCGAGGAGCTGAAGGTATGGCCTTTAGAAGAGATAAGATCTGTGCAGGAAGCAGAAAAAGATGAACCACTCTCCGTGGGGGACAGGCATTGAGCGCCAAACGAGGTCACGTACATATCTTAATTTACTAAGGACTATTGTTGGCTGATGGTAGTAAATTTTGTAGCAGCGACAGCGACTCGCAAGTGCAGACGTGAATCTGTTTCTATACGACGAAACGTGAAAACATACATGTAAAGCCTATAGTCCACTATATACATGCATGCCTTACTGAATTAAACTGGGTAGTGTCATGTTAATGTTCAGGAACACAGCACAGCCAAAGAGCCTTCTGTGAGATGTGTCACTCATCTGGCTACCAGATAGAATCGATACATGTAAGTATATATGCGTGTGAATTTTTTGTTGCTGCAGATAAGGCGCGTGCGTTTCTTTGCGAATTATATTTACGAGCTTCGTACAGGATCAACTTATTTTCAGACATCTATGTGGCTATTAGTTTAGGTATTGTTAAATTTCTTGCATTTTTGAGTGCTTGAAAGGGCTTGGATTACTGCTAAGATTTTTGAATACCAGTGGTAACTTACTGAAAATGGATGCAGCATTATACTGCACACCTTTCTCTACAACAGTTGGGGAAGTCGGATCCAAATGCAGGTTTTATCTCTGCCGAGTATTAACTGAGTGAAAGTTTCTTCTTTTTGGGAATAACCTAATATCGTTAACAAGAAAAGAGAGTCCTCTGAATATGGGCCGTTAGTTACAGGGACTTCCTTTAAGCAAATATACCCATCAGCTGACTTCAGTCTACAAAAGGTGCAACTCTAATAGCAACTATTACAGGAATTTTTCCATGAGGGGTCACACCACCACCCACTACACCGTTACCTGTAGGCTTTGCCAGTCTCCCCTTCCCATACCCATTGAGGTGCAGGCCATGCCTAGTGAAATCCTATCTACTGATAGACTCAAATGAAATGTGACCCATGCCCTCTGCCATCAGCGCCCTCTCCAGCCCCATGTCAACGCGTCTAACAGCCACATTAAGATGAGGTCGATCATGACGCTGAAACAGTTGCACGAAATGCACATTGGTGCCACCAGTTTGAGTAGCTATCTCTACCAGGTCACCACCTGCATCATATTCCCCGTCCCTATCAAAACTGTTCTCTGCTCCACTCACTATCACTACCGGATCCTCCTTCGTAAAATTCCTACGTAACTCCCCTATGCTGTCGGTCACCTGATCCAACCCTGCACTAGGCCTGACAATGCTACTGACCTGGTGCTCACTCCCCAACACTTCCTGCAACTGTTGGCCTACACCTCTACTGTGCGAACTACCTAGCAGCAGGACCTTCTTCTTTCTGTTAGACTTTGCAACTGACCTAGGCCTTCTAACTGCTGAGGGCTGCTGCACGTTCCCTACATCTACAGTTACAAGAGCCTCCTCTCCACTCTCACAGCTGGTCAAATGTATTGCATATACGCTGACTGTCTGAATACCTTCTCCTCCTAGCTGCCTTCTTGCCAACTGCCAGTTCCCATTCCCCACCAACTTTCACCCTCCTCAACCTATCTAGTTTCTCTCCTCCAGTCCCGACTGTATACCAGTCATGTTCCTTTCAGAGTTTACTGATACAGTAGCTCCATACTTAGCAATCATATGCACCTCTCGCTCGTCGAAAGATTCGTACCTGGAAAAAGGAAAGTTGCACAAGCCATACCAGTACCCGAGAAGGAAAACAGGAGCAACAGCCGAATTGCAGACCCGTATCGCTAACGTTGACTTGTAGTAGGATTTTGGAATATATACTACGTTCTAAAATTACGACTTACGTCGAAGAAAACGATTTATTGACAAACAGCCAACACGGATTCGGAAAATATTGTTCTTCTGAGATACCGCTAGCTCTTTACTCTCACGAAGTAAGGGGTGCTGAATACTGAATGAAATACTTCACGGCATTCGCCTCTCGAACTGTCAATACAACTGGCACTGCTAAGAGTATCCTACGACTTCCACATCGCTGATAACGGGTTATACACAATGCTGGTGGCTACTTTGAAGGTCAGTAAAACTTTGAAACACATATCTATTTTGTACGAGCTGTAAATAAATAGTTACCACTACTAATGTTCCAACCCTCGTAAAAGGAATCCGCTATATATTTTGGTTACAGGATAAAACACAGAAATCTAAAGGCTGAAAATTCAACTACGTAGAAGGGAATTACAATTACGAATAACGTAAATTAGAACTTTCACGTAGCTAATGTCAGGAAAACAAACCAAGGACTGCGATTTATACGAAAAACACTTAGAAAATGCAACAGGTGTACTAAAGAGACTGCTTACACTACCCTTGTCTGCCCTCTTCTGGAGGATTGCTATTCAATGTGACATTAACACCGCATAGGATTGACGGAGGACATCGAACAAATTCAAAGAAGGTCAGTTCGTTCTGTATTGTCACGAAACAGGGGAGAGAGTGCCACCGACATGACAGACACGTTAACGCGTCAGTGATACGAGGCTTAAAGCGACTCGTGTCTCAGTGAGACCTAACCGTAACCCAGACGTGACGCAGGTGTTTTCATTTCCATTGTATGGCCGTAAATGGCGTTCGTAGGAAAGCAACCACCCTGAGACAGGGTACAAGCTGTCCACCTCTTAATTGTTTAAGAACAGGTATACCTTTATTGCAGTCATACATCTATTCATGCAAGAGACTGTTTTCAGAAGATGATGTTGCCTTTTAGCTGCAGTTACTCGACCGCGGCTTGTGGTTTGGAAAGGACGCTACTGTCATTTGTTGCCGCGTGGCATTAGCCGAGCGGTCTTAGGCGCTGCAGTCATGGTCTGAGCGGCTGATCCCGGCGGAGGTTCGAGCCCTCCCTCGGGCATGGGTGTGTGTGTTTGTCCTTAGGATAATTTAGGTTAAGTAGTGAGTAAGCTTAGAGACTGATACCTTAGGAGTTAAGTCCGATAAGATTTCGCACACATTTGAACATTTTTTGGTCATTTGTTGACGTCACAATCCCAGCAGGGCACTCCTGCGACAGCGTAAGATCTGTCACATTTCTGCCGGTTCGCCCTGCCATCAGGGCTTGTGCGTTACAGTGACGAGTACTGTAATCTCCTTCACTCTTCCAGAAATGATCAGTGAAGTTATTATAACACACTGAGATGGCGGTCTTTGACGGTGCATTCCACAGCTGAGTACAGAGCTCTTTACCACATATGTATTACCGACAGCATGATTTTAATCCAAAGAACGCCTTCATCGGCGTAATGTTTTGTCTTACATAATCATCTTATTATTGTTGTTCGGTGAGTACAAAGTGATAAATTAGGAAAATGAGAACAGCTACGTGTAATGTGTAAGCCAGATTTAAATGGAGTCATGGATCTTTGACGAAAGCGTGAATCGCTATGTAAAAGGTATTAATACCTCATAGGAAACTAGATAGAAGCAGGAGAAGGTTGCTTCCTGTAGTCTCACTGTGGAGCACATCACTACCGGCTAGACACCGTGTCCATCGTGGATGAAGAAGTTGGTCGCAGTTGAAGCACCCAGCGAGTAGTCAAACCTTAAAGAATACAGCTGTAGAATTTAATATACAGGATCGTCCGGTGGTACCCCTTCAGCTGTAGTCCCACTAGACGTGACTCATTACTTCACTATCCCTCGATATAAATTAATTATAGCTTTGCTTGTTCCTCAGGTGAGGCGAACAGTCTAATTTCATGGAAATTGACGGTACTCAAAGGCTTCATCAAAAAGGTAATCATCGCCAGAGAAACCAACTCAACATTTAGATGGTGGGAATATGGTTTTAATAACGCATTGCTGTTGTGCCTGGTGTGAACACGTAGTATGCTCAGGAAAAGGACAGATACGTTATTAGCAAATACCTGAGCTAGTTTTCGTCAACTACCATCAGTCAGTACAATTCAGTGAGGCCTGTTTCTGACGGGACCCAAACCCGACAGCATCACTGAATGACCGAAACATCCGCAATAATTCCTTGCTCGTAATAAGCGCAAGGCACGTTAAAATGATCGGCATCTAATGGACGCGATTTGCTATGAGCCGTGAGAAATTAATGACTCAACGCAATGCGCATACCGCCGTTACGTCTCTTCACAGTGACCTTCCGACTTCGCTATCTCAGCCAAAGCAACCTGAATCGTAATTAGTACACAAACATGTAAACATCCACACTAGCAGAACTTATGTTCAGAATAATACCAGGAGAATTTTTACATTTTTTTTCGTATTTAATTGTAAGAACAAAAGCAACAGGCATCTATACCTTTGCTGCATGCGTGTGGGCACGACGGCAAACCGAGTAAGAAGACGTATGACCGATATGCACAGCTACAGTCTTATCAAAGGCAAAGAAAAACGACTTTACACATATATTTCGTTTCAGCCACAGGCTGATTTTGTTCACTGATTTTATGGAACATGCTCTTGGGATTTCTTTTACATTCGAAGATTCTTAACTAACAAAACTTACGTAAAACTTTCAAACAAAGCAGACGTACGCACGAGAAACAAGCTCCAACTGAGCATTAGAAGCAAGATAAAGCTTGTATGTAAAGTAATACTTCAAATTCCACGAGAGACGCTGTTGTGACTAGATGGCAACTCATTATCCTGTCCACCGTAGCTAGTATTGGTCGTTCCGTAATACATGATGACGCTTATATGTTTTAGGAAACTAAATCGACGGCCATCAGTCTCGATCTAAACCCAAAACTGTATCTGAGCACCCGACTGTATTTCCCTCGTGCAGGTATGAGAATGTTTTGTAAATGTTTGCGTAGCATGTGAATGAAGCACGTATTTGCCCATTGCGATGTGGAAAACCACGTAACGATCAGATGCAGGCCGGCTCAGCAGCCCGCGCCGTTAATCCGCGTCCGGTGCACGGCAAGCTCAGTCCGCTGCTTCTCGGAGGCAGCACGTCGGCAGAGTTACAAGCGGCGTGGTGCTTTTGATGGTGTTTACTACGAGTACTCGTAATGTCATTATGTATAAACTGAGCTTTCATGCTACATGTGATGAAATTATCCATGTCCACAGAGATAAATATGGAAAGCCAGCTATTTTTGATACGTTAAGACTGGCTTAATGTATAAATTATTCCTAATAGTCCCAGTTGCAAACTAGGTAAGCCAAGTGCTCTAAGATGCGTGCAAAAATGCTACGGAATTAGTCGATGAGAAAGTAGCTGAGTTTCTGTGCTGGCTTATTTACTTTATTGATGAAGAGAACACGGCAAGTGCCGTAACCCGATTTCCCAGAAACTTGGTGTAGTAGAAGAGGAGACAAAATAAGGGAAAATGTGCCTCGGCTTATCCGTTGACACTCGACCGTTTCTGAGAAAACGACGGTCACGGTTTTAGAGGTACTTTATGTGCCTGCTAGCGCGTAACTTGTGGCCTTGTGGCTAGACCCACTGCCAATCACTTTCTGCGTGCCATTTTTGAAACCCGATTACACTTTTTTATTTTATTTTTTTAAATTTATGTGCCCACGTTCGTAGAAGGTAACTAGACGAATGCTTCCTTTCAAGTTACGAACTGAAAAGCTGTTGTATCAATTGTAAAATAGCAATGAGGTGTCACATTAAGTGTCATACATTCATTATGTACACTGGCCACTGCCCTACGCGACGTTGGACGCGGTAACAAAAGGTGTAAGCGGAGCAGAGCCTATGAGCGGGTATCTCGAAAAGGGTGAAGCTGGTCGAATGTTTGCGTGCTGCTGTTGTGAGCATCTTCGGAAAGAGGTAAAGGGACAGTGAAACTACCGCTAGGCGCTAAATGGTTGGACGTTCACGATTCTTGACAGAGCTTGGGGTTGGGAGGTTTGTCTGCTCTGTAAAGTAGGATAGAGGGTGACCTGTGGCATCTCTGTCGAAATAGCATAATGCTGGTGCACGCGTAAGTATTTCGGAGCGCACGAGTCATTGTACAGGGCTATTACAAATGATTGAAGCGATTTCATAAATTCACTGTAGCTCCATTCATTGGCATATGGTCACGACACACTACAGATACGTAGAAAAACTCACAAAGTTTTGTTCGGCTGAAGCCGCACTTCAGGTTTCTGCCGCCAGAGCGCTCGAGAGCGCAGTGAGACAAAATAGCGACAGGAGCCGAGAGAGCGTATGTCGTGCTTGAAATGCACTCACATCAGTTAGTCATAACAGTGCAACGACACTTCAGGACGAAGTTCAACAAAGATCCACCAACTGCTAACTGCATTCGGCGATGGTATGCGCAGTTTAAAGCTTCTGGATGCCTCTGTAAGGGGAAATCAACGGGTCGGCCTGCAGTGAGCGAAAGAACGGTTGAACGCGTGCGGGCAAGTTTCACGCGTTGCCCGCGGAAGTCGACGAATAAAGCAAGCAGGGAGCTAAACGTACCACAGCCGACGGTTTGGAAGATCTTATGGAAAAAGCTAAAGCAGAAGCCTTACCGTTTACAATTGCTACAAGCCCTGACACCCGATGACAAAGACAAACGCTTTGAATTTTCGGCGCGGTTGCAACAGCTCTCGGAAGAGGATGCGTTCAGTGCGAAACTTGTTTTCAGTGATGAAGCAACATTTTTTCTTAATGGTGAAGTGAACAGACACAATGTGCGAATCTGGGCGGTAGAGAATCCTCACGCATTCCTGCAGCAAATTCGCAATTCACGAAAAGTTAACGTGTTTTGTGCAATCTCACGGTTTAAAGTTTACGACCCCTTTTTCTTCTGCGAAAAAAACGTTACAGGACACGTGTATCTGGACATGCTGGAAAATTGGCTCATGCCACAACTGGAGACCGACAGCGCCGACTTTATCTTTCAACAGGATGGTGCTCCACCGCACTTCCATCATGATGTTCCGCATTTCTTAAACAGGAGATTGGAAAACCGATGGATCAGTCGTGGTGGAGATCTTGTTCAGAAATTCATGTCATGGCATCCACGCTCTGCCGACTTAACCCCATGCCATTTCTTTCTGTGGGGTTATGTGAAAGATTCAGTGTTTAAACCTCCTCTACCAAGAAACGTGCCAGAACTGCGAGCTCGCATCAACGATGCTTTCGAACTCATTGATGGGGACATGCTGCGCCGAGTGTGGGAGGAACTTGATTATCGGCTTGATGTCTGCCGAATCACTAAAGGGGCACATATCGAACATTTGTGAATGCCTAAAAAAACTTTTTGAGCTTTTGTATGTGTGTGCAAAGCATTGTGAAAATATCCCAAATAATAAAGTTATTGTGGAGCTGTGAAATCGCTTCAATCATTTGTAATAACCCTGTACATTGTTGAACATGAGCTCAGCAGCGGACTACCTGTACGTGTTTACATGTTGACCCAACGACATCGTCAGTTACGATTACACTGGGCACGGAACCATCGGGGTCCTACCGTCGATCAATTGAAACGTACAGACTCTTAGGGTAAATCACCTTTTTCACTACACTATGTCCATTGTCGTCTTCACAGACGCCTACATCGAGGTGAACGACGACTCGAAGCGTGCAGCGCACCTCGGACGCACGCTGGTGGGAGCAGTGCCATGCTGTGGGAGACATTCTCCTGCACTTGCGTGGGACATGTGGTAGAAATGGAAGACAGGCTGACTACTGCGAACCACTTGCTTCTCTTCATGCTTGATGTCTTCCCCGACAACGATGTCATGTTTCAGCAGTATAATTGTCCATGACTCGGATCCACACCAGTGCTACAGTGGTTTCAGGAACATTATAGTACATGGTTCAAATGGCTCTGAGCACTAAGCGACAACTTCTGAGGTCATTAGTCGCCTAGAACTTAGAACTAATTAAACCTAACTAACCTAAGGACATCACACACACCATGCCCGAGGCAGGATTCGAACCTGCGACAGTAGCAGTCGCTCAGTTCCAGACTGTAGCGCCTCGAACCGCACGGCCACTCCGGCCAGCCATTATAGTAAACTCACTCTGATGTCTCGGCTACCAAATTCGCTTGATGTGAATCCTATGGAACCTACCTAGTTGCTATCACGCACCATCACCTCGTACGCAAATCAGTGGCCCGTTGTTTACATGAAATACATGACCTGTGCGTAGGAATCTAATGGCACGGACCTATATACCTACCAACGAACTGTCGGATTCGTGATAGCAGAATCAGTGATGTATTTCTTTCCAAGGACGGATAAACAAGCTATTAAGAAGGTAGCCAAAATGTTTTGTGTCATCAGTGTATTTCATTCTGTTGTCAATTCTTAGATCGTATATTTCATTTTTACGTATATTCTTCGGGAAGATTTGGCACAATCCATTCCATGATCCCTATGGCAGGAATATTAGAAACACAGAAATTCCGAACACCACGAGCATGGTACAGAGGCAGGTTTGCCACAGCGACATTTCCTTCAGTGGCCCTGACTCGTGAAAGACACGTCATTAACTATGCTGAAGATTTCACGTGTTGGCAATAATTTCGCGGCAAATCACGCATAACCGATCACCTCTTGGAAAACTGGCAATGCAACTTATTATAAATCAATATACACTATAGGAATTTCACCAAAAACAATTTCAAATAAATTTTTCATTCATTGCTGTTTTCCTTTTTTTTAAAGTCGAACACTAGGCCTAGTGTAAGTACGTCAACAAGCACCACGTTATTTCGGTATACACTGTAAAACATTCGTGTAATAACTTTTTACGGACATGGGCAGGTAAATGAAAAGAAAATGTTGAAATATTCTGGTTTCGAACACGGGACGCATAAATGAGAGGCCTCGACGCTAGTCACTGCACCACATTTTTTTGTTCCTAGGGAAGACAAAATCACCAACCCGGCAGGAAATCGAACCCGGGTCCCCGTCATCCGCAGGCCGGAAAACTAGCCTTTTTTTTTTTTTTTTTTCAAGGCCCCGGTCGCGGAAGGAGGAAATGCCGTGTATCTAGCGTGTCCAGCGTGTTTATACCAACTTCAATTCTTTTTCCGACCGGGACTCGAACCCGGCATATCTCGCTTACATGGCAGACGCTCTATCCGTCCTTTTTTTGTGCACACAGGAAACACACCGAAATATACACTCAAATGGCAGTGTATCCCTTCAAAGAACGAAAATGTTAACTCTTTTTTTCCAAAGCAGTTATTGAAGGCAATCAATTAAAATAAAACAAAAGAAGTCATTACGACTAAAACAAAAGGGCGAAATCAGAAAAACGTATATGGAGGAATGGGGTGTTAATTTTAACGTGCCCACACATTCTTTCCTCCGTCACTTACACATCGTGGAACATCTAAATCCATAGAAGTGAGTCCACAAAAATAGAAAAAAGGGGGGGGGGGGGGGGAATGGCAACTCATCGAACTCTTTGTCGATGAAAAACAAGATACAACATATTAGAAAAGAATTCACAATAACGGGGCATCCTGGCCACGTTCAGTGGGCGGTAGCCATATATTGGGAAATGGCACACGGATCTGCGTCATATCCATCCACCATCACGTATTGGACGTAATGTCCAACAGGCCACATGATGGTATTGTTCTTCGATCGGGACGCACGAGAATCTCACCCGAGACAGCCGCCTCCGACGTCCTGAGGAGAAAAGCCAGTTGTCGGCGAAGCCATCTCCAGTGGTGAGGACCGCAGGAAATCAACCGACGAGATAATGTATCAGTTTCAAGGTAACGATTGCAGCAACCCGTTACACTGAGACGAATACGAAAAAGTCGCACTTTGATAGGTACAATATCATGAACAACTTGGTACCACGAGGACGCCACTTCCATCGGGAAAATCGGGAGGCTGATGTTAGACCAAACAATCTTCCAATTCGTTTCTGGCGACAGGGCTTCCACAGAGGGAAGACTATGAGGAACTGGCCAGCGGCTTAACAGCATTTTCAGGGAGAGATTCGCTTGGGAATGGATATTTACTCCTAAATAACTGACCTCAAGAAAAAATTCCTTAACGTACCGTAGTTTATAACTAATCGTACCAATATCTACTAGAGGTATTAAATTCGCCGGTCGGATGCAGACATAAAGGCGAGCTGTAAGTGACTGGGGGGGGGGGCAGGGGGGGGGGCGTTGACACGTTACCACGGTGCAATGGATGAATAAGGCAGAAGCCTTAACCCGAATATCAGGGAGGCCCAAACCTCCCTGCAAACGTGGCCGCGCCATGACCCCATAACGCACGCGAAATACATAGTGGCTCCAGATAAACCTGCCAGTTAAACTTTGCAACTTCCGGTACATCGTCGCAGGAAGTGGAAAGATTTGTCTAATTTAACACATGCGTTTCCATGGCCCGAACCTTATGAAGAAATGAGAGGGAGCGGCACTCGTGTTCAGTGATTGCTCTCTGAATCTTATCCGTGACAGACTTCCAGTTTATCGTAGCCATCTTTAGCGGAAAACTGTCAATTATAACACTCAACGATCGATATCGGGTGACCTTCAAAGCCCATAGAATTTCAACAGCATCAAATCCTCGCAAACTGAGTAAGCGACATTTCTGGTCATCAGCCCGCGCTCCCGTAAGACGACAAAAGGCATCAAAAACTTCCTTCAGTCGTGGTATATCATCACGGGTACGGCGAAGAACCATAACGTCATCAGCATATACGTGAATGGTAAATCTTTCTCCCAGCAGCGACCAGCCACCCAAAGTAGCAGCTATAGTTCGCAGTAAGGGTTCCAGAAACAACACATAGAGCGACACAGATAATGGACTCCCTTGAAGGACGCCCTAACACACCGCGATGGGGGAAGTTAGACGGCCATTTACGTCAATGGACGCCCGAATACCAGTGATTAGAGAGCCAAACAGCCGTCGTGCAGCATCGTTGAAACCAACAGGCGTCAATACTCGCATAAGGAATCCATGATTAATGCGGTCGAACGCTTGGTGAAAATCAATGAAAACCAAAGCGCTTGTCCGGGAATGGTGGAAGCAATCGAAATTAAGTCTCGACATTCAGCAACGGGAGTCAGGAGAGTACGGCCCGGAAGACAACTTTGATAGCTCGCGATGATGGAAGTCAACAATAGCGATAGTCGGCTACTGACCTCTAGCGCCCCTATTTTATAATTATAGTTGAAGAGTGTTATCGGGCGGACCTGATCCTCACGAAAACGTCCCGGCTTTTTGGGGATCAGGACAATTTTAGCAACCTTAAAGCTGGGCGGGAGAAGGTCTCCGTGGAACACTTCATCCACCACGGAAGTTATCGTATCTCCTATTAAGGTCCAAAATCGAATACAAAATTCTTTGGGAAGGCCATCGGGGCCAGGTGATTTGTGGGAGGGAGAACAAGCCACAATCTCAAGTATATCATCGCGATGGAATACAGAGAAAACTCTTCCAGGTCAGTTGGTGTAACAACACTATCAAGGACGGAGTTGAAATCAACAGACGGTGGATGTCTGAATCCACTGCAGTATAAAGTTCGGAATAGTACTGGTAAAGTTCACGCATGATATCAGATTGTCACGACCACTCACACCCATCTAGAGAACGAATGGTAGAAAGACACGTCCTTTGAGATCGGTTGTGAAGCCGGAGAAGATGACAGAGAGAGGTCAACTCATCCTGTACGATTGAACTAGGCTGGGAACGCAGTCGGCCGCCATCCATTCGCCTACTTTTCAGTTGGAGAAGTTTTTCCTTCACACGGTGGACGTCGACGACACACAAGAGGAATCACGAGCACTATCGTAAAGATCAGGAAGGACTGGATAGTAAAATTCCCTAGTGCGCCTTATTTCAGCCATTCTTTCAGCGCTAAAATTCTTGAGCGTGTTTAGAATCCGCCATTCTAGAAGTGAGGAATAAGGCGTCTGGGACTGGGCTGTCCGCCGCTATACGTGTGCGATGATGCCTTCCAGAGAGGGATCTGCGAGTTGTAGGCGCGAAAGATGGACCCGCTGCGGGACGTGGTTAAAAGTCATGGAAACGGCGCAGTGATCATTGAAACTGGCAGGAATTACATCAGTCGATGGAAGCTGATTACATATGGGGGCAGATAAATAAAAGCGGTCCAGTCGGCTACTTGAAGTAGCTGTAAAAAACGTAAACCACACCAATGTAGGATATCTACAAACCCCAGCATCCTGGAGATGCAAGGACGTCACCATATCATTAAGTTCACGACAAACTGTATAACTGGGGCTCTGATCAACACGGCGTAAGACGCAGTTAAAATCGCCACCGAACAAAACCTTGCACGGGTTCCGCCGGAGTAAAGAAACAACTTCTTCCTTTAAAAAACCGTGCGCGATCGGATGAACAACCGGATCCAGACGGAGCATAAAGAAAAATTAAGGTGAGGTCATAAAAGCTACAGCCCATACCATGACCATCATCCGTCAGCGGGATTCCACCTCGATAAAGCAAAGCCATTCTGGTAGAATTTTCAGGCGCTACATTGAAAAATATAGAATATCCAGGAAGACAAAACACGTCAAACAATACCTCTTGTAGACACACAATATCAGTTTGGGAATCGTAAATACACTTGCGTAACGCAGCAAGCCTTAAAAGGGAACGTATCCTATTAACATTGAGGGTTAGAAATGAAAAATCCTGCATCCGTTAACACATGTAAAGTGAAAAAAACAACATTAAGTAAAAGCACTATCAGGTCCGTCTCTCCTCAATGTCCGGAGGCGAGGGAAAGAATTTATAATTCTAGTCCTTGCCACCGGACGCCGAGGAATCCACGTTTTTCTTTTTACGACGCGAAGCTGCACGTGCAGGTTGAAAACGCTGTTTCACACCACTCCGTGAAAACATACACTCTTGATGTGGAAGGGTTGGGGGCACGTCAAACTCCGATTTGACAGAGGAGCCGTCGTCACCGCAATTATCGGAAATAGCGGAACACAACTCAGAACGACCAACAGCAACATCAGGTACAGAAGAGACAGTGCCGGTGTCGGATGGTATCATCAGGAAAAGAACCCGTAGAATCCTGTTGCTCGACCGTCTCAGCGTGGAGGAGGGGTGGTACTGCACTGGAACACTGTAAAGGCTGGCCAGCAGGTGGCGTCTCTGCGGGAACGAAGGAACCCACGGGAACCGTCACGTCGACGGGTGAAGTGGGGGACGCAGATTGAACGCACATTTCAATATCAACAGAAGCAGCTACAGCCTCTCTGGTAATACTGGAATCATAATTAACATCAGTAGACAACGCATTAACGCCAGAAGGTGCACCCTCTGTCAACGCCGTGCCAAAGGCACGAGACTGGAGTTGGGCGTCCTCGAAGTCTGTACCGTCCTCAGTACGCCGGTGTCTGACTTCCGCTGCAGGAACCGTCGTCCCCTCGTGGACAGAGGCCGCACTGGTGCGCGTCGGTAACGGTAGAAATCCGCAAGGAGTAGGGGGTAATGTTGCCCCTTCATCGCTTGAAGCTGGAGACAGACTGACAGCTGACTGCGAAGTTACTGTGTCTGCTAACGTTAAAGGAGGACGTTTTTGACAAGACGACGTCGGAACTGTAGTACGGCGCGGGCAATTAGATCTGAGATGAGGGCTTTCGTTACAGAGAAAACAAGTTCCTTCTTGCCCTGTACACGTAACATGGATGCGGTAACCACAAACAGTTAAGTGGGAAGGAACGTTCTTCTTAACGCACATGTCCACAGTCCGGATAACATTATAACACTGGAAGCGATGTTGTGCTGACCAGCGTTCCCATCGGATATGGCGTATGACTCCAAACGGAAGCTTCGCTGTTTTAAGAAGTGAATCGTCCACTTCAAGAGGAAGGTTATAAATTCTAGCCGGAGTATACTCGAGTGCCGCATTTTCAAGGAGCACTTGACTAACAAAGCCATCGCGATGTGTAAACAACACTTTAGAACCAACCCGGGAGAGAAGTCTTTCTACTTGAACGGAATCATAAAACTTCACAAAAAATGCATACAAATCAGAATTAAAGTAAGCAGTATCCATCTGATCAGGTGTAACACGGATAACATCAGCCAAACAATCGTGAATTTCTAAGGAGCCATGTTCAACACGACGCGTACTCTTGTCAAAAATGAAACGGACAGTAGCTCGACGAGGAACAGATTTACGAGACGCGACAGACACCATGGCGCGGGCGGAAAACACCGCCGCCAAGAGGAAAACGACAACAAAGTCCGCTACGCAACTACGATGTGACTCCGGCCGATACACCAACAAGGCTGAGTAGCTTCGACACAAGCGGCGCCGCGGCACAGGCGGAAGTTGACTACGACCTGCTCGCTCGACGCACAAGGCGACACTCGTCACTAGTGCTGAGCTCATCTTGCGATAAATGGCGCACATTAAGCACTGAAGCAGTTGACCGTCTTTTTGTGGGAAATGGGCGAGTGTCTGCGAAGAAGCCGAGACACTTGTTGGCTTATTTTGGTTCCTCTTCCACTGAGCGAAGTTTCTGGGAAATCGGTTTATGGCACTTCCCATGTTCTCCTCGTCAGCATTTTCTTTCACAATATAGAATTGAGAAAATACATAAATTTTATACTGATATAATATACATTTTTTAATTCTCTGCCGGATATCTTACCGTCATCGTATTACTTCAGTACGCATTTAAAAAGTGTAAGCATGGTAACTGTACTGATCGGAAGCAACTGCAGATAAAAAAATATTGAATGAAGGCCCCCATTGCATTTGGGACCATGAGCCGTGTGCAGTGTCGCTCCGACATCGACAGCATCCTTCCTGCAGCGTGAGGAGTTAAAGCGGTGAGGCTATTGTGCGCAGAGCACATACAGTATATAATACAGTAAATGCGGGCACCGGGGTCTGATAGCAGACGGACTTGTCAAGCTTCAAATTCTGAAAGTATGAGAAACCACGAGATCTCTATTGGAGTGGATGAAGTGGTCAAGACGCTTCAGCGTGGACGCTGCGTGAACTGCACGTCACGAGTCAAGCACGAACACCAGGGCAGGTGGTGAGATCCGGTACTGACAGCTGAGGCTGCACTGCACGAAGCCAGTGAGGCTGCAGCGGTCCATGTACGACGTGCTGTGGCCAAGTAACTGTTCGAATCAGTGCAATGACATTAGAAGAGTCGGAATAATATCAAAGTATTAGAAACACGGACTCCCTCGCAATATCTGGGGTTTCAGAGTGAAATGTGTCTGCGGAACAGGGTACGTAGTTTTCGGAACACATGGGAAGAATACACCAGAAAGTTGTTTCATTCATACGAGTTATCCTCACAGAGCAATGAATAACACAAGCCAGCGGACACTGTGAACGCGGCGGACGCAGAGAAGCTGCAGCGTTGTGTGCGCGAGCTGGCGGGGCCTGGCTGGCGGCCAGCGCGTCGCGGGTCCGGCCCCCGAGTTTAGAACGCTGGTGTTCAGCAGCAGGGCCAGACATCGGCCTCTGGTATCATCGCACTCACTCTCAGAGTCCCTTGTCCTTAGCAGACATAGGATGTCAAAGTTAGCGTTAGGAGGGCTATGCGTGAAGCGTTCAGTGAATTCGAAAGTAAAATTCTCTGTACCGACTTGACAGAAAATCCTAGCAAGTTCTGGTCTTACGTTAAATCAGTAAGTGGCTCGAAACAGCATATCCAGACACTCCGGGATGATGATGGCACTGAAACAGAGGATGACACTCGTAAAGCTGAAATACTAAACACCTTTCTCCAAAGCTGTTTCACACTGCACACTGCACTGCAGTTCCTTCTCTAAATCCTCACAAGAACAAAAAAATGGCTGCCATCGAAATAAGTGTCCAAGGAATAGAAAGCAACTGAAATCAACAAAAGTCCACTGGACCTGACGGGATACCAATTCGATTTTACGCAGAGTAGGCGAAAGAACTTGCATCCCTTCTAACAGCCGTTTACCGCAAGCCTCTAGAGGAACGGAACGTTCCAAATGATTGGAAAAGAGCACAGGTAGTCGTCCAGCAAATGCTCAAAACTACAGACCTATATCTCTGACATCGATCTGTTCTAGAATTTTAGAACATGTTTCTGGAAACCCAGAATCTACTCTGTAGGAATCAGCATGGATTCCGGGAACAGCGATCGTGTGAGGCCCAACTCGCTTTATTTGTTCAAGAGACCGAGAAAATATTAGATACAGGCTCCCAGGTAGATGCCATTTTCCTTCACTTTCGGAAGGCGCTCGATACAGTTGCGCACTGTCACCTGATAAACAGAGTAAGAGCCTACAGAATATCAGACCAGCTGTGTGACTGGATTGAAGAGTTTTTAGCAAATACAACGCAGCATGTTGTTCTCAATGGAGAGACGTCTACAGACGTTAAAGTAACCTCTGGCGTGCCACAGGGGAGTGTTATGGGACTATTGTTTTTCACAATATATATAAATGACCTAGTAGATAGTGTCGGAAGTTCCATGCGGCTTTTTGCGGATGATGCTGTAGTATACAGAGAAGTTACAGCATTAGAAAATCTCAGCGAAATGCAGCGGATAGGCACTTGGTGCAGGGAGTGGCAACTGACCCTTAACATATACAAATGTAATGTATTGCAAATACATAGAAAGAAGGATCATTTATTGTATGAGTATATGATAGCGGAACAAACACTGGTAGCAGTTACTTCTGTAAAATATCTGCGAGTATGCGTGCGGAACGATTTGAAGTGGAATGATCATATGAAATTAATTGTTGGTAAAGTGGCTGCCAGGTTGAGATTCATTGGGTGAGTCCTTAAAAAATGTAGCCATCAACAAAGGAGGTGGCTTACAAAACACTCGTTCGACCTATACTTGAGTATTGCTCATCAGTGTGGGATCCGTATCAAGTCGGGTTGACAGAGGAGATAGAGAAGATCCAAAGAAGAGCGGCGCGTTTCGTCACACTGTTATTTGGTAAGCGTGATAGCGTTACGGAGATGTTTGGCATACTCAAGTGGCATACTCTGCAAGAGAGGCGCTCTGCATCGCGGTGTAGCTTGCTGTCCAGTTTTCGAGAGGAGATCACGAATGTAAAATTAGAGAGATTCGAGCGCGCACGGAGGCTTTCCGGCAGTCGTTGTTCCCGCGAACCATACGCGACTGGAACAGGAAAGGGATGTAATGACAGTGGCACGTAAAGTGCCCTCCGCCACACATCGTTGGGTGGCTTGTGGAACATAAATGTAGATGTAGATGTAGATGTAGGATGGAGCCTCGACCTGGTGAAAGTCGTTGAAATTGAAAGCACTGTTTGCGCATACTCTTCACGCATTTTATAAGCTCAAACACAAATTCACACAGCTTACCCACTACATAAAGTACAGTGATAAACCAAAATATTATGATCACTGCCCACCGCGACTTTGGATGCTCTGCCTGGTGGCGTTGCGGGCAAGTGACGCGGTAGTAGTAATATGCAAGAGGAGCAAACACGTACAGAGCAGCACACGTACGTAAGCGGAGCAAACACGGACAGAGTATGAACCCAGCAAAGATACTGGCTGTGAATGGCGAACTGTTGATATAAGCGACTTTGACACAGGGCAGATTATTATTACGCTGAGGCTGTGAACGATTATCTCGAAAACAGCGAAGCTGGTTCAATGTACACGTGCTACTGCCATGAGCAGTAGTAGGGCATACTGGGACACTTTGATATCAAATTAACTAAACTGATCAATTAACGAACGCACGTCTAGGGTTTTCTCCATTTGCCATATTCGCCCTTCCTCCACCACCTCACTGAGAAATACCTTCCCTGCCCCACCGTTTACCTAACCCCTGCCCCTTCACCACCACCCACAAAAAGTGGCAGGAAATTCAAATTTTAGGGAGAAAATAAGGCAGTTGTGTTGCCTCCATTAACGTAGCCCCCCCCCTCACTCTAATGACTTTACCCACCCACCACCACCCTCCCACCTCTGGAAATTGGTTGAAAAATCGGTCACTCAAGCTGCTGGGCTGGGAGGACCTCAAGATCTCTACTACATCGTCAATCACGTAGCATTAAACAATTATTACATTGGAATATTGTTTATACAATTTTCAGGATTACTGTTTACTTAAACAATCTGTGGGAGCCAAAGCAGTGCAGAATATAATTAATTTAAACAATATGCGAGTATGAATTTCATGCAGTTTATTTATTTCCAAATTCACAATATAGGCCGAAACTGACGGTGTTACACCACAGTTGTTATCCTGCTGAAAAAAATTCACAGTACCACTCGAAACTAGTAACAGATAGACTCCAACTCTTCTTAGAGCGCTCCCTTCAACTACAACTGCGAAGAAATAGATACATATCTGTGTAACTCTAAGTAGGACGCGCACTACTTTTTGGAGTTTCAGCTGCTTGTGTGAAGCCACTGTCAGAGAGAAAAATTTCTATGTAGCACTGCTGCTGTGGTGTTCATCGCTTTAGTGAAACGCTGAGTAGGCTTAGTTTATATTTGCTGCTGGTGTATGGGACGATCAGGCTCTTATTCCTTATTTTCCTCACTTTTCGAAACACACTGGTGTCTAAGTGCAGATGGGAAAATGAGGTCAATTACACGTCTAAAAGTACATGGCATGTTTCGAAAGCCACAACAGCTCGTAAAAAAAAGAAAAATACGCACGCGCACATAGCAGAATTGGATGCCTAAAAGATTGTCCTAGAATTCGAAGCACTGTCCAACAGACGAGACAACTGGATGGACTTTCGATGTCCTACAGCTGCTGGTATGGAGGTGCTCTAAAGCCACAGTGGCAGCTGGCGGATAGAATCCCCCTGCCCGAACCAGAAGAAACTGATTTGCCTGAACACTCAAACAAAGAAGACATCATGTGACTCTGTGACGTCACGGAACTTTCCGTAGATACCCTGTTCTGCCCCTGTCTTTTTCTCACCAGTCTGCAGAGACTCCTATGCCCCCACCCCCTCCCGCCCCCACAAAGGATGTCTTGGGACTGTATGACGTCATGGAACTTCCTGTGAGTGGAGCATTCTCATTGTTTCTTACTCAATGTACCCTCCAAATTGCTATTGCTGCTGTGCAAGCAAATTTCTACAGAAGGACAAAGCACAGTACTCTCAATGGAAAACCATTTTGTACTCATAAAAAAAAACGCACAGTAGTAATATTGCACTGACAGTTAAATACGGAAACTATCAAACATTTCGTCAGACTTCTCTGCTACTGTCGACGAAATATTGACATTTTCGGCGTGAAACCGATCTCCAACGGTCCTATATCACCACAAGTGGTTCCACCACCATGCCATATCATTGTAGTAGACACAGTTCATAACGTGCACCATATAAAATCATCACTTCTGCATCCTGCATATAGCTATCGACCACCAGACACTCACACATACACCGCAAATCCATACAATAACATAATCACATGCACTGTATATAGTCACAACACTAGATATTCCCCATGAGATCGTTTAGTCATGCACTGCAGCCAAGGCTTACGAGGCAACTGCCACCATACACACTGGCCTGATGCGCGTTCAGAGCTTCCTCTGTGGACGCTGCCCACTCTCCTGATGGGTGTACAAAGGCTGGCCTGGTTAACCCAGCACAAAGGCGTCCGCTAGCTGTGCTGACTCCTGTCTGTTACGTCACTGATATGATTGTTGTTGTTGTTGTTGTTGTGGTCTTCAGTCCTAAGACTGGTTTGATGCAGCTCTCCATGTTTCTCTATCCTGTGCAAACTTCTTCATCTCCCAGTACCTACTGCAACCTACATCCTTCTGAATCTGCTTAGCGTATTGATCTCTTGGTCTCCCTCTACGATTTTTACCCTCCACGCTGCCCTCCAATGCTAAATTTGTGATCCCTTGATGCCTCAAAACATGTCCTACCAACCGATCCCTTCTTCTAGTCAAGTTGTGCTACAAACTTCTCTTCCCCCCAATACTATTCAATACCTCTTCATTAGTTACGTGATCTACCCACCTTATCTTCAGCATTCTTCTGTACTGATATCATTATTCTTTATAAAATATGAATAGAACTACCCGTTTCCTCTGTTTTCAAGTTTCTATCTAAGAATCTTTTTACATGGTTTCTGCAACAAGTAGCGTCCATCTAGAGTCTCTGCGATTACAAGAACATTTACTTTCTGAATTAATTCATTAATGTCGAAATCGATATCAATGCATTATCCGATAATACACACTAAAAAACTGCATTTAGATACACCTTTATCCTGAAATCACGAGTATCAGATGAAAATTTCAAAATTTTACTGCATTTTCACATTGT
The DNA here is from genome assembly GCF_021461395.2 of Schistocerca americana. Lineage (NCBI taxonomy): Eukaryota > Metazoa > Arthropoda > Insecta > Orthoptera > Acrididae > Schistocerca > Schistocerca americana. The sequence goes on from NC_060123.1 coordinate 712,411,019, forward strand.
TTGCTAGAATACCATACGATTTACGCAACTTTTCTTGATATTAAACACACAGCTGTATGTTACTGATCACTTGCACAGTATAATTCTGGAGATAAAGAGTAGAAATTATATCTCTAGAGAGCCGAGACTTTACAGAGATATTTTGTGGAACGTGGTGGAAACCGACGAATAACCTGAAACGAATCCCATCTGCGAGGATTCTTACATGATAACCCAGAAATAGAGGAACCTAGGAGTTACATTTATACTTTTTAACAAATAATGATATCAATGATATAACAGATTTTATATCACCCTTTGTACTTTACAAAGTCTCCTAAGGTTTTTAATACTCACAATCATATGTGTTTCTCATGTCTAGAGAGCCAGAAGGTTTCTCTTTCCCCAGTTTTTCACCATCTACCTGCAAACTACAAATCACAATCGATGTTCTCTTAACCAAAGACACACAGTGAAACGTGCAGAATAGCAGTCTAAGCCGCCAACCTTTCCATTTACATAGGGTGGGGGAGGGGGGCGGGGGAAAGTGACTCTTCCAACTAGATGCAAAAAACACATCACAGCCGAAGTTGTCTCAAGCGAATAATGTGGGGAAATGTGGAGAACGGCAGTCTAAGCCGTCAACCTGGCCGTTATAGTTGGGGGAGGGGGGGGGGAGAATAATTTGTCAGTGCAAACATTCGCCACATTCAATATTCCCAAATTTCAACATAAAAATCAGAGAAGCTTGCAACACATGCGATTGCAAAGGCTGCCCAACACATACTTAGTATTAGTTCGCTATTCACCCACCAAGAGGATGACACTGTTAGGTCAGCTGCTTGCTTGTGCCCTGCCTGTCCAAGTCTGAACGCTCAGCAGGACTCGTGCCTTAAGCAGAAATGCCCATTCGTTACGGTCACTGGGTACTTTCGCCATAAACCCACACGCCAGGCACAGTTGTCTATGGAAACCAACCACATATTAACCAGTTACAGAGTTAAATATTACGATCGTAGCGCCAATCTGGTGATATTCGACATTGGCCAAGTATCGGAAATACCTCCCCCTGACGATTGTGGCTCTGGAAATACCAATTTCCCACAAAAATCTGTATCGTCCTAATGACTGGACATAATTTTGCACATAAATCTTTCATGCCCCTTACAGGTTTCGACGCAATTTAATCGTATTTTCTCACATCAAATCTAATCTCCTTTCTTTCCTCTTGCTGGAACACTGATCACAGTAATATTAAGTTCCAGCAGCATAACATTCCTGACAAGCAGCGTGATTATCACTTATAATGTAGAGCGTCCGAAAAAATATACTAGGTCCACACCCACACCAGCTGGGTGTCGTTTCTCACGGCCTACCCGAGCTTCCCAATACCAAAACCCTCCTGCTACATCGTCGTTATCACATATATGAAGAGGAACAAAGGGCATAGTTACAATCAAAAAGCCCTCGCTACTTTTATGTTACCTACGTTCTTGCGTGATAGCTGGCGTTTGCCAGAGCAGGGAGAACTGATACCTCAAGTCAAGTCACAGACTCATGCTAATTCTCTCAAAATTGGTGCAGCAGCAGTGCAGTAGCGAGTCGCATATTTAGCTTTCATATTTGTTTTGTAGTTTGATTCTTAATTTCTTTCCGAGTGTTTGTGCGCTTGCATATTTAATTACATAAAATCCTTGCGTATTCTCGTATTTGAGAGGAGTAATATTGCTTATTGATAGCCGTAGAGTATAAATTCGCGGAGTCGTTAGCTATTAGCAGTAGGATGGATAGGGTGTGTGCTTGTTGTGTGCGGGCGCAGTAGGAACTGGACGCGGTTCGCGAGTAGCTGAGCGTGCTGTTGGCCACGGTCAGCCGCCTTCAGGCTGCTGCCTCGAGGTGCAGCGGCGGCGGAGGGTCTGGCGCGTCGCTTGGGACACCCCAGGTGTCGCTTGCTGCGTCCGCTGACTCAGCCGCCGAGGCAACTTCTAGTGTACCCGGCGCGTTGGGGCCGCCCTCACCTCAGGGTGAGTGGCGGACTGCAACGCGTTCGCGTCGCTCGAGGCGGAGAGCCAATGTGGAGGCTGGCCGGCTGGCCTCGCCCGTTCATCCTGTCAGTGGGCAGGTGGCCACTTCTTCAGCACGGCCCGAGCAGCCATACGGGGGCAAAGGCTTGCTGGTTTTTGGGACCTCCTTAGGGAAATAGCGTACAGGGCTGGAAAGAAATCCAACGTGCACTCGGGGGGCCTCATCCGAGATGTGGAGGCGGCCTTGCCTGCGGCTATCGAGCGTACGGGGTGCAGTCGTCTGTAGGTAGTTGCTCACGTCGGCACCAATTACGCCTGTCGCTTGAGTTCTGAGGCGATCCTCAATTCGTACAGGCGGCTAGCGGATTTAGTAAAGACCGCTGGCCTCACACGCGGTGTGCAAGCAGAGCTCTCTATTTGCAGCATCGTTCCCAGAGTGGATCGGGGTCCTTTTGTTTGAAGTGGAGGGTCTCAATCAGAGGCTTCGTCGTCTCTGTGACGGTCTTGGTTGCAGATTTCTAGACTTGCGCTATTGGGTGGGGAATTGTAGGACGCCCCTAGATAAGTCAGGGGTGCACTACACAAAGGAAGCGGCTACTCGGGTAGCAGAGTCCTTGTGGCGTGCACATGGGGTTTTTTTAGGCTAGGCAGTAGTGCGAGGTGTCCTGATGAACACTCACCAGTCGACGTGCAGGCAGGGAAATCAGGACGCGCTCAGTATAAAGACGCTTCAGCTATCAAGATATTAGCAGTAAATTTTCAGAGTGATCGGAATAAAGTTCCTGAATTTACTGCCTTCAGGAACGTTTGGCGCGCAAATTATTCTCGGGACTGAGACCTGGCTGAACCCTGAGGTAGGAAGCTCTGAAATATTCAGCGAGGGTTGGAACGTGTATCGGAAAGACAGATTATACGCCGTAGGAGGTGGTGTCTTCATTGCAGTTGACAAAAATATTTTGTCCACTGAGGTCGAAGTAGAGTGTGATTGTAAAGTTATCTGGACACATTTAACAGGGCTAGGGGAAATAAAGTTAATTGTGGGGTGTTATTACCGGCCACCAGGTTCCACCGTGACAGTTCTAGAATCATTCAAAGAGAGTCTACATTCTGTATCGTAGAAGTACCAGTATTATGCTATATTAGCCGGAGGCGACTTCAATCTACCTAGTATAGACTGGGATGTCTATGGATTCATTACAGGCGGTACAGACAAGCCGTCGTGTGAATTACTTTTGAACACATTAAGCGAAAACTGTCTTGAGCAGCTAAATCGACAGCCAACGCGTAATGGAAATATTTTAAACCTGGTAGCCACGAACAGACCAGACCTCATCGACGGTGTCAGTGTTGAGACAGGGATTAGTGATCACGATGTTGTCATTACGACTATGGTTACGAAAGTTAAAAAGTCGGTCAAGAAGGCTAGGAGGGTATTCTTATTAGAAAGAGCAGATAAGAAGTTGTTAGCATCCCACTTAGTAAATGAATCGACTTCATTTACTTCCGGTACGATGGACGTGGAAGAATTATGGGCAAATTTTAAACACATTGTAAATCACTCATTGGACAAGTATGTGCCGAAAAAGTGGCTTACCTACAGAAAAGACCCACCGTCGTTTAACAGCGCAATTCGGAGAATGCTCAGGAAGCAAAGACAGTTGCACTCGCGGTACAAGAAAGATCGGGAGAATGAGGACAGGCAAAAGTTAGTAGAGATTCGTACTGCTGTAAAAAGGGCGATGCGCGAAGCATTCAACCACTACAACCGTCATACCTTAGCGAAAGATCTTGCTGAAAACCCAAGGAAATTCTGGTCTTACGTAAAATCGGTAAGCGGGTCGAAGGCTTCCATCCAGTCACTCACTGATCAGTCTGGCCTGGCAACGGAACACAGCAAAACGAAAGCTGAAATTTTAAATTTAGCATTTGAGAAATCTTTCACGCAGGAGGATCGTACAAATATACCGCCGTTTGAGTCTCGTACAGATTCCCGTGTGGAGGACAAAATGGGTCTGAGCACTATGGGACTCAACTGCTGAGGTCATTAGTCCCCTAGAACTAAGAACTAGTTAAACCTAACTAACCTAAGGACATCACAAACATCCATGCCCGAGGCAGGATTCGAACCTGCGACCGTAGCGGTCTTGCGGTTCCAGACTGCAGCGCCTTTAACCGCACGGCCACTTCGGCCGGCCATGGGGTGGGGTATTTAATTAAGTAATCTATTTAATTTGATGTCAAAAGTGTTCCAGAACAGGTTTTAACGTACTACCATAGGCATCGACGGAGAGAGGTGGAGGGACAGTAAAACTACTGCTAGGTGCTAAGTGTTAGATGTCCAAGACTCTCTACAGAAAGTGGAGTTTGGAGGCTTGTTTCCTCTGTAAAGTAGGGTAGATGGTGATCGCTGGCAGAACTGTGGAAAGAGCACAATGATGGGGCAAGAAGAAGTATTTTGGAGCACACCATTTGTCATACATAGTTGAACGGGGAGCTCCGGAGCCGACGAACCCTACGTGGTCAAATGTTGACGCAATATCATCAATTACGATCGCAGCGGGCTTTGGGCCATCAGGATTTAACCGTCGATCAATGGAAACGTGTCGGCTCTTTGGTTGAAATACATTTTTACCGAACTAGGGCGATGGTCGTCTGCACAAACGCTGTCATCGAGGTTAACGGCGACTCGAAACGTGTGGCTCGCCACGGACGCAGGCTGGTGGGAGCAATGTCATCCAGTGGGAGAAATTTTCCTGCGCTTTCATGGGGCCTGTGGTAGTAATCAAGGAGCCGCTTACTGGAGCGAACCACCTGCATCTCTTCATGCTTGATCTCTTTAGCGTTGCGATGCCATCTTTCGGCAGTATAAGCGTCCGTGTTTCGCAGGCAGAATCGTGCTACAGTGGTCTGAGGAGCATTGAAGCGAACTCACGTTGGTCTCGGCGGCCAGATTCGCCTGATGTAAATCCCATGGATCCGATCAGAGTCGCAAATCAGTGTCCCGTCATTTACCCGAGTTACATGACATGTTGGTATGCATCTAATGCCACACACGTCCACAAACCTACCAACTAACTGTCCGACCCGTGATACACACAACCAGTGATGTATTTCGTTCCAAAGACGGACAAACGTGTTACTAATCAGGTTATCACGATGTTTCCGCTCATCGGTGTACGTTGCTACATACTTTTCGAATACAATAAGCGTATATTCGAAAGTTGTTGACAGTTGTTCTGCTGTACTTACACTAACGCGCTAAAACAATACCTGACACGGTGACAACGGTGTATGTGCGTAGAGAAAACAAGAGTCCTTCCATAGATGACAGGAGGCACAAATGGGTAAATACAGTGACAACAAGTGACTTCCGCAAAGGTCAGACTGACATCACCCGTCACCTGGAAACGAGCATCTCGGAAACGACTAATTTCGTCTCCTGCTCGCGTGCTGCTGTGGAAACAGTTTGTGGGAACTGGTTGAATACGAAATCAAGTGACTGATGTCCACGTCTCATCACATAGCGTATAAGTCGGAGGATTGACCACACTCTGAAGCATATTAAGCTGCGAGCTGCCGCAAAGCTGGTGACAGAGCGGGACAGTGCTGGAAGCACAACAGTGTCGGAACACACCGTTCAGCGCACCTTGCTGAACGCGTGGTTCCGCAACAGACGATCTCTACGTTTTCGCCTGTTGACCCGGCGACATCGTATCTCCTGGTTGGACGAATCAAATTTATTGCTACATTAGGTCGATGGTCGTATCCGAAGACGCCGTCATCCAGGCGAATGACTGCTCAATGTATGCACCGTACCAAGACACAGGCCGCTGGAGGATTATTGTGTAATGGAAGACCTTCAACTGTGTTCCCATGGGACCTAAGGAAGCAATCGAAGACATAGTGATAAATATTGATTACGTGCATATTAATACGCGCCATCTTAATCCCCTCATGCCATATGTCCTTCACGTCGGTGATGGCCTATCCCAACTGTATAATTGATCGTGTCACGAGAAAACTAGCTGCAGTGTGTTGAGGAGCATGGTAGTAAACAAGTTATGTCTTGATACAAAGTTTGCCTGTTCTGAAGCCGATAGAATTTTAGAACATGTTTTTTGCTCTAGTATCATGTCGTTTTTGGAAACCCAGAATCTACTATGTAGGAATCAACATGGATTCCGGAAACAGCGATCGTGTGAGACCCAACTCGCTTTATTTGTTCATGAGACCCAGAAAATATTAGATACAGGCTCCCAGGTAGATGCTATTTTTCTTGACTTCCGGAAGGCGTGCGATACAGTTCCGCACTGTCGCCTGATAAACAAAGTAAGAGCCTACGGAATATCAGACCAGCTGTGTGGCTGGATTGAAGAGTTTTTAGCAAACAGAACACAGCATGTTGTTATCAATGGAGAGACGTCTACAGACGTTAAAGTAACCTCTGGCGTGCCACAGGGGAGTGTTATGGGACCATTGCTTTTCACAATGTATATAAATGACCGCGTAGATAGTGTCGGAAGTCCCATGCGGCTTTTCGCGGATGATGCTGTAGTATACAGAGAAGTTGCAGCATTAGAAAATTGTAGCGAAATGCAGGAAGATCTGCAGCGGATAGGCACTTGGTGCAGGGAGTGGCAACTGACCCTTAGCATAGACAAATGTAATGTATTGCGAATACATGGATCCTTTATTGTATGATTATATGATAGTGGAACAAACACTGGTAGCAGTTACTTCTGTAAAATATCTGGGAGTATGCGTGCGGAACGATTTGAAGTGGAATGATCATATAAAATTAATTGTTGGTAAGGCGGGTACCAGGTTGAGATTCATTGGGAGAGTCCTTAGAAAATGTAGTCCATCAACAAAGGAGGTGGATTACAAAACACTCGTTCGACCAATACTTGAGTATTGCTCATCAGTGTGGGATCCGTACCAGATCGGGTTGACGGAGGAGATAGAGAAGATCCAAAGAAGAGCGGCGCGTTTCTTCACAGGGTTATTTGGTAACCGTGATAGCGTTACGGAGATGTTTAACATACTTAAGTGGCAGACTCTGCAAGAGAGGCGCTCTGCATCGCGGTGTAGCTTGCTCGCCAGGTTTCGAGAGGGTGCGTTTCTGGATGAGGTATCGAATATATTGCTTCCCCCTACTTATACCTCCCGAGGAGATCACGAATGTATAATTAGAGAGATTAGAGCGCGTACGGAGGCTTTCAGACAGTCGTTCCTCCCGCGAACCATACGCGACTGGAACAGGAAAGGGAGGTAATGACAGTGGCACGTAAAGTGCCCTCCGCCACACACCGTTGGGTGGCTTGCGGAGTATAAATGTAGATGTAGAACACGTTTGGGGCACTGTCTGGCTGTAGGTCCTCCCTAATAAATCAGCGGGATGTAATTCGGGGGCCGGCCGAAGTGGCCGTGCGGTTAAAGGCGCTGCAGTCTGGAACCGCAGGACCGTTACGGTCGCAGGTTCGAATCCTGCCTCGGGCATGGATGTTTGTGATGTCCTTAGGTTAGTTAGGTTTAACTAGTTCTAAGTTCTAGGGGACTGATGACCTCAGCAGTTGAGTCCCATAGTGCTCAGAGCCATTTGAACCATTTTTTTGTAATTCGGGGGAATTGCGTGACCCGTGCACGAACGTGAGCTGCAGACCCCTAGAACTGTGCCGGGGGCTTGTCGAATTCCTGACACGGGTTGCCGGTCTTGTATTTCATTCGAAATGCGGATCAACACGCTTTCAGTCAATGTATTTCTAGTTTCATGATGCAATGATTTGGTTGACTGACGTGCATTTTAGGATTTCAGCGATTTCTTTGAGTAGCACTCGTTGGACACCGCAGCACTGTGAATCGTCAGTGTTGCTTCAACTGCTGGGTGGTCAACTGGACGTGACTGTGTGGAACGCGAATAGATGATGTATTTCTGTTGTTGAAGGGTAGTATCACGGAATAGCTCACTCAGCGCATCGTGGACCGCCGAGCTCGATGACCTCATTTGATGCGCCAGACTCTATCATCAGTGTCCAACAGCTCCACTTCATGTCGTAAATGAAGGAGGTGTGGGACTTAACCTCCAACGTTGGTGCTAGGTAGGACGATGGCTACCGTTCACCGTTACTCCCACCCCCTAGATAGTTATTTATGGTGGCGAAATGATCTCGAGAAACTAGGATTCGATCTGGCATTTGACAGGATGGGGGATGTCATGTAAAACAACGAGGCCTTCTGCGGAAGTGACTAGTTGCTGGGCGACGATAAACTTAGACACTGTTAGTATGATAATGAGAAAAATAAATATTTTGCAAGCAGTAATTTTGATCAATCAATATGCAATAGTTCAACAAAGCAGTAACGAAAGAGTCCATCAACATTTTTCTACGAATACCCCCGAACACAAACACTGCACAGCCGCTGTTCGGTGGTTGGTACAAGTAACGGAGACTGGAGATACACGGAGCCTGACACGCAAAGCGACCACCGAACACGGCCTGCTGGGTCGGAAAGTGGCGATGAAATGGAGCCTAACTTGGGGGAGCGGTGAATGTATTTCGCAAAGGAGCTCGGGGCTGCGGCCGCTCCAGGCAACTTTCCGCAGAGTCACGTGACCCCGGCAAGTCCACACACACGGCGAGTCGCGCCCGGCTCAAGTTTCCAGCAGTGGCTGCGGCGGAGTCAGGAACTCAATACAATCTCCCCCCCCCCCCCCCCCCCTGATCCCGTCTCGATCAGTTTCGCCTTTAGCCCCAGCTATGCGTACCACTGCTGCGGCTGTAGAAGAGATAGCCAAAGTCTGATGAAACCGTCTAAATCGATTAACGTACTCGATTAAACCTGCCTCAGCCAGTTTTTACTAGCTCGGCACCCAGAATCTCGTCAGTAAATCTTTGTAGACGCAGCGAATCCGCTTCGGATCACATATTTCACCTGTACTGACACATATAAACCTGCCTACCGCACATGGGTTTAGCCTAAATTACTCTCGTATATATGTGACATACTGCTTCGTGATTTAAATAACGCGTGGCACAAGCGAAACGAAAGGAAATAACTGAGGAAACGAAAACACCTTTTACTGTCAGAAATGAAAATGAAATGGATTTTGCTAAGAAGTTATATCAATAATGCAAGCTACACACAGTCCAGAGTCAGAAGAATGTTTCCGACAAATGAGAGTGTTAAGATGCAAATATTATTAAACACATGCTTCAAAGTCATTTGTCATATAATGAAGTCCATGGTAACCGTATATCCCGAGACCAGAAGACGACATATGTTGCTAAAACGAAAAAATAAATGCGCTTCCCTACAAACATGCGAGTCAACAATGGTAGATTAGATGTGGTGGAAACTGAGGTCGTGTAAGTAACTGCTGAATAACAGCAGAGAAGGCGCAACTGTATCGCTTTATCGGTCCCTAGAAGTTGTGTGAATAACTCGTATATGAAGGTGAGTAGCAGCTGCCTCATTGGAGTACTGTGTAACTTCGAACATGGGATCGAAGACTCTACATCCTGAAGAGGCAGCTGCAATCAGATTTCTGCAAACACCTGTACTGGCCGAAAAGCGCCATCCACATACAGCGTCGTGAGTAAGATGACTCCAGATAAGTAAACTATGCATGCAATATTACCAGACAGTCGTTTGCCTTTGCCATTACGTTCATATAAAGATCCGCTCTTCATCCTTAACTGTGTCACTCCTTTCTGTGGTCATGCTGCGCTCCAACTATGTAATCCAGCTCGTACAGTTAATAGGCCCAACGATTTTTTTTAATGGTTGTTTTGCCGGCCGCGGTGGTCTAGCGGTTCTAGGCGCTCAGTCAGGAACCGCGCGACTGCTACGGTCGCAGGTTCGAATCCTGCCTCGGGCATGGATGTGTGTGATGTCCTTAGGTTAGTTAGGTTTAAGTAGTTCTAAGTTCTAGGGGACTTATGACCACAGCTGTTGAGTCCCATAGTGCTCAGAGCCATTTCAACCATTTTTAATGGTTGTTTTAGCGGATGCTCTTTGCCTAACCTCCCGGATAACTAATTTGTTCATGTGAAGACTAAGAGAAGTGATTCTTGCAAACATATACCCTCAACCTTCTAGTAGGAACTATATAGAGTTTCTCGTTCAGTGAAAATATGATAAGAAATATTCGCGCACGGTGACAGATAGGGGAACCGTGGAAGCCGCCCTTTATTACGTTATCGACATACGAAACTCTTATGCCGGAAGTTATTTTCATTGCAACGAAGTAGAAAGAGTCGCCAACAAGTGCTTTTAATATCTTACTGCTATTCGCACTGGTAAATCGAGAACGGCCCACGATAGTAATCCTCATTCTTACAAACTGAGTTCTCCGGATTTCTGCCAAATTCTATTTCTGCTTGTAGCAAATGTGCTGTATTAAATCGTCAAGGCTATCAATTAATTGTCATTGACCCTTGCTCTCATTTAATTGGATTCTTTTCAACAACACTGCATGAATTCAACAAAATCTTAGAGCTATGGTTGTTTGTAACTTCCAAAACCGGCCTAAATGTCTGGGCTGCAGTGATTCACGACACATTTGGAGTTATTCTTCCACCTCTAAACGACTATCGGCCATCGTGTCTCTCTGATAGTTATTTTCAGCTACAGACGAAGATGTTCTGTATCAAAGCGGGCAACACCAGTACTTTTAGCAAGATGAACCATCTCTCAAAGTGAGAAAATTCACTGCACAAACTTGAAGTGGGAGTGACAATGCCGGACATGTTAACTTAGACAAAATAAACCCATCGCATGATGCATGACTCATCTATTTGTGAGTAAACGTAAAGGGCCGCTGCAGAGGGCACAAGTCATATGTGTAATCGGCGGAGTTATAATTTCGTGCTAAAAGTAACGTTGTTGTGAATTTTAAGGGAGACGTCCGCTCTACTCGACTTTTGGTGCTCAGCGACGTCAGAAAACCGGTGCAAATTTCTCGCCTGCTATCAAGCTTCGTGGTCGTATGTCACATCGAGATTCGGATAAATCCCCGTGGTATTATTTCTAAAAAGCAACAGTACAGCAAGCATTTTAATGCATAATCTCAGGTTCCTCCCCAGTTACACCCTCTGAAATTGTAAAATATTAAAAAAATTCTGACAAGCTATAATATTAATATAATTGCTGCTCGTTTCACTCGCGGAAATTTAACTGTGTTCTTTTAATTAGACTGGTGTCACAGAAGCGAAGAAACTCTTTCGTGACAGAGGACGCTGTTATGTCCATGTAGCAGTACATACTGTTATTAAATTCAGAAGAAATTCCTATAGCTTGCCACAAAGTGTTGTGTCCCGAGAGGGACACGTTTTAATTACAAGGGCTTACCTCGATCTATGGCGAGTTTTACGTGGGCAGCTGGTTGGACTCCACCCTTTAAAGAACATATAAGCTAAGGGGGTGTTCAGAGACACAGAACTCTGTGTAAATCCCAGGGAACCTCAGGTTGAATTAAACTCCGGATAGCAAAGTTCAATGAGAGTTCACTTCTGGTTCTTCTGACGTTAACTCACGTGTTCAGTGCACGACACCACTGCATGCTGCTCACTTAGCTGTAACAATCAGCTGCTTCCTATCTCGCGGTCCTGTGACTATCTTCTCAGTACCGTCTCGTTCCCGACACGGCTCTGAATATCGTAAGACCTCAGCCTGACGCCGCCCGTCACGAGGGCAGCGGCCCAGACGGCTGCCTACTGTGATGTCCTTTCGTCAGGTGTGAGTCCCCTCCTTATAGCGCTCAGCAAGTTTCTGGAACATTCCCTCTGACTCACATCGCCGGCAAGGTAGTGTACATTAGCGTATTTGGGCAACTCGTGAGGCACTTACGTCACTGTGACGCGCTGATGTACAGGACCTGGGTCTCGGGCTGGCTGACCGTACTGTCTCCATGTGCACCGCCGTCGACGCCCTGTCGCTGTTTGAATAACCGATTGCACCATCGCTTTCTCCGTCTTCCCTGGACAGGTCCTAGTTACAAGTTGAATGTACTGACGTATTTCGTCACTTCATATTGGAATACAGACCAAACCTCCAATGGCGACCACGTCTGCTATACTAAAAAAAAAAAAAAAAAAAAAAAAAAAAAAAAAAAAAAAAAAAAAAAAAAAAAAAAAAAACGTTATACTCCGTTAATACTGTGCCATCATAATTTTTTAAGACAAGGATTACTTCTTCGTAAGCGCATAAATCATGCGATTTTATCTTCCACCAGGGCAAACGACCGCCGCGCGAGATTAACCGAGCGGTCTTAGGCGCTGCAGTCATGGACTGTGCGAATGGTCCCGGCGGAGGTTCGAGTCCTCCCTCGGGCATGGGTGTGTGTGTTATTTAGGTTAAATAGTGTGTAAGTTTAGGGACTGACGGCCTTATCAGTTAAGTCCAATAACATTGCACACAAATTTCAACATTTTTTTTTTTTTGACAAATGACGTCTCATTAATCCGAAAAAATTTTTACAGGAAACAAAATGTAAAATTGATGCATTCTCGATGAGCTGGATTTGATAGCCATAGTAGTGCCAGTGATGAATAGGTTATAAAGGAAGGAAACTGTAAATGATAAGTGACTCCTCCGGCCAATGTAATAAATCTCAGGTAAGTAGCTGTAACAAAGTTACACGTTCTGTTGTCCTTGTCTGTACACCTGATGGAGAACATTTTTAAAAAGAAGTAGTTCAGCTGTCTCCTTACACTATTCACTGTGATTTCTATAACATCGTTTCTTATTTCCCAGTTAGTCAGTTCAACGGTGAAGTTTTCTCGAGCATGTTTGTCATCAAGGAAACTATTGTTTGGTTTCCAGTGGCTCTTGTCACGCGGAACAGGTCTCGGGGATTCTCTGACTTCAATACAAACCGCGTGGTGATCGTTCATGCTGAGTGGTATAACTTCGCGTCCTTCTACGTTGATATATTCCGAAACATAAAACCTGTCCAGTCGGAATGCCTTAGTTTAACTTACGTTATCGTAACGAGTCTTCTGGGTGTTAGGGTTTTCGACTTATCTTTTGCACTGACAACATTTGTTACATCTCGCAGTGGCCCACGCATCGGAAAGGTTAATCTTCATATCCGTGACACGAAGTGCACAGTTAAAGTCACCTCCTAGTATCAGTCCATTATGAGAGTTTCTTAGACAGTAAGTAAGAGTTTTCAGGAAAAAAGGGAGTAATGTCACCGGTCACTCCTTTTATCTTCCTTTTGTGACTTGCCCGTGTCACTGACAGGGCACTAGTCGCTTGACCAACTTTTATTGTTTGCAATGACTCACTCATTTCTATTACCTTTCACTAACTCTTGCTACTTTCTCCTTATGCTCTAACTCTTCCATAGAAACATTTTGATGTTCCTAGTTAAGTGTGCCATCAGGCATGCAGATAGAATCGTCGTCGTTTGGTTTACTTTTATTGTCAGTTTCACTGTTCTCCATTAGGGGACGGAATCTGAGAATTCCTCATCCACATTTCTTCCAGGCCCTGTTGTACCCATACTTGAGTCAATCCGGCCTAACAGTACAGCTGCGTATGCCACTACTCATGGCTCAAGTTTTTCAATTGGCTTCCATGCAGGGCATCTACGGCCACAATTCCCCCCCAGATATCCAGTTGAATTGCATATGGAGCGTGAGCGAGGTTACTTGTCATACACGACATACGCCCAAGACTGCGTACAGTCACATAAAAGGATGTGTGCTTTCGTAGTTTTACTTTAGCAGTTCGATCGCAGTTGAACTTGCCATAACACCCATAATTTTCTGATACTGTAAACTATCGTGTGTTGAAGCTGGTGCAGGGTTATCGTGGTCTTCTCCTGATCGTAGACATTTTAATTTGTGGTTCTCTTGGGCTGTGGCGTCGTCGTGTGTACAGCTCTCGACCTAAACCGTACGTAGTGTTGCCGGAGTATACTAGCAATTATTTTGTTTTACTCGAATTACAGGGCGACGAAGCTTCAATTCAGTTATTATACTCTGTTAACTTATAAGAACACATATTAAGAACCAACACCTCGCTTTAAACAGACACAGCTCGTTTAAATCTGATTTCAATACACACATCAAAAAAAGTTTTTCATCACCTCGGTTCCCAGAGTTCCAACAATTGTACAGAAAATTGGAGCAGAGATCAACACAAAAATCAGTTTCGACCTTTTCACTACTTATGAAATCAACACATTACATGTTGTAGCACCACTCAGCGAGACCTTAAGAGGTGGCAGTCCAGATTGCTGTACAGTCCGATACCTCTAATACCCAATAGCATGTCCTCCCGGCTGGCCGCGGTGGTCTCGCGGTTCTAGGCGCGCAGTCCGGAACCGCGCGACTGCTACGGTCGCAGGTTCGAATCCTGCCTCGGGCATGGATGTGTGTGATGTCCTTAGGTTAGTTAGGTTTAAGTAGTTCTAAGTTCTAGGGGACTGATGACCACAGCTGTTAAGTTCCATAGTGCTCAGAACCATTTGAACCATTTGAACCATGTCCTCCCGCATTGATGCATGTCTGTATTCGTAGTGGCACACTCTCCACAAGTTCATCAAGGCACTATTGGTCCAGATTGTCCGACTCCTCATCGACGATTCTGCGTAGATCCCTCAGAGTGTTTGGTGGGTCACGTCGTCCATATGCAGCCCTTTTCAATCTATCCCAATCCTGTGCGATAGGGTTCATGTCTGGAGAACATGCTGGTCGCTCTAGTCGAGCGATGTCGTTATCCTGAAGGACGTCATTGACAAGATGTGCACGAAGGGGGCGCGAATTGTCGTCCATGAAGACGAATGTCCCGCCAATATGCTGCCGATATGGTTGCACTATGGGTCGGAGGATGGCATTCACGTATGGTACAGCCGTTACGACTTCTTCTATGACTACCAGCGGCATACGTCGGCCCCACATAATGCCACTCCAAAACTGCTACACTCACTGGACAGCCTGACCGGGCTGCCTCCAAACAAGTGTCCGACGATTATCTGGTTGAAGGCATACTCATCGCTGAACAGAACGTGATGCCAGTTCTGAGCGGCCCATTCGGCATGTTGTTGGACCCATCTGTATCGCGCTGCATGGTGTTGTGGTTGCAAAGATGGACCGCATCATTAATGTCGGGAGTGAAGTTGCGCATCATGCAGCCTATTGCGCACTGTTTGAGTCGTGACACGACATCCTGTGGCTTCGCGAAAAACATTATTCAATATGGTGGCGTTGCTGTCAGGGTTCCTCCGAGCCATAATCCGTAGGTAGCGGTCATCCACTGCAGAAGTAGGCCTTGGGCGGCCTAGCGAGGTATGTCATCGACAGTTCCTGTCTCTCTCTGTATCTCCTCCATGTCCGAACAACGTTGGTGTGGTTCACTTCGACACGCCTGGACACCTCTCTTGTTCAGAGCCGTTCCTGGCACAAAGTAACGATGCGGACGCGATCGAACCGCGGTATTGACCGTCTAGGTACGGTTGAACTACAGACAACACGAGCCGTGTACCTCCTTCCTGGTGGAATGACTGGAACTGGTCAGCTCTCGGACCCCCTCAGTCTAATAGGCGCTGCTCATGCATGGTTGTTTACATCATTGGGCGGGTTTGGTGACGTCTCTGGTCAAAGGAACTGTGTCTGTGATACAACATCCGCAGTAAACGTCTGCCTACAGGAGTTCTGGTAACCGGGGTGATGCAAAACTTTTTTTGATGTGTGTAGTTTATAGTCACTGCGTGTGATACTAGATCTGTTTATCACACACGCTTCAGAACATGCTGGGTCGACGTAGTTATCTGCCCTGCACTACGGATTCTGATTTTTAATTACGGGTGAGCAAAGTTTACAATCTTTCCTTTTTTGTTCTTTAGGTAGGCCAATAAATATTCACTAACAATTTATCAAAATATTCCAGCTAGTTCAAAGTTTAGGTTCGACCAGTCATTCTGTCTACAGTATTGAAACTTTCTACTAACACTTGATTGTCGATATCGATACTGTTAATCTTTGCGAATGTTCACTCTAGAATGCAGTTAATTTCACCTTTTACTTCTCATTAACGTCAAACATCACAAATTTTCAGTTGTAATTTCTGTTTTAAATAAATTCAAATCTCTGAAACTATGTCTTTAAATGATGACTTTTGTAAAATGAGTGGTACACCTTTAACAATAATTTGGTATATTTTCAGTTTTCTCTCTAAACAACATGCAATAGAAGCAATCACAACAACTTTAATAACAGAAACCGGACCAGGAATCGCAATAGTAATAGATTAACAGTGATGGTTACGTGTATATAAAGGCAAAAACAAAGTGCGATATTACAGCTTTGTTCTCTTACAATTTTATGTTGTCAGTCGTTTTGCCTCCTTTTAATTAAAATTTTTGCTCAAATACTTCGTAATGTACGTATTTTGTATGTAGACTATTCACTGCACTGTTAACTAGAATACTTAACCACTTCCTCACCAACAACTGGACGTCATCAGTCATGTATTTCCGAACAGCGAGAGCGGTAGGCCTTCCGGTGCTCTATTGTAAACTAAATTTCAAGGTCTCTGTCGTTGAGGAAGACATATTGACGTTTCCCTACACCACAGAAGACACTCAGAAGTGGTGAGGCGCTCTGCTGCACGCAGCCACGGTCTGCGTCTGGTCTCCACGCCGTCCAAACACGGACTGACGGTGAACACAAACTAAAGGGGACACTGGCACTTTCCTTAGTATTGGTTTGTTGTATGCCACATACAGATTGGAAGAATTTCCATTTTCCTTACTTTGTTTTGAAGGCTAACACTGCCTTTGTGTGATTAATTGTCATTTGATTATAAAAAAATCGTACCAAGAGTGACAGGTCTGTGTCAGATCTGCAATGCGCTGTCGCCTTAAAACGGAATACTGTCGTAACACAGAATTTATGATATGGCAACAACGTAATACGTGAATCCAATATGGCGTCTACAAAGTTCTTCATTTGTCGACCGCTGTCGACTTTCGTGCTTGCATCGAGCTCTAAGGAGGACACGTGATTCTGTCGTCACTGCACAGTAACAGTCTCCCCTGTGGTTGAGGGCCCACTGGGGAGTTGTAGGACACTCCTGCAAAGGGGACTGTGTGCTCTACGACCAATAAATGTTGTTCTGATCCAGCATGTGCTGCGGCAAACCATAGACATCTCTAACAGCAGACTGCGTCTCTCTTATAAGTGTAACGGACGACACCACGCGAAACTGTGCCAAACATTTCACAGTAACGGTAATCTGTGACTCACAGGCAGTTTCTCGTGACAGTGTGCCGCCTTACCCTATCGCGGAATACTTAAGAACCTTCATCGTCTGCCATAGACTGAACCACCCCGACCTCATAGCGGCGTGGAGGAGAACGCCAACCGCCCAATCACTGCTTCACTGAGGCGTCCAGTGAAGTATGGCCAACTGCTAGTCTCAAGACACAATTAGCACATTTAAGTTTTAACCAGCAGGTGAATACTGATGTGTCTTTTAAAGCTGTCCTTCCAAAGCATTGAAAAGTGTGATCTGTGATGAGTACAGACCTAAGATAAAATTTAAAAAGAAGCTAAGTCGTCAACAACAAGGAACATGTGTCGTTCACAAATTGTCGATACACTGCTTTGTTTGTGTTGTCACGTGATTTCCGCACAAACATTGAGCATTTCTGGTGTAAAATACATTATGAATATACACTGAAAAGCCAAAGAAACTGATAAACTGATACACCTGCCAAATATCGTGTAGAGCCACCACGAACGAGCAGAAGTACCACAATACGACGTGGCATGGACTCAAATGATATCTGAAGTAGTGCTGTACGGAATTCACACCATGAATCCTGCAGGACTATCCATAAATCCATGGGGATATGAGGCGTTGGAAATGTCTTCTGAACAGCAGAACTCAGAAGAGTGTTTCTAGCGCCACTCTGTAGCAATTCTGGACGTTTGGGGTGTCGCATTGTCATGCTGGAATTGCCGTCGAAATGCACAATGGACATGAATGCATGCAGGTGATCAGACAGGATGTCTACGTACGTTTCACCTGTCAGAGACGTATCTAGACGTATCAGGGGTCCCATATCACTCCAACTGCATACATCCCACACCACTACAGAGCCTCCACCACCTTTAAGAGTCTGCCGCTGACATGCAGTGTCCATGGATTCATGACGTTGTCTCCACACCGGTACACGTCCATCCACTCGATACAATTTGAAACGGGACTCGTCCGACCAGGCAACATGCTTCCAGTCATCAGCAGTCCAATTTCGGGTTTGACGGGCCCAGGTGAGGCGTAAAGGTTTGTGTTGTGCAGTCAGCAAGGGTACACGACTGGCCTTCTGTACCGAAAACCCATATAGATGATGTTTCGTTGAACGGTTCGCATGCTGACGCTTGTTGATGGCCCAGCATTCAGATCTGCAGCAATTTGCAGAAGAGTTGCAGTTCTGTCATATTCAATGATTCTCTTCAGTCGTTGTTGGTCCCGATCTTGCTGGATCTTTTTACGGCCACAGCAGTGTCGGAGATCTGATGTTTTACCGGATTCATGATATTCACGGTACACTCGTGAAATGGTCATACGGGAAAATCCCCACTTCATCGCTACCTCGGAGATTCTGTGTCCCACCGCTCGTGCGCCGATTATAACACCACATTCAAACTCACTTAAATGTTGACAACCTGTCACTGCAGCAGCAGTGCCGGCCGGGGTGGCCGAGCGGTTCTAGGCGCTACAGTCTGGAACTGCGCGACCTCTAAGGTCGCAGGTTCGAATCCTACCTTGGGCATGGATGTGTGTTATGTCCTTAGGTTAGTTAGGTTTAAGTAGTTCTAAGTTCTAGGGGACTGATGACCTCAGCAGTTAAGTCCCATAGTGCTCAGAGCAATTTTTTTGTAGCAGCAGTAACTGATCCAACAACTGCGACAGACCCTTTTGGTTTCATATAGGCGTTGCCGACCGCAGCGCCGTATACAGCCTGTTTACATACCTCTGTATCTGAATACGCATGCTTATACCAGTTTCTTTGTCGCTTCTGTGTATTAAAAGATACGTCTTACAGGTACGCTGACTGCTTTTTGCTTGCCACAGACAAAATAGATCACAGCCACCAGATTCATCTACCTGAATTACTCGTGTAGACGCGATCTAGCCGCCCTCAGGCGTCTGTTATTAACTCTGTCTGTACTGTGTGCCTGTGTGTGTGAGGGGCATCCCCGGCTGCAGGTGTCGTGGGTGCGACGCCGCGACTGGCACATCCTCACCTCGGGCCTCTTCACCTACACCAACGACGAGCGGTTCCAGGTGGCCCACTCCACTGACGAGGACTGGAGCCTCCAGATCAAGTACGTCCAGAAGCGTGACAACGGCACCTACGAATGTCAGGTGAGAATGCAGCCAAACATTCATGACTTGGATTCTTTCAGTGGTTTACAGCCAAAATATTAAACAATTTCTTGTGCTGTTATCCTCACTCTAAAGATGTTTTATTCATATGATTATTAAATCTCACGCTATTGCGTTGCTTTTCGTCAATTTATTTCAAAATTTACCCGAATACCTTCCCCTAATTTGTTGACACAATCTGTAGAGAACTGTTGCATTAATACTGAAAAACATGCAAATGATAAAATCATTTTTACAATTAATTGCGCTGTTTGCAAGATTCATTAAGCAATACTATTATTTCTGGCCATAATAATGTTCTCTGTATCTGAGTGGCCACCTTGTCTGATGATCATCCTGAGGACTCCAGTTATATTCCTGTTGTTGACAGTTGTCTTTCTTGTTGGGATGACTGGTACAGGCCTATCCAGCTTCGTCATACTCACTGGGATGCTACTTCAGTGTCAAGTAGAATTTTGTTTTATCATCCCCACTCCATATGCGTTTTACTCAAATTATTACTTAGCCACATACACTCCTGGAAATGGAAAAAAGAACACATTGACACCGGTGTGTCAGACCCACCATACTTGCTCCGGACACTGCGAGAGGGCTGTACAAGCAATGATCACACGCACGGCACAGCGGACACACCAGGAACCGCGGTGTTGGCCGTCGAATGGCGCTAGCTGCGCAGCATTTGTGCACCGCCGCCGTCAGTGTCAGCCAGTTCGCCGTTGCATACGGAGCTCCATCGCAGTCTTTAACACTGGTAGCACACCGCGACAGCGTGGACGTAAACCGTATGTGCAGTTGACGGACTTTGAGCTAGGGCGTATAGTGGGCATGCGGAAGGCCGGGTGGACGTATCGCCGAATTGCTCAACACGTGGGGCGTGAGGTCTCCACATTACATCGATGTTGTCGCCAGTGGTCAGCGGAAGGTGCACGTGCCCGTCGACCTGGGACCGGACCGCAGCGACGCACGGATGCACGCCAAGACCGTAGGATCCTACGCAGTGCCGTAGTGGACCGCACCGCCACTTCCCAGCTCCTGGGGTATCGGCGAGGACCATTCACAACCGTCTCCATGAAGCTGGGCTACGGTCCCGCACACCGTTAGGCCGTCTTCCGCTCACGCCCCAACATCGTGCAGCCCGCCTCCAGTGGTGTCGCGACAGGCGTGAATGGAGGGACGAATGGAGACGTGTCGTCTTCAGCGATGAGAGTCGCTTCTGCCTTGGTGCCAATGATGGTCGTATGCGTGTTTGGCGCCGTGCAGGTGAGCGCCACAATCAGGACTGCATACGACCGAGGCATACAACGCCAACACCCGGCATCAAGGTGTGGGGATCGATCTCCTACACTGGCCGTACACCACTGGTGATCGTCGAGGGGACACTGAATAGTGCACGGTACATCCAAACCGTCATCGAACCCATCGTTCTACCATTCCTAGACCGGCAAGGGAACTTGCTGTTCCAACAGGACAATGCACGTCCGCATGTATCCCGTGCCACCCAACGTGCTCTAGAAGGTGTAAGTCAACTACCCTGGCCAGCAAGATCTCCGGATCTGTCCCCCATTGAGCATGTTTGGGACTGGATGAAGCGTCGTCTCACGCGGTCTGCACGTCCAGCACGAACGCTGGTCCAACTGAGGCGCCAGGTGGAAATGGCATGGCAAGCCGTTTCACAGGACTACATCCAGCATCTCTACGATCGTCTGCATGGGAGAATAGCAGCCTGCATTGCTGCGAAAGGTGGATATACACTGTACTAGTGCCGACATTGTGCATGCTCTGTTGCCTGTGTCTATGTGCCTGTGGTTCTGTCAGTGTGATCATGTGATGTATCTGACCCCAGGAATGTGTCAATAAAGTTTCCCCTTCCTGGGACAATGAATTCACGGTGTTCTTATTTCAATTTCCAGGAGTGTATTACAAAACACAATAAAATTTTTTATCTCCAGCCCTGAAGGGCCGCTGAACATTCACAACTGTAATGTCAGCCTGACATTCTTAAGATTCTACGTAAGGAGATAATCACGGTCTGAAGGATCCAACACTTTTGATTAATTATTGACCAATACAATAAGTTACTGAAAGGAATGACTTTAATCATTCGGCCAGAAGGGCCAATCAAATATAACCACAAATGCTGTTTTGATAATGCTACAAGAATTCAAAACCAGCAGTTAATTTACTTCGTCCAAAAGAGCAGTACAGACCAAAAGACAAACTCATATACCAAAGTTGTTTTTTAATGAAACAGGCTAACAAGGTAACATTAATAACCAAAAAGTGATAGTGACGTCGCCACTCGGCCCGAAGGGCCTGAATATCGGTAGTAATAAATATTTGAGAATGGTTGAAGTTAATGAGTTAGCACTTAAAACCAGCCCGTGCTCCTCACCACTAGGAAAAATTTACAATGAGCTGTGCTAAGACTGCTTGCTTTAGCAATATGACACAAACCAGCAGAACAACTAGAAACTTCACCAACTTCACCAATCGTCCACATAGGGCATGACAGCAACTCTCTATAACACATAAAACAAAAATTATTAAACGTTGAAGCACATGGTTCAAAATATAACGCCTATGTAGGCGGGAACTGTTAACGACGCCCACTGGCCTTCGTAAATCTTCGACTTAGTAAATATGACGGCCAGTACTCAATAATAATACAACTCCACAAATTGTAAAATATAAGATCGTTATTGCACTTGGGTCAGAATAAAATTTCAACCACAGATAATGTATAGGTTCAGTTATTAAGGCACAGAGAGTAAACAATCTTTTCTAGTGATAGTTACACTTGACAATATAACAACAGATCATTGAATCGGGATTTCGGGCACGCCTGAGCCTACTAAAATTGCGAAACACCATGGCACACGACCTTAGAGCAAAACACACCCGACGTCACGGGCAGAAATTGAGTGAGACACATCAAGTCAAGAAAGTCTCACCGTTAGTCCAGAAGGCAGACAAGCATTCGGCGACAGGTTGCAACCAGCACCAACTCGAGTTATGTCAATCGCCCCAATTCCGCCATAGCAACGCGGACACGCCGCGTCAACAGTTGCCACGCCGAGCTTCCTTATCACACATCCCATCCAGAACGACTGCCGCCGTCCCGAGTACACACGCTCGTAGCGATGACGTGCGTTCACAGAAAGTTATAGCACCTTTCCCGCAACATTGCGCTGCCGCCCAACCGGAAACTAAACTCCCCGTCTCACTCCGGCAAATCTCTCCCTACACAACGCAGCGCCTCCGAAATTTAAAAGCAAACGGACCAATCGCGGCAGAGCAAAGCCAAGGCTCCGGAAGACGACACACCACACCTAGGCAAAGATGAAGATGATACGGTTCACTTGTCTTCTTCGCTCTTTCTATCTTCTTGTACTTACTACATTTCCGTCTCTTTCGCATTTCCACTGTCTCCTTGTCTCACATCATTAAAACGCGAATACGTTCGCATATTGGAATTATTGGGAATTTTTTTTTTTTAACGGTGCTGAGAAAAGTGAGAAAAGTAGAATAAGGAAACTGGTATCCCACTTTTCAGTCAGAGCCTTTAGAACAGGAGCATATTCGCTTTTTGTGCTACCATAGCAGCATTTTTCCTCTGCTTCTCTTTCTTTGCCTGCTGCAGGAGAGCATCTCACCCGTACGAAAAAACTCTATGGATCAGTAAAGATTTGAAAGTTTACTTATACGAAAATGAAATAACACGAAACTAATTTGGGACCTCAGACAGTGTGCTTGGTTACCAGAACATGAAGTTTCCAGAACCATTATTGTGATAAGGGAGACACTTCACAGCATATTTCTCCGTGCTACGTCTCTTTCTAAACTACGATTTCGCTTCATACTGTGTTTTACGTTCGTATTATAAGTGTACAAGTAGGGTAACTTTGAACCAGTATACCTCTGAACCAGATAAAGATATCAAAGAACTTTTCAAATTTGTCCTAAATCTGAATCTTAAGGGCATATCGTAAAAATTACAGGCGTTCGCTGTGCATAGCCGTGTTGGACTCGTCGACTTGGTTTTGGTACCGAAAAGAAATGTTTTTGGGCTGTTTCTCTATAACGGGTAAAAATTATTTGATGATGGGAAGATGGCATAATGTGCTGTCCTTGTTCTTTATATATCGGCTTCTTACCGTGAAAAAATAATGAAAAAGCTTTTTTAGGGTTTTCTGAGAAAACGCCCATGAGCCCCTTGAGGACCACAATAGTGCACATCTGATGCCAAAAGAACCAACCAATTTGCTCCATTTGCCTAAGCTGGAGGAAGTGTGTAATACACTAACTTTTACCCTTTACTGTGGGCTAGAGTAATACGACCCTTGTGTTGTGTATGCAAACGGTTCCTAGCCCAATGGCCACCCAAAACAGGTGACCCCAACTTGCTGTCACCAATAGAACCGGAGAAATGATCCAAGGAATAATCATATTATTATGCGCGGCGTTTTGGCGTTTTGTAACATATTCGTCGAAAAGTACAGAGGTTCGAGGGGTCTCAAGTTATAATTTCAGCTGAATTTGATTGGTTTACAGGTCACAAGGGAAGTGTTCGAACGACAAAACCAGAGTAAAACAGACTGTAAATGCGGGGATACATCCGTTTTTCTGAATCAATTTCTCTTCATAAGTATCCATTTGTAGTAACGATATTTGCAAATTACAGTCATATTTCCAAAAAAGAGAAGTCGCTGTGTTGTACGTCCTTCCCTCAACCATCATTGAAGTGCAAATGGCGGTTTTATGAGGCAATTAAAAGACTGCAGGACAGGACAGAATGCACACAAAACAAGACCAACATGTGAACATGCAGCACTACTGTCGGTATCCCCACTGAACAAGTCAAATATCAAAAATCAATGTGAAGACACTATCCAGACGTTTGCCACAGACTTTCCATTCTGCTCTTTTTGCTGTGTTTTAATCACTTCATTTAAATACGATACAGAAGTTCCTGTGTTGTTCAGAATTACGATGCCTCGTTCCTTCGGACATGTGTGCTCGCACAGTCCAAAGGCCAGTCCACCACTTGCGGTAAGCGGGATATCCGGGATCGAGTCCCGATCCGGAACCAATTTTCATCGTCGTCATTCCAGTATACAAGTGATAGCTCTCCACGTTCGTGGATACGTGTACGTTTTCTCTGATGTACTTCACTTACGCTCTAGCTTTGCGTTTCTATGACGAATAAGGGAAGAACGTATAACGACACAGAAAATTACAGTTCTGCAATTATAGCTCCGTAAACATTGCATACTTTGCCAAACAATATCCATTTTGTGACTCTTGTGAAGATGTTGGTCATAACGGTGTGGTCAGCGGTGATCTTAGTTCAGCGAATTGTGTTTCTGATGCCTTACTTTCGTTAACCTTTACAGACACACAAATGCAGAGTTGTAAAAATTAATTATGTTGGTGAGTGGTAGGACCGACATAACTCCATTCGGTTTTCGTAACAGTTAGAGCTGGGGTACTCATCGTGTTATTAGTGCTTTTAAGACTCTTCGACCCTTTTCCTTATTACGATTTTTCATTCCCTTGTCGGGACTGGCTGGGAACAGTTTTCTTAAAGGCTTCACTCCAGCGTTGCTTTTGACTTATATAAAAGCCAAAACTGGTAATTTTGTAAGTAATTAAAAGCCGTAATTTTGAGGAGCGTGTGAACGATTCGGATGGCGACTGTGATCTTGATGTGCTGCAGAGGGTATCAGAGCTGCTATGTTATTGTTGGAAACAGAGTGGCTTACACTGTCTAGCCAGATATGGAAAACAGCAGGGCGGAACGGTATTGTGGCTCGGAGGGTGGACATGAGGTGGATGTGTGCAGTCAGTGTTGGTTGCCGGAGGGGTTTGCCGTATAACCGGTGGGTATTGGCTGAAGTTGTGGCAGCGCTCGAGCTGTACTGGGGTGTCATAGGAACGGAGGCGTTCAGGCTGGGAACTAGACCAGGCGGATTGGTTTTGGGAATTGTGGGGTGGCATTCGAATCGAAGATGGAATGAGGAGATACGTGAATGTTGAAATAGCAGAGAGCACATCGAGGTTTATATGCTGATGAGCCAAAACAGAATGACCACTGTCCACCCCAACGTCGGATGCCGCGTGGTACCACTGCTTACACGTGACGCAGTAACAAAAAGATCTAAGAGGAGCTGACACGGACGGGGGATCACACAAGCGAAGATGTGGGTGGAAATGGAGAAACCTATTGAGATAAGGGACCTTGACTGATTGCTATTACGCAGAGCCTGTTCACGAGCATTTCGAAAACGGTGAAGCTGGTCGAATATTCACATGCTACTCTCGTGAGCGCCTACGGGAGAGTACGGTGGAACTACCACTAGGCGTAAAGTGGATCTACGTCCACGACTCTTCAGAGAATGAGGGGTGCGGAGGCTTGTCTACTTCGTAAGGTACAACAGCTGGTGATCTATGGCATCTCTGTCGAAAGAGCACATGCTGCTGCCCGCACAAGTGTTTCGGAGCACACCATTCATTGTACATTGTTGAACATGGAGCTCCACAGCAGGCCACCCCCATGTGTTTACATGTCGAGCCAGCAACATAGTCAATTGCGATTGCAGTGGGCAAGGGACAATCGGGATTCGACCGTCGATTAGTAGAAACGTGTCACATTTTCGGGTGAGTCATATTTTTACTACGCAAGGTCCACGGTCGTCTGCGCAAATGCCGTCATCGAGGTGAAAGGCGGCTCCAAACGTGCAGTACGCCACGGACGCAGCGTGGTGGAAGCAGTATTACGATGCGGCAGACATTCTCCTGCGTTTGGATTGCAGACGTGGTAGGAATCGAATACACGCTGAAAGCTGCGGACCACCTGCATCCCTTCAAGCTTGATGTCTTCCCCGATGGCGATGTCGTCTTTCAGCAGTATAATTCTTCGTGTCTCGGAGCCAGAACCGTGCTACAGTGGTTTGAGAAGCTTCATAGTGAACTCACGTTGATTTCTCGTGTGCGAAACAACTAGGCACACAAATCAGCGGCTCGTTATTTACGCAAATTACGTAACCTATGCCACACAACTCCTCAAACCTACCAACCTACAGAATCATTTACGTATTTCGTTCCAAATATGGAGAAAGGATGTATTAAGGAGGTAGTCATCATGTTTTGACTCATAAGTGTATGTTACAGGTGTTGGCAAGCGTAGGGGATTGTTTTGTTGCAGTGGTACATCGTCACTGCGAATGGTGAATATTTTTCACGTTTAGTGTGCGCAGATTTTGTCCCACATTCACATCTACATCTACATCTACATTTATACTCCGCAAGACACACAACGGTGTGTGGCGGAGGGCACTTTACGTGCCACTGTCATTACCTACCTTTCCTATTCCAGTCGCGTATGGTTCGCGGGAAGAAAGACTCCCGGAAAGCCTCCGTGCGCGCTCGAATATCTCTAATTTTACATTCGTGATCTCCTCTGGAGGTATAAGTAGGGGGAAGCAATATATTAGATACCTCATCCGGAAACGCACCCTCTCGAAACCTGGACAGCAAGCTACACCGCGATGCAGAGCGCCTCTCTTGCGGAGTCTGCCACTTCAGTTTGCTAAACATCTCCGTAACGCTATCACGCTTACCAAATAACCCTGTGACGAAACGCGCCGCTCTTCTTTCGATCTTCTCTATCTCCTCCGTCAACCCGACTTGATACGGATCCCACACTGATGAGCAATATTCAGGTATAGGTCGAACGAGTGTTTTGTAAGCCACCTCCTTTGTTGATGGACTACATTTTCTAAGGACTCTTCCAATGAATCTCAACCGGGCACCAACTTTACCCACAATTAATTTTATACGATCATTCCACTTCAAATCGTTCCGATCGCATACTCCCAGATATTTAACAGAAGTAACTGCTACCAGTGTTTGTTCCGCTATCATATATCATACAATAAAGGATCCTCCTTTCTATGTACTCGCAAAACATTACATTTATCTATGTTAAGGGTCAGTTGCCACTCCCTGCACCAAGTGCCTATCCGCTGCAGACCTTCCTGCAAAAAATGGTGCAAATGGCTCTGAGCACTATGGGACTCAACTTCTGTGGTCATCAGTCCCCTAGAACTTAGAACTAATTAAACCTAACTAACCTAAGGACATCACAGACATCCATGCCCGAGGCAGGATTCGAACCTGCGACCGTAGCAGCAGCGCGGCTCCGGACTGGAGCGCCTAGAACCGCACGACCACCGCGGCCGGCCGACCTTCCTGCATTTCGCTGCAGTTTTATAGTGCTGCAATTTCTCTGTATACTACAGCATCATCCGCGAAAATCCGCATGGAACTTCCGACACTATCTACTAGGTCATTTATTTATATTGTGAAAAGCAGTGGTTCCATAACACTGCCCTGTGGCACGCTAGAGGTTACTTTAACGTCTGTAGACGTCTCTCCATTGAGAACAACATGCTGTGTTCTGTTTGCTAAAAACTCTTCAATCGAGCCATACAGCTGGTCTGATATTCCGTAGGCGCCTACTTTGTTTATCAGGCGACGCTGCGAAACTGTATCGAACGCCTTCCGGAAGTCAAGGAAAATGGCATCTACCTCGGAGCCTGTATCTAATATTTTCTGGGTCTCATGAACAAATAAAGCGAGTTGGGTCTCACACGATCGCTGTTTCCGGAATCCATGTTGATTCCTACAGAGTTCTGGGTTTCCAAAGATGACATGATACTCGAGCAAAGAAACAAGTTTTAAAATTCTACAACAGATCGACGTCAGAGATACAGGCCTGCAGTTTTGCGCATCTGCTCGACGACCCTTCTTGTAACCTGGGAGTACCTGTGCTCTTTTCCAATCATTTGGATCCTTCCGTTCCTCTAGAGACTTGCGGTACACGGCTGTTAGAAGGGCGGCCAGTTCTTTCGCGTACTCTGTGTACAATCGAATTTGTATCCCGTCAGGTCCAGTGGACTTTCCTCTGTTGAGCGATTTCAGTTGCTTTCCTATTTCTTCGACACGTATTTCGATGTCAGCCATTTTTTCGTTTGTGCAAGGATTTAGAGACGGAGCTGCAGTGCGGTCTTCCTCTGCGAAACAGCTTTGGAAAGAAGTATTTAGTATTTCATCTTTGCGCGTGTCATCCTCTGTTTCAATGCCATCATCATCGCAGAGTGTCTGGCTATGCTGTTTCGAGCCACTTACTGATTTAACGTAACACCAGAACTTGCGAGGATTTTCTGTCAAGTCGGTACATAGAATTTTGCTTTCGAATTCACTGAACGCTTCACGCATAGCCCTCCTTAGCTAACTTTGACATTGTTTAGCTTCTGTTTGTCTGAGAGGTTTTGGCTGCGTTTAAACTTGGAGTGAAGCTCGCTTTGCTTTCGCAGTAGTTTCCTGACGGCGGGTTTTTCCCGTCCTCACAGTTTTACTCGGCACGTACCTGTCTAAAACGCATTTTACGATTGCCTTGAACTTTGTCCATAAACACTCAACATTGTCAGTGTTGGAACAGAAATTTTCGTTTTGATCTGTTAGGTAGCCTGAAATCTGCCTTCTATTATTCGTGCGGGGCGGTATTGATTTTTTCCGGCAAGGGATTCGGGATTGTCTTTGCGTTTAGTGGCCGTGATGGATGTGTGTCCTCCCGGGTGGCCCAGCAGCGACGCACTAGTTCACTGCTCTGCTGTGCTGTGCTGCAGGTGGCGACCGGGGGCGGCACGATGTCGCACTACTTCAACCTGCACGTGGTGGCGCCGGCCGCCTTCATCCTGGGCAGCGGCGAGTACCACATCGGCGAGGGCAGCACCATCTCGCTCGTCTGCATCATCGAGAACGTAAGTCCGGCCGGCGGCGAGCGCGGGCCACCCTCACTCGCAGTGGTCTAGACGAAGAGCGCTTGTTAAACGTTGCACACGTATCTCTTTTTTTTGCACTGTCTTCTGTAGTAACGTTTTGTAAGTGTGATCAAAGAGACGAATGACACGGTTAATGAAGTGAAGCGTTTCAATACGTGAAGCAAGTGGATGATACTTCGCCATGTCTTGACCTGTAGCCTGTATTTGCAACTAAGGTGATGGACCATAGCTAACTTTAGATCTACGTTCGATACTCCGCAGGCTACCTAGCGGTGTGTGACAGAGGGTACTTTCAGAACCACTCTCCCTTTTCCTGTTCAACCTGCGAATGGATGGTGGGAGGAACGGGTGCTGGTAAGCACCCGCAGGGGCTCGAGTCTAATTTTATATTCATGCTCTCGTCGCGAGATATACCAGGATGCACTTCAGCTTTTGCAATTTTAACAGTAAACTACATTGTGATGGAGAATGCCTCTCTTGCAGCATCTTCGACTGGAGTTGACTCAGGGTATCCGAGAGGGCTTCGTCCTTACTAAGTGAATCCGTAACGATCCGTGCTACTCTGCTTTACATTTTCTCTACTTCCTCTACTAATCCACTGCTACCAGTGATGGTTCTGCAATAGTATAATCATACAATAATGAGTCTTTGTGTCTACTCGTATACAGCACGTTATATTTGTTTATTTTGAGGGTAAATTACCACTCCTTCCACGATGCGTCGATCCTCTGCAAGTCTTCCTACATTTCCCGTTGCGACCTCTCTGTACACAACAGCGAAAAACCTCACTGAATAGCCGAGCAGTCTGAGGCGCTGCAGTCATGGACTGTGCGGCTGGTCCCGGCGGAGGTTCCAGTCCTCCCTCGGGCATGGGTGTGCGTGTTTGTCCTTAGGATACTTTAGGTTAAGTAGTGCGTAAGCTTAGGGACTGATGACCTTAGTAGTTAATCCCCATAGGATTTCACACACATTTCAACATTTGAACTTCCGACGTTGTCTGCTAGGTCACTTGGATATAAATATTCGCCAAGTATCACGTGGTCAGCTACCACATAGCGGTTGTTACACGAGCAGACACATACTATGTTGACATGCCACAACCTCTCACAACATGGATTTTGGAGTCAGAGCGGTCCTATCCAACCTACCAATCTCTCTGAATCCACAAGATGATGCTGCGCCCTTGTTGAAGGTGACTTTGGAAAAACTACGAGAGGTTATATTTACTGGTGATACTAACAAGACGCCAGCCCCTCACAAGCTCCATCTTGAATTTTACAAACGGTTTTTTCATCTTATGGGGCCAACGTCTTTCGGGATGTACAGATAACTCCTGAACCCCGCTTTCCAACTATCAACTGAATTCAGTGAGGTCATCTTCATTCTGGTGCCCAAACCCGGCAGATGTCGTCGCCCGCTTGATTTTCGCCCACTGACAGTGCTAAACACAGACTGAAAACTGTTGACAAACATCCTCTGTGAGAGGCTAATATCTACGGTAATAGCGGCCATTCACACTGATCAGACCTGCCTCGGAGGCAATACTAATGCGTTTACGGCTTTGAGCACCTATAGAGACGTAGTGGCGTTGATGCAAACATGGCGTCTGCGAGGTGATCTTATTGCCCTGGATTTTGACCGTGCTTTCGATCGCGTCGGTTATGGATTCCTGCGTGCAGTTACGGAACATATCGGCATCCGCACGTAGTGACATCTGTTGTGCTTCGTTTGATCCATCAGGCGGTCGCGAGGATTGCGGTAAATGGCTGTCGGTTACCCCCCTTCCATGTCAACAGCTCCGTGAGACAGGCCTGTCCTCTTTCGGCCGTGTTATTCGCCATTGCCCTCGAACCCACCCTTCACGGACTGCGGCGACGCTTTGAAGGACTTAACCTGCGCTCCATGACCTTTCGATGTGGCGCGTTTGCCCATAATGTGATGTTCTTGGCACGGGCTGGTGACGAAATACGGACAGCGGTTTCCTGGCTGCAGCAGCATGGGGCGATAGCAGGCAGTGTGACCAACTTACGGAAATCACGCTACATGGAGGTGAGACGAGGCACGCCGACAGAACTGCGTGAACCCCTGACATGGTCCCATTGCTAAAATGTACCGGGATACAGTTCCATCAACAAATATAACGTACGGCGGCCTCTACGTGTCGTCAGGTCTTAGACAACCCCGCACTCAGGCTCGCCTCAGCAAATTTGAATCGTTGGGTATTTTGCAACTAGCTCGGTATGTCAATGTGTGCATGGCTTCTCAGTTTAAACATTACACCCAAGTATTACCCATGACAGACATGGTGGCTTCCAGGATACAGGCGGTGTTCTGACATGTGGTAAATGCTGGTGCAGTTTCTACAATCCGCTTTGTTCCTCTTACCCTATACCCCCCTCCCCCCCTCCCGGCCTCCCACCCACCCACCCACCCACACACACACACACACACACACACACACACACACAAAGAACGTGTTGGACTCGTTACGTCAAGCACAGAGATCTGGCACTGTACCTTCGCCCAGTGCAGCACTCTGGCTTTCACCAACAGACAATTTTGCTGGCACCCTGATGGCAGAAGTGTTAACAACACTTTGTGCCCACTGGTACCTGTTGAACATTTCTCGCCACCGTTGTCTCACATTAGGACGTTTTCTCATTGGGAGTTACACCGGAGACACAGAAACCGGCAGCAAAGATTCGTTATTGTGCCCTCCAACGCTGGAGTCCGGCTAATGACACTGTACGACGCCACCTCACGGTCGACTGGACGCGGGTTTGGCGAGCCATCAACGCGCCCTTCTTGTCCACTTTAGTGCGGTCGACGTCGTATGTGGTCACTAACGAGAAATTTCCGACGCGACGAAGTCTACATGTCGTTCACCTTGCTGACCATCCCATGTAAACCCGGTGCTCGACGATAGACATGAACGAATACAGATTGAACTGTAGGCCCTCACGCGAGTGCTGGAAACTGTTCCTCCAGATAGTGGCTTTACTGAATGAGGACGAGGCGGGAGTCGTGCTTGGGTAGCTCAGATGGTAGAGCACTTGCCCGCGAAAGGCAAAGGTCCCGAGTTCGAGTCTCGGTCCGGCATACAGTTTTAATCTGCCAGGAAGTTTCATATCAGCGCACACTCCGCTGCAGAGAGAAATTCTCATTCTGTAAACATCCCCCAGGCTGTGGGTTAGCCATGTCTCCTCAGTATCCTTTCTTTCAGGGGTGCTAGTTCTGCAAGGTTCGCAGGAGAGCTTCTCTAAAGTTTGGAAGGTAGGAGACGAGGTACTGGCAGAAGTAATGCTGTGAGGACGGGGTGTGAGTCGTGCTTCGGTAGCTCAGTTGGCAGTTGGCCTTTGGCTGTGCTGCGGTGAGGACGCGCTGTT
The DNA here is from genome assembly GCF_021461395.2 of Schistocerca americana. Taxonomy (NCBI): domain Eukaryota; kingdom Metazoa; phylum Arthropoda; class Insecta; order Orthoptera; family Acrididae; genus Schistocerca; species Schistocerca americana. The sequence goes on from NC_060123.1 coordinate 712,443,659, forward strand.
TGTGTTCCTGCCGCGGAACGAGCGCTCCTGTTGTTTACATCGTACTCGGCCGTTTCGCGCTTGCCGTACCTAGCATATAGATCACTATGGCGCACCAATACAGAAAATCGACGCGCAAATTTACGTTCCGAAACGAATTTTCACGGCCCAAAGCACTCGAAGTCAAACGATTTCTACGAGAAAAAGTTAAAATCCCGGCGACCGACATTCTCGGCATTCACTTGCCCATTGTGAGTAGTATCGTGTATGTCAAGATCATCAACGACGCAACATGTGAACGGATCCTTCGGGACACGAAACACGGGCTCCGTTTCTGCCATCCTGATGGCAATGTGGGGACTGTGCACGTCGATTATTCTGGCATGGGACTTCGCACGATCGGAATTTTCGAACTTCCTTTCGAACTACCGGCCGAGGACGTCGTGACAGCGCTGCGCCCCTACGGCATGGTCCATGATCATCTTGCGGAAAAATGGACGCAATTCCAGACATATCCTATGCTAAACGGAGTCCGCCAGGTCCGAATAGAACTTAAAAGACATGTACCGTCATATCTGAATATCGGTGGCTGCCGTGCCATCGTCATCTACGATGGGCAACCGAAGACCTGCTCTGGTTGTGGGAAGGAGGGACACCTCAGATCAGAATGTAACGTCAAATCACTCAACTGCCGCCGGCTGACGCGGACCCGCCATCGCAGCCCGCATCCTGTCACCTTCGAGCTGCTCTGATCTCAATTGATTTCGACCACGCATTCGACAGAGGTCACCACAAGTTCCTTCTGTCCGTTATGGCCCACATGGGCTTCCCACCTGCCTTTCTCGACATCTTTCAGCGCCTTTTCCGTGGAGCTGCATCCCGTGTACTGGTGAATGGATGGATTGCGGGTCCCTTTCCGATCCGACGGTCAGTTCGCCAAGGGTGTCCACCCTCCATGAAGCTTTACGCGATCGCGCTCGAACTACTTGTCGGAGGGTTGACAAACAGGCTCTCAGGCATGTCATTGAGGGATCACACCTTTCACTGCAGGATATATGCAGATGACCTTCTATTACTTGTCCGCTCTGGTGACGATGTACGCTCGGTGATACAATGGATCAATCGCTATGGATTGGCAGCGGGCAGCCTCATGAATGTGGCCAAGTCGGCAGCGATGCCCATTGGGAGTGGTCTACAGGAGGACGCTTTAGCCCCACTCCCACTAGTTAACAAGATGCGGTTCTTGTGCATAACATTTACACAGGATGTGCGCCGCACGGCTGCCATGAACTATGCACGATTACTACAGGCAATACGCACAGAAGTTCGCCATAACTTACTTCGACGGATGGACCTCCTACAGCGTGTGGAATACCTCACCCTTCACGTTGCGACTAAGATGATCCACATGGCCCACGTCCTACCGATATCGACAGCGATGGCACACAGACTGCAAGCAGCGTTTGGATATTACCTTACCGCCGGACACCTATTCAAAGTCCGCTACGAAACACTCACCGTCCCTCCGCTTGATGGCGGATTGGGACTTATAAATGTACGAGCGAGGGCTACAGCGTTATACTTGTGCACAATGATGAAATTGTGGACCCACAATGATGCTTCCCTTACGGGCGTCTCTTCTGCCACCTGTCACGGTTGCGCACATTACACCCTCACTCTCGCACCTCTCGGCATTTATTCTTGAGTACAGTTACGTGCACCCAGACCTTCCCAACACTCGCACTCCCAAGGCGAGAGACGTTTACAGACTGCTGCTAAGGTCCATCCCTCGCAATGTGATCGAGAGGAAGAGCCCTACGACCCTATGGCCTGCAGTGTGGAGAGCGGTCCAGAAGCCGTTCCTCCCCACGCGGGTACGAGCCGCGTGGTACCAGGTGGTGAACGGGAAGGTTGTAACACGACAAAGGCTTCACGCTATTGGGATGGCGGATTCTCCCCTTTGCCCGCGTTGCCACCTCGTGGATACTGACGAACACCGCTTAACATGTGGATCGGCGTTAGAGGTATGGCTGCTGGTGCAGAAGATCATCGCCTGCTACCTACGTATCTCGCCTCGCACAACTGAGCCACGGCTCCTCCTTTGTCCAGAGGATACTTATTTCCCACCTGCAAAGACTCACGCTCTCACATGGTTTAAAGGAATGTCCATATACTACCTCTTTCGAGATGATGAGAAGATGGTGCTTGAATACTGGCAATTTCTCCTGGACAGTCATAGCACACTCGAGTGTACACCCCGATACCGACAACTGTTTGCGAACTACTTGCGCAGTGTCTTCGATAACCCCCGTCACAGTTGGGGAGTACCGGGCAGAGGATGACCGCCTTCATGGGGCTCCACACGCTGCGAAATGTTGTACCAGTTTGGAACATGGAATCTGTATGCAGATGGGCCATGCACATGGAATGGCGTGCCGGATTTGGTTACATTTTCCTTTCTTTATTATCTATCATCACACTATTGGTTTCAAATTCTATTTCATAGTTTAGAAGGAACTCTTGTTCTGTTGTTTCTACGGATGTACATTCTAATTTTGTTTGTTGTAACTGAAAGGCGCCTTTTTCCATATATAAAAAAAAGATTGGTAGAGGAAATAATTTACAATTAAAAAAATAAAGAAAACAAAAAATAAAAAACAAATAACAACACAAAAAACAAAAAGTTGGTAGAGCACTTTACTAAAAAAAGTGGTAACGTGTTTGCCTACTATGTAGCAGGCCTGGGTTCGATTCCCAGCTCGGTTTGGAGATTTTTTTTCCTCTCGTGGACTATGTAAAAAAAAATTAAAAAAAGATGGATAGAGTGTCTGCAATGTAAGCTGGAGATCCAGGGTTCGAGCCACATAAAAAAAGGTTGGTAGAGCACTTTCCCGTGAAAGGCAAAGGTCCTGAGTTCGAGTCTCGGTCCGGCACACAATTTTAATCTGCCAGGAAGTTTCAGTGGCTTTTCTGCCTCGACATCCCTTTCTCTCTATTGTGCCCATGGACTTCTTTCATCTTGAGGCTGTCTATTTCTCGATAACCCGGATCAATGCGTACAATTGGGTGAAGGGAATGGCGATACATTACATGTACCGCGACGGCGAAAAGGAAGTCTTCGATTTATGGCAATACATGATGGACGAGTTCATGGTCTTAACAAGCAGAACGAAATATTCGAAACTTTTTGCTAACAATTCGGGGTCGTTGTTCGTGGACCCACCGCCCAGCTGGGGTGTGCTGGCTGTGAGAAGAAGTTGACTTGCAGTCGTGATGTTTCCACGATCCACATTGGGTAACGGAAACAGTCTCTGACTGTGTGCAGCATCCCCGGACACCCCGACGGTTGACGCCTGTTGACGACTGTTGAAATGACGTCTGCGTCTTACTCTCCCCCGCTTCGATAAGGTGTTCCCAGCGGGCAAGATGGCACTTTTTAGTTCACATGGTGTCATAATTTTTGGCATATGGCTCCATTGTATCGCTGATCCTTAATTCATATTTTAAAAAATAATAAATAATAATAAAAATGGAAAACATTGTGACGGTCCATCCTGATGGTGGGAGGGGAACACATCGCGCCAGGCCTCGGAACTCGACCCCTGCCCGCCTTGCACCTCCAGCCTGTCACTGCCTGTGCTCCTCCACACACACAGAAATAATAATAATAATAATAATAAAAATAAAAAAATAAAAAATATTAGTAGGCTGCGGCGCTCATGAAGTATCGACGTCGCATGTGGTGAGCTCTAGAAGTGTTTTTGTGTTACAATTGGTGTAGTTGTTAATAAAGGATTTTAATAAACTCGAAAAACGAAATGCTAAGGCGACCGACCGGAAAAAAGTCGGAAACAAAAGGTCGGTAAAAGACTTGCGCGAGAAAAGTGTAGGTTCCGACTTCGAGTCGTGGTCTGGCACACAGTTTTAATCCGCCAGGGAATTTCATATCAGTGTACACTCCGCTGCAGACAGAAACTTTCACTCTCGAAGTATCCACAAGGTTGTGCCTAAGCCAGATCTCCGCAGTAGCCTTCCTTCCTGGAGTGCTATTCCTGCAAGTTTCGATGGAGAGCTTGTGTCTTCGGAAACTGGTGGAAGTGTGTCGTGTTTGGGTAGCTCTCCTGATCTAATAGAGAGCGTCATGACGGATACAGGGATTAGTGAACACATGGTCATTGTAGCGAGGGTCAAAACCATATCAACTAAAACCACCAAAAATAAACGCAAAATATATCTACTTAAAACAGCAGATAAAAATCCGCTTGATGCCTTCCTAAGAGAGAGTCTCCTTTGCTTCCAAGATAATTATGTAAGTGTAGACCAGATATGACTCAAATTCAAAGATACAGTCTCGACAGCAATAGACACATTCATAACGCATAAGTTAATAAGAGACGGGAATGATCCACAGTGGTACACAAAACACGTCAGAGCACTGTTGCAGAAGCAACAAAAAAAGCATGCCAAATTCAGATGAACGCAAAATCCCCAAGACTGGCTAAGTTTCAGGGAAGCTCGAAATTTAATGCGGAGGTCAATGCGAGATGCTTTTAATAGTTCCCACAAAGTAATATTGTCTCAAAAATATGGTAGACCCAAAGAGATTCTGGTCGTATTAAAAATACACCTGTGGCAAAAAAAAAGAAAAAAAAATGTTACCGCTGATGGTGCCACTAAAGCGGAGTTACTAAATACATTTTTCCGTAATTCCTTCTCGAAAGAAGACGAAGTAAATATTTCAGAATTCGAAACCAGAACAGTTATTAGCATGAGTGACATAAAAGTAGGTATCTTAGGTGTTGCGAAACAACTCAAATCGCTTAAGAAAGGCAAGTCTTCCGGTGCAGATGGTATACCAACCAGGCACCTTGTATGCAGACACAATAGCACCTTTCTTAGCAATCATATACAACCGCTGACTTGACGAAAGGTCTGTTCCTAAAGACTGGAAAGTAGCGCAGTTCACACCAATATTCAAGAAAGGAAATACTAGTAACCCATTGAATTACAGACGCATAACACTGACCTCAATTTCCAGTAGGATTCTGGAGCATGTACTGTAACGTTATGAATCACCTCGAAGAAAATGACTTATTGATATACAACCAACACGGATTCAGAAAATATCCTTCTTGTGCTCTTTATTCCCATGAAGTAATGAGTGCTGTCGGCAAGGGATCTCAGATCGATTCCATATTCCTAGATTTGCAGAAGACTTTCGATACTGTTCCTCACAAGCGACTATTAACCAAATTGCGTGCATATGGATCATCGTCTCAGATGTGTGACTAGATTCGTGATTTCCTCTCGGAGAGGTCACAGTTCGTAGTGATGGACGGTAAATCAACGAGTAGAAGTGATATCTGGCGTTCCGCAAGGTAGTGTCATAGGCCCTCTGCTGTTCCTGATTTACATAAATGATATAGGTGATAATCTGAGCAGCCCCTTGAGATTCTTTGCAGATGATGCAGTAATTTACCATCTAACAAAATCATCAGACAATCAATTCCAATTACAAAACGATCTAGGGAGAATTTCTGTATGGTGCGAAAAGTGGCAATTGGTACTGAACAAAGAAACGTGCGAGATCATCCCCATGGTTACTAAAAGAAAACCGAAAAATTTTGGGTATACGATAAATCGCACAAATCTAAGGGCTGTCAATTCGACTAAATACCTAGGAATTACAATTACGAGCAACTTAAATTGGAAAGTCCACATAGATGATATTGTGGGTCTGTGGAATGAAAACTGAACCTGATATAATCTAATCTAACAAAAATGGAAATGAGCGTATGGAATCGTTGGCCTGGAGGCCCCACCCGGGGAAGTTGGGCCGCCAAGTGCGAGTCTTACGTCATTCCATGGGAGGCGGACACGTTACCACCCTGCTAAGCAGGCGGACATCTTATCTAACAGACCCGCAGCCTTAAAAGAATCATCAGATATTATACTCTAAGGTCTAAGCAGTATGTGTCAGTCTTTGTCGCCTTGAAGAAAGAATACGATTCAGTAGGAAAGATTCCTGATAAAGATCTCTAATGAATTCCGCATAGGTCATTAACTTCTCGCAGAAATTGCAGCCACCACGACGTATATAGATCGCAAGGCGAAGTTCCTGTTATCACTCGTAGACTCTTTGGAGATCAAAGTAGGAGTCAGGGAAAGTCGTGGACTTTCTCCGATGCTTTTCAACCGTGTTCTTGAACCGACTATAGCCCGATAAAAATCGGAATTTATCCAAGTGAACCGTGGTAGACTATTTAGCTTTCGCCAGTGATTTTGCCATTCCGTCAAACAGCGTTCAAACGGCTGGGATTGAAATTGAGATGTTAAACGAAACCGCCAACCAATGTGGCTCCATATACCATTTGAGAAAACAGAAAGAAATATCTAGCGACCCGGAAAAAGGCCGCACAGAAAATTTAAGCAGCATGGTGTGATCATTATGTAAAATGGACTGGAAAGGGAAACACATAAGGAACGTACCCCTAAGCTTGAAACAGCGTAGCAAACGTCGCGCATGATCTATAGCAAAAAGTAACTTACCTAAAGACTAACGAAGATACACTGATGAGTCAAAACATTATGATCACCTGCTTAATAGCTTGTTTATCCATGTTTAGAACGAAGTGCATCCCTCATTCTGCGTGTAAGGCATCCGACAATTTGTTGGTAGGTTTGTGGGAGAGTTTGGCATTAGATGTCTACGCACAGGTCATGTAACTCGCGTAAATAACGGGCCGCTGATTCGCGTGCGCGGTGATAGCAGCAATAGTGACACAGAGGGCTTTGGTCGCCGAGACATCAACGTGAGTTCACTATATTACTCTACAGATTACTGAATCAAAGTTCTGGCTCCCAATCACGTACAGTTTTCCTGGTGAAAGATGACGTCGCCCACGGGAAATCCATCAAGCGTGAAGGAATGCAGGTGATTCGCAGTTATCAGCGTTTCTTCGATTTCTCCGACGCAAGCGCAGGTTAACGTCTACCACAGCGTGATACTTCTCCCATCAGAATAATACTTCTGCGTCCGTAGCGCGCTGCACATTTAGAGCCGCCTTTCACCACGTCGTTGGGTCAACATGTGAACACGGAAGGATGATCTGCTGTGGAGCTACATGTTCTACAACGTACGATGAACGGTGTGCTCTGGAACACTGGTGTGTGCACCAGCGCTGTGCCCTTTCGGAAAAGATGCCACCTGTCCTGCCTGGGCAGACAAGCCTCCGAACCCCACTTTCTGTGAAGAGTCGTGGATGTCCAACCATTATCCCCTAGTGGTAGTCACACTGTGCTTGTATCTCTTTCCATAGATCCTCACGACAGTAGCACGAAACATTCGACCAGCTTCGCCATTTCCGGGAAACTCGTACACAAGCTCTATGTAATAATAACCTGCCATATGTCAGTGAAACTTATGCCAATGGAATCCCCCATCTGCAGCCCATATCTTACCTTGTACGATCCCCCGTCAGCAGCTGGTCCGCTTACGTACTTTTGCTACCGCGTTACGTGCCAGCAACGCTACGAGGCGGTATCCAACGTCGCGGTGGTTGGTTGTCATTACGTTTTGAGTCATCAGTGTACATCACCACGAACCGGTTCTGAAGCCAGCTGTCATGTAGCAGGCGAAACCCTATTATTCAATGCAAATAAAGGCCTGTACGAAGAACTGAGGAAAGAGGGCTCAGACGCATTAGAGCAGAGCCAGCCTCAGCGTGCCAAACTTCGCACGTGCACCGAGTGTGGGCCGCGTGCTGGCCAGTGCCCGGCCTGTCGCTCGGCTTCCTTGGTCCCTCACGGAAGTACCTGGAACACCTCATTTTCCGGCCGGGACAACTCTCTCTGTTCAGCAGAATCGTGGAGTCAGCGCTATTCATTCTTCACCTTTTTGTGATCTGAATTACCTTCTTAGCTCCAGTATCTGTTTGCACAGGAAGGGGCAGTCTAATGATCTATCGAATTCTTTAAAATCGATGTGTATGACAGAAGAGAAGGATGAGAATTATCAGTTCGCATATGTTACGGGTACTGCATATTTACTATGGGACAACATTACAGTACCATACAGAAAGTATTTAAAGATTTTATTAACAATGAAACACAAAAAGATGACAAAGGTCGAAGACCGGATTGATTGTTCTATAAATCGAGAAATACTTAGCGCTAAATATTCAGGGCTGGAGCACGTGAAGAAATTGGTGGTATGCATGGTAAAATCTCTGAAGTAGCAACGATTTTTCGATTTAAACTTCACTGACGTCAAATTGATGAAGGAAAAAGGAGTACAGGAACGAAAATGAGAATATTTGGAATGGATTACAGGTTCCGCATTGTAAATGGACTGCACTACACACTGCTGACAAGAAGTCATTGCAAAATAATTTCTTCCTAATTTGAGGGGGGTGCATTTAGAAAACTTGGGTTGTAGAAGGGACACATTCTGACAAAGACAGTCCAATTCCGTAAGCTCACTGCCGTTAAAAGAAACGTGAGGTTTGAAGAACTCACTGTGGCGTTGAAAGAATTAAAAGGATAGTTTTTAAAGGTTTTGAGGACACTGTCGATCTTACATCTGTTTTAGAAGACCGTTTCCGTTTCACTTGAAAGCATCCTGTGCACGTACAGACGCATTTGATTCACCTGCACAGTAATCCCAGCTGTAATGAGAAATATTTTTACTTTAAAACTGTCCAGAATATCTGTATTGCTTTCCTCAGGTAGTTGCCAACGCTCCATAATGGGGTTGTAAATGCGTTACTGTATTTCGATCGACAGAATGCTGTGAAAGATCATTTTTCGATTATACAACTAAATGTCACTATTACAGGGTGACTTGAGGCCGAACTGTGTGAAATTGTCTGCGCCTGTCTGTATGTAAAAGTTTATACAAGAAAAAATTTATATTATGTCTTCAGTGCTCCAAAAATAATTAAATGATACTGAAAATTTGTTTCGTTTTTAAACTGTGTTGTTGAAAAATGTGAAATATAAACCCAAATCTTACGCAGTGCGTCTACACTGCAAGTTAAATGCGGCGCGTTCGCAGTTTCTCCCTCTTTCCCCTCCCCTCCTCGTTCTCAGTCGGCGTGACGTGGCGGTGGGGGAAATGTGCAGTGAGGCAGAGCGCATCTGCACTTGTGCCCGGACGTGGTCCATGAGCCGGAATCTTGCCGCCTCTGTGTTAGGGCAATCAGGGGATCCAATTACCAGAATGGCATCCACCAAGGATGTCTGTGACGAAACAGGAAAAAATTACAGACTTCATTCGTAAAAGATGTGTACGATCTCCTCAAATGAATGCATGGAAACAGTGTGACCTAAAAGACCTTGCACTTTCTTTAATTCTAACCTTAAAACTACAATGTCCACGTTAAGAAATACCAAAGAAAGCTTCGGACTCGTAAAAATCAAAACCTTAAAAAGCATGTGATAGGCACATCTTCCAGAAGAAGACAGTGGCCAGCGGGCTAGAGCAAGACCAGCGAGCAAAAAGCAGACGCGGCGCCCCTTGGATGGAGGAGCGTAATCAAACCCACATAGAACAATGGAGTATATCTGAGCTTCAGAAAAAAGCAGAAGTCTCTGCTACATGTTGAAAGACTTAATGTCATGAGTCATGACACAGTCACAGCGTTTAGTTTTCCAGCGATCCAGGAAACATCGATTTTAATATAGTTCCTTTCAGTCAATGATGAACATCTGCAAACCTTAAAGTATGCGTACAGAGGTTGCTTGATATACAGATATTTCCATTTTACAACACAGAATCAGAAATCAATTTATGCACCATGGAAACATTTCCACACCTTAGTACATGCAGTATTCTAAACATATCGTGTCGCTGAGATTGTGTAACCATAATGATTAGCCACACAAACTTCGTCACAAGATTTGAAAATTTGGTTGTCATAAGGACCAGTGCGACGGAAATATTGACACTGCCAGGAGAAAAGTTAGACTGGCAGGCGCGGGCTGGTAACGTGGCAGCATTTTAGTACCCTAGATGGGTGAAGTGAGCTTTTGGTACTGTCCAGGAGCTGAGGACCGCTGCCAAAGTGATGTGTTTAAACCAACAGCACAGTGGAGAAAATGTTTCCACAGCTGGTTTGGGGGCATGGAGAGGGGGATATATTGTCAAGACAGTTAGTCTGAGGAATAATGAAACTATTTGTAACAAATTGTGTTTGTTTCATTGCTTTTTATAAAATCTTAAAAGGCCGAGGTTGTGTTAGTCACTTAAATTTCACGTTGACAGAAATACGCTGAGTTACAAAATAAATATGTGAGTACTAATATATCAGGAAACGGTGCTCAGCTTAGAGTCTGCTGTAAAGTCCTGTCGTTTCATCGACTGTTCTGCACAACTTAAACAGCAGTTTAAGAGCAAACCTCTGGGAGCTGTGACAACAATCAATGGGACTACAACTATCGTAATAAATTTTTAACAAAATAATTTTTAAGTCACAGCTGTTTTTATGTTTGTTAGAGATGAGAACTTCTCAATGGTAGTCCAACACAGAGTATTTAGTTATCACAGCCTGCATTACCCTGCTACCCATTGGCACGTAATTGTAAGATAGAGACTGCCGCATTTGACCTGCGGTGAACTTTTCCCCATAGCAAATTACGTTTTACATTCAGCTCAGTATCGATGTGCCCCCAGGGGCTCAGCATTCATTTGCTGGGTACGGGCTTGGCGACCCAGGGGTTCCTGAGCTGGGGACTGGTAAGCGCCGCCCGTCCCCTGTCACCGTAGCCTCTGGGCATACTTCAGCGACCACCGTGCGGCGCGGCCGTGGAACGTTGTGTGTCTCAGGGAATGGGGATCTTGGCTTGACCGCCCGGATCGCGAGGATGGAATAAACCTCTATAAAAAAAAAACCTCAATCTCAAGGTGTGCTGCGCGCTGATGAGATGCATGGTCGTTGAGGTGGAACAGTTGATAGCGGGCAACCTCTGGGGAACCTGCCGCACCTGAGTTGTATAAGGCTTACCTAGGCACGTGGGGCTCTGTCTAGGTGGACTTGTAGTTCCCTAGCTGCTCGTGGGACCGAGATGGATCCGTCGAAATCCTCTTTTCTTCCTCCCAGCGGAAAGGGTGGGCCGCTGGAAGGTTCTAACACCCAGTCTCTTAAGAGGGCCCGTGCAGTCAGTCCCCCTGCTTCCGGCGCTTCTTTAAAAAGTCCAGTCTTAGGTAACAGAATGCATTTTGGTAATCCGAATGTGTTTCTCATTGTGAAACGGAAGGAGGGTAGTTTTGAGAATGTTTCGCCCTTCTATATACAAAAGGGATTGGAGGGAATGTGTGGCTCCTTAAAATCGGTGAAGCGCTTACGTAATGGGACCTTGCTAGTGGAAACTTTCACTTCCCAGCAAGCAACTAATCTCCAATCTGCTAAATGCCTTGGAGAGTATGCCATAGACACTCAACTGCACAGCACCTTGAACTACAGCAGAGGTGTTGTGACATGCCGGGATCTAGTTGATCTTCCCAAGGAAGAACTGCAACGTGAGTGGGCTCCAGAAGGTATCGTTGATGTCCAACACATCATGAAGAGGGTTGATGGCACTCTTGTCAAATTCGACTCCTTTATTCTGACCTTCAGTAGCACAAAACTTCCTGAACATGTTAAAGCTGGCTTCCTTCGCCTTAGTGTGAGGCCTTATTTCCCGACCCCAATGCGCTGTTTTAAATCCCAGCGTTTTGGGCATACCACCTTAGGCTGTAAAGGCGAAGCGACTTGTGGAAACTGTGGTCAGGCTGCTCATGAAGGTGTTGGTTGCTCGTCTCCGGCTAAATGTATTAATTGCTTTGGGAAGCACCCTGTTTGGAGTAGGGACTGCCGCATATTTTTAGAGGAACGCAAGGTCCAGGAAATAAAAACAACCAAGCGTATCCCCTATGGTGAGGCCAAGGTTGTTTATAAGTCGATGCAACCTCCCACATTTGCTACATCTTTTGCATCCCTGGTACAGAAGCCTACTCCAAAAGTCGATGCCTCAACGCAGACTGAGGTGGTGAGTGCTGGCACTAACACCTGCAGCTGTCAGTGCTCTTGCAACGCAGATAGTGTTTCAGAGACAGTGGCCCCTACTCGAACGGCAGACAAAGGTACAGTGGCGAACTTGGTCCTGCCCCTCGCGCCTCCAACAGCTGAGGTTGTTCCCAAGCCCAGTGCGCCAATTAACACTCCCACATCAGCTCCCCCAAAGTCCACCAAACCACAGAAAGCTACTGTACAGCAGCAACAGCGGGTCAAATCCCGTGGTAAACCATCTGACCATGCGGATGTTGTTTTACGTGAGGCTTCATCTGACTCTTCCCCAGAGTTGATGGAGTACGATGCATGTGTGGGGCAATCACCTCGTCCCACGCCTGCCCCTCCACCTGCTGCGGTCTCACCGCTCCGTCGGAGAGACAGGATGAAGGTGCTACCCCCAACATAGATGGCTCCCATATTCCAGTGGAACTTGCAAGAGTTCAGGACGCATGTGGAGCAACTTCGTCTACTCTCTCAGGGTACACCACTGTATCTCTGTCTCCAGGAGACGTATTTCCATCCATCATACTCCCCTGAGATACGAGGCTATACACTCCACAAAAAGGACGACCTGCGTGGAGAGAGAGCTAGAGGAGGCGTAGGTGTTTTCGTCAGGACGGACTACCACTCCTCGCCTCTCTCACTTACGCTGCTTCCGTGCACGTGCGTCATCCATTGACTGTATGTTCACTTTACTTGCCCCCACATGATCCTCTTGATGAAGCGGCCCTCACCGACCTTCTTACACAGCTCCCCCAGCCTTTCATTATTTGTGGTGATTTTAATGCCCACAATGTGCTTTGCAATTACCTGCCCCAGGGGTAGAGCGATTGAGAGGCTTCTCCTGTCATCCTGTGCCTACTTGCTCAGTGGAGGACAGAGTACTCATTTCTGCATGGCGACTGGGTCGTTCTCTGCCATTGATCTCTCGCTTTGCTCTCCAGCTCTTGCCGCCAGTGCTCACTGGGAAGTGGTTGCTGACTTGCACGGCAGTGATCATTTCCAAATCTGGATTCACCTGCCAGATGGCGTGGGGCCCGAAGGGAGACCACCACAATGGGTGCTCAGTGGAGCTGACTGGACACTTTATAGCAAGTTGGCCCAATTCGAACACTGTGCGAATGTTGAGGTGTGGGTGGATCATATTACCAAAACGGTCCACCACGCCGCTGCAGCATCCATTCCACAGTCCACAGGCCACCGGAAGAGGCCACCTGTGCCTTGGTGGAGTGCCGAATGCCGCTCTGCAATCAGGACCAGGCGTGCGGCTCTGCGTCGGTTCAAGTGTCGGCCGACTGCTGAGAATCTTGCAGCCTTTCGGGTGGCGAGGGCAAGATGTCGCCGCATTATTCGTGAGAGCAAGAAGAGGTCGTGGCAAACGTTCCTGAACACCATTAATCGTTCCACCAAAAGTTCCATTGTGTGGGAGACCATCAGGAGAATTTCTGGCAGAGGAGGGAGGTGCCCCATAGCTGCTGTAATGACTAACGGCACTCTCCACACGGAACCGCGAGACATTGCCCAGACTATGGCAGCGTATTTTGCCACAGTTACTGCAACAACCAGTCAGGATCCAGGTTTCCAGCACAATAGAGCGGTTGCTGAGAGATGTAGTCTGAACTTCCAGTCCACCTCTCATGAAGTTTACAACTGCCCATTTTCTATGTGAGAGCTGGATTCTGCATTGTCTGGAGCTCGTGACACATCCCCTGGTCACGACAGGATCCATTACAGTATGCTATGGCACCTCACAATGCGCAACAGAGAACTCCTCCTCGCACTTTTTAATGAGATTTGGGCGTCGGGTCACTTTCCTGACTCGTGGCGTGAGGCAGTTTTAATCCCTTTTTTAAAACCTGGGAAAGACCGCACGAGCCCAAGTAGCTACCATAGTATTGCCCACACTAGTTGCATAGGGAAGACCTTGGAGCGGATGGTCAACCGCCGCCTTGTCTGGATGTTAGAATCCCGGCAACTCCTTAGTCGCTTTCAGTGTGGGTTCAGGAGGTTTCGTTCCACCTTCGATAACCTTGCCCTCCTGGAGGCGGCTATACAACAAGCTTTCCTCCGCCGTCATCACCTTCTAGGCGTATTTTTCGACATCGAGAAGGCCTACGATACCACTTGGAGGCGTCTCATCCTGGAGCAGCTTCACGAATGGGGTTTTCGTGGTTGTCTTCCTCTTTTTATTCAGTCTTTACTCTCGCCACGATATTTTAGATACCGAATTGGTGACGTCCTGTCTGATCGCTTTGAGCAGGAGAATGGTGTCCCTCAGGGTAGCGTTTAAAGTGTGACTCTCTTTGCCATCACTATTAATAGCATTACGACCATAGTGAAAAGTCCTGTCCAGTTGCAACTTACGATTCGGCGTTTGGATGGCTGGGCGCAGAAGTGTGGTTTTAAGTTTTCCACCGAGAAGTCTGTATGTGTTCTTTTTAACCGTTCTCGTTCGATTTTAACCTTTCCTGAGTTGCGGTTGAGGGACACTATTCTTGCTTTCAAAAACACGGTGAGATTTCTGGGGCTCATTTTTGACTCGAGGCTCACGTGGTTACCTCATCTTAAAGACCTGAAACGGCGGTTGCTTCAGGCTTTATGTATTTTAAAATGTCTTAGCCACAGTACATGGGGAGCTGACAGGACTTGTCTGCTCCAGTTTTACAGGGCGTTTGTGCGATCTCGGCTCGATTATGGGTGCACGGTGTATGGATCTGCGAGGCCTTCTTACTTAAAGATGTTGGACGTTGTAAACCATGAAGGGCTTCGGTTGGCCACTGGGGCATTCCGAACTAGCCCCATACCAAGCCTCTGTGCAGAGGCAGGTGAACCGCCACTTCATATGCGGCGACGGCTACTTACGGTACGCCAGGCGTATAAAACTTTGTCCACGCCATACACACCTGCGTACCATACAGTTGCTCAGCCTCCTCTGGCACGGTTATTTCATAACCGGCAACGTGCGACGCAGCCCTATGGGATTCGCGCACAGGATTGCCTCGATGCGATGTCTATGGCTGGTCTTCGTGTTTTACGTCGCGGTTGGAGCAGATCTCCACCTTGGCTCCTCCGGCGTCCCAAACTTATTTTAGATTTGACTCGTTTTAAGAAAGATGGCACACCACATTTTACGTTCCAATCTCTGTTTTTTAACATTTTAGATGTGCATCACGGTTTCATTGTCGTTTACACTGATGGCTCGAAACAGGAGACTTTCCTTGGCTGTTCTGTGGTGTTCCCTGATCGTGTCACCCGGATTCGCCTCCCTGCTGAATATACCGTTTTCGCAGCGGAGCTCCACGCGATCCTGAAGGCACTGGAGCAGATGCATCGTGTTCGGGGCGATCGATTTCTTCTCTGCTCCGATTCTCTTAGTGCCTTACAATCGCTGAAGAATCTATACCCGACTGAGGAGTTGGTCCAGCTGGTACATGACCAACTGTACTTGCTCCAACAGCGGGGTACAGCGGTATCCTTCTGCTGGGTGCCTGGTCATGTCGGCATATGGGGCAATAAACAGGCCGATCGGGCTGCCAAGGAGGCCTGCAGAGAGCGGGATGTGGTCCAGTGTCCTATCCCCTTGCAGTCAGTCATCGCTGCACTCCACAGGAAGTGCATGGAGTTGTGGGAGGACGAATGGCTGGCGGTGACGGCCAATAAACTGCGATTGGTAAAGTCAACCACTCGGCCGTGGCGTTCCTCCTGCCGGTTGCTCAGGCGGGAAGAGGTGGCCCTCACACGTCTTCGGATCGGGCACTGTCCTCTCACACATAGCTTTTTAATTACGGCGGGAGGATCCTTCGTTTTGTGATGCTTGTGATGTGCACATCTCTGTCCGGCACATTTTAAAAGACTGCATTTTATACCGTGATGCACGGGCAGAAGCACAAGTTGATGGGGATCTGCCTTCTGTTTTAGCTAATGATGAGACGTGTGTGTCTAGGGTTTTTAAGTTTTGTGACGTGTCTGGACTCTGGCCTAAACTTTTAGGCTGGAGGTTTTAGTGTATTGCAGTGTGACTGACTCCTCCTCTTTTTTCCTTGTGGTCAGCCAGCCACTTCCATCTGCTACATTGTTTTAGCTCCCTCTATCATTTTCTTCCTGTGTTGTCCATGTTTTACTGTTGACACCCTGCTTCATCCCACGCTTCGGTGTGGATGAGCATATATTTTTCAACTATTGTTACCCGTGTTTTATGTTCCGTTTTATATTCCTGTTCTGGGATTTTTCTTGACACCTGTCTCCCTATGTTACTGAACGGGCGCTGAAGACCTTGCTGTCGTGCGCCCAAAAAAAACACCTCTACTACTACTACTACGCAGTATCGATGTGACAGCTGTTTCGTGAACTTCTACGATTATTTCAGTATCCGACATTCGCTGCAGCTGACGGGTTTCGTAATGAGCTGTCGTGTCTTGTAGTTCGTGTGTGACAAGTTTATGCGTATACATCTACATCTACATTTATACTCCGCAAGCCACCCAACGATGTGTAGCGGAGGGCACTTTGCGTGCCAATGACATTACCTCCCTTTCCTGTTCCAGTCGCGTGTGGTTCACGGGAAGAACGACTGCGGAAAGCCTCCGTGCGCTCTCGAATCTCTCTAATTTTACATTCGTGATCTCCTCGGGAGGTATAAGGAGGAAGCAATATATTCGATACCTCATCCAGAAACGCACCCTCTCGAAACCTGGATAGCAAGCTAGACCGCTTTGCAGAGCGCCTCTCTTGCAGAGTCTGCCACTTGAGTTCGCTAAACATCTCCGTAACGCTATCACGCTTACCAAATAACCCTGTGACGAAACGCGCCGCTCTTCTTTGGATCTTCTCTACCTCCTCTGTCAACCCGACCTGGTACGGATCCCACACTGATGAGCAATACTCAGGTATAGGTCGAACGAGTGTTTTGTAAGCCACCTCCTTTGTTGATGGACTACATTTTCTGAGGACTCTCCCAATGAATCTCAACGTGGCACCCGCCTTACAAAAAATTCATTTTATATGATCATTCCACTTCAAATCGTTCCGTACGCATACTCCCAGATATTTAACAGAAGTAACTGCTACCAGTGTTTGTTCCGCTATCATATAATCATACAATAAAGGATCCTTCTTTCTGTGTATTCGCAATACATTACATTTGTCTATGTTAAGGGTCAGTTGCCACTCCCTGCACCAAGTGCCTATCCGCTGCATTTCGCTGCAATATTCTAATGCTGCAACTTCTCCGTATACTACAGCATCATCCGCGAAAAGTCGCATGGAACTTCCGACACTATCCACCAGGTTATTTATATATATTGTGAAAAGCAATGATCCCATAACAAGCCCCTGTGGCACGCCAGAGGTTACTTTACCGTCTGTAGACGTCTCTCCATTGAGAACAACATACTGTGTTCTGTTTGCTAAAAACTCTTCAGTCCAGCCACACAGCTGGTCTGATATTCCGTAGGCTCTTAGTTTGTTTATCAGGCGACAGTGCGGAACTGTATCGAACGCTTTCCGGAAGTCAAGGAAAATGGCATCTACCTGGGGGAGCCTGTATCTAATATTTTCTGGGTCTCATGAACAAATAAAGCGAGTTGGATCTCACAAGATCGCTGTTTCCGGAATCCATGTTTATTCCTACAGATTAGATTCTGGGTTTCCAGAAATGACATGATACGCGAGCAAAAAACATGTTCTGAAAGTCTGCACAGATCAATGTCGGAGATATAGACCTATAGTTTTGCGCATCTGCTCGACGACCCATCTTGAAAACTGGAACTACCTGTGCTCCTTGCCAATCATTTGGAACCTTCCGTTCCTCTAGAGACTTGCGGTACACGGCTGTTAGAAGGGGGCAAGTTCTTTCGCGTACTCTGTGTATAATCGAATTGGTATCCCGTCAGGTCCAGTGGACTTTCCTCTGTTGAGTGATTTCAGAGTGATTTCAGAGATAAGAGACAGACAACTCCAACTGTCCATGAGAGAAAAAAATGGCTAGTGGATTCATGTAGGAACTTTATGTAGGAAACTGTATGGGTGAAATAGGGCGCGACGAACTGCTAGAGGCTACTGGATTACATAGAGTAAAACTAGCACCACCTAAATACATGGTGTTAGTGTGGTGTCACCGCCAGACACCACACTTGCTAGGTGGTAGCTTTATATCGGCCGCGGTCCATTAGTACATGTCGGACCCGCGTGTCGCCACTTTCAGTGGTAGCAGACCGAGCGCCACCACACGGCAGGTCTAGAGAGACGTACTAGCACTCGCCCCAGTTGTACGGACGACGTAGCTAGCGATGCACACTGACGAAGCCTCGCTCATTTGCAGAGCAGATAGTTAGAATAGCCTTCAGCTAAGTCCATCGCTACGACCTAGCAAGGCGCCATTAGCCTTAGATAGCTTGTATCTAAAGAGTCTCACTTTTATCGCCACGATCTCCAGATGTACCACAAGGATGGATTAAAGTTAAGTATTCCAGAAGCTACGTACTTTTCTTTATAGCATTCATTACGTATCCTGTTTCAGACCTCACTCCATCCTTCGTGAGTTAGCGCGTGCATCTTGGCCGCCTCTTTCAATTAGTGTGCGTAGTGTTGGCAAGTCTACCGACACTGCAGTTAGTACTTCCACCTGTGTGACACTCTGTTGTGGATTCTCCTACAGAGATCTACCAGCAGAGGTGGGATATTCGCGGAAATTAAAGTGACCTTCACGACTGACTTTCGTTTATTGGAACACAATTTCCATGAACCTGTTGGGATTTTTGGAATCACACAACGTTGTGATTGGTCTATGGTTAGTCAGTGGTGGGATGCACGTTTTAGAATAATGTGTCTCAACTTTCTACACAAAGATATATGTAGGGATACCTCGTTATTACGTAAGCGAACAACCAACCGAAATTCCAGACTCACTCTTTTGTATCTTTCCCATTCCTGTATTCATATTTCGACAGTACATCTTAAGACGTAGCCAACGTTAATAATAGTACTCTGTATACTACGCTTGATATTGATTTTTTGTGGCAATGTGTGAAAGACTGAGACAGAGCATATATAATCATTTTATGTATTTCAACTCATAAATTGATTTGAAGGATGGCGGTAATAACAATATTTGTCGCCCTAAGCAAACGGAACAAAATTCCACGCTTCTGCAGTTCTAAAGTGTCTGCGTCTTTGTACTGCAGCCGTGACGAGATTTGACGATTTTATCAAAGAGCGAGGCAGAGCGACTCGGCGAGGGACACGGTTCTTGAGTTCGCTGGAATACAAAGAGCGCCGGCCGGCAGGAACAAGCGAGCAATTAAGTGAGTAGCGGCGCCGTTCTCCGGCTGCCTCCCTAGTTAGCCGCTTTGTTCTCGAATAATTCGAAGCGAGCGGCTGCAAAGGACTCGCCGCGCCTCTGGATACTCCTTAGCTCTGGATAATCAGGCGGTCTCGTTGTTGCAGTTTCAGCTGCAAGAGTCTGCGGGAAGCAGAAGGAGCAGTGGCTACGACACAGCGTCTGATTCTGAGAGCTACGTGGAGGCACGGCGCGACACCGGGAGCGGGAGGGTCTGAGGTAACGAGGACAGCGAGGGAACTGCGTCTCGAAAAGTACAAAGAGCAACAGAATTAAATGCTCACTTTTTCCAAACCCCGTAACTGTCTCCCGCTGTTAAGTTTGAAACTTGGCTCAAAGGTAAGCACAACCTTCCTCTCTAACGGCGATAAAGCTAGACGCCCTCCGATGTCACTATTTGCCTCGACAGTGCTTCAAAATGCAATGTGTCAATGCATGCGAAAAAAAAAAAAAAAAAATAGCCACAGGTCAGAAGTTCATACGACGTGTAAGGTCGGTTAATGATGTTACATTGCACCAAATGTCACCAAAATTCTGCCCCTCGTCGCCTTTGACGTGTGACATGATAGCAAGGTCGTCACAGCCTTTTCACCAACATGTCAACCCTTCTTTTAACACCTTTGCGATGGAGGTTAAGACCGCGACGCGGTTTTCGTATGAATGGCCCAGGAAAACATTTCAGACACACCACCGCACTAAAAGTCCTCAGAGGGTGGCATAAAGGGCGTCAATGGAACTACCGCTTTCGCTGGGGCGTTGATCCACACACATTTCGTGGTCAGAAACGATTGTTCGCAGTTGAGTGAGTTACAGTAAGACCTTCTTGACAAACCTGGACACTGCTCGGACCCTTGGACATTTCCGTCCTTCTCTAACGACCTTTTTGTGGCTGCGTGTCCCTTAATCGTGATCTGACCCCTTTGCAGCGCACCACGACAGCAATTTTTGATTCCGTGTACAGACCGACTAGAGACCGTTCAAAACCACTGCACGATATGTGAACGTTATCGAAAGCAGTAATGGACTCTTAGGCGTTTTCATCTCTTCTATTTCACCTCCTCCTCTGGCGTGATCACAGGGGGGGGGGGGGGGGGGGGCGTTGACACATCCGTGAATGAATAGCAAAGATCCGTCCGAATTCGGCAAAACCCCCTAGGTCATCGGCCGGCCTTTATTGAGAATTTCAGAAATTATCATGTAAAGAAATAATTTGTAAAGCAGTCCGATGTGCCTGCGGGCAAGTAACAGAGTTTTCAGGAGTGTCAATGAGATGCCTACCTGTAGGCGCCTGGGAATATTTTACATGTTATTTTGTACGCGATCTTTTTTAAAATTCTCAATGAAGGCGGACGGGTACCCTCCAGGGTTTTGCAACTTATTGGTCTTAGAGGGACCTTTATCCGTTTTATTCACGTGTGAGTTTATGTCGCACCACTCCCCTCTATCACGCCATAGGAGGGCGGGAAATGGGACGGATGAGTCTTAGAGAGACCCTTTGCCATTTTATTCACGTGTGAGTCAGTGTCGCACCGCTCCCCTTCACTCCCCCTTTACAACGCCGTAGGATGACGCGAAATGGGAGGGATGAAAATGTACAAGAGCCCTTCTCTGCTTTGAATCACGCTCAAATTTCGTCGAAAAATTCTGACCGGTCCCTAGCGGTTCCAACCTGTAAAAGAGATCAAAAATCGTAGTCGCGCTGAGCTTCGAAAGGTTCATTTCACGTTTAATGGAGATCCAGCCCCAAAATGTCTTTAGAGAAAGGCGGAAACGTCCAATGGTGTCAGCAACGTCGAAGATTGTCAAGGAAGTTTTCCTGTTGACCACTGCACTGCGAACCGTCGTTTCCGTGCCGAGCGGTCCTGTGCCTCGAATGTTCCCCACGGCAGCTCATAAGAAAACCGCGTGATTTGAACGCTGGGCGGTTTCTAACCTCCGTCACAAAGGCGTCAAAAGAGAACGGTGGTGGAGTTCGGTGCCAGTGTGACGCCATCAACCCGTCTTTAGGCGTCACGTGAACTTCTGAGCTGCGGTCTTCTTTTCGCTTGTTGTTTGAAGCGCCGTCTAGTCGGAGGGTGATGTCGCATGGGGCGTCGCTGTCGCACCATTACAGACAAAGGTTGTGCACACCTTTCACTCAAATTTCAAACTTATGCGTCGCAATGGGTGGGAATTGCAGTGTTTCGAAAAGTGATCGTTTAATTCTGTTGCGCAGTGTAGTTCCTTCCCATATGTTCACTGGACTTACGTACTTTCATATATGTCCACTTACACGACTGAACATGTTGTGTTATCAACTAAGTGGCGCAACATAATTAAGTTCTGGAACATGGCTGAACTGTAGCTGAACAGCTCCTACCACAGTGGCGCATTAAAAATAAAAAAATAAATAAATGGATGTGAGCTCGTGGAGCTCGTCGCAAAGGACGCAAAGCATCATGCGAACTTTCTTAAAAATCTGCTCTGAATACGTCCGACCAAATCCTTAAACTTAAAACTCGACCATAGACAGAGAAGGTAGTTGATACCAGACGGGTAAATCGCCACCAATGGTGAGTACAAGTTCAACGGCGGGCATCCTTTGCGAAATGCTGTAAGCTACGACACACAAGTAAATACACACAGTTTCTCCCCTAGACGGGCACAGCTGTCACTGTATGCCCTTTCAATGAACATGAGTTTTGAGTCTGAAGGTTTACTTACTTTAGGCCTATCAGTCAGCATACCTCTTCCAAACGCCGAGTTGCTTGAAAGTAATGCGTACTCCAAAAACAAAGATCAACGTAACTCGTCTATTGACTCGGCCAGATAGTTAATGGAAAGCTCGTAAAAAAAAAAAATAAAGCCGGATACAACAACAACAAGAAATTCATTGAAATGCAATGGTGGGCGGACTTCCAATGGAACTAACGAAACTCACATAAACTGATATGTTGTCAAGAAATTCCATTCGTAAATCCGGAACAACACAAAATTCATTACACTGCGTGTACCATCTCGCGTTATTCCCAAATCATTGAGTATGTTCAGGATAGTTCCCTTCGTTTCTTGCTGCTAAACGTAACTTAGTGTATGCACACCGATGAAACAATATGTACTCACAGAAAAAAAAATAGCAGCGCGAAAAACTAACGAATGTAGATTAATGAAATTCCAGGAATACATTTTTCTAGGTAACGTATGTAAGTCATTAACATTGCAAGATCGCAAGTTAATGCAAGGACGAGATAAGCTAAGGTTCAAATGGCTCTGAGCACTATGGGACTCAACTGCTGTGGTCATAAGTCCCCTAGAACTTAGAACTACTTAAACGTAACTAACCTGAGGACATCACACACATCCATGCCCGAGGCAGGATTCGAACCTGCGACCGTAGCGGTCGTGCGGTTCCAGACTGTAGCGCCTTTAACCGCTCGGCCACTCCGGTCGGCGATAAGCTTGTGAAATGCTGGTACATTAATAATTGGTCTAGCCATCAGAATGTTGAATGAAAGCATGCAAATGTGCATGCACTTTGTTGTACAGGTGTCCCATGTCAGTTTGTGGGATGGCGTTTCATGCCTGTTGCACTTCGTCGGTCAATATAGTAACGACTAATGCTGTTTGTGGACGACGCAGTCGTTTTCGTGCGATGATGGAACATATGTGTTCGAATGGAGAACACTGCCCAGGAAAAGGAAACATGTCAACACTTTGTAGAGTATGTTGGCTTTCAACAGCGGTACGTGGTCTAGCGTTATCCTGTTGGAAAACACCACCAGGAATGCCGTTCGTGATTGGTAGCACAACAGGTCGAATCGCCAGATTCACGTACAAATTTTCAGTCAGAGTGTGTATTATAAACACGAGATTGCTCCTGCTGTCAACCGAAATCGCACCTCAGAGCATAGCTCGAGGTGTAGGTCCAGTGTGTCTAGTACGCCACATATAGTTTGGTTGCTGGCTTCCTTCTAAACAAGACACGGCCATCACTGGCACCGACGCACAACCGTATTTCATCAGAAAACCCAACAGAACTCCTTCCTGCTGCATTCCCTGAACTCTCACTTGACACCACTAAAGTTGCAAATGGCGGTGATTTGGGGTCAGTGGCATGGACACAACATGGCGTCCGTCTCGGAGCTGTCGTTGAACTAATGGATTTGTAATAGTTCGTTGTGTAACTGTGATGCTAACTGCTACAGATGCAGTACGATACGCCAGAGTCATACGCTGAACATGATGATTTTCACTCTCGATTGTGTCACGTTGCCGTGCAGAGCCCTGTCTTCTTGCAACCATTCATTCCCATGACCACCGCTGCTAGCAGTCATGTACAGTAGCTACTTCCTGTGTAATCTTCCTGCAATATCGCAGAAGGAATCCAGCTTCTCGCAGCCCTATTACACGTCCTAGTTCACATTCAATGAAGCGTTCTTCAGTAACATCAACTCACTACACCAAATCTCAAAGCTAGCTATAGATCACGACCGTCACAGAGTGTACTTAAAGCAAATCTGATTTGCATCCCCATAGTGGCGCTACCAACACCACTCTTATGAGATTGGCGCGAAATTTTAATACACGTTATCTTTTAGATGTAGAAACACGCCTACCAACTTTTGTTTATGTTGTACAACTCCTTCTTGGTGTTGCGGTTCTTTCCCCATCAGGGTATTATTGTCACATACTTAATAATGTTGTGATTCACTTGTGCAACGCAACACAACAGCCATTCGGCGTGTCGTGGCTTGCGCAAGTCCTCTGTAAGTCGCCAGAGCTATATGGCACCAGATGTGTGTCCACAGGCTACGCAATTCCGGTGAATTTGTGTCCAATGATTTGTGGATGCAGAGCCTCTGCCCAATACTGTTCCATTGGGTTCAGATCAGGCAAATTTTGTAGCAAATGACATCATCGTGAATCCACTATCATGATCCTCAAAATGCTGTGGCACCATTCTGACCTTGTCACACAGTTATTTTGCTGGAAGATGCTATCGCTGTTGGGGAAGAAGACATCTCGCATGAAGGGATGCAACAGGCTCCTGTGCTGATGTAGCCTACAGCCGTTTGGCCTGTTCAAAAAAATGTGTGTGAAATCTGATGGGACTGCTAAGATCATCAGTCCCTAAGCTTACACACTACTTAACCTAAGTTATCCTAAGGACAAACACACATACACCTATGCCCGAACCTCCTCCGAACCTCCTCCGTGACTAGCCGCACAACGGTCGGTTCAGTTACCAGCCCAAGTCGTATCGAGGTCAAGTTCAATGCCGACCCCCCCCCACCCCCCCATCCACACACGATACTGCTGCCCCTATCAACCTATAACTGTGGCGCAGTCCAGCCATCCGCATGGATGACGGTGTATCTGGACACGACCATCGACCTGGTGTGCAAGGAATGTAATTCAGGCTTCAGTCGGCGAGGTGCCACATTTCACTGATCCAAGGTCCAATATCGAAGATCCTGTACCTATTTCACTCACAATTGCCTACGTCACTGCGATAACGTGAGAATATGTGGGGTTCGTCTGCTGTGGAGCCCCATGTTGAACAACGTGCATTGAACAGCATGCCACGAAAAAACCACCCTGTATTAGTATTGAACTATCCGTCTGCCAGAGACCGTCGTCTGGCCTGCTTCAGAGAGCACGCAATCCTCTGTCCTTCATGATCTCGGTGTCCCACAATTTGTTGCCTGCTCAACAGCCGACGAACTTCGCCGTTTCCAAGATGGCCGTTTCCAAGATGGCCGTGAGGGCATATGGCATAGTTGTAGGTAAACAACTAAAATTCTCTCATATACAGATTTATTCACACTTAGCGTCTACACAGATACAAGTCTGGAGGCTAACTGCCGTTAGCGTCCAACATGCTCTCCAAAGCTCTCTCCTCAAAGATAGCACACTTACACACAGAACAAATATCGATTTTTATGGCGCTCTCTGCCACATAGCCCCCCTCCCCCCCCCCCCCCCGCGCAGTATGGAGTACGTCCCTGTGAATGGGGGGAGGTGAAAAGTTAGGAAGGTAACGCACAGTTCTTCTGCGTCAGGCGGAAGCGGTCGACTGGTAGGAGACTGGGGGGTGAAGCCCGGTACATCGACGGTGAAGTCAGCAAGCGACGCCGGCGGCTGAAGACGACGTCCCGTCCTGGAGTGAAGGTGTAGCACTTCGTCAGCCGGCAGGCAGAGAATCACCTTGCCAGAAGGCCTAACAAAGGTTCGGAAATTGCCACACGCAGCACTTCTGCTCAATTTAAAGTGGTGCACCACACGAGATTCTGCACTTCCTCCCTCAATATTGTCACATGCGAGTACCACACACACTGTATCGCCATCTACGACAACAGATGATTTATGTACGTCATCAGGGTGCACACATGTTGTGAATTCTTGGATGGGACCTGTACGAGCAATGGTAGGGAGGCAGGGAGGTGTGGGAAAGCCATGGCAGGGCGAAGCATCTGCTAAGAGGGGGGTGGCAGGTGCACTAGACTGTGCAGGAGACAACCTCGGGCAATCAGCTGACAGACGAGGGAGCGTGACCGAAGGCAACGAGGAGCCAGCGTGGGTTGAACGGCGTGACAAAGAACTGCCACACGAAGATGGTAACACAATGGTAGAATCCAAGTGGTTGGCAGTTCGACTGCGAGGGCTGTGAGGAGTGAAGCCCCGAAAAGATTGGCCACTCGAATTAGATGAACGCGGAGAAGGAGCAGTGCTCAGCGGAGAAACACTCTGTGGAAAATCAATACCCAAATGCATGGTGTGGGAGATGGATGGCCACTCGAAGCAGGAGTGGGAGATATAGGAGCAGAATCAGGGAGGTTCACCTGAAGCTCAATGAAAGCTGGTTTCACTCGGTTGAGTGAGACCGTGGTCACAGAGCCTTTTATGAGGAGATCCATGTTATTCTCAGAGCGTTTGACGACCTTGTGAGGACCTGTGTAGGGCGACTGAAGCGGGGCTTTGACTGAGTCGTCTCTGAGAAAGACGTACTCACAAGAGTCTAGCGTGCGCAGTACGTACATGCGTGGAGGTGTATGAGCAGCTGGAGGTGGCGGCTGAATTTTGCTGCAGTGCAAGTGCACCCTCTCGAAAAGTGAAGAGAGTTCAGAGGGCCGTGGAAGTGGGGTCGGAATGACTAATTCTCCAGGCAAAACCAGAGGTTGGCCATATACAAACTCGGCTACGGACCCCTTGAGGTCTTCCTTGAAAGTCGCACGAAGGCCAAGAAGCACGAAGGGCAGTGCCTCTGTCCATAGTGAGTCATGGCAATGCAGGGCAGACTTCAGGGTGCGATGCCATCGCTTGACAAGCCCATTGCTTTGGGGGTGGTATGCAGAAGTATGAATTTTGACAATACCACACATTTTACATAATTCAGAGAAAACTGAAGACTCGAATTGTCGCCCCTGGTCAGTGGTGAGGTAAACAAGTGAGCCAAATCTAGAGTTCCACAAATCTAAGAATGCTCGACTTACTGTCTCAGAGGTAATGTTCGGAATAGGCACAGCCTCAGCCCACCGAGTCATCCTGTCAATAGCTGTAAACAAGTAACGGAAAGCCTCAGAGGGGGGCACAGGGCCTACGAGGTCGACATGAACATGGTGAAACCGGCCTGGAGGTTGGCCAAAACAGCCAAGGGGTGGAGAAGTGTGCCTGGAAACTTTGTTCTGTTGACACACCATGCATGCCCTTGCCCAAGACTGACAGTCACGGCGCATGTTTCTCCAGACAAACCGTTCAGCTACCAGATGGATGGAGGCTCAAATGGCTCTGAGCACTATGGGACTTAACATCTATGGTCATCAGTCCCCTAGAACTTAGAACCACTTAAACCTAACTAACCTAAGGACAACACACAACACCCGGCCATCACGAGGCAGAGAAAATCCCAGACCCCACCGGGAATCGAACCCGGGCGTGGGAAGCAAGAACGCTACCGCACGACCACGAGATGCGGGCACGGGTGGAGGCTTTGACACCGGGGTGTGCTAATGTGTGTAGTTTGTCAGAGACCTGGCGTTGAAGGGGCTTAGGAATGAATGGCTGCAACGTACCAGTCGATTCGTCACACCACACTAAGTCAGATATGCCAGGGAAAGTAGAGCGTACCGGTTGGAGAGAGGAGCTGTGGTCTGAAATTAACTGCATGGTATCGGGGTCTGCCGATTGCAACCGAGGTAGGTCCGTTAAGTCAATGAAGGTTGTGACAGCACCAACACGTGAGAGAAAATCAGCGACCACATTGTCCGCTCCTCGGATGTAGCGAATGTCATTTGTAAATTGCAAGATGTAATTGATGTGACGAAAGCGTCATGGGGGCGGATCAGCCGCAGGGTTTTTTATGGCAGGAACCAACGGCTTGTGATCAGTGAGCACATAGAAATCTTGTCCCTCAACATCAGTTCTGAAGTGCCTTATGGCCTCATAAACTGCAAGTAGTTCTCTGTCGAATGCTGGGTATTTCTTCTGCGCGTTGTTTAGCTTTTTTGAGAAAAACTGCAAGGGGGGTCGTAACATCGTTGTATGTCTGACTCAGTACTGCGCCGATGGCATTGTCACCAGCGTCAGTAGTGATAAACATTGTGGCGTCCGCCCGTGGATGAGCAATAGTGACAGCGGAGGCCAACAGCTGTTTGAGTTCATTAAATGCCTTGTCCATGTCTGGTGTCCATGGTACCTGGGGGCTGCCAGAAGTTTGTGGGCCAGCGAGAGCATCTGTGAGAGGAGCCTTCACAGCAGAAGCGGCTGGCAAATGTTTCCGGTAATAATTAACTGTTCCGATGAACCTGCGTAATTCCCTGTAGGTCTGAGGGCGTAGCATCTCGAGAACAGGCTTGATCTTGTCCTGTGGTGGTGTCAGACCGTCCGATGACACAACATAACTTAGGAACGTGATGGATGACTGGTGCAATTGAGTCTTTTTATTGTTCAGTTCAATACCAGCGGCTGCTAAAATATCTGTCGCGACTTGAACACGCTCCTCACTCTGTTCTAAAGTAGAAGCAAAAACCAATATGTCGTCCATATATATAGGAAACAAAAGTCTATATGGGATAAAGTTTGATTGATGAAACGCTGCCATGTTTGGGGTGCATTTTTCAACCCAAACGGCATAAATTTGTATTGGAACAGCCCGAAGGGAGTGGTTATGGCAGTCTTTTCAATGTC
Organism: Schistocerca americana; assembly: GCF_021461395.2. Lineage (NCBI taxonomy): Eukaryota > Metazoa > Arthropoda > Insecta > Orthoptera > Acrididae > Schistocerca > Schistocerca americana. Next base: position 712,472,189 of record NC_060123.1, read on the forward strand.
CTCCGGAGCCATAGGAATCTGATGAAACGCGTGCTTACAGTCGAAAACAGAGAAGTACTTTGCACCTGCGAGCGCATGATTGAAGTCTGCGATGTGTGGGACCGGATATTTATCAATGATGGTGCAGGCATTTAAACGCCTATAGTCTCCAACCATACGCCAAGTACCGTCTTTCTTTTGGTCAAACAGGATAGGACTAGCCCAGCAACCGGAAGAAGGTTCAATTATTCCCTTTTGTAACAGATCGTCCAATTGTTCTTTTGCAATTTTCATAAATTCCGGCTTGAGGCGGCGTGGACGTTGCGATATGGGCGGCCCATCGGTTAGATGTAACCGATGAACTGTGCCATTAGTGACTACTGCAATACGTGGCGCGGCACGATAGTCAGATGTCCATGAAGCGGAGCAGGCTGTGGCGGACGGGCCAAGCTGTGGCGCTGAGGGCACGGAAGTACAGGTGTGCCACCAACTCGTAGACTGCGTAAAGGCCTCACACATGTTAACATGGGCGAGGTTGGTACACTGGTTCTTGGTGGCGGGCCGTGCCACTACGAGCGCTGTAGGCACGAGTGGGCGTGGCCAGACAGCAGATGGCCGTAGTTCATTGCCACAAGCTTGGAAAGTTAATATTCCATTCGGAACGCAAGGAGCATGAGCACTCGGGCATACCCTATCATTACAAAAGGGGGTGCTGACACAGTTTACAGAGTTGTCGTTAACGTGCGCGGGCACGGGAACACCAGAGTGGCACTGACTGACCTTGTCTGTAGCCGACGAGTCGTCTGCTTGTAGTGCCGCGAGGCGTTGTTGTGTGGAGGCCAACTCGTGGTGTATGTCACGGAGACGCAGCAGCATTTCCATACGTTCCGTCCGCAGCTTAGAAGACTTGGCGCACTCCACTAGCCACTTGTATGTCCAAGATTGCAGCTCCAAGGAAAGGTTTACACACTTCTTAGCACAGCACACATGTTTGGTGTTAGCCGAACTGTCACTCGGCGAAGCGAAAGGAATATGTTTGTTAAGGGAGGGGTATTTTGCACAAAATCTAGTGACAACTGATAGTGCTTGAGGAAATCAATTCCGAGAATAGGTTCTTCAATTGTTGACACTAGAAACGTCCACTCCAGCTTGCACTCGGGCGAAAGTTTCGCTGTATACAAAGTGGAACCCGAACACTGTAGGGTAGACAAGTTCACTGCACGAAGTACTGTTTTGTGTGGTTGCACTTTATTGGTTGCTAGGCGAACCGGCAGCAAAGAGACGTCTGCGCCAGTGTCTACCAGAAAACATACACCTGATCGTAAATCGCGAACATAGACTCGACCACACTTACTGTTATTGTCCGAAACGGAGTGCAACGTGGGATGGTGCCCGTTGTTTACATCGCAGGAGGTGGCACCGTAGCCTACCTGCGGTTGGAGTTTGGGTAAGAACACGGTGACTGGCATTTGCGAGCTTGTTCCCCGAATCTCGGGTGGAAGAAACAGTAAGGTTGGGCGGGCCTGTGCCCTTGTGGGTAGTTGCTAGGTGACGGACTATGTGCCCCAGAGTCTTCTGTCGTTGCGAGGAGTTGAAGGTGCAGGCAGGGCGGCTAGTTTAAAAAACTTGTTATCAGCAGCACTAGACAAGGGCGTGGCGTCAGAAAGCGTCTTAGTGCGGTCACGTCCAGAATGCAGTGCACGGAGCTCACGTTTCCTGGCGGTTTATGCTCTGTCGACGGCGCGTAAACGTTCATTTACTGGCCTATCTTCATACGCAGAGATTGCAGTCTGGACAGGCAAAGGCAGCTTTTCAGTCCAGATTTCTGCGAGCGTGTCATCAGGCATAACTTGCTCATCAACGAGAAGACGGATGCACCGCCACAGCTGGGACAGAGACCTGTCGCCGAGACGCTCTTCGTAGACGAGCTGTCGCACATTTTCTCTCCTGGTTTTAGAGACGCGCTCCAGTATCGTTTGTTTCGCCACACCATACTTCCCCGCTAGGGGGGGGGGAGGGGGGGGTGCTTTGACCAGATCATAAATTAAATCGACACGGTCGTGAAGATGGTTCATGAGGCAGGCGAAGCGTGCGTCGTCGTCCAAAGCACAGACATTGAATGTTTGATCAACCAGGTTAAACCAGAACTCCGGGTTAGCGGGTTTGAAGTCTGATAATTTCGGCAGATTCGGCACTGCAGTCACTGCGGAGGTGCGCCTATTTCTTCGGATGGAAGTAGAGCATGCACAGAATTGTTGACCTGATTAGAAGCAACACAAGGATCCCACACACGTCCACTAGGATGCACACTCGGTGTGATATTTGCTGTTTGGCGAGCATTGAACACCTGTTGACTAGCCGGCGCGGAAGGATACACACGTGGCGGGAACTGATTCGAGTTTGAATTTACTACTGGATTTTCCAAAGTAGCAAAACCTCGCTCGACGCCACGAACTATATTGAATTGTGTGTTCGACACAGGAGTAGAAATGTTCCGACCAACACTCTGTGAAGAACACGTGGGAAGGTCCAGGCAAACAAAGCCAGAGTCCACGACCATTGGTGGTTGGAAGAAACTGGCGGCACTCGATGAATTCCACCGCATGTTCTGGCTGAAGGATTCCGAAGATTCTTGCGGCATGTCCACTACGACGGCAGGAGTGCTGGAGAGATGTTGCTGGAATCCGGGCGGCGGTGAATGCTGAAAGGCCATTGTTTGGAGCTGAACAAAGGCCCTCGCGATCGCGGAGAAACCCGACGCGGTAGGCGCGTAAATAACCTTCAGGCGGTAACTCGGACGCGTATTACACAAAAACGGGGTCACCAGTGAGGGAATATGGTACAGTTGTAGGTAAACAACTGGAATTCTCTCATATACAGATTTATTCACACTTAGCGTCTACACAGATACAAGTCCGGAGGCTAACTGCCGTTAGCGTCCAACATGCTCTCCAAAGCCCTCTCCTTAAAGATAGCACACTTACGCACAGAACAAATATCGATTTTATGGCGCTCTACGCCACAGCCGTTTCCAGGCACCTGGCGAAACGAATCTGTCCACTGTCACAGTCTCTCGCCTATGTCAATGCATTTTCCCATTTTGGACTTGTGTAGTCGGCTAGAAGCATCCTCCGTTCATCTTTTGACTCGTCGGTGTATCATATATTCCGACGATAGGGTGGGCCACGGTCCTTCGACAAATCCGCCACACCGGTGGTGATGTCCACGAACACCATATGAGCGATCCTCTGGTCACCGTGACTGGAACAAAAACTGTAGCCTTCCATGGAGGCATCGTTCTTGGATGATCTAAACAGTTAAGTCGACCGTTTGCGGTGGCCATAAGATCTGTATTCGAATATCGACCTGCCCAGGTTATCATGTACCACTAAATATCCCTTCAAGCTTGATACGTACTAATACTTGCTCAAGCACAGTGTCTGACTGGTCAATGTCCTATCCTCAAAAGCACTGATAAGGCTAAAAATGCACCCTTGTGCTACACATAAAGGTTAATTGAACTTGTTCAAATTTTTTGAACGATTTGCCTTCGCAGTACGTCCTGACTTTACAAGTTGCAGCGATCCCATACCACATCCTTCGTCGTAAATCGTGTTGCAAACGTTGCGCCGTACACAAATATAACAAATTGTTTGTAATAGAAGAGTGGCGCGTCCCATAGTGAATTACTGATGTTTGAGTGCGAAAGTCGGGACTTGCGTCATGTGTGGGATGACTTTTCCACGTACACAGAAAAACAAATGACGTGGAAATAATACTTAACAGAACAAAAAATTCTGCCATTCGTCATCCAAATCAGTATTTACGCAGCTGGAACTACTTTTTCTTTAGCTCAGAAACGACAGATTTTGAGAACATTAAACTAGATTATTTATCTGTTAAATGATCTAATTACTGATATTTCGTGGAGTTGCTTCGTCTGAGGTAACATTTTAACCGCAAGATGCACGAAAAGTTTCAATAGCCGTCCAAGCAAATGGCGGCCGCAACTTGGTGGACACCGTAGCTGCTCTGGTCTCGGCTGGCAGAGCTGCTCGGTGAGAGTCGTCGAGAGAACGTGGCGCGCGCATGCGCCGTGCACCGCCCATGCAGAACCAGGGAGTCGCTCGACAGACTGTCAGCTACGACTCAGTGTGCGTCGGGAAGTTACCGTCGCAGGCAGTCTCTTCTCTAAACGTGTCACACGACCGAAGTATGTAGATGTCACCAGTACATTGGCGTAAGCGAAAAGACCTTTAGTTATTAAAAGAACTCTACTGGTATCAGATCATCATCATCAATCATTTCTGTCATTAAATGAAGTGGCCTACCCAATCACTCAGCTGTGTTACATCTGCGAGATCTTCTTCCATAAGGAAGGACTTGACGGTATCCAGGAAGCTGACAGCAGCGATGTTGCGGGGACCTTTGTCCCATCGTTCTATCTGTCATCTCCGTTGTCTGCTTCTATCTCTTGATCTTCATTCCGGCACCACCTTCGTCCTTCGATCATCCATCATTTCTTCTGACAACATGGCAGGTCCATTAACATTTGATAGTGGCTTTTCTCGTGATGACGTCTTTCACGCCGGAATTGTGCTGATGTCTCCTGATTTTTCTTGCAAATCCTAACACAGATCCGTCTGCGTCTCGCTATGCAGGGTCAGGTTTCCGTCTTGTATACTCATGAAGCGTTCAGGTCCGACAGCCTAAGTAAAAATAGGATGGATTCTGATGCAGAAGTGAGGAAGATACGCCAGACAATATAGTCTTCGCTGCAGTATGTTATCGAGACTAATGTAGCTGTAGACCAGCGAACATCCGAAGATGAAGTACCTGGAAGCATTTGAAATGTGATGCTGTCGAAAACTGTTAAAATCAGTTTTCCAGGTAGTCTAAAATGAGGAATGGAGTCCATAACTTGAACTGCTCAGTCGGTGAGCAACCAAACCTTCCAGTTGAACTGAATTATGTCTTTATTACTGAGTATCTTGTTGTAGCAGATACATAGACATGAACAGGTTAGCACGCGATACCAAAAGATTCTAGAACGCGGTTTTAGATAAACTGCTACCTATAGACAGACGCATGTCGACTATCACACTCACTGTGGCTTTCTGGGATCCACATCTGTGCTGGTCGTGCTTATCTTCCAATGTGACCGACCCACATTTCATCAGCTCATGGCCTCAGATACTTCTTATGTCTTTAATTCTGACTATGTATGGGGATTGCGTCCATTCACGTTCTTTAAATTCATAATTATGTGTTCCACTGTAATTTGTTCAGTGATCCTTTTCTTACATATATCGGCTGATTTTTCGCGTGGACCAAAACCCTGTAATTTAAAGGTAATGCTGAAAAGACTCGAAAAGCTTAACATCCGTCTAACGAAGGCCAAGACTTAGGGAGCTGTCATTATTTTTATATAAATTGAAATTTAAGTAAAGTATATAAAACTGCCCACCCTCCATCGTCCAAATGAAGCACATCACTCTGAAAATCCCCTAAAAGCGAAAGCGAAAGTGTGTTGTACTACTGTGTGTAAAAGATGTACTCACTCCATACTTGGCTCGTATATGTTCGATGTGGACTGAACCTTAGCACAAACCGAAATATTCAGGAAAATTTTTTTCTGAAAATTACCTCTGGTTTCAGCACAGGACATTTAAGTGCTCATCGGAATGTTACCAAATACAGGGACAGCAGTATCTGAGGAAAAATATCCGAGGATAGTGTCACAAACTTAAGTTACGAACAGAAAATTGTTCTCCACTTATTCACATGTCAGTTAACGGCGACGCAACTTGATTTTATATAACGGAGAAATGTGGAGGGAACTTTCTAGTGTCGCTGCTCGATACGAGGAAAGAGTACGCAGACGGTACAACGGTGTCCGCGCTATACATAGCATCTTCCTGTGAGTCGTCAGACACTGTTTCCGTGTATAGCTCAAACTTCGTCTGATAATGTCATATGTTGTCCCTGACAGCGGCCTAGTCCATCATTTTGCTGTTGTGGATTGAATTCAGCTTCAGTCTCGGTATGTGTATGGAGGGTGCTGGAGGGCCAGCGGCTTTTCCATGGTGGTGAGAGGGCTCCAGGCCGGGACCAACATCTATTCCAAAAACTGCTTTCCGTGAGAACAAGAAGTTGCCAATGAAAGTACATGAATTGTGCTACTGAGGTTGATTTGCTGAAAAGCTTGAGTGTTAATACAGATCGTGTGGTAGTTTTGGAAGTTGCCAAATCGCAAGTTGCTGAGGGCGTATGTACAAATCGTGAAGTCTACGGGGAGGGAAAGATGTTTTGGAAGTGTAGTCTATGCAGCCAGGAGTGAGAGAAACACAGAGATGAAAAAGGTTGTTCTGCTGGTTTGGAGAACTGAGAAGCTGGTTTATTATAGAGCATTGGCTAATGGCGTAGCAAGTGCAATGTCTCAAGACGCATCTACAGGGAAGGAAAAGCAAAGCCTGGACAAACAGGTACTGAACATCATTCGTTAGTGCTCATTAGAATAAGAATTTATTAATATTACACAATTCCACATAAACCAGCAAAGTCAAAATGATGGCCCCAAAAACCAAAGCGCACGGTTATAAATTTCTAAATTAAGAACACCATAAGGCAAAAATATAGATTTGATGATATTCACCAAATATTCTCTACATCAATGAGCATTTGAGAGTGAAATTGTATTATCGTAACAGTACAATCTTTAAATACAATCAAACAACTCTTAAAAGTTATAGCACTACCTGAAATAAAATGCACAGACTCAAAGCAACAAACCGAAGACACATAAATCAGGTTAAATAATGTTTTAAGAAAAGACTTATAAATCACTCGCAATAAAAGTATTTGAATGTGAAACTTTTACGTATGAAACAATGGTAATAAGAAACTTGAAGGTGAAACCTTGGCTATACATCAACTGTAATAAGAACTTTGAAGGTGAAATGTTTACAAAATGTTCACAGTAAACTACTGGAAACGGTTCGCACTGGGCAGTAGAACTGATGGTACTCAACAAGATTGCGCCCCAGTAGCTCAAATTAACTGGCTCTAAAACATAGAGAAGACTGTTATTACAAACACTATAAAAGTAACATGTGCAATATATATACTTGGCAATTAATAGCTGAATCTCACACTCTGGGGATTAGATTTGTGGATTACATGCACCTCTTGCTACAGTACCACTCTGTTTTACAATATAAGATAGAACAAGTCAAAATAAATTCCTCGTACCAGATATTTTAACAGAGTACTACAATGATTAGTATAATTTTTCTTCATTTAGAAGAAACAGAATTGTTCTGATTGCAAAGCCAGGGCAACTCCATATGGCTGAACGTTAGAAGTCACACCAAACTTTATTGACAACGGCGAAATTCAATGAATGTCATAATATGTTCGTTTGTTTTAACAAAGCACCAACGCAACAAAAAGCAAGCAATAAATAGTAGGTGCGTAATCAAAAGGACGTTTTGCCACAGGAGGCAGAATCTTATCAAAGAAATCAAATGATTTAAACAACAATATGATAATTAGCCGTTATCAGCTTCTGTCGTAGTTCAGGCCCGTTAATATTACAGAAATTAGTGCAGCTTGCAAGACGCCCGGACTGATTGCAGCTACAATAGCGCTGCTGCATCGCTAATTGCAAGCGACAACTCGAAGCTGCTCACCGGGTATTGATGGAGAGATGTGTGGTGGCACACGGAGTAGAACTCTTGCGCAGATGACGGTCTGCAGCACCAGTCCTCAGACCACCGTGGAAAAGGCTCCTCTTTCCGCAATACCACTAATTACGGCAGAATGAGGCCCACACCGCCGCTGTCGGAAGGGTAGCTAACAACCCCGGACCGCCCAGTGCTCTGCACACCCCATAGTTTTTCCACCTAAGAACAACGTGCTTCCACATCTGACTGTCTGAGAGAAAGTAAGCTAACCAGAGACCTCTTAGAAGCTGTCCGGGTACGCCCTCTAGGCAAAGATAAGCGCACACAACAGTCTGGCACAATAGATCGATTCACAGCACGTATCAGCCTCTTCCCCATAAACACAATCCCTGGGGATTACAAAATGCACAAAACCAAAACTAATCATTGTCATTGCCTTCACTTGGATGAGGTGTACCCCCTGGCAAAGACCTTGATTGACATCTCTCAGACGTGTCATGGACGTGTAAAACGAGGCACAAGCTTGCCTGTAGCCTTGCTTTCAACGTGTCGGTTCCCAAAGTTCGTGATGAAAACCACATCTCCCACATTGCTTTCCAGGCAACCGACGACGGCTGTACCACACCGGTTCCCTTTTATGGGCCCTTTGTATTTTATTCCTAGCCCTGCGCCACTTATCCTTGATAGACTCTGGAGATACTTCTTCCAGGAACAAATCTGAAATTAGCAACAGGTTGGATAAAGAGGAGTTCAAAGAATACGTGAACATGGGCGACCTTGGGGTTGCTTGATGAGTTTCTTGTTTTGCTGTATTGAACGCCAAAATAAGCCATTGCAAGGCGTTGTTACATTTAGTATGGACTTCAGCATGGTTTATATTCAGCATCTTCTGTAAAGAATGTCTGGGGACAGTAAGGTTTTGTCGTAGCATGGCTAATGCCTTGTTGAAAACAATACTTCCGAAAGTCCCTGAAAGTACACATGCTGGAGTATTATCGGTCACCTGAACCTTGGAAGGAGTAAGCAGTGAAAATATGTTTTACACGTTCTTAATAAGGACGCCATGACTCCTCTACCTGGCAGAAACCACACAAATCGGGACAAGGCACCTACTACGACAAATATGTATCTGTTACCTGCTTGCGTCCGGGGCAATAAATAAACGCTCATTTGGCTGCTGCTCTGCTGTGGTAGACCAGACCAGCCCCATTTGTCAGTCACAATTAGGTTTAGCAGTCTTACAACGCCGGCACTAACCCACTATATTCTGCACGTCCTTATAGAGAGGCCGCCACGTTAATGGTTTCTTGATCTTATGTATTGTTTTATGAATACCTAAGAGTCCCCCTAAAACCGACTCACGACAGTACCGGAACATAAATGGGACCAGCGCCCTTGCAGCCTAATTTTTAACTGCCCGTCCTTTTTAGTTCACAAACAAAGGCTGCCCTGAATTAGTTGATACCCTGGTACATCACAACCAGATTTTAGAGGACCTTTAATAAGCCTGAGCTCGGGATCGTGTTTCTGGTGTTACTGTAGGTCAGCGAACAGGCTCGGTATCCCGGCAAGCGAGAAATTACAGTTGATCCATTCCTGCGTTCCTTAATTTAGTCGTACCTTACATCTAGGTCTGTTTATTAACCTCCCTGTTTGCATCTGTTTCAGCATCACAGTCTGTTTCTGTGTCATTGCAAGTGTCCCGTTTTCCTAATTGTGTGTTTGCCCTTATTTGTGTACGCGTTTCTTCTTGCTTTTATAACTAGGGTAAGACATTCTCGGTTATGTCATGCTGTATGCTCCAACCGTCCGGGTGTCCTAAAATTTGCCCTATGTTGTCATATTCCGTTCGTGGTCGTATGTGTGTGTGTGTGTGTGTGTGTGTGTGTGTGTGTGTGTGCATCTCTCCCTCCTTGTCTCTCTCTCTCTCTCTCTGTCTCTGTCATAGTGTAAAGTCATATGCTCAAGCGTTCCAAGTTCTCCGCAAGTGCCCATGGGTGTTCGCCTGATAGCAAAGTAAGGAAGTTGTTCTGGATATGGACCATGGTCCCTGAGGAAATGGACAGTGCCACGTGCGGTATCTGTGTGTTTTGGCCTCCTTCGTTTCTCGATGTGTGGGTGAAAGTTGTAGACGGGACGCTCCTTTTCTGTCGAATACCACTGTATCAGCGCTTCAGTTTGCCCCTGTCTGTGATGTTTTCTCCTATACGAAGGACCGTGAATTATGTAGAGAGCCGCAGGTGGCCTGAGACTGCGACAAGTGGCGGGCAGCCAGAGTGGGAGCGCTTTGCGATGCGGGCCACGCAGCCAGCTGGCGGCGGTGTTTGCCCGCAGAGCCCGACGCCGCCGCAGTACGTGTTCTGGTTCCACAACGAGCGCGTCGTCAACTACGAGGGGTCGCGCGCCGTCGCCGTCAGCACGGAGCCGGGCCCGCGCACGCACTCGCGCCTCCTCATCCCGCGCGCCACGCGCCGCGACTCGGGGAACTACACGTGCAGCGCGCCCGACACGCAGCCCGACACCATCAACGTCTACGTCTCGCAGGGTGAGTCGCTGCCGCCTGCGCTCCCGCCCTCTGCAACACCCTGCGTGCCCAGCACAACACTCCCCGATCCGTTCTATATGGCTTCTCGTCACTGTTGGACTTCTACAAGTACACGGTCTCACATAACTCACTCCCTATTTTTAAACAGACAAAATTTCTGTATTTTGAACCACTTTTCTTAAAAATACTTTTGATAGAAACAGGACTCCTTGAAGTTGGGTTTACCGTCATTTTAAACCTCCGCATAAGCTCTAGTCTTCTGTACGCGATTCTTTTATTTTTATTTATTCTTTTTTTTTTCAAATTAACTGATACGTGCGATACTGCTGTCTGCAAAATGATAGGTGCAACATTGGGTTGCACATCGGATATTTATACAAATGACACAATTCCAGGGACGTTACTGGTCTCATACACATATGATTTTTGCATACTGCCTGATTCGGAAAACGAAAATTTGTACCAAGGCCGGGAATGGAGCCTGGGTCTTCTGTTTACTAGGCAGGGGCGCTAGCCACTAACGCACCTTGGCACAGCTGTTCGCGCAGCTGCACTGATTTACCTGGTATGTTTCCCACCCCCATCAAAATTTTCACTGCCGCCTCAGTTTACTTCAAATTCCCCCTTACACACGAACAGAATTGCCGAGGCTCCCCGTGTTCTGGAATAGCACCTCAGAACATGGAGAGCCTCGACAATCCTTTCGTGTGTAAGGGGAATTTAAGGTGGATTGGAGCAGCAGTGAGAACCCGGATTGGGAAACGAGGTGTGCCAGGTACACCAGTGCAGTCTGCCTTCGGCAGTGATACCGTGCGGACCGTGTTGCCCGCCGGCCGCGCTGTGGTGCGCACGCCTGTTTACGCCGGAGCAGCTTCGCGTGTGCGGTGTTACGAGTCTAGAACGAGATGGCACACTCGTACAGAAAAACCACTTTGAAGTTCAGTTCTGCGAACGACTATACATGACCAAAGGCACACGAGATTGAACGTTTTTTAAGAGAAGAAGTAAAAATCGATCCACAGGATATCGTGGGAATCCATTTATCGATCGTTTCAAGCGTCGTCTATGTTAGGCTTATTGACGAGGCTACTTGCGAAAGACTTCTACAACGATCACCGAACGGGTACAGTTTCTGTTATGCCGACGGGAATATTGGTGCGGTTACGGTCGATCACGCGGGAATGGGGATACGCACTATATGCTTCTTCGAACTTCCGTTTGAGGCCCCGTCTGAACTTGTGACCGACGCCTTTCGACCATACCGTACAGTTCTATCCCATGTGGCCGAAAAATGGACGAGTTTTACCACATACCCCGTCCTACATGGGATGAGACAAATACGGATAGAACTGCGAAAGCACGTCCCCTCCTATTTGTACATAGAAGGTTGTCGAGCGATTATAATCTATGATGTACCACCTCGCACTTGCTCGGGGCGCGGGAAAGAAGGTCACGTCCGCTCGGAATGCCTCCAGCGACGTTTAGTGCAAACCCTACGGGATGATGTTCAGGCGCCACAACAGATGATTGTATTACCGTTGACCTTTGTGAAAGCCCTGAGTGGAGACGTGAGGGAGATTTCCAATGGGCACCAGCAGCTGCGCCCTATAGAGAACATGTACACACCGGTTTCACCACAGCAGACACAGGACACCACACAAGAGATGCAGCTGACGGTCGCTCCAGGCTCAACCGTGGTGGCTGCCAGTGCTTCCACCGAGAGCGTGATAGGCCAGGCCCAAGACGGAGGGTAAGGAATCCAAACAGCTGAAGCGGAAGCAAGGCAACGGAAACAGCGTTCACTGAAGAGAAGGAAGAAGCGTCGACTGACTTCTGCTGACGATTGCCACAGGCCCGAGGGGACAGTGGACGACAGCGACAGTATCGACCTGAGACCAGTCGATTCAACGAATACCGAGATGATGATGCAGGAATTGCACAGCGACGTTAACTTGAATTCTCATCCTGGTGACCGGAAGGCAGAAGTGGAGATGACAATTGTCCAACATCAGAGCGGTGACAACGTTGCCTACCATCCTTCGGCCAGTTCCGGAAATATGTTGGGGGACTGGGCGCAAGAAATGGACCAACAGGAACAGAATGAAAATACGAACGCTATGATTGAGGATAGTCCTTGTCAGACGCCGGGAGGGGCCGGGGAATGTTGAACAACTTAGTGTGGTGAGGAGCGCCGAGTGTGCAGATAGACGACAGCAGTCCGGTTTTCAACACCGTCGCTTGATGACACCCCCTTACAACTGATGAACAAACGCCAGGCGTACCGCACTGCAACGACGAACATTAATGGCATTCGGACACCGCTTAAAATTCAAATGCTGAAAGATATGTTAGACGCTGCGGACGTGGATATTGTACTCCTACAAGAAGTGCGTTTCACATCGCCGCCGGAGTTCTACGGCTACGAAGCACATTATTCAGTGCACGATGAGAGTGGATGCGGTGTGGCGATCCTCACCAGGGAAGGACTAGGATTGGAGGAAGTCATGTCTCTCCCTTCGGCTCGTGGAACAGCGATCACTGTCGACGGCGTTCGTTTCATCAATTTATACGCGCCATCTGGCTCCTCAAAACGAAGAGAAAGGGAGACCTTTTACACCGAAGAGATAGCTGGACGCTATGATAAATATGTAGTAGGCGGCGACATTAATTGTGTCGTCGACCAAAAGGACCATGTACCTCATTATGTGCCATGCATGGAATTGCGTGGTTTGATTACCGAAATGGCGCTTCCGTACACCTGGGAACTGCAGCATGGCGACAGAACGGATTATACGTATGCAACGGGAAATTCGTCGAGTAGACTTCATAGAGTGAATGTGACGCGAGCTCTACGGACGGCGATACTGGATGCCGAAATCTGGCCAGCGGCTTTTACGGATCATATGGCGTACGTCTGTACGATTTAAACTAACGCGTCAGAATATATGGCGGAGTAAGGGTCACTGGAAAATGAATAGTGCCCTTTTACGTGACACTGCATGTCGCCGGTCGATAGAGGTGGTCTGGGAGAACTGCGTTCGCAGCCAACGAGCATACACCTCGGTTCTCCAGTGGTGGATCAAATGCGCAAAACCAACGTTACGGAGAACGTTGATACGATACGGGCAGAATAAACCGCAGTGGAACCGCACGACGGCTGATTTTTATTTTACATCCCTGAGGGAGCTGATGACACAACAACCATCACCGGAAACGCACGCGGCCATGCGCAGGATAAAAGACAAAGTATTACAGCTGACGAGACTAAGAATAGAAAGGATAATGGTCCGGGCTAGATTGGCGGACACAGTTGCTGCCGATGCACCATGCATCACGTAGTACGTGAACGCCAACGACGAGGAAGGACATTGATCGGGGATATTGCGTATGTGTTTACTATTTGCGCCAGTTATATGGACCTGTACAAGTGAACCACGAGACACTATATGATGTCATATCGGAAATGCCAATAAAGGACCACCACTGGATGTAGAGACTTTCATCACAGCGATAACGGAGGCCGAGCTGGCAGATGCAATCGCCAGGGGGGCTCCGAACAAGTCCCCAGGACAGGAGTGCTTCCCAATTGAATTTTACCGCGCCTTTCCATACCTCATGGGACGGACCTGGATTCAGGTGTACGACGAACTCCTGTCACCGCAGACTGAGATACCTGTCGAATTCACGGAGGGTATCATCATCCCAATACCCAAACCACGCGGTGGCAGAAGGCCAGGAGATTATAGACACTCTCTTTAACTGATAGACTTCTCATTGATCAAACATGCCTCGGTGGTAACAGTAACGTACATACGGCGCTCGGTGACTACCAGGATATCATCGCATTAGCAGCGGCATGCCGAGTGCGTGGGGCACTAGTCGCTATTGACTTTGATCATGCGTTCGACAGTGATGGGCAGATTGGGAATCCCACAGGCCTTCATTCTAGTGATCATGCGACTGCCACACGGCTTGCGATCAAAGGTCTCTGTGAATGGGCGGGACACTGACTACATTGTTATTTCAAGGTCAGTTCGTCAAGGTTGCCCCCTTTCGATATTTTTGTATGCAATGGCTTTGGAACCCTGTCTATATGGCCTCCGAAGACGGCTGGAGGGAGTGCCGTTGCCACAACTGACCTTTCATTGCCGCGCTTATGCTGACGATGTGATGCTGATGTCAATAACAGGCGACGAAGTACGTACGGCGTTGGCATGGATACAGCGATACGGGATGGGGGCGGGAAGCGTGCTTAATCTACAGAAGTCACGCTGCATGAATGTCGGTCGAGGATTACAACCGGGGGAGGAAGGCCCGCTCATGTTAGTTAACACCATAAAATGTCTAGGTGTTACGTTCCACACGGATGTGCAGCGGACAGCAGCGGAAAACTACCGACGCATATTGAAGCTGATGCGGACAATGGTGCTGTTACAAAAATTAAAAGCGTTGGATATGATTCAGAGGGTGACCTATGTTAACGTATACCTAGCCTCGAGACTCACTCACGTAACGCATGTCCTGCCTTTAACGCGCACAATGGCATCACGGATACAAGCAACGTTCGGCGCTTACGTGAGTGTGGGACACCTGTTTAAGATCCAACACACAACGCTTACGCTACGACCTGGAGACGGTGGACTTGATCTGGTGAACGTATATGAAAAGGCACTGGCGTTATTCGTCAGTACGATTTTACGACAGTGGCGCGGTCAATTTCATAACATCTCGGGTGCGTTGGTCGATGTACTAGCGCTCACTTCAATGCTGCCCCCAGTCAATGTGGGCCATATTTCACCGAAGATATCACATTTCTTTTTTTTTGGAGCTTAGCTATGTCAGAGAAGCCTTCCCAACAACACGACTACCGACGACGCGAGATGTATACCAACTCTTACTGCCCCGGTGCCCCAGGAATACCCTGGAGAAGAAGAACCCAGACAAGAACTGGCGACAGATATGGCGCGTTATATGGAACGTTTACCTCCCAACGAATCAACGGCGGCGCGCGATTCATTTGGCAGACACTCCACTGTGTTTCGGCTGCGCAACAGTGGACACTGATGAACATCGTTTAGCATGTAGTGGGACGGCTCCAGTGTGGCACTTGGCACAACAGATATTGGCGTTCCTGTTACGCTCCGCCCCTCACACAATTTCTTCAGACACCCTTTTTTCCCCCAAGAATCTTATTTTCCGGTCCAAAAAACCAATTCAGTGACATGGGTACGGGGAATGGTTCTGGGCTACGTTTCTAACGAATCGGAAAAGGACAAAATTGATTTTTGACATTTTCTCCTGGATGGACACACGAAGCTGCAACAGCATATGAAATATGGGCAACACTTCGCAAATTACCTGCGACACATTTACCGATGCGCCGGACAGTTGGGGTGTGGGTGGAGATGAGATAGACGAAGAAGCGGAGACAGACAGCGATCTCACTTACGGACCCTTAGTTAATTTCGAGAAGACGACCCAGTCTTACACCATCGTCTGGAGAACGGGCCGATAGATGGCTCTCTTGCTCTATCGTGAGCACGTGTCGCCCCGACACGAATTTCATTTCATTGCTGGAGGAGCATGTTTCTTTTGTATTTGTACTATCCGCGATGTCTTCATGTCTTTTTCATTTGGACATTTTCAGTTTTATTCATTTACTTACTTAATTAATTTTCTAATTAGCCGCTATTTGTCAATATTTGGACATTTACGCGGTAGTATAACAAAATGTGTGTCAGCAAAGGTTGTAAGTCTGACATTAAAAAAAAAAAAAAAAAAAAAAAAAAAATAAGATAAAAGAGTAGCGTTGAAGTCTCAGTCTGAGCTTCAAACCACCTTTACTCCATAAAAAAAAAAAAGACGATGGATAGAGCGTCTGCTTTATAAGCAGCAGATGGAGATTCTGGGTTCGGGTACCAGTCGGAGCACACATTTTCAACTGTCCCCGTTGACTTATATCAACGCCTAAAAAAAAAAAGGAAAAAAAAGAAAAAGAAAAAAAAGTAGCTAGCGCCCCTGCCTAGTAAACAGAAGACCCAGGTTCGATTCCCGGCCTTGGTACAAATCTTCATTCGCCGCTTCATTCTATATAGAACAAATATGACGTATTACTGCTCCCAATTCATCCAAGTTCCGTGACTTTCACTTGAAAACCACCTCCTTAGGCCAACCATAGAAAAAAAAAAATCTCAAGCGGTTAAATCAGTGCTGCAGGCAGGCCGTTCGTGTGCGCCATGTGTCACAATCTTACGACCTGGGAAATGATCGTCCGGCCATTCGCGGACATCATTTGCAAAATGTGCAGGTGCTCCGTGCTGCATGAATGCAGCTGTGGGTTGTTGCATTGTTAAACTGGACGCCCCTGTGCTTTTCTAACACATTCGTTTGGTCGTTTTTCGGGTGCTCAGTAGTGGAAGTTACATCTGCTTACAAATCCTCCAATATGGAAACCTGCTTCATCAGTCCACAGAACGTCCTCAAAAAGTTCAGATCAATCATCATTCCAACCCAAGAAAATTTCTCCAAACTCCATTTTTCTAACACAGTCGTCAATGTGGCTTCAACGATGCTAAAGTGAGATCTTTATTAAGAATCGTTGCAACTGCGTAACTTAAAAGACTACTTTCACGAGATCCTTGACGCAGTGGTTTTTTAGGGTTCCTCGTGAACATTTCACGAATCTGTCAACATCCTTTGGTATCATCGAAGTCGATGATCTTCCTGATCTACTTGCACTGGCGACGCTCCCTGTTCTTAGTAATTTGGAATGGCAGTTTTCAGCTGTTTTTGCATCCGGTGTGCATGGATTCCTGGTTCAGTCCTACACCACACTTGTACTCGCGCCGCAGATCCCCAGACCTCACAACGAGCTGCTATTTTTGCCCGTTCTTCTAAAGTCAACACAGGCGGCAGTCTCCCATTCAAACAAAACAAAAAAATAATGTCAAACACAACCTCATGGAGTGCTGTATCTAACAAAAGTAGTTCTAAAGAAGTAGGTTCATAAATTTAAAAAAATTATAACTGTTTAAAAATAGGGATAACACCCTGTGTAGCACCTACTTCATTGGCTTAGCTTTCCAACGAGTGATCAGGGACTGTGCTCTTTGTCAAACGGGCGAGTTTAGTCCCTAAAAATTATTATTAGACTTACCTGTGCATGAAACCTGATGAATTACTCATTGTTTCTCTATTCGTTCTCCTGACGTTCTGTATCACTCCCTTTCTCTCTCAGTTCATTGTTTTTCCCTGATTCCTAAGAGCGTTCGGAAAATCGACCGGTTAAAATCGATAACGGTTTTTTAGTTCTAAATAACTGATATTATTCGGTATTAGTTTGGTCTCGATGATAACACATGTTCATATTTCTTTACTAATAACCGACTAAAAAAACCGAAATATCAATTAGTCATAGCAGCAGTGCTAAAATTTTTCGTTTTTAAATACACCTTTTTTTAACGAGCAGTAATTCATGTATGTAAAATTTGCGTTGGTTTGGAATACTGCATTATTATGGGAAATAGCGATCAGTGCTGTTTTAGTAACAATGCCGACACAAACGAGCAACAAACACATGGCGAAGGAATTGGTGCAACATTGCTGAGACGGTAATGTCCATCTCACCCTGTGTCGTAGCTTAGGATAGCGTGTACCTGCAGTGTACAAGTTTAAGTTAGTCTCTTGCTGTCGTCGCCGGACATCCGTTGTATTGTAGAATGGCATCAACACTAGTCTGGAAATGTTTTTACAAAGTGACGTAGCAGTGAAGTACAATGCTTTATTTGCTTTTAAAGATTAAAGGTTTGTCTGTCGTTTCTATGAAATAAAAAGGAAGGAAATTATGATAACAACAATTCATTAATACTATACAATAAAAATTGAAAGCAGCTGATCTGGTGCCTTTGTCTACATAATTTGCCTTTACCTCCTTGTAGCCTTCACAGCAGACAAATTAACACGAAGAACAGAGTTCTTCGACGTCGTTTTCACCCTTTAACACTGACTGTTTGTAATGCCCAAATAGTTGTAAGATTCCCAGTTACGTGATTTTTGAGCAGAGTTCCAAAAGACTATAATCAATGGCAGTAAGCTGGTGATTTTTTTGTTGTATTCAAATACTTATCAATTTTCGAGGAAAGCAGGTAACGGTGGACGGGCTGTTTTCTTTTATTTGCCTATTTAACTTAATAGTTTGGTGCTGAGTATCTTGAAACTGAGAGTAAAAATTTTTCAATTTTTGTTCTAAGTTTATTACAGGAAATAACAGAAATAAAATACCGAAAGTCGGTTACTTCAGAAACTGGTTATTTTGAGCAGTTTTAACAGAGTTTTACTCAACAATTTTTTCTGGCTCTCGTACCAAACAGTTTGCCTTTTGACTGAACGAATCTCTGTCTAGTACTCCCACTGCTTGTACTAGGATTCAACGATGTCCTTCTCGGATTCATAGTGTATCTTTTCAAATTTTCTTGTACAGGTGGTGTTCACAATACATCCATTGTTGAGATCAACTGTTACCTGTTATTTCACTTGTTTCACTGTTCATACCGTTAACATTAAATGCCGATTAACTTTCATTTACACCTGTCCGTTTCCTACAGACCACGTGACATTGATTTCTTTAAATACAGCCTGTTCTAATTACTAGCAGTCGTGCTGTCTCACTTTTCTATGTTTACAACATCTTTAATCACACGCCGACTGGTGTCACTGAGCGGTTCTAGGCGCTTCAGTGTGGATCCGCGCGACCGCTACGATCGCAGGTTTGAATCCTGCCTCCGGTATGGATGTGTGATGTTCTTAGGTTAGTTAGGTTTAGTTGTTCTAAGTTCTAGGGGCTGATGACCTCAGATATTAAGTCCCATAGTGCTCAGAGCCATTTGAACCACTTTTTTTAATCACACCTCATATACTATCGTACTATACAGGGTGTCCCATTTATTTTGACCACCCTAAACAACTGTTTGCCCACATGCAAATTACAAAATGTTTCAAGCAAATGTTCTTTAGCCGTCAGGGGACATCAATCAGTGTGATTTCTTTTTACGGAGATATGAACAGCGGTATGATTTTTTAAATGACACCCTGTATTTTTTATTCACTAATTTATTTCCTCTCCTAAAGACCTGTTCAAAAACGTATCGGAGTCATTCACTGAAACACACTATTGTTAATTATAGCACAACATTGACGTTGACACTCCCAGCGCATAGTGCAGGTCTTGGTGGTAATGGAACACATCGACGGACTGACGTTGACAGAGGACAAATCTAAACATTAGTAGAATGCACACTTGAGATTCATATATCTTCAGTTGAAGAGTTGTGTGAGTAGAATGTACACTAACGAATGGGGAATGTAAGTTAGCAGAACAATAATTGCAATTATGTTTTCTTATGTACGGGTACGTTTAGTACAGTAGTTTAGTACTTTTAAATACTGTTGTGTACAGTAAGCATACATTAAAGGCTGTCCTTCTAACAAACTGCATTGACATAACGTTTCTTTTATTGTTGTTGTTGTTGAAGGAATGCGGAATGGTACGCAGGCAGCGGGACTGTACAGAGAGTGATATCCCGACAAGGACCCGCCTTCCCGACGCGTGTTTTCTCGTCTTGTTGCGACGCTTCAGGAAACGGGAACTTTCAACCAACGACATCGAAATCATCGTAGCACTCGCACCGAGGAAGCTGCTGACGTTACTGTTCTCACCTCCGTTGCCATGAATGCAGACGTGACCACACGACAGCTTGAACACGAGATTTGCAGTCCTAAAACCAGTGTACATCGTGTTCTTACACTGCACCGGTTCCATCCTTACCATGTACACCTACATCAAGAATTGCATGGGATTGATTTCCAGAATCGTGTACAGTTCTGTCAGAGGGCACAGCATCAAATCCTCTCTAACGCGAACTTCTTCTCCAATGTTCTATTTACCGATGAATGTTCCTTCTCAAACAAAGGCCAGGAAAATACAAGGAACGTGCATCATTGGTCCAGCGACAATCCACAATGTCTTAGACAGGTGGAACATCAGTGTCAATGGAGAGTTAACGTCTGGTGTGGGATGCTTGGTACTACAATTATTGGCCCTTATTTCATCAATGGTAGTCTAAACGGCACAGTGTATGCCAACTTCCTCAGACCAATTATTTTCTGTGCCGCTGAGAACCAGAATGCTAATATGGTCAACACGATGGATGTCCAGCACATAATGCCTTGCCGGGACGTCGTGTTCTGAACCGAAGGTATCCTGCCAGATGGATTGGTCGAGGAGGAACAGTTACTTGGCCTGCTAGGTCTCCTGATGTAAATACTCTGGACTTTTTTCTTTGGGGATGCATTAAGACGTTGCCTATCGTGATATTCCAACAACGGAAGAGGTCATGCAGCAGCGTATCGTGCTTGCTTGTAATTCTCTTCAGCAGGCAACACTGGAGGCAGTAGATACTTATTTCATTCAGCGAGAGCAGCAGTGTATCGGTGTCCAGGGTCACCACTCTGAGCGCCTTTGAGTGTTCTGCTCCTGGGCAGTGGTACAGGAGAGTCAAAGTCAATTTTGAGTTACGTTTTTACTTGATTTTCATTTGTTTTCTGACAACTACAACAAGTGGACGAGTTTGTGATCCCGAGCTCAAAATCAGTGTTGTGTTATGTAACTAATAACGTTGCGTTTCAGTGAATGGTACACTGTGATACATTTTTGAATCGGTCTTTAGGAGAGGAAATGAATTACTGGACAAAAAATACAGGGTTCTATTTAAAAAAGTCATACCGCTGTTCATATCTTTGTAAAAAACAGAGCTACATACTGATTGATGTCCCCTTGACTGCTAAAGAACATTTGCTTGAAAAATTTTGTAGTTTGCATCTGGACGAATAGTTATTTATAGTGGTAATGATAAACTGAACACGCTGTATAAGAGTTTCATCCAGCGCACTATGCAAATATCTGCTTTCCCATCGACTTTTGGCTCACCAATTTCTTCGTTAAACTTACTCACACATACTACAGCGTCCTCGCTAGCTCCCTTCATCTTAATGTCTTCCATTTGAAGCTGCTCTCTTCGCATTCGAAACCATTTACTGAGGTGAATATTCTATTTTTGAATTACTGTTAACCGCTTTTCTACGATGCTTAAATTTGCCAGTAGTTTAACCCTGTCTTTATGCTTCTAGTCACCAAGTCTTATTATGGAGTTTGGTCTTGTACCCACTTGATACTATCCTCATGGTTCTTTAATGTATTGTTCCACGGAACTAGGATTTCTTCCTAAATCTTTGTTAATTTTTCGGGTAGTGATTTCTCCTTTTTATGATGCCTCCTTTTTCCTTGCCAGTTTTCTCCATTTTAAGCTAATTCGTAATGTACATCGTATTTTTTTTTCTTATAAGATACCATTTAAGTTTCGTTACTTCATCCTTCTCTCTTCTGCAAAGTTTCCTGCCATTCTTTCCTCATAACTTCACAATGCCACTGTTACATATTAAAATCTCCCTACGTTTGTGATTTTTCTACCTTTACATCGATCTCTTTTTCTATACACGTGTATCTGACGTATTCTAATTCCCTTTTGTTTGTGTCATCGAACTTTTCTTCCTTAGTGTTGCTGATATCTAAAAACTACAATTTTTAAATTTGTTCTGTGTTCTTCCTGCACTCATCTTAGTTCACTAACTGTCGTAGTCATTAAACACATTCCTGTTTGGTCCATACTGTCGACCATTACACAGAGCGTAAACAGCAACCGTTTACAACATACGTCAGTAGAGTACGGGCCATAGATACGAATAATTTTTAATTGATCACTTGCGGCCTATCAATCCAGGAATCAGCCTCAAATTGGCCTATAAATGCCACAGCAACTGCAGCGTATGTTCGTCGCGGAGATTTTCAATACCTTGTAGCTCACGCATGACATCGACTTAGAAGGCTATTCTGCTAACATCATTAATTTAAGCGAAAGCGTGAGGATTATGAAAGGAAAAAAGACTTTGTAAACGTTATGCAAAAACTAATTACGTGTAGAATTCTCCGTTTCACATAATGCCTTGCCTGGACGTCGTGTTCTGAACCGAAGGTATCCTGCCAGATGGATTGGTCGAGGAGGAACAGTTACTTGGCCTGATTCGTAGGAGGAGGCCAGACAAATAAAAGGATTTAACTGTCAATTTCATGCTGTTAAAATCACAATACTTTGACTCAAAATTTACACAAGTGTTACTTTTCATTTTGTGAAAGAACACGGCATTTTGAATTCAAGGAAGATTTCAGACAAAGTTTTGCGCTTCGCACATGCGCTGTTGCTTTTTTGATTTTAGTTTGAGGATTTTTTCGGCCTGATAAACTACAAGGATCTTACATAAAATTTCTCGTCTCTACGTTCACTACATTCCATGGTACGTCGTGACCAGTTACTGTTTACACCGCTTATTCGTCATTTCCTATACGTGTCGTATTCTTCACAGTAAGCCTCATTGTTGGAGTCTCTGAACATGACTATAAAATTTATTCTTCGTCTGTTGCTTTGCATGATTTCGGTCTGCATAAGTTTTTAGTTCTTTCTGCGCCAAGAACTTTCCTAGTTTTTCTTCGTTCTGGCTATTTTCCTGATAACATTTCTCCCCTGTTGTTTACAAAAACAGTTTCGCTGGCGTACAGGGCTTGAGATTTTATTGCCAGGTTGTAGTGTCTAACCTCTGTGTGCCAAGACGTGCGCTTTTGCAGCGGATGTCATGCTTCATTCCGTACGCTCTCTTGCATAATCAAAGTGTCTGTGCTTCCATTTCTAGCTAAGTTAGTTATACGATCTCGCCAAAATACTTGAAGCGTCTAATCTTTTCCATTTGGCCGTACTTCACGTTCGATCTCTAAATGTTAAATTCAATGCAGGTTAACTCACATCAGAACAGTGCATGCTCTGTTGACCTTTTCTATTTGATTGAAGCAAATTCACTGTCTACAAAAACTAAGCAGCATATCGCAATGTCGTTTTCCTTCGTCCAAGCTGAAGATGCTTTCAGAGTTATTGGGTTTTTAATCCCCTTTCACTTTTTCTGATGAATTTATCTAGAGTGAGGTTGAAGACATGTGACGACAGTCCACCTTCTGGGCGAATAGGAGTTTTAATTGCAAACAGCTTTGATGTTCACCCCTTAAGTTGCAATTAGGACTTTATTTCCGTCAGTGTTTTGTTAATGAAGTACCTTCTAGGTGGCCAAAAAGAGAGTATCAGCCAACAGAGAGATATTCCTCCTTGAATTGGGTGAAGATGCGGACGATTGGTTGCTGTGGTTCGCCTTATGTTTCAGCGTTCTTTTCAGGTTCAGGATCAGCTCTTCGCCTGACTGCCCTTGTCAGAAGTCCACTTGACCTTGCCAGATGTTATGTGTATGCTGTGCTTGTGTCATTTGAGATAAACATTCTGAGTATGTCTTGTACGTGACGCGAAAGCTCGACATCCACTCTTGCGGAGTTGCTGAATGATTATGCACTTCCCATGACAGGCAGTTGTTCCGCCTGCCAAGTATCTGTGATGATTTGTACAAGCTCTTCGAGGGTGTTTTCTCCCTATACCCTGCAATTATTTAGTAGTAATGCCCTCCTCTTCCAAAGTCCTGTTGTTTTTTAGCCTTCGGGTACGGCTACAGATTTCATGTTTGGTGTGGGTCGAAATTCAGGGTCTGTATATACGTTTCAGCTCTAGATCCCCAAAATGGTGTCATTCCCTGAAGTTGAAATCGAGAGTAAAAAATATTGGAAGACATTCGCTGCGTTGCAATAAGGCAATGCTCCTGTACAGTGAGGGTTACAGTTGCATATCGGTTCTATAGCAGCGGTGACAGCTTTACTTATGCGTGGATCAATTTCACAACGAGACTCAACGTGCTGTGGTGTCACAGTTTATGAATGAAGAAACGCATAACTCATATTTTCAGGGATTTTTACACTTACTGGTAAACTCTGAGGAAGCCGGAGCAGTTTCTCGGCCGTGACCTTGTAATAGGAATCGTATTTGCGTGAATAAATTGAGGGAAACCATCGAAAACCTAAATCAGCGTGGCTAGATGGAAACTGCAACTTAAATCCTACCAAAAACGAGAGCATATTCTTAAAAAAAGAACGTAACCATATTCAGCTTATCCTGGTGTATAATAATCTCGTGTGTATACAGTGTGGCAAGGAAGTTATTTAGTACTGTCAAAGGACAGGGCTGCACTGTCAGTTCACCTCTCAGTAGCGATCACAGGACGCTGGGGACTGCCTGTAACAAACACTGTCTCATAACATAACACTGCACACACTCTCAGCTGACATAAGCACGAAACATGATTTCCATTTCGTATATCACAATTTCCCAGTAAATTGCATGAAAAATGTCACATTTCTTCATAACGAGTGCTACGTGGACCACAGTAAGATGGTACGGTATCAGTATTCTCCATTTATGATATTTGCTCTCTTTCAAGTAAGTTGTTTCATTATTATTTTCTGGCGCTACATTTCTTAACAGATCCATTACTTATCTGACTAATCATTTGCAGCATAGAATGTTTTACTCGAGAGACACTTACTATTTTCATTTTTAAATCCATTTTCGCCAATAATCTGATTAATCTCCTTGCGTAACATACTGTACAATTTTATTCTTTGGTGCGGAATGTTGTTTCTGGTGCCCTATTATTTCTTTATTTGTAAACATTAAGTCTACAGCGACTTGACGTTTCATCTGCCATTTCTCAGAGAACAACCTATTAACTATCTTTGCTTTCACATTTAAAATTATAAACTCTGGTAATAATGTTCGTGGGACAGTCTGTCCTCTGCAACATCTATTTAGCAGGTACTGTGGAACACCTCGTCGAGCGGTAAGTGAAGTACACTGTACGCACAATTCACAAATCCCTAGGCCCTAAATCGTACGGATTATACACGATCAGAGATTGAGTATCTTAATATTAGGAGTCACCTTTAGGAGATTATTATTTGCAGTGGTACAAGTCTTCTGTTAACAACTCGAGGTAGCTGCGTGCTTGCAAACCACTCACGTTCCATAACAGGCAACAGCGACACACGTGCTGCTACATTGTGAAACAGTACGGAGTGGTCTGTGATGCGTGAACGGTGGCTGCTACAAGATTATTGCAGGAACTGGGAAGATGGGCGACGCCTCAATTCGCCTACGGTGTGCGGGGGACAGGACGAACAGTCCTGGTGTATCTGAGCAGAAGTTGTTGCGGACGACCGACGTTAGCCTCCTCAGGCAGCCTGAGGCCGCCGACGCGGCTCCGAAACCACGCCGGCCCGGATCTCAGGCGGCCTCTACATTATGACGTGGCTGGCAGCCGGCTTCCAAGTGGATACGCATCTATATATGACGGTAGTATCTGTTCCCGAAACAACAGTTACCGTTGATGACCATGCAGCTTTGCTAGAATGAAATGATAATTAAATGGGCACCCTAGCTGCAACCAGGCGATGATATACTTCACTGGGGACATGTTGAAAATGTGTGCCCCGAGCGGGACTCGAACCCGGGATCGCCTGCTGACATGGCAGATGCTCTATCCATGTGAGCCACAGAGGGCACAGAGGATAGTGCGCCTGCAGGGACTTATCCCTTTTAATTATCATTTCATTCTAGCAATGTTGCATGCTCACCAACGGTAACTGTTCTTTCGGGAACAGATGCTACCGTCATATATAGATAAAGTATGGCTTCCAGGCCATGACCTTGTGCGAACGCACACACTATGCCCGAACTCGTACGGGACTTGGTAGATTAATCTGCCACGAGTAATGAGTATGATGGCAAACATCTATTAGGCGCACTACGAATGTAGTGGTGTGGACATATTGGGATTGTGGGTCTCACTGGAGGTCGTCAAGGGGTAAGTCCCTGCAGACGCACTATCCTCTGTGCCCTCGGTCGCTCAGATGGATAGAGCGTCTGCCATGTAAGCAGGAGATCCCGGGTTCGAGTCCCGGTCGGGGCACACATTTTCAACATGTCCCCAATGAAGGACACGCATCTGCTGAGTCGCGGTCGGCCAGTAAGCGCCCGCGTCATGGCGAGTCAGGATGGACTATGGGAACAGCGAGCAACGGGGAACGACTAATTCTCACTCACCTTAGCCAGGCTGATGCAGTGCTCTAGAGTTTACCACTGTTTATCTTTCAATACTGGCTGCCAAATCATTACTCGTTATATGAAGTAGCACAAGTGTAATGTAGCGCCCGAACGCAAAGGAATGTGCACTCATTTAAATTGTCGCTAGAATGCAACATGAAGTAGTTGATGCACGAAACCGCAGTGTAACCTGAGGTGCTATTGGTTGATAGGTATCTTAGCTACCTGTCTAATTGTCCAAAAGAGCACTTGTGACGGTGTGATTAAATTTTATAATTTGAACAGAGGGTATGAGCTGCACTTGCTGCTATAAGGTCTAATGATCTGAGTACTCATTTAGGGTCATTAGATCCACATCTGAAAATATGTAGTATGACCCCAAAGTTTTAAATGACCGTTTATTGAGAGACATGAAATGGTTAAATCTAAACAAAGCATCAGGACCAATGGAGTTCTCTATCTATACCGAATTTTCGGCTGATTTAGACCCTCTTCTATAATCTATCGTGCATCCCTCGAACTAAAAACTGTTCCTAGTTATAGGAAAAAAGCAAATGCCACTACCGCCTTCAGGAAGGGTAGTAGAAATGATCCACAAAACTACCGTCCCATATCTCTGGCACAGATTCGCTGTAAAAGCTTAGAACATGTTCTGAACTCAAACATAATGACGTATCTTTAACAGAATGACCATGTCCATGGCAACCAGCATGGATTCCGAAAGCACCGATCGCGTAAAACCCAAGTCGCACGTTTCTCACATGACACACTGAAAGCTTTGGATCAAGGCAGTCAGGTAAATGTGGTATTTCTTGATTTACGAAAAGGATTTATCTCAGTACCACACCTACGCTTATTGACAAAAGTTCGATCGTAGGGGTATGAAGTGATATTTGTGATTGCATTGAGGACTTTTAGGTAGGGCGGACGCAGCAAGTTATCTTTCATCGAGAGTCATCATCAGATGTAGGAGTAACTTCAGGTGTGCCGCAGGAAAGTGTTTTAGGGCTGTTGCTATTGTTGTTGCATAGTGAAAACGTTCCGTACAATATAGATATTAACCCGAGAGTTTTTGCAGGAGATGCAGTTGTCTATGATGAAGTACTGCCTGAAAGAAGCTACATAAATATTCAGTCAAACGTTGATAAGATTCCAAAGTAGTGCAAAGTTTGGCAACCTTCTTTAAATGTTCAGAAATGTAAAACTATGCACTCCACCAAACAAAGAAAACGTCGTATCCTATGACTATAATATCAATGAGTGTCTGTTGGGCAACTCATGCAAATACTCGGTGTAACGCTGTGTAGGGACATGAAATGGAGTGATCACATAGGCTCAGCTGTGCGTAAAGCACGTCGTACACTTCGGTTTATTGGTAGAATACTGGTGAAGTGCAACCATTCTACAACGGAGATGTTTACAAAGCATCCGTGCGACCAGTGCTCAAGTGAGTGGGATCCTTACTGCATCAAATAGAGCTAACAGGACATATTGATCGTATAAAGAGAAGGGGAACGGGATTAGTCACATGCTTCTCTAATGTTTGGGAGGGTGTCACAGAGATACTGAAGAAAGTGAATTGCAAGACTCATGAAGATAAACGTAAAGTATCCCAAGTAAGTTCGTTAACAAACAAGGATCAGCTTTAAATGATGACTCTAGGAATATGCTACTACACGTTAGATATCTCTCACATAGGGATCGTGAGGAAAGGATTAGAATAATTTCTACATGCACAGAGGCATTCAAACAATCATCTTAGTGCACTCTGCACATGAACGAGAATAAACCTAATATCTGGAATAATGGGACGTAGCCTCTCGCATGCACCTCACAGTGGTTTTGCAAACTGTGGATGTACTTGGAAGGACCTGCGAGCCGTGTTGCTGCAGCTCGCGGTGAGCCCCGGCAGGCGTGGGCAGACGCTGAGACGCGGTGTGCTGCAGGGGACAACACGGCGGCCATCCAGCGGCAGGCGGCGTCCGCCCCCCGGCCGCCGCCCCCCGCCCCTCTGCTGGGGGCGGCCCTCGCCATCGCGGCTGCCGCCTCCGGTCGGGCGCGCGTACGCAGCTGATGGCGCCGCCGGCCGCCGGCCGCTCGCTTGGGCCTCGCAGTCACCTGCTCGCTTCATCAGACGGGTAATCTTTTCCATATGGCGTATCTGCACTTACCTTCACCTACTATCATTATATTCGTAAATACAGTTCTTGTTCGTAGGCGTACCTTAAAGTACACCAAGGTGCCAAAAGTCACCAGACCCCTCCTAATATAGTGTCGGATCTTCTATTGTCAGGCGTGGCATGGACTAAAGAAGTCAAATGTTTTTTATTCCAGTCTTTGATCACAATATCAGTTCCTTTGAGGATGACCGGTTTCAGCCAGTAATGACCGTCTTCACATCTGTTCTGCACCATGTCCTAATGTGAGTTCCAAAAATGACTGTGTGGACGATGTGGCCCATTCTACACCTTATTTTATATCTATGTGACGATTTTGTGCTGAGTATATTTATATGTTTTGACGATGCCACTACGGCCTCATCACGTTAGCACATGGTGTACAACAGATCTGAAGATGGTCATTACTGTCTGAAATCGGTCATAAGACTCCAATAAAAAACATTTGATAGTATTGGATCACTGTTCATATTCACGACTATGTAGCAGCTGGCGAAACTAAAGAAGTCGTCTGAAGTCCCCTGCAGAAATATTCAGCCAACTGCCTCCGTAGCCGTTCATAATTGCGAAAGTGTTACCAGTGTACAATTTTGTGAACGAATTGACCTCTCGACTATGTCCGATAAAGGTTTCAAACAGGCGATCTGAGTGCCCACATCATTCGCTCGAATTGTCCTGAATGTTCTTCACACCAATCAAGAACAATTGCAGCCCCGTGACATGGCGCACTGTGATCCATAAAATGAGCTCCATGCGTGGATCAGGATCATCTCTGGGTAGCCGAACATAACCATAAGCATTTTCGGTCGATGATCGGTTGATTTGGAACAGAGGATCCGGACCATTCCATGTAAACACAGTTGACACCATTACAGAACTACCACCAGCTTGCACAATGCCTTCACGACTGGGGTCCATGTCTTCGTGGGGTCTGTGCTATACTCAAACCCTACCATCAGGTCTTACCAACTGAAATCGCGACTCGTCTGACATTCCCCAATTTTCCAGCAGTCGAGGGTCCAACTGCCCAGGAGAGCCACTCGCGTCGGTCGTCTGCTGCCAGACAACTAAAGCAAAATTTCGCCATCCGTCCTAATGCTTAAGTTCGTAGTACGTTTCACACTTATTTCTTTGGTTATTTCATTGAGTGTTGCTTATCCGTTAGCGTTGACAACTCCACGCAAACGCTACTGTTTTCGGTAGTTAAGTGGAGGCCGTCGGTCATCGGGTTGTCTCTGGAGGGAGTATGGTATTCGCTGCACACTCTTGACACTGTGTATCTAGGGACACTGAACTGTCCAGCGATTTCAGAAATGGTATGTTGCAAGTATCTACCTCCAACTAGCCTTTCGCGTTCAAAGTCTGTCCATTCCCGTCACGCGGCCATAATGACGTCCTGAACCTTTTCACATGGATCACCTGGGTACAGATGACAGTTCAGCCGATGCACTGCCCTTTTATACCTTGTGTCCATAATACATCCGCCATCTGTATTTGCGCATATCGCTATTCTATGACTTTTGTCAGCTCAATGTATAGTTCCTCTTTGTTCACATTGGAGGTTGGGCACACCGAACGGTTAGTTCGAGATCTACAGCAGAAAGGGATTCGTTCCTACCCGCAAAACGACACCTATCTTTCGCGATGACTGAGAGATGTGTAGCTAACAAGCCTCATTGTGCGTGTAGTGCGGTGTTCCATCTGTGGCACTTGAACTATGAAAGACCGTGAATTCTGTTTCTGGCATATAGCTCTCCGTTGTCGAATAGCATCGAGGAGCAACCCTGAGCTTAACATGCCCGTGTGAGGAACAGGCCATCCATAACGCTGTCACATTACCCACTTTAGTCCACGACTGTGACGGAGTGTTTGGTCATCACGAATCTTACGCCACCACCTGCAGTCCTCTTGCTGCCCAGACACCTGCAGCTCCAGGCTTCCATCGGGCTGCCTCCGACGCCCCTCGGCCAGGGAAGCGGGCTCACACTACCGTGGCGGCCCAGACACTCCTCTGCAGCAGTAATAAAAAAGTGCCCACTCTAGTGGACAACGTGAAAAGCTCTCCGACTGCCCGCGCAGTACTGGTGTCCTTCACAATCCAGTGTCTCAGAAGCGAGATCGTGGATGATGCGCAAACTACACGTATAGGCTGTCACAGCTTGCTCGTGTGACTCAAAATGTTCCTGACAAGAACCAAGGTGCTGGATTTTTCAGCAACTAGTGATTGAAATTGCTTATTTTTCTCACTGTGAAGGCGAATGTGGGGATAGATGACTTTCCTGCTTTTATTTATTGTCGCCAGTTGTTTCATTGCTCTTGGAAAAGTATCAACAATATTAATATCTCTCACCTCCCGGAACAGGTATGTTTTAATTTTTCCTATAGATGAGATAGACTGAAAGTTTTATTTTCCAGAGTATTCGAATTCTGTGTCCAGGTTTGATTGGATTACATCAGTATATGAGTAATTAAGACGAAGAACAAAGTGCGAATAGAGTAGGAAACCGACAATGAGGTAGGAATTTTGGATTTAATATACTGGTAGGTAGTTACTGTGTTATTCCAGATTATAAGGAAGTATACATCTTGACTGTGTACTGCGAAGAAAATCGGTACATAGAAATAAATTATGACGCTTCGAATGTAAATAATAACTACACGTATTGTATAGCTCCAAACAGAAAATAAAGTCCAGAATGAGATTTCCACTCTGCAGCGGAGTGTGCGCTGATATGAAACATCCTGGCAGATTAAAACTGTGTGCCCGACCGAGACTCGAACTCGGGACATTTGCTTTTCGCGGGCAAGTGCTCTACCATCTGAGCTACCGAAGCACGACTCACGGCCGCTACTCACAGCTGTACTTCTGCCAGTATCTCGTCTCCTACCTTCCAAACTTTACAGAAGCTCTCCTGCGAGAGCCCAGGTGCTACGATAACAGTCATAAGGATACCGCGCTAAGGGTTTTAGAAAGTTTCTCCTATGTTTATACACTTCACTCGAACGAACACAGGAAATTTCTAGGACGAATGCGTTCCTTGTTTGATGACAAAGGAATTAAATAACGCTTTCTGCAACGGTGATACGAAAACGGTAAAAAGGAACAGGAAACGACAAGATATTCTTAACATTTGAAATATGAGAGGAGCCACTTTTAGAATTATTCACAAAATTTGAAACAACGCAATCATCAGTGTACCAGAAAAGCAACAGGGAAGACATAAAACTGTATGTTTGTCAGAGGAGATAACAGTCTTCATTACAAATATTCTCACTAAATGATAACAAACAAACAAATCTCAGTTTGAACTAGGCGTCGGGATAGCCCAGTCAGAGGTCAGTATTTCATGATGGACCGTATGAAACTATAAATGGGTTTACAGAAGGAAAATGCTTCTAAATCAGAAGATTAGGCCTACTGATTCAAAGACATTTTTTGAACTGGTATCCCAAAGTCAGTGCAGATGAAACACAAAGAATCTGGCTGTGGCCATAAACGGAGTAGCCATCCCGAAACAGTGCAAGAGATACTATACTGAATAGAAAAGTGTGAAATTAAAATTGAAAAATGCTTGCAGAGAATAGGATCATTCGACTAAAATGTATGCCTGACAATCTGGAAGTTATTTTTAAGTCACACATTCCAAATGAAGGCACGGTACACGTCACTGGATGGCGCCAGATCATCTCCTGTGCATGGAGTCATTTACCAGTTAGCTTCTAATGCAAGTAAACATTATCAAAAAACGAAGGAATTCCACAGAATAAAATTCTGACTACATCGGAAAATTAGCTCGAATGAGAAGAAAATTATGTTTATTTCGTTTGTGAATGCAAGACTTTGAAAGTTATGAGTTATGTTGGATCCTTTGTGGGTAACTGAAACTGCTGATCATGTGGATGCTGAGGCCATCAAACAAAATACCAATATGAACACTTAGGGAATATAACCCCTTAATAAAACGAAAATTCCAAACGTGAGTAAAAAAGACTGTGTGGAACCATTAAATATACACAGCTTCTTCGATAGTGACAGAAGCTGAAGATATGAATCAAAATTTGTGCCATTGCTGGGACTTGAACCCAGGTATCTTGCTTGCTAGAAATACATGCTGTCCATTACATGACTATAGCAGTATGGCTAACATAGGTACACAGACTACCCCCTTTCAGTGCCACCCATAACACAGACTTCAATTCACGCCTTCAGCCTATTTTTCCCTACTCGAATCGTTAGTACTGCCGAGATTCTCCGGTATTGGAATAGCACCACAGCTTTGTACGAAATGGGGAAACCCTGCCTCTACCTCAGGTGTAGATGATCAATTGATATGATGGAATTACAATTTCCCTGAGGCGTATGACTCTCAACTTTATCTTCGATAAGTAGGGGAAAATGGGCTGGCAGCATGCATTTAAATTTTTGTTAGGCACAGCATTAAAGGAGAGTAATTCATGCAACAGTGTTAGCTATATTGCTACGATGATTTAATCCTTAGCACATCTGCATAGTAAGCAGGAGAGCCGAGTTCAAGTCCCGGCCTTGGCACGAAATTTACTTCATTTCTTCAGCTTCTGCCATTATTAAAAGTAAAGTTGAGATTCATATGTGTCAAGGAAATTGTAATTCAATCTTATCAATAGATCACATAGTCCTGATGTACAGGGAGCGTTTCCCCATCACGTGCCAAACTGGGGTCGTATTCCAGCGCTGGAGAGACTCGGCAGTAGTGATGATTTAAGAAGGTGGAAAACGGCTGAAGGTATTAATTGAAATTTCTGTTAGAGCGGGCTTTGGAGTACAATAGTCTATGCGGGTGTGTTAGTTACACTGCTATGGTGGTGTAATGGTTAGCATATCTGCCTAGTAAGCACGAAACGTGGATTCGAATCCTGGCTGTATCACAAATTTCAATTCATTTCTTCAGCTTTTCTCACTGTCAAAGATAAAGTTGAGAGTCATATGTGTCAAGGAAATTGCAAATTCCATATCAGTTCCCAGTTCCGATAAACAGAGTTATCTTTTGAAAACTGCAAATCAATGAGAAATTGGGTTGCGCAATGTGAAATGAGAGGTGTAACATAGAGAATATCTATAGAAGATGAGAGATGTAATTAATGGCTATAAAGAAAGATTGAACTCAAAGATTTTACAAAGAATTATACAATTAATGCGGGCATGAGTGAAAGAAATTACATGACAAAGTGATGAGAAAATGACTCAAGATAATGATTTCGGGATCCTAGTATCAAAAATATACGCAAAATAATTCCTGATGGAATTTTAGAATGACATCAAGAAGAATGCAAGACTATACTATGTGAAAAATCTGGAAACGTTCGATACTGAGGAGTGAAAGATAAAATTATCTCTAACAAGAATGGTAACATTTGGGAAAGAGCGTTCACTGAAGGTGTAACACAAAATTACGCGATAAAAGGTTGCGAATTATGTGCAAACTAACTGAAGTAAGTCTTCCGGGGAATACAGTGGTAATGTGGTCCCATGACACTGGATTCACTTTTGGAGCGACTGCGATTGAAATCTCGTCTATTCAGATATTGGTTTGCTATGGTTTTTGTAAGACTCTGAAGACATGTTCTGGGCAGGTTCCTTAGAAATGAAAGCGGCCGATATGATCATGCCTTCCCCTCGCATCTGGTTGCTGTGTTGGCCACTACCTACCTCGGCCGTGATTAAGCGTCATCCTCCAGTCTCCCAGCCCAGTCAGCAACAGAAAACTCGCAGCATGGCGACTCTCATTGTGTAACATTAATTTAGAGGCAGATTTATTACTTGAAGAATTAAGAAGACTTTCTTAACGCGAAGTTCTCATTATCTTTCTCTATAGCAACGTTTATTAGTCTTAGATATGAGAACTTTTTCCGCTTGTAGTGACACGTTAATAAACTCTGCTCATTTCCGACGTTTTTCTGACAGCGGTGAGAGAAATCAGTACATAGCGAAACGATATTCGCCTCCATATGTTTTGCTGATTAATAACGGTCGGTCTTCTGTCCCCCCGTCGCACTGTGGGTGCTCCTGCTTTCTGGTTCAGAGGCAGACGTAGTGAAGAGAATGCGACTAGCGCTGCGTTTATCCCAAAATCTCATTTTAGAAGGAACAAAGAGATTACATATTTCTCAGTTGTCAGATAAATGTAACAGTGGATTAATCTCTAGCCAGAATAAGTTACTGTGACGGACACTAGTCAGGGTCTCCTAACTATACCCCTAGAACTGATTGTCCCATTAGCAACACGAGCCTCGTGGGGTTCTGAGCAATTCCGGAGTTGCAAACTGAAATATTGAGCTTCTCTGCGAAGCTGCTTGGACGACCCAATGGAAAGACAGGTATTCGAATTGGATTCTGATCTCCTTAAATGACATCAAAATTAAAATAATGTTATAAACTACGAATCTAACGGGACTTCTTATCATTCACAGGAGTTCTTTATCGGTCAAGCTGTAGTGGTCCACAAGTCAGATCTCCCGGTATCTTGAAGTGGCCAGGGTCTTTGTATTACTTTTCCACCCTCCTCAGCTAACTTCAGTGCAATATCTAGTCTCGATGAAGAGATAAAATCAAGAAGTTTGCTGGCAAATTAAAGCTGTGTGCCGGACGGAGAGTTGAACTCGGAAACGTTGCCTCGGCTCCCGAGATCGTGGTTCGGTCCGGCACACAGTTTTAATCTGCCAGTAAATTTCATATCTGCTCACACTTCACTGTGGAGTGAAAAGTTCATTCTGGAAAAATTCCCCAGTCCGCAGCCAAGACATGACTCCGCAGTATTTTTTCTTTCAACAGCGCTTGTCCCGCAAGTTTCGCATGAGAATTTCTTTGAAGTTTGGAAGGTAGGAGATGAGGTAATGGCGGATGCAAAGCTGTGAGGACGGGTTCTGAATCTACACTCACGCTCATAAATTAAGGATAATGCTGATACATGGTGAAACAACGCACTGGTGGGCGGTTTGCGGCTTTAAATCACCGCGGGGTATGACCATGCGGTGCATTTAACTTGTGGTCGTCGCACGGTGGCGCTGGCAGCAGTCCACATACGCAGAGGTGTGTTGGTACATGTCAGAGTACGGTGCAGCGAGTAAGTGTGCACACGTTTTCAGACGTGCTAATGGTGACTGTGTGTTGAGTATGGCTCAAAGAAGACATATTGATGACGTTATGAGGGGTAGAATACTAAGGCGATTGGGGGCTGGTCAAACACAGCAGGTCGTAGCACGGGCCCTCCGTGTGCCACAAAGTGTGATCTCAAATTTATGGCAACGATTCCAGCAGACAGGAAACGTTTCCAGGCGCTGCAGTACAGGACGTCCACAGTCTACAGCACCACAAGAAGACCGATATCTCACTGCCAGTGCCCGCAGACGGGTACTGAGTACTGAAAGTAGCCTTGCTCGGGGCCTTACCGCAACCACTGGAAGAGTTGTCTCCAGACACACAGTCTACCGACGACTGAACAGACATGGTTTATGGAACAGTGGTCCCAGGTTATGTTCACGGACGAGTCGAGGTATAGTCTGAACAGTGATTCTCGCCGGGTTTTCATCCGGCGTGAACCATGAACCAGGTACTACCAACGCCTTAATGTCCTTGAAAGGGACCTGTATGGAGGTCGTGGTTTGATGGTGCGCGGTCGGATTATGATTGGTCCACGTACACCCCTGCATGCCTTTCACAGAGGCACTGTCACAGGTCACGTGTATCTGGGCGTCATTTTGCACCAGTATGTCCGCCTTTTCAGAGGTGCAGTGGGTCCCACCTACCTCTTGATGGATGATAACGCACGGCCCCACGGAGCTGCCATCGTGGAGGAGTACCTCGAAACAGAAGATATCAGGCGAATGGAGTGGCCAGCCTGTTCTCCAGACCTAAATCCAATCGATCACGTCTGGAATGCTCTCGGTCGACGTTTCGCAACACGTCTTCAAACCTCTAGGACACTTCAGGAGCTCCGACAGGCACTGGTTCAAGAATGGGAGCCTATATCCCTGCAGCTGCTCGACCACCTGATCCAGAGTATGCAAACCCGTTGTGCGGCCTGTCTATGTGTGCATGGTGATCATATCCCATATTAATGAGGGGCTACATGCGCAGGAAACAGTGTCGTTTTGTAGCACATGTGTTTCGGGACGGTTTTCTCAACTTATCACCAATAATGTGGACTTAGAGATCTGCGTCGTGTGTGTTCCCTATGTGCCTATGCTGTTAGCGCTAGTTTTGTGTAGTGCCACGTTGTTTGGCACCCCATTCTTCAATTATCCTTAATTTATGAGCATCATAGTACCTTGAGTACGTTAGTCGGTAGGCCCCATGCTCGCGAGAGGCAAAGTCCTAATTTCGGGTATCGGTCTGGCGCACAACTTCACCCACCAGGAAGGTTCATATCAGCTCAAATTCAGTTGCAGAGAGAAAATTTAACTCTAGATAAAATCAGCATCATCACCTCCACTAATTTGTCGTCTGATACACTCAGATTAAACACCAATCTCTTCTGCTGGCAATTATATTGCGAAACTCTTTTCCGTGATTTAAGTGAGTAATGTAGGATAACGAACAGCTGTGTGGCTGTATGGAACTTTAGGGGAACTTGTTTTCCCTTAGGCTGAGCGTATGCGAGAGGTAAAAATTATTCCTGTTCTAAAATAAAGCATTATTTGGGAAGGAGACATACGAGCTCACCCTGCATAGTCGCAGTGGCCATGATTACTGATCCGACGTAGCTTTATGTAAATATACTTCAGACTGTGGGCAGACAGCGATAGATGAACACGTGTTAACTGGACATGAGAGACATACTGTTCCTTTTCGTCAGTAACTGTTGACGAGGAGGTATAATGTAGAAAATAATTTTGTTACAGCTATGTTGCGTTGAGGAATCCTCCAACGTAGCTAAAATTGTCGAAATTTCTCATTTGCAAGTGACTTCAGCGAAGAGTAATGTATAGACTGTACCAAAAACTGAGGGATTTAAACTATCGGAATTTAAACGCAGAGATTTTATCGCTCCAGAAATAAACAATTTGGTATTCTAAATAAATACCCATATAGCTCGTACAAATCCTCAATTCCTCGTCGCTCGCTATGTCCTAGAAAATTACAAAGTGTAACGCAACCGCTCTGTTCCAGGTGTGTCAACGGGCTGCCTGCAGAGAAGTGAACAGCTTGTTTCAAGGCGTTCTGCATTTGCTCCAGGATGCAGCCGAGGACGTAGTTCTTCGACAAGTGGACGCCAGGAAAGACTGGAACTGTGTGAATGAGGTGTTCTCTCCAATGAAAGAGAAGCCTTCTGTACAGATCTATCAAAGTGTGATACGTGGAATTACATTTAACGGAAAGTGGGAGACGTGACTTTGGGGACGAAGAGAAGTTATTTGAATTACACATGGCTTTGTAAATAAATGTATCATTGTTAATTTTAATGAACGTAGAAAATAAAGAGCTGAATATTTCTGTAACCCTTTCGCCGGTATTCGTCTTCAGTTTCACTGGCGATACAACAGAAATACAAATCTTGTGTTTTCGTGTTTCCGAGTGAGACCGTTATGATGTCAAGCGACAGAAACCTTGAATGTGAAGGCGATGGACGACTAGTGTGTGCAGCAACACTTGTAAGATGGTGGCTGCAATAACCTACAGAGCAAGTTTAAAAAATGAAGTCGTACTAGTGGAGGTTTAGTTCAGCTTCCCAAGGGAAAGTGTATTACACAAGGAGTTATGGTACTGAAACGGGTTAGGAAATGAAAAAAAAAAAATATCACGACACGTCCTTAGCACTTGGCAACTTTGAAACAGCTTTCGATAACGTAAAATTCAATAACGGTTCACAACTCTCAGAACGCTGAAGCTAAAATAAAGAGACAGGGGAATAAACTACAACATCCACAAATCCCTGGTGTCACTGTTCTTCGAAGGTACGTAGAAGAAGAGATAAAACACTTGAAATAAAATTTCGGAATATGTCAACACTCCGGTACCTCGCGCTGCGGAATTTGAATCCACACCAGACGCCATGGACGTCGAAGAGCCCTACAGGTCTGTGCACCATCGCGCCGCAAGCTGTGGCGGCGCGCGCCTCCTGGCCCGCTTTTAGTGTGAGGGCGCCACAGTGGAACATGTGGTCCCAGCGGCCAATAGCGGCGCCCCCGATAGCGTACTTAAGCGCCGGCCACTCGCTCAGCCAGTCCTCACCATTGACCGTCACCTCACCTGGATCCCTCAGCTCCATCCAATCCAAAGCCCACAACCGCCTCCGACTCCTCAAACTCCTCTCTGACCGGACATGGGGGTTGCACCCCTCTACCATCCTCCACACCTACAAATCTTTAATCCGTCCCATCCTCTGTTATGCCAGTCCTGCCTGGATATCTGCCGCCCCCCCCCCCCCCCCCCCCCGTAAATTCTATAAGTCCCTCCAGATCGTTGAGCGTCATGCACTCCGCCTCGCCTTCCGCATATACCTCCCGTCCCCCACGCAGATCCTCTACGATCTCATTCCTTTCCCCCATATGCTCCTACTCCTCGAACATATCCGCATCCTCTACACCTCCCGCCGCCTTGGGCCCCCTCACCCCCTGGTTGCTCCTCTCCTCTCCCATCCCCGCCCCCTGCCACATCTTCACTGTTGCGTCCCCCCTACCCTCCATCTCTACACCCTTCATCTCCTTTCCCAAGGTGGCTTCCATCAACTCCCCCTCCCGGATGATGCCCTCTCTCCCTCCATTTATCCCTCCTATCAACTCTGATCCTCACTCTCCCTCCTTTCCTCTGTCCTTTTCCCGGGCTCCCTCTCCCCTCCTACCGTCCTCTTTTTTCCCCACCTCCCCTGTCTCTGCCCCCTTCTCTCCCCGAGTCCTTTTGCATTTCCCTCCTCTGCCTCCTCTCATTCCCTCTCGCGTCTGCCCTGCCCCTCTCCCCCTTTATGAGTCCTCTCCCTCCTAGGTTCCCCCCACCCTTTTTGTTTTTTCCTCCCTCTCTCCTTGTTCTTCCCCCTCCTCCAGAACTCCCCCCCCCCCATCGGCCTTTGTGCCGCCATTTTCGTGCAGTGTTTTACAGTGAGTGTTTACAGTGAGTGTTCCTTGTTGTGTTTTTTGAGAAGTGTTGCGAACGGCCATCATACTGTCGCTGGGTGTGCTTTTTATCTCTTGCGAACAGAAACCAGACTGTCGCCATGTTTTTTAATTGTGTGTGTACTATGTTACTTGTATGATTCCTGTGTCTTATATTAACATTGCCAACCCCTTTTGCTTTCTGTTTCAACTTTCCGCATTTTTCCGCCATTTTACACTTTAAGTCACCGTTTTAACGCCTGTTTTTCTTTTTCTTTTCTTCTTCCGTTTTTCAAAACAAAGTCTGTAGGCTGTAGAGCAGCGTACTAAGCTGCTGCCAGCCCGCCGCCTTCGGGAGGAATTGACAATCAATAAAGAAAAAAAAAAAAAAGCTCATCCAGTCAGTCTTATGTCGCTTACGTCGGTTTACACCTCGCTTGCGGTAGACTGCTTTCTCCTTTGTTCTGTGTACGAGTGGACGTGTTTGTTTCCTTGTGACTATTGTTCTGTCGTGTCGTATTCGTTCTGTCCTCCGTTGGTCGTGTCCGTCCTTTTCCGTTGTGTTGTTGTTCGCGGGCCTCTCCGCGGATCTCGCCGCGCCTTCCGTCACTGCTACACAGCGACCGTCCTGGTCGCAGTTACAACAAACACAGGTATCAGTGCTCAGGTTCGCAGAGGAAACAGCCATTGCGGACTATTGTAAGGAAGGCTTTTGAGGAGATTTGAGAGAAATGGACATAGTCTGTGAAATAGAGTGAAGTATCTGCAAGACACGGTTGGATGGCAGCGTAACTTCGTACACGCACTCACCATCTGCGGGTACGTAAGCGATCAGAGATGCCATTTTCTGTGACAAGTAGAACGGCTACCAGATAGCTGTACTATCACTCCTCTTTAGTGTTGTTGCCTGGCTGTTAGCGTAGCGGACTTCAGATGACGACACGTAGAGGCAACGTACTAATGTGATACAGCATTATCAGACCCTGACATTCTGAAAGGCAGCTCGTTGGGGGTCTCCATTTTCTATGACAGTAAACCGATGCTGGGGTGCTAGGAAACGTGAGGGCAAGGCAGACTCATCGTGAACTTCCAATGGACCACCGCTGACGACGACAGTGGAGGTTCGCAGTACAGTGCAACAAGTCCATCATAAGTCGTTCATATATGCGCCTGACACATGAGAAAGAATACTTGACTCCATTATGAGATTTGTAACTCTAAGAGCGGCAACTATTTATTTACAACTTGTACGAAGTAGATGTATGATTCAAAGCTTCACCGTCCTTGAAAGTAGTCACCAGCATTGTGTACAGCTCGTTAGCAGCGATGAGGAAGTCGTAGGATACCCTAACAACACCGCGAGTTGTTTTGATAGTTCTAGTGGAGTGATTTATTATCCAACGAATTTTTGTAAAAGTTCTGAAGCGATTTCCATGAAGTGTTTCCTTCACTTTAGGAATCTAATTGAAATAAGGCCCAAAACTGGGAAGTGCGGTAGGTGCTGTAGCAAGCCCCATCGACTGATAAAATCGGTCACTACTTGAGCCATGTGCGTCCGAGTATTACACACACCCATGTCCGAGGGAGGACTCGAACCTCCGGCGGGAGGGGCCGCGCAATCCCTGACATGGTGCCTCTAGCCGCGCGCCTAAGCTGTTCAGTTTTGGAACACAGCGCAAGACAAGTTTCGAGCGAGAAGCGGCGAGACTTCCTGTAGGACCCGTCCATCATTCTGCAGGACAATGTGCTAGCCCAGATAGCGCAAGTTGTAAGTGATTTGTTCAGTCCGTGGGACTCTGAAGTGCTGTACCACCCACCACACTCCCCAGATTTAGGCCCGTGTGACTTCAACTCGTTCCCTTAGATGAAGGAAGCGCTTCACGGCATTCGCTTCAGAACTGTTACAGGGATTCGTCGGCCAATAGACCACTCTAGTCGAACTTTCAACACAACTTTCGCTGGTAAACGTATTCTGGACCTAATTCTCTGATGTTCACGGGTTCTACTCTGTGCTGGTGACTTCTTTGAAATATGGACCTATCTAGTTGCCGCTATTAAAATTCCAAGCCTCGTATACTCTGTGTCATACTGCACCAGCGGTCGCTTACGAGGAGCAGGTGGTCTAGGTAACTACCGTCCCCTGCGCAGGCTGCCGCTAACACCACAGCAGAGCCTGCTGCGTGTGTTCAGTGCCACCTTCGGGAAACGTAGTTTGCTGATGAATGGCGTCGCACTGTCTTCAGTGGTCAATGGCAGTTTAGCGCTACACCGGGTGAACGTCGTTGGCGAGAATGGCGGTAACTTGGGGGAAGTCTTCCAGTTATTTGGAAAGGCCTCTCGGTGCAGGGTGGCATCGAGGGTGACTTCAGCTCACGACTGGTAGTGTATGTGGGAACTCTAATGGCACAACTGTACGTCACTGACAGCCTGCGTCGTCACGTTTCACCTGGAACGGGACAACATTGTGGTGCCCTATTTCTCCCACACATGGCGTGTGTCTGTATGTACTGTTCGTGAGGTACTCCCCTGGCCATCAAGAGCCCGATATTCGTCTGGCTCCAAGTAGGGCGTCAACTCCCAGTGATATCCGGGATATCAAGGACCAGCTATAACGGTTGCGAACCAGCTTGCCTCAGATGAGGGGACAACGCCTTGATGATACATTTCCCAACCGAATAAATGTGTGCATCAAGGCCAGAAGGGTGGAAAGTCATACTGAAAAGTGGGCTCATACAACCAAGTCCTTTGTTAATTTGATCGATTTCGAATAATTGAAATAACATGGCATACCCTCTCAACCAAGTTATGTTTCCATTCGTTTGGTCGTACCGTTCCTTACGCACTTCTTTTGTTTGAAAGTGAACTTAGAAGTGAATATGAATTTAGTTCAAACAGAAGGAAGTATAACTGAATATGATATTGATATCAGTAGCGATACACCAGGCGAAAGAGCGACAGAATTATCCTATCCAAGAAGAAAGAATACCACTATTGGAAGATTCAAGGACGTTAGTAATAGGATAGTAGAGGCGAAGAGAGCTTTCTGTAGTATAAAAGCTTTAGTACAATAAGGTACTGCAAGGGAGTGAAACTGTGAAACCTCCTGAAATTATAGACCCGGAAGTGAAGCTTGGACTATCGTAAATGAAGAGTAGAAGAACGTGGTATCATCTAATATATGGAGTTAACGCAGAAAATAAGGAATTGAGTCACGGATGAAGAAGTACTGATGGAAATAGGGAGGGATGTAAGTCTATGGAATATACTAACCACGTGATGGTACAAAATGGTGTCAGACCTCAACCTTGGAAGGAGCAATAGTCAGTGAAAACAGCAGGGGCAGACAGAGACTAGAGAAAAGTCCAGGATGCTGGGCGTCCGAGACCAAAGAAGGTACGGGCCGCGCATGACTGCATTGTAGTCGAAGGAACGACCTGATCACCTGGCTAGTGGCGGCATTCTTTGCAGGCCGCTTCTAGAATATAGCCCAGCATTTCAGCTTAACTGTGGTGGTTTTAGTGAAGACTTTCTAATAAAATAATGAACTCTTGTGCAGCGTTTGGGTGCACGAAAATCAATCTGAAAAGAAATAATACTTCACTCCACGGATAGTCATATTAAAAATACGAAGAATTTGCGAACACATTTTTCGATTCATGTGTAGGCCAACGCTAGGGAGTCATATCGCGCCTAGCGGCTTATTTGAGAATAATTACATGTGTCTATATACTACGATGTAACTGGTAATGTCCATTCTCTATCTGTCCTACGATAATACTGCGATATCTACGAAATATTAATTACAGGGCCATTCACTTCTCACTCTCTCTCTCTCTCTCTCTCTCTCTCTCTCTCTGTGTGTGTGTGTGTGTGTGTGTGTGTGTGTGTGTGTGTTTTTTCTTTTTTCCTCATGACTTGTTTCTACGTGATATTAAAACTAGTTACGTACGTTCCATTGAGGAGGTACAATGGAACTTCTGGTTCCTTGTTCACAAAAGGGAGAGTTTTAAAACAAAAGACTACGTAAAGCTATGCAGCAAACGTTTTTCAAAATCCTTGCAGAGATATTTCCATGAGCTGAAAATTAACATGTATGTTCGTTCTCACATCTAAAAGTCGATGAGTGAGAAAGATTTGCAAGGTCAGAGGGTTGATATCATACTCATTACGCACGAGTGTTCTCTGTAACAAACGTTTTATAATATGTTATGTTTCTTACGTTGATAGCATTTCATTATTTGCAGTCGATTAAATGAAAATATCAAAACGTAAACACTTATTTTGTGTGAAAACTGGACATTATGGATGTCGTTTCTTGTAGAAACATGATAAAAAATTTTACCTACATT
Organism: Schistocerca americana; assembly: GCF_021461395.2. Lineage (NCBI taxonomy): Eukaryota > Metazoa > Arthropoda > Insecta > Orthoptera > Acrididae > Schistocerca > Schistocerca americana. Next base: position 712,516,124 of record NC_060123.1, read on the forward strand.
TTTGAGGGAATGCTGAGAAAACTAAACGCTCCAAACCAAACCGATATTTCTTCCCCTGTTCTGATGGACGCAGTTAACTACGTGAGTCACAATACAACAAAAACAAGAATTTACTGAACTGTGATGATCTCGTTTGTAAAAATGGAGAACTGTCACAATAATATTTCAACTTTTCCTCATTATTTTCCCGTGATAAATGTAAAAACGACAGGCTGCAAGGTAGCCTATGGTGGCGGCAATTCTCCGTCTGCCAAACGACTGACAAGTCGTGATCACCACACCCAAGAGGTGCCACGTTTATCAATATCGCAAGCAAACCTGACTTGCCCCATGTATGGATCACCCCTGAGTTGGATAACTGAACAAAATATTAATTTAATTACTTCAAATCCACAACAAAATAAATGACATCGTATGGAATGAGAATGGGTCTCGTTGAAAAATTAATAACGAGGACCTGTGGTATCATAAAGAGATTTATTAACTATCACTAAGATCGAGAGGTAAAAAACATATAAGCAGTAACTTTAACTGTGCAACATTTCATTAACACGAACTCAGGTTGTTGGCAATAACTTGTGGAACCTCACAGGAATCTACGAGATTGGCTACTGCGACTGGAAGGATGCCAGTCTAGGGAAGCACGTTCTGCTGCATCGTTCCACTGATTGGTCTCTCACGTTAAGATACATAATACGGATGAAATTAAAAAGATACAGTTAAGCATGCAAGGGACACTGGGAGCGAATACTGTGAGTACAAGGCTGGTATGAAGAAAGATGGCCATAAAAGCAATTCATAGGCTTCTGAATTTGCCGAAGCTGTGCAACGTTACCGATATAACCGGTGAAAGACGAGATGCTGTCGTCTGCGAGCGGGCACTGCTGAAACGTCGTACACCGAGAGATGACTTCACGTCCACTAGTGATTGTCTCACGTCCGCAAAAATCTGAAGTTTCGCCCGGGTGTTGGAACGACTTTACAACTAACTGCTCTGTCCATATAAACGGAATAGCTCTAGCGACTGCACCCCGCGACCGTCGATAAGTAAGTCCTCTTCTCCGTTTTGCTCAAAACCTTCGGAAAAACAGATGTTCCCACAATGTTCTCGAATAAACCTACCATGGCCCATCAGTGGTTACCATGCCAATCATATTTTATAGCGAGGAGATCCGGTCTTCCTCAATCAAATACTGCAGTGCGGTACACATTCCGGTCTCCGAGAAAACAGCACACAATGGCTGGAGGCCCTGCAGCCGAACTCTCACCGCATTTCACAAGACAAGGGAAGGTTCCTGGTGAAAACAAGCTCTGTCTCGTCCATAAAACGACTCAGTGGGCGCCGTTTTGGAGGGGCATGGCGGCATCTGAGAAACGCGACATCCGGAGACATTCTTCATCCGAAGGTACGCTGCCCTTGTAATAAACACATTAGCCGGCCTGGACCTGCACACGGAATAAGGACCAGACTCCCACACCACGTCCACTCACTAAGAAAGCAGCTAGGCCCGCGCAAGAATGCCCGGCGCCATCAGTCTCTAAAGAAGTGTCATTTCGCATTCAGACACAGTGTTCCCACCCTCTTGCTTGGCCGCTAGTGGAACAAGGCCGAACGCCAGATTGGTGGCCCATAAACCACTGCCCTGCCAGGCCACGGGCCCGTTTCACTGGCTCCAAAGGAATCTGTGAACTGGTTTGTTGCTCGAGGAAAGTTCTAAAGCTGCTCCTAACGCAATGGCCACCTCCAAAGTCCAAAAGCCTGTCTCTATAGACGAGTTTAGTTCTACTGCTGCTACTCAAGTCAATTACTGTGAGATCAGTTAGTGGTTTACACTAACCCTAATAGTCCATCACATTATCAACCAGGAAAATTTTCGATACACCAAATGTGAATGAATCTGTATGATAATCACCGAAACAAAATGAAAGGTGACGTGCCTGGTGGGTGTTACCATAGCAGTGGCCTGCCAGGAAGGCAACGCCATCTTTCAAAGCATTGTATTAATATTATGAACTCCGGAGAAATTAAATTAACTGTACTATGACATGTGCAATAATAGTAGAAGAAGATGTTCAACTGTTAAAATTAATGTTGATTTCAGCTACAAATGAGAATAACTGTGTGTCCCGAAGCCACTACGCACAGTTTGTAATGAGAAAAATTCAACATTTTCCCCTCTGTCACATGACTGATATTTTGGTTTCAAACTTTAAATCAGACCGGAGGAGGTGGTGCAGAGGTAAACGCAGTGGACTCGCATTCTGGAGGACGACAGTTTAATCTGTGACCATCCGGATTTAGGCTTTCCGTAATTTCTCTGAATAGCTGCAGGTAAATGTCGGGTTTGTTCCGTGGAAACGGAAAGATCGATTTCTGTCTCCGGCCTCAAAACGATCCGAGCTTGTCCCACGTCTATAATAGCCTAGCTATCGACAGGATATTAAGAATTAATCTTCCTCCATTTATATGGCAGAGGTAGGGACGTATGTGGTCTACACTAATCAGCCAGACATTACGACCACCTCCCTAATAGCCTGTATGTCGAGTTTAGCACGGATAACAGCGCCGACGCATCATGGCCTGGGATCAATGAGGCTTTGGTAGGTCACCGGAGGGAACTGGCACCACGTGTGCACACGGGAGTCGCCTGTTCCCGTTAATTCTCTAGTGTGGGGCCATAAGATCCGTAGCGACTTTCAGTCACATACCACTAGTGTTCGATTGGGTTCAGATCTGTTGAGGGGCCAGAATCAATTTCCATCCAGTGCAGCTGCTCGACACATTCTGACCGGATTGGGGGGAGGACCAACAGCGTCCTCCATTGGTGGTGTTGAGAACTAGGTCAGTCTGTATCTGAATCTCAAGGTGAGCACATAAACTATAATATGCCCACCAATAAAACCGTATATCCTGCCTTTTTTTTATTTACCTGCCATTTCCAGTTGTGTGTGTGTGTGTGTGTGTGTGGGTGGAGTTAGTTTCGTGGAGTTAGCCATTGACCTATTTCTCTGCCAACGATGACGTCATTGGAACGTTGCCACATCTATGGCCGCCATCTGGAATCCGCCATCTTGAACAAATTTGGCAGCAATGCAGACTGGATTTATTTGTTGGTTGATTTGTGGTGGGGGACCAAACAGCTAGTTCATTGGTCTCATCGGATGAGGGAAGAATGGGGAAGGAAATCAGCTGTGCCCTTGCAGAGGAACCATCCTAGCATTTGCCTGCAGCGATTTAGGGAAATTACGGAAAAACTAAATCTGGATGGCCAGATACGTCAGAGTGGGGTGATGTTGGCTGTATCCCACTCCTTGTGTGCACCGTGTGTCTGTCTGTAGCGAATACTCAGTACTGTAGAACATTCAGAATAATGTCGTTTATTGAAACTGAACTACACTTCTCGAACAATCACGACATACACACAAAAACAAATAACTTCTAGACAACCATTCCTCAAGAGTATCGGTGAGTTCCGTTAGAGCTCGTCCTAGCTCGGCGAGGAACTGACTGTACTGCTGCTGCGCTGGCCTTATAAAGCCGGCGGAATACTCCAACTTTCCCAGTGTCTGTGAGGCGACCTCTGCAGAAAAAGGTTCGCATTAGTCTCTAGCAAGTTCTGTTGGTTTGGAAGAATTGTTTTCCTCTTGGTTGCTCCTCCAAGTGCTTGTGTATGTTATATGGTACACAGGGGTGTCTTGAGTGTAGTCTGCCTGGCAGGGGCCTTCTGTGGCAGACGTAACGGTCTGACTGGCTGTTATTCCTCGTCAGTTGATGCTGCTATCGCATGGGCGGGTTTGTATGGATTGTAGGTCGGTGGTGTTAGTATTACGGGAATCAGTGTACGTGCCTCTGGAGTCTTAGATAGGGTGCAACAGTTACGGTCATATGAAACGGCAGGGACAGCTGGAATATGGCATCAGAGCAGCTGAAAAGCAAATTATGTAAGAATCTGTTATGGATGTTCAAAGGGAGATATACACCATTGTCTAATGCACCTCTGGTGTCAGTAATACACAGATAAGTAAATGTGCGATCTGCAGTTCTTTGCAACCATTTTACAGCCTGTGAGCAAGACCGGAAAATCTCTTAATTCTGTGAGGATGCAGGGCTGAAGCTTCAACAACTCCTCTGCTTCCCCAAGATTTCAAATGCTGCAATGTCCCCATGCGAAATTATGGATTCTATTGATTACTGCAGTAGGAGAGGTTGCACCTTAGTATATTAGACGGGCAGAATATGAAATCATAGCATAGTGAGATTTGTAAAGTTTCACTAACACAATCTGTAATGTACATTAAAATTTCAATTTCGTATGCAATCACTATACCGAGTAATGAGTAGAGTACAGTCACTACATCAGTAATCGGACAATTTCAGTTAATGATAGTGAAAAATATCACGTAAAGTATCAGAAACACAAGGCTACAACAAACACTGTACCATTTATGTATCTTTCTCACTCACTGTAATCAACATAAGTTGCGACGTTATGTGAGGCTTTCGCTATGTGACGACGTTGTAGTAGTAAATGCACAACATGTCAACAGGACTGCTACTAGTCATCCTATATGCTGCTCCAAATGCAGTGTGCTGTTGTGGGTAGCCAGTAGGAGTTGTAGACTGCCTAGGCTCGTTTCAGCTTCTGTTCTACTAATATAACCATACATTGTTATTGTTGTGGATATGTTACCACTAGATCTAGAAATTGTAGGCGCAAAAGTTTCAATAAGATGCTAGAATATTGCATTGCTGCAGATGAAAAAGGTACAAATTCAAATGCAAAAATTAATTATGTGATGCATATGAGCGCTTTGAACTGAGACCACTTATCGTTACCAGACAGGCAACTTTTTGTATCCTCGTTCAATAGCTCGTTCACAGAGAGCGCTGAATGTTATTGCCCTGAAGGAAACTGCTAAGAACCTTGGCAGTGAAGTGGTGTACGTCCAAGCGCTCATGATAGTCAGGTCTGCTACCACAGCCTGATATCGTTCATTATGCGCTCCATGTTCTGTTGTGTGTGGAACTTCTATATATATATACGTTAGCAGCGTCACCTGGCGAGGAATGACCGCTAGTCAGACACATGCATGTGGCATGTAATATCAGTGAGCGTATGTTCTGTGTGTATTATGGGGAAGGCGGGCGATCAGCCTGCTTCTCCGACGGAAGATTGTAAAGGCTCCGACTCGGGCAGAGCATTTGGTTAACTGCACGACCTGTCGGATGTTTGAGGAGTGCTGTGGTGTCCGTCTTCAACAAGTGGCGAAACCAAGTTGAAACAATGTCCAGACGTCTTGGGGTGGGGCGGCCATCCCTCATTACAGGTGTTGGACGACACAGGTTCGACAGACTGCTGAAACGGGACACGCAGCGAACTGTGGCGGAACCAACATCACACTTTAATGCTGGCAAATTACAGTGTGCCTGAACACACAGTACACGGAACACTCCTAAAGATGGGCCTCCACAGCCGACGACCCAAGCCTGTGCCGTTGTTTACGCCACGACATCGGCAACTACAACTGAAATGGGCACATGGACGTTGGCACAGTGGCAGAGCGTTGCATCGTCTGAATCTCGATACCTTCCGCATCATCCCGATGGGAGGGTAAGAAGCCGTCGCCCTTCAGGGCAACAGGTCCTTCACACGTGTACTGCAGGATGGAGACAAGCCCGCTTCGGCTCCATTACGCTCTGGGTAATAATCACTAGGGCAACCATGGGTGCAGCGGAGCTCGTGCAAGGCACCATGGCGGCTGCCATGTCTGCACACCAACTAAACCCCTTCCTGACCGTCATCTACATCTGCATCTACATCTACATTGATACTCCGCAAGCCACCCAACAGTGTGTGGCGGAGGGCACTTTACGTGCCACTGTCATTACCTCCCTTTCCTGTTCCAGTCGCGTATGGTTCGCGGGAAGAACGACTGTCTGAAAGCCGCCGTGCGCGCTCTAATCTCTCTAATTTTACATTCGTGATCTCCTCGGGAAGTATAAGTAGGGAGAAGCAATATATTCGATACCTCATCCAGAAACGCACCCTCTCGAAACCTGGCGAGCAAGCTACACCGCGATGCAGAGCGCGTCTCTTGCAGAGTCTGCCACTTGAGTTTATTAAACATCTCCGTAACGCTATCACGGTTACCAAATAACCCAGTGACGAAACGCGCCGCTCTTCTTTGGATCTTCTCTATCTCCTCCGTCAACCCGACCTGGTACGGATCCCACACTGATGAGCAATACTCAAGTATAGGTCGAACGAGTGTTTTGTAAGCCACCTCCTTTGTTGATGGACTACATTTTCTAAGCACTCTCCCAATGAATCTCAACCTGGTACCCGCCTTACCAACAATTAGTTTTATATGATCATTCCACTTCAAATCGTTCCGTACGCATACTCCCAGATATTTTACAGAAGTAACTGCTACCAGTGTTTGTTCCGCTATCATATAATCATACAATAAAGGATCCTTCTTTCTATGTATTCGCAATACATTACATGCAGTGGATGGAAGCCCGACTGATTTCTCAGCGCCGGCCGGTGTGTCCGAGCGGTTCTAGGCGCCTCAGTCTGGAACCGCGCGACCGCTACGGTCGCAGGTTCGAATTTTGCCTCGGGCATGTATGTGTGTGATGTCCTTACGTTAGTTAGGTTTAAGTAGTTCTAAGTTCTAGGGGCCTGATGACCCCAGATGTTAAGCCCCATAGTGTTCAGAGGCTTTTTTTTTGGAGGGGGGGGGGGAGGGGGGCTACAACGGATGGAACGTTATCTGAATCATTTGGAATGTAGTGCGATTGCAGTATTTACAGACTGGAGCCACTAGGTACCTTTTACAACTATTCGATGAGACCCGATCGTTGCCCCGAGCTGTGCTAAATGAAACATCCCACTGTCTCGAGTAGTCCTTTGTTCTGTATCCTCATCACAGGCGGGGGGGGGGGGGGTGATGATGGTGGCGCGATGTGGGGATGGGGGAGGGGTGCAACTTTGACAAGTGCGTGAATAAGACAAGAAAAATTCCTAAGATTCCTCGCCCCCCACCCCAACAGTTTTACATACCTTTATTGCAACCTCACGTCCTCGTTGGCCAAATCAACAACATTGTTGAACAAAGACCTTCACACCCATTCAGGTAAGTGGTTCCCCGCTGCTGCTCCATGGACTGCTTGCTGGCCTACAGAATATCAGAGGAATCGGAGGGGATACTGCCATCGGATTAAGTTCGAATTTCGGCGAATGATTTTCAACGGAACCTGTATACACGGGCAAAAATTGCGATCTCTCGACACTCTAAAGCTGTTACGCAACATTCTACATGTTTGTATCCCGATAATGTACTGAATCGTTGGGGGACGTAGGCAGTGGCGATCATTGACGAGAACTTTCTGTTGGTCGTCACACTGTGAACTGTCATTTTGAAGCTCAAAATCTGTGGGAATCAGTGCCCCGAGAGAATGTGTGGTACCACTGCCGCCATTTTGACACCTTCTGAGGCCTTTACGTGTCAGCTCTGAGCAGCAGCGTGTCTGAAATGTTTTGCTCAGTCAACCATAAGAGGACCGCGTGATTTAAACCCTGCGTCTCATGGTCCTGACCTCCATCGTAGAGCCGTCGAAGGAAGATATTAAATGTGGATAAAAGGGGGAGTGACGATCCCCCGATCGTATGACACGTCCACAGTGGCTTTGAGCAGAACAGTGGTGAAATTTGGTGTTAATGCAATATTATTAACCCACCTTGCACCTCACATGAATTTCCGAGCTTTGGATGTTTTTCCTCGTGTGTCGACAACTTGTTGTTTGAAGCGTAGTCGAGTCCGAGAGTGAGGTCGAGGCGACACCCCCGGGGGTGTCGGTCGAGGGCGCCATACTTTTCCACCGTTACGGAGGTAGGCTGCAGGCATCGTTGAGCGCAATTTGAAAATTATGCGTCCCAATTGGGTGACAATTACGTGATGCAGAAAGAGTGTTGCACAAAATGGTTTTTCAGTCGGCTATTGCCACGCGTTGTAGTCCACATAAGCCTTTCTGTCAATGCTGGTTCAAGGGGTGAACAATAAAAGATGCATTCGGAATAGATCTTTCGTAGAATTACTGCGCCCCGGAAAAATTCTGCCGGCGAATTTTGAGTTCTTAAAGCTTAACTGCTATTTCGGTCGGGTAGTAAAGGCTTGGCCGCCGGATGTGCTGATCAAGTAAGCCACTGGGCGATATTGTTAACATTACAACAAAGTACTCTAGCGAGACGGAGGTTTCTGAGACCTGTCAACGATCGAGCGCACGGGACAGCTAACACATTGTGACCGAGAGCGACGTAGCACTGGTACGCTGCCGCCAAACGCCATCGCTGCAGATTTAGCTGGGCCTAGCAACCCGTGCTCAGGGCAGAGCGAGCTGGGAAAAGCCGACAGCACAAGTAACAGGAAACAAACATGCTCGTCCCTCCAGTAGGACTAGACCAGAAGCGTAATCGAGTTTAGGGGCTCCAAGTATTCAATGGGCGTCAGCTTGTTGAACTGGAAAGGGTGATGGGTTTCAGAGAATAAGGGAAACTGTCACCCACCCTTGATGATAAAGATCGGCTGACTACCTGCCGCTGATTGACTCGTCGAGTTCCAGCGAGACGCGCCTCCTTCTACTGCAGCGGCCGCGGGAACGTTCACGGATGTGGGTAGCCGGTGTGCGGCCAGCACCCACCGAGCCAGGGACTGCAGTCGACAGACTGCAAGCTTTCTACGATGCGGAAGGGGAAGGCACGCCCTTGCAGGCATCTACCTACCTGGGTGTCATCGGCACCGTCCGGTTCGATCCCTGGGGCGGGGTACACCAGGGCACTGCTGCTCTTCAACGGACATCTAGTGTCTGTTACTGCACCCAAGCGCATTACTTGGGGACCACGACCAACTGCAGGAGTGTGTAGCCAGCAAGACTTCAGCGTACCTGCGTGGGCCACGCTCGTTTGACACCACTGGCGGCAAGCACGGCGTTCCCTGCGCGACCCACGACGACGTACGTCATCTGTGGTCCTGGACACCAGAACAGCCGGCCGCTGGTGGCCGAGCGGTTCTGGCGCTACAGGCTGGAACCGCGCGACCGCTACGGTCGCAGGTTCGAATCCTGCCTCGGGCATGGATGTGTGTGTTGTCCTTAGGTTAGTTAGGTTTATGTAGTTCTAAGTTCTAGGGCACTTATGACCTCAGCAGTTGAGTCCCATAGTGCTCAGAGCCATTTGAACCATTTTTGAACACCAGAACACTCTGCGATCGGCTGTGTTTTCAGGAGCACACTGCGTCCGTGAGAATGACCGGGTTGCGGCATAAGGGCGCTTGAATAAACACCTGTCAGTAGTACCACTGTTCCACTGTACGCCCCGGCGTACATCTGTCCTCTTCCTAGTCATTAATCTGACCAATCCTGCGGCGTAGCTACCCAGACTTGACCAGGTCGTTTAGTATACAACCGACTACAGTGTTTTCAGATCAAAGACCTCGATTTTGTTGTGGTTGCAATGTATTGCTTCTGGTTTGAGTTACTGTACTTATCCTTTCAGGTTAACTAGATGTTCCTGTTTTCCTGTGTCAATTAAGATACCATCTAGAAGGTCCTCCTACTTAGCTGGGTGGTAACGTGCGTCCTCCCTTGCAAGCGGGCCCAGGTTTGATTCCCGGCTGGTTTGGACATCTTCTCCGCTCAGGGACTGGGTGTTGTGTTGTCCTCATCATCATTTCATCCTAATCACCAGCGCGCAAGTCGCCCAAGGTGGCGTCGAATGAAATGACTTGCACTTGGCGCCCGAACTTGCCCGAATATGGGCCTCCCGGCAAACGATGCCAAACGCTCTTTTCATTTTACCGTCTAGATCAGGGCCGCCATTTCGCGCCAGTCTTAACGCCTTCAGTATGTGCGGTGCGCTTGCCAGTCAAGATCCGGTGTGTGAATCGGCTGTGCTCGGTCCTTAAGCACACGAAACAGCGAGACATTTCATTTAGCATAGCGGTGTGACATTTTTCGGTCGGCCCAACTCTCTTCCGGTCAGCAAATCGTGCTGTCAGCGCTGTTTAACCTTCGCTGTTTGTTCCACCGGCTGATTGCACAAGAAAAGGCACTCAAGCGATCTATCGTCGCAATCCTTTAAAATGTTTGGCAGTGACAGAAGACGGCACGAGAATTCTCAGTTCGCATAGGTGACAGGTACCACATATTTGCTATAAAACAACATCAAATACCATGCAAAAAGAATTTTAAGATTTAGTTGACAATGAAAGAGAAAAAAATTACATCGATCGAACGACGCGATTCATTGTTCTGTACATCTAAAAGCACTTTGTTCTGAATTTGTAGACCTGGAGCACGTGAAGAAATTTCTTGTATTAATAGTACAATTTCTGAAGTCGCACGCATTATTCCATTATTAGTTGCAACACTTTTAGGTGGAACTGAACGAAGGGTATGGAGAATTCGTACGTTACTGCAAAGTGCGTAGAGGTCACCTAACATGTCCGGAACGATTTTTCGATTTAAAACTCGCTATTGTTGAGTTTGCGAAGGAAAAAGAAGTGCAAGAATGAAAATTAGAATATCCGGGATGCAGTGCATTTTAAGTGGACTTGACTGCACGCTGCCCACAGTAAGACAATGCAACGTAACTCCATCCTGATTTACAGGAATGCATTTAAAAAGAAAATCGCATCTTAAGAGAGAGACACTGTGAAAAAGACAGTCCAGTGCCCAAACCTCACTGGCGTTAAAAAAACTACGAAGACAAGAAATCATTGGGGCCTTGAAAGAATTACAAGGGTGGCTTTACAAAGGTTTTGGGACCCTGTGAATCTTACATCTGTTTCCGCGCTGTTTTCGAGACCGTGCATCTGCAGATATAACTGATTGACCTGCAAGATAATTTTGTTTTAACGACAAATCCTGACACGTTAAAACTGCCCAGGAGGGCTTCACTGCTTTCCTCAGATAGAGTTCCCAAGTCTATATAATGAGGCTGCAAAAATGCTACAATATTTCGATCGACATGTTTGTGTGAAGGACTTTTTTTCGATTATGAAACTAAATAAGTCACGATTACGTGACCATTTGAATTGGAATCTCCGCGAAAATGTCTGCGTCTGTCCGTATACCGCCATTTTACTCCACATAAGAATTATATTGTCCCTTCAGCGCGCCAGAAATAATTAAATCATACTGAAAATTTGTTTTGTTTGTGCCCTACGTTGTTGAGAAATGTGAAATATAAAACCAAGTCCTATGCAGTGCGTCCGCGCTGCCATTTAAATGCTGCGCGTTCGCACTTTTCCCCTCTTCACCTCCTCACACTCAGACAGCATGGCGTGGTGGAGGGGGAAATGTGAAGTGAGGCTGAACGCTTTGACACTCATCTTCGCCACCCCTGGCCTAGATGAGTAACACACGAACGAGTGGATCACCGTAGACCCTGTTGTTAAATGAATGTTACAACATAGGAAACCCTCAAACAGCCATCATCCTTAGTGAGTCCAAATGGAGTGTCAATCATTGCGTTCTAGGTTGGCTATTCCCCTAACAGGATTTGCGGAAATACATGAATAAGATCGATTTTGGAAAACTGTTTACTGGCAGAATATTTGGCTGACGGTTATTCGAGACCTGAAATTTGATAGGTTTCGATCATTCTAATTGAAAAATCACAACAGTGAAGGATACTGCCCCTGGAATACTTTATAATCGAAATTGCCATTCGCCATTGGTTTGACTGCACTTGCTCCAGAACACACACTGTCCAGACGATCCAGCATGTTATTAACAATATCGATATATCGTACTCGAATGAAACAAGGAACCTTGATAGTTTCAAATGTGGGCGCCATACTTTGTATCGCGGGCAAAATATGGGACGAATATGAATCCAAATTAACAACTACTAGCTGTTCTGATTTATCGGTACTGATAATTAAAAAAGTTTCCTCCATGGAGTTTGGATTTATATTAAAGTATCGCCAGTTGATGAACATTTTACATTTGTAATTTTTTGGCAGTTATGTTCCACAGGGTAAAAACATGTTTGCTTCTGATTTTGATGTACTGAACACTTTATTTACGGTGTGTAACAGTGTCTTTTCCTGGTGGGAAGGCAACTGTCTTTTTCTCTGGTTAACAGCAGAGAATGAAATTAACGAAAACACGAATTCACTATCACTACTCGCCTCTTTCAGCTGGTAACGCTCCGTTTTTTCCGTTTCCGTTTAAGTTCATTTAGTTATTCAGTACTTCACTTTAATTTCATAAACTTTCAGATAACTTATGTACACACAAATTATATTGTACTCACACTCTTTTCACACTCAATGTTTAATTGTAGTAGCCATATATTCATTCATTTACTTTTTTATTTATTGTAGGCTCTGATAACATTGAAAATATGGCAGAGATTATACAACACTGAAAAAGGTAGAGGTAAGTGGTAATATTAAATATCATTCAGGCTCGTGACATTATTATCCTTTATAACATGAATGTACATATCGTGAATCATACACATGTCTCATATCGACAAAATATACTGTGATCTCATAAGATTTTCAAAATATCCTTCTCGTCCTTAATAGCCTCTTCATTGCAGTCAAAAATTTCTGAATTATAAAAACTGTTTGGAAGTGAGAGGCGATAGGGGGTGTCACGTCTGGTACTTGTGCAGAGAGTTCCCAGAACTAACTATCTAGTTGCCGAAGTACAAAGTCTGTAAGTCACACATTTTTCGTCGTAATAGGAATTAAGGGAAACCGCAAAAACACATATAGTAAAACGTAACAAACACTGTATACAGTATATAAAGTCAAAAATAACGTTCATTGTATGGGACACATTATATTACCCAAGACTGATAAGCATCATACATGCTGTATTACATAAGGAAGAATTAAAATTCCTAGAAAAAAGAGAGAACCAAAATACAAATATACAAATAGAGGAAGTCTAAGCGAGAAACATCATAATCAGGTCAGAAAATATACTTGACTGGCGAACACATCAAAAAAGGAAATTTTGTTATAACATGGAAGCTAGTTTACAGAAAAATAAAAATGTAATATCGCAGTTGAAACAGATTTCATACCATTAAAAAGAATCTGATAGTAACTACAGGAGAAGAACATCATTATTTCAAAAGCGTATAGAGGGAACACTTTGTAAGTCATAGATAAACGAAAACAATTCACAAGAATTTGCAACAAGAAAAGAAGATGGTCGATTGAGTTCCACCTAATAAACACCAGACATAGCCTCTGAAAAATTATGAATTCATAGTGGAAGATAAAAGAACAGAAAATGTTGGGAACAAATCCCAGCGCATCCTCCCCTGATGCGGACCATGATTCACAAATAAGACGTCCCAGTGAATTCCAGGAACCATCAATCCACTTGAAAGGCGCATATTTGAATATTTTGATATAAAACTAGATGTTATGTTATTTTCAGAATACAAACAATTTCCCTCGTTTCATTTAACTTGCGAACCAAGTATTTCGAATGTACAACTAAAAGGAAGAATACACATGATAGAATAAAGTTTAAAATCACACAGTGCGTTTTAACAGCAACAGACCACAGAAACAGTCAAGTTGCAACCATTTTTAACAGTATATATCTTCTTCTGTTACAGAGTGAAGGATTCCAGTGAGGCCCCTCATATTTGGAAGTATTTTTATGAACCTCACGAAGAATTCATATTTGACATAAAAGGGTCGAACTGATGCAAGTCTTGTACTGAATTAATGTACAGATTACATCATACGCCTAAGAAAAGAAAGAGACAGAAAAACGACCAATTCAATGTAAACAGACATATGGATATTAAACCTACAATGGGGAAGACAGAGAGTAAAATGTTATAGATATTGTCGTGCAGGTTCATGCTACTCAAAAAGTATTTGACTTACACCACAAACCCACTACAAGTTATGTAACATTACACCAGACGTCAAACCACCCTAACTTATACACGAACGCACACTTAGGTACTTCCTACCTAGATTAAACACGTCGAACAATAGCGAACCTGTCTTCCAAGTATCCTGGGGGCAGGCCGCTGCATCGCCATTTCCTCTCTCCGCTTTCCTAGAAATTATGATCGGAGATCGACCTCGCAGTTGCCCACCCACACAGATCACGTGCCCTAGGCGCTCCTTACACCCTCCCTAGTACCAACAAGAAGGTTATTACCTTCTGAAACTGACAGCTCAACCTGCTCCTCCACACCGGCCTATAAGCTTTGAAGAAAATCACAATATTTAATGGATACCGACTAGCAACAAGTGCACCCAGAGCCACCCGTCCTGAAAAATTGAGAAATGATGGCGCCCTTTATCGTTTTTATCTTCGCAACTAGAAATTCTGATTCGCTCTGGATTCTATGCTTAATTCACGAACATTTTTCTTGTGTTACCTGCCAGTACTACCAACAGCTACAAACTGAATACTGAAAACGCTCGAGCATATTTGAAAGCTTCTTATCTGACACAAAAGATGTGTCCACAGGCTTGATATAAGCTATAGCCTAAATGTTCCGAATTATGCAGGTAGTAGGCACCTGATCTAAAGTGACAGCATTGGCATGGTTATTCCTTGATGAACAGGTTTATTTCCGCAGTTCATTTTTTGTTTGTAAAAAATTGAGCTATATTTCCTTGATCCATAGCTGTTATACTACACACACTCTTGGCATACAGTAAAGGCAGACAACAAGGAAAACAAGTGAATAGCATGGAACACAGTGCAGCTAATAGTGGGCAAGAAGAAAATCTCGTAATAAAGTTGAGCAATCAAATGAACGAACATGAAACAGCACACACGATCATCGTCATCAAGTTACTTGAAAATCGTGTGAGTAATCGACAAGAAATACCTCCTCATCCAGCAACAGAACCAGTACGGTCATAAGTCAATTAAACAAAAGAAAAAGCTCGTATCCAATCAACAGTACCTGGGGAAGTATCAACTTTTTATCGGGAGGGGGGAGGGGAGTATTTCGGTGATGGCTTGTAAAACAACCATTAATGCAGATATCTTGCCATCACGTTACCACTGTTCCTTTAAGAGTAGTACATGAAAACAGAACGAAAGAAAACTGAGGCTGAGTCTTGTAACGCATACACATGCTACACGAGTTTAGAAAATGCAATAAATTTAAATGAATTTTTAGTTGCGCTCTGCCACTCAAAATATGCAACACGTTGACGTATACCAAACCGTTATGTTTGCATGTCGGTTACTTCAGAAGCAGCCACGTGATGTGTTGGAGGTGCCAGAATGAGACAGGTGAGGAAATGTTTGGCGTTTTGGTTGTTGCGAGCTGCAGGTGGCGACATCAGAACAGTAGTTTCATTCGGAAACGAAGGAACTTTGCATATTATTCAGTGATGCGGGTGTCAATGCTTCGGATACGATAAACGAATCAGTTATGTAATTCAAACGCAAACAAGACGTTCCCAACTAAATTCCTTTCCTAATGACCTGCGGCGTTGCGTCTTGCTACAACTGAACATTTTCTAGTAATGTGTCAAGTGTCATCCTTCAAAAAATGTTAACAGACATTGTACATCCATTCGCAGGAATACCCTGGGCCATTATCATCTCTTATAATACTTTTCTTACTGAATGTATCACTATACTTGCTAGTGCGTAACTTTACATACTTTGGATACAAATGAAATGAGTCAATAGTTACCTCTATGTGCTCAAGCCAAGAGTGAAGTGCCGAGAACTTCGCAAAGATGAGGTGAAACAGAACCACCCGACCGAGAGAGAGTAAGAAGATAAAAACAATTGACAAGGAGTCTGAAGTTTCGGGGATACGTATGGCTAAGTAACATATTTAAGAGATTAACGTTGCATAACCGCAGGTAAATTAAGCGTGACAAACCCATTACAAATGTGAAGTCCTTGCACATTAATAACCGTTGTAACCGCCTGAATGTTGAATGCAAGCAGGCAAACATGCACGCGTTATGTTGTACAGGTGCAGGATGTCAGTTTGTGAGATAGGTTCTGCGGTTGTTGCTCTTGGACAGTCAATACAGGCACGGTTAACGCTGGTTTTGGATTTCTCTGGAGTTGTTGTGCACTGATCTCCCATACGTGCTCTGGTGAGCAAGCAGATCAAGGGAACATGTCGACATTCTGTTCGGCATATTGGATTGCAACAGCGATATGTGCACGGGCTTATCCTGTTGGAAAGCTTTCCCTTTTCATGAATGGCAGCACAACCGGTCGAATCACCAGAGTGAAATTATGTTTGCCGTCAGGGGACGCCGGATAGCACGAGAATGCTTCTGTTGTCATACGAAATCGCACTCCACATAATAATTCCAGGTAGAGGTCCAACTTCATCACAAAGGTTGGTTGCAAGCCCTCAGCTAGCCTCCTCCTAACCAACACGCGGCCATCACTGACGCCGAGGCAGGGCCCTCCACTGAGCTCTCGCTTGACACCACTGAGTCGCGAATGGCGGTGACTAGGGTCAGTGGAATGCGTCTGGCTCGCAGCTGTCCTTTGTTATGCCAACTGCTGCTCAGATTGCTGTTGCACATGCTGTAGGTTGCGCCAGAGCCATAAGCCCAACACGATGGCCTTCCCTCTCAATCATGTCACGTGACCGTCCAGAGACCAAGCTTCTTACGACAGTAAGTACTCGTGACCACCGCTGTCTACAGTCACGTACAGTCGCTATATTCCTACCAAGGCTTTCTGCAGTAACGCAGAAGGAACCTCCAGCTTCTTCGTAGTCCTATTACACGACCCCATTCAAACTAGACGAGGTGATGACAATGGTGTCTTCGTGCCTTGAATAACATCAACTCACCACGAGCAATATCAATGATAACTAAAGGGCTCACAATCGCTATAACGAGTATTTGAAGAAAACGCAGATTTGCATTCTCATAGTGGCTATGCTAACGCGAGTGACAGAAAAATTTGAGTAGACGTCTTCTTTCAGATGTAGAAACATACCTATCAAGTGTCGTTTATGTCTCACAACTCCTTCTTGGCAACGCGTAGTCTGTGGCGCCTTGCCACGGTTCGGGCGGCTGCCCCCATTGGAGGTTCAAGTCGTCCCTCGAGCATGGGAGTGTGCGTTGTCCTTAGTGTAAGTTAGTGTAAGTTAGATTAAGTAGTGTGTTCGAAATGCGGTGCTACAGAATAATGCTGAAGATTAGATGGGTAGATCACATAACTAATGAGAAGGTATTGGATAGAATTGGGGAGGAGTTCGTGGCACAACTTGACTAGAAGAAGAGATCGGTTGGTAGGACATGTTCTGAGGCATCAAGGGATCACCAATTTAGTATTGGAGGGCAGCGTGGAGGGTAAAAATCGTAGAGGGAGACCAAGAGATGAATACACTAAGCAGATTCAGAAGGATGTAGGTTGAAGAAGGTACTGGGAGATGAAGAAGTTTGCACAGGATAGAGTAGCATGGAGAGCTGCATCAAACCAGTCTCAGGCCTGAAGACCACAACAACAACAAGTAGTGTGTAAGAATAGTGACCGATGATCTAAGCAGTTTGGTCCCATAGCTACTTACCAGAAATTTCCAAAAAAATGTAACAGCCGATATCAACCAGATTCTCACAACTTCTGGTGGGAACTGGCCTCTCTGTTTGCCATTTGCATCATCTTGTGGACAATGGTTCTGCACACTTCTTCATTACAAAACAGTGACATAATTTCATATCCAAACAGATGTAAGAAGTTAACGTCATACTGCAATTTCCTACACTTTTGCATTTCCAAATCAAAATTTAAAGAATTTATTCTAAACAAACATTTTATTATTGTGTACGTGTTGGGAGCAGTATCAAGCACGACCACCACAGCAAATTTATGTAATTAAGCAAAAACACACATAGGATAATTTCTCAATCACGATTAATTTCGTTAGACGAAATAGCGAGAGCAGGACATCTCTTAATGCAAAGTTAAGGTGCACTGCTATTTACGTTTGCATTACATCATTCATTTCGTAATTAAAGCAAAGCATTATCGATTATTCTTACTGAGGGTCTGCTTATTTAAAATTAATGTCACATTAGTTTAACTGGTGGCATATATTTAGTTTGCTGGTGTACCTGTATGTTTATATTAAGAGTATTGCCAGTAACATCAAATTGAAATGAACACAAAGCAATGATCGTAATGATAGATACACCAAACTGAAATGAAAACATTAGAAAATTTATACACATATTGAGAGATTGCAGGGCACTATCACTTCTAATGTGGAGTTTTGCCACTTCATGTTCTCAGGAACGATGATATTCATTAAAATTTGACTTCATACCTCATGATTAAATGGTGGGCAGTAGTTAATGCTCTTGCTTGCTTGCTCTAGGGAAGGAATAACGGTAAGCTTTACGTGTGTTCAAAGGAATAGGGTGCCGATTTAAATGACTGCAGTAAAAGAGCACAGCGACGGTGGGCTGAGGGAAGCGCGTTTTTTCTACGGACCTGGGTGGAACCATTTCCGGACAGCCGAATTCCGCGGTCTCATTGTGCAGGCACATTGGTTGGCGCCAGTTGGGAGCCAGCCGCGTCCAGGTAGACTGACTGGCGCCGAGAAATCACCGCTGCAATGGCCAGCGCATTGTAGACTGGCAATAGAGGATGGGCCCTTGTTAGGCAGGAAGCCGACAAGACAACTGTCAGTGTTGTGCGAATTTCCATGGGACGGGTCACTGGCGCCCAGACGTCCAGACTCTGTTACAAAACATAACTGTGAAAGCATGAGGCTTTTAGTCAGTTTATGGCTGTTCTTTGGAAACTTTGAAATGGATGCGACACGAGAGATAACAAGCTTTTTATGGAGTGGTGTGGTTGCATCCTGGTCATGTTGTTAGCAAAAGACATGGCGCAAACGTGTGGAAAACATACCGCGAAGCTGAATCTGTTTTTCCTTTTCTCCCAGTTAACTGGAAAGTCTGTGCTTGGTCAAATCGGTGTACGCATAGCTTCTAATGCCAGGCTCCAGCTCGTGATTGGCTTATGCTAAAGTGGGGGAGGTCTAAGATATAAATGTGCTTTGCTACCGAACTGAGGAGGAAGCGGACAGAAAGAGATGAGATCTCACTCTTCTACTGGCGCTTTGCTAGTAAAGAACTGCAGGTCTCTACCTAAACAGTGAGACTTGTGTCCTTTGATAGTGTGCCACTTAGAGTCTGTGCCAGTCACCTTCTGAACCATCAGAGGTACTGCTTCTGGCAACACGCACGCAACAAGTGATGCATGGGTGTACTTATTTGTCTTGCGTCGGCCGTCTAAACAATTGACATAATCCGTCATGCATAGTCGTGGCACGGAGTCAAATTGATTTGGTAGACCAGCAAACGGGTCCACTGGGGTTTCAGAGGCTCATAGGAAAGTACCTGCGTTCTGAATTGACTGAATGCGAATCCGTGTACTTGCATTTTTCGGGCGCGCACCGTTAATAACAGATCGCGGCCGTCCATGACTTCAGTCGCCGAACGCATCATAGTGTGCCCCTCTAACCAGCAGGAGGGTAAAGTATTCGCTGCTATGGCATAGGGCTCCAATATATGTTCCTCAGCACCCTGTTCTTTCGAACCAGATTTTTCTTTTTGGAATGTAGATGTTTGATGGTGGCGTAGTTTTTGTGCCATAACCCGGATTCGTGTGTATGAAGTCAGATAAAGCGATTATTGTTCCGCTTAGTGTCGTGTGTCGATCCCCAGCAGATCATTTTGTCCACCATAGACCCCATGTTAATGAAAGCGTTTGTCAAATAAAATATTTGTGTGACGTTTCTTTAGTCATTTTTGTTGTCTTGTGATGTTAAGGATGAATGAATCTATTGTCATTTGGAGCACAACTTCTCCCTGAGTTTTGAGTAACAGTACCTTCCCATTTTCTTATTAAATTCTAGACTTGAAACATAAGTAGAAGGCTTTCATTATCATCAGTTGTACTTTTACTGTCTTTTGAGACGGACTGTTATGTGTATCTGCGGGCAGTTTTGGGAGGACAAACCAAATTAGTTCACGTTACCCCTTTCACTTGGAGACTTATAAACTATGTGTGTCCTTCGGAAGTCAGATCTGGGAGCTGGAGAGATTGAGTAAGAGTCCCTAACCCTTCTTTGCACCAACCTGTCGTCTTCTAAAGTTGTGTTTCGAGAGCAGAAGGCAGCGCGTCGGTCGTGGGATCTTCTTCGGCGGAAGCTGCTATGCTGTCAACTTGTACCTGTGGTTATGCTCTTTATGAGATGCCACTTGCCCAGGTTATCTCCGTATCTACAGAGGGCAAGATCTGTGGTACTGACAATGACGGTAGGCGGCACTTCACATTACTCCATCCTGTTTTGTTATATTTTAAATACTCACACAGTTTATACTGTCTTTTGTACCACTCGACACAGCTTTCTTAATTGTGTGGCAGCTTACATGACAACTTCCGATGTAGAGTACGACATGGCCCGCCCTCCGGAACGACCGAAACATAGTTACGGGTCTGCCGCTCCAGGACGCCCGAAGCATAGTTACATGTCCGTCCCTCCAGAATGCGCTAAACGGAGTTACGCGTCCGGCTTTGTAGAACGCCCGAAACAGTCTGACTAGCCCAGCCGAATTACTTCATCTCCTAGGGGCGCCAAGACGAGGCGAAGGTTACATTATCGTTACTCTTATGTTTCTCAAAACGGGTGAAATTTAATAAACAAGAACGGTAGACTCGGAGGGTAACCGAGAGAGACTGTCGTACTGAAAACTGGGTAAAATACGAGGGTTATTCCAAAAGTAAGGTCCGATTGATTGCCAAATTGAAACCACAGTGAACATCAGAAATGTTTTACTTGTAACAATTAGCTACACCTTTCAGCTACTTCTCTACGTAGTCGCCGTTCTGACTTAGACTTTTGTCATAGCGTTGTACCAACTTTTCAATAGCCTCATCATAGAAGGCAGCCGCCAGTGCTTTCCGCCAATTCTCCACGCTGGCCTACACCTCGTTGTCTGTGTCAAAATGTTGTCTTCAAAGACAGCGGTTCATGTGACCAGAGATGAAACTCAGGGGGAGACAATTGCGGACTGTATTGTGGGTAATCTCACATTTCCATTTGAAAACGATGCAGGAGCATCTTCATTGCCCCTGCAGAATGCGGCTGAGAATTGTCGTGAAGACGAAACAGCACGACAGTTATGTAATGTTGGCTGCATAGCTTCAGGCGAAATTTCTCACCAGGCCCTCGTACTTGGCGGCAGACACTATTTTCTAGACATCTTTACGCACTCACTGCGAGCTCAGAAATGAGAAGAGCGACGTGATGCTAACTGGGGTTATACTAGAGACACTACCCAACACATCTGTGCAAAGCTTTATCGGATTTTCATAGTCGTTTCCATTTCGCGACCGATCGGACCTTACTTTTGGAATAACCCTCGTACTATGAACAAATATATAAATGATTAATAAGAGAATTTAGAAATTTTGGCGCCTGGTACCGGAACGTGCCGACCAATCAGGAATAAGTTCAGTAACAATGTAGGACTCTCCCACAGGACTGGTACATACTGTAAGATCTGTCACTTGTACCTCACTCCACTTTTGTACTATGTGTTACTTCACGTGTATCAATTTGCATCAAGGTGAGCTTCTAGCAGAATAAAATACTGGCGGTCACAGCCAGGAATATGACAGACTGGCGGTGGCCGCTGCCGTCACTCGCCTCACACGAGGAGCCGCGGCACTTTGTGGTGCTCGGCGTGTGACGGTCGTGAGCACTGGCGGTGCGTGGGCTGGCCCGCCTGCCGGCAGCCCCAAGCCGCGTTCTCGGCATCGGCGGGGCATCGCTGCGTCAGCAGCCCGGCCGCGAGTACAGTGCGTGGCAGGCAGGTGCTCCGGCCTCTCGCGGCTCAGCAGCTCGGCTGCGGCTGCCGTCGCGACGCACTGGTCAGGGTGATTTAGAGTGGACGGAGCTCGGTAAGCGGTGTGTCTCTGAGATACCTGTCTATTGGACTGATTCTGTCTGCAGACTAATGTGGATTTCATTCAAGTAGGTGGGTGATCTCTGTGTTTATGTTTCTGTGCCCAAGTTGTATCGCACCTACTGTCTTTTCTGGTTTCTATCCTCTACTTCCCTTCTTCCGCCCTTTATTTTCTTCTCCCTTGCCTCCTGAGTTTCATCTCTGTCGAGTGTGTCATAGTGACACCTACGGATGTGAGGGTAGAGTGGATGTATCCTGCTCCTATTCATAACTGATAGTGGGTCTGTTCGTGCTTGCAAAGTGTAGGCATTGATGAGAAAGTAGTTACGGAGTTTCTGTGTGTCAACGTGCGGGACTTTGACGACTTCTTTTTCCTGCGTGTTCCTGGTGTGTTACGTGTGTCCGCTAACACGTTACAAGTGTTTTCAAGGCACGTACGCCCCCGTTTCCCAAACCGCTTTGCCCTATCCCCTGGTGACTCTGCTCACAGAGGGAAGTGCGCCGGCAGGTGTCCGAGGCCCTTCCTCGCCTCCAGGCGTACGCGTTCTCAGCTCGCACGCCGACCGCTGTGAGCCGCCCGCTTCTCGTCACTCCCTCCTTCCGGCAGCCCGCCGCACAGTGGTACCTTCCCCTCCCCTCTATGCGTCCATCTCCCTTTCACACTCCCTGTGCAAACTGATAATCTCGTCTTAAACCGACAAGTGTCCACATCAAGATACCACTTTATAAAATCTTACGTTTATAAACTTACGCTAAATTAGAAGTTATCAAAAGAATCATAATTCTATCATTATTGTATAATAAAGCATCCTTTCACTGATTCTTGCATCCATTATGCTATGGCAAGGAAACGGGATTAAGGACCAGAGCTGCAACATGATTAAGATACATGAGCTGAAATGTTGCACCTAATTCTTATGCAGTTAGTAGGTTTTGAACTACTGGTTAGTTCTGTTTTTGGGTCTTATGAATGTCCTCATTCCGCGTCTGCTTGCCCGTTCTGCTGTGTACTGCTAGTTGGGCCCGTTAGTTATATTACTTATTTCTGACTCATCCATAGTGACTTACGACAGCGCGCCTGCAGTCGTACCTTTACCAGTGTGAGGTGTCGACCGCCCCTTGCTTATTGAGAACAATATATCTTTGTCTCACGCAGGTCGCAGTGGCTACTACCGATAGTCGAGCGCCCAGCGCGCCACAGAGTAGTGAGTTTGGGACTCCGAGTAAGTAAACTGTGGGCTGCTTAGCGAGCAGGGCGGATTTTCGGCAGGACGGCCAATCGCGTTTACATTTCCTAAACAGTTCCGTGTCTCACCCAACGCCATGGGGCTGTACAAATACGTAAATGGCATTAACTGCGTGATTTGTTGATGTGTTTAAGTGTTCCTTTGTGTACCGTGATTACACGACAACCGCGCCGGACACCCACGATTTGCACTGCAATGAGGATTGTACATTCAGTGCCACATGAAGGATGTTGGCGTGTCACGACATTAATAGGCGACCTGTGATGAGGTAACTGATATTAATTTGCCAGACGAAGGGACTAAGTGCCTCATTCGTGCTGTTTAGACAGTAGATAAAGAACATTAGCAACAAGTATGTGCCGATTATTGCTACCTGACATCTTAATTATCTTAGTTGGATTTGATACGAAACAACTCCCGTGCAAATACCAACCCTGCAGCCTTTATCAGTTGCACACGGTCAAACTATTCTAAACCGTTAGGCTATAATCCACTAGTATGTAACGGTGGGTTCAATTATGGGGATGTTTCACCAATAATACTGCTTTTTCCTTTTCTTTCTCCCCTTCTTCCTTTCGTCACGTTGGTTACACTGCAGTGTTATTATACGTTCCTGTTTACTTTCGGTTCATATCTTCTTGCCAAATGTAAAGAAACAATCAAGCATGTATTGTAAAATCTGGTACGTGGCCCCTTTAATACGACCTTGCACAATCCATACCACCACTATAATCAGGACGGAAAATGGGATGGCGAATCATGGCTG
This sequence comes from Schistocerca americana, assembly GCF_021461395.2. Classification (NCBI taxonomy): domain Eukaryota; kingdom Metazoa; phylum Arthropoda; class Insecta; order Orthoptera; family Acrididae; genus Schistocerca; species Schistocerca americana. The sequence continues at coordinate 712,540,121 of NC_060123.1, forward strand.
GTAGTCATACTTTGATTTACACATACGTAATTTATTAATGTAAGGTTCCTTCCCCAAAATCTTCAGTACAATGCAGCAGCTACTTAGTATAAGTTCTTATTCAAACAATTATCAGAACCCAACAAGTATAACCGTAAAATGTATATCAAATCAGTTAAGAAACAACTAGCAAACACAGTATTGCCGTGGCCTCGCCACACTTAACAAAAGCTTATAACTGGCAGTACAGTTCCTATCAGAGTGAGCCAGCTACTTAATTGCATTTCATTACTACACAGCCCAAACAACACGTAAAACTCGCATGGTTAACCACAATTCACTAGAACATGGATATGTAACAGAAGCAAGAAAGATTGCCATGAAACAAACTCGGATTACACTTTACGTGTTTACACAATGTACTTACATAGAGTTGTGACATCGACTCAACAATCACTGTGGACTGTCTATTACTACAGAGACAGATCACTGCAATTAGCCCAAAATTACATGACAATCGAGAGAGAGAATTTAATTACCTTACACCTGCTCTATTTGCTAACCTTCACCTAGTTCCAGGTCTATCTTTACGTAACCCAAAAAACATTTGTTTAAACATCACAAAATCATAATAAAATTACAAAACGCGTTTTACCCGACTTGGCGGAAAGAAAAGACACACTAAACTTTTGGTATGACGTCTTCGCCCAAAGGAATCCAGCCGTGGAAGGGTTACGTAAACACAGCAGGATCTCGGCTGCGGCTTACACCTCACTCCCCGCCAAGGCGTTCGCACTTACAGCAGCTTTCGACAAACACAGGACAATTGCAACTCTCTGAAACACACACAAAAATACAGGGCGGAATCCTTGCACCATACATACGTGCATCAGTCTACAAAATGTTCCGTCCACAGCAGCAATCACTGACCTTTAAATTGAAACCATTTAAGGACGGTTCACCGATAATAGTGATATCACTTAGGTGCAGTTTTCAATTACTTAATACCCTTAATGGTGAATTAGAGAACAACCGGTACAGTTATAACCAAGACTTTACTGCGAAGCCAACATGTAACCAGCTCACACGGAGCTCATCCACATACTTTTCGATTAACGGCTGTGTAAGTCCCACAATCTTCTAGCGAGTGAAACGCCTCTTACACTTCGCTCAGCCACATACAATAAAGGACAATTTACTTGATGTTTGCACACTGCATAACTCAGCGGCTCAAGCAGCTTAACCACTTTACTTCAGGAACCTTTCCCTTGATAGAAATCACGAAACTTGGATCTCTGAGCTTCTCCAAAACACAGACTTACCGACCAATACAACTCCGCGGCGTATCACGCAGTCGACACTCCTTTCTCCGGAGACGTCAAAAGTCTCTCAATCTTTTCTTTTCGAAAGCTGACGGCCAACCCAGAAGAAAGCCACACGACATCCAAATATCAGATATAACCTCCAACATCGATCGCAACGATATAACGAGAGTACCCGGTGCTGGCGCCAGTCCGCCACGGTTAAAAGTCATTAAAATAATTGAGAGATCCAATTCGTCCTGATATCCTTCATGACGCTCACGTATCCTGAATGGAGCTCCCATAATTCCCATAAAAAAACGCTACCGCGTAGTGCAGTAGGTCCATCTATTTAACATAAAATCGCCACCACATTCGTAGTTGGCCTACCATAACTCCAAAAATGAGCTTTGTCGCCCTCGACGGTGAGAAAGACACACCAGGGAAAGAGAATAAAACGCAATGACTTGAATCTCAGTAGAAAAATAAAGGACACACGGTTATCTGCAAGGAGCTACATTGCTTCCTCTCCATAACTAATCGAGATTTCTAACTATATTCTATGTTGGTATTGATACTACAAATGAACACTTCATCGCTCATAACAGTCTTGTTAGTTTGTGATTGCCAGTACTCGTGTTCACAAACACTGATTTTACCTAAACATTAAACACTAGAAATTCTTCCGCACCATATCTTACGCAAACCTTGTTTTCGCTTTCTTATTCTTTTGCAGCTTTCAGAAGCATTCAATTGAAACCAAAAATAAATAACACTTACGCACTTGATGGACAAACAAATTAACCTACACCGAGGACTGACAAATAATGTACTTTATGAATTTCTTTATATGGCTTATGTGGTGCACGCCACTCGACATCCCTGTACGTAAGTAAGCTTTCCGATTCCAAGGCATTCGAGTGAATCACGCGACGCATGCGCACCAGTCTGAAATGCGTGGGAAATAACTTGTGCCAGAAATTTCTCTGCTTGTTCGGGAGTCAAAGCCGCTTCACCAAGACTTTCTCGCCAGTCATAAAGTCTCTCTTCACCACGTGTTTGTCTGCATTGATTTTTCGTTTCTCTCCTGCTATTGCTATATCCTACAATGCTTGCTGTATAACCTCTCTGTGGCTGAGTCGCTTCCAGGCGGAAAATCAGCAGTTCCCTTTACAAGATGAGGCGGATCTATTTTCGTGAGTACCGAGAAAGGCGATAATCCGCTGGTCCCATGCAGAAGATCATTGAGGATGTCTTGCAGGTCTCACAAATACCCGTCCCATGTTTCATGTCTCTTCGCATACCATAACCTACACATAATTCCGAGAACCTTTATTACGCGCTCACTCGTGTTGGAGCTCGGATGGTACCTGCTTATGAACTTTGAAGTCCCTGTCCTTCAAAGTGTCCTTTCAGCTATTCGATCTGTACTACGGACCACTGTCCTTTAATATTTTTTCGACACTTTCTACCCGTGTCAGGAAATCTTTACAGAGAGCCTTGAGCACTGTCAATCAAGTCGCTTTCTTCACGGCGTCAGTGTTGCGAATTTAGATGTTAGTTCGACTACTATGAAGACGTAGTTAAATCCACGTGGTGGTTTCGGGAAGGGTCCCATTAAATCGGATGCCGCAGCCTCTCTCAGTTTCTTGGGACAACTGGATGGAGCAGCGGCTGTGTTTTTACTGTGCACGCCTTTACCTTTTGACAATTATTGGAGATTGAAAGAACCTTACTCTTCCACATTTCATATAACGGAAGCGAGAAGTTATCTCCTATCGCAGGAAGCATTTTCGTGGCCGAAGTGCGTGCAGTAGAGGTGTGTACCATAATAATTTGTTAACCATCTCTTCCGGCCTACACACAATCCACAGCGTACTGACTGCGTGTCACCGAAAGAACAGCAATTCCCTTCTTATTACATAGTGCACTCTAATCTGAGCTTCTGTGACCTCCCTCCATTCTGCCTTTATCTTTTGTAGGTGCTTATCCTTATCTTGTTCTGTTTTTGATTGACACGATAATGACATTTTCAAAAGCTACTGTTTACGAGTAGTAATTCGAGAAAGGTTCATCTTCATCTGTCTCGTTTCCCGCATTGTCTAGTCCCGCTGGAGATCGCGACAATGCATCTGTTATTATATTGGTGGGTCCTGGCACACAGACAGTGGTGAAGCTGTATTCCTGCAGTATACAGGGGTAAAAGTATTTAAACCGACAAACTCTGGGAGGTTGTAGGGGACATCAAAACAAATATTTTTCCCTAATGTCATTTTTTCCTATGAGGAGTATTTAAACCGGCAGAGGAAGATTTCTCTGGTGGCAAATTAATTAAACCAACAAACACTCTGCCTCTGCCAATCCACGTTTTTGGGAACCGTCGGCGCAGGAATCGACGCACACGATGAGTGAAATGTACCGGCGCCCCGTCGTGTTGGAACCACACGCGTTGTCTTGTAGGGAGCGGGACGTTTTCCAGCAATTTTGGCAATGCTCTGACGAGAAAATTCCCATAGTGCCTTCCATTTAACGGCCTATGTAGCAGATATGGCCCAATTAAACACTCCCCAACAACCCCGGCCCACACATTAACGAAGAACCACACTTGATGAGCGCTAGTAACTGTGACATGTGGGTTACCTTCATTCCAAACATGCGAAATGTGCATGTTGAATACTCCATCACGCACGAACGTTGCTTCCTCGGTAAACAACACAGAGGATGGAAATGTAGGATGCATTTCACGCTGTTCCAGGTATCACTGCGAAAACTGTGCTCTGGGTGGATAATCAACTGGTTCCAGGTTGTGGACACGCTGTATGTGAAATGGACGTAACAATTGCTCTCGAAGGACTGTTCTTACATTCGTCTGATTCGTCCCCATGTTACGTGCAATTGCACGAGTGCTGATTGAAGGATCCCGCTCCACATGCTACAAGACTTGCAGCTTTCCTACCGTGCGACGGCGTTCCTGTCCAGGTAATCTGCTAAATGACCCGGTATCACGCAGATGTTGGTACACAGCAGCAAAGGTCGTATAATGCGAAATACGGCGATTAGGATATTGTTGTTGATAAACCCGCTGTGCAGCTCGTCCGTTGTGATGCGCTACGTAGTGTGCACCAACTATATCAGTGTACTCACTCCAGGTCTATCGCTCCATTAGTAAACAGAGACAATGCACTACTACACTGGTGGAGAGCAGTTTTCTACGACTGAAGAGCGTAATACGGCCTCCACCGGTTTAAATGATCCTCATAGGAAAAAATGGCATTAGGGAAAAATATTTGTTTTGATGTCCCCCTACAACCTCCTAGAGTTTGTCGGTTTAAATACTTTTCACCCTGTAGAGTTCCAGCTCTCAAGACGTCATTATGAACTCTAGCGCCTTGTGGTCAGTATGGACACGGGTTCTGCGTCCAAACAGGAAATACTTGAATGTTTGAAAGCCCCACACAAGTGCGAGATCTTCCAATACCGTCACTGAATAATATTTGTTTGCTTTTTGTTAAAACGCGACTTGAAAGTGCAATGTGTCTTGTGTTCGGTTTGTCCGTTTTCTTCCCATTTTTGGTAGATCATGGTTTCCAGCCCAGTCTTGTCGGATGTGACAAGATGGGTGCAGACAACAGGGCTTCCTTGAGCGCTGTAAATTCTTGGTCTGCTACTGCATCCCAGACAAATGGTATCTTCTTCCCAGTTGGAGCACGCAACCGTGGCGCTGATACATACTTTAAATACAAAAAACGCTTACAGAAATTTATGAGTCCTAGAAATCCTATCAGTTCTGTTGGTGACTGAAGAACCGGAGAATTTCCTACAGCTTCAAGTTTCCCAGCATCGGGACTTACGCCTTCTCCAGAAATGACATGGCCTAGGAAACGAACCTGTCTGGTTCCCACTCAAGATTTCTTTAGGTTCACAGTTACTGCATGGTCTCTCAATTTTCTTAATAGTTTATTTAGTACTCCGTTGTGCTCACTCCACATTCTTTCTCCTGTCAATATATTATCAACATAACACGTGAGCCCAGCCTTTAATTCTTCGTCTGGGATTGTGCCTAAGCCGCGAACAAAGGCTGTGCGTGAAATATTCAGTCCGAAAGGCAGCCTTCTGATCTGATAACAGCGACCGAATGCTACGAAAGCGATGTACTTGCGGCATTCCACGCGAGTTCGACCTGTCAGAAAATCGACCTCAGGTCAATTCAGGCGATTTCAGAGACACTTCGATATTTCTATATTAATTCATCGAGCTTTACTGAGCAACCTGTCTCCTAGTCAATAATCGTGTTAATCTGCTGTGAATCAAGCATCACGCGAATGCTGCCGTCGCGCTTCTCCACAAGTCTTAACGGACTGTTGTAGGTTGGAGGTGCATGCTCTATAACGCATTTGTTGAACATTTCCTTGAGCTCCATCCTGATATTTTCTCGATAAGACAAAGGGTTTATGGGATTTTACCCAGAATTGGTATTGCAACCTACAAATCTATTCTGTTTTGGGCAAAAACATTTCTGCATTTTCCCGCAGTATGTTTTCGAGATTCCCTTGTCCTGTTGAGGGACGTCTGCTACTCCGTTAACCCGCGGGCGATAGCTTCTTGAACCTCTCCCAGCAGGTGACAGCTTCTTGAACCTCTCCCAGCAGGTGACAGGTTCTTGAGCCTCTCCCAGTGTCTCTCTATAATGCTAACCACCCTGTTGCTCTCTACTATACCTCGGATGTTCATTTCGAACCTCCTCTCATCCATCATATCTTTCCACGTTTAAGCAGTTGCCAGGAATTTGTGCTTTGATGGCTTCGTCATCAAATTTAATGCAGACGTCACCGAACGTTACATGTCCTCTACCCATGTCCATCATTGTCTTTCTTTCGGTTAGGAAAGCCGAGTTTGTGATCACCCATATTGACATATTTAGCACGATAAAGATATTGCCTTCTAATTGTTGTCCTTTCCTGTCGTTATTTGCACGACCGGGCAGAGATCACATCTCTCCTCCTCTTCTGCCTCCTGTACCAAAAATTCCTCTATATCGTCATAGTCCATCAGTAAACTCAGTGTCGGTGTTGGATATATTGACTCAACAGGCGAACGCGATATCAACTCGTTCCTTTCGTGAACGCAGAGCATGTCAGTGTTCTCGTATTCCTGCATCATTATTACAACTCATTTTCCTCCTCATCCTCCTCACATCCATCAGTACCTGAATGCTGTTCTGCTACTTTCTGTTCCTTTGCAGTGGCTGTTACCTCCCAGTGCTTTGCGATTCTAATCACATATGACGCCTCGGTTGCGAGTGGGAAGAATTTTATCAGTGATGTTATGAAACATTGACAGTGGCTATATGACTGTTACCTCCCAGTTATATTGGACTCTTAATTACGTTCGACTCCTTGGTCACGATTAGCAAGAATTTTATCGATTGTCTGATGATGCCTAGAACAGGCCGAAACGAGTCACACGTGAAAATTAAGTATACCTGTGTTGTGTAACTAAGACAGTATTTCCTGTTCTAAAGGTGTATTACGGTTGCTGTACCAGCGCCACTGTGGTAATCATGGAATGGCGTGATTTTAAACACATGAAAACTGGATGGAGCCAACTCGGGACTCTATGGAGGATGACTGACAAAAGAGAACCTAATGCTTCGGATTATTGCAGGTGTCGCAACGCTAGTGTGTGCTGCCGCACTGTCATACAGAAGGAGACCGTGCTCCAAATGCGGACGAACTGTTCGAATTCGAAACTTGGTTACAGCACCCTGTTTCTCACACACCAACATAGCTATGTTACACACCGGTATGTTACATGCTATAATTTGAAGCCCTATAGCGGTAGAGTGCTGCAAATAGCAGACATGAAAAAAAAGCAGAATAAGGACAATTTTTTTAATATAAAAAGAGTTAAGAGTTTTCAAGTAAAAAATTCTGAGGCGCTACTTTCCAGCACGCCCTCGTAGTTATTCTCCATTTATTCAGTCAGCCCTATACACTGATGACTCAAAACGTTTATGACTGCTTGTTTAGTGGCGTGTTGGTCCACCTCTCAAACAGAATACAGCAGCGATTCTGCTTGTCATGGATACGACAAGTCCTTCGTAGGTTTCTGGAGGTATGCGACACCATACGTCACCGCTTTGATCAGGAAATTCCCGTAAATTACAGATCGATGTTTTGTGTGTGCTCAGTTGACGCCCGGTATGTCTTCTACACTGTACAGATCAGGTGCGTCTGCTGGCCAAGACATCAAATTGAGCTCACTATAATGCTCCTGAAACACCGCAGCACGATTCTGACCTCGTTATCGTGCTCGAAGATGTCATCGCTGTAGGGGAAGACATCAAGCGTGAAGCGATGCAGTTGGTGATCACTAATCTTTACGTAGTCCACATCTGTCTTGGTGCCTCATAACACCGCTCTCACCGGCCTGCACCTGTGTCGCAGTGCACGGTTCAAGCAGCCATTCGCCTGGATGACGGCGTGTAAGACAAAAACATCGACCTGTTGTAAAAATAAATACGTTTCGTTTGATCAGGTGACCGGTGTCTGCAGAAGCACGGCGAAAGCACAGTGACGCCCTGCCCCATTGCAGTCGTAAATCTAGGCGCTCAGTCCGGTATCGCGCGACTGCTACGGTCGCAGGTTCGAATGCTGCCTCGGGCATGGATGTGTGTGATATCCTTAGGTTAGTTAGGTTTAAGTAGTTCTAAGTTCTTGGGGACTAACGACCACAGATGTTAAGTTCCATAGTGCTCAGAGCCATTTTGCAGTCGTAATTGACGATGTGATTGGGTCAACACGGGAGCCAGTAGGGGTCATCTGCTATGGAGTTCCATGTTCAACAACGGCCTTTGAACGGTGAACTCCGAAAGGCTTGTGCCTGCACCGGCATTGTTCAAAAATGGCTCTGAGCACTATGGGACTTAACATCTGGGGTCATCAGTCCCCTAGATCTTAGAATTACTTAAACCTAACTAACCTAAGGACATCACACACATCCGTGCCCGAGGCAGGATTCGAACCTGCGACCGTAGCAGTCGCGCGGTTCCAGACTGAAGTGCCTAGAATCGCTCGGCCACCGCGGGCGGCGCACCGGCATTGTACTCTGCCGTCAAACATACCACATATCGCTGGCTATCCAGTCTCCACGCTTTGTGATGAGACGTGTACTTCAAATACCATAGGTGCTCACGACATTACTATGCCGACAGCAGACTAGCTTCGCTGTTTCAGAGATTCTCTTTCTCAGGTTATCAAAGTCGCTTATATCAGAGGGTTTTCGCATTTTCTGTTCGTATTTTCGCTATAACGACTACCTATTCGTCTCTTTTCCGCTTATATTGTTTCCTTACAGCGTCACGTGACCGTAACACTACGAGAAAGCATTTAATCTAGCATCGGACAGTGTCATAATGTTTTGGCCCACCAGTGTACGCTGTTCTTCTATCTTAGACACATGTTTCTCTCAATAACAATTTGTTATATCCATTTCTTATTATTTACAGTTTTTCCGCCGTTTTATTAGAAGATTTTATGATGTCTCTGAAATTTTCTTGGTGATTCTATGGTTAACAAAATCTGTGTTCTGATAAGAACTTCGGCGCCTCAGGGCGTGCCGCTTTTCCGTCAGCCATACCATGGAGCACAGCCCTTTTATCTGTCAGGGCATCGAGGCTGCGGCCACTGTAGGCACTGTAGGCACGTGCCTGGATCCTGCGCCCGCCTGTGCGGCCACAGTTCTCCACCAGCCGCCACTCCCACGTCTTGGTCCAGGTTGTGGCGGCGCCCTGCAAGCCCCGTCTCATCTCTGAAGCCAGCAACATGGTCTACGGTCGCAACTGCGGACGCTCGCGCTGCTGCAAGTCACGGCGACATCTCGACACCCGGCCGGCCTCACGGCGTGGGGCGCCTACCCACCTCCGACAATGTAACTGAAGCCCTATGGTTAATACAGAGTTGCCCTCACTTTTCGGCGTCTTGTCCTCCATGATAGCTGTTCAAACCCGGAACTGCTTGGTATGGTGACGGTGCACCGTTCTGACAACAGTAGAATAACTCCTCAGGCTTTCTAGGTCGTAAGGAACTCAATGTATATAACACATTCACTATGTGATCAAAAGTATCCGGACAGCCCCAAAAACATACGTTTTTCATATTATGTGCATTGTGCTGCTACCTGTTGCGAGGTACTCCATATCAGTGACCTCAGTAGTCATTAGACATAGTGAAAGAGTAGAATGGGGCGCTCAGAACGTCGACAGGTGATTGGGTGTCACTTGTGTCATACGCGAGGTTTCCACACTCCTAAACATCCCTAGGTATACTTTTTCCGGAATGGACGTGAAGTTGAAACGTGAATGGGCACGTACAGCACAAAAGCACAGAAAGGAGCGTAAACATTGGGCGACTGAACAGTGGAGAAACGTTGAGTGGAGTGAGAAATCACGGTACACAATGTGGTGACCCGACGTCAGGGTGTTGGTATGGCGAATGCCCAGTGAACGTCATTTGCCAGCGTGTGTTGTGCAAACAGTAAAATTCGGAGGCGGTGGTGTTATGGTGTGGCCGTGTTTTTCATGGAAGGGGCTTACACGCCTTGTTGTTTTGCGTGGCACTATCACAGCACTTGTCTACGTAGATGTCTTAAGCACCCTCTTGTTTCCCACTGTTTAACAGCAATTCGGGGATGACAATGGCATGTTTCAACACTATCGAGCACCTGTTCATAATGCATGGCCTGTGGCGGAGTGGTGACATGACAGTAACATCCCTGTAATGGACTGGCGTGCACGGAGTCCTGACCTGAATCCTATACAACACCTCTGAGATGTTTTGGAACGCTGACTTCGTGGCAGGCCTCACCGACCGACATCGACACCTCTCCTCAGTGCAGCACTCCGTAAAGAATGTGCTGCCGTTCCCCAAGAAACCTTCCAGCACCTGATTGAACGTATGCCTGAGAGAGCGGAAGCTGCCATCGAGGCTAAAGGTGGGCCAACATCGTATTGAATTCCAGAATTACCTATGGAGGGTGCCACGAACTTCAGCCAGGCGTTCGGACACTTTTCATTACATAGTGTAGCATGTTGTTAATAACCTTGTTGCTAATAAACAATCAATTAATCTACAGCTCTTTGAGGTTATCCAAAATAATTTTCCACACACTTACGATTAGTAAGGCACCACCTGCGTGTCTCTCGTTGGTAGGCTAATTGAACTATCTATCTAAAATACTCTAAATTAAAGGTCACCGCCGCGTTTTGCAGTCTATATGTGAATCCCAACCTCAGGAACTACTATGGAAATTTGGATACGGTTTTCACTAACAGACTTATCCACGAGAATGGTTTATATATTTTAGTACACACTATAAATAAGTCGTCTCGCCGTCGATACTTAGTGCAAGCCACGTGAAGTTGGGACGGGTCGCCAGAATTACATACAACAAAATTTCGCTGACGACAGAATTGGGATCCAAATTCCTGTGGAGCGATTTGGTCAGTCGTATTACGATTCAGGAAAGGTAACGTAACAGTGGTGTTGGGGTCTTCCATGTGTCACTTCCGTTGTTTTCCGTACGTAATTCCTAGGATAGTCCATAAAGACTGAATAATGAGGAGATTCCTTTGGGCTCATGTTTTGCTTCTATTGCCGTATACATTCACGCGGGTCGGTTTTCGCTGCTTTCATTATACGCCCTGCGTGCGACAACTACACTTGCACTCCTCAAACGCCCTTCTCAGTTTGGCGCCCCAAACGGCCACTAGTCACGCTTTTGCCTTAAACCGGTCGTGGGTTCATGGTAGTAGTCTAGACCATGTCGCTATAATGTCTTTTTATTTGTATACATTACCATCACTACCTTCCTCTCACATACTTTTGATCTCTTATTCCATTAGTTGCATTTATGGCGTATTACGTACGCCTCGTGCTTTGACCAAGTAATGGTGGTTAACATTGTCTTGGATTAAAAGAAAAATATTAAATACGGAAATCAGGTGATGTACCAGCGTCCAACATTTGTCTCCAACAGGTTCTATCACTATAAATTTCCTCGTACACTACTGCCCATTAAAATTGCTACACCAAGAAGAAATGCAGATGATAAACGGGTATTCATTGGACAAATATATTATACTAGAAGTGACATGTGATTACATTTCCACGCAATTTGGGTGCATAGATCCTGAGAAATCAGTACCCAGAACAACAACCTCTGACCGTAATAACGGCCCTGATACGCCTGGGCATTGACTCAAACAGAGCTTGGATGGCGTGTACAGGTACAGCTGCCCATGCAGCTTCAACACGATACCACAGTTCATCAAGAGTAGTGACTGGCGTATTGTGACGAGCCAGTGGCTCGGCCACCATTGACCAGACGTTTCCAATTGGTGAGAGATCTGGAGAATGTGGTGGCCAGGGCAGTAGTCTAATATATTCTGTATTCAGAAAGGCCCGTACAGGACCTGCAACATGTGGTCGTGCATTATCCTGCTGAAATGTGGGGCTTCGCAGGGATGAATGAGGGGTAGAGCCACGGTTCGCAACACAACTGAAATGTAACGTCAACCGTTGAAAGTGCCGTCAATGCGAACAAGAGGTGACCAAAACGTGTAACCAATGGCACCCTATACCATCACGCCAGTTGATACGCCAGTATGGCGATGATGAATGCACGCTTCCAATGTGCGTTCACCGCGATGTCGCCAAACACGGATGCGACCATCATGATGCTGTAAACAGAACCTGGATACATCCGAAAAAACGACGGTTTGTTGGTTGGTTGGTTTGTGTGATTAAAGGGACCAGACTGCGATGGTCATCGGTCCCTTTTTCCAAAGACTAAAAACACCCACAGAGAATAAAAACGAGTAACAGAATAGATCACAGACAACACAGAACAAGAGAGACTTAGACAAAGACCAGACCAGAAAAAATAAAATCACACAGAGTGTGACAGTGGTTGGCCGACCATAGAAACAAAAAAGGAAAAGCAAACCACCGAGAAACGCATTAAAAACTCAGATTAAAATCGTAGGCCAATGGCCAGAATCAACACAAAAGAATATAAAAAACACTCAGAGTAAACGATAAAAACCCCCTGCCCGAATAAAACGTAAAACTAAACCAACCATAACAGCGTCATCAGATAAAAGGGCAGGGAGCGTATCAGGCAGCGCAAATGTCTGCCTGACCACAGCTAAAAGGGGGCAAGCCAACAAAAAGTGGGCCACTGTCAAAGCCACCCCGCAGCGACACAGAGGAGGGTCCTCCCGACGCAGTAAGTAACTGTGTGTCAGCCGGGAGTGGCCAATGCGGAGCCGACAAAGGACGACTGAGTCCCTGCGGTTGGCTCGCATGAATGACCGCCACACAGTCGTCGTCTCCTTAATGGCACGGAGTTTATTGGGCGTGATCCGATCGCGCCATTCAGTGTCCCAAAGCGAGAGAACTTCGCGGCATAAGACTGCCCGCAAATCAGTCTCCGGGAGACTAATGTCCAGGATGGGTTCACCAGTGGCCTGTTTGGCCAGCCAGTCAACATCTTCATTGCCCAGGATACCGACATGACCGGCGGTCCACACAAAGACCACTGAACGACCTCAACGGGCAAGAGCATGCAGGGACTCATGGATAGCCATCACCAGACGAGAACAAGGGAAACACTGGTCGAGATCTCGGAAACCGCTCAGGGAAACGCTACAGATAACGAAGGACTCACCTGAGCAGGAGCGGATATACTCTAGGGCACGAAAGATGGCAACCAGCTCAGCAATGTAAACACTGGAGTCAGCCAGCAAGGAACGTTGTTCGGAATGGTCCCCTAGAGTTAGTGCATAACCGACTCGACCAGCGACTATCGAGCCGTCGGTGTAAACAACTCCAGAGCCCTGATACGTGGCCAGGATGAAATAAAAGTGGCATCGGAAGGCCTCCAGAGGGACTGAGTCCTTCAGGCTCTGTGCCAAATCGAGCCGAAGGCAAGGGCGAGGCACACACCATGGGGGCGTGCACAGAGGTGCCGGGAAAGGAGGTGGAACTGGGAAAAACCCAAGCCCAGAGAGGCGATCGGACTACCCGACCGGGGCCGACGTTCTGGCAGATGGACGACTGACTGTGGGAACAGGACACGGTAATTTGGATGCCCGGGCAAGCTAAAAACATGGGCAGCGTAAGCAGCCAGTAATTTTAGCGTCGTAACCGCAGTGGAGGGACAGCTGCCTCCACTAGTATGCTGTCCACAGGGCTGGTGCGGAATGCACCAGTGGCAAGTCGTATCCTGCTGTGGAAAACTGGGTCCAGCACCCGCAACGCAGATGGGGATGCTGAGCCATAAGCCAGGCTGCCATAATCCATACGGGACTGGATAAACGCCTGGTAGAGCCGCAACAGGGTAGATCAGTCGGCGCCCCAGCGAGTGTGGCTCAAGCATCTCAGAGCGTTTAGATGCCGCCAACACGCCTGTTTAAGCTGCCGGATATGAGGCAGCCAAGTCAACCGGGCATCGGAAACCACCCCCAAAAACCTGTGTGATTCCACCACTGAAAGAAGTTCGCCGGCAAGATAAAGCCGCGGCTCTGGGTGGACAGTACATCGCCGGCAGAAATGCATAACGCAGGTCTTGGCTGCCGAAAACTGGAACCCATGAGCTACAGCCCAAGACTGCGCCTTGCGGATGGTGCCCTGTATCTGACGTTCAACAGCTGCAATGCCAGTAGAGCTGTAGTAAAGGCAGAAGTCGTCAGCATACAGGGAAGCGGAGACAGAATTGCCCACGGCCGCAGCGAGCCCGTTAATGGCTATTAAAAACAGGCAGACACTTAAAACAGAACCCTGTGGCACACCGGTCTCCTGGACGTGGGAGGAACTATATGAGGCCGCGACTTGCACGCGGAAGGTACGATACGACAGAAAATTTCTGATAAAGATCGGCAGAGGACCCCGAAGACCCCATCCATGAAGCGTAGAAAGGATGTGATGACGCCATGTCGTATCGTACGCCTTCCGCATGTCGAAAAAGACAGCGACCAGGTGCTGACGGCGGGCAAAGGCAGTACGGATGGCCGACTCCAGGCTCACTAGATTGTCGGCGGCGGAGCGGCCTTTACGGAACCCACCCTGAGACAGAGCCAGAAGGCCCCGAGGCTCCAGTACCCAATTCAAGCGCTGGCTCACCATCCGTTCAAGTAACTTGCAAAGAACGTTGGTGAGGCTAATGGGACGGTAGCTGTCCACCTCCAGCGGGCTCTTTCCAGGTTTCAAAACGGGGATGACAACGCTTTCCCGCCATTGCTACGGAAACTCACCCTCGACCCAGAGACGGTTGTAAAAGTCGAGGAGGCGCCGCTGGCAGTCCACTGAAAGGTGTTTCAGCATCTGACAGTGGACGCCATCTGGCCCAGGAGCGGTATCAGGGCAAGCGGCTAGGGCACTGCGAAATTCCCACTCACTGAATGGAGCATTGTAGGATTCAGAAGTGTGTGTGCGAAAAGAAAAGCTCCGACGTTCCATCCGCTCTTTAATGGAGCGGAAGGCGTGGGGGTAATTCGCAGAAGCGGAACTCATAGCAAAATGCTCTGCTAAGCGGTTTGCAATGACGTCGGAGTCAGTACACACTGCTCCATTCAGTGAGAGGGCAGGGACGCTGACAGGAGTCCGATAGCCGTAGACGCGTCGAATCTTGGCCCAGACCTGCGATGGAGTGACATGGATGCCAATGGTGGACACATACCACTCCCAGCACTCCATCTTGCCTTGGCGGATAAGGAGGCGGGCCCGCGCGTTTGAAGGTGATAAGGTGGTCTATGGAGGGATGTCGCTTGTGACGCTGGAGCGCCTGCCGGAGATCTTTAATCGCTTCAGCGATCTCAGGCGACCACCAAGGCACAGCCCTCCGCCGAAGGGACCCAGAGGAACGGGGAATGGCATATTCGGCGGCAGGAACGATGCCGGTGGTGACAGATTGAACCACCACATCAATGTCATCATTAGAGAGAGGCTCAATAGCGACAGTGGAGGAGAACAAGTCCCAGTCAGCCTTATTCATAGCCCATCTGCTAGGGCGCCCAGAAGAGTGACGCTGCGGTAGTGACAGAAAGATCGGAAAGTGGTCACTACCACACAGGTCGTCATACACACTCCATTGGACAGACGGTAAGAGGCTAGGGCTACAGATTGAAAGGTCAATAGCGGAGTATGTGCCATGCGCCACACTGAAGTGTGTGAAGGCACCATCATTTAAAATCGAGAGATCGAGCTGCGACAATAAATGCTCAATGGTGGCGCCTCGACCTGTTGCCACTGACCCACCCCACAGAGGGTTATGGGCTTTGAAGTCGCCCAATAGCAAGAAAGTTGGCGGGAATTGGGCTATCAGCGCAGCCAGGACATGCTGCGAGACATCACCATCCGGTGGAAGGTAAAGACTGCAGACGGTAATAGCCTGTGGCGTCCACACTCGAACAGCGACAGCCTCTAAAGGTGTTTGGAGAGGGAAAGACTCGCTGTGCAGAGTGTGAAGGACATAGATGCAGACTCCACCAGACACCCTTTCATATGCTGCCCAGTTCTTATAATAACCCCAATATCCATGGAGGGTGGGGGTTCGCATTGCTGGAAACCAAGTTTTCTGAAGAGCAATGCAGAAGAAAGGGTGAAGGCTGATAAGTTAGCGGTGCTCGGCCAGATGGTGGAAGAAACCGCTGCAGTTCCACTGTAGGATGGTATTGTCCATGGCGGAGAAAGGCGTGACGGGACTGGGAAGGCAGATTACGCCGCTGGGTCACCGGCTGCCTCCAATGGAGCACCCGTGCAAGTGCTATCCATTGCATCTGAGGGACCAGCGAGATCGAGGTCCTCAGCGGGCGCAAGGATCTCCACCTCATCGTCAGACGCAGAGCTTTTAGGTGGCGGTGGAGTAGGTGCCACCGCAGGTGTCTTGGTCTTACGGGTCTTCAAAGTCGTTTTCTCTCCCTGTGCCTTTGGTTGCCGTTGTTGAGAGGGCTTATTGGAGTCAGTCTCTGGGACCGAAGAGGATCGCGAAGCCCGTCGACCAGCGACCTGTGGCTTCTTCAGCCACTGGTTGGTGTCTGCTGTGCCGCTGGTAGGAACCTGGGAAGGGAGTGACCCAAGGGATCCCTTCTGAGCGAGAGAAGCCGAAGAAGACTTACGCTTCTCTGGCTTAGAAGTGGGGACTGGTGTCCCCAGTGGTTTAGTGGGTGCTGCTCTCGAGGTAGATGGTGTGGGAGCAACAGCGAAAGACGGGGCCCCCATCATCAAGGGGGCAGGTGAGGTCCTCTGACTCTGAGAGCTGACTGTATGTCTTGCAGCTGAAGGAGCTGGAGCAGGAGTGACAGTGGAGGCATAAGATTATATCATGCGCACTGGATGTAGCCGTTCAAAATTTCGCTTAGCCTCAGTGTAGGTCAGTCGGTCCAGGGTCTTATATTCCATGATTTTGCGTTCTTTCTGTAAGATACTGCAGTCCGGCGAGCAAGGGGAATGAGGCCCTCCACAGTTGACACAGACGGTAGGCGGAGCACGTGGAGTATCGGGATGAGATGGGCGTCCACAATCTCGACATGTGAGGCTGGAAGTACAGCGAGAGGACATGTGACCGAACTTCCAGCACTTAAAGCACCGCATCGGGGGAGGGATATAGGGTTTGACGTCACATCGGTAGACCATCACCTTGACATTCTCTGGTAATGTATCACCCTCGAAGGCCAAGATGAAGGCACCGGTAGCAACCTGATTGTCCCTCGGACCCCAATGAACGCGCCAGACGAAATGTACACCTCGGCGCTCTAAATTGGCGTGCAGCTCGTCATCAGACTGCAAAAGTAGGTCCCGATGGAAAATAATACCCTGGACCATATTTAAACTCTTATGTGGGGAGGACGACGGTTCAATCCCGCTTCCGGCCATCCTGATTTAGGTTTTCCGTGATTTCCCTAAATCATTCCAGGCAAATGCCGGGATGGTTCCCCTGAAAGGGCACGGCCGACTTCCTTCCCCATCCTTCCCCAATCCGATGGGACTGATGACCGCGCTGTCTGGTCTCCTTCCTCAAACAACCAACCATCTTACGTGGGGTGATGGTAACGTTAACATTCCCCAACTTGTCACAAGCAAGTAACCTGCGTGACTGGGCAGAGGACGCCGTTTTGATCAGAACTGACCCAGAGCGCATTTCGGACAAGCCCTCCACCTCCCCAAACTTCTCCTCTAAATGCTCTACAAAGAACTGAGGCTTCACGGATAGAAACGAGTCACCATCAGCTCTGGTACAGTCGAGACACCTTGGCGAATACACGTCACTGTCATTCATTGCTTGTCGTTCCTCCCATGGTGTGGCCAGGGATGGGAACGATTTGGGGTCATAAACGTTAGCTTTAAAATGAGGCCTCGAACGCTTAGAGACTGCTGGTGGCTGGCCGCTAGCGAGAGATGATGTACCACGCTTAATTGCGGGTCATCCACCCTGATGCCACCTACTCCGACCAAGGGCCCTCCCCATGGGCGCCACCCAGCCACAGCAATAGCCACCTGGCAGGATGGCCATTGCTGGGAGTCCCGATGCCCCAGGGAGATGGGCATCTACTCCTTGGCATACGTGGGGAGTTAACGGCGAAGGCATCAGTAGAGCGATCCCTGAGTTGTCAGGGGGCTACAACCAACAGGGTACATGGAGGCCCCACCACAATGGACTGGCTACCGTGCTGGATCTTTGGTGCAAAAATGTCCAAGGTCGTCGTCACAGTTAAAAGCAACACTGCAGAGTGCAGCGTGGTAATCGCACCCAGGGACGTAACCTCGCCCAAGAGATGGAAAACGAGCGTGACACCATTGTAACGACGAAAAAGCCGGCTAAAGGTCTCAATGCACGATGGATACAGTGCACCATGTAAGGCGCCCTTCCCCAATTGGCTCGCTCTTCGGAATAATTTAGAAAGATGGAGGTCAAACCCGAGAGGGGACCATCACATAAGGCCGAGACCTTTGAGACTCCTTTTAGTCGCCTCTTACGACAGGCAGGAATACCGCGGGCCTATTCGAACCCCCGAACCTGCAGGGGGTGACGGTTTGTCATTCGTGCACCCAGGTTCATAGTTCAGTGCACCATTAGCATTTTCACCATTGCGGACACAAATGTGAAACAGAGCCACTGTTGTTGCCTCACATATTCGAAGTTTAAAAACTGTTTGAAATTAAAATGCAACTACGGATTAGGAGAAGGGCTGTGTTACGCCACCACTAGTAAATACAAAGAATCCTGTACGTCTATTCGTCTCTAGCTTTACGTAATGAAAAATGTTTCCTAACCGAATAGCAGGTGGACGGGCTGTAGTGCAGCTGTAGTGCTAGTGATATACATCAGGGTCTTTCATAACGTTCTTACATTTTGTTGAAAGCGTGATCAAGAAAATGGATAAAACGGGAGTAATTATCTCTTCCGCTGTTCATTAATGTATTTTTCTTCCCAGTAAAGACATTTCCTCAGTGTGAACAAAAACACCGACGAAGGAAAATCACAACAATAAATAGAAGTTGTACGACATTAGGTAGGCGTGTTTCTACATTTGAAAGCTGATTAGATGATGTCAATGCAGATTTCGCGCCAGTCAGATAGAGGTGATGCTAGTAGCGCCACTATGAGGATGCAAATCAGATTTACTTTGAGTACACGTTGTAACGATCGTGAGCACTAGTTACTTTTGAGACCGAACGTGCTATTTTGATGTTGGTCAAGAATACCTTTAAGGCGACATACATACCAACTCACTGAGTTTGAACGAGGTCACGTAATAGGGTTAAGAGATGCTGGATCTTTATCCATACATAACATTGCAGAAAGATTTGGTAGGAGTGTAGCCAGCGGTGATCACGAGAATGTACGGTGGCAAGAAGACCATACTCCAGACGTCCACTGCCGAGAGGGAAGACCATCGTGTTCGATGTATGGCTCTGGCGCATCATTCTGCATCGACAAAAGCAATTTGAACACAAGTTGGCACCACATTGAGGCAATGAACTGCTATAAGCCCGTTACTTCAAGGAGAAGTCCGAGGCAGGCGCCCTGTAGCCAGCATTCATCTGGCCACAAATCAACCTCGTGTCCAGCGAGAGCACGTTGGAGGGCAGGGTGGAAGTATTGGGTTTTTTGATGAAAGCTGCCTCTGCCTCGATGCCGGTGATGGCCGTGTGCTGGTTAGAAAGAAGCCAGTTGAAGACCTGCAACTAACCTGTCTGCTTGCTGGACCCACCAAACCTACACCTCTGAATTAGGGTGTGATATTATGTGGCAACAGGAGCACTTTCTTTGTTATTCCATGCACCAGAACTGCAAATCTGTACGTCAGTCTGATGATTCAAATTGTTCTGCTGCCATTCCTGGAGGTGTTTCCCAGCGAAAGGCTAGCGCTTGACCACAAATCGCTGTTGTAATGCAACATGCCATACAGAGTGCCGCCATGTTGCCCTGACCCGCTCCACCACCAGATCTGTCTCCAGTCGAGCACAAAAGAGACATCATCAGATGGCAACTCCAGCGTCATCCACAACCAGCAGTGACCGTCCCTGTGTTGACCGACCATGTGCAACAGGCATAGAACTCGACACCACGAACTGACACCCCGCACCTGTGGAACACAAAAACACAATGCATGCACGTGTGCATGCTTGCTTATAACATTATGACGGTTACCCGGGTTGTTATTGTACAGAATTTCACATTTGCAACGGTTTATGCGGCACTTACGTAATCCTGTGATCTTGCAATGTTAATCAGTTATATATGTATTCCATAAATTTCATTACCCTACACTAATTATGTTTTGATGTTGTGATTTTTTTTCTTTCAGTGTATATTAGAACTTGGGGACTGTGGGAATCTATTACCAAAGAGTAGGATACGATATCGTTTGTTTGTTCTTTAATTTTCATATGTGTAGATTATTGCCACATAGTCTCTGATTCCTTGTGCGTATCACATCCATTTACACAGTTTGGACGAATGAAGTTAGATTTCCTCAAAATTATATTTTGTCCGCAGAGGCGCTAATGAATCACAGGCCAGGGAATTGACTCAAAGCAGCTCGACGCAGCAGGGTACGAAGGGGTGCGCGCAGATGCTCCAGAGAGGAAGTGTACGTTGAAACACACAGACATAAAAAAAGGAAGAGAGTACTCAAAGCGCAGTGACTGGCGGAGCAAAGAGAAGCAGCAGAACGCGGCATAGCTTTGAGCGCCGGGCAGTTTACGCGTCAGCTCTGACTCAGCCAGCCAGCGTTTTCGAGAGACAGAGAGAGAGAGCTACTGCAGCACATGAAAGTGAGTGACTTTGACATTTAGCAAACGGTATTGCTTAATTGCATACTCTTACGATGTACCATCGATCTTACTTTGGGAATCACCTTTTGAGATATTTCCAGTATATCCCGAAATTTGACGTAGATTTCAGAAATTGAGAAACAGAGAACTGCAAAATCTTCGATCGAACCAAAGAAGAGATGGAAAGATCACACAGGTGTAAGTAAGCATCATCCGACAAGGAACCACGTGTTAGTGGAGTAGCAAACTAACTCTTTGCTATGGTGAGTGATCAGCAATAGATCAAGCAACAGCACGTACTAGGATAAAAATTGAAGACTGTAACGAGAGTTCCAGGATTGTTGATAATTATAGGTAGCTTGCTGCAAATAACTGAGACGCCCGCTAAACCCACTGGGCAGGTGATAAGGATTGTCGAAAGGGCCAAATAAAGTGTCGGTCAGTTTCACTCAGAACTGTAATTTAATATCACATTTACAACCGAAGCGGCACATAGCCGAACTTTTACAACTACGAGTATCAAGTAACTGAAGACACGCAGTAAACATTACAAATAAAATAATTAAAATATATGTATATCACAGTTAGGCTGAAATCCCCAAGGCAAAAGTTGATAGACAAACATACACAAGATGCAATACCAACGGCTGAAAGCCCACAATAAAATTTTCAAGATTTTAAAATAAATTACCATAACCTTCCAAAGGCAGAAGGCCGCAATGTTTACGCTTGAAATTTAATTTTAAGACTAAGGTTCGAAGCGGCTGAAGGCCTTAGAATTACATAAAACACAGTAAAACGAAGAATTTTTTAAATAATTGGCTGTGATGGATTATAAACAGGCAAATAAACACCGGTGAGAAAGACAGTAAAGACAATGGCACTCAGAAGCCTCCAGGGGGTCGGTATGCCCTTTCTTCACTTAGGTGAGACAGGTGGTTACCCCAACTACATTTGATCAGTCGGAACCCAATCAAGGGACTTGCTTGCCACCAACCGGTACATGAGAACTCAAACACCGAAATGTTGAGGACGTAACTATCCACAATCAAATATGTATATGTATTAAGCTGTCAAAACTACACACCGTGTTGGACAACGACGACTGGCGAGGAAAGGTTGTTGTTGTTGTGGTCTTCAGTCCTGAGACTGGTCTGATGCAGCTCTCCATGCTACTCTACCCTGTGCAAGCTTCTTCATCTCCCAGTACCTACTGCAACCTACATCCTTCTGAATCTGCTTAGTGTATTCATCTCTTGGTCTCC
This sequence comes from Schistocerca americana, assembly GCF_021461395.2. Lineage (NCBI taxonomy): Eukaryota > Metazoa > Arthropoda > Insecta > Orthoptera > Acrididae > Schistocerca > Schistocerca americana. The sequence goes on from NC_060123.1 coordinate 712,562,003, forward strand.
CTCCACGATTTTTACCCTCCACGCTGCCCTCCAATACTAAATTGGTGATCCCTTGATGCCTCAGAACATGTCCTACCAACCGATCCCTTCTTCTGGTCAAGTTGTGCCACAAACTTCTCTTCTCCCCAATCCTATCCTATACTTCCTCATTAGTTATGTGATCTACCCATCTAATCTTCAGCAATGTTCTGTAGCACCACATTTCGAAAGCTTTTATTCTCTTCTTGTCCGAACTATTTATCGTCCATGTTTCACTTCCATACATGGCTACACTCCATAAAAATACTTTCAGAAATGACTTCCTGACACTTAACTCTATACTCGATGTTAACAAATTTCTCTTCTTCAGAAACGCTTTCCTTGCCATTGCCGGTATACATTTTATATCCTCTCTACTTCGACCATCCTCAGTTATTTTACTCCCTAAATAGCAAAACTCCTTTACTACTTTAAGTGCCTCATTTCCTAATCCAATTCCCTCAGCATCACCCGACTTAATTAGACTACATTCCATTATCCTCGTTTTGCTTTTGTTGATGTTCATCTTCTATCCTCCTTTCAAGACGCTATCCATTCCATTCAACTGCTCTTCCAAGTCCTTTGCTGTCTCCGACAGAATTACAATGTCATCGGCGAACCTCAAAGTTTTCATTTCTTCTCCATGGATTTTAATACCTACTCCGAGTTTTTCTTTTGTTTCCTTTACTGCTTGCTCAATATACAGATGGAATAACATTGGGGAGAGGCTACAACCGTGTCTTACTCCCTTCCCAACAACTCCTTCCCTTTCATGTCCCTCGACTCTTATAACTGCCATCTGGTTTCTGTACAAATTGTAAATAGCCTTTCGCTCCCTGTATTCTACCCATGCCACCTTTAGAATTTGGAAGAGAGTATTCCAGTCAACAATGTCAAAAGCTTTCTCTAAGTCTACAAATGCTAGAGACGTAGGTTTGCCTTTCCTTAATCTTTCTTCTAAGATAAGTCGTAAGATCAGTATTGCCTCACGTGTTCCAGTATTTCTACGGAATGCAAACTGATCTTCCCCCAGATCGGCTTCTACTAGTTTTTCCATTCGTCTGTAAAGAGTTCATGTTAGTATTTTGCAGCTGTGGCTTATTAAACTGATTGTTCGGTAATTTTCACATCTGTCAACACCTGCTTTCATTGGAATTGGAATTATTATATTCTTGAAGTCTGAGGGTATTTCGTCTGTCTCATACATCTTGCTCACCAGATTGTAGAGTTTTGTCAGGACTGGCTCTCCCAAGGCCGTCAGTAGTTCCAACGGAATTTTGTCTACTCCGGGGGCCTTGTTTCGACTCAGGTCTTTCAGTGCTCTGTCAAACTCTTCACGCAGTATCGTATCTCCCATTTCATTTTCATCTACATCCTCTTCCACTTCCATAATATTGTCCTCAAGTACATCGCCCTTGTATAGACCCTCTATATACTCCTTCCACCTTTCTGCTTTCCCATCTTTGCTTAGAACTGGATTTCCATCTGAGTTCTTGATGTTCATACAAGTGGATCTCTTATCTCTAAAGGTCTCTTTAATTTTCCTGTAGGCAGTATCTATCTTACCCCTAGTGAGATAAGCCTCTACATCCTTACATTTGTCCTCTACCCATGTCTGCTCAGCCATTTTGCACTTCCTGTCGATATCATTTTTGAGACGTTTGTATTCCTTTTTGCCTGCTTCATCTACTGCAGTTTTATATTTTCTCCTTTCATCAATGAAATTCAATATTTCTTCTGTTACTCAAGGATTTCTGCTAGCCCTAGTCTTTTTACCTACTTGATCCTCTGCTGCCTTCGCTACTTCATCCCTCAAAGCTACCCATTCTTCTTCTACTGTATTTCTTTCCCCCATTCCTGTCAATGGTTCCCTTATGCTCTCCCTGAAACTCTGTACAGCCTCTGGTTCTTTCAGTTTATCCAGGTCCCATCTCCTTAAATTCCCACCTTTTTTCAGTTTCTTCAGTATTAATCTACAGGTCATAACCATTAGATTGTGGTCAGAGTCCACATCTGCCCCTGGAAATGTCTTACAATTTAAAACCTGGTTCCTAAATCTCTGTCTTACCGTTATATAATCTATCTGATACCTTTTAGTATCTCCAGGGTTCTTCCATGTATACAACCTTCTTTCATGATTCTTAAACCAAGCGTTGGTTATGATTATATTGTGCTCTGTGCAAAATTCCACCAGGCGGCTTCCTCTTTCATTTCTTACCCCCAATCCATATTCACCTACTACGTTTCCTTCTCTTCCTTTTCCTACTATCGAATTCCAGTCACCCATGACTATTAAATTTTCGTCACCCTTCACTGTCTGAATAATTTCTTTTATTTCATCATACATTTCTTCAATTTCTTCGTCATCTGCAGAGCTAGTTGGCATATAAACTTGTACTACTTTAGTAGGTGTGGGCTTCGTATTATCTTGGCAACAATAATGCGTTCACTATGCTGTTTGTAGTAGCTTACCCGCGTTCCTATTTTCCTATTCATTATTAAACCTACTCCTGCATTATCCCTATTTGATTTTGTGTTTATAACCCTGTAGTCACCTGACCTGAAGTCTTGTTCCTCATGCCATCGAACTTCACTAATTCCCACTATATCTAACTTTAACCTATCCATTTCCCTTTTTAAATTTTCTAACCTACCTGCCCGATTAAGTGATCTGACATTCCACGCTCCGATCCTAGAACGCCAGTTTTCTTTCTCCTGATAACGACATCCTCTTGAGTAGTCCCCGCCCGGAGATCCGAATGGGGGACTATTTTACCTCTGGAATATTTTACCCAAGAGGACGCCTTCATCATTTAATCATACAGTAAAGCTGCATGCCCTCGGGAAAAATTACGGCCGTAGTTTCCCCTTGCTTTCAGCCGTTCGCAGTACCAGCACAGCAAGGCCGTTTTGGTTATTGTACAAGGCCAGATCAGTCAATCATCCAGACTGTTGCCCTTGCAACTACTGAAAAGGCTGCTGCCCCTCTTCAGGAACCTCATGTTTGTCTGGCCTCTCAACAGATACCCCTCCGTTGTGGTTGCACCTACGGTACGGCTATTTGTATCGCTGAGGCACGCAAGCCTCCCCACCAACGCAAGGTCCATGGTTCATGGGGGGAGGAAAGGACACAGCCTGAAATTACGTTGGTTTCCAGTGCAGGTAACCGGAACATTAATGGCCACATGGCAGAAAATTCCGCTGGTGCATTTGAATTTTAGTCAACCAATATAGTCAATTCCACTGCACGGAGGCTAAATTTCAGCAATACAAACACTGTGTTGCTCACAAGAAAACCTCCCCAACGATTGCGTCGCACGGAGATATCCTTCCTGATCGGCACTAACCGACCGATTCCTCTCAGAATACCGACAATATCTAAAATATCGTCAGTGGAAATAACGGCAACTGCACACACAACCTGAAAAAGACTTGCACGGAGACCTGAACGATACCCGACAGTAACTAAGCACGCACGAAGCCAAATCGGGAGTCGATGCACACACACACAGCCGACTCAAGAATGATCGGCGAGGCAAAACACGTCATCCGGTAGGACGACCGACCGACGATCCACCAAGACCGTGGCCCGGCTCAAGTGACGCGTGGCGGCAATGGTCGGGCGAGCCACGTCGACGCAGACCTCACTGCTGCTCCAACCCGACTGCACTAGTGCCGCATTACAAATCGCCGACTGGCAGGTCCGCACTGCGTTCGAGACGCGTTCAAGCTGACTGGCAGACCCGAACTCGCGACCCGAACTCCTTTCGACAGACAACGGCCGGGAAGTAATAGCAGTCGAGCAAAGATACTACGAGAGGGGATACATCGATACGCACTGCAAACGCCGCTCGCGGTCAGGCAAAGCAGCAACTCAGTGACACCAGTAATTTAAATTAACGTAGTGAGGTGGAAGTACGTTAAAAACAGGGCGTAAAATACATGATGGCGGGAACACGAGCCAAAGACCAGTAAAGTGAACAGAGCCGAACAGACCTGGAAGGGATAGAAATAAGCCTCAATAACTAGCGGCCAGCTATCCTGCTAACAAGATATGTGAACCTATACTCCCGTTAATTTCTCTGTCTCTTTTTCAAACGAGCTTTGCAAAAGATGGCAGGCGCTACTGCTTGATCGAAATTTGCATTCATCAAAATGGCAGGTCGATGCCAGTCAGCACCTACATTTGAGAAACGAACCACTCAAATTCCATGATCTCTCTCCGAAAGCTGTGCCAAATGACAGGGCTCCAGTGCGAGAGTGAAGCGTATGCTTAAGCCAGTGTCACTCACGAATATGTTCCTTTTTCTTAATGTAGAAACAGGGAAGAGCAACCGTAACTTCCCACACAACAGTAGCAGAATGCCCGCCCCGCAATCACGATACTGATACGGGTTAAGACTTAAAGTCTAGCTTATCAAGGTTATAAAGGTCGAAGCAGAAGAAATGAATTACAATTGATGGCGCGGCTGAGACTCGAACCCAGGTCTACTTGCTTGCTAGGCAGAAATGCTTACCATTACAACGGTGAACATTGCTGCACGAACTACCCAAGCTGTGTGCCCTCCCTAACACAAACTTCAGTTCATCTTACGCTTATTTTGCCTTAAATTGTCAGTACTACCAGGGCACTCCGACACTGGAGCAGCACCTCAGCGTTGGACATAATGGGAAAGTACTGTACCATTGGAGATAATACGGCCGCGGCACAAATTTTAATTCATTTCTTCTTCTTCGATCATTATCGTAAATAATGAAGATATTTAAATGTCTCAGGGAAACATTTAGTTATAAGATTATCAAGGTTAGTTGAGAGGGCAGGGTTGCTCTCTTACGTATATCAACAGTGAATTAAAATTCGCGAAAATTTTGTTGATGATAATATAAGAATCTAAGTATTCTCTACGTAGGGTGTGGATCAGTGCTCACTCTTGACAAATCATTGCTGACATGAGTAAAATTTTAGTCATTTAAAGAAGAATTGTAATTGGGATTATGAGCAAAATCTAGTTAATAATTGTTATAATGGAGCCAAGGTAGCCCCTGAGGGCCGCCAAAGAGAACGATGTTGTCCATGTCCAAGGTACCAAAAGCACCATGCTAAACACCGGCTATTTACATACAAGATAATGGAAAAAGACATTCCGAGCGCTACTTCCTGCAGGGGAGCTCGAGCCACGACCTACTGGAAGTATCACTACACTAAAACCTGATTTGCTGGAGACAGCTATTTCGAGGTTAGAACCAGCCCCGAAGTTCAATTCTCGCCGAATGCCGATCTCGTGTACGGCGACTGTTGAAGATTACGTCTTCGTCTCTGAATTGCACTGTTACCAGTGTGTGTGTCTATTACCACGAACCTGTGTGGAAAATTAGAAGTGAACTTTTGTTTACCTCAATTAGGAGACTCTTACTGGTGTCGTTATTGTTACCTTTCGTTTGTTGTTATGTCATCAACCTTGTGAACTTACATCAATAAAAGTTGTGTTTGTGAAAAATTGCGAATTGTCAGCCACAACACAAGTGGCGAGGAGTTCGTGCCTGCACGTGTATTCCTCATGGTGGAAGTTGTCCTTCAGCAGCTGGTCCACAGTGTGCACGACTTTCTAAAAGGTTTTCTACAGTTTTTCAAGAAATCTCAGGATACACAGGAACGTTTATTTACGGAACTCTTGCAAAACTTCCCGGTTCCGCCGCCCCCGCCGTTTTCCGTTTTCAAGGAGGATGCTGAAGACTGGGAAACATACGAGAATCGGCTCCAGCATCATTTTCAAATCCACCAGGTTGTCCAGGAGGCTGCTCGTCGGTCCTACTTTTTGTCCTGGAACCAGTCCAAAGTATATGTTCTCTTGACGAAAATTCAACCTCGACCTCCGGATTCTTTCATTTTCTCCCAAATTTGTGAGGCTCTCTCAGGTTACTACCGACGATGGTTCCACGTGTTGGCTGCCCGTGCCGAATTCTATCAGTGTCACATGACTGGCCAATCACGTCGCCAAGGGCCAGCGGAACTGCAAGGTCTCAGCCGGAAATGTCACATCAACACACGAGTGTCCAAAGAATCCGACTCGAACGAGATGGTCCGCGACCACTTCATCCATCCTGCCTCTGACGCGGCTTTCCGGCCCTCAGACTCGACGATCCTACTCTGGACCAATCATTGATCTAGCATTCAAGTAGGAAGTCTCTACGGCGGCCGACAAGCGTTTGGAATCCTGGGCGGAAGTGGCGTCCCTCCGCGACCACGACGCCTCGGCACCCATCGCATCGCTGGCGGAGGTCGAAGACGTAGCCGCCGTCCGTTCTGATGACCGGCGTCGACCATCCTGTTCTGCACAGCGTCGACAGGGCAGCCGCCCTGTCCAGGAATTTGTGCCCTCGGACAGCCTCGCGGCTCCTTCAGTGCACGGAGGCCCCCACGCCCTCGCCAGCGCCGACAGCCCCTCCAGCTGCCCTCCTGCCTGGGATGCTTTAAGAACCAATCACGGGAAGACTACCCTGACAGGTGGGCATATTGTGCAGTGTGTACCCGTAGAGGATATGTCAGTTCAGTCTGCTGATCTCGGCCGCCCCCTCCTCATCCAGCCAATGACTGTAGGGGGCCTATACCCATGGATATCAACCAGGTGCAGTCTTCGGGATCTTCCAAGCAGATGACCGACGTTCAGGTCAACAGTCGGCCGCTGCAGATGCAGGTGGATTCTGGAGCAGTGGTCTCACAGATCAATTATTCCTCCAATGCGAAGAATGGGGCGCCTCCCCCTGGCGCCCACATCTCTGGGCCTCCTTACTTATAATAAGGAAGTGATCGCCCTCCTGAGTTAGTTCACACCTTCCATCATGTATAAATCAGTTCGCCGGGACGTTACCTTCCTTGTGGTCAACAATGCAATCATGGCGGATCTCTTCAGGTTAGATGCCTTCTGGGCCTTTGGCTGCGCCATCGACGACAATGTTCATCTGGTGTCTTCCCAGGTTTCTATTCCCGGCAGATGATACCTTGTGCATGGAATTCCAGGACCTCTTCTCGCCGGGCGTCGGCTGTGCTCAAGATTTTCATGCGTGGCTCCAGCTCAGACAGTCGGCTCGCCTAAAGTACTTCTCAGCCTGGCCAGTGCCCCACGCCCTCGAGCAGCAGCAGTATGGACATTTTCGAGTAGCATTCTTAACGTTCACATATCGATGATGATACATATCAGACGAGGACTCCAAGTTGTGGTGCCGGATTCAATCCCCATCAGTAGTTCGTTAGTTTGGAATCGACTTTATGAGTTCCACATACTTCATCGCAGTATTGGCTTAATGCCCCCTTTTTCAGTCCATATGGCACAGTGTTAGCTGCCAAGTCCACCGTAGCCTGTACCAACTACAAAGTAAGTTCTACGTCAACAAGTTTGTGGCCCCTAAACTACTACAAGTTTCCCAGATCTTCCTGATGCTGTTACCCCTTGGTCGCCCACTCCAATCGGTTTACGGATACTTTGTTTCAGCAGGGGCCCTTTTAAAGTTCCACTGCAATACCAACACTGCTCCCTTTAAAAGGCAGCCTTTGACTCATCAACATGTGAACATCATCCACTGCCCACTTCACGGGGAATGTGAGACAATGCTCGTCAGTGTCGTCGAGATGGCAGTCAAAGCAAAGTGGCCAAGTAGCCAGTCCTATATGATGAAGTAGACGATCACTCGGATTGGTCTGCCATTTATCGTTATATATATGTTCCCGTGTCAGAAACGTACATAATTGTACACAGTTAACATGTCATATAGTCTCTGACGAACATTTGGCTACTTCCAGTCCATTTTCTGTCGCTTGATGAAGGTCTTCTGCAATACAGGAGACTGCACGCAGTCGCCACTGAAGCATGTGCTGGACAGTCTGGACTTCTCCACAATCACTATTAATATTGTTTTCTGTACCGTAGGACGATATTTCCAGATTAAACCTTGATTTACCCACTCCTGACCTCAGCCTATTCAAAGATTTCCAGGTAATCCACCCCTCATCAAGTCCTGCAAGCAGAGTTTCAGAAACTCTTTTCCAACCAGAGGGAAGGGAAGTCTTATCCCTCCAAAGCACCACCCTGACGTTTCCGGCAGTGACAGAAAGTTCCTTTGATGTTCTGAGGAAACTCTTCCATGACTTCAGTGGCTGTGATTGCGGTTTATGCCCATACAGGCTATGGGTTTGTCCTTTTTCCAGTCCCTTATTAGCCACAATTTCTCTTCGAATGAGAGGTGGGGTTATTTCTGCAAGGTGGTAAGTCCATTCAATGAGAATATGTTTCAAACAATACATAATTCTCCAGGTATCGTTGAGATCGATGTCTACCTGTTTGGCATGTGATGAATTACACCAAACAGGACAAGCGTACTCTGCTATAGAATAGGCTAATGCAAGTGCAGAGGTTCAGATGATTTCAGGTTGACTGCCCCACTGTGATCTGGTCAGTTTTCTTAACAGATTGTGAGAGGTGGCAAGAGCCCCCTCTCATATATCTATTTGAGTAATTCGCTTTTCCTCTCTAATTGCATGCGTTGAAAAGTCGCTATTCCTTCACACGCAGACTTCCCACGCAGCGCCTCTCGTCACCCGGGTGGTCTGTTGACAGGCGGGGCTGCTGATCTTGAAAGGGTTAAGCCAACGGGTGTGAGGGAGTCGAGTGGATGCTTTCCAGACGCCGACATTGTCATAAGAGCGCCAGCGACACGCCCACAGGGGCCTGACGGAGCGGCTGGGCTAGAGATTCCGTGTCTTCGCAGAAACTTAGTGAAAACACTTTCTGGCGGGCTACCAGCGAGGCGTGGGAATGACTTGTGTTCCCAGGCAGTCTTGGCGGGCAAATTCCCTCGTTTTCTGCAAAATCATAACTGTGATTGGCTTGCTCAGGGGATAGCTCCGTGACGTAGCAAAATCGGCGCAGAAATTGTCGCCAAGTATCTCCATTTGTGGAATAGTAGTGCGTCGGCAATAGAGTGGATTTTCCGCCGGTTTTCGAGTTGCTGATTGGCACGTTTTAACCACGGCCACTGTCGTGGGGGCGGGAATGTTCTGTGTTCGGCTTGTACGGGTGCTCTGGAGGAGTCGGATCTCGCCTTTCGGTCGGAGTAGGTGCGGCTCTGGACAGCCTGCCTTCCGTTGTCTGTCTAATACACTTTCATTTAATTGTAACTGTTTGACGAAGTTGCTGAATTTAGACTTCAACGTAACTTTCCGGGTACAGTTGGTAATTGAGCGTTATGCGTACAAGCAGCCTATGTTGTCCATCCTGAGCAGTTTTGGCTAAAGTTGACTGTATCGGAGTTACTGTGTGACTTCGCTTGTTATAATCAATCACTTTACCGTCAGTGATTGTGTGGCGAGCCTTCCTCGTCTCCCTCAGAGGCGCATTTGTATTGATAGGAAGTCTTTAGTCTGGAACAGCCAGACCAGGATAATTTGTTTCGGGCTATACGCGTGACGTTATCATCAACACGACTGGACGTCAAAGCAACAAGCCATCGCTTCTGGTAAGCCAGATCGTTTCCTTACATTTAAGAAGACAGCTTGCTGATGTATGTCTGCAGCACCGGCAGATTAGGGAATTTTGCTCTGTGATAACCAGAGCTCAGCAGAGTGACTGCGCTGCCCTTCACAGTCAACGAAGAATCTGCGGTTTTGCGGAATTGCTGCGACGAACCTAGTTAGGCTAAAATCCTTGGTCATATTGTACACCTAGAGGTTGACAGTATTATTGGGCGCTGATAAGTCGTCAAATACCATCCCTGTCTCGAGCTTCAAACCGATCTTCTATGAACTGCGTAAGATTCATAGTTGTCCTTAAGCCGTCCTCACTCCCAACTATGCGTTTTCGTGAACTTCGCTGTCTATCTGTGTTTGGTTTCCCGCCCTTGTTGCGGTTACGTCAAGGTTCTTAATCCTTCAACGTGTGCGGCAGCGATGTGTATCGATATTTGCACCGTGTAATATCTTGGGTTTCGTGCCTATAATTTCCGGCTAGGGGGGTCTGGAATGAGTCGGTCGGTTGCTGCGGACCAGGGAAGTTATCTCCGCATGGTGCAGTCGGCTAGGTCCACTGGCGGTGCCTGTGCAGTGTCGAAGCGTGGGTGCAGCTGTCTGATCGATACGAGCTTCGTAGTTCACGGACCCACGACGTCGAAGTTGAGTAGTAGTTTCAACTACCCAAGCCACGTCCATTCATGTTGTTTGGTTCGTTTCGGTGGTTCACTGTTGGGGAGGTTTTCCTGTGAGCAGCACTGAATGTTTCTATTGCTGAAATTTAGCCGCCATGCGGTGCAATTAACTATATTGGTTGACTGCCATTCAAGTGCACCAGCGAAATTTTCTGCCTTGTAGCCGTTAGTGTTTTGGTTACCTGCCCTGGCTACTGATGTAATTTCAGGCTGCGTCCTTTCCTCACCTGTTGTCGCTGTCCAACATGGTGTGTAGTTTTGACAGTTTAATATGTAATTCATAGTGGATAATCACGTTCGTGACTTTTGGTGTTTGAGCTCTAATGTAAGTCGTTGTGTCGGTCGGTCCGTGGCTGTCCTCTGGTTGGGTTGCGACGGGTCGAGTATAGCTGGGCTCACCACATGTCTCACCGAAGAGAACGAGGTCAGACCGACCTCCCTGGAGGCTTCTGAGGGCCACTTTCTATATTATCCTTCTCACCAGCGTTTAATTGTCTGTTTATAATCTGTCATAGACAATGACTTAAGAAATTCTTGTTTTTACTGAATTGTATGTATTTTGAATTTTGGAAACTCAATTGTGGGCCTTATCCTTATTCTAACAAAAAAAACATTGCAGCCTTCTGCCTTTGAAAGATTATGGTGATTTATTTTAAAATCTTGAAAATTTTTATTGCATTTTTTATTGCATCTTGTTTATGTTTGTCTATTTAGCCTTGATTTGAGGTTCTCAGCCTCGCTCTCGCTCTCTCTCTCTCTTTCTCTCTCTCTCTCTCTCTCTCTCTCTCTCTCTCTATATATATATATATATATATATATATATATATATATATATATATATATATATATGTGTGTGTGTGTATGTGTGTGTGTGTGTGTGATAGTTATTTTATGTTTTATTTGCAATTTTAAGTGCATGTTTTTACCACTTGAGATTTATCTTATTGCTTTAAGATTTCTTGTTTAGAGGCCTTCAGCCGTGAAATAATTGCCTTTTCGAAACTCGGTGTTCTAAATGTTCGGCTGTGTGCCGTTTTGGCTTAAACGTGTTATTAAATTGCAATAAATTACAATTTTGAGTGAACCTGACCGACACCTTATTTGGCACTTTCCACAATCCTAATCGCCTGTTCTGTCCAGCGAGTATAGCGGGCGTTTCAGTCCTGTGCAGCTTTTGCCAGTACGGAACTCAGTTTGTGGAGGTATTAGCTGCGACTTAAGATCATTCTTTCTAGCTTTTTGTATAGATGACAAAGTAATGAATGTGGTCTAAAACTCTTTGGACGGATCCTTTTTTTTACCAGGTTTCTTTCCAATTTGTAATCTGCTCACACAGTTATTAAAGAGATGCAGCATCCTGTTGTGCGAAAGCTTCAATTGCTCTATGTGTATATCATCTAAGCCAGCTGATTCTCCATTCTTACGTTGTTTAATAGCCTTATCTAATACTTCCATGCTCAATTATGTAAGCAGATTGCTCTCCTGTTGCTTCTCTCTTTGCAATTTTGGCTTCTTACATTTGTCGGTTGCCTTCCCATTGAGCAGTAATTGATGTGCTGTAATGTTATGGTGGACATCAGTTTGTAGCTGGATCATTAGTTAGATGTTTCAGGAATCTCCAAATTTTATGACTGTCTCTCTGTAGACCCATGTTTTCTGTGGTTTTAATCCATGTAGGCCCGGTTAGCCGATCGGTTCTAGGCGCTACAGTCTGGAACAGCGCGACCGCTACGGTCGCAGGTTCGAGTCCTGCCTTGGGCATGGATGTGTGTGATGTCCTTAGGTTAGTTAGCTTTAAGTACTCCTAAGTTCTAGGGGACTGATGACCTAAGAAGTTAAGTCCCATAGCGCTCAGAGCCATTTGAACCATTTTTAATCCATTGATCTCTTTTTGTCTTTCTTATAGAACTAATGAATTTTTTCCCTGCTTCACTGATAAGATCTTCTTCAAATACGTTTCTGTATTCTGGGAGAATGAACGTAAGATGTTCGAGAACCACGAGGAAGTGACATTCTGGAAAAGTTGTTTACAGCGATGGTGAAGGTGTCATAAGGTTCTGCCGCAGGTACTGTAGACGCCACTTCGCCGATCTCGACCTGTCTGCCTTTCTAAAATTAAACCTTCTTCGAAAAGATACTTTGAGAGATCTAAAAGCAGAAAATATTTCGCACATTATTGGTCTTTGCTGTACTGGCTATCGGGCGACCGACAGATTTTACACATTGTTGGGTGAACCTGTTGCAACTAAATATGAGATCAGGATAACAGTCTCGCTTCCACCTGCCGCTGTGGAATGATGTTGGTAATTTTGCATCCTGGATTAAGTGCAACTGATTTAGTTCTGCCCATTCTTGTACTGCCGCCCCATTCTCATCTTCTTCATCGTACCCCAAACATTGCTAGGCTGTGAAATCACCAATCACAATCTGCACTCATATATTATGAAAAGTGGATTGTTTACTCTCCATAAATTCAGCACTGGGTGGTTTGTAAAGCGGTAAAACGGTACAATTGGCTGTTTCTAGAGTGAGAATTTCGATATCATTCCCTCGGTAAATGCATGGATAGGATGTGAACGTCCATAAGAACAAAAATAGGACTTCCATATTTACTATGCGGTCTTTCAATGGCGAGGTGCATTCCGTTTATTTTTGGTCTGCGCATGTCGCAACTTTTCTGTCTCTCCTGTACACACAGTACCGGGCATTGCATAGATTTTGTAGCAGCTCTTCTTTAGCTGCAGTTATGCCTTCTATGTTAATAAAAGACATATGATCAAGCCAAGGAAGGTATAAGGAAAAGCATTCGGGGGTACCCTGGGCAACGTTAGAAAATTTATCGTTGACAACAACATACCGGAGTGCTGACACGTTTGATGGTAAAAAGGGTGAGTGGATGCACATCCAGCTGTTACTTTCGATGGTAAAAAGGTGCGTGGTCGCATCCCGAAACGGTCGACCACTTAATGTCTGGGTGCTGTATCTCTAAGGCGTTACGAGGGGTGGACGATGTAAACACAGGATAAAAATCTTTCGCATGGGGAGGGCGGATGAGTGGGAGATCGTTTTGAATGTATCTGAGTTCTACGAAATAAATTACGATGTGGTACGACAAAGGTTGACATGTGCCACGTCGATCGGTTGTCTGAGAGAAGCTGGTCGGAGGATGTCCAAGAAAATGGCTCTAAGCACTATGGGACTTAACATCTCAGGTCACCAGTCCACTGGACTTCGAACTACTTACACATAACTAACCTAAGGACATCACACACATCCATGCCCGAGGTAGGATTCGAACCTGCGACGGTAGCAGCAGCGTGGTTCCGGGCTGAAGCGCCTAGAACCGCTCGACCACAATGGCCGGCTGAATGTCCAAGAGATTACGTGTTAAAGATGGGGAGGTTCCCCTCCAGTGCTGCAGAATAGTATGCACAAGCAGTGCAGTGGATCGTGCCCACACGTTGATGAGGCTGAGGCTGCCTTGCAGAGGGAGCAGGGTTAGTGTTGTAGAGGCCCCTCCTAATACGAAGTATCCGAAAGCCAGTTGGAGTTGGTGACAAAGGGATAACGGCATCTGGGCAGCATGTAGCAGTTTAGGGGCCACATCCTTGTTGACATAGGCCACACGTTGTAGTTGGTTCAGGCTACGGTGCCGAATGGACCGCAAAAGCAGGTGGTTAACCAATACTGCAGTGCAGTGTGTCGAGCTCGTAAAGTCGACTTTTAAGTATCAAAGTGTTATACTGATGGGGAGTGGGTTCAGTGCCACCACCTGGAGTCGACACCCGATATGCACCGTCGTCGACATGAGGACGTTAAGTGTTCAACCCAAAATACGTCCCTGCTGCTGGCTGGTTCAACTGGCTCTGAGCACTATGGGACTTAACATCTATGGTCATCAGTCCCCTAGAACTTAGAACTACTTAAACCTAACTAACCTAAGGACGTCACACAACACCCAGTCATCACGAGGCAGAGAAAATCTCTGACCCCGCCGGGAATCGAACCCGGGAACCCGGGCGTGGGAAGCGAGAACGCTACCGCACGACCACGAGCTGCGGACCCCCTGCTGCTGGTTCCAATGGATTGCGCCATAGTGTTTCTGTGTGGAGGGGCGAGAAGTAGGATATCATTTCATAGTCTCTGGAGCAATAGGTATGAACGCGCTAGGTGAAACCCTATTGGCGAGTTGTAAGAGCAGCAATGAAGGGCTCCAGTGCAATGACATACAGTGGACATGGGCCATCCTATACGCACTGAGTAGCACACAGGAATCTGCCCAATAAGTCTCCCATTGACCCATGGAGATAGCAGGAAACAATAACCAGTAAATGTAGTCCACAAACAGTTGTGGGAACCCCAAAAGCATCGCGAACACGAGGAGAAATGGGTGCCGAACGTGAGAAAACGCACTTGTAAAATTAGTGGAGAACAGTGTCGCACAAAGCCAGCATCAAACTGCTATCTTGATGAGGTCACAGCATTCTCCCAGAGTTGTTTGCAGGTGGCCCCACGACCATGTGCCGCCTGTTCTGCACATAAGATCTTGCCTGTATGAGCTGGTAAGAGATGTACATAGATTTTATAATCACTAATGAGGCAAAGAAATTTATGGGGCTCATTTGCTGTCAATTTGATGCGATAATTAATTAAACTAATCAATTTAATGACCCTCTCCACCTCCTCCTCCCATTAACCTAATGCTCTGGTAAGTGGTTTATGACCCCATGGAATTGAGTTATGACCCCTGGGGATAGTGCATACTTCTGAGAAACACCCTCACTCCTCCCCATCCCCCTCCTCCTCCTCCTCCACCTCACTGGCAAAAAGAATCCATTCTTCTGTCACCTTTCCCCCATTTCAGTTTTGAGCCTCTTATCCCCTGCCTTGGAAATCCCCCAGACCTTCCATTCTCTTCTCTAGTTCCACCTCCCTCTTCCATCTGGATATTGGTAGGAAAAGACTCAATCTTTGATGGAGAGGAGGGATCTCACAACACGAATTACAAATCAGTGCCAATAATATTTTGTTCAATACAATTTGCAATATATTCATTTAATCAGTTTTGCGGAAGACAAGACGCCCACTTGGGTAGGACTAACATCTGCACTCCCTGCCCCCTCTTACCATGACATAATAATTGTAATCAGAAGAGGAATGAAGTTCAGTATATTAGCCACCATTTTGGTTTAGCCGCACTTGTGTCTGTCATATCGGCGCTGCCGGGCACTGGGCAGAGCGCCGAGAACGCATCTGTACGACATGGAAGTCAAAACCTGCCCAAAGTGCTAATCATGGATCACAATACTAAACACCACTGACTGCAGGCGATCAGCGTCCTTCGATATTGGATGCCCGGAAACTACTTCCTCTCTATCTCAAGCGGTTATTCCTGTTCTAACACTTGTGCCTCAGACCCATAGATAAAGTTGATATGCCTACCCACCACAGGGATGTCCATTTGCTGTCGCAGTATTCGAGCAAAGCATCAGATGGTTGCGTTCCTTTGATCAGACTCATTTCCCGTCTCTAGTCCTCTCGAATGGGTACTTCCTGTTTGTGAGAACAACCTTATGAGCCAACATGTCCAAACACACAGACAGAGGTTTTCATACCTCCTCAGAATTCTGTGTTCCTAACGGCTAATGATGGGGACAGACAGACAGCTGGCTCAACTTCGATATCAAACATGGCGGGAAATTGTCCATTTTCACTACCCTATCAAATTAATTATTTATCAATTTACAGGGGTCCAACAGATCACTTAAAACACTCACTACCACCTTACGATGATTCTTCTTCATAACAAAACATGTTTTCAGCGTTTGAGAGACCCACTGCAGCACTGCCAGGGAGAGGACCAGAAACCCGTACCAGCGGAAGCCACGCCAGGAGACGTGCGCCCATCTCCAGCCATACCAGACGCTCAGATGCCAGAGAGACTGTCACTGTCAACGCCGATGAGACAGCCGATCGGTATTCAAAGGGAATAATCATCACTCGCCATACTGAATGTTCTCATGCCACGCACATGTCCACGTCTGATGCCGCTTAACCAGCATACTGCGTAGTTCGCTATTCAGGCAGGCAGAGAGCGTCATGACTGCTGCCGCTGGGACTTTCTCCTACGTCTGCATGCACGTTCCGAACAGCCAGAACTTTTCTTTGTGCCTACCGATCGGAGAAAGCCAAACCGCCGCTTCTGGTTGGCCAAAACATTGCGTCCACTCCTGCCATTGGAATTAGCACACTACCACACAAGGAGCGGCGACTTGGATGTACGGTTCGAACCACAATTCCACCCTTCATGTACACTCCTCAGTATAATAAATCCACCTTACTGAATAAGAAACTGGGGTGCTGTTGCTGATACACCTCAAATTTCTTACGCGATATTTAGATACCTCCCTTTCATACGAGTTTTTTCGAAGACAGAAGACATGAGAGCATAAACATCGTTGAAGTACCGTCACTTGTTGCGAAAATCTCATACGACGTTATGGCATGGGCTATATTTCCTCTAAATATTCTCTCATCAGGAAAAAAAAAGTACCTGTTCTCATCAGCTTAGTGTCTGATGTCCTGCATCACAGGACTAGAATATGAAACTCATTCTTGGCTCATGACAGAGTGCTAAGAACGTTTTCTACCTCTCTCACAGTATACCTTGTCACTTTCGAACTCTCTTAAAGTACCCAAATGTCTTGTCACCTATGAAGTCTCTTAAGGTACCAGCACAGAGGATTTGTAAATATCAAGTTAATACTGTCAGTTTGTAGCTTCGATAACAAAGTTGATTTTATTACGATGGTCATCTCTCTGTGAGTAGATGGGAGATACATTTCGTTAAAATATCTGCCTTCAACGCAAAAATCCCTCGTTACCGCAACAACTCGCGTATCATACCTGTGTTACTCTCACCCACACTTCTATCCGCCCATTGATACCGGATTGACTAAATAATTAAAGTGATCGTGAGCGCCCCATTGCACGGTCAGTAATATTACTGCTACAGTCGGATTACACTCGCCACATTGCCATTACAGTCGCTTTTGTGACGTCTCTAGGCCTTTCCACAAGCTAGATAATCAGTTCGTCTGCTACCGAAAATGGTGGCAAAAGGCGTCCAAGAACTAAACATATCCAACACTAACTACGATCTGTTTGTCGGTTGCCTTGTCATGGTGCTTACGGTTCACTCTTTTCTCAACTCCCACGACATCTCCAGCCCCGTCCCCACCGAATGTGAACAGCAGTCACCGCCGCCACCTTTTTTTTGGTCATCTGTCTACTGACTGGTTTGATGTGGCCCGCCACGAATTCCTTCCCTGTGCTAACCTATTCATCTCAGAGTAGCACTTGCAACCTACGTCCTCAATTATTTGCTTTACGTACTCCAATCTCTGTCTTCCTCTACAGTTTTTGCCCTCTACAGCTCCCTCTAGTACCATGGAAGTCATTCCCTTATGTCTTAGCAGATGTCCTATCATCCTGTCCCTTCTCCTTATCAGTGTTTTCCACATATTCCTTTCCTCTCCGATTCTGCGTAGAACCTCCTCATTCCTTACCTTATCAGTCCACCTAATTTTCAACATTCGTCTATAGCACCACTTCTCAAATGGTTCGATTCTCTTCTGTTCCGGTTTTCCCACAGTCCATGTTTCACTATCATACAATGCTATACTCCAGACGTACATCCTCAGAAATTTCTTCCTCAAATTAGGCCGGTATTTGATATTAGTAGACTTCTCATGGCCAGAAATGCCTTTTTTGCCATGGCGAGACTGCTTTTGATGTCCTCCTTGCTCCGTCCGTCATTGGTTATTTTACTGCCTAGGTAGCAGAATTCCTTAACTTCATTGACTTCGTGATGTTAAGTTTCTCGCTGTTCTCATTTCTACTACTTCTCATTACCTTCATCTTTCTCCGATTTACTCTCAAACCATACTGTGTACTCATTAGACTGTTCATTCCGTTCAGCAAATCATTTAATTCTTCTTCACTTTTACTCAGGATAGCAATGTCATCAGCGAATCGTATCATTGATATCCTTTCACCTTGTATTTTAATTCCACTCCTGAACCTCTCTTTTATTTCCATCATTGCTTCCTCGATATACAGATTGAAGAGTAGGGGCGAAAGGCTACAGCCTTGTCTTACACCCTTCTTAATACGAGCATCTCGTTCTTGATCGTCCACTCTTATTATTCCCTCTTGGGTGTTGTACATATTGTATATGACCCGTCTCTCCCTATAGCTTACCCCTACTTTTTTCAGAATCTCGAACAGCTTGCACCATTTTACATTGTCGAACGCTTTTTCCAGGTCGACAAATCCTATGAAAGTGTCCTGATTTTTCTTTAGCCTTGCTTCCATTATTAGCCGTAACGTCAGAATTGCCTCTCTCGTCCCTTTGCTTTTCCTAAAGCCAAACTGATTGTACGATAATTCTCGCACTTGTCAGCTCTTACCGTCTTCGGAATTGTGTGGATGATGCTTTTCCGAAAGTCAGATGGTATGTCGCCAGACTCATATATTCTACACACCAACGTGAGTAGTCGCTTTGTTGCCACTTCCCCCAATGATTTTAGAAATTGTGGTGGAATGTTATCTATCCCTTCTGCCTTATTTGACCGTAAGTCCTCCAAAGCTCTTTTAAATTCCGATTCTAATACTGGATCCCCTATCTCTTCTAAATCGACTCCTGTTTCTTCTTCTATCACATCAGACAATCTTCACCCTCATAGAGGCTTTAAATGTATTCTTTCCACCTATCTGCTCTCTCTTCTGCATTTAAGAGTGGAATTCCCGTTGCACTCTTAATGTTACCACCGTTGCTTTTAATGTCACCAAAGGATGTTTTGACTTTCCTGTATGCTGAGTCTGTCCCTCCGACAATCATATCTTTTTCGATGTCTTCAGATTTTTCCTGCAGCCATTTCGTCTTAGCTTCCCTGCACTTCCTATTTATTTCATTCCTCAGCGACTTGTATTTCTGTATTCCTGATTTTCCCGGAACATGTTTGTACTTGCTCCTTTCATCAATCAACTGAAGTATTTCTTCTGTTACCCATGGTTTCTTCGCAGCCACCTTCTTTGTACCTATGTTTTCCTTCCCAACTTCTGTGATGGCCTTTTTTAGAGATGTCCATTCCTCTTCAACTGCACTGCCTACTGCGCTATTCCTTATTGCTGTATCTATAGCGTTAGAGAACTTCAAACGTATCTCGTCATTCCTTAGTACTTCCGTATCCCACTTCTTTGCGTATTGGTTCTTCCTGACTAATGTCGTGAACTTCAGCCTAATCTTCATCACTACTATATTGTGATCTGAGTCTATATCTGCTCCTGGGTACGCCTTACAATCCAGTATCTGATTTCGGAATCTCTGTCTGACCATGATGTAATCTAATTGAAATCTTCCCGTATCTCCCGGCCTTTTCTAAGTATACCTCCTCCTCTTGTGATTCTTGAACAGGGTATTCGCTATTACTAGCTGAAACTTGTTACAGAGCTCAATTAGTCTTTCTCCTCTTTCATTCCTTGTCCCAAGCCCATATTCTCCTGTAACTTCTTCTTCTACTCCTTCCCCTACAACTGCATTCCAGTCGCCCATGACTATTAGATTTTCGTCCCCCTTTACATACTGCATTACCCTTTCAATATCCTCTTACACTTTCTGTATCTGTTCATCTTCAGCTTGCGACGTCGGCATGTATACCTGAACTATCGTTGTCGGTGTTGGTCTGCTGTAGATTCTGATTAGAACAACCCGGTCACTGAACCGTTCACAGTAACACACCCTCTGCCCTACCTTCCTATTCATAACGAATCCTACACCTGTTATACCATTTTCTGCTGCTGTTGATATTACCCGATACTCATCTGACCAGAAATCCTTCTCTTCCTTCCACTTCACTTCACTGACCCCTACTATATCTAGATTGAGCCTTTGCATTTCCATTTTCAGATTTTCTAGTTTCCCTACCACGTTGAAGCTTCTGACATTCCACACCCCGACTCGTAGAACGTTATCCTTTCGTTGATTATTCAATCTTTTTCTCATGGTAACATCCCCCTCGGCAGTCCCCTCCCGGAGATCTGAATGGGGGACTATTCTGGAATCTTTTGCCAATGGAGAGATCATCATGACACTTCTTCAATTACAGGCCACATGTCCTATGGATACACGTTACGTGTCTTTAATGCAGTGGTTTCCATTGCCTTCTGCATCCTCATGTCGTTGATCATTGCTGATTCGTCCGCCTTTAGGGGCAATTTCCCACCCCTAGGACAAGAGAGTGCCCTGAACCTCTATCCGCTCCTCCGCCCTCTTTGACAAGGCGGTTGGCAGAATGAGGCTGACTTCTTATACCGGAAGTCTTCGGCCGCCAATGCTGATTATTTACCAAAATTTAGGCAGTGGCGGGGATCGAACCAGAGACCGAATACGTTTTGATTATGTATCAAAGACGCTACCCCTAGACCACAGGCCTAGCTTCCGCCGCCACCACCAAACATTTAAGAGCCTGCAGACCTAGGTTTCCCTCAGAATATAGCCCGTTAGTAGCAATCCTATTGGCACAAGCTATATTATTGGGCGAATACTTCGACAACTCAAATGGGAATCAATGCAGGGAACACATTGTTGTTTTCTAGGAAACACTATTGAGAACCGACATTTGAAGCTTGCTACAGAAGCAGTCTATTGCCGCATTTCGCATGAGGACCGCGAAGATAAAATAGAAATTAGCGCTCATACGGGGGCATATAGACAGTGCTTTTCTCCCTCGCTCTAAATGTGAGTGAAATAGGGAGGAAATAACTAGCAATGATACAGGATACCCTCTGGCGTGCACTGAATGATGACTTGCGAGGTATACATACAGACATAGATGTATCTACCTATTAAGATGTCAATCCATCCATTTGCAGTCTCACGAAACACATGGGAGACTGTTGCCTCTTACTTATTGAGGAAACAAAAGATAGAACTTCTGCTACTGATTGTCTCTCGTTAAAAATCTGTGTATTAGCTAAACTAAGCTAAGCTGAGCTCCTCCAGAGCAGGCCATGAAGGCCCAACGGTACAAGAGGCCGCCGTGTCATCCTCAGCCCACAGGCGTCACTGCATGCGGATATGCAGGGGCGTGTGAGTTTCTGTGTCTGGAGCCACTACTTCTGAATCAAGTAGCTCCTCAGTTTGCCTCACAAGGGCTGAGTGCACCCCGCTTGCCAACAGCGCTCGACAGACCGGATGGTCACCCATCCAAGTGGTAGCCTAGCCCGACAGCGCTTAACCTCGGTGACCTGACGGGAACCAGTGTTACCACTGCGGCAAGCCCCTAATTTTATCATTGTGCTCACTTCACGAAACCTATATGAGAAGTTGTAATAGATTTGTCCACAATAGAAGAAATGTATAAAGCTCACCCCTTAACTCCCCATTCGTCAGAGCATCGATCACCTGGTGTATTCTCACGAACCCTCTAGTCGATATACAGCATTTGAATCCACATTATTTCGACAAGTAAGAGATGTCCCCCGCAAAGTCACCAACCCCTGCGGGACCTCTCGAAATCTCACCACATTCCAATAGCACTTAGCAGTTAAAATGTTTAGGCCTCCACCCATCACTGACTAGCGATCACAACAACAAAATAGCACACTAACACACAGGAGGAAATTCACAACATTGTGGAGTATACGTGGACTGCACAAAGAATTTCAGAAACATGACACCTAGATTTCACTGATATCCAATGACTTCCTGCACTAGTCCTAACCTCCTTTGTCATACTCCTATGATTACTTTGCTACAAATACGAGAGTGTAATGGTGTCAGCGTCTTCACTAAAGCACAGTCTCTCTCCCTCTCCCTCTCTCTCTCTCTCTCTTTCCCTGTTATTTTTATAACACCTAACAGAGGAAAACTAAGAACTATAATTAACATCGAGAACGTTACCTAGATGTAGAAAACTAAAAACTATAAAAACATCGATAATGTTACCTAGTAGTGAACTCAATAAGATTTTATCGCCTCTCTCTCTTCCGATGTATCGAAAACAGATACCGTCTACGTGTTGACGTCGATCATATGTGGTGATCCCATTAAATATACGTGTATTGATCCATTGGAGCAGGCGGTTAGTGACACATGTCGCTTCCACGGAACTGTACAAAGTTTTGTTGCCTCTGCTGGAGGAGACTGTTGTGGCGTAACAAGACAGCTACGCCACACTGAAGTAGCCGAAAGGCACACGTAATCTCACGAAAGCTAGATAGAGGTCTGAAACAGGATACGTCATGAATGGTAGCAAGAAAAGTACGTAGCTGCTTTAATACTTAACTTTTAATCCGTCATTGGTTTACAACGTTTTTGATGAGACATTTCATACGATAACAATCAAACTACGTAAGGCTAATGGCGCCTTGCTAGGTCGTAGCCATGGACTTAGCTGAAGGCTATTCTAACTGTCTGCTCGGCTAGTGAGCGATGCATTCTAACTATCTGCTCGGCTAATGAGCGATGCTTCGTCCGTGTAGTCGCTAGCAATGTCGTCCGTACAACTGGAGCGAGTGCTATTCCGTGCCTCGAGACCTGGCTTGTGGTGGCGCTCGGTCTGCGATCACACAGTGGCGACACGCGGGTCCGACATGTACTAAATGGACCGCGGCCGATTTAAGCTACCACCTAGCAAGTGTGGTGTCTGGCGGTGACACCACATTCCTCCCCCGCAAATCGGCGAACGGTCGTGTTATAAGGCTTCCGCCCGCCGTGGGGAGGACCCCATGCTGACGTATGCGATGAGGTGGGGAGCCTAACAACAGGCGAGGCTGTGCCACCCGCACCCGGCCATTCGGTCCGAGGGGAGCTAGGAAACGCCTGAAAACCTAGTCCAGGGTGCACGTCAACATGCGGTGTATGCGCCCGTAAAGAGACAGGAGGGGCCAAAGGGTCGACCTCCATTGCGTCGAAGTACCCGACGCGCGATGACGTCCTGTGGTCCAGAGCGGGCAAGAGTTCCATGGCGGAGGACAGCTGGTCACGGGAAGCGATCGGGGGCGCGTGACCCAGGGAGGCGCTTGGCGGCTGCAGCGAAGCGTCCACCGCGGGCGGCGCCGGCTGGAGGACAGGCGGCGGAGGCGGAGGCGGCAGCGGCGCGTCGCCATGGGGCAAAATGGAAGGCATCATCGGTAACATCTGGGGATGAGGCGAGCCAGAAGATGGGTCCCCAGGGCGCTGACCGGACGGCACCGTCGCTGAAAGCAGACGGGGAGCGGCAGATCCCGTGCGACGACAGAGGCGCAGCTGATTGAGATGCCGACGCATCTCACCAGAGGCCCCCAAAACCAAATACATCGCGCGGCCGAGGCAGCGAAGAATGCGCCCTGCGAGCCAACGCCGTGATCCTCGATAGTTGCGATAAAATACAACGTCGCCTGGAGCAAAAGCAGAAGTCTGCCGCTGCACTGGAACCTGATGCGGCGGATGCAGCAAAGACATCAAGGTTCGATGAGGACGACCGTGGAGCAACTCAGCCGGCGAGCGACCATCTCGGGGCTGAGAGCGATACGATGACAAAAAGAGCAACAACGCGTTCTCCCGAGAATGTGACTCTTTCAACTTCAACATCTGTGACTTGAAAGTCCGGACCAATCGTTCAGCGGCACCGTTTGACTGAGGCGAAAACGGCGCGGATGTCAGATGTTGAATACCATTGGCCTGGCAGAATGACTGACATTCTGCGGACATAAATTGTGGGCCATTGTCGGAAACAATAGTCTGCGGAAGACCTTCAATGCAAAAGATAGCAGACAACGCTTGGATGGTGGCAGTTGACGTCGTGGGTGACATCCGGACAACAAAAGGAAAATTACTGAAGGCATCTACCAGAACCAACCATCGAGCATTCCAGAATGGACCAGCAAAATCGATGTGCAAGCGTTGCCAAGGGGAAGTGGCTTTGGGCCATGCAAAGACTTTCTGCGGCGGTGTGGATTGTTGCTCGGCACACGCCATGCAAGAAGAACACATATTCGTAATCGCAGCATCGATTCCGAACCAAGTACAGTGCTGACGAGCAAGTTGTTTCGTTCGCACTATACTCCAATGTCCTTGGTGAAGAAGCCGTAAAACAGAGGACTGTAACGAACATGGGACCACGACTCTGGACTGATCATTATCAGAACGCAACAACAAAACACCACGTCGAATAAAAAGTCTCTCCTTGTGAGCAAAAAATCGGCGAACCAACGGATCCTCGATCCGAGACTTTGACAAAGGCCAGTGCGTAGCAACAAAACGCAAAACAGTAGCAAGGACAGGGTCAGCAGCTGTGGCTGTAGCTACTCGACGAAAATCAATCGGAAACGATTCGACCACTTCATCGGTTTCCGCATCAATGAACATGCAAGCAAGTTCGGAAGAATCGAATGCTTTATCCTCAGCAACAGGCAAACGGGACAACGCATCGGCGTTTCCGTGCTTAGCAGTGGACCGATACAAGATATCGTAGCGGTACTGCGAGAGGAAAATAGACCAGCGAATGAATTTCTGCACTGTACGCGGAGGTACAGGCTTGTTCGGATGAAAGAGCGATGTCAAAGGTTTGTGGTCTGTGATGATGGTAAAGTGACGACCATACAAGAAATCGTGGAACTTAGTAACACCAAACACGAGAGCCAAAGCTTCTTTCTCTATCTGTGAATAACTTCTTTGCGCAGACGAGAGCAATTTGGACGCAAAGGCAATAGGGCGATCATGCAAGCCAACTTTGTGCGCAAGCCCAGCCCCGATCCCGAAATCCGATGCATCTACCATCAACAAAAGGGGTTTCTGGGAATCGAATGGCGTAAGGCAAGTATTTGAAAGCAACGCCGATTTCAACTGGCGAAAGGCGCGTTCGCGATCCGTCGTCCAGACGAACGGAACACCCTTACGGCGTAAGCTATGAAGCGGAGCTGAAATGGAAGAGGCATTGCGCAGTAAGCGATGATAATAGTTAATTTTACCCAACACACTCTGTAGCTGTTTCATATTCTGTGGCGAAGGCAATTCTTGTATGGCACGGAGGTGCTCTGGACTCGGATGTATGCCTTGGGCATTGATGACATGTCCGAGGTATGGTAAGTCACGAGCAAAAAACACACATTTGTCCTTTCGCAAGCGAAGACCATTTTGTCGCAATACCTGAAATAATGTTCGTAGGTGTGCTAAATGCTCGTCGGCTGTCTTTCCGGAGATCACAATATCGTCCAGATAGTTCGCAGCAGTAGGGACCGATGCACAAACAGTTTGTAAATATTGCTGAAACAATTCAGGGGTGGATGCACACCCGAATGGCAGTCGTTTGAAGCGGTACAAACCAAGATGCGTGTTAACCACCAAGACGCGCTGTGATTCGGGGTCCACCGGGATTTGCAAGTACGCATCTGCTAGGTCTAACTTCGAAAAGTATTTACCTGGGCACAGTTTATCAAAAAGATTTTCCGGGCGGGGTAAGGGAAAAGTTGCAATCACGAGTTGTGGATTCACTGTTGCCTTGAAGTCCACACAAAGTCTCAGTTTTCCGGAAGGTTTTGCCAAAATTACTAAGGGTGAGCCCCAGAGAGAAGCTTGCACACGTTCAATTACACCTTGTGATTCTAAATCGTTTAATGTTCTTGCAACCTCATCATGCAATGCGTGGGGAACCTTGCGCGCTCGGAAAAAATTCGGTTTTGCGTTTACTTTCAGTTCCAAATGTGCTTCATAATTCTTAGCGCAACCAAGGCCCGGTGCAAAAATGTCTGCAAATTCTTCACACAGACGAGAAACACTGTCTGAAGGCACAGTCTGATTCACTGATAGGACCTGATTTACTATAGACATGTTAAACAATTGAAACAAATCTAAACCAAACAAGTTCACTGCAGTAGAAGAACGAAGAACGTAAAATGACACAAGTTTTGTTTGTCCCTTGTGTGTTGCAAGAAGAGTGCACTGTCCTAACACAGGGATCTGCTGTCCTGAATATGAAGTGAGCTTAACAGTTGCGGCACGCAACGGACGTTTGCCCAGTTGTTTGTACGTGTCGTGAGTGAGAAACTGCAGCTCCGGTATCGAGCTGGAATGGTATGACCTTGCCATTAAAGTCCAAATCTACAACACGTTTATTGTCCTTCTGATGACAAGAGCGACTGTTTTGTGCAATTTGAAAAGACACTGGTACAGAATCACTTGCTAATTGACGTGATTTCTGGCGACGTCGACGCACAGTTTTTGTGGGACCAACACAGTCACTGGTAGAGACAGTGGCACTGGACGAAGTGGAATTAACTACATGAATGTCCATGGGCGAAGGTCCACGAGCCTGAGTGTCCTTGGTTCGATTCTGGCGCGAAGCAAAGGGCCTGGAATGATTGTGATTGTCTAATCGGAGCTTTTTCTGGCAAACACTTTGAACATGTCCTTTCTTATTACAGAAAAAGCAAATAGCTTGGCGTGACGGGCAATTTTCACGCGAATGTCTAGTAGCACACTGCGGGCATGATTTCACTGCATTCATATGCTTGCGCGGCACACCTGGTTTAGAGCGTGGCGGCAGCTGCGCGGACGTGTGCGAGGGCAGTTTACCGGGCCGTGCAGCGCGCCCGGCAGGCCGGTTAATGTTACACACGGCTGGCGAAGTTTCAAATGATTCCTGAGCAAAGTCAAGCGTGTCTTGCCTATCCAATATGTCTATCACTTGTTGAAGGGAAGGATTAACTAGTTTCAAAATCTGTTCCCGTATGCGAACATCAGAAATGTTCTGTGCTATTGCATCACGTACCATTGTATCTGAATAAGGGAGTCCACATTCACACTCAAAAGCACAATCCCATGTAAGGCCTTGCAATGTTGCAACCCACTCCCTATTAGTCTGACCGGCCGTACGTTTTGTACGAAATAAAGTATACCTTTTTGCAACTACATTAACTGTTTCCTCGAAGTAGGCATCCAATGCCGACAAAATTTCTTCATAGGACAGAGTTGCTACGTCGCGTCGGGGAAATAATTTCACTATCACACAGTATGTTTGCACCCCTACACACGACAATAAATGAGGCTGCCGCTCGTTACCTTGAATTCTGTAGGCGGCGAGATGAAATCCAAACTGGCGTGACCATTCAGTCCATGTCTCTTGGGTTGGGTCAAACTTGCGAAACGGCGGTGCAACTGCATGTTGTGGCTGCGGTAGCGGTGAAGCGGCGGCTGCCGCATCGTGTTGCAGTGCATGTTGACCCTGGACGAGCTGTCCCAGGGCATCCAATAACGCCTGCGTCTGCTGATTCTGCAAGCGATAAAATTTGGACAGTACATCTGGCAAAGCCATGACACAAGTAAATGTAAGCAATTAGAAAGAACAAGACGCTTTCTGTTGACTCGTCGCCAACTGTTGTGGCGTAACAAGACAGCTACGCCACACTGAAGTAGCCGAAAGTCACGCGTAATCTCACGAAAGCTAGATAGATAGAGGATACGTCATGAATGGTAGCAAGAAAAGTACGTAGCTGCTTTAATACTTAACTTTTAATCCGTCATTGGTTTACAACGTTCTTGATGAGACATTTCATACGATAACAATCAAACTATGTGAGGCTAATGGCGCCTTGCTAGGTCGTAGCCATGGACTTAGCTGAAGGCTATTCTAACTGTCTGCTCGGCTAGTGAGCGATGCATTCTAACTATCTGCTCGGCTAATGAGCGATGCTTCGTCCATGTAGTCGCTAGCAATGTCGTCCGTACAACTGGGGCGAGTGCTATTCCGTATCTCGAGACCTGGCTTGTGGTGGCGCTCGGTCTGCAATCACACAGTGGCGACACGCGGGTCCGACATGTACTAAATGGACCGCGGCCGATTTAAGCTACCACCTAGCAAGTGTGGTGTCTGGCGGTGACACCACAGAGACCATATCTCACAGTCTACCGATAACTGTGGAGGGATCTTGTGTTGTTACACAAGCAGTTTGATACATATTTGTTTTGCTGTAACACATCGAACTGTGTATGACTTCCGATTTCTACATCGCCATACACTTTATGTCTGTGGCATGACTTTGAGGTCTATGTCAGGTGCCAAACTGACATTAAAAT
This sequence comes from Schistocerca americana, assembly GCF_021461395.2. Lineage (NCBI taxonomy): Eukaryota > Metazoa > Arthropoda > Insecta > Orthoptera > Acrididae > Schistocerca > Schistocerca americana. Next base: position 712,590,333 of record NC_060123.1, read on the forward strand.
CGTGATCCATTATTTTTCACAGGAAACTAGACATTGCACATTGTAAGGTAACCTGCTCACACATGATGGTTGAAATAAAATAAAGAGGTGGTGTTTCCTATTGACGAAATGTGGAAGGTACCGCAACAGATGAAAACTGGAAGAGTTTGCAACATTGTGGAGCGTTTCATAAAAGCTCTTCATAGATGATAACTTCTACGTTTAATCTTATCTTCCACAGTGACATCGTAGCAGATGTCTCGCTGTACTGTTTTCGAAGAAACTTAGAGTATTGATTCACTGTAATGGTGATGCATTATGCACTCGTGTACGCTATCACTGTTTAGGTTTCCAAGATGATTGTTGTCCTGACCTTCAAATGTTTGGACACTATATCTTTCATTTTTATGGCTTACATTGTATTATCACATGTGTAACAAAGGGGTATTCTGCAGGAATTAAACCCACAGAGCGTGGATACTATGCACGATCTGTTGTCAATCCTATAGGTGGAGGAATGAAATAATTTTCGTACACTGAGACAAGCATGTAAGTACTCCCATTTCTCCACACTTTTGTCGTATTTTTCACTATTTTACGTATTTTACATAAATTTTCGTATTTTACCAGATTTTTCCATAACATCAATGCATTTCATCCGATTACTCGATTTCCGACACCTGCAACTCGGCTCCATGCAGGAAATGTATGTTTAACACATCATTTATATTCACCCAGCAAATTTTCTGTCCTACTGAGTATGATGAGAAACTTTAAGATGATAAAACTGTTACTTTCTACACCAAAGGAAAAAAATACATATTCGTTGAGGTGTATAGAGCCCACTGTCCACATTAGTTTACGGTTCAGAAATGGTGTTATGCTCAATTCAGTTCTATAGAAAGACCGCAGGTAGCAGCTGAGGAAGTAAACAAGACACACGACCGTGCCTCGCTAGCGGACCACTGGCGTACGACCGCTCCGTGGACTTGCCGACAGCAGACTGTATCCGTGCACTGAGGTAATGGGACAGTTCTAGCACAGCGCATAGTTTATGCTACCTATTGTTGACCACAATGCCCGCAGAGTTGCCAGAGCCTCGTTTTTTAAAATTGCATTTCTATTAAACCTGCTGGTGAAACTTGGTTTCCCTAGACACACTTTTGCCTTGAACTGGGATAAGGAATCCCATGCCGACCGCTGAGTGCAGCATTTTTTCTTTACCCTACCTTGTAATGTGGCGTCAACATAACAAAATAAATTTGTTGCTGAAAGCCACATGACTAGTTCACGTAGGCAACAAACGCTCATATAATATAAGTAAAAATTAGGAATTTCATTTTCAGAGAAGTTGCTCAACGATACCAAAGTGTTTGAGAATCAGTAGTGTTAGCTCCTCTTAATATGCATTTGCGTCTTTTCATGCTAGAACGTCACCTGTGCAGCAGATCATGGCATGCAGCTGTTTTCCGCTCGACAGCCTCAGTGTCAGCTCAGCTAATGTAACAGTTACAGTCCAGCATGTGCCAACAGATGCCTTTGACACCTCACACTGTCAGTAAGTGACCAAAGCCCCTGGCTGTTCCTCCTTGTATCTGCATCACGTATAGCTGCACAAAGCGACAACACGTGGCTTCATTCCTCAACTCATTTCCAGTGTAATATCCGTAAGGAACCTATTAGCCAAGTCTTAGACAGTATTTCACGTCGCCACAAAGCATTCTTAGCACGGAAATCCCTGTAGTACCAAAATGCGAAATTTCGCAGTTATCCAGAAAAAATGTAATGTTTCAATACTGAAAGCGACATTTATTCCTATAACAGGAAAATACAAAAAAAAAAAAAAAAAAGACATAGCTTCGGCAGGAAATATCTCTTATTGTGTAGCTTTTTGGATTAGCTTTATATTAATATAGGGTGTAAATTTTAAGTTGACAAACCAGAATAACTCGAAAAATAAGTTTCACACGAAAAAATACAAAGCTGATTATTTTCGAGGAGGACATCAGCTGGTGCTAAAATTAGCCCACCACCCCAAACCCGTGGGGGTGGGGCAGGAGGCAACTTCCAAATTTCAAATGGGATTCCCGATTTTTGTTGCAGAATCAGATTGTACATAAAAAACTACGTACATTTTGTCTTAAAAATTTGTTTTGATTCTTGGTTTTTGGTGCTGTAATTCAAGAAAATCCATGTTCAATAATATTATCCAAGTATAGACTGAGAACTGTAGGAGGCTATCAGCAGCCTTATCTTAGTACTTTTCCTAGATCTATCCAGTTGCTACTTTCTCCTATCACTTTCACTGACGCTTTTTTATTTCAATATATTAAATTTATAAATTGACTCTTGTTTTACCTCATCATAGTTGCAAGCTTATGCCAACTTACACAATCAGACCTTTTTTTCCAATTCTATAAAACGCACGCACGCGTGAGCACACACACACACACACACACACACATATATATATACTCCTGGAAATGGAAAAAAGAACACATTGACACCGGTGTGTCAGACCCACCATACTTGCTCCGGACACTGCGAGAGGGCTGTACAAGCAAAGATCACACGCACGGCACAGCGGACACACCAGGAACCGCGGTGTTGGCCGTCGAATGGCGCTAGCTGCGCAGCATTTGTGCACCGCCGCCGTCGGTGTCAGCCAGTTTGCCGTGGCATACGGAGCTCCATCGCAGTCTTTAACACTGGTAGCATGCCGCGACAGCGTGGACGTGAACCGTATGTGCAGTTGACGGACTTTGAGCGAGGGTGTATAGTGGGCATGCGGGAGGCCGGGTGCACGTACCGCCGAATTCCTCAACACGTGGGGCGTGAGGTCTCCACAGTACATCGATGTTGTCGCCAGTGGTCGGCGGAAGGTGCACGTGCCCATCGACCTGGGACCGGACCCCAGCGACGCACGGATGCACGCCAAGACCGTAGGATCCTACGCAGTGCCGTAGGGGACCGCACCGCCACTTCCCAGCAAATTAGGGACACTGTTGTTCCTGGGGTATCGGCGAGGACCATTCGCAACCGTCTACATGAAGCTGGGCTACGGTCCCGCACACCGTTAGGCCGTCTTCCGCTCACGCCCCAACATCGTGCAGCCCGCCTCCAGTGGTGTCGCGACAGGCGTGAATGGAGGGACGAATGGAGACGTGTCGTCTTCAGCGATGAGAGTCGCTTCTGCCTTGGTGCCAATGATGGTCGTATGCGTGTTTGGCGCCGTGCAGGTGAGCGCCACAATCAGGACTGCATACGACCGAGGCACACAGGGCCAACACCCGGCATCATGGTGTGGGGAGCGATCTCCTACACTGGCCGTACACCACTGGTGATCGTCGAGGGGACACTGAATAGTGCACGGTACATCCAAACCGTCATCGAACCCATCGTTCTACCATTCCTAGACCGGCAAGGGAACTTGCTGTTCCAACAGGACAATGCACGTCCGCATGTATCCCGTGTCACCCAACGTGCTCTAGTAGGTGTAAGTCAACTACCCTGGCCAGCAAGATCTCCGGATCTGTCCCCCATTGAGCATGTTTGGGACTGGTAGAAGCGTCGTCTCACGGGGTCTGCACGTCCAGCACGAACGCTGGTCCAACTGAGGCGCCAGGTGGAAATGGCATGGCAAGCCGTTCCACAGGACTACATCCAGCATCTCTACGATCGTCTCCATGGGAGAATAGCAGCCTGCATTGCTGCGAAAGGTGGATATACACTGTACTAGTGCCGACATTGTGCATGCTCTGTTGCCTGTGTGTATGTGCCTGTGGTTCTGTCAGTGTGATCATGTGATGTATCTGACCCCAGGAATGTGTCAATAAAGTTTCCCCTTCCTGGGACAATGAATTCACGGTGTTCTTATTTCAATTTCCAGGAGTATATATATATATATATATATATATATATATATATATATATATATATATATATATATATACACTCTCTCCCAAAAGTCGCAAGAGGCATATTGACCTCTTGTTAAAATTTTTCTAAAGCGAATATCGCTGAAATATTTCTTTCGACAGACTTTGCTGTCATCTTCGGGGCGTAAAAAATGTTTTTGTGAATATACGTGTTCATTTTAAGTTGGCCCTCACTCCAAGTCATCATGGGGATAAAAACAACACGTTACAAAAGGTTTATTATGACTAAAATGTTTAAAAACATAAAGTACCTTTGTAAATGGCCATGTCCACATATATACCGCTCACAGATGATTGTCACGAAAACACAGTACGCAGTAGCACATCTTTTTACATAAGTTTGACTTATTTGAAAAGTTATGTCAATCTGTCTTGTAATAAAGTGAACTAAAATTTTGCATGTTCCAGTTCCCACTCGTTCTCCTCCGGTAACCAAGTAAAGGACCTAGCGTTTTGCTGAGGACTATTTTCGTCTGGTACAACAGTGACTGCCCCTTTTTTCACGTTTCCGTTGTCTTAAAAATGGTTCAAATGGCTCTGAGCACTATGGGACTTAACATCTGAGGTCATCAGTCCCCTAGAACTGAGAACTACTGAAACCTAACTAACCTAAGGACATTACACACATCCATGCCCGCGGCAGGATTCGAACCTGCGACCGTAGTAGTCGCGCGGTTCCGGACTGAAGCGCCTAAAACCGCTCGGCCACGCCGGCCGGCTTCCGTTGTCTCTCTCTGTCTATCCGACCGCAGCAACTTCCAAGAGGTGGAGCCCCTTCACGCCCACACCGGCATGATGGCCAACACAAAAGGTCTACTGCCATCTCTGCATAAGGGTTAGTATTCACTAAAGTGAGGTGTCGCAGGATGTGGGTACTGCGATGTTCGCGTACGTCTGGTTAGGATTAACCATTAATACGCGCTCATCTGGAGATAGATTGGTCGAAATCTGACGAAGGGTAGCGGTTTGAAGGGCAGAGGAAAAAAAGTGCCAAGGGAAGAGCCAAGGGAAAAAAAACCTCTGCGAAAGTTAGGTCGGGTGGCAAGAGCAGTAGCGGTTGTCTTGCTGCCTGCGATAGGTTGTGCAAGGATAGGCTTCGTTAGTATTGGGTATCATCCATGTCGATACCTTGACGTTGTGCGTTTGAGCTGCTCGGCGGCTGGCGCTGGGTGCTGGTGCAGAGTCCTCGTTCAGCGTCAGCAACCTGCAACAGTTAGGTTTGTTATCGATCTTGTGTCCGATAGGTCATATACCGGAGGCACAGTGTGAGGGAATGTTGGCAGATTGTTTGTGCGTCTGTGGGCGAGCTCGTCGGTGTCCCTGCTGTGGCCTGTTGGTCGGCTCTAATAGCAGCTGGTAGTTGAAAGTCAGTGTTGCTGATATGCAGGGGCTTGCCGACGTTTGTCGCTGTTTGCGTATGTTAGTTTACCATAGGTGGCTATGCCCTAGCTAGCAGTGTCTTTGGCCGCTTGTTCTTCCACCTGTGGTTGAGATCGTAGTTTCCCAGAGTGAGGATGAAAGGATTGTTCGAGTGTCTCGAGTTCCTGTATAGTCGTGTGGCGTGTTTTTTGAATACTTCCTTGAGGGTATCAAGGCGGTATTCACGGTGAAGATCCACGGTGCGTGTGTAGCGTGGAGCGTTGCTAATGATTCGTAGCACCTTGTTCTGTATGATCGGCAGGCGGCGCAGTCGTGTAGGAGCTGCATATCCCCAGACGGGAGCTGCATACGTTATCAGAGGTCTAATCAGTGTCGTGTATATGACACCCTCCTATTCAGTGTGCTTTCCCTGTTGAGCATTGGGTAGGGCTGTTTGAGCCTCGCGTGCGCTCGGTTGGCAACGTATTCGATGTGGTCCCCCCATGTAAGTTTCCGGTCCAGCCAGACACCAAGGTACCGGACTTTCTCTCGGAAACGTATTGGGCGTGTATGTAGTGTTATTGGTCTACAGTGTGTTTGCGCAGTAGTTTCGGTCTGCGTGTGAACAGAACTGCTTCTCACTTGTCGAAGTTATCTTTAATACGCCATCGCTCCAACCAAGGCTCAGCTGTTCTGAGTGCTGTCTGTATTCGTGAATTGATGTTCGACGGTTTCCAGTCTTGCGCGAGGATGGATGTATCATCCGCGTAGACGGCTAACGTCGTGTTTTGTGTCGCTGGGAAGTCATTAATGTACAGGTTAAACAAGATGGTCCCTAGGATGCTCCCTTGGGGTACTCCAGCTTGGATACCGTGTTTTGTTGATTGTTTATCCTGCACGTTAGTGTTGAAACATCTGTTCGTGAGATATGAGTGTATGAGACGTACGAGTCCGTCTGGGAAACCAGCTTCGCTTAGTTTGCGTATGAGTCCGTTGTGCCAGAGACGATCGAAAGCCTTTTCGATGTCTAGGAACACGGCCCCTGTGGCTTTGTTCATGTTGTAGCCGTGTGTTATATGTTCGACTACGCGGAGGAGTTGTCGTGTTGTCGAGTGGTGATTCCTAAAGCCGAATTGCTATGGTCTTAGGGTGTCGTTGGCGATGAAATTCCTAGTGATACGTTTTAGTATTACCTTCTCAACAATCATGCTGAGCGAACACAGCAGACTGATAGGTCGGTAATTTTGTGGGAGGGAGTGGTCTTTCCCTGGCTTCCTGAACATCAGGACCTTGGCCGCCTTCCAAAAGTCAGGGAAGTGTTGGTGTGTCAGGATGGCATTCGATAAGTGTGTGAGGTATTCTACGGCTTTATCCGTGAACTCCTGGAGGACACGGTTTTGAATGCCATCAGGCCCAGGGGCTTTTCTAGCGTTGGTGTGCTTGATAGCCCATGTGATCTCATTTGTGCTAGTACGTCTTATTTAGTTGCGCGAGGGCTGGGCTACAAGTCGTGTAACCTCCTGGTCCGTTTCAAGTGTGAATGCTGGGTCTGAAGGAACCAGATTCGGCATGAAGGACGCTGCAAGTGTTGTGGCCATAAGCTCTGCCTTTTCCGTCACGGAGTAGGCCGGGCCGTCTGGTCCTTGTAACGTGGGAATGTAATCTTTCTCCCTGGTGAAGTGTCTGGCCAGCTGCCACACGCCAGGACATGTGGTATCCAGCCCAGCGAGTTTCTGTCCCCATACCTCGTTTCTGAATGTTTGTATTTTATTCCGTATTATGCCCTGGAGTCTGTTGACGTGCAGTTTATAGAACGGGCGCCTGGTACGCTGCCAGTATCTCCTGAGGCGGTTCCTCATTGAGATAAGGCCAAGGATTTCCTGGGGCAGGGCCGTCGAGTGTTGTCTTGGTGTTGTAAATGGAATGGCGTCAGTCATTGCGTCTTGGACGGCAGTTGTGAGAGCCTCCACAGCCTCATAGATTTGCTGTGTGTTGTTAATTTCGTGGGTGTGAGGAATGCGACTATCAAGCGTTTCCTTGAACAGAGCCCGATTCGCACGCTTGTAGTTAAGCATCCTGCGTGGTTCGCTGCCCTGCAGTGTCTCTTCCATGTGCAGTATTACAGGCACGTGGTCTGAGTCCAGATCGTTTTCAACCGTAAGGTTGAGTGTGCATGTGATGCCCTTTATGAGGGCTATGTCTAACACGTCTGGCCTATGTCGAGCCTGTGTAGGCACGAACGTGGGAACGTCCGGCCCAAGTATAATGTAGTTTCGGCCTAGTGCGTGTTCGTATAGTTTCTTGCCGTTGGAGGTTCGTATTCTTGAGTTCCAATCAGGGTGTTTTGCGTTGAGGTCTCCAGCGGCGATTACCCGCGGTGCTATGTTGAGTACTGTGCTGATATCGTGTGTTACTATGTTTTTAGGAGGATTGTATATCGATACCAGTGTGGTGTTGGCTCCGTTGAACTTGACCCTGACGGCCGTAGCCTCTAGTCTTTCAAGTGCTGGGAGCTCGATGTTCGTGTGTTCTATGTCTCTGTGTATGATGATTGCCGTGCCGCCTCCCCTCCTGCCATCCGCTCGGTCGGTACGATAGACACAATACCCTGGGAAGTTTAGTTGTTTGCGAGGCGTAAGCAGTGTTTCGTTCACAAGAGCGATTCGGATACCCTTTCGCTCCATGAACGCGGCCATTTTGGCGTTTTTGCTTGCGATCCCGTTGGCATTCCAAAACAGGATCTGTGAGATTGTGTTTAAGTCTGAGTTTCGGGGCTGGTGTGGTGTATTATTCATGTAGTAGTGTAAGAAGCGGTGTGATAGTGGCTTGGAAGCTAGTCCAGTTGAGCGTGCTCGACATGAACTGCATGAAGTGTTGTGAGACACACCCCATAATCTTCGTGACTATTTCGGTGGTCGTGCGTCCGGGGAATAATGTTTCCATTATTCTCTGGAATGTTGTCGTAATGTTGGTCATGTCGGCCCGCGGGTTATTGGTCGTGTTAGCGGCCGCTTGTTCCAGTGTTGGCGTCTGGTGAGGGCTGGCCTGAGTGTCGGCTGTTCGTGTGGCAGTTGTGGGCGCCTGTGTGTTCTCTGTGGCTAGTGGGTGTGTTATCTGGGTTGTTGAGTTGGTGTCCGGGCTGTGTTCGTGAGTGTTGGTGTCCTGTTGTCTGTGTACTTGTTGTGGTGTGGTCGTGTTCGTCGTGCTGCGGCTGTTTCTCCTTCTCCTCCTCTGGCGCTGTGGTCTTCCCTGTGTAGGTGCGTTTTCTGTAGCCTGTGGTGGGCTGCAGTCCGCGATCTCAGGGGGTAGGGTGGTGTTGTTGCTGGTTTCGTGTGGTGCGCCCGGTGCGGGTGTGGTGTCAGGTGTTGTGTTTGTCTGTTGTGTGTCTGTTGCTGGGGGTGTTTGCTGAGCGTGTCCTGAGCTCTGGGGCTCCTCTGACCATCCCGCGCTGCTGGGGCTGCCAGCGACCACTCCAGCGAAGGATATTCCACTTCTTACTGGGCGCGGGGGCGGTTTCGGAACTGTGATGGCGGTAGGTTTTGCATGTTTCGCTATTTTGCGCCTGAGAGCTGCTTTGTAAGCAATGCACCCTCTGTAGTTTGCCGGATGGGCAGCACCACAGTTGGCGCACTTGCGAGGTGCTGTATGGGTCAGTTTGCAGCGTTGGGTCGTGCGACCGCCAGCGCAAATGCGGCAGCGGGGTGCGAGTCCGCATCTGATACCCGCGTGCGCAAAGCGCTGGCAGTTGTGGCATTGTTGGGGAGTGCGCGGCATGTTGTAAATCTCTACATTGACGACCATGTGAAGAAATAGCTTTAACTTCAGCAGGTCGCGGGACTTGGCCGTGTCGGCCAATTCCGCCGTGTAGTTATGAGACGGTCTTGCTGTGCCGAACTCTGACATTCGGTTTACCCGAATGCACTCCCACCCGAGAGCAGAGAGTTCTTTGTGCACTGTGTCGGTCGGGGTTCGTGAGTCTATCCCCTTTATCACGTACTGCTGTGTTTTTTCCAGGACTGTCCTGTACGTGAAGTGCTCTACCTTCCTTTCTTTAAGAAAGCTTAGTAGATTTGAGTAATCTGACTTGTTCGCCACGTGCAGTGCGGCGTGTTCCCCAGTGAGCTTAGAGTAGTATGTTGTGGGGTTGTGTTTATTGTTAAATTCCTTGTTTAGGAGACTTAGCTCTCCGTAAATGTGTATGATAACTGGTGGGAAGCCAGTAGCGGTATTGTTTGTGTTCCGCGTAGCTGCTTGTATATTTGTGGTTGCTGCAGTCGCAGGGTTGTTTGTGTTGGTCCCTGTGTTGCCTTTGTTGTTGGTTCGCGATGTAGATGGTGTTGGCAACAGCACTCGGCCGTTGCCTCGTGAGTTTGTGGGCTCACTTCTTTGCGTATTTGGCGGCTGTTTTCGTCTTGGGCCGACCTGCTGCCACGGCCCGTCTTCGTCTGCGTTGGTTGTGTCCTCCGTCGGCTCTGGCTCCGGTTCCGTCAGTGCCTGGGCCACCAGGGGTGAAATAGGGGGCATGTCCTTCGGTTTATCAGCAGGTGCCTGTGTGTGTGGTGTGGGTGTTTCTGTCTGTGTGTGTTCACTGCCCATCAGCTCTGCGATCAGCTCCTGCTGTTCCGCGATCTGTTTGTCCTTCAAGGCAACCTGCTCTTGGAAGGTTGACAGTGGGACGGAAATGATGGCGGGAGTAGCCGGCATTTCCGCCTCTTGTGCTGCTGCTTTGCTGCGGGTAAGTGGTGGGGATGCACAGGAAAGATCGGACATCTTTGCTGTTTCGGGAGTTTTTATTTGGACAGGGAAGAATGCACGACAATTTTGCTCTTTTCACGAAACGACAATATTTGCAGCAACTGGCCAACATTTAAGTATTTGTCACGGTGTCAATTCAGGGTGCCTATGCCCAAACGGAGGAAGATGAGTGTTCCTAACTCCACGAGGAGTCCACACGTACTTCCTTAGTGCACAACATAATTAATTTGTTTGGCTTAGCAACGTAAATGTCGCGTCGGAGTGTTGTATCTCCGACAGTTAGTCCTGCTGTTCTGCATCTCCCGAAACAATTAACGATCATGTATTGTTATCGTTCAGAAAATTACTCGCGTGCTGAAAATTCATTTGCTTAGCAGTGAAACGAGCGGAGTACTGATGTGTTGCATGCGGAAGTAGCGAGTACCGTACTTGTCAACCGCACATGCACGAAATCTGCGCATTTCTCAGAAGAGAGTTAAATTTATTCACTTTTTTACCCTTTCGCAGTCAACGAAAAAAGAAGCAGTATATCAGAAAGTTCAGACAGAGCTACAAAATAAGGAAAACCGTTGCGGCGTATATGAAAGCGGCCACAGATCAGAAACTTTTATTTCCGTAACTCGCAAAGTAGTATTCAGCTCTGCGTTTGCAGGGACTGCCGTAGAGAAGTCATCTGCTGGAGATACGGAGCCTGTCGTTCGACGTTCTCCACAGTCGGAGTGACGTCCTCTTTAAGACGCCTAACACGCAGGATGAGGTCTCTCGCATTCTTAGTCTGGTGTAACATCCCAGGTTAACTTTTAAACAATAACGCACATTTTAAAGCCTTCAAATGAATATTGTGGTACAAGAGCAGCGAATATAAAAAATACAGCATGGATTTTAAAATATTTCGTTGAGTTCCAGTTACCTGTATCACTACATACTAAAGATTCCCTCCTCACGTATTACTCTGTAGGCAATGCTAAAGCATAGAGACTAAAACAAGAGAAAAATGACTGCCCCTTTGCCTTCTCTACATGCGGCCAAAAATTCAAAGATAACAGCAAGCACAAAGATATGAATTTTAAAAAAATTGCAATTTATCGCATTGTACTTTTGATGCAAAAGTGGTCATAACAAGTTTATCTGATATTCACATTAAGTAGCAGTGTGTCCGAAATTCATAGCACTCAACTGATATTTGTATAAATGTTGTTACGGTCGTTTCATGTTTCATTTGTACGAAATATTGCAACAGGAATGCGTCATATAATGAAATTCCGCAACAGATTTGTGACCAAGGAAAAACATTTTTGCGTTCATGGATTAAGTTGGGACATGTGATCAACAGCCAGTGTATTCTCACCTTCTACTGGGAAATGAAGAGTGCTGTTCGCTACCCGGCATCAATCTTTTTTCCCATCAGTGTTGTTGAGAACCAAGGGTGTGCTGTCTCATCCCTCCCACTCGTTGTGTGTATGGGCACAATATCAGTACACATACGGACATTAAACTGTTGGACGACGTTAAATGGTTGTTACCTGTTTCTAGCCACACGAACCAGAAAGAATCTTTAAAACTGGACCATGAAAATTCGGTGTTTTACTAAGTTGCGTGGAGGCCAGACTAACGGGCTCATAATCACCGGAACAGCTCCTCATGTTAAGTAAATAACTATGTAATTGTTTTATTTTGAAGCTTTTGCACAGAAAAAAACCTTTCATTTACATTTCATGTAGCAAAAGAATGAGAAGTACTTAATATCACGCTAAACTGCCATGAACGAAAATATGGCAGCCTGTTTTCACCAGTAGTGTGTCTAAAACTTTGTGTAATTTAGTCAAGGAACGCACTTTTGCTGCTTGCTTCTTACTTGTCCTGTAAGGAGGGTATGTGGAAACCTGTGTCTGGACTGATGATAAGGTACAATACTTGTGTAGACACAAGTGTCTTGGACGACTTTACGTGATCGTTTCCTCCAAAACTATCCCATAACTGATATAAACCAGAGTTAAAACAATCAATAAAATCAGAATAATTAGTACTCACTGATAAATGAGACGTGTATCAGTAGCAGTGATTTCCAATACTTAATTAATGTGGATTAGATTTTGTACTGAATCGCATGAGACACAATGAACTGAGCTACAAATGCAGAGGTGTGCAGGAGGTCTGCCCTCGCTGGACAGGGGAGGCCGACACGTGGGAGAATTCGCAGGAGGACTCTTCGGCAATGGTTGAGGTCAATAGCACTTCGTCAACTGGACTTTGCTTTGAGGATCTTTCACTAGGCACTGCTCCCCAGAAAATCACAATGCAAACATGATCTTCCGTAGTGCAGGACCAACAACAGTGGCTGTGTTTAACAACCTGAACGTAGAACAAGGCGAAATGCCATTGATATCGAGGCCTGTGTTCAGAACATCGACTGCAGAGCCTTAGAAATGGAACACCTGCAACAGATAACATCAGAAAGTGAGTTACGCCACCTCTGAAAGAGGGGGACACTGTCAGACTCAGGCACCACCAAATCCAAACGCTTAACAAAGCAGAAGAAAAACCAAGAGTGGCTAACATTAATAAATTAGAAGTCAGAGACAGAATCTTGACTGTGTTGCTGAGCTCCTGCCTCAGGAAGCAGATAGTGCAGAATCACTTCACCACCAGGGCTCTTCTCCACCAGACGACCTGTCTGTCATATTTATTCTCCACACCTCATCATCCGGACAACGGACGCCTACTCGAGCAGATGGAAGAGGGATAAGTTGAATCTAGTCACAGATGCAACCAACGACTGAATTCACAGCCGCTTTAGACTCCACCTGCAGTTCAAGATGGTGAGCTCAAGACATGACAGTGAGACGAACTATAGGGACAGTCATATCATTCATACTGAGTTTCAGTAATTTCAAGCTTCATTCTGAATACTTGCTTTGAGATTTTACGATCAATTTGCTTTCAACTCTGTCCACAGACGCAAATGCATGCCTTTCTCTGACGCTCTCTGCCTTTTAATACTAACATTTCGACAATCATGATACAACTTCGTAGTTATTATTGTTTTACCCAATGTAAACACATTATAGAGTGTGAGTACAGAAGTTACTTGTGCATACATGGAGAAGGCTCAAAAATGGTACAAATGGCTCTCAGCAGTATGGGACTTAACATCTGATGTCATCAGCCCCCTAGAACTTAGAACTACTTATAACTCACTAACATAAAGACACTACACACATCCATGCCTGTCGCAGGATTCGAACCTGCGACCGTAGCAGTAGTGTGGTTCCAGGCTGAAGCGCCTAGAACCGCTCGGCCACACCTGCCGGCCAAGGAGAAGGCCTTATTGGCTGAAAAAAATAGGACAGATAGCCCGTTTCTAAGCTCCAGCACAAAAACAAATTCAATTGTTAACTATATTACAACTGACCATGGAATGGAGGCTATTGCCGTGTTAGAACGTATCTGAAGGGTGAGTTACTTTGATTATTAGAGGTGTACAGCAATGCGGACCAATACCTCTGAATGTCTCTTTCTGAAAGTCTCTTGTACAACAAGCAATGTGTGGTTTTCATGAGCAATAAAAAGGGCGGAAATGATGTTTATGTTGATCTCTATTCCAAATTTCAGTACAGGTTGCGAAACTCTCGGAACTGAGGTGATGCAAAACTTTTTTTTATATGATTAGAATAAAAAATCAGCTTCTTGTTGGGAGTGGTCTGTAGAACAACTTCCGTCCTACACTCCCCAGAAGATGCGTCAGTGAAGGGAGGGCTTTGATTGCAGGCCAGATGAGTAAGAATTATTAGTCGTTCTACTAGAGCTCAATCAAGATAATGAGTGCATGCACGATTCTCTCTGTACTTCTTTCTTCCTTCTCTGGTTCACATTTGGCTATCACTGTGTGACTTCTATAATCGTAGTTGTTGTCCCAAATGTCATTTTGACTATGTTGTATTCACCATCCGACTCATTACCAAATCTTTGCCGACGTACTGCCTCCGTGCACTTATATTTCTTTTAAGGTCTACATGGTCTTGTAATAATAGGTTTTATAGTGATGGTTATTTCATTCATTAGTTCGATAGACCCGCATTTTTATCATCTTGTGAGTTAGAGTGCTCATTTTTCATGTGTTTTGCGGACATCTCTATACAAATACAGTTGATTAAGTTACCTGTTGGATAACACCTCAAAGTAAATTCACATGATCCTTTGAGGAACCATCAGTTTGTCAGTAACGTCACCCAGTACAAGGCCTACTGACATCCACAATGATATGTCGTTGGTTCACCCATAATCTCACACAGAGAACTGCTGATGCTCCAGGATATCATGATCTGGAATATTTTGATACAGCATTCACAACTTTACCAAGTTTCAGGCTAAATGTTGCCTGCTTCCTTAACAATCAGGACAGCGAAGAATGCCTCACTATGGTAGCCTTAGTAATTGTTGAACTTACTAATATAAAATGTTAAGTTGTTGGCGTGTAACTGACCCACGTATTTTTGTTCAGAAAAGAGAGGTGACTTGTGTCAGTCAGTCATTGTACAGTTTTAAAGTCTTTGTTTTTGTGTTCTACACTTTTGAGATTGTGTTGTGTACGTGGGTTTATCGAATTTAGTGGAGATTTTGTACTTTATGTCAAGTGTTAGGGATATGAAAAGTTAATTTCATTAGGGTAAGCAGAAATTAACATGTGAGCTAGCAAGAAATCTGACAAGTATGACCGAGGTCAGGAGAGAATTGTTCCGTAATTTGAAAAGAGTTGAGAGTGGGTTGAATGTAAATTCAATAGAAAGTATTCGGAAGGTTGCTTTTAACAGACAGCACATAGAAACCTCGCAGTGTGGGGTAAGTATAGAGAATTGACAGATTACCAGGGATACTCTAAAAAAAGAACCAGCGGGCTAGGATAAGGAGTTAATTTCACAGGCGACAGAATCATCTGAAGCCCCAGATCACAAAACAGTGGCACAGAATGCTGTAAATCGTGAACCAAGTTCTCACAATGAACCCCTTAAGTGCGAGGTCACGAAAGGCCAAAATGATTATGGCACTAGATGCTCCACATATGATGTACTATGCATTAAAAGTATTGGCTTCTAATAGCAGTAATGGGCGGGACTGGAAGTATCCAAAAATGAGAACAGCATTAGGCAACGGCACGTAGTTGAACTGTCAGTTGACGAGTAACACACAACAGAGCTACAGCGCAGAGTGTAGCTCAGAGTGATGGCGACAATAAACAAAGCAAACGTTGAGAGGTGGATCTTCTGGCTGAAGCTCTCTTCTCCTTTTGCTTACGGTCAGACGGAATGGCACCAGTTCGCAAAACATTTTACCTGTGTAAGGGCGCATAATTTGCATATTTTCATGGATGCGTCAGGACGTACATAATTTCTGTGTGAGATTTATCAGCTGCTTCTCTAGAAGGTTGTAAGGTTTAATAAAATCTGTCATTATTTTGCAAACTTAAATACGCCACTGTACTCATTCATACTCCCTCTACTACACACTGCTTTTGTTTTATTGTGTTGGGACTTGAGTACACCAGCAATTTCAGGTTCAGTCTTATTAAATTAGTTACTTTGATTATTGCTTTGAGTTCTGAAAGTGATTACAGACATAACGCAACAAGAATATCATGAGTAAATTCACTAATTTTTATATAAAAATTTAGGATGTTGTAAACGTTTTAAAGGCTATTGCCACTATAACATTTTTTTATTTAAAGATAATTACGTTTAGCTTCACTGAGACATATATCTACGGTTAATGTGGCGTCTTGAAACATCACATTAAATCTACAACAACAGTTGGCAAAGTGGACATTTCGTCTTAAAGGAACCCAAGGAATATCGGAGAGAGAGAAAGATGAGGCAGATGAAGTATTATAGTTTCTGCAACATGAGCCAGTAAAATGAGTGGTGTCGTACGTTTTCGACTGTGTGGACTATGTACAAGAGGAACACAATGATGATAAAAAGTGCCTAGTAAGTGAAAGTGTTATTGAAACAGGTGCCGGATCTTGTAGTTCATCAGCTTTGTCAGACAAGGAGCCATAAATCCCGTCTTCAATGCAATTTAGTAAGGGATAATCGATGTTCAAGGAGCTTGTACTAAACGTAATTACGTCCATGAAACACGAACCACAGCATAACAAAAGTCAATTAGCAACAGATTTCGGATTTTCCACAGCAATATGACAGTGTAGAGCACACGAAAAACTACGGAAATTCAAAGGAGGACGAGGCACATATGCCACAACAACTGGTGTTTGCGCATTTGAGGATACTCGGTCCATATTTGAGGATGCGCATGATAGTGACCTTGTAAGTGAATGGTTGCATAACTTCAAATAGTGCTAGATAATTGGAAGACTCAAGATAATGGAAATCACAGAAAACTGCGGAATTGACCCGAAAATTTGTAGATGAGATAACAACCTTATCGCTTCGTTCAATAAGGAATTAATTTTCAACTCCGACCAATCGGAATTTGAAGACGAAACGCATATGAAAGGAACCCTGGAAATTAGAGGTACCAAGGGGGCTGTATCAAGGTCAACTAACATCAATACCTTAACGCATTCGTATACAATTGCACTGACCGTTAATCTGTGTGGTAAACTGCCTGAAAAGTTATGTATCGTGCCGCGACATATAGTTCTTCATAGTTTTAAAAGAAACTAATAGTGAGTTCGGATTGAGAATTCGAAAATCTCTTTTTGAAGGCCCAGATATCTTTGTGACGGCATCGAAATCCGGTAAATATAATCCTGACAAAGTCAAAACATATTTGAAACATGTTATCTTCCAGAGAGAGGGAGAAAAATCTGTATTGTGGTCTCAGAGTTAGGGCTGTCAGTATTAAAGAGCCGTATAGAGCACTGTATCTGAGGAAAACTAACTTATTCAACTGGTAATCTCAAAGGGTTCAATGGCATGAGTAAACTTATAGGATGTATATGGCTGTCGATGTTGGAAGAATTTTGCTAGAAGATTTTCAGGTCTAGTTCTGTTAAATAATTTTGATGTCGATCTCCACTTGAGAAACGATGACGTAATGTTGCCATCACTAGTGTTTAGTCAATTCTTCCCGCCAAGACTCACCAATGTACTGAGATATGGCTGATACAAATCCAGACATAAAGAGGATTACCCACAACAATTTGAAATCCTGCTGAATTTTGTTTTTCGTTGCGTCTCCATCGTGCGTATTATATAAAGAAATTTTGATCATTTCATGTGCATAATGTAAGAAATCTTTATCTTTACATATTGGTTTACTAATTATAATTATTGTAATAATTTTGTACTACAATGATGACTTACTTATTAACAAAATTCGCAAATGTGAAATGATAAACTAAGAAACACAAGAAATGATTTTAAAACATAAAATGTCAATTTAAAACATAAAACAGATATACAGAAAATAAATAACTACATTAACAGAAAATGTTAGGATATTTTTAATTAGATATATTGAAAATACTCTGACAGCACACTCTTTACAGCTTATTTTCCACAACTGGTAATTCAGAAATCAGCTTTATTACACATGGCTGTATGTAGTTTGAAAGCTTCTTTAATTTATGTTGTAACAAAAGTTTTCATTTTTCAAAGTTAATTAATGGTGGTGGGGTATACTGGAAAATTTTAGATTATTAGACAATTTCACTACATAGTTTCCAAGTATCTTAATTACATATAAAGTTTTATATGCAATAAATTTTTTACGTAGTACAGTTAAAATGAACATGTGTGATTGACATAACTAAATACTAAAGTTCCTCATTAATTTCTTATGGTGGAAGATAGTTTAAATCTGTAGTTAGGAAGCCTTTGGAAGACATGTTGGGCAGAGGGCGGCAGGACGTTGGGTGGGTGTGGGGAGGGGGAAGAGCTAGTGTCTGTCCAGGCGGCAGTCCTCTTCAGTGTGCAGCCATGTCACTATCAGAGTGGGAGGAGGTGCCAGGTAGAAGCACTGGCGGGCCACGTCTCTGTTTGTGTAGCACGCAAATGACTGTTTACAACGTGGTGTGTCTATCGGCACCTAGGACGCTTATTGCGAGCTTACAGCGACGGTGCTTGCAGCATCTTAATGCCCCGCACCCTGCAGGAAGTCTACGTAGGCAAGGGCGTGGGACGGCGTGAAGGTAGAATCTGTAAAGGGGAGTGAGAGGGGGGAACCACTAGGCTCTTCTGGGCTTGGGAGCAATCACCTGCAGCATTCAGGGTGGCACCACTTAGCTGGACTGTTTTGATTCTTCTAAGAAACAGTAAGAGATGTTGCCATTGACTGACATACCAGTAAATAAACGTAGGAAGGATACAACGAAACCCTCTTTTGCGTATATGGAGAAAGCCTTATTGACTGAAACGCGAAATAGGGCAGATATTGGAGTTTCATCACAAAAAATTACATTACTGATTAATTACACTCCTGGAAATTGAAATAAGAACACCGTGAATTCATTGTCCCAGGAAGGGGAAACTTTATTGACACATTCCTGGGGTCAGATACATCACATGATCACACTGACAGAACCACAGGCACATACACACAGGCAACAGAGCATGCACAATGTCGGCACTAGTACAGTGTATATCCACCTTTCGCAGCAATGCAGGCTGCTCTTCTCCCATGGAGACGATCGTAGAGATGCTGGATGTAGTCCTGTGGAACGGCTTGCCATGCCATTTCCACCTGGCGCCTCAGTTGGACCAGCGTTCGTGCTGGACGTGCAGACCGCGTGAGACGACGCTTCATCCAGTCCCAAACATGCTCAATGGGGGACAGATCCGGAGATCTTGCTGGCCAGGGTAGTTGACTTACACCTTCTAGAGCACGTTGGGTGACACGGGATACATGCGGACGTGCATTGTCCTGTTGGAACAGCAAGTTCCCTTGCCGGTCTAGGAATGGTAGAACGATGGGTTCGATGACGGTTTGGATGTACCGTGCACTATTCAGTGTCCCCTCGACGATCACCAGTGGTGTACGGCCAGTGTAGGAGATCGCTCCCCACACCATGATGCCGGGTGTTGGCCCTGTGTGCCTCGGTCGTATGCAGTCCTGATTGTGGCGCTCACCTGCACGGCGCCAAACACGCATACGACCATCATTGGCACCAAGGCAGAAGCGACTCTCATCGCTGAAGACGACACGTCTCCATTCGTCCCTCCATTCACGCCTGTCGCGACACGAGGCGGGCTGCACGATGTTGGGGCGTGAGCGGAAGACGGCCTAACGGTGTGCGGGACCGTAGCCCAGCTTCATGGAGACGGTTGCGAATGGTCCTCGCCGATACCCCAGGAGCAACAGTGTCCCTAATTTGCTGGGAAATGGCGGTGCGGTCCCCTACGGCACTGCGTAGGATCCTACGGTCTTGGCGTGCATCCGTGCGTCGCTGCGGTCCGGTCCCAGGTCGACGGGCACGTGCACCTTCCGCCGACCACTGGCGACAACATCGATGTACTGTGGAGACCTCACGCCCCACGTGTTGAGCAATTCGGCGGTACGTCCACCCGGCCTCCCGCATGCCCACTATACGCCCTCGCTCAAAGTCCGTCAACTGCACATACGGTTCACGTCCACGCTGTCGCGGCATGCTACCAGTGTTAAAGACTGCGACGGAGCTCCGTATGCCACGGCAAACTGGCTGACACCGACGGCGGCGGTGCACAAATGCTGCGCAGCTAGCGCCATTCGACGGCCAACACCGCGGTTCCTGGTGTGTCCGCTGTGCCGTGCGTGTGATCATTGCTTGTACAGCGCTCTCGCAGTGTCCGGAGCAAGTACGGTGGGTCTGACACACTGGTGTCAATGTGTTCTTTTTTCCATTTCCAGGAGTGTATAATAAAATTGAGTACAGAAGCGAGACTGGTACGTTATTAGAACGTAAGAGCTATTGACACTCACAAGAAACCCCCTCAATGGTGATCAAATTCATGCATACCGCTCACAATGACAAAGACACATAAAAAAATCAGCATCTTGTTGGGAGCACTCTGTAGAACTACTTCTATCTGGGGATTCCGAGCTCTGAGGGAGAGCAGCTTCCGGTGCAGGCAAGGCGACTTGGAATTCTGCAGTCAATGCATTCGCCACTCGCAGGAAGTAGTAATGCTAAGTGTGGTGAGCAACGGCAGCATTCATAAATCGAATTGTAGGAGGCATGCGATGGCTTCACACTGACATTAGGATTCTGAAATTTTAATTCAAAATAGTATATTAGAAATCGCGATGTCAACATGTGGCCAACCAAGATAATTGGTATGTATACGATTGTTGCTGTAGTTCTTTCTTTCGTCTTTGATTAACATTCAGCAGTAACTGTATGACCTCTGCGATCTTAGTTGTTTGCAAAAATGTTGTGTTGGCTAACATGTTCTCCTCAGACTCACTGCCTGATCATTGCCGAGGTATCGATATTTAAATACCATTGTAACCTGCGGTAATACCTAACAAACGTAACGGTTGTGCACTTGTGTTCAATTTGAAGTCTGCAGGGAGTTGTACTGAATATGGTTCTACACCCATGAGCTAGTACATTTTGACCACCTGCTCAGTAGATTGCCCATCAGTCTTTGGAAACAAACAGATCAATAATGCTGCGTATCACGGACCCGACGGTTTGTTGGTAGGTTTGTGGAGGTATGTGGCCCCAGATGTCTACGCGCAGGTAATGTAATTCGCTTAAATAACGGGCCGGTGATTTGCATACGCGGGTAAGACATCGAGCATGAAGAGATGCCGGAGGTTCGCAGCTGTCACCGTGTCCTCGATTACTTCCATAGGTCCCATTAAAGCGCCGGAGAATGTCTCCCATAGCATAATACCGCTCCCACCATCCTGCACCCGTGACGCGCTGCACGTTTTGAGCTGCCGTTCACCTCGAGGACGGCGTTTGTGGAGATCATCGTCGATCTAGTGCAGAAAAAATGCGATTCACCAGAAGAGCCGACACGTGTCCACTGATCGATGAACTCGTGCCCACTGCACTCGTAACTGACCACGTCGGTGTGGTCTGCTGCGAAGCTCCGTGTTCAACAATGTACGATGAATGGTGTGCTCCGATACTCTTGTGCGTGCACCAGCCTTGTGGTCTTTTGGCAGAGATGCCACAGATCACTATCTATCCTACTTTATAGAGGAGACAAGCCTCCGGGCCCCTCGTTCCCCGAAGAGTGGTGAACGTCCAACCACGTAGCGTCTGTTGGTAGTTTCACTGTCCTTCTCGCTCTTTCCATAGACGCTCACGACCGTAGCACGTGAACATTCGACCAACGTCGCCGTTCTCTAGACACTCGTTCCCATTCTGTGCTTGATAATAATCTGCCTTTTGTCCAAGTCGCTTATCTCACTGGATTTCCCAATTTGCAGCCCATATCTTCGCCAGTGTGTTCCCCCATCCGTCTCTGCTGCGCTTACATACTATTCATAGCACGTCACGCGCCCTCAACATCACCAGGCGGCACCCAGCCTGACGGTTGGCAGTAATCATAACGTTTTGGCTCACCAGTGCACAGTAACCGTAATTTTATTCAGTAGTTTGATGAAACCCCTATTTTCATCATCTTCTTATTTACACCGCCATGTTTCAGGTATGCTAGAGCCATCTCCGTTTAATAAATTCAGTTCTTTATGTTATCTATTGCACAACACTCGTGTGTCGGCAGTCAAAAGCCAGCCAACGCGAACGTCAGTATCAGGGGATCCCAAGGAGGGGCGCTAACGTGACAGGATACGCAAATGAAGCGCCGCACTTGCCCCGTCTGGAAAGATTACGTCACACGGGCGCCCTCACCGGCGCCGGCACAAAGGACGCCGACGACAGCTCTCCGGGGCCAGTCGCACAGCGCAGGTAGTCTTCTCGGTCAGACAGCTCAGCTCCGCGGGACAGCGGCTGCCGACGTCGGGCCTGCGAGAACCATCACTGCAAGAGAAGTAGTTTACTGCGGAGTTGACAAAAGACTTCTCAAAAGATAAGCAAATGTGTTTGATCATTTAATTATAGCACTGTCTATTGATACTCTGTAGTGTATCCAGCTACCCTGGTCTGTCTCCTGCTTCCCAGTCTTCGAATTACTCTTGTGACCACCTAAAATACTACAACAACCTCCTTGCGCTACCGTAGTCTCTCAGCTATAGAGAGGCTCACGGAAACTGATCGGTCCTTACTGATGATACGCCAAGTATCATAACCTTGGTGAACTAAGTATCAAATCGTAGGAGTATCAACCAAAGAGAACAAAGGGGGCCAGCTGTTTCGAAGAGCAGCATTTAATAATGCTCCTCACACTAGTTTTCCACAAATAAACTGGTGTCGTTGTGAAGTTTCTAAAAACTTGTATTAATTTCGCTTTAACACAAATGTTACTGAAACTGAGAACCTTCTTTAGGAAAGCTAATATTGCGACACATTCCTCGTGAATCCTCTTTCGTTCTCGTGAGAGGATGAGCCTTGCAGTGTTTTCGCCATGTCCTACCCTCCCTCTTGCAGCAAAGGGGCGTAGACCATTAAGCTAGCAATGTGCTTCCACAGCACCCTTTACAGTCCTCTGAACAACGCACGAGACATATGGCGGCCATAGGTCTGCAGTACAAAACAGATCGACCACGAGACTACACCGTTACGTGATGTCCGATACGCAAGTTATCTCTACCATATTCCGGTGGGTCTGGGAAACAATGCGCTTTCGCTTAGGCAACGGGTGACACACACATTTCATGTCAGCGGGCAGGCAACAAACACTGTGTGATGCATAGGCACAACGCAGCCGCCATACAACCCGATAAAAAGCTTAATTACAGCGGACGCACGCCACAAGTGCCTCACGCCATATGACGTGAATACCAAGCCCTCGAGTATCTATCGCAGAAATCGTGGCACCCACAAAAGGGCAGAAAGTGTCGACTCCAACAAAATTTACATACCCGTACTCCCAATGTTACACCGTATGCGCCAAAATCGACATGGAGGAACAGCGAAGTAAGACAGAGCTACTGAGCGCTTCGTTCTCATTTTCCCCTCCGGATCACCATAGTCAGCTGCTGATATTTTCCAAATTGATTACCTCGGTCAGTTAAGGCCTAACGAGAAGCTTCTAGAGTAATAACCGTATACGCTGAGAACCTCGTTACACAAATGTCATTAATCCAAGATATTCGTGTGTTTATTGTTAATAGTAATGTTTACTACTGGGAAAGTATGTATTTTACAGGAAATATAGTTTACTGTTAAAAGAAAAGTGCTCCCTACCAGGGGGATGTAGGAGAAAACGGACGTGTTTACATAACCTAACACAGTGTTTGAAAGATAATACAACCAAATTTTGCACGTGAGGTAATTACGTTATGGGCTACATTCTGGATTTATTTTTTTGAAATTTTTCTTTCAACAAATTTGGTCATGGCATTCTTGGAAATTTTCCCAACACATGCTATCACGCAGGAACATTTTCACAAAACTACTTTACTTACAACTTTCATATTGTGGTAGGTAATTCTTAGTAATCAGATAAGTAAACGTGTTGAACAGTTTTTCAATATCAGTTTTAGAGCTCTTACAATGTATTTTTTTAAATTATGGATATGAAACAAAGCAATTTTAATTTCACATAAAAGTAAATAAGTTTGACAGAAATACACTTTACACATAGAAAAAAATTTTGCCATAGGAAGTTGTTATACTGTGAACAAAGTCTGCAGGAAATTTCACTTTTTTTTCTTCAGTGCTTCAGGGGAAAATGTTCCTTATGCAATGAAAAATGAAAGGTCCGGGAAATGCACATAATAGATTTTATAAGGATTTACACAATAAACTAGTACCTTAATGTTGACCATGATCATACATTTGGTCATTTTGCTCTTCGTGTACCTGTTACCTTTTTATCTGATGTTTCTAGCTGCCCTTTTGGCTATATCCTTCACAGACAGTTTAGAACGTGCAACACGCGCAGTATCTATCTTCTTCAATAGCTACTTGGTGAAGCAACCTGCAACAAATCCTAGTCCAGCAAGGGTCCTTATTCTTCCAATATTACCTCCATTAAACACCAGAAATGCATCACATGTGGTAATTTTAACAACAGTAGATGTGCTAAATGTTGTTTTTGGGCATCTCCTCCAAATGAGATTGTTGGAGCTCTCATTTGCGTTTTGTGTTCCACCATGGGTACATTTCCCTAACAAATCTGGATGAGCTAGAAATTGAAATACTGGCTTTTTAAGACTGCTTCAGGAAGATTGTGTTTATGTGAATAGGTTTTGTTTTCTGATTTTGCCGGCTTATATTTGCATCAGGATATATCACACAATTCATGTACTGGCTTCTCATCAGTTGACGACTTGTGAAAAAATGTTGCCCACACTGCCTCCTGCGTTGCCTTCAAATCTCCAATGTTTTGGCTGATTACCTTGCCACAACATGTTTGAAAATTGTGGATCTATTTGTCAATCAGGCGTTGTGGCCAACCCAGTGGCTTTCCATCTTTGCGCTTTATACCTTTTTGTTTTCGTTTCAGTTTCAAAAGTCTCCTGCCCATCCTCTTCTGAATGTGCCCCACACACTCTAGCCTTCCAGTGTTGCTTCCATTTCCATATGGCTTGGTTTCTACAAAAGATTTGAAACCACTAGAATCTCCAAGATATCTAACTCCATGCCTCATTTCGCTCTGATGGAATATTAATTTTGTTCCTGCTGGCCCCATCCCACCACTTGAACCACCATAATTCTTGCAGCAAATTATTTTGCGTTTTATTTGCCATTGTCTCTCTTCTTCCTTATTGTCTAACGTATTCCTCTGTGCACAAATAGAGCTATATCTGGACATCACCTGCAAATTCAAAACTTTTCCTGTGTCAACCCTTCTGGCATAACTGATGAAACACCGTGTAGGGAGGTGTGGCCCCTATTTATTCATGCGCTTTCACATGAAACACATAGATCTATGGATGGCAAAGGGTAATTTACCTCTGTCTGAATGTCCTTCTTAAATAAAAGTGCCTCTTTCAGTGCTGCTGACAAACTACTATTGCTTACTGTTTTCAAGGTGTTCAGATAAAGATAGTTTAGTCCTGAGTACGAGGCAGACGGAGATGGCATATTCATTATTGCACAAAACAAATTGCTACCTTCCCTTCCAACACCAACACATCTCATCCCATAGCAGAATCTTATGTTGGCTTCATACATTCAATTCTTAGCAGTTGATGTTTTGAATCGAATGTCAATTTGACACCTGTCACAAAACAAGTGCATATTACACGCAACACGATTTCTGTCATATAATCTTAAAGATTTGTTTCCACAGTTACCACATGCACACGAATTTCTGAAAATTCAACACATAATTTCTAAATCAGTTATCCTACAACCACTGTTTACGTCGTCTTTAGAGAACTGAAACTCTATACCAGTTACAGGTTTCTTCTGTTAACTGCTCGTCGTCTTAGCTTCGCAATTACCTTCCACTGAATTATGTTGACTGACTTGTAGAAACTGTTTATTAACACGTAAATGGCGAGATTTAGCTACTTCCTTAAACACTGAATCACTATATCTTGGCATTTTAAACGGTAAATGATACAAGAAAAGCTTGAACACAGTCGTAATTCTTACACTAACAGCTGAACTAAAATGTTTATATTTCTGTACCACAGACAATAACAGCTGCCAAAGATAGCTGGCGGAAGGCAAAGATTAAACGACGTAAACGGGTCCACAGCATTCTCTACTCTTCCGATGCTTTTATGACAGCAGGAAGTAATAAAACATCGCAGACAAGAAGAAATTGAAACAAATGAGCACTCGGTCACAATTTTTTTGGTCTTATTTACCAGGTTTCATCACATCTAAATGAGCCTTCATCAGAATTTAGACATTTAAATTGGTCTGTAACATAATTACAAATTTATGGGAAGAAAAAATTGTTTATATAAAAAAGTGTGAGTACTGACTAACAATACAAAACAGCGACAGTACTTGCATTTCACTCATAAAATAAATAACAGGCCAGAAGGGCCAATAGGACAATGCAAATACGATACAACAGACCACCTTATGGACAAGTAAAGAAAACAAAAACTGCATCGTGGCTTCCTGGTAATCAGGCTCGTCCTCCTTGTCTCCTTGCGGGAAATAAAGAAAGTAAATGTAAATAAACAGCACAGTACGTGTAAACGTATACGTATGTTAGTTGTAAATAAGGTGGAAAACATTGATGCTAGATAAAGCGGTACCAAGTTTACTTCCATATCTCCAGTGCTCACATCTCCGACCCCAGGTTCCCTGTCTCAAATTGTTCAGTGGAACGTTCTCTATGTTCTGTTACATTTTTGCACGCTCTTACGGAGACACTCTGTATACAGACGGCGGAAGTATCACGTGCACAAACTATAAAAGGGCAGTTCTCTGGCAGAGCTGTCGTTTGTATTCAGCTGACGTCCCATTTTGGAAATCCTAACGGAATTCAATATTCAGAGATCTACAGCGTCAGCAGTGTCCCGAGAATACCACAACTGAGGCATTACCTCTCACGGTGGACAGTGTAGCGGCCAACAGCCTTCATTTAACGAAGGAGTGCAGCGGCGTTTGCTTGTCGGTGCTAACATACAAGCAACAGTCTTTGAAATATCCGCGGAAGTGGGACGTACAACGGTCGTGTCCGTCAGGACAGTGTGGGGCAGTTTGGCGTTAACTAGCTGTGGCAGCAGTGCCTTCGGTAACAGCGCGATATCGCCTGCAGCGCCTGATTCGACACACGAATCCAGCTGATGGTCGGGTTCGAGTGTGGCGTAGACGCATGAAGCCATGGAACCAGTTTGTCAACATGGCAATGTGCAGGCAGGAAGTAACGCCACGATAAACCGCAATGGCGGCGCTTCCTGTATTTTTAGTGGCAGATCGCGCTTAGTTAGAACTCTAGTGCGATCCTCAGAGCTCTAGCGGCAGCCAGGCGAACTACATAGCCACTGGCGCTGTATGTAGCTGCAGCAGCTAAGTCAACACAGCCATCCATATAGACCCACCCACCTCCCCAGGGGTCGGAACCCCTGCAACCCACAAATTGATTATAATTAATTGAAAAATAATAATTAGATTTAAAAGATAAGATTTAACCTAAGGTAGAGATTGACTTTAAAAAAGAAATTTCACGAGATAGATAAGGATGCTTCGCAACTTTATAGTAATAAATAAAATTAAAAACTAATAAATAAAGACAAAGACTAAACCATTTTGAAATAAGTCTGAAAACTAAAAGAATAAAAAAAAGACCTAAATGAAATGCCACAGTGACCCAGAGAATATCCCAGAGTGACCCAGAGAGCATCCCAGAGTGCCCCAGAGAGCTAAAACACTAAGAAAAATCGCTTGTCGGCTTTTGGCAAGATCAATGTGTATTATTGTTTATAAAATAAACTCATGTTTTGCGTGGTCAGACACGTTAGTTCGTGTTCTCCGTGCGGAAATACACTCCTGGAAATTGAAATAAGAACACCGTGAATTCATTGTCCCAGGAAGGGGAAACTTTATTGACACATTCCTGGGGTCAGATACATCACATGATCACACTGACAGAACCACAGGCACATACACACAGGCAACAGAGCATGCACAATGTCGGCACTAGTACAGTATATATCCACCTTTCGCAGCAATGCAGGCTGCTATTCTCCCATGGAGACGATCGTAGAGATGCTGGATGTAGTCCTGTGGATCGGCTTGCCATGCCATTTCCACCTGGCGCCTCAGTTGGACCAGCGTTCGTGCTGGACGTGCAGACCGCGTGAGACGACGCTTCATCCAGTCCCAAACATGCTCACTGGGGGACAGATCCGGAGATCTTGCTGGCCAGGGTAGTTGACTTACACCTATTAGAGCACGTTGGGTGGCACGGGATACATACGGACGTGCATTGTCCTGTTGGAACAGCAAGTTCCCTTGCCGGTCTAGGAATGGTAGAACGATGGGTTCGATGACGGTTTGGATGTACCGTGCACTATTCAGTGTCCCCTCGACGATCACCAGTGGTGTACGGCCAGTGTAGGAGATCGCTCCCCACACCATGATGCCGGGTGTTGGCCCAGTGTGCCTCGGTCGTATGCAGTCCTGATTGTGGCGCTCACCTGCACGGCGCCAAACACGCATACGACCATCATTGGCACCAAGGCAGAAGCGACTCTCATCGCTGAAGACGACACGTCTCCATTCGTCCCTCCATTCACGCCTGTCGCGACACCACTGGAGGCGGGCTGCACGATGTTGGGGCGTGAGCGGAAGACGGCCTAACGGTGTGCGGGACCGTAGCCCAGCTTCATGGAGACGGTTGCGAATGGTCCTCGCCGATACCCCAGGAGCAACAGTGTCCCTAATTTGCTGGGAAATGGCGGTGCGGTCCCCTACGGCACTGCGTAGGATCCTACGGTCTTGGCGTGCATCCGTGCGTCGCTGCGGTCCGGTCCCAGGTTGACGGGCACGTGCACCTTCCGCCGACCACTGGCGACAACATCGATGTACTGTGGAGACCTCACGCCCCACGTGTTGAGCAATTCGGCGGTACGTCCACCCGGCCTCCCGCATGCCCACTATACGCCCTCGCTCAAAGTCCGTCAACTGCACATACGGTTCACGTCCACGCTGTCGCGGCATGCTACCAGTGTTAAAGACTGCGATGGAGCTCCGTATGGCACGGCAAACTGGCTGACACCGACGGCGGCGGTGCACAAATGCTGCGCAGCTAGCGCCATTCGACGGCCAACACCGCGGTTTCTGGTGTGTCCGCTGTGCCGTGCGTGT
This sequence comes from Schistocerca americana, assembly GCF_021461395.2. Classification (NCBI taxonomy): domain Eukaryota; kingdom Metazoa; phylum Arthropoda; class Insecta; order Orthoptera; family Acrididae; genus Schistocerca; species Schistocerca americana. The sequence goes on from NC_060123.1 coordinate 712,619,160, forward strand.
GATCATTGCTTGTACAGCGCTCTCGCAATGTCCGGAGCAAGTACGGTGGGTCTGACACACCGGTGTCAATGTGTTCTTTTTTCCATTTCCAGGAGTGTATGTCGAAGACAGACACAATGGTGCATCTCTATTGCCTCTAGCGAAGGTATTTGGAACAACTGCAGACGCTTTGAAGATACATAAAGATACCGTCGTCAAAATTTGTAAGGACAAAGAGTGCACATAAGGGGAAGAGTTTATTTCATTCAAACTGCGAATGGGTAACAAACTTGGACTCTTCACCAATGTGCTGTCGTATATTGATATTACGAGAAAAAAAAACATCCGAGTGCAAAAAAGCTGTGCGATACTCTTCGCGAGGCAGTGTTATTCCGTGGCGGCAAGATGCCGCAGTCCTCGGTTTTGGACGGAAAATTATAATGGAGAGAGGTGACATCGTGGGGTGGCGTTGTCGATTTTTAATAATTGTCATTAAAGTTCCGTTTAAAGGCATTGTGTGACTCGAGGAAACCTGGATAAACGCCTGTCACTCCGTCAGGAAAGACTGGACAGATGACAGCATATGTGGAAGTTCTGCTGTTCCAGTGGGCAAGGAGCACCTGGTTTCGTACCTAACTGTCTCGTCCTTTACAAATCGGGGAAAACAAATGACTACCACCGAGGAGATGAACCACGATAGTTTTCTGAAGTGGTTCAACGGGCACTACTGGAAAACTCAAATCGGCCGTTGTCATTGTGATGCATAACGCCCCAAACCGTTCAGACATTAAAGACAAAGCTGCAACTGTGGTGTCACCACCAGACACCACACTTGCTAGGTGGTAGCTTAAATCGGCCGCGGTCCATTTAGTACATGTCGGACCCGTGTGTCGCAACTGTCTGATCGCAGACCGAGCGCCACGGCAAGGCACATCTCGAGATACGGAATAGCACTCGCCCCAGTTGTACGGACGACATTGCTACACTGACGAAGCCTTTCTCTCATTTGCCGAGAGACAGTTAGAATAGCCTTCAGCTAAGTCCATGGCTACGACCTAGCAAGGCTCTATTAGCCTTACATAGTTTGATAGCTATCGTATGAAATGTCTCATCAAGAACGTTGTAAACCAATAACGGATTAAAAGTTAAGTATTCCCAAAGCAACGTACTTTTCTTTATAACATTAATAAGTATCCTGTTTCAGACCTCTATCTAGCATACTTGAGATTACGCGTGCCTTTCGGCTACTTCAGTGTGGCGTAGCTGTCTTGTTACGCCACAACAGTTGGCGACGATTTAACGGAAAGGGCTTTGTTTTTTCTAATTGCTTACATTTATTTGTGTCATGGCTTCGCCACAATCTCCAGATGTACTGTCCGAATTTTATCGCTTGCAGAATCAGCAGACGCAGGCGTTATTGGATGCCCTTGGACAGCTCGTCCAGGGTCAACGTGCACTGCACAACGATGCGGCAGCCGCCGCTTCACCGCTCCCGCAGCCACAACATGCAGTTGCACCGCAGTTTCGCAATTTTGATGCGGCGCAAGAATCCTGGACGGAATGGTCACGCCAGTTTGGATTTCATCTCGCCGCCTACAGAATTCAAGGTAAGAAGCGGCAGCCTCACTTATTGTCTTGTGTCGGCGTGCAAACGTACCGTGTGATAGTGAAATTGTTTCCCCGACGTGACGTAGCAACTCTGTCCTACGAAGGAATTTTGTCGGCATTGGACGCCTATTTCAAAGAAACAGTTCATGTAGTTGCAAAAAGGTATACGTTCTTTCGTACAAATCGTACGGCCGGTCAAACTAATAAGGAGTGGGTTGCCACTTTGCAAGGCCTTACAAGGGATTGTGCTTTTGAGTGTGATTGTGGACTCCCTTATTCACATACAATGGTACGTGATGCAATTGCACAGAACGTTTCTGATGTTCGCATACGGGAACAGATTTTGAAACTAGTTAATCCCTTCCTTCAGCAAGTGATAGACATATTAGATAGACAAGACACGCTTGACTGTGCTCAGGACTCATTTGAAACTTCGCCGGCCATGTGTCACATTAACCGGCCGGCCGGGCGCGCTGTGCGGCCCGGTAAACTGCCCTCGTACACGTCCGCGCAGCTGCCGCCGCGCTCTAAGCCAGGTGTGCCGCGCCAGCACACAAATGCAGTGAAATCATGCCCGCGGTGTGCTACTAGACATTCGCGTGACAATTGCCCGTCACGCCAAGCTATTTGCTTTTTCTGTAATAAGAAAGGACATGTTCAAAGTGTTTGCCAGAAAAAGTTCAGATCAGACAATCACAATCATTCTCGAACTTTTGCTTCGCGCCGGAATCGAACCAAGGACACTCAGGCTCGTGGACCTTCGCCCATGGACATTCATGTAGTTAATTCCACTTCGTCCAGTGCCACTGTCTCTAACAGTGACTGTGTTCGTCCCACAAAAAGTGTGCATCGACGTCGCCGGAAATCACGTCAATTAGCAAGTGATTCTGTACCTGTATCAGTTCAAATTGCACAAGACAATCGCTCTTGTCGTCGGCAGGACAATAAACTTTTTGTAGATTTGGACTTTAATGGCAAGGTCATACCATTCCAGCTTGATACCGGAGCTGCAGTTTCATTGCTCAATCATGACACGTACAGACAACTGGGCAAACCTCCGTTGCGTGCCGCAAATGTTCAGTTAAAAAGTTATTCAGGACAGCTTATCCCTGTGTTAGGACAGTGCACTCTTCTTGCAACATACAAGGGACAAACAAAACTAGTGTCATTTTACGTCTTCGTTCTTCTACTGCAGTGAACTTGTTTGGTTTAGATTTATTTCAATTGTTTAACTTGTCTATAGTAAATCAGGTCCTATCAGTGAATCAGACTGTGCCTTCAGACAGTGTTTCTCGGCTATGTGAAGAATTTGCAGACATTTTTGCACCGGGCCTTGGTTGCACTAAAAACTATGAATCACATTTGGAACTGAAAGTAAACGCGCAACTGAAATTTTTCAGAGTGCGCAATGTTCCTCATGCATTGCGTGATGAGGTCGCAAGAACATTACACGATTTAGATTCGCAGGGTGTAATTGAACGTGTGCAAGCTTCTCTCTGGGCCCCACCCTTAATAATTTTGCCAAAACCTTCCGCAAAACTGAGACTTTGTGTGGACTTCAAGGCAACAGTGAATCCACAACTCGTGATTGCAACATTTCCCTTACCCCGCCCGGAAGATCTTTCTGATAAACTGTGCCCAGGTAAATACTTTTCCAAGTTGGACCTAGCTGATGCGTACTTGCAAATCCCAGTGGACGCCGAATCCCAGCGCGTCTTGGTGGTTAACACGCATCTTGGTTTGTACCGCTTCAAAAGACTGCCATTCGGGTGTGCATCCGCCCCTGCATTGTTTCAGCAATATTTACAAACTGTTTGTGCGTCGGTCCCTACTGCTGCGAACTATCTGGACGATATTGTGATCTCCGGAAAGACAGCCGACGAGCATTTAGCACACCTATGAACATTATTTCAGGTATTGCGACAAAATGGTCTTCGCTTGCGAAAGGACAAATGTGTGTTTTTTGCTCGTGACTTACCATACCTGGGACATGTCATCAATGCCCAAGGCATACATCCGAGTCCTGAGCACCTCCGTGCCATACAGGACTTGCCTTCGCCACAGAATATGAAACAGCTACAGAGTGTGTTGGGTAAAATTAACTATTATCATCGCTTTCTGCGCAATGCCTCTTCCATTTCAGCTCTGCTTCATAGCTTACGCCGTAAGGGTGTTCCGTTCGTCTGGACGACGGAATGCGAACGCGCCTTTCGCCAGTTGAAATCGGCGTTGCTTTCTAATACTTGCCTTACGCCATTCGATCCCCAGAAACCCCTTTTGTTGATGGTAGATGCATCGGATTTCGGGATCGGTGCTGTGCTTGCGCACAAAGTTGGCTCGCATGATAGCCCTATTGCCTTTGCGTCAAAATTGCTCTCGTCTGCGCAAAGAAATTACTCACAGATAGAGAAAGAAGCTTTGGCTCTCGTCTTTGGTGTTACAAAGTTCCATGATTTCTTGTATGGTCGTCACTTTACCATCATCACAGACCACAAACCTTTGACGTCGCTTTTCCATCCGAACAAGCCTGTACCTCCGCGTACAGCGCAGAAATTCATTCGCTGGTCTATTTTTCTCTCGCAGTACCGCTACGATATCTTGTATCGGTCCACTGCTAAGCACGGCAACGCTGATGCGTTGTCCCGTTTGCCTGTTGCTGAGGATAGAGCAATCGATTCTTCCGAACTTGCTTGAATGTTCATTGATGCGGAAACCGATGACGTGGTCGAATCGTTTCCGATGGATTTTCGTCGTGTAGCTACAGCCACAGCTGCTGACCCTGTCCTTGCTACCGTTTTGCGTTTTGTTGCTACGCAATGGCCATTGTCAAAGTCTCGGATCGAGGATCCGTTGGTTCGCCGATTTTTTGCTTATAAGGAGAGACTTTTTGTTCGACGTGGTGTTTTGTTGTTGCGTTCTGATAATGATCAGTCCAGAGTTGTGGTCCCACGTTCGTTACAGTCCTCTGTTGTACAGCTTCTTCACCAAGGACATTGGGGTATAGTGCGAACGAAACAACTTGCTCGTCAGCGCTGAACTTGGTTCGGAATCGATGCCGCGATTACGAATATGTGTTCTTCTTGCATGGCGTGTGCCGAACAACAATCCGCACCACCGCGGAAAGTCTTTGCATGGCCAAAGGCCACTTCCCCTTGGCAACGCTTGCACATCGATTTTGCTGGTCCATTCTGGAATGCTCGATGGTTGGTTCTGGTAGATGCCTTCAGTAATTTTCCTTTTGTTGTCCGGATGTCTTCCACGACGTCCTCTGCCACCATCCACGCGTTGTCTGCTATCTTTTGCATTGAAGGTCTTCCGCAGACTATTGTTTCCGACAATGGCCCACAATTCATGTCCGCTGAATTTCAGTCATTCTGCCAGGCCAATGGTATTCAACATCTGACATCCGCGCCGTTTTCGCCTCAGTCAAACGGTGCCGCTGAACGATTGGTCCAGACTTTCAAGTCACAGATGTTGAAGTTGAAAGAGTCGCATTCTCGGGATGACGCATTGTTGCTCTTTTTGTCTTCGTATTGCTCTCAGCCCCGAGATGGTCGCTCGCCGGCTGAGTTGCTCCACGGTCGTCCTCATCGAACCTTGATGTCTTTGCTGCATCCGCCGCATCAGGTTCCTGTGCAGCGGCAGACTCCTGCTTTTGCTCCAGGCGATGTTGTATTCTATCGCAACTTTCGCGGTTCACGGCGTTGGCTCGCAGGGTGCATTCTTGGCTGCCTCGGCCGCGCGATGTATTGGGTTTTGGGGGCCTCTGGTGAGGTGCGTTGGCATCTCAATCAGCTGCGCCTCTGTCGTCGCACGGGTTCTGCCGCTCCCCGTCTGCTTTCAGCGACGGTGCCGTCCGGTCAGCGCCCTGGGGACCCATCTACTGGCTCGCCTCATCCCCAGGTGTTACCGACGATGCCTTCCAATTGGCCCCATGGCGACGCGCCGCCGCAGCCGCCACCGCCGCCGCCTGTTCTCCCGCCGGCGCCGCCCGCAGTGGACGCCTCGCTGCAGCCGCCAAGCGCCTCCCTGGGTCACGCGCCGCCGATCGCTTCCCGTGACCAGCTGTCCTCCGCCATGGAACTCTTGCCCGCTCTGGACCACATGACGTCATCGCGCGTCGGGTACCCCGACGCAATGGAGGTCGACCCTTCGGCCCCTCCTGTCTCTTTACGGGCGCATACACCGCATGTTGACGTGCACCCTGGACTAGGTTTTCAGGCGTTCCCTAGCTCCCCTCGGACCGAATGGCCGGGTGCGGGTGGCACAGCTTCGCCTGTTGTTAGGCTCCCCACCTCATCGCATACGTCAACATGGGGTCCTCCCCACGGCGGGCGGAAGCCTTATAACACGACCGTTCGCCGATTTGCGGGGGAGGAATGTGGTGTCACCGCCAGACACCACACTTGCTAGGTGGTAGCTTAAATCGGCCGCGGTCCATTTAGTACATGTCGGACCCGCGTGTCGCCACTCTGTGATCGCAGACCGAGCGCCACCACAAGGCAGGTCTCGAGATACGGAATAGCACTCGCCCCAGTTGTACGGACGACATTGCTAGCGACTACACTGACGAAGCCTTTCTCTCATTTGCCGAGAGACATTTAGAAAAGCCTTCAGCTAAGTCCATGGCTACGACCTAGCAAGGCGCCATTAGCCTTACATAGTTTGATAGTTATCGTATGAAATGTCTCATCAAGAACGTTGTAAACCAATTATGGATTAAAAGTTAAGTATTCCCAAAGCAACGTACTTTTCTTTATAACATTAATAAGTATCCGGTTTCAGACCTCTATCTAGCCTACTTGAGATTACGCGTGCCTTTCGGCTACTTCAGTGTGGCGTAGCTGTCTTGTTACGCCACAACAGCAACAATGGCAGCGAAAAAGTCTACATTGTTGTATGGTTGAAACGCCACAGATTAAGGACGATTTATGTAAGGTGGAGCTCACGTAAAAAGGAAGGAAAAAAAAGCCAGAGTTTCAACAGCATGTTGTAGACGATGTAACTAAACATGTTGGCCACAGCGTTCTTAGGCTTCACTATACCTCTGCCGCTTTAACGCCACCGAAATGATTTGCGCACAGATTGAAAGTTATGTTGAAACAAATAACAAAAGCCTCATTGAGGCAGTCATTCAAAGGCTGTTAGGGGAAGCAGTGGCACAAATAACGCCAGAGAAGTGGAGGGCTGTTGTACACCACACAGAAATGGCTGTTAAAGAAGCACGGAAAGGTGAAGTGAGTGTAGAGAGTAATATTGAAAATATAATTATATCCTTGGGGAATTCCTGTGTCTCGTCCTTGGAGCACAGCACAGATAACGACATAGTTGAGGAAGAAAGTGATTCTGAATTAAGTGGCATTTGCCCTTTGCCTTAATTCGTCTTTATTTTTGTGTTTGTGTTTTTGACTGAAGGTGTGTACTGCAGTTTCACAACAAATCTCATCTCCTCATTAAGGAATACGCCTCTGCCCAAGTATGACACTCCACATGATTGGTAAGTACTCATGCATTATTTTGAGGCCGGCCGAAGTGGCCGTGCGGTTAAAGGCGCTGCAGTCTGGAACCGCAAGACCGCTACGGTCGCAGGTTCGAATCCTGCCTCGGGCATGGATGTTTGTGATGTCCTTAGATTAGTTAGGTTTAAGTAGTTCTAAGTTCTAGGGGACTAATGACCTCAGCAGTTGAGTCCCATAGTGCTCAGAGCCATTTGAACCATTTTATATTATTTTGACGTCGTTGGTTATTGTACTTACATGAACGACTGTGATACATTTTAACACCCCTTATGTAACGAATACGACAACTGAAAGTCATTCATTCTGATTATTGTAAAAACAGCGCGCTTCCAGCTGCTTTTGCTAAGATATACAAATAACAGGAACAGTGTATCATTTTATACACAGGAGTGCGTTTATTAAGCCACAAGGATGTAACGATCCTGTAAATTAAACTCAATACCGCAGATTAAAAGGCAACGTGAGAAGGTAGTCCGGTAAGGAACCGCACAGTTGTTGCTGCTACAGCTATATGCGCCGCATGCACCACCAAACCGACAACATGACCCCCTTCTATGCTCAGCTGTGCTTCGCTGTCAATTACTTTGTTATTCTGATCCGGGTGTAGAGCAGGGTGGCCAAGAATTGGGCTAGCGGCGGCCGGTGTCCGGGCCTGAGAGACAAAGCACTCAGCCTCGCTTCACGCTTCCTCCACCGCCACACCACTCTCTCTGAGCGTGATAAGGGGGAAGAGAGGAAAACTGCGAACGCGCCGCGTTCCAATGGTGGTGCAGTCGCAGTGCAAGCGACTTAATTTTAAATTTCGAATTTCTCAACAAACGCCGATCACAAACAAAACAAGTATTCAGTATTAATTAACTATTTTTTGCACGCTGAAGACATAATATAATTTTTATCTGGTACAAACTGTCGGCGTGCAGACAGACGCAGAAAATTTCAGAGAATTTTGCCCTCAGGTTGCCATGTAATCGTTCCATTATCGAAAAAATATCTTCCATACAAATATGTGGATCGTAACCTTGTAGCATTATTGCAGACTTCGAAAATATAACCGAAAATAGGAATGTAGCAGTCCTGGACAGTTTGTCACTGAAACTGCAGATCAGTCAGTTAAGACTAGATAGGCATAGGGACACTGTCAACTGAAACGGCGAACGGTCTCAAAAACAGCTCGAAAACAGATGAAACACTGACAGTGTCCTCAAAATCTTTGTAGAAATATCCTTTTAATTCTTGCAAGACCACAATGAACTGTTCGAACCTCGCGCTTTCTGTAACGCCAGTGAGTTCAGGCTACTGGAATGTCTTTGTTAGAAGGTGTCCCTTCTGCAATGCGATTTTGTTTTTAGCTGCGTCCCTATCAAACCAGAAAGTAGTTATTGTAAATTGTTTTACCGTCGGCTGTATGGAGTCCAGTTCCCTTAAAATGCGAAGTCCGCAATCCATTCTGAATGTTCTGATTTTCATCCCTGCAGTCTTTTTCCTTATAAGACATCCCCATATTCTTCGTTCATTTCCACTGAAAATTGTGGCAGTTGACAGACGAATAATGGATGCGACTTCAAGAATTTTACAATTTGTGCCACAAATTTCTTCAAGTGCTCCACGCCTGCAAATTTAGCGCAAAGTGCTTCTTAGTGCACAGAGCAGTGAATCCTATCTGTCGAAACTTGTAATTCTTTGCTCTAAAGATCGAGTAAATCTTAAAATTCTCTCTGCATTGTACTGATTCATTGTTTGATAACAAACAGGCAGTACCCGTCCCTTACTCAAATTGTGAATTCTCATCTCTCTCTTGTGTCATTCCTATTCATTTTAAAGTATTGTGACGACAGATCGCTAGACTGGCTCTTTTTGTGGAAACAGCCACTGGGCCTGTGATCGTCCTTCACACCACGAACACACGGCCAACTGTAAACAGCGCTGACACCACGAGTTTGCCGAACTCGGGGAGTTGTGTCGCCCAATAACGCCGCACCGCAATGCTAGGCGAAATGTCGCGCTGTTCCAGGTAGTTCTGAGAAGGACCCAGCGAAGCCAAGTTTAACAGACCGGCCCTCGGTCCACACGCGGTTCACACACACTGCACGCGTGAACTTTGCCACGCCGAGGCTGGCCCTGGTCTAGAGCTAACTGTCTTGAAAACCTACAGAGCGACTTTTGCTTCCACTCCTGTTACTTAAGAATCCACACTCTTCTATCCATTTCTTCCAGGCCTTTACTTTGGGCTTTTTCTTCCACCTGATATTTCCTTTCTTACCTCCTGCTTAGGTTGTTCCTCTGCATTTTAAACGTCTTTCTTTGCTTGTTTATCATCTCATCATCACGCGCCACTGGAAACGGGAAGATTGGAGGCTTGAACGGGCGCTTATGACCACACTATTGAGCGCCCCACAAACCAGCATCATCATCGTCATATTTGTTTATTTTTAGCATCCCCACAACATAACGTACTATTTTTTTTGTGCTGCCATACTTCCTGTTTAATTGATGGCAGCACTCATTTGTTTCTATCTGTAGGTATCCTCCCTCACCTTACTCCATACACTGTTGAAGGTAGTGCAGAACATGATTTGCAAGGAGGGGGGGGGGGGGGGTGTTGGCACTTCCCCTGTCTTTATCAAACCATGCCCCTTCTGATTTTAAATTACCTATCCCAACCATGGACGACTGTCTTCCGCTCACTAGATACGTAAAACTCAACAGTTAATTTAAATTTGTGTAGGCGTACACAGAAAGCAATATTACACTATTACTGTTAATACGTTTTCTCATTAATTTTGGAAAAAAGCGCTGTGTACTTAAGCATTTCAAATTATGCTTTCGTTGTTGCTTTCCTCTAAGATCCACAGTCTGTCACCTGCGAACTTGCGGGACAAGTACCGTGGCAGCCGTACCACAGAGGTGTGTGAGCGCCGGAGCTGAAATGTCAGCTCCGGGCCCCAGCACAGGGCGAGCAAGTGCAAGTTTTTCGCATTGGTGCTGCGTGGACGATCGCTCACGGGACAGAAGCACAAAGCAGTGCTCACTGAGCAGCGGGGGCAGCCAGCGGGCGGGACTCGCCCAGCCTCACTCGTCCAGCCTGACTCGTCTAGCTTAACGCAGGACCCCCTTCATCCCCCACGCGGCGAAATTAATTGGTGCCGTTGGGTTGTTCTCTCTCTTCCACAAAAGACACAGCGACCTCCACGCGTTCCCGCTTCGGTAGCACTCTTATTGAGTTACGTGCATGCAGCCCTGTAAAAACTACGGAATTTCAGCACGACTTTCAAAAAACCAAAATTTCGTCGTTTCTTAAGAACAGTGCTTTACCAGATGCCTACCCAAACACTGACAGTAAGGAGACTAACAAGGGGCTAACAGAGTTAACGTAGACGGTGGATCTAGACAACAAAACGATAATGATAGTGTTAACATAGATAAAGGGAGGACTTTTTGGAAACAGAAAACTCTGAGAAGTCTCAAGGTAGGAATGGGAGTAACAACAGGCTTGAATTTATAGCAGGAAATTGAGTAGCATTATCGCTTTTTCCAGACTGGAACTAGAGTAAGCCGTGCTGTCTGTAAATCACCAAACTTGGTAATATGCACAGTGTGTTCAGAAGATCGTGAACCTGGAAAGTGTGCATATCGATAACGCAATTTAGCAGGTGTTCCTGCTAATAATGCAAAACAAAAAACTAAATGATAAGACCGGTGACCTTGCAAAGTGCAAATTACACATGAAATCATACGTAACAAAGAAAACAAAGTTCAGAAAAATTTGTGAGTGAAAGTGAGAAGTTATGGGGAAAGCAACATCAAGAAAAAGTGATCTCAACTGCTTCGGTGTTCAGGTCTGCATATGTGATGGCTAAACATAAATCATCGTTCAGATTGTATCCTGCAGTAATCGAACTACAAAAGGGTAATGGTTTATCTGCCGGTAATAAGTTTCATTCTGACCATGCATGCCGAAATATTGTAATGTTGATACAAGAAGAAATTACAGAAAAAAACCTTGTTTATTTCCTTACAGTATCAGGTACAGATTCTAGTATGGTGACGAACGAAAGTACAACAACTGCCAATAAAAGCTGTTTAATACTTTACGTACTTTTGTCCACTCAGGGAGTTGGTTACAATTACATTTTAGATGTTGTTCAATAAGAAAGTCGGACAGGGGAGTGCATTTTCAGTGCACTGTTTGCAGCTTCTGAAAAGTATGACATTAATTACGTCTTACTAAAATGTCATCCTGTAACTATAGGAGCATCAACAATGATTGCATCTTAACAAGGCGTAGCCGCTCTACTGCGCAATAATTTACGGAAGGATTTAACTGTCTTGCATTGCGTGAACCACAAAATGGAGCAAGCAGTTCACGATGTTACGAATGATGTAGCGAGTGTATACCATAGAGAGGTTTTTTTTAAATTCTTTGTATTATTTGTTTTCTCGAAGTCCCATAAGTCAATAACTATTTCAGTGTGGTTCACAATAATTATCCTCGCAGCTATTAAAACTCCGCCGTGATTTTCACGTACGTTGGGTTGCTTCCTCATTTAAACCTTTCGCGCTCTTCTTCAAAGTCCACGGTACTCTTGTAAATCATTTTTAAAACAGAGTCATGATGGTTCCCGATCAATTCACGAAGCACCTAAATTTGAAAGTTTGCTTAAGCACTCACGAAGTGGTTGCTTACAATAAAATTAGCTGTGCTTTATGAAGTCGTTCTGCAGATACTATAATTCTTTATGCGAAAGAGAAATTCTTCAGTCCTTAAAGCGATATAAGAAATTGACATTGCTATAAAAACTCGTGAAACAATGAAAACAAATGAATCGCTATGAATGAGTAAGATAGTGCCAGAGTTGGATGGAAAGCATACATTCAAAGGAGTGATGATTAAAGGACCGTCTTGTAATGATTTCAGACATTTCGGAAAAAAAATATCAGGCTTTCGCAGACAGTTAAAAAACCCTTTGAAGACTTGGATTCTTTTTGTATGTTGTTCTATTAAATTCAGATATATGGCCCTCCGATGATTATGAACGTGTGTTTTATGGTGACATGTCAATTCCTTGGTTATGTAAGAAGGTGGATTTTAAATTAAATGAAAGCACCTGTGCGTCATTAGTTAAAGACTTTCATATCTATAAAGAAAATGCTCAATACATGCCCACTTCTGCTGAAGAACTTTTGGTTGCAAATGAAACTGTACCTATACGTACAGCTGAATGTGAGCGCGTATTTAGTGTCATAACTCTAACAGTGAACGATCAGAGAAATCGTTTACAAATTCTGACGTTTTCAAATATACAGGGTGATTCAAAAAGAATACCACAACTTTAAAAATGTGTATTTACTGAAAGAAACGTAATATAACCTTCTGTTATACATCATTACAAAGAGTATTTAAAAAGGTTTTTTTTTTCACTCGAAAACAAGTTCAGAGATGTTCAATATGGCCCCCTCCAGACACTCGAGCAATATCAACCCGATACTCCAACTCGTTCCACACTCTCTGTAGCATATCAGGCGTAACAGTTTGGATAGCTGCTGTTATTTCTCGTCTCAAATCATCAATGGTGGCTGGAAGAGGTGGCCGAAACACCATATCCTTGACATACCCCCATAAGAAAAAATCGCAGGGGGTAAGGTCAGGGTTTCTTGGAGGCCAGTGCTGAAGTGCTCTGTCACGGGCTGCCTGGCGGCCGATCCATCGCCTCGGGTAGTTCACGTTCAGGTAGTTACGGACAGATAAGTGCCAATGTAGTGGCGCTCCATCCTGCTGAAATATGAATTGTTGTGCTTCTTGTCGAACTGAGGGAACAGCCAATTCTCTAACATCTCCACATACTGTAGTCCAGTTACAGTAGCACCTTCGAAGAAAAAGGGACCAAAAACTTTATTGGCTGAAATGGCACAGAAAACGTTCACCTTAGGCGAGTCACGTTTATACTGAGTTGTTTCCCGCGGATTCTCAGTGCCCCATATACAGACATTGTGACGGTTGACTTTCCCGTTAGTGTGGAAAGTTGCTTCAACACTAAACACAATCTTTGAAACGAAAGATTCATCTCATTCCATGTAGGCTTTCACGGCCGGCGTCTTTATCAGTAAACTCTTCCGGGCTGAGTTACCGTGGTCGATCTGTAGAACTTCTTCTCCCTGACGTTTCGTTCTCAACTACGGAGAACATCTTCCGAGGTGAGTCGACGACTGGCTGCTAGGAGCTGGGGCCGCCGCTTATGTAGAGATCGTAGAGGGGCGCCACCACACGTCACGTGGCGTCGATGTGCAGCTATCTCTGGCTATCGTCTGTTCTCTCGATTGCAGGCAATCGATTGTCACGTGGTTGATGCAACGTCGACCGCCATATCTTGTCCAGTTTTTAATCCTTCTTCTTTACGATTAAAATTGAATTGATGTTTGTGGATTTCAATTGCCTCTCTATATATACGTGTATAATAGTGCGACGTCCTCGCTAGCACGCTTGTTTCACCAAATTTTATTTCGTGATCTCCATCCTTAAAAACATGTTCCGCTACTGCCGATTTGTCGATATGTCCCAAGCGACAGTTTCTTTTGTGCTCCGTCAACCGTGTATTGATGCTTCTTTTTGTAGTTCCTATGGTGATGATGGAGATCACGAAATAAAATTTGGTGAAACAAGCGTGCTAGCGAGGACGTCGCACTATTATACACGTATGTATAGAGAGGCAATTGAAATCCACAAACATCAATACAATTTTAATCGTAAAGAAGAAGGATTAAAAATTGGACAAGATATGGCGGTCGACGTTGCATCAACCACGTGACAATCGATTGCCTGCAATCGAGAGAACAGATGATAGCCAGAAATAGCTGCACATCGACGCCACGTGACGTGTGGTGGCTCCCTTCTACGATCTCTACATAAGCGGCGGCCCCAGCTCCTAGCAGCCAGTCGTCGACTCACCTCGGAAGATGTTCTCCGTAGTTGAGAACGAAACGTCAGGGAGAAGAAGTTCTACAGATCGACCACGGCAACTTAGCCCGGAAGAGTTTACTGATAATGAAAGATTCATCTGTTTCCATTTGAGCAAGGATAAAATCACAGAAATCGATTCTTTTAATCTTATCAGCTGCAGACAGTGCTTGAACCAATTTCAGACGATAAGGTTTCATAACTAACCCTTTTCGTAGGACTCTCCATACAGTTTATTGTGGAATTTGCAGCTCTCTGCTAGCTCTGCGAGTCGATTTTCCTGGGCTGCGAACAAATGCTTGCTGGATGCGTGCTACATTTTCATCATTCGTTCTCGGCCGTCCAGGACTTTTCCCTTTGCACAAATACCCATTCTCTGTAAACTGTTTATACCAACGTTTAATACACCACCTATCAGGAGGTTTAACACCATACTTCGTTCGAAATGCACGCTGAACAACTGTCGTCGATTCGCTTCTGCCGTACTCAATAACACAAAAAGCTTTCTTTAGCCCGCATCTCGTGGTCGTGCGGTAGCGTTCTCGCTTCCCACGCCCGGGTTCCCGGGTTCGATTCCCGGCGGGGTCAGGGATTTTCTCTGCCTCGTGATGGCTGGGTGTTGTGTGCTGTCCTTAGGTTAGTTAGATTTAAGTAGTTCTAAGTTCTATGGGACATATGACCACAGCAGTTGAGTCCCATAGTGCTCAGAGCCATTTGAACAAAAAGCTTTCTGTTGAGCGGTCGCCATCTTAGCATCAACTGACGCTGACGCCTAGTCAACAGCGCCTCTAGCGAACAAATGTACAACTAAATGAAACTTTATAGCTCCCTTAATTCGCCGACCGATAGTGCTTAGCTCTGCCTTTTGTCGTTGCAGAGTTTTAAATTCCTAAAGCTGTGGTATTCTTTTTGAATCACCCTGTACTTTTCATTTCAATAAATAGACCTCAACTGCACTTCTTCTATGCACAAAAATTTGCAGCGAGATGGTTCAAGTCTCTGCACCATAGCGCCCTTGACAAACCAACTGGAAAACCCTCGAATCTTCAGGAGCAGTCTCATTTACCTCGTCTGTTCGGCTAAGTTCCGTAACAGTGTGTGTTAATTGTGTAAACAATATCTTTATAAAACTAAAGAATTGATGAAAGTTAAATAACCTTCACATAATCACTAACAACACCCACTAAATTATTCGCAATTTCAGGAATAGCCACAGACGTGCTTTATTTTGAGACGCGAAGCAATTACATGAATCGCCAGTTGCAGGTAACGCAATTTTATCCCCAGCCGCATTTGTACAGAAATTGCCGCATAACGGTATCTTGCCAAAAGACATGTGTTTCAGTTTCATAACCAAAAAATCTAAATCTTTCTGTCACATTCTTATCAAATTTTCAAACAAAACATCGCCGTCACCTTCCATATCTCACAGTAAAGTACCCTTGTTGTACGGCTACTTTTTTACCCATACCCACCTTTGTGACTTCTTTTTCTGTCAACTTTTTTATCGCAATAAACGCAGCACAAACTTCCGAGCAAAGAAAGGCATATATAGCAGGTTCCATTTCTGAGGCAACGTGTGAACACGAGAGTGCTTATATGTATGTGCATTCTCTCCACAACAGTTTTGTACATGAGCTCTTGTTCCCGTGCGTCTGCTATTGCGCGTGAGGAAAGAGGCATCGTCTGGACATACCTTTCCGCCCTCACACTGAAACGGCCTAATGTATTTGGATGAAATTTGGAACGGGGGTAGATTATACCCTGACTTAACATATAGGGTGCATATTTTAATATATATATATATATATATATATATATATATATATATATATATGGTGAGTCACCTAACGTTACCGCTGGATATATTTCGTAAACCACATTAAATACTGACGAACCGATTCCACAGACCGAACGTGAGGAGAGGGGCGAGTGTAATTGTTTAATACAAACCATACAAAAATGCACGGAAGTATGTTTTTTAACACAAACCTACGTTTTTTTTAAAATGGAACCACGTTAGTTTTGTTAGCACATCTGAACATATAAACAAATACGTAATCAGTGCCGTTTGTTGCATTGTAAAATGTTAATTACATCCGGAGATATTGTAACCTAAAGTTGACGCTTGAAACCTCCGACGTTCAGTTGCGTGTTGTTAACAAACACGGGCCACGGTCGGCGAGCAGCATCTGCAGGGACATGTTTACGATAACGACCGTGTTTAAGAGTGTGGCTGTAGTGCACTGTTGTGGTTTGGTCTAGCTGCCGCAGTGTCCGCATGTAGCGCTTGCTGCTATTGTTATTCTGCATTCGTCTCCGCACGTAGACCAACTGCAGTACACCGAGTTACCAGACGTCTGTGATAGTGTAGTGTTGTGGGACTTTGACCATGGTGTATTCGAACTCTGAAAAGGCGGAGATGATACTCATCTATGGCGAGTGTCGACGAAATGCAGCTGAAGCCTGCAGGGTGTATGCAGAACGGTACCTGGACAGAGAGCATCCAACGTGCCGCACATTGCAAAACATCTACCGCCAACTGTATGCAACAGGTATGGTCGTAGCACGCAAACGGGTCCGTAACAGGCCCGTCACAGGAGAAACGGGTGCAGTTGGTGTGTTAGCTACTGTTGCCATGAACCCACACATGGGTACACAGTACATTGCGAGAGCCGGTAGACTGAGTCAAAGTAGTGTCATGCGCATACTGCATCGTCACCGCTTTCACCCGTTTCATGTGTCGCTACATCACCAATTACATGGTGATGACTTTAATCATCGAGTGCAATTCTGTCAATGGGCATTAACAAAGAATGCGCTGCAGTTATATCTGTTTACCGATGAAGCGGGTTTCACAAACCACGAGGCAGTGAATCTACGGAACATGCATTACTGGTCCGTGGACAATCCTCGCTGGCTCAGACACGTAGAGCGACAGCGACCGTGGACTGTAAATGTATGGTGCGGAATCATTGGCGACCACCTCATTGGTCCTCACTTCATTGCAGGGGCCCAAACAGCTGCAACATACTTCGCGTTTCTACAGAATGATCTGCCAACGTTGTTCGAAAATGTCCCACTCGAAACGCGTCGACGTATGTGGTATCAGCGTGATGGTGCACCTGCACATTCCGCAACTTACACTAGGCTGACCCTTGACAGGATGTTCGACGGGCGTTTCATAGGACGTGGAGGACGCATAAATTGGCCAGCCCGTTCTCCTGATCTTAGACCTCTGGACTTCTTTCTGTGGGGTACGTTAAAGGAGAATGTGTACCGTGATGTGCCTACAACCGCAGAGGATATGAAACAACGTATTGTGGCACCTGCGGCGACATTACACCGGATGTACTGCGGCGTGTACGACATTCATTACGCCAGAGATTGCAATTGTGTGCACCAAATGATGGCCACCACATTGAACATCTATTGGCCTGACATGTCGGGACACACTCTATTCCACTCCGTAATTCAAAACGGAAACCACGTGTGTACGTGTATCTCACCCCTCATGGTAATGTACATGTGCGTCAGTCAAAAAGACCAATAAAAAGGTGGACATAATGTGCTGTTCCAGTCTCTTCTGTACCTAAGGTCCATCACCGTTCCCTTTGGATCCCTACGTAATTCGGTGCTCTCCGATACACCCGATCGAACAGCGGAGGAGTGGTACTCAAGCGTCAACTTTAGGTTACAATATTTCCGGATGTAATTAACATTTTACAATGCAACAAACGGCACTGATTACGTATTTGTTTATACGTTCAGATGTGCTGACAAAACTAACGGGGTTCTATTTTTAAAAAAACGTAGGTTTGTGTTAAAAAACATACTTCCGTGCATTTTTTTATGGTTTGTATTAACCAATTACACTAGCCGCTCTCCTCACGTTCGGTCTGTGGAATCGATTCGTCAGTATTTGATGTGGTTTACGAAATATATCCAGCGGTAATGTTAGGTGACTCGCCCTGTATGTATGTATATATATATATATATATATATATATATATATATATATATATATTGGTAACGTTTATGGCATATAGCTTATTGACTGACTTATCTCAAATTTTTACACGGTACTGTAACGAACATCCAGATGGACATACATGTTTTTTCAACGTATTTGAAGAGGACATGATCACGGAGGGAGGGGGCCACAGGTGATGCACAGAGAGAGAGGGGGAGGAGTTGGATATGTTCAAAAATATAAGCTATATACTTTTATAATGTATATAATGCAGACTTCCAAGAGATAACTTTTGAAATTAACTATATGAGTGGATAGTGAGTTTCGGCATTAACAGTTATTCATAAGTAACTCTTTAACCACGGATAACACCTCGAGGCAAAGCTAGTAATTTATCAGTTATTTTCAGACGACTGGATAATGATTTTGATACAGTTGGCCTCCTGAAATCGAGTCCAAGGTTTTCTGTCGACCCACTCTCATCTCGAGAATGTAGAATCATACCTGTGCTGAGTGCCTTGTATTTCTTTTAACATCATCTCACACACTTGTAGCTGTAATTCCACAGTCTATAAATTGAGCTTAACACATTTTCTTCGGTGGAATTACAGTTGCGTAACACATTTTAATTCATATCGCTAGTTATTATTCAGTGTTAGCAGAAAGGCCACATTGGTGTAGTCCCGTTCATCCTCCACGTTTACAGTAATTGTGGTTTCTTTAATATTCTCTATTTTTTGGTAAGGATTACGCAGCTCTGCAGATATTTTCGTGTTCGAATAGTCTGCGGGAGGAGAGGCGGCTAGAATTGTCCAAATCAATGGATATTCCGACGCGTGGACGCAGGTTCTTAACGCACTACCCGCCCCGCTGATGAGAGTCGTTGTGAATAATTGTAAGCACACTTTTGTTCGGCGGCGAACTAACTTCACGTTTCTTTTGTTATTTTTGATGGATTGGCGACGAGGATATGTATCTTCCTTTGCCCCTCATCGTCATCCGTCATTGCATGTAGAGTTTCGAGGAACGGGTCACCTAGTCTGTGGCTTCGAAACTTTAAGTCATCTTCAGCTACCTACTTCACTTCGTTTCGCAACAGTGAAATACTGCCTGTTTTTCAGCAGCTTACCTGCATCCACCTCATTATTCTCCTTAGTGTGGTTTCTCACACCTTGGTTCACTGGGCTGATGCCATCCCAGATGCTGGAACTCTGTCAGGTGAGCGGATTCATCTGAAGGGCGTCTACAGTAGGCGGACAGAGATGTGGAAACACCACAGACACAAGACATCAGCACGCCTGATACGCCGTAGCAAAACCGTGGCTCTCAAAACAGCTTCCACTCGTCTCGGAATAGATAAATACAGGTCCTGTACGGTTTTCAAGGGAATTGTATAGCATTCCTCCTGCAAAACCGAGGAGAGTCCAGGAAAAGACAACAGAGGTGGACAGCGATCATGGACACTTCTCTCTAAAGAAGACCACGAGGGCTCAGTGCGCTGAGGTGTGGTGGCTGCGATGGCCAGGCGAGAGGCTACAGTCCCCCCGCGTCGTCGTGCGCACGCAGTCAGCCCTGGACAAGGCGAGCCGTGGGAACGGGGCCCTCGTCCTCAATATTGGGGAACAAATACTGTACAATGGGATGGGCCTCATCAGGAATAATGATCACATAGTCCCTGGTAGAGTAACCGTGAAGTCCATGGGTCCCACGATACGGCTGCCCAAATCACCACAGAACCGCCGCCGTGTATAATTCTTGTGACGTAAACTCGGTCAGGAGTTGGGAACAGTGTGCAACAAAACTCATCCTACCAAACGAACTTCTTCCATTTCTCCACTGTCCAGGTTTTTTTGCCTTGCCACCACATTTTCTTGTCACAGAGATTTACATCACTGCTGGGTGATATTGGAATTCGAGCTTGTACAGCAATTCACAGGTTATGGAGGTCCCTTCATGTTGTTTTGGTGCTGACATGTTTCCCGAGTGCCTCATTCAGTTGTGCAAACAGTTTTCAAGTTGTCTGCCTCTTCTTTTTCCATCACTGTTCCTTTTAATGACCGTCCGTCCCGATCATTCAACACACACTTTGACCAGCTTCGTTACTTGGCTGATGACGTTTTCCTGCTTTCCCTCTGTGCGTATTACCGCTTATATGTAGCTCCACCAATCCTTCTGAGTGAGGGTTTAAGGCACTTCACCAGTTCACTTAAATAATGGAAAGCTTACAGCCTCTCTTTCAATGTTATTTATTATATCGTTTCCAGTTTCGGTGATTCAGTACACCATCTTAAGAACTTAACTGACGCTGAGGGCGTTAACTCCAATCGTATACAGGATTCCATCAGTTGCCAACATCTATCAACTGGTTTCCGTAAACCGTAATAACGATACTGTGCCTCCAATCAACTACCAACTTCTGTAGTGTCTGTATTGAACCGGGGACTTAGCAACAACGGAGAGGCTTCGTCCCGCCATAGCCCTCAGTGATTCACTACCCAACAACAGGCCACAGCAGTCCACCCACCCGACCACCGCCACACATCGGACCCACGGTTAAACTACCAAACTTGGTCCCCCAACGAAGGGCGAGGATACTAAGGAGTGAACATTAAAGTCGGAAATTTCCTTGCCCTGAGCACGAAGCAATCCACAGAAACTCAGTCGCATCTTGGAGAAACGTAGAGTGAAGTGTGTTTTGCAGGCTGCCTCTAAACACATAATGTGCTTTGGATCCGAGAAAGGTGGTTTAGGTCTGCATAACGCCGGTATTAATCTGAGGCCACGAAAAGTATTGGTTCGCATACTCATGGTCAAAGCACGGTGGTTGGATACCGATCACCTCGATAAGTGTAGCTATACAAATGCGTCTGGCTATACGTCTGCTTATCCCTCTCACACACCTTCCCGCCCCCCCCCCCCCCCCCCCAACTACCCGAAATGAAACTACAGAACCCTCACGCTTCTTCTTCCTATTCTTCTTGTGCTGCCTTCCCTTTGCTAACTAATAATCGTTGCGTAAAATTTACCTCAATGGCATACACTTTCGTAACCTGCATGCCTCTCATCAATATCATTAATAGTATGTAAGGAAATTCAAATACAAACCTCCAATCTGGCTCGCAAAATGTGCGAACGGATAACGACTTTGCATGGGATTAGTATTACTGCTCGAGGGCAAGGTAATTTCCGTTATAACACGAATGGGAAGTCATCTTGTCCATGAGAGCTCAAAATCTTAGCTATTCTTTCTTCGGTTCTGATATTTTGAGGAAGAACATGTGGGTGAGCTTAATGGCTGGGAGGAGCTTACTGCATTCACAAAATTGAAATTGATGCTAAGCTGAAAGTGATAATATTCTTATAACACTTAGGAGTCACATATAATTATTTCAGTTCGCCCTAGGGCATTGTGCAGCGCAGTCTGAGACGTCTTGTAAGGGTCCGCGAGGCTCTCCCCACCACCCCCACCCCCACCACCCCCGTCGGAGGCTCGAGACCTCCTTCGGGCACGAGTGTGTGTGTTGTGCATAGCGTAAGTTAATTATGTTAGATTAAGTAGCGTATAAGCCTAGGGACCGATGATCTAAGCTGTTTGGTCCCATAAGATCTTACAACAGGTTTACAAATTTTTAGGCCATTGTTAATTCAAGTCATACCGGGTGAAAATGCAACTGATTTTATAAGATACAGGATACTTAGAAGCAGTCCGGTTACGAGGATTCAGCATTAATGGTTATCACAAATACAAGTGATCGTTTACGCACTGCTCTATACGAGAGTGTGTTTCTACAAATCATTAAAACGAAGTACACAAAGTGACTTAGGAGGAATTAAAATACACCACAAGTGTTACTAAACTACGCGCATTAGAAATTATTGCGTATGACTGTACGGAAATAAGTAGTCATAACTTACTTGTAACCAAACGTAGGGAGAGTCAACATCTTAAACTTACTAGCCATGGTGGGTACCATATTTAGGCAAAACGGTACTCATAATGGCCGTTTCCGTCCAGACAGAACACTACCACATAGAAAGAGAAGAAGCCTCCAAAATCTCTAGTTTTTATTGCACATGGTGGCTTCGCAGGTACTGAAGGGCTTAACGTAAGTGAGATGTGCCAAGACTTAATACTACACTCTTAGTGGCGAGAGGCCCCGCAAAATACCAGACACGGATCTGTACAGCTGTTTTCCGTTACTCCCTACACGTAGTGGGCTCACCTTCCATTTCATACTGCTTTATCACGTTACCGTCATAGGAAGGTACAGAGGCCCGTAATTATACACTCCTGGAAATGGAAAAAAGGACACATTGACACCGGTGTGTCAGACCCACCATACTTGCTCCGGACACTGCGAGAGGGCTGTACAAGCAATGATCACACGCACGGCACAGCGGACACACCAGGAACCGCGGTGTTGGCCGTCGAATGGCCCTAGCTGCGCAGCATTTGTGCACCGCCGCCGTCAGTGTCAGACAGTTTGCCGTGGCATACGGAGCTCCATCGCAGTCTTTAACACTGGTAGCATGCCGCGATAGCGTGGACGTGAACCGTATGTGCAGTTGACGGACTTTGAGCGAGGGCGTATAGTGGGCATGCGGGAGGCCGGGTGGACTTACCGCCGAATTGCTCAACACGTGGGGCGTGAGGTCTCCACAGTACATCGATGTTGTTGCCAGTGGTCGGCGGAAGTTGCACGTGCCCGTCGACCTGGGACCGGACCGCAGCGACGCACGGATGCACGCCAAGACCGTAGGATCCTACGCAGTGCCGTAGGGGACCGCACCGCCATTTCCCAGCAAATTAGGGACACTGTTGCTCCTGGGGTATCGGCGAGGACCATTCTCAACCGTCTCCATGAAGCTGGGCTACGGTCCCGCACACCGTTAGGCCGTCTTCCGCTCACGCCCCAACATCGTGCAGCCCGCCTCCAGTGGTGTCGCGACAGGCGTGAATGGAGGGACGAATGGAGACGTGTCGTCTTCAGCGATGAGAGTCGCTTCTGCCTTGGTGCCAATGATGGTCGTATGCGTGTTTGGCGCCGTGCAGGTGAGCGCCACAATCAGGACTGCATACGACCGAGGCACACTGGGCCAACACCCGGCATCATGGTGTGGGGAGCGATCTCCTACACTGGCCGTACACCACTGGTGATCGTCGAGGGGACACTGAATAGTGCACGGTACATCCAAACCGTCATCGAACCCATCGTTCTACCATTCCTAGACCGGCAAGGGAACTTGCTGTTCCAACAGGACAATGCACGTCCGTATGTATCCCGTGCCACCCAACGTGCTCTAGAAGGTGTAAGTCAACTACCCTGGCCAGCAAGATCTCCGGATCTGTCCCCCATTGAGCATGTTTGGGACTGGATGAAGCGTCGTCTCACGCGGTCTGCACGTCCAGCACGAACGCTGGTCCAACTGAGGCGCCAGGTGGAAATGGCATGGCAAGCCGTTCCACAGGACTACATCCAGCATCTCTACGATCGTCTCCATGGGAGAATAGCAGCCTGCATTGCTGCGAAAGGTGGATATACACTGTACTAGTGCCGACATTGTGCATGCTCTGTTGCCTGTGTGTATGTGCCTGTGGTTATGTCAGTGTGATCATGTGATGTATCTGACCCCAGGAATGTGTCAATAAAGTTTCCCCTTCCTGGGACAATGAATTCACGGTGTTCTTATTTCAATTTCCAGGAGTGTAGTTTACATACGTGATGGCAAGACCACGAGACTGCCAGAAAACGATCTGAACATCAGTCTTATTAATATTTAATATAATCCGACAGCCGGCAGGTTCATGTCAGTCTGCCGTACATGTTATTATTCACCATGGTTTTGAGATGAACCGTCAACTTATCAACAACACATGTCGTTGCAGTGGACCACCGATCTCTTGAAGCACATTTACAAATTATCCTGCAATAATCCGCATACCCTAGTACACGCTTTCCTATTTAATCAGTTAATTCTGAGGCCTAGGAGAGAGAAGAAACTGAATTAAAACAATGTTACCTCAAATCCTACATGGCCTATTGGGCACTTATGAGGACAAGGTGAAGGACATAAAGAACTAAGAATGTACTCAAATTAAGTACACGAATGCAAATCAATTTAGTTACACGATTATTAGCTACACTCCCGTTAATACTGTGAATGTTAGTCAAAATCAACCTCTCTGTGGAGCACCAGTTCACACGACACGCACACCTTCTGCGTCCGGCAGCACAGTGCCGCTATTCATCGTCCGTTTCGCTGCCTCGCTTTCCCTAAGGTACTATCCTCAGAATGTGACGCTTTTGCCATCACTGAGCGTAGTCTGTGTGCGATCTGTGTCGCCCTTGTACTAAACTAAGCCAATAAAACTTTCGTGCCAACGTATACAGTGTATCAGACATCAGAGCTCATGTTACATCAACTACAGAAAATAGTCTCTAAATTAGTGCACTTATATCCATCATTAACTGATATTCCGTGCGTCTAAAATTTTGTTATGTTGTATTTAGCAAATGCTATATCGGAGATGTAGGAGAAATTGAGCGGTGCGCCTCGGGCAGCTCAGGCACGCGTGCAACCTGCACGGCCGCTGCACGTCTCGGCATCGCGAGCTCTCCGTCTCTCTGTCACGGCCGGACACCAGACGGCGCTGTCGGCGCTGATAGAGGCCGCCACTTACGAGGGACCTATTGGCGTCCGTGCAGAACGTTACAAGAAAATGGCATCACGAATATTCCATGTGTCCCTGTGAGGGCCACTTCGGTAAAAGCAACTGATTGCTTTTCATCTTTGTAACGCATACATCATTTATCATGGACTGATGTGCCATTTACTGCCTTGTATCATATTGAAAGTAATGTAAACTTATTACTTATCTAGTTTTCACATTTGTGTATTTGCGAGCATAGTCATTAGTTACCTAATAATTGATGCAACGGGCAAAAACAGTTTAATAATAAACAAACAATAGAGAAAAACAATGCAATTTATTATCACATTAATTAGTTCGTTATCAATACACTTTTACTAATTATTATTACGAGGGCATGCTGAAAAGTAATGCCTCCGAATTTATATTCTGTTCAAAGTATCGGTTGCATATTACTGGGTCTACTTTCCCGTTTGGCTGAAGCAAGATGTAACACTCTGCCGCTAGAGGGCTTCCGATTGTAGCGTGTAACATAATAGTGGACTATATGAGTATGACAGTGTACTGCGAGCTCCTCCGAAAAGAACACGAATTTGAAGAGTAGCAAGTAGGCTGTTTAGGTTTTTATGATAGTATCGCCACATAGCGTTCTGTATGAAAATCACTGACTGTGCTGTGTGCAGCCTGTGGCTGGTTGGAGTCACTGTTGGAATATTCGCTTGTGTAATGTTGGGCAGTTGGATGTGAACAGCGCGTAGCGTTGTGCAGTTGGAGTTGAGCCGCCAGCAATGGTCGATGTGGAGAGAGAAATGCCAGAGTTTACAGAGATTTCTATGTGGACGTGTGTCCGGACAGAAAAAGGAAATTTGTAAAGGTGTATGTCACGAGTTTATATATATATATATATATATATATATATATATATATATATATATATATATATATATATATATATATACTAGCGGACCCGACAGACGTTGCCCTACATTTTTTTGTTTGATATTTAAATGATACCCATCCTCTCCTTCTTCCCAAAATATCAATGGATTTTGCAAAGCGTCGTAAGAGCGATGACTGTATTCAATCGTATGCACTGTGTTATCTCTGCGTGGGATTCGTATATCTCGACGTTCAAATGAGTCCCCAACCATAGCAACTGCATCTTCATTAATGGTCGGTGCATTATATCGGCCCGCGTGCTGCCCAGATGGTACTTTGTCTGCTGTATAGTTGTCGTTTTGCAGTCTGTTTGAAACGGTACTGAACAACTTGACCAACTGGTTGTGATTCTGTAAAAACTGTTCTAAAATACCCACAATTTCTCGCTCCTCCATCTGCTCGATATGGTTGAACTGGCAGCGTGCGTTTAATTGCTGCTCCTCATCCACCCATGAAGTAGATTTGCAGAAATTTTGAATCTGCATCAGGAATCGGCATTAAAGAACCAATTTGATGATACCCTTGGCCCTGAATCTTAAACTTTGAGAGAAAATTGCGACCATCCTCATTCTGAACGATTTTTGTTGTTCTAAATGATGTAACTTGAAAGCATGAATTGAATGGTTCCGGCGGGGAATTCAGTGGTGGCAATACAACTTTTCCAGACGCGCAGCAGAAACCGACCGATTCACCTTTGTATTTGAGTGCATGACAGTGTTGGTATTGTTTGTTCATAGTACCGATTACAATTTGTGAATGTGACGAATAGTCGATGTCCGACTCATATTCAAACGCAAGGCGAAGAAGTGATGCACGTGTCAATGCGCGATACACTTGCAGACGCTGTTGTTCGCGTGTTCTGAATGTGTCGGTGACTCGTTGACGGGCCAGTCTTTGTCTCAATGCATTAGCTCGAAGGCGTTCGTGGCGTTCCTCTTGACTTTCATTGGCAAGTCTGATTGCAGCCTGGTTTCTTAAATTTTCATTGTCCATGAAATGATCTTCTGCCGATCTATTTAAGGGGAGCCGGAGGTGGTCAAATCCAAAAAATTACGATTTTTTTTTTTTTTTTTTTTTTTTTTTTTTTTTTTTTTTTTTTTTTTTTTTTTTTTGCTACCGAAAATTAATTGGAACATTCCTCTAACTTCGAATTATTGTTCTACTCGCCCTAGAAGTGGAGTTATTACCATTTTTCCCCACGCCTACAGAGGAAATGGGCGGCCGCTGAATGCATCTAACACCCTCTCGTGACTTCCTGGCGAACTGCTTGGGATTTTATCGGCCTGTTAACGCATACAGCGCCTTATGTTACGCATACAGCGAGTGTGCAAGGGTTCTAGTTGAATAGTTGGAATGCATTGGGCATGTGCAAAAGCGTATGGGTGCACGGCTTCGAAGGCTTACTAATGAGGTGTTTGAACGTCTACAGAGATACTATGGGTATGCTATAAGGCAAAATACTAGTAATGTTAGTGACATGCGAAAAGCAGTGTGGGCATTGTTCCTTCATACTGCCTCTTCCAATGAATGCCCCCAACACAGCCTGTGCCCAAAAGATTCCTGGTGCATATATAATGCAAAAAAGGACTATGATCACAGACATGGTTTGCCAGCAGCTGTGATAAATGCAATAAAACCAGTTTTTCATGACTTAGCACAGCCAGAATTGTTACACAAATGTCTACACGGAAAGACGCAGAATCCTAATGAGAGCGTAAACAATTTTTTTTGTAAAGTGATTCCTAAAAGGGTGTTTGCTAGCATAAAAACACTGCACTTTGGCATTTATGATGCAATAGCAACCTACAACCAAGGGAACAGTGTGAAGTGTGAAGTTCTGAAGGCATTAGGATTTACAGCTGGGGTGAACACTGTACGAGCACTAAGAAATATTGACAGAGAAAGGATAAGAGGAGCAGGAAGAAGAGAAAGGCATATGAAGTATGATGGAACAACAGGCCAGAAAAGAAGACAGAAGAGGAAGCTTTTGGAGGATGAAGAAGAAGACCCTGATAATCCATCCTATAGTGCAGGAACGTATTGAGAAACTTTGATAGCCATTTCCCGTAAATTAGAATTTTTCTACATCTACATCTACATTGATACTCCGCAAGCCACCCAACGGTGTGTGGCGGAGGGCACTTTACGTGCCACTGTCATTACCTCCCTTTCCTGTTCCAGTCGCGTATGGTTCGCGGGAAGAACGACTGTCTGAAAGCCTCCGTGCGCGCTCTAATCTCTCTAATTTTACATTCGTGATCTCCTCGGGAAGTATAAGTAGGGGGAAGCAATATATTCGATACCTCATCCAGAAACGCACCCTCTCGAAACCTGGCGAGCAAGCTACACCGCGATACAGAACGCCTCTCTTGCAGAGTCTGCCACTTGAGTTTATTAAACATCTCCGTAACGCTATCACGGTTACCAAATAACCCAGTGACGAAACGCGCCGCTCTTCTTTGGATCTTCTCTATCTCCTCCGTCAACCCGACCTGGTACGGATCCCACACTGATGAGCAATACTCAAGTATAGGTCGAACGAGTGTTTTGTAAGCCACCTCCTTTGTTGATGGACTACATTTTCTAAGCACTCTCCCAATGAATCTCAACCTGGTACCCGCCTTACCAACAATTAATTTTATATGATCATTCCACTTCAAATCGTTCCGTACGCATACTCCCAGATATTTTACAGAAGTAACTGTTACCAGTGTTTGTTCCGCTATCATATAATCATACAATAAAGGATCCTTCTTTCTACGTATTCGCAATACATTACATTTGTCTATGTTAAGGGTCAATTGCCACTCCCTGCACCAAGTGCCTATCCGCTGCAGATCTTCCTGTATTTCGCTACAATTTTCTAATGCAGCAACTTCTCTGTATACTACAGCATCATCCGCGAAAAGCCGCATGGAACTTCCGACGCTATCTGCTAGGTCATCTATATATATTGTGAAAAGCAATGGTCCCATAACACTCCCCTGTGGCACGCCAGAGGTTACTTTAACGTCTGTAGACGTCTCTCCATTGAGAACAACATGCTGTGTTCTGTTTGCTAAATACTCTTCAATCCAGCCACACAGCTGGTCTGATATTCCGTAGGCTCTTACTTTGTTTATCAGGCGACAGTGCGGAACTGTATCGAACGCCTTCCGGAAGTCAAGAAAAATAGCATCTACCTGGGAGCCTGTATCTAATATTTTCTGGGTCTCATGAACAAATAAAGCGAGTTGGGTCTCACACGATCGCTGTTTCCGGTATCCATGTTGATTCCTACATAGTAGATTCTGGGTTTCCAAAAACGACATGATACTCGAGCAAAAAACACGTTCTAAAATTCTACAACAGATCGACGTCAGAGATATAGGTCTATAGTTTTGCGCATCTGCTCGACGACCCTTCTTGAAGACTGGGACTATCTGTGCTCTTTTCCAATCATTTGGAACCCTCCGTTCCTCTAGAGACTTGCGGTACACGGCTGTTAGAAGGGGGGCAAGTTCTTTTGCGTACTCTGTGTAGAATCGAATTGGTATCCCGTCAGGTCCAGTGGACTTTCCTCTATTGAGTGATTCCAGTTGCTTTTCTATTCCTTGGACACTTATTTCGACGTCAGCCATTTTTTTCGTTTGTGTGAAGATTTAGAGAAGGAACTACAGTGCGGTCTTCCTCTGTGAAACAGCTTTGGAAAAAGGTGTTTAGTATTTCAGCTTTACGCGCGTCATCCTCTGTTTCAATGCCATCATCATCCCGTAGTGTCTGGATATGCTGTTTCGAGCCACTTACTGATTTAACGTAAGACCAGAACTTCCTAGGATTTTCTGTCAAGTCGGTACATAGAATTTTACTTTCGAATTCACTGAACGCTTTACGCATAGCCCTCCTTACGCTAACTTTGACATCGTTTAGCTTCTGTTTGTCTGAGAGATTTTGGCTGCGTTTAAACTGGGAGTGGAGCTCTCTTTGCTTTCGCAGTAGTTTCCTAACTTTGTTGTTGTACCACGGTGGGTTTTTCCCGTCCCTCACAGTTTTACTCGGCACGTACCTGTCTAAAACGCATTTTACGATTGCCTTGAACTTTTTCCATAAACATTCAACATTGTCAGTGTCGGAACAGAAATTTTCGTTTTGATCTGTTGGAATGGAAATGAAGTCCCATGCTTGTTTTCAGAGCGTAGGGGAACGATGCGGGAGACACGCACCGCTTTACTAGGCAAGGTCCTAGTGGAGGTGGTTTGCCATTGAGTTCCTCCGACCGTGATGGGGATGAATGATGATGATGAAGACAACACCCAGTCATCTCGAGGCAGGAAAAATTCCTGACCCCGCCGGGAATCGAACCCGGGACCCCGTGTTCGGGAAGCGAGAACGCTACCGCGAGACCACGAGCAGCGGACTTTGATCTGTTAGGTAGTCTGAAATCTGCCTTCTATTACTCTTGCTAAACAGATAAACCTTCCTCCCTTTTTTTTATATTCCTATTAACTTCCATATTCAGGGATGCTGCAACGGCCTTATGATCACTGATTCCCTGTTCTGTACATACAAAGTCGAAAAGTTCGGGTCTGTTTGTTATCAGTAGGTCCAAGATGTTATCTCCACGAGTCGGTTCTCTGTTTAATTGCTAGAGGTAATTTTCGGATAGTGCACTCAGTATAATGTCACTCGATGCTCTGTCCCTACCACCCGTCCTAAACATCCGAGTGTCCCAGTCTATATTTGGTAAATTGAAATCTCCACCTAAGACTATAACATGCTGAGAAAATTTATGTGAAATGTATTCCAAATTTTCTCTCAGTTGTTCTGCCACTAATGCTGCTGAGTCGGGAGGTCGGTAAAAGGAGCCAATTATTAACCTAGTTCGGTTGTTTAGTGTAACCTCCACCCATAACAATTCACAGGAACTATCCACTTCCACTTCACTACAGGATAAACTACTATTAACAGCGATGAACACTCCACCACCGGTTGCATGCAATCTATCCTTTCTAAACACCGTCTGTACCTTTGTAAAAATTTCGGCAGATTTTATCTCTGGCTTAAGCCAGCTTTCTGTACCTATAACGATTTCAGCTTCGGTGCTTTCTATGAGCGCTTGAAGTTCCGGTACTTTACCAACGCAGCTTCGACAGTTGACAATTACAATACCGATTGCTGCTTGGTCCCCGCATGTCCTGACTTTGCCCCGCACCCGTTGAGGCTGTTGCCCTTTCTGTACTTGCCCAAGGCCATCTAACCTAAAAAACCGCCCAGCCCACGCCACACAACCCCTGCTACCCGTGTAGCCGCTTGTTGCGTGTAGTGGACTCCTGACCTATCCAGCGGAACCCGAAACCCCACCACCCTATGGCGCAAATCGAGGAATCTGCAGCCCACACGGTCGCAGAACCGTCTCAGCCTCTGATTTTTCGAATATAAGGAACATTTTCTCAAAATCCACTCAAGCTAGAGAGATGAAATTTTTATACAGCACTCCTAGTGGTCAAACTTACATTGTAACACAGGAATTTGGCTATATGTTCAGTAGTTTCATTTCAGTTTAATTATAAAGCAATTATTTGTAAAGAAAGTTTGGGTCATTAATAAAAAAAAATAATTGGAAGGAAACTAGAAAAGATACTCCAAAATCCCTCTGTCATAACTGCAATACTAAACCACTCTATATGTAAAAAAAATTCAAATTTTTCTATTTGGTAGTTTATTCATAAATGTTCCTCAAACTTAGTGATTTTAACATGGGCAGCATAGGCACCTCCGGCTCCCCTTAACCAACGGCTCTGGACTAGTTGTGAATTCCAATTCCGTCGACCAATATTTCCTCCTCGTCCACGAAGACATGGCATTGTTTTATGTACGTAACTTATATGTGGATATAATACACTTAATATTCACTGAAATGCGACACCTGAAATATCAAAAGACATCGTAAAAAAAAATGAAAATGTCAAAATAACGAAACTCACATAATATAATACACTCAAATTAAATTTCGAAGCCGGCCGAAGTGGCCGTGCGGTTAAAGGCGCTGCAGTCTGGAACCGCAAGACCGCTACGGTCGCAGGTTCGAATCCTGCCTCGGGCATGGATGTTTGTGATGTCCTTAGGTTAGTTAGGTTTAACTAGTTCTAAGTTCTAGGGGACTAATGACCTCAGCAGTTGAGTCCCATAGTGCTCAGAGCCATTTTAAATTTCGAAAAATAAACGAAATCCTATGCACGTAACTTATATCTGAATATAATACGCTCAATATTGCACACAACAATGCAACACCACCTACCGTGCTGATCTAGGAATGTAAATTTTCCAGGCCCCCACTTGAGTGCATACACAAAAATTCGTTCAAGTCGGTCCAGCAGTTTAGTTGCAGTATGGATAAATAATCTAGATACCGACTGCAGGGCCATCTGCCGGGCTGATTTGTGAATATAAATCATCCAGGTCCCCACTTGAATGCATTCACAAAAATTCATTCAAATCAATGCAGACGTTTCGTTGCAGTATAGATAAATAACCTAGATACCGACTGCAGCGCAATCTGGCGGGATCATTTGTGAATCCAAACCATCCAGAGTGCCACCCAAACGCATACAAAAAAATTCATTCAAATCGGTCCAGCCGTTTAGGAGGAGTTCAGTGACATACACACGTACAGTAGAATTATATATATATATATATATATATAAAGATAGTCTATATATGATGACTTTTGAACATTATTAAGGTAAATACATTGTTTGTTCTCTATCAAAATCTTTCATTTGCTGACTATGCCTGCCAGTAATTAGTGCATTCAGTGGTTTGAATCTTTTATTTAGCTGGCAGTATTGGCGCTCGGTGTATTGAAGTAGTTCGAGTAACGAAGTTTCTTGTGAGGTAAGTTATTCATGAAAGGTGTAGGTTATTGTTAGTCAGGACCATTCTTTTATAGGGAGTATTGAAAGTGAGATTGCGTTGCGCTAAAAAAATATTGTGTGTCTGTTTAGTGACGATCAGAATAAGTGAAGAGAGAAATGTTTGAGTACGTTCAGTTTTGCTCAGCTGTTTGAAAATGAAGTAACGTAAGAGGTTTACTGTCATAGTCATTCATAATCTTTGAAGGGGGACGTTACAAGTTGTCCCACACATGGAGCACCCTCTCCTTCAGCGTGACAACGCCAGGGCACACAAGAGCGCCGCGGCGTCTGACATTCCGGAGCACTGGGTTCGATGTCATCGGTCATCCTCCGCACCGTCCTTACTTGGCTCCACACAAGTTCTACCTGTTTCCTAAATTTAAATAACACTTTCGAGAACTTCACTTTAACAGAAATAAAGACGTGCAGCCAAAGTGAGGTTGTGGCTCCTATACTGACCGTATCTACAAAGTGGTCTCACGCTGCAAGAAGTATGTTCGTTGCTACGATGACTACGTAGAGAAATAAATATCTAAACACGAAGAATAAACACGTAGATTGTTAATAAATTTCTTTACTTTTAAATTAAGAATTTTCACATGAAGAAATCGGAGGTATTGCCTTTCAGCACGCCCTCGTATTAACGACGCAAATTTCAGTAGTACTCGTACTTCTCATCTTCTGATGGCATATTGAATCCTACTGATGGCATTTACATCTGCGTCTACACAGATACACCAGCAGCCACAGTACGGTTCGTCGCTGAGGGCACCCGGTACCACTACTAGTCATTTCCTTTCCTGTCCCACTAGCAAATAGAGAGAGGGAAAAGTGGCGGCCTGTATGCCTCCGTGTGAGCCACATTTGTCGTAAGATCGTCCTGACGCACAATGTATCTTGGCGGCAGTGGAATCTTTCAGCAATCATCTTCAAATGGTGGTTCACCAAATGTTCGCAACAGTGTTTGTCGAAAAGAACGTCGGCTTCCCTCCAGGGATTCCAATTTCAGTTTCCGATGCATCTCCATAACACTTAGGTGATGTTCTAACCTACTGGTAAAGAATCTACCTGCCCGCCTCTCAATTGCCTCTATGTCTTCCTTCAATCCGACCTGGCACAGATCACAAACATTCGGGCAGTACTCAAGAATGAGTCGTATCAGAGTCCTATATCCGTTCTCCTCTACAGCTGAATCACTTTCATAAAATTCTCCCAATAAACCTGAGTCATCCATTCACCTTCAGCACCACAGTCCTCTCATGCTCCTTCCACTTCACATCGCTCTGTAACGTTACACCCAGATATTTAGACGTGGCCGTGTCAAGCAGTTCACTTGTAATGTTGTATCTGAACATTACAGGTTCCATTTTCCTAATCACCCCTGTTAACTTACATTTTCTCACATTTACAGCTAGCTGCCATTCATTAAACTAACTACGAATAGCCGGCCGGAGTGGCCAGTGGTTCTAGGCGCTTCAGTCTGGAACCGCGCGACCGCTACGGTCGCAGGTTCGAATCCTGCCTCGGGCATGGATGTGTGTGATGTCCTTAGGTTGGTTAGGTTTAAGTAGTTCTAAGTTCTAGGGGACTGATACCCTCAGCAGTTAAGTCCCATAGTGCTGAGAGCCATCTGAACCATTTTGAACTACGAATATAGCCTACGTCGCCTTGTATCCCCCTACAGTCACTCAGCTTTGCCTCGCTACCGTACAGCACAGCATCGGCAAACAACCGCGGATTGCTGCCCACCTCGTCCGCCAAATCTTTTATGTATACAGAGAACAACAGCGGTCCTATCACACTTCCTTGGGGCACTCCTGCCAATACCCTTGTCCCTGATGAACACTCGGCCTCGATGACGACGTACTGGACTCTGTTACTTAAGAAGTCTTCGAGTGACTAACGTATCTGTGAACTTATTCCATATGCTCATTCCATCGTTAACAGCCTGCAATGCGGCACCGGGTCCGATGCTTTCCGAAAATCTAGAAATATGAGTCTCTCTGTTGCCCTTCATCCATAAACAGCAGTATATCATGTGAGAAAAGGGCAAGCATAGTTTCGCACAAGCAATTCTTTCGAAAACCATGATGATTTGTGGGCATAAGCTTTCCAATCTCAAGAAAATTTATTATATCCGAACTGAGAATATGTTCAGGGATAATATAGCAAACCGAAGCTGGGAATACTGCTCCGTAATTTTGCAAGTCCATTTTGTTGCCCTTGTTATATACAGTAGTCACCTGCGCTCTTTTCCAATTGCTTGAGACTTTATGCTGGGCTAGAGATTCGCACCTTTCCACGTTTCTTGACGCTTGCTAATGCTGCTGATATTGGCCGCAGCGTTCAAACCCTTGCCTTTTCTGATGTTCCGTTTCCGCTTCTCACACCCTTCTTCACCCGTTGTTCCCATGTCCGCTGCGCAGTCTGGGACACGGTGCATGGCCGACTGAGTTTCCAGTCTGAGCACCAAGTGAAGCCCATGTCCGCTGCGTAGTCTGGGACACGGTGACTGGCCAGCTGAGTTTCCAGTCTGAGCACCAAGTGAAGCCGCGTCGACCTGTTGCGCCCAGGCAGACTACACCCGACACCTGAGCGCACCGCCAGAGCCGTGTGGTCCACGAAGGGAGAGTTACGTGATGTGTTCCACGATATAGGTCTACAGGCAATCCTCGCAGACGGAAATGCTACGTAGCGTGACATTCTATTCAGTTACACATACCTTTATCTGTGACACGAAATCTCGTGCATGGGCACACTTACCTCACGGTCACTGCACATCCAACAGTAATGCAGACAGTACTTGAGCATATCTCAAAACCCCAACCTCCTTCTCCGACCGTGAGCCAAATCCTACAAGGGATTCAACACTGTAGCTGAAAGTGTTAAAACCTTGCGGAACAGAGGATAGTTTACACGAGACGGTCATGAAAGCCAAGGTCGCAGACATCGTTTAGACTGTTGTCTACTGCACGTAACAGTAAGGAGTACTGTATGATTCCACTTAGGATACTTCCATAGAAACTCGTCTTACAATTTAACAATTACTTATTCCTCGTCAGAGCCACAACAGCTTATAGTTCGTAAAACTCTACTGCCGTATTGAGCAGAATTTATCTGCGCCCACGCAGGTGCTCGGTAACTTGGTCCGGAGGTGCACTTGGCTCAACCACCCAGTTTAGAAAACCCTCTGGAAGGAGGGGCAGACCCTCAGCTGTTTCTGCTGCACGAAGAGAGAGCAGCGCCCAGAGGCGGAAGGGCTGTCGCGTACAGAGAGGCAGTGGTGCGGAAAACGACTCAGCTCCGACAAGAAAGCGAGGTAGCGCCCGCTCTCACCACTCAAAGAGCCTGCAGGGAAAATAGTTTACGAAACAAAGACATCAGAGCTCATTAGCGGATATAATTAACTGCTTTATAGTGGCACATTATTTCTATGTACACTACGATGTTACAAATGGAATACAAAGCAGTTGTACGAACAGAACTTCAAACCAATTATTGCTCTAGCCTACTTTTTATTAAAAAGTTGGAGAGTGAGGAGCACATCCAGCAGTCTTCTATACACAAAGACAAAATGAAGAATTTTCATCTAAACAGCCTGTATAACATCAAGAAACAAGTTTTACATGCAACCAATATTTGCGAAACATCTAGCGCAAAATCACCGAACAGACTATGGGATTAAAGAAGTTGCACATCATATTTATAAGGGCAAGTGAAGTAAAATAAAATATACTGTACACTCGAGGTTTGATTACATACTACAGAGTAACATTTGGTTGAATATTTAAAAATAAAAGCCTCTGTCATTGTACGAGAAACATTTACGATGTGTAAATAGACTGTTTATGTGTTTATATGTTGGCAGCGTTATGTTGCGTTCTGCATTAATAGCTCTGGCAACGCTGTGCGCGCTTTGTAAGAGGCCAATGGCTCTGAGCGAGCACTATGGGACTCAACTACTGAGGTCCTCAGTCCCCTAGAACTTAGAACTAGTTAAACCTGACTAACCTAAGGACAACACACACATCCATGCCCGATGCAGGATTCGAACCTGCGACCGTAGCGGTCGTGCGGTTCCAAACTATAGCGCCCAGAACCGCTCGGCCATTCCGGCCGGCTTTGTAAGAGACACTCCGTGGCTGGTCGGACTCGCAGTTAGAGGTAAACAGCCAGCAGTGACGCAAATTGGGTGTGAATAGTCAGCAGTGATTGAGGTTAGAAGTTAATAATTACGTGTTAGAAGTTTGCAGTATTAGCGCGAGCGGACTGTCTGAACATGTTTCCGTCGTGAACATTTATTACTCATGATCATATAATTTTTTTGAACTGGTTGTCACTTGATTAAAGTAAAATCAGATAAATACTTTGTCTGCTCTGCAACAAAATATTTCCTTTGCTAACCACATGCTTATTAGTAGTTACAGCCTTCAGTAGATAGAATCTTTTATTTAGCTGGCAGTATTGGTGCTTGCGGCATTGCTGTAGTTCGTGTAATGAAGATTCTCTGTGTGGTAAATGACTTATGAAATGTATAACGTATTGTTAGGATTTCTTCTTTTTCAGGGTCATTCTTTTGTATTAATTATTTGAAGTCAGGTTATCATTTTTCAGCAGTCAGATTGCGTGTGAGTTGTATTTGCCAGGAATAATTCTGTAGGCCAGAAATGAAACGATAAAGACAAGTCATGAACTGTGCGGCTGGTCCCGGCGGAGGTTCGAGTCCTCCCTCGGGCATGAGTGTGTGTGTTTGTCCTTAGGATAATTTAGGTTAAGTAGTGTGTAAGCTTAGGAACTGATGACCTCAGTAGTTAAGTCCCATAAGATTTCAAACATAGTTGAACATTTGATAAAGACAGGCAAAGTGAGAGTACGTTCAGTTCCACTCAGCAGTTTAAGCAGGCTTATTTGCATTCAGTTTCACTCAGCAATTTAAGTAAAAATATATAATTAAAGAAGTTTCAGATGTAACACGTAACTGACAAATCTTACGCCAATATTATGCGTTCGAAATGCTGTTCACATTCCTTCAGCCCGTCTACCTTATTCATTATCGACGGACAACGCTTCGATTTGTCAAACAATAAAGTGCGAATGACATGAGGCAAATGCTGCCGTATATCGTGGCCCAAAAGTCGTATCAGTGTGATGCAAGCAGAGTCCGCTTCCACAAGAGGTGAGGTACGACGGAACTCTTTAACACTGAAGGCGGTCAATTAGACTAACTTCGATTTAATGTGCGTGCCAGTGAAGTATACTGCCATGAACAGTTGAAGGATATTTGCTATCGTGAAAAACCGACAACGCCTGACAACATGTGTCAATGCATTTTCAATGCATGTGCGAACAAAACTTAGCACACTGCCTTTCAGATAAGAGGAGAACGCGAATGACGTTCTGTTTGTAGGCGGAGATGAAGTGGTGCTGGGATGCAGTTCCAACCTGGTAAATTCATTTCTGTGGGAGGAATCAGAGACGTGGCGCAAACACGAAGGGCGAGTCAGGGTTGGAGACAGGTACGAACTTGCGCCCCCCCTCCCGGAACGGACAATGAATATCGAGCACTCTGCTGCCGGACACGGAAGGCAAGGGATGCATGCTTGGGGTTAATTTTGATTAAAATTCACACAGGATTAATCGGGAGGTAACTAATATTCGAGTAGTTAAATTGATTTGCATTCGTGTATTTAATATGAGTAGATTCTGAGTACTTTATGTCTTTCACTTTGCTGTCAAGTGTGACCGTTGTGCCGTGTAGGATTTGAAGTATACTTTGCATTTAATTCACCTTGTTCTCTCACTCTCCTAGTTCCCAACCTTATCCGTATCAACAGGAAAGCATCTGCTAGTCTATGCAGCACATCTCAGAACAATTGTCAAGTCTGTTTTATAAGATCGGTGTTCTAGTACCATCACATGTATCGTTAGCATGTTGCCGGTTCATCTCACACAGTGGTGAGCTATACCATATCGGGCAGATTGAGATCAACCTGCTGAGTGTCGAATTGCGTTAAATGTTAATAAGAATGACGGTCAAATCATTTTATGACAGTTGCGATGATGGTGAATAATGTAATAAAACAGAATAAAATTTGAGGTGAGTCCCTTGCATTCTGAGACTAACGGAAAACTGCTGTCCCGATCTGAGTCTGACAATTTTGCGGTCCTATCGCCACTAGGAGCGTTGGCACATCTCACTAACCGTAAGTACTTCAGTACCTGCGGAGCAGCGTGAAGTTTAACCACTGTGTGCAATCAGAACTAGTGATTTTGAAGCTTCTGGTTTTTTTTTTCTGGGGTAACGGTCATTCTGGTCGGAAACCACCTTTATGAGCTCCATTTTGCATAACCGTAGTAGCTGTCATGACTAATATTACTTAGATGTTGACCCTCCCTATCTTCGGTTAGTAACCGCTAATGGCCTCTGATTTCAGTATCATCACACGTAGTAATTTCCACTGCACATAGTTTACAAATATTTGCGTTGCCCGCAACCTTGTCCTTTATTTTGATTCTTCCCACGTCATTCTTGGTACATCCTTTTAATGATTTGTAGAAGCATGCTCTTTAGAGAGCATAAATGATTACGTGTAATTCTAATGTTCATTGGTCCTGAATCCTCCAAATTTCCTCCAATTGCGCTGCATCTCAGTATTCTGGACCTTATGAGCTGAATACTTATCACGCATTATTTGGATTAACAGCGCTTTAAGGTGAAATGCAACAATTATGTATCATGTTTAAAGGTTGTAAGAATGTTATTAAAATCTCATCGGTTCCAGTAACGATCTTTTCAACGAACTAAGATCCAGCAGCCCATCTACATGTTCCTCTTGAGAATACCAGGACCGAAGAAACAATAACTATGATTCTGTGCTCTCATGGACTTCCCCCTTCTTGATATAACCAAAATTACATTGCTTTCAAGCGTTCTCTTCAAAACTGAGTCTGTATGCCTTGGTAATGTTAATCCTATGTAGTCCTTATCCGTTCACACATCATGGGAGTCAAGTTCGAGGGTTGTATTTGAATTTCCGTACCTACTATTAACCATATTCACGAGAAGTATGCACGTTACTTAGGAATACACCCATGAGTTAAATTTTACACGATATTTATTAGTTCCGAAAGGAAAAGCAACAAAGGAGAGAACATAAAGAAGTCTACATTGCTTACGAAATTACCGCCTAAGGTTTTACAGTATGTGTGTAGAAAAAAAGACTGGTGAAAATATTTATTTTCTCGTCGAACTACAACCGTACGTTGTTATGTGTTTATGTTCATTAAATGTTAGACTGTTCATTATGGAAGTGGACGTAGATCAACATGTATGGGAGATATGATAATGCGAGAAGTATTTGAGAGCACTGAAAGATCTAAGTCGAAACAAGGCCCCAGGAGTAGACAACATTCCATTAGAACTACTGATAGCCTTGGGAGAGCCAACCATGACAAAACTCTAAACCCTACTATATGGTAAGCAAGATGTACGAGACAGGCGAAATACCCTCAGATTTCAAGAAGAATGTAATAATTCCAATCCCAAAGAAAGCAGGTGTTGGCAGGTGTGAAAATTACCGACCTATCAGTTTAATAAGGCACAAATTCTGTACAGACGAGTGGAAAAACTAGTAGAAGTGGGCCTCGGGGCAGATCAGTTCGGATTCCGTAGAAATGTTGGAACACTCGAAGCAATACTTACCCTACTATTTATCTTAGAAAACAGACTAAGAAAAGGCAAACCTTCTTTTCTAGCATTTGTAGGCTTAGATTTATTTAATTTAATCATAAGGCTAGGGCCCACCGTCAGGCAGGCCGTTCGCCGGGTGCCGGTCTTTCAGTTTGACGCCACTTCAGCGACCTGCAGTCGATGACGATGATAGGATGATGATGATGAGGACACCCAGTCCCTGGGCGGAGAAAATTCCCGGACCCAGCTGGGGATTGAACCCGGGCCCAGAGGATTGACAATACGTCACGCTGACCATCCAGCTACCGGATGCGGACTGTAGGCTTAGAGAAAGCTTTTGACAATGTTCATTGGAATAATCTCTTTCAAATTCTGAGGTTGACAGGGGTCAAATACAGGGAGCGAAAGGCTATTTACAATTCATACAGAAACCAGACGGCAGTTATAAGAGTAGAGGGGCATGAAAGGGAAGCAGTGTTAGAGAATGGTGTGAGACAGGGTTGTCGCCTTTTTAATTCTGTCAAAGACAGCAAAGGACCTGGAAGAGTGGTCGAATGGAATGGACAGTGTCTAGTAAGGAGGATGTAAGATGAACATCAACGAAAACATAACAAGGATAATGGAATGTAGTCGCATTAAATCAGGTAATGCTGATGGTATTAGTTTAGGAAATGAGACACTTACAGAAGTAAATGGGTTTTGAATTTTGGGGAGCAAATTAACTGATGATGGTCTAAGTAGAAAGGATATAAAATGTAGATTGGCAAATACAAGAAAGTCGTTTCTGCAGAAGAGAAATTTGTTAACGTCGAGTTTAGATACAAACGTCAGGAAGTCCTTTCTGAAAGTATTTGTATGTAGTGTAGCCATGTATGGAAGTGAAACATGGACGATAAATATTTTATACAAGAGAAGAATGGAAGCTTTTGAAATGTGGTGCTACAGAAGAATGCTGAAGATTATGTGGGTTGATCACGTAACTAATGAGGAGGTACTGAGTAGAATTGAGGAGAAGAGAAATTTGTGGTATAACCTGACACAAACATGGGATCGGTTGGTAGGGTACATTCTGAGGCATCAACGGATCACCCACTTAGTACCGAAGGGAAGTGTGTGGGATAAAAATCGTAAAGGGAGCCCATGAGATGAATACAGTAAGCATATTCAGAGG
Organism: Schistocerca americana; assembly: GCF_021461395.2. Taxonomy (NCBI): domain Eukaryota; kingdom Metazoa; phylum Arthropoda; class Insecta; order Orthoptera; family Acrididae; genus Schistocerca; species Schistocerca americana. Next base: position 712,660,536 of record NC_060123.1, read on the forward strand.
AGTGTAGGTTGCAGTAGTTACTCGGAGATGAAAAGACTTGCACAGGGTAGAGTAGTATGGAGAGCTGCATCAAACCAGTCTGCGGACTAAAGGCCGTAACAACATGAAGATCCCATACCTAATATCATGAAACTGATCTCAAAATATACCACGGAAGTGACCGAAGTCATGGGTCTGCTATACGCACACGTACAGGTGGTGGTAGTATTCGCTGTAAAAGGTATAAAAAGTCAGTGCATTGGCAGAGGTGTCGTTTGTATTCAGGTGACTTTACATTTCTGAAATGGTGACGGAATTCAATATTCAGACACCCACAATATGAGCAATGTCCAGAGAATACCAAATTCGACGCATTACCTCTCACGATGGACAATGTGGTGGCCGACGGCCTTCCCTTACCAATCCAGAGCAGTGACTTTTGCTTATAGTTGTCAGTGCCAGCAGACAAGCAACAATCTGTGAAATAAGCACAGAAATCAATGTGGACGTTGAACGAACTTATCCATTAGGTGAGTGCGGCGCAGTTTGGATACGACATTATGGGAGGAAGGATAATTGGCCCCCATTTTATCGATGGCAATCTAAATGGTGCAATGTATGCTGATTTCCTACGTAATGTTCTACCGATGTTACTACAAAATGTTTCACTGCATGACAGAAAGGCGATGTACTTACAACATGATGGATGTCCAGCACATAGCTCGCGTGCGGTTGAAGCGGTATTGAATAGCATATTTCATGACAGGTTGATTGGTCGTCGATGCACGATACCATGGCCTGCACGTTCACTGGATCTGAGGTCCCCGGATTTCTTTCTGTGGGGAGAGTTGAAGGATATTTGCTATCGTGATCCACCGACAACGCCTGACAACATGTCAATGCATCTGCGAACATTACGGAAGGCGGACTACTCGCTCTTGAGAGGAATGTCGTTACACGTATCTACTTTTCGTATGTACCGTCTTTAACGTCTACGCTGAAACCATGAATAGTCGACAAGGTGTTGGACGTTCACGCCTCATCCCAGATGATTGAAGTCAGAGGCTTCCCGGCTGTGTAAAGCAGGATAGGCAGCCCTGTGAGCAGATCTGACGACAGGGTAAAATGCTCGTGGCGACACAAGTATTTCGGAGCAGAAAATGTGGCAAAACAGCAGACGAAGCTGTCACATTGACCGAATAATTTCGTCAACTGCGACTGCATTGTGTAATAAATCATTGAGATGTGTTCGTTGATGAATGGAAACATTTTGGTTTGCCAGATGAATCACATCTGTTGCTACGCATGCTGGATGGTTGTGTCAGGATACACAGTTATCCAGCTGAACGACTGCTCGTAGCGTGAATCTCGTCACGGACGCTAGCTGAAATTTTTATTTTTTTAATTTTACTATGGGGGCATTCAAAGGACGTTCAATGGTAGCAAGTGAAGCCACCGTGACGTCGATTGGTGAAAATTATTGCAGATCACTTGCACTGCGTTGTTCGTGCTTGACGTCTCTCCTGAAGAGACAGCATCTTCTAGCAGGATAACTGACTTTTCAATAGATGTAATTGAGGAGCGTAATAGTGACCTCATGTTGATATCTTGGCCTTCACATTCTCTTGACCTGAACCCTTTGGGACACGCCTGTGTTGCTGTTAGACACCAGCTGCTCGCCGAGAGACCTCCTGCCCGTAATTTGCCGGAGTCGCGAGAGTTGTGCGCGGACTCCTGGAGCAGCACAGCTGCAGAGACCTTCCTGCCGGCGACTTCCCGAATTCTAGCTACGTTGAGTCGCAGCTGTACTGCGTTGATCAGGTTATTGGCGGGTGGGCGCTCACACTGTTCTGGCCCGTAAACGAAGATGCTTTCCGAAGGAACAACAGACCGCTATAGAATCGGTGTGGTAAATATTTAATACGGTTTTTCTATCTTCGGTGAGGACGTGATAAACTGCTAACTTAAAATTTTTTCCCACGGCTGCTCTGGGTAAAATGAGAATCCCTGTACAATTCGAGTGGTTGCAACATTCCTGGGCCCAGAAACGTTTTAAAAAAAGTTAAAGAGTTTACTCTTATTTGTTGACATTCGTGCAACAGGAAATGCTAGACCTTGAAGCTGGTTCAAAATGTTCAAATGTGTGTGAAATCTAATGGGGCTTAACTACTAAGGTCATCAGTCCCTAAGCTTACACACTACTTAACCTAAATTATCCTAATGACAAACACACACACCCATACCCGAGGGAGGACTCGAACCTCCGCCGGGACCAGCCGCACAGTCCATGACTGCAGCGCCTGAGACCGCTCGGCCAATCTGCGCGGCTTGAAGCTGGTACCCAGAAGGGCTCATAGAGTGAATACGGGAAGAGAATATTGTGAAGTGATTGCCAGTGGTTCCAAAAATCCTCTGTTCACCTTAAAGCTAATAGAAATAGAAACTGAAGATATCTACAAGCTCACTATGTGGTGGTCAGCAGACTACAGGAAATGGTGATTGTGAGGGGGGGGGGGGGAGGGTAAATTGTGGAACTAATCACGAAGCAGACTTTTTCAAAAATAGAGAAAGTCAGGTCTCAAACAAGTTTCTTCATGCATTTTCGATGTAGTAAGTTACAATCAGGCGCTTCTGAATACAGAGGAGGATTATAGGAGCATACCTTCCATGTCTTATTTACGGAAGTGTCTGTCGTTCTTAAATTTCAAAAGGCTGTTAACAGGAACACAATGCAAAACATACAACCTTTACTTGATTATGTTCCGCATGACTATAGCTATTTCTACAATGATTTAATGTACGTAGCTCTGATGCTGCTGCTTCTGATGATCGATGAAACCATTTTGTGTGTATTTTGTTTAGAGTTAGAATATCATGAAAATGTATGAGTAAAAAAGGAAACTACTAAAAACATAACTTGCCAATGCTTCTGAATTACATTCTTAAGAAAAGGATCTTATTCCAAGATACTGGATTTTTTTTCAAAGAGAGTGAGAAACTTAGTAACTGCAGTGGTGGCAAAATATCCACTTCCTTCTCTTGTTTACACGTTGCGAAGCTCATCCTGTTAACATTCCATGAAGCCACGCGCAGAATGTTTTCCTTTGTTCCTGAAAAGTTGAAATTTTTGAACAAGTTGCTTACAAAAATTGTAAGTAGGCTGTTTAGGTTTTTTTTATTCGTAACGCCAAATGGCGCTCTGTATGAAAATCACTGGCTGTGCTGCGTGCAGTCTGTGGCTGGTTTGTATTCTGGTTTGCTATTGTAGCGTTGGGCAGTTGGATGTGAACAGCGCGTAGCGTTGCGCAGTTGGAGGTGAGCCGCCAGCAGTGGTGGATGTGGGGAGAAAGATGGAGTTTTGAGAGCGGATGATCTGGACGTGTCCATCAGAGACAGTAAATTTGTAAGACTGTATGTCATAAACTGATGTATAGATTATGACTTTTGAACACTATTAAGGTAAATACATTGTTTGTTCTCTATCAAAATCTTTCATTTGCTAAGTATGGCTATCAGTAGCTAGTGCCTTCAGTAGTTTGAATCTTTTATTTAGCTGGCAGTATTGGCGCTCGCTGTATTGCAGTAGTTCGAGTAACGAAGATTTTTGTAAGGTAAGTGATTCATGAAAGGTATTGGTTATTGTTAGTTAGGGCCATTCTTTTGTAGGGATTATTAAAAGGCAGATTGCGTTGCCCTAAAAGTATTGTGTGTCAGTTTAGTGGTGATCAGAATAAGTAAAGAGAGTAATGTCTGAGTACGTTCAGTTTTGCTCAGCTGTTTGAAAAGCAAATGCCGCGCGGGCTTAGCCGAGCGGTCTGAGGCGCTGCAGTCATGGACTGTGCGGCTGGTCCCGGCGGAGGTTCGAGAGTCCTCCCTCGGGCATGGGTGTGTGTGTCTGTCCTTAGGATCCTTTAGGTTAAGTAGTGTGTAAGCTTAGGGACTGATGACCTTAGCAGTTAAGTCCCATAAGATTTCACACACATTTGAAATTTTTTTATTTTCTTATTTTTTTTCTTTCTTTCTTTTTTTTTTTTTTTTTTTTTTTTTGGAAAGCAAATAACGTAAGCGGTTTTCCAGCACAGTAATTCATAAATTTTTCTAAGGGGACGTTTCAAAATGACTGTTTCAATTGGAAACTGCCAAATAAGGGAGCATTTTACGGCGAAGAATATGTAAGAAGTGCAGTAGGACGGTTGGATCTCAGTGCTCTGCATTGCTGGCTAGCTGAAGCGTCCACCGAGGGCACTGGGATCGACCCCGGGCGCGGACGCTCAACAGAGCCCCCCCCCCCCCCAAATGACCGCCCTGCCCCGCTGCAGTGGTTGACCCGGGTAGTGGCGGACACTTCAAGAAAGGCGTTACGCAATACGGAGAGGTTTATTATCGAAATTACGAGAGAGCACATTCCGGGAAGAGATGGGCAACATATTACTACCGCCCACATATATCTCGCGTAATGATCACAACGAAAAGATCCGAGAAATTAGAGCAAATACGGAGACTTACAAGCAGTCGTTCTTTCCACGCACAATTCGTGAATGGAACAGGGAAGGGGGGATCAGATAGTGGTACAATAAGTACCCTCCGCCACACACCGTAAGGTGGCTCGCGGAGTATAGATGTAGATGTAGATGTAGCCGCGCACCGACCACTCGCCGCTGCCGGCGGGCAGCGAGGCGGAAGCGTCTCGTCGCGTCGCCACGGCAGCGCACGGCCCCGCCCCGCCCCGCCGCAGCTCCACGGGACACAGAGAGGCGGCCGTGTCGCGCCAAGCCGGCCGGGCGCACAGTGGACGCCGGCCGGCCACGCGGGGTTAGCTGACACGACCGGCGGCCGACGCCTCACCGCCTCTCCGCTCTCCTGAAGCTCGCCACACTCATCTCTGAGTGAAGCAGACCGCGCTCCTTACGTCCCGATCTACTAGGTAATTTGTACGACTTGTAGTGAAACTAGTTAATGAGCGACTCACACTGATTACTAAACAGCACGCTTAGACTCTTTCGATATACAGTACGATCCATTGGTATCACATCCATATTTATAACTTGCTTGTCATTTATATCCCAGACGCGTATGTATGTATACAAAGTGTTTTTAAAGAATGTTCTCGCACTGCAGAAAAAATAATAAAGCGCAGTTTTTGTCATCTGACTGTATACTAAACTACTTGTATTAACACTTGATCACCAACTAACATGAAACCTCGCCTACTAACCATTCAACAGAAAGCTCACAATAGACTAAAATTACTAAAACTACCTCTGGTGGAACGTCGGTATTGCTACTCCTTCCTATCATGATGCCCTACAGATTCTCGAATGCTATGCACTCTACCTAGCCTTTCCGATCCCCTTACCCTCCCCCTCGAGCATGTGCTGTCAACTTATCAAATTCCCCAGACTACTTTTCCATCTTGACCACCTCTGAATATCCTACGTTATCTGTAAACTCGACGCTACCCAACCCATTGTTTCTTCACCGCTCACTGATCCTGCTACTCTGCCTGTGGTGTCACCGCCAGACACCACACTTGCTAGGTGGTAGCCTTTAAATCGGCCACGGTCCGTTAGTATACGTCGGACCCGCGTGTCGCCACTGTCAGTCATTGCAGACCGAGTGCCGCCACACGGCAGGTCTAGAGAGATTTCCTAGCACTCGCCCCAGTTGTACAGCCGACTTTGCTAGCGATGGTTCACTGACAAATTACGCTCTCATTAGCCGAGACGATAGTTAGCATAGCCTTCAGCTACGTCATTTGCTACGACCTAGCAAGGCGCCATTATCATTTGCTATTTATCTTGTGATGCAAGTACCGTCAGACCGATGTTCACCAATTATGGATTAAAGTTAAGTATTCCAGAAGCTACGTACCTTTTTTGCTAGTCTCTATTCCTTTAACTGTTCCAGACCTCACGCCAGCCTGCGTGAGCTTAAACGCGTGCCTTTCGGCTACCTCATAGTGGCTTGGCTGTCTTGCCAAGTCACAACAGTGCCATGCCTCTAACATCACATTCACTCTACACTACAACTCCATACCCCCCACGTCCTCTCTCAACGAAACTGTAACCACCTTTCCTTACTAGAATTACGCCTGATATATACCTGTTCTACAAGATCTAGTAAATCCTTATCACCCACCCCTCGTTAGGGCTCCCTTTTCCTCCAGTCCTCTCAACTCACTATCAAACTCTTGGTTCAGAGCTGCATCCCTCTCCCCTCTAGCCCCATCCCTTTTCCAAATATCCACCTTCAAGCCCCCTACAATGCACTATTTTTAAATACCACGAACCCCTGATACGTTTCTCCCTGGCAGTTTATTTCTACTCAGCACTTTACTCAACCTGTATCCTTTTAGTACGTCTGACATCAGCCTATCCATTTTATTTCACGCAACTGTCTGTATGTTTACATCTTCAGGTGTGACACTCATTTTCAATTCATCTGTGTCTATGTTTCAATTAATCGCCAAATCAACCGTTTGTATCGTAACTTATGCAGCTAACGATCTGCTATTGTGTTACAGAAAACGTTTATTTTTGTTAAACGGCATGTTCAGTTTTATATTACGTTTTTTTTTAATAAAAATTATGTCTCAATTGGCTGAAGAGAGACATACTGTATCCGCTGACAGCCCACCCCCTACCCATGTGAGGCAGGGGGAGCGGATAAAATAACAATAAATTAAAAGAAATTCATTGTGTAATTTATTCTGTTACAATTTTTTGCTGTCAAAACACATATTTTATTATTATTACTATTTACTATTGAAACAATTATAAAACAATCACAAAATATATAAAGTAAATGAAAATCATTTGTTTGAGATTAAATTATCGTCTTTGCAAGTACTGCAATAATTCTTGTAACTTCCTTTGTGTAAATTTTTTGTGGGAATTGTATCGTGTCTAGTGTGCAGCGAGTTGTACTGTTTACCTTGTATTAGGTGGATGTGATTAACATAGAAAATTATTAATACATTTGAGAGGTGGCATGAGCCCCCTCGCATACTTCTATCTTAGTCAGAGTAATTCGATCTTCCTCTCTAATTGCATGCGGTGAAAAGTTGCTATTCCTTCACACGCGGACTTCCCACGCAGCGTCTCTCGTCACCCGGGTGGTCCGGTGACAGGAGGGCTCTGCTGATCTTGAAAGGGTTAAGCCAACGGGTGTGAGGGAGTCGAGTGAATGCTTTCCAGACACCGACATTGTCATAATAGCGGCGGAGACACGCCCGCAGGGGCCTGAAGGAGTGGCTAGGCTAGAGATTACGTTACTTCGCAGAAACTTTGCGAAAAATCTTTCTGGCGGGCTACCAGCGAGGCGTGGGAATGACTTGTGTTCACAGGCAGTCTTGGCGGGCAAATTCCCTCGTTTTCTGCAAAATCGTAACTGTGATTGGCTTGCTCAGGGCATAGCTCTGTAACGTAGCAAAATCGGCGCAGAAATTGGCGCCAAGAATCTCCATTGATGGAATAGTAGTGCTTCGGCAATAGAGTGGAATTTTCCGCTGGGTTTTCGAGTTGCTGATTGGAACGTTTAACCACGGCCAGGGGCCACTGTCGTAGGGGCGGGAATGTTCTGTGTTCGGTTTGTACGGGTGCTCTTGGTAGAGTCGAGTCTCGCCTTTCGGTCGGAGTAGGTTACAAGATTGAGCTCTCGCTGCTCTGGACAGCCTGCCTTCCGTTGGCTGTCTAACATACATTTATTTGATTGTAACTGTTTAACGAATTTGCTAAAGTTTCAACTTCAACGTAACTTTCCAAGTACAGTTGGCAATTGAGCGTTCTGCGTACAAGCCGCCTATGTTGTCTGTCTTGGGCAGTTTTGGCTAAAGTTGACTGTATCGGAGTTACTGCGTGACATCGCTTGTTAAAATCAATCACTGTACCGTCAGTGATTGTGTGGCGAGCCTTCTTCGTCTCCCTCAGAGGCACATTTGTATTAATAGGAAGTCTTTAGTCTGGAACAACCTGACCAAGACAATTTGTTTCGGGCTATACTCGCGACATTATCATCACCACGACAGGACGTCGAAGCAACCAGCCATCGCTTCCGGTACGCCAGATCGTGTCCTTATAGTTAAGAAGACAGCTTGGTAATGTATGTCCTCAGCACCGGCAGACTAGGGAATTTGCACTGTGATAATCAGAGCTCAGCAGAGCGCGACTGTTCGTTTTTTCTAACTTTGTTCTGTCTTGGGTGTTCATTGTCTGAGTTGTCACTACCGTAGCAGCAATTAATGTTGAGTTGGCTGGATGTTTCTCTTAAGATTTGAGTTGCAAGGAATTGGATCCACATACCACTTCGTCATAAATGTCACAATCTAGTTTATGGACATGTAGCAGGCCTTTGAAAGATTTACTGTGACTCCAGCTTGTGAAAATTTAAATAAAATTTGCTGTAACAGAGCAATATGTTCCTCCCACGTATTTGTTGCCACGACAGTTTCATCGACGTACGCCGTGACGCGTGGCAACAAACACAGGCCGAGAACGGCGTCAAGCGCCTCAATGAACACCCCCGCGCTTAGGCGCAAACCAAAGGGCAACACACAAAACTGATAACTGCGTCCTTCACAAAGGAAAGCAGTGTATTTACGACTGTCATTGTGAAGGGACACCTGCCAGTACGATAAGCGGAGCTCAATATTAGTTAGGTGTTGTACATTATAAAATTTTAACAACTGTTCGTCTAGGTTGACGGGTCTTGTGTTAACAGGTATAATAATTTTGTTGATTTCACGTGCGTCTAGCACCAATCTGACATTGCCATCTTTCTTGCCTACCGCCAGGATAGGACTGCAATAATGGGAATGTGATTTTTCTATGACACCCCAGGTCAACATACGCTCGATTTCACGTAAAACTGCAGGTTTCTTCGCCCATGGAATATTGTAATGTGGCCTACAATAAGTCTTATGTGGCTTAACATCCATTTTGTTGCCATAACCTCTGATTTCACCAGGCCTCTCACTGAAAACTTGTGCATAATCACGTAATAATTTGTGCAATTCTTCTTGCTGTTGTTTCGTGAAATAGTCAGATTCGACACATTTTTGATACAATAAATCCTGCTCAATCTCCTGATAGTCTGAATCTTCAAGTGTTAAATTATGTACACTAACTATGGTAGGATATACCAATTGAAATTCACTTACTTCGTAATGTTTTTGTCGTGGTTCAATCTTCTTGTTAAGTTCAACATTAATTAGTTGTTCTCCTACAGATAATTGACATATGCCATTACTTAAATCTATGATTGCTTTGTGTTCATTCAAGAAATCCATCCCTAGGATGCAGTGTACGATGAGCTTGTCTACAATCAGAAAATTACGCTTGAACTGTGTACTGGAAAATGTGAAGTTAACAAGGGCTTGCATGCGTATGTTCTTAGATTTAGTACCTGTGGTACTAACCACGTGGCAATTCTGTACAGGTAATGTAGGTATGTTTATAATTTGTTTCAATTCTTTATAGAATGCGGTTGACATCACACTTGCAGCAGCACCAGTACCAAATAAAATTTGTACATCATAACCGTTAAACTTAACCCATGCCGTAGCTTGTACGAATTCTTTAACACAACTGTCTGATTTAATGTTTTTCTCGTCGGTTAATTCCTGTTCTGCTGTCATTTTGTCATCGTACCTGAGGAAACAAATCGTCTCAGCCGTTGCGCTCTTACAACACCTCACGACCGAAGCACGAGCGCTTAGCTCGGTCGTCGACTGTTTTCCGTCGTCTGCTGTGTTTGGCCGAGTTCATTGACCAGCTCCACTATGTTTACATTCCGGCCGGTTAGCGCCCACGCGTCAGCTGATGGCGCGCCGCAACTGTTATTCCTACTTCGTGGCGGGGAGTGCATAACTGTACTGGGGAATGGCGGCGGATTCCGTGGAGGGTTATGATTTGTCATGCGTGAATTTTGTGTGTTCCACATATTCTGTCGGTGATTGTTGGGATTGTTGTTGTTTCGGTGGTAATTATGTCTGTTATATGGAATGTTCCTGTCAAAGTAGCCCGGGTTGTACCGGTTATTCTCACGTCTCCAATTGCTGTTGTTGTTGTACTGTCTGTGATTTTCATTTTGCTTGTAGTTACCATTTTGATATGGGTGATAATTATTGTTATTATTATTATTATTCCACGAATTTCTGAGGTTGTTCCTACCGTCATACACGTTTCCATTTGAATATGTTTCGCGCGCAGGCATCGTATTGTGTCGCGGCGCGGACGGATGGTTCCACCAACCACCGTCACTACGGTTCCTTTGGGGTGGGTACTGATTTTGGTTACTAATATGAGTAAAATATGAATAGCATGAATCGCCTCTGTATACTACGTCCAATTTGATCTAAGAAGTTTAAAAAAGTCTTAATGTCATTCTCCGGTACTCCTATTAATCTGTCTCGGTATGGAAAGGGTAAGTGGCTCTTTAAAGTGTCAATAATTGCTGGCAAGTTGGCTGGACTGGACCAGTACAGTCTCTTGTCTAGGTACCTCTCAAAGTATTGTCTTAATGTCTCTTTTTTAGGGTCATAGGTCTCGGAGTTGCACACTTCTCTCCTTCGACTCTGTTGCTCATTCTCGGACCAGAATTCGTCCAAGAAGGCTTGTTCGAACTGTTCAAACGTAAGGCACCGCCGTTTCATAGCGGCACCCCACTTAGCTACTCGTCCTCTCATGAGATTGATGACGTATCTGATTTTATCGACTTCTGACCAACTACGTGGTAAAACACCGTAAAATGATCTAATAAACACAATAGGGTGGACTGTGCTTGTCCTCACTGGAAAATGTCTGGAAATACCCGTGCCTTACAAACGTGTCATCGGCCATGCCGGTTGGCACAACTGTATTGACGTGGTTTGTGTCACTTGCTACTCTAGGTGTCGTACCATAATATTGCTCGTTTGGTGGAAAAGAAAGCGGCTCATTGTAATTTTGATTTGAAATAGGTGATTCCACAATATGTGTTCTGTCTGTGTCTTTAGCCATGGTTTTAGCTGTTTTGTCGTTCCCTGACGATGCGTTTGCACCAATCGCCAAACACGGCACAAAATTGTCTCGTAATTTTGTCACTTCGTCTTCTATGTGTTTTGTCTCGTCTTTAACATGTGTGTTTGTTTTTGAAAGTATGTCCTGTGTAATTGTTTCAAGCTTTTTGTCCAGAAAGTCGTCACACAATTTGCATTCATGTACAATTCTCTCGGCCTTGTTGGTGTCGTTGTTTAGTGACGCGAGGTCCGCTCGGTCTTCTAATTATTCTATCTTTTCTTTGAGGTGGGTTTGTTCGAGAACTACCATTATGAGCTGTTGGGTAATATTTCCCACTTCTTCAGTCAGCTTTTCTTGGGTGGAGCTAGCAGAAGTGTGGGCCTGAGCTAACTCTTCTACACGGGTGTTCACTTCCTGCTGCACATTAACTATTTGAATAACTGATTCTCACATCGGATGATATTGTTTTCTGTTTAATGTGTGAATGTAACCAGAGTTTCTTCCTGTTTAGTGACTCGGTCGGACAATGTCTCAAATCGCTGGGTGAGCTGTTGAGTGGTGTTATTAAATTCTGTCATCTGTTTTGTCGTTCCTTCAAAATTTTCGGTCATAGTACGGTTTAATACGTCAAAATTTTCGTCGCTTTTATCTAGCCTTTGTTTAAAGTCCTGACCAAGTGCGTCCAGTTTTGCTTCAGTTTTCTGACTAACGTCTCGTTTCATGTCTGCAAATAACTATAATAGTCGGTCCAGTTTGTCAGTTTCTTGTGTTCGATTTGTGTCAAATTCCTGAATTTGTCTCATATTCTGTTCTGACATTGATGTTAACAATGGCGCTGACGGTCTAGCCTCGTGTCCATTCCACATTTCGTCATTTAAAGTCGCCATCTGTGTATTATCACAAATGTTGCGAGTTTGACGCAAAATCGTTGCATTGATCTCTGAACTCGTCCATGGAGGGAAACGGGGACTTTCTTGTTGGTTGAAAGATGAATCTATTTCACTTAACCTATCTGCCGAAACTATCTCTACCTTACCGCGTTCCATTGTAATAGGATGTATAATCGTAAGTCAAAAAGGGAATAATATAAATCTGATTAATAAAGATGTGACTCAAATTTAGGTTGAAATTTTTTCTCGTCAAGTGTAAATGATTGCTCTATTGCAAACAGTGGTTGAGAAAGATGCAGCAGGGCGGCCGAAATTTTTCGTAACAAATGACTGTTTGGCGGTCAAATTCACGATCTTCATATGCTACAATAGTACTATAATTACCACAAACTACAATAGAGATAGATAATTTTGGAAAAATCTAGAAGAAAACTACAGGATGTGTGGAAAGGGAAAAATAGATTCTGCAGTTGGCTATTGAATGTTTGAATGAAACATAATTGTGTGACTCACCATTAAATTTTCTGTCCTGCAGCGGCTGGTCAATCACTTCTGCGTAAATCGTATTCGTCAAAATATGGATTTTCTTAATACATCGCCATCGGATAATCACCAAAAGGTCTCAAAATAACAGTTTTGCAACAATATATGCCATGAAAAGAAAAACAGATTGAATTATTTACAAGAATTCTTTACAATATTGTTGTATAATCATTTGATTATGTACAATAAAGTTGGTCTCTTAGTTACCCTTTAAATTTCAGGATTTTTGGTTATTCTCTGTTGGGAAAAAAATAAATTAAAGTTTCAAATTTGCTCAAAAACGACACATCTGAAAATTGCGTCCTGTCGCGGGAGCCAGTTGTAGTGGTTAACACAAAAGAAAATGAAAAAGAGAAGAAAATAAAAGAAAAGAAAAGGTTGAAAATGGTGAGAAGGAATGGTGAATAAAAAGGGGTTTAAAATCGTAAATGACCGTGAAAAAAGGAAAGAATGAAATTCAAATCGGACTTCGTATTACAGAAAAGTTATCGGACTTCGTGATTCGGAAAAGCTATTGTTGGGGTGGTCCTTGTGGCGTTTCTGAGCAAAAGTCAAACTAATTTCCACTACAAAAATTATTTTTTATAAAAAACAGAGAATAACAAATGTGAGTAACAGGGGGAAATGGCGTAGATAAGAGTTCATCCTTTACCATGTTAACATGTCTTCTTTCGTGCGGCGTCCAGGTCTTCAAAAATCTCCTACTTCATTTCTGCGTGAAACGTCTGCTCCGAAATCTAGCAATAAGTTTCATTGTCCAGGAATTTCTAATGTATACAAAACCGTCTTGATATTAAATGCAATTTATTTTAGTTGCTTCTCTCCATCCTCCGAATTTCGTAACAACTTCCACAATGTTTACACGTTACTAAGTTTTTTCGTCTTAATCAGATCACGTCTGCATTAAGCTTCCGCACTCGGGAGACAAAATAAATCGGATAGAAGAAAAAAGAGTTACAATTTTAGTATTTTCTCTGCCGTCGAGCCCTCATGCCGCTGCGACGGTATAATTTATGTCCGAGGGAACGAGTGTAGCGCGGCGAAATTCAAAGCCCCCTACAGACAACTTCACCTTCACAGCATTTATTTGAGTATTCAATTTGATCCAGTTTTATGTATTGTAAATGTTTCGTGTATTTTGTTTATGATTTTGAGTTTAGTAATAATAAATCAAATTGTTATTTTGGACAGAACTTTCATTCTGTTAATGGATAGTGCAACCCTTTCATTTCTCACTACGTTACTGAAACTTTCCTTTATTTAATTAATGTCTATCAAATTAAATTATTGCAGGTGCCAAACTCTTTTCTACTCCACTTGAAGGGTCGATTATAGTCAGTTCGCGTTTCTCCTTAATCCATGTGCAACAGCAAAAGTAGGAGTTAGAAATGAGGGGGCTTAGAGCATCATTTCCATATGAAGATTCGAAAAGAATTTAGTGTTAAATACACTGCTAGCCCCGGCACCTCGCACAATGTCAAAAAATGTAACACAGATTCTGTGACTTTTCATTAAATATCTTATATTACGAAAATCGGAACCGTGGGTTCTTATTCTTTAAGCAGGATTAAAAGAATGAATTAGCCAGACCGTTCCAACAACGATTCAAGTACTAACTGATAACCAGCAGAATTTATTCAAAAGTTCATTTGTAACATCGTCAATTAAGATTCATTAAGAAATTAACCTTTTCCATCTATTTTTTCTCATGATATGATAAAATATGTTACAAAGTCTCAAAAGATGCTTCCAAGTCTTTCTCGCTAATACAACTTTCGTAATCATAAACGTGAATTAGGTCAAATAACACAGAGGTCCAAAACTAGCTTTAGTATTCGGTCAGGCACAGTTTCCAATGATATTAACTGCCAATTGATACGAACTGAACAAGCAAAATATGTTGAGAATTAGTGCAGAGATAGCTGTCAAATAATTAAGCGTTTGAATCATTCTAAAGTGTTAACAAACCGATCATATTCAAAATAATAAATTAAGAAGGGCTGCGTAGAACTGAATCCTTAACATTTGTTCACATAAGAGCATCACTTAAGTTCTGTCGTACAAACACACGCCGTGTTTAGTGTGACAGCGTGTCTCACCCTATCCGATTCATCCTGCCACGTGGCGTACAAGGTAACAATGGGAACTAACGGCACGTCCAGACAGCCACTACTTGTCGTCTGCCACTTTGTGAAGGGCACACACACAGAAGCAAAGTTAACGCACTCAATATACCTTGGAGTACGATTGTGGTACAGATATTACAAGACAAACCTGACTCTGAGAATGAGGACTTACATGAAAAGGAAAGGCGATGAATCGTAAGAAAGCTCGAGTGTAATACTCGATTACACGCACCTAAATAACAAATCCAGCTGCTTCAAGAGTATGGTAAGTAGATAGTGAAACAAACTTTCTGCAGTTACATGGGTGCGTGTGTACAACGAAAAGTGACAAGTAAGAAACCATGAGTGAAAAAAGTAAAACAAGACAAGATACTGTACCTTGCAAATGGGATGGGGGTGTCAGGGCGATCACACTAGGTTCTGTTTCGTGTTGGTGAGCTGGTGTGTACCAGGCTCAAAACGTGCTCAACATAACAGCACCAGACGCCAGCTCTACAAGGGCACAACCATTCTCTGTTGCCTCTCAGTTCCGCACAGCGGCTTCCAGATGGCGCTCACATAATACAGAGCACTTTCTGCACCAACACTAAGTCCATCAGCACGTCATGTTGGTTGTTTCTTATTCTGTCCCAACTTTTCTGTTCTAGTGCCACCACGTCAGGCACTTTTTATGCCACTGTGTTATCTGGAACTGCAGATAGTAATGTTTAGTTACGAAATCCCAACAAGAGCAAACTGATCTGATGGAAGAAGTGTGGTGTGTTGAAAGGCAAACGACGGACTACAATCTTAATATTTGCAACTTGCTGAAAAAGTTTATGGAGGATATACTTTGGTATGTGACTATATTTCGCCGTCTGACGTTGAAAAAATTACTTTCGACGGCAGAATAGTAAGCAAGGAGATGTAAGCCAACATTCTGAACCAGCCGAAGAATTTTCCTAAGGTAATAATCCGAAACACTTATTATATTTTGCAAGAAGAATTACTTATTTCTAATTGATCTGACGTTTCTGACACAGGACCTCAGTCGCCAGACCTCAAACTCACAAACAAATAATGGCCAAAATGTAAACACTGATGCCAAAACAAATCGCAAAACGAAAAGAGGAAATAATTAATGTACAATAATGAAATTTCGAGAGTACATTTGTCTAAGTAACATATTTAAGTAATTAACTTTGTTAGATCACGGGTAATTGTAAGCTCAATAGAAGCCATTGCAAATGTGAAATTCTGGTAAATTAATAACCAGTCTAACTGCCAGAATATTGAATGTAAGCGTGTAAATGTGCGTGCATTGTGTTGCACAGGTGCCAGATGTCAGTTTGTCAGATTGAGTTCCATGCTTGTTGCACTTCATTGGTCAATACGGGGAAGATGAACACTATCTGTAGGTGACATTGTAGTGGTTTCTTGGCGATGACTCATATGTGCTCGACTGAAGACAACATGTCGATACCCTGTAGAGTATGTTGTGTTACAACAGTGGTATGAGGACGGGCGTTACCCTGGAATGCTGATCAGAAATGGCAGCACAGCAGGTCGAATCACCAGACTGATGAACAAATAACCACAAGAGTGCTCCAGCTTTCATACGAAGTCACACCCCAGGCGACAACTCCAGGTATAGGTCCAGTGTGTCTAGCAATCAGACGGGGTGGTTGCAGGCCGTCAACTGACCTCCAAACCAAAACGCGACCATCAAAAATACAAAACACCTCCACCTTGCTCTCCAACGAGCTTTCACTTGACACCAGTTAAGTTGCAAATGGCGGTGGTTTGCCGGGTCAGTAGAATGCACATTACAGGATGTCTGGCTCAAACCTGCCCTTGAGGTAACCGATTTGCGCAGTTCATTGTGTCACTGTGGAGGCAACTGTTGCTCAGATTGCTGCTGCGTATGCAGTATGATGCACCATGTATATCCATATATACATGTATGCTACATGTATATCCATACCCCAGTCTTCTTACAACCATACATTCTCGTGACCACCGCTGCGAGCAGTCACGTACAGTGGCTGCATTACTGCCAAGTCTTTCTCCTATATCTCAGAAGGAACATCCAACTTCTGGTAGCGCCATTACATGACCTCGTTCAAACTCAATGAGGTGTTGATACTGACATCTTAGTCACCTTAAAGACATTTACGAATGACACCAACTCATCACATTAAATCTCAAAGAAAACTAACGCTCACAACCTTTACAGCGCGTATTCAAAGTTAACCTGATTTGAGTCCTCATAGTTGCGCTGCTAGCGCCACTCTAATGCGACTGGTGCAAGATCTGAATAGATTTTATCTTTAAGATGTAGAAGGAAGCCTACCAACTTTCGTTTATGTCGCACAACTCCTTCTTTGTGTTGTGATTTTTTCCCGTCAGTGTAGAAGGGTGAAGAGGACTACAGTCGCTTCGACATAAGGAAAAGCTAAAGGAAGAATGGGAATTAACTGAGCCAGTGTACAACGCAAAATGCGGAATGAGGGCTATGTTTTTAGGAATGCCATGCACAGTGGGGAGCTTACCATGTCGTGTGGCTGCAGGCCATGGCTCGTGGGCTAGAATTACTTCTGATGCTCCCACTCATGAACCGTAAATGACAATGGGACTCAAACTCTTCGACTACATCTATCCTATCTCTGCTTTCTTTATCATCTTGATATTACATTTTTGTTCTAAAATCTGTCATAACATATGCTACCGGGACAGCCTGTCATAACGAGACAATGTGGTTTGCCTCCACATTCCCAGGGACATGGGCAATTGTTCAAGTTGTCCGAATGGCTATAAGACCAGATATTAAGGGTAGGAGACTATGTGGGGATCAAGATCTGCCATGAAGCGAGCTGTTAGATGCAAGAAACTATGGAAACGGTGGGTGTGCTTTTTCTTTCTCTGATATGAGAGCAGCAACTCTTTAGGTTATTGGGGAAACCAGACGATGTGACGTTTCCAGTCACCAACAGAGACTTTTTCTGCTACCATAATAATTCCACTACATCTCTTACATTTTCCACACAGAGTAAACTGCGAGGTCTAGAAGAGCAGCAGTGGAAAGGAGTGCTCGGCGACTTTCTGAGAGACACTGACTTGACGAGAAAGGGCATCAGTACACAATGCACAGACCCATAGACATTCTTATTATTGTTATTAACAGTACTTCAGATGCCAAAGACAGTCCACAATTTCACAGTAAACCTATTTTAGTTGCTGACATATATGACAACCAGTTAAAATTTTACTCATATCATTTCAAATGAACAGAGGAGGACCAATCAGCAGTTTGCTCAATCTGGATACAATATCTAACAAGTTTCAGTGCAGGAAAACATCCGAAAGTTACTACACTCTGGGATTAATATGTACTTTCAACTGAAACCATCGCAGTATACGAATGTGGAGAATAAACTAGCAGATTTACCGCCCACAAGATGGACCAAAATGCTCGTCTAATTTTTGAAGGGGTTGTCAGTCTTGTAACTGATTTGATGTGGCCAACTACAGCTGATTCTTCAGAGTCTATCTCTTCATCTCAGAACAGAACTTACACCCAATGTTGTCAGTAATTTGTTTGTTATATTAGTAGATTGTATTTGGGAGTACAAGCACACATTTTTATCAAGAAAAGGCATCAAAATAACAGTATTTTATTGAAATTAAAAGAAAATAACAACAAAAAATGGTCATTGAAATTCACCAAAAAAATACCCTCTTTTCACCCACTCCCTTCACAATTACATCAGGCTTCTCCAGTATTTAATCATTTTTTCAGAAACTTTTCGCTATTCCTCCATTTTTTAACAACTTTTCTTGAAACTTTTTTGTGAGTAATCGTTTCCCTATCATTTTCCAAATATTCTAAGAAAAAAATAGCTGCAAATGAAGAGATGAATTTAAATTTTTAAAACTAGATTTTTTTCTTTGAATGTGTGCATAGAAAATAAAAGAATAGCAGTAAACATGTAATAAATATTTGTCATTTCTCTCTCATACTTATTCCCTTAAAATTTCAAGCCCGTATTTACCCAGGGTAAATATTTAGAAATATAAACAAAAAACTTAAATATTTTAACCTAGAAACTCATTGTCATGAAATTCTCTATATCATCCCATTTCTTCATTCCTTTACATCTTGGTTTAATACTCCTATTTTCAAGATAATAAAAATCCAACCACTATTTACTTGTAATATTTGTTCCACAAAATAATTTTAAATTCATTATTAATCTCCATACCAATTTTTTTCCGATTTCAGTCTTGAAGTAATGACATCCAGGGGTACTTCTAGCCCATACTTCCGTTAAATTAAATAGAACTGCATGCACTGTTGAGCTTCTGCAGTAGACCTACCATTCATAAAGAAAAAATTGAATAAGGTTAAATAATTCTTTTAAGTAAGAGTCAAATATTAAAAAAATAACAATATTTTATTTATTTTTGTCATTAAAATTTTTCCTAATAAATTAGTACATAGAAAGGTGATGCTATAAAAGTGAATATAAGTAGTATATGGGATGAATTTAAATTTAATGAAAATGTTTTTTGACAGAAATAATAAACCAAAAGACAAACAAGTTCAATGTAATGTTTGTAAATATTCCTTAAACCATCTTTATTAGAGAACATTTGAAAAGTAGAAAACATAATAATGGTATTGAGGGATTATGAAGATTATACATATATAAAGTGTGTGTGTGTGTGTGAATTTGTATACTTTAGTTATAATGAAAATTTTGTAGATATTTAGGAATACATCAGTCAATTCTCTATTCCTTATGACTATAAAAAACACAGCTGTTTGTCAGTATAACCTACCAAAAATATTAAAAGATTACCTTCATGTTTTCTATATCATATTTAATCCTTTATTTATCCTTCTGCTCGCAATTTCATTGTGATTCAGCTTCCCAGATAAGTAAATTCCTTTACCACTTTCAGCTGCTCTCTTCCAGTTCTCATTCTCAGGGGTTTATATTCTGCTCCTGTACTGCATACCATCACTTTAGTCTTTTTCTTGTTTATTCTCATTCCATACTGAGTGCATAGAAATTTTTCCAGATCTTCTTTTGTCTCTGTGACTATAGCAATATCATCTGCTTAACATAGCATGTCTATCTTCTGCCCATTAATTTGGATTCAAACCTCACTAATTTCTCGAACTTAGTCTATAGCTTCCTGGATGCAAGCATTGAATATAAGCTGAGAGAGAGCACATCCTTGTCTTACCCCTTTTCTAATATTTGCTTCTTGTTCTTGGTGACAGTTCCTAATCAGTGCCACTTCATTCTTATAGAACCTGAGTATTACACGAATGTCTTTGTACTTTATTCCACATTTCTTTAGCACTCTGAACAGCACTTGCCAGATAACATTATCAAATGCCTTTTCCATGTCTACAAAAGCAATATAAGTTGGTTTATTTTTCTGTCATTTCAATAATGAGTCTCAGTGCCAGAATCGCCTGTGTTGTTCCCAATCCCTTTCTGAAAGCAAACTGATCTTCGCTCAGCATATCCTCCACATTCTCTTCAATTCTCTTCAGAACTATTTTTACGAAAACTTCTGATGTATGTGATATTAGACTTAGAATTTGGTACTGTTCACACTTTGGAGCTGCTGCCTTCTTTGGTATAGGAGCAATGATACATTTCTGGAAGTCTGTCAGTATCTCTCCTGTGTTATAGATGGACTTAATAAGTTTAAGCAGGGTCATTTTCATGCTGTCAGTAGCATTCATTATTAGTTCTGCAGGGATGTCATCAATACCCGTTGCTTTCTTGTCCCATCGTTTTTAAGAGTTTTGTCAAATTCTTCTTGCAGAATTTCATCTCCCTTGTCATCCTCGTCTACTTGCTCTTCTCTTCCCATTACTTCCTCTGAAAGAGGTGTTCAGGCATACAACTCCTCTATGTACTCTTTCTATCTCTTCACCACTTCTTCACCAAACAGCATTTTCCCTTCTTTATTTTCTTTTGTTCCTGAAAGTGTTGTTTTACGTTTGTTAAAAAATTGATTTGCTGTTCTGTAGGCTAAATCAGTTCTTCCATTTTGTATATTTTCTTCCACTTTCCTGCAAGTTGTCAATATAGAAAGATAAAGGTGTAATTCAGAAAAGGAGTTCAAAATGGAAGAAACAAATGAGACAGAGTGTGAAAAATATAAAAAAGAAAATCAGACTGTTATTGAAGCAATCAAGCAAGTAAAACAAGGATTTGAACATTTAGTTGATGAGGCTCTGAAAGCAATTGAGGAAAACAGATATGTTGAAGAACAAATGAAACCTTATGCAAATCAACACAATAGTCCCCGTCTAGAGCCATTTAGAGATGTACCACAAATCAAACAGTATCATTGTAATAGTTAAGATTATACATTAAACAAATAAAAAATACAGGGTGCATTCAATAAATATGAGAAGGAGGAAGAAAGCAAAAATATTAGATGTTAAAAATTTAGTTGTAAATGAAAGAATGTATATGAACAATAATGAAAATAAAGTTTTTGAATTAAAACTAGGTTTTTTAATGTATTGGTAATTATCTAGCAGAATTTGATCACAATAAATTAATTATTGGCAAAAGAGAATATAAAGAAGCAGATGGATTGATGAAGCTTTTAACAAAAAAACATATTACTGTAGTTGATGTAAATACAAAGTGTGATTCTACTGATTTATCACGATATGTTAATATAGTAGGTGGTGGTGGTTGTTGGGATGTTGAAGGGGGACTAAACAGCGAAGGTCATCAGTCCCCCATTCCAAAATCAGGCGAGCCGAAAATCGACGGAGCAGGTAAAAACCAAAGGGGGAGGAGACGTCCCCCCAGGCGCTAAATGAACACAAATGCAGCAACAAACACTACAGACAAGAACATGACAGAGGAACACCAGACAGAAAGAAACAGACGAAAGGAGGATGGCCGGAGACTGGTTGACTGACCACGGGAAAAAAAAAAAAGGGAAAGAGTCAACCATCTGACGGCACACCAGAACAGCAACAGACACAAGGACAAAAGACACAGAAAGGGAAAGGCGCAGGACTTCCCTAAATCGAACCATAAAAAGGACTACTATGGATAAAATGTATAACATTGTCAGCCATGGAGGCATCGTCGGACAAAACCAAAGCCAAAGTGCCCGGTAGATTAAGAGATTGCCGGAGTGTGCGCAGTCGAGGACACTCCAGCAAAATGTGGCCGACCGTCAGCCGGGACCCACACCGACACAAGGGGGGATCCTCCTGACGCAACAGATGGCCGTGCGTCAGGTATGTATGGCCGATGCGCAGCCGACACAGGACTACCGAGTCCCTGCGAGAAGCCCGCAGGGAGGAACGCCACACATCAGTCGTCCCCTTGACAGCCCGCAGTTTATTCGGGGCTGTCATCCCACGCCACTCAGCAGCCCACATCCCAATCAGCTTACGGCGCAACACCAGCTGCTGGTCGCGAGCCGTAAGGCCGATCTCCAAAGCCGGGGCGTCGATCGCCCCTTTGGCCAGCCTGTCTACACGTTCGTTCCCTGGGATGCGAACATGACCGGGCGTCCAAACCAGGACCACCGAACGACCAGAACGGGCAATGGCGGAAACAGACTCCTGAATGGAGGACACCAGAGGAGAGGAGGGATAGCAGCGGTCGATGGCCTGAAGGCTGCTCAGGGAGTCACTGCAGATCACGACGGACCTACCTGAGCAGAAACGCATATGCTCAAGAGCGCGCAATATGGCCACCAGCTCTGCAGTAAAAATACTCCAGCCAGCCGGCAAGGAGCGTTGCTCAACATGGGCAGCATGAGCAAAAGCGTAGGCAGTGCGACCATCAACCAGGGAACCATCAGTGTAGACAGTGTCACAGTCCGAAAATGAGGCGAGGAGAGCAAGAAAACGGCGACGGAGGGCCACAGGCGGAACCGAGTCCTTGGGTCCCTGTGCCAAGTCCAGACGGACGGACGGCCGGTACAAACACCAGGGAGGCGTAGGTGCACGGACCCGGAAGGGAGGCGGAAGAGGGAATGAACCCAATTCCGACAGCAGGGACTGAACGCGGACAGCGACGGAAAGCCCAGACCTAGGTCGCCGTTCGGGCAGATGGAGGACCATGGCAGGGAAAAGCAGGCGACGATTGGGATGGCCTGGCGAGCAATGCACGTGGACAGCATAGTCGGCGAGCAGTCGATGGCGGCGAATCCGCAGCGGGGGAACCACGGCCTCCACCAGTAGACTATCCACGGGGCTCGTACGAAAAGCGCCAGTTGCAAGCCGGACCCCACAGTGGTGTATGGGGTCTAATAACTTCAACACTGAGGGTGATGCAGACCCATAGGCCAGGCTCCCATAATCAAGCCGAGACTGCACAAGGGCTCTGTACAATCGCAGCAGCGTGCAGCGATCCGCACCCCAAGACGTGTGGCTAAGGCAGCGGAGGGCGTTGAGGTGCCGCCAGCATTTTTGCTTCAGCTGAGTAATATGAGGAACCCATGTGAGCCGGGCATCAAACATGAGTCCCAAGAAGCGGCAAGTGTCCACCACTTCAAGCAGGTGGCCGTCGAGGTAAAGTTCAGGATGAGGGTGGACCGTCCGACGCCGGCAGAAGTGCATAACTCGAGTCTTGGCTGCAGAGAACTGAAAACCGTGAGTCAGAGCCCATGATGCTGCCTTCCGAACGGCGACCTGCAGCCTGCGTTCGGCGACTCCCGTAGTCGTGGAGCTAAATGAGATGCAGAAGTCGTCGGCATACAAAGAAGGTGACACCGACGACCCCACGGCTGCAGCCAGACCATTAATGGCCACTAGAAATAAGGACACACTCAACACCGAGCCCTGTGGGACCCCATTTTCCTGTGTATAAGAAGAACTAGAGGCAGCACCGACTTGCACCCGGAAAGAGCGGTGCAATAGAAAGGTTTGAAGAAAAGCCGGGAGCCGACCACGAAGACCCCACTCATGCAACGTGGCGAGACTGTGATGCCTCCATGTGGTGTCATACGCCTTCCGCAGATCAAAAAATACAGCAACGAGATGCTGACGTCGGGCAAAAGCCGTATGGACAGCAGATTCCAGCCGCACCAAATTGTCCACTGCAGACCGGCCCCGACGGAAGCCACCCTGGGATGGAGCGAGGAGACCGCGCGACTCCAGAACCCAACACAAACGCCGCCCCACCATACGTTTGAGCAATTTGCACAAAACGTTGGTGAGGGTAATGGGACGATAGCTGTCCACCGCCAGTGGGTCCGCACCAGGCTTCAAGATGGGGACAATAACACCCTCTCGCCATTGCGACGGGAACACGCCTTCGCTCCAAATGCGATTAAATATCGCGAGAATGTGTCTCTGGCAGTCCCTGGAGAGATGCTTCAGCATCTGCGCGTGGATGCAGTCGGGGCCTGGTGCTGTATCAGGGCAATCGGCGAGGGCAGCGAGGAATTCCCTCTCGCTTAAAGGAGCATTGTATGTTTCAGAACGACGCGTGTGGAATGAGAACGGCGTCCGCTCGGCTCGCTCCTTTAGAGAGCGAAAGGCGGGGGGATAGGAGGCAGTCGCAGAGCTCTGAGCAAAGTGCGCGGCAAGCCGTTCAGCAATGGCAGCAGCGTCCGTGCAGACAGCGCCGTCCAAGGAGAGCCCAGGGACACCCATAGGGGTCTGGTGACCATAAATCCGCCGTATCCGGGACCACACGAGCGAGGGGGAGACACGGGAGCCCAAGGAGGAAACATACCGCTCCCAGCACTCCTGCTTACGCCGTGCAATAAGACGACGGGCGAAGGCACGGAGCCTCTTAAAGGCGATGAGGGTCTCCAGAGACGGGTGCCACCTATGACGCTGGAGAGCCCGCCTACGTTCGCGAATAGCCTCAGCAATCTCCGGCGACCACCAGGGGACAGCCTTCCTCCGAGGGAGACCAGAAGAACGGGGGATGGATGCCTCGGCCGCTGAAATGATGGACGTGGTTAAAACACGGACCACCTCGTCAATGTCACCCTGTGGGGGAGACTCAATGGTTGCAGCGGAAGTAAAAGCTGGCCAGTCAGCCCTGTGGAGAGCCCAGCGGGGCAAGCGCCCGGAAGAATGACACTGGGGCAGTGACAAATAGATGGGAAAATGGTCACTACCACACAGGTCAGGTTGCACTCTCCAGTGGAGGGATGGGACAAGGCCAGGGCTGCAAATAGAGAGATCGATGGCCGAGAACGAGCCATGGGCCACACTGAAAAGCGTGGGAGCACCGGTGTTCAAGAGGCTAAGGTCGAGCTGAGCCAACACATGCTCCACGGCCCGACCGCGAACATCGGAGACAGTCCCACCCCATAGATGGTTGTGGGCATTGAAGCAGCAAAAAGGGTGGCGGCAGTTCGGCTATCAGAGCAGCCAGGACATGCTGTGCGACAGCACCATCAGGTGGAAGGTAAATACTGCAGACGATGATAGCCTGTGGCGTCCACACCCGAACAGCGACAGCCTCTAAAGCTGTTTGTAGAGGTACAAACTCGCTGTGAAGAGAGTTAAGGACATATATGCAGACGCCACCAGACACCCTTTCATAAGCTGCCCGGTTCTTAAAATAACCCTGATAGCCACGGAGGGCGGGGGTTCACATTGCTGGAAACCAAGTTTCCTGCAGAGCAATGCAAAGGAAAGGATGACGGCTGATAAGTTGGCGGAGCTCAGCTGGATGGTGGAAGAAACCGCTGCAGTTCCACTGGAGGATGGTATTAGCCATGGATGGGAAAGGCGTGAAGGGACTGGGGAGGCAGATTACGCCTCCGGGGCCCCTGCTGCTACTGAGTCACCACCTGGACAACAGCCATCCATTGCATCCGAGGGACTGGCGAGATCCATGTCCTCAGCGGACGCCAGAATCTCCACCTCATCTTCGGATGCAGAGGGAGAAGGTTGCGGAGGGACAGGTGCCACCGCAATTTCAGGATGCTTGGGAGCCTTTTTCTTCGACTGCTTTGCGCGCTGTGCCTTAGGTGGGTCTGGCTGGGAGGGCCTCACTGGGTCAGTCGCAGGGACTGAAGACGACCGTGACGCCCTACGACCAGCGACCGGTGGTTGTTTGACAAACTTGCGGGCGTCCGCTTTGGCACTGGGCAAAGCCTGGGATGGGAGGGCCCCAAGGGACCCCTTCCGGGCGAGAGGAGCCGAAGAAGGCTCACGCTTCTCCGGCTGTGAAGGGGGAACAGATGTCCCCGGTGGTTGGGGTGGTGTTGCTCCTGAAGGAGATGGAGCAGGAGCAACAGGGAGTGAAGTGCCCCCCGCAACCAAGGGGGCCGGTGAATTCTGGCACAGCTGAGAGCGAACTCGTGTCGCAGCAGCGGCATAGGTAGACGTCATGGGCACGGGATTGAGCCGCTCATATTTCCGCCTGGCCTCGGTGTAGGTTAAGCGGTCCAGGGTCTTATATTCCATTATCTTCCTTTCCTTCTGGAAGATCCGACAGTCCGGTGAGCAGGGGGAATGGTGCTCTCCACAGTTAACACAGATGGGAGGCGGAGCACATGGAGTATCAGGATGTGTAGGACGTCCGCAATCCCGACACGTGATGCTGGAAGTACAGCGAGAGGACATGTGCCCGAACTTCCAGCATTTAAAACACCGCATCGGAGGAGGGATATATGGTTTCACATCACAACAGTAAACCATCACCTTAGCCTTTTTGGGTAAGACATCACCCTCAAAGGCCAAGATGAAGGCACCGGTGGCTACCTGATTATCCCTCGGACCCCGATGGACGCGCTGGACGAAGTGAACACCTCATCGTTCGAGGTTGGCGCGTAATTCATCGTCGGACTGCAGAAGAAGATCCCTGTGGAATATAATACCCTGGACCATGTTGAGATTCTTATGTGGCGTGATGCTAACGGAAACATCCCCCAACTTGTCACAATGGAGCAACATCCGAGACTGGGCAGAGGATGCCGTTTTGATGAGCACAGAACCAGAGCGCATCTTGGACAAGCCCTCCACCTCCCCGAACTTGCCCTCTAAATGCTCCACAAAAAATTGGGGCTTGGTCGACATGAACGATTCTCCATCAACCCGCGTGCACACGAGGTACCGGGGTGAATATTCTCCACTGCCTTCTTTAGCAAGACGTTCCTCCCATGGAGTAGCGTGGGATGGAAACGATCTCTGATCCAATTTCTTCCCGTTGAGGTTAGACCTCAATCGCTTAGAGACTGCTGGTGGAGGCCCACCAGCGATAGATGATGTACCACGCTTCATTGCGGGTCATCCGCCCTGATGCCACCTACTCCGACCAAGGGCCCTCCCTACGGGCGCCACCCAGCCACAGCAATAGCCACCTGGCAGGATGGCCATTGCCGGGAGTCCTGATGCCCCAGGGAGATGGGCATCTACTCCTTGGCATACGTGGGGAGTGAACGGCGCAGGCATCAGTAGAGCGATCCCTGTGTTGTCAGGGGCCTACAACCAAGAGGTTACATGGCGGCCCCACCTCAACGGACTGGCTACCGTGCTGGATGTTAGGTGACATGTGGTCCATGGGCGTCGTCAGTGCAGAAAATGGCCCTGCACAGTGCTTGGCAGAAAGTGCACGAAGGAGTTCATTCATGCCCAAGCGATGGAGAGCGGGCTAGACTGCAATGCAATGACGAAGAAGATGGCGAAAGTTCTCAACACAACACGGACACAATGCACCAAGCAAGGCGCCCTTCCCCAATCGGCTCGCTCTTCGGAAAAGTTTTGAGATATGGAAGTCAAACCTGACAGGGGACCATCACATAAGGCCGAAACGTTTGAGACTCCTTTTAGTCGCCTCTTACGACAGGCAGGAATACCGCGGGCCTATTCAAACCCCCGATCCCACAGGGGGATGTTAATATAGTAATTATGAGCTTTATATTCTTCAAATAACCCAAGTAAAATAAAATGAAGTAGAGGAATTAAACACAAAGATTTGATAAAAGAAATTTTTTAAGTTTATTTTCCAATATTAGCAGCACATTCTTCTGATGATGAGAAAAAAGTTCAGGGATTCAAAAAAAATATACATTAAAACAAGTTGAATAAGTTTGAATGAATTATGTTAGTCATTTAATCGATAGATTATTAGTCATTCATGGTGAAGAATTAGCTGGAAATAAAAATTATCATAACAAAAACGTAAGAACTACACAAATGTTGAAAAATCAATTTAGTTATTTCATTACCAACAAACCTAAAGGACTTTCATACTTTATTAATTTTTGAGTAATTTCCCACACATATTTTGTAAGACTGAAACACATTGGGAAGGCTTAGCAAACTTGGATTTATATTATGTACCAGTGCCAGAAATCCTTGTACCAAGCTACAAATTTCGTGGAACTTTTACATAGCTAGAGGAAAGATTGGGGGAATAAATATATTAGGTCAAGCATGTAAACAAACGTAGGATTGCCTATAGAGAGCATCAAGATTTTGAATCTATACATGAAGCAGATAAAAGAAATTCACCTAGGTACAAAGAAAATGATGCATAGCTCTGTTGATTCATAAGAAGAAAAATTGGGTGTAACCAAATTAGAAACACAATTTATCAGAAACGAAAATTAGACATGTGATTAGAACTTGTGCCTGCAGTAGCAGGCTCTAGCCTGTATCCTGATGATGATGGTTGGGGAATATAAAATTCTGTATGACATTTTTATTCTATATAAATGAATGACTACAGCATTGATTACAGTTTGCTGCCTACTGACAAAACTAAACCAAAAGCTATTAAAATTGAATTCAATAATGAACAGTTATATAGTACTGATGATTTTTAACTGATGCTTGAAAAAGATAGAGTGACAAGGAAACTGCTGGAAACTTACTCAAAACAGTAGATATAGCTGTTTTTGGGAATGTGGGTATCACAGTAAGAGTTCAAGGGATACGTCCCAGCTGTCATGCTATTCATCTGTGTCCTAGGTGGCTGAGATGGATAGAGCATCTTACAGCAGGAGATCCTGGGTTCGAGTCCCAGTCGGGGTACAGATTTTCAGCTCTCCCCATCGAGGTATATCAACAACACCTGTCGGCATCTGAGGGTTACAATTAATTATCATTTAAATTTGAGAGTTTTCACCACTATGAATATTGGCCCTTTGTACTATATGCTGATTTCGAATGCCTATTGGCTCTTGTGGCACACTGTTAGGGAGACAATACTACCTTCCATACAACCCTCACAGACTAGCTCATATCGTATGCAGTGGCTATCAAGCTGTGTGTTCATGTGTCAAGTCAATATCGCATCAGATTATATGTCTGCAATAATCCTTTGAGACAGTTGCTCACTTCACTCAGCTCAAAAAACATGTGGGGTATGGTGATGACATTCATGGCATCAAAACTGCTGCTACCAACTCACAGAAGGATAATGCATTACATAAGAAAGCTGTCAAATGCGATACTTGTGTGTTGCCATCAGACAGAAAAGCACAAACTCTACAAGGAGAGCACTGTCATCGAATGGGGAATTTCTGTGGTGCAGCACACAATGCATACAGCTTAACCTACCAAGTGCCATGGTACGTGCCCATCTGTTTCCAGAATTCTGCCCATTTCATCATTGAGCACTTGGATGATTTCAGTTTGTGTAACTATCATGTTAACGTTCTTCCTGAAAGCACTGATGGATACATCCCATTCTTTAAGTGGATGACCCCAAGCATCATATTATGGTTCCTGGAGTCATTTTGATTTATGCATGCTCTGATTTGGAAACTTGCTGAGATGGTGCATCAGGATGACATGCACCTTACTAAAGCTACGTTTTCTTACGATGCAATGTTTCATCTTGTGACAAAGATGGAGATGTTTCCCTACAAACGTCTGTATTTTAAGGAGAGTCTCAATGAACCCATGTTGCCTGACACAACCATATTCACCAGTAACCTAACAAGAAATGTCATAATGGAAGCAGAGCATGGACATGAGGTAAATGTTTGGCAGGAATTCAATATTTCTAATTTAGGAGAGTGTGAAAAGCTCTATGGGGACACAGATGTTTGAATACCAGCGGATATTTTAGAGAAATTCCGAGATGCAGGCAGGACCACATACACTTTGCATCCTGCATTTTATTTCACCACAGTGGGGATTTAGTGGCACATGGTGTTAAAAACGACATGCATCAAGATAGATGTATTGACCCACGTCGAGAAGCTGCTTTTTTGAATGCAGGATTGCAGGAGACTTTGATAATTTGTCCATAGGCATGGCAAGATCAGTAGCCTATGAACTGGTGGCAGTTGAGAGCATCTGATGACATAACATGTGCCTTGATATTAAAAACTTGTATGGATATGCTATGCAACAATATCTGCCTACTGGAGGGTCTGATGGCTATCTGAAGACCATATCGTCAGATTAGAAGATATCACAGGTGAGGAAACTGATTCTGGTGAAAGATACATCATGGAGATAAACCTGCTGTATCATTCTACTCTGAATGGTATGCACATTAATTTGCCTCTGTGTTTAAGGTACCTAGTCCCACGCAATGGGTCCATCACAAAACCGATGACAATTCTGTGGGGAAAACTGAGATACATAATGCACTAGAGAAACTTCCAGCTGTGTATACCCTTAGAAATGCACTGCTTAGAGTTGCCTATGGTATCTTCTAGCTGAAGGAGTATATTGATGTTAATACCAAACAGAGGGCTCTTGCAATGTGTCACTACAAGAAAAACTTATTTGAATTAATGATTAGTGCTGCTGATATGTCGCTCGGCTGGCACCAGTACTTCTGTCCTCCTGGCCTCATCTTTGCTTTCGATTTTCCTTCGGTCAGCGCAAGTCAGTTGTTTATTGCACATCCAGCTATTTGACTGTGCAGTGTCGAGGCAGTGTGGTGTGATCTCTTGGTCACTAGGTACTATGGGGTTGGGATATTGGCCCTTACTTGGTGCACATGCTCATTGCATGTGTTACAAGTGGGGTGCTGGGGCTGCAGACAGCAGCAAAGTTAGGTTCTGGCATGATGTGTGGTGTCTGGCTTTGTGCTCACCATTCACGAACATTTAGAAGAAGAGCTTGTCGGAGCGTCACTTGGATCAACTGTATGCCTGCTCATATTGTGTGTGTTTGATTAAAGCAGATGCAACTGTGTGCTAAGTTATATCTATTAATGATTAATCAATGTTGTCTACAGTGTGAGTTTGGTCCTGAGTGTGCTATGGCAAGTTAAGTCACACATGCCATGACAATGGGCCTCAGGCATTACACCTTGGTTTCTTACTACTTGATAAATGATCAGCAGATATATGTAAGCAAGACAGGTGAACAGCTCA
Organism: Schistocerca americana; assembly: GCF_021461395.2. Classification (NCBI taxonomy): domain Eukaryota; kingdom Metazoa; phylum Arthropoda; class Insecta; order Orthoptera; family Acrididae; genus Schistocerca; species Schistocerca americana. The sequence continues at coordinate 712,691,367 of NC_060123.1, forward strand.
TTATTTAGTGATGTATGTTTATAGCAGTGCTAACCATGCTTTTCAAATACAAGTATCTACACATTAATGATGAGTATCAAAAGACGATGCTTTCTCGTAAAATCACATTGTGTTTCATGAAAATATAGTTGTGTCCCGCCTTGTCCTTAGAACTATTGTGTGTTGTTATGGTGCTTAAGGGGTTACAGACCTTTGACCTGATCGTGAAATCAACGGCGTTTAAACGCCTTCCAAGAAAACAGAAAACATGGGTATCTCCCAGCCCTTTCCTAGGAGAGTTTCAGCTTGCCCATGTAGCGGTAACAAGACAAGCAGAGAAGGAAATTCAAAATGTCGAAGTCCTCAAGGGTGCAAATTTATCCTAAATAAAAATCAAAATTGCATCAAGAGCCTATCAGTCTAAAGAGACTTCCCGTATTGTGAAGTGTGGTACAGAGAAACTTAGAACTAGCAATATCCAGGTAGGGAACAGTTGAAAAAAGCACTGATTGACAGCGAAAAGGAAACAGTTCGCCTGGAGAAGAGGAAGAAACGCGCATGGTGGTCGGTAGAAGGAGATAAAGCAATCGAAAAGCGTCTGAAAACGTGGGTTGATTGGTGGTCTCAAAAACACCAGAGAGTCTAAAGAACTTCCAAGATGTAAGGAAAACACTGATAAAACTATCAGAACTCTGAAGAGGAAATATTTGCAAGAACGTTTAACTCAAATAGAAAAAGACTTCCGGAGGAACAACGCGCGAGACTTCTACAGAATATTCCAAACCAACGTAAGTACATATGATCCTCCAAACCTCACCTTTAAGAATACAGAAGGAAAGACATTGTATGGAGACGTGGAAAACAGTCACATCTTGGCGGAATACTTTGAAGACCTCCTGAATTGTGAAGCGCCATCCGAGACATTCAATTACAATGAGAGATAACTAAACCCCGACTCGGAACCACCAACTACAGTAGAGCTTAAGAACATTATTAGAACCTTGAAAAATAACAAAGTACCTGGGGAAGACGGGATCACTGTAGAACTCTTAAAGTATGAGAACGAGAATGTGATCATAGAACTAACACTAATTATACAAAATATGTGGGAAGAAGAGCAACTTCCAGAACGTTGGACATCGGTACTGATACATTCCATACACAAGAAAGCCGACAAGACGGAATCTGGGGACTACGGGGGAATTTAATACTTTTTACCTACAAGGTATTCTGAAAAGCACTGCCAAATAGAGTGGACGAAAAACTAAATCCACAAACTGATGAGTACCAAGGAGGCTTCAGAAAGGAGAGATCACGTGCAGAACAGACCCTGAGTCTGAAACTGATAATCGCGTATCAAAAATAGAGGAGCAAAAACTTAGTGCTTACGTTCATAGAATTCAAGAAAGCCTATGATTATGGAGACAGACACACTCTGTTCCAAATTTTAGGGCTGATGAGTTTGGGTAGAAAATCCAATGAACTTGTTAAACAGACCAAAAGCGACACAACATCCAAGGTCAAGTTCAGAGGAAAGCTATCGGAGGCCTTTAAGATTAAAACTGTGGTGGGACAGGGAGATGGACACTCCCGTTTGCTCTTTAATTGTGTCCTCGATAAGGTGATCAGAGAGTGGCGACAACAAATGAAACGTCTGGGTGGAATAGGACTGGGATGTAAGAATAAAGGAGTCCAAGCAGACTGTCTAGCACTCACAGATGACATTGTGATCTTGTCCGAATTACTAGAACCGGCAGTTAACCAAACCACAGAACTGCAGAGACAGGCAGCTAAAGTAAGCCTACAGATCTCTACCGGGAAGACACAATATATGACAAATATGACGGCAGCTCCTAGATGGATGACAATAGAAGGAGGGAAAATTCAAACGGTGGGGGGTTTCAGATACCTTGAAGAATGGATAGGCATTGGGCTGACCGAAAAAGAAGCGATGGGAGCACGAATAAACAAAATGAACTTAGCGAATAAACTAACTACCAACACCTACAATAAGAAGAATATTTCGATAAATGCAAAACTGAAACATTACCAGACAGTGATCCGCCCTGAAGCTCTCTATGCAACAGAAACTCTCACCTTAGCAAGAACCGGAGTGATCAACAGGCTTGAACAGATAAAAGGAAAGATTCTCAGGTGAACATTAGGATCTCGAAGAAGGCGGTCAATTTAGAAACCACGCCAACCAGGAACGGTATACCAAGATAGAAAAAATTTCTGACATCATCAGGAAAAGGAGGCGTATGTTCTTCGGATACATCCTCAGAATGGACCAGGGGAGGTTAACACGGCGAAGCACACACATTCTGATGAACAAGAAAACAACAGTACACTGGGATAAGATAGATGCTTCCTACAGGAAAATTAAAGACAACCACCTAATATGAATTTCAAGAGCTCAGAGGGAAAACGAGTCCTAAGCAAAGAAGGGAAAGCAGAAAGGTGGAAGGAGTTATAGAGCGTGCATACAAGGGCGCTGTACTTGAGGGCACTGTTATGGAACTGGAAGAGGTTGTAGATGAAGATGAGGTGGGAGAGATGATACTAGGCGAAGAATCTGACTGAGCACTGAAAGGCCTAAGACGAAACAAGGCCCCGAGAGTAGACAAAATTCTGTTAGAACTAATGAAATCCTTGGGAGAGCCCGCCATGACAAAACACTTCCATCTGGTGACCAAGATATGGGAGCATTACCCTCAGACTTTAAGAGGAATATAATACTTCCATGTGTAGACTCAGAGAAAGCGGTTGACAACGTTGAGTGGAAATTCTCTATCAAATTCGGGAGGTGGCATGGGTAAAATACAGGGAGGGAAAGGTTATTTATAATTTGTACAGGAACCAGATGGTAGTCATAAGAGTTGAATGGCACGAGAGGAAACCAATAGTTGTGAAGGGAGTGGGACAGGGTTGTAGCCTATCCTTGATTTTATTCAATCTGTATGATGAGCAAGCAGTAAAGGAAACAAAAGAAAGTTTGGAGTATGAATTAAAATCCACGGAGAAGAAATAAAAACATGAGGTTTGACAATGACGTTGTAATTCTGTCAAAGACAGCAAATGACCTGGAAGAGCAGTTGAAGGGAATGGACAGTGCCTTGAAAGGAGGATATAAGATGAACATCAACAAAAGCAAAACAAGAATAATGGAATTTAATCGAATTAAATCAGCTGTTGCTGGGTGAATTAGATCAGAAAATAAGACACTTAAAGCGGTAGATGAGTTTTGCTATTTGGGAAGCAATATAATTTATGATGATCGGAGTAAAGAGGATATAAAATGGCTAAGGCAAGGGAAGCGTGTCTAAAAAAAAAAAGAAATTTGTTAACATAGATTCAAGTGTCAGGAAGTCTTTTCCGAAGGTATTTGTATCGAGTGTAGCCATGTAGGGAAGTAAAACATGGACGATAAACAGTTTAGACATGCATAGAATAGAAGCTTTTGAAATGTGGTGCTACAGAATAATGTTGCAGATTAGATTGGTAGATGACGTAAGTAATGAGGAAGTACTGAATAGAACTGAGGAGAAGAGGAATTTGGGGCACAACATGACTAGTAGAAGGGATGGTTGACAGAACACGTTCTGAGGCATCAGTGAATCATCAATTTAGTATTGGAGGTAAGCGTGGAGGGTAAAAATTGTAGAGGGAGAATGCACTAATCAGATTCAGAAGGATGGAGGTTTCAGTAGTTACTTGGAGATCAAGAAGCTTTCACAGGATAGAGTAGCACGGAGAGCTGCATCAATCCAGTCATTAGTCTGAAGACCACAACAACAACAACAGTCTCATGATGCTGAGCACACTAAGGAGATGTGTTAGGAGGGATGGGGCAGTGGTGGAGTTGTGGCCAATGTCAGCATGGTAATGGTGGGGATGGAGAGACGGTGTTTAGCTCATAAATTACCTTAATTAATATGACGCTTACCATTTTACGCTAAAAGCATTCGGACAGCTAGGAAAACATGAATCCAAGTACCCCACTCAGCAGTGATCTTGCCAATAATTACGGTACTTATATTGCGTGCTATTGATGATTAATTGTCGTTATGATGACAGTTATTACCTACTCGTTATGATCTAATCGTAAAAAACACTGGCACGAATTAACAGTTTGTTTACATGAGGCTCATTTAATTGCGCTAAGGCAACTGACTTATTTGTCCACACAAGAGAAAAATGCTCGTCATTTGGGCGAAAGCGGCGTATTCTTAACACTTGTCACAATATTCATTCGATGAGATATTTAATTTGGTACTCCTGAAATATATTCTCCCCATACGTGTTAAACTTATTACTGCCTCTGTAACTACTGTATTCTTTCCCAGAGCCTGTGTCCCTACTTCTCCCTAATACTCTCCAACAAGTTGCCAGTTATGTTCTTCGTTCATTCAAATCTTCTGTGACCTGAAGACTGGATTCCACTAACAATACCTTCTGAGAACAAATAACTTAGGGATAATCAGGTACACTGCAGGCCAACTGCATCACTTCGACACGGCGTATTTGAGCCCTTTGTTCGATGAGTTTTCGTTCTGCATGTTCACAAGTTCAGCCTAGCCTTGCACTTTTCTCCAGACATGTGCGCTTAACCTGGCTGTTCCTGTGACGAAGAGGTGTAACGGCTCACCCTGACTTGTACCTGTGTACAGCACAACACCGGCAACCCGAAAGGCGTGCTTTTGTCGTAACGCCGGGTCTATGGACTGCGTAGCATAACCACTGACAATAAACATAATGGTCTACTTACAGAGGGCACGTTGTACTGCATTCAGACCTCATCCACTCTGTTTCTAGCAGTAACAAAAGTCTCGGCATATTACCAAAGGTGATACACTTCAGGTGTAATAATTATCTACGAAAATTACTTGCCACTTATGAATTTTCACCCTTAAACATACATCTGTGATCCATCAGCGGGGCGCATACGGCAACCGCTCGAGGGTATTTGCTAAATAATTTATAAGAACGTCGGTAAACGCCCAACCACGATTCTTTAAAGAATCGGAGCCCATTGTTTCAAACAGTCTGATGCTAAGATTTTACTGTATCGACAACGAACAGTTAGTGACAAAATGTTTTCCTTTCGTGGGCCTGTGAGCCTTTGCGCGGCCTGTAAGCGAGGAAATGTTTCGAAAATATTCGAAAGTATATCTAAAGCTTGTTGGAAATAGCTTAAAGGCGCCATTCGAAAATAATGCGTGAATATAGTTTCGGTAACTTGTGTGCCGTAGGTTATGCAGTCTCAAAAAATAGACACCTGTTTAAATGCTTCTTTTGAGTGTACTGTTACAGCAGTTTAAATACTTCAATACGGTCCCGAGTTGCATAAAATACTGAAAATCAATTTTATGTTTTCCCTGCATGTTGACAGATAGGCAAACTGCAACTGGGAATCCGAGAGTCTGGGTTACTGTTTCAGCTGTTTAGTAGGACAGATGCGAGGATTAAAATCTTGAATACATCAGAGCAAGCAGAAATTAGTTTCATTCGCTCTTCTCTTGTGAGCCGAAGTTAGTCAAAAAATTGGAAAAAGCCCGAGAAGCAGCGGTACTGAAAGTTAAAGCAGCGCTCTGAAAACTAACGCAAACAGCGACTGGGCAGATTCAGCCAGGGCGGGCAGCGGAAACTGTTGCCTCGGTCCTCCGCACACAAAGAAATACAAAGAACTCGATGTTTAGGGGCGGCGTTCAGCAGGAACAGATCCCAGGAAATGCAGCTGCTGCGGCTCCCAGGTGTTCAACATGAAGATTACGTCGGTGTTAATGGCGCGCAAACAACGGGGGAGGGGGGACTGTAGATCACTCATTGGACGCGTGTTACGTTGCAGTTCTGACGCAGAAGCTTACACCAGTTCGTTACCCTATTCGTGATAGTAAGTCTGTCGGGATACAACTGTATTGGATGCAGAGATAAAATCTCCCTGGTTTCAAAATACAACTATAAGGGATGCATCCATAACATATCGTGTAAAGTAACTCAGATGGTTGCCTTTGTTTTGTTACAGGTGCTAGAAAATTACCAGAAAATTACTGCATCTCAGGAGAGAGTGCAATACGTATTGCAGTGAACGGAAACGAAATCACCCACGGGTGTCCAAAGAATTTCGCCAGGTCAATTTCAGTGGGAGCACCAGACGTTTGGAGGATTATGGGTTACAATGAGAAATTCCTAACCACTAGGAGCGTAAACAGACGTCAGGCTCTGGAAGAAAACACAACTAAGGAAATACTAGAGGAGGTCAGAGAGACCTGTTCACCGTGGATTGCGGCAGCTGAACATCACTTGCTCAACAGTCAAAGGCTACTGCATAAACCACCGGTATTGCAAGCTTATGAAGTTCAAATTTTCGAAGCACTGAATCGAAACGACTTGCTGTTTCGCTACAAATTTGATTTAGACACGTTCGACCGGACTGGGCAAAGTGACGTTTCCCCTGACGCTAGAACCTTCCACAAATGGAAAACGATAATGGCCACAAAATTCGCAAATGTGATTCAGGAAGCCCACCGTGTTGGGCTCTCTGTTGAGATGTAGTCATTTCTGGTATATTATTAACACCCGAAACAAAAAGGTATCATTCCGGAAGAAAATCTACAAGGAACATTTCTTGTTGCTTGGAATGACGGCGCAAGCTGCTAGTATTTATCATACATATTTTCTAAAATTTTATTTCGAAATATGGGAGAATTTGTGTAACAAGCATAATGGAAGTTTCGTGAGGCCACCCTGTAAATGTATATACTGGGATTTTCCCCTACGGCTTTTCTCGCGTACCAATGCGACATATATATTCTACACATCTCCTGCTACCTCCTCTCTGTATGCCTCATCCCCTATGCCCATACACAGGAATGTGCCCATCATTACCTATCTGTCCATCTCATCGTCCCACCTCTACCTGTCCATCTGCCCCCCCCCCCCCCCACTCTATGTCTCCCTCTCCTCCACCTCCTCTCTCCAATTATATCGTCCTCCCTCCTCCCTCTGTCTCCATCACTCTGCCCCTCCCACTGTCTCTTACTCCCACTCTTCTTTTTCCACATGCCAGGTACAACTCTATACCTTACACCTGCTTCCTGCTTCTCCACCACCTCCCACTCTCCATGTCAATCTCTTTCCCTCTCTTTCACGATCTCCTCCTTACCCTCTCTGTCCATCTCCTCCTGCTCCACTTCTACATCTACATCTACATTTATACTCCGCAAGCCACCCAACGGTGTGTGGCGGAGGACACTTTACGTGCCACTGTCATTACCTCCCTATCCTGTTCCAGTCGCGTATGGTTCGCGGGAAGAACGACTGTCTGAAAGCCTCCGTGCGCGCTCTAATCTCTCTAATCTTACATTCGTGATCTCCTCGGGAGGTATAAGTAGGGGGAAGCAATATATTCGATACCTCATCCAGAAACGCACCCTCTCGAAACCTGGCGAGCAAGCTACACCGCGATGCAGAGCGCCTCTCTTGCAGAGTCTGCCACTTGAGTTTATTAAACATCTCCGTAACGCTGTCAGGGTTACCAAATAACCCTGTGACGAAACGCGCCGCTCTTCTTTGGATCTTCTCTATCTCCTCCGTCAAACCGATCTAGTACGGATCCCACACTGATGAGCAATACTCAACTATAGGTCGAACGAGTGTTTTGTAAGCCACCTCCTTTGTTGATAAACTACATTTTCTAAGCACTCTCCCAATGAATCTCAACCTGGTACCCGCCTTACCAACAATTGATTTTATATGATCATTCCACTTCAAATCGTTCCGCAGGCATACTCCCAGATATTTTACAGAAGTAACTGCTACCAGTGTTTGTTCCGCTATCATATAGTCATACAATAAAGGATCCTTCTTTCTATGTATTCGAAATACATTACATTTGTCTATGTTAAGGGTCAGTTGCCACTCCCTGCACCAAGTGCCTATCCGCTGCAAATCTTCCTGCATTTCGCTACAATTTTCTAATGCTGCAACTTCTCTGTATACTACAGCATCATCCGCGAAAAGCCGCATGGAACTTCCGACACTATCTACTAGGTCATCTACATATATTGTGAAAAACAATGGTCCCATAACACTCCCCTGTGGCACGCCAGAGGTTACTCTAACGTCTGTAGACGTCTCTCCATTGATAACAACATGCTGTGTTCTGTTTGCTAAAAACTCTTCTATCCAGCCACACAGCTGGTCTGATATTCCGTAGGCTCTTACTTTGTTTATCAGGCGACAGTGCAGAACTGTATCGAACGCCTTCCGGAAGTCAAGAAAAATAGCATCTACCTGGGAGCCTGTATCTGATATTTTCTGGGTCTCATGAACAAATAAGGCGAGTTGGGTCTCACACGATCGCTGTTTCCGGTATCCATGTTGATTCCTACATAGTAGATTCTGGGTTTCCAAAAACGACATGATACTCGAGCAAAAAACATGTTCTAAAATTCTACAGCAGATCGACGTCAGAGACATAGGTCTATAGTTTTGCGCATCTGCTCGACGACCCTTCTTGAAGACTGGGACTATCTGTGCTCTTTTCCAATCATTTGGAACCCTCCGTTCCTCTAGAGACTTGCGGTACACGGCTGTTAGAAGGGGGGCAAGTTCTTTCGCGTACTCTGTGTAGAATCGAATTGGTATCCCGTCAGGTCCAGTGGACTTTCCTATATTGAGTGATTCCAGTTGCTTTTCTATTCCTTGGACACTTATTTCGACGTCAGCCATTTTTTCGTTTGTGCGAGGATTTAGAGAAGGAACTGCAGTGCGGTCTTCCTCTGTGAAACAGCTTTAAAAAAAGGTGTTTAGTATTTCAGCTTTACACGTGTCATCCTCTGTTTCAATGCCATCATCATCCCGTAGTGTCTGGATATGCTGTTTCGAGCCACTTACTGATTTAACGTAAGACCAGAACTTCCTAGGATTTTCTGTCAAGTCGGTACATAGTATTTTACTTTCGGATTCACTGAACGCTTTACGCATAGCCCTCCTTACGCTAACTTTGACATCGTTTAGCTTCTGTTTGTCTGAGAGGTTTTGGCTGCGTTTAAACTTGGAGTGGAGCTCTCTTTGCTTTCGCAGTAGTTTCCTAACTTTGTTGTTGTACCACGGTGGGTTTTTCCCGTCCCTCACAGTTTTACTCGGCACGTACCTGTCTAAAACGCATTTTACGATTGCCTTGAACTTTTTCCATAAACATTCAACATTGTCAGTGTCGGAACAGAAATTTTCGTTTTGATCTGTTAGGTAGTCTGAAATCTGCCTTCTATTACTCTTGCTAAACAGATAAACCTTCCTCCCTTTTTTTATATTCCTATTAACTTCCATATTCAGGGATGCTGCAACGGCCTTATGATCACTGATTCCTTGTTCTGTACATACATAGTCGAAAAGTTCGGGTCTGTTTGTTATCAGTAGGTCCAAGATGTTATCTCCACGAGTTGGTTCTCTGTTTAATTGCTCGAGGTAATTTTCGGATAGTGCACTCAGTATAATGTCACTCGATGCTCTGTCCCTACCACCCGTCCTAAACATCTGAGTGTCCCAGTCTATATCTGGTAAATTGAAATCTCCACCTAAGACTATAACATGCTGAGAAAATTTATGTGAATGGTATTCCAAATTTTCTCTCAGTTGTTCTGCTACTAATGCTGCTGAGTCGGGAGGTCGGTGAAAGGAGCCAATTATTAACCTAGTTCGGTTCTTGAGTGTAACCTCCACCCATAATAATTCACAGGAACTATCCACTTCTACTTCACTACAGGATAAACTACTACTGACAGCGACGAACACTCCACTGCCTGTCCTCTTCTCACTAGCCTCTTGTCCATGTCCTCCACCCCTTCACTCAGTCCATCTCATCCTCCTGCACTCTCTCTCTGTCCATCTCTTCCTCCCTATCTCTTTGTACATCCCCTCCCCGCTCTCCACTCTCTGAAAATTACCTCTTGCATCTAGGCTGAAATGCTGATACCTTTGAAGTTTTCTGTTTTTATGCTAAATTTAGTTGAAATCGATGCAAAGAATTAGAAGGAGATCTTGAACATACATACAGATATGCTGCAGATATCAATTGGCTTGCTGTCCACAAGTTGCCACAAATGTGCATATGGCACATATTTTGCAGAGATCTCCTTTTCTGTCTCAATCTGTTGAATTTCTCCAGCTGTTTCTTCTATCAGTTCTCTGTCCATATTTTGCTCCTCCATATCCACACCCTCTGTTGATCTCCTGCTCTCTATCAACTCTCTACTTTCTCTGTCCATCTTTCACCCCCTCTTCCTTTTCCATATGCTCATTACCTCTCTCCATATTCCACCTAACCCCTACATATCCAATCCCACTCCCCACTACTTTCTGTCCTTTTCCATCTCCTCACCTCTCTCTGAGAATATTCTCTTTCCTTTACAGAGGAAGGGGAGATGGAGATGATCAGAGAGGTGGAGGAGGAGTCCTCCACCTCTCTGATCATCTCCATCTCCCCTTCCTCTGTAAAACTCCTTCTCACACACACACTGTCTGTCTATTTCTCTGACCTATTTCTCACCTGGTCCTCCTTCCTGCCCTCTGTATGCATCCTACACCACATCTCTCTGTCTGTACCCTCCTCTGTTATCTCTCATGCCACTTCCTTCTCGCCCATCCCTGCACATCTCCTCCCTCTAACTGTACATCTCATCCTCTCTCCCCTCCGTCTATCCACCCCTTCCCCCTCTGCCTGTCTATGTCTCTCTATCCCCATACCTGTAACACTTCCTCCTATCCCCTCTCTCTGTCCTCCTTTCTGTATATTTGTCCACCTCATCTTCTCCCATATCTGGCAATTTCTTCTTCCACTTCTCTGTTTACCACTCTTTCTTATCCCCTGTCTGTCCATTTCATCCTATATCTCCTTTCTATTTGTCCATATTTGTCCATATGCTCCTCTCCCATTTTCCTCTGTTTCTCCCCTCCTCCCCATTTCTCCATCGGTCTTTATGTGCTGTAACTCACGATACATCATACAATATCTCAGTCAATAATAGTTTCATGTCCCTACTACACCACCACTGTTCTGTCACTGTGATCACATGTGGTTAAGCTTTCTTATGTACTGTGCTAACACATGCTCAAATGCAAATCAGGTTTTAAGTGGCTGAAGGCCCACGATTGATTTACATAAATTGATTTACATAATAGACAACAAATTTTTTTTTCTTTTAAAACATTGGCTATAATAGATTAACAACAGACCATTAAACACCCAAGGAAAGGACACTCAGATGCCTCCAAGGGGTCGTGAGCCTGCCCTCAAAATATTAACGTTCACTTAGGTGAGAAGGTAGTGGGCACAACTGCACTTGATCTGACGGTAACCCAACCAAGGGACAGCCACTGACCTACTGACAAAACGACTTTCTCGCCACCAAACGGTATATAAAAAGTCAAAGACCATTATCCACAATGAAATATGTATTAAGTTATCAAACACCATGTTGGACAGCGACAACAGATGAGGAAAAGACGCTGCCTGAAATTACGTTAATGGCCAGGGCAGGTAACCGGAACACTAACGTCCACAAGGCAGAAAATTCGGCTGGTGCACTTAAATTGTAGTGAACCAATATAGTTAACTCCACCGCACGGCGGCTCGATTTCACCACTACAAACACTCGGTGTTGCTCACAGGAAAAGCTCCAGAACAGCGTACCAACGAAAGGAACGACACAACATGAACGCACGTGGCTTGGGTACACACCACTCAACCTTGTCGTCCTGGTTCGGTGAGCCACGAAGCTCGTAGCAATCGGGCAGCTCCAAACATGCTCTGACAATGTGCAGGGACCGCCAGCGGACAAAGCTGACTGCACCACACGGAGATCCTCCCTGGTCTGCACCAACCGACCGACTCACTGCCAGTATTCCAACAACATTTAAACAAATTGTCAGTGGAAACGACACCACCTACACGCACAATTTGACAAACACTTGCACAAAGACTTGAACGAAACTCAGCAGTGGCTGTGCAATGACGACGACAAATCGGGAGTCGATACACACACACAGACAAAACATAAACGATCGGCGAGCCAATACACGTCATCCAGTAGGACGACCGACCGACGATCAATGAAGATCGTCCCTAGCTCAAGTGATGCGTGGCGGCAACGGTCGGGAGAGCCACAGGCTTGCAGGCCTCACTGCTGCTCCAACCCGGCTGAACTAGTGCCGTGTTCCAACTCCCCGACTGGTAGGTCCGAACTGCACTCCTGGCACATTCCAACTGACTGACAGTCCGAACACACGACCCGAACTCCATTACGACAGACAACGACCGGGATGTAACAGCAGTCAAGCAAAGATACTACGCGAGGGGATATATTGATACCCACTGCTAGCGCTGGTCACGGTCAGGCAAAGCAGCAACTCAGTGACAGTAGTAATTTAAAATAACGTAGTGACGTGGAAGTACTTTAAAAACAGGGTGCAAAATACATGATGGCGGGAACACGAACCACGCACGGCTCACAATCTACATCCTACTGAATCTGCTTAGTGTAATCATCTCTTGGTCTCCTTCTACGATTTTTACCCTCCACACTTCCGTCCAATGCTAAATTGGTGAGCCCTTGATGACTCGGAACATGTCCTGCCAACATATCCCAGCTTCTAGTAAAGTTATGCCAAAAACTCCTCTTCTCCCCAATACTATTCAATACCTCCGCGTTATTTATGTGGTCTACCCATCTAACATTCTGCATTCTTTTGCAGCACCACATTTGGAAAGCTTCTATTCTCTTCTTGTCCAAACTATTTATCGTTTCACTTGAATACATGGCTATGCTCCATACAAATACTTTCTTAAACGACTTCCTGACACTTAAATCTATACTCGATGTTAACAAATTTCTCTTCTACAGAAACGCTTTGCTTGCCATTGTCAGTGTACATTTTATGTCCTCTCTACTTCGACCATCATCAGTTATTTTGCTCCCCAAATAGGAAACCTCATCCACTACATTGAGTGTCTCATTTCCCAATCTAACTCGCTCAGCATCAACCGACTCAATTCGACTACATTCCATTATCCGCATTTTCCTTTTGTTGATGCTCATCTTATATCCTCCATTCAAGACACCGTGCATTCTGTTCAATTGCTCTTCTAGATCCTTTGCTGTTTCTGATAGAATTACAATGTTATCGGTGAACCTCAAAGTTTTTCTTTCTTCTCCATGGGTTTTAATTGCTACACCGAATTTTTCTTTTGTTTCCTTTACTACTTGCTCAATATACAGATTGAATAACATCAGGGATAGGCTACAACCCTGCCTCACTCCCTTGCCAACCACTGCTTCCTTTTCATGCCCCTCGACTCTTATAACTGCCATCTGGTTTCTGTACAAACTGTAAGTAGTCTTTCGCTCCCTATATTTTACCGCTGACACCTTCAAAATTTGAAAGAGACTATTCCAGTCAACATTGTCAACAGCTTTCTCTAAGTCTACAAATGCTAGAAACGTAGGTTTGCCTTTCGTTAATCTATCTTCTAAGATAAGTCGTAGGCTCAGTATTGCCTCACGTGTTCCAACATTACTATGGTCCAAACTAATCTTCCCCAAGGTCGGCTTCTAATAGTTTTTCCGATCGTCTGTGAAGAATTCGTGTTAGTATTTTGCAGCCTTGACTTCTTAAACTGATAGCTTGGTAATTTTCACATCTGTCAACACCTACTTTCTTTGGGATTGGAATGAATATTTTCTTCTTGAAGAAAATATTCACTAGGTTGTAGAGTTTTGTGAGGGCTGGCTCTCCCAAGGCTGTCAATAGTTCTAATAGAATGTTGTCTACTTCCGGTGCCTTGTTTCGACTTTAATCTTTCAGTGCTCTGTCAAAATCTTCACGCAATATGATATCTCCCACTTCATCTTCATCTACAAACTCTTCTATTTCCATAATATTTTCCTTGAATACCTTGCTCTCGTATGTACCCTCTATTTACTCCTTCCACCTTTCTGCTTTCCTTTCTTTGCTTAGAACTGAGTTTCAATCTGAGCTCTTGATATTCATACAAGTGGTTCTCTTTCCTCCAAATGTCTCTAATTTTCTTGTATTCAGTATTTATCTTACCACTTGTGATATATGCCTCTACATCCTTACATGTGTCCTCTAGACATCCCTGCTTAGCCATTGTGCACTTCTTGTCAATCTCATTTTTGAGACGTTTGTATTCCTTTTTGCCTGCTTCATTTACTGCACTTTTATATTTTCGCCTTTCATCAATTAAATTTAATATTTCTTCTGTTACCCAAGGATTTCTACTGTCCCTCCGCTTTTTACCTACTTGATTCTCTGCTGTCTTCACTACTTCATCTTTCAAAGCTACCCAGTCTGTATTTCTTTCCCCCGTCCCTGTCAATTGTTCCCTGGTGCTCTCCCTGAATTTCTGTACAACATCTGGTTCTGTCAGTTTATCCAAGTCCCATGTCCTCAAATTACCAACTTTTTGCAGTTTCTTCAGTTTTAATCTACAGTTCATAACCAATAGTTTGTGGTCAGAATCCATATCTGCCCCTGGAAATGTCTTACAATTTAAAACCTGGTTCCTAACTCTCTGTTTTACCATTACATAATCTACATGAAACCTTCCAGTAACTCCAGATCTCTTCCACATATACAAACTTCCTTCATGATTCTTGAATCAATTGTTAGCAATGATTAAGTTATGCTTTATGCAAAATTATACCAGGTGGCTTCCTCTTCCATTAATTACCCCCATTCCATATTCATCTACCACGTTTCCTTCTGTTCCTTATGCTACTATCGAATTCCAGTCACTCATGACTATTAAATTTTCCTTTCCCTTCACTATCTGAATAAATTCTTTTCTCATCATACATTTTGTCAATCTCTTCGTCATCTGCGGCCCCAGTTGGCATGTAAACCTGTACTACTGTGGTACGCGTGGGCTTCGTGTCTATCTCGGCACACAATAATGCGTTCACAATACTGTTTGTAGTAACTTACCCGCACGCCTATTCTGTTATTCATTATTAAACCTATTCCTGCATTACCCCTATTTGATTTTGTATCTATAATCCTGTAGTCACCTGACCAGAAGCCTTGTTCCTCCTGCCACCGAACTCAACTAATTTCCACTATATCTAACTTTAACCTACCCATTTCCCTTTTTAAATTTTCTAACCTACCTGCTTGATTATGGCATGTGACATTCCAGGCTCCGATCCGTAGAACGATAGTTTTCATTCTCCTGATAACGATGTCCTCCTCAGTAGTCCCCTCTCGGAGATCGGAATGGGGGACTACTTTGCTTCCGGAATATTTACCCAAGTGGACGCCATCATTATTTAACCATACTGTAAAGCTGCATGCACTCGGGAAAAATTACGGCTATAGTTTCTCCTTGCTTTCAGCCGTTCGCAGTACCAGCACAGCAAGGCCGTTTTGGTCCTTGTAACAAGGCCAGATCAGTCAGTCTTCTAGACGGTTGCCCCTGCAACTACTGAAAAGGCTGCTGCCCCTCTTCAAGAACCACACGTTTGTCTGGCCTCTCAACAGGTACCCCTTCATTGTGGACCTACGGAACTTCTATCTGTATCGCTGAGGCATGCAAGCCTCTTCACCAACGGCAGGGTCCATGGTTTATCGGGGGAATTAATTGGTATCACGACAAATTCATCCATGAGCTATATGAACGGCATGCACATGTGGAGCAGCAGGTAGGTCATGCGAGGAATTGTGAGGATAACGTTAATAGTGATGGGCAATATGAAGGAGAGCAGGACGATTCGGGCATGAAAATGATTACGTGTTTAGTCTGAGTAGTTGTACCCCATGTCCAGTTTGCAAGACAGTAGAAGGATACGAGATCTCTCATCACGACAGGAAATTAAAGGCTTTGACTATAACAATTTCCTGTCTGCGTGGAAATGTTACGCGTTTTGCAGTTAGTGGAATCCATCCAAGAGCCTCCGACATGGCGAGACGGATATAGAGCTGATAGAATGATATAGACGGATATTCAACTATGAATATTTAAATTTGGAACCTGCCATAAGATTGATGTCGATTGCTAGAGCATGACAACTTACAAAGAGTTTGAGAGCTTCTTATCCGTACATCGATCAAAAGTAATGCAAGATCTCATTAAGTGTGGGATTCTACTCAGGTCGAAATATAATCAGTTGGAGTTTCCGAGCCCTAAACGTTTCGTTCAGAACACTGTGTCACAAAGCAGTCCTGGTCAATTTAGTGCACGTGAAGTATCACGTAGATCAACGTGAAGTGGAGTACACTTATAACCATACTAGAACAGGAAACGGTGGAAACAGCAGTGAACGAGGAAGGGGCTTACGTGGAGAAACCCCTAATGGGAGAAATTGGAATAGGCAGAACTTTCGACATACAAGGCAATCTGGGGCAGAATCAACTAATGATAACCAGATCAGGATTAAAAGTACCAGTAGAAATTATTTTACTTGATCTGAGAAGCAATCAACCAGGAAACAGGCCATTGTCTATTGTCTGGGTCGGAAGGTAACACAATGACAGAATTTAGGGTCAATCACATTGCTATAGAGAATGTAAGGGAAATTCTGTTAGAGGAAGCATACAGTGGAAAGGTGCCTTGTGTGAGTCTAGTTACATATGTTTTATTGATTCGTTGCTTTTGTGTCATGTGTTTTACGTTGGGAGCCCCCTCTCAGTAAGTAGTGAAAGAGCATTTCAGAGGCGGAAGGAAATGGAGAACTGGCCAGCCATATGGTAATGACAACTACTAATACATGGAGATATCTCCGGTAAATGTGCAGCAGGCTCAAATAGTGTATACGTATTAGGTTCTTGAGTTGGAAATTAATTTGTTTGTGAGTAGTCCCTAAATATAAAGGTAAAGTTGGGAATTAATTTTTAGTTCTCTCCTGATAATGTTCGACCTTGCGAAGGCGAGATAAAGTTGGGTGCAAAGGGAGTGGAAAAGAGAATAAGATTTAAAAGTAGTGTCCTAAGATAGGAATGGGAAACAAGCTATTTGAAGGTTTTTACAAGGCAAATATCGCGCAAAGAATTGCAAGAAATCGTATGGAAGTGACCTGGTACTTTTCTTTAATAATAGTAAATCTCTCTGTTGTACTGTTTCTATTTCTTGCTACATGGTTCGTGATAGTAGACGACTTTGAGGAAAAGAAGAATTCTGTTTCTTTGTTTTCACTGTTGTGTAAAGATTATCAGCATTTTTGTCTGTATCCAAGTTTTGTGTCTGAATCTCAGTTCTTGGTGCATTGAACAGAATGTAGTTTGTTGGCAGTGATGGAGTAGGATGCCTGCAACCACAGGTTACTGTAGCAGTGCAACATGCCCTTTGGTCAAGGTAGTTCCGACAGCTTCCATAACAAACATCAGTATACTTTTGATAAGGCAAACCTGGTTGCAATTCACTCCAGAAAGGGCACAATGACGGTATTAGAATATTGCTTAAGTTGCAACTATCTTTTAATTATTTTAAATTATTTGTGTTTGTTATTGGATATACAATGCGTAATGTTCATCTTACGGAAATTTACTGTGTGAGGTTTTGTTGAGCAAATGTTGTTCTTAATCAGTTTTACTGCAATCCAAAGAAAAATAAAACAACTTAATCTGGAAAACAAGTATATAACGCCTATAACTAATTCAATCCTTCTGAAATTTGCTCAGTTTCGTGGTCACTGCTTTCTATGGTCCTATGCAATAAACTGATAAAATTCCTTATGCAAATAAACAATGAAATACAGTTTCTTTTGCTATTGAGTCGCAACAGATGTAATCTTGGTAGTCTGTTCTCTCCTCAACAGTCACACAAAATATTCGATCTGGGCTCAGCAAAGTGCAATAATGGCCATAAAAACAGCTTCATACAAACATTACTACTTTTCTGATTCTGCCACATAATTATTTTTCTGACTTTGAATGAAAATCGTTTCTTCTAAAAAAAATACTGATTGGATGTGGAAGAGGATGAAGAGGAAGAGGATAAGGCGACATACCAAGACCGAAGGTTCAGTTTGAAAATTGTATTCAAAACTAAAGAAGATCCAGGCGCTATTGTATGAACAAACATGCGCCCATATATGTTCTAGATTACTCTGAAACAGAATTTGAAAGAGAGTATTCCAGTCAACATTGTCAAAAGCATTCTTTAAGTCTACAAATGCTAGAAACGTAGGTTTGCCTTTCCTCAATCTAGCTTCTAAGATAAGTCGTAGGGTCAGTATTGCCTCACGTGTTCCAATATTTCTACGGAATCCAAACTGATCTTTCCCGAGGTCGGCTTCTACCAGTTTTTCCATTCGTCTGTAAAGAATTCGCATTAGTATTTGGCATCCGTGAATTATTAAACTGATTGTTCGGTAATTTTCACATATGTCAGCACCTACTTTCTTTGGGATTGGAATTATTATATTCTTCTTGAAGTCTGAGGGTATTTCGCCTGTCTCGTACATCTTGCTCACCACAAGGTAGAGTTTTGTCGGGACTGACTCTCCAACGGCCGTCAGTAGTTCTAATGGAATGTTGTCTACTCCCGGGGCCTTGTTTCGACTCAGGTCTTTCAGTGCTCTGTCAAACTCTTCACGCAGTATCTTATCTCCCATTTCATCTTCATCTACATCCTCTTCCACTTCCATAATAGTGTCCTCAAGTACGTCGCCCTTGGTGGCGGGGGTAAAATACAGGGAGCGAAAGGCTATTTACAATTTGTACAGAAACCAGATGGCAGTTATATGAGTCGAGGGACATGAAAGGGAAGCAGTGGTTGGGAAGGGAGTGAGACAGGGTTGTAGCCTCTCCTCGGTGTTATTCAATCTGTATATTGAGCAAGCAGTGAAGGAAACAAAAGAAAAATTTGGAGTAGGTATTAAAATCCGTGGAGAAGAAATAAAAACTTAGAGGTTCGCCGATGGCATTGTAATTCTGTCAGAGACGGCAAAGGACTTGGAAGAGCAGTTGAACAGAATGGATAGTGTCTTGAAAGGAGGATATAAGATGAACATCAGCAAAACGAGGATAATTTAATGTAGTCGAATTAAGTCGGGTGATGCTGAGGGAATTATATTAGGAAATGAGACACTTAAATTAGTAAAGGAGTTTTGCTATTTGGGGAGCAAAATAACTGATGAAGGTCGAACTAGAGAGGATATAAAATGTTGACTGGCAATGGCAAGGAAAGCGTTTCTGAAGAAGATGATTTGTTAACATCGAGTATAGATTTAAGTGTCTGGAAGTCGTTTCTGAAAGTATTTGTATGGAGCACAGCCATGTATGGAAGTGAAACATGGACGATAACTAGTTTGGATAAGAAGAGAATAGAAGCTTCCGAAATGTGGTGCTACAGAAGAATGCTGAAGATTGAATGGGTATATCATGTAACTAATGAGAAGGTATTAAATAGGATTGGTGAGAAGAGAAGTTTGTGGCACAACTTGACTAGAATAAGGGATCGGTTGGTAGGAGATGTTCTGAGGCATCAAGGGATCACCAATTTAGTATTGGAGGGCAGCGTGGATGGGAAAAATCGTAGGAAGCAGTATAGCTTAAGGTAATGCACCATAAAACTCTATCGTGATTCTACTACCCCCCTTACCATATATGTCTCACACAAACAGAAGTAACCACTCTTACTAATAGTGCCTATGATAACGGTTCAGAGCGTGTTAAACGAATACTACAATTTCTACAACACATAACGGACGCAGAAATACTGTCATCATATGCTGCCAAAAGTAAAAATGGCACCGAAGGTGCATTCATACACCAGATAACACATGCTTGGGGATGTTGTAAATTACCTGTGGAGATGTCTAATATGAGAGAGGATTTAGCAGCCATTTCAGAAAGACATGCATACCCATGACTCTGCATTGGGAGCAAATTTACTATCTTAAACGACTTCCAAGAAGCAGTTATGATTTTCGAAAGCCATTCTACACAGCGGCACAACTCAGTCGTTTATCAAATTGTAAATCGGGTCAGTTGGCTACAAAATTAGAAAAAAGAATGTCACTTTAATCTGGGTCAAAAGTTACAGCAAAGAATTCGGTGACCAATTGAAGCAACTTCAAGATACCCGTGTCAGCCACAGGAACCACACCTTAGAATTCATATAACGACTGAGAAGGATGTTGCGAATGTAGTGAGACAAGGAATGAAGAACAAGTACCAATAGCAAATCAAAATGTTGTAGAGCCATAGGCACTGTGACCACGACAACTGACTGGTATACGTAGCAAACGTTATCAAGAGGATTTGATACAACTTTTGCATGTACGAAATTCGATCACAGCCCTTTTAACAATCGCTTACGTCACCAGGGACTTATCGACAACTCTCTTTTTAATTGTGCAGAAAAAGAAGACCTGGACCATATGATGCCAGGGCATCCCATAAAGACGCCCCGTTGAGTTCAGTCTCTGTATCAGCTGAATGCTACGACGTACGAATGCCCCAGTACGTAACCTCTCTTTTGGAAACAAAAGACATTAGGGTGCAAAACCTCATATACACTGTTCTCAAGGAATTAGGAGTGTCCATACACAGCAACCACCCGCGGAAAAATCTAGAACTTACGAGAACCCCAACAGGAGATTACATGCGAGGGTACATCTTAATTAATGTACATAGATAAGCGTAGTTTACACATAAAAACTGTATAAAAATTATACTTCTTTTACTATAACTGGATTTAAAATTTATGAATAATTAAAAGCAAACTCTAACCGTTGTTGCTAATTTATATGATTTATGACTGGCTTTGTGGTCATGAAAACAAAATCCAGTAACAGTGTAACAGATTTGAACTCAGAGAACTTCCACAGAAAAATATCACACGTAGGCATTCAATTTCAAAGCCCTAAAGCACCTTAACATATGCAAACTATAAACTGAAGTTCATTACGTAATATTATAGTCACTCAATCCATAAAATTATAAAAATGGATGTGCATATATATGTATGTACGTATGTTTCACATCCCCTCCATAAGCACTGGGCCGATTTCAACAGAACTTGGTACAAATATCACTTACTGTCTAGAAAGAATCGCTGTGGGGCTAAGAAACACCAACCTGTCAAATGGGGGGGGGGGGGGGGGGTGCTGTGAGAAAGCGGTGTAGCCCATGACGCGCAAATATCAATTCTTTAGTCATCCAGTATTTGAGAATGAGAGCATTTAGCGACTTGCAACAAACTTTACCCATAGTTTCAAATCTATGTGAAACCTTTTTCTCGGTGATAACACCCACAAAATACTGAAAGAAAGAAATCACCTACTACATTTTCACTGTTCATGCAGTAAAACTACTGCATGAAACATGAAATTTTAATGAATTACTTCTTTAATACTAACTGTATTCGTGGCAAATTTCGCAGGCAGTATTCGCATATAACACTTAATGTACCAGAAAAACCACATCATTGCACAAAACTGTTCGAACGATATGACGTCACAAACACTGAGATGAGTTCAAAAGTAACGTATCATGCAAGACGTTTACATTTATTATGTTGTTGACACTAGCTCTACTCGCAACACTCTTCGAAGACAGTGTCTACATTTAGCTCCAAAAATATATCATTGTACGACATATAGTACAGAATATATCGTCAAATACTGAGTTGTGTCAAAAACTAACGCGTCGCGCACGACGTTTTAATTTATTACTTCTTTACTATTAACTCTATTCGTAACACATTTCACAGACACTGTCCGTCAATATGGCTCAATGTACCTAGAAACATATATCATTGTATGATACATAGCTTAGGAGATATGAAGTCAAATACCGAGATGCGTGAAAAACTAACGCGATATGGATGACGTTTTAACATATTACGTCTTTGCTACTAACTCTGTTCGCTGGAACCGAGTGACCACTACGGTCGCAGGCTCGAATCCTGCATCGGACATGGATGTGTGATGTCCTTTGGTTAGTTAGGTTTAAGAAGTTCTAAGTTCTAGGATACTGATGACCTCAGATGTTAAGTCCCACAGTGCTCAGAGCCATTTGAACCATTTTTAACTCTATTCGCAACACATTTCTCTGACGGTATCCATATGTGGCGCTGAGTGTACCCAGAAAAATATATTATTGTACGATACATATTTCAGGATATATGGCGTAATAAAGACTGTTATACGTGAAAAACTGTCGCGTCATGCATAACGTTTCCATTTATTGTTTCTTCTCTGCTGACTCCATCCTCATCACATTTCACAGAGAGTAGCCACTTACAATCCTGGATGTAGCTGCCACGTAGTTCAGGGGATACGACGCCATGATCATTGACACGTGTGCAAATGAAACTGCAGGCCGAAATTCGCCAGATGAAATACGTTAAATGTGAGTGAAATATATCTGACATGAGTTATGTCTGCAAATTCAAGGGTAAAAGGCACATTCTAAACCCCAGGAACGTTTTTAGTCAAATTTGGTGCACGAATTAGTCACAAAGTGCAAAGAAATACTGCAGTTTTATAAACACCACACTCCTCTTGGGATGAGCGTGATAACTTGGAGAGAGAAGGAAGAAGTAGGAGATGGGCAGAGACTGAAGAAGGAGATATGGAAAGAGAGAGAGAGGAGAGGACGAAGTGGACAGAGAAAGGAAAAGGAGGAGACGGATAGATACAGGAGGAGGATGAGGGAGGAAGAGATAGGGGGAGCAGGAGATGACCAAACAGAGGGTAGAAAGAGATGACCACGCAAAAGCGGACGAGTAAGTGGACAGAGAAACAGAAGAAGAGGGGTTGGACACAGAAAGGAAATGGGAGGAGACGAACCGATAGAGATGGACTGAGAGAGGGTGGAGGAGGAGATTGACAGAGAGAGGTAGAGTAAGAGATTGACAAAGAGAGGGGGAGGAGGGGAAGAGATGGACAGAGGGGGAGGAGTAAATGCACAGATGGTTGAAGGGGCAGACTGACATACAGAGGAGAGGAAGAGATGGACAGAGAGAGAGGCAGGAAGAGGTGGAGAGAGAGTAGTGGAAGGCTGAGATGGAGTAACAGAAGTTTGGAATAGATGAATGCCTGGGCAATGCTGTGTACTCAGCTAGTAGCAGTAATGAAACTGTTGATAATATCTGCTTTGTGTCTCATTAGCGCTTACGTTTTGCGAGAATAACTTAAACCATATTCCGTTCACTGCAGAACATTGTGACACTGCAAAAAGTAATATTTCAACTAGCTCCAGCGTGAAACATACATCGACTCTTAAAATTATTGCCGTCCACGAACAGCTATTATCGACGAACAATGAAGTCCGCAGCTCGTGGTCTAGTGGCTAGTGCTGCTGCCTCTGGATCACTGGGTCGGGGTTCGATTCCCGGCAGGGTTGGGGATTTTCTCTGCTTGGGGACTGGATGTTTGTGTTTTCCTCATCATTTCATCATCATCAACATCATTCGTGACAGTGGCTAGACTAGACTGTGTACAAAAATTGAGCTGTGTAAAAATTGAGACTTTGTATGGGCGCTGATGACCCTGCAGTTCAGCGCTCCACAAACCAAACATCATCATCATCAACGAATAATGAAATAGATGAGGAAGTTTAAAGTCATTCACATTCAGCACATTCAAAACACTGTTCTGGATCTGTCCCCAGCTCTGCCTACCGGCAACTTCTCACTGCTGACACTAATATACTACCAGGCATGCTCTGCGGATACTGAGCCACGACTGAGGATGCACGGCACTGACTCAACTTGCTGATGTAACGTCGTTCGTGTCACCATCCTGTCCGTCACAGAAAAAAACTACTTGTATGACCACATTTCTCAGACTCGTCGAGACATATTGACGTCCACACGAACACATTAAAGGAATTGTTCAAAATATTTACAAGCGTGTCATTTCGCTGAGTCAGTTTAAATGCATGTTCTAGAACCGTCTGTCTTGTCACCTCTGAGATTTAAAACAATTCATAGATCTAGGGCAAAAATATACATCCTGAACTCTGAAATACAGCACGTAATACATAGAGCGAACATGGTGAAACGCTAAAGAAATAGGCATTAGCGATTACAAGGAATGTATTTAAAATGACGTCGGTCAAGTGATTGTCTAGCATATAATTTTATCTGAGTTCCATAGAGTTTCCACTTTAAAGCAATGTAAATTGCCATTGCTGGCTAAAGATTAGAAAAGCTTCATACTTAATAAAGTGAGCGCAATAGCGTGCGATCATTTTAGTAAAGCTGTGGCTAGTCAAGAGCTGTATTCACTGCAGGAGGTGATTTATAATTGCTTTAGAACTGAAATACTGGCTATAAATGTAATTTAGTGAAATAGTAACCTACATGTTGTGGATATAGAAAGACATAAAATGAAACTGTAATTGCAATTGATGTTTTATATGTACTGAAGTTGTAACCTGTATGTTATAGATATTTTAGTATCATGAAAATGTCACGCACTGGTTATAGATGCATTACGAAACTGTAATTGTAATCTACATGTTGCGTAAGTAGAAAAGATGAGACTGGTGTTTTGCTTACCATAAGAACTCTGCAATATATGATGACATACATACCTCAGCGTTTCCCTTTTGATTTATACTTGTCATTTCTATTTCGACCTGTGTGTCAGTTAGAATATTCCTTCTCCTTCATAGATGTGAACAATTGCCGATATTGTACCACGTCTTAGCATTCAGAGAACGTATCTGTAAGGTTTTGGCTGTGTGCAGACAATCAAAGTACAGTATAAGCCTGTTCCAACCTGGGAGGGGATAATTACGCTGTTGGCGTCACCACCGGTCGAGAGTGCATAGCACAAATACCTTAGAATCACTCTGATTAGCGATTGTTCAAGAAAGGGGTAAGACTCAAGAAGAATTGGAGAAACGAGAGTGGGCGGTAGGATACAGAGCGGTTCTTGTGGTAGCTAAATAAGTGTTTGGCTTAGAAGCATTCTAATAGGAGTATTTACAAGAAGAAGCGTAGCTTTTGAAGTTGAGGAATGTGATTGCTGTTTCGCTTGTATGGCAGATAATACTGAATTGTGATTGGGGAGGCTAAATGTGTGTACCACAGTTGGCGTAGAAGCTCTCTGATTGGTATGTTTCCTGGAGAAGGACATGGCTTAAGAAGGAATCAAGGAATATCACTGGACAGTAAAACACTGTTGATTGGGAG
Organism: Schistocerca americana; assembly: GCF_021461395.2. Lineage (NCBI taxonomy): Eukaryota > Metazoa > Arthropoda > Insecta > Orthoptera > Acrididae > Schistocerca > Schistocerca americana. The sequence goes on from NC_060123.1 coordinate 712,716,517, forward strand.
AGCTCAGTGTGTGTTTTCGCTTCGAAACTCTCTGACTGGGTTGTTTCCAAAGAAATGGGTGTGGCATTGGAATGAGGGGGTATGAGTAAGGAAAGGGGGATGGATGTGGTGGTGGAGGAGGAATGGTGGTGGGAGGGGGGGGGGTAGGGGAAGTAAGTGGGCTTAGGAACTAGTTATTGCTTACAAAATGGTGGGGCATGATGACATGATGTGTTTGCTCCTGGATGTGGGTAACCCTAATGTCGAAAGTAAAACTTGTTTCAAAGATTTCTTTGCTCTCCAATTGTGGTAGAATTTATTGAAAGACACATAAGAAAATTTGGCGGGAAGTGTGGAGGGGGAATACTTCTGTTATTTGATGCGGAACGCTTTTAAGGCGTGTGTTTTCAGTATGTGCGGCTACAGATCAATATTTGTTTAAATATTGTTTTGGAGGTGTGTTGGACAACTGTATCTTCTGATCTGGGATTTTTATGTGTTACTTTAAGTTTATTGTGGAACTTCACATTTATTAGATGTAGGTACAGTTTTCTGGTGTATTTGTGATGAGATGTTAGTTACAAACGCATTAATATAGCAGCAGCATGGAACAGCTGTGAACAGTGTGTTATAAATTATGCAGTGGAAGAGCTATGAAGGCGAATGAATGGGACCATTAACGAAAGGAAATGGAAAGCGCCTACTAGGATTCACCGCGAGCGAAACCTGCGGCGAAACTTCCTCATGCCCTCACAAAACCTCGTCTGAGCGCTTCCATCACTCTCTTGTGAAAGGGAATTCGAGCGAGTTTTCTACGTACGTGGTCATAATTCCCTGCCGAGGCCGCACTTTCCATCGTCGGGTGGGGGGCGGGGGAGGCGGCAGCACGCGACAGCAGCGCCGCCGCACGCCACGGGCAGAGCGTGAACTTCGAGCGCTCACTTCACCCTTGTTTTTTATGAATGCAACAGCTGCAATAAGGAAGCCGAGGCCTCATAAAGACAAAGAACTGACACACGAATCTACGATAGGTATGGTTTCCTCTCGGCCATGTTAATACTGATTTTTCTTAAGAATCACGCTGTTCATGATATTATCATGGATATAATAAGAGAAAGGTTGTGTACAACTTGAACAGAGTCAATACTGTTGTTATAAGAGTCGAAGGACATAAAGAGGAAGCAGTAATAGTGAAGGTAAATAAGAAAGTGTTATATCCTACCCTCCACTTCAATCAATGCGTATGTTGAACAAATAAGGCTACTTATAGCGCTGCTACCTATCGGAACTTCGTGAAACTAAAGGAGCTGAACCGCGATCAGTAGCTGTTTCCACGGTCCCTTACAATATGTGGGAGTTAAAGTACACTGCCAGGCTGCGTCAGCATGGTAGCGTATGATCCATATGTGGCCATCACAGAAGAGCATGTCGTGTTGGTGCGTGTAACCAAAGCACCACGCTTTGTTTCTCTCAAAACCAGTAACGTTCAAATGCACGTGGCATCCTGAGGCATTCATAGGCAACAGACAACAGCGGCTGAGGTAAATGCATGATATCTACAGCTTAGTTTTGTGGCAGGCAGCGTCAAACCGTCGAAATAGACATATCGACAACTTTCGCGTCGCTCCACCTTCCAAATGTCAGTGATGTTCGGTCGGTTAAGGCCATGCAGACATGATGGTGGCGATGCGATAGTGTGGACAAACCTCTGCCTGTTGTTGTAGTAGAGCGCACTGTTCAAATCAAGGCAGCACGGTGTGGCAAAGGCCATATTTCTACGACCTGTCATTCTGAGATCGACGAGGCATACCAGCCATTAGTCTTACCTTAAAACATTATTTGGTTACTCTCAGCTAAGTGAAGTTCTCAGTCACGCAAGAGCACCCTTCTGGTCCCGCGCCTCAGCTGCGTCAGCCCTCTCGGTGATTGGTTGCTGATATGTACACTCTAAGACAAAGAAAACGATGCACCACGAAGGAATTATCCGAGGGGGGCGAAAAACATTAGCTGTGGTGTGAATGCACAGACGAACAAATGATTACAATTTCAGAAAAATTGAATTCAATCAAAGAAAGAACTTCACAAATTGAGCAAGTCACGAACGCACTGTTCAATCTCTGACTCTTATCTAAATAGTTATTTGGCTTGGCACTGGCTCGTAGAGCTGTTCGATGTCCGAATTCTGTCCAACTTGCGCGTTGGATCATCAAAATCCTGAGCTGGTTGGGGGGCCCTGCCATAAAGCTCCAAACGTTCTCAATTGGAGAGATATCCAGTGACCTTGCCAGTCAAGTTAGAGTTCGGCAAGCAATAGAAACTCTCACCGTTTGCAGGTGGAACTTATCTTGAAACTTCCTGGCAGATTAAAACTGTGTACCGGACCGAGACTCGAAATCGGGACATTTGCCTTTCGCGTTCAAGTGCTCTACCAACTGCGCTACCCAAGCACGACTCACGCCCCGTACTCACAACTTTACTTCTGCCAGTACCCTGGACCCTATCTTGCCGAATCGTAAGCCCAGCATGGTTTGCATCAAGGCCAACAAACACGCAGCGTAGAATATTCCGCTGTTCTGTAAGGGTGCCGAGGATGACAACCAAAGGGGTCCTCCTATGAACAGAAACGGCACCTCAGACCGTTACTCCTCGTTGTCAAGCCGTATGGCGGGCGACAGTCCGCCTGGCTCCCACCGCTGTCTGGGTCGTGTCCAGACGCGTCTTCACTGTTCGCCAGAGCTCAGTTCTGAGCGGGACTCTCACAGATCCAATGAGTTTTGAGGATAGACACGTGTCTGCAGACGCCCCAGACAACAGTGGGATACCAACTGATGGCCAGCTGCCACACAGACCGACGGCAGGGAGGGCTGCTCTGGGGTACGATTTCATTTCACAGCACGGTCTCTTGGGTTGTCATTCGCGGCAGCCTTACAACAGAGCGGTACGTCGACAATATTTTGCTCAACGTTCTCTTGCCCTGCATGGCAACCCATCCTAGACTTACATTTCAGCAAGATTATGCCCTTCCTCACACGGCGAGGGTTTGCATTACTTGCCTTCTTGCTTGTCAAGCACTTCATTCTCCAGCAAGGTCACCAGATATTTCTCAATTGGGAACGTTTGGAGCATTATAGTCAGCCCCTCCAGCCACCGCGGTATTTTGACGATCTAACGGGACAGTTGGAAAGAATATGGCACAATATTTCTGAGGAGGGCATACAACATCTCTGTCACACAATGCCAAGCCAAATAATGGCTTACATAAGAGCCATACGTGAACCAACATGTTACTGTCTTGCTCAGTTTTGTGAACCTCTTTCTCTTGACCAAATCATCCAATTTTTCTGAAATAGTAATGATTTGGTTGTCTGTACGTGTACGTGACATCTACCTATTTCCGACCCATTAGGATAATCGATTTGTAGTGCATTGTTTTCTTCTTGTTTTAGATTTTAGTTCTAGACCTCCTTCAGTCAATAGCACCATTCTGCCTACACGTTACCATTTTCTCCACTGGTCAGATGCATCTTATTATTATTGTAGGACCTTCTTTTGTTTCCTGTTGCGTAGCCTATTTAATGTGTCAAAAATTTTCTTGGTAACGAATAACAGTTTCCATGCAAATGAGCTGCTACTGAGCCTCAATAAAGCACTATGTGTACAATTCTATACTTATCAAACCTTAATCAAATAATTAGAAATGACACGTGAAGATAAACTTATCAAAGAAAGAGAACAATCGAAGCCGTTACGTTCGTATATGATCTAGAACTTTAATTCTAAGTCATGGGTTCTAATACGTCTTAGGAGAGCAACTTTTAAATTAGGGATATTAGTAGATTGTGAAGATGAAACTGTCATAAACATTCACGTACTTTTCGTATTCCATTGATTAATGTCCTCCAACAGCATTGTATCTCCTCGCTAAGGAAGGAAGGAAGTGCTGCACACTTCTATAATTTGCACTGAGTAAGACTACTGTAATAGCATTTTGACTCGTCCAGAGCAGCAAGTGAAGCGTTAAAAGGTCTTGAACTTGACTTGACAACATTACTGATTATAAAGTTTTATTAGGTACGGCGCTCAAAGAGTTTTCGCATACACGGAGTTTTTCCCAGAAATATTAACACAGTCAAAGATGTTCATCGTATTAAATAGCTTTATTTTCGTATTGTGTGCCCTAGTAGTTGAGAATCTGATTCAGTGAGAGCAGAATTACCTCTGCTCGCTATCTCCCCCCTTTGCCGTCGGTCGGAACCGGGGAGCCATCGGCAGCTGGACGACCTGTCCCGGGAGCAGAGGGAGGGAGGAAGGAAATCAGTTGGTCGTTAGAGAGTCCCGCTCAACTTTGGCGATTGAAACTGTGCAAGGTGCGGAGCGGCCAGCCATCGGCTAATCTATAATTAATGGCAGCGCACGCTGAGTGGCGGCGGTGAGCTGGGGTGGGGTGCAGTGGGCTGTGTCCGCGCGTCCCACCCCGGCCGCTCCATTACCGTGTAGCCGGCAAGTTGCCGCCACCAGGAGGCGCCCCCAACGGCAGGACACCGCGCCGAATTAGCAGACTCGTTAATTTTGCAGCTCAGAAGTCTCAGAGCTCCTAGATCGTAAATTTACTACAACACTCTCCCATTCTCGACATCCGATATTTCTTTCATAGCTCCATAAAATACCAACAGGTGAGTATACATTCTGTACAAATGTTCAAACGTATTCATTAAAGTCGGTCTGTACCTTTTATGGGGTGACAATGAGCAGAGACAATACGACACGCACAGTGGCCACTTACGTGGTGAGCGACCGTTTCTAGCGTGATCCTGAGAGCATACGTGAAATGTATTCGCAGTTGCGAATATGGACAACTATCAGCTGCATAAAGGAATTACGACAGTGAAAAGTTCGCTTTACCCTTCGGCTATCCGTGCACGACCCACAGCCAGACCCAAACTTCCGTATGACGCCAACCATGCGTCTACACCCTGCACAGAGGAGATATTTTACCCGAAAGTTGCTTACCAAATGTCGGCGTATAAAAATGATATTGCAGTGCATTTGATATTCCGAATTACGATGGATGTTCTTTCGGACATGCATGCATGCATGCATGCGGTTAGTCAAAAATTTCCATTGTCTTTATTTGATTATGCAGTTGATGGCTGTCCATGTGGCGCCCTAAAGCATGGACTGCGCATCGACCAGCGCAGCGCTGCGAAACGTCATCATGAAGGCGCTGACCCGCGAGCCAATAGAAAGAGCAGGCAGAGTCACACCCCCAGGGAGACAGAGTTCAGTGCCCCCCGTCAACGCTGACTTTACCAGCCGCCCATTGCTGGTCGGCCCACTTCCGTTGCAGACTTCGAGAGCATCAACACGGAGGAAGGGAGACGTTACTTACTGTGATTCCTGCAAATGGTGAAAGACTGTCAAAGTACTGGAACAGAAGAGGCAAGTGACAAGTAACAGCTGCCTTCTTTGTAGAAATAAAGTTTTATATTAATCTTAAAGTTTGTACAGGTGATTTTCGATTTCTACCATCAGCCATCGCATCTTCTCTCCTTTCTTGTTTTGGTCGGTGCTGACACCCACAATAGCCGACACAACAATCCCTACCCGCAACTGCGTGACGTCATTGTACACCATGTCGTCTCTGTGCAGTTGTGCAGCCATTCGATACCGCTGATTAAAAGCGTACAGACCCATTCTAGACTGTTCCTTCATTATCTTTCGCTATATCCGTCCACACACCGTCGTAGGACTGTCTCACCTCTTTTAATCCAGTAACAAGCTTGTAAAGGGCTTTCGTTTTAGCTTGAGACAACTAGATATCTCGGAAATGAAGCATAGTACGAAGCAGACATTCTAGGTGAAAATTTCTTCTTAGTAAATCGGATATCTGTCTGTGCTATAACTGCCGGCCGCTGTGGTCGAACGGTTCTAGGCGCTTCAGTCCGGAACCGGGCTACTGCTACGGTCGCAGGTTCGAATCCTGCCTCGGACATGGATGTGTGTGACGTCGTTAGGTTAGTTAGGTTTAAGTAGTTCTAAGTCTAGGGGATTGATGGCCTCAGATGTTAAGTCCCATAGTGCTAAGAGCCAATTGAACCATTTTGTGCTAGAGCTGGCCACCTCCCAACCACCTCTCTCGCTTGATCAACTTTGTAATTTCAAATAGGAACCCAGAAGACCTCCTCCCTCCCACCCACATTTTTAATGCATTTTCGAATTCTGCACAAAAAATACGTACTGTTTAGCCGAACCATGGTTTTCCATTCGCGCTAGATAGCGCCGTAATCGACAAATATCAAGTGTGTCTATTTTTACAATTAAGAACTTACGCATTTGAATCTACATTTCTGTTACGATGTAAATGTAAATCTTTGTGATCAAACGGTTGATGTTTATGTCTGAAATTTGCTTTAGTGTTGCAAATTTGACTGTTTAGCACAATATCATTAGCCCTTTCAATGTCTGTTTAGAGACTACGTTTAGCGTGATCCGGGAACAACAGCGTGGATGTAATAGATGCTTCGTATCGGCGAGTCCCCCAGCCTCTCACCGTTAGGGTGCTTGATTTCGGTAAGTATCCATGGCAGGTGTGCCTACCACTATCACCTCATGACCATTTTACGTGCTTGCACTGGCTGTGATCTGTGTTGGGCCGATGGCTGTTTAGCAGTCAGATCGAGATCTATGGCTGTAGGTTGGAAACACACATCGAAACTAGGCATTCTGGTGCTCTGGTTCGAGGGCGGTCAGAGAAATAAAGCATTCCGATGGCTTGGGGCTCATCACAAGCACTCCAGAACGGAACAGAAAACTACGTTACCATACGAGCACCTAATTTGCCAGAGATAACACACACACACACACACACACACACACACACACACACACACACACACACGTACCTACAGAAAGAGAGAGAGAGAGAGAGAGAGAGAGAGAGAGAGAGAGAGATAGAGGGAGAGAGGAAGAGAGACAAAAATTTTCCCACACTTGGGAGACATTTGTGAGGTCGTAGTGTAATGCTGTCGAGAAGTAACAAAAGTCTTATAACACTAAAAGGTAGTAACTTTACTGTGAAAGAGAAACAAAAACAAGAAAAAATTAATGAAGGCAGTCTAGTTAAACATGTACGCGTTGTCATATTTGTGAAGTTCAATTCTGCTGTCGGGTAACATTGATTACCGCACCGCTCCAACACTTATATCGAGGCAGCCCTGGACGCCACGTGGCATTCTGTGCACAAGGAGGTCGTCCAGTGTTTGAGGGGGCTTCCTCGAGCAACGCGCTTCATGTCTCAACTGGTCTGAAACCATCTCAGTTGGGTTGCTCTCAGCACATGCCGCAGGCCATTCCATTCTGTTGACTTGAGTATCATGGAGTAAATGGATGCGGTGTGCTCCTCCATTATTGTGTTGGAAGACGAAGTAATGGACGAAATATTAAGCATAGGCTTTATAGATAGGATGGAGTGTCATCTCCCAACACTACAGATCTTCTCAAAATCACCTCAATAGCGATGATATTCGTCCAATATCCATACATGTCTCCTGGCTAAAACGTGACTGACCTACATGCGTAAAGAACATCTGGGACTATGTACGTCACCTGTCAACCTCTGCACTTCCCTGAGTAGTCACACAAATCGAACACGTATCTAAGAGGACTAGAGCTTCTGATCCAGGTCTTGTTACAGACGTCCATCACGCACTGCCACACGAGGTTAGAGTTCAGACTCAGATTGGTAGTGGTAACCTGGAGGTTGAATCGATGAGGTGAGAAATTGTTGCGTACTGTCTCGTCGAAATAACCCTTCCAGCTTTCTCCAAAATGGCAGTCTGCATTTTTCTGGCGGTAGTGACGAGCCACAATTAGTAGGCAGTGGTCATCGCGTGGTGCTGATGACTTCAGGCGCCCACTAAACGGCAGATCTAACTGTTCTGTGCTTCACGACAGCTGCTGAATTTTCGAATTATGTCTACTTGATGGAGGTCATGTCTGTGGTCAAATTTCCACACTTCCTTCCTGCCGTGAACTGTTAACGTCTGCAAAGTCTCAGATCAGAATAACACGCTAACAGGTTCAGCAGTGTGCATAAACCACGTTGTGCTGCTCACGGATGGAGACACAGGGCGGTCCACCAAACTGCATTAACAGTGATGGTTTGTTTACTTTTATCACTGTTTCACAGGTGGCAGTAGGCAGGGATTTCCTGAACTCAAAGGAGTAACTACAAAGTTGTACAAATGAGGGTTCTCATAGTATCTTCATGCGTCAGTTCGCAGGGAGGCCACTGGAATCCGAAAGTTACGTACGCTCCTTGCACCTTCTGGCGAAGGGGCAGAGTCTCATAGTGTGTCTCCTCATGCCGTCACGGGCGGCCGTTAAGGAGACTTAAATGTCCGCTACTGTCGGTCACTGAATGTGGAGACACACTGTACTACAACCGGTACTTTGCCAGAAGGTGGAATGAGGGAACATAAATTCCGAGTCGCGGTGTGGACACTGCGGAGTGACGTAGAAGGAATCGTTATGTACAAAGTGTTTTCCAATATACGTGGTTAAGATCCTCAGGAAAGTGGATGTATTCTACAGAGGAGAATGGGTAATATATGAACCCAATATCAAGAATAGCAAAGGAGAAGAGTAAAAATGGAAGACCAAGTTTTCTTTTGTCGGAAACTCTAAATGAGGTAGAACCTGTAGTAAGATACCTTCTGTAAAACAGTATGTAACATTAACAAGGTCGGAATTAGGGACTTTTTGGAGCTAGAAAACGGGGGGGGGGGGGGGGGGGGGGGATTTCTGTAGCACTGTCTGAATAGGTAGCGGCCCCGACGGTATCTGATGATTCTGTGGAAGGCCAGTAGCAGAGAACGGCAGAAGCCAGAGGCAGCCTGCGAGCACACCACAGGGTGACTCAAAAGTGTATCTAAAGGGGTAAAAATTGACACACATGCCTGGAATGACACGAAGTTTTATTGAAACCAAAAACGAGTACAAAAACTCGCCAGCAGATGATGGCGTCATCATAAACTGTTAGCCACCAATTTTCTCACTCGGAGGGAATTTGTGGAGTGGGTACTCTAAAAAACGAGAGAAAACGACAATTCGTTTTCTTACTTTTTGTGGACCGAGAAAGACCATTTCACACTCCAAGGGTCTCGGACAGTCTTCATTGTCGCAAAAGGAATCCAAGATGGAACCAACTCCCCCACCTCCCCCGTCTGGGTGGTAGATGTGGTAACTCTGCTCTGATGACGTCACCTGATGACGCCACCGACTAATGCTAGCCTCCCACATTCCCCTTCCTCTCCCCTCCACTCCCACCACTTGGAAAACGGTGAGAAGAAAACACAGTCTGTGCTGAGCTGCTGGTGAGGGAGGTAGTCACTTTATTTCCACAGGGAGCTCTATTTTAGTTATGTCGTGTGTGCAAACATTCATCTACACTGTGTGATCAAAAGTATGCGGACACCTGGCTGAAAATGACTTCGTGGCGCCCTCCACGGCTAATGCTGCAATTCAGTATGCTGTTGGCCCACCCTTAGCCCTGATGACAGCTTCCACTCTAGCAGGCATACCTTCAATCCGGTGCTGGAAGGTTTCTTGGGGAATGGCCGCCCATTCTTCATGGAGTGCTGCACTAAGGAGGGATATCGATGTCGGTCCGTGAGGCCTGGCAGGAAGTCGGCGTTCTAAATCATCCCAAAGGTGTTCTATTGGATTCAGGTCAGGACTCTGTGCAGGCCATTCCATTACAGGGATGTTATCGTCGTGTAACTACTCCGCCACAGGCCGTGCATTATGAATAGGTGTTCGATCGCGTTGAAAGATGCAATCGCCATTCCCGAATTGCTCTTCAGCAGTAGGAAGCAATAAGGTGCTGAAGACATCTACGAAGACATATTCTGTGATATTCCACGCAAAACAACAAGGGGTGCAAGCCCCCTCCATGAAAAACAAACCACACCATAACACCACTGCCACCGAATTTTACTATTGGTACTACACACGCTGGCAGATGTCGTTCACCGGGCATTCACCATACCCACACCCTGACATCGGATCCCCACATTGCGTCACTCCACTCAAAGTTTTTCCACTGTTTAATCGTCCAATGTCTACGCTCCTTACACCAAGTGAGCCGTCGTTTGGCATTACCGACGTGATGTGTGGCTTACGAACAGACACTCGATCATGAAATCCACGTTTTCTCGCCTCCCGACTAACTGTCATAGTACTTGCAGTTGATCCTGACACGGTTTGGAATTACTCTGTGATGGTCTGGGTAGATGTCTGCCTATTACACATTACGACCCTCCTCAACTGTCGGCGGTCTCTGTCAGTCACCAGACGAGGTCGGCATTTGTGCTGTACGTTTGTATTCACGTTTCCACTTCAGTAATGTGGAAATCTCACGTACAGACGTATGACATAAGTTACACCAACTCACGTGACCACTTACGAAGTCCGTGAGTTCCATGGAGCGCCCCTTTGAGTTCTCGCACGATATCTTATGATTACTGAGGTCGCTGATATGGAGTACCTGGCAGTAGGTGTCAGCACAATGCACGGAATATGAAAAACGTATGTTATTTGGGGTGTCCAGATAGTTTTGACACACAGTGCAATTACACATCAATACGCTGCTGCTATGGTCATTGGCGCTGCCCTAATTATGAATGCAAGTTAAAAAACACTGAAGAAAGAGGAATCGATATGAAATTAAAAATTTTGATGGAAAACACTCTCCTAATTACATATTTCGCATGCTAATGCTATGGAAATTCACGGTGCTGTAACTGCACAATCAAGATCATCACCAAACGAAAGCGGCAATCGAGGTAAAATTAACTTGTCCTAGGTGGAAACTGGTATGAAATTACCTTCTCCCTACCACTTGGCGTGGGTGACTGTGTCCCTACGTGGTTGTTCCCACTGTGCCGGTGGGTGTGCGCGAGCGGTTCTAGGCGCTTCTGTCTGGAACCGCGCGACCGCTACGGTCGCAGGTTCGAATCCTGCCTCGGGCATTGATGTATGTAATGTCCTTAGGTTAGTTAGGTTTACGTAGTTCTAAGTTCTAGGGGACTGATGACCTCAGATGTTAAGTTCCATAGCGCTCAGAGCCATTTGAACCATTTGTTCGCACTGGGACAGGGGGACCCGCGCCTGTGATGACCTTCGCCAGCCACCACTACTCGCTGTATATCGCCGGTTGGCAGCAATTCCCTCTCCTGTCCTAACAGTGATCTACACAAGGTGAATAACGCCAAGCTAAAGCTAAATTACGTGGTGATTTAGGACGCTTTTCACGAGTGAATATCACTCTCACAAACTGAGAACTCAGTAGAGGGTACATAAACTCAGTAAGGTTTTTGAACTCGCACCTTTCCCTGCTGGAGAGACAGCTCACACCCTTCATTGATCACCGGTGATACCCCTCCATCAAGTGCTACACAGGAGATCAGAATCGTCTACATTTGGGGAAGAAATGGAGTGGTACCATGGAGCTTCTCAATTTCCATGTGGTTTGAAGTTTTCTGAGGTGCAGGTCAGAGGCTGAGGTAAAGCAATCAGCCGAGTAATACTCCCCCATATACATACTCATGTCCGTGATCCAGTCAATGTAGGGTCAAGCTTCCTCATGACATACTTAAAAAGAAGGGATGTGTTGATATCAAGAATGACGAACAGTATTGCTTTTCTTGGTCGCTTCTGGCTTGTGAGAGTAATTATAAAGTGTATCCAGAGCGCTTATCTCGACACAGCGGAGGTACTGACGCCTGTGGCTTGTATATCTTTGATGTTATCGAGTTCCCCTTTAAACCCAAGGACATACCTGAATTTGAAGCACAGAATAACGATATACTGGTTTATTCTTACACCCTGGATAAGCGAAAATCAGATGATGGTAAAGTTTCGAACAGAGGCCCTTTAAACCCAAGAACATACCTGAATTTGAAGCACAGAATACCGATATACTGGTTCATCCTTACGCACTGGATAAGCGAAAGTCAGATGATGGTGAAGTTTCGAACAGAGCCCTTGGATCTGTCCATTTTGTTAATTTCGGTATTAAGAACGATCAGGTCAATTTTTGCCTGATTGTGTCGATAAATATGTCTCATTCGCCTAACGAATGACGCCAAGAATTACTCTCTGTTTTCTGGACTTGATACGCTTTTTGCCGACACCACTCCAGAAACTTGCTAACCCATGTTTCAGGAGGACATGCACATCACCAAAGGTGCATATTTCGATGATGCAAAGTTTCAGCTTGTGACAAGAAAGGGGGTATTCCCATAACGGTATTTGGATTGTATGGGGAAACTCAACGAAACCAGCCTACCTGACATAGCTGCATCCTCCAGTAACCTTACAGGCTGTGCCATATCGGATGCACACGATGAGCATGCAGTGAAAGCTTTGCAGGAGTTTAACATACCAAAGTTAAGTGAGTATGCAGAACTTTAAATTGGTGCACTTGTGTGTTTGCTGTCGAATATTTTCGTGAAATTCCATAGTGTATGCATATTCTCCGGACTCCACCTTCTATTACACAGCGCCAGGGTTATTTTGCGATGCCCTGCTCAAGAAAACGAAAGTCAGGATTGAACTTTTGACTGATACGGACAGGCTTCTTTCCTCTTAGTGAGATATCTGAGCTGAACTTTTCCAATACGTGCATAGATGTGCCAAGGCAACAACCCACATGTTGGTGAGACGTTCAATGCGTCCCTTGATTCGAGCTATATCATGTGCATAGATATCAATAACAGACATGGGAATACCATGCAACAATCTCTACCAATGTCCAAGTATCGAAGGATGTCCAAAAACGAATGCGAGGGATTTAGTGGAAAACTCACGGATATGGTGTCTGACTCTGGTGTAGGGTATGTTGTAGAGGCATACCTCATACAAATTAATAATTTGCATGAAATTCAAAGTGGTTTGCTGCTCTGTCCAGAGCTATTAGTTCCACAGGACGGAACCATAGCCATGTCGATGACTACAAAGGGAAACAAGAGAGATATATCACACATAACAGAAATCTCCAGCAATCTCTCGATTTAGGGATGTTGCTATTCACAGTTAGGTGTGCTATCTCTTCCAAGTTGTCACTCTGGTTGAAGCAGTATATTGATTTGAATAAGAAACAAAGGGCATCTGCGAAAAATAATTTCGAAAAACACTTTTATAAATTGATGAATAATGCAGTTATCGGCAAGATAATGGAAAATTTCTCCCATGAACCACGGACCTTCCGTTGGTGGGGAGGCTTGCGTGCCTCAGCGCCACAGATAGCCGTACCATACGTGGAACCACAACGGAGGGGTATCTGTTGAGAGGCCAGACAAATGTGTGGTTCCTGAAGAGGGGCAGCAACCTTTTCAGTAGTTGCAGGGGCAACATTCTGGATGATTGACTGATCTGTCCTTGTAACACTAACCAAAACAGCCTTGCTGTGCTGGTACTGCGAACGGCTGAAAGCAATGGGAAACTACAGCCGTTATTTTTCCCGATGGCATGCAGCTTTACTGTATGGTTAAATGATGATGGCGTCCTCTTCGGTAAAACATTCCGGAGGTAAAATAGTCACCCATTCGGATCTCCGGGTGGGGACTACTCAGGAAGACGTCGTTATCAGGAGAAAGAAAACTGGCATTCTACGGATCGGAGCGTGGAATGTCAGATCCCTTAATCGGGCAGGTAGGTTAGAAAATTTAAAAAGGGAAATGGATAGCTTGAAGTTATAGTGGGTATTGCCGGCCGAAGTGGCCGTGCAGTTAAAGGCGCTGCAGTCTGGAACCGCAAGACCGCTACGGTCGCAGGTTCGAATCCTGCCTCGGGCGTGGATGTTTGTGATGTCCTTAGGTTAGCTAGGTTTAACTAGTTCTAAGTTCTAGGGGAGTAATGACCTCAGCAGTTGAGTCCCATAGTGCTCAGAGCCATTTCAACCTTTTTTTTTTTGTTTTTTAGTGGGTATTAGTGAAGTTCGGTGGCAGGAGGAACAAGACTTCTGGTCAGGTGAATACAGGGTTATAAATACAAAATCAAAAAACGGTAATGCAGGAGTGGTTTTAATAATGAAAAAAAATAGGAGTGCGGGGTAGCTACTACAAACAGCATAGACACGAAGACCACGCCTATTACAGTAGTAGATATTTATATGCAAAGTAGCTCAGTAGATTATGAAGAAATTGATGAAATGTATGATGAGATAAAAGAAATTATTCAGGTAGTGAAGGGAGATGAAAATTTAATAGTCATGAGTGACTGGAATTCGAGAGTAGGAAAAGGGAGAGAAAGGAACATAGTAGGTAAATTTTGACTGGGGGTAAGAAACGAAAGAGGAGGCCGCCTGATAGAATTTTGCACAGAGCATAAATTAATCATAGCTAACACTTGGTTTAAGAATCATGAAAGAAGGTTGTATACATGGAAGAGCCCTGGAGATACAAAAGAGTATCACATAGGTTATATAATGGTAAGACAGAGATTTAGGAACCAGGTTTTAAATTGTAAGACATTTCCAGGGGCAGATGTGGACTCTGACCACAATCTATTGGTTATGAACTGTAGATTAAAACTGAAGAAACTGCAAAAAGGTGCGAATTTAAGGAGATGGGACCTGGATAAACTGAAACAACCAGAGGTTGTACCGAGTTTCAGAGAGAGCATAAGGGAACAATTGACAGGAATGGGGGAAAGAAATACAGTAGAAGAAGAATGGGTAGCTCTGAGGGATGAAGAAGTGAAGGCAGCAGAGGATCAAGTAGGTAAAAAGACTAGGGCTAGTAGACACCCTTGGGTAACAGAAGAAATATTGAATTTAATTGATGAAAGGAGAAAATATAAAAATGCAGTAAATGAAGCAGGCAAAAAGGAATACAAGCGTCTCAAAAATGAGATCGACAGGAAGGGCAAAATGGCTGAGCAGGGACGGCTAGAGGACAAATGTAAGGATTTAGAGGCTTATCTCACTAGGGGTAAGATAGATACTAACTACAGGAGAATTAAAGAGACCTTTGGAGAAAAGAGAATCACTTGTATGAATATCAAGAGCTCAGATGGAAACCAAGTTCTAAGCAAAGAAGGGAAAGCAGAAAGATGGAAGGAGTATATAGAGGGTCTATACACAGGCAATGTACTTGTGGGCAATATTATGTAAATGGAAGAGGATGAATATGAAGATGAAATGGGGGGAGATATGATACTACATCAACAGCCTGACAGAGCACTGAAAGACCTAACTTGAAAGAAGGCCCCGGGAGTACACAACAATCCATTAGAACTACTGACCACCTTGGGAGAGCCAGCTCTGACAAAACTCTACCATCTGGTGAGCAAGATGTATGAGACAGGCGAAATACCCTCAGACATCAAGAAGAGTATAACATTTCCAATCCCGAAGAAAGCAGGTGTTGACAGATTTGAAAATTACATTACTATCAGTTTAATAAGCCACGTCTGCAAAATACTAATGCCAATTCTTTACAGACGAATGGAAAAGCTGGTAGAAGAGGACCTTGGGGACGATCAGTTCGGATTCGGTAGAAATGTTGGAACACGTGAGGCAATACTGACCCTACGACTCATCTTAGAAAATAGATTAGGGAGAGGTAAACCTATGTTTCTAACATTTGTAGACTTAGAGAAATCTTTTTCCAATGTTGACTGGAATAATAATTTTCAAATTGCGAAGGTGGCAGGGGTAAAATACAGCGAGCGAAAGGCTATTTACAATTTGTACAGAAACCAAATGGCAGTTATAAGAGTCGAGGGGCATGAAAGTGAAACAGTGAATGGGAAGGGAATGAGACATTGTTGTAGCCTATCGCGAATGTTATTCAATCTGTACACTGAGCAAGCAGTAAAGGAAACAAAAGAAAAATTCGGTGTAGGAATTAATCCATGGAGAAGAAATAAAAACTTTGAGGTTCTCCGATGACATTGTAATTCTGTCAGAGGCAACTGATAATGGTCGATGTTGAGAGGATAGAAAATGTAGACTGGCAATGACAAGGAAAGCGTTTCTGAAGAAGAAAAATTTGTTAACATCGGGTATAGATTTAAGTGTGAGGAAGTCGTTTCTGAAAGTATTTGTATGGAGTGTAGCCATGGATGAAAGTGAAACATGTATGGTAAATAGTTTGGACAAGAAGAGAATAGAAGCTTTCGAAATGTGGTGCTACAGAAGAATGTTGAAAATTAGGTGGATAGATCACGTAACTAATGAGGAGATATGGAATAAAATTGGGGAGAAGAGTAACTTGTGGCTCTAATTGACTAGAAGAAGGGATCGGTTGGTAGGACATGTTCTGAAGCATCAAGGGATCACAGATTTAGTATCGGAGGGCAGCGTGGATGGTAAAAATCATAGAGGGAGACCAAGAGATGGGCACACGAAGCAGATTCAGAAGGATGTAGGTTGCAATAGGTACTGGGAGATGAGGAACTTTGCACAGGATATAGTAGCTTGGAGAGCTGCATCAAACCAGTCCCTGGATTGTAGACCACAACAAAAACAACAACGATAATGGAAAAGTTGGGAAAACGTTTCGAAATTCATCTTAGGTTATGTTGGGAGGGGCCTTTGGACATAAGGAGGGTAGCTGCAGACAAAATTTCAAAGGGATCACCAACTGAAGCTACGAATTTGTTGGTGTGGAGATGTCTAAGTGTGCCTTAGTGTTTATGAAACCTGACTGTGTGGGGATGTTCAAACTAGACATGTCGAAATTGCCATGTACCGATTCTATTATGAGTTTGCAAAACCTCATTTTGTTGATCCTAAGTTACTTTATATGGGTAGAGGTAGCTTCATTTATTCGGTGAAGAGCTGCGATGCTTCTGAAGTAATGAGGTGCTTCAGTGAACAATTCGACTCGTCTTCATACATGGTCGATAATCCTTATGGTGTTGTTCGACAGAACAAGAAGATTATTGGTCTAATGAGAAACGAGTTGAATGGGTCACCCATTGTGAAGTTTGTGGGTCTAACTTCCAAAAATGTGCTTATTGCACATTGAAAGGTGCCACTTAGAGGCATGTGTCATGCAACACCAACGGCCCTAGAGGTTGAAGCCAATAGGCAGTGCCTGTACAGAGGTGTTCGCCACATTCCACCACAGCTGCCTGATGTGGTCCAGCAGACTAGTATTCGTTATTGATGGCATGAGGTGTACACGGTGCTGCAGTCTACAATCAGTTTGTCTGCTTATGATGATGAACAAGTCATTTATGATCATGGGACAGAAAGTCGCCCTTACTCACTCTATTCAAGAGTGATATGTGAAGGAGAGAGACAGAGTGAGAGTGGTTGTGAGAGTGGTTGTGAATGGCGTATCTAATTATTGCGGATTGTGCATGTATGCAGTATATATATATATATATATATATATATATATATATATATATATATGGGCTGCTGTGCAATATGTGCAGTTATAAATATACGTTTACACACAATTTGCGCTTTGTAATTAGCCCCTAAGGTGAAAAAATTAAGTTGAGTAGAGTTTAGTGTTTAAGTTTCCCCTGCTGCCAGCCATAAGGTCAGAGTAGTTTTTGAGGTAAATAGCTCCAAGCCCATCTAAAAATATTCTTGGTCAGAAGCAGTGTTGGGCTAACATGTAAATATTCTCGATCAGTGCTACTGAAAATTGCAGATATTCTGAACCAGAAGAACTGAAAATTGTAGAATATTTTCAACCAGAGCTACTGAACTGTGAAGATACTCTCAGCCAATTCTACTGGTGATCGAACTGTGGAAGGCTTTTTTATTTCTGGTCATACTTATTAGTAACAGTAAAAGTATTCCTGCAATGAAAAGTGTTTGAAGCAAATTGTAGTGATAGTTGTTAGTAAATAAGAAAGTATTTTTGTATTGAACTAAATTGGAGAACTGAGTTGCAGCTGAAGAACTAAACTGTATCTCAAGAACGAAACTTTATCTCAAGAATCGAAGTGTACAGCATCAATCGAACTGTATTTGTTGTTCTGGATAAAGAAGCAAATTCTATCCAAAGAGTCAAACTGCATCTATGCTAATTGAATAAACAAAGTAACTTTCTCCAAATGTATATCTAGAGGAGGTGTGTGAGACTAAATTGACATTAGTCTTGAACATTAGATGCTAGTAATAGTAAGGTTTGACATGGCCAATAACAAATTGTATGTACTGGTTGCAAAGGAACGTGCCTGTTGTGCAGCACATACTCCGTTAAGGCAGCAGGTGGCATGTGATACAGGTCTAAAACTTTACCTCAATTTCTTAAGGAGAACCAGAGACTAGGTATTTGGGCAAAGTTACAATGCGAAAAAAATTACACAGAATATGAGGTAAAAATACATTTAATTCTCATCTAACTTAGAAGTAATTTTACATTTTCATACCCAGACAAAGCACTATTTTGACATGCATTCTTCTTCTCCTTCCTGAGTCGAACGAGAGTAGGTCACCCATGGAATTACAGATATCAAATAGCTGGATGCTTGAAGATTCAGCGCATGCATATGATCCTCTCCTCTTACGTCGATGATGCTACTAATCCTATCGAGTAATCGAAGTGATGTCACCATATCTGTGTAGGGTACACCAGGATCATCTCAGTAAATACCATGGTAGAAGTATGTTAACCACTTTGCACACCCCATGTCTCGACAGTGCACTGCTAACTGACAATATCTCTACTGGACCAGCATCTTCCGTATATGCCTTGAGATGCCATTGTGAAATGCTCTGGGTATGGTACAGCACTTGATCAATTATTGAGCTCGTTGCACCAGTCAGCAGGCAATAGTTAATTGTACAGTCATGTATAATTACTGCGTACTGAGCGTGCGTCTCGCTGGCGATGCATATCTTGGCACGTTTGTGCTACCTTCTACTGCACGTTCAGTCTGGGCGCCAGAGCCGCCTGCTGGCCGTTTTCACTCAGCTGGGGGGTGTGGCTCTGAGCCGCAGGCAGTGGAGAGACGGACACTGGCTGCCTGCTACAGCGTCGGGCCTGGCTTCAGAACAAGTCGGCAGCGCGCACAACGAGAGCCATGCTGGTGATCTTGTGGGGCCTCATCGTCGCGGCTAAGCTGTAGATGTGCAGCGGGGCCCACTCGCGTCTTTCCTGGAAAGCGGCTAGTGCGTTCCGCCGGACGGTATTTTCATTCCTCGCCAGATGCTGATGGCTGGTTCTTTTCTCAAATGACCGCGATGAGAGCGTAATGTTGTATGTGCAATGCATTTCTCGTACAATGTCTCACCTTGCAAGCCCTATGTGTTTGGAATCTCTGACTTAAGTCCGTGCTGCAGCTAGCTGTCTTGTTCCAAATTTAAACTGAACTCGATCTGCTAAACTACTGTGCTGAGCTGCCCGTCGTCATTGCTTTAATTTCTTGAGTTAATGGCGTCTCCCGACTGGCCTCATTACTGCTTGGTTATCCTCTAAATGAGTTATAGTTTCTAGCAGTTATAAAAGCGTCACGTTTGATGGCGTTTAGCAATTAAGGATTGTTTCATAATCATTTTAATTCTATCAACTGTGGGTTCTTGGTGAAACATTGTAAATTAACTAAACAAGCACTGCTTCTGGTCTTGTTTCACAATTTTGTTTCTGGTTGTAAGCCCATTTTCAAGTACATTACTGATTCCCAAAGATGATAACTCACAGATAAACATGATGACAAGGCAAAGATAATCATCTCAACTTTTTGAGTTATCGATCCATAGCTTGATGTACAATTACGTCAATGACCATCTTTTAACAAGTTGCATAGAGTATTACACATTCAGCAATTACACTACAATGGCTGGACTAAAGTTATGGATCAGCTAAGAACTTTTTGACTACGATGGACTGGCGTCAGAAGTTTTGCTTTTATCCTGGCGTTGTGATCTCATCTGAAGTAGGTGAAAAATTGCATTGGGTTTGCTCGTTTAATAATAGGTGTGGGGATATACACATCTGTATTTTAATTTCTAAAATTTCTTATTACTAGAGTATGGCCCCCTTTTCCCAGAGTTGTGCTGGAGTTGTGATATCACCTAAAAGAGGTTGTTTTAACCGCAGGAACAAGCCAATCTAATTGCAGTACCTTGAGAATAGTACGTAGGAGGAAGTTAAAGTTGTAGCGCTGGACGCCAGGCGTGGCCGAGGGGCCAGCCGAGGCGGCACTCAAACTGCTGGGCAGCGGCGCTTGATACGAAAGTAGACAGCCAGCAGATACAAACGAAGGTCTGTGTAGGGACTCATGATAAGCAATCAATTAAGAAGTATAAACAGAAAGCATTCCTGGCTAGAGAGAGAGGTCTGGGAGTGGAGAGAGAAAGAAGGAGGGCCCTTGGTGGGGACAGCGCTACGTCATAAGGAGCCAATGAAGGGCCCAGGATGCAGTGCGTGACCATATAGGGAGAGGCGCCTCTATCCCTCCACTCAGCCTCAGAAGAACAATAGCAACAACAATGTTTTAACGATACCAAATAAGGACAAGTTGCCTTCGACGCTAAGTCATGCCAAGCGCTGGCGGGGTCGAAGGGGAAACGCCAACAAAACCCGAGAGCACGCGGCTCTGAGGTCTTGTCGGGTCTTGTCTTGTCGGGTCGGGTGGTTAGAGGGTGACAGCAGCAGCCGACTTGGGCTGAGGAACGGGCTGTAGGCAGGCAGCCGAAGATGGTCGCTGGAGCGCGTTAGGGCGTAGCCGCGGGACTCTAACGTAGGGTGCTAAGAAATATTGCAGACCTTCTAGTAGGCAGTCGGAACGGTGGAGTCAGTCACCGTCTCTGTGTTAGACTTGGCCTTCCTGTGAATGCAACCACCGCGCAGTTAGGGTGAGCTGTATTCATTCAGAATAAACTGCAGTTTGTTAAAGGTATCAAGACTTTAATTCTACCCGCTTCCTAGCCTTGTACCTTCACACCAGGGATTTCTACATCTTAGCCAGATCAAAAAGTCTCCCTCTCACTAAGGTCAACCGGCTAAATTTGTTTTACGAACCGTGTCGCTCAATCCCTCGCAATACCCACGCTTGGGACGCGACATAAATAAAATTTTTGGTGCCAGGTGTGGGGTTATCACAAAGGCGCATAGGCAAATAGGAAGTAGGAGCCATTAGATTTTGCTACAGCGACTGTGGCAATTGGCAGGAAGTTGTGGCGACTCGCAACTGTCAGCGTTAGTAGCACCAGTACGTCAGAGTCCAAAAAGGTAGTTCTCGCGGTTGCAGGACAACGCAGAGACAGCGCAGAGACAGCGCGGAGCAGCGCGGGACAGCGCGGGCACAAAGAGAGCGCGGAGCAGCGCGGGACGACGCGGATCAACAGAGCAGACTGCGCACCACAAGAGAAGCGGTACTTGTAAAATTGTCTTAAGAATATTGTATCTTTGTTGTGTAAAGTGTTAACGTAGTTAAGATGCCACAAACTAATGAAGTTGCGTCATCCTCCACTAATGGTAAGATATCAGTGAAGGAAGCTCTATGTATTGTTTCGAAAGCGTTCGAAGGAAATGAGAAGGATTTAAGGGAATTTATCGAAAATGTAGATGCGGCATTTGAATTAGTAAAGCCAGAGGAACGCGAAACGTTATTGAAGTTCGTTAAAGCATAGATAATCGGTGAGGCCAGGTCGAGATTGCAGGTGCGTGAACGCACAGGTACGTGGCAAGAGGTGAAACGCGTTTTAGAAGAAAACTATGCGAGTAAGCGTACCATAGACTACTATGGATGTAAGATTTTCCAAGCAAGACAGGGACAAGGGGAACCAATAGCAATGTAGGCAAGCCGAATTGATGAAATGCAGAGAGATTTTCGAGAAGCAGTAAACAGAGTTACGGCCAGAGAAAACTTGAAGGGTGCGATAGAACTAGTTGATTCCTTAGGAGGAGCGTGCTTTATACAGGGTTTAAGTAATGATAGAATACAAACAATAGTGAGATGCAGAGGCGATGAAATTACGTTGGCACCAGCAGTGGAGTTGGCATTGCAGGAAGAGAGTGCGTTATTGTCCATGAAAGAGCGGGGACTAGCCCCGAGGGTAACGTACACTCGAAATAAGGAAGCGGTAAAAAACGCGAGAGAAATTAAAGAGTTGAATTTTTTCAATTGTGGGTTGAGAGGCCACATAGCAAGCAGGTGTAGGAAAAACAGGCCAGAGCATAGAGTACGGGCAATGACGGGCAAAGAGTTTACAAACTTTTGCTATGGGTGTGACAAGCCGGGTCACACAGACATGGAATTCCGGGTGCGGGTAAGAAAAGTACACCCGATAGATGTAAGGGAATTCAGAGGAAATCACAGAGAAACCGATGGACGGTTACGAGAGTGGTGATGTCCACAGTGTAATTTACCAGGGAACTGCGGAGTTCCGTGCACGAGAGTAAAAGATGTTGCGTGTTTTTAAGTGTAAGCGGCAGGGCCACTACGCGAAAGATTGCCACGAAGGGCCCTGGCACGCCTGGAGAAAAGGCAGGGTGCCAGTATCGAGTAAAACAGGCAAGGTGGTACAGGGAAACTAAGAGGCGGCAACGCCGCGCAGTCGGGCCTTGTTGCGATAGGTAAACCCACAGTGAGGGTAATCTACTGTGCAACAGAAAACGACGTGGTAATGTTGTACTGCGTAGAGTTAAAGAAGTATTTGAAGTTACTAATAGACACAGGAGCACAATTGTGTTTGCTAAAGAGGACGAGTATTCCGGTAAAGAGTATGCTTGGAATCAATGAAGCAGAAAGGCTTCGGTTAAAAGGTGTAACGAGTGAAGCCGTTAGCACAATAGGCACGGTACAAATACACTTAAGTATAGACGAATCTGAAAAGGTGAGACAGAAATTTCACGTGTACATTAGAGGTCTAGACATTCCGTACGACGGACTGATAGGAAGAAATTTCTTAACAGAGCATAGAGTCAAGCTGGACTATGCTGGTAAAGTAATACGGCTAAAAGGGCGAGATATACCCTTAGTAGTAGAGGAAGAACCAAAGGGACAAGAGATAGAAGCAGATTCAGAAATAGACGGGGAGATAGGGCACCTGGAAGAAAGAATAATGTTGTTGAAAGTGGACGGGTAGGTACCACGGGGAATCGAAAGAGAAATGGTCATACCGAGGCAAGAGATTGCACAAGGGGTGCATGTACCTGAGTCCTTAGTAAAAGTGCGAAATGGGAAATGCATAGTAAGTGCATTGAACGTGTCAGAGGACAGAGTTCGAATAGGAAACGTCAGATTAATAACGGAAGAATTAGAAAGAATAGCGAAAGTACGCGAAGTAAAATGTAGCACTGATGTAGTAGGTAAGACGGAAAGTCGTGCTAGTGTGTTGCGAAGGCAACTCAGAATGTATCGTTTGAACGTCGAAGAAAAGAGCGCTCCAGCAGAGGTCTGCACGGAGTACGGAGATGCATTTCATCTATCGGGGGACAAACTGTCCTATACTTCTGCAGTGAAACATAGAATACCGATTGCGCCGGAACACGCGGAGAAGGTAGTGAACGCCAGACCGTACAGGATCCCTGAAGCGCAAAAGGAAGTGCTAAAAGAGCAAATAGAGCAGATGCTGAAGGATGACATAATTGTCGAAAGCAAGAGCGCATGGAACGCACCGTTACTGTTAGTTCCAAAGAAGTTAGATGCCAGTGGCAAGCAGAAATGGAGAATCGTAGTGGAAAGCAGAAATGTAGAATCGTAGTGGACTACCGTCAATTAAATGACATCACGGTAGGCGATGCATTTCCACTACCGAATATCTCCGATATCCTGGATCAATTAGGGCAAGCCAAGTACTTCTCGACGCTTGACCTCGCAAGAGGGTACCATCAAATATTGACGGACGAGAAGGACAGAGAGAAAACGGCATTCAGCTCTA
The DNA here is from genome assembly GCF_021461395.2 of Schistocerca americana. Classification (NCBI taxonomy): domain Eukaryota; kingdom Metazoa; phylum Arthropoda; class Insecta; order Orthoptera; family Acrididae; genus Schistocerca; species Schistocerca americana. Next base: position 712,740,356 of record NC_060123.1, read on the forward strand.
ACTATCAACATTACGAATACAAAAGAATGCCGATGGGACTGAAGGGAGCCCCAGGATGCTTCCAGAGACTGATGAACACAGTATTGGCAGGTTTGCAAGGTGTAAAATGTTTTGTCTATTTGGACGACATAGTATGCTGTGGGAAAAACCTGCAGGAGCATAACGAAAAACTCCGGGAAATATTTGACAGGTTGCGAGAGCACAATTTAAAGCTGCAACCAGGCAAGTGCGAATTTCTGAGGAAGGAGGTAATCTTCCTAGGTCATTGTATCACGGACAAGGGAATATCACCGGATATGGCAAACGTGGAGAAGGTGAAGTTCTTCCCACAGCCGAGAACAACAAAAGAACTAAAAGGGTTTCTAGCATTGATAGGGTACTATCGACGTTTCATTGCAAATTTCAGCAAAATTGAGAAACTTTTCCATGAGCTCCTAAAGAAAGGAGTAGAGTACCAATGGGGAGAACGACAGAACAATGCGTTCGAGGAACTGAAAGAGAAATTAGTGAATCCTCCGTTACTTCAGTATCCTGACTTTACGAAACCATTTATAATCACAACGGACGCGAGTAACGCAGCGTTGGGCGCCGTGTTATCGCAAGGGAAAAAGATTGGCGAAGACTTGCCGATTGCATATGCATCCAGAGCACTGAACAAAGCAGAACTGAACTATAGTACAACGGAAAAAGAGTTATTGGCTATAGTGTAAGCGGTAAAACAGTTTAGACCATACGTGTATGGGCGAAAATTCACAGTGGCGACAGACCATAAGCCACTAACATGGATATTTAGTGTGAAGGATCCGAGTTAGAGGCTCCTAAAGTGGAGACTGAAGCTCGAAGAGTACGACTACGAGGTAGTATATAAGCCAGGAAGGCTAAACAGTAATGCGGACGCGTTAAGCCGGATAAAGCATGAAGGAAAGGAAGAGACAGGTTCAAAGCGAAATGTGGAGGCAGAAAAACCTCCGTAGCACAAGCAAAGGCGGAATAGAGTTCGGTAAACGTGCGGCAAGCGCAAGTGTCAGGTGAGATAGACCAGGAAACAAATAGTAGTGAGGAAATTAGCCCCGAAGAAAAGGAGAGTATATTAAAAGAGATGCACGATAATCCGTTGGGAGGGCACCAAGGAATGCATAGGACATTCGAAAGGATAAAAGCGTACCAGCAGTGGCGCGGAATGAAGCGGGACATTGAAAACTATATTAGGAAGTGTCCATCATGTCAAAAGAACAAAAACATACAAATGAAAACAAGGCTGCCCTTAGAAATTACAGACAAAGCTGAAACAGTATTTGCAAAATGTGCAATGGACACAGTGGGTCCACTAGATGGATCTAGTACAGGGAAAAGGTACATGCTAACATTCCAAGACGATCTGAGCCAATTCACAGTAGCTGTCCCGATTGACTAGCAAGACGCTGAAACTGTAGCGGAAGCATTCGTAGAAAATATAGTACTAAGATATGGGATTCCATCAGTTTTGTTAACAGACCAAGGATCGAATTTTCTGAGTGACGTGTTTAAAAGTGTATGTAAATTGTTGAAGGTAAAACGTATAAATACCACAACGTACCACCCTGAGTCAAATGGTGCCCTAGAAAGGAGTCATAGAACAATTGTAGAATATCTCAGACACTTTGTAACAGGAGATCAAAGTTCATGGGACAAATGGGTGGCGTATGCAATTTTTGTGTTCAACATTACACCACACAGCAGCACAGGTTATACACCATTCGAGTTAATTTACGGAAGGAAGGTTAACATACCAGGAGTACTGCACCAAGAAACACCGCAGGTAAGTTACGATTATGATTCGTATGTCAATAAGCTAAGAGCAAGAATGCAGGAAGCCCACAGAGTGGCTAGGGATTCTATTATAAGGAGTAAGGTAATCAGTAAAGGACAGTATGATCTGAAGCAGAACCCCAAAGAATTCAGTGTAGGGGACAAGGTGTTATTACACGACGAATCAGTGAGACGTGGTAGATCTCGGAAACTAGATTCGCAATGGAGAGGTCCATTTGAAGTGTTAAAAGTGGAAGGTCCTAACGTAGTTATAAGAGTTAAGAGAAATAAGGAAAGAAAAGTACATCCCAACAGGCTGAAACAGTTCTTTTAAATTTCAGGTATGGCACTCAAGTGGCAAGTTATGCAACTCATCATAGTGATAACAAAATACAGCTTCGTTGCATCAGGATACGAAACGAGCGATTTCAAAGGGACCTCAATACCAAGTTCATCAGGACTATATTACGATAACGTAGGACAAATAGAAATATACAGTACCACATGGAGAATAGTCACATATGTTAACTTAGCTGTAATAACAGAAAGATTTCAGAAAGCAGAGAGGTACGGTAGGGCAGCGGTACAGAGGTGCCGTGACACATTGAAACAATTAAACGTAGGATTAATAGAATGTAGAGTACTGGATCAGCAAGTTACACATCACGTGGAAAAGATTACAGGTCTGCAGCATTCGTACAGCGGCTCACAAAACACGAAAACAGAAGAAAGAGAGGAGTATTCAACTTCGTCGGACAGGTAAGTAAGATACTGTTCGGGACGTTGGACGAAGCGGACGCAGCGTACTATAAAGAAAGAATAGATGCTATGGAGAGGAACTCTGAAGGGTTGCTGAGGTTAACTAAGGAACAGGGCCACATTAGCGGGAGTAAACAGAACAGTATATACACTAGAATCAAATGAACACATTCTAAGGACAGGCATGCAGAGACTAGAAAGGTTCATGAAGGAATACGTGAAGGAAACAGCTATGGGTTTCAAACGGGTAGCATCTTTTGCCACTGTAACGGAACAAGTATTACAATTAGCGGCAGTGTTTGGCCAAATCGAAGAGGAATATGAGCAGATGATAAATGCCATTGTAAATGCTCAAAAGGGAAAACTGCAGCCTCACATCATAGATCCAGTGCAAATTGTGAAGTGTCTAAGTTTAATACGAGACGAATTAAAGGACGTGAAGTTTCCTGTTCCTCTCGCGGAGTCGTCAGGCTACCTCTTGTTAAGAAAAATTGATTTAGATGTTTTCATTTCCGGTAGCATACTAGGGTACGTAATTACTATTCCTTTAATAGATAATAATAATTATAATCTGTACAGAGTTCTCCCATTACCAAAGGAGATCCCAGATATGAAAGGGAGGTACGTATACATACAGCCAGAGAAAGAATTTCTATTGATGGATGAATCCAAAAGGCAGTACGCGAAACTTTCTGCGGATGATCTAAAATATAAAGAACTGAGTAAGAATAGAAGACTGTGCAGACACTCATTCGCATTGCTATCGACATTCGACCATGAGGAATGCGAAGCCAAATTATTACAACCGGTAAGAGAAATTCCGGAAGATTGTGTGCGAAAAATAGTCGCACTGAATCAGAGCCTTTGCACCCATCTACACAGTAACGAATGGCTATATGTAGGTCCTAAGGAAGAAGGACTGACAGTATTATGTGGAAAGGAACCCCCGAAGGACTTATTAATGAAAGGAGTAGGAAATATAAGATTTTATAGTAAATGTAAAGGGTATGGAACGAGAGTGTTCATACAAACAGATAGAGTCATTCATAGTAACGTAACAAAGAAAGATATAATAGCTCAAATTAATTTAGAATTTGACTGTTCTGTTGTAAACGAAGAAAAGGAAAATGTCTCAATGCTAATGCTAGATTTACCCCTGGAGCAGGTAGTAACACAATTAGACGACTTGAAAGTCGCTGGGAAAAGACTGGATGATGTCCAGCGAATGGCAGAGACGCAGGAGGAAGAACTAAAATATTCCAGATATTTTACACATTACTAAATAACTACATACGTAGCTATAGCGATAGTCATTTTTATTGTAATAACATGTTGTTGTAAAAGTGCTGTAAAGAATGCTTCAAAAGTTTATGGAAGTACTTTGACGATAATAACTGTTGTGGTAAAGTATGTATAAGAAACACCATAGTAAATCAATACCCAGAGACTAGCTTAAGTAGAAGACAAGCTAATAAAGAAACTGAAGATGTAGTAATATATGAAAGAGGTGGGAAAAACCAAGAAGAGTCAGTTCTGTTCAGAAACAGGCGTTAAGTAAAGTCAAAAGATAAAATATATTAGAAGTGTCTTATGAAAAGGTGTAATCAATTTTAGTGTTTTCTCAATGTTTTATGAAACTGTACGTACTTGTAATTACCAATGTTGAATGAAAATGGTATTTTATAACGATGCTTTTAAAAATGTACCTTGATTGTAATTGTATCAATGATCTGGGAAAAAATGTACCTTGACAAATGTATGTTTGATAAATAATTGTTGTATCAATGATTTGAAAAAAAAAAGTATCTTGATAAATGTATGTATAAAATATTTGTGTCTAACAAAGAACTTAATGGAATTAAGTGTACCGAATGTATATGAAAGAAAAAGAAAACATATGAAGTGTTGATGTAACAAAAGAAAAAGTAAGCAAATAAAATGAGAGAATCACAATTGACGCTACTCTGAGGAGTAACGCCAATTTCCCTGGCGGGGGAGGTGTTTTAACCGCAGGAACAAGCCAATCTAATTGCAGTACCTTGAGAATAGTACGTAGGAGGAAGTTAAAGTTGTAGCGCTGGACGCCAGGCGTGGCCGAGGGGTCAGCCGAGGCGGCACTCAAACTGTTCGGCAGCGGCGCTTGATACGAAAGTAGACAGCCAGCAGATACAAACGAAGGTCTGTGTAGGGACTCATGATAAGCAATCAATTAAGAAGTATAAACAGAAAGCATTCCTGGCTAGAGAGAGAGGTCTGGGAGTGGAGAGAGGAAGAAGGAGGGCCCTTGGTGGGGACAGCGCTACGTCATAAGGAGCCAATGAAGGGCCCAGGATGCAGTGCGTGACCATATAGGGAGAGGCGCCTCTATCCCTCCACTCAGCCTCAGAAGAACAATAGCAACAACAATGTTTTAACGATACCAAATAAGGACAAGTTGCCTTCGACGCTAAGTCATGCCAAGCGCTGGCGGGGTCGAAGGGGAAACGCCAACAAAACCCGAGAGCACGCGGCTCTGAGGTCTTGTCGGGTCTTGTCTTGTCGGGTCGGGTGGTTAGAGGGTGACAGCAGCAGCCGACTTGGGCTGAGGAACGGGCTGTAGGCAGGCAGCCGAAGATGGTCGCTGGAGCGCGTTAGGGCGTAGCCGCGGGACTCTAACGTAGGGTGCTAAGAAATATTGCAGACCTTCTAGTAGGCAGTCGGAACGGTGGAGTCAGTCACCGTCTCTGTGTTAGACTTGGCCTTCCTGTGAATGCAACCACCGCGCAGTTAGGGTGAGCTGTATTCATTCAGAATAAACTGCAGTTTGTTAAAGGTATCAAGACTTTAATTCTACCCGCTTCCTAGCCTTGTACCTTCACACCAGGGATTTCTACATCTTAGCCAGATCAAACAGTCTCCCTCTCACTAAGGTCAACCGGCTAAATCCGTTTTACGAACTGTGTCGCTTAATCCCTCGCAATACCCACGCTTGGAACGCGACAAGGTGAAGAATTGGGTTAATAATAGGTGTGGGGATATACGCATCTTTCTTTCACTTTCTAAAATTTCTATTTGGATAGTCGGGCAGGTCAATCTGTACCATGCTTAAGGAACACCACAGAAGCTGAGACTGATGAAGCCGGATTCAGCCTTTGCAGAACCCTGCCAGAACAGTAACCACAAATATACAATATATATGTACAAGTGCTACACACAGAGGAAAATAACTGAATTTGACCCATTCTGTTGTCGCTTGCTTGTAGTCCGTCATAGTGTGCTATAGATGGGGCTTCGATTCACGACGCCAGTAGCTTGTTACGTGTGGCGCCCTCACAGGATCTCGCCTGGCGACGAGGGTGGTTTGGCTGCCTTACTGATGGGACCACGGCCTAAATTTCTATATCTTGTGATATTTTGCTGTAGTTTGCTTAAATCAGTAATTGTAACTGAAGCGTGAAAACGCAGACTAACATGTCTTAATCCCCTTCTGCGTGGATAATTCGCACTCACATTGAATGTTTGAATAATTTGGTTATCCATTTGCTCTGGCCTGGGAAATGGTAAGAACTGAAGTCTTATGTTTTAGGTAAGCTAGCATTTAGATTCCTTTAGACACAATACCAGTTTGCCTATGAGATTCTCTGCTTCCAGTGTTAACATTTGTTAGTCGTCGTATAATTTCTGTACTTCTGCCACAGGTAAATTTCGAGGAACAAACCTATTTTTAAACTGATACTGTATAATTTGGTCATAGACGTGGGGAAATTAGCAAACATTTGGGCCCGCTATTTCGGTGTACTTTATTACTTTATTTTTCTATCCTACACCACTGGCCATTAAAATTGCTACACCACGAAGATGACGTGCTACAGGCGCGAAATATAACCGACAGGAAGAAAATACTGTGATATGCAAATAATTAGATTTTCAGAGCATTCACACAAATTTAGCGCCTGTGGCTGACATTAGGAAAGTTTCCAACCGATTTCTCATACACAAACAGCAGTTGACCGGTGTTGCTTGGTGAAACGTTGTTGTAATGCCTCGTGTAAGGAGGAGAAATGCGTACCATCACGTTTCCGATATTAAGAAAGGTCGGATTGTAGTCTATTGCGATTGCGGTTTATCGTACCGCGACATTGCTGCTCGCGTTGTTCGAGATCCAATGACTGTTAGCAGAATGTGGAATCGGTGGGTTCAGGAGGGTAATACGGAACGCCGTGCTGGATCCCAACGGCCTCGTATCACTAGCAGTCGAGATGAGAGGCATCTTATACGCACGGCTATAACGGAAAGAGCAGCCACGTCTCTATCCCTGAGTCAACAGATGGGGACGTTTGCAAGACAACAACCATCTGCACGAACAGTTCGACGACGTTTGCAGCAGCATAGACTATCAGCTCGGAGACCATGGCTGCGGCTACCCTTGACACTGCATCACAGACAGGAGCGCCAGCGATGGTGTACTCAACGACGAACCTGGATGCACGAATGGCAAAACGTCATTTTTTCGGATGAATCCAGGTTCTGTTTACAGCATTATGATGGTTGCATCCGTGTTTGGCGACATGGCGGTGAACGCACATTGGAAGCGTGTATTCGTCATCGCCATACTGGTGTATGACCCGGCATGATGGTTACACGTCTCGGTCACCTCTTGTTCGCATTGACGGCACTTTGAACAGTGGACGTTACATTTCAGATGTGTTACGACCCGTGGCTCTACCCTTCATTCGATCCCTGCGAAACCCTACATTTCAGCAGTACAATGCACGACCACATGTTGCAGGTCCCGTACGGGCCTTTCTGGATACAGAAAATGTTCGACTGCTGCCCTGGTCAGCACATTCTTTAGGTCTCTCACCAATTGAAAACGTCTGGTCAATGGTGGCCGAGCAACTGGCTCATCACAATACGCTAGTCACTACTCTTGATGAACTGTGGTATCGTGTTGAAGCTGCATGGGCAGCTGTACCTGTACACGCCATCCAAGCCCTGTTTGACTCAATGCCCAGGCGTATCAAGGCCGTCATTACGGCCAGAGGTGGTTGTTACAGGTACTGATTTCTCAGGATCTATGCACCCAAATTGCGTGAAAATTTTATCACATGTCAGTTCTAGTATAATATATTTGTCCAATGAATACCCGTTTATCATCTACATTACTTCTTGGTGTAGCAATTTTAGTTGGCCAGTAGTGTAGTTTTGTTTTAAAAATTTTAGTTGACATTTATGAACTTTAATTATTTGTGCAGAGAGAGCATTCATTATTTAACCCCGATGGTTAAGTCCAGTGTGAAAATGAACGACTATGGTTTGCCAATAGTCTCTGCAATTTTAATCGGTATTGTCTATGAGATGGAATATTAAAGTAATTTTGGCATAAAGGAGTTGACTGAGTAACCGTGTTTAGTTTCCCTGAGGGGTGATATAAGACTTTGAAATTCGCACTGATTACTGTATGTTGTTGTTGTGTTGTTGTAGTCTTCAGTCCTGAGACTGGTTTGATGCAGCTCTCCATGCTACTCTATCCTGTGCAAGCTTCTTCATCTCCCAGTACCTACTGCAACCTACATCCTTCTGAATCTGCTTAGTGTATTCTTTTCTTGCGCTCCCTCTACGATTTTTACCCTCCACGCTGCACTCCAATACTAAACTGGTGATCCCTTGATTCCTCAGAACATGTCCTACCAACCGATCCCTTCTTCTAGTCAAATTGTGCCACAAACTTCTCTTCTCCCCAATCCTATTCAATACTTCCTCATTAGTTATGTGATCTACCCATCTAATCCCAAGGCATTCTTCTGTAGCACCACATTTCGAAAGCTTCTATTCTCTTCTTGTCCAAACTACTTATCGTCCATGTTTCACTTTCATACATGGCTACACTCCATACAAATACTTTCAGAAACGACTTCCTGACACTTCAACCTATACTCGATGTTAATAAATTTTTCTTCTTCAGAAATGCTTTCCTTGCCATTGCCAGTCTACATTTTATATCCTCTCTACTTTGACCATCATCAGTTATTTTGCTCCCCAAAAAGCAAAACTCCTTTACTACTTTAAGTTTCTCATTTCCTAACCTTATTCCCTCAGCGTCACCAGACTTAATTGGACTACATTCCATTATCCTTGTTTTGCTTTTGTTGATGTACATCTTATATCCTCCTTTCAACACACTATCCATTCCGTTCAACTGCTCTTCCAAGTCCTTTGCTGTCTCTGACAGAATTACAATGTCATCGGCGAACCTTACAGTTTTTATTTCTTCTCCATGGATTTAAATACCTACTCCGAATTTTTATTTTGTTTGCTTTACTGCTTGCTCAATATACAGATTGTAAAACATCGGGGAGAGGCTATAACCCTGTCTCACTCCCTTCCCAACCACTGCTTCCCTTTCATGTCCCTCGACTCTTATAACTGCCATCTGGTTTCTGTACAAATTGTAAATAGCTTTTCGCTCCCTGTATTTTACCCCTGCCAACTTCGGAATTTGAAAAAGAGTATTCCAGTAAACATTGTCAAAAGCTTTCTCCATGTCAACAAATCCTAGGAACGTAGGTTTGCCATTCCTTAATCTAGCTTCTAAGATAAGTCGTAGAGTCAGTATTGCCTCACGTGTTCCAATATTTCTACGGAATCCAAACTGATCTTCCCCGAGGTCGGATTTTACTAGTTTTTCCATTCGTCTGTAAAGAATTCGTGTTAATATTTTACAGCCGTGACTTATTAAACTGATAGTTCGGTAATTTTCACATCTGTCAACACCTGCTCTCTTTGGGATTGGAATTATTACATTCTTCTTCAAGTATGAGGGTATTTCGCCTGTCTCATACATCTTGCTCACCAGAAGGTAGAGTTTTTTCAGGACTGGCTCTCCCAAGGCTGCCAGTAGTTCTAATGGAATGTTGTCTACTCTGGGGGCCTTGTTTCGACTCAGGTCTTTCAGTGCTCTGTCAAACTCTTCACGCTGTATCGTATCTCCCGTTTCATCTTCTTCTACATCCTCTTCCATTTCCATAATATTGTCCTCAAGTACATCGCCCTTGTATAGACCCTCTATATACTCCTTCCACATTTCTGCATTCCCTTCTTTGCTTAGAACTGGGATTCCATCTGAGCTCTTGATATTCATACAAGTGGCTCTCTTTCCTCCAAAGGTCTCTTTAATTTTCCTGTAGTTAGTATCTATCTTACCCCTAGTGAGATAAGCCTCTACATCCTTACATTTGTCCTTTAGCCACCCCTGCTTAGCCATTTTGCACTTCCTGTCGATCTCATTTTTGAGACGTTTGTATTCCTTTTTGCCTGCTTCATTTACTGCATTTTTATATTTTCTCCTTTCATCAATTAAATTCAATATTTCTTCTGTTACCCAAGGATTTCTACTAGCCCTCGTCTTTTTACCTACTTGATCCTCTGCTGCCTTCACTACTTCATCCCTCAGAGCTACCCATTCTTCTTCTACTGTATATCTTTCCCCCATTGCTGTCAATTGTTCCCTTATGCTCTCCCTGAAACTCTGTACAACCTATGGTAGTTTCAGTTTATCCAGGTCCCATCTCCTTAAATTCGCACCTTTTTGCAGTTTCTTCAGTTTTAATCTACAGTTCATAACCAATAGATTGTGGTCAGAGTCCACATCTGCCCTTGGAAATGTCTTAAAATTTAAAACCTGGTTCCTAAATCACTATCTTACTATTATATAATCTTTCTGATACTTTCTAGTATCTCCAGGATTCTTCCATGTATACAACCTTCTTTTATGATTCTTGATCCAAGTGTTAGCTATTATTAGGTTGTGCTCTGTGTAAAATTCTACCAGGCGGCTTCCTCTTTCGTTTCTTACCCCCAATCCATATTCACCTACTACGATTCCTTCTCTCCCTTTTCCTACTACCGAATTCCAGTCATCCTTGACTATTAAATTTTCATCTCCCTTCACTATCTGAATGATTTCTTTTATTTCATCATACATTTCTTCCATTTCTTCGTCATCTGCAGAGCTAGTTGGCATATAAGCTTGTACTACTGTGGTAGGCGTGGGCTTCGTATCTATCTTGGCCACAATAATGCGTTCACTATGCTGTTTGTAGTAGCTTACCCGTATTCCTATTTTACTATTCATTATTAAACCTACTCCTGCATAATTCCTATCTCATTTTGTGTTTATAACCCTGTATTCACCTGACCAGAAGTCTTGTTCCTCCTGCCACCGAACTTCACTAATTCCCACTATATCTAACTAATTCCCACTATATCTAACTTTATCCTATCCATTTCCCTTTTTAAATTTTCTAACCTACCTGCCCGATTAAGGGATCTGACATTCCACGCTCGCATCCGTAGAACGCCAGTTTTCTTTCTCCTGATAACGACATCCTCTCGAGTAGTCCCCGCCCGGAGATCCGAATGGGGGACTATTTTACCTGCGGTATATTTTACCCAAGAGGACGCCTTCATCATTTAACCATACATTAAAGCTGCATGCCCTCGGGAAAAATTACGGCCGTAGTTTCCCCTTGCTTTCAGCCGTTCGCAGTACCAGCACAGCAAGGCCGTTTTGGTTACTGTTACAAGGCCAGGTCAATCAATCATCCAGACTGTTGCCCCTGCAACTACTGAAAAGGCTGTTGCCCCTCTTCAGGAACCACACATTTGTCTGGCCTCTCGACAGATACCCCTCCGTTGTGGTTGCACCTACGGTACGGCTATCTGTATCGCTGAGGCACGCAAGGCTCCCCACCAGCGGCAAGGTCCATGGTTCATGGGAATAGGGATTGCTGTATGAAATTTGTTATTTATTGTAATCATTACAACCAGGTGATGGTTGTTTAAGTGGTTGGCAATCGAGTTCTGAACTTAAATAAAGAGTGTATAACTATGATTGCTTCTGCCTCTGTAGGTTTTTATGTCCCTCTTCCACTCCATAGTCACTTGGGCTGCACCTTACGTCGTTTTAGCACGGAAGGACGCATCACATAGGTTGCACTGTTTTCTGGATGATTCACTGAAGATTCAAAATCAGTTCGTACGTCTACACGTCCAGATATAATTATCTCGTTCTGTTTTAAGCAATCTGTTAAGATGATTGGCGCCAGCTTCTTGAATTTCCGTGGAGTGAGTAGACATTCTTCCTCTTCATGCAAAGAATCATAGGATCTGGCATACGTGTCAAATGCTAGACAGTACACATTTTCATATCACTGCAAGTGTAAATTATCATACTGTTAGAATTCCGAATTCTGGTAGTCTCTGGCGTTAGTTAAACTGCAGTTGTAGAATTTGGTGGAATCATTTGCTATATTCCCTCTTATGTTCGTCTGAAAGTGAAGTGCGTTGAATACGAGCATCTCCAATTGATCTAGTTCGTTAGCGGTAGGTAGCACTAGGTTCTCGAAAAGCGCCCATGAATGGTAGAAACACACCGGCGCTCAGAACTCTTCAACGCTTCAAACGCTGCTCATTCGTTACAGTGATGTGTGGCATTTTTCCATATTCTTTTACTGATGGTGATCTCGTTCTCCAGTTGAGCCCCTTGAATGTATGTGTTTTTATCTGTTGCACTCTGTACGCCAATAAGTTCCTGTTTAGTATGTCTATAAAAAACCCCATAAGCAGTTTTGCACGTATATACCCAGTAAATCTCTTGCCCTCTCACTCTTTTCTACCCATGGCTCGCCTATGAACTATCAGCATTGTCTAAATTGTTGAAAACAGAGGGAGCAGCAGACACATACATACGTTTTAAGAGTTGATGCTATGCCTACATTGTATGTATTATCAATCTCGATGCCATTAAGTTTGTGTTGTATCTCATGAAACAGGATTACGTCTCTGCTTTTGTGATTATTGATAGTTTACAAGTTACTGTTATGTAAATAAAACCATTCTGCATTCATGTACCCTCATTTTGAAAGAAAGTATTGTTACCACTATAATATATCCCTGCTGCTGTAAAATATTGCATAGTTGATTAGGAGCTGTTACGTAAAACTAAAATCGTTGTACGTTTATGTAATAACTGTTTGAAATAAAAGTGCTGTTACTAGTATAAAACCATGAGTTAATTTATTATCTGTCTTATTATTAATATTAATTGATCATTTCACCATTAAAGTTACTGTTGTGTGGAAGTAAATAAGAACCATTTAAAGAATTCTTTGTTAATTTACATAAAATCATTCACATTTACAGAAGAATATATATATATTTATATATATATATATATATATATATATATATATATATATATATATATATTTGGTACAGCAGGCATACAGCATTGATGCAGTGCTCTACTTGATCACTTTTACTGTCCAAATACTCAAAAAGATTGTAGTGCACTCTCCTCACACACTGAGGCAAACAACATAAACTATCAGTGTTAACTGCTAAAACACAATACAGGTCTTTCTGTGTAACAACATTTGCATGTGTTAGATGTATACTCATACCCTATGAGGTCAATTCTAGCGTTGCCCCACCATATATCTACTATATACTCATCAAGACCAAAAATGTGAATGTCAGTAGTGGAGTGAGATGTGTCGTACATGACTGTCATCATTCTATCAATATATACCATCATATCGCATAGATCGGCTGACTCATTTTGGCACTCACATGTTGCATATTTTCTATTTCTATAACTACTTCAAAGTTATTGTCAGATGCCAAAAGAACATTTTCAAGTTCAGTACCACTGATACCTACATTGAATGTGTTAGAAAATAACAGTATCTTCTGGGACTTAGCTGCTGAGGTTATGTTACAGCGTGTTCGAGTGACAAGAGGTCCAAAGGGTTGGGACGACCTTCTGTGGGCTGTGACTGTGGAATGATATGAATGTTCTTGTTCAGCACTGGATTAGGCACTCATTGCAGCTGCTTCTTAGACTGTCCCACAACATGAGCATGTCGTGGGACAGTCTAAGAATGAAGGACACTCTGTGGGCTGCAGCTATTGCTATGCATCTGCAACAATTATAACAAAAGCTACATGTAATGAAGCATACATACTTAATATTAGTAATTAGTGATGGGCTAATGTAACACATGTAAATTACCTTCTACTGCAGCCCATCTGACTGCTGCTGCTGCTGGTGGCACTTCATTCTTGACTGCAAATGACGATGCACATACCACCACAGATGTGGATGAGCTTGGACACTTCAGAGTGGGGGTGCTCAGGGCAAATATGATCCATGCTTCATGCAGGTTGCTTGAGGGCTGGATAGGTCCCACGAACGCAGAGTGGGGTGGGATGCAAAATTTGCAGAAGTGCAGGGTGGGTGGGAGGCCCTCCCTTCCTCTCCCCTCCTTCACCTCAGCACGTGGCAGTATGGTATGATTCATGAAATGGCCTTGGAAAAAAGTGAGTGCTGATCCTGCTGTCAGTGAAATATTCTGCTAACAAAAGTTTGGAACACTATCATAAAATGTGGTCTATGACACTAGAGGTCTCATTGACCTGGACACTTCATGTATTATCCTGTTAGAGACCATATACCTGACAGTGTTTACTACTGCCACGCTTTGTGGTCGTTTCCCAGTTATGTAAACACATTGCTGCCACAGTATCACACCATGAGCGCTCCAGTATCAACAACAGTTTCATTCAGTTTGAGTTCAGCACTGCCACAACATTCAATGTAGAGGTATACAAACCTTTGATAGATTTTGGATAGTGGTTTTACTTTCAGCAGGTGAAACACAGCAAGATGTTGCCGATCGGCTACATGTCGCTCAAAATGGTGCGTCTGTGGTGTGGAGAATGTACAGAGAGAGAGGACTTTTGAACGATAGACCTCACAGTGGTCATCCTTGTATGACAACACCAAAGCAGTATCGTTTCCTCCAAATGTCGGCTCGCAAGTGCCCAGCATCAACTGCCACAAATTTTGGAAATAACTTCTCCCAGGCAACAGGGATTCATATCTCAGACCAAACACAGCATAGAAGATAGCATCAGGGTGGCCTACATTCCAGAAGCCCAGTTAGAAGTCTTCCACTGAACTAACTGAAATGACCCAGTCGAAGGACCTGTGTTCTTGCACATCAACATTAGACCATTATAGAATGGAGTAATGTCATGTTTTCTGGCGAGAGCACGATTGGTTTGCGACCAGACACTAGACGTGCTAGGGTTTGTAGAAGCTCTAGACGACGCCAAGAACACCGTTACGTTCAGAATCCCATCAGTTCGCAAGTGGAAGTGTAACGTTCTGGGCAGAAAAAGGTTGGGACACCATACCCCTGTAATGCCCATCTACGGCAATTTGACTGGTGCCCAAGACCTCCAGGATCTCCTACAAACGAAGATAAACATGATGGTCTCATCCAGAGCATACCTCGCAGACAGGAAGAAATCATCTGTGTGCAAGGAGGACGTACTCAGTGCTGAAGGCTGATAATCATCATCGAGACATACAGATATTCATTGTTTTTATTTTCAAGATGTACGCTTCGGAAAGAGCCTGCTTTGTTTTGTAATGATTTTATGTAAGTAACCAAAATCGTTCTTGTTTCCACAAGGAATGATGTTTATTTTGTTAATAAGGTATTGTATAAACCTCAGTGGATGTACTACAAGAAGTCACTGTAGTAGACTCTATGATGTTCCAAACTTTTGTTGAGGAGTGTATAACATGCACAATGGTCTCAGCTGTAATATGACACCACAGATAAGAAAGGGCTGATGCTGATGTCAGCAACATTCCCAACCGTATACCCAGTGCCCTATTACTCCTGCTTACTTACGTCTGAGCTCAGTGCCGCTCATCCCAGTCAGCAGTTATCGCCAATCACGGCAGTATCATCTCTCCACCAAGCCAGCAGTGCCATAGTTGCGTTTTACAGAACTCTGCATAAATGTTTCTCATCGCTTCAACTATGTGAGAAGAGGCATGCACCTTGTTCTGCATCATGTGAGACATTAATTTTCTGTACAGTAAGAAACACTCACGGCATTCTTGTGAACATAGAATGTTACAAAGTTAAGTATTCCATCTAGTACAAGTTATAATAAAGTGATCTAATATTTTGTGTACTGTAGGATTATCTCGAGCCGACCCTCGATAGTAATCCAAAGAACCCACCACAGAACGGAGGAGTTTTACTCGATCCAGTACAAAATCTTCAACCTTTTGAGAAACACTGGCGTCGCCAGACATAGACTTCAAAGAGCTGATGAAGATGTGCAGAAAGTAGATGCTGAAAGCCTCCCTTAGATTACTGTGTTAATAAAACAACATAAAACTGTTTCGAAACGAAAAACTAAATGATGTGAGTTAAGTTCTGAAAGAGCCACACGGAAATAAAATCAACTGTCTTCGGAAAAGAAGACAGACGTATTTATGGAATTAATTGTATTAAAGTGTACGGCTCTAATTTATTCGTCCAAAGATGTGTTTGAAGATCATTAGTAGCAGTGGTTTCTTCTTTTAATGAAAGTTTAAAATCTATTAGAAATTCAAAGAAACAATCTCTCAGCGATATCACGAAAATCTGGCATAAACTATGAATATCAGAATATTAGGAAATTATAGGCACCAGATGGAATATGTCAATGAAAATTAATGAGTTATTCTGTTCAGGAAGTGACTGAAGCTATCAGGAATTACGGAAAATAATTTACTATATTTGAGAATTTTTAATATACCAGCCAAAGACAACTGAAGTCATTGATCTTTGTGTAACAGTTATCCTTTGTTGACATAGTAACTTAAATCAACTGACAGAGAGAATCTTTGACTGAAATCGCGACATTACATTTTGAAGATAGGTTTTTGATGTACTCCGTGACCACAATTCGACTGCTGGAGCAAGAAATAACCTGTCTAAATAACAATAATACCAATCTTCTGATATATATGTGTGTTTGTGTGTTATTAGGTGCTGCTGCGAAACAAGCGCTGTATCATTTGAGAAATACAGAGGCGAGCGAGTGTGCCGGAACTCACCCCAGTTCACTGCTAATAGCGCCACGTCACCACTACGCGTCTGTGCCTAGCATATAGGTACTGCACCATAATTTAAGAGTGGAATTAAAAATTAAAGTTGCTTTACCAAACTTTGTCAACATGTGCTTCAGTGTATTAACGTTTAAATTTTCAATTCTCAGATTGATCAGATGAATATCTTTCCCCAAATACATGGTTTTATGAAAAGTTAAATGGAGCTAATTAACAAAGCTAGAGAGCCAAAACCTTGTATGAAGCTTCAGTTCTGCATAAAAACAGTAACTACGTGGCTCCACTGAGCTACCTCTGATAGTTTTCGAGTAATTTATTGAAAACTAAATCTGGAACAAAAGCGTCCTAATTTGTGGTAGATTAAATATATTCATATTAATGCTAGAAAATTCTGATTACAGTACTTGATGAAACTTATTAACTAATAGAACTATAACAAATTTCAAGGCCTGGATGTAAATAATAACAAATAAAAGGTCTCTTAAAGTCATAGTTCAGAGGTAAATGTTCTCCTGTCAGTTCCGTCCTAAAAATTCTAGACGGCAAAGTTTAAATGCAGGCGAGCTAATTTCTTTTTTTTTTGTGATTTTAACCAACTTAACTACATTCATACAAAAATTGCAAACATTTTAAATTGATTCATGACAGTGTTATAAACTATTATGTGTCCGAGAAAGCGGCCATTTAGGGGCTACTACCGGGGGGCATTGAGCGGATGACAGCAGGTGTTCCCTTTGCCTTCCGCTGCGCCCGTATGTAAATACGGGCGAGGAGGCAGTGACTTCGCACCTAGCTACTCAAATACCGGTTACGTGCTGACTCGGATGACGTCAGAGACAGGCTGTAACTAGACGCATATTTTCAGTAATAATAGAAAATGGAATCGCGAGGACTGTACACGATGCTGGATCGCTTAGATTTTGCAGAAGTTAACTGTTATTGTGCCGCTCATAATGTGAACAAATCTTTTTTTGAGGCCAGTTTCGGTTGACAAATTGCGGAATTTACTGTGGGACATAGTTGAGTATTTCCTCTTCAACCTCTGTAGTTTCATGAAGCTCCGGTAGGTGGCGGTGCTATACGTAGCCGTCAAAATGGCGACTGTAACGGAAGTACGTCCCTAGCACAGAGTTTTTACTGAGTTTCTTTTGGCGGAAAACTAGGGCATCGCAGATATTCATAGGCGCGTTAAGAATATCTATGGTGACCAGGTCGAGCAAACCTGTCGATTCCCACATCCGGCCGCTCCCACATAGCTATGTCTCCCCCAGCGTTCTAACATGTGGACACACTCACTCGAGGTTATCGACGAAACACAATCAAACCATTTTCTGTTGGTAATACTGATACACTCGTCCACCAATTAGGATTCTCAAAGTTGTGGGCCCTCTGGGTTCAGTACGTTTGTTGCCATAAAATGCAAACCAAGTTCTCCTTCTCCATGACAACGTAGGGCCTCACACAGGTCTGCGCTCCCGAGAGGAGCTCACAGGACTTCACCGGACTGTTGTTCCTCGTCCACCCTACGGCCCGGATTACACACCATACGACTTTCTTCTGACTGGCCCGACGAAGTATGCAACCTGCGGGAGGCAACACGTGGAAGCTGGGGAGGTCATTCGTGAAGCAAGACGTTGGCTTCGAGGTCGACCGGTAGAG
Source organism: Schistocerca americana (assembly GCF_021461395.2). Lineage (NCBI taxonomy): Eukaryota > Metazoa > Arthropoda > Insecta > Orthoptera > Acrididae > Schistocerca > Schistocerca americana. The sequence goes on from NC_060123.1 coordinate 712,758,522, forward strand.
TGGTACCATGCGAGCTCACAGGAAGTCCCAGTAAAATGGAGAACGGCAGTCGCACTGAACGGACGTTATGTTGTAAAGCGGGGTCTGGTAGCCAAAAGATGGAGGGGGGGGGGGGGGGATAGAATAGTGTATTCGAATCCTGAAAACCAATCTGCTTTCAGAAAAAATGCGTTGCATTACTTATTGAAAGCTCCTCGTACTTGCCTCGGGAAGGCACACAGAGTCTTCTTCCACTGCCCTTAGCGGCGCTGAAACTCGTGTATTGGAATAACCTTCATCTGGTCGGTTACAACCATTTATATGTGGCCCAGGATCCCAAAACGTCATGAGAAGCGTGGTTTCAGTCACGGTGACTCAAGTCGGGAAAATAAGGAGGTGGTGAAACCAAAGGAATGATCTTACTGGAAAAATGTTTACTGAAGATGCTGTGTGACGAGGCGCTCTGTTCTGATCAAAAACCCAATTCCTTTTGAGTACAGTCTTACCAGCATGACCCTTTTGAGTCGTCATTTAAGAAACTCCCAGTAAAGGTGTCGATGAATCCCTTGGCCTTGAGGCACAAACCCCTTTTGAACAATTCCATGGCTATCAAAAATGGTTATCAGCAGGCCTTTGGTCTTTGATTTGCCCATTCTTGCATTTCCTAACGTTGGAGAGATTGTAGTGCGTCATTCCGTATTTTGGCGCTTCGTTTGCGGCTCGTACTCAAACGTCCAAGTTTCGTGAAGCGTAATAGTTTTAGGAAATGGGGATCATTTTCTATCGGTTCCAAAAAGTCAACGCACTTGTTCTCCCTCATATCCTGCATGAAGTTTGTCTGAAGGAATTTCGAACAGATTTTCCTCATCCTCAATTCACTTGGCAATAACTGATGAATGCCGGTGAGATTCCGTCCTAATCGTTATGACTTTCACCCGATGATCTGCATTCACAAGATCCCATAATGTGTCGGCAATTGTATCAGTTCTAGAAACCAAAGGCCTCCCACTGCGATGATTGCTTTCAGGTTAGTCTTCCTCGTGCAGATACCTTAAACCATAGAAAACCAACATCCTTGACAAAATACTCGCTCCGTAGGTCCGCCAAAGTTTTGCAATCATTTCCGTTCCAATTTGTCCATGTATAAAGCAAAAATTGATGCCACACTGTTGCTCGAAATTCGTTCCGCTCATTATCACAACAAGGAAGCAAAACCTTTTTTACTAAAAAAAGAGTGCTTCGAACAACAAACGTGACACCAGCACGTTCCAACTCGCGGTGATGACGCATCACGTGTTGAACTGCATCACTTTCCAAGACTGCATTGCCGTCGTTGTGGATCGCACACTGCGCTGTAGGTCTCGTTACTTCGTTTTCGCACCAACTATTTCGCTGAATGCGGAAAAAGAGCAATTATTGGGGGCCACTCGTAAGAAGACCACTTGAAGATACTGTTAGTTTTGTTGGGTTTTCATAAAGCCATGTTGAGTAGTATGTAATCATTCTGTTCGTAACACGGCGTCGCCTAAAACTGTTCTAGTCTAGTGTCATAGTGCTGTGATTAGGGACGCAGTCTCGTTTGAGAGTTTGTTTGTTGGAGAAGACCAGAGAGCGACATCACTGGTCTCATCGGCTTAGGGAAGGACGGGGAAGGAATTAGCCCGTGCGCTTTCAAAGGCCGGCCGCGGTGGCCGTGGGGTTCTAGGCGCTTCAGTCCGGACCCGTGAGACTGCTACGGTCGCAGGTTCGAATCCTGCCTCGGGCATGGATGTGTGTGATGTCCTTAGGTTAGTTAGGTTTAATTAGTTCTAAGTTCTAGGCGACTGATGACCTCAGATGTTAAGTCCCATAGTGTTCAGAGCCATTTGAACCATTTTGAACCCTTTCAAAGGAACCATCCCGGCATTTGCCTGTAGAGATTTAGGGAAATCACGGAAAACCTAAATCAAGATGGCCGGAAGAGGGACTGACAGTCTCGTTTGACAGTGCAGCACTGTTGCCAACTCATTCTCGACCTTGTCGATATACGACGTGTAAAAAGTCCCAATTTCACTTTGAAAGTGTCTATGACGCAAGAAATTCTATACTGGCGACAAAAAGGAACGTAGTAACATTTCCCGTTTATTAAGATTTTTTTATACTGAAGGGTCACTGTTCTCAAACAAAAATATTGGGAATTTTATTTGGAAAGGTTTCTACTGTTCGTTTCTGTGACAAGTGCGGCAGTACAACATTTTGTGCTTCCTACTAAAAGCTCAAAAAATGGTTCAAATAGCTCTGAGCACTATGGGACTCAACGTCTGAGGTCATTAGTCCACTAGAACTTAGAACTAGTTAAACCTAACTAACCTAAGGACATCACAAACATCCATGCCCGAGGCAGGATTCGAACCTGCGACCGTAGCGGTGTTGCGGTTCCAGACTGCAGCGCCTTTAACCGCACGGCCACTTCGGCCGGCTCTACTAAAAGCGCCAACACACGCACCGAAATGGAGTCATTTTGTATGGAGATGACGCACTATTCGTAGTTATTCTCCACTGGAGGTGTCTGAAAAGAAAAGACTTATTTTTAGTTCGTAATTTTAATTTTACGTCTATATTTGTAATTGTTTGTTCCCTTTATCTAAGGCTGCCGGCTGCCAGGTACTTGGGAGATCCAGGGATGCGTCTGGGATGCGGCGAGGAACAGATGTTCCACATTACACAAAGAAAGAAAGTTGGCTTCCAGACGCGAATTTTTATTTTTTCAAGTGATTGGTTCCGAGGTTTCGCAGAGTCGCAGTCTTCAGATTATTATATTGTGAATCCCCGAAACCCGGATCTGAAGAAATAAAAATTTGTGTGTGAAAGCTGACTCTTTGCACAACTGTAAAACAAAACAGGTGCACGATATGCACTGAAACCAGTACCACTGCCCAGATTCACAAGATGTTCCGCGGTTCTAATAACTTCCACAGCTCGTGATTCTTACCGACCACTTGCTATGATTGAAATTACTCACACTGAAGTATTGACGTTCCATAACAGCGCCTATTTAGGCCCATTATATGAAGCGAATAAGAACGCAAAAGGTGCTTGTTACTCATGACACACACTCCGCTAACGAGCATCCCGTAGTAAAACAGTAAGCTGGTGAAACAGTGAGCGCTCGACAGGAGACAGCAGCTCGTCGGCTCGAGGAGCACTGAGCAGCGGACACGTCAGTTATCCCCCTGTTACGCAGCCTCTCCAGACAGTGCCAAAAATACTTTTCTTCTGCGCCTCGTTTCCTCCCTGAGGTAGCTCCTTACAGAACAACTTTCCGCACATAATGGGGACAGATAAACAATGTTTAAAATTTATATAATTTGGCAAATTTTTCTTTCTCAGTTTCTTGTTTTGTCAATTTTCTTTCTTTGACAAAATGTCCCTACGTTTTACCGAGGGACCGAGCGATGGGAAATCCATCCCTACGTTCCCACATTTTGGAACAAAAAAGAACTAAAAGTCCCTACGAGTAGGGTATGTCCCTACGGTTGGTAACTGTGCCGTGCAGCAGTTTAATGACACGCGGCTCACAGTTTCACACAGACTGGAGTGAGCTGTCGTGTTAGCGGCCCCTGGTCCCTGTGGTATTGGCAGGATGTGCCGGCCCGGCCGGAGGTCGCCGCTGGAGAAACTTTCCGGCCTCGTGGACGCCATTAGGGAGTGTGTGGCAGGCGGCCTTAATGGCGAGGCGCGCTCCGCAGCCAGCCGGATCACGTGTCAGCTCGCAGAGTCATCAGCCGCGACTGCCAGCCTGCGCGGGTCGCTGGCCCCGGCGCGTCGCCGTGTTTCTACCAGTGCGTCTGCGCCAGTAGCGGGAGAGAGAGAGTCAGTAATTAGGGCGAGGGCAGGGGGCATGCTTTATTACGGGGACAGCGCGCCGCCAGCGCTGCTGTACTCAAAACCCGTGGTGTGTCGCCTGTTCTCGCGAATAAACTAGTACACTGATCTGCCAGAAAAATGTGACCACCTACCTAACACAGCCGGTATGCCTCACAGATAACAGAGGCGCCGCGCCCTGACATGGAAGCAATGAGGCCTTGGTCGATCGGTGGAGGGAGTTCGCAACACATCTGCACACACAAGTCACCTAATTCCCGTAAATTCAGGGCAAGGGGGGGGGGGGGGGGGGGGCAAGAGCTCTGACGCCACGTTCAATCACGTCCCAGGTGTCTCCCATCGGCTTCGGATCCGGCGAGTTGGGGTGCCAAAATATCAATTGGAACATTGCACTGCGTTAAAACATGGTCGGCATGATCTCTGCAACCGATGTGCGATGCACCACGGCCGTCGTGCTGTATTGTATGAGCTCCACTAGACCCGTGGATTCCCAAGTGAGTGTTCTCCAGAGCACCATGGAGCCTCCTCCAGCTTGTCTCCATCCCGCAGTACAGGTGTCGAGGAGCTGTTCCGCTGCAAGACGACAGGTCGCCCGCTCCCATATATATGCATGGAGCTTGTAAACCGTTCCAGTCTTTAAAAAAAAAAAAAAAAAAAAAAAAAAAAACGGTTCAAATTGCTCTGAGCACTATGGGACTTAACAGCTGAGGTCATCAGTCCTCTAGAACTTAGAACTACGTAAACCTAACTAACCTAAGGACATCACACACATCCATGCCCGAGGCAGGATTCGAACCTGCGACCGTAGCAGTCACGCAATGTTGTTACAGTTAGATGCCTTCCATTCACATTAAAATATATTGTGGCGATAAATAAAGTCCCATTTTCGAATCGCTTTAGGAAGAGAACCACTACTCAGAACGACGTCAGATTTGAACAGCATATCATTGACGTTGGGAGAAACGTCATAGGGCCAAAGTATTTAACGAAAATTTTACCAGTAGATGGTGCTGGAAGCGTCTCAAAGTAAATGGAATGGAATACAAATTACAAATGAATCGCAATTGATTGCTATGGTTAGAGTTGCTGTTCAACATGCCTGACCGCACAAGTTCAGCAATCAACAGTTGCGGTATTTTTAGTTAGGTAAGCCCACGCACCGCGGCAGGTCGTACCACATTAGCAGGGAAAAATTTCTTTTCAATTTTCTTCTGGCTAAAAACAGAATAAACATCTAACTGATATCAGTTTTTAATTGTCCTGGGGCCAAAAACCGCACAAAAAGCAAAGTGGTGTGTGTTTTAAAATCTCATGTGGCCAAAACCCGCGTAGAGAAAGACAATAACATTGTTCTCCGGTTGTCGTGAGACTCGCGCAAGACGTGTTCAGTAGGACGTCCACCATTTCCTGCCGCAGGATGAAAACGAAAGAAAGCAAATTCCAAAACAGATCGGAGTGCATCGACGGTCACGTTCAGAATGATTTGCGCAATGCAACGTAATTGGAGCACTGAACAAAACATCTTTCAAACAACTCCACAGCCATAAGTAACACGATTTAAGATTAGGTGAGATGGAAGGCCAGGTTCCAGGCAAATTACAGCAGATAATTCTAGCACTTCCAAAAATGTCTTTGCGGGAAAGCTTCACTGGTCGTGAAACGTACAGAGGAGTGCCATCTTGCATGGAAGTGATTCTACCCAAACATCCATGCTGTTGAGGGGCTGGAATGGCGTTGGTGTGCGAAAGACTCTCATAGCGTTTACTTGTTACCGTCCACTTGACAGGACCCGAAGCACTCACCTTCTCGGAAAGACACAGTAAAAAAAATGGCTCTGAGCACTATCGGACTGAGGTCATTAGTCCGCAAGAACTTAGAACTACTTAAACCTAAGGACATCACGCACATCCATGCCCGAGGCAGGATTCGAACCTGCGACCGTAGCGGTCACGCGGTTCCAGACTGAAGCGCCTAGAACTGCTCGGCCACACCGGCCGGCGAAAAGACACAGTCCTAGGACAAACAATGCCGTCAACCTGCGCCACACAGTTGTCTTGCTGGCAGGTCAGCAGGGAGCAACTTCTGAACGTGGGTAGTTTTCTATGGAGAGCAGTGCAGGACGTTTCGTAGGATTACATACACTGTGCTACCCTACGTTTGGGCAGTTCCCTCAGCACTGCCTGTTTGCACAACCACCGCTCGACCTCTCCTGCAATGCTGTGGCCACATCCTCGACGGACATCGGATCAGCACGTACGTTCGAACTTTGGAATCATTTTCCCCACACCCTTAGCAGACATCACGCCAACACAGTTTTTTCATGTAGCTGTGTGTTAGAACTTCTGCAGTGCTACTGGCGCAGAGTCACCAATTTGGTAAAAGAGCTTTTCCATCGACGTGTCACAGGGACAATCGCAATGTGGGTCTCAGAGTCTAACTGAGGAAGAATCGTGTGCCGCGCGATTGTTGGTGTGCATATCCTGACTCTTACAGCGCCATCTACTGGTCGAATTTTTTTCTTTTTTGTTCTATGACGTTCCCTCCTAGTGAATAATATGCTGCTCAAATTTGACGTAATAATAAAAAGTGGTTCTCATTTTACAAAATTTTGAAACACGAACTTTTGTTACGGACACCCTGTTTTCTTTGAGTAAATCTTCACTTTAGAACCTACAGCTACGCCTTTAATCACGTTATCCATTAAAGTGGTGCATATCGAAATGTGTAGCTTAGATCTATAAGTCATGGCCTGCTCACAATTGATTTTCTGTTCGTGGATAACTTCACGCTTGCAGCAGATTTCAGAAATTGTGTGAAGAAAGGCGGTGTTCGATAGTCCACCAAGGGCCTGATAAAAATGATTACGAAATTCGAAAGGACAGATTCATTTGAAGTGCAGTGTGGCAGATTGAGAAAAACATTCGCTTTGACGTCATTTGAAGGTGTTGCCACAGCACTGCAGGAGGGGTCGAGCGGCGGTGTGCAAACATGTGCGGGGGAACTGCCTGAACTCTTTACGTGCCTGTGAGCAAGGTGATCAACAACGTACAAAAGATCCTGCACTGCCATCCATAAAAAAATTACACGTGTCCTGGAGTTGCTCCCTGCTGACTTACCAAAAAGACAAATGTTCGGTGTAGATGTCCTTAACCGCTTGGAACTGGGGAATGGAACGTTCTCTGAACAGGAGAAGCACATTTCCATCTCCAAGGGCATGTCAATACACTAACTGCACAATATGGGCAGTGGAAAATCTGCAACCAGTACAATTTCATTCCGCATAGGTAACTGTGGGATGCGGGTTGACGACATCATTCATCGTGGAGCCATAATTCTTGGAGGAGGATCCCGCTAGTCCTGTAACTTGTACCATCACTGGGGAACAAGACTGGAGTCTTTTGCGCACTAACGTCGTTCCGATCCTTTAACAGCGTGCCTGCGTGGGTAGGATCAATTTTCTTCAAGATGACGCTCCACCGGACACTGTACAGCCAGTAAAGCAGCCGCTACCGAGGCACTTCGAAAATGCTAGGATTATCGGACGTCATTTCCACACAGCCTGGCCGTACAGATCATCATCATCATCATCATCAGCCAATTCAATCATTAGATGATGTGGCCTCTTCGAGTCGTGGATTCAGGTAGGCTTTCAGCAGTCTTCTCCAAGTGGGACGGTCTTGGGCAGTTCTCTGCCAGGTGTTACCAGCGATCTTCTTGATGTCTTTGTCCCATCTGTCTGGTGGTCTTCCTCTAGGCCTCCGGTGCTCTCTCGGACTCCACTCCAGTACTAACTTCGTCCATCTGTTGTCTTTTCTTCTTGCGACGTGGCCAGCCCACTGCCATTTCAAGGAACCTACTCTCTCTAAGATGTCATTAACCTTCGTCACAGACCGGATGTCATCTGCCCTTTTCCTGTCCTTTCTTGTATAGCCCAGCATTGATCTCTCCATGGCTCTCTGTGCTGTCCTAAGTTTCCCTTTTGTGAATGAGTTCAGTGTCCATGTCTCGCATCCGTACGTCATCACAGGAAGAATGCATTGATCAAATACTGCTTTCTTCAGATTTACTGGCATTTTTGATCTGAATACTTTTGAATTCTTCCCAAATGCTTGCCAGCCAAGCTTGATGCGTCGATAGATTTCTGGTCTTATGTCTCCCTTCATATTTATAATCTGGCCAAGGTAGACATATTCACTGACCTCTTCTAGTAGACTGTCCTTGACTTTCACATCTCCAGCTGGGACCCATTTGTTGGATATTACTTTTGTTTTGGAAAGGTTCATGTTCAAGCCAACCAGCTGACATTCCGATGCAAGAGATGTAACTAAGTTTTGGAGCTCTGCGAAGTCTTTGGCCAGTAAGGCAATATCATCAGCAAATCTCAAGTTGGTAAGCCTTCTTCCATTAATTCTAATTCCCTTACCTTCCCAGCTCAGCTTTGACATAGCCATTTCCAATACAGCAGAGAACAGTTTTGGGGAGATGGGATCGCCTTGCTTGACACCCCTCATGATGCGGAATTCTTGAGTTGATTCGCCGATGTTAACATAAGCTGAAGAATTCTCGTAGATTTTCCTGAGCACTTCAATGTATGGTGCTCCCACTCCTTGCTCACTCAAAGCTTGGAGGACAGCTACATGGCTAACGGAGTCAAATGCCTTTTCAAAGTCAACAAAGGCAATGCAGAGAGGCAGTTGGTATTCATTCGCTCTGCTTATCACTTCACTAACGGTCAGAATGTGGTCAATAGTGCTAAAATTGCTTCGGAATCCAGCTTGTTCTATAGGTTGGGCTGAGTCTAGGGTGGAACTAATTCGGTTTAACAAGATCTTTGTAAAAATTTTGTACAAAATTGAGAGCAAGCTGATAGGACGGTAGTTTTTAATATTGTGAATACTTCCTTTCTTGTGTATCAAAATAATCTTAGCCTTGTTCCACGATAGTGGGATTGAAGCATAGTGCAGGCAGGAAGTAAATACTTTTGCCAAGTGATTTATTGTTACCTCTCCTGCCAGTTTGAGGATGTCAACGCTGAGCTCATCATCACCTGTCACTGTTCCCTTCTTCATGCTATCTAGAGCACACTTGACTTCCGATGGGAGTATATCTGGAACACTAGATATATCATTTAAATTAGATACACTCAAATTTTCCCCTGGGTTGCTATACAAATTGCTATAAAAGTCTCTGATGAACTTCAAAACCGCCTCCTTTTCAGTGATTCGACTGTCATTTCCATCGAGTGCGATAATCTGCTTTTTACGTATTGTGAGTTTGCGTTTCGCTGACTTTAAACTTGTCTTGTTCTCCAAGCTTACTCGTAAGGTGTCTTCAGTGAATTTCTGTATGTCAGTTTTCATTTCTCTTCGCACTGCCTTACATAGTTCGGAATACGCCACCATGTCACGATCGGTTTGGATTTTCATTTCTCTCCTCTGTTGTAAAAGGGTTTCAGTTTTGGCACTGAATTTCTTTGGTTGTTTATTTTTTTGGCATAGGCCACCGACTTCTTGAGCACTTGAAACAATCATTTCCGCCAAATCACAATCTTTAGTTACGTGGAACTTGCTTTGGAGGGCTTCTTGGAATTTCGAGGAATGTTCTTCCAGGTTTTTGATGTTGATTACCCTTCTCTTCCCTTTCATAAGTTTACTCCTTTCATTTCTTACATTGAGTTCGACCCTTGCTCTCACAAGACGGTGATCACTGCCAGTGTTGAACTGATTTAGCACTGATACGTCTTTTACAATCTGCGGAATATTTGTCAGAATAAAGTCTATCTCATTTTTGACACTGAAATTTGGGCTTCTCCAAGTCCATTTTCGGTCAGGGTGCTTCTTAAAGAACGTATTCATGATGGACATACTGGTGTACTCAGCGAACTGGACTAATCTCTCACCTCTATCGTTTCGGTCGTCAATCCCATAGTTGCCCACCACTGTGTCGCCTTGTTTCTTGGTGCCAACTTTTGCATTGAAATCTCCAATGACCATCTGGAAGTGACAATCGCTACCTTTTTTACAGGTGTTATCCAGACTTTCGTAAAAGGATTCAATTTCTTCGTCAGGGTGACTTGAGGTGGGAGCGTACACCTGAACAATCTGTATTTTATACCTATTCGACACCTTCAGAACCATTCGAGCTGTCCTGCTGGAAGTTCCTTCTAAGACAGATACTCTATCAGCAATATTCTTGTTGATTAAGAACCCAACTCCATTGAGTTTTCCTTCTGGATCGCCACAAAAGTAAAACAAGTTGCCAGAGCGCAAACGGAGACAGTCTTCCCCTTTTCGGCGAACTTCGCTTAAACCAACAATGCTCCAGTTGATTTTTGTAAGCTCTTTCTCGATCTCTTCTAGTCTGTCGTTGCCTATTAGAGAGCGACAGTTATATGTACAGACGTGAAGAGTCTGTATCTTCTTCTCAGCATCACTTGGTGTTTGGGACATCAAAGTTGCTCCCACCCGGAGATCCGACTGTGGGGCTATTACTCCGGAAAATTTAACATTAATGTCACACAACATAACTCGAAGGTGAGAAGCATAATCGCCACGCTTGCTTCAGAACGGATTGGCGATATAATTTCCAGGCCGCCCCTGACATGGGGTACAGACACCTTTGGTAGGCCGCTCCACTAGAGTACAGACGCCACCACACTGCTAGTTTTGGTCCACCCCGGGTATTTCATTTCCCCGGTGCCACCCATATCTGGGAGGCTTTCCCCTATCCGCCACCTGGGGAGGCGCCCGATGGGGGACTAGCAACCCCTCGAGACTCCTGCCTGTGGGGCTATCTGAAGGATATTCAGTGCTCCGATTACAAATGCAACTGAATTGAAGGCGTGCGTTCCGCAACGCATTGTGACGCATGACCACAGAGACACACTTAACTATTGTGGGACACAGCGTTTCTTGATTAAAACTTGTGGCACAGAACGGCGGACAGAATACTGAACACGTCTTGCCCCAGACGCACGACAGCTCAAATGGCTCTGAGCACTAAGCGACTTAACTTCTGAGGTCATCAGTCGCCTAGAACTTAGAACTTATTAAACCTAACTAACCTAAGGACATCACACACATCCATGCCCGAGGCAGGATCGAACCTGCGACCGTAGCAGTCGCTCGGTTCCAGACTGCAGCGCCTAGAACCGCACGGCCACTCCGGCCGGCGCACGACAGTTAGAAACCGTTTTTTTTTCCTCAGGACAATTAAAAACGGATTTCAGTGTTGCTATTTATTGGATTTTTGGCCTCAGGACAACTAAAAGCTGATTTCATTGTTACTTTTTATGCGGTTTCTTGACCTCAGGACAATGTTATTGTTGCTTTTCCGCCTTTAAAGCCGTTAGAAACCAGTTTTTCGTATCCAGTGTGGTATGACCTTGGCATGGAGCATTGGCTTACGTAACTAATCTTTTCCATGACGTTTGGTTTTTCTTCGATATTATTCAGTTCGAATTTGATTTTTTTTCTTTTCTTTTTGCAGCTTTTTAAAGTTGGAACATTGATTATAATCAATTGGATTGTTATCACTCTGTGCATCTAGTTCCTAAATCGTTCGCAGACCATCCTGGTTTGACGGAGAAACGTCTGTGACTGTGCACTGTGGGAGGTCAGCAAGTGTTGCATATAATGGAAGGCACGAGTTATTATTCTAGCTACAAGAAGAAACCACAACGCCTGAGTGCTTGAGAACGTGGAGGCACAGCACTTCCTGAACCCTACCAGCTATAAGCCCTGTCTGTCTGGATAAGAAAAGAAGTTTAGGTCAACATCCCGTTTTATTTTATGGCAGACGTCATATGAGAATCACCATAAGTCGCATGGACTTGTTGTTGATTCCAAATTCAATTAGAGCTGTCCTCATCCCGAAGGTTTCTCTGAACACCGCAGTGGCTTACTAAGTATGGTCCTACTGAAGGTGGTACAGCATGGCTTTCCTGAAAAATTCCACCTGATTTACTCTGCTAGTGGCACGGAAAAGAGGAAGGAAGATTAGGTGTTGACGTCATGCGTACAGGTTGCTCATCAGCGACAAAATGCAAGCTCAGATTGAGGAACCAAATAATTCGTGCCCATTCAAAGGAACCATCCCAGTGTTCACCACAATACAGTTAGGGAAATCAAGGGGTTGGAGTTGTTTGTGGGGAGAGACCAAACTGCGAGGTCATCTGTCTCATCGGATCAGGGAAGGAAGGGGAAGGAAGTCAGCCGTGCCCTTTCAAAGGAACCATCCCAAAATTTCCCTGGAGCGATTTAGGGAAATCACGGAAAACTTGAATCTGGATGGCCGGACGCGGGATTGAACCGTCGTCCTCTCGAATGCGAGTCCAGTGTGCTAACCACTGCGAAATCAAGGAGAACCTAAATATTGACGGGCAGATATGGGTTTGAAGCGCCACCCTTCTGAATACATCTAACACTTGCCTACACAAATAAGTTTAGTGGTCGCGAGAGCCGGGTCGTGCATCTGGTGGTGAGTAACCTTACGAGTAACTGGTATGTGGAGCGCCGACGCTTTGTCAATGCAAGAGTCGCGCTCTGCACCTCTCTGCCTGTTCACTTGTTGCTGCAGAGTGTCACGGTATGTAGTAGCCCATCTCATCGTGTTTCCAACAAAGAAAACGGCCGTATTCAGGTAAGCCTTAAAGGAGTGACAAACGAAATGTTCGATAGTGGAACTGAAGATATAAAGTAATTGAAATTTAGCTATCTGGTAGTGTTCAGCTAATCTCAGCAGCAGATTACTTTGATATACAATATGTGAAGAGAATTTGCTAGACATGTGAAAAGGTAGTACAGAAAGTAAATTTCAGTAAAAGATAGTATGTGACAGTAGAGGGGCAAAGGAAGCACACAGAGATACACGAATGGACTACCAGTTCTTGTGAGGAATGTGGGTTTATTTATTTATCTGTTCTCTGATAGTTATGTGCTGATGTTCGTCATCACCCTATTAATACATCATATACGTTACGTTGCACGTCTTTTACAGTAATACTTGTCATCTACTAACAGAAATTTTTGATGAGTCATGTGACAAATATAGTGACAGATTGACGGTATGCATCAAGAGAAAGCAGCAGACCCACGTCAGAACAAAACCATGAAACAACATCCTCCCCCTCCCCCTCCCCACCCCACTTTCCGACTTTGCAAGACCACAGTCAGAATGCAATCTCTTCCCCCTACGCTGACATTGGAGGATAGCCTTCCGCTTCCTTCTTTCCTGGTGTTAGCGGAACACGGTTAAATTTTTCTCTAGCCTCATAATTATGCAAAAGTACTGCATGTTAATTTCTCTGGTAGAATACGGTAGGAGATGACTTGAAAAAGATCATGTAAAATACACATATCTCTAAATAAGATGATTTTTGGTTGATGGGCAGAAATAACCAGGAGAGCGACTAATATAAAACTGTTTGAGGCAATGATTTAAATTATAATATAATATGGAGGAGAAACATTGACAAAGATGCAGAGGGAACGACGACGTAATATCGGCATGCCATCCAGAACAGAGAATAAAGAAAGGGATTCCAAGCAAGCATGTCACAAAAGAGCTTATGTTAGTCGTGAACGAAAGAGAGGAGGTCCACTAGTTTCCGAAGCCGGGATCATTAACGAAAAACCATCTCTGCCCACTTTCACTCGCTTATACCTGGCCTGAGGATCACCAGTGATGGGCTCTACTCTTTCACAACGTATGGCTGTCCTTCCAGAGGCAGTCTACTCTTTCACTATATCAAATGGGTTTTATTTGATTAGGGTCGAGTGGGGTAATTGCGAACACTGAAGGGAGAACTGAAATAAGACAAAACGAGGGTAGAGTAGCATGGAGAGCTGCGTCAAACCAGTCTCTGGACTGAAGACCACAACAACAACAACAACGAACTGTAATACTTAGAATTAACTAGAACATAAAGAGTAGATACAGAAGAGAGATAGCAGAGTTTATATTAAATTCTCGAAGGTGGAGCAAGAACGGCAGATCACAATCACGTAGATTTAAACCGAGGGCGCTTGCAGCGTCTTACATGGGAGGGCGACTAGGGAGAACAATGAACCAGACAGTAGCACGTGTTGCGACGGGGGCGGGACGGGCAGAAGTAGGCGGTGCGGCTGGCTGAGGTGCAGGGAGAGGAACAGGCGCCGCCGGGGGAAGCCGGCTGTACTTGCTTCACACTTTGGGAGGGCGCCGTGACCTTGACAAAGTGAAATGTCACAGGGCACCAGCATGTCTGGCAGAGCTCGCAGTGGACGGCCCCGTGCGGCGACAGGCGAGACTCGTCGGAGTCGCGTCATGAACACATCAGAGAAAATCGTCGCATGATAAGAGACACGGCTCTCAGATAAGTGTGGAGCACACGAGAGCGCTTGTAGGCCATAACTGCAATAGAAAAAACTGTGTGCACAGTGGTGCTTCGAATGCTTATTCATTACGTGAAACACAGGGGACTGGACACCTGTCAACAGTTTCTTTTGCGTTTTGAACGTTAGGGTGAAAGGTTCCTTACAGCGTTGTGACATATGATGGAAGCTTGATTCACAATTTTGATCCCGAAAAGAAGAGAGCATCACTGTTGATTACCCTGCAGTGTGTGAGACAGTGAAAGCTATCAGAGTAATTAACCTACCGAGAGTCTTTCACATTACCCTTATGAACCCACGTTAACTGTAAATTGGGCAACAGAATCTCTATCTTGAAATGCCCTAACATAGAATCATAAGGTGGGAAATTGCAATGTTCCAGCTCTATAATAATCAGTTCATTCAATAGAATACATCAGTGAACTGAAGGGAGCTACGTGCTCCTTCAAATAAAGATACACCACTTATTTATTGTACAGGATGGAGCAAATAAAAGTGACCCGGAGGACAGAGTACCAGCGTACAAAGAAACACAGCAGAGGAAAGGACATAGGCTACTAACCTGACTACAGCAGATGCTGAAAGCAACCACCATTCATATACGTGTGCGAGGGTTATCCTGTACCGCCACTTGCTCTTTCTCCTTCTGTACCACTCACAAATGAAGCGAGGGAAAAATAACTGTCTGTACGCTTCCGTATGATCCCTAATTTCTGGTACCTTTTCTTCGCGGCCATTACGCGCACTGTATGTTGGCGCCAGTAGAATCGTTCGGCAGTCAGATTCCGGCTGGTTCTCTACATGTTCACAATAGCGTTTCTCGAAGAGAACGTCGCCTTCCCTCCATGGATTTCCATCTGAGTTGCCAAAGCATCTCCGTAACACTTCCGTGTTGTTCCAGCTTACCGGTAACAAATCTAGCAGCCCGCCTCTGAATTGCTTCGATGTCTTCCTTCAGTCGGACCTGGTACGGATCCCAAACATTCGAGCAGTAATTAACAATAGGTCGCATCAGTGTCCTGTATGCGGTCTCGTTTACAGGCGAACCGCTCTTTCCTAAAATTCTTCCAATAAATCGAAGCCGAGCATTTGCCTTACCTTGGCAATTTTGGGCGTGTAACAAAATCCCACTTCGGAATGTCGTCAGTCACGGGCCAATCAGCGCACATGTTCCTGGCTAGTTTGCCCTTGAAATTACCGTCTGACGTCACATGGCGATGGGCTAATCAGAGCGTTGTTTAACACTTAACTTTTCCCAGGCCAAACCTATGTGACATGTCCTCTCCGAGGTCCCAGTTCTCACCGTGGTTTGCCCCAGCATTTCAAGCCTTGTACTTTTCCGCCATAAACAAGCACTTGAAACCGTTGCCCTCGGCCATCTCAAAAGTCGGGTCCAGACACAGGCCGCTAACCCTGACTTAGTGGACAGGACTGGTAGGTTCCGCGCTCTTCTGTTGGCGGTCACTTCACACGCGCAACTCAGCACGGTGCTTTGACTACCCACGACACACCTGCCGCATTCAGTGCAGTGTGCGGGCTGTGCTTTTGCCGCGTGTTCACAGACAGCCCCTTTACCGACGAGCATTGAAATTTTATAAAACACATTTTCCCCTAATAAATCAACGTAATGAGACTTTAAGTAGGTGCAAATAACGTGTCCTGCGTGTCGCCAGTCATAACACGGGCAGAATGGAAGGAGGCAAACCAGGCGGCTTGTAACTTTCCAGCTGGAGTTCCGCCACAAAGGATCACCGACACCAAAAATGTTCAACATCACGCCATCAGCAGCGAACTCATGGTCACAGCCATTTTCCCACTGCGTATGAATAGCGCGACAATCATAGTACAACAGTAGAGACTGTATGCGATTTTTGAAATAAAAACGACATAGCTAAAGTGTGTTTATTGTAAAATGTTGATGGCTGTTAGTTAATTAGAATATCTTAGAGTTTCATTTACTGTAGCACTGTAGTAAGATATCTAACACGTAAGTAGGATCTCCCTCTAGGACAGTAACGATATCAGTGTACGTCTGCTACGGCTGCTCACGCGTTTGTATTTGTTTACATCAGGTTTGCTCTTGCGATGAACGAAGTACAGCAACGTGTGCTTCGAACTGTTTGTTCTCTCACCATTAATAATGATGTACCCTCTATGTTATTAGGTACTACTTACCTAATGGTTTAAAGTTGACGTTATTTGATGTCCGTCCTCTTAGGTCCTTGCTCTGCCCATTTTTTAAACCACCAGTCCCTAGGTAGCGATTTTCTGCGAACTGAATGTCGCAGTGCTTGATGCTCGTTGGTAGGACCCCAAATGGAGTAACGGTGTGTACAGCATTTATCACGGGGCACGTTGGCAGTTTGGCAGGTGCGCATTGTTGAGCGGCGGGCCACTTGCGGCGGCTGCTCCCTGAGCGGCGCGATTGGCGGGCGGGCAGTGGCGTGAGCCGCGCAGCGCAGCGCGGCTTGCCGTTATTGTTTCCGGGACAAAGGCGCCCTGGAGGGCGGCAGCCGCAGCCGCGGCCGCGCAGATTTAATTATGTACGCAGGCAGCGGCGCTCTGTTTGATGTAGCAGGTAGCTGGCGCGCAGTGTGTGGTGCCTGTGGCGCGCCGCTCTGATGGGCGCAGGCGCGGCTGCTTGTCCGTGGTGGTGGTGGTGGTGGTGGTGGTGGTGTGTGTGTATGGGCGAGGAGGGGTGGCGGGGGGGGGGGGGGGGGGCGGCGCACAGGCACTGTACCGTGTGCGAGAGAGAGACAGTGCATTTTGAGTCCTTTGGCAGCAGCTGCCGAAGATAACCGATGCTGTTTGGGCTAATGACAGCTGAGAGAGCGCTTGTCACCACAGACAGCAAAATATCAGAAGTGCACGGCCCGTGTTTAAGAGTCCGCGCAGGATACGGTGGCCGATGGGCAGAGCTTAGTTGTCGTCCAAAGCCTTGGCGAGTTCATTCGTTTGGTCGGAATGAGCAATATTTGTTTGCCGCCTTTCGGCGTGTTGGCTATGACAGAATCAAGGCGCATGCGCAGCAGCCTTCCTTACACGGTTTTACAGAAACTATTCGGTAAAAAATTTCATTCTGCGTTGCTTACAGCTTTATATGTCGGCTTCATGATGATGTTCCCATAATTTCGTTAATGGTCATAGTTACTGTGATATTTGCATCTAACTACTGCGAAAAATTCGAAAAAGTTTGCAATGAAAAATAAGTGTCGCTATGATTTTGCCTTTGGTGCATATTCCGTAATACATTGCTGTGTATGACATTTAGCTAACATACTGAATTTTTCTTTACACTTTCGTCGAGGTCACTACCTGTCACCAATCTAGAGAAACTTGATCTCATATAGCACACCCATTTGCGATAGCATGCTAGCGATAAACACTGAATGAAATATCCACTACAATCCTCATATTTCATAAACGGTTTGAGATATCTAAATGAGAGTACGACAAATGATAGCACGCACAGAGGAGAGTGTCGAATGGTTATTACCCAAAACTTCATTGCTTATCGTCTTATTTTACAAACTGCAGACTTCTCTGTAATGTAATTTGTAAGGGCCGTCGACGGCTAGTCAAACAAGAAATGTTATGGGCTTTGGAACAACATAAGTTAAGACAATACACGTTGGCTCTTATACTGAGGATGTGCTTCTTATAAGCTATTGGCCTTACCTTTCGTCAGTTCTTCACTAGAAACCACTGTTTCAAAATTATCTTTCAGTTGTGTCTGTGAAATGTGGTGGCACTGTGTAAACTTTGCTGTTTTTGGGCAAAAGAAGCAAGTTTTAACATGGCAGCAAGAGAAATGCGTAGGATTTACTCACAATTCGCCACTCATGGCGCTTCTCTGGAAGTTACAAATGATATCGCTGCTTTTACAGCTGCATTTACAGTCGAATTCCTCTTAGATACTAACCAAAGCAGATGTGGCAGACCTTCTTGAATGGTCACCGTGCAACTGTAGTCATGCAGGTGCTGCACTTAATATTTATAAAAAAATATGAGTGCGGGCTTCAGTTTACAGTGCTCCAGCGTTCGGCACCTCTTCCCCAGCACTCGCCTGTAAACCCCATTCTCCAGGTGCTCCACGGTATGCCAGTGAGAGAGCGCTTTACGCTCCGCATACTTTAGCGAAAGTTGCCGAAAATCGCCGATGCCGCTCGGGGTAATAAGAGCGGGGAGATAACGTGTACACAGCAACGTAGTAGGCGCCACAGAGCACCAAAATATCAAAAGTGCAAGTCCGTGTTACGACATAGAAACAGAGACTTGACAGTTGCGCTCTAAGTGGGCTACTAGCCAACGTCGAATTCTGTAAAATATGACGGACAGTGTGTTCTTGCTTAACGAAATACGTGTCCTAGATGACATTATTTGCAATTATACTTTCTGGGTGAGTCTGGTACAGTGATCGATGAGGGCAACAGGCAGATTCCATATTTCTAGAATTCCAGAAAGAAAAATGGCTCTGAGCACTATGGGACTTAACATCTATGGTCATCAGTCCCCTAGAACTTAGAACTACTTAAACCTAACTAACCTAAGGACAGCACACAACACCCAGCCATCACGAGGCAGAGAAAATCCCTGACCCCGCCGGGAATCGAACCCGGGAACCCGGGCGTGGGAAGCGAGAACGCTACCGCACGACCACGAGATGCGGGCTAGAATTCCAGAAAGCATTTGACACGGTGCCCCATTGCAGGCTGTTAAAGAAGGTACAAGCATATGGAACAGGTTCACAGACTTCTGAAGTTATAGGGTCCACCATGTTGTCCTTGACGGCGCATGTTGATCAGCGGCAAGAGTATCGTTAGGAGTGCCTCCGGTAAGTGTAATAGGACCGCTTTTGGTCTCTATACACGTAAATGATCTGGCGGAGAGGGTGGACAGCAGTCTGCAATTGTTTGCTAGTGACGCTGTATTGTATGGTAAGGTGACTTATACAAAATTTCTTGTTCGTTTGATGACTGACAGCTAGCTCTAAATGTAGAAAAATGTAAGTTAATGAGGATGAGTGGGAAAAACAAACCTGTAATGTTCGGATACAGCATTAGTAGTGTCCTGCTTGACACAGTCACGTCCTTTGAATATATGAGCGACATTAAATGGAACGAGCATGGGAGAAACGAGGTAGGGAAGGCGACTTGTCGACTTCGGTTTATTGAAACAATTTTGAGAAATGTGGCTCACCCGTTAAGGAGAACGCATATAGGAAGCTAGTGCGACCTTTTCTTTGGATCTGCACCAGACCAAATCGAAGGAAGGCATCGAAGCAATTCAGTGGTGGGCTGCTAGATTTGCTGCCAATGTGTTGGAACAACACGTGAGTGTTATGGAGATGTTTCGGGAGCACAAATGGGAATCGCTGGAGGGAAGCCGACGTTCTTTACGAGGAACATTATTGAGAAAATTTAAAGAGCCGCCATCTGAAGCTGAGTGCAGAAAGATTTTGCTGCCTTCAAAATACAATGCGCGTAAAGATCACGAAGATAGTATACGACAAAATTACTGCTTATACAGATAATAACTAGTAGTGGTACAGTGTACCCTCCGCCACTAACCGTAAGGTAGATTGCGAAGTATCAGTGTAGATGGTGAAACGTCATTATTTGTAAAACCCATTATTGTTATTTCGACAGAATGGCTGTTACTGAGAGCAAATTACGACCTTCTCGCGTGTACTGCACTCTGTCAATTGTATTGTAAATATGTTGCTGGTATTCTGCTTAACTTTTGTTCTCATCCATTGTAGTGGGTGGGGTATATAATTCCATATCTGGATTCTTTTCGTGTAAAACAAAAGCTGATACCCTCGCATGATATTCTGTCGAATTATATCCTCTGGATTTAAGTGTACTATTAATACATTGCTCGTATTCTACGTTAATTTTTCCCATTTTCTCTAACTTATGCTAAAATGTGTTGTTTATAATACGAGTTAATAATCTGTGAAAACATTTGCGTAGGTACTGTCGCACTTTTAGCATTTGCGGGAAGAATAGCCCAGTCACCAAGACCACAAAGCCTACTCATTTACATCCACATCGATATTCTGCAAGCCACTGCGAAGTGCATGGCACTCAGTAGCAATAAACGCGACACCATTCAAAGCAGAATTATATACTCATTCAGTGACGGCATGTAGCAAAGTTCAGTAACAACACTGTCAAAACCTGCCAACATGGAGTCCTCCATTAAACACGAGGAGGTACGGAAAACGGATGCAAACAAAAGGAAAGTAGAATACAAGCAATGTGCACTTAAACTTGCATTTAAATACCCACTACTGCGGATGTGCACAGAACTCAATCAGAATACGAGCAACTAGTTTACAACGTAATTCAAACACTGCAATACACGAGAAAAGTCGTAGCAAAGTGTGGAGAAACCAGCTTCTGTTAACTCCGAAACGAAAGCGAACATGGAAGACTAAATGTCACTCAGTAACAAAGTCAGATGATGATGAAATTGCAGCGCGTCAACACGCCCGGCTGCGAACTAAGGTCGTGTTACCCACAGTCCCTGTACGAGCTTCGCCCCTGCGGATGCCGTGTGTGCACGTGTTCACGGCCACGTGGTCGTCACGCGTTTCACTCCCTTTGCACATACGCCGCGAAACTGCAGCGTGCTAATGCGCGATGCCTTTCACTTAGCACCTGAGTCGGGTGAAATTTATTTGAGTAAAGAATACCGAATACAGATAAAAACTGTAATTCGTGAGTAACAAATATTATTTCATACATTATTCACTTACACAAATAAAAACGTTCATTCGCCTTCTGTGAATAAAAAGTGTTACGAAAAATAGATAAATCTAAAATCCAATGACATTTATTGCTCCAGTTCTTTGTCATTTATTGCCACGAATGTGCTTTTTGTTTCTTTTAAATTAGTTCTCAGAATAACTGTTTTTATCAGACATTTACCCTAGAACTGTGTTTGATTTTCGAATGCTGGCCGTTGAGTACACTTGCAAAGTGCGTTAGAACTGCTGAAATCCTCGCCATTTCAAGACAACGATATGTGACTCTCAACTCACCATTTTCGTCAGCAAAAACGGAGAAACTATAAATCCCTCTGCAGTTTTGGCAAATAATTCATTGTGATTCCATGTTATTTTCACTTCCCACGTTGCATTCTAAATAAAATTACGTTTTTACTGCAGAACATCATTTGAAATCCATAATCCGATTTCTTCGACATTTCTTTGGATGTTACTTATCTGCAATTTGTTGTAACTCACCTTGGTCATAGACAGCAATACAGACGAACAATTTGTTTTTAAATCGAAGGTAAGACATTACTGCAATAACTGCAGATGGTATAGAAGGGAGAAAAGCGTCTTTCTATCTTTCCTTGACACTTTCTCGATGAAAAAAAATTGCCAGTATGCTGAAAGATACTTAACTTATTTGCGTACTGAGACACAGTGTGCCTTCCTAAATTTTTGAATCTCAAAGCTCAACGTCACCGCATAAGTACATGTAGAAACGATAAACTATTCCGTTTAATATCAGACAGCTTACTCAGTGTAAATCCTAAAACATTTTCGGATGACCTTGTACGTCCAACAGCGTCCCACAAACGTTTCAGGAGTTCTTCAGATTTTAAGGTTGTTGATTTAGCCACTACCGACTGAGTCCTCAAACTACTTACTCTCATTTCGTAGCACTACATACAGGAGCGAATTGTATAGTTACGTACGAGTATACCAGTGAGAGGCCCGTATTCGATAGCGTTAGCAATGTTGCTACAACGGCGGAAGGTGCTGCAGATAAATAGTTTCCGTTGGCTGCATTCTCATCTCTGGCTGCTTAAGTAGAACGCTTCAGCGTGTTACTGGGGACAGAAGGGGAAGTACTAGCTAAAGCTGTGCTCAACGCAAAGGCTAGCTGGAATACTGCTACACTATACTAAGCATCGTGAGTGTCCTTGGCCCCTTCCCACCACAGATCCGAGATATACAACCAGTTAGAGGAGACCCTACGGCTCAACATGTCACAGAAAACACGGAGCGAGCTGAGTTGCCATTCTTTTTTCATTCTTAGAGCGTAAATAACTGATATGTAACCGGGAGAAAACTCGTAAAACCAACGATGAACCGAGCCTAAAATCTTTATGCGTTGTAGTTCTGAAGTCAACCCAGTCAGCTACCCAAACGCGTTTGTGTACAGTGTATTAAAAAGTTATTTATAAAATGTAAACTAAATTGTTCCAACGTAACGATCATTAGTCGTAGTATTCGTTACAGGATACAAATGAAGAAAATACAGTGGCATTCTACTTTATTCGTTATTTGAGACACAAATAATTTATTCACAAGTAAATTTTGATGAGTGATCTACTTATTCGAATAATTATGTAGACAGGACTTTATTCCAATAATGACCATCTCTTCTTATCATTACAATTTTTGCTTCTTTCCTCTTCCCATTCACTGCAGTTACTGTTATCAACTGTAACAAGTCCTATTAGTTCGTTTGCTCGATTTACACACAACAGCCTGCAGTGTAGCTGGATAATTTTTTTTTTGTTAATAACAAACAAAGTGGACAAACACAATCTGTTGGGTGCACTCTTCAACACAAACCTTTTTCATTTGTTCTGTCCAAAATACGTCTGAATGTGAGTGCTTTTAGCAGCAGAGTGGATCCGAACACTACGTTACCGAGAGAGGTGGCGCAGTGGTTAGCGCACTGGACTCACAACCGGGTAGAATGTAGCCTTGCGCGTCCAGCGAGCAGCTTGTCCTTAACTTCCGCCTGTGCCGCAGCGCCGCAGCTACTCAGTCTTGTTGGTGTTTCGGCCGGACTCACATCGTAGTTGCTTAGCGGAGTTTGTCGTTGTTTTCCTCTCGACGGCAGTGTTTTCTGCCCGCGCCATGGTGTCTGTCGAGTCTCCTAAATCTGTTCCTCGTCGAGCTACTGTCCGTTTCAGTTTTGACAAGAGTACGCGTCGTGTTCAACCTGGCTTCTTAGAAATTCACGATTGGTTGGCTGATGTTATCCGTGTTACACCTGATCAGATAGATACTGCTTACTTTGATTCTGATTTGTATGGATTGTTTGTGAAGTTTTATGATCCCGTTCAAGTAGAAAGACTTCTCCCCCGAGTTGGTTCTAAAGTGTTGTTTACACATCGCGATGGTTCCGTTAGTCAAGTCCTCCTTGAAAATGGGGCACTCGAGTATATTCCGGTTAGAATTTATAACCTTCGTCCTGAAGTGGGCGATTCACTTCTTAAAACAGCGTTACTTCCGTTTGGAGTCATACGGCATATCCGATGGGAACGCTGGCCAGCACAACATCGCTTCCAGTGTTATAATGGTATCCGGACTGTGGACATGTGCGTTAAAAAGAATATCCCTTCCCACTTAACTGTTTGTGGTTATCGCATCCATGTTACGTACACAGGGCAAGAAGGAACTTGTTTTCCCTGTAACGAAAGCGGTCATCTCAGATCTAATTGCCCTCGCCGTACTACTTACTGTTCTGACGTCGTCTTATCAAAAACGTCTTCCTTTAACGTTAGCAGACATAGTAACTTCGCAGTCAGCTGTCAGTCAGTCTCCAACTTTAGGCGATGTAGGGGCAACATTACCCCCTACTGTCCGCTGCTCGTGGTCTTGCGGTAGCGTTCTCGCTTCCCGTGCACGGGGCCCCGGGTTCGATTCCCGGAGGGGTCAATGATTTTCTCTGCCTCAAGATGACTGGGTGTTGTGTGTCTTTCATCATCATTTCATCCTCATTCACTCGCAAGTCGCAGTAGTGGCGTTAAAGAACTTGTGCAGCGGCGGCCGAACCGCCCCGCGAGGGGTCTCCCGGCCGTCAATGCCGTATACCCTCATTATTACCCCCATACTGCTTGCGGATTTCCACCGTTACCGACGCGCACCAGTGCGGCCTCTGTCCACGAGGGGACGACGGCTCCTGCAGCGGAAGTCAGACACCGGCGGACTGAGGACGGTACAGACTTCGAGGACGCCCCACTCCAGTCTCGTTCCTTTGGCACGGCGTTGACAGAGGGTGCACCTTCTGGCGTTAATGCGTTGTCTACTGATGTTAATTGTGATTCCCGTATTACCAGAGAGGATGTAGATGCTTCTGTTGATGTTGAAACGTGCGTGCAATCTGCGTCCCCCACTTCACCCGTCGACGTGACGGTTCCCGTGGGTTCCTTCGTTCCCGCAGAGACGTCGCCTGCTGGCCAGCCTTTACAGTGTTCCAGTGCAGTACCACCCCTCCTCCACGCTGAGATGCCACCCGACACCGCCACTGCATTACCTGTCTCTTCTGTACCTGATGTTGCTGTTGGTCGTTCTGAGTTGTCCCCCTCAATTTCCGATAAGTGCGGTGACGATGGCTCCTCTGTGAAATCGGAGCTTGACGTGCTCGCAACCCCTCCACATGAAGAGTGTGTGTTTTCACGGAGTGGTGTGAAACAGCGTTTCCAATCTGCCCGTGCCGCGGCGCGTCGTAAAAGCGAGGATTCCCCGACGTCAGGTGGGGAGGACTAGCATTATCCCTTCTTCTCCCCGCCTCCGGACGTTGGGGAGAGACGGACGTGACAGTGCTTTTTCCCTAATGTTGTTTTGTTGATCTTACATGTGTTAACGGATGCAGGCGTATACATTTCTAACCCACTAAGTTGATAAGATACGTTCCCAATTAGGGCTTGCTGCGTTACGACAGTTTATTTACGATTCCCAAGCTGATATCGTGTGTTTACAAGAGGTATTATTTGATGTGTTTTGTCTTTCTGGATGTTGTTGTTGTGGTCTTCAGTCCTGAGACTGGTTAGATGCAGCTCTCCATGCTACTCTATCCTGTGCAAGCTTCTTCATCTCCCAGTACTTACTGCAACCTACATCCTTCTGAATCTGCTTGGTTTATTCATCTCTTGGTCTCCCTCTACAATTTTTACCCCCCTTGCTGCCCTTCAATGCTAAATTGGTAATCCCTTGATGCCTCAGAACATGTCCTACCAACCGGTCCTTTCTTCTTGTCACGTTGTGCCACAAACTCCTCTTCTCTCCAATTCTATTCAATACCTCCTCATTAGTTATGTGATCTACCCATCTAATCTTCAGCATTGTTCTGTAACACCACATTTCGGAAGCTTCTATTCTCTTCTTGTCCAAACTATTTATCGTCCATGTTTCACTTCCATACATGGCAACACTCCATACAAATACTTTCAGAAACGACTTCCTGACACTTAAATCTATACTCGATGTTAACAAATTTCTCTCCTTCAGAAACGCTTTCCTTGCCATTGCCAGTCTACATTTTATATCCTCTCTACTTCATCATCAGTTATTTTGCTCCTGGGTATTCTATGTTTTTCAGTGTCACGCCTGAAACTTCTACCGGTATGGCTTTGCTTTATCGAGATGGAATCCCGCTGACGACTTCGAAACTCTAGATGACGGTCGCGGTATAGGCTGTAGTTTTTATGACCTCACCTTAATTTTTCTTTACGCTCCGTCTAGATCCGGTCGTTCATCCGATCGCGCGCGTTTTTATGAGGAAGAAGTTGTTTGTTTACTCCGACGGAACCCGCGAAAGGTTTTGTTAGGGGGCGATTTTAACTGCGTCTTACGCCGTGTTGATCAGAGCCCCAATTATACATTTTTTCGTTAACTTAATGATATGGTGACGTCCTTGCATCTCCAGGACGCTTCGGTTTCCAGATATCATACATTGGTGCGGTTTACGTTTTTTTACAGCTACTTCAAGTAACCGATTGGACCGCTTTTATTTATCAGCCCCCATATATAGTCAGCTTCTATCGATTGATGTAATTCCTGTGATTGATGTAATTCACTGTGCTGTTTCCATGACTTTTAACCACGTCCCGCAGTGGGTCCATCTTTCGCGCCCTTTGTGGAAGCTAAACACTACATCTCACGGACCCCTCTCTGGAAGACATCATCGCACACGTATGGTGGCGGACAACCCAGTCCCAGACGCGTTGTTCCTCGCTTCTCGAATGGTGGGTTACCTTTGCTAAACCCCGGATTCGAAATACACTCCACCATTTTAGCGCTGAAAAAGAGGCTGAAATAAGGCGCAATAGGGAATTTTATTATGCAGTCCTTCGCGATCTTTACGATAATGCTCGTCATGCCCCCTTGAGGGTCGTCGACGTCCACCGTGTGAAGGCAAAACTTCTCCATATCAAACGTAGGCAAATGGATGGTGTCCTACTGCGTTCCCAGCCTCGTTCTGTCGTACAAGATGAGTTGATCTCTCTCTATCATCTTCTCCGGCTTCACAAGCGATCTCAAAGGACGTGTCTTTCTACCATTCGTTCTCTAGATGGGCGTGAGTGGTCCTCCCAATCTGATACCATGCATGAACTTTACCAGTACTATTCCGAGCTTTATGCTGAAGTAGATTCAGACGGTCCACCGTCTGCTGATTTCACCTCCATCCTTGATCGCGTTGTTACACCAGCTCTCCAGGAAGAGTTTTTCTCTGTATTCCATCGCGATGATATACTTGATATTGTGGCTCGTTCTCCCTCCCATAAATCACCTGTCCCCGATGGCCTTCCCAAAGAATTTTATATTCGATCTTGGCCCCTAATAGGAGATACGATAACTTCCGTGGTGAATGAAGTGTTCCATGGAGACCTTCTCCTGCCCAGCTTTAAGGTTGCTAAAATAGTCCTGATTCCCCAAAAGCAGGGACGTTTGCGTGTGGATCAGGTCCGCCCGCTATCCGTCTTCAACTATGATTATAAAACAGTGGCGTGAGCGGTCAATAGCCGACTATCCGTATTGTTGACTACCATCATCGCGAGCCATCAAAGTTGTCTTCCGGGTCGTACTCTCCTGACTCCCGTTGCTGAATGTCGACACTTAATGTCGATTGCTTCCACCATTCCCGTGCCAAGAGCTTTGGTTTTCATTGATTTTCGCCAAGCGTTCGACCACGTCAATCATGGGTTCCTTATGCAAGTATTGATTCCTGTTGGTTTTAACAATGCTGCACTCTAATCACTGGTATTCGGGCGTCCATTGACGTAAATGGCCGTCTTACTTCCCTCATCGCGGTGTGTCAGGGCGTCCTTCAGAGGAGTCCAGTATCTACGCCGCTCTACGTGCTGTTTCTGGAACCATTACTGTGAACTATAGCTGCTCGTTTGAGTGGCTGGTCGTTGCTGGGAGTAAGGTTTACCGTTCGTGCATATGCTGATGACGTTATGGTTCTTCTCCATACCCATGTTGATATACCACTGCTGAAGGATGTTTTGGATGCCTTTTGTCGTCTTACAGGAGCGCGGGTTAATGACCGGAGATGTCGTTTACTTAATCTGCGAGGATTTGTCGCTGTTGAAATTCCATGGGTTTCGAAGGTCACCCTATACCGATCGTTGGGTGTTACAATCGACAGCTGTCCGCTAAAGATGGCTACGATAAACTGGAAGTCTGTCACGGATAAGAGTCAGAGTGCAATCATTGAACACGAGCGTCGCTCGCTCTCACTTCTTCATAAGGTTCGGGCCATGGAAACGTATGTTTTATGTAAGGCTTATTTTATTGCACAAATCTTTCCACTACCTGCGATGATGTCCCGCAAGTCGCAACGTTTAACTGGCAGCTTTATCTGGCGCCACTCTGTATTTTGCGTGCGTTATGGGGTCACAGAGCGGCCCCGATGGAAGGGAGGTTTGGGCCTCCTTGATTCGGGTTAAGGCTTCTGCCTTATTCATTCGTCGCACCGTGTTAACGTATCAACTCGCCCTCCAGCCACTTACAGCTCGCCTTTATGATTGTATCCGCCCGGCGAGTTTAGACATTGGTAGGATTAGTTATAAATTACGGCAAGTCTAGGAATTTTTTCTTGAGATCAGTTACTTAGGAGTAAATATCCTTTCCCAAGCGAATCTCTCCCTAAAAATGTTGTTAAGCTGCTGGCCAGTTCCTTATAGTCTTCCCCCTGTGGAAGCCCTGTCGCCAGAAACGAACTAGAAGATTGTTTGGTCTAACATCAGCCTCCCGATTTTTCCTGATGGATCCCCCTGCGGGTTTGGGGGTTAGAATAGGCCTGCGGTATTCCTGCCTGTCGTAAGAGGCGACTAAAAGGAGTCTCACCTGTTTTGGCTATTAATGTGATGGTCCCCATTGGGGTTTGACCTCCATTTTTCCAAATTCTACAGAAGTAAGAGCCTTTTGGGGAAGGACGCCTTACGTGGTGCACCATCAGTCCTCTGTGCCCTAAGACCTTGGCAATTTTTATCGTCTTGGCGTCGTAACTGCACCCTCCATCCCTCATTTTGGGCATACAAGCCTGATGGTTTGTGTCAGTTACACCATTAGTGCGTCACCATCTGCACCCACGATACCTCTGGACTTCCCATGGCACCCAAAATCCAGCATGGTAGCCAGCCCGTTGTGGTGGAGTCGTCATGTACCTTCAAGGTTGTTGTCCCCTGACAACAGAGGGATCGTATTGCCGATGTCTGAGCTGACACCTCCCCACGTAAGCGAAGGAGTAGATGCTCGTCTCTCTGGGGCATCAGGACTCCCGGCAAAGGCCAACCTGCCAGGTGGCCTTTTTTGTGGCTGGGTGGCGCCCATGGGGAGGGCCCTTGGTCGGAGTGGGTGGCATCAGGGCGAATGACCCGCAATGTAGCGTGGTACATCATCTCTCGCTGGTTTCCAGCCGCCAGCAGTCTCTAAGCGTTCTCGGGCTCAATTTAATGCTCAGAAGTACGATCCAAAAACGTTCCCCTCCCTCACCACACCGTGGGAGGAGTATAGGTCTCAGGATGGCAGTGACAATTATTCGCCCCGGTTCCTAGTTTGTAGGAGAGCTGATGGGGAGTTTTTCATGTCCACAAAGTCTCAGTTCTTCATAGAGCATCTAGAGGACAAGTTTTGGGGAGGTGGAAGGCTTGTCCAAAATTCGCTCTGGGTCAGTTTTGATAAAAACGGCATCCTCTGCCCAGTCACGCAGGTTTCTTGCTTGTGACAAGTTGGGGGATGTTAACGTTACCATCACACCACATAAGAGTTTAAATATGGTCCAGGGTGTTATTTTCCATAGGGACCTACATTTGCAGCTTCTTGACGAGCTGCCGCCAACTTAGAGCGTCGAGGTGTTCATTTCGTCCGGCGCGTTCATCGGGGTCCGAGGGACTATCTGGTTGCTACTGGTGCCTTCATCTTGGCCTTCGAGGGTGATACCTTACCGGAGGTCAAGGTGATGGTCTACCATTGTGACGTCAAGCCCTATATCCCTCCCCCAATGTGGCCATGTTTCTTCCCGCTATTCCTTTAGCCTCACATGTCGAGACTGTGGACCCTCTTTACATCCCAATACTCCATGTGCCCCGCCTCCCATCTGTGACACTGTGGAGAGCCTCATTCACCTTGGTCGCGAGAGTGCAGGGTCTTACAGAAAGAGCGCAAAATCATGGAATATAAGACCCTGGACCGACTGACCTACACTGAGGCTAAGAGGAAATATGAACGCCTCCATCCTGTACGAATGACTTCCTCCTATGCTGCTGCAACGACAACCGTGTTAGCCCCATCGGTTCAGCATATTTCAGCAAAATCATCGAGCCATACAACTACACATGCCCCCTTGCCCGTGGGGGGCTCTACTCACCCTGTTGCTCCTGCGCCACCAACCTCAGGACCAACATACTCCCACCCATCGGGGACGTCCATCCCCACTTCTCAGCCAGAGAAGCGTCCATCTTCTTCAGCTACTCTCGCTTGAAAGGGGTCCCTTGTTTCCCTCCATTCCCAGGTTTCCACCAGCGGGAAGGATGACGCCCGACAGTGGCATATGTTCCCACCAGCGGCTGGTTGTAGGGCTTCGCAATCCTCCTCCATCCCAGAGACTGGATCGGTGCAGCCCTCCCAGCCATTGAAACCCAAGGTCTAGCGAGAGAAGTCCAAGAGAAAGACCTCTAAGGCCAAAGAACTTGGGGTGGCACCCACCCCACCTCACCCTTCGAGCTCTGTGTGTGAGGATGAGGTGGAGATCCTGGCGACCTCAATCTCGCCAGTCCCTCAGACGCAATGGATAGCACTTGCACAGGTGCTTAATCGGAGGCAACAGGTGACCCAGCGGCATAATCTGCCTCCCCAGTCCCTTCACGCCTTTCTCAGCCGTGGACAATATCATCCTCCAGTGGAGGTGCAGCTGTTTCTTCCACCATCTTGCTGATCTCCCACAACTTATCAGCCTTCACCCTTTTCTCTGCATCGCTCTTTAAGAAACTTGGTTTCTGGCAATGCGAACCCCAGCCCTCAATGGCTATCAGGGTTATTATAGGAGCCAGGCAGCTTATGAAAGGGTATCTGGTCGTGTCTGCTTCTACATCCTTCACTCCCTTCACAGCGAGTGTGTCCCTCTGGACGCCACAGGCTGTTACTATCTGCAGTCTTTATCTTCCACCGGATGGTGATGTACCACAGCATGTCCTGGCTGCGCTGATAGCCCAATTGCCGCCCCCCTTTCTGTGGCTGGGTGACTTCAATGCCCATAACCCTCTGAAGGGTGGATCAGTGGCAACAGGCCGAGGTGCTACCATTGAGCATGTACTGGCACAGCTCGATCTTTCCCTCTTAAATGATGCTGCCTTCACACATTTCAGGGTGGCACATGGCACCTACTCCGCAATCGACCTTTAGATCTGCAGCACCAGCCATTTACCATCTGTCCAATGGAGTGTGTGTGACGACCTATGTGATAGTGACCACTTTCCGATCTTTCTATCACTGCCACAGCGTCACTCTTCTGGGCGCCCACCCAGATGGGCTATGAATAAGGATGACAGGGACTTGTTCTCCTCCATGACCGCTATTGCGCCTGTTTCTAATGAAGCCATTGATTTTGTGGTTCACTCGGTCACCACCGGCATCGTTACTGCCGCAGAATCTGCCATTCACCGTTCTTCTGGGTCCCCTCGGCGGAGGATTGTGCGTTGGTGGTCGCCTGAGATCGCCGAGGCGATTAAAGATCGCCGGCGGGCGCTCCAGCGTCACAAGCGACATCCGTCAATAGAACACCTCATCGCCTTTACACGGCTGTGTGCGTGGGCCCGCCGCCTTATTCGCCAACGCAATCAGGAAGGCTCGGAACGGTATGTCTCCACCATTGGGCTCCATATCTCTCCATCGCGCCCCCAGGGGCTCAGCATTCATTTGCTGGGTACGGGCTTGGCGACCCCGGGGTTCCTGAGCTGGGAACTGGTAAGCGCCGCCAATCCCTTGTCACCTTAAGCTCTGAGCATACTTCAACGACCCTCGTGCGGCGCGGCGGAGGAATGTTGTGTGTCTCAGGGAATGGGGATCCTGGCTTGACCGCCTGGATCGCGAGGATGGAAAAAACCTTTATAAAAAAAAACCTCAATCTCAAGGTGTGCTGTGTGCTGATGAGATGCATGGCTATTGAGGTGGAACATTCGTTAGCGGACAACCTCTGGGGAACCTGCCGCACCTCAGTTGTATAAGGCTTACCTATACACAAGCGGGGCTCTGTCTAGGTGGACTCCTAGTTCCCTAGCTGCTCGTGGGACCGAGATGGAACCCTCGAACTTTTCTTCTTCTCCTCCCAGCGGAAAGGGTGGGCCGCTTGTAGGTTCTAACACCCAATCTCACAAGAGGGCTCGTGTAGCCAGTCCTCCTGATTCAGGTAATAGTAACAGAACGCATGCTGCTTCGCAGAATGTGTTTCTCATCATTAGAAGAAAAGATGGCGGTTTTGAAAAAGTTTCGCCATTTTATATACAGAAGGGCTTAGAAGGTATTGCTGGCACATTAAAATCTGTAAAGCGCTTGCGAAATGGCACCTTGTTGGTTGAAACATCTAGCTTCCAGCAAGTCCAGAACCTTCAGAAGCCACAATTTCTTCGGGAGTTTGCGATTGAGACTGAATTTCACAACACCTTGAACTACAGCAAGGGTGTTGTGACTTGCAGAGATCTCGTTGACATTCCCCATGACGAACTGAAGGCTGAATGGTCCTGGGAAGGAATTTTCGACGTGCAACACGTTATGAAACGGGTGGATGGTGCTCTCATGAAATCTGACTCGTTTATCCTTACGTTTAACAGCACCAAATTGCCCGAGCATGTGAAGGCAGGTTTCCTATGTCTCAGTGTCTCAACCCCATGCGGTGTTTTCAATGCCAACACTTTGGACACACTACTCTCGGCTGTAAAGGGGAAGCCACTTGCGGGAAATGTGTTAAAGCCGCCCATGAGGGAGTTGGTTGTTCCTCTCCTCCCAAGTGTGTCAACTGCTCTGGGGATCCCCCTGTGTGGAGTAGGGAATGTAGAGTTTTCCTTAAGGAACGGAAGATCCAGGAACTTAAAACCACCAAACGCATCCTGTACAGTGAGGCAAAGAAACTTTACAAGTCCCTGCAGCCGCCCACGTTCGCTGCTTCCTTTTCTTCCGTTTTGAAACAGCCAGTCTTGAAAACTGATGCCGCTACACAAACGGAGGTTGCTACTGTCAGCACTAGCACCTGCTTTTGTCAATGTACGTGTGCTGCTGATGTTCCTGTGAAGCCTGCTGCTCCTCCCCAGCCTTCTCACCAGGCCGTGGTAGCTGACGTCATGGAACTTCCTGCCCCTTCCCAGGTCCAGTCTTGTGCAATGCCCAGCGCTGCTACACCCCCTACTGCTTCTGAGGTTTTGGTTCCAATGCCACCTCAGGCCAGGAAATCGAAGCCCAAGCCAAAGGTGAAGACTCACCCACTAAAGGAGACTGAAGTTCTACAGTCTGCTGATGCTGATGTCGTTCTCTCTGATGTCTCTGTCGACTCCTCTTCAGAGGCGATGGAGGTTGATGTCAGACTGGGGCAATCATCTCGCCCCAAAACTGAGCCTCCACCTGTTGTGGGCTCTCGTCCCCGACAGAAAGTGAGACTGAAGGTACTCCCACCCTGATAGATGGCTCCCATTATACAGTGGAACATGAATGGATTCTGGGCACATGTGGAGGAACTGCACCTCCTAGCACGGCAACGCCCCCCGTGCTTGTGTTTACAGGAAACACATCTAAAACCATCTGATGCTACTGTACTCTGGGGCTATACGTTGTACCGCAAAGATGACCTGACTGGAGACAGAGCCAAAGGCGGAGTCGCCGTGTTTGTCAATAATGACCACCACTCCTCTGCTCTCCCCCCGGATACTGTCCTGCAAGCAGTTGCAGTTGAAATTCTTTCCTGTCGGAGGCTTACCGTTTGCTCCCTTTATTTACCCCCTCTGGATGCAATGACCTTAGACGCTCTCACGGATCTTATCGACCAACTCCCCCACCCATTTCTCCTCCTGGGAGACTTCAATGCCCATCATGTCCTGTGGGGCTCCACTTCTCTTTGCACTCGAGGTCGAATTTTGGAGAGCCTCCTAACATCTCAAGTGTTGTGCATCCTCAACACAGGTACTCCAACTCATTTCTCTACTGCTACTGGGTCATTCTCAGCCATTGACCTATCTTTCTGCTCTCCAGACCTCACCGACTCTGTTCACCTTGGTGGACGGAAGGGTGCCGTTCAGCCATCTGGGACAGGCGTGTGGCTCTTCGCCGATTTAAATGCCGCCCAACAGCGGTCAATCTTACCGCCTTTCGCATCGCGAGAGCCAGGGCACGTCGTGTCATTAAAGAGAGCAAGAAACGGTCGTGGCAGGAGTTCCTGGACTCCATCAACCGTTTCACTTGTTCCACAAAAGTATGGGAAGCCATCCGGAGGATTTCCGGTAAACGCAGCCGTCTAACAATAGCTGCAGTCCTGAACCAGGGATGCCTCCAAACAACACCCACAGCCATTGCTCAGACGCTGGTAGAGCATTTTGCACAAATTACTGCCACTGCAACCCAGGATCCAGCATTTCGTCGCTACCGTGCGACTGTCGAACGAGCGAAGTTGGTCTTTCGGTCGAACAGTTCTGAGGCCTAC
This sequence comes from Schistocerca americana, assembly GCF_021461395.2. NCBI lineage: Eukaryota > Metazoa > Arthropoda > Insecta > Orthoptera > Acrididae > Schistocerca > Schistocerca americana. Next base: position 712,792,684 of record NC_060123.1, read on the forward strand.
AACTCCCCTTTCTCCATGTGGGAACTTGAATCGGCACTTACTGCGACTTCTGACACTGCATCAGGTTACGACCGCATCCGGTACTCCATGCTTCGACATCTGCCAGCGGCGTCAAAGGAAATCCTCCTCGAATGTTTTAATCTGATATGGCAGACAGGAGTGTTTCCCACCTCGTGGAGGGAGGCAATCTTCATCCCTCTCCTCAAACCAGGAAAGGACCGCACATGTCCCAGTAGTTATCGTAGTATCGCCTTGACAAGCTGTGGCAGAAAGACACTGGAACGGATGGTTAACCGTCGTCTGGTCTGGCTGTTAGAGACTAGACAGCTCCTTAGCCGCTTTCAGTGTGGATTCCGAAAATTTCGGTCCACGGTCGACAGCCTGACCCTCCTAGAGGCGTCTATTCAGCAGGCTTTCCTCCGTCAGCATCACTGTATTGGTATTTTCTTTGATATCAGTAAGGCATATGATACTACTTGGAGACACTGTATTCTTGGACAACTGCATCAATGGGGCTTTCGTGGCGCCCCCCCCCCCCCCCCCCAATTTTCATTCGGTCTTTCCTGTACCAGCGGTTTTTTCGGACCCGCGTTGGTAACACACTGTCTGATCGCGTTGAGCAAGAGAACGGTTTCCCCCAGGGCAGAGTTTTAAGCGTTACCCTCTTTGCCAAAGCCATCAACAGTATAACGTTTACATTGAGGAGTCCAGTACAGTGCTCCTTGTTTGTGGACGACTTGGCTGTTTTCTGTTCCTCCTCCAGTGTTGCAACCGTGAGCCGTCAGTTGCAGCTAACAGTGCGGCGGTTAGAGGAGTGGGCTGCAAAGACAGATTTTCGGTTTTCTGCCGATAAGTGTGTTTGTGTTCATTTTAATCGTTCTCGTCGTCTTTTTACTTTGCCTGCCTTGCATATGGGGGATGCTGTCCTACATTTTAGAGACACAGTGCGGTTTCTGGGTCTAATTTTTGACTCCAGGTTGTCATGGCTGCCACACCTACGTGACTTGAAAGCCAGAATCCTGAAGGCACTGAATATCCTCAACTGCCTCAGCCACAGGTCTTGGGGAGCGGACAGGGCGCGTCTCCTTCAGTTTTATCGGGCTTTTGTGTGTTCACGGCTGGACTATGGGTGCACAGTATATGGGTCAGCAAGGCCGTCTTATTTGCAGATCCTTGACGCTGTCCACCATGCTGGGATTCGACTGGCCACGGGTGCTTATCGGACCAGCCCCATACCCAGCCTCTGTGCTGAGGCTGGCGAACCGCCATTTACCATCTGGCGGCAGCTCCTGCTGGTGCGCCAGCTCCCAGCTCCCAGCTCGCCTGCTCACCGCCTTGTTGCCCATCCACCTCAGGACCGCCTTTTTTCCCACCGTCCCTGGGCTACGTTGCCATTTGGGATCCGTGTGCAACGTGTGCTAGAGTCGCTCGGTGTGGAGTCTGTACAATCCCAAATCCAGGGTTTTAACCGCCTGCCACCCTGGTTACTGAAGAGGCCTGGAGTGATTTTAGATTTATTGCAGTACAAGAAAGATTGCACTCCCGCTACCGTTTTTAATGCAGCATTTTCTGCTATTTTATCTGAGCACCACGACTTTGTAGCTGTTTTTACGGATGGGTCGATACAAGGGGATTCCGTTGGTTGCCCAGTTGTTTCTCCGGATCGTGTCCCCCCTGCGGGTTTGGGGGTAAGAATAGGCCCGCGGTATTCCTGCCTGTCGTAAGAGGCGACTAAAAGGAGTCTCAAACGTTTTGGCCTTAATGTGATGGTCCCCATTCGGGTTTGACCTCCATTTTTCCAAATTCCACAGAAGTACGAGCCTTTTGGGGAAGGACACCTTACGTGGTGCACCATCAGTCCTCTGTGCCCTACAACCTTGGCAGTCTTGATCGTTTTGGGGTCGTACCTGCGCCCTCCATCCCTCATTTTGGGCATAGACACCTGATGTATTGTGTAAGTACCGCCCTTAGTGCGTCACCACCAGCACCCACGATCACTATGGACTACACATGGCACCCAAAATCCAGCACGGTAGCCAGCCCGTTGTGGTGGGGTCGTCATGTACCCTCTAGGTTGTAGCCCCCTGACAACACAGGGATCGTACTGCCGATGCCTGAACTGACTCCTCCCCACGTAAGCCAAGGAGTAGATGCTCGTCTCTCTGGGGCATCAGGACTCCCAGCAACGGCCATCCTGCCAGGTGGCCTTTGCTGTGGCTGGGTGGCGCCCGTGGGGAGAGCCCCTGGTCGGAGTGGGTGGCATCGGGGCGGATGCCCCGCATTGAAGCGGGTGAAATCTCAATCTGGTGGTCGCCCGACCACCAATGTCTCTAAGCGTGGTAAGGTGGAATTTAACGCTGTGACATATAGCCCGAAGTCGTTCCCTCCCCTAGCCACACCATGGGAGGAACGTAGGGCTGCAGACAGACAGGAGCCATATTCGCCATAATACCTTGTATGCATCAGAACTGATGGGGATTCGTTTTTGGGGACTAAGCCTCTTTTCTTCGTGCACAATCTCGAAGATAAGTTTTGGGAAGTGGCGTCTCTTTCCAAAATGAGGAGCGGGGCTATTTTAATACAAGCAGCTTCATCTGCGCAGTCCCAGGCATTACTCGCCTGTCAGAAGCTCGGTGACATCCCCGTTACTGTCACTCCCCATAAGTCCTTAAATATGGTCCAGGGGATTGTTTTTCATAAAGATCTTCTGCTACAGTCTGATGACGAGCTACGTGAGAACCTGGCACGACGAGGTGTACACTTTGTCCGTCATGTCTTTAGGGGGCCCAAGGATAATAGGGTCGCTACTGGTGCCTTCATCCTGGCTTTTGAGGGTGACTGCTTGCCTGAGAAGGTCAAGGTCATGATCTATCAGTGGGATGTCAAGCCCTATGTCCTGCCCCCTATGCGATGCTTCCAGTGCTGGAAATTCGGACACATGTCCTCCAGGTGCACTTCCAGCCCCACGTGTCGTGATTGTGGACGACCTCCACATCCAAATGCTCCATGTGCTCCGCCTCCCACCTGCGTTAACTGTGGGGAGCACCATTCTCCCTGCTCACCAGACTGTGCAGTCTACCAAAGAGAGCGGAAGATACAAGAAATTAAGGCACTGGACCGTTTAACTTACCAAGAGGCGAGGAAGAAGCTAGACCGGCTCAACCCCACATCTATGTTGAGGAGTTATGCTGCTGTAACACTGCCGCTACCAGTTACTGCAAAGACTCACAGTTAGCCCACCATTCAGTCACGTTACGCCTGCCCCACCACAGATGGGGGTCACTCTATCTTCCACTGATCCCGAAACACACAGTTTGGGAGCAGTGCGCCCCGAACAAGTGGGGAAGTCAGTCCCCACCTCTCAGCCAGAGAGGCGACAGCCCTCTCCGGCTTCTCAGCCGGAGAGGTGTTAGCCCTATCTGGCTGCTCAGCCGGAGACGCAACAGCCTCCTCCGGCCTCACTTGTTCGGAAGGGATCCCTTGGGGGAGTCCCTTCCAAGGACTTCCCCAGTGTCTCACAAGACACTAGCCAGGGGCTGAAGAAGCCCCCAGCTGCTGGTCGAAGGGCTTCGTGCTCTTCCTCTGTTCCTGATAATGCGTCAGGAAAGCCCTCCCAGCATGTAAACCCTCCTCCCTAAGACAAGAGAGAGAAGAGGAAGCTCTCCAAGAAGGATAAGGACCCAGTGGTTCCCGCACCAACGCTCCCTGTTAGCTCAGCCTCTGAGGACGAGGTCGAGCTCTTTGCGTCCCCTGATGACCTGGATCTCGCCGTCTCCTCAGAAACGATGGCCGTAGTGACGTCCGTCGCTCAGTCGGTGGCAGCATGTGACCCTGCCAAGTAATTTGCCTTTTCAGTGCCTGAATGCCCCTACCGGACACGCTTTGTACAATCTTCCAGTGGAATTGTGGCGGTATTTTAGACATCTACCTGAGCTACGTCAGCTTCAAAGCATGACACCTGCTTTCTGTATTGCCTCCAGGAAACCTGGTTCCCGGCAATGCAGACCCCTGTCCTTCGTGGATACAGGGGTTATTACTGTAACCGTAGCACTTACAATAGTGTGTCAGGTGGAGCCTGCTTGTATGTCCTTACCTTTGTATATAGTGCTCCTGTGCCCCTTCAAACATCGTTGGAAGCTGTGACTGTCCGCGTAAGGACTACCCAGGACATAACCGTCTGCAGTGTCTATCTCCCTCCAGGTGGTACAGTCTCCCTGACTGAATTGGCTGCACTTGTCATCCAACTTCCAACGCCTTTTCTTCTCCTGGGGGCTTTTAACGCCCACAATCCCCTGTGGGTTGGAACGAAGATTACTGGCAGAGGCAGAGATGTCGAGAATCTCATCTCCCACCTCTGCCTCTTAAACACTGGCGCCGCCACACATTTCAGTGTGGCGCATGGCACGTTCTCGGCCATAGATCTGTCGTTGTGCAGCCTAGGGCTTGTATCATCGGTCCACTGGAGAGTCAACGAGGACTTGTGTGGTAGTGACCATTTTACGATCTTCCTTTCACTACCACAGCGTCGCTCCCTTGCGCGCTTGCCTAGATGGGCATTTAGCAAGGCAAACTGGGACACGTTCTCCTCTGCTGCCACTGTTGAATCTCTCCCCCATGGTACCATCGATGTGGCGGTTGAGACACTGACTGCAGCGATTGTTTCCGCTGCGGAACGTACCATTCCTCGTTCGTTAAGGTGCCCCCGGCGAAAGTCGGTGCCTTGGTGGTCTCCAGAGGTCGCTGACGCCATTAAAGAATGTCGGCGGGCTCTTCAGCGACATAAGCGGCACCCGTCTTTGGAGAACCTCATTTTATTCAAACGTCTCTGTGCTCAGGTACGGAGGCTTATCAAACGGCGGAAACAGGAGTGTTGGGATAGGTACGTTTCCAACATTGGTTCCCGTACTTCCCCCTCCCAGGTGTGGCTGAAGATTCGGCGCATCTTTGGATTGCAGTACTCTACAGGTGTCCCAGGGCTTACCATCAATGGGGCAGTATCCACCGATGCCGATGCAATCGCCAAGCATTTCGCACAGCACTATGTTCGGGCCTCTGCGTCGGGGAATTACCCCCCCTGCGTTTCGCGCGCTCAAACGCCGGGGGGAAGGCAAACGGTTTTCTTTCGCTTCTCACCACCCTAATTCGTATAACACCCCATTTAGTTTGTGGGAACTCCAGAGCGCCCTGGCACAGTGCCCCGAAACAGCCTCTGGGCCAGATGGCGTCCACAATCAGATGCTCAAACACCTGTCCCCGGACTGTCAGCGATGTGTTCTTGCCATCTTCAACCGCCTATGGGGTGATGGTGTCTTTCCGTCGCAGTGGCGAGAAAGTACCATCATTCCGGTGCTGAAGCCTGGTAAGGACCCGCTTACTGTGGACAGTTATCGGCCCATCAGCTTAACAAATACTCTGTGCAAGCTGCTGGAACGCATGGTGAGTCGACGGATGTGTTGGCTGCTCGAGTCTCGGTGTCTTCTGGCTCAGTGCCAGAGCGGCTTCCGTCAGGGCCGTTCCACCGCCGATACTTTGGTCTTCCTTGAGTCTGCAATCCGCACTGCTTTTTCCAGGCGCCAACACCTCGTCTCCGTCTTTTTCGACCTCTCCAGAGCATATGACACGACGTGGCGGCACCGTATTCTCGCCACGTTGCACAGGTGGGGTCTCCGGGGCTCTCTCCCCATTTTTATTCAGAAATTTTTATCTGTTCGGACATTCCGCGTTTTAATTGGCACATCCCATAGTTCACTTCATATCCAGGAGAATGGCGTTCCACAGGGCTCTGTATTGAGCGTGCCCCTTTTCCTTGTGGCCATTAATGGCCTTGCAGCAGCAGTAGGGTCGTCTGTCTCACCCACGTTATATGCTGACGATTTCTGAATCTTTTTCAGCTCCTCCACCATTGGTGTTGCAGAACGTCGGTTGCTGGGAGCCATATGCAAGGCGCAGGCGTGGGCCTTAGCCCATGGGTTTCAGTTTTCTCCTGCGAAGACTTGTGTTATGCACTTTTGTCGGCGTCGAACTGTCCATCCCCACCCTGAGCTCTATCTTCAGGATGCTATGCTCAGGGTTGTTGACACTTACCGTTTTCTGGGATTGCTGTTTGATGCCCGGCTTACTTGGCTTTCACATATTCGTGAGCTCTAGCGTCAGTGCTGGCAGCATCTGAATGCCCTCCGCTGCCTCAGCAACACAACTTGGGGTGCAGACCGTAACACGCTGCTGCAGCTCTACAAAGCCCTTGTGCTGTCCCGACTGGATTATGGGAGTGTGGCGTATCACTGAGCGTCGCCCTCAGCGTTGCAACTGCTGGACCCCGTTCACCACTGTGGGGTTCGACAGGCGACAGGAGCATTCCGCACCAGTCCTGTTAATAGCCTACTTGCTGGGACTGGGGTTCCTCCGCTCCACATTCGGCGTCAACAACTCTTAGCCTACTATGCTGCCCATGTCCGTTGTTTTCCCCGTCACCCTAACTGCCGTCTCCTTTTCGCCGATGCAGCAGTCCATATCCCACACCGGCGGCCGCGATCAGGCCACGCACTTGGGAACCGTGTTCGGTCACTCCTTAGTGCACTCGAGTCTTTGCCTCTTCCATCTGCTTTTCAGGTCCACCCACATACACCACCTTGGTGCATTCGTCGGCCGCAGCTTCGGCTGGACCTCTCCCAATGGCAAAAGGATTCAGTTCCTCCTGCAGTCTTGCGCCGCCAATCTCTTGCTCTCCTCGACGCAGCCCGTGACTCGGAGGTTATCTATACAGATGGCTCGATGGTTGATGGCCGTGTGGGGTACGCTTACGCTCATGCGGACTATGTAGACCAGTGCTGCTAGCCGGACGGCTGCAGTGTTTGCACTGCAGAGCTAACAGCCATTTTTCGTGCCCGTGAGCGTATTCGTACCAGCACCGGCGAGTCTTTTGTCATTTGCAGTGACTCTCTCAGTAGTCTAAAGGCTCTTGACCAGTGCTACCCACGCAATCCCATTGTTGTTGCCATCCAGGAGTCCGTTCATGTTCTTGAACAGCGTGGACGTTCAGTGGTGTTCATATGGTGCCCGGGACACGTTGGGATAGCGGGAAACGAACACGCCGACAAGTTAGCTAAAGAAGCCACCCGCAAACTGCCGTTGGAGATCGGCCTCCCGGCAACTGATCTCCGATCGGTGTTACGCCGTCGGGTCTTTGGAATGTGGGCAGACGAATGGCGCACTCTGTCTGTACCCAACAAGCTGCGGCGTGTAAAGGAGGCCACGACCGTGTGGGGTTCCTCCATGCGGGCCTCTCGCAGGGATTCTGTTGTTCTCTGTAGGCTCCGCATTGGTCACACTTGGCTGACGTATGGTCATCTGCTGCGTCGAGAGGACTCCCCTCATTGTCGCTGTGGTGCGAAAATGACGGTGGCCCATATATTGTTGGACTGTCCTCTTTTAACAGCCCTCAGGCGAACTTTTAATCTCCACGGTGCTTTATCGTCTCTTTTAGGTGACAATGTCTCTATGGCAGATCGGGTTTTAAGTTTTATTCGCGCAAACGGCTTTTATAGGTCCACTTAAATTTTTTTTTTAACATCACCCTCTTCTGAGCTGTCTCTTCTAATTAGTTTTGTGTTGTGAATCGATTCCTCCCTAAACTTTTAGGCTGGAGGTTTTACCATGTTGCAGAGTGGCTGGCTCATCCTATTATTTTCGTGATCAACCAGCCACAGTCCTCTGCTGTGCAGTTTTAATTCCTTCTGCCTTTGTTCTCTATGTTGTTTTTGTTGCTGTGCTCTGTCTTCCGTGTTGTCTTACAATGGACTATGGGGCTTTTCTTCCCCCCCCCCCCCCCCCCCCCCAATTTTCTTTTAGTGCTACGCCTGACTGGTGGATAGTTTCACTGTGCTCTGTGTTTTTATGAAACAAGGGACCGATGACCTTTGTAGTTTGGTCCTTTTAATCTTTAACCCAACCAACCAACCTCGATCTCTCGATTTTAAATGATGGTGCCTTCACACACTTCAGCCCCTCAGGGGACTCAGCATTTATTTGCTGGGTACAGGCTTGGCGAACCCGGGGTCCCCAAGCTGTGGACTGGTGTGCGCCGCCAGTCCTCTGACACCGTAAGCTCTGGGCATGCTTCAGCGACCACCATGTGGCGCAACGGTGGAATGTTGTGTATCGCTGGGATCTTGGCTTGATTGCCTGGATTTCGAGGATGGTACATACCTCTCTAAAAAACCCTTCAATCTTAAGGTGTGCTGCGCGCTGATAAGATGCATGGCTGTTGAGGTGGAACAGTCGCTAGCAGGCGACCTCTGAGTAAACCTGCCGCACCTCAGTTGTATAAGGCTTACCCAGGCAAGCGGGGCTCTGTCTGGGCTGACGTTTCGTTCCCTTGCTGCTCGTGGGACGCACATGGCAACCACGTATTTCCCTTCACCAACTTCGCAATCAGTCAAGCGCATCAGGGAGGCTAGTCCTCCAGATATGCAGATGGAAAAGAGTAACAGGGCTCATGGAGTCGTAAATGACAATGTTTTCATCGTGATTAAGAGGACGGAGGGCTCATTTGAAAAAGTGTCTCCTTTCTACATACATATAGGTTTAGAAGGACTCGCAGGCACACTGAAATCTATCAAACGCCTGAGGAATGGTACCCTGTTAGTTGAGACTACTAGGGCAAAGCAAGTGGAGCTGCTTCGAAAGTCAACCAAGTTAGGCGAGTATGATATTACTGTCGAGTTGCACAATTCCCTCAACTCCAGTAAAGGCGTTGTCACCTGCCGTGAATTAATGGATATCGATGTCGACGAGCTGAAGCAAGAATGGGCAACACAGGGGATTGTAGACGTGGAACAAAGGACACGTAGGAATAATGGAGTTATTGAGAAATCTGCCACCTTCATTGTGACTTTCAATTCGCCTGTCTTACCTGAATACGTTCTGGCTGGTTTCCTCCGCCTTAGGGTTCGGCGTTATATACCTAACACTATGCGATGTTTCAAATATCAGCGATTTGACCATACAACAATGCGTTGTGGTGGTGAACCAACCTGCGGTATATGTGGCAAGGCAGCTCCTGAAGCTGGAACCAACTGCACATCTCCGGTGCTGTGTATCAACTGCTCTGGGAGCCATCCCGTCTGGAGCAGAGACTGCCCCGTCTTTGCGGAAGAACGAAAAATTCAGGAGATCAAGGTGACAAAGAGGCTACCTAATGTGGAAGCCAAAAAACAGTATAGGGCTACAAGACCCCCTGTCTTTGCCACATCCTGTGCTTCCTTGGTGCACAACCGTGCGTCGCAAGTAGACGCTTCAACGCAGACCATGTCCAGCGCAGCAGTATCCTCCCCCAATACCTGTACCTGCGTTTGTACCTGCCAGAGCACTCCCAATAACGATCTAGCTATTGAGGCTACTCCGCCTACACCAACCGCTATTGCAGAGAAAGCTACAGTGAAGCCTTCGAAGGCCCTCCAGAAACAGAGTGCCTCTTCACTTCCCCCATCCCCGACCTCCACAAAGAAAACGGGACCAGGGAAAGGGGCACGGCGTTTGACGTCAAACCTGCCAAAGGCACCATCGGATGTCGTCATGGCATACCTGACTGATGAGGAGGAAATCGTCATGGATTTTGATACCTCTTCCCCAGAACTTGGCAGCCCCTCTGCTGCCACTCGCTCTACAAGTGCCTCACCAGCGCGGCGCAAAGACTGGGGGTAATCTAAACCGAAACGCTGATATGGCTCCCATACTTCAGTGGAATCTGAATGGAGTCAGACGTCGCTTTATAGAATTGCGGCTGTTAGTACAGGAAAACCCCTTTTGCATTTCTTTGCAAGAGACACATTTTGAAAAGACTGACACGCCTGTACTTACGGTATATCACATGTACAGGAAAGACGACCTGACTGGTAATAGGCCTCAGGGTGGGGTGGCAGTGTTCATTAAGGACACATTCCACTCCTCACCTGTGACCTTAACCACGACGCTACAAGCGGTTGCAGCTCGGATCCTGGCCCAGGTTCATGTTACAATGTGCTCCTTGTATTTACCACCCGCTGAGCTCATTGACAGTGAAGCCCTCGCACGGCTCATTGATCAGCTACCCCGTCCCTTCCTCATTTTAGGAGACTTTAATGCTCATAATGCATTATGGGGTTCCAACAAAACCTGCCTCAGAGGCCAGATGATTGAGCAGTTGCTCAGGACTTCCGACATCATACTGCTGAACACAGGTCAGGCCACGCATTTTAGCACCGCTTCAGGTTCGTCTTCTGCCATAGACCTCTCTATTTGTTCGCCTGTGCTTGCGGACATTGCGCAGTGGGTCGTCGACGACGACCTTCATGGCAGCGACCATTACCCTATCTGGCTCCATCTGCCAGTTGAAATGGGTCGTGTCGCACAGCTGCCGAAATGGTTGTTCCGGAAGGGAAACTGGACGCTCTACCGGCAGTTGGCTGTTTTTGAACGGTGTGAAGGCGTCCAGGATTGGGTGGATCACATTACGGCGGTGATGCACCATGCCGCTGATGTATCCATACCAAAGTCAAAGGGAATACCTGTGAGGCAGCCTGTCCCTTGGTGGAATGACGACTGTCATACCGCCATCAGAGACAGACGAGCGGCTTTGAGGAGATTCCGTCGGTGTCCCACTGCTGCGCATCTGACAACTTTCCGAATAGCACGGGCGCGGGCGAGAAAAATCGTTAGGGAGAGTAAACGGAGTTCTTAGCGTGAGTTCCTGAACTCCATCAATAGGTCCACATCTTCAAGCAAAGTATGGGAAGCCATTAGGAGGATCTCAAGGCGATACTCTCGACCGCCAATAGCAGCTATACGTGAGCGGGGGTGTCTCCTAACATCTCCAAGAGACATCGCCCGGGCGTTGGCAGAATCTTTTCAAACTATTACGGCCGATTCTAGCCAAGACCCAGAATTTCTGCGCTATCGGGGTACACAGGAGAGGGCTGGTTTTGATTTCCGTTCAAAGAACGCTGAGGAATACAACCAGCCTTTCTCTTTGTGGGAGTTGGACTCTGCACTGTCCGTATCTCGGGATACCGCACCTGGTCCAGACCTGATATCGTATAGCATGCTGCAGCAGTTGGATCTGCGGTCAAAGGAAGTCGTCTTTCAACTTTGTAATGAAATTTGGAAAACAGGCGACTTTCCTAGTTCGTGGAAAAAATCGATTTTAATTCCCCTTTTAAAACCAGGGAAGGATCGGACCGAACCCAGTAGCTACCGTAGCATTAGTCTCACGAGCTGCGTCGGAAAGACATTTGAGCGTATGGTCAATAGGCGGCTGGTGTGGGTTCTCGAATCCCGATCCTTACTAACCCGCTGCCAGTGTGGGTTCAGGAGGTATCATTCCACCCTAGATAACCTGATCCTACTCGAAACAGCGATACAAGATGCTTTCCTACGTAAGCAACACCTTATCGGGGTTTTCTTCGACCTGGAGAAGGCGTACGATACTACCTGGAGGCATATCATTTTGCGGCAGCTTTATCAGTGGGGTTTCCTTGGGCGTTTACCCACACTCATCCGATCCTTTCTGTCGGACAGGTATTTTAAGTATAAGGTTGGCAATGTCCCGTCTGACCGTTTTACGCAGGAGAACGGTGTCCCTCAAGGAAGTGTCCTCAGGGTGACAGCTTTCGCAATTGCCATCAATAGTATTCCGTCCACAGTACGACGGCCCGTGCTGTGCTCCCCGTTTGTGGACGATTTCTCCATTTTCTGTGCGTCTTCTTCCCTCACAGCTGCTACACACCAATTACAGCTGACACTCCTGCGATTGGAGGAATGGTCTAAGACCACGGGCTTTAAATTCTCTTTGGAGAAGACCGTTTGTGTAGACTTTAACTGTTCCCGTTCTCTTTTTAATCTCCCTGTTTTAAAACTAGGAGACACTGTTCTCCCCTTTATGGAAAAAGTGAAATATCTCGGGCTTATTTTTGATGAGAAGCTCACATGGTTGCCACACTTAAAGGATCTAAAAGTCCGCTGTTGCAAGGCTTTAAACGTCCTTAAATGCGTCAGTCATAGATCCTGGGGCGCTGACAGGGCACGTCTGCTCCAAACTTATAAGGCCTTTGTGCGACCTCGACTGGAATAAGGATTCAAGCTTATGGTATTGCAAGACCTTCCTACCTCAAAATGTTGGATGTGATTCACCATGAGGGTATTAGGCTTTCCACGGGGGCTTACTGCACGACTCCAGTTGCTAGTCTGTATGTTGAGGCAGGAGAGCCTCCGCTGTCCATTCGGCGTCTTCTCCTCGTGGTACGACACGCGTACAGGGCCAAGTCCACTTCGCTTTCATTGGCGTCCGACACTTTTTCCCAGCCGGCACTGGCACGTCTCTTCCTCCACCGTCCGGCGGCAATAAAGCCGTTTGACATCCGTGCAAATGAGAGTCTCGAGTCAGTACACCTGGAGGGCATTAAGGTCCTCCACAAGGGATGGAATAGGGGATCTCCCTGGCGACTACAAAGGCCAAGATTACTTCTTGATCTGGCTGCTTACAGGAAGTATTGTACCCCGGACCACTTTTTTAAAATTAAACTTACTTAGATTTTAGAACGTCATTCCGATTTTATTCCTGTTTACACGGATGGGTCTAAACGGGGGGATTTTATGGGCTGCTCTGCTGTGTTTCCCGATACTGTCCATCGGGAAGGGCTCCCAGAGCAGTTCTCAGTTTACTATGCAGAACTGTTTGCCATTCTGCAAGCATTAGAGCATATGCGCCGACATCGTGGCACGAAATTCATCATCTGCTCCGATTCCCAAAGTGCTCTACACGCTCTTGAACAGATGTACCCAGCAGATCGGATGGTGCAAGAGGTGCAGGAGGCACTCCTGCTCTTGCAACAGCAGGGTAAGGATGTAATTTTCTGCTGGGTTCCGGGGCACATAGGGATTCCTGGAAAAGAACTTGCAGATGCGGCTGCCAAGGAGGCTTGCTCCATCCCACCTCCTGCTGGCTGTTCCGTCCCATTGCTGGCCATTACGTCTTTCGTGACTCGGAAGGTCATGGGTTGGTGGGAGGCTCAGTGGCTGGACGTGAGGGATAATAAGTTGCGAGCGGTGAAGGATTCTGTCCTACCGTGGCACACCTCCTTCCGACAACGACGCGCTGAGGAAGTAGCCCTTACACGGCTTAGAATAGGACATTGTCCTTTGACACATGGTTTTATGTTACGTCATGAGGAGCCACAAACGTGTCAGACATGTGGGACACAGCTGTCGATATGACATATTTTGACTGAGTGTGTTTTATATGCGGGTTTGAGGGAAGATTTCGGTTTCCCACCAGACCTACCCTCTCTTTTAACTAATAATGAGGCGAGTGTCGCTAGAGTTTTACGTTTTTGTGTGATGTCTGGCCTTCTTCCCAAAATATTGAGATTGAAGTTTTAATGTGCTGTCCGGTGGTTTGGTCACCCATTATTTGTAAGTGGTCACTCAGCCACCGTTAATTATTTTTACCTGTTTGTACTGCTATTTAATTTTTAGTTTTATCTCCCTGTTTTGTTGTGCTGTGTCCAATCTTGCAATTTGAACAATACCAATTCTCTCACAATTCGGCACTGAATTGAACTTTTGGGAACGGGCGCTGATAACCTCGCTGTTGTGCGCCCTAAAACACTAATAATCATCATCATCATCATCCTGCAAACTTTGAGGTAATGGACAGAAAAGGGTTTTTGATTTTGTCAATTCATTTCACGTTTTCTGTGTAGTCACAGTTGACAGCTATGCAACACAGTTTGCCTGCACGGCCACCGGCAGCGGAGATCAGATCGGCGCCGCAGGACAGCTCTTCCCGGCACTGAGTTCGGTGGCTTTCGCACCACAGCTCGGCGAATACGGAGTCTTTCAAAGTAAATGGGCTAAGTTTCAATTGCTTGTTCTCCGAGCTCTTTACTGTCACTGCTAAAGTGCGCGTCATTTATGACGGCGGTCCAATTTAGGTTCTTTCTGCGCATCTGACGTCACATAACACAGTCAGCCAATTAACAGAGAATGACGTTGCCAGAGCTCGACTGCAGTGCAGAGCACGGACGAGTGTCTTCACTTTTAGAAACGTTCACTCATAAATAAAGTAATTGAATGAAAGCAGTGTCTTGATAGCAGACTTTCTTTTATAGAAAGTTTGGAAAAAGCATTCTTTATACCAATTGCTTCATATTCTATTAATTAATTAAACGAAACAAGCAATAAGTCTCCTAATTCAGGCGATAGCAAGGAAAGGTATTTGTATCATTCTCACTAACCTCTTTTTCGCAATAAAGAACAGCGGTAATTGTTGATTTCCTATCGTACTTCGACGAAATGTGAGTAATTCATAGTCATACCAACAGTGTTTGGCGGTATTCTGCGTGATATTCTAAAGTCCTCTGGGAGATATGTTAATCGATGAGCTGCGATTGTGTAATGGTTAAAGTGTATGACTGCTAAGTGGTAGGTTCTAAGTTCAAAACTTGTTTGGTGCTTAATATTTTCTTTATTTAAAAACAATATCAAAGTGTATTACTTCATGAGTTTTATTCGTTTGAATGTAATTTTTTGAAATTTCTAGTGGCAACTAATATCGACCATACGGAAAGTATACGCTATGCACTTTTACCTCTGCAAACTCTTCAAAATTTCGTGCAATGGTTTACTACATCTAATGCTGCACAGTAACTGCGTTGAACTTAGGAACAAAATTAAGTCATTTATAGGGGGAATGTATCAGTCAAGAAGATGTGTAAAAACAAAATTTTTGGACCTAATAGTTTTTGTGAAATCGAATGATAAAGTGTGTCAAAGCAGTCGCAACACCATGTGTCTGCACAGGCGAGCAGTGCAATGATGACAAAATCGCGCACATCGCGGAATGCGAGGAGCACGTCTCTGTAGCAGCGAAAGGGTTAATGCGGCCTTGGTAATTTTATTTCATAGACTGCGCGCTCCCCTCTAAACGGAAGTTTGCAACTATATACTATGGTGCTGCTTCTCTTGGCGCGTAGAACTGGTAACGCAGCAATCTCCCACGTCTGGATGGGCATGCGCGAACTGCCAAGATAAATGAATTGAACTATAGTGAGGGTGGCGGCTTCCTTAATTTCGGCGATAATCTGTATTAACCACTGAGTGTTCTCGTCGGGTAAGCAGGGTGCGATTTCGTGACAAGTCATAGATTGTTGAGCGAGAGTTAATTTTCTGTATCAATACTCGTTCAATTTGCATTTATTAGTGTTAATTTTAATGCGAAATATCTTCACAGTATCCGATTGTTGCACTTTTCCTACGATTAGATTCGAAGTGCCTATCCTGATTAAGTTGGAGTAAAGTTTTTCACAACTTGGAGACTTATTCACATGTTTTCCCCAGTTGTGGACTATCAACAACAGGGATAAATTAATTCAGTTTTGGGAGTGAGCATTGCATTGCGAACACATCATAGACTAACATCACACCGCCATCCCTGTGACGTCCTGTCTGATCGCTTTGAGCAGGAGAATGGTGTCCGTCAGGGTAGCGTTTTAAGTGTGACTCTCTTTGCCATCGCTATTAATAGCATTACGTCCATAGTGAAAAGTCCTGTCCAGTGTTCCTTGTCTGTGGATGATTTCTCTTTGTTTTGCTCGTCTTCAAGCCTTGCAACGACAACGCGTCAGTTGCAACTTACTATTAGACGCCCCCAGGGGCTCAGCATTCATTTGCTGGGTACGGGCTTGGCGACCCCGGGGTTCCTGAGCTGGGGACTGGTAAGCGCCGCCAGTCCCCTGTCACCGTAGCCTCTGAGCATACTTCAGCGACCACCGTGCGGGGCGGCGGTGGAACGTTGTGTGTCTCAGGGAATGGGGATCTTGGCTTGACCGCCCGGATCGCGAGGATGGAATAAACCTCTATAAAAAAAACCTCAATCTCAAGGTGTGCTGCGCGCTGATGAGATGCATGGCTGTTGAGGTGGAACAGTCGATAGCGGGCAACCTCTGGGCAACCTGCCGCACGTAAGTTGTATAAGGCTTACCTAGGCACGCGGGGCTCGGTCTAGGTGGACTTCTAGTTCCCTAGCTGCTCGTGGGACCGCGATGGATCCTTCGAAATCCTCTTTTCTTCCTCCCAGCGGAAAGGGTGGGCTGCTGGAAGGTTCTAACACCCAGTCTCTTAAGAGGGCCCGTGCAGTCAGTCCCCCTGACTCCGGCGCTTCTTTAAAAAGTCCAGTCTTAGGTAACAGAATGCATTCTGGTAATCCGAATGTGTTTCTCATTGTGAAACGGAAGGAGGGTAGTTTTGAGAAGGTTTCGCCCTTTTGTATACAAAAGGGATTGGAGGGCATCTGTGGCTCCTTAAAATCGGTGAAGTGCTTACGTAATGGGTGCTTGCTAGTGGAAACTTCCACTTCTCAGCAAGCAACTAACCTCCAATCTGCAAAATGCCTTGGAGAGCATGCCATAGACACTGAACTGCACAGCACCTTGAACTACAGCAAAGGTGTTGTGACGTGCCGGGATCTAGATGATATTCACAAGGAAGAACTGCAACGTGAGTGGGCTCCAGAACGTATCATTGATGTCCAACACATCATGAAGAGGGTTGATGGCACTCTTGTCAAATCCGACTCCTTTATTCTCACCTTCAGTAGCTCAAAACTTCCTGAACATGTTAAAGCTGGCTTCCTTCGCCTTAGTGTGTAACCTTATTTCCCGACCCCAATGCGCTGTTTTAAATGCTTGCGTTTTGGGCATACCACCTTAGGCTGTAAAGGCGAAGCGACTTGTGGAAACTGTGGTCAGGCTGCTCATGAAGGAGTTGGTTGCTCGTCTCCGGCTAAATGTATTAATTGCTCTGGGAAGCAACCTGTTTGGAGTAGGGAGTGCCGCATATTTTTAGAGGAACGCAAGGTCCAGGAAATAAAAGCAACCAAGCGTATCCCCTATGGTGAGGCCAAGAAGATTTATAAGTCCATGCAACCTCCCACATTTGATACATCTTTTGCATCCCTGGTACAGAAGCCTACTCCAAAAGTCGATGCCTCAACGCAAATTGAGGTGGTGAATGTTGGCACTAACACCTGCAGCTGTCAGTGCTCTTGCAACGCAGCCAGTGTTTCAGATACAGTAGCCCCTACTCGAACGGCAGACAAAGGTACAGTGGCGAACTTGGTCCAGCCCCTCGCGCCTCAAACAGCTGAGGTTGTTCCCAAGCCCAGTGCGCCAATTACCACTCCCACATCAGCTCCCCCAAAGTCCACCAAACATCAGAAAGCTACTGTCCAGCAGCAACAGCGGGTCAAATCCCGTGGTAAACCATCTGACCATGCAGATGTTGTTTTACGTGAGGCTTCATCTGACTCTTCCCCAGAGTTGATGGATTATGATGTATGTGTGGGGCAATCATCTCGCCCCACGCCTGCCCCTCCACCTGCTGCGGTCTCCACGCCCTGTCGGAGAGACAGGATGAAGGTGCTACCCCCAACATAGATGGCTCCCATACTCCAGTGGAACTTGCAAGGGTTCAGGACGCATGTGGAGGAACTTTGTCTACTCTCTCAGCGTAGACCACTGTGTCTCTGTCTCCAGGAGACGTATTTCCATCCATCATACTCCCCTGAGATACGAGGCTATACACTCCACAAAATGGACGACCCGCGTGGAGAGAAAGATAGAGGAGGCGTAGGTATTGTCGTCAGGACGGACTACCACTCCTCGCTTCTCTCACTTACGACGACTTTACAGGCCGTTGCTGTGTCCGTGCACGTACGTCATCCATTGACTGTCTGTTTACTTTACTTGCTCCCACATGATGCTCTTGATGAAGCGGCCCTCTGCGACCTTCTTACACAGCTCCCCCAGCCATTCATTATTTGTGGTTATTTTAATGACCACAATGTGCTTTGGGGCTGTGCAATTACCTGCCCCAGGGGTAGAGCGATTGAGAGGCTTCTCCTGTCATCCTGTGCCTACTTGCTCAATGGAGGACAGAGTACTCATTTCTGCACGGCGACTGGGTCGTTCTCTGCCATTGATCTCACGCATTGCTCTCCAGCTCTTGCCGCCAGTGCTCACTGGGAAGTGGTTGCTGACTTGCACGGCAGTGATCATTTCCCAATCTGGATTCACCTGCCAGATGGCGTGGGCCCGAAAGGAGACCACCACGATGGGTGCGCAGTGGAGCTGACTGGACACTCTATAGCCAGTTGGCCCAATTCGAACTCTGTGCAAATGTTGAGATGTGGGTGGATCATATTATCAAAACGGTCCACCACGCCGCTGCAGCTTCCATACCACAGTCCACAGGCCACTGGAAGAGGCCACCTGTGCCTTGGTGGAGTGCCGAATGCCGCTCTGCAATCAGGACCAGGCGTGCAGCTCTGCGTCGGTTCAAGTGTCACCCGACTGCTGAGAATCTTGCAGCCTTTCAGGTGGCGAGGGCGAGATGTCGCCGCATTATTCGTGAGGGCAAGAAGAGGTCGTGGCAAACGTTCCTGAACACCATTAATCGTTCCACCAAAAGTTCCATTGTGTGGGAGACCATCAGGAGAATTTCTGGCAGAGGAGGGAGGTGCCCCATAGCTGCTGCAATGACTAATGGCACTCTCCACACGGATCCGTGAGACATTACCCAGACTATGGCAGCATTTTTTGCCACAGTTACTGCAACAACCAGTCAGGATCCAGGTTTCCAGCGCCATAGAGCGGTTGCTGAGAGATGTAGTCTGAACTTCCAGTCCACCTCTCATGAAGTTTACAACTGCCCATTCTCTATGTGGGAGCTGGATTCTGCATTGTCTGGAGCTCGTGACACATCCCCTGGTCACGACAGGATCCATTACAGTATGCTATGGCACCTCAAAATGCGCAACAGAGAACTCTTCCTCGCAATTTTTATGACATTTGGGCGTCGGGTCACTTTCCTGACGCGTGACGTGAGGCAGTTTTAATCCCTTTTTTAAAACCTGGGAAAGACCGCACGAGCCCAAGTAGCTGCCGTAGTATTGCCCTCACTAGTTGCATAGGGAAGACCTTGGAGCGGATGGTGAATCGCCGCCTTGTCTGGATGTTAGAATCCCGGCAACTCCTTAGTCGCTTTCAGTGTCGGTTCAGGAGGTTTCGTTAAACCCTCGATAACCTTGCCCTCCTGGAGGCGGCTATACAACAAGCTTTCCTCCGCCGTCATCACCTTCTAGGTGTATTTTTCGACATCGAGAAGGCCTACGATACCACTTGGAGGCGTCTCATCCTGGAGCAGCTTCACGAATGGGGTTTTCGTGGTTGTCTTCCTGTTTTTATTCAGTCTTTCCTCTCGCCACGATGTTTTAGATACCGAATTGGTGACGTCCTGTCTGATTGCTTTCAGCAGGAGAATGGTGTCCTTCAGGGTAGCGTTTTAAGTGTTACTCTCTTTGACATCGCTATTAATAGCATTACGTCCATAGTGAAAAGTCCTGTCCAGTGTTCTTTGTTTGTGGATTATTTCTCTTTGTTCTGCTCTTCTTCAAGCCTTGCAACGACAACTCGTCAGTTGCAACTTACGATTAGGCGTTTGTATGACTGGGCGCGGAAGAGTGGATTTAAGTTTTCCACCGTGAAGTCTGTATGTGTTCTTTTTAACCGTTCTCGTTCGATTTTAACCTTTCCTGAGTTGCGCTTGAGGGACACTATTCTTTCTTTTAAAGACACGGTGAGATTTCTGGGGCTCATTTTTGACTCGAGGCTGACGTGGTTACCTCATCTTAAAGACCTGAAACGGCGGTCGCTTCAAGCTTTAAGTATTTTAAAATGTCTTAGCCACAGTACATGGGGAGCTGACAGGACTTGTCTGCTCCAGTTTTACAGGGCGTTTGTGCGATCTCGGCTCGATTATGGGTGCACGGTGTATGGGTCTGCGAGGCCTTCTTACTTGAAGATTTTGGACGTTGTCCACCATGAAGGGCTTCGGTTGACCACTGGGGCATTCCGAACTAGCCCCATACCAAGCCACTGTGCAGAGGCTGGTGAACCGCCACTTCATATCCAGCGACGGCTACTTACGGTACGCCAGGCGTATAAAACTTTGTCCACACCCTACACACCTGCATACCATACCATTGCTCAGCCTCCTCTGGCACGGTTATTTCATAACCGGCAACGTGCGACGCAGCCCTATGGGATTCGCGCACAGGATTGCCTCGCTGCGATGTCTATGGCTGGTCTTCGTGTTTTACGTCGCGGTTGGAGCAGATCTCCACCTTGGCTCCTCCGGAGACCTAAACTTCTTTTAGATTTGACTCGTTTTAAGAAGGATGGCATGCCAGATTTTACATTCCAGTCACTGTTTTTTAACATTTTAGATGTGCATCACGGTTTCACTGTCGTTTACACTGATGACTCCAAAGAGGAGAATATCCTTGGCTGTTCTGTGGTGTTCCCTGATCAAGTTACCCGTATTCGCCTCCCTGCTGAATATACCGTTTTCGCAGCGGAGCTCCACGCGATCCTGAAGGCACTGGAGCAGATGCATCGTGTTCGGGGCGATCGATTTCTTCTCTGCTCCGATTCTCTTAGTGCCTTACAATCACTGCAGAACCTATACCCGACTGAGGAGATGGTCCAGCTGATACATGACCAATTGTACTTGCTCCAACGGTAGGGTAAAGAGGTATCCTTCTGTTGGGTGCCTGGTCATGTCGGCATATGGGGCAATGAACAGGCCGATCGGGCGGCCAAGGAGGCCTGCAGAGAGCAGGATGTGGTCCAGTGTCCTATCCCATTGCAGTCAGTCGTCGCTGCACTCCACAGGAAGTGCATGGAGTTGTGGGAGGACGAATGGCTGGCGGTGACGGCCAATAAACTGCGGTCGGTGAAGTCAACCACTCGGCCGTGGCGTTCCTCCTGCCGGTTGCTCAGGCGGGAAGAGGTGGCCCTCACACGTCTTCGGATCGGGCACTGTCCTCTCACACATAGCTATTTATTACGGCGTGAGGATCCTCCGTTTTGTGATGCTTGTGGTGTGCACATCTCTGTCCAGCACATTTTAACAGACTCCATTTTATACCGTGATGCACGGGCAGAAGCACAAGTTGATGGGGATTTGCCTTCTTTTTTTAGCTAATGATGAGACGTGTGTGTCTAGGGTTTTTAAGTTTTGTGACGTGTCTGGACTCTGGCCTAAACTTTTAGGCTGGAGGTTTTAGTGTATTGCAGAGTGGCTGACTCCTCCCCTTTCTTCCTTGTGGTCAGCCAGCCACTTCCATCTGTTACATTGTTTTAGCTCCCTCTACCATTTTCTTCCTGTGTTGTCCATGATTTACTGCTGCCGCCCTGCTTCATCCCACGCTTCGGTGTGGGTGAGCACATATTTTTCAATGACTGTTCCCCGCGTTTTATGTTCCGTTTTCTATAAATGTTCAGAGTTTTTTTTTCCTTGACACCCGTCGCACTATGGTACTGAACGGGCGCTGAAGAACTTGCTGTCGTGCGCCCAAAAACCCCTCTACTACTACTACTATTACTACTACTACTATTAATGATGTGGGCTGTTTTTCCATGGAATTAACTGGGTCCTCTGGTCCAAATGAACCGATCGAGGTCCTGAAATGTTTATGTTCAGCTAGTTGAACACCGTGTGCGGCCATAAGTATTTATTAACCTGTCTATCAACTCACTGAACACTTCGTCATTATAAGGTGTGCAAACATCTCATAAATAACAGTGGCACATTTCTGGTAGTAATCGAATGTAGAGGAAGACTAAATTAACGTAATATTTTATGCTACGTGGTGTGTTATGCAGAGGACTGAACTGAATCGCAGATGCCAATTAGTGTATGTACAAGAAGCACGAAGGAATTATATAAGAGAACTGGCACAAAAATTGGGGATTTGTAGTAAGGTCTAATGGGACCAAACTGCGGAGGTCATCGGTCCCTAAGTTTACGCACTACTTAATCTAAGTTTAACTTGTGCTAAGGACAACCCACACATCCATGCCTGATGGAGGACTCGAACCTCCGACGGGGGGAGCCAAGCGGGAAGTGAAAAGATGCCCAAGACCGCGCAGCTGCCCCGCGTGGCGAGGGACAAAATCGAGTTCTCTTGGGGTGTAGAACTAGATGTGCTTGGATGTTTAGGAAAGAACAGAAGACGTGTGCAAAAAGGAAAGACTACTCCCAAAAACAGTGATAACCAAGCCCTTAAACCTTGAAGCTATGCTACATGTAGAATTAACAGCGCGTATATATATATATAAAATAATTGGAAACGTTATCTGACTCGTAAAATTGAGTGGCAACAAACACACACACACACACACACGGGTGCGTGCGCGCGCGTGCCCGTATTTTCTTAAATTTGGCACAACGGAGAAGAAATGGGCTTGCATACTTACAATAATTGTAGAGTGCGTGGTGAGTACTGACTCGTAAAGACAGCTAAACAGAACATGTCGTAGCTTTCTGATTATAGCAGCCAGCTGTGCAGTGAGGACGACAGCCCTCAGCTTTGTAGCCATAGGCTTGGCATGCACAAATAATCAAATCATTTGAATGTGCATCCAAATCGTGATTGTAATTCTTACATATCATGATAGTAGCGGGATAGTCTACGTCGCAGTTCTACGTCTATGAACACAGTTCCCCTCTACAACAAGTCAGAGACAATTTCCGTGGAAGGACAGTCTACGAAACAATACCAGTTGGCCTATTATTTTTAGCACCTGGAAACCTAATAGCGTACAAAGAAAAGCCACTTGTTATGAATGCTTTGTGAGACTGGAATGCACTGACTGATTCCCAGTACACCATGAGTGGTTGTGGGTCAAAAACCAAAGCCACAAAGTTCAACAAGATGACACCCGATGAAAATTGCATGTTTCTTGATTTACTATACCGCAGGATATGGTATATTTTGCAGGCAGTCCGAAAGACGAGGATTAATGAATTATTATGTTGTAACTGAACATAAGGAAATGCTTTTACAAACTCACAGAGTGTACTCAATCCTAGTGGCAGAAGACTTAGACGTAGGACTGAATATTCTCATTTCACAGCTACTGAATAATTGAAAACTATTTTATAGTTCAGGAAGTGGTAAGATCATTGAATTGATAACACGAAGAAGTGAAAAAATATTATGTACGAATCAGCTTCAGTTTAACTAAGTACGAGCAACCTGTAAGTTTCCGTTTTTACTATGCGAAAGCAAGAGGCCAAGTGATAGCAGCTGAGCAGTGTCGGTCTAGCCTTGCCATTACATCTAAGCCTCACCAGTGCCGGTAAACTGTTATTGTTTCACCCAATACTTTGTAGACTGCAGAATCTGCGTGGCGGCATGGACCTCTACCATACAGTCCCTACTCCAAACACAGCTTCATCGACCACCACCCAACCAAACCTGAATAAGCACACATAAGAATGCGAAATGTTATTCAGTCTGTATATTGAGCAAGCAGCAAAGGAAACAAAAGAAAAATAGGGAGTAGGAATTAAAATCCATTGAGAAGAAGTAAAAACTTTGAGGTCCGCCGATGACATTGTAATTCTTTCAGAGACAGCAAAGGACTTGTAAGAGCAGTTGAATGAAATGGACAGTGTCTCGAAAAGAGGATATAGGATGAACATCAACGAAGGAAAATTAAGAAAATGGAATGTAGTCGAGTTAACTCGGGTGATGCTGAGGGAATTATATTAGGAGATAAGATGCTTAAAATAGTAAATGAGTTTTGCTATTTGGGGGAGCAAAATAACTAATGATGGTCGAAGTACAGAGGATATAAAATGTAGACTGTCAATGGCAAGGAAAGCGTTTCTGAAGAAGAGAAGTTCGTTAATATCGAGTATAGATTTAAGTGTCAGAAAGCCATTTCTGAAAGTATTTGTGTGGGGTGAAGCCAAGTATGGAAGTGAAACATGGATGACAAATAGTTTGGACAAGAAGAGAATAGAAGCTTTCGAAATGTGGTGCTACAGGAGAATGCCTTAGATTAGATGGTTAGATCACATAACTAATGATGAGGTATTGAATAGAATTGGGGAGAAGAGAAATTTGTGGCACAACTTTACTAGACGAAGGGGTCGGTTGGTAGGACACGCTCTGAGGCATCAAGGGATCACCAATTTAGTACTGGAGGACAGCATGGAGGGTAAAAATTGTAGGAGGAGACCAAGAGATGAATACACCAAGCAGATTCAGAAGGATGTAGGTAGCAGTAGGTACTGGGAGATGAAGAAGCTTGCACAGGATAGAGTAGCATAGAGAGCTGCATCAAACCAGTCTCTGGACTGAAGACCCCCCTGTGGGTTCGGGGGTAAGAATAGGCCTGCGGTATTTCTGCCTGTCGTAAGAGGCGACTAAAAGGAGTCTCACACGTTTTGGCCTTAATATGATGGTCCCCTTTGGGTTTGACCTCCATTTTTCCAAATTTCCGTTGTTAGTGAGTGCCATTTGGGGAAGGACGCCTTACGTGGTGTTCTTCTATTGGTCCATCATGCACCACCATCTTGAATGCTACCTATTGTCGTGTGGCGGGATTTACACCCAACGTCTTCTGGGTTGCCTCCTTCTCGTTTTGTGCGCAATCCCCTTCTTAGCGCCCCGATAACTGTGGAACATTTCAACACCTAAAATCCAGCACGGTAGCCAGTCCATTGTGGTGGGGTCGTCATGTACACTCTTGGTGGTAGCCCCCAGACTACACAGGAATCGCACTGCTGATGCCTGAGCTGCTACCTCCCCATGTATGCCGAGGAGTAGATGCCAATCCCTCTGGGGCATTGGGACTCCCAGCAAAGGCCACCCTGCCAGGTGGTCTTTGCTGTGGCTGGGTTGCGCCCGTGGGGAGAGCCCCTGGTCAGAGTGGGTGGCATCGGGGCGGATAACCTGCAATGAAGCGTGCTACATCATCTCTCGCTGGTGGGCCTCACCAGCAGTCTCTAAGAGTTCGAGGTGTAACCTCAACGGCAAGAAATACGAACCAAGATCATTCCCCTCCCTGCCCACTCCATGGGAGGAACGAATGGCTAAAGAAGGCAGTGGAGAATATTCCCCCCAGTACCTCGTGTGTAAGCGAGTTGATGGGGAATCGTCTATGTCGACCAAGCCCTAGTTTTTGTGGAGCATTTAGAGGACAAGTTCGGGGAGGTGGAGGGCTTTTCCAAAATGCGCTCTGGTTCTGTGCCTAGTCATGGATGTTGCTCAATGGTGACAAGTTGGGGGATGTTTCAGTTAGCATCACGCCGCATAAGAGTCTCAACATGGTCCAGGGTATTATATTCCACAGGGATCTTCTTCTGCAAGTCCGACGATGAATTACGCGACAACTTCAAACGACGTGGTGTTCACTTTGTCCGGCGCGTCCATCGGGGTCCGAGGGATAATCATGTAGCCACCGGTGCCTTCATCTTGGCCTTCGAGAGTGATGTGTTACCCAAAAAGGTTAAGTTGATGGTTTACCGTTGTGATGTGAAGCCATATATCCCTCCTCCGATGAGGTGTTTTAAGTGCTGGAAGTTCGGGCACATGTCATATTGCTGTACTTCCTGCCGTCCTTCCCATCCCGATACTCCATGTGCCCCGCCTCTTATCTGTGATATCTGCAGAGAACACCATTCCCCCTGCTCGCCGAACTGTAGGATATTCCAGAAAGAGAGGAGGATAATGGAATATAAGACTCTGGACCGCCTGCCCTACCCCGAGGCTAGGCAGAAATATGAGCCGCTCCATCCTGTGGCAATGACGTCAACCTACGCCGCTGCTGCCACGACAGTTCTCCCATCGTCACGAATCGGCTCTAAAATCGGTCAGAATCCACCAGCCCCCTTGCTTGTGGGGGGCACTTCACAACCTGTTGTTCCTGCTCCATCTACTTCAGGGGCAACACCCCCCCCCCCCCCAACACTCGGGGACATCATTTCCCCCTTCCCAGCCGGAGAAGTGTAAGACTTCTTCGGCTACTCTCGCAAGGAAGGGGTCCCTTGGGGACCTCCCTTCGGGAGTTCCGACCAGCGGCACAGCAGACGCCCGCAAGTGGCTCAAAAACCACCAGTCCCTGGTCATAGGGCCTCACGGTCGTCGTCCGTGCCCCCTGCGGGTTCGGAGGTTAGAATAGGCCTGCGGTATTCCTGCCTGTCGTAAGTGGCAACTAAAAGGAGTCTCAAACTTTTCGGCCATATGTGATGGTCCCCTGTTGGGTTTTACCTCCATCTCTCAAAATTTTTCTGAAGAGCGAGACGATTGGGGAAGGGCGCCTTACTTGGTGCATTGTGTCCATCTAGCGATCAGACCTTTCGCCAGCTTCTTTGTCGTTGCATTGCATCCTGCTCGCTCTCCATCTCTTGAGGATGGATACGTTCCTGCCTGCACTTTCCACCTTGCGCTGTGCAGTGCCACTTTCTGCACTGATGGCGACAATGGACCACATGTCACCTAACATCCAGCATGGTAGCCAGTCCATTGTGGTGGGGCTGCCATGTACCCTGTTGGTTGTAGCCCCCTGACATCACATGGATCGCTCTACTGATGCTTGCGCCGTTAACTCCCCACGTATGCCAAGGAGTAGATGCCTATCCTCCTGGGATATCCGGACTCCCAGCAACGGCCATCCTGCCAGGTGGCCTTTCGGGTGGCTGGGTGGCGCTGGTGGGGAGGGCCCTTGGTCGGAGTGGGTGGCATCAGGGTGAATGACACGCAATGAAGCGTGGTACATCTTCTCTTGCTGGTGGCCAGCCACCAGCAGTCTCTAAGCGTTCGAGGACCAAATTTAAAGGCAACGTTTATGACCCCAACTCGTTCCCCTCCCTCGCCACACCATGGGAGGAACGAAAGACTATGAATGAGAGCGACAGGTATTCGCCCTGGTATCTCGTCTGTACCAGAGCTGATGGGGAATTGTTTGTGTCTGTGAAGCCTCAGTTCTTTGTCGAACATTTGGAGGACGAGTTCGGGGAGGTGGAGGGCTTGTCCAAGATGCGGTCTGGGTCAGTCTTAATAAAAACAGCATCCTCTGCCCAGTCACTTGCCTTGCTCGCTTGTACGAAGCTGGGGGATGTTTCTGTTACTATCACCCCACATAAAAGCTTAAATATGGTCCAGGGAATTACTTTTCACCGCGATCTCCTTTTACAGTCCGATGACGAGGTGCGCGCCAACTTAGAGCGACGAGGGGTCCATTTCGTGCGGCGTGTCCACCGGGGTCCGAGGGATCACCAAGTTGCAACCGGTGCCTTCATCTTGGCCTTTGAGGATGGTGTCTTACCCGAAATGGTTAAGATGATGGTTTACCGTTGTGATGTGAAGCCATATATCCCTCCTCCGATGCGGTGTTTTAAATGCTGGAAGTTCGGCCACATGTCATCTCGCTGTACTTCCAGCATCACATGTCGGGATTGTGGACGTCTTCCCATCCTAATACTCTATGTGCCCCGCCTCCTACCTGTGGTAAGTGCGGAGAACACCATTCCCCCTGCTCGCCAGACTGTAGGATATTACAGAAATAATGGGTGACACGTTACCTGAGAAGGTCAAGGTGATGGTATACCGTTGTGATGTCAAGCCCTATATCCCTCCCCCGATACGGTGCTTCAAGTGTTGGAAGTTCGGCCATATGCCTTCTCGCTGTGCTTCCAGGCTCATTTGTCGCGATTGTGGTCGACTGTCCCATCCTGATACTTCATGTGCCCCGCCTCCCATCTGTGTCGGAAGTTCCATGCGGCTTTTCGCGGATGATGCTGTAGTATACAGAGAAGTTGCTGCATTAGAAAATTGTAGCGAAATACAGGAAGATCTGCAGCGGATAGGCACTTGGTGAGGGAGTGGCAACTGACCCTTAACATAGACAAATGTAATGTATTGCGAATACATAGAAAGAAGGATCCTTTATTGTATGATTATATGATAGCGGAACAAACACTGGTAGCAGTTACTTCTGTAAAATATCTGGGAGTATGCGTACGGAACGATTTGAAGTGGAACGATCATATAAAACTAATTGTTGGTAAGGCGGGTACCAGGTTGAGATTCATTGGGAGAGTGCTTAGAAAATGTAGTCCATCAACAAAGGAGGTGGCTTACAAAACACTCGTTCGACCTATACTTGAGTATTGCTCATCAGTGTGGGATCCATACCAGGTCGGGCTGACGGAGGAGATAGAGAAGATCCAAAGAAGAGCGGCGTGTTTCGTCACTGGGTTATTTGGTAACCGTGATAGCGTTACGGAGATGTTTAATAAACTCAAGTGGCAGACTCTGCAAGAGAGGCGCTCTGCATCGCGGTGTAGCTTGCTCGCCAGGTTTCGAGAGGGTGCGTTTCTGGATGAGGTATCGAATATATTGCTTCCCCCTACTTATACTTCCCGAGGAGATCACGAATGTAAAATTAGAGAGATTAGAGCGCGCACGGAGGCTTTCAGACAGTCGTTCTTCCCGCGAACCATACGCGACTGGAACAGGAAAGGGAGGTAATGACAGTGGCACGTAAAGTGCCCTCCGCCACACACCGTTGGGTGGCTTGCGGAGTATCAATGTAGATGTAGATGTAGATGTGTCAACTGCGAGAAGCACCATCCCCCTTGCTCGCCGGACTGTAAGATTCTCCAGAAGGAGCGGAAAATAATGGAATACAAGACCCTGGATAATCTGACCCACACTGAGGCTAAGCGTAAGTTTGAACGACTGCATCCAGTACGAATGACGTCCACTTATGCCGCCACTGTCACTCCTGTTACAGTTCCTGTAGCTGCGCCACACACCGTTAGTTCTCAGAGCCAGAGACCCACACCTGCCCCTTTGATGGTACTCCAATCCCTGTTGCTCCTGCTCCATCTACTTCAGGAGCAACGACCCCCCAACCGTCGGGGACATGAGTTCCCCCTTCGCAGCCGGAGAAGCGTAAGACTTCTTTGGCTCCTCTCGTCAGGAAGGGGTCCCTTGGGGACCTTCCTTCTCAAGTTCCGACCGGTACCAAAGCCGACAGCCGCAAGTGGCTCAAATACCCGCCGGTCGTCGTCTGTCTCTGAGACTGACCCAGTGTCGCCCTCCCAGCCTGCACCACCGAAGGAACAGCGAGAGAAGTAGAAGAAGAAGAAAGTCCCCAAGGCTAACGACATTCAGGTGGCACCCATCCCACCGCTTCCTACAAGCTCGGCGTCTGAGGATGAGGTGGAGATTCTGGCGTCCACTGAGGACCTCGATCTCGCCAGTCCCTCCAACGCCATGGAAAGCACTAGCACATGTGCTCAATCGGAGGCAGCAGGTGACCCAGTGGCGTAATCTGCCTTCCTAGTCCCTTCACGCCTTTCCCATCCATGGACAATACCATCCTCCAGTGGAACTGCAGCGGTTTCTTCCACCATACAGCTGAGCTCTGCCAGCTTATCAGCCATCATCCTTTCCTTTGGATTGCTCTGCAGGAAACTTGGTTTCCAGCAACGCGAACCCCCGCCCTCCGTGGCTATCGGGGTTATTTTCAGAACCGGGCAGCCTATGACAGGGTGTCTGGTGGCGTCTGCATATATGTCCTTAACTCTCTTCACAGCGAGTTTGTACCTCTACAAACAGCTTTAGAGGCTGCCGCTGTTTGGATGTGGACGCCACAGGCTATTACCGTCTGCAGTATTTACCTTTCACCGGATGGTGCTGTCGCGCAGCATGTCCTGGCTGCTCTGAAAGCCCAACTGCCGCCACTTTTCTTGTTGCTGGGCGATTTCAATGCCCACAACCCTCTCTGGGGTGGGACTGTCTCCGATGACCGCGGTCGTGCCGTGGAGCATGTGTTGGCTCAGCTCGACCTTAGCCTCTTGAACATTGGTGCTCCCACGCATTTCAGTGTGGCCCATGGCTCGTTCTCGGCCATCGATCCCTCTCTTTGCAGCCCCGGCCTTGTCCCATCCCTCCACTGGAGAGTGCATCCTGACCTGTGTGGTACTGACCATTTTCCCATCTATTTGTCACTGCCCCAGTGTCATTCTTCTGGGCGCCTGCCCCGCTGGGCTCTCCACAGGGCTGACTGGCCGGCTTTTGCTTCCGCTGCAACCACTGAGTCTCCCCCACAGGGTGACATTGACGAGGTGGTCCGTGTTATAACCACGTCCATCATTTCAGCGGCCGAGGCTGCCATCCCCAGTTCTTCTGGCCTCCCTCGGAGGAAGGCTGTACCCTGGTGGTCGACGGAGGAAGCTGAGGCTATTCTCGACCGTCGGTGGGCTCTCCAGCGTCATAGGCGGCACCCGTCTCTTGAGACCCTCATCACCTTTAAGAGGCTCCGTGCCTTCGCCCGTCGTCTTATTGCACGGCATAAGCAGGAGTGCTGGGAGAGGTATGTCTCATCCTTGGGCTCCCATGTCTCCCCCTCGCTCGTGTGGTCCCGGATCCGGTGGATTTACGGATACCAGACCACTATGGGTGTCCCTGGGCTCTCCTTGGACGGCGCTGTCTGCACGGACGCTGCCGCCATTGCTGAACGGCCTGCCGCGCACTTTGCTCAGAGCTCTGCGACTGCATCCTATCCCC
Organism: Schistocerca americana; assembly: GCF_021461395.2. NCBI lineage: Eukaryota > Metazoa > Arthropoda > Insecta > Orthoptera > Acrididae > Schistocerca > Schistocerca americana. Next base: position 712,823,150 of record NC_060123.1, read on the forward strand.
CCGCCTTTCGCTCTCTAAAGGAGCGAGCCTAGCGGACGCCGTTCTCATTCCACACGCGTCGTTCAGAAAAAAACAATGCTCCTTTCAGCGAGAGGGAATTCCTCGCTGCCCTCGCCGATTGCCCTGATACAGCACCAGGCCCAGACTGCATCCACGCGCAGATGCTGAAGCATCTGTCCAGGGACTGCCAGAGTCACATCCTCACCATCTTTAACCGCATCTGGAGCGAGGGCGTGTTACCGTCGCAATGGCGAGAGGGTCTTATTGTCCCCATCTTGAAGCCCAGTGCGGACCCACTGGCGGTGGAAAGCTATCGTCCCATAACCCTCACCAACGTTTTGTGCAAATTGCTCGAACGTATGGTGGGGCGGCGTTTGTGTTGGGTCCTTGAGTCGCGCGGTCTCCTCCCCCCATCCCAGGGTGGCTTCCGTCGGGGTCGGTCTGCCACGGACAATTTGGTGCGGCTGGAATCTGCTATTCGAACGGCCTTTGCCCGACGTCAGCATCTCGTTGCTGTATTTTTCGATCTGCGGAAGGCGTATGACACCACATGGAGGCATCACATCCTCGCCACGTTGCATGAGTGGGGTCTTCGTGGTCGGCTCCCGGCTTTTCTTCAAAGCTTTTTACTGCGCCACTCTTTCTGGGTGCAAGTCGGTGCCACCCCTAGTTCATCTTATATACAGGAAAATGGGGTCCCGCAGGGCTCGGTGTTGAGCGTCTCCTTATTTCTAGTGGCCATTAATGGTCTGGCTGCAGCAGTGGGGTCGTCGGTGTCTCCTTCTTTGTATGCCGACAACTTCTGCATCTCATTTAGGTCCACGACTACGGGAGTCGCCGAACGCAGGCTGCAAGTCGCCGTTCGCAAGGCAGCATCATGGGCTCTGACTAATGGTTTTCAGTTCTCTGCAGCCAAGACTCGAGTTATGCACTTCTGCAGGCGTCGGACGGTCCACCCTCATCCTGAACTTTACCTCGACGGCCACCTGCTTGAAGTGGTGGACACTTGCCGCTTCTTGGGACTCGTGTTTGATGCCCGGCTCACATGGGTTCCTCATGTTACTCAGCTGAAGCAAAAGTGCTGGCGGCACCTCAACGCCCTCCGCTGCCTGAGCCACACATCTTGGGGTGCGGATCGCTGCATGCTGTTGCAATTATACAGAGCCCTTGTGCAGTCAAGGCTTGATTATGGGAGCCTGGCCTATGGGTCTGCGTCACCCTCAGTGTTGAAGTTGTTAGACCCCATACACCACTGTGGGGTTCGGATTGCAACTGGCGCTTTTCGCACCAGCCCCGTGGATAGTCTACTGGTGGAGGCCGGGGTTCCCCCGCTGCGGACTCCAGGTTGTCATGGCTGCCACACCTACGTGACTTGAAAGCCAGATCCCTGAAGGCACTCAACATCCTCAAGTGCCTCAGCCACAGGTCTTGGGGCGCGGACAGGGCGCGTCTCCTTCAGTTTTATCGGGCTTTTGTGCGTTCGCGGCTGGACTATGGGTGCACAGTATATGGGTCAGCGAGGCCGTCTTATTTGCGGATCCTTGACGCTGTCCACCATGCTGGGATTCGACTGGCCACGGGTGCTTATCAGACCAGTCCCATACCAAGTCTCTGTGCTGAGGCTGGCGAACCGCCACTTACCATCCGGCGGCAGCTCCTTCTGGTGCGCCAGGCTTGTAAGTTTCTTGCGGCTCCCAGCTCGCCTGCTCACCGCCTTGTTGCCCATCCACCTCTGGAACGCCTTTTTTCCCGCCGTCCCCGGGCTACGTTGCCGTTTGGGATCCGTGTGCAACGTGTTCTAGAGTCGCTTGGTGTGGAGTCTGTACAACCCCAAATCCAGGGTTTTAACCACCTGCCACCCTGGTTACTGAAGAGGCCCAGAGTGATTTTAGATTTATTGCAGTACAAGAGGGGTTGCACTCCTGCCACCGTTTTTCATGCAGCATTTTCTGCTGTTTTATCTGAGCACCACGACTATGTAGCGGTTTTTACGGATGGGTCGAAACAAGGGGATTCCGTTGGCTGCTCCGTTGTTTTTCCGGATCGTGTCCTTAAGGTCCGACTGCCTCCGCCTTTCACGGTCTTTGATGCAGAATTGTCTGCGATCTTGCGGGCGCTGGAGGAGATGAGACATTCTTCCTCTCCTAAATTTCTTGTCTGTTCCGATTCCCTCAGTGCCCTTCAATCATTGCACCATTTGTATCCGGCAGTTACAGTAGTCCAGACCATCCAGGATGCCCTCCTCCGACTACAGCGACTGGGGAAGGTTGTAGCTTTCTGCTGGGTTCCGGGGCATGTTGGCATTGCTGGGAATGAAGGGGCAGATCTCGCAGCCAAGGAAGCGTGTCTTGATCCACATGTATCTCAGTGTGCTATCCCCTTGCACGCACTCACCTCGCTGTTGAGCTCCCGAGTCATGTGTCGGTGGGAGGACGAGTGGCTGGACGTGACTGACAATAAGCTCCGTCTAGTCAAGCCCACAACGCGTGTGTGGTGTACTTCCTTTCAGCCCCATCGACGGGACGAGGTTCTCCTCACTCGGCTTCGAATAGGCCACAGCCCTATGACGCATGGCTTCCTGCTCCGGCGGGAGGACCCTCCACTGTGTGGTGCTTGCGGCGTCCAGGTCACTGTGCGCCACGTTTTATTGGATTGCGTTTTATTTTCTGACCAGCGGGCCGCGGCTGCCTTGCCAGCGGACCTGCCAACTCTTTTAGGCAACACTCGGACGAATGTGGTTAAAGTTTTAAAGTTCTGTGCCATGTCGAATGTTTTTACAAAGATTTTAGGGAGGGGATTTTAACTTGTTTCCTGTGTGACAAGCTCGCCCATATTTTATGTAAGTGGCCAGACACTGACGGTTTCCTATGTCATTCTTGTCGCTATGTTATCCCTTACCTTAGGTTTTACCTTCTCAGGTCGTATTTTCCCTCTTTTCCTGCTTTGAGTGTGTTTTTCAGTTTTATTAGGTCTCTCCACATTCGTTCCTTTTACTGTGTGTCAGGGCGCTGATGACCTCGATGTTGAGCGCCCATAAACCCCAACACACACACACACCCGCTGCGGATTCGCCGCCATCGTCTGCTCGCCAACTATGCTGTCAATGTGCATTGCTCGCCAGGCCGTTCCAATCGTCGCCTGGTTTTTCCTGCCATGGTCCTCCATCCGCCCGAACGGCGACCTAGGTCTGGGCTTTCCGTAGCTGTCCGCGTCCAGTCCCTGCTGTAGGAACTGGGGTCATTCCCTCTTCTGCCTCCCTTCCGGGTCCGTGCACCTACGCCTCCCTGGTGTTTGCCCCGGCCGTCCGTCCATCTGGACTTGACACAGGGACCCAAGGACTCGGTTCCGCCTGTGGCCCTCCGTCGCCGTTTTCTTGCGCTCCTCGCCTCATTTCCGGGCTGTGAGCCTGTCTACACTGATGGTTCCCTGGTTGATGGTCGCACTGCCTACGCTTTTGCTCATGCTGCCCATGTTGAGCAACGCTCCTTGCCGGCTGGCTGCAGTATTTTTACTGCAGAGCTAGTGGCCATCTTGCGCGCCCTTGGGCATATGCGTTTCTGCTCAGGTAGGTCCATCATCTCTGCAGTGACTCCCTGAGCAGCCGTAAGGCCATCGACCGCTACTATCCCTCTTCTCCTCTGGTGTCCTCTATTCAGGACTCTGTTTCCGCCATTGCCCGTTCTGGTCGTTCGGTGGTCTTGGTTTGGACGCCAGGTCATGTTGGCATCCCGGGGAACGAACGTGTTCACAGGCTGGCCCAAGGGGCGCTCGACACCCCAGCTTTGGAGATCGGCCTCACGGCTCCCGATCAGCAGCTGGTGTTGCGCCGTCAGGTGCTTGGGATGTGGTCTGCTGAGTGGCGAGGCATGACGGTGCCTAATAAACTGCGGGCTGTCAAGGATGACGTATGTGTGGCGCTCCTCCCTGCAGTCTTCTCGCAGGGACTCTGTTATCCTGTGTCGGCTCTGCATCGGCCATACATACCTGACGCACGGCCATCTTTTGCGTCAGGAGGGTCCCCCCCTGTGTCTGTGTGGGTTCCGGCTGACGGTCGCCCACCTTTAATTGGAGTGTCCCCGACTGCGCACCCTTCGACAGTCTTTTAATCTCCCGGGCACCTTGCCTTTGATTTTATGTGACGATGCCTCCATGGCTGACAGTGTTTTACATTTTATCTGTGCTAGTCCTTTTTATGGTTCCATTTAGAGTGGTCCTGCACCTTTCCCTTTGTGTGTCACTTGTCCTCGAGTCTCTCATATTTGGTTGCAGCTTTTGGTGTGTAGTCGGTTGGTTGACTCTTTCCCTTTTTTGTTGTCGTTGTCAGTCAACCAGTCTCCAGTCATCTTCTTTTCTTCTGTTTCCTTTTGTCTGGTGTCTTCGTGTCTGTAGTGTTCGTTACCGCATTTGTGTTCTTTTAGGGCCTGGGGGGGAGTCTCCTTCCCCTTGGGGTTTTACCTGCTTCGTGGATTTCTGTCTCGCCTTTTTTTGGAATGGGGTACTGATGACCATAGCTTTTTAGTCCCCCTTAAACATCCCAACAACCACCACCACCACAGATAGCTACTGTACAGCAGCAACAGCGGGTCAAATCCCATGGTAAATCATCTGACCATGCAGATGTTGTTTTATGTGAGGCTTCATCTGACTCTTCCCCAGAGTTGATGGAGTACGATGTATGTGTGGGGCAATCATCTCGTCCCACGCCTGCCCCTCCACCTGCTGCGGTCTCCCCGCCCCGTCGGAGAGACAGGATGGCTCCCATACTCCAGTGGAACTTGCAAGGGTTCAGGACGCATGTGGAGGAACTATGTCTACTCTCTCAGCGTAGACCACTGTGTCTCTGTCTCCAGGAGACGTATTTCCATCCCCTGAGATACGAGGCTATACACTCCACAAAATGGACGACCTGCGTGGAGAGAGAGATAGAGGAGGCGTAAGTATTTTCGTCAGGATGGACTACCATTCCTCGCCTCTCTCACTTACGACGACTTTACAGGCCGTCGCTGTGTCCGTGCACGTGCGTCATCCATTGACTGTCTGTTCACTTTACTTGCCCCCAAATGATGCTCTTGATGAAGCGGCCTTCACCGACCTTCTTACACAGCTCCCCCAGCCATTCATTATTTGTGGTTATTTTAATTCCCCCAATGTGCTTTGGGGCTCTGCAATTACCTGCCCCAGGGGTAGAGCGATTGAGAGGCTTCTCCTGTCATCCTGTGCCTACTTGCTCAATGGAGGACAGAGTACTCATTTCTGCATGTCGACTGGGTCGTTCTCTGCCATTGATCTCTCGCTTTGCTCTCCGGCTCTTGCCGCCAGTGCTCACTGGGAAGTGGTTGCTGACTTGCACGGCAGTGATCATTTCCCAATCTGGATTCACCTGCCAGATGGTGTGGGGCCTGAAAGGAGACCACCACGATGGGTGTGCAGTGGAGCTGACTGGACACTCTATAGCCAGTTGGCCCAATTCGAACACTGTGCGAATGTTGAGATGTGGGTGGATCATATTACCAAAACGGTCCACCACGCCGCTGCAGCTTCCATACCACAGTCCACAGGCCACTGGAAGAGGCCACCTGTGCCTTGGTGGAGTGCCGAATGCCGCTCTGCAATCAGGACCAGGCGTGCGGCTCTGTGTCGGTTCAAGTGTCGGCCGACTGCTGAGAATCTTGCAGCCTTTCAGGTGGCGAGGGCAAGATGTCGCCGCATTATTCGTGAGAGCTAGAAGAGGTCGTGGCAAACGTTCCTGAACACCATTAATCGTTCCACCAAAAGTTCCATTGTGTGGGAGACCATCAGGAGAATTTCTGGCAGAGGAGGGAGGTGCCCCATAGCTGCTGTAATGACTAACGACACTCTCCACACGGATCCGTGAGACATTGCCCAAACTATGGCAGCATATTTTGCCACAGTTACTGCAACAACCAGTCAGGATCCAGGTTTCCAGCGCCATAGAGCGGTTGCTGAGAGATGTAGTCTGAACTTCCAGTCCACCTCTCATGAAGTTTACAACTGCCCATTCTCTATGTGGGAGCTGGATTCTGCATTGTCTGGAGCTCGTGACACATCACCTGGTCACGACAGGATCCATGACAGTATGCTATGGCACCTCACAATGCGCGACAGAGAACTCCTCCTCGCACTTTTTAATAACATTTGGGCGTTGGGTCACTTTCCTGACGCGTGACGTGAGGCAGTTTTAATCCCTTTTTTAAAACCTGGGAAAGACCGCACGAGCCCAAGTAGCTGCCGTAGTATTGCCCTCACTAGTTGCATAGGGAAGACCTTGGAGCGGATGGTGAATCGCCGCCTTGTCTGGATGTTAGAATCCCGGCAACTCCTTAGTCGCTTTCAGTGTCGGTTCAGGAGGTTTCGTTCCACCCTCGATAACCTTGCCCTCCTGTAGGCGGCTATACAACAAGCTTTCCTCCGCCGTCATCACCTTCTAGGTGTATTTTTCGGCATCGAGAAGGCCTACGATACCACTTGGAGGCGTCTCATTCTGGCGCAGCTCCACGAATGGGGTTTTCGTGGTTGTCTTCCTGTTTTTATTTAGTCTTTCCTCACGCCACGATGTTTTAGATACCGAATTGGTGACGTCCTGTCTGATCGCTTTCAGCAGGAAAATGGTGTCCCTCAGGGTAGCGTTTTAAGTGTGACTCTGTTTGCCATCGCTATTAATAGCATTACGTCCATAGTGAAACGTCCTGTCCAGTGTTCTTTGTTTGTGGATGATTTCTCTTTGTTCTGCTCTTCTTCAAGCCTTGCCACGACAACTCGTCAGTTGCAACTTACGATTAGGCGTTTGGATGACTGGGCGCAGAAGAGTGGATTTAAGTTTTCCACCGAGAAGTCTGTATGTGTTCTTTTTAACCGTTCTCGTTCGATTTTAACCTTTCCTGAGTTGCGGTTGAGGGACACTATTCTTACTTTTACAGACACGGTGAGATTTCTGGGTCTCATTTTTGACTCGAGGCTCACGTGGATACCTCATCTTAAAGGCCTGAAACGGCGGTCGCTTCAGGCTTTAAGTATATTAAAATGTCTTAGCCACAGTACATGGGGAGCTGACAGGACTTGTCTGCTCCAGTTTTACAGGGCGTTTGTGCGATCTCGGCTCGATTATGGGTGCACGGTGTATGGGTCTGCGAGGCCTTAGTACTTAAACATTTTTGACGTTGTCCACCATGAAGGGCTTCGGTTGGCCACTGGGGCATTCCGCACTAGCCCCATACCAAGCCACTGTGCAAAGGCAGGTGAACCGCCACTTCATATGCGGCGACGGCTACTTACGGTACGCCAGGCGTATAAAACTTTGTCCACACCCTACACACCTGCCTACCATACCGTTGCTCAGCCTCCTCTGGCACGGTTATTTCATAACCGGCAACGTGCGACGCAGCCCTATGGGATTCGCGCACAGCATTGCCTCGCTGCCATGTCTGTGGATGGTCTTCGTGTTTTACGTCGCGGTTGGAGCAGATTTCCACCATGGCTCCTCCGGCGACCCATACTTATTTTAGATTTGACTCGTTTTAAGAAGGATGGCACGCCAGATTTTACATTCCAGTCACTGTTTTTTAACATTTTAGATGTGCATCACGGTTTCACTGTCGTTTACACTGATGGCTCCAAAGAGGAGAATATCCTTGGCTGTTCTGTGGTGTTCCCTGATCATGTTACCCGGATTCGCCTACCTGCTGAATATACCGTTTTCGCAGCGGAGCTCCACGTGATCCTGAAGGCACTGGAGCAGATGCATCGTGTTCGGGGCGATCGATTTCTTCTCTGCTCCGATTCTCTTAGTGCCTTACAATCGCTGCAGAACCTATACCCGACTGAGGAGATGGTCCAGCTGATACATGACCAACTGTACTTGCTCCAACAGCGGGGTAAAGAGGTATCCTTCTGCTGGGTGCCTTGTCATGTCGGCATATGGGGCAATGAACAGGCCGATCGGGCTGCCAAGGAGGCCTGCAGAGAGCAGGATGTGGTCCAGTGTCCTATCCCCTTGCAGTCAGTCGTCGCTGCACTCCACAGGAAGTGCATGGAGTTGTGGGAGGACGAATGGCTGGCGGTGACGGCCAATAAACTGCGGTTGGTAAAGTCAACCACTCGGCCGTGGCGTTCCTCCTGCCGGTTGCTGAGGCGGGAAGAGGTGGCCCTCACACGTCTTCGGATCGGGCACTGTCCTCTCACACATAGCTTTTTATTACGGCGGGAGGATCCTCCGTTTTGTGATGCTTGTGGTGTGCCCATCTCTGTCCAGCACATTTTAACAGACTGCATTTTATACCGTGAAGCAAGGGCAGAAGCACAAGTTGATGCGGATCTACCTTGTGTTTTAGCTAACGATGAGGCGTGTGTGTCTAGGGTTTTTAAGTTTTGTGATGTGTCTGGACTCTGGCCTAAACTTTTAGAATGGAGGTTTTAGTGTGTTGCAGAGTGGCTGACTCCTCCCTTTTTTCCTTGTGGTCAGCCAGCCACTTCCATCTGCTACATTGTTTTAGCTCCCTCTACCATTTTCTTCCTGTGTTGTCCATGTTTTACTGCTGACGCCCTGCTTCATCCCACGCTTCGGTGTGGGTGAGCACATTTTTTCAATGATTGTTCCCCGTGTTTTGTGTTCCGTTTTATGTCAATGTTCTGAGGTTTCTTTATTCTCTTGACACCCGCCTCACTATGATACTGCACGGGCGCTGAAGACCTTGCTGTAGTGCGCCCACAAACCCCTCTACTCCTCCTCCCTCTATAGCAGAGTTAAATACCACTGTCTGCCAGAAACAAAATTTGATCGGAAGAATTGGATGTGTCAAATGAATAGGCAAGTTTCAAGGAAAATTCAAATGCGTTCAGAGTCGAAGTAAAGCGTCGAGGAATTACTTACCAAGCCTGTTACTCGCTGGACTTCGGGCTGAAGTTCAGAATGACGTGTTATGAATATAATGTACAATATATGGTACCAGTACAGAATTCAACTGATGCGAGTAAGAGAATAACAAAAAACCGCGACACGAACATCATTCACCTGGACGTGAATATAAAAAGTAAGGGAAAGAATTTCGCAAGATAGTACGTATAGTCACACGAGGCACGCGAAGCAGTGGCGAGAAAAAAGTATACTGGCGCCTCAGAAAGAAAGTTTCGTGAGGAAAGAAATGCATTCGTATCGAGTTCTGGCTGGGGTCTGTCACGCAAGTTCGTCAGAACTCTGCGTGGGTGAACAGTGATGTGTGGAGAAATTGGAAAAGGGAGAGAACTAGAGAATGGTGGTGACTTTCCTCACTTCTTTTTCGCTCCAGTAGGTGAAAGAGATTCTGTGTCCTAAATAAACTGTTCTACACCAGCGAGTAAAATGCTATTATACGTCCACTGCTGCTACTTACACTCTTTAATGTAAAGGTCTTTGATAAAGAAGATCTTCATCTGCCTCTTACGTCACGTAGATGTGCATTTGTTAAACAGTTTCGTAACAGAACGTTGGCGCGCCACGTAACACTGAAGCAACAGAGAAGGTTTTGCCACGGAACACTCTTCGACCAGTAATGATGCATTTGTCACAAGAGAGAATCAAAATTTCAAGAAGAAGATGCTGTAGAAAAATTTTACACTGTCAAGAAGAATTATTAGGCATTCTTTGTTGAAGGACATCTGTTTAACACAATGTGTACTTAAAATATTTAGTAATCAAACTGGTATTCGGATGTATAGCCTATAGTCAGAGACATATTACGCATCTCTGTACCACTGACTTGAGTGTCAGTTATAAATTCTTTGTGAAGTTCAACTTGACGTTCATCTCACAGCAGACTGGCTGTCGCGCATGCTACTGCTATCAGTTTCTACACAGGGACATTTCTTACTCCAATTTTATAAACTAAGACGCATGTCACTGGCAGAAAAATACATAAAACGGCAATGACGGTGGGTTATCCATCTGAATATCGGTTTGAAGTGCACATCTTGCCATTTAGAAGACATCTTTTAGAAAATGTTTACAAGCTGCGGAGGAACAAGCATTGCAAACATTTAAACCCTGGATTCAAGGTAGTGATTACAGTAACACAATACAGTTCGATAAGTTACGGAAATCCCTTAGCCATAGTGTGAAACCGCAGACCCGTCTCTTACGTTGCAATTTGAACGTGGTCCAGACGAACACAGAGGTATGTCGCTGTATGTCTTGCGATGCTTTCTGCTACTTGATTTCCAGATTCTACACGCTAAGGCACTCCCGTAAGTGGCATCCGATCTCTGCGGTGTCTGCGCTACAGCGAAGTAGGACAGGCTGCCTCGCAAGGCCCGTGTGCCTTTTTTTTTTTTTTTTTTTTTTTAACAATTCCAGTCTTACATTTATTTTGTGCTGGAAAATGAGTCCTCGAAATACTGTCATGAGGCTGGAATCTCAGATTCCAATTTCCTGTTATCTGTATCGACTACAGCTAGAGAACTAGGAACGTCAGGTGCCAACCAGAAGGAGGGCAGAACTTGCTACGTGCCTTTCGATATTAGTGCGTCACTGTTTCAGATCTTGCTTCTTACAGTTCCTCGGTTCATCTTTGCTCCATAGCACCCGAGCTGGTAGTGGGGCAGAGGGCTGCGCAAACGGTAATACATGGCACGAGACGACGAGTCTCGGCAACAGCCCCACAAAAAAGGGTAACCTCCCGACATCTTTCCTCCGAATCGGAGGAATGGAATTATTTTTAATTTATTTCTAGGATGATATTCTTAACTGCCCATTCAAAAACTGGGTTTATTTATCAGTGTTAGGTGTGCCCATTTAACAAGACTTCTGCACACATCCCCAAGACGTATTTAAACTGCGGGCATACAGGCTGAATCTAATTCCGTCTTACGTGCGGCTTAATGTAGTACCTGAAGCAAGTGGAACACACCTCCGAATACAACGCGGCTTGTTCAGGGCCACAACGTACCAAGGAAGAGTACGGGGCTATAATCCCCATGCAGTGTTTTGCTGTCGGTAAGTCACTAAGAACAACTACTTATACACCCAGAGAACAAGTAGAGGACTCACATAGGAGTAAATGAACGAGACAATAGTAGAAGTAAACGAAAGAAAATTACTAGATTACTATTCGCGTCACAGTTAGCGCGTCACGTGGCCGTTGCCTTTCCAAGCGCAGAAGAATGTCCAGGGAACTATTGAGAGGCTAACTCGAGGGAAGACGCGGCGATGTACTCATAATAATTAGAGCAGGTCCGCCCAGTTGCAAACGACTTTGTTACAAAGGGAAGACGCGTCCATGTGGCCATAATAATTAGAACAGGTCCGTACAGTGCAAATGACTTTATTACATAGGGAAGAGCGTCCATGTAGTCATAAGAACTAGAAGGGGTCCGGCCAGAGTAAAACTAAGTCTGGGGGAAGGTCGGTAACCGCCAAAGTAGGTGGTGGGACACCTCCGCAATGTGGCTGGTCACTACGGTGTCCAGCCGTAACATGCGCACACCCTGCACAGAAAGTACTGACACAAGTGCAGTCGGTTACCTAACAGCAGTGTGCTGCACTTCGGCCTGGGCGCTGATGCCGTCTCGGTACCTACTTTGACGGATACCACCCGCACTCCGAATGCCCCGTTTGGACGTGTAAATCTGGCCGTATTAATAATATACAACTGCAGGACGTCACTTGGTGCAGTGCGACATCGTACAGTTGTTCCTACTGTATTACAGCTGGTGTCGTTGTCAAACGGTCTTTACACCCACGAGAGCGAACACGCACTCGGTTACTCCTTTAGTAATGCAGATTTATCTAGTGTGCGGCCTTGTACATAAGTCTAACATGGCGGATAAGCAGTACCACACAGAACTTTTAAATACACTGATAAGGTAAAACATTGTGAGCACCTCTCCACCACGACGTCAGGTGCCACCTGGTGACGTTGCGGTCACTCGACGCCGTAACATAAGCATGTAAGCGGAGCAGACATGCACGGGGGATCACCCTAGCGAAGGTATGAGCTGAAAATAGGGAAATGCATTGAGATACACGACCCCACGAACAACGGACCTTGCCGTTGGTGGCGAGGCTTGCGTGCCTCAGCGACACCGATAGCCGTACCATCGGTGCAAAGAAAACGGAGAGAGACCAGACAAACGTGTGGTTCCTGAAGAGGGGCAGCAGCCTTTTCTGTAGTTGCAGGGACAACACTCTGGATGGTTGACTGATCTGGCCTGGTAACATTAACCAAATCGGCCTTACTGTGCTGGTACTGTGAACGGCTGAAAGCAAGAGGAAAGTAGAGCAGTAATTTTTGCCGAGGGCATGCTGCTTTATTATGTGGTTAAATGATGTTAGCGTCCTCTCGGGTACAATATTCCGGAGATAAAATAGTCCCACATTCGGATCTCCGGGGCGGGTGGTGGGGGGGGGGGGGGGGGGGGGGTGACTGATGAGGGCGTCGTTATCAGTAGAAAGAAAACCAGTTTTCTACGGATCGGAGCGCGGAATGTCAGATCCCTTTATCGGGCAGGTAGATTGGAAAATTTAAAAAGAAAAGTGGATAGGATAAAGTTAGATATAGTGGGAATTACTGTAGCTCGGTGGCGGGAGGATCAAGACTTCTGGTCAGGTGAACATAGGGTTAAAAATAAAAAGTCAAACAAAGGTAATCCAGGAGTAGGTTTAGTAATGAATAAAAAAACAGGAACGTGGATAAGCTACTACGAACAGCATTGTGAACGTATTATTGTAGCCAAGATAGACACGAAGCCCACATCTACCACAGTAGTACAAGTTTATAAGCCAACAAGCTAGGCAGATGATGAAGACATTGAAGAATTGTATGACGCTATAAAAGAAATTATTAAAATAGTTAAGGAACACGAAAATTTAATAGCCATGGTGGACTGGAATTCGATAGTAGTAAAAGGAGGAGAAGGAAAAGCAATAGGCGATTATGGACTGGGGCTAAGGAATGAAAGATGAAGCCGCCTCGTAGAATTTTCCACAGAGCATAACTTAATCATAGCTAACACTTGGTTTAAGAATCAGGAAAGAAGGTTGTCGACGTGGAAGAGGCCTGCACATACTGGAAGGTTTCAGATACGTTATATAAATGTAAGACAGAGATTTAGCAACCAGGTTGTAAATTGTAAGAGATTTCCAGGGGCAGATGTGGACTCTGACCAGAATTTATTAGTTATGAGGTGTAGATTAACACTGAAGAAAATGTAAAAAGCTAGGAACTTATGGAGATGGAACCCAGAGAAAATGAAAAAAACAGAGATTAAAGAGAGTCTGAGACAGAGCGTTAGGGAACGTTCACACAGGTCAAAGAAATACAATAGAAGCAGAATGGGGAGCTTTGAGAGATGACACAGTGAAGGCAGCAGAGGATGAAGTAGGTAAAAAGACGAGGGCTCGTAGTAGAAATCCTTGGGTAACAGAAGATATATTGAATTTAACTGATGAAAGGAGAAAATATAAAGACACCGTAAATGAAGCAGGCGAAAAGGAATACAAACATCTCGAAAATGTCATCAACAGGAAGAGTAAAATGCCTAAGCAGGGATACCAAGAGGTCATATGTTAGGATGTAGAAGCATATATCAGTAAGGGTAAGATGGATACTGCCTACAGGAAAATTAAAAAAAAATCTTTGGAGACCTGTACTGATATTAAGAGCGCAGATAGAAAAACCAATCCTAAGCAAAGAAGGGAAAGTAGAAACGTGGAAGGAGTATGTAGATTGTCTATCCAAGGGCGATGTACTTGAGGGCAACATTCTTAAAATAGAAGAGGACGTAGATGAAGATGAAATGGGAGATATGACAGTGCGTGAAGAATTTGATAGAGCACTGAAAGACCTAAGTCGAAACAAGGCCCCGGGAGTAGACAACATTCCATTAGAACTACTGATAGCCTTGGGAGAGCCAGCTATGACAAAACTCTCCCACGTGGTAAGCGAAATGTATGAGACAGGAGTAATACCTTCAGACTTCGAGAAGAATATAATTAATCCAATTTCAAAGAAAGCAAGTGTTGACAACTGTGAAAATTACAGAACTATCAGTTCAATAAGTACCGGTTGCAAAATAAGAACACGAATTCTTCACAGACGAGTGAAAATATTGCTAGAAGCCGACATCGGGGAAGATCAGTTTGGATTCGGTAGAAATGTTGGAACACGAGAGGCAATACTGACCCTCCGACTTACCTAAGAAGACAGGTTAACGAAAGGCAAAGCTGCAATTCAAGTATTTGTAGACTTAGAGAAAGCTTTTAACAGTGTTGACTGGAATACCTTCTTTCAAATTATGTAGGTGGCAGGGGTAAATACAGGGAACGAAAGGCTATTTACAGGTTTTACAGAAATCAGATAGCATTTATAATAGTCGACGAGCATGAAAGGGAAGCAGTGGTTGAGAAGGGAGTGAGAGAGGGTAATAGCCTATCCCCGATGTTATTCAATCTGCATACTGAGCAAGCAGTAAAGGAAACTAAACAAAAAATTGGAGTAGGAATTAAAATCCATGGAGAAGAAATAAAAACTCTGAGGATTGCCGACGGCATTGTAATTTTGTCAGAGACACCAAAGGACCTGGAAGATCAGCTGAATGGAATTGACATTGTCTTGAAAGGAGGATATAAGATGATCACCAACAAAAGCAGAGTGAGGATAATGGGATGTAACGGAATTAAATCAGGTGATGCTGAAGGAATTAGATTACGACATGACACTTAAAACAGTAAATAGGTTTTGCAATTTGGGGAGCAAAATAACATAAAATGTAGACTGGCTATGGCAAGGAAAGCGTTTCTGAAGAAGAGAAACTTGTTAACATCGGGTAGATTTAAGTGTTAGGAAGTCTTTTCTAAAAGTATTTGTATGGAGTCTAGCCATGTATGTAAGTTATGAGGCATCAAGGGCTCACCAATTTAGTGCTGGAGGGAAGCGAGGGGAGTAAAACTGCTGCATTGAAAGAGTATCGAGTATTTCATGAAACGGTGTAAAGAAGATGATAAAGAAATTCGAAAACACGGTTGAGCTTGGTGCGGCAGCTGGGGGAGGAAGTTGGTGTTGCTGTGACCTGACCATGCAGCACGTGTCCCGGATAGTGCTCGTGCAGCGTCACCAGAGCTGCCCATCCCATAGTCAACAGAAAGGAAAGTTTTGCGGTCTATTTTACATTGGTAACCGTACAAGATCCAGACGGTGCAGCAACTGAAACCTCGTGATCAGAAGCAACATTTACAATTTTATCTTCGGTTTCTGGCACGGAATGAAGTTGATGACGAGTGGCCGGGCAGTATTCTGTAAGGCGACGAACCACATGTTACGCTACAGGTTTGAGTGCACAATAGTGCCAAATTTGGAGAGCTGTTAAACCACGAGTTGTGCACGAAAAGTCATTGCACTTTCCAGTGTGACCGTGTGTTATGTATTCACAAGCATCTTCGTTGTCAGTCGGTTTTTCTTTGAACGGAATACACCCAGAGGGCCTTTATCATTTGTTTGACATTTTCTGCCCATGACCGTGCGTAATCCATTACATATGGAAACGTTCCCATTCGTCTTTCTTGCGTTCACAGCGGCACATATAGACCTAGTGGTAAAAATTGTAACAAATTTTTGTTCGAGCATAAATCGGTTGCACATTAACTCATTAGCATATCTACCAAGTTTCGCTGTCATACGATAATTACAGCCCACGCAGGACCTCTGTGAATGCCTGCTCTTGAATTATAGTTACCATTACAACTCTTACATTATCTTCAGCTGTGCATAATCCGGTTCTCGACGATAATATTCCTCCGTCGACATGTGCGAAATACTGGCGGGTCTGAAGCAACTAGTAACCCAGTTCTTTGGCTTTCCTATGTTGTTGTCTTCAGTCTTCGGAAGACTGGTTTGATGCAATCTGTCACTCTACTCTATCCGGAACCAGCCTCTTCATATGGGCTTTGCTACTGTAACCTACATCAGGCTGAATCCATTTACTATATTTATCCTCTGCTCTCCCCCCACAATTTTTATGCTTGCCACTTCCCTCCATAATCGATCTATAACGTTTCCTTCACCTGCTTAATATCTAGTTTGTCCGTCTTTGAAACGAAATATACTTCTGATTCTGAGCATCAGGGATCCGACAGTTTGTTGGTAGGTTTGTGGAGGTATGGAGCATTAGATGTCCACGCACACGCCATGTAACTCGCCTAAATAACGGACCACTGATTTGCGTACCCAGATTGGTCTGATTTACCAGACGAGCCGACAGGTGCATTTGGTCTCGTGAGTTCAGTATAATGCGCCTCAAATCACTGTAGTTCGATTCTGGCTCCGAGAGACGGACAGTTATACCGCTGAAAGATGCCATCGCAGTCGAGGAGGAAATTAAGCATGAAAGGATGCAGGTGGTTCGCAGCTTTCAGCGTGTCTTCGATTACCACCACAGGTTCCACGCAAGCGCAGGAAAATTTCTCCCATAACATAATACTGCTCCCACCAGTCTGCTTCAGAGTAGCGCTGCACGTTTCGAGCCGACGTTCCCCTCGATTACAGCGTTTCAGCGTTTGTGGAGAGGACGATCAACCTAGTGATTTACCAGACGAGCCCACAGGTTCAGAGGTGGCATGAGCCCCCTCTCATATTTCTATCTTACGATTTTCCTCTCTAATTGCATGCAGTGAAAAGTCGCTATTCCTTCACACGCGGACTTCCCACGCAGCGTCTCTCGTCACCCGGGTGGTCCGGTGACAAGTGGGCTCCGCTGATCTGGAAAGGGTTAAGCCGACAGGTGTGAGGAAGTCGAGTGAATGCTTTGCAGACGCCGACATTGTCAAGAGACACGCCTGGAGGGGTCTGAAGTAGCGGCTGGGCTAGAGGTTTCGTTACTTCGCAGAATCTTTGCGGAAACACTTTCTGGCGGGCTACCAGCGAGGCGTGTGAATGACTTGTGTACCCAGGCAGTTGTGGCGGGAAAATTCCCGCGCTTTCTGCAAAATAGTAACTGTGATTGGCTTGCTCAGGGCATAGCTCCGCGACGTAGCAAAATCAGCGCAGAAATTGGCGCCAAGAATCTCCATTGGTGGAATGGTAGTGCTCCGGCAATGGAGTGGAATTTTCCGCCGGTTTTCGAGTTGCTGATTGGAACTTTTAACCACGGCCACTGTCATGGGGGCGGGAATGTTGTGTGTTCGGCCTGTACGGGTGCTCATGATAGTCGGCTCTCGCCTTTCGGTTGAGGACGTCGAAGCAACCAGCCATCGCCTCCGGTACGCCAGATCGTGTTCTGGCAGTTAAGAAGACAGTTTGGTAATGTATGTCTGCAGCACCGGCAGATAAGGATTTTCCTAGGTGATAATCAGAGCTCAGCAGAGCGCGCCCGTTCGTCTTTTTCTAACTTTGATCTGTCTTGAGTAGCAGCAATTAATGTTGGGTTAGCTGTGTGTCTCTCTTAAGATTTGAGTGGCAAGGAATTGGCTCCACATACCACTTCGTCATAAACCTCACAATCTAGTTTAGGGACAACTTCACCTTCACAGCGTTTGTTTGAGTATCCAATTTGAGCCAATTTGATGTATTATAAATGTTTTTATGTGTTTTTGTTTATTATTTTGTGTTTAGTCTTAATAAATCATATTGTTATTTTGGACAGAACTTTCATTCTGTTAATCGGTAGAGCAACCCATCATTTCTCACTACGGTAATGAAACCTTCCTTTATTTAACTTATTCATCAAATTAAATTATTGCAGGTGCCAAACTCTTTTCTACTCCACTTGCAGGGTTGATTACAGTCAGTTTGCGTATATTTTTTAATCCATGTGCAACAGCAAAAGTCGGAGTTAGAATAGGGGGGGGGGGGGCTTAGAGCATCATTTACATATGTAGATTCTAGAAGAATTTAGTGTTAAATACACTGCTTGCCCCGGCACCTCGCAAGGTTTCTATATTGACCGGCGGTCGAATCTCAACGGTCCCGTGCCCGCACTAATCGTAACTGACGATGTTGTTGAGTCAACATCTGAACACGTAGGATAGTTTCCTTTGGAGCTCAATGTTCAACAATGTATGGATACGGTGGGCTCCGAAAGAGCTGTGCACACACCAGCATTTGGCTCTTTCGGCACATATGCCATAGAGATCACCACCTATCCTCCCTTTTAGAGCAGTCATACCTCCAACCCCCACGTTCTGTGAAGAGTGCTAGATGTCGTTTACATAGAACAGTTTCAATAACAGACCATGGTCTGTCTTCTAGATAGCCATACTGCTCACTAATGTTATGGCTGTATGTTATACTGTCATAGAAACAGCGCCCAGCGCCAGATTTGCACCTGGTGGTCACTAATTTCTGTACGTTCCGCATTAACGCATTGAAATATGTACCAAGTTTCGCTAACTGCAGCCCACATTGGTCCTTCATGAGTAGCTGCACATTAATTAAAATCACTTGGTACTTTAGATTGAACAGACCATGTGATATTCGCTATTTTTGGCTTCATTAAAACAGCAAATACTTAATACTTTCAGCCCGAAGGCAAATACTTGTTTATAAACAATGATTAATATATAATAAGGCGTCGCATAGCGATCCTTCACTAGTTTGTTCGCTGGAGAACGAATGAAGCCTTGAGCGCTAAACAGTTGCACTATTTTTCTTTAAGATTTGTGGCGCTTTGATCAAATTTTTTACTAAATAAAGAAAAACGTGTTCCGCCTAAGTTTGAATGAAGTGTAAAAAGAAGGACTATTATAACTTATTGTGGCGTCGCACGAGCGTCTCAAGAGGACAATGGCTATATAAAAGAGCGCACAATGGACATGAGACAGACATAAAAATCTACCGTCATTGTAGTACTAAGCATAAGGTGCGATATATGTGTTAGTTACAATAAATATTTGATCTGGAAATTTTGAATCATTTAGCAGTGCTCATTCCTATATTCTCCTCAGTATTATTTTCATTTTAGTTATGCATTTTTGCTAAGTTTACAGACACCAAGATCAGCAGACCAATGTGCGTGTTACATTGACAGAAACAATCTGTTTTATCGTCTTGTTGCATCAGCTTTAATACTGAATTTCCCTTTTGTGTGATGTTACAATTGGATCTGCGCCCTTAAGAACTTTCTGGTCCCTTAGGAAATTGTTACGTCATAACAGTAACTTCACGACCGGGCCCCCTGCGGGTTCGGGAGTTAGAATAGGCCCGCGGTATTCCTGCCTGTCGTAAGAGGCGACTAAAAGGAGTCTCAAACGTTTCGGCCTTATGTGATGGTCCCCTGTCAGGTTTGACCTCCATATCTCAAAATTTTTCCGAAGAGCGAGCCGATTGGGGAAGGGCGCCTTACTTGGTGCATTGTGTCCGTGTTGTGTTGAGAACTTTCGCCATCTTATTCGTCGTTGCATTGCAGTCTTGCCCGCTCTCCATCTCTTGGGCATCGATGCGCCCCTGCGTGCACTTTCTGCCAAGCACTGTGCAGGGCCATTTTCTGCACTGACGACGCCCATGGACCACATGTCACCTAACATCCAGCACGGTAGCCAGTCCGTTGTGGTGGGGCCGCCATGTACCCTCTTGGTTGTAGCCCCCTGACAACACAGGGATCGCTCTACTGATGCCTGCGCCGTTCACTCCCCACGTATGCCAAGGAGTAGATACCCTTCTCCCTGGGGCATCAGGACTCCCGGCAATGGCCATCCTGCCAGGTGGCTATTGCTGTGGCTGGGTGGCGCCCGTGGGGAGGGCCGTTGGTCGGAGTAGGTGGCATCAGGGCGGATGACCCGCAATGAAGCGTGGTACATCATCTCTCGCTGGCGGCCAGCCGCCAGCAGTCTCTAAGCGTTCTCGGGCTCAATTTAATGCTCAGAAGTACGATCCGAAAACGTTCCCCTCCCTGGCCACGCCGTGGGAAGAGCGTAAGTCTCAGGATGGAGGTAACAGTTATTCGCCCCGATTCTTAGTTTGCACGAGAGCTGATGGGGAGTCTTTTCTCTCCACAAAGCCTCAGTTCTTCGTCGAGCATTTAGAGGACAAGTTTGGGGAGGTGGAGGGCTTGTCTAAAATGCGCTCTGGGTCAGTACTGATACAAACGGCATCCTCCGCCCAGTCCCGCAGGTTACTTGCTTGTGACAAGTTGCGGGATGTTAACGTTTCTATTACACCACATAAGAGTTTAAATATGGTCCAGGGTGTTATTTTCCATAGGGATCTCCTTTTTCAGTCTGATGACGAGCTGCGCGCCAACTTAGAACGTAGAGGTGTTCATTTCGTGCTTCAAGTGCTGGAAGTTCGGCCATATGTCTTCCCGCTGCACTTCCAGCCTCACATGTCGCGATTGCGGACGCCCATCTCATCCCGATACTCCATGTGCCCCGCCTCCCATCTGCGAAAAACTGCGGGGAGCACCATTCACCTTGCTCGCCTGACTGCAAAGTCTTTCAGAAAGAGCGCAACATCATGGAATATAAGACCCTGGACCGGCTGACCTATACTGAGGCCAAACGGAAATATGACAGACTCCATCCTGTGAGAATGACATCTTCTTATGCAGCTGCTACAACAACTGTGCTAGCTCCATCAGTTTCGAGACTTCCAGCCAGCTCGATAAGCAGTAAGACTCCTCCTGCCCCCTTGCCCGTGGGGGGCTCTACCCAACAGGTTGCTCCTGCACAACCTACCTCAGGAGCAACCTCCTCCCACCCGTCGGGGACGTCCGTCCCCGCTTCTCAGCCGGAGAAGCGTCTAACTTCTTCGACTACTCTCGCCCGTAAGAGTTCCCTTGGGACCCTCCCTTCCCAGGGATCCACCAGCGGGAAGGATGACGGCCACCAGTGGCATAAGTCCTCACCAGCGGCCGGGCGTAGGGCTTCACGATCCTCCTCTGTCCCGGAGACTGAATCGGTGAAGCCTTCCCAGCCGGTGAAACCCAAGGTTCAGCGAGAGAAGTCCAAGAAAAAGACCTCTAAGGCCAAAGAACTTGCGGTGGCATCAACCCCACCGCACCTTTCGCGCTCTGCGTCTGAGGATGAGGTCGAGATTCTAGCGTCCGCTGAGGACCTTGATCTCGCTGGTCCCTCAGACGCCATGGATGCCTCTCGTACGGGTACTGAATCGGTGGCAGTGAGTGAACAAGCGGCGTAAATTGCCTTCCCAGTCCTTTCACGCCTTTCTCAGCCATGGACAATAGCATCCTCCAGTGGAACTGCAGCAGTTTTTTCCACCATTTAGCTGAGCTCCGCCAACTTCTCAGCCTTCGCCCTTTCTTCTGCATTGCTCTCCAGGAAACTTGGTTTCCAGCGATGCGAACCCCCGCCCTCCGTGGCTATCGGGGTTATTACAAGAACCGAGCAGCTTATGAAAGGGTGTCTGGTGGCGTCTGCATATATGTCCTTCACACTCTGCACAGCGAGTCTGTCCCTCTCCAGACACCTTTAGAGGCTGTCGCTGTACGCGTGTGGACGCCACAGGCTGTTACCGTCTGCAGTCTTTACATTCCACCGGATGGTGATGTCTCGCAGCATGTCCTGGCTGCACTGGTCGCCCAATTGCCGCCACCTTTCTTGCTATTGGGCGACTTCAACGCCCATAACCCTCTGTGGGGTGGGTCAGTGGCCACAGGTCGAGGCGCCATCGTTGAACATTTGTTGTCGCAGCTCGATCTCTCGCTGTTAAATGATGGCACCTTCACACACTTCAGTGTGGCGCATGGCACCTACTCCGCCATTGACCTTTCCATCTGTAGCCATAGCCTCTTACCGTCTGTCCAATGGAGTGTGCATGACGACCTGTGTGGTAGTAACCACTTTCCGCTCTTTTTGTCACTACCACAGCGTCACTCTTCTGGGCGCCCTAGCAGATGGGCTGTGAATAAGGCTGACTGGGATTTGTTCTCCTCCACTGCCGCTTTTGAGCCTCTCTCTACTGATGACATTGATGCGGTGGTTCAATCTGTCAATACCGGCATCGTTACTGCCGCCGAATCTGCCATTCCCCGTTCTTCTGGGTCCGCTCGGCGGAAGGCTGTGCCTTGGTGGTCGCCAGAGATCGCTGAAGCGATTAAAGATCGCCGGCGGGCGCTACAGCGTCACAAGCGACATCCCTCCTTAGCCCACCTTATCGCCTTCAAACGGCTGCGTGTGCGGGCCCGCCTCCTTATCCGCCAAGGCAAGAAGGAGTGCTGGGAGAGGTATGTGTCCACCATTGGCCTCCATGTCACTCCCTCGCAGGTCTGGGCCAAGATTCGACGCGTCTACGGATATCGGACCCCTGCCAGCATCCCTGCGCTCTCACTGAATGGAGCCGTTTGTACCGACTCCGACGTCATTGCAAATCGCTTAGCAGAGCATTTTGCTATGAGTTCCGCTTCTGCGAATTACCCCCAGGCCTTCCGCTCCATTAAAGAGCGGCTGGAACATCGGAGCCTTTCGTTTCGCACCAACCACCCGGAATCTTACAATGCTCCATTCAGTGAGTGGGAATTTCGCAGTGCCCTAGCTGCTTGCCCTGATACCGCTCCTGGGCCAGATGGCATCCACTGTCAGATGCTGAAACACCTTTCAGTGGACTGCCAGCGGCGCCTTCTCGATCTTTACAACCGTATTTGGGTCGAGGGGGAGTTGCCGTCGCAATGGCTGGAAGGCATTATCATGCCCGTTTTGAAACCTGGGAAGACCCCTCTGGACGTGGACAGCTACCGTCCCATTAGCCTCACCAACGTTCTTTGTGAGTTGCTTGAATGGATGGTGAGCCGGCGCTTGCATTGGGTACTGGAGTCTCGTGGCCTTCTGGCTCCGTCTCAGGGTGGGTTCCGTAAAGGCCGCTCCAACACCGACAATCTGGTGAGTCTGGAGTCGGCCATCCGTACTGCTTTTGCCCGCCGTCAGCACCTGGTCGCTGTCTTTTACGACATGCGGAAGGCGTACGATACGACGTGGCGTCATCACATTCTTTCTACGCTTCATGGATGGGGTCTTCGGGGTCCTCTGCCGATTTTTATCCGCAATTTTCTGTCGTGTCGTACCTTCCGCGTGCAAGTCGCGGCCTCGTATAGTTCCTCCCACGTCCAGGAGAACGGTGTGCCACAGGGCTCTGTTTTAAGTGTCTGTCTGTTTTTAATAGCCATTAACGGGCTTGCTGCGGCCGTGGGAAATTCTGTCTCCGCTTCCCTGTATGCTGACGACTTCTGCCTTTATTACAGCTCTACTGGCATTGCAGCTGTTGAACGTCAGCTACAGGGCGCTATCCGTAAGGCGCAGCCTTGGGCTGTAGCGCATGGGTTTCAGTTTTCGGCAGCCAAGACCTGCGTTATGCATTTCTGCCGGCGCCGAACAGTCCATCCTGAGCCGCGGCTTTATCTTGCCGACGAACTCCTTGCTGTGGTGGAGACCCACAGGTTTTTGGGGGTGGTTTTCGATGCCTGGTTGACTTGGCTGCCTCA
The DNA here is from genome assembly GCF_021461395.2 of Schistocerca americana. Classification (NCBI taxonomy): domain Eukaryota; kingdom Metazoa; phylum Arthropoda; class Insecta; order Orthoptera; family Acrididae; genus Schistocerca; species Schistocerca americana. The sequence continues at coordinate 712,846,562 of NC_060123.1, forward strand.
TATCCGGCAGCTCAAACAGACGTGTTGGCGGCATCTAAACGCTCTGAGATGCTTGAGCAACACCCGCTGGGGCGCCGACCGCTCTACACTGTTGCGGCTCTACCAGGCGTTAATCCAGGCCCGTCTGGATTATGGGTGCCTGGCTTATGGCTCAGCATCCCCATCTGCGTTACGGGTGCTTTACCCAATTCTCCACAGCGGGATACGCCTTGCCACTGGTGCTTTCCGCACCAGCCCTGTGGACAGCGTACTAGTGGAGGCCGGTGTACCTCCACTGCGGGTACGACGCCACCAATTACTGGCTGCTTATGCTGCCCATGTTTTTAGTTTGCCCGGGCATCCAAATTACCGTGTCCTATTCCCGCAGTCGGTCGTCCATCTGCCGGACCGTCGGCCCCGGTCGGGTTGTCCGATCGCCGTACGCATCAAGGAGCTTCTCTGCGGGCTTGGGTTTTTCCCTGTTCCGCCTCCTTTCCAGGCGCCTCTGCGTACACCCCCGTGGTGTGTTCCTCGCCCTTGCCTTCGGCTCGACTTGGCACAGGGCTCGAAGGACTCAGTCCCTCCAGAGGCCTTCCGCCGCCGCTTTTATTCCATCCTTGCCACGTATCAGGGCTCTGGAATTGTTTACACCGACGGCTCGATGGTTGCTGGTCGAGTCGGTTATGCGCTCACTCTAGGGGACCATTCCGAACAACGTTCCTTGCCGGCTGGCTGCAGCGTTTACACTGCTGAGCTGGTCGCCATCTTTCGAGCCCTAGAGTATATCCGCTCCTGCTCAGGTGAGTCCTTCGTTATCTGTAGCGATTCCCTGAGCAGTTTATGAGCACTCGACCAGTGATTTCCTCGTTCCCGTCTGGTGTTGGCTATCCATGAGTCCCTGCATACTCTTGCGCGTGGCGGCCGCTCTGCGGTCTTCGTGTGGACCCCAGGCCATGTTGGGATCCCCGGCAACGAGAATGTTGACCGGCTGGCGAAAGTGGCGACTAGTGCACCATCTCTGGACGTTGGCCTCCCGGAGACAGATTTGCGAGCGTTCCTACGCCGCAAAATTCTGGACCTTTGGGACACTGAATGGCGCGCCCTGCCTTCACGCAACAAACTTCGGGCCATCAAGGGGGTAACCGGTGTGTGGCGTTCCTCCTTGCGGGTCTCTCGCAAGGAGTCTGTTGTCCTCTGCCGGCTGCGCATTGGGCACACTCGGCTTACACACGGCCACTTATTGCGCCGTGAGGACGCGCCTCTATGTCGCTGCGGCTCCGTTTTATCCGTGGTTCATGTTTTATTGGAGTGTCCGTTTTTAGCTGCGCTCAGGCAGTCGTTCGCACTGCCTGACTCGCTCCCTGCCCTTTTAACAGATGACTCGGCTATGGCTGACTTAGTTTTACGTTTTATTCGGGCAGGGGGTTTTTATTCTTTAATCTGAGTGTTTCTGTTTTTATCTTATTGTTTTGTGTTGATTCTGGCCTTTGGCCTCCGGTTTTAGACTGATTTTTTAATGTGTTTCAAGTGGTTGGCTTTTGCTTTTTATTTCTCTGGTCGGCCAACCACCGTCACACTCTGTGTGCTTTTCGTTCGTTTTGTCTGGTCTTTGTCTCAGCTTCTCTTGTTCAGTGTCGTCTGTGCTCTATTCTGTTACTCGTATTTTATTCTCTGTGGGTGTTTTTTTAGTACTTGGACAAAGGGACCGATGACTGTAGCAGTCTGGTCCCTTTAATCCCCCCAAACCAACCAACCAACCTTGGCACTCTTTATCGTCTTGGCGTCGTCACTGCACCCTCCATCCCTCATTTTGGGCTTACACACCTGATGGATTGTGTAAGTTACGCCCTTAGTGCGTCACCATCTGCACCCACGATCACTATGGACTACCCATGGCACCCAAAATCCAGCACGGTAGCCAGCCTGTTGTGGTGGGGTCGTCATGTACCCTCTAGGTTGTAGCCCCCTAACAACACAGGGATCGTACTGCCGATGCCTGAGCTGACACCTCCCCACGTAAGCCAAGGAGTCGATGCTCGTCTCTCTGGGGCATCAGGACTCCCAGCAACGGCCATCCTGCCAGGTGGCTTTTGCTGTGGCTGGGTGGCGCCCGTGGGGAGAGCCCCTGGTTGGAGTGCGTGGCCCTCGGGGCGGACGCCCCGCAATGAAGCGGGTGAAGTCTCAATCTGGTGGTCGCACGACCGCCAACGTCTCTAAGCGCCGTAAGACAGAATTTAATGCTGTGACATATAACCCCAAATCATTCCCCTTCCCTAGCCACGCCATGGGAGGATCGTAGGGCTGCGGACAGGCAGGAGCCATATTCACCGCGATACCTTGTGTGCAGCTGAACCGATGGGGATTCGTTTTTGGGGACTAAGCCTCTCTTCTTTGATCACCATCTTGAAGATAAGTATCGGGAAGTGGCATCTGTTTCCAAAATGAGGAGCGGGGCTATTTTGATACAAGCAGTTTCATCTGCACAGTCATGGGCGTTACTCGCCTGTGAGAAGCTCAGTGACATCCCCGTTAAAGTCACTCCACATAAGTCCTTAAATTTGGTCCAGGGGATTATCTTTCATAAAGATCTTCAGCTACAGTCTAATGACGAGCTACGGGAGAACCCGGCATGACGAGGTGTGCACTTTGTCCGTCGTATCTTCAGGAGGCCCAAGGATAATAGGGTCGCTACCGGTGCCTTCATCCTGGCCTTTGAGGGTGACTGCTTGCCTGAGAAGGTCAAGGTCATGATCTACCGGTGCGATGTCAAGCCCTATGTCCCGCCCCCTATGCAATTCTTCCAATGCTGGAAGTTCGGACATATGTCCTCCATATGCACTGCCAGCCCCACATGTCGAGATTGTGGACGACCTTCACATCCTAATGCTCCGTGTGCTCCTCCTTCCACCTGTGTTAACTGTGGGGAGCGTCATTCTCCCTCCTCGCCAGACTGTGCAGTCTACCAAAGAGAGTGGAAGATACAGGAAATTAAGACCCTGGACCGTTTAACTTACCAAGAGGCAAGAAAGAAGCTAGAATGGCTCAACCCAACATCTATGTTGCGGAGTTATGCTGCTGCAACTCTGCCGCCACCAGTTCCTGCAAAGACTCCCTTCTCAGTTGGCCCACAGAATAATAAAGTTGCGCCTGCCCCACCGCTGGCAGGGGCCACACTCTCTTCCACTGCTCCCAAATCACCCGGTTTGGGAGCAGTGGACCTCAAACAACTGGGGACATCCATCCCCACCTCTCAGCCGGAGAGGCACCAGCCTCCTCCGGCTGCTCAGCCGGAGAGGCAAGAGCCTCTTCCGGCTCCTCAGCTGGAGAAGCAACAGCCTCCTCCGGCTGCTCAGCCAGAGAGGCCACAGCCTCCTCAGGCCTCACTCGTTCGGAAGGGGTCCCTTGGGGGAGCCCCTACCAAAGATTTTACCAGTGTCTCGCAAGACGCTAGCCAGTGGCTGAGGAAGCCACCAGCTGCTGGTCGAAGGGCTTCACGCTTTTCCTCTGTTCCTGACAATGCATCAGGAAAGCCCTCCCAGTATTCGAACCCTCCTCCCAAAGACAAGAGAGAGAAGAGGAAGCTCTCTAAGAAGCCTCAGGACCCAGTGGTACCCGCGCCAACGCATCCTGTCAGCTCAGCCTCTGAGGATGAAATCGAGCTCTTTGCGTCCCTGATGACCTCGATCTCGCCGTCTCAGAAACAATGGCAGTTGCGACGTCAGTCACTCAGTCGGTGGCAGCATGTGACTCTGTGAAGTAATTTGCTTTTCAGTACCTTAATGCCCCTACAGGACACGCTTTGTACAATCCTCCTGTGGAATTGTGGCAGTTATTTTAGCAATCTCCCTGAGCTACGACAGCCTCGACGCATGACACCTGCTTTCTGCATTGCCCTCCAGGAAACCAGGTTCCCGGCAATGCGGACCCCTGTCCTCCGTGGATACAGTGGTTATTACTGCAACCGTAGCACATACAATAGTGTGTCAGGTGGAGCCTGCGTGTATGTCCTTACCTCTGTATATAGTGCTCCTGTGCCCCTTCAAACATCATTGGAAGCTGTGGCTGTCCGCGTAAGGAGTACCCAGGCCATAACCGTCTGCAGTGTCTATCTCCCTCCAGGTGGTACAGTATTCCTGACCGAATTGGCTACACTTGTCACCCAACTTCCCACGCCTTTTCTTCTATTTGGGGATTTTAACGCCCACAATCCCCTGTGGGGTGGATCGAAGATTACTGACCGAGGCAGAGATGTCAAGAATCTCATCTCCCAACTCGACCTCTGCCTCTTAAACACTGGCGCTGCCACGCATTTCAGTGTGGCGCATGGCACGTTCTCGGCCATAGATCTGTCGTTGTGCAGCCCAGGGCTTGTACCATCGGTCCACTGGAGAGTCCATGTAGACTTGTGTGATAGTGACCATTTTCCCACCTTTCTTTCACTACCCCAGCGTCGATCCCATGAACGCCTGCCTAGATGGGCATTTAGCAAGGCAAACTGGGAAACGTTCTCCTCTGCTGCCACCGTTGAATCTCTCCCCCACGATACCATCGATGTGGCGGTTGAGACACTGACTGCAGCGATTGTTTCCGCTGCGGAACGTACCATTCCTCGTTCGTTAGGGTGCCCCTGGCGAAAGTCAGTGCCTTGGTGGTCTCCAGAGGTCGCTGACGCCATTAAAGAACGTCGGCGGGCTCTTCAGCGACATAAGCGGCACCCGTCTCTGGAGAACCTTATTTTCCTCAAACGTCTCCGTGCTCAGGCATGGCGGCTAATCAAGAGGCGGAAACAGGAGTGCTGGGAGAGGTACTTTTCCACCATTGGTTCCTGTACTTCACCCTCCAAGGTATGGATGAAGATTCGGCACATCTTTGGATTGCAGCACTCTACAGGTGTCCCAGGGCTTACCATCAATGGGGCGCTATCCACCGATGCCGATGCAATCGCCAAGCATTTCGCACAGCACTATGTTCGGGCCTCTGCGTCGGGGAATTCTCCGCCCGCGTTTCGCGCGCTAAAACGCCGGGAGGAATGCAAACGGCTTTCTTTTGCTTCTCGCCACCCAGAGGCGTATAACGCCCCATTTAGTTTGTGGGAACTCCAAAGCGCCCAGGCACAGTGCCCCGATACAGCCTTTGGGCCAGATGGCATCCACAATCAGATGCTCAAACACCTGTCCCCGGACTGTCAGCGGTGCGTTCTTGCCATCTGCAACCGCCTGTGGGGCGATGGTGTCTTTCTGTCGCAGTGGCGAGAGAGTACAATCGTTCCGGTGCTGAAGCCTGGTAAGGACCCACTTAATGTGGATAGCTATCGGCCCATCAGCTTGAAAAATACTCTGTGCAAGCTACTGGAACATATGGTGAGTCGACGGCTGTGTTGGCTGCTCGAGTCTCCGGGTCTTCTGACTCCATGCCAGAGCGGCTTCCGTCAGGGCCGTTCCACCGCCGATACTTTGGTCTTCCTTGAGTCTGCAATCCGCACTGCTTTTTCCAGGCGCCAACACCTTGTCTCCGTCTTTTTTGATCTCTCCAGAGCATATGACACGACGTGGCGGCACCATATTCTCGCCACGCTGCATGGGTGGGGTCTCCGAGGCTCTCTCCTTTTTTTTATTCAGAAATTTTCATCTGTTCGGACATTCCGCGTTTTAATTGGCACATCCCATAGTTCACTTGATATCCAGGAGAACGGCATTCCACAAGGCGCTGTATTGAGTGTGCCCCTTTTCCTTGTGGCCATTAATGGCCTTGCAGCAGCAGTAGGGTCGTCTGTCTCACCCACGTCATATGCTGACGATTTCTGCATCTTTTTCAGCTCCTTAACCATTGCAGAACGTCGGTTGCAGGGAGCCATACACAAGGCGCAGGCGGGGGCCCTAGCCCATGGGTTTCAATTTTCTCCTGCGAAGACTTGTGTTATGCACTTTTGTCGGCGTCGAGCTGCCCATCCCCACCCTGAACTGTATCTTCAGGATGCCATGCTCAGGGTTGTTGACACTTACCGTTTTCTGGAACTGCTGTTCGATGCCCGGCTTACTTGGCTTCCACATATTCGTGAGCTCAAGCGTCAGTGCTGGCAGCATCTGAATGCCCTCCGCTGCCTCAGCAACACAACTTGGGGTGCAGACAGTAACACGCTGCTGCAGCTCTACAAAGCCCTCGTCCTGTACCGAATGGATTATGGGAGTGTGGCGTATGGCTCAGCATCGCCCTCAGCATTGCAACTGCTGGACCCCGTTCACCACTGTGGGGTTCGACAGGCGACAGGAGCATTCCGCACCAGTCTTGTTAATAGCCTTCTTGCTGAGGCTGGCATTCCTCCGCTTCGCGTTCGGCGTCAACAGCTGTTAGCCCTCTATGCTGCTCATGTCCATTGTTCGCCCCATCACCCTAACTACCGTCTCCTTTTCGCTAATGCAGCAGTCCATATCCCACACCGGCGGCCGCGGTCAGGCCATACAATTGGGATTCGTGTTAGGTCACTCCTTAGTGGACTCGAGACTTTGCCTCTTCCATCTGCTTTTCAGGTCCACCCACATACACCACCTTGGTGTATTCGTCGACCGCAACTTTGGCTGGAACTCTCACAATGGCAAAAGAATTCAGTTCCTCTTGCAGTCTTGCGCCGCTAATTTCTTGCTCTCCCGAGACTCGGAGGCTATCTATACAGATGGCTCGATGGTTGATGGCCGTGTGGGGTACGCTTATGCACATGCGGACTATGTAGACCAGCGCTCCTTGCCGGAAGGCTGCAGTGTTTACACCGCAGAGCTACAGCCATTTTCGTGCCCTTGAGCGTATTCGTACCAGCACTGGCGAGTCCTTTGTCAATTGCAGTGCCTCTCTCAGTAGTCTACAGGCTCTCGACCAGTGCTACCCACGCCATCCCATTGTTGTTGCCATCCAGGAGTCCGTTCATGCTCTTGAACAGCGTGGACGTTCAGTGGTGTTCATATGGACCCCAGGACACGTTGGGATAGCGGGAAACGAACACGCCGACAAGTTAGCTAAAGAAGCCACCTGCAAACTGCCGTTCGAGATCGGCCTCCCGGCAACTGATCTCCGATCGGTGTTACGCCGTCGTGTCTTTGGGATGTGGGCAGACGAATGGCGCACTCTGTCTGTACCCAACAAGCTGCGGCATGTAAAGGAGACCACGACTGTGTGGGGTTCCTCCATGCAGGCCTCTCGCAGGGATTCTGTTATTCTCTGTAGGCTCTGCATTGGTCACTCTTGGCTGACGCATGTTCATTTGCTGCATCGAGAGGACCCCCCTCATTGTTGCTGTGGTGAAACCATGACGGTGGCCCATATATTGTTGGAATGTCCTCTTTTAACCGCCCTCAGGCAAACTTTTAACCTCCTGGGTGATTTATCATGTCTTTTAGCTGACGATGTCTCTATGGCAGATCGTGTTTTAGGTTTTCTTCGAGCAAGTGGCTTTTATAGGTCCCTCTAATTTTATTGCGTCACCCTCTTTTGTGCTGTATCTTTTACTTTGTTTGTGTTGTAATTCGACTCCACGGAAGGTCATGCATTGGTGGGAGGCTTAGTGGCTGGACGTGAGGGATAATAAGTTGCGAGCAGTGAAGGATTCTGTCCGACTGTGGCTCACCTCCTTCCGACAACGACGCGCTGAGGAAGTAGCCCTTACACGGCTTAGAATAGGACACTGTACGTTGACACATGGTTTTATGTTACGTCGTGAGGAGCCACCAACGTGTCAGACATGTGGTACACAGCTGTCGATACGGCATATTTTAACTGAGTGTGTTTTATAAGCGGGTTTGAGGGAAGATTTCAATTTCCCACCAGACCTACCCTCTCTTTTAACTAATAATGAGGCGAATGTCGCTAGAGTTTTACGTTTTTGTGTGATGTCTGGCCTTCTTCTCAAAATATTGGGATTTAAGTCTTAATGTGCTGTCCAGTGGTTTGGTCACCCATTATTTGTAAGTGGTCACTCAGCCACCGTTACTTATTTTTCCGCCGGCCGAAGTGGCCGTGCGGTTAAAGGCGCTGCAGTCTGGAACCGCAAGACCGCTCCGGTCGAAGGTTCGAATCCTGCCTCGGGCATGAATATTTGTGATGTCCTTAGGTTAGTTAGGTTTAACTAGTTCTAAGTTCTAGGGGACTAATGACCTCAGCAGTTGAGTCCCATAGTGCTCAGAGCCATTTGAACCATTTTTTGAACTTATTTTTCCCTGTTTGTACTGCTATCTTATTTTTAGTTTTATCTCCCTGTTTTGATGTGCTGTGTCCAATCTGGCAATTTGAACAATACCACTTCTCTCACGATTCGGGCCCCCAGGGGCTCAGCATTCGTTTGCTGGGTACGGGCTTGGCGACCCCGGGGTTCCTGAGCTGGGGACTGGTAAGCGCCGCCAGTCGCCTGTCACCGTAACCTCTAAGCATACTTCAACGACCACCGTGCGGCGCGGCGGTGGAATGTTGTGTGTCTCAGGGAATGGGCATCTTGGCTTGACCGCCCGGATCGCGAGGATGGAATAAACCTCTATAAATAAAACCTCAATCTCAAGGTGTGCTGCGCGCTGATGAGATGTATGGCTGTTGAGGTGGAACAGTCGATAGCGGGCAACCTCTGGGGAACCTGCGGCACCTCAGTTGTATAAGGCTTACCCAGGCATGCGGGGCTCTGTCTAGGTGGACATCTAGCTTCCTAGCTGCTTGTGGGACCGAGATGGATCCTTCGAAATTCTCTTTTCTTCCTCCCAGCGGAAAGGGTGGGCCGCTGGAAGGTTCTAACACCCAGTCTCTTAAGAGGGCCCGTGCAGTCAGGTCAGTCCCCCTGACTCCGGCGCTTCTTTGAACAGTCCAGTCTTAGGTAACAGAATGCATTCTGGTAATCCGAATGTGTTTCTCATTGTGAAACGGAAGGAGGGTAGTTTTGAGAAGGTTTCGCCCTTCTATATACAAAAGGGATTGGAGGGAATCTGTGGCTCCTTAAAATCGGTGAAGCGCTTACGTAATGGGACCTTGCTAGTGGAAACTTCCACTTCCCAGCAAGCAACTAACCTCCAATCTGCTAAATGCCTTGGAGAGTATGCCATAGACACCGAAGTGCACAGCACCTTGAAATATAGGTGCTGTGACATGCCGGGATCTAGCTGATATTAACAAGGAAGAACTGGAACGTGAGTGGGCTCCACAAGGTATCGTTGATGTCCAACACATCATGAAGAGGGTTGATGGCACTCTTGTCAAATCCGACTCCTTTATTCTGACCTTCAGTAGCACAACACTTCCTGAACATGTTAAAGCTAGCTTCCTTCGCCTTAGTGTGAGGCCTTATTTCCCGGCCCCAATGCGCTGTCTTAAATGCCAGCGTTTTGGGCATACCACCTTAGGCTGTAAAGGCGAAGCGACTTGTGGAAACTGTGGTCAGGCTGCTCATGAAGGAGTTGGTTGCTCGTCTCCGGCTAAATGTCTTAATTGCTCTGGGAACCACCCTGTTTGGAGTAGGGACTGCCGCATATTTTTAGAGGAACGCAAGGTCCAGGAAAGAAAAACAACCTAGCGTATCCCCTATGGTGAGGCCAAGAAGATTTATAAGTCGATGCAACCTCCCACATTTGCCACATCTTTTGCATCCCTGGTACAGAAGCTTACTCCAAAAGTCGATGCCTCAACGCAGACTGAGGTGGTGAGTGTTGGCACTAACACGTGTAGCTGTCAGTGCACTTGCAACGCAGGCAGTTTTCCAGAGCCAGTAGCCCCTACTCGAACGGCAGACAAAAGTACAGTGGCGGACTTGGTCCAGCCCCTCGCGCCTCCAACAGCTGAGGTTGTCCCCAAGCTCAGTGCGCCACTTACCACTCCCACATCCGCTCCCCCAAAGTCCACCAAGCCACAGAAAGCTACTGTGCAGCAGCAACAGCGGGTCAAATCCCGTGGTAAAGCATCTGACCATGCGGATGTTGTTTTACGCGAGGCTTCATCTGACTCTTCCCCAGAGTTGAAGGAGTACGATGTATGTGTGGGGCAATCATCTCGTCCCACGCCTGCCCCTCCACCTGCTGCGGACTCCCCACCCCGTCGGAGAGACAGAATGAAGGTGCTACCCCCAACATAGATGGCTCCCATACTCCAGTGGAGCTTGCAAGGGTTCAGGACGCATGTGGAGGAACTTCGTCTACTTTCTCAGGGTCGACCATTGTGTCTCTGTCTCCAGGAGACGTATTTCCATCCATCATACTCCCCTGAGATACGAGGCTATACACTCCACAAAAAGGACGACCTGCGTGGAGAGAGAGCTAGAGGAGGCGTAGGTATTTTCGTCAGGACGGACTACCATTCCTCGCCTCTCTCACTTACGACGACTCTACAGGCCGTCGCTGTGTCCGTGCACGTGCGTCATCCATTGACTGTATGTTCACTTTACTTGCCCCCACATGATGCTCTTGATGAAGCGGCCCTCACCGACCTTCTTACACGGCTCCCCCAGCCATTCATTATTTGTGGTGATTTTAATGCCCACAATGTGCTTTGGGGCTCTGCAATTACCTGTCCCAGGGGTAGAGCAATTGAGAGGCTTCTCCTGTCATCCTGTGCCTACTTGCTCAATGGAGGACAGAGTACTCATTTCTGCACGGCGACTGGGTCGTTCTCTGCCATTGATCTCTCGCTTTGCTCTCCAGCTCTTGCCGCTAGTGCTCACTGGGAAGTGGTCGCTGACTTGCACGGCAGTGATCATTTCCCAATCTGGATTCACCTGCCAGATGGCGTGGGCCCCGAAAGGAGACCACCACGATGGGTGTGCAGTGGAGCTGACTGGACACTTTATGGACAGTTGGCCCAATTCGAACACTGTGCGAATGTTGAGGTGTGGGTGGATCATATTACCAAAACGGTCCACCATGCCACTGCGGCATCCATTCCACAGTCCACAGGCCTCTGGAAGAGGCCACCTGTGCCTTGGTGGAGTGCCGAATGCCGCTCTGCAATCAGGACAAGGCGTGCGGCTCTGCGGCGGTTCAAGTGTCGGCCGACTGCTGAGAATCTTGCAGCCTTTCGGGTGGCGAGGGCAAGATGTCACCACATTATTCGTGAGAGCAAGAAGAGGTCGTGGCAAAAGTTCCTGAACACCATTAATCGTTCCACCAAAAGTTCCATTGTGTGGGAGACCATTAGGAGAATTTCTGGCAGAGGAGGGAGGTGCCCCATAGCTGCTGTAATGAATAACGGCACTCTCCACACAGATCCGCGAGACATTGCCCAGACTATGGCAGCATATTTTGCCACAGTTACTGCCACAACCAGACAGGATCGAGGTTTCCAGCGCCATAGAGCGGTTGCTGAGAGGTGTAGTCTGAATTTCCAGCCCACCTCTCATGAAGTTTACAACTGCCCTTTTTCTATGTGGGAGCTGGATTCTGCATTGTCTGGAGCCCGTGACACTTCCCCTGGTCACGACAGGATCCATTACAGTATGCTATGGCACCTCACAATGCGCAACAAAGAAATCCTCCTCGCACTTTTTAATGCCATTTGGGCGTCGGGTCACTTTCCTGATGCGTGGCGTGAGGCAGTTTTAATCCCTTTTTTAAAACCTGGGAAAGACCGCTCGAGCCCAAGTAGCTACCATAGTATTGCCCTCACTAGTTGCATAGCGAAGACCTTGGAGCGGATGGTCAACCGCCGCCTTGTCTGGATGTTAGAATCCCGGCAACTACTTAGTCGCTATCAGTGTGGGTTCAGGAGGTTTCGTTCCACCTTCGATAACATTGCCCTCCTGGAGGCGGCTATCCAACAAGCTTTCCTCCGCCGTCATCACCTTATAGGTGTATTTTTCGACATCGAGAAGGCCTACGATACCACTTGGCGGCGTCTCATCCTGGAGCAGCTTCACGAATGGAGTTTTCGTGGTTGTCTTCCTCTTTTTATTCAGTCTTTCCTCTCGCCACGATATTTTAGATACCGAATTGGTGACGTCCTGTCTGGTCGCTTTGAGCAGGAGAATGGTGTCCCTCAGGGTAGCGTTTTAAGTGTGACTCTGTTTGCCATCGCTATTAATCGCATTACGTCCATGGTGAAAAGTCCTGTCCAGTGTTCTTTGTTTGTGGATGATTTCTCTTTGTTCTGCTCTTCTTCAAGCCTTGCAACGACAACTCGTCAGTTGCAACTTACGATTAGGCGTTTGGATGACTGGGCGCTGAAGAGTGGATTTAAGTTTTCCACCGAGAAGTCTGTATGTGATCTTTTTAACCGTTCTCGTTCGATTTTCACCTTTCCTGAGTTGCGCTTGAGGGACACTATTCTTTCTTTTAAAGACACGGTGAAATTTCTGGGGCTCATTTTTGACTCGAGGCTCACGTGGTTACCTCATCTTAAAGACCTGAAACGGCGGTCGCTTCAGGCTTTAAGCATTTTAAAATGTATTAGCCACAGTACATAAGGAGCTGACAGGACTTGTCTGCTCCAGTTTTACAGGGCGTTTGTGCGATCTCGGCTCGATTATGGGTGCACGGTGTATGGGTCTGCGAGGCCTTCGTACTTAAAGATTTTGGACGTTGTCCACCATGAAGGGCTGCGGTTGGCCACTGGGGCATTCCGAACTAGCCCCATACCAAGCCTCTGTGCAGAGGCTGGTAAACCGCCACTTCATATGCGGCGACGGCTACTTACGGTACGCCAGGCGTATAAAACTTTGTCCACACCGTACACACCTGCATACCATACCGTTGCTCAGCCTCCTCTGGCACGGTTATTTCATAACCGGCAACGTGCGACGCAGCCCTATGGGATTCGCGCACAGGATTGCCTCGCTGCAATGTCTATGGCTGGTCTTCGTGTTTTACGTCGCGGTTGGAGCAGATCTCCACCTTGGCTCCTCCGGAGACCCAAACTTATTTTAGATTTGACTCGTTTTAAGAAGGATGGCACGCCAGATTTTACATTCCAGTCACTGTTTTTTAACATTTTAGATGTGCATCACGGTTTCACTGTCGTTTACACTGATGGCTCCAAAGAGGAGAATATCCTTGGCTCTTCTGTGGTGTTCCCTGACCATGTTACCCGGATTCGCCTCCCTGCTGAATATACCGTTTTCGCAGCGGAGCTCCACGCGATCCTGACGGCACTGGAGCAGATGCATCGTGTTCGGGGCGATCGATTTCTTCTCTGCTCCGATTCTCTTAGTGCCTTACAATCGCTGCAGAACCTGTACCCGACTGAAGAGATGGTCCAGCTGATACATAGCCAACTATACTTGCTTTAACAGCGGGGTAAAGAGGTATCCTTCTGCTGGGTGCCTGGTCTTGTCGGCATCTGGGGCAATGAACAGGCTGATCGGGCTGCCAAGGAGTCCTGCAGAGAGCAGGATGTGGTCCAGTGTCCTATTCCCTTGCAGTCAGTCATCGCTGCAATCCACAGGAAGTGCATGGAGTTGTGGGAGGACGAATGGCTGGCGGTGACGGCCAATAAACTGCGGTCGGTGAAGTCAACCACTCGGCCGTGGCGTTCCTCCTGTTGGTTGCTCAGGCGGGAAGAGGTGGCCCTCACACGTCTTCGGATCGGGCACTGTCCTCTGACGCATAGCTATTTATTACGGCGGGAGGATACTCCGTTTTGTGATGCTTGTGGTGTGCACATCTCTGTCCGCCACATTTTAACAGACTGCATTTTATACCGTGATGCAAGGGCAGAAGCACAAGTTGATGGTGATCTGCCCTGTGTTTTAGCTAATGATGAGACGTGTGTGTCTAGGGTTTTCAAGTTTTGTGATGTGTCTGGACTCTGGCCTAAACTTTTAGAATGGAGGTTTTAGTGTGTTGCAGAGTGGCTGACTCCTCCCTTTTTTCCTTGCGGTCAGCCAGCCACTTCCATCTGCTACATTGTTTTAGCCCCCTCTCTCGTTTTCTTCCTGTGTTGTCCATGTTTTACTGCTGACGCCCTGCTTCATCCCACGCTTCGGTGTGGGTGAGCACATCTTTTCCGATGATTGTTTCCCATGTCTTATGTTCCGTTTTATGTAAATATTCTGAGCTTTTTTATTTTTTCCTTGACACCCGTCTCACTATGCTACTGAACGGGCGCTGAAGACCTTGCTGTCGTGCGCCCACAAATCCCCTTTACTACTGCTACTACTACTATTCACGATTTGGCTCTGCATTGAACTTTTGGGAACGGGCGCTGATAACCTCGCTGTTGTGCGCCCTAAAACACTAATCATCATCATCTTCAACGACTCCACCATAATCTTTTAGGCTGGAGGTTTTAACGTGTTGCAGAGTGGCTGGCTCATCCTATTGTTTTCGTGATCAGCCAGCCACAGTCCTCTTTTGTGCAGTTTTAATTCCTTCTGCCTTTCTTCTCTGTGTTGTTTTTGTGGCTGTGCTCCGTTTTCCATGTTTCTTGGGGATTTTCTTCCCCTGTAATTTTTATCTTGTGCTTCGAATGACTAATGGATGGTTTCCCTGTGCTCTGTGTGTTTATGAAACAAGGGACCGATGACCTCTGCAGTTTGGTCCCTTTAATCCTCAAACCAAGAAACCCCCCCCTGCGGGATCGGGGGTTAGAATAGGCCCGCGGTATTCCTGCCTGTCGTAAGTGGCAACTAAAAGGAGTCTCAAACTTTTCGGCCATATGTGATGGTCCCATGTCAGGTTTGACCTCCATATCTCAAAATTTTTCCGAAGAGCGAACCGATTGGGGAAGGGCGCCTTACTTGGTGCATTGTGTCCGTGTTGTGTTGAGAACTTTCGCCATCTTCTTCGTCGTTGCATTGCAGTCTTGCCCGCTCTCCATCGCTTGGGCATGAATGAACTCCTTCGTGCACTTTCTGCCAAGCACTGTGCAGGGCCATTTTCTGCACTGACGACGCCCATGGACCACATGTCACCTAACATCCAGCACGGTAGCCAGTCCGTTGTGGTGGGGCCGCCATGTACCTTCTTGGTTGTAGCCCCCTGACAACACAGGGATCGCTCTACTAATGCCTGCGCCGTTCACTCCCCACGTATGCCAAGGAGTCGATGCCCATCTCCCTCGGGCATCAGGAATCCCGGCAATGGCCATCCTGCCAAATGGCTATTGCTGTGGCTGGGTGGCGCCCGTGGGGAGGGCCCTTGGTCGGAGTAGGTGGCATCAGGGCGGATGACCCGCAATGAAGCGTGGTACATCATCTATCGCTGGTGGGCCTCCACCAGCAGTCTCTAAGCGATCGAGGTCTAACCTCAACGGGAAGAAATTTGATCAGAGATCGTTTCCCTCCCTAGCTACTCCATGGGAGGAACGTCTTGCTAAAGAAGGCAGTGGAGAATATTCACCCCGGTACCTCGTGTGTATGCGGGTTGATGGAGAATCGTTCATGTCGACCAAGCCCCAGTTTTTTGTGGAGCATTTAGAGGACAAGTTCAGGGAGGTGGAGGGCTTGTCCAAGATGCGCTCTGGTTCTGTGCTCATCAAAACGGCATCCTCTGCCCAGTCACGGAGGTTGCTCCATTGTGACAGGTTGGGGGATGTTTCCATTAGCATCACGCCGCATAAGAGTCTCAACATGGTCCAGGGTATTATATTCCACAGGGATCTTCTTCAGCAGTCCGACGATGAATTACGCGCCAACCTCGAACGACGAGGTGTTCACTTCGTCCGGCGCGTCCATCGGGGTCCGAGG
This sequence comes from Schistocerca americana, assembly GCF_021461395.2. Classification (NCBI taxonomy): domain Eukaryota; kingdom Metazoa; phylum Arthropoda; class Insecta; order Orthoptera; family Acrididae; genus Schistocerca; species Schistocerca americana. The sequence goes on from NC_060123.1 coordinate 712,862,175, forward strand.
GATAATCAGGTAGCCACCGGTGCCTTCATCTTGGCCTTTGAGGGTGATGTCTTACCCGAAAAGGTTAAGGTGATGGTTTACCGTTGTGATGTGAAACCATATATCCCTCCTCCGATGTGGTGTTTTAAATGCTGGAAGTTCGGGCACATGTCATCTTGCTGTACTTCCAGCATCACGTGTCGGGATTGTGGACGTCCTTCGCATCCTGATACTCCATGTGCTCCGCCTCCCATCTGTGTTAACTGTGGAGAACACCATTCCCCATGCTCACTGGACTGTCGGATCTTCCAGAAGGAAAGGAAGATAATGGAATATAAGACCCTGGACCGCCTGACCTACACCGAGGCAAGGCGGAAATATGAGCGGCTACATCCAGTGCCCATGACGTCTTCCTATGCCGCTGCTGCAACACCAGTTCGCTCTCAGCTCTGCCAGAATTCACCGGTCCCCTTGGTTGCGGGGGGCGCTTCACTCCCTGTTGCTCCTGCTCCATCTACTTCAGGAGCTTTTTTTTTTTTTTACACAAGAGGTGGAGCCCCTCCACGCCCACACCGGCATGATGGCCAACACAAAAGGTCTACTGCCATCTCTGCATAAGGGTTAGTATTCACTAAAGTGAGGTGTCGCAGGATGTGGGTACTGCGATGTTTGCGTACGTCTGGTTAGGATTAACCATTAATACGCGCTCATCTGGAGATAGATTGGTCGAAATCTGACGAAGGGTAGCGGTTTGAAGGGCAGAGGAAAAAAAGTGCCAAGGCAAGAGCCAAGGGAAAAAAAACCTCTGCGAAAGTTAGGTCGGGCGGCAAGAGCAGTAGCGGTTGTCTTGCTGCCTGCGATAGGTTGTGCAAGGATAGGCTTTGTTAGTAGTGGGTATCATGCATGTCGATACCTTGACGTTGTGCGTTTGTGCTGCTCGGCGGCTGGCGCTGGGTGCTGGTACAGAGTCCTCGTTCAGCGTCCTGCGACCTGCAACAGTTATGTTTGTTATCGGTCTTGTGTCCGATAGGTCATATACCGGAGGCACAGTGTGAGGGAGTGTTGGGAGATTGTTCGTGCGTCTGTGGGCGAGCTCGTCGGTGTCCCTGCTGTGGCCTGTTGGTCGGTTCTAATAGCAGCTGGTAGTTGCCAGTCAGTATTGCTGATATGCAGGGGCTTACCGACGTTTGTCGCTGTTTGCGTATGTTAGTTTACCATAGGTGGTTATGCCCTAGCTAGCAGTGTCTTTGGTCGCTTGTGTTTCCACCTGTGGTTGTGATCGTAGTTTCCCAGAGTGAGGATGAAAGGATTGTTCGAGTGTCTCGAGTTCCTGTATAGTCGTGTAGCGTGTTTCTTGAATACTTCCTTGAGGGTATCAAGGCGGTATTCATGGTGAAGATCCACAGTGCGTGTGTAGCGTGGAGCATTGCTAATGATTCGTAGCACTTTGTTCTGTATGATCTGCAGGCGGCGCAGTCGTGTGGGAGCTGCATATCCCCAGACGGGAGCTGCGTACGTCATCAGAGGTCTAATCAGTGTAGTGTATAAGGACCTCGACACCCTCCTATTCAGTGTGCTTTCCCTGTTGAGCATTGGGTAGAGCTGTTTGAGCCTCGCGTGCGCTCGGTTGGCAACGTATTCGATGTGGTCCCCCCATGTAAGTTTCCGGTCCAGCCAGACACCAAGGTATCTGACTTTCTCTCGGAAACGTATTGGGCGTGTATGTAGTGTTATCGGTCTACAGTGTTGGTGTTTGCGCAGTAGTTTCGGTCTGCGTGTGAACAGAACTGCTTCGCACTTGTCGACGTTTACTTTAATACGCCATCGCTCCAGCCAAGGCTCAGCTGTTCTGAGTGCTGTCTGTATTCGTGAGTTGATGTTCGACGGTTTCCAGTCTTGCGCGAGGATGGCTGTGTCATCCGCGTAGACGGCTAACGTCGTGTTTCGTGTCGCTGGGTAGTCATTAATGTACAGGTTAATCAAGATGGGCCCCAGAATGCTTCCTTGGGGTACTCCAGCTTGGATACCGTGTTGTGTTGATTGTTTATCCTGCACGTTAGTGTTGAAACATCTGTTCGTGAGATATGAGTGTATGAGACGTACGAGTCCGTCTGGGAAACCAGCTTCGCTTAGTTTGCGTATGAGTCCGTTGTGCCAGAGACGATCGAAAGCCTTTTCGATGTCTAGGAACACGGCCCCTGTGGCTTTGTTCATGTTGTAGCCGTGTGTTATATGTTCGACTACGCGGAGGAGTTGTTGTTGTGGGCAACACCACCCCAACCACCGGGGACATCCGTGCCCCCTTCACAGCCGGAGAAGCGTGAGCCTTCTTCGGCTCCTCTCACCTGGAAGGGGTCCCTTGGGGCCCTCCCATCCCAGGCTTTGCCCAGTGCCAAGGCGGACACCCACAAGTTTGTCAAACAACCGCCAGTCGCTGGTCGTAGGGCGTCACGGTCTGTAACGCTTCCGCCCTGCTCGGACGTACGTTAGCTCTATAAAGCCTGTGCTGTAATAAGTTCACGGGCTTCACCTTATAAATAAGGATTTTAGTACATTAGTTGACCGCGCGTACCTAATAGAAGCAAGATTTGACTTATTCTCAGCCAATAACTACAGTGATTCATCAAGCAGATGTAAAGTATAATTGCTCGTTCACATGGACAAGAAGTACACACTGTAGATGCTAACAACGATTAATAATTCGGTCGCCAGCCTACTTAGGCAATGATTGAGTTTTTCCTTGTACAAGTGGGTGCATATACAAGCATAACTACACGTAGTAAAGTCGCGTTATATGGCAAAGTTTGGAACCAGAAAAACCCACTGAACTAAAGTTTTCTCCTTTAGTACTAATTTGGACGAGCTAAATTTACACAACACCACACAGTAATGATTACTATGAACTGCATTTGGTATATTGATCAGACCGAAATCGGGCATAGATTGCCCTAGCATCGACAATCTTGAAAGTACGCACACAATGTCACTATTAAGGATGGAAAAACACTAGTACACTTAGGATTGATATATAATTTAGCTTTACTGGTCAACTCTGATCAACACATTTCAAGGTTTGAAAGAATGGACAAGAGAAGGGGGGCGGGGGACCCTGAAACTGTTATGGTCGTTAAACTCAAACTATTAAGTACTGAAGGCAAATTAACACTCAAAATTATCAATCTATGGATAACTACTCTTTTGTCTTACTTCTGAATAATTTAACTGTCATTATTTCTGTCTCAAATTAATTAAATAACATTGCTAATTCAGTTCAAAAAAACTCTTTTCCAATTTAGTCATGCTTTTGTTCTTTACCAACATTTGCAATAACACACAGGACTTTAAACTTCTTTATAGCATAGATTAATCTGCTGATAATTTTCGTTAACACTAACATTAAACTTTCAGTTCAGGATACTCGGGTTGGACAATACGAGGTAAGGATCCTGTCTAGGTCAGTGATCAGGATAAGTCATGGCTGAAGCAATTCTGGTAAAAGTCACGTTATTATTGAACAGTTAGAAACATTTTCGACACTGGTCCACACAGATACACTTCTAAAGATGAAATAAATGTTTGACCTGTGCAAGTCGATGCGGCGGATGGCGGGCAGCGAGATAGCGAGAAGCACGGCACACATGCAAGCACGGCTAAGGCTCTCACTGCAGCGGCACTTTCCTTCTTCTTAGCGTCGTTATCTTTCCAACTTTGTGCCTCAGAATATAGCCATGCCAAGTAGTCGTCGGAATCGGTTCATCCGAGGCTCAATGGAATCAACTTTTCCTGGGTAGCCTCCTCGGTACAGTACGTGTACTTCCGACTGTTGCTCGCCTCCGACTGTAATACTGTGCCCGTTGTGCCGAACCGCGCCAGTGTGCGTTTTCCCGCCTCGCCTGCCTCCACCTTTTCCCGCTCCCCTACAGGTAGGGTATTCACCACAGGTTTTCTACTTCACATATCCTAATGCATTACCTACGTATGGACCAAGTGTATAAATTACAATTTTCACATCTTACAATAGTTTTAACATTAAATACACTTTCCTTTAATTACCACATTATTTGAAATCTAACATAAATAATAATATTCATTTCAAAAGTTGCTCACAGTCTCTTTAACATAACGATACGAACCGAAAAAAAGTTCAAAACATTGCTTACATTAATTTATCTAAATTCATAAATAAAAAAATTATTATGTGTACAGTTGTCGTTACACATGCCCCTGTTTCCAGAAAATTTTCTTAAGTCCAAATTTTATGGGAACACTAAACCTTACAATTATACAGTGGTTCCGAATCTTTACCTAATTGTCCAAAAAGATTTACACTACATATTGTCTTTTACTCACTGTATATATGTTTACACTTTTTTAACACATCAAGAATAATTACTTGTCATTTACTCAAGTGCCTTTTGCACAGTCCAACTTCCCATCATAACATCACTAAAATAGCAATTTAATCATTTTTTCTAAATTTCTCAAAGAAATAATTTAAAATTCTGGAATACAAACATTTAACTACAAAAACAATTGCATACTTTGTATACACTATACGATAATTTGTCGCTGCTTGCTTTGAATAGCAGTCCATTTTCTTACTTACTAAACAAAACACACACACATATATTCAGAAAATTAACTACACATATTTGCTGCCTATTATGCGGATTTGGGCAGTCCTTTTCACTTCATATTGTCACATCTCCTGGATCACATTTACAATTTTCCATCGATTATTTATCTGCCCTCATTGGTATTTGGCAGTCCTTGATATTATGGTTCATACAGTGCCCATTTTCATTTTTGACAGTCCCATCTTTTATCTGGCTGATAGCATTTATCCTTTCTTTCAGTCCTTTTCTCCATACATTTTTACAGTTACAGTACAATTGGTAATCTGAAACTCACATAACTACATTAGCACACTTTCAAGGGTATACAGACATTTACAAAGATTAGATACATTTAGAATAACTTGGGTTCAGCATAAGATACAGCACATTTACTCGTTCCTAGGAACATACAGTTTCAGGTCCACAATATTTCTTACACCTAAAGGTCTTTTGGATTTTGGGTAGATCAGGTAGTAAGCATTGTCGTGTGGAATATTCTGTATTATATATGGTCCATTATAAATATATTTAAATTTTGAAATTTCATGGTTTAGTTCACTAGACTTTTCGTGGGTGTTTACAAGAACATAATCTCCAATTTTAAATTTTGAAACTTTTAAATTTTTTCTTCGTGTCTTTTTGATCTAGATTCAGCTTTTTGCTTTGCCCTTTTTATCACCAATTCTTTCTTTTGATCCAATCCCAAACTTGTACAAGGTGGAAACTCTAGTTTTTCTTCAATTAAACTTTTACTACTTCTGCCTAACAAAATTTCTTCCGGTGGGAACCCAGTAGATTCATGATGTAAGGTGTTCATGACAGCCTCAAAATCCGATATAAACCTGCCCCAGGCTCTAAATCATGCCCCTTCCTGTCTTTTTCCGCAACGCACCTTGGTCGACTGTGACATCGTCCCAAGATACGTTCCTAACCTGTGAACCATTTATATCTGGCGGCTTTTTCGGTTTCTGGAGTTCAAAGTCTTTGCTTACTTGAACTCTTTGCAAAATAAACCCTGAGTCGTCTGGTGGTTCTTTCTTTCTTTGTTCTGTTCCAACGTCTGGATTTTGTTTTGATACGTCGTCATCGTTAGGTACAATATCGCAATTAACTGCATCCCCTTTATTTTCACTGATTTTCTCATACCCTCTTTCAGTAAAAGTATATTCATTTTCCTTTACACCTGAAACTTCATCTTCACTAGAGTCATCACTACTCTCTTCCTCAACATCAGATTCACTTAAGTACGCTACTTTTGCACAATAGGGAGCGTTAGTACATTCATTTTCGTCTGTATTTGTGTATCTTTCATCATCCGAACTATCGTCGGAATCCGACCATTCCGGATCGCTTTCAGGTTCTAACATAAAAGCTTTTCTGAGACAGGCACCAAGTTCTTCCTCTGTATTGTCGTCAGGCTTGGATTTTAATTCAATCTCCTCTTTTGGCAAAACGGCCTCATCATCAGCTTTATTTACATCTACTGTGACTTCATATTTAGTGTAATCCTCGTGGACTTTAATTACTTTCAGGTAATCATCTACCCCTTCTCCACGGTGCCTCTCGGTAGCAGCTTGTACTATTGGCGGACTGTTAGCAGAAGTTATTTCTTCGTCAATGCTGAGGATCTCATCCTCCAAATCCTTCCTATCATTAACCTTCCTCCTATCGGCAGCACGCGTACTCTGCACGGCGTTATTCATTCTCCCCTCTTCAAATTTGGGCCACGTCACTTTATGGACGTCCCTACTATCTCTCTTTCCACCAACTAATTTCTTCGCCTCATACTCCCTTTTAAAATCCTCCCACTCACATTGCTTTAGGCCCTTGTACAGATCATCGATCTGCACACGCCAATCAGTTACTTCTGCTAATTCATCCTCGCCTTTTATCTCATTGCAAACACTGCTAACCGCACCTCTCTGTGTATTCACAGTTTCATTTATTGTTTCCTTTGCCACGGAATTATCACTCGTAAAATTTTCATTAGCTCTGACGGCTATGTTCGTACCTACTGCTGCCGTATTGCTAGCGGCTTCTTTCCGAACAGATGTTCTGCTAGGCTGGGCCGTTGCCCTCTGATGCTCCACTCGCCTGTTAACATGTAGCGCTCTGTGCGGCAGAGATGACTCATTCTGGCTCGCACCTGACGCTTGTTTCGCCACAACACGTCGCGGCGTTCCATGACTGTCCCTATCCTGTTTCATTACATTACGGTCGGTCCGATATCTTTTCTTAAATCGGGGCCTGTATGTGTTGTCCGCTTCCGTTTGGCCCGCAACGTTCGCGGTAATTAGTTTCCCGCGTCGTTATTATTTTGCGCGGTTTACTGTCGACCGCGACCTGAATAATTTCCTCTGCCTCTTCCTCTGCCTCTTCCTCTCTGTATTACATTGACGCGAAATCCATCGCCGTCATTTCGTTCGTCATTGTGTCGGTTATTACGGTTACCAAAGTTTTGGTAATTGGCACGACTTTCGCGCCAATGATCTTCGTCTTCGACTCTTTCGAGAAATGCTTGGAAGCTGCGATGATTGCTTCCTACATACCCCTTTGAATCCTCCGGAAGCTTTTTATATAGTTCCCAGATAATTTCCGAATCTGATCTTCTACCTCTTAAGTGTGTCAATTTTCGGTACCAATACTCACAGAAATCTTTCAAAGAATTTCTGCCCCGATTATCATGCTGTTTGGCCATGATAAACTCGCGCCATAAATGGTCCTGCTTTTGTTCAGACCAATATTCTTCCGTAAATCTTTGCCTGAATTCTTCGAACGTCATTCGTTCGGTATTTAAATTTATCCCCCAGCGCTTAGCGTCACCTGCTAAGGCGCTAATTACTACGTTTATCTTTTCCTGATCAGACAAGTGCTCAGGAAATACTTTCTCGCAATTTTTGATAAAATCTAACGGATGCCACCCGTTATGTTTCTTGGCTGGATCGAAGCGTTCCTCGCCTTCTAACAGCTTCGTAATTGGTGTGCCATTACAGACAACACCAGGCCTATCTTTAATTTTGCTCTCCAGATCGAAAATTCTGCCTTGAATTTTCGTAGTATTTTGTTCACAATTTTGAACACATCCGGATACTTTTTTACTTAAATCCCTTTCAGTGTCTGAAACTACCTTTTTCAATTGCGATATCCCGTGTTGACATTCGTTTACGATCTCAGTTTTAAGACCGAAAACTTTTTCGTCTACCTTAGTTTCAACCAGAGGTTCTACTTTCTCTTGTATGTTGAGAATTTCAACATCAAATCTACTATTAATGTTACCAATTTCCTCCTGCATAGTATCCATATTTTTGTTAATAACATCAATTTCAAATTTCAGAGTATTTACCACAGAACTTAAATTACCCATTTTTTGTTCTACCTGTTCTATTTGTTTACTAATTTTAATTCCCTGTCCTTCGACCTGTGCTTTAATTTGATCCACCTGTGTTTTCAGCTGCTCGTCAACGTGCATTTTGAGCTGATTAACCTGATTGCCGACATGTTTTTGAAGTTGCTCATTTTGTGTTTTGAGTTGCCCATCAACGTGTGTTTTGAGCTGATTAACCTGACTACCGACTTGTTTTTGAAGCTGATCAATCTGTGTTTTGATCTGCTCACTCTGTCCTGAAATTTGTTTGGTTAATTGTTCAAATAAATCGTTTATGCTTAAAATTTTCACACTGTTTTGTTCTACGGAATCGGTGTGTTCTGATCCTACTTCAAAAGTTTCTTTCGGTTCTTTCTTTATCTGTGGAGAATCAAACATGTCAGTGGATTCATTCACATACCCACTATCATCTACAAAGTCACCCTCTGGTTCCTGTTTTGTCCCTTGCTCTGTTCGAGGCGATCTCAACCTTTCAATCTGTTCATTGACGTGTTCGTGGTATTGTAAGTACCCCAATTGTCTTCCGCTAACGCCATCTGTTATCTGGCCACGTAAACTCCGGCTACTGCCAGCCGCATTCTCCATTTCGCTTGGCGCATCTACCCTGCCTACGTTCCTGTCCATATTGAATGCCAACTATACCACACTATTATACTTGACTCACACTGCAGTTTATTTTGCTGAACTTTATTGCAATTCTTGCCACTCAACATCCACTGTTCAATCTTTACGTTAATTTGTAACTGACAACAACTGGATGTCCTGTCACGGTCGCCACTTGTAACGCTTCCGCCCTGCTCGGACGTACGTTAGCTCTATAAAGCCTGTACTGTAATAAGTTCACGGGCTTCACCTTATAAATAAGGATTTTAGTACATTAGTTGACTGCGCGTACCTAATAGAAGCAAGATCGGACTTATTCTCAGTCAATAACTACAGTGATTCATCAAGCAGATGTAAAGTATAATTTCTCGTTCGCATGGACAAGAAGTACACACAGTAGATGCTATCAACGATTAATAATTCGGTCGCCAGCCTACTTAGGCAATGATTGAGTTTTTCCTTGTACAAGCGGGTGAATGTACAAGCATAACTACACGTAGTAAAGTCGCGTTATATGGCAAAGTTTGGAACCAGAAAAACCCACTGAACTAAAGTTTTCTCCTTTAGTACTAATTTGGACGAGCTAAATTTACACAACACCACACAGTAATGATTACTATGAACTGCATTTGGTATATTGATCAGACCGAAATCGGGCATAGATTGCCCTAGCATCGACAATCTTGAAAGTACACACACAATGTCACTATTAAGAATGGAAAAACACTAGTACACTTAGGATTAATATATAATTTAGCTTTACTGGTCAAATCTGATCAACACATTTCAAGGTTTGAAAGAATGGACAAGAGAAAGGGGGGGGGGGGACCCTGAAACTGTTATGGTCGTTAAACTCAAACTATTAAGTATTGAAGGCAAATTAACACTCAAAATTATCAATCTATGGATAACTACTATTTCGTCTTACTTCTGAATAATTTAACTGTCATTATTTCTGTCTCAAATTAATTAAATAACATCGCTAACTCAATTCAAAAAAACTCTTTTCCAATTTAGTCATGCTTTTGTTCTTTACCAACATTTGCAATAACACACAGGACTTTAAACTTCTTTATAGCATAGATTAATCTGCTGATAATTTTCGTTAACACTAACATTAAACTTTCAGTTCAGGATACTCGGGTTGCACAATACGAGGTAAGGATCCTGTCTAGGTCAGTGATCAGGATAAGTCATGGCTGAAGCAATTCTGGTAAAAGTCACGTTATTATTGAACAGTTAGAAACATTTTCGACACTGGTCCACACAGATACACTTCTAAAGATGAAATAAATGTTTGACCTGTGCAAGTCGATGCGGCGGATGGCGGGCAGCGAGATAGCGAGAAGCACGGCACACATGCAAGCACGGCTAAGGCTCTCACTGCAGCGGCACTTTCCTTCTTCTTAGCGTCGTTACCTTTCCAACTTTGTGCCTCAGAATATAGCCATGCCAAGTAGTCGTCGGAATCGGTTCATCCGAGGCTCAATGGAATCCACTTTTCTTGGGTAGCCTCCTCGGTACAGTACGTGTACTTCCGACTGTTGCTCGCCTCCGACTGTAATACTGTGCCCGTTGTGCCGAACCGCGCCAGTGTGCGTTTTCCCGCCTCGCCTGCCTCCACCTTTTCCCGCTCCCCTACAGGTAGGGTATTCACCACAGGCTTTCTACTACACATATCCTAATGCATTACCTACGTATGGACCAAGTGTATAAATTACAATTTTCACATGTTACAATAGTTTTAACATTAAATACACTTTCCTTTAATTACCACATTATTTGAAATCTAACATAAATAATAATATTCATTTCAAAAGTTGCTCACAGTCTCTTTAACATAACGATACGAACCGAAAAAAAGTTCAAAACATTGCTTACATTAATTTATCTAAATTCATAAATAAAAAAATTATTATGTGTACAGTTGTCGTTACACATGCCCCTGTCTTGGTTTCCAGCGATGCGAACCCCCGCCCTTCGTGGCTATCGGGGTTATTATAAGAACTGAGCAGCTTATGAAAGGGTGTCTGGTGGCGTCTGCCTATATGTCCTTCACACTCTGCACAGCGAGTCTGTCCCTCTCCAGACGCCTTTAGAGGCTGTCGCTGTACGTGTGTGGACGCCACAGGCTGTTACCGTCTGCAGTCTTTACATTCCACCGGATGGTGATGTCTCGCAGCATGTCCTGGCTGCACTGGTCGCCCAATTGCCGCCACCTTTCTTGCTATTTGGCCACTTCAACGCCCATAACCCTCTGTGGGGTGGGTCAGTGGCCACAGGTCGAAGCGCCATCGTTGAGCATTTGTTGTCGCAGTTCGATCTCTTGCTGTTAAATGATGGTGGCTTCACACACTTCAGTGTGGCGCATGGCACCTACTCCGCCATTGACCTTTCCATCTGTAGCCATAGCCTCTTACCGTCTGTCCAATGGAGTGCGCATGACGACCTGTGTGGTAGTGACCAGTTTCCGCTCTTTTTGTCACTACCACAGCATCACTCTTCTGGGCGCCCTAGCAGATGGGCTGTGAATAAGGCTGACTGGGATTTGTTCTCCTCCACTGCCGCTTTTGAGCCTCTCTCTACTGATGACATTGATGCGGTGGTTCAATCGGTCACCACCGGCATCGTTACTGCCGCCGAATCTGCCATTCCCCGTTCTCCTGGGTCCCCTCGGCGGAAGGCTGTGCCTTGGTGGTCGCCTGAGATCGCTGAAGCGATTAAAGATCGCCGGCGGGCCTTCCAGCGTCACAAGCGACATCCCTTCATAGACCACCTTATCGCCTTCAAACGGCTGCGTGCGCGGGCCCGCCTCCTTATCCGCCAAGGCAAGAAGGAGTGCTGGGAGCGGTATGTGTCCACCATTGGCCTCCATGTCACTCCATCGCAGGTCTGGGCCAAGATTCGACGCGTCTACGGTTATCGGACCCCTGCCAGCTTGCCTGCGCTCTCAATGAATGGAGCAGTTTGTACTGAATCCGCCGTCATTGCAAATCGCTTAGCAGAGCATTTTGCTATGGGTTCCGCTTCTGTGAATTACCCCCAGGCCTTCCGCTCCATTAAAGAGCGGATGGAACGTCGGAGGCTTTCGTTTCGCACCAACCACCCAGAATCTTACAATGCTCCATTCAGTGAGTGGCAATTTCGCAGTGCCCTAGCTGCTTGCCCGCATACCGCTCCTGGGCCAGATGGCATCCACTGTCAGATGCTGAAACACCTTTCAGTGGACTGCCAGCGGCGCCTTCTCGATCTTTACAACCGTCTTTTCCCCCCTGCGGGTTTGGGGGATAAGAATAGGCCCACGGTATTCCTGCCTGTCGTGAGAGGCGACTAAAAGGAGTCTCAAACTTTTCGGCCATCTGTGATGGTCCCCTCTTGGGTTAGACCTCCTTTTTTTTCCAAATTTCCGTTGTTAGTGCGTGCCATTTGGGGAAGGACACCTTACGTGGTGTTTTTCTATTGGTCCATCATGCTCCACCATCTTGCATGTTACCTATTGTCGTGTGGGGGGGACTACGCCCAACATCTTCTGGGTTGTCTCCTTCTCGCCTTGTGCGCACTCTTCTTCTTAGCGCCTACGACAACTGTGGACCCTTTCAACACCTAAAATCCAGCACAGTAGCCAGTCCGTTGTGGTGGGGTCGTCATGTACCCTCTTGGTGGTAGCCCCCTGACCACGCAGGGATCGCACTACAGTTGCCAGAGCTATTTCCTCCCCATGCATGCCAAGGAGTATGTGCCCATCTTGTCTGGGGCACGGGGACTCCAGGCAACGGGATATCGGCCAGGTACCCGTTGCTTTGGCTGGGTGGCGCCCTTGGGGAGAGCCCTCATTCGGAGTAGGTGGCATCTGGGCGGATGTGGCGCAAACAAGCGCAATAAATCACACCAAGCTGGTGGTCGCACGGCCACCAGCGTCTCTAAGCGTGGTAGAGTAGACTTTGATGCTGCACAATTTGACCCTCAGTCGTTCGCCTCGTTGGCTGCGCCATGGGAGGGACGCCGATCTAGTGCCAAGCGAGAGCCTTACGTTCCGCAATACCTTGTCTGCAGCAGGACTGATGGTGACTCCTTTCTTATGACGAAGCCTCTGTTTTTTGTGGAACACCTGGAGGATAAGTTTGGGGAAGTGGCGGGGTTGTCTAAAATGAGGAATGGGTCCATCCTCCTCAAGACGTCCTCCCCAGCCCAGTCACAAGCGTTGCTCTTGTGCGATAAGCTGGGTGACATCCCTGTTACCGTCACTCCCCACAGTAGCTTAAATATGGTCCAGGGGATTATTTACCATCGTGACCTCTTGTTACAATCCGATGACGAGCTGAGAGCCGACTTGGAACGACGTGGTGTACATTTTGTCCGTCGTGTACATAGAGGGCCCAAGGCTAACAGGGCGGCCACCGGTGCCTTTATCTTGGCCTTCGAGGGTGATGTCTTGCCCGAGAAGGTCAAGGTGATGGTTTACCGTTGCGACGTGAAGCCATACGTCCCTCCCCCGATGCGGTGCTTCCAGTGCTGGAAGTTTGGGCATATGTCCTCCCGTTGCCCATCCAGCGCTACATGTTGAGATTGCGGACGCCCCTCTCATCCCGATTCTCCATGTGCGCCTCTGCCTGTATGTGTCAACTGTGGGGAGCACCACTCTCCATGCTCGCCGGATTGCCCCGTTCTTCATAAGGAGCGGAAGATCATGGAATTTAAGACCCTGGACCGGCTTACTTATCGAGAGGCAACACTGAAATATGAAAGGTTGTATCCTGCTTCCATTCGACCATCTTATGCTGCAGCCACGTTATCGTCGCCCACGCGAGCGACGGTTGTCGCCTCATCTCTGCCGCCTTCAGTGGGCCCTCGGGGCCGTGTATCTCTGTCTGCCCCCCTCCTGTCTGGGGGCAAGCCTTCCTCTGTTGCCCCCTTAGCAGTTGGGGGCAAACCCTCTTCTGTCGCTCCCCCATCGCTTACTTCGGGAGTGACATCTGCTCCACAACCGAGAGGCTCGATCCCTCCCCCTCCTTCACCGCCGGCGTTGCCTCCGCCGGTTCCTCTCACGCGGAAGGGGTCGCTCGGGGCTCTCCCTTCCTCCGTTTCTTCTCCTTCCCAGCCAGATGTCAGCCAGTGGCTGAAGGTTCCGCCACCTGCTGGTCGTAGGGCTTCTGCGTCGTCATCAGCCTCCGACGCTCCTTCAGAGAAGCTCTCCCAGCCCTCTCACCCTCAGGGCCGATGTGAGAAGAAGGAACGGCATGTGTCCAAGAAGAAGGACGTTCCGGCGGTTTCAGCATCGCCTGCTGTACATAGTCCTGGCTCCGGGGATGAGGTGGAGATCCTCGCCTCTGCCGCGGATCTCGCCCTCGCGGAACCCTTGGGGGCTTCTCCTATGGACTCAGCTGACTCTCCCCCGGTGGCGGCAGTTGGCTCTGAAGCGCTGTCTGCCTCTTAGTCGCATTCACGCCCTCCCAGTCACTTCCTGCTTCCATTCTCCAATGGAACTGCGGCGGTTATTTCCGCCACCTGCCTGAGCTCCGAATGCTTCTGAGTGATTCCCCTGTTCTCTGCATTGCTCTGCAGGAAACTTGGTTTCCTGCACTGCTGACCCCGCCCTTCGCGGTTATCGGGGATACTATAAGAACCGTGCTGCCTGTCAACGAGCGTCAGGTGGGGTTTGCCTCTTTGTTCACAACTCTGTCTGTAGCTCACCAGTACCCCTTCAGACGCCTTTAGAGGCTGTTGCTGCCAGGGTTGAGCTCTCACCGGCTATTACTGTTTACTCTGTTTACATTCCTCCGGATGGGGAGCTCCCACGACATGTCTTGGCTGTGCTGCTGGCTCAACTCCCGCCACCATTGCTGCTTCCGGGCGATTTCAATGCCCACAACCCTCTATGGGGTGGGACTGTCTCTGATGACCGCGGTCGGGCTCAGCTCGAGCTTAGCCTCTTGAACACTGGTGCTCCCACGCATTTCAGTGTTGCCCATGGCTCGTTCTCGGCCATCGATCTCTCTCTTTGCAGCCCCGGACTTGTCCCATCCCTCCACTGGAGAGTGCACCCTGACCTGTGCGGTAGTGACCATTTTCCCATCTATTTGTCACTACCCCAGTGTCGTTCTTCTGGGAGCTTGCCCCGCTGGGCTCTCCACAGGGCAGATTGGACGGCTTTTACTTCTGCTGCAACCATTGAGTCTCCCCCACAGGGTGACATTGACGAGGTGGTCCATGTTTTAACCACGTCCATTATTTCAGCGGCTGAGGCTGCCATCCCCCGATCTTCTGGCCTCCCTCGGAGGAAGGCTGTACCCTGGTGGTCGCCGGAGATTACTGGGGCTATTCGCGACTGTCGGCGGGCTCTCCAGCGTCATAGGCGGCACCCGTCTCTCGAGACCCTCATCGCCTTTAAGAGGCTCCGTGCCTTGGCCCGTCGTCTTATTGCACGGCGTAATCAGGAGTGCTGGGAGAGGTATGTCTCATCCTTGGGCTCCCCCTCACTCGTGTGGTCCTGGATCCGGCGGATTTATGGATACCAGACCCCTATGGGTGTCCCTGGGCTCTCCTTGGACGGCGCTGTCTGCACGGACGCTGCCGCCATTGCTGAATGGCTTGCCGCGCACTTTGCTCAGAGCTCTGCGACTGCATCTTATCCCCCCGCCTTTCGCTCTCTAAAGGAGCGAGCCGAGCGGACGCCATTCTCATTCCACACGCGTCGTTCTGAAACATACAATGCTCCTTTCAGCGAGAGGGAATTCCTCGCTGCCCTCGCAGATTGCCCTGATACAGCACCAGGCCCAGACTGCATCCACGCGCAGATGCTGAAGCATCTCTCCAGGGACTGCCAGAGACACATTCTCGCGATATTTAATCGCATTTGGAGCGAAGGCGTGTTCCCGTCGCAATGGCGAGAGGGTGTTATTGTCCCCATCTCGAAGCCCGGTGCGGACCCACTGGCGGTGGACAGCTATCGTCCCATTACCCTCACCAACGTTTTGTGCAAATTGCTCTAACTTATGGTGGGGCGGCGTTTGTGTTGGGTCCTTGAGTCGTGCGGTCTCCTAGCTCCATCCCAGGGTGGCTTCCGTCAGGGCCGGTCTGCAGTGGACAATTTGGTGCGGCTGAAATCTGCTGTCCGTACGGCCTTTGCCCGACGTTGCTGTATTTTTCGATCTGCGGAAGGCGTATGACACCACATGGAGGCATCACATCCTCGCCACATTGCATGAGTGGGGTCTTCATGGTCGGGTCCCAGCTTTTCTTCAAAGCTTTTTACTGCGCCGCTCATTCCGGGTGCAAGTCGGTGCCACCTCTAGATCACCTTATATACAGGAAAATGGGGTCCCGCAGGGCTCAGTGTTAGGCGTCTCCTTATTTCTAGTGGCCATTAATGGTCTGGCTGCAGCAGTGGGGTCGTCGGTGTCTCCTTCTTTGTATGCCGACGACTTCTGCATCTCATTTAGCTCCACGACTACGGGAGTCGCCGACCGCAGGCTGCAAGTCGCCGTTCGAAAGGCAGCATCTTGGGCTCTGACTCATGGTTTTCAGTTATCTGCCGCCAAGTCTCGAGTTATGCACTTCTGCAGGCGTCGGCCAGTCCACCCTCATCCTGAACTTTACCTCGACGGCCACCTGCTTGAAGTGGTGGACACTTGCCGCTTCTTGGGACTCGTGTTTGATGCCCGGCTCACATGGGTTCCTCATGTTACTCAGCTGAAGGAAAAATGCTGGCGGCACCTCAACGCCCTCCGCTGCCTTGGCCACACGTCTTGGGCTGCAGATCGCAGCACGCTGCTGCGATTGTAGAGAGCCCTTGTGCAGTCCCGTCTTGATTATGGGATCCTGGCCTATGGGTCTGCGTCACCCTCAGTGTTGAAGTTGTTAGACCCCATACACCACTGTGGGGTTCAGCTTGCCACTGGCGCTTTTCGCACTAGCCCTGTGGATAGTCTACTGGTGGAGGCTGGGGTTCCCCCACAGCGGATTCGCCGCCATCGTCTGCTCGCCGACTATGCTGTCCACGTGCATTGCTCGCCAGGCCATCCCAATCGTCGCCTGCTTTTCCCTGCCATGGTCCTCCATCTGCCCGAACGGCGACCTAGGTCTGGGCTTTCCATAGCTGTCCGCGTCCGGTCCCTGCTGTCAGAACTGGGGTCATTCCCTCTTCTGCCTCCCTTCCGGGTCCATGCACCTACGCCTCCCTGGTGTTTGTCCCGGCCGTCCGTCCGTCTGGATTTGGCACAGGGACCTAAGGACTCGGTTCCGCCTGTGGCCCTCCGTCGCCGTTTTCTTGCGCTCCTCGAATCATTTCCAGGCTGTGCGCCTGTCTACACTGATGGTTCTTGCGCGCACTTGAGCATATGTGTTTCTGCTCAGGTAGGTCCATCGTCATCTGCAGTGACTCCCTGAGCAGCCTTCAGGCCATCGACCGCTGCTATCCCTCTTCTCCTCTGGTGTCCGATATTGAGGATTCTGTTTCCGCCATTGCCCGTTCTGGTCGTTCGGTGGTCTTGGTGTGGACGCCAGGTCATGTTGGCATCCCGGGGAACGAACGTGTTGACAGGCTGGCCAAAGGGGCGATCGACGCCCCAGCTTTGGAGATCGGCCTCACAGCTCGCGACCTGCAGCTGGTGTTGCGCCGTAAGGTGCTTGGGGTGTGGTCTGTTGAGTGGCGTGGCATGACGGCCCCGAATAAACTGCGGGCTGTCAAGGAGACGACCGATGTGTGGCGCTCCTTCCTGCAGTCTTCTTGCAGGGAGTGTGTTATCCTGTGTCGGCTCCGCATCGGCCATACATACCCGACGCACGGCCATATTTTGCGTCAGGAGGATCCCCCCCTGTGTCGGTGTGGGTCCCGGCTGACGGTCGCCCACGTGTTATTGGAGTGTCCCCGACTGTGCACCCTTCGGCAGTCTTTTAATCTCCCGGGCACCTTGCCTTTGATTTTATGCGACGATGCCTCCATGGCTGACAGTGTTATACATTTTATCCGTGCTAGTCCTTTTTATGGTTCCATTTAGAGTGGTCCTGCACCTTTCCCTTTGTGTGTCTCTTGTCCTCGAGTCTCTCATATTTGGTTGCAGATTTTAGTGTGTAGTCGGTTCGTTGACTCTTTCCCTTTTTTGTTGTCGTGGTCAGTCAACCAGTCTCCGGCCATCTTCTTTTCTTCTGTTTTTTTGTCTGGTGTTCATCTGTCCACTTCGTGTCTGTCGTATTTGTTACCGCATTTGTGTTCTTTAGGGCCTGGGGGGGAGTATCCTTCCCCTTGGGGTTTTATCTGCTCCACGCCTTAATGTCTCGCCTGTTTTTGGAATGGGGGACTGATGACCTTAGCTGTTTAGTCCCCCTTAAACATCCTAACAACCACCTCCACCAACTGTCTTTGGGTCGAGGGGGAGTTTCCGTCGCAATGGCGGGAAGGCATTGTCATCCCCGTTTTGAAACCTGGAAAGACCCCTCTGGAGGCTACTGTCCCATTAGCCTCACCAACGTTCTTTGCATGTTGCTTGAACGGATGGTGAGCTGGCGCTTGCATTGGTTACTGGAGTCTCGGGGCCTTCTGGCTCCATCTCAGGGTGGGTTCCATAAAGGCCGCTCCACCACCGACAATCTGGTGAGCCTGGAGTCGGCCATCCGTACTGCCTTTGCCCGTCTTCAGCACCTGGTCGCTGTCTTTTTCGACATGCAGAAGGCGTACGATACAACGTGGCGTCATCACATCCTTTCTACGCTTCATGGATGGGGCCTCCGGGGTCCTCTGCCGATTTTTATCCGCAATTTTCTGTCGTGTCGTACCTTCCGCGTGCAAGTCGCGGCGTCGTATAGTTCCTCCCACGTCCAGGAGAACGGTGTGCCACAGGGCTCTGTTTTAAGTGTCTGTCTGTTTTTAGTAGCCATTAACGGGTTTGCTGCGTCCGTGGGAAATTCTGTCTCCGCTTCCCTGTATGCTGACGACTTCTGCCTTTACTACAGCTCTACTGGCATTGCAACTGTTGAACGTCAGCCACAGGGCGCTATCCGTAAGGCGCAGTCTTGGGCTGTAGCGCATGGGTTTCAGTTTTCGGCAGCCAAGACCCGCATTATGCATTTCTGCCGGCGCCGAACAGTCCATCCTGAGCCGCGGCTTTATCTTGCCGACGAACTCCTTGCTGTGGTGGAGACCCACCGGTTTTTGGGGGTGGTTTTCGATGCCCGGTTGACTTGGCTGCCTCATATCCGGCAGCTTAAACAGACGTGTTGGCGGCGTCTAAACGCTCTAAGATGCTTGAGCCACACCCGCTGGGGCGCCGACCGCTCTACCTTGTTGCGGCTCCACCAGGCGTTAATCCAGTCCCGTCTGGATTATGGGAGCCTGGCTTATGGCTCAGCATCCCCATCTGCGTTACGGGTGCTGGAACCAATTCTCCACAGCGGGATACGCCTTGCCACTGGTGCTTTCCGCACCAGCCCTGTGGACAGCGTACTAGTGGAGGCAGGTGTACCTCCACTGCGGTTCCGACGCCAAAGTTTGCTGGCCGCTTATGCTGCCCATGTTCTAAGCTCGCCCAGGCATCCAAACTATCGTCTCCTGTTCCCGCGGTCGGTCGTCCGTCTGCCAGAACGTCCGCCGCGGTCTGGTTATACAATAGCGGTCCGCATCAAAGAGCTTCTCTCTGGGCTTCAGGTTTTCACTCTTCCACCTCCTTTCCGGGCTACATTGCATACACCCCCATGGTGTGTTCGTCGCCCTTGCCTTCGGCTCGACTTGGCACAGGGCCCGAAGGACTCAGTCCCTCCAGAGGCCTTCCGCCGCCGCTTTTATTCCATCCTGGCCACGTATCAGGACTCTGGTATTGTTTACACTGACGGTTCGATAGTTGCTGGTCGTGTCGGATATGCGCTCACTCTAGGGGACCGTTCCGAACAACGTTCCTTGCAGGATGGCTGCAGCGTCTACACAGCTTAACTAGTCGGCTTCTTTCGTGCCCTACAGTATATCCGCTCCTGCTGAGGTGAGTCCTTCGTTATCTGTAGCGATTCCCTGAGCGGTTTACGAGCTCTCGACCAGTGTTTCCCTCGTTCTCGTCTGATGTTGGCTATCCAAGAGTCTCTGCATACTCTTGCGCGTTGCGGCCGCTCTGTGGTCTTTGTGTGGACCCCCGGTCATGTCGGTATCCTGGGTAACGAACATGTTGACCGCCTGGCGAAAGAGGCCACCAGTAAGCCACCTCTGGACGTTGGCCTCCCAGAGACTGATTTGCGGGCAGTCTTCCGCCGCAAAATCTTGGCGCTATGGGACGATGAATGGCGCAAACTGACAATGTGCAATAAACTCCGTGCTGTCAAGGAGACGACGGCTGTGTGGCGGTCATCCCTCCGAGCCACTCGCAGGGACTCAGTAGTTCTTTGCCGGCTCCGCATTGGCCACTCCCGGCTGACACACAGTTATTTACTGCGCCGGGAGGACCCTCCTCTATGTCGCTGTGGGGCGGCTTTGACAGTGGCCCACATTTTGATGGCCTGCCCCCTTTTAGCTGTGGTCAGGCAGACATTTGCGCTGCCTGCTACGCTCCCTGCCCTTTTAACAGACGACTCCACTATGGCTGACTTAGTTTTACGTTTTATTCAGGCAGGGGGATTTTATCATTTACTCTGTTTCTGTTTTATTTTATTGTTTTGTGTTGGTTTTGGCCTTTGGCCTATGATTTTAAACTGCTTGTTATTGTGTTTCTAAGTGGTTGGCTTTTATTTTTAATTTCTATGGTCGGCCAACCACCATCACACTCTGTGTGGTTTTAGTTCGTTTTGACTTGTCTTTGTCTCAGTTTCTCTTGTTCTGTATCGTCTGTGATCTCTTCTGTTCCTCGTTTCTATTCTCTGTGGGTGTTCTTTGTATTTGGAAAAAGGGACCGATGACCGTAGCAGTCTGGTCCCTTTAATCCCCCCAAACCAACCAACCAACGAACCAACCGCAAACTGCCGTTGAAGATCGGCCTCATGGCAACTGATCTCCGATCGGTGTTACGCCGTCGGGTCTTTGGGATGTGGGCAGACGAATGGCGCACTCTGTCTATCCCCAACAAGCTGCGGCGAGTCAAGGAGACCACGACTGTGTGGGATTCCTCCATGCGGGCCTCTCGCAGGGATTCTGTTGTTCTGTGTAGGCTCCGCATTGGCCACTTTTGGCTGACGCATGGTCATCTGCTGCGTCGTAGGACCCCCCCCCCCCCCTCATTGTCGCTGTGGTGAAACCATGTCGGTGGCCCATATGTTGTTGGAATGTCCTCTTTTAACAGCCCTCAGGCAAACTTTTAACCTCTTGGGTGATTTATCGTGTCTTTTAGGTGACAATGTCTCTATGGCAGATTGGGTTTTAAGTTTTATTCGTGCAAGCGACTTTTATAGGTCAATTTAAATTTTTTTCACATCACCCTCTTTTGAGCTGTATCTTTTAATTAGTTTTGTGCTGTAATTCGATTCCCCCCTAAACTTTTAGGCTGGAGGTTTTAACGTGTTGCAGAGTGGCTGGCTCATCCTATTTTTTTCGTGATCCGCCAGCCACGTTCCTCTGCTGAACTGTTTTACTTCTTTCTGCCTTTCTTCTCTTTGTTGTTTTTGTTGCTGTGCTCCGTTTTCCATGTTTCTTTAATATTGACCTTGGGGACTTTCTTCCCCTGGAATTTTTATCTTGTGTTTTGCATGACTACTGGATGGTTTCACTGTGCTCTGTGTGTTCATGAAACAAGGGACCGATGACCTATGCAGCTTGGTCCCTTTAATCCTCCAACCAACCAACCAACCTATTCTCTGTAGGCTCCGCATTGGTCACTCTTGGCTGACGCATGGTCATCTGCTTCATCGAGAGGACCCCCCCTCAATGTCGCTGTGGTGCAACCATGATGGTGGCCCATCTGTTGTTGGAATGTCCTCTTTTAACCGCTCTCAGGCGTGCTTTTAATCTCCAGGGTGATTTATCCTCTCTTTTAGGTGACAATGTCTCTATGGCAGATCCGGTTTTAAGTTTTATTCGCGCAAGCGGCTTTTATAGGTCCATTTAATTTTATTAGATCACCCTCTTTTGAGCTGTATCTTTTATTTAGTTTTGTGTTGTAATTCGACTCCATCCAAATCTTTTAGGCTGGAGGTTTTAACGTGTTGCAGAGTGGCTGGCTCATCCTATTATTTTCGTGATCAGCCGGCCACGATCCTCTGCTGTACAGTTTTAATTCTTTCTGCCTTAGTTCTCTTTGTTGTTTTTGTTGCTGTGCTCCGTTTTCCATGTTTCTTTATAATTGACCTTGGGGATTTTCTTCCCCTGGAATATTTATCTTGTGCTTCGAATGACTAATGGATTGTTTCACTGTGCTCTGTGTGTTTATGAAACAAGGGACTGATGACGTATGCAGTTTGGTCGCTTTAATCCTCAAACCAACCAACCAAACACCCGATCGTGTTCCTAAAGAATTTTTCCGGCCTATTTCCCAGGAGTTGGCCGGCCAGGGTGGCGCTACAGTATGGAACCGCGCGAACGCTATGGCCGCAGGTTCGAATCCTGCCTCGGGCATGGATGTGTGTGATGTCCTTAGGTTGGTTAGGTTTAAGTAGTTCTAAGTTCTAGGGTACTGATGACCTCAGAAGTTAAGTCCCATAGTGCTCAGAGCCATTTTGAACCCAGAAGATGGACAGAGAGACAGCGTATTCAGTTCGTCACTGGATTTATTTCCGATGATGCAGCATTATGGGGAACAGAAATGTTAGACACGTGTAGGAATTATAAAGAGTTTGAGAAAATATTCTTGGCAAAATTTTGGAGCAATGGGGTACAGCAGAGATTAAGGAAGGAGGTGTATTTTCAATGAGAAATATGGAAGTCTCCGGCGATACTTTGAGAAGTATCTAGCAAAAATTAAATTCTGGGATTCTCCGATTACTTCCAAGAACGTAATTACGATTTTCAAAAGCAAACTCCCTCTGTCTATCAGAGAGAAACTAGTAAATGTGTCCGAAGAAGACGCGGATGCATCACCTTCTGTGCTGGATTCCTTAGATTTAATTAGCTAGTATGTGCGCTCCAAGGTTAGCAGCGGAAAATTCTTCCCTGGCGGACAGCAGAATGCATCGCACGCGGACAACAATGCGCCGAAGGATCGCTATCGCTGGTACCAACCTGCCAGACGTTATGAAAACACAAACGGCAATAACTTTAAGCGGAAGCAGAAAACCAATTACAGTAATCAGCAGAGATACCAGCCAATTTGTAACCACTCGGTACAACATCAGTATGGAAACCGGCCCTTTAGGTGTGTGTGTGTTTGAGATTTACGGGCGCTAAACAGCGGGGTCATCAGCGCCCAAACGCATAAAAACAGGAACACATGCAGTGAAGGGACTAAGACGAACAGCGAACAAGGGGAACAGCTAAAAGACACAGACCTGACGCAGTTCCAAATCCTCACGTACAGAGGCAAAACAAGAGGAGAAGGAGTGCACTAAAAAAGGAAAGGAAACACAAGGAAGGGAGGACAGAAACCGAAGGGAAACAAGGAGGTATTCGTGACTGGCGGACCTCTTACCTAAAATCTGGGTGAGCCAGTCATCCAGCAGCACATTAAAACCCTCTCCCTAAAATCCGTGGCAACAAATTGGACAGGACACAAAACCGTAAAACTTTCACCACAGACGATGCGTCGTCTGTCAAAATAGAGGGCAAATCCGGTGACAAATAAACCACCGCCCTCTGGTCAGAGCATAAAAGACAATCAAGTAAAATGTGGCGGACAGTAACCTGGACGCCACAAGCACTGCAGATTGGGGGATCCTCCCGCCGGAGTAAAAAACCATGTGTGAAGGGACTGTGCCCGATGCGGAGGCGAGTGAGGAGAACCTCATCCCGCCCGCATGACCGGGAGGAAGTACGCCATGGCCGCGTGGTGGCCTTCACCAGACGCAGCTTATTTTCACCGACGGCCAGCCACTCCTCTTCCCTCTGACGCATAACGCGAAAACGCAGGAGGGAGGTAACAGCATGGAGGGGGACGGCACATTCAACAACGTCAGGGAGGGAACATGCATCTTTGGCAGGCACATCCGCCAGCTCGTTTCCCGTAATAGCCACGTGCCCCGGCACCCAGCAGAAGGAAACCTCCTTCCCCTGCCGCTGCAGGTGGAGTAGGGCATCATGGATGTTCTGGACGACCGTATCCGCTGGGTACAAGTGTTGCACGGTCTGAAGGGCACTCAGGGAGTCAGAACAGATGAGGAACTTACGGCTGGGGACACATCTCATCTGCTCCAATGCCCGCAAGATCGCAAACAATTCGGCATCAAAGATGGTAAACGCCGCAGGAAGCCGTAACTTGACGAGTCGATCAGGGAAAACAACAGCACAACCAACAGAGTCCCCCTGTTTAGAGCCATCCGTAAATACTGGTACATGGTCGGGATGCTGGTTTAAAATATCAGAAAATAAGGAGGTAAAAACAAACGCAGGAGTGCAGCTCCTCCGGTACTCCGACAAGTCTAAAAGGACGCTGGGCCTCTGGAGCAACCAGGGAGGCAGGCGAGTAAAACCTTGTCGTTGGGGGCCACACGCTCCACACCAAGGGACGCAAGCAAATGCTTGGCACGAATCCCAAATGGTCTCGTTGCCCTGGGACGACTGGAAAAGAGACGTTCCATAGGCGGTCGGGCAACGGTAGGGTACGCAGGGGAGGTAGGACAGGCAAGGAATTGACACACCCGTCGCACCATGAGGAGCCTCGCTGACCCATACACGGTGCAACCATAGTCAAGACGCGATCGGACGAAAGCCCTATAAAACTGCAGCAGACGCGCCCGATCTGCTCCCCAGGACCGATGGCTCAGACACTTCAAAATATTCTGTGCCTTCAGGGCCCGCACCTTGAGGTCTTTAAGGTGGGGCAACCACGACAACTTTGAATCAAAAGTGTGGCCCAGGAACCGCACAGTGTTGCTAAAAGGAAGAATGGTGTCCCTCAGACGCAATTCAGGGGAGGTAAAAAGATGTCGAGAACGATTAAAATGAACACACACACATTTGTCTGCAGAAAAGGTAAAACCCGTCTTCGCAGTCCATGCCTCTAATCGCTGTATCGTAAGCTGCAACTGCCGACTAGCAGTGACAAGACTGGAGGAAGAAAAGAAAACAGCAAAATCGTCCACAAAAAAGGAGCATTGGGCAGGACTCCGGATAGTGCACGTGATACTGTTAATGGCGACGGCAAAGAGGGTGACACTTAAAACGCTTCCCTGAGGAACACCATTCTCCTGCACATACAAATCAGATAGCACATTACCAACCCTATATCGAAAGAGGCGGTGAGAAAGAAAGGACCGAAGGAAGATGGGGAGACGGCCACGAAAACCCCACTCATGGAGTTGATTGAGGATATGGCGGCACCAAGTAGTGTCATACGCCTTATGAATGTCAAAGAAGACACCGAGACAATGCTGGATACGGAGGAAGGCCTGCTGGATGGCCGCCTCAAGCAGGGTCAAGTTGCCTATAGTTGAACGACATCTCCGAAAGCCACACTGCGAGGGTCTAAGGAGATGCCTGGTTTCGAGCAGCCAAACCAGGCGACGGTTGACCATGCGTTCTAACGTCTTCCCGACACAGCTCGTCAAAGCAATACTTCGGTAACTGCTGGGATGCGTTCGGTCCTTCCCCAGTTTGAGGAGGGGGATCAAAATCGCCTCCTTCCACGAGTCAGGGTACGTGCCAGATAACCATATCATATTAAAAAAAGTCAGGAGAACTTCCTTGGAAGGCAGTAACAAGTGCTGCAGCATGCTGTACCGGATTTGATCATGGCCAGGCGCAGTATCATGAGCCTCAGACAGGGCCGAATCCAGTTCCCACATTGTGAAGGGGGCAGTTGTAGGGTTCAGAATTTGGAGACTGGAAGTCCAAGTGACCCCTCTCGATGGCAGTGCGGTACCGGCAAAAATCCGGATCGCAGTTAATAGTAGCGGTAGAGTCCGCAAAATGCATGGCCAGTGTCTGGGCAATGTCTCTCGGCGCCGTCTGGTGACTTCCCTGATGCAGCAATGCCGTGACAGGTAGCTGGCCGAGTTTCCCGGAAATTCTCCTGATGGCTTCCCATACTTTCGTAGAACTAGTGGAGCGGGAGATGGAGTTCAAGAACGATTGCCAGGACCGTCGTTTGCTCTCTTTAACCACTCGCCGCGCCTTGGTCCTTGCCACTCGAAAGGCCGCAAGATTGTCAGCTGAGGGACGGCACCTGAAGCGGCGCAGAGCTGCACGGCGGGCTCGGATAGCTGAGCGGCACTCAGTGGTCCACCAAGGGACAGGACGCCTCTTGGGATGACCGGATGACCGTGGGATTGACAATTCAGCAGCATGGGAGATCACGGCTGTAACATGGTCTACCCATTCGTGGACGCTGGCACGGTGTTCCAAAGCAGCCAGTTGGCTGAAAAGTTTCCAGTCAGCTCGGCAGAGGTAACACCGGGGCGGCACTGGTAATGCCATAGCCTCATCCAGGAGGCGAATCCAAAGGGGGAAGTGGTCACTAGAATGGAGGTCAGCAACAACCCCCCACAGAGCAGAATCCGTGAGTGCTGGAGAGCAAAACTAAAGGTCAATAGCTGATGACGACCCAGAAGCTGTACAGAAATGAGTGGGAGCACCAGAGTTGAGGATGCACAGTGCTTCAGACATCATGAGGCTTTCCAGAATGCGACCCCTGGGGCAAGTAGTCGAAGAGCCCCATAAGACATTATGAGCATTGAAGTCCCCCAGAAGAAGAAATGGGCGGGGGAGTTGGCTAATAAGGTCTGCGAGAGCCTCAGAGTCTATTGCATCCTGAGGTGGTAAATAAAGTGAACAGACTGTGAGCCTCCGACCCACAAGAAGGTCAACTGCAACTGCTTGCAAGTCTGTAACGAGAGGGAGCTCAGAGGAGGGGTGCATGTCACGGACAAAAACCGCAACACCACCCTTTGCCCTTTCCCCCGTCAGATCATCTTTCCGATAGACGGTATAGCCCCGTAAAGAAGGAGCATCAGTGGCCCGAAAATGTGTCTCTTGGAGACATAAGCACAAAGGGCACTCTCGTACAAGGAGCTGTAATTCGGCCACATGCGTCCTGAACCCATTCAGGTTCCACTGTAATATGGGAGCCAGTGATCAGGGGGGCTGAACTCTCACCCTGCCTCTGTGCTTTGGAGGAGAGCCCGTACTGGCTGGAGATTTATTCCTGGGGCGAGAAGAGCGCCCCCGGTCGACGTTAATGTCCATCAGCTCCGATGACGACCCACGGGAGACGTCAGACAGTACGATGGCCTCATCATCGGACCGACCCTGACTAGTCTCCGCAGGTGGCAAAACCTTCAGCTTCGGCGTCTTCGTCTTGGGGGGCTTAGAAGGCAGAGCCCTGTCAACAGGTGGAGCATTACACACCTGGGCAGGAGGCCCCATATGGGGAGAGGGAGGAAGTACCCCAATGTCAGCAACCACAGCCTTGTCCGACGTGGCGGGGAGAGCCGCAGGTTGCAAAACAACCGCAGCAGCACAAGTGCACTGGCTAATGCAGGTATTAGTGCTAACACTAGCAACCTCCGTTTGCGTAGCAACAGTGGCCATTTGTACCGGTTTTTTTCAGAACGGAAGCGAAAGATGTAGTAAACACAGGAGGTTGCATGGCCTTAAAGAGCTTCTTGGCCTCACCATAGGGGATGCGCTTAGATGTTTTAATCTCCTGTATCTTCCGTTCGTCGAGATAGATGGGGCAGACCCGGCTCCAGACAGGGTGACTCCCAGAGCAATTCACGCACTTCACAGGTGATGAACAATCAGCTCCTTCATGGGCAGGCTGACCACATTTACCACAAGTGGCTATCCCATTGCACCCCAACGTAGTATGCCCAAAGCGCTGACATTTAAAGCAGCGCATTGGGTTGGGGAAATATGGCCTTACTGGCAAACGTAAGAACCCCGCTTTAACATGCTCTGGGAGTCGTGGGCAACTGAACGTGAGAATAAACGAGTCGGATTTGACTAGGTCCCCATCGACTCGTTTCATAATATGCTGCACGTCAACAATACCTTCATCAGCCCATTCAGATTTTAACTCGTCAGTGGGGATATCCACCAAGTCCCTACATGTCACAACACCCTTACTGTAGTTCAGA
This sequence comes from Schistocerca americana, assembly GCF_021461395.2. NCBI lineage: Eukaryota > Metazoa > Arthropoda > Insecta > Orthoptera > Acrididae > Schistocerca > Schistocerca americana. The sequence goes on from NC_060123.1 coordinate 712,889,889, forward strand.
GTGGAGTGAAGCTCGGTCTCGATAGCGTACTCACCGAGACAGGTTGCTTTCCGAAGAGAAGCAACTTGATGGGAACTAGATGTCTCAACTAACAGAGTCCCATTGCGCAGTCGCTTCACAGATTTAAGTGTTCCTGCAATTCCCTCAAGACCCTTGTGGATGTAAAAGGGAGAAACCCTCTCAAAGCTACCCTCCTTCCGTTTAATAATCAAAAACACATTCTGATTATCAGCATGTGCTCTGTTACGACAGTCTGACAAATCTCGATCAACACTAGGCGCTGGAGGACTCGCAGCACGAAGTCGCTTCTTCGATGGGGTGTGTTTTCCTACCAGTGTCCCACCCAAGCCACTGGTAGGGGGAAATGTAGAGGTCGAAGGGTCCATTGCGGTCCCACGAGCAGCTAGGGAACTAAAGGTCCGCTCAGACAGGGCCCCGCATGCCTGAGTAAGCCTAATACAACTGGGGTGCGGCAGGTGCCCCAGAGGTTGCCCACTTGCGACTGTTCCACCCCAACAGCCATGCATCTCATAGGCGCGGAGCACACCGGAAGATTGAGGGTTTTTTAGAGAGGTCGGCCTTCCTCGCAATCCAGGCGGTCAAGCCAAGATTACCGTTCCCCACAGCACACAACATTCCACCGCTGCGCCATACGGTGGTCGCTGAAGCATGGCCGGGGGTTACGGTGACAGGAAACTGGCGGCGGTGACCAGCCCCCAGCTCAGGACCCCGGGGTCGCCAAGCCCGTACTCAGCAAATGAATGCTGACCCCCTGGGGGCACTGGCCCTTTAATTCTACGCCTTAGCAGTATGGAAATTCTCACAAACGAGTGGTAATTTTTCAAATGGGCCAGTGTACAATCAAAGTTATAGGTGGAAAAATAGCAAGTGGCATGGGCAAGGTGGAGGTCACCCAGCTCAACATTAGAACAACTTCTCACAGGACAGAGGACCGCGGAACAATTTTCAAACGGCACCAAATGTGAACTTTTCTCCACAAGGAAATGGTCTCGCCGGTAACCAAAAGATGGGGCGACATCAGCCGTCTCAAGTATTCTATTCACAAGTGAATGCACCCAGTGGATTTGACCCCTTTACACTGGCATTTGTACCACATAACCAGCACCAATATCAAACGGAACAAACACTTAAGGCCATGAATGATAAACAGACTAAACATCCTGCAGAAAATTTGAGGCAGCGCCTTTCAGCCTCCTAGAGGTCGCTGCGGGTTTGAGTGGGGCACTAACGAATCCTCTGGTTCTGAGTATGTTAATGCGATTCGGTACGACCATGAGAGCGACTTACGAGATGACCTTGCACCTGACGGATAAGCTCAAGACATTAGTGACATTTATGATGAACAGGTCCAGGCTTCGATTAAGATTTCTATTGGCAACATTCCTGTCACAGCCATTGTTGATACAGGAGCAAACATCAATGTCATGTCATCATGTCTCTTCAAACAGGTGTCTTCTGTTTCAAAATTTTTATCATTGCCGAGTCAGGGTTGCTCCATATCGGGAGCGATTGGTCTATTGAATCAGAGAGTTACTTTACAGACACAGCCTCAACTGCAGATAGAATCTGTTTTGGTTTCTTGCCTCTTGCGTACTGAAAATTTCCTTGTGTGAACTGTTAATGATAAGTATTGTGTTGTACAGCGCACGGACTACATGGTATCGGTTGCTACATGACATGGAAACTTTAACTATTAAATTTTAAGTGTGGAAAAATTGTTTATAGTGATGAACATGAACTGATATTTCTTCAACAATCTGAAGCAGGAAATTAAGGTTGCAGAAAGAATTTCAATTTAAGATAGCGTACAAAAAAAGAAAAGTGCTTGCGAGGTGAATGCCCGGAGCTATATAAATATGTAAAGGTTAGAAATGGAGGAGGGTGCGTAAATAAGCACTTCTCTCAAGGTACAAGAAGATTTATAGATTTATTTTTAGTAATGTAAGTACTTGAAGTTCTGTTGTAAACGCCCAAATTACCTGCTTTAAAAAGCACATGTTCAAAACGTCCAGACAGTGAACAGGAGTGGGGGAAATATCTTAGCTTGAAGTTCAGTTAAAGCATGCTGTTAAATGAGAAAACAAGTGGTAACCCACATGTGTTCACGCAAGGAGACAATAAGCTGTTGTAAACTATGTTAGTTGAAATACAGTACAAAGAGATAGAAATAATGAAGCACGAAGACTGTAGCGTAAGTACTCCACGAGGCCATTAATTGCTATGAAAGTAAACTGTTTCCCTGTGATCTGAGCCCAATCTAAAGAGTATATGAGGAATGTTAGCTGACGAATTTACTTCAGTAGAATCAAGGTACTAAGTAACCACACAGCAAGCCCCTTGTATCATAAGTAAGTCCAAGTAAAGATCTTCAGAAGTTTTGTAGTGTAATCTAGCGACCATTCAATACCCTAATTGAAGGCTAATCTAAAGAACAAGCAATGCAGTGATATTTAAACTTAATACTGACTATAATCACAGTAAGATGAAGAAGTAGCGAAGCATGCTGTAATGAAAGAAGTTAAAAATTTATATATGTGCCCATGTTTATAATGATGATTTTACTTACATGCAGGTTTCATTGTAAAAAATGTCTCCTAAAATACTCCTCTTATGAAATCCATTATCCTTGTGCCCGCTCCTTTTGATCCTTGTTCATTAACCCAGACCAAGGGTCGACTTGTAAAAGCCACGTGTGCTTCGAGGCAAAGCAGTGCTTATGAGAAATGAGACACGTAGCGCGATGAACTTCGCTAGCTTTGGTAATGTTTGTTATGGACAGGTTGCGTAAACCCAGTGAAATGTGGGTAATTCTATTCATGCGAAAAATGGTAGATACGCGTTATCCAAATTTTAAATTATTTTTTTTTCTTTTTTTTCTTTTTTTTTTTACAGAGAACGATTGCTGAGTACATGAAGCGAAGAGGGAGACCTATTGTTATACAGTCTGCCCTCAAATATAAAAATTTTGCCAAGCACAGAGGAAAGCACAAAAGAAAAGATTCAGCGTTAAATGGGTATTCGTTAAGTAGTAGATATGCTACGAGGCAGTAGAAAATGATCTCGGGTCCACTAAAGAATAAATGGAACAAGTGTTGCGAAATCTGTAGTTTTCATAATGAGGTGATGAGCCCTTAAAAGAAAGTTTGAAATAATATTTTTAGGTTCACTAGTGAAAGTAAACCTTGGGATATAAAGAGTTCATTCATAAAGGAGTTGTTCACTGGACTTATCAAAAGGAGTGACCAGTAATTGCAAATATTAGCTCGTAAGTGATCTTTTGTAAATAGTAGAATATAAGTCTTTCTGTACCAATGGAGGAAACCTGCAAATTTGATTGTTTTGTAAATGAACGCTATTGACGAAGGAATTGAGCACGAGTGCTGTGTGAAGATGCACACTAAAGTGCGACGTGCATAGTAAGAATAACTGTACAGTGTGTATTAGTTGTAGTGTTATACTGCAAGTGTAAAAATAAGTCAAGGCTACGACAATAGGTGCAACGCAAAGTTCAGTGTTGTTCTAGGTGCAGCGACAGCTAAAATATTCGTCGTCACTTACCCGTGAGCCCCACGGGAGGCAGTTGACAGGGAAGTATGGAGGCAGCTTCAGTGTCCGGCTCCTCCGATGGAAAACGCGCGCGAGGTGTGTGTAACGATGCACTCGCGTGATACGAAGTTCACAAAAAAAATAAATAAATGAAGGGAAAGAAAGAAAGAAAGGGGTGATCGACGACCGGCAGTTCTGTTACAGCCTGAGTGCGAACGGATACTGAGTATTGGAGCAACACTGTGCAGCTGCTGTGAGTGGCTGACGTGCGGCTGACGAAGCAATCCAAACTTTAAACTGCTAACAGCCATGACCTCTATCGTACATACTGGAGGAAAGACAATTGCACACTTGTGTGACTACATTTTCATACGTAAATTAAGCAATTTTCATGAGTTGAAGTTAAGATGAGTGAGAAGTAGATTGTCAGATTACTCAGACCTTAAACCCATTAATACCGGCACTCCTGAAGACTGCTAAAATGAATTATAATCCTGTCTCTTGATGGACAAAGAAAATGAATGTGCACTATAGGAAGACCCTAAACTCCAGACCAGTCCCGATCCTTAACCAATGTATGCAATGGTATTAAGGAATGAAGTGACTGATGAACAAAGAGCGAAGAACTTTATTTTGAAAAATGATCAATATCTGATATATGTTTATAACTGTAATTTCAATTTATGTACTTAGTACGCCAGTAACATTATGTAAATGTCATACCAAAAATCGCAAATATCTCATGATGACATGAGAATCGAGGTAATCTTTCGGCATTCCCTCTCTCCTCATGGGATGCGGTATAAACAATGGCTCTGAGCACTATGGAACTTAACTTCTTAGGTCATCAGTCCCTCCCCCTGCGGGTCCGGGGGTAAGAATAGGCCCGCGGTATTCCTGCCTGTCGTAAGAGGCGACTAAAAGGAGTCTCAAACGTTTCGGCCTTATGTGATGGTCCCCTGTCGGGTTTGACCTCCATATCTCAAAATTTTTCCGAAGAGCGAGCCGATTGGGGAAGGGCGCCTTACTTGGTGCATTGTGTCCACCCTACATTGAGAACTTTCGCCAGCTTCTTCGTCGTTGCATTGCAGTCCTGCCCGCTCTACATCTCTTGGGCATGGATACGCTCCTGTGTGAACTTTCTGCCTCACAATGTGCTGGGCCACATTCTGCACTGACGGCGACCATGGACCACATGTCACCTAACATCCAGCACGGTAGCCAGTCCGTTGTGGTGGGGCCGCCATGTACCCTGTCGGTTGTAGCCCCTGACAAAACAGGGATCGCTTTACTGATGCCTGCGCTGTTAACTCCCCACGTATGCCAAGGAGTGGATGCCCATCTCCCTGGGTCATCGGGACTCCCGGCAATGACCATCCTGCCAGGTGGCTTTTGATGTGGCTGGGTGGCGCCCGTGGGGAGGGCCCTTGGTCAGAGTAGGTGGCATCAGGGTGGATGACACGCAATGAAACGTGGCACATCTTCTCTTGCTGGTGGCCAGCCACCAGCAGTCTCCAAGCGTTCGAGGGCCTATTTTAAAGGTAACGTTTATGACCCCAAATCGTTCCCCTCCCTCGCCACACCATGGGAGGAACAAAAGGCATTGAATGAAAGTGAGACGTATTCGCCCAGGTATCTTGTCTGTACCAGAGCTGATGGGGAATCCCTTATATCTGTGAAGCCTCAGTATTTTGAAGACGATTTAGAGGATAAGTTTGGGGAGGTGGAGGGCTTGTCCAAGATGCGGTCCGGATCGGTGTTGATAAAAACGGCATCCTCCGCCCAGTCGCGGGCCTTGCTCGCTTGTACTAAGCTTGGGGATGTCTCCGTAACTATCACGCCCCATAAAAGTCTGAATATGGTCCAGGGCATTATCTTCCACAGGGATCTCCTTTTACAGTCCGATGACGAGCTGCGCGCCAACTTGGAGCGCCGAGGTGTCCATTTCGCCCAGCGCGTCCACCGGGGTCCGAGGGAGCGTCAAGTAGCCACCGGTGCTTTGATCTTGGCCTTCGAGGGTGACACATTATCTGAGAAGGTCAAGGTGATGGTGTACCGTTGCGATGTCAAGCCATATATACCTCCCACGATGCGGTGCTTCAAGTGTTTGAAGTTCGGCCGTATGTCTTCATGCTGTGCTTCCGACCTCGACTGTCGCGATTGCGGTCGACCTTCCCATCCTGATCATCCCTGTGCCCCGCCTCCAATCTGTGTGAACTGTGGTGCGCACCATCCGCCTTGCTCGCCAGACTGTCCGATTCTGCAGAAGGAGCGGAAGATCATGGAAATCAAGACTCTCAACCGCCTGACGTACACTGAAGTGAAGCGGATATATGATCAGCTTCATCCAGTGCGCAAGACAGCTTCTTATGCCGCAACTGTCACTCCTGCTACAGTTCCATCCACTCCAGTCAGCTCTCAGAGTCGAAGTCCCACACCTGCCCCCTTGATGGTGGGGGGCACTAAACTCACTGTTGCTCCTGCTCCATCTACTTCAGGAGCAACACCCCCCAACCATCTGGGACATAAGTTCCTCATTCCCAGCCAGAGAAGCGTAAGTCTTCTTCGGCTCCTCTCGCCAGGAAGGGGTCCCTTGTGGACCTCCCTTCCCAAGTTCCGACTGGTACAAAAGCAGAAAGCTGCAAGTGGCTCAAACAACCACCGGTCCCTGGTCGTAGGGCCTCACGGTCGACGTCTGTCCCTGAGACTGACCCAGTGAAGCCCTCCCAGCCTGAACCACCGAGGGCACAGCGAGAGAAACAGAAGAAGAAGAAAGTCCCCCAAGGCCAACGATATTGCAGTAGCACCCATCCCACTGCTTCCTACAAGCTCTGCGTCTGAGGACGAGGTGGAAATTCTGGAGTCCGCTGAGAACCTCAATCTCACCGGTCCCTCAGACACCATGGATAGCGCTAGCACCGGTGCTCAATTGGAGGCAGCAGGTGACCCAGCGGCGTAATCTGCTTTCCAAGTCCCGTCACGCATTTCTCAGACAAGGACAATACCATCCTCCAGTGGAACTGCAGCGGTTTTTTCCACCATCTAGCTGAGCTCCGACAACTTTTCAGCCTTCACCGTTTCTTCTGCATTACTCTTCAGGAAACTTGGTTTCCAGCAAGGCGAACACCCGCCCTCCGTGGCTATTGGGGTTATTATAAGAACCGGGCAGCTTATGAAAGGGTGTCGGGCGGCGTCTGCATCTATGTCCTTAACTCTCGTCACAGCGAGTCTGTCCCTCTACAAACAGCTTTAGAGGCTGTCGCTGATAGGGTGTGGAAGCCACAGGCTATTACCGTCTGCAGTCTTTACCTTCCACCGGATGGTGATGTCTCGCAGCATGTCCTGGCTGTGTTGATAGCCCAATTGCCGACACCTTTCTTGCTACGGGGCGATTTCACCGCCCATAACCCTCTGTGGGGTGGGTCAGTGGCGACAGGTCGAGGCGCACCGTTGAGCATTTATTGTCGCAGCTCGATCTCTCGACTTTAAATGATGGTGCCTTCACACACTTCAGTGTGGCGCATGGCACATACTCCGCCATTGACCTTTCGATCTGTAGCCCTAGCCTCTTGCCATCTGTCCAATGGAGTGTGCATGACGACCTGTGTCGTAGTGACCACTTTCCAATCTTCCTGTCACTACCACAGCGTCACTCTTCTGGGCGCCCTAGCAGGAGGGCTATGAATAACGCTGACTGGGACTTGTTCTCCTCCATTGCCGCTATTGAGCTTCTCTCTAATGATGACATTGCTGCGGTGGTTCAATCAGTCACCACTGGCATCTTTACTGCCGCCGAATCTACCATTCCCCCCCCCCCCCCCCTCAGGGGACTCAGCATTTATGTGCTGGGTACGGGCTTGGCGAACCCGGGATCCCCGAGCTGGGGACTGGTGTGCGCCGCCAGTCCTCTGACACCGTAAGCTCTGGGCATGCTTCAGCGACCACCGTGTGGCGCAACGGTGGAACGTTGTGTCGCAGGGACCGGGGATCTTGGCTTGATTGCCTGGATCGCGAGGATGGTACATACCTCTCTAAAAAACCCTTCAATCTTAAGGTGTGCTGCGCGCTGATAAGATGCATGGCTGTTGAGGTGGAACAGTCGCTAGCGGGCGACCTCTGAGGAACCTGCCGCACCTCAGTTGTATAAGGCTTAGCCAGGGATGCGGGGCTCTGTCTGGGCTGACGTTTCGTTCCCTAGCTGCTCGTGGGACGCACATGGCAACCACGTATTTCCCTTCACCAACTTCGCAATCAGTCGAGCGTATGAGGGAGGCTAGTCCTCCAGATATGCAGATGGAAAAGAGTAACAGGGCTCATGGAGTCGTAAATGACAATGTTTTCATCGTGATTAAGAGGAAGGAGGGCTCATTTGAAAAAGTGTCTCCTTTCTATATACATAAAGGTTTAGAAGGACTCGCAGGTACACTGAAATCTATCAAACGCCTGAGGAATGGTACCCTGTTAGTTGAGACTACTAGGGCATCGCAAGTGGAGCTGCTTCGGAAGTCACCCAAGTTAGGCGAGTATGATATTACTGTCGAGTTGCACAATTCCCTCAGCTCCAGTAAAGGCGTTGTCACCTGCCGTGATTTAATGGATATCGATGTCGACGAGCTGAAGCAAGAATGGGCAACACAGGGGATTGTAGACGTGGAACAAAGGACACGTAGAAATAATGGAGTCACTGAGAAATCTGCCACTTTCATTTTGACTTTCAATTCGCCTGTCTTACCTGAATACGTTCTGGCTGGTTTCCTCAGACTTAGGGTTCGGCCCTATATACCTAACCCTATGCGCTGTTTCAAATGTCAGCGATTTGGCCATACAACAATGAGTTGTGGGGGTGAACCAACCTGCGGTATCTGTGGCAAGGCAGCTCATGAAGCTGGGACCAACTGCACATCTCCAACGCTGTGTATAAACTGCTCTGGGAGCCATCCCGTCTGGAGCAGCGACTGCCCCGTCTTTGCGGAAGAACGAAAAATTCTGGAGATCAAGGTGACAAAGAGGCTACCTTATGTGGAAGCCAAAAATGAGTATAGGGCTACAAAACCCCCTGTCTTTGCCACATCCTATGCCTCCTTGGTGCACAACCGTGCGTCGCGAGTAGACGCTTCGACGCAGACCATGTCCAGCGTCGCAGTATCCTCCACCAATACCTGTACCTGTGTTTGTACCTGCCAGAGCACTCCCACTAACGATATAGCTATTCAGGCTGCTCCGCCTGCACCCACCGCTATTGCAGAGAAAGCTCCAGTGAAGCCTTCGAAGGCCCTCCAGAAACAGAGTGCCTCTCCACTTCCCCCATCCCCAGCTTCCACAATGAAAACGGGACCAGGGAAAGGGGCACGGCGTTTGACGTCACACCTGCCAAAGGCACCATCGGATGTCGTCATGGCATCCCTGACTGATGAGGAGGACATCGTCATGGATTTTGATACCTCTTCCCCAGAACCTGGCAGCCCCTCTGCTGCCACTCGCTCTACAAGTGCCTCACCAGCGCGGCGCAAAGACAGGGGGAAATCTAAACCGAAACGCTGATATGGCTCCCATACTTCAGTGGAATCTGAATGGAGTCAGACGTCGCTTTATAGAATTGCGGCTGTTAGTACAGGCAAACCCCATTTGCATCTCTTTGCAAGAGACACATTTTAAAGAGACTGACACGCCTGTACTTACGGGATATCACATGTACAGGAAAGACGACCTGACTGGTAATAGGGCTCAGGGTGGGGTGGCAGTGTTCATTAAGGACACATTCCACTCCTCACCTGTGACCTTAACCACGACGCTACAAGCGGTTGCAGCTCGGATCCTGGCCCAGGTTCATGTTACAATGTGCTCCTTGTATTTACCACCCGCTGAGCTCATTGACAGTGAAGCCCTCGCACGGCTCATTAATCAGCTACCCCGTCCCTTCCTCATTTTAGGAGACTTTAATGCTCATAATGCATTATGGGGTTCCAACAAAACCTGCCCCAGAGGCCAGATGATTGAGCAGTTGCTCAGGACTTCCGACGTCATACTGCTGAACACAGGTCAGGCCACGCATTTTAGCACCGCTTCAGGTTCGTCTTCTGCCACAGACCTCTCTATTTGTTCGCCTGTGCTTGCGGACATTGCTCAGTGGGTCGTCGACGACGACCTTCATGGCAGCGACCATTACCCTATCTGGCTCCATCTGCCAGTTTAAATGGGTCGTGTCGCACAGCTGCCGAAATGGTTGTTCCGGAAGGGAAACTGGACGCTCTACCGGCAGTAGGCTGTTTTTGAACGGTGTGAAGGCGTCCAGGATTGGGTGGATCACATTACGGCGGTGATGCACCATGCCGCTGATGTATCCATACCAAAGTCAAAGGGAACACCTGTGAGGCAGCCTGTCCCTTGGTGGAATGACGACTGTCGTACCGCCATCAGAGACAGACGGGCGGCTTTGAGGTTGGTTGGTTTGGGGGATTAAAGGGACCAGACTGCTATGGTCATCGGTCCATTTTTCCAAATACAAAGAACACCCACAGAGATTAAAACGAGGAACAGAAGAGATCACAGACGATACAGAACAAGAGAAACGGAGACAAAGACAAGACAAAACGAACTAAAACCACACAGAGTGTGACGGTGGTTGGCCGACCATAGAAATAAAAAGGAAAAGCCAACCACTTGAAACACATTAAAAAATCAGTTTAAAACCGGAGACCAAAGGCCAGAATCAACACAAAACAGTAAGATAAAAACAGAAACACTCAGATTAAAGAATAAAAACCCCCTGCCTGAATAAAACGTAAAACTAAGTCAGCCATAGCCGAGTCATCTGTTAAAAGGGCAGGGAGCGAGTCAGGCAGTGCAAACGACTGCCTGAGCGCAGCTAAAAACGGACACTCCAATAAAACATGAACCACAGATAAAACGGAGCCGCAGCGACATAGAGGCGCGTCCTCACGGCGCAATAAGTGGCCGTGCGTAAGCCGAGTGTGCCCAATGCGCAGCCGGCAGAGGACAAAAGACTCCTTGCGAGAGACCCGCAAGGAGGAGCGCCACACACCGGTAGCCCCCTTGATGGCCCGAAGTTTGTTGCGTGAAGGCAGGGCGCGCCAATCACTGTCCCAAAGGTCCAGAATTTTGCGGCGCGGGAACGCTCGCAAATCTGTCTCCGGGAGGCCAACGTCCACAGATGGTGCACTAGTCGCCTCTTTCGCCAGCCGGTCAACATTCTCGTTGCCGGGGATCCCAACATGGCCTGGGGTCCACACGAAGACCGCAGAGCGGCCGCAACGCGCAAGAGTATGCAGGGACTCATGGATAGCCATCACCAGACGGGAACGAGGAAAACACTGGTCGAGTGCTCGTAAACTGCTCAGGGAATCGCTACAGATAACGAAGGACTCACCTGAGCAGGAGCGGATATACTCTAGGGCTCGAAAGATGGCGACCAGCTCAGCAGTGTAAACGCTGCAGCCAGCCGGCAAGGAACGTTGTTCGGAATGGTCCCCTAGAGTGAGCGCATAACCGACTCGACCAGCAACCATCGAGCCGTCGGTGTAAACAATACCAGAGCCCTGATACGTGGCCAGGATGGAATAAAAGCGGCGGCGGAAGGCCTCTGGAGGGACTGAGTCCTTCGAGCCCTGTGCCAAGTCTAGCCAAAGGCAAGGGCGAGGAACGCACCACGGGGGTGTACGCAGAGGTGCCCGGAAAGGAGGCGGAACAGGGACAAGCCCAAGCCCGGAGAGAAGCTCCTTGACGCGTATGGCGATCGGACAACACGACCGGGGCCGACGTTCCGGCAGATGGACGACCGACTGCGGGAACAGGAGACGATAGTTAGGATGCCCGGGCGAGCTTAGAACATGGGCAGCATAAGCGGCCAGCAAACGTTGGCGTCGGAACCGCAGTGGAGGGACACCTGCCTCCACGAGTTAGCCGTCCACAGGGCTGGTGCGGAAAGCACCAGTGGCAAGGCGTATCCCGCTGTGGAGAATTGGGTCCAACACCCGCAACGCAGACGGGGATGCTGAGCCATATGCCAGGCACCCATAATCCACACGGGACTGGATTAACGCCTGGTAGAGCCGTAACAGGGTAGAACGGTCGGCTCCCCAGCGGGTGTGGCTCAAACATCGGAGTGCATTGAGATGCCGCCAACACGTCTGTTTGAGCTGCCGGATATGAGGCAGCCAAGTCAACCGGGCATCGAAAACCACCCCCAAAAACCAGTGGGTCTCCACCACAGCAAGGAGTTCGTCGGCAAGATAAAGCCGCGGCTCAGGATGGACTATTCGGCGCCGGCAGAAATGCATAATGCAGGTCTTACCTGCCGAAAACTGAAACCCATGCACTACAGCCCGAGACTGCGCCTTACGGATAGCGCCCTCTAGCTGACGTTCAACAGCTGCAATGCCAGTAGAGCTGTAATAAAGGCAGAAGTCGTCAGCATACAGGGAAGCAGAGACAGAATTTCCCACAGCCGCAGCGAGCCCGTTAATGGCTATTAGAAACAGGCAGACACTTAAAACAGAGCCCTGTGGCACACCGTTCTCTTGGACGTGGGAGGAACTATACGAGGCCGCGACTTGCACGCGGAAGGTACGACACGACAGAAAATTGCGGATAAAAAGCGGCAGAGGACCCCGAAGACCCCATCCATGAAGCGTAGAAAGGATGTGATGACGCCACGTCGTATCGTACGGCTTCCACATGTCGAAAAAGACAGCGACCAGGTGCTGACGGCGGGAAAAGGCAGTACGGATGGCCGACTCCAAGCACACCAGATTGTCGGCGGCGGAGCGGCCTTTACAGAACCCAGCCTGAGATGGAGCCAGAAGGCCCCGAGACTCCAGTACCCAATTCAAGCGCCGGCTCACCATCCGTTCAAGCAACATGCAAAGAACGTTGGTGAGGCTAATGGGACGGTAGCTGTCCACCTCCAGAGGGTTCTTTCCAGGTTTCAAAACGGGGATGACAATGCCTTCCCGCCATTGCGACGGAAAAGTCCACCTCGACCCAAAGACGGTTGTAAATATCGAGAAGGCGCCGCTGGCAGTCCACTGAAAGGTGTTTCAGCATCTGACAGTGGATGCCATCTGGCCCAGGAGCGGTATCAGGGCAAGCAGCGAGCGCACTGCGAAATTCCCACTCACTAAATGGTGCATTGTAAGATTCTGGGTGGTTGGTGCGAAACGAAAGGCTCTGATGTTCCATCCGCTCTTTAATGGAGCGGAAGGCCCGGGGGTAATTCGCAGAAGCGGAACTCATAGCAAAATGCTCTGCTAAGTGGTCTGCAATGACGTCGGAGTCAGTACAAACTGCTCCATTCAGTGAGAGCGCAGGGACGCTGACAGGTGGCCGATAGCCGTAGACGCGTCGAATCTTGGCCCAGACCTGCGATGGAGTGGCATGGAGGCCAATTGTGGACACATACCGCTCCCAGCACTCCTTCTTGCCTTGGCGGATAAGGAGGCGGGCCCGCGCACGCAGCCGTCTGAAGGCGATAAGGTGGTCAACGGAGGGATGTCGCTTGTGACGCTGGAGCCCCCGCCGGCGATCTTTAATCGCTTCAGCGATCTCAGGCGACCACCAAGGCACAGCCTTCCGCCGAGGGGACCCACAGGAATGGGGAATGGCAGATTCGGCGGCAGTAACGATGCCGGTGGTGACCGATTGAACCACCGCATCAATGTCATCGGTAGAGAGAGGCTCAAAAGCGGCAGTGGAGGAGAACAAGTCCCAGTCAGCCTTATTCATAGCCCATCTGCTACGGCGCCCAGAAGGGTGGCGCTGTGGTAGTGACAAAAAGATCGGAAAGTGGTCACTACCACACAGGTCGTCATGCACACTCCATTGGACAGACGGTAAGAGGCTATGGCTACAGATTGAAAGGTCAATGGCGGAGTAGGTGCGATGCGCCGCACTGAAGTGTGTGAAGGCACCATCATTTAACAGCCAGAGATCGAGCTGCGACAATAAATGCTCAACGATGGCGCCTCGACCTGTTGCCACTGACCCACCCCACAGAGGGTTATGGGCGTTGAAGTCGCCCAATAGCAAGAAAGGTGGCGGCAATTGGGCGACCAGTGCAGCCAGGACATGCTGCGAGACATCACCATCTGGTGGAATGTAAAGACTGCAGACGGTAACAGCCTGTGGCGTCCACACGCTTACAGCGACAGCCTCTAAAGGCGTCTGGAGAGGGACAGACTCGCTGTGCAGAGTGTGAAGGACATATATGCAGACGCCACCAGACACCCTTTCATAAGCTGCTCGGTTCTTATAATAACGCCGATAGCCACGGAGTGCGGGGGTTCGCATCGCTGGAAACCAAGTTTCCTGGAGAGCAATGCAGTAGAAAGGGCGAAGGCTGAGAAGTTGGCGGAACTCAGTTAATGGTGGAAGAAACCGCTGCAGTTCCACTGGAGGATGGTATTGGCCATGGCTGGGAAACGCGTGACGGGTCGGGGAAGGCAGATTACGCCGCTGGGTCTCCTGCTGCCTCCAAGTGAGCACCTGCGCCAGTGCTTTCCATGGCGTCGAAGGGACTGGCGAGATCGAGGTCCTCAGCGGACGCCAGGATCTCCACCTCGTCCTCAGACGCAGAGTTTGAAGGTTGCGGTTGGACAGGTGCCACCGCAATGTCAGGATGCTTGGGAGCCTTTTTCTTCAACGGCTTCGCACGCTGTGCCTTGGGAGGGTCTGGCTGGGAGGTCCCCATTTGGTCAGTCTCAGGGACGGACGACGACCGTGAAGCCCTATGACCAGCGACCGGTTGTTGTTTCAAAACTTTGCGGGTGTCCGCTTTGACACTGGGCAAAGCCTGGGAAGGGAGGGCCCCAAGGGACCCCTTCCTGGCTAGGGTAGCCCAAGAAGCCCTACGCTTCTCCGGCTGGGAAGGGGGGACGAATGTCCCCAATGGTTGGGGTGGTGTTGCTCCTGGAGTAGATGGAGCAACAGTGGGCGAAGTGCCCCCCACAACCAAGGGGGCCGGTTCACTGAGACATAGCTGAGAGGCAACAGTACGTGACGACACGGGAGAGGATCGAACTGCTTGTGCAGCAGCGGCATAGGTGGATGTCATGGGCACGGGATGTAGCCGCTCATATTTCCGCCTTGCCTCGGTGTAGGTCAGGCGGTCCAGGGTCTTATATTCCATTATCTTCCTTTCCTTCTGGAAGATCCGACAGTCCGGTGAGCAGGGGGAATGCTGTTCTCCACAGTTAACACAAATGGGAGGCGGAGCACATGGAGTATCAGGATGCGAAGGACGTCCGCAATCCCGACACGTGATGCTGGAAGTACAGCAAGATGACATGTGCCCGAACTTCCAGCATTTAAAACACCGCATCGGAGGAGGGATATATGGTTTCACATCACAACGGTAAACCATCACCTTAACCTTTTCGGGTAAGACATCACCCTCAAAGGCCAAGATGAAGGCACCGGTGGCTACCTGATTATCCCTCGGACCCCGATGGACGCGCCGGACGAAGTGAACACCTCGTCGGTCGAGGTTGGCGCGTAATTCATCGTCGGACTGCAGAACAAGATCCCTGTGGAATATAATACCCTGGACCATGTTGAGACTCTTATGCGGCGTGATGCTAACGGAAACATCCCCCAACTTGTCACAATTGAGCAACCTCCGTGACTGGGCAGAGGAAGCCGTTTTGATGAGCACAGAACCAGAGCGCATCTTGGACAGGCCCTCCACCTCCCCGAACTTGTCCTCTAAATGCTCCACAAAAAACTGGGGCTTGGTCGACATGAATGATTCTCCATCAACCCGCGTACACACGAGGTACCGGGGTGAATATTCTCCACCGCCTTCTTTAGCAAGACGTTCCTCCCATGGAGTAGCTAGGGAGGGAAACGATCTCTGATCAAATTTCTTCCCGTTGAGGCTAGACCTCGATCGCTTAGAGACTGCTGGAGGAGGCCCACCAGCGATAGATGATGTACCACGCTTCATTGCGGGTCATCCGCCCTCATGCCACCTACTCCGACCAAGGGCCCTCCCCTCGGGCGCCACCCAGCCACAGCAATAGCCACCTGGCAGGATGGCCATTGCCGGGAGTCCTGATACCCCAGGGAGATGGGCATCTACTCCTTGGCATACGTGGGGAGTTAACGGCGCAGGCATCAGTAGAGCGATCCCTGTGTTGTCAGGGGGCTACAACCAAGAGGGTACATGGCGGCCCCACCACAACGGACTGGCTACCGTGCTGGATGTTAGGTGACATGTGGTCCATGGGCGTCGTCAGTGCAGAAAATGGCCCTGCACAGTGCTCAGCAGAAAGTGCACGCAGGAGCGCATCCATGCCCAAGTGATGGAGAGCGTTCAAGACTGCAATACAACAACGAATAAGATGGCGAAAGTTCTCAACACAACACGGACACAATGCACCAAGTAAGGCGCCCTTCCCCAATCGGCTCGATCTTCGGAAAAATTTTGAGACATGGAGGTCAAACCCGACAGGGGACCATCACATAAGGCCGAAACGTTTGAGACTCCTTTTAGTCGCCTCTTACGACAGGCAGGAATACCGCGGGCCTATTCTAACCCCCGAACCCGCAGGGGGCGGCAGCTTTGAGGAGATTCCGTCGGTGCCCCACTGCTGCGCATATGACAACTTTCCGGATAGCACGGGCGTGGGCGAGGAAAATCGTTAGGGAGAGTAAACGGAGGTCTTGGCGTGAGTTTCTGAACTCCATCAATAGGTCCACATCTTCAAGCAAATGGGAATCCATTAGGAGGATCTCAAGGCGATACTCTCGGCCGCCACTAGCCGCTATACGTGAGCGGGGGTGTCTCCTAACATCTCCGAGAGACATCGCCCGGGCGTTGGCAGAATCTTTTCAAACTATTACGGCCGACTCTAGCCAGGACCCAGAATTTCTGCGCTATCGGGGTACACAGGAGATGGCTGATTTTAATTTCCGTTCACAGAACACTGAGGAATACAACCAGCCTTTCTCTTTGTGGGAGTTGGACTCTGCACTGTCCATATCTCGGGATACCGCACCTGGTCCAGACCTGATATCGTATAGCATGCTGCAGCAGTTGGATCTGCGGTCAAAGGAAGTCCTCCTTCAACTTTTTAATGAAATTTGGATGACAAGCGACTTTCCTAGTTCGTGGAAAGAATCGATTTTAATTCCCCTTTTAAAACCAGGGAAGGATCGGACCGAACCCAGTAGCTACCGTAGCATTAGTCTCACGAGCTGCGTCGGAAAGACATTTGAGCGTATGGTCAATAGGCGCCTGCTGTGGGTTCTCGAATCTAGATCCTTACTTACCCGCTGCCAGTGTGGATTCAGGAGGTATCATTCCACCCTAGATAACCTGATCCTACTCGAAACAGCGATACAAGATGCTTTCCTACGTAAGCAACACCTTATCAGGGTTTTCTTCGACCTGGAGAAGGCGTACGATACTACCTGGAGGCATACCATTTTGCGGCAGCTTTATGAGTGGGGTTTCCGTGGGCGTTTACCCACACTCATCCGATCCTTTCTGTCAGACAGGTATTTTACGTATAAGGTTGGGAATGTCCTGTCTGACCGTTTTAAGCAGGAGAACGGTGTCCCTCAAGGAAGTGTCCTCAGTGTGACAGCTTTCGCAATTGCCATCAATAGTATTGCGTCCACAGTACGACGGCCCGTGCAGTGCTCCTTGTTTGTGGACGATTTCTCCATTTTCTGTGCGTCTTCCTCCGTCACAGCTGCTACACGCCAATTACAGCTGACACTCATGCGATTGGAGAAATGGTCTAAGACCACGGGCTTTAAATTCTCTTTGGAGAAGACCATTTGTGTAGATTTTAACCGTTCTCTTTTTAATCTCCCTGTTTTAAAACTAGGAGACACTGTTCTCCCCTTTATGGAAAAAGTGAAATATCTCGGGCTTAATTTTGATGAGAAGCTCACATGGTTACCACACTTAAAGGATCTAAAGGTCCGTTGTTTCAAGGCTTTAAACGTCCTTAGATGCGTCAGTCATAGATCCTGGGGCGCTGACAGGGCACGTCTGCTCCAACTTTATAAGACCTTTGTGCGACCTCGACTGGAATACGGATGTCAAGCTTATGGCTCTGCAAGACCTTCCTACCTCAAAATGGTGGATGTGATTCACCATGAGGGTATTAGGCTTTCAATGGGGGCTTATCGCACGAGTCCAGTTGCTAGTCCGTGTGTCGAGGAGGGAGAGCCTCCGCTGTCCATTCGGCGTCTTCTCCTCGTGGTACGGCACGCGTACAGAACCAAGTCCACTCCTCTTTCATTGGCGTCCGACACTTTTTCCCAGCCAGCACTGGCACGTCTCTTCCGCCACCGTCCAGCGGCAACAAAGCCGTTTGGCATCCGTGCAAAGGAGAGTCTCGAGTCAGTACACCTGGAGGGCATTAAGGTACTCAACCATGGATGGAGTAGGGGATCTCCCTGGCGACTACAAAGGCCAAGATTACTTCTTGATCTGGCTGCTTACAGGAAGTATTGTACCCCGGACCACTTTTTTAAAATTAAACTTACTGAGATTTTAGAACGTCATTCCGATTTTATTCCTGTTTACATGGATGGGTCTAAACGGGGGGATTTTATGGGCTGCTCTGCTGTGTTTCCCGATACTGTCCATCGGATAGGGCTCCCAGAGCAGTTCTCAGTTTACTATGCAGAACTGTTTGCCATTCTGCAAGCATTAGAGCATATGCGCCGACATCGTGGCACGAAATTCATCATCTGCTCCGATTCCCAAAGTGTTCTACACGCTCTTGAACAGATGTACCCAGCAGATCGGATGGTGCAAGAGGTGCAGGAAGCACTCCTGCTCTTGCAACAGCAGGGTAAGGATGTGATTTTCTGCTGGGTTCCAGGGCACATAGGGATTCCTGGAAATGAACTTGCAGATGCGGCTGCCAAGGAGGCTTGCTCCATCCCACCTCCTGCTCGCTGTTCCGTCCCCCTGCAGGCCATTACGTCTTTCGTGACTCGGAAGGTCATGGGTTGGTGGGAGGCTCAGTGGCTGGACGTGAGGGATAATAAGTTGCGAGCGGTGAAGGATTCTGTCCGACCGTGGCACACCTCCTTCCGACAACGACGCGCTGAGGAAGTAGCCCTTACACGGCTTAGAATAGGACATTGTCCTTTGACACATGGTTTTCTTTTACGTCGTGAGGAGCCACCAACGTGTCAGACATGTGGGACACAGTTGTCGATACGGCATATTTTAACTGAGTGTGTTTTATATGCGGGTTTGAGGGAAGATTTCAGTTTCCCACCAGACCTACCCTCTCTTTTAACTAATAATGAGGCGAGTGTCGCTAGAGTTTTACGTTTTTGTGTGATGTCTGGCCTTCTTCCCAAAATATTGGGTTTGAAGTCTTAATGTGCTTTCCGGTGGTTTGCTCACCCATTATTTGTAAGTGGTCACTCAGCCACCGTTACTTATCTTTCCCTGTTTGTACTGCTATTTTAATTTGTTTTTAGTTTTATCTCCCTGTTTTGATGTGCTGTGTCCATTCTTGCAATTTGAACAATACCAATTCTCTCACGATTCGGCTCTGAATTGAACTTTTGGGAACGGGCGCTGATAACCTCGCTGTTGTGCGCCCTAAAACACTAATCATCATCATCAAAAAATGGCTCTGAGCACTATGGGACTCAACTGCTGAGGTCATTAGTCCCCTAGAACTTAGAACTAGTTAAACCTAACTAACCTAAGGACATCACAAACATCCATGCCCGTGGCAGGATTCGAACCTGCGACCGTAGCGGTCTTGCGGTTCCAGACTGCAGTGCCTTTAACCGCACGGCCACTTCGGCCGGCCAATCATCATCATCATCATACCATTCCCCGTTCCTCTGGGTCCCCTCATCGGCGGACTGTGCCTTGGTGGTCGCCTGAGATCGCTGCAGCGATTAAAGATCGCCGGCGGGCGCTACAGCGTCACAAGCGGCATCCCTGCATTTAACTCCTCATCACCTCCAAACAGCTGCGTGCGCGGGCCTGCCGCCTTATCCGCCAAAGCAAGCAGGACTGCTGCGAGCGGTATGTGTCCACCATTGGCCTCCATGTCACTCCATCGCAGGTCTGGGCCAACATCCGACGCCTCTATGGCTATCGGACCCCTGTCAGCGTCCCTGCGCTCTCACTGAATGGAGCAGTTTGTACAGACTCCGACGAAATTGCCAACAGCTTGGCAGGGCATTTTGCTCTTAGTTCCGCTTCTTCTAATTACCCACTGGCCTTCCGCTCCATTAAAAAGCGGATGGAACGTTGGAGCCTTTCGTTTCGCACCCACAACCCAGAATCTTACAACGCTCCATTCAGTGAGTGGGAATTTCGCAGTGCCCTAGCCGCTTGTCCTGTACCGCTCCTGGGCCAGATGGCATCCACTGTCAGATGCTGAAACACCTTTCAGTGGTCTGCCAGCGACGCCTCCTCGACTTATACAACCGTCTTTGGGTCGAGGGGGAGTTTTTGTCGCAATGGCGGGAAAGCATTGTCATCCCCGTTTTGAAACCTGGAAAGAACCCTCTGGAGGTGGACAGCTACCGTTCCATTAGCCTCACCAACGTTCTTAGCAAGTTGCTTGAACGGATGGTGACCTGGTGCTTGAATTGTATACTGGAGTCTCGGGGACTTCTGGCTCCGTCTCAGGGTGGGTTCCGTAAAGGCCGCTCCGCCACCGACAATCTGGTGAGCCTGGAGTCGGCCATCCGTACTGCCTTTGCCCGTCGTCAGCACCTGGTCGCTGTCTTTTTCGACATGCGGAAGGCGTACGATACGACATGGCGTCATCACATCCTTTCTACGCTTCATGGATGGGGTCTTCGGGGTCCTCTGCCGCTTTTTATCCGCAATTTTCTGTCGTGTCGTACCTTCCGCGTGCAAGTCGCGGCCTGGTATAGTTCCTCCCACGTCCAGGAGAACGGTGTGCCACAGGGTTCTGTTTTAAGTGTCTGCCTGTTTTTAATAGCCATTAACGGGCTCGCTGCGGCCGTGGGAAATTCTGTCTCCGCTTCCCTGTATGCTGACGACTTCTGCCTTTACTATAGCTATATTGGCATTGCAGCTGCTGAACGTCAGCTACAGGGCGCAATCCGCAAGGCGCAGTCTTGGGCTGTAGCGCGTGGTTTTCAGTTTTCGGCTGCCAAGACCCGTGTTATGCATTTCTGCCGGCGCCAAACGGTCCATCCTGCGCCGCGGCTTTATCTTGACGGCGAACTTCTTGCTGTGGTGGAAACTGTAACGTTCCCTGGCAAACTCACACATTAACAAACTAAAATGAAATTGTACCATATACGCCGCTCTGAGCAATCTGTATATAATGTAATTATTTAACGAAAAATATTATTGAATTTTGTGTAAAAGACATTTGTTATTATTGTAATATTTTTTGTAGTAATATTCTTTCTGTATTTAGGATGGTAATATTTCTATATTAATTATGTAATTGTGAATTATGTCAATATCTGCGATAACAGAGATGTGAAATTCAGCCAGTGGGAAATAATGTCGTGAAATTACAAAGAAATGTTAATAGTCAGCAATACTATAAAAGCACAATGCACTATGTATTCTTTGGTCTTCCTCGTTTAGAGCTGAAAGCGGTAGGAACTGTGTCGATGTCTTTGGTGAATCGGTACACGTCATTTGTCTGTATCTAGATTTAGCCGCCATTGAAGGAGAAATTACGATCTAATGTGAGTTGAATATTTGTTGTGGTAAAAATATATTGAAATTTATAAAAAGTGTGTATTATTAATGTAAATTAGCTTGCCCATGTCATCTATAATATTTCTTTAAAGAGTTTTCAGCATTTTTAGCGGTGTTGCTGGGCTGTGCCGCTACCGATCGATTTGCAGCGGCGGCACATTTAAAAAATTGTTCCGCTAAAGGAAAAATCAACCAAACCCGCAAATCGGTAACAGATAGATAAAAATTAACAGTGAATTAAGAGAATGTTCTTCTTTTACAGCGATCCAGAGACTGACTGAGATTTTAAAAATAGTTACACATTTGTGCATTCTTAGACGGATAGTTAATGTTGAAATCTAACAATTTTGGTTCTTTCAAATAACTTTAATGTATAGCGAAGTAGGTTTGATCAGTGATAATTAAATGTCGGCTTGGTAATAATTAACCATTTTCTGCTAATAGTGATAATCTTGTGTTCAAAAGCTAACGCCGGGAAAGAATTCAGTAAATATTTTAACAAAAAAAATCCACTGCATTTAGAAAATGTGTGCCAAGGCCGAATGATGTAAAGAATTTAATTTTCAACCAAATACTCTTAATCAGTTAATATGAGTTCACGTAATTTTTAAATGTACCTAATTCTTTTGAAAGTGAAAATTTTTATTACCACACGTAAATAAGAGAGAGGTTCTACAACAAAGTTCGCACGCAAAGAAAGTAAGGTAAAGAAAATTAACTTAAAAGAAAATTTATTATTCTTTAACGAAATAATTTCATAGCAATTTCGTTAAATTGGCGCACAACGTGGGGCTCGAATATGCAGTGGCCACTAAATACCCATGAGATAACTAGGGAATTATTATAGTCGAACTTTGTTGGAGAACATTTAATAATTTTTCCAATTATTGTATGTATTGCATAACCAATATTGTGTGGTAATACCTGTATATGATTTTTTGCATGAGAACACTATATACCCAGAGGCAAGCTGAACATGAGAGCTCATTATTTCGAAAAATTAATTACCTACCACAATACCAGGGGGCAGCTGCACCCAAGATAGATCACCAAAAGGTAAAGCTACAGTGTAGTTGTCCTGTGGGTAGTAAAGTAGCCTCAGTGCAGTGTTCTCGGATCATTAGTGGTGTGCTTGTTGTTAGTGCTTTGTTTTAAAATAACAGGACATTTGAGTAGTTAGTCATTGTAGTATATAATAAGTGTGTTTTAACAAATGACCATTTCTTGTGTGATTATGTCAGTGAGACCTGAGTGTTAGGATATTTAGTTCAGATTTTTTTTTTTGTTTACTATGGTTAGATTGCGTAGTCAGAAGGATATCAACATGGATAATGAACAACAGTCAGTAAGTAGTGATACCGAGTTAGAAAGTGGGACACAAAGTAATGTTAGTGACGTAGTTCAGGAAGTACAATGAGAGAATCTGGGGGCAGAAGGCCAAGAAATGTTGCCACTGCCACCCAGTAATTCAGTTGATAGCGGAAATACTGTGCCACCCGCAAGCACTGGACACGGACCAGAGTGGTGAGGTGTCAGAAGTGGAATCATTAAGAGTTATGTTCGAGCGCATGCTCAATTTCCAGGCTGAATTTGTACGTATGCAAGCAGAACGTGAAAGAGAACGTGATGCTGAACAAGCAGGGCGTGACCAGAGATTAGTAGCTGAATTTGCATGCAAACAAGCAGAGCGTGACCAGAGAATGGTAGCTGAATTTGCATGTATGCAAGCAGAACGCGATAGATAACGTGATGCTAAACAAGCAGAGAGAGACTTGCAGTTAATGCAATCTTTGGAAGCTATGCAAAGTGAGATTGTTAGTATGAAGCAAAACTATGAAACCATACCCAAAGCGGTGAAAGCACTAAGCGAAAGAGTAGATAGTATCCAAGTGGCTAACGCCAGTATCGTAAATAAAATCAGTGTACTGACCAACAGAGTGGAACAATTAGAGATTGACACAAATCAAGTAATTGAGCACAAAGTGTCCGAACAAGTGCACGCCGCGATTGAAGCCAAAGATGCGGGCTCAAATGCGGAAGTGCAGAACCTTAAAAAAGCGGTGCACACTGACATTCCGCTATGGCAGCGGGATGTCAACCGTCGTCTTGCCGAGCTAGAAATCAGCTTGCGGCATGACGACTCACAGCTGTGTGTCACGCCAGCCAGGTCCAACAATGATAGGCATATAAATACAGCAGTAAAAAATTGCGACTGCGAGACACAACAGGCAACCAATGTAAGCGAAACAAATAAATGCCATTCCAAAGTAGTGATTGAAGAAAACCTGATTAGAAACCGACAGTTTCAGATCTTTACAACGGAGAAGAAATCTGTTCCCCCTGTAGTTTTTATCAAGGGATGTAGAAACATTTTGCCTAGCGTTTGGAGTAATACACAGAAAATACAGTTCGTTATGTCTTACATACGCATTATGGGCAACCGAAGCAGCTGACCGTTGCGATACATATGAGCAATTTGAAAATGCATTCTTGGCCAAATATTGGTCAACATGTATTCAGGAGAGATTACGGAAGGAGGTATATAATCCAGAGCCGTATTCTCCACGATTAGGCAATTTGCGAAAATATTTTGAGAAGTACATTAATAAGACCCGTTATTGGGACGAGCAGATTTCATCCCGGGATATGATCAGACTTTTGAAATCACACTTGCCGATACACGTAAAGGAAAAACTTATACACGTGCCCGAAAACGAGATGGAACATTTCTTGTCTGTTCTGGACTCAATTGACCTGATTCAGGAGGATGTTAAGGCAGCCTCTGAACAGGCTAGAAGTAACGGAAACGGTTACAGAAATGGTCGAAATAACACGCCTCCACCAAGTAATGGAAACGGCGGAGGTAACAATAGGAGACAAGATTATGTACAAAACGGGAATAGAGGTAGAGACCGGAACGGCAATAGTCCGCCGGTGAACAATGACCGGAAAAGGAGGTCTGATGACCGATATGAAACAGGCCCACCAAACAATAGTAGATGGAAAAATGCCAGGGGGCCGTGGAACACTAATACTTATAACGATGCAAACCGAACTTGGCCACAGAACCAGAGGCCCAGTCCGAACCGGCAAAACAGTGAAAGATATGACAATAACCGACCGCCACCACAAAATGCGCCAATTGCGCAACCGTTGCGGCCGACGCAACACAACTTACACATAGTGGAGGTCAGTGACACAGAGCAGCCACACCCATCCACTAGCAATAATCCAACAATCTAGATTCAGCCGAGATACGCTCTCCATCGTCGGCTGAGGTTTGGAGTGAGAGCAGCCCGACACAGAACAAAACATCGGGAATCTGTATCCTCAGGTATAATGACGGGGTACAGATGGGACATGAATTAATAACTGAACCATCCACGTGCATAAAAGAGCACAAAGACAAAGTACAAGCGATAATAGAGATCAAAATTAACAATATTGATGTGCAAGCAATCGTAGATACAGGTGCTACTGTCAGTGTCATGAGTATGGACTTATTCAGAGTACTGGGGAAAGAAAAGCGTATGCTGACTTTTCCTGTGAATAATTGCAAAGTCACTGGAGCCATAAGTGCACAGCGACAAATAATTAAACTCCAAGTGCGGGTAGAGATGTATTTAGGGGAAGAAGCCATAGCGTGCTCATTCCTGGTAGTAAAGGGTTTAAAGGTAGCCTGCATTTTGGGGGTAGATTTTTTGAGAGAATGGGACGCAATAATCGACCTTTCTCGGGGAAAATTAAGTTTGATGAACGTGGGTAGGAGGATAGAATTGTCCATGCTCAGATCTGAAGAGGTACCTGTGCCTAATTGTAATACTATTAACATAAAATGTAGGAATCAGTGGATACTACATTTAGACAATCATTGTCTAGGACAAAATCTCTATTATCCAGACGTACAAAGTGATCAATTAAAAGCAAATGTGGACGCACTTGTGAACAAAGTATCACAGTCCGAAAATTTGAATTCAATGCAACAGCAGGATTTGGTACAGTTATTATCTAATTATGCAGATGTATTTTCAGAACGACCAGGAATTGTTAAGGGATATCAGTACAATATCGAGGTGAAACCTCACAAAACCTACTGTCGAGCCTCATACTCCATTCCTTAGTCGAAGAAAGAAAATAGTAGTTATCTCTTAGCAGATCCCCAATCACCGAGAGTACGGGGACTGTATCCGTGTAAGGATGTAAAAATATTCCCACAGTAAAAGCCTAATAGTCCTATGTGGACACCATTCCTTTGTAAATAATGAACATTAATGATGTGTGATTTGTAGAGATAATGTACTAATGTAGAAGTATTTAGTTATAAGAATGTGATTGACTTTCTCATGTGTTTATGAATATTTGTGTTATGTCTTCTTTTAATTAGTGTTAGCTAAAACATGCTGTAAATGTCTGCACAGATAATCTGATTAGTGCAATTATTTATAGTGTTAAATTGTGACAGAGTTCAGTCAAGGGAAACATTTTAGTAATGATTAGTTTGAGTACTGCATAATTTTCTATATGTGTGTCAAAACTTGAAATATTTCTTGTACAATCTTTTCTATCATATGTATATATATATATATATATATATATATATATATATATATATATATGTGTGTGTGTGTGTGTGTGTGTGTGTGTGTGTGTGTGTGTGTGTGTGTGTGTGTGTAGCTGTCAGATTGACAGATTAGAACCCAGAATAATATCAGTAATATGAGACCCTGAGAACTTTATTATCTAACCAATGTTATCAGAGAGAATAATGCACCCAGTAGTGACCCGAGGGCACCATGGGAGGCAAACTTATTGCAAATTTAAGTAGCGCAAAGTTACGCACAAAGAAGCTTCAATTGAAGCATGTGCAGATTCAATCAGTAAAAAAGGAGCTAGCCTGATACAGTCCAAGTCAATTTTAGCCTACAGAGACTACACTGTAGTTACGTAGGACCTTGATAGTAAAGTGTGACGTGATTTCAAAGGAGTTATTGAACAATATGCCTGAATCCGGCTGGAATGCACAAATAAAATCTACTCGAACACGAATATAGATGATTTTCGGGCAAACTAATACGAAATTTTAATATTTGTTACCATGTATGCAAATATCACACACCTTGGTAAAGAGTTACGAATGTGCTGTTACAAAAATTGCACAGCGGACATTGTAAATAAAAATAAAGGAACTTAAACAAAAGTGCAGTATTGTGTGGCAGAGACAGACAGTGACTGTTAAACCTGCAGCAATACGTCACGAAGTTGTTGTGTATAAGTAATAAAAAACTGTATCATCGCCGTGTGTGCAAGTGGACAAGGAACTAGCACGACACGAACAGTGAGCCGATAACGGACGGTGGATCAAGTTAGTGTCAAACTTTAACTCTTTGTGTGTCAAGGGACGCTAGGAAAGCGCATTGACTACAGAGATACATTTTGTCCTAAGGTGAAAACTTGCGTGTGACTAATGACAAGTCATGACATGGTGGAAAAAATATTGTGTGCCCATAAAACGTGTTACTGTGACAACGAAACATTGTGCAAACCAGACTAGTGAAGGCCGACTGAATAATAACTGTCAATAACTGTGTGCGTTCTTTCCCACAGCAGGAAAAATGCCCATGAGGATAGTACACTGTTTGTGAACTTGTTGCATGTTTGCTGGAGCACTGCAAGAAGATGTCACACGGGCGAGCTGATATCCAACGCGCATCCGGCTACATCAGCCATGCAGCGGCCGCAACAGCCCGTAGCAGACCAGACAGCCACGCCCCTCCGCGCGGTAGCTGTCAACACCGGGGGCGGTGACCTACACGGAGCCTACGCGCCGCGCCGAGTGCCGCTCAACAATCACTCTGCACCGCTCACCGACTACAGCATTGTTGTCATTTTCCAAAATATTTACACAAACTGCATAACATGTCAATGACTCCATTTTTGATAAACATTGAAAATTTATTATGTATACCTGTGAACTGATAAGAGAAAATGAACACTAACAAG
Organism: Schistocerca americana; assembly: GCF_021461395.2. NCBI lineage: Eukaryota > Metazoa > Arthropoda > Insecta > Orthoptera > Acrididae > Schistocerca > Schistocerca americana. Next base: position 712,917,160 of record NC_060123.1, read on the forward strand.
TGTAGGAGATGGATTTGTGACACGTAGGTAGTGGGAACATTATAAAAAGTGATGCTGTGCTAAATGATTTCAAAAAACTAAGTGATATATCCTAGGACAAGTGACCTTGCGGTATATGGTTGAACTGTATGTCACTGCGATATTATGTAACCGTTGATGACAAACTGTTAAATCAATTCAAAAGAATGACTGCTAAAGAGACAAGATTAATCATGAACCAACTGGGATGGCTGCGCTCCGGCACAGTTTTGCCCAGGTTTCCTGTCTGCCTTCACCCAAATGGGGGAGCCATGAACATATATAACCCTGGGACTAATCAAAAGAGCCATTCCATAAAAAATACAGAATTATAAAGAACGTTACTGGCACCATTGTGTCAAAGTATAGAAACTCTTTGCCAAATGCTGTCAGGGGGCAATGTAACGTTCCCTGGCAAACTCACACATTAACAAACTAAAATGTAATTGTACCATATACGCCGCTCTGAGCAATCTGTATATAATGTAATTATTTAAGGAAAAATATTATTGAATTTTGTGTAAAAGACATTTGTTATTATTGTAATATTTTTTGTAGTAATATATTTTATAAATTTACATAGCCAAAAAGGTCTTCCTTCGTAAAGCGTTTCGAAGCAGTTCATATAATTTTTGATGTGCATTTTTCGTCAATTTAATCAGATATTTGTTTCCCAATAAATGCAGTTCTATAGCAACCTTAGTAGCACACACAGCTTCACCATGGACGTAAGAGAGGAGATAATCTGTAATCAGAATAGTGGCCACATCTAATGCTGCCCAAACAAACTGGACCGAAATACAACATTTTTCTCAGAGATGTGAGTCCCTAGTTGTTGTGCGCGGTGCCACAACGGGTCTGTCAGATAATATGACAAATAAACGGCGGAGCTGCCGCTCATTTCGATGCAAATGTGCGGCGCCGGCCGGACATCACGCATCCAAATCTTGACTGCATTGCCTACGGACTGCAGTGAAGACTGCTTCCGTAATGCCAGAGGAGAACGTTCTCGCGAGACTCAATGCATGAATGAAGTACTGAACTGCAACTGCTTTCATGTCATTTTCTGCACCAGTCTGTGAACGGCAGGTGTGTGCCGCACAGTCAAGTTGGAGGTCGAAATTTTGGAGCTCTTTCGCAGTGTCCTGCACGGCGTACCGCTTTTGATGGGATTATTAACGAAATGTAGGATACCAGTCAATCACAACGTCGAAACAACTTTTTTCACTTTGGCGCTCCAGTTTACAGACCAGGAAATAAAATGATAAGTTTAGCAGTCTGTACGTCCACCTCACACTGATCCCTAACGAGCTGCACAACTAAGGAGCCTACCAAATACAACCCAAAGAAACTCTGAGACCACTGCAGAGCGCCCGAACCACGCACTTCCGGGCAGCATTCCCCTTCACAGTTGACCAGTTTCTCGTCCCGCACAACGTACTACGCGTTATCGGTGTTTCCTTTTACTTTTCCTAACACCATATACACTCGACAGAAAATAAAGTGGCGGCATAAAATCGCAGTCAGAGATAAAGTCCGATACGAAACCAACACCTGTGACATGTACAGTGCCATATTTCTAGATTACGTTGAGAACAAGCGGAAGACTAATTATTAATTTAAATACTTCTCAAAAATAGCACTTCCTGCACAGAACAGGTCTGCAGACCTCTTTTCTAGAAGACACAAATCTTTTTTCCCCACCAGCGAGAGATGATGTACCACGCTTCATTGCGGGTCATCCGCCCTGATGCCACCTACTCCGACCAAGGGCCCTCCCCACGGGAGCCACCCAGCCGCAGCAATAGCCACCTGGCAGGATGGCCATTGCCGGGAGTCCTGATGCCCCAGGGAGATGGGCATCTACTCCTCGGCATACGTGGGGAGTTAACGGCGCAGGCATCAGTAGAGCGATCCCTGTGTTGTCAGGGGGCTAGAACCAAGAGGGTACATGGCGGCCCCACCACAATGGACTGGCTACCGTGCTGGATCTTAGGTGCAAAAATGTCCAAGGTCGTCGTCGCAGTGAAAACACTGCAGAGTGCAGCGTGGTAATCGCACCCAGGGACGTATCCTCGCCCAAGAGATGGAAAACGAGTGGGACACCATTGCAACGACGAAAAAGCCGGCGAAAGGTCTCAATGCATGACGGATACAGTGCACCATGTAAGGCGCCCTTCCCCAATTGGCTCGCTCTTCGGAATAATTTAGAAAGATGGAGGTCAAACCCGAGAGGGGACCATCATACAAGGCCGAAACATGTGAGACTCCTTTTAGTCGCCTCTTACGACAGGCAGGAATACCGCGGGCCTATTCTAACCCCCGAACCCGCAGGGGGGGGGGGGGGGGCATCCGCCCTATTTTAAGCAAAGTTTGAATCACAATAGCAACATGCGTTACGTCACTATACGCGTCTTTTCCAGAGCGTTCGAATGGTGGCAAAAAAAGTATTTCGTCCCATTTAAAAAACATGTACTTGCCTCATTATTTCGGACAATATAAACGTTGTGAATATTGTGCATGTACCAACGTATGTGCCCCATAGTCCGCTATGATTCGCCGAAAACCACATGCCGATACGTGCAATCGCCCCCGGAATAAAGGGGGTGTTACTTTTTACGCGACTCACCCTCTATATTTATACATATGTTTGCAAAATAGCATTGGAGTTCTCACAGTTGCTATTGTTCCATAATAACACCCGCGTCCGGTGTTTGACAGCTGCCGAAATTCCCCCATTCTATGTTTGTAAAATAGCCTCGGAGTTTCTTCAGCAGCCATCACTCCATAACGACTCCAGAGGTCACAGGGTGTCTTAGAAAGTATTTCTGGGGACGGACAAAATTCGCTGTGTCCTGCGTTCCCAAGGCATTCGCCCCCATGCATGCTGCCAGCCACCCTCAACTGTTGCCTTGTGGCCGAAGATTCTCCACCTTGTCGCTTTAACTAAAATGTGACCAGTACAGAACTACATCTCCATACAAAAATCTCATTAAATTAGGCATCGTATTTTCATCAAGGGAGTTGACACAGTCATTTCTTAAGAATGAGGCCATCGTGTGTCGAAACCCTAACACTTACGCTCTTTTTAAGTTTCAGATGCATAATTCAACGTATTTAATTAAAGTGGGGATTACCTTTAACTTGTATAATAATAAGGGATGTTATAATAATATAGAAAAATAACAAGATATATCGTTTCACATAATCATGGCGCATATGGTTTCATATCAACGTTCGGGCATGCTTTAATCTTTAGTAGATTACCCATGGAATTGTTTCTGTGAATGTAATCTGGGTTTCTTTTCCGGCAATTATTAGGAAATAGAAACTGAATGCGCCGAATGGCGAAGAACAGTTATGTGATTTGAAACGTTTTATGACGTCTTCCACCCGACAGGTTGTCAGTACGAAGTCGACTGTAGAATGCATGTACGATAATATAAAGCGATATTTTTTACAGATATCTCTAGTTTTCGGAAACTGATGCCTAATTACGAGTAGCAGTTTGTAAGATTTAATTCTGAATAGCCTTCAATCAGTCTGTTGAAGTTCATCGAATCATCGGGTAGTTTGCTGTAGACCTCGTTGCCAGTATTCAGCATAAAATCATAAGAAAACGTCAGTGACCGTGCCGTTGCCGCTATTGTACACTCTGAATGACGATCTTTTGACCATTTTCGCCCTTCTGCGACACTGTGCTCATATTTTGTTTTGATTTCAATGTTTTACAGAAATCCTAGTCGTCTCATATGTACTTGGAAACAGCAAATATTACGTTAGTTTTATCATACTTGGCACCAGAGGCACCCTCGTTGATTCACAGCTTACAAACTTCATATTTGCTGTGGGAAATTAACTGCAAATCATAGCGACGAATCAGACTCTTACAGTAAGGGAGAAACCGTAGAAAAAGACTGTGGTTTATTAACACAGAATAGAATCTTTTAGTACTTGCACACACAAAGCCTACACATTTCATTATCCAGCTACAAAGACGGATTGCAGTAAGTTCAACGGTAATGCCTGTGTATTGTGTCTCAGCGGAAGACAACGTACCACATTTTTTCTGTGTAAAAAGATTTGTGGTGGTGGTGGTGGTGGTTGTTGGGATGTTTAAGGGGGACTAAACAGCTAAGGTCATCAGTCCCCCATTCCAAAAACAGGCGAGACATAAATGCACGAAGCAAGTAAAACCCCAAGGGGAAGGAGACTCCCCCCCAGGCCCTAAAAGAACACAAATGCGGTAACGAACACTACAGACGCGAAGACACCAGACAAAAAGAAACAGAACAAAAGAAGATGACCGGAGACTGGTTGACTGACCACGACAACAAAAAAGGGAAAGAGTCAACCAACCGACTACACATTAAAATCTGCAACCAAATATGAGAGACTCGAGGACAAGAGACACACAAAGGGAAAGGAGCAGGACCTCCCAAAATGGAACCATAAAAAGGACTACCACAGATAAAATTTAAAACGTCATCAGCCATGGAGACATTGTCGTTTAAAACCAAAGGCAAAGTGCCCGGACCCCCTGCGGGTTCGGGGGTTAGAATAGACCCGCGGTATTCCTGCCTGTAGTAAGAGGCGACTAAAAGGAGTCTCCCTTGTTTCGGCCTTATGTGATGGTCCCCTCTCGGGTTTGACCTCCATCTTTCCAAATTATTCCGAAGAGCGAGCCAATTGGGGAAGGGCGCCTTACATGGTGCACTGTATCTGTCGTGCAATTAGACCTTTAGCCGTCTTTCTCGTCGTTGCAATGGTGTCCCACTCGTTTTCGATCTCTTGGGCGATTACCACGCTGCACTCTGCAGTGTTTCTTTTCACTGCGACGACGACCTTGGCCATTTTTGCACCTAAGATCCAGCACAGTAGCCAGTCCGTTGTGGTGGGGCCGCCATGTACCCTCTTGGTTGTAGCCCCCTGACAACTCAGGGGTCGCTCTACTGATGCCTGCGCCGTTAACTCCCCACGTATGCCGAGGAGTAGATGCCCATCTTCCTGGGGCATCAGGACTCCCGGCAATGGCCATCCTGACAGGTGGCTATTGCTGTGGCTGGGTGGCGCCCGTGGGGAGGGCCCTTGGTCGGAGTAGGTGGCATCAGGGCGGATGACCCGCAATGAAGCGTGGTACATCATCTACCGCTGGTGGGCCTCCTCCAGCAGACTCTAAGCGATCGAGGTTCTAACCTCAACGGGAAGAAATTTGATCAGAGATCGTTTCCCCCCCTAGCTACTCCATGGGAGGAACGTCTTGCTAAAGAAGGCAGTGGCCAATACTCACCCCCGTACCTTGTGTGTACGAGGGTTGATGGAGAATCGTTCGTGTCGACCAAGCCCCAGTTTTTTGTGGAGCATTTAGAGGACAAGTTCAGGGAGGTGGAGGGGTTGTCCAAGATGCGCTCTGGCTCTGTGCTCATCAAAACGGCATCCTCTGCTCAGTCACAGAGGTTGCTCACTTGTGACAAGTTGGAGGATGTTTCAGTTACCATCACGCCGCATAAGAGTCTCAACATGGTCCAGGGTATTATATTCCACAAGGATCTTCTTCTGCAGTCCGACGATGAATTACGCGCCAACCTCGAACGACGAGGTGTTCACTTCGTCCGGCGCGTCCATCGGGGTCCGAGGGATAATCAGGTGGCCACCGGTGCCTTCATCTTGCCCTTTGAGGGTGATGTCTTACCCGAAAAGGTTAAGGTGATGGTTTACCGTTGTGATGTGAAACCATATATCCCTCCTCCGATGTGGTGTTTTAAATGCTGGAAGTTCGGGCACATGTCATCTCCCTGTACTTCCAGCATCACGTGTCGGGATTGCGGACGTCCTTCGCATCCCGATACTCCATGTGCCCCGCCTCCTATCTGTGTTAACTGTGGAGAACACCATTCCCCCTGCTCGCCGGACTGTAGGATATTGCAGAAAGAACGGAAGATAATGGAATATAAGACCTTGGACCGGCTAGGCGGAAATATGAGCCGCTCCATCCTGTGGCAATGACGTCAACCTACGCCGCTGCTGCAACGACGGTTCTCCCGTCATCGCGAATCAGCTCTAAGATCGGTGAGCATCCACCGGCCCCCTTGCTTGTGGGGGGCACTTCACACCCTGTTGCTCCTGCTCCATCTTCTCCAGGAGCAACACGCTCCCAACCATCGGGGACATCAGCTCCCCCTACCCAGCCGGAGAAGCGTACGGCTTCTTCGGCTGCTCTCGCCAGGAAGGGATCCCTTGGGGACCTCCCTTCGCAAGTTCCGACCAGTGGAAAAGCGGACGCCCGCAAGTGGTTGAAACAACCGCCAGTCCCTGGTCGTCGGGCCTCGCGGTCGTCGTCTGTCCCTGAGACTGACCCAGTGAAGCCCATGCAGCCTGAACCGCCGAAGGCACAGCGTGACAAGCAGAAAAAGAAGAAAGTCCCCAAGACCAACGGTACTGCGGTGGCACCGTTCCCACCGCTTCCTACAAGCTCTGCCTCTGAGGACGAGGTGGAGATTCTGGCGTCCGCTGAGGACCTCGCTCTTGCCGGTCCCTCGGACGCAATGGATGGCATTTGCACGGATGCTCCATCGGAGGCAGCAGGTGACCCAGTGGCGTAATCTGCCTTCCCAGTCCCGTCACGCCTTTCCCAGCCATGGACAACACCATCCTCCAGTGTAACTGCAGCGGTTTCTTCCACCATCTAGCTGAGCTCCGCCAACTTATCAGCCTTCACCCATTCTTCTGCATTGCTCTCCAGGAAACTTGGTTTCCAGCAATGAGAACCCCCGCCCTCCGTGGCTATCGGGGTTATTATAAGAACCGAGCAGCTTATGAAAGGGTGTCTGGTGGCGTCTGCATATATGTCCTTCACACTCTGCACAGCGAGTCTATCCCTCTCCAGACGCCTTTAGAGGCTGTCGCTGTACGCGTGTGGACGCCACAGGCTATTACTGTCTGCAGTCTTTACCTTCCACCGGATGGTGATGTCTCGCAGCATGTCCTGGCTTCACTGGTCGCCCATTTGCCGCCACCTTTCTTGCGATTGGGCGACTTCAACGCCCATAACCCTCTGTGGGGTGGCACCTATTCCGCAATTGACCTTTCAATCTGTAGCCATAGCCTCTTACCGTCTGTCCAATGGAGTGTGCATGACGACCTGTGTGGTAGTGACCACTTTCCGATCTTTTTGTCACTACCACAGCGCCACCCTTCTGGGCGCCCTAGCAGATGGGCTATGAATAAGGCTGACTGGGATTTGTTCTCCTCCACTGCCGCTTTTGAGCCTCTCTCTACCGATGACATTGATGCGGTGGTTCAATCGGTCACCACCGGCATCGTTACTGCCGCCGAATCTGCCATTCCCCACTCCTGTGGGTCCCCTCGGCGGAAGGATGTGCCTTGGTGGTCGCCCGAGATCGCTGAAGCGATTAAAGATCGCCGGCGGGCGCTCCAGCGTCACAAGCGACATCCCTCCATCGACCACCTTATCGCCTTCAAACGGCAGCGTGCGCGGGCCCGCCTCCTTATCCGCCAAGGCAAGAAGGAGTGCTGGGAGCGGTATGTGTCCACCATTGGCCTCCATGTCACTCCATCGCAGGTCTGGGCCAAGATTCGACGCGTCTACGGCTATCGGCCACCTGTCAGCGTCCCTGGGCTCTCACTGAATGGAGCAGTTTGTACTGACTCCGACGTCATTGCAAATCGCTTAGCAGAGCATTTTGCTATGAGTTCCGCTTCTGCGAATTACCCCCAGGCCTTCCGCTCCATTACAGAGCGGATGGAACGTCGGAGCCTGTCGTTTCGCACCAACCACCCAGAATCTTACAATGCTCCATTTAGTGCGTGGGAATTTCGCAGTGCCCTCGCTGCTTGCCCTGATACCGCTCCTGGCCCAGATGGCATCCACTGTCAGATGCTGAAACACCTTTCAGTGGACTGCCAGCGGCGCCTTCTCGATCTTTACAACCGTCTTTGGGTCGAGGGGGAGTTTCCGTCGCAATGGCGGGAAGGCATTGTCATCCCCGTTTTGAAACCTGGAAAGAACCCTCTGGAGGTGGACAGCTACCATCCCATTAGCCTCACCAACGTTCTTTGCAAGTTGCTTGAACGGATGGTGAGCCGGCGCTTGAATTGGGTACTGGAGCCTCGGGGCCTTCTGGCTCCATCTCAGGGTGGGTTCCGTAAAGGCCGCTCCGCCGCCGACAATCTGGTGAGCCTGGAGTCGGCCATCCGTACTGCCTTTTCCCGCCGTCAGCACCTGGTCGCTGTCTTTTTCGACATGCGGAAGGCGTACGATACGACGTGGCGTCATCACATCCTTTCTACGCTTCATGGATGGGGTCTTCGGGGTCCTCTGCCGCTTTTTATCCGCAATTTTCTGTCGTGTCGTACCTTCCGCGTGCAAGTCGCGGCCTGGTATAGTTCCTCCCACGTCCAGGAGAACGGTGTGCCACAGGGTTCCGTTTTAAATGTCTGTCTGTTTTTAATAGCCATTAACGGTCTTGCTGCGGCCGTGGGAAACTCTGCCTTCGCTTCCCTGTATGCCGACGACTTCTGCCTTTACTACAGCTCTACTGGCATTGCGGCTGTTGAACGTCAGCTACAGGGCGCTATCCGTAGGGCGCAGTCTTGGGCTGTAGCGCATGGGTTTCAGTTTTCGGCAGCCAAGACCTGCGTTATGCATTTCTGCCGGCGACGTACTGTCCACCCGGAGCCGCAGCTTTCTCTTAACGGCGAATTTCTTTTGGTGGTGGAATCACACAGGTTTTTGGGGGTGGTTTTCGATGCCCGGTTGACTTGGCTGCCTCATATCCGGCAGCTCAAACAGACGTGTTGGCGGCATCTCAATGCACTCCGATGTTTGAGCCACACCCGCTGGGGAGCCGACCGCTCTACCCTGTTACGGCTCTACCAGGCGTTAATCCAGTCCCGTCGGGAATATGGGTGCCTGGCATATGGCTCAGCATCCCCGTCTGCGTTGCGGGTGCTGGACCCAATTCTCCACAGCGGGATACGCCTTGCCACTGGTGCTTTCCGCACCAGCCCTGTGGACAACTTACTCGTGGAGGCAGGTGTCCCTCCACTGCGGTTCCGACGCCAACGTTTGATGGCCGCTTATGCTGCCCATGTTCTAAGCTCGCCCGGGCATCCTAACTATCGTCTCCTGTTCCCGCAGTCGGTCGTCCATCTGCCAGAACGTCGGCCCCAGTCGGGTTGTCCGATCGCCATACGCGTCAAGGAGCTTCTCTCCGGGCTTGGGCTTGTCCCTGTTCCACCTCCTTTCCGGGCATCTCTGCGTACACCCCCGTGGTGCGTTCCTCGCCCTTGCCTTTGGCTAGACTTGGCACAGGGCTCGAAGGACTCAGTCCCTCCAGAGGCCTTCCGCTGCCGCTTTTATTCCATCCTGGCCACGTATCAGGTCTCTGGTATTGTTTACACCGACGGCACCATGGTTGCTGGTCGAGTCGGTTATGCGCTCACTCTAGGGGACCATTCCGAACAACGTTCCTTGCCGGCTGGCTGCAGCGTTTACACTGCTGAGCTGGTCGCCATCTTTCGAGCCCTAGAGTATATCCGCTCCTGCTCAGGTGAGTCCTTCGTTATCTGTAGCGATTCCCTGAGCAGTTTACGAGCACTCGACCAGTGTTTTCCTCGTTCCCGTCTGGTGATGGCTATCCATGAGTCCCTGCATACTCTTGCGCGTTGCGGCCGCTCTGCGGTCTTCGTGTGGACCCCAGGCCATGTTGGGATCCCCGGCAACGAGAATGTTGACCGGCTGGCGAAAGAGGCGACTAGTGCACCATCTCTGGACGTTGGCCTCCCGAAGACAGATTTGCGAGTGTTCCTACGCCGCAAAATTCTGGACCTTTGGGACACTGAATGGCGCGCCCTGCCTTCACGCAACAAACTTCGGGCCATCAAGGGGGCTACCGGTGTGTGGCGCTCCTCCTTGCGGGTCTCTCGCAAGGAGTCTGTTGTCCTCTACCGGCTGCGCATTGGGCACACTCGGCTTACGCACGGCCACTTATTGCGCCGTGAGGACGCGCCTCTATGTCGCTGCGGCTCCGTTTTATCCGTGGTTCATGTTTTATTGGAATGTCCGTTTTTAGCTGCGCTCAGGCAGTCGTTCGCACTGCCTGACTCGCTCCCTGCCCTTTTAACAGGTGACTCGGCTATGGCTGACTTAGTTTTACGTTTTATTCGGGCAGGGGGTTTTTATTCTTTAATCTGAGTGTTTCTGTTTTTATCTTATTGTTTTGTGTTGATTCTGGCCTTTGGCCCTCGGTTTTAAACTGATTTTTAGTGTGTTTCAAGTCGTTGGCTTTTCCTTTTTTATGTCTCTGGTCGGCCAACCACCGTCACACTCTGTGTGCTTTTAGTTCGTTTTGTCTGGTCTTTGTCTCAGTTTCTCTTGTTCAGTGTCGTCTGTGCTCTATTCTGTTACTCGTTTTTTATTCTCTGTGGGTGTTTTTTTAGTACTTGGACAAAGGGACCAATGACCGTAGCAGTCTGGTCCCCTTAATCCCCCAAACCAACCAACCAACCAAAGTGCCCGGGAGATTAAAAGACTGCCGGGGGGTGCGCAGTCGGGGACACTCCAATAAAATGTGGGCGACCGTCAGCCGGGACCCACACCGACACAGGGGGGATCCTCCTGACGCAAAAGATGGCCATGCGTCAGGTAGGTATGGCCGATGCACAGCCGACACAGGATAACAGAGTCCCTGCAAGAAGCAGGGCGGAGCACCAAACATTGGTCGCCTCCTTAACAGCCCGCAGTTCATTCGGGGATGTCATGCCACGCCACTCAGCAGTCCACATCCCAAGCACCTTATGGCGCAACACCAGCTGCTGATCGCGAGCCGTGAGGCCCATTTCCAAAAGCTGGGGCGTCGATCGCCCCTTTGGCTAGCCTGTCGACACGTTCGTTCCCCAGGATGCCAACGTGACCTGGCGTCCAAATAAAGACCACCGAACGACCAGAGTGGGTAATGGCGGAAACAGACTCCTGAATAGAGGACACCAGAGGAGAAGAGGTGTAGCAGCGATCGATGGCGTGGAGGCTGCTCAGGGAGTCACTGCAGATGACGATGGACGTACCTGAGCAGGAACACATATGCCCAAGAGCGCGCAATATGGCCACCAGCTCTGCAGTAAAAATACTGCAGCCAGCCGGCAAGGAGCGCTGTTCAACGTGGGCTGCGTGAGCAAAAGCGTAGGCAGTGCGACCATCAACCAGGGAACCATCAGTGTAGACAGTCTCACAACCCGAAAATGAGGCGAGGAGCGCAAGAAAACGGCGAGGGAGGGCCACAGGCGGAACCGAGTCCTTGGGTCCCTGTGCCAAGTCCAGACGGACAGACGGCCGGGGCAAACACCAGGGAGGCGGAGGTGCACGGATCCGGAAAAGAGGCGGACAGCTATGGAAAGCCAGACCTAGGTCGCCGTTCGGGCAGATGGAAAACCACGGCAGGGACAAGCAGGCGATGATTGGTATGGCCTGGTGAGCAATCCACGTGGACAGCATAGTCGGCGAGCAGTCGATGGCGGCGAATCCGCAGCGGGGGAACCCTGGCCATCACCAGTCGATTATCCACGGGGCTCGTACGGAAAGCGCCAGTTGCAAGCCGAACCCCACAGTGGTGTATTGGGTCTAACGACTTCAACACTGATGGTGATGCAGACCCATAGGCCAGGCTCCCATAATCAAGCCGCGACTGCACAAGTTCTCCGTACAATCACAGAAGCGTGCAGCGATCTGCACCCCAAGACGTGTGGCTAAGGCAGCGGAGGGCGTTGAGGTGCCACCAGCATTTTTGCTTCAGCAGAGTAAGATGAGGAACCCACGTGAGCCGGGCTTCAAAGACGAGACCTAAGAAGCGGCAAGTCTCCACCACCTCAAGTAGGCGGCCGTCGAGGTAAAGTTCAGGATGAGGGAGGACCATCTGACACCTGCAGAAGTGCATAACTTGAGTCTTAGCTGCAGAGAACTGAAAACCGTGAGTCAGAGCCCATTATGCTGCCTTGCAAATGGCTACTTGCAGCCTGCGTTCGGCGATTCCTGTAGTCGTGGAGCTAAATGAGATGCAGAAGTCGTCGGTATACAAAGAAGGAGACACCGACGACCCCACGGCTGTTGCCAGACCATTAATGGCCATGAGAAATAAGGAGACGCTCAACACCGGACCCTGCGGATCCCTATTTTCCTGTATATAGGCTGAAATAGAGGCGGCACCCACTTGCACCCGGAAAGAGCGGCGCAATAAAGAGGTTTGAAGAAAAGCCGGGAGCTGCCCACAAAGACCAAAGTCATGTAACGTAGCAAGGATGTGATGCCCCCTTGTGGTGTCATACGCCTTCCGCAGATCAAAAAATACAGCAACGAGATGCTGACGTCGGGTAAAGGCCGTACGGACAGCAGATTTCAGCCGCACCAAATTGTCCGCAGCAGACCGGCCCCGACGGAAGCCACCCTTTGAGGGAGCGAGGAGACCGCGCGACTCAAGGACCCAACACAAACACCGCCCCACCATACGTACGAGCAATTTGCACAAAACGTTGGTGAGGGTAATGGGACGATAGCTGTCCACCGCCAGTGGGTCCGCACCGGGCTTCAAGATGGGGACAATAACACTCTCTCGCCATGGCGACGGGAACACGCCTTCGCTCCAAATGTGGTTAAATATCGCGAGAATGTGTCTCTGGCAGTCCCTGGAGAGATGCTTCAGCATCTGTGCGTGGATGCAGTCTGGTCCTGGTGCTGTATCAGGGCAATCGACGAGGGCAGCGAGGAATTCCCTCTCGCTGAAAGGAGCATTGTATTTTTCAGAACGACGAGTGTGGAATGAGAAAGGCATCCGCTCGGCTCGCTCCTTTAGGGAGCGAAGATCAGGGGGATAAGATGCAGTCGCAGAGCTCTTAGCAAAGTGCGCGGAAAGCAGTTCAACAATGGCGGCAGCGTCTGTGCAGACAGTGCCGTCCAAGGAGAGCCCAGGTACACCCATAGGGAGACCACACGAGCGAGGGGAAGACACGGGAGCCCAAGGATGAGACATACCTCTCCCAGCACTCCTGCTTACGCCGGCCAATAAGACGACGGACCTAGGCACGGAGCCTCTTAAAGGCGATGAGGGTCTCCAGAGACGGGTGCCGCCTATGACCCTGGAGAGCCCGCCTATAGTCGCGAATAGCCTCAGCAATCTCCGGCGACCACCAGGGTACAGCCTTCATCTGAGGGAGTCCAGAAGAGCGGGGGATGGCAGCCTCGGCCGCCGAAATGATGGATGTGGTTAAGACACGGACCACCTCGTCATGTCACCCTGTGGGGGAGACTCAATGGTTGCAGCAGAAGTAAAAGCCGGCCAGTCAGCCCTGTGGAGAGCCCAGCGGGGCAGGCGCCCAGAAGAATGACACTGGGGCAGTGATAAATAGATGGGAAAATGGTCACTACCACACAGGTCAGGATGCACTCTCCAGTGGAGGGATGGGACAAGCCCGGGGCTGCAAAGAGAGAGATCGATGGGTGAGAAAGAGCCATGGGCCACACTGAAATGCGTGGGAGCACCGGTATTCAAGAGGCTAAGGTCGAGCTGAGCCAAAACATGCTCCACGGCCCGACCGCGGTCATCGGAGACAGTCCCACCCCATAGAGGGTTGTGGGCATTGAAATCGTCCAGAAGCAGCAAAGGTGGCGGGAGCTGAGCCAGCAGCGCAGCCAAGACATGTCGGTGGAGCTCCCCATCCGGAAGAATGGAAACAGAGCAAACAGTAATAGACTGCGTGAGCTCAACCCTGGCAGCGACTGCCTCTAAAGGCTTCAGAAGGGGTACTGGCGAGCTACAGACAGAGTGGTGAACCAAAAGGCAAACCCCACCTGACGCTCGTTGACAGGCAGCGCGGTTCTTATAGTATCCCCGAAAACTGCGAAGGGCGGGGGTCCGCATTGCCGGAAACCAAGTCTCAAGTTTCCTGCAGAGCAATGCAGAGAACACGGGAACCACTCAGAAGCATCCGGAGCTCAGGCAGGTGGCGGAAATAACCGCCGCAGTTCCACTGGAGAATGGAAGCAGGAAGGGACTGGGAGGGCGTGAATGCGACTAAGAGCCAGACGGCGCCTCAGAGCCAACTGCCGCCACCGGGGGAGAGTCAGCTGAGTCCATAGGAAAGGCCCCCAAGGGTTCCGTGAGAACGAGATCCGCGGCACAGGCGAGGATCTCCACCTCATCCCCGGAGCCAGGACTATGTACAGCAGGCAGTACTGAAACCTCCGGAACGTCCTTCTTCTTGGACACATTCCGTACCTTCTTCTCACGTCGGCCCTTAGGGTGAGAGGGCTGGGAGAGCTTCTCTGAAGGAGCGTCGGAGGCTGACGACGAGGCAGAAGCCCTACGACCAGCAGGTGGCGGAACCTTCAGCCACTGGCTGACATCCGGCTGGGTAGGAGAAGAAACGGAGGAAGGGAGAGCCCCGAGGGACCCCTTCCGCGAGAGACGAACCGGCTGAGGCAACGTTGGCAGAGTAGGAGGGGGAGGGATCGAGCCCCCCGGTTTTGGAGGAGATGTCAGCATGGGGGGATCGACAGAAGAGGGTTTGCCCCCAACTGCTAAGGGGGCAACAGGGGAAGGCTTGCCCCCAGGCACGATGGAGGCAGACAGAGATGCACGGCCCTGAGGGCCCACTGAAGCCGGCACAGATGAGGCGACAACCGTCGCTCGCGTGGGCGACGATAACTTGGCTGCAGCATAAGACGTTCGAATGGAAGCAGGATACTACCTTTCATATTTCAGTTTTGCCTCTCGATAAGTAAGCCGGTCCAGGCTCTTAAATTCCATGATCTTCCGCTCCTTATGAAGAACGGGGCAATCCGGCGAGCATGGAGAGTGGTGCTCCCCACAGTTGACACATACAGGCGGAGGCGCACATGGAGAATCAGGATGAGAGGTGCGTCCGCAATATCGACATGTAGCGCTGGATGGGCAACGAGAGGACATATGCCCAAACTTCCAGCACTGGAAGCACCGCACTGGGGGAGGGATGTATGGCTTGACGTCGCAACGGTAAACCATCACCTTGACCTTCTCGGGCAAGACATCACCCTCGAAGGCCAAGATAAAGGCACCGGTGGCCACTCTGTTAGTCTTGGTTCCTCTATGTACACGACGGACAAAATGTACACCACGTCGTTCCAAGTCGGCTCTCAGCTCGTCATCGGATTGTAACAATAGGTCACGATGGTAAATAATCCCCTGGACCATATTTAAGCTACTGTGGGGAGTGACGGTAACAGGGACGTCACCCAGCTTATCACACAAGAGCAACGCTTGTGACTGACTGGGGAGGACGTCTTGAGGAGGATGGACCCATTCCTCATTTTAGACAACCCCGCCACTTCCCCAAACTTATCCTCCAGGTGTTCCACAAAAAACAGAGGCTTCGTTGTAAGAAAGGAGTCACCATCAGTCCTGCTGCAGACAAGGTATTGCGGTATGTAAGGCTCCCGCTTGGCACTAGATCCGCGTCCCTCCCATGGCGCAGCCAACGAGGGGAACAACTGAGGGTCATATTGCGCAGCATCAAAGTCTACTCTACCTCGCTTAGAGACGCTGGTGGCCGTGCGATTTATTGCGCTTCATTGCGCCACATCCGCCCAGATGCTACCTACTCTGAATGAGGGCTCTCCCCAAGGGCGCCACCCAGCCAAAGCAACGGGTACCTGGCCGATATCCCGTTGCCCGGAGTCCCCGTGCCCCAGACAAGATGGGCACATACTCCTTGGCATGCATGGGAAGGAAACAGCTCTGGGATCTGTAGTGCGATCCCTGCGTGGTCAGGGGGCTACCACCAAGAGGGTACATGACGACCCCACCACAACGGACTGGTTACCGTGCTGGATTCTAGGTGTTGAATGCGTCCACAGTTGTCGTGGTTGCTAAGAATGGGATTGCGCACAAGGCGAGAAGGAGACAACCAAGGAGACATTGGGTGTAAAACCCGCCACACGACAATAGGTGACACGCAAGACGGTGGTGCATGATGGACCCATAGAAAAACACCATGTAAGGCGTCCTTCCGCAAATGGCACGCACTAACAACGGAAATTTGGAAAAAGAAGGAGGTCAAACCCAAGAGTGTACCATCACAGAAGGCCGAAACATTTGAGACTCCTTTTAGTCGCCTCTTACGACAGGCAGGAATACCGCAGGCCTATTCTTACCCCCGAACCGGCAGGTTGGTTGGTTGGTTTAAGGATTAAAGGGACCAAACTGCAGAGGTCATCGGTCCCTTTTTCCAAAATACTAAAAATACCCACAGAGAATAAAAAATGTTCAACAGAATAGGAGACAGACGACACAGAACAAAAGAAACATAAATAAGGACCAGACAAAACGAAATAAAATCGAACGGAGTGTGACTGTGGTTGGCCGACCATAGGAACAAAAAAAAAGGGAAAAGCTAACCACCGAAAATACAATAAAAACTTAGTTTAAAACCGTAGGCCAAAGGCCAGAATCAACACAAAACAATAAAATAAAACAGAAACACTCAGATTAAAGAATAAAAACTCCCTGCCCTAACAAAACGTAAAACTAAGGCAGCCATAAAAGGGTAATCAGATAAAACGGCAGGGAGCGCTTCAGGCAGTGCAAATGTCTGAATGACCACAGCTAAAAGGGGGCAGGCCAACAGAGTGTGGACCACTGTCAAAGCCGCCCCGCAGCGACATACAGGAGGGTCCTCCCGGCGCAGTAAATAACTGTGTGTTAGCCGGCAGTGGCCAATGCGTAGCCGACAAAGGACGACTGAGTCCCTGCGGTTGGTTCGCATGGATGACCGCCACACAGTCGTCGTCTCCTCAATGGCACGGAGTTTATTGGGTGTGATCCGATCGCACCATTCAGCGTCCCAAAGCGCGAAAACTTTTCGGCGGAGGACTGCCCGCAATTCAGTCTCTGGGAGGCCAGCATCCAGAGATGGTTTACTCGTGGCCTCTTTCGCCAGGCGGTCAACATGTTCATTGCCCGGGATACTGACATGACTGGGGGTCCACACAAAGACCACAGAGCGGCCGCAACGTTCAAGAGTATGCAGGGACTCATGGATAGCCATCACTAGACAAGAACGAGGAAAACACTGGTCGAGAGCTCTTAAACCGCTCAGGGAATCGCTACAGATAACGGAGAACTCACCTGAGCAGGGGCGGATATACTCTAGGGCTCGAATGATGGCGACTAGCTCAGCAGTGTTCGAAATGGTCCGCTAGAGTTAGCGAATACCCGACACGACCAGCAACCATCGAACCGTCGGTGTAAACAATTCCACAGCCCTGATACGTGGCCAGGATGGAACAAAAGCGGTGGCGGAAGGCCTCTGGAGGGACCGAGTCCTTCGAGCCCTGTGCCAAGTCGAGCCGAAGGCAAGGGCGAGGAACACACCACGGGGGTGTACGCAGAGGCGCCTGGAAAGGAGGTGGAACTGGGAAAAACCCAAGCCCGCAGAGAAGCTCCTTGACGTGTACGGCGATCGGACAACCCGACCGGGGCCGACGGTCCGGAAGATGGACGACCGACTGCAGGAACAGGACATGGTAATTTGGATGCCCGGGCAAGCTAAAAACATGGGCAGCATAAGCAGCCAGTAACTGTTGGCGTCGTAACCGCAGTGGAGGGACACCTGCCTCAACAAGGATGCTGTCCACAGGGCTGGTGCGGAAGGCACCAGTGGCAAGTCGGATCCCGCTGTGTAGTATTGGGTCCAGCACCTGCAACGCAGAGGGGGATGCTGAGCCATAAGCCAGGCTCCCATAATCCAGACGGGATTGGATTAACGCCTGGTAGAGCCGCAACAGGGTAAATCGGTCGGCGCCCCAGCAGGTGTGGCGCAAGCATCTCAGAGCGTTTAGATGCCGCCAACACGCCTGTTTAAGCTGCCGGATATGAGGCAGCCAAGTCAACCGGGCATCGAAAACCACCCCCAAAAACCTGTGTGATTCCACCACTGAAAGAAGTTCGCCAGCAAGAGAAAGCCGCGGCTCCGGGTGGACACTGCGTCGCTGGCAGAAATGCATTACGCAGGTCTTGGCTGCTGAAAACTGGAACCCATGAGCTACAGCCCAAGACTGCACCTTGCGGATAGCACCCTGTAGCTGACATTCAACAGCTGCAATGCCAGTAGAGCTGTAATAAAGGCAGAAGTCGTCAGCATACAGGGAAGCAGAGACAGAATTTCCCACGGCCGCAGCGAGACCGTTAATGGCTATTAAAAACAGGCAGACACTTAAAACATAACCCCCTGGCACACCGTTCTCCTGGACGTGGGTGGAACTATATGAGGCTGCGACTTGCACGCGCAAGGTACGATACGACAGAAAATATCTGATAAAGATCGGCAGAGGGCCCTGAAGACCCCATCCATGAAGCGTAGAAAGGATGTGATGACGCCATGTCGTATCGTACGCCTTCCGCATGTCGAAAAAGACAGCGACCAGGTGCTGACGGCGGGCAAAGGCAGTACGGATGGCCGACTCCAGGCTCACCAGATTGTCGGCGGCGGAGCGGCCTTTACCGAATCCACCCTGAGATGGAGCCAGAAGGCCCCAAGACTCCAGTACCCAAGTCAAGCGCCGGCTCACCATCCGTTCGAGAAGCTTGCAAAGAACGTTGGTGAATCTAATGGGGCGGTAGCTGTTCACCTCCAAAGGGTTCTTGCCTGGTTTCAGAATGGGGATAACGATACTTGCCCGCCACTGCGACGGAAACTCACCCTCCACCCAAATACGGTTGTAAAGGTCGAGGAGCCGTCGCTGGCAGTCCACTGAGAGGTGTTTCAGCATCTGGCAGTGGATGCTATCTGGTCCAGGAGCGGTATCAGGACAAGCGGTATGGCACTGCGGAATTCCCACTCACTGAATGGAACATTGTACGATTCTGGATGGTGGGTGCGAAACGAAAGGCTCCGACGTTCCATCCGCTCTTTAATGGAGCGGAAGGCCTTAGGGTAATTCGCAGAAGTGGAACTCATAGCAAAATGCTCTGCTAAGTGGTTTGCAATGACGTCGGAGTCAGTACAAACTTCTCCATTCAGTGAGAGCGCAGGGTCGCTGACAGGTGGCCGATAGCCGTAGACGCGTCGAATCTTGGCCCAGACCTGCGATGGAGTCACATGGAGGCCAATGGTGGACACGTACCGCTCCCAGCACTCCTGCTTGCTTTGGCGGATAAGGCGGCGGGCCCGCGCACGAAGCCGTTTGAAGTTGATCAGGTGTTCAATGCAGGGATGTCGCTTGTGACGCTGTAGCGCCCGCCGGCGATCTGTAATCGCTGCAGCGATCTCAGGCGACCACCAAGGCACAGTCCGCCGCCGAGGGGACCCAGGGGAGCGGGGAATGGCAGATTCGGCGGCAGTAACGATGCCGGTGGTGACCGATTGAACCACCGCCTCAAGAGCGGCAGTGGAGGAGAACAAGTCCCAGTCAGCCTTATTCATAGCCCATCTGCTAGCGCTCCCGGCAATGGCCATCCTGCCAGGTGGCTATTGCTGCGGCTGGGTGGCGCCCGTGGGGAGGGCCCTTGGTCGGAGTAGGTGGCATCAGGGCGGATGACCCGCAATGAAGCGTGGTACATCATCTCTAGCTGGTGGGCCTCCACCAGCGGTCTCTAAGCGATCGAGGTCTAACCTCAACGGCACGAAATAGGAACCACGATCATTTCCCTCCCTGGCCACTCCATGGGAGGAACATATGGCAAAAGAAGGTGGTGGAGAATATTCCCCCCGGTTCCTTGTGTGTACTCGAGTTGAAGGGGAATCGTTTTTGTCAACCAAGCCCCAATTTTTTGTGGAGCATTTAGAGGACTAGTTCGGGGAGGTGGAGGGCTTGTCCAAGATGCGCACTGGTTCTGTGCTCATCAAAACTGCATCCGCTGCTCAGTCACGGAGGTTGCTCGCTTGTGACAAGTTGGGGGATGTTTCAGTTACCATCACGCCAGATAAGAGTCTCAACATGGTCCAGGGTATTATATTCCATAGGGATCTTCTTCTGCAAGTCCGACGATGAATTACGCGCCAACCTCGAACGACGAGGTGTTCACTTTGTCCGGCGCGTCCATCGGGGTCCGAGGGACAATCAGGTAGCCACCGGTGCCTTCATCTTGGCCTTCGAGAGTGATGTCTTACCCGAAAAGGTTAAGGTGATGGTTTACCGTTGTGATGTGAAGCAATATATCCCTTCTCCGATGCGGTGTTTTAAGTGCTGGAAGTTCGGGCACATGTCATCTCGCTGTACTTCCTGCCATCCTTCCCGTCCGGATACTGAGAACACCATTCCCCCTGCTCGCCGGACTGTAGGATATTCCAGAAAGAAAGGAGGATAATGGAATATAAGACTCAGGACTGCCTGACCTACCCTGAGGCTAGGCGGAAATATGAGCGGCTCCATCCTGTGGCAATGACGTCAACCTACGCTGCTGCTGCCACGACGGTTCTCCCATCGTCACGAATCGGCTCTAAAATCGGTCAGAATCCACCGCCCCCCTTGCTTGTGGGGGGCACTTCACTCCCTGTTGCTCCTGCTCCATCTACTTCAGGAGCAACACCACCCCAACCACCGGAGACATCTGTTCCCCCTTCACAGCCGGAGAAGCGTGAGCCTTCTTCGGCTCCTATCGCCCGGAAGGGGTCCCTTGGGGCCCTCCCATCTCAGGCTTTACCCAGTGCTGAAGCAGACACCCGCAAGTTTGTCAATCAACCACCGGTCGCTGGTCGTAGGGCGTCACGGTCGTCTTCAGTCCCTGAGACTGACCCAGTGAGGCCCTCCCAGCCAGACCCACCTAAGGCACTGCGCGCAAAGCAGTCGAAGAAAAAGGCTCCCAAGCATCCTGAAATTGCGCTGGCACCTGTCCCACCGCAACCTTCCCCCTCTGTGTCTGAAGATGAGGTGGAGATTCTGGCGTCCGCTGAGGACCTGGATCTCGCCAGTCCCTCGGACGTGATGGATGGCTGTTGTACAGGTGGTGATTCAGTAGCAGCAGGGGCCCCAGAGGCGTAACCTGCCTCCCCAGTCCCTTCACGCCTTTCCCATCCATGGCCAACACCATCCTCCAGTGGAACTGCAGCGGTTTCTTCCACCATCTAGCTGAGCTCCGCCAACTTATCAGCCTTCATCCTTTCCTTTGCATTGCTCTGCAGGAAACTTGGTTTCCAGCAATGCGAACCCCCGCCCTCCGTGGCTATCGGGGTTATTTTAAGAACCGGGCAGCTTATGAAAGGGTGTCTGGTGGCGTCTGCATATATGTCCTTAACTCTCTTCACAGCGAGTTTGTACCTCTACAAACAGCTTTAGAGGCTGTCGCTGTTCGGGTGTGGACGCCACAGGGTATTACCGTCTGCAGTATTTACCTTCCACCGGATGGAGCTGTCGCGCTGCATGTCCTGGCTGCTCTGATCGCCCAACTGCCGCCACCTTTCTTGTTGCTGGGCGATTTCAATGCCCACAACACTCTATGCGGTGGGACTGTCTCCGATGACCGCGGTCGTGCCGTGGAGCATTTGTTGGCTCAGCTCGACCTTATCCTCTTGAACGCCTTTGCTCCCACGCATTTCAGTGTGGCCCATGGCTCGTTCTCAGCCATCAATCTCTCTCTTTGCACCCCAGGACTTGTCCCATCCCTCCACTGGAGAGTGTATCCGGACCTGTGTGGTAGTGACCATTTTCCCATCAATTTGTCACTGCCCCAGTGTCATTCTTCTGGGCGCCTGCCCCGCTGGGCTCTCCACAGGGCTGACTGGCCGAGTTTTACTTCCGCGGCAACCGTTGAGTCTCCCCTACAGGGTGACATTGACGAGGTGGTCCGTGTCATAACCACATCAATCATTTCGGCGGCCGAGGCTGTCATCCCCCGCTCTTCTGGACTACCTCGGAGGAAGGCTGTACCCTGGTGGTCGCTGGAGATTGCTGAGGCTATTCGCGACCATAGGCGGGCCCTCCAGCGGCATAGGCGGCACCCGTCTCGCGAGACCATCATTGCCTTTAAGAGGCTCCGTGCCTTCGCCCGACGTCTTATTACACGGCGTAAGCAGGAATGCTGGGAGCGGTATGTTTCATCCTTGGGCTCCCGTGTCTCCCCCTCGCTCGTGTGGTCCCGGATACGGCGGATTTATGGACACCAGACCCCTATGGGTGTCCCTGGGATCTCCTTGGACGGCGCTGTCTGCACGGACGCTGACGCTATTGCTGAAACCTTGCTGCGCACTTTGCTAAGAGCTCTGCGACTGCAACTTATCCCCCCACCTTTCGCTCTGTCAACGAGCGAGCCGAGAAGACGCCATTATCGTTCCGCACGCATCGTTCTGAAAAATACAATGCTCCTTTCAGCGAGAGGGAATTCGTCACTGCCCTCGCCGATTGCCCTGATACAGCACCAGGACCGGACTGCATCCACGCATAGATGCTGAAGCATCTATCCAGGGACTGCCAGAGACACATCCTCACCATCTTTAACCGCATCTGGAGCGAGGGCGTGTTCCCGTCGCAATGGCGAGAGGGTCTTATTGCCCCCGTCTTGAAGCCCGGTGCGGACCCACTGGCGGTGGACCGCTATCGTCCCATTACCCTCACCAAAGTATTGTGCAAATTGCTGGAACGTATGGTGGGGCGGCGTTTGTGTTGGGTCCTTGAGTCACGCGGTCTCCTCCCTCAATCCCAGGGTGGCTTCCGTCAGGGCCGGTCTGCCATGGACAATTTGGTGCGGCTGGAATCTGCTATCCGTATGGCCTTTGCCCGACGTCAGCATCTCGCTGCTGTATTTTTCGATCTGCGGAAGGCGTATGACACCACATGGAGGCATCACATCCTCGCCACGTTGTATGAGTGGGGTCTTCGTGGTCAGCTCCCGGCTTTTCTTCAAACCTTTTATTGCACCGCTCTTTCCGGGTGCAAGTCGGTGCCGCCTCTAGTTCATCTTATATACGGGAAAATGGGGTCCCGCAGGGCTCTGTGTTGAGTGTCTCTTTATTTCTAGTGGCCATTAATGGTCTGGCTGCGGCCGTGGGGTCGTCGGTCTCTCCTTCTTTATATGCCGACGACTTCTGCATCTCGTTTAGCTTCACGACTACGGGAGTTGCCGAACGCAGGCTGCATGTCGCCGTTCGCAAGGCAGCATCATGGGCTCTGACTCATATTTTTCAGTTCTCTGCCTCCAAGACTCGAGTTATGCACTTCTGCAGGCGTCGGATGGTCCACCCTCATCCTGAACTTTACCTCGACGGCCACCTGCTTGAAGTGGTCGACACTTGCCACTTCTTGGGACTCGTGTTTGATGCCGGCTCACATGGGTTCCTCATATTACTCGGCTGAAGCAAAAATACTGGCGGAACCTCAACGCCCTCCGCTGCCTTAGCCACACGTCTTGGGGTGCAGATCGCTGCACGCTGCTGCTATTGTACACAGCCCTTGTGCAGTCCCGGCTTGATTATGGGAGCCTGGCCTATGGGTCTGCGTCCCCCTCAGTGTTGAGGTTGTTAGACCCCATACACCACTATGGGGTTCGGCTTGCAACTGGCGCTTTTCGCATCAGCCCCGTGGATAGTCTAATGGTGGAGGCCGGGGTTCCCCCGCTGCGGGGTCGCCGCTATCGTCTGCTCGCCGACTATGCTGTCCACGTGCATTGCTCGAGAGGCCATCCCAATCGTCGCCTGCTTTTCCCTGCCATGGTCCTCCATCTGCCCGAACGGCGACCTAGGTCTGGGCTTTCCGTAGCTGTCTGTGTCCAGTCCCTGCTGTCAGAACTGGGGTCATTCCCTCTTCTGCCGCCCTTCCGGGTCCGTACACCTACGCCTCCCTGGTGTTTGTCGCGGCCGTCCGTCCGTCTGGATTTGGCACACGGACCTAAGGACTCGGTTCTGCCAGTGGCCCTCCGTCGCCGTTTTCTTGCGCTCCTCGCCTCATTTCCGGGCTGTGAGCCTGTCTACACTGATGGTTCCCTGGTTGATGGTCGCGCTGCCTACAGTTTTGCTCACGCTGCCCATGTTGAGCAACGCTCCTTGCCAGCTGGCTGCCGTATTTTTACTGCAGAGCTGGTGGCCATCTTGCGTGATCTTGAGCATATGCGTTTCCGCTCAGGTACGTCCATCGTCATCTGCAGTGACTCCCTGAGCAGCATTCAGGCCATCGACCGCTGCTATCCCTCTTCTCCTCTGGTGTCCTCTATTCAGGAGTCTGTTTCCGCCATTGCCCGCTCTGGTCGTTCG
The DNA here is from genome assembly GCF_021461395.2 of Schistocerca americana. NCBI lineage: Eukaryota > Metazoa > Arthropoda > Insecta > Orthoptera > Acrididae > Schistocerca > Schistocerca americana. The sequence continues at coordinate 712,941,403 of NC_060123.1, forward strand.
GTGGTCTTGGTTTGGACGCTAGGTCACGTTGGCATCCCGGGGAACGAACGTGTTGACAGGCTGGCCAAAGGGCGATCGACGCCCCAGCTTTGGAGATCGGCCTCACAGCTCGCGACCTGCAGCTGGTGTTGCGCCGTAAAGTGCTTGGGGTGTGGTCTGTTGAGTGGCATGCCATGACAGCCCAGAATAAACTGCGGGCTGTGAAGGAGACGACCGATGTGTGGCGCTTCTCCCTGCGGACTTCTCGCAGGGAGTCTGTTATCCTGTGTCGGCTCCGCATCGCCCATACATACCTGACGCACGGCCATCTTTTGCGTCAGGAGGATCCCCCCCTGTGTCGGTGTGGGTCCCGGCTGACGGTCGCCCACGTTTTATTGGAGTGTCCCTGACTGCGCACCCTTCGGCAGTCTTTTAATCTCCCGGGCACCTTGCCTCTGATTTTATGCGACGATGCCTCCATGGCTGACAGTGTTTTACATTTTATCCGTGCTAGTCCTTTTTCTGGTTCCATTTAGAGTGGTCCTGCACCTTTCCCTTTGTGCGTCTCTTGTCCTCGAGTCTCTCATATTTGGTTGCAGATTTTAGTGTGTAGTCGGTTGGTTCACTCTTTCCCTTTTTTGTTGTCGTGGTCAGTCAACCAGTCTCCGGTCATCTTCTTTTGTTCTATTTCCTTTTGTCTGGTGTCTTTGTGTCTGTAGTGTTTCTTTACCGCATTTGTGTTCTTTTAGGGCCTGGGGGGGAGTCTCCTTCCCCTTGGGGTATTACCTGCTTCGTGCAATTCTGTCTCGCCTTTTTTTTTGGAATGGGGGACTGATGACCTTAGCTGTTTAGTCCCCCTTAAACATCCCAACAACCACCACCTTCACCACCGCTGCACGCTGCTGCAATTCTACAGAGCCCTTGTGCAGTCCAGGCTTGATTATGGGAGCCTGGCCTATGGGTCTGTATCACCCTCAGTGTTGAGGTTGTTAGACCCCATACACCACTGTGGAGTTCGGTTTGCAACTGGCGCTTTTCGTACCAGCCCCGTGGATAGTCTACTGGTGGAGGCCGGGGTTCCCCCGCTGTGAATTCGCCGCCATCGACTGCTCGCCGACTATGCTGTCCACGTGCATTGCTCGCCAGGCCATCCCAATCGTCGCCTGGTTTTCCCTGCCGTGTTCCTCCATCTGCCCGAACGGCGACCTAGGTCTGGGCTTTAAGTAGCTATCCGCGTCCAGCCCCTGCTGTTGGAACTGGGGTCATTCCCTCTTCTGCATCCCTTCCGGGTCCGTGCCCATACGCCTCCCTGGTGTTTGTCCCGGCTTTCCGTCCGTCTGGGCTTGGCACAGGGACCCAAGGACTCGGTTCCGCCTGTGGCCCTCCGTCGCCGTGTTCTTGCGCTCCTCTCCTGATTTTCGGATTGTGAGACTGTCTACACTGATGGTTCCCTGGTTGACGGTCGCACTGCCTAAGCTTTTGCTCACGCTGCCCATGTTGAGCAGCGCTCCTTGCCGGCTGGCTGCGGTATTTTTTCTGCAGAGCTGATGGCCATATTGCGCGCTCTTGAGTATATGCGTTTCTGCTCAGGTAGGTCCATCGTCATCTGCAGTGACTCCCTGAGCAGCCTTCAGGCCATCGACTGCTGCTATCCCTCTTCTCCTCTGGTGTCCTCTATGCAGGAGTCTGTTTCCGCCATTGCCCGTTCTGGTCGTTCGGTGGTCTTGGTTTGGACGCCAGGTCACGTTGGCATCCCGGGGAACGAACGTGTTGTCAGGCTGGCCAAAGGGCGATCGACGCCCCAGCTTTAGAGATCGGGCTCACGGCTCGCAATCAGCAGCTGGTGTTGCGCCATAAGGTGTTTGGGATGTGGTCTGCTGAGTGGCGAGGCATGACAGCGCCTGATAAACTGCGGGCTGTCAAGGAGACGACCGATGTGTGGCGCTCCTCCCTGTGGTCTTCTCGCAGGGACTCTGTTATCCTGTGTCGTCTCTGCATCGGCCATACCTACCTGATGCACTGCCATCTTTTGCGTCAGGAGGATCCCCCCCTGTGTCGGTATGCGTCCCGGCTGACGGTCGCCCACATTTTATTGGAGCGTCCCCGACTGTGCACCCTCCGGCAGTCTTTTAATCTCCCGGGCACTTTGCCTTTGATTTTATGCGACGATGCCTCCATGGCTGACAATGTTTTACATTTCATCCATGCTCGTCCTTTTTATGGTTCCCTTTAGGGAGGTCCTGCTTCTTTCCCTTTGTGCGTCTCTTGTCCTCGAGTCTCTTATGTTTGGTTGCAGATTTTAGTGTGTAGTCGGTTGGTTGACTCTTTCCCTTTTTGTTGTCGTGGTCAGTCAACCAGTCTCCAGCCATCTTCTTTTCCTCTGTTTCCTTTTGTCTGGTGTTCATCTGTACTCTTCGTGTCTGTAGTGTTCATTACCGCATTTGTGTTCTTTTAGGGCCAAGGGGGGAGTCTCCTCCCCCTTGGCGTTTTACCTGCTTCGTGCATTTATGTCTCGCCTGTTTTTGGAATGGGGGACTGATGACCTTAGCTGTTTAGTCCCCCTTAAACATCCCAACAACCACCACCACCACCACCTATTCTTTGAAAGACATTTGTTTTATATAATTTATATAACTGTTAAGATGCGCATCTAGCGCGGACGCTAATACATCGATTGCGTAGTCGAAGAAACATTTTAACAGAAGCTGAACTGAGCGTTCCGCTTCGATCTAAGTAAAAGATGATAGTATAAACCTTGTGAGATCTTCAGATTTTATCGTATTTCTGCTTGTAACGTGAAAGCGTGAAGAAGGTCGTCTTTAAGCCATAAAAGCCAGCCGTCTTGCCAGCGTGCAGACAACAGTTAGTAATAAAATTCAAGTAATTTATGTTCGATACTGTCAACTGGCAAGTTATTGTTATGAAGGTGTTGAACGGTAGAAGAATTAATCAAAATATCCACGGGTGTACTGCCGGTCTACAGTGTCCAAAAGGCACAATATTTCGGCGATCATACATGTCGCCATCATCAGGTGAACTGACGGACTGAGCTCTTGTGAACGTGCCGGTACGGAGATCCGTACGCTATGGCTGCTCAGAGGGAACTGGGTTCGGTAGCGGCGGCGGCCGATTTGAATACCCTCCGCCCGCGGCGCGCACCCTCCGCTGTCAGCGCCCCGCGCCACGGTCGCGCGGTGGAACAGATTGCGACGGCGTCTGAGATGACGTCGGAGTGATGGCTCTGTCTGCCGTGGTCGTCACAACTATACGTTTGGTCGATTTACTCTGGATTAACCCAATCCCTGGTTCCCAAGCCTTGCTAAGATTATAGCCACAGTCACGGTTTATGAGGTCGTCATTGGTGCGAATTTCGATGGCCCCTCTAACAACGCTGTCCCAGTATCTCGACGTCTGTACCAGAATCCTCGTGCGTTCATACTCCATAGCGTGATTTTCCGACAAACAATGTTCATCGATCGCCGACTTCCACGGATACATCAGTCGAGTGTGCCTCTGGTGTTCATGGCATCGCTCCTCGACGGTACGCATCGTCTGACCAATATACGATTTGCCACATTGACACGGAATCTGGTACACGCCGGCCTTCCTCAAACCGAGGTCATCTTTGGCGCTCCCCACCAGTGCACGAGTTTTATTCGGAGGACAAAACACAGTTCCGACCTGGTGTTTCTTCAAAATGCGGGCGATTTTCCCCGAGGGTGCGCCTGAATATGGAATAAACGCAGTACCTACCTCCTCCATCGTGATTTCATCCATCTCCACAGGTTGTGCTGTTTAGTCCCCCTTAAACATCCCAACAACCACCACCACCACAGGTTGTGCTGTGGTGGTTGGACGGAAAGCACGTTGAATCTGCCACTCTGAGTACCCATTTTTTCGAAACACAGTTCTCAGATGTTCCAATTCCTGGTGTAGACTCTCTGCGTCAGAGATAGTGCGCGCCCTATGTACTAGAGTTTTAAGTACCATTACGGTAGAAGAATTGTCTCGAAGGAAGGACAAAAGTAATGACTGCAATTTCTGACAAAAACGTTAACCAATAAGCTAGCACAGGACATGCTGAAATCTCATCGCACCTTACAGTTAGAAAATTACTTATGTAAGTTATACTGTTTATAAATAAGCCCTAATTGCTTGTGAGAATTGTTTGAATATATTTAGTGTTTACCAGATTTCTTATTATATTGTTTTCCTTTATTTTTATAAATGCCGAACAGCCTTTACTACAGCAGAGAATACTGCGGCATCCTGGTCGTAGACAGAAGGCCGCTCCTTGTCTTCTATACAACTCGTAGCTGCCCCATCTATTAACGATTTCATTTACAAATGCAATTTTTCATATTGTTCATTGTTAAAGGTCCCTTAGGTAATTATAAAATTCATACTGATTACGGAAAGAAATCCGGGTTGTTCTTTTCCGAATAATAGAAACCTTTGCGTAATCAAAAACCAGCCTCCTTCCCACAACGATCAGAAGCCGACCAGAAGACGGACGTCTGCGACCGCTTTCGTGTTTCCTGTGGGAAAGCTGTGCCAAACTGGGAACACGAAATTCTAGTATGAAGCACAATATATACATAATTATCAGATTAAAATTGAAAAAACTTAAATATATTTAACTTTTTTTTATCATACTGGAAGTTTAAGTAGTGTGTAAGTCTAGGGACCGATGACCTCAGCAGTTTGTCCCACAGGAATTCACACACATTTGAACATTTGATAACTTGCAGTCATTAAAAGAAATTTTGAAAAGCATCCACGGTGCGGCAGCGTTCTTAGCGTAATTTGGCTTGCGTAGTACAATGGCGTACTGCAGGAATCCGCGCCAGCTCGTGCCGCATTCGTGTACTCAAGAGCTGCCGTATCGAGTGTGACAGAGATGTGGAGCGGTGGATGGCACAGCATCTTGCCTCTGCTGTGGAAAGTTATTTCACGAATAACGACTCTGTTATTGCTACCCAGCGTCTATTTCGGCAACATTTCAACCTGGGACGCCATGGGAAAGTTCCAGTTGGACGGACCACTGTGAGGTTGGTACGTGCATTTTGAACAACAGGCTCTGTTTGCAATGGAAAACCGGGAAGAAATGAAAGATCTGCGTGGACACCAGAAGCTGTGGAAAATGTCCGTGCTGCACTATTGCGTAGCCCAAAAAGACCTGCTCGTCGTCGTGCGCAAACTGCGTATATGTCCGACTGCTCATTCAGGAGAATATTGCACGCAGATCTCCATTTTCACCCGTATAAGCTGCAGATTGTACAGGAAATTTAGGCCTCGCGATTGGGTTTCACGCGAAACATTCTGCTTAACCATGCGTGATCTCTTTCACCAAAATCCACTAATGTTGCACACCATCCTGATGTCAGATGAAGCTAATTTCGAGTTATGTGGTTCAGTCAATAAACAGAATATGCGTTATTGGAGTAATGTAAACCCGCATGAACTACACATCAAGCCCTTGCACATTTCTCGCGTCACATTGTGGTGTGGAGTTGCTTCCTTTGGGATTATTGGCGCTTACTTCTTTGAGGATGACAGCGGTGTGGCTGTAACTGTCACCAGTGAACGCTACCTAAAGATGTTGCAAGACTTCGCTCTTCCCCAATTAGGTATGGTCGATGTGGATGGGGAACAATTATGGTTTCAACAAGACGGAGCGACCTCTCACACAGCCAGAATTTGCATGGATATCTTGTGACAGACATTTCCCGGTGAGCAATTTCTCGTTTTGGTGACATTTCCTGGCCGCCTCTCTCACCTGACCTTTCACGTGCAGACTTTATCCTTTGGGGCTACCTAAAGCAAGAAGTGTTCCGAACACGTTGTGCCACCATTCCTGAGTTGGCAATGTCCCATGGAAAGCTTCCAACGCTGCCTAGATGAATGTGTTGTGCAGAGTGGGCATCGTTTGACAAGAGTCATATTCAAAAAGTAATCCACGCAATGGACAATGACTTACACATTAGTAAATGGCGTACCTTTAACTATTAATTGACATAAGAGGTAATAAATAAACTACAGTTACTGAGTGATGGCGTGTTTTTAATACCCTACGATGAACACTGCCGCACCCTGTATATGCCACTGACATAATTTCAGATGTACCAAAATGTACATTAACAGCCATAAAATAAAAGACCCACTGATGTTGCTGCAACTGCAGTGAAACATCTTTGGGATAAAAAACAAAATTTTGTTTTGGTAAAGGCGGATCCCATCCAAAAATACATGTAAAACCAAAGTCTCAACTAACAGACCACCGAAGTGTTACCCGAGGACTGCACAGACAAAGATCGTGTCATCCATTCCGGATGTTCCAATTTTCATTCCTGCACTTCATTTTCCTTCATAATTTCAATAATAGCAAGTTTTAAATCGGAAAATTGTTCCAGGCATGTCCCTTGACTGAACCAAGATACTTTGGAGTAATATACGAAGTCCCCATACTCTTCGTTCATTTCCGTTGAAAACTATTGCAGTTGACAATGGAAAAGTGAATGCGACGTCAGGAATTTTACTGTTCGTACCGCCAATTCCATAAATGATCAAGGCCTGCAAATTTAGCACGAAGTACTTCTAAATGCACAGAACAATGAATCCAGTCTGTTGATCGGTTCAATTTTTTTGCTCTTGCATTGTCATCTAACTGTTTAAATTCTCTCTACGTGCTACTGTAATGTGGTTTCATAGAAAATAAGTGATACCCACCACTTATGCAAATTGAGAATTCTCATTCCTCTCTTCCGTCACTCCCATTCATTTTAAAGGACTGTGACAATAGATCGCTAGACTGCTTCCTTTTGCGCAAACAGCCACTGGACCTATGAACCCCCGTGGTTTCATGAATTCAAACCGTTTCACAAGTGCTTCACTCGAAGACTTGACAGCAGCTTTTTTGCTCTTCTTGAGTTGCTATCAAATCTTCGAGTGAAGCAATTGTGAAACGATTGGAATTCACGAAACTCAGTCTATGGCATTATCGGTTATTTTGAGAGATGCATATGGGACCTGAAGATGGCATAGTGGAATGCCGAAACTGATTGTCGTCAAAATAAAATAACATAACATCGTAGTTACACGGCTGTTGGACAATTTCATTAATATTGACAAATACTTGTCCAGCTGATGTCCCCGATTCAATATGGATCAACAGAGATTGAATTTTACTTGTCGGAAAGGAGTGGAACTTTAAGATGTTACTGAGGATAGATGAAGGCTTACTTGTCGAAGTGTAGAAGTATGGGAACGTTTGTTAAAAGATGGGAGTAATCAGTTTTCTGCTTCTGATTTATACTGTCATGTTCCTTTAACATCCCCCCTGCGGATTCCGGGGTTAGAATAGGCCCGCGGTATTCCTGCCTGTCGTAATAGGCGACTAAAAGGAGTCTCAAATGTTTCGGCCTTATGTGATGGTCCCCTCTCGGGTTTGACCTCCATATTTATAAATTATTCCGAAGAGCGAGGCAATTGGGGAAGGGCGCCTTACATGGTGGACTGTATCCGCCGTGCATTGAGACCTTCAGCCGGCTTTTTCGTCGTTGCAATGGTGTCCCGCCCGTTTTCCGTCTCTTCGGTGGGGATACGTCACTGGGTGCAGTTACCACGCTGCACTCTGCAGTGTTGCTTTTAACTGCGACGACGACCTTGGACATTTTTGCACCTAAGATCCAGCACGGTAGCCAGTCCGTTGTGGTGGGGCCGCCATGTACCCCATTGGTTGTAGCCCCCTGACAACACAGGGATCGCTCTACTGATGCCTGCGCCGTTCACTCCCCACATATGCCAAGGAGTAGATGCCCATCTCCCTGGGGCATTGGGACTCCCGGCAATGGCCATCCTGCCAGGTGGCTATTGCTGTGGCTGGGTGGCGCCCGTGGGGAGGGCCCTTGGTCGGAGTAGGTGGCATCAGGGCGGATGACCCGCAATGAAGCATGGTACATCATCTATCGCTGGTGGGCCTCCACCAGCTGACTCTAAGCGATCGAGGTCTATCCTCAACGGGAAGAAATTTGATCAGAGATCGTTTCCCTCCCTAGCTACTCCATGGGAGGAACGTCTTGCTAAAGAAGGCAATGGAGAATATTCACTGCGGTACCTTGTGTGTACGTGGGTTGATGGAGAATCGTTCATGTCGACCAAGCCCCAGTTTTCTGTGGAGCACTTAGAGGACAAGTTCGGGGAGGTGGAGGGCTTGTCCAAGATGCGCTCTGGTTCTCTGCTCATCAAAACGGCATCCTCTGCCCAGTCTCGGATGTTGCTCCATTGTGACAAGTTGGGGGATGTTTCAGTTACCATCACGCCAGATAAGAGTCTCAACATGGTCCAGGGTATTATATTCCATAGGGATCTTCTTCTGCAAGTCCGACGATGAATTACGCGCCAACCTCGAACGACGAGGTGTTCACTTTGTCCGGCGCGTCCATCGGGGTCCGAGGGACAATCAGGTAGCCACCGGTGCCTTCATCTTGGCCTTCGAGAGTGATGTCTTACCCGAAAAGGTTAAGGTGATGGTTTACCATTGTGATGTGAAACCATATATCCCTCCTCTGATGCGGTGTTTTAAATGCTGGAAGTTCGGGCACATGTCATCTCGCTGTACTTCCAGCATCACATGTCGGGATTGTGGACGTCCTTCGCATCCTGATACTCCATGTGCTCCGCCTCCCATCTGTGTTAACTGTGGAGAACACCATTCCCCCTGCTCAACGGGCTGTTGGATCTTCCAGAAGGAAAGGAAGATAATGGAATATAAGACCCTGGACCGCCTGACCTACACCGAGGCAAGGCGGAAATATGAGCGGCTACATCCAGTGACCATGACGTCTACCTATGCCGCTGCTGCAACACAAGTTCGCTCTCAGCTCTGCCAGAATTCACCGGCCCCCTTGGTTGCGGGGGGCACTTCACTCCCTGTTGCTCCTGCTCCATCTACTTCAGGAGCAACACCACCCCAACCACCGGGGACATCTGTTCCCCCTTCACTGCCGGAGAAGCGTGAGCCTTCTTTGGCTCCTCTCGCCCGGAAGGGGTCCCTTGGGGCCCTCCCATCCCAGGCTTTGCCCAGTGCCAAAGCGGACACCCGCAAGATTGTCAAACAACCACCGGTCGCTGGTCGTAGGGCGTCACGGTCGTCTTCAGTCCCTGAGACTGACCCAGTGAGGCCCTCCCAGCCAGGCCCACCTAAGGCACAGCGCGCAAAGCAGTCGAAGAAAAAGGCTCCCAAGCATCCTAAAATTGCGGTGGCACCTGTCCCCCTGCAACCTTCTCCCTCTGCGTCCGAAGATTAGGTGGAGATTCTGGCGTCCGCTGAGGACCTGGATCTCGCCAGTCTCTCGGACGCAATAGATAGCTGTTGTCCAGGTGGTGACTCAGTAGCAGCACGGGCCCCAGAGGCGTAATCTGCCTCCCCAGTCACTTCACGCCTTTCCCATCCATGGCTAATACCATCCTCCAGTGGAACTGCAGCGGTTTCTTCCACCATATAGCTGAGCTCCGCCAACTTATTAGCCTTCATCCTTTCCTTTGCATTGCTCTGCAGGAAACTTGGTTTCCAGCAACGCGAACCCCTGCCCTCCATGGCTATTGGGGTTATTTTAAGAACCGGGCAGCTTATGAAAGGGTGTCTGGTGGCGTCTGCATATATGTCTTTAACTCTCTTCACAGCGAGTTTGTACCTCTACAATCAGCTTTAGAGGCTGTCGCTGTTCGGGTGTGGACACCACAGGCTATTACCGTCTGCAGTGTTTACCTTCCACCGGATGGTGCTGTCGCTCAGCATGTCCTGGCTGCTCTGATCGCCCAACTGCCGCCACCTTTCTTGTTGCTGCGCCATTTCAATGCCCACAACCCTCTATGGGGTGGGATTGTCTCCGATGACCGCGGTCATGCCATGGAGCATTTGTTGGCTCAGCTCGACCTTAGCCTCTTGAACACCGGTACTCCCATGCATTTCAGTGTAGCCCATGGCTCGTTCTCGGCCATCGATCTCTCTCTTTGCAGCCCCGGACTTGTTCCATCCCTCCACTGGAGAGTGCATCCTGACCTGTGTGGTAGTGACCATTTTCCCATCTATTTGTCACTGCCCCAGTGTCATTCTTCTGGGCGCCTGCCCCGCTGGGCTCTCCACAGGGCTGACTGGCCGGATTTTACTTCCGCGGCAACCATTGAGACTCACCCACAGGCTGACATTGACGAGGATTGCTGAGGCTATTCGTGATGGTAGGCGGGCCCTCCAGCGGCATAGGCGACACCCGTCTCTCGAGACCCTCATCGCCTTAAAGAGGCTCCGTGCCTTCGCCCGTCGTCTTATTACACAGCGTAAGCTGAAGTGCTGGGAGTGGTATGTCTCATCCTTGGGCTCCCATGTCTCCCCCTCGCTCGTGTGGTCCCGGGTACGGCGGATTTATGGACACCAGACCCCTATGGGTGTCCCTGGGATCTCCTTGGACGGCGGTGTTTGCACGGACGCTGCCGCCATTGCTGAACACCTTGCTGCGCACTTTGCTAAGAGCTCTGTGACTGCAACTTATCCCCCCGCCTTTCGCTCTCTCAACGAGTGAGCTGAGCAGACGCCGTTATCGTTCCGCACGCGTCGTTCTGAAAAATACAATGCTCGTTTCAGCGAGAGGGAATTCCTCGCTGCCCTCGCCGATTGCCCTGATACAGCACCAGGACTGGACTGCATCCACGCACAGATGCTGAAGCATCTCTCCAGGGACTGCCAGAGACACATCCTCACCATCTTTAACCGCATCTGGAGCGAGGGCGTGTTCCCGTCGCAATGGCGAGAGGGTCTTACTGTCCCCATCTTGAAGCCCAGTGCAGGCCCACTGGCGGTGGACAGCTATCGTCCCATTACCCTCACCAACGTTTTGTGCAAATTGCTTTAACGTATGGTGGGGCGGCGTTTGTGTTGGGTCCTTGAGTCGCGCGGTCTCCTCGCTCCGTCCCAGGGTGGCTTCCGTCGGGGCCGGTCTGCCAAGGAAAATTTGGTGCGGCTGGAATCTGCTATTCGTATGGCCTTTGCCCGACGTCAGCATCTCGTTGCTGTATTTTTCGATCTGCGGAAGGCATATGACACCACGTGGAGGCATCACATCCTCGCCACGTTGCATGAGTGGGGTCTTCATGGCCAGCTCCCTTCTTTTCTTCAAACCTTTTTATTGCGCCGCTCTTTCCGGGTGCAAGTCGGTGCCGCCTCTAGTTCATCTTATATACAGGTAAATGGGGTCCCGCAGGGCTCTGTGTTGAGCGTCTCCTTATTTCTAGTGCCCATTAATGGTCTGGCTGCAGCTGTGGGGTCGTCGGTGTCTCCTTCTTTGTATACCGACGACTTCTGCATCTCATTTAGGTCCACGACTACGGAGTCGCCGATCGCAGGCTGCAAGTAGCCATTCGCAAGGCAGCATCATGGGCTCTGACTCACGGTTTTCAGTTCTCTGCAGCTAAGACTCGAGTTATGCACTTCTGCAGGCGTCGGACGGTCCACCCTCATCCTGAACTTTACCTCGACGGCCACCTGCTTGAAGTGGTGGACACTTGCCGCTTCATAGGACTCGTGTTTGATGTCCGGCTGACGGGAGCTCCTCATCTTACTCAGCTGAAGCAAAAATGCTGGCGGCACCTCAACGCCCTCCGCTGCCTTAGCCACACGTCTTGGGGTGCAGATCGCTGCACGCTGCTGCGATTGTACAGAGCCCTTGTGCAGTCCAGGCTTGATTATGGGAGCCTGGCCTATAGCTCTGCATCACCATCAGTGTTGAAGTTGTTAGACCCCATACATCACTGTGGGGTTCGGCTTGCAACTGGCGCTTTCCGTACGAGCCCCGTGGATAGTCTACTGGTGGAGGCCGGGGTTGCCCTGCTGCGGATTCGCCGCCATCGACTGCTCGCCGACTATGCTGTCCACGTGCATTGCTCGCCTGGCCATCCCAATCATCGCCTGCTTTTCCCTGCCGTGGTCCTCCATCTGCCCGAACGGCGACCTAGATCTGGGCTTTCCATAGCTGTCCGCATCCAGTCCCTGCTGTCGGAACTGGGGTCATTCCCTCTTCTGCCTCCCTTCCGGGTCTGTGCACCTACGCCTCCCTGGTGTTTGTCCTGGCCGTCCGTCAGTCTGGATTTGGCACAGGGACCTAAGGACTCGGTTCCGCCTGTGGCCCTCCGTCGCCGTTTTCTTGCGCTCCTCGCCTCATTTCCGGGCTGTGAGCCTGTCTACACTGATGGTTCCCTGGTTGATGGTCGCACTGCCTACGCTTTTGCTCATGCTGCCCATGTTGAACAGCACTCCTTGCTGGCTGGCTGCAGTATTTTTACTGCAGAGCTGGTGGCCATATTGCGCGCTCTTGAGCATATGCGTTCCTGCTCAGGTACGTCCATCGTCATCTGCAGTGACTCCCTGAGCAGCCTCCAGGCCATCGACCGCTGCTATCCCTCTTCTTCCCTGGTGTCCTCTATTAGGGAGTCTGTTTCCACCATTACCCGCTCTGGTCGTTCGGTGGTCTTTGTTTGGACGCCAGGTCACGTTGGCATCCCGGGGAACGAACATGTTGACAGGCTGGCCAAAGGGGCGATCGACGCCCCAGCTTTGGAGATCGGCCTCATGGCTCGCGATCAGCAGCTGGTGTTGCGCCATAAGGTGCTTGGGATGTGGTCTGCTGAGTGGCGAGGCAAGACAGCCACTAATAAACTGTGGGCTGTCAAGGAGACGACCGATGTTTGGCGCTCCTCCATGTGGTCTTCTTGCAGGGACTCTGTCATCCTGTGTCGGCTCCGCATTGGCCATACCTACCTGACGCACAGCCATCTTTTGCGTTAGGAGGATCCCTCCCTGTGTCGGTGTGGGTCCCGGCTGACGGTCGCCCACATGTTGTTAGAGTGTCCCCGACTGCGCACCCTCCGGCAGTCTTTTAATCTCCCGGGCACTTTTCCTTTGGTTATATGTGACAATGCCTCCATGGCTGACGATGTTTTAAATTTTATGCGTGGTAGTCCTTTTTATGGTTCCATTTAGGGAGGTCCTGCACCTTTCCCTATGTGTGTCTCTTGTCCTCAAGTCTCTCATATTTGGTTGCAGATTTTAGTGTGTAGTCGGTTGGTTGACTCTTTCCCTTTTTTGTTGTCGTGGTCAGTCAACCAGTCTCCGGTCATCTACTTTTGTTCTGTTTCTTTTTGTCTGGTGTCTTCGCGTCTGTAGTGTTCGTTACCGCATTTGTGTTCTTTTAGGGCCTGGGGGGGAGTCTCCTTCCCGTTGGTGTTTTACCTGCTTTGTGCATTTATGTCTCGCCTGTTTTTGGAATGGGGGACTGATGACCTTAGCTTTTTAGTCCCCCTTAAACATCCCAACAACCACCACCACCTCCTTTAACAATTAGTCTCTTCTTGTTTATGTTCTAAATGGCGGCATTTCATTCACAGTGTCTGTCGTAGTCTTTGTGTGATGATGGGCTAGGTTTATGTAAACTTATCTGTATTTCTGCATTAGTTACGCAATGGTTTGACGATCCTTATGAACGGACAGTAGGATATGCGAATGCCGTACGGGCCAATGATTTCCATTTAGAGTGATTCCCATTGTCTCATGGGGTGAACTTTTTGTAGTGAGGCTAGCGACCCAAATTCTTGTAATTAGAGTTACCCATTTTGGGAGAGGATAGCTATTAAAGTCTGCGAAGGGCAATTAATACGAGTTAAATACCACACTTAAGGTTGTACATTACAGGATTAGTAGTGATCAACCATAACAGTTAGCCTCGAATTTTTTGTTGCTAATGCCAAATCAGTTACACCCTGTTCGGACACATCTACGCAGGTAATAGTACTGAAGGTCATTGTACAATAACCTTATCCGAAGGGGATGACATTCTGGAGCTTTTTATGAATTTAGATGCTATCACTGCATGTGGTAGCACTATTCACCTGCACTGAGAGTCTAGCGCTGTGAGTTACTTTACTCATTGCAATTTTTTTTTTCTGTAATATCAAATGACATTACTCGATGCAAGTTAAATACATGAACCAGTTCGATCTCAGTCTGTCTTATTCACTAGCGATGCGTCGTTGCAAGCATACTACTCGCGCCCCCAGGGGCTCAGCATTCATTTGCTGAGTACGGGCTTGGCGACCCCAGGGTCCTGAGCTGGGGACTGGTCGGCGCCGCCAGTCTCCTGTCACCGTAATCCCCAGACATGCTTCAGCGACCACCGTATTGCGCGGCGGTGGAATGTTGTGTGCTGTGGGGAATGGTAATCTTGGCTTGACTGCCTGGATTGCGAGGAAGGCCAACCTCTATAAAAACCCCTCAATCTTCCGGTGTGCTCCGCGCCTATGAGACGCATGGCTGTTGAGGTGGAACAGTCGCAAGCGGGCAACCTCTGGGGCACCTGCCGCCCCTCAGTTGTATAAGGCCTACTCAGGCACGCGGGGCTCTGTCTGAGCTGACCTTAGTTCCCTAGCTGCTAGTGGGACCGCAATAGACCCTTCGACCTCTACATTTCCCCCTACCAGTGGCTTGGGTGGGCCACTGGTAGGAAAACACACCCCATCGAAGAAGCGACTTCGTGCTGCGAGTCCTCCAACGCCTAGTGTTGATCGAGAGTTATCAGACTGTCGTAACAGAGCACATGCTGATAATCAGAATGTGTTTTTGATTATTAAACGGAAGTAGGGTAGCTTTGAGAAGATTTCTCCCTTTTACATCCACAGGGGTCTTAAGGGAGTTGCAGGAACACTTAAATCTGTGAAGCGACTGTGCAATGGGACTCTGTTAGTTGAGACATCTAGTTCCCGTCAAGTCGCTTCTCTTCGGAAAGCAACCTGTATCGGTAAGTACGCTATCGAGACCGAGCTCCACTCCACTCTGAACTACAGTAAGGGTGTTGTGACATGTAGGGACTTGGTGGATATCCCCACTGACGAGTTAAAATCTGAATGGGCTGATGAAGGTATTGTTGACGTGCAGCATATTATGAAACGAGTCGATGGGGACCTAGTCAAATCCGACTCGTTTATTCTCACAATCAGTTTCCCACGACTCCCAGAGCATGTTAAAGCGGGGTTCTTACGTTTGCCAGTGAGGCCATATTTCCCCAACCCAATGCGCTGTTTTAAATGTCAGCGCTTTGGGCATACTACGTTGGGGTGCAATGGGATAGCCACTTGTGGTAAATGTGGTCAGCCTGCCCATGAAGGAGCTGATTGTTCATCACCTGTGAAGTGCGTGAATTGCTCTGGGAGTCACCCTGTCTGGAGCCGGGTCTGCCCCATCTATCTCGACGAACGGAAGATACAGGAGATTAAAACATCTAAGCGCATCCCCTATGGTGAGGCCAAGAAGCTCTTTAAGGCCATGCAACCTCCTGTGTTTACTACATCTTTCGCTTCTGCTCAGAAAAAAACGGTACAAATGGCCACTGTTGCTACGCAAACGGAGGTTGCTAGTGTTAGCACTAATACCTGTGTTTGGCAGTGCACTTGTGCAGCTGCGGTTGTTTTGCAGCCTGCGGCTCTCCCCGCAACGTCGGTCAAGGCTGTGGTTGCTGACATTGGGGTACTTCCTCCCTCTCCCCATGTGGGGCCTTCTGCCCAGGCGAGTAATGTTCCAGCTGTTGACAAGGCTCTGCATTCCACGCCCCCACAAGACAAAGACGCCGAAGCTGAAGGTTTTGCCACCTGAGGAGACTAGTCAGGGTCGGTCCGATGACGAGGCCATCGTACTGTCTGACATCTCCCGTGGGTCGCCATTGGAGCTGATGGACATTGATGTCGACCAGGGGCGATCTTCTCGCCCCAGGAATAAATCTCCAGCCAGTACGGGCTCACCTCCAAAGCACAGAGGCAGGGTGAGAGTTCAGCCCCCCTGATCACTGGCTCCCATATTACAGTGGCACCTGAATGGGTTCAGGACGCATGTGGCCAAATTACAACTCCTTGTACGAGAGTGCCCTTTGTGCTTATGTCTCCAAGAGAGACATTTTCGGGCCACTGATGCTCCTTCTCTACGGGGCTATACCATACATCAGAAAGATGATCTGACGGGGGAAAGGGCAAAGGGTGGTGTTGCGGTTTTTGTCCGTGACATGCACCCCTCATCTGAGCTCCCTCTCGTTACAGACTTGCAAGCATCTGCAGTTGACCTTCTTGTGGGTCGGAGGCTCACAGTCTGTTCACTTTACTTACCACTTCAGGATGCGATAGACTCTGAGGCTCTCGCAGACCTTATTAGCCAACTCCCCCGCCCATTTCTTCTTCTGGGGGACTTCAATGCTCATAATGACTTATGGGGCTCTTCGACTACTTGCCCCAAGGGTCGCATTCTGGAAAGCCTCATAATGTCTGAAGAACTGTGCATCCTCAACTCTGGTGCTCCCACTCATTTCTGTACTGCTTCTGGGTCATCATCAGCTATTGACCTTTCCTTTTGCTCTCCAGCACTCGCGGATTCTGCTCTGTGGGGGGTTGTTGCTGACCTCCATTCTAGTGACCACTTCCCCCTTTGGATTCGCCTCCTGGATGAGGCTATGGCATTACCATACCGGTGGTACCTCTGCCGAGCTGACTGGACACTTTTCAGCCAACTGGCTGTTTTGGAACACCGTGCCAGCGTCCACGAATGGGTAGACCATGTTACAGCCGTGATGTCCCATGCTGCTGAATTGTCAATCCCACGGTCATCCGGTCATCCCAAGAGGCGTCCTGTCCCTTGGTGGACCACTGAGTGCCGCTCAGCCATCCGAGCCTGCCGTGCAGCTCTGCGCCGCTTCAAGTGCCGTCCCTCAGCTGACAATCTTGCGGCCTTTCGGGTGGCAAGGGCCAAAGCGCGGCGCGTGATTAAAGAGAGCAAACGACGGTCATGGCAATCGTTCTTGAACTCCATCTCCCACTCCACTAATTCTACGAAAGTATGGGAAGCCATCAGGAGGATTTCCAGGAAAAGCAGCCAGCTACCTGTCACGGCATTGCTACATCAGGGAAGTCTTCTCACGGCGCCGAGAGACATTGCCCAGACACTGGCCATGCATTTTGCGGCATCTACCGCCACTATTAACTGTGATCAAGATTTCGGCCGCTACCGCACTGCCATCGAGAGGGGTCACTTGGACTTCCGGTCTCCAAATTCTGAGCCCTACAACTGCCCCTTCACAATGTGGGAATTGGATTCGGCGCTGTCTGTGGCTCATGATACTGCGCCTGGTCATGATCAAATCCGGTACAGCATGCTGCAGCACTTGTTACTACCTTCCAAGGAAGTTCTCCCGAATTGTTTTAATATGATATGGTTATCCGGCACGTACCCCGACTCGTGGCAGGAGGCGATTTGATTCCCCTCTTAAAACGGGGTAAGGACCGAACGCATCCCAGTAGTTATCGGAGTATTGCTTTGACAAGCTGTGTCGGGAAGACGTTGGAACGCATGGTCAACCGTCGCCTGGTTTGGCTGCTCGAGACCAGGCAGCTCCTTAGCCCCTCTCAGTGTGGCTTTCGGAGATGTCGTTCAACTATAGACAACTTGACCTTGCTTGAGGCGGCCATCCAACAGGCCTTCCTGCGTAACCAGCATTGTCTAGGTGTATTCTTTGACATTCATAAGGCGTATGACACTACTTGGCGCCGCCATATCCTCAATCAACTCCATGAATGGGGCTTTCGTGGCCGTCTCCCCATCTTCATTCGGTCCTTTCTTTCCCACCGCCTCTTTCGCTATAGGGTTGGTAATGTGCTATGTGATTTGTATGTGCAGGAGAATGGTGTTCCTCAGGGAAGCGTTTTAAGTGTCACCCTCTTTGCCGTCGCCATTAACAGTATCACGTCCACTATCCGGAGTCCTGCCCATTGCTCCTTGTTTGTGGACGATTTTGCTGTTTTCTGTTCTTCCTCCAGTCTTGTCACTGCTAGTCGGCAGTTGCAGCTTATGATACAGCAATTACAGGCATGGACTGCGAAGACGGGTTTTACCTTTTCTGCAGACAAATGTGTGTGTGTTCATTTTAATCGTTCTCGACGTCTTTTTACCTCCCCTGAATTGCGTCTGAGGGACACCATTCTTCCTCTTAGAGACACTGTGCGGTTCCTAGATATCACTTTTGATTCCAAGTTGTCGTAGTTGCCTCACCTTAAAGACCTCAAGGTGCGGGCCCTGAAGGCGCTGAATATTTTGAAGTGTCTGAGCCATCGGTCCTGGGGAGCAGATCGCGCGCGTCTGCTGCAGTTTTATAGGGCTTTCCTCCGATCGCGTCGTGACTATGGTTGCACCGTGTATGGGTCAGCGAGGCCTTCGTATCTGAAGATTCTTGACGCAGTACACCATGAGGGTATCAGGCTGGCCACTGGTGCCTTCCGTACTAGTCCCATCCCCAGCCTGTGTGCTAAGGCAGGGGAACCGCCGCTCGCCATCCGGCGGAAACTCCTCATGGTGCGACGGGTGTGTCAATTCCTTGCCTGTCCTACCTCCCCTGCGTACCGTACCGTTGCCCGACCGCCTATGGAACGTCTCTTTTCCAGTCGTCCCAGGGCAACTAGATCATTTGGGATTCGTGCCAGGCATTTGCTTGAGACCCTTGGTGTGGAGCGTGTGGCCCCCGAACGACAAGGTTTTACTCGCCTGCCTCCCTATTTGCTCCAGAGGCCCAGCGTCCTTTTAGACTTGTCGGAGTACCGGAGGAGCTGCACTCCTGCGTTTGTTTTTTCCTCCTTATTTTATGATATTTTAAACCAGCATCCCGACCATGTACCAGTATTTACGGATGGCTCTAAACAGGGGGACTCTGTTGGTTGTGCTGTTGTTTTCCCTGATCGAGTCGTCAAGTTACGGCTTCCTGCGGCGTTTACCATCTTTGATGCCGAATTGTTTGCGATCTTGCGGGCATTGGAGCAGATGAGATGTGTTCCCAGTCGTAAGTTCCTCATCTGTTCTGACTCCCTGAGTGCCCTTCAGACCATGCAACACTTGTACCCAGCGGATACGGTCGTCCAGAACATCCATGATGCCCTACTCCATCTGCAACGGCAGGGGAAGGAGGTTTCTTTCTGCTGGGTGCCGGGACACGTGGGTATTAGGGGAAACGAACTGGCGGATGTGGCTGCCAAAGATGCATGTTCCCTCCCTCACGTTGTTGACTGTGCCGTCCCCCTCTATGCTGTTACCTCCGTCCTGCGTTTTAGCGTTATGCGTCAGTGGGAAGAGGAGTGGCTGGCAGTCGGTGAAAATAAGCTGCGTCTGGTGAAGGCCACCACGCGGCCATGGCGTACGTCCTACCAGTCATGCAGGCGGGATGAGGTTCTCCTCACTCGCCTCCGCATCGGGCACAGTCCCTTCACACATGGTTTTTTACTCCGGCGGGAGGATCCCCCAATCTGCAGTGCTTGTGGCGTCCAGATTACTGTCCGCCACATTTTACTTGACTGTCTTTTATTCTCTGACCAGAGGGCGGTGGTTCCTTTGCCACCGGATTTGCCCTCTATTTTGAAAGACGACGCAACGTCTGTGGTTAAGGTTTTACGGTTTTGTGTCCTGTCCAATTTGTTGCCACGGATTTTAGGGAGAGGGTTTTAATGTGCTGCTGGATGACTGGCTCACCCAGATTTTAGGTGAGAGGTCCGCCAGTCGCGAATACCTCCTTGTTTCCCTTTGGTTTCTGTCCTCCCTTCCTTGTGTTTCCTTTGCTTTTTTAGTGCACTCCTTCTCCTCTTGTTTTGCCTCTGTATGTGAGAATTTGGAACTGCGTCAGGTCAGTGTCTTTTAGCTGTTACCCTTGTTCGCTGTTCGTCTTAGTCCCTTCACTGCATGTGTTCCTGTTTTTATGCGTTTGGGTGCTGATGACCACGCTGTTTAGCGCCCGTAAACCTCAAACACACACACAGACACACACACACACACACACACACACATACTACTCGCAACTGTGTCACTGCTCTTATGGAGGTGTGTTGTCGCATTCTTGAGTCCGTTCTGAGATCACAGGTAAACCGATGTCTCGATGCTGGGAAACCTATTAGGCGTATTGGAACTAGATGTTGGCACGTAGGAACACAAACCCAGAATGACGAAGTTGTGCAAACAGTTTGCTTCAACCACGTTGCTGTTATCGAGGGGAAGCTCCGTAACTGTCTCACACTGTACCTACCAGCATTTGCTGGGGAGAATATCTACAGTGCATTTGCTACCACGAAAAATTGTGCAGTGCAAGTGTACAGGCCGCATCTTGCCATCGGCATGACAACCACATCCTGAGGGATTACTCTGTTTCCAGCAGTGCCAGTCTCCAATACACAAACCATTTATAGTGAAAAAGTTGTTTCCAGATCAGAATAGAATTTCTATTCTTCACTGGCCTCTTTCTCCACCTGACCTGATGCCAACTGGAAATGAAAGGGCAGAGGCAAAACGGACTATGCTACACAACTGGTGTGACCTATGCGAATAACCCGTGGTGACCTGGGAAACATTGGCCTAGTTATCTCGGAAGAGGTGCCAGAAAATGGGACATTAATTAGTTATCTTATAGGCACACTTCTTCGTAAGATGCATATGGACTGTGGACGAATGTTAAGTGGTAAAGAAACAACATGAGTTCCGTTTTGAGGGACATAAAAATCATATTAAAAAGCCTAAGCGGTCCGATCTCCCAATTTCGCGTTTTCTATAGATTAAAAAATTAACTCAGTAATCCTAAACAAAAATATTTGGTAAAACTAGAATTTAATGTGAACTATATCATCGTGTGAGCGTTTGTTACTCTTTCAGTTGTGTTACCGAATTACGTAGTCACCATTGAAAATGCTGTAACATTCACTTACTTCTTGCGTTTGTTGGGCCCTTGCGTTCAAGTCAGGATTCCAAGTGCCTTTTCCGCGTCTAACAAGGAGCATATTTCCTCGCGTATTTTTAGGTGGCACGTGCTTCGCTGTGACTAAGAGGTGTCACTACTGCAGGGAGCGACTGGTTAAAACCAGCTGTGCCGTGGTGCCGGTGTGAGGCCCAGTTGTCGCACCTTCTAGCCAGCCAACCAGGTGGGTCCTTGTTTGCAGGTAACCGACATAAAAGGGTTCCTCGTCGTCAGTGCTCATGATGGACAGATTTCAAAACGGGCTCATATCGTAGTGTATAAGTTATAGGCTAACAATAGTGAATGTTGTGGGCTTAAATTCCGTGAGAGACATTTTATTTACATAAATTTATTTATCTGTCTCAGTATTTAAACATGTGGAAATACGAGTCTATAGACTAATCTTTTTACGTTACCTGTGCAGTGTAATCAGAAATTTATTTGCCGTTATAAGATGTAACTTTGGTTTTGGTAATCGTCATAGGAACATTTAAAACATAAATTCTTATCGTACCGTGGACAAAATAACACAGATGGAGTTATACCTGAAAGTAAGTTTATAAATGAAACGAAATTCGAGCATAATGAGTAATACAGATAACATATGAGCTGAGGATATTCCGGTGCTTCCATAGTTCTCTGGTGTGCCGCAGGATACAGTAGTCGGAAGTCTACGATATATCGGCGCACAAGCGTTCCGCCATCATCACGTGTGATCCTAGCTTTTCAAGAAGTCAGTCAACACCGCTAGGGACCTCTTCTTGTGAATACCAACAAGGCGTAACTACCTAAATTAGAATAACAGTTCAGTGGTCGGTTACTTTTATGAGCGCTCCTGTACAATCTGTAATGCGAACAGATTCCGCTTAAGATGGAGGACAACGCAAATTTCAGCCGCCACAACTCTTTGTGTTATCAAGCGTCCGTACGTCACGATCGATGTGGGTACAGCACAGTGGCAGCCGAAGCAGAGAGACAGGTGTAGACTGTCTTCTGCAATAGTCGTCCAACAGTTTTATTGTACCGTCGCCCTATATATCAAACTAATGCATTCACATAGATGTGGGAAAACGTATACTTGAGAACTGTAAGATCAAATAACATGTCTTCCTTTCAGATCGGAAGTGATCGTATATTCCAGGTCTGTGAAGGACAGGCCAAGTCGTGGGTCTCCAGCGAATCACACCTACTGTGAAGTGGGATGAGGAGGACGCTACCGAAATTGTAAATCAGCCGCAATGAAAGCTGACATCAATAAATGAAAGGTGAGCATCAATGTCGCGGAAAGGAACATTTCAGAAAATTTACAGAAACGAAATAAGACTGGTATGGAAAAATAGTGGCGATGTATTGCTCAGGCAGTTGTTTCTAGCTGTTGCGTATAACCTTAGAAAATATGGCACAAACGGAGTTGATAGTAGATTCCAAGAATGTTTCTAGCCAAGGTTTTGCTTCTTCTGGTGGATTACAGATCTGTAGTGTTAGATATACAGCGTTATTCCACGTCAGAGGTTTCCTGTACTGAACATTATAGTGTCCATTGCTGGTGGGGACTTCATTAGACATCTTTACTTCTCTATTGTCTTCTGTTTTCGAAATATCTCAAATGTAGTACTTGATTTCAAGGAACTTTCTGTCAGCCACCAATGCAACTCTTTATGCTAAAAATAGCTAGACCTTCAAGCGATGAACTTTTTGACATTTCATTTACAGCCGTTGCTGGAGAAATATTTAAATTTTCCCTCAACCTACTAATTAATTTTTCCTTAATTACATTGAGAACTTACGACCAATTAAAATCCTTGTACGACTCTTCTTTGTACTGGTCAGTTTGATATCCCATTTGTCCATTTCGCACTTCTTGTTTGGCTACGAAAATCGAGACAAACATTTTCCCTCAAATCCTTAAGTGCATTTATCTTGATTACCGTAATAATTGTTCTGGAAATATATAATTTTTTTGTAAAAAGAGATCTCACGCTGGTCAGTTTGCTACCCCATTTGTCTATTCCCATTCTTTTTTTGGCTGTGAAAATTCGAACAGAAGCCCCAGTGCTGACTGAAGGAAGGGGAGAACAGTTAGCACACTTGACTCGCATTCGATTGGGCGACGGTTTAAATCCCTTTTCGGCCATCCAAATTTAGGTTCACCGTGATTTCCCTAAATAGCTTAGGGGAAATGCTTAGACGATTCCTTTGAAAACGGTATTGCCTGTGTCCTTCCCCACCCTTGGAACAATCCGAGCTTGTGCTCCGTCTCAAATGACTCCGTTGACGATGGGACGTTAAACCATAATCTACCATTTTTTCCAAGTGCGCGGTATTGTTTTCCCTCCGCTGAAATATTTGACCAACGAAACAATCGTCTTACTGATGCTCGTTTTATTTCACTTCCCTATGACGGTTACAATCGTGCTTTTGCTCTGTCTTCAGTGACAGACAGTATTCTTTACAACAAATACAGGGTCAACATGTTGTGTTAAGCAAAATATTCTTAATCACAACGCACAGCGTAATCCTTCTCATGTTTTCTGGGAGCAGTTTCGGAGGATTCAGCTTCCCTTTTCATGAAACGTGCTCCTAACCACCGTAGTTTCTTTTCATTTTAATGTCTTTCCACATTTTAATGTCAGCTTTCTTTTCTGTGAGTCATTCTAACATTTCTTGTTATTAGGCGTTGTCGCAGCAGACGGGGCGGGAGACACGAGTCTGCGACCGTTTGTAGTCCTGGAGCACCACGAAAACTATCACCGCCAGCGTAACAGAGTGTCGTAAAGCGTACTATTCGATCACAAACACGACTTCTAGTAAAATGTGCCACACGTCGCTATTCACGCGCATGGTTCAACTGCTGGTAAACTCGAAGAGAGAAACATTACATTTCTTTGCTATAGCGTAGCTGACTTGCATGCTCCTTCTGAGAATGGGGAGGACAGTGGATGAATAGGTCGGTGAGAGGCTGTCGTTCCCCCCCCCCCCCCCCCCCCCACCTACCCTGTCACCGACGACGCTTCGCCCCGCTGAACAGCCGCCTGTGGCGCCCCAGCACTCATCCCCCCTCCCTCTGGGCACGGTGCAGCAGGCAGTTTAATTACGGGGCTCGCGATTAGCGGAGAACGCGACGGTTCCGCTCTGCGAATTCCCTCGCCCTCTGGCAGCCGTTCAAAGAGGCGCGACGAATTGCCCGACTCTGCGCTCCCAAGTAGATTACGGCTGCACTGTGTCGCTGTTTCCCCGTCTGTAGCGACGGCAGCCAGAAAACGTTTAAACGTCCGACCTTGCTCCTTCCGCTCTCAGCGCCCGAAGTAATTCTCGCGTAGTTTCCACTCCAAATCTTCTTATTACCGGAATTTTGTCATATAATGAGACTGCTTACAAACGCAACGTTATTCCATCAATCGAGACACAGCTTTCATTGAAATAAGAAAAACAATGATTCTACCACCGCCCGAGAATAATACGAAACCCTAGTATTTAGTGATATTCGACGTAATTTTAAGTGTAGTGTTTGAAAGAACATGAAAATGATGTCACGAAGGAAACCCTGTCTAAACTGTTCAAACATAAGCGTCAATTTCGAGGTGAATTGCTATTTTAGAAATAAATAAACAATGTTCTTAAACAAACTGTTTAAAAAATGCCTTATGCACGCTACTTTAGCCTACCATTGTGAGGTCCTCCCAGTCCAACATCCCAACAAAGACTGAGAGACTTTTCCCGCCATTTGCTGGTTTAGTGGGTGGTGGTGGTGGTCGTCGTCATCGTGGGGTGATATCATAGGAGTGGTGGGGATTTCCCAGAGGAGGGGTGGGGGAAGGGACTCATGCTGGCCAGGAAAAACCCATGACATCATCAGGGCATGGGGTACTTAATTGACCAATTTAATTAATTAATTCATTTGATATTAAAAATGCACACATTCTCTCTTTCTCCTACTCCCCCTCATTACTTATATGAATTACCCATGTAACAGTCAGCATCCTTCTGTACATTTGCTATTGAAATTTTGAGGAAATACTATCTGAGAAGAGTCGGACAGTGTGTTACTTCCTCCAACGTACGAGTACATCTCGCAAAATTACCACGACGAGGGAATTCGAGAAATTAGAGCTAATACAGACGGTTACGATCAGTCGTTCTTCCCCGTGCTCTATTCGTGAGTGGAGCAGGGTAAGGTTAGTCAATTAGGGTACCAGAAGTACCTTCCGCCATACGCAGTTACGTGGCTTCCGGAGTATGATGTAAATGTAGCTGTAGCGCCATATTTCAAAATCCTCTATTCTCTTCTCGTCTCAGCTGCTTATTATCCACATTTTACATCCACGTAACACCACACACCAGGTAAATGTCTTCATATGAGGGTTAGAAATATATAAATTTGCGTTACACGTTAACAAATTGCTCTTCTTCAGAAAACGTTTTTCTTGCTACTGACAGTCTAACATTTATCACTGCCTTATTCGCCCACAATCAGTTGTTTTGCTGCTCACATATCAACACTCATCAACTAATTTGAGTGTGTCGTTTCCTCATCTAATTCCCACAGCAACATCTGATTTAATTCGACTACATTCTCTTGTTTTTGTTGTGTTGTTTTCCATCTTATAACTTCTTGTAAAAACACTATCCGTTCTGCTCAACAACTAATCCAAGTCCTTTGCCTTCTCGGGCAAAATTACAATGTAATCATCAGTAATCACAGTTTGTATTTTTTCTCACTCGACTTTAATTCCCCTTCTAAATATTTCCCTTGCTGCTCACTCAAAGTGCAGACTGACTAAAAGCCTGTTTTGCTCTTACCTCAATCAGCGCTTCCCATCCATGTCCTTCGCGGCTTTCACAAGTGCAGTCTGTTTTCTACACGAGTTCTGAACAATCTTTGGGTCCTTGCTACCTTCAGAAGGGCAAGGAGTGTATTAAAGTCAGCATTTTCAAAAGTTTTCTCTAAATCTAAAGTACTATAAATGTAGTTTCACTTTTTCAAGCTATCTTCTAAGATAATTATTGTCTCAAATGCTCCTACATTTCTTCGGAACCCAAACTCATTTTCCCTGAAGTTGACGTCTACCAGTTTTTCATTCTTCTATAAATAATTCGTATCAATATTTGGCAAGCATGACTTACTACATTTATCGTTCGGTACAGCTCATACCCGTCGCACCAGGCTACCTTCGATTTGATTTATTACGTTTTTCTTAAAGTTTCAAGATCTGTCAGTATCATCTTCAGGTATCTTGCCCACCAGGTGGAATAATTTTGTCATGGGTGCTTCTGCCAAGGTTCTCAGTACATCTGATAAATATCATCTATTCTAGGGGTCTTGTTTTCAGCAAAGACTTTACTGAAACACTTACCTGAAAGCAAGGCTACTGCAGTGTTGGAACGTGAAGACATTCTCACTTGAAGCGATCGACGGATCACAATCGAACATCTTACTCCTCAGTTGGGCGTCTCACTTGGTTTACCTAAAGGTGTGTTCTTCTTCTTGATCCCCCCTACAGCCCGGCTCCCGCACCATCCACCTGTCTGACCCAATGAAAGATGCACTCCGCGGGAAGAGCTACGTGGATGATGGGGAGGTTATTGACACAGGCTGCGACGTCGACCAGCAGTGTGGCACCACGTGGTCACAGTTCAGCGTTGGCATTAGTTGGAGATTATGTTGAGAAAAAGGATTTTGTAGCCAAGACAGAGGACAATAATATGGAGCACTGGGGTCCTGAATAAAATCAACCTGCTTTCAGATAAAATTTGTTGCATTACTTATTAAACGCCCCTTGTATTGGCTTCCATATCATCATCATCACTCACTTCGTTTTCTTTCAAATAAACTAATTTAAATTCGTTTTCTTTTTACAGTTTTTCTCTACTTGGTGTGTCTGGAGGAAAGGTATATGCTATGACGACTGGTAATATTGGTGATTTTGACAGAAAATGTCATTTGATCGTTTATCCTGTTCTTGACAGTTTCTCAAGAAAATAATGAAAACAATGGGGAACGAAACAAATGAAGGTGATAGTAAATGAAACATTGCGATCCAGTGTTATATTTCATAGTGTAATTCCCTCGCAAATATTTTCAAAAAGCACACCGTCGACTGCAGTGGATTTTGCAGCTGCTTTAGACAGCTGCTACGTTGCTGATCTGAGCGGTACGGAACAATGGCGGCATTCGCATGTCTTCACCAGCAGTCACACGCCAATACATCCAAAACGACATCAGGTTCCATGTTATTCTCTTCCTGACCATTTCAATGCGCACTTCACTTGTGCATGGGCACGTGAAAAATACGAATGAGAAGGTTCTTCTTTATGTCCATTCTGCCACTTGTAGACTTCGCTCTTAGAATAACCCCACAAACAGTAATGTGATGGAGTTTGACCGGGTGGCCTCGCTGTCCAAGAAATGACCCCACGGTAATCGATCCAACGTAAGGTATACGTTTCAGTGAGATACTGTTTCACTCGCCTTACGGATTTTCAAATAGTTTTATGTCGGTTACGGTTAAGAAAAAGGCAATATGTTCATTTGGAAGTATAGTTCAGTGTCAGCATTACTACCACTAGCATGTGGGTGACTCACACTGTGTATGTCCCTCACCTTGAAGCGTTGCCTCCTCTGCTTAGTTTCTTTCGTTTTGTTTTTGTTTTATGGCACCAAAACAACTGGATTATGGTCATACGCTCCCATGTCAAAACTGTAGAACATGAACCAAGAGAGGAATTAAAAACGACTGCACATCAATCCCAATCGACAGAAGATAAGACTGCTAAAAACAGACACGTGGAGAGAGGTCTACAAAAGACGCCATAGACAAACAGAGGTCCAGAACTAAAAATTACATGGCCTTCAACATATTGATACGATTTATAAAAAGTAAAACGCGGACGACAGCCCGTGCGTCGTTCGCTAAAACGGCCGATAGCACAGACGACAAACACAAACGGAAACGTAAGCGGTTAAAAAACGGCATTCCGTTAGGAAACGGCGGACAGTTTAAGGTTGGGCGCAATGTGCACAAAGTGGTGGGGCAGCGCCAGTTAACAAATGGCGGTGGCTACGAAGACAGTGGCCAATACGCAACCCAGTTAAAATGACCTCCTCGCGGCGATAGGGCCGAGAGGAGGTCGTCCAGGCCGCTGGGAGACGCTTAATCATCCGGAGCTCGTTCCCATCAAGGGAGGACCAGTGGTGATGCCAAAGTGACATCACCTCCTGACAGACAGCAACACAGAGATCATCGGAGATAATGTAAGAACTAGCGGGCTGAGGTACGAGGACTGCAGCCTTGGCAGCAGCGTCAGCGGCCTCGCTTCCTGCCAGACAGACATGACCAGGAACCCACAAAAAGACCACAGTGGCTGCAGCAAGAGTGAGCAAGAGCCAGCTCAACCGGACCCGTTGCACTAAGGGATGGACGGTGTACCACACACAGAGGCGTTGTAGGGCCTGAGAGAGTCTGAGCAGATGATACAATTGAAAAGCCTGTGTTGCTGGATGTAGTGCGTGGCCTGATACAGGGCGAAGAATTCGGCTGTAAATGCTGAGCAGTGTGCCGGAAACCGATACTGAAAAACGTCGGCGGCAATTACTTAGGCACACCCGTCACCACGGTCAGTCTGAGAGCCATCAGTGTAATCAAAGGTACTATCGCGAAGTTCCGTGTCAAGGTCGTGAAACTGAAGGCGATAGAGCAAGGCCGTAGTAGTGTCCTTAGGAAGGGAATGAATGCCAAGGTAAACACGGGACACTGCACGGAGTCAAGATGGTGAAGGGTTCACACCCACCGGGAAAGTTGCAGAGAGCGTGAAGTTAAGCTGCCGGAGTAAGAGCCGAATGCGAACTCCAGGGAGACCGAGAAGAGGAACGCGCCCCATACTGGCGACCAAAGGAGTCGTGGAAGAAGGAGGCATAGGATGGGTGGCCACGTACGGCAGACAAACGGCATGCATATTTGCTGAGGAGAAAGTCACGGTGGTAGGACAGCGGTAGTTCGGCAGCTTTTGCACACAGACTGTCAACAGGGCTTGTGTAAAAGGCGCCACTGGCCAAACGGGTAAAACGATGGTGGAGTGTTTTGAGATGACGTAAGGGGGACGGACGTGCAGATGCATAAAAGAAACACCTGGTAAGCTGTCAAGAACAGGATGTATAATCAAATGAAGTTTTCTGTTCAGAATCACTACTATTACACTCGTCAAAGCATATAACTTTCCTCCTGACTCACCTAGTAGAGAAAATCTGTAAAAAGAAAATGAATTTAACCGTTTATTTGAAAGAAAATGAAGTGAGTGAACGGACAAGGGACCGGCACAAACGAAGGATCGTCATTCAATCTGCACCCCAGGAAGTACCGGTACCATTGAGGGTACTGACGACATTGAGGGACCGCATACACGTGAGAGGACCAAGAAAGTTTTCTATCGAGCATGAGCCCCAGGAATTTCGTAGTTTCGAGGAACGGAAGAGCAACAAGCCCAAAACGTAAAGACGGTGGAAGAAACCAATTTCGCCGCCAGAAATTCATACAAACGGTTTCGTCAGTCGAAAAACGAAAGCCATTGTCGATGCTCCATAAGTAAAGACGATCGAGACATTGTGGAAGACACCGCTCATGAGACAAGTCCGTGGAGAGCTCCAATAGATTGAAAACTCGTCAACGAAAAGGGAGCCAGAGATGCCTAGCGGGCGATACGCCACTATAAGGCCTAATGTCGATAGCAAAGAGGACGACGCTCGGAACGGAACCCTGAGGCATACCGTTTTCCTGGATCCAGATGTCCTACAAGGCAGAACAAACGCATACTTTGAAAACTCAAGTCTTTTAAAAATTCCGGAAGACAACGGGGCAAGCGGGTGCAGGTGTTGTAGGCTGTCTCCATATCCAAAAATACGGTCACAGACTAGGATTTCCGCAGAACACCGTTCATGATAGAGGTGGAACAAGTGAGGAGATGGTATATTGCAGAACGGCGCGCTCGAAATCCACAGTGTGCAGTGATTAATAAGTGGCGAGACTCGAGCCACTACACCAGGCGGGCATGAATCATGCGTTCATCAACATAGCTGTGCTTAGTACTGGCTCGCCGTCTGATATTCAAATATTCGCATCTGTTGTTATCTAGACAATCATGCTTCTGCAAACATACATTTATTCTGTAGCCATTCTTGCTTAATTATTTCTCATCGGCCGTTACTATCATTTTCACACATCTTCAACATCTTCGTCTCCTTCAATCTGCTTCATTTGCTGCGTTTTAATATTTTCTCCTTTCGTAAATGAAATTCGTTATCTTCTGTGCTATACGCGGTTTTATACAACTCTTTGTCTTTTTACCTATGTGATTCTGTGCTGCTTTCGTTATGTCATCTATCAAAGCTTCCCATACACAAGCAGGAATCCTGTACCAAGTAAACACTCTGTGTTTCATCCTTTTATGTTTCTCAACATTTGTCAGTAAATTAATGTCATTCAGACATTAATTTATCTGGGTTGAGAATTCGCTTTTGACCTAAGACATCGAAAACTGGTTCGAGATCGAGTAAATAATATTGACTGGACAACAGTGAAGTATATCCTTTCATGTCACTGCCAATACATTTCGCCAGAATACACACGTGTCACTGTCTTTGTTTCGTTTTCTTTAACTCTATTTTTTCGTCTCACTTTTACACGCCATCCAATTTGGAACTGCATTTCTGAAGAAGATGTGATTCATAAACCGTCGATTCGTTGTGGAATGGATGCCCTTGAAATTTTCGTACTGTAATTTCATGCTATTATTAGTGAAGCCGTAGTGCCACACTTACGTGGTCATAGATGAAGAGAGAGGAGATTTGCTCCGGACACTGCGAACCCCAACTGGCGGCGGTCGCTTGATAGTATTCAAATCCGGTGATTGGGCGCACGGGCCAGGTGTGCATTTGCATGTTTATCCAGTCACGCCTGCCTGCATCGAGTCGGCACCGGTGATTGCGGCGTGTCGTACTCGAAGACAACGACCTCGTCCAGTATCGACGTGTAGAACAGCAACTCTGCCTGGTGATCCAAATTCCTCTCACAGTAATTGGCAACCGTCCTTAAATATAAACAAATACTCCAAATGGATAAAATGAACTGTCAGCCAACTCCAGCGACCCTTTCTAAGTCTTCTTTTGCATCTATACCTTTTCATGTCTCGCTTGCAATTTTATACGTGACGTGACTGTCACTAAGCTTTTAACGTTCAACACATGCCAAATCACACGAGCAATCTTTCGTTTACCTCACCAGTGTTTGTACATATGTTTGCTGCGAAGAACTGCATTTTGGAGTGACTTGTTTCATAGGCGCATTAACTATATCTGAACAGAAACCAATATAATTGTCTAGTCTAGTTCTGCACCTATTTTATTCTCTTTTGTAAATCCCTTTTCTTTTGGTTACGAAGACCTGAAGCTGACGTGGTGACAGCTGAAAATAGCTGTAATTTAAAAAAAAGTGTTTATTATGGCGGTGGACTGTTTGCTTACAGTAAGCTATCACCCAGGAAGCTGCACTGACTGCGGCATTAATTTATTATAATTATTTATTAATTTTATTTTCTTAAATTTGTCTTAGACTCGTTCTTAAAACCGTCTCCAAGGACCTACTGTCGACTGGACGTTAACCCCTGATTTATTTCTTTCTTCATTCCTTCCTTAAATCGTGTATGCTTACACCTTATTTCTGCAATGAAAATGTGAAAAAGTTAACTCCTGAGTTTATCGTAAGTTTCCACTGACATTTTAACGCTTAAGTCTCTTACGATAGACTAAAAACTACAGATATTGCATCGTAATTTGACAACTTTTACCATCTGAGCTCTCACAAAAAATGTCGTAGTTTACAAGGTATGTATGAAGGTCTCTCGTCGTCATCTATTCATCCCTTTAACCTGTCTCTTGCCATTCAAAAGACAAGGGGAGACGAATATCACTGTGAAAGGAGAGGACTTCTATGATGAGAAAACCTGGTGTGTTACGGGGGCTCCGATTACATTTTCAAGTGTCTGCAGCCATTTAGATTAGATTAGATCATATTAAGTTCCCGTCCTACAGACACAAAAAAGAGACGATTCTCGTGGATGTGGAACATCTCACAAAGTATATCACAATAACATAGAACATTTTCATATAATACTCACACTCACTTCCCTAATTTCAAACTCTGTTTAACTTGTGCTTTATCTGACACCAAGGTCTTAAGGGTTGCTGGTAGTTTATTGAAAATGTGTGTTCCTGAATACTGGACCCGTTTCTGGATCAATGCAAGCGATTTCAGATCATTATGTAGTAGTTTCTTATTCCTAGTATTGATACTATGCATTAAGGTGTTAGTTGGAAAGAGACATATATTATTTGCAACAAATTTTATTAAGGAATAAATATACGGCGAAGCAATGGTTAGAATACTTAGTTCCTCGAACAGATTTCTACGCACTGATCTTGAATCTACACCACAAATGAGCCTTATTACACACTTTTGCACTCTAAAAGGTTTGCGCGGTTTGGCGAGTTTCCCCAAAATTTGTTCCCATGTGACATAATAAAATGAAAGTGAGCGAACAATGCAAGTCTTTTTTTTATATATATCCCACATCTGACATCATTCGCGTTGCAAATGCAGACTCGTTTAGGCGCTTCAGCAGTTCTCTGGTATGCCCTTCTCAACTGAATTCATTACCTGTTTGTAATCAAAAAAAATTAGCACAGTCAACTTCTTTTATGTGCATGTCTTCATATGTTATACACATGCTGGAAGAAAATCTCTTACAGGTTCTGAATTTGCATATAGTGTATCTTTTCAAATGAATAGGTTTTAAACGATTTATTAATGTCAGTGAAAATTTGATAAGCAGTCATTTCTAAATCTGTACTTGACTTGCTGTTTACTGCAATGTTTGTATCAACTGAAAATAAAATAAACTTAGTGTGTGGCAATTTAGCAAAGGGGAGGTCATTAACGTACACAAGAATAAGCAAAGTATCTAAGATGGAACCTTGAGGAACAGTACTGTAATTAAATCTGTCAGATGATGACAGATTACTTATTCCACTGCTATTTCTCAACAACACCTTCCGCTTCCTGTTAGTTAAGTAGGGCTCCAACCATTTTGCAGCACTGATAGTGACACCATAAAATTCTGATATACTAAGAGAATGCTGTGATTCAGTCAGAAACTTTTAACAGGTCATGGAAGATGCCAATAGCCTCTAATTTGTTATCTAATTAATTAAATACATTCTCACTGTCCCTGTCAATAGCGTTCTCTACATCGGAACCATTAAGAAACCAAATCCGTGACATGGACGTTTTATTGTTAGCAGTCAGATGCTGAAGAATGCGCTTGAACACAGCCTCTTCAAATATTTTTGAAAAAGCCAGCAAAAATGAAATTAGTCGATAGTTTGACGATATTTCTTTGTCCCCTTCTTGTAAACAGACTTAACTTCATCATATTGTAGGCATTCCGGAAATGTTCCGCTGATAGGAGATTGATTACAGAAACAACTCAAGATAGATCGCAACTCACATGAACACTCTTTGATTAACTTCGTTGATATACCATATAACCACTAGAATACTTTGATTATATGGATTTTATGATGGATGCTTCTTCTTTGGGAGAAGTGAGTGTTATTTCTATTTCACTGAACTTATTTGGCAGTCAGCTGAGCACAATGTAGGGAGACAGGCGTCTGCGCGCGCGCGCGCGTGTGTGTGTGTGTGTGTGTGTGTGTGTGTGTGTGTGTGTGTGTGTGTTTTTCCCACATCTAGAAAAAGGAAGTGCATCCCGAAAGCTAGCCAAGTTTCGTGCCTTTTGTTTGTGCGACGACGCAGAACTTTTGCCTTTAGGTGAGTCGTCTCCATTATTCCTAAATAATTCATTATTACGAAGATTATTGAATGAATACTGTGTTTCCCATTTTGTGTCTGCAAAAGAGCAACCAAATATTTGGTTGTGTTGGTTAAAACATACTTTAATATGCAAAGTTTTCAGCTGGCCGCTACGGCCGAGCGGCTGTAGGAGCTTCAGTCCGGATCCGCGCTGCAGCTACGGTCGCAGGGTTGAATCCTGCCTCGGGCATGGATGTGTGATGATGTCCTTAGGTCAGTTAGGTTTAAGTAGCTCTAAGCCTAGGGGACTGGTGACCTCAGATGTTGAGTTCCATAGTGGTTAGAGCCAAATGAACCATTTTCTTTTGCAAATTTTTCGTATGACTCAAAAACACTCTAGTCAATGTTTTCGTCTCCTTGTGTAATCTTAGCCTTTCCGTGAGTAGTGTAAAGCATGCATTTAGTCCGTACTTTTAACTTGAATCTAGCAAGCTAATTGTTTTGCTAGACGTCGAGCTGTGAGTGCTGTTGGGCAGTGTGATCTGCATTTCATTCGTCTCTGAATTTCTGCCTCACGTCTGCTTGTACAGACAATCACGATGAGCATTTTGAAGCTACGCCATCCTAACTTATTTGTGAGACTGTTTCTATCTCGCTCGCTCTGCACTGTCGTAATTTTACGTTACGTGATTTTTCAGGTTCATTTACGGGACGTGCTTTGCAGTAGTCTATCCGCTTGGGCAGTTCGAACACGTAGGATTAATATTTATTTCTCATCGAGTCATATGAGAATATCGACCGCTTTGCGCAGCAAACGAAATTACTTATCAATCCTTCGATCTTTAATGCTTATTAGCACAAGTGCTCATTTCAGATTTGTTCATAAATGAAAACGTTCACGTACTAAAAAGGGTTACTACATTCAACAGCCACATTATTTTCCAGTTCATACGCTGTTTTCACCTACGTTAAGTGAGATTCGTAGTGGTCTAAACACAGGCTGCAAAAAAGAATGCTTAGAGACTTTGTTTTCAAATGACTTAGTTCTAGTCGTCAAGTACTAGAACATTCCGTGCGTAGTGTCTATCCTGTAAGGAAGGGTTCACTTAAACAGACAGATTATGTTACAATAGTTCTATGATTATAGTTGCAATTGAAGGTGATTTAGCTTATGGTAGCGATTCCCTCATTGTTCTGTTGCGGTATGTAACTTGGTCCACTACCTCATATTTCATTGTAAATACACAGACCCCTTTTGTTGTTGATTTATGTGCTAAATTTCACACAAACGGGAACATTTTCAGTACATTAAAACTGGAGACATAATATACTGTATGCTAATAGTTTCAAGTTAGAAGGTAGTTCGAGTTCTCAACTTCCTACACAAGAAAGGGGAAACACAAAAATATCCGAATAGTCATCATGATATTTTGTCACTAGTGGTAATAAAATATACAGTACTGGCCATTAAAATTACTGCACCATGAAGATGACTAGCTACAAACGCGAAATTTAACCGAGAGGAAGAAGATGCTGTCATATGCAAATGATAAGCTTTTTATAGCATTCACACAAGCTTGGCGCCGGTGGCGACACTTACAACGTGCTGACACGAGGGAAGTTCCCATCCGATTTCTCATGCACAAACAGCAGTTGACGGGTGTTGCCTGGTGAAACGTTATTGTGATGCCTCGTGTAAGGAGGAGAAATGCGTACCATCACGTTTCCGACTTTGATAAAGGACGGATTGTAGCCTATCGCGATTGCTGTTTATCGTATCGCGACATTGCTGCTCGCGTTGGTCGAGATCCAATGACTGTTAGCAGAATATGGAAGCGGTGGGTTCAGGAGGGTAATACGGAACGCCGTGCTGGATCCCAACGGCCTCGTATCACTAGCAGTCGAGATGACAGGCATGTTATCCCTGTGGCTGTAACGGATCGTGCAGCCACGTCTCGATCCCTGAGTCAACAGATGGGGACGTTTGCAAGACAACAACTATCTGCACGAACAGTTCGATGACGTTTGCAGCAGCATCGACTATTAGCTCGGAAACCATGGCTGCGGGTACCCTTGACGCTGCATCACAGACAGGAGCGCGTGCGATGGTGTACTCAACAACGAACCTGGGTGCACGAATGGCAGAACGTCATTTTCTCGGATGAATCCAGGTTCTGTTTACAGCATCATGATGGTCGCATCGTGTTTGGTGACATCGCGGTGAACGCAGATTGGAAGCGTGTATTCGTCATCGCCATACTGGCGTATCAACCGGCGTGATGGTATGGGGTGCCATTGGTTACACGCTTCGGTCACCTCTTGTTCGCATTGACGGCACTTTGAACTGTGGACGTTACATTTCAGATGTGTTACGACCCGTGGCTCTACCCTTCAATCGATCTCTGCGAAACCCTACATTTCAGCAGGATAATGCACGACCGCATGTTGCAGGTCCTGTATGGGCCTTTCTGGATGCAGAAAATGTTCGACTGCTGCGCTGGCCAGCACATTCTCTTGATCTCTCACCAAATGAAAACGTCTGGTCAATGGCGGCCGAGCAACTGGCTCGTCACAATACGCCAGTCACTACTCTTGATGAACTGTGGTATCGTGTTGAAGCTGCATGGGCAGCTGTACCTGTACACGCCATCCAAGCTCCGTTTGACTCAATGCCCAGGCGTATCAAGACCGTTATAACGGCCAGAGGTGGTTGTTCTTGGTACTGATTTCTCAGGATCTATGCACCCAAATTGCATGAAAATGTAATCACATGTCAGTTCTAGTATAAAATATTTGTCCAATGAATACCCGCTTATCTACTGCATTTCTTCTTGGTGCAGCAATTTTAATGGCCAGTAGTGTATTAAATCAGTATTGAGCTACAGGTGGGTCTTAAACTATGTGGAAAGATATTATTGACGCAAGAAAGCACAGACCCCGATAGGTTGCTGAAGCTTTGGACAGCAGTTGGTGTGCAATTCGTCAGCTCTCCTCGTAGCTAAAGTGGAACTATAAAAACTCGCTTATGCCGCCGTAGGACTTGTTTTGTGCATGAGAAGCATTCCCTCACAGGCTCCATATGCATTTCACTGCACACTGGAGGGAAAATTCTGACCGTAGACGTCCTGTACAGCTGTGTATTGAGTAAAGTCACCCAGCGGCGATGAGATGTGCCACTGTTCTGTCAGGGCGATCTGACCCGACTGTATTACAGCGTGGAGTCGTTAATTCAGATGCACGCAGTGAGGACTTTCACTATGTGAATATGATCCTGGACCGACGATTAAACACACTTCTAAAAGTGCTCACATTGTTAGTGTCACGGTCAACATCATTCGTAATCGATCCACTCACTACAGGGTAAAGCTAAACGGTAGTTAGCTGCGTAGTCGTGAACTGTACGGGGTCACAACGGCGAGAAGCAATTACAAAGCGTGCAATTACGTAACGTATGGCGACTACACAAGTACTTTCCTCATTACAAATGAAGCTATAAAACCTGCACGTGACGTGTGCAAATAGCAGCGTTACCGTGTCTGGTACTGACAACGTATTTTCGGTTCTGTTCGCTTGCTGAACGCAGTTTTTAACATCGTATGCATATATCGCTGTATCGGCTGTGACATATATCGTGTACCGCGGAAAAAATCTCTGATGAAGAGAAACAGCAATAATCCGAAAAGAGACGCTAATCACCTGATTTCTGTCCTCCTGCTTTATGCTCTGGTGGGATCAACTGTCATGTGTATCCGTGGGCTGGTTGAGTTCCGAAATCGGCTCAAATTTGCATTTATTGCTCGTCAGTAGAATACGCTGATGAACGTAGAAGTCAAAATATTTTGACGTGATCCTCTTTTCACTCATGACTTTGTAGTAATAACTTGTCCGTAAATTTGAAGTGTTGGGGACAAAAAGGCTTGAATAAACAACAACGATTCATCTTGGACAGTTTATCGATTGACAGGAATATACAGTGCTTTGTTTTTGCTTGATGAAACTCCGATACATAAAAAGAAGATATTGTAGTTCTTTAAGAGTGTGTGAAATAGAGTGTATCAAAACACAGTTTTTAAGTTTTTTTCTGGTGGGGTGTTGCTAGGAATTACCTTATCTTATATGATTGCTTAGCTTTAGTCAAGGGAGCTTACTTACTTCAATTATCATTTTGAATGATATGAATTTTAAAATAAAAACGTGTTCGGCTTTTCAGTTTACCACGCACACTACAGTACATTTTCAACGTTGTAGTGCTTCTTTGTACATAAAGGCACTGGTGAACAGCGTTACTAGAAAATAGTTATTAGTAGCTTTCTAATAACGCAAGGAAGTCATTAGTGTTACAAACTAGAGGAACTGAAGCCATATTATAATACTGAAAAGAGACCTACAGTGACTCACAGGAAGATTAAGATTTGTGCCAGGCACAATGCACTTACGATACGTCGACATTCATCAGTTATGATGAATGAGCTACCAGCTTACAATTTAAGTTATTGTACAAAATTTCCATAAAATGTTTTTGGCGTTGTGGAAATTGTGATGCAAGTACAATACACTACACGGCTTTTTGTAATATCATAACAATCATCACTGATAATAAAGAAATTAGTTAATAAATTACGAATGAAATGAATTTGCTTTTAACGACAATGTACATCAGTTGGTCCAAATGAGGTAGTGAAATTCTTTAGCACTTTCTTGGCCAGTCCTGAGTGGTAGATATTCGAAGAATTTGCCAGAGTTGAATGCAGAACTTCCAGCAGTTGTATATCTGGTAGCACCACACCCATTTCTCAAGCAGTTACATACGATTCCAAAGAGAGGCTTCATTACATTGTGGTAACACCATCGAAGAAAGACAGATCTTTTAAAATGCTGTGTACTCGCGTTGGGAAACACGAGACGTCAAAAATTAGCTGGAATAGCAGTATTGATATAGTTTGGCAGAAGAATAACTGAAAATGTACAAAGGTATTGGTATTTTGATGTGTGATCTATTCTGTTTGAAAACGAGAAACGAGATATCTACAGTTCTGAACAAGCTCTTGCACGTGAAATCTAAATACTTTGTGTTTCAAACACTTTGGATCAAATCAAAAAAGGTCACAGCTGGTCCACAATCGATTGTGTTGAGACTGGAAACCAGTGGTCGGAAATTCATATTTAATGTGTTATGGACATACACAGCGTACACAGCGAAACAGCAAAGTAGGTCATAATAATCGTTCAAAGCGAAAATCGCTAGTCTCAATTCATCTACTGCAACGGTTCATGAAGTTCTGCTGCAGTGTCGCAAAAATCCGAAATATGTAGCACACTGGAGGAGCGTACGCCCCTGACCAGTTTGAATTGTTCACGGACGAGGCCTCATTCAACCGCAACAGCCACTGTCTGGAGCGAGGACAATCCCCATGTCACCGATACCGGTAGCCACTGGCAACGATTCTCTGTCAACGAATGGCCGGGCATAATCCAAAATCGCATAATAGGACCTGATTTCCTGCTTCCCCTTTGAACAGTCCATGTTACCTGGTGTTACTGCGAGGTGCAGCAGATAGCAGCACCGATATTTCCAAATCAGATAAAATAAATACTTAGTTATAAAATCCAGACGACTGCGTGTAAAACAAATGTGCTCTTTCCTAATGGAAGAGGGATTAAATTTTGCCCCTACACCCAGGGATGCTAACATTACAAAATTAATTTCGGTGCGAAGGGGACGATGACCTCTGAGGCCACATTCAATCACATCCCAGATGTGTTCGATTGGGTTCAGATCTGGCGTGTTAGGGGACCAACACATGAATTCTAACTCTCCACTGTGTTCTTCGAACCGTTCGATCACACTCCCGACCTCGTAACATGGTGCATTATCATGTTGCAAAGCGTAAAAGCCGTCAGGTAACACAATAGTCATAAAGGTACGTGGTCTGCAGCTAGTGTACGACACTCCTTGGCCGTCGTGGTGCGTTGCACGAGCTCCACTGGACCCATGGATGCCCACGTGAATTTTCGCCAGGGCATAATGGACCGCCGCCAGCTTGTCTCCGTCCCACTGTGCAGGCGTCATCGGCTGTTCACCGGGAAGAAGATGGATTCGCGCCCTCCCATCTGCATGATGAGGAAGGTATCGGGGTTAGTCAGACCATGCAACGCTCTATCATTGAGCCAACGTTCAATGGCGATGTTCGAGTGCCGATTTCAGTCCCAGTTGCCGATGTCGCGGTGTTAG
This sequence comes from Schistocerca americana, assembly GCF_021461395.2. Lineage (NCBI taxonomy): Eukaryota > Metazoa > Arthropoda > Insecta > Orthoptera > Acrididae > Schistocerca > Schistocerca americana. The sequence goes on from NC_060123.1 coordinate 712,981,317, forward strand.
CATTTGCACATGTATGGGTCGTTACGAGTGTTCGGTTCACTGAGTGTTCCGACGGACCTCTACTCTGCCCAGCATTAAAGTCAGATGTTGGTTTCTCCACAGTTCGCTGCCTGCCCTGTTTTACCGATCTGCCCAGTCTACGACGTCCGACATTTGAAACTGTTGTATTCTCCAACAGTTTATTGAACGTAACTTCTTCTACATACAATAGCTATAGATGTCCGTCGATCTAGCCGGAGATGTGGTTCCTCTCTGTCGGGTGGTACTTCGATCGGCGGTGCAGTACAGCGGCTTCGGTGATATCTTCTTGGAGCGGTTGCCATTAGCAGCGGACGAAGACTGGTCTGCCTTCGACCGGCTGGGCCTATATAGTGAGCTGGAGCCAATAGAAACCCGGCGTAGGAATCAATGGCCGGATATGTCGTGGCGACCTCTGCAGGGAAAGGTTCCTATTAATCGACTGGAATCTTCGGCGTGTTTACCTGATGTCTTCGCCTGTTTGGCTGTTGCTTTGTTTCCCTCATAGCGTGGCTGTTATGCGGTGCTGCCTGCATGTAGGGGAACCCGATGGCAGACAGTACAGTAACGAGCGGTGGCCGCCCAACCCCACGACGCCTGGAGTTGTTTTCATCCTGGCTTCGATACGTTTTGAAAACAGTCACTTCAGAACTCCTCGAACACCCGACAAATCGTGGAGTTTCCTAAATTATCGCGCCGAGCCTTTCGCCAGGCGACCCTGCCATCGCCTGGACGGTTTTATGACGATAGTAGGTCGGTGGTCATTATGTTCTGGCTGGTCAGCGTAGATTTAAGATGCTTCGCTGCACCGAGGATATCCACTTCTATGTTACTCGCGTTGGCACTTGTTCTTAGTTTGAATTATGGAACATTTACTTTGCACGTTTTGGTGAAGGAATTTCGGAAAACAGTGCTTAGAGGATCTGCTTTAGTGACACTGTCGTCAGTGTTCGGCATTGTTATCGCGCAGTGAAGGTAGTCATTGTAACTTCCCGCTGGCGCACTTAACATATGACCAGAATCTCCTTCGTGTTTAGCTGTGCACTTCCTCGTATTTATTTTTTGTTTGAATAACTTCTTCGGTTCCTCTTTCCGCAAGTCCATCCGATACTGGTGTCATTTCTACATTCCAAGTGCTTGCTAATTTCTGACTTGACGCTTCAACTTACTCGGTTTTTTCGCAGTTTCTAGAAGTTGTGGAGCAGTTCCGTTATATTCGCTAACACAGTCACTGACAATCTGAAATGGGAAAACTAATTAACATTATAACCTCTTTATCTATAAGGCAAACAGAAAGTAACTAACAACGCGTCCTTGTATTTATCATAAATTAAAACTACATCGAGAGGAGCAAATGGACCTGCAAGAGTCAGTATCAACTAAAGCGTGGTCTGGGTCCTTCTGTTGCCGCATAATGTGGTATGAGAGATTATTAAGGAATATGGAAGTAAGCTTTGTGTAACCACTTAGTAAACGCCTTTAAATCGTTTCGAAAGAAATTTTGCAGCTTAAATGTCTATGTAATAACTGCATAACCCTTTTAGTGAATGATGTGTTTATAAGCTATATTTTTGTTGGTGTGTAGATGGTGCCAGCAGGCGAAAACGAAACGGTCTCACGCATCCATTCTGTAGGTTTTAAATAAGCACGCCATTTCACTACCTGCTTTTGTCCAGGCAATGGCCTTCCGACTACTGCAGAGCACTTTGTTGCAATATGTTTCGTAATACATATCGTAAATACACAGTTGCGTAGGGTATTCGTCAGATGTGACTAACTTTCAGGCGTAATGAGAGATGGAGTGGTCAAAAAATCAAGACTTGCTTCCCCAGACGCAATACGGCTTTCGTAAGGCCAGACGTATAACTGACAATATTACGTCTGTTGCGATGGACATAGAACGAACCTTCCAGACTAACAGGCACCTGACGGCTCATTAACAGGCTGAAACTGCTACTCCCCCGGTACTGCTTTTGCGAGTTACCTGTGGTTTGATCGACTGTCGTATCGTCTTTGTCCCTGACCAGGACAACGAATTATACGGTGGTCGTATAGTGTCCCGTGGTGTTCCACATGGTGATGTTTATTTCACCTACCTGGCGAGTCTGTTTAGCCTCAAACGTCAATGTTCTTCAGTACGAGGACGAGTTTGTGTCTACTGCCATTTGCCGTATTTTTGGGTGACAAGATTATTTATGGCTTCACGACACATGTAACAAGTTGGCCACATGTGAGTCAGGAAACGACTCACTTCGTCGCCGGAAAAAACTGCATTGCTGATATTCACCAGAAAAAGGTGCGACTGCTTCTTATCCGAACTTAATCTTGTCCTTTTCAGTTACATGCTAAGTTACTTTGCGTCTACATCGACTGGAAACTGATGTGGACACGCCATGTTGCATACCTCATAAAAAAGGTGAAAACAATGCGAATATGCGAATATATTACCGATGCTTGCTGTATTTTGGTGGGGAGTGGAACCGACAGTCCTCTTATCTCTATACAAGTTTTTGAACCGGCCTGTCTTTCTTTATGGGAGCATCGTCTATGGCCACGTGACAAAATCGACTTTGATAAATTAAATGTCCTCCATTATAGGGTGCTTCGAATCGTTCTTGGAGCCATGAAATCAGTGTGCACGATCACACTTTTAGTGGAAGCGTCTGCAGTGCCATGCCGTTATTCAATACCAGACACTCAGACATCGGGCACTGACGTTCGCTCTCATTATGGCGTTGTCCATGTGTTCGACTGCTTGCTGGGTGGTAACGTGCTTGCCTTCTTTGCACTGGGCCCGAGTTCGATTCCCACTGGGTTGGAGATTTTCTCCGCTCGGGGAGTGGGTGTTGTGTTGTCCTCATCCTAATCATCGGCCGCCCCCCCTGCGGGTCCGGGGGTAAGAATAGGCCCGCGGTATTCCTGCCTGTCGTAAGAGGCGACTAAAAGGAGTCTCAAACTTTTCGGCCTTCTGTGATGGTCCCCTGTTGGGTTTGACCTCCATCTCTCAAAATTTTCCGAAGAGCGAGCCGAGTGGGGAAGGGCGCCTTACTTGGTGCATTGTGTCCATCTTGCGATCAGACCTTTCGCCAGCTTATTCGCTCTTGAATTGTAGTCCTGCCCGCTCTCCATCTCTTGGGCATGACTACATTCCTGCGTGCAGATTACACCTTGCACTGTGCAGTGCCTCTTTCTGCACTGACGGCGACCATGGACCACATGTTACCTAACATCCAGCACGGTAGCCAGTCCATTGTGGTGGGGCCGCCATGTGCCCTGTTGGTTGTAGCCCCCTGACAACACAGGGATCGCTCTGCTGATGCCTGCGCCGTTAACCCCCCACGTATGCCAAGGAGTAGATGCCCATCTCCCTGGGGCATCAGGACTCCCGGCAATGGCCATCCTGCCAGGTGACTATTGCTGTGGCTGGGTGGCGCCCGTGGGGAGGGCCCTTGGTCGGAGTAGGTGGCATCAGGGCGGATGACCCCCAATGAAGCGTGGTACATCATCTCTCGCTGGCGGCCAGCCCCAAGCAGTCTCTAAGCGTTCGAGGGCTCATTTTAAAGCTAACGTTTATGACCCCAAATCGTTCCCATCCCTGGCCACACCATGGGAGGAACGAAAGGCAATGAATGACAGTGACGTGTATTCGCCCAGGTATCTCGTTTGTATCAGAGCTGGTGCGGACTCGTTTCTATCCGTGAAGCCTCAGTTCTTTGTAGAGCATTTAGAGGACAAGTTTGGGGAGGTGGAGGGCTTGTCCAAAATGCGCTCTGGGTCTGTTTTGATAAAAACGGCATCCTCTGCCCAGTCACACAGGTTACTTGCTTGTGACAAGTTGGGGGATGTTCACGTTACCATCACCCCACATAAGAGTTTAAATATGGTCCAGGGTGTTATTTTCCATAGGGACCTCCTTTTGGAGTCTGATGACGATCTGCGCGCCAATTTAGAGCGCCGAGGTGTACATTTCGTCCGGCGTGTTCATCGGGGTCCGAGGGACAATCAGGTAGCTACCGGTGCCTTCATCTTGGCCTTCGAAAGTGATACCTTACCAGTGAAGGTCAAGGTGATGGTCTACCGGTGAAACGTCAGACCCTATATCCTCCCCCCGATGCCGTGCTTTAAGTGCTGGAAGTTCGGTCACATGTCCTCTCGCTGTACTTCTAGCCTCACATGTCGAGATTGTGGACGCCCATCTCATCCCGATACTCCATGTGCTCCACCTCCCGTCTGTGTCAACTGTGGAGAGCCTCATTCCCCTTGCACGCCGGACTGCAGTATCTTACATAAAGAACGCAAAATCATGGAATATAAGACCCTGGGCCGACTGACTTACACCGAGGCTAAGCGGAAATATGAACGGCTACATCCCGTGCGCATGATGTCATCTTATGCCTCCACTGTCACTCGTGTTCCAGCTCCTTCAGCTGCAAGATATACATTCAGCTCTCAGAGTCACAGGACCTCACCTGCCCCCTTGACGATGGGGGCCCCTTCTCCCGCTGTTGCTCCCACACCATCTACCTCGGGAGCATCACCCACTAAACCACTGGGGACACCAGTCCCGACTTCTAAGCTGGAGAAGCGTAAGTCTTCTTCGGCTTTTCTCGCTCGGAAGGGATCCCTTGGGTCACTCCCTTCCCAGGTTCCTACCAGCGGCACAGCAGACACCAAACCAGTGGCTGAAGAAGCCACAGGTTGCTGGTCGACGGGCTTCGCGATCCTCGTTGGTCGCAGAGACTGATTAAAAATAAGCCTTCTCAACAACGGCAACCAAGGGAACAGCGAGAGAAAACGACTTTGAAGACCCGTAAGTCCAAGACACATGTGGTGACACCTACTCCACCGATACCTAAAAGCTCTGCGTCTGAGGATGAGGTGGAGATCCTTGCGTCCGCTGAGGACCTCGATCTCGCCGATCCCTCAGACGCAATGGATAGCACTTGCACGGGTGCTCCATCGGAGGCAGCAGGTGACCCAGCGGCATAATCTGCCTTCCCAGTCCTGTCACATCTTTTCCGCAATGGACAATACCATCCTCCAGTGGAGCTGTAGCGGTTTCTTCTACTATCTGGCTGAGCTCCGCCAACTTATCAGCCTTCACCCTTCCTTCTGCATTGCTCTTCAGGAAACTTGGTTTATAGCAATCCGAAACCCCGCCCTCCGTGGCTATCCGGGTTATTATAAGAACCGGGCAGCATATGAAAGGGTGTCTGGTGGCGTCTGCCTCTATATCCTTCACACTCTGCACAGCGAGTCTGTCCCTCTCCAAACACCTTTAGAGGCTGTCGCTGTTCGGGTGTGGACGCCACAGCTGTTACCGTCTGCAGTCTTTACCTTCCACCAGATGGTGATGTCTCGCAGCATGTCCTGGCTGCGCTGATAGCCCAATTGCCGCCACCTTTCTTGCTATTGGGCGACTTCAACGCCCATAACCCTCTGTGGGGTGGGTCAGTGGCAACAGGTCGAGGCGCCACCGTTGAGCATTTATTGTCGCAGCTCGATCTCCCGATTTTAAATGATGGTGCCTTCACACACTTCAGTGTGGCGCATGGCACATACTCCGCCATTGACCTTTCAATCTGTAGCCCTAGCCTCTAACCGTCTGTCCAATGGAGTGTGCATGACGACCTGTGTGGTAGTGACCACTTTCCGATATTTCTGTCTCTACCACAGTGTCAGTCTTCTGGGCGCCCTAGCAGATGGGCTATGAACAAGGCTGACTGGGACTTGTTCTCCTCCACTACCGCTCTTGAGCCTCTCTCTACTGATGACATTGATGCGGTGGTTCAATCGGTCAGCACCGGCATCGTTACTGCCGCCGAATCTGCAATTCCCCGCTCCTCTGGGTCCCCTTGGCGGCGGATTGTGCCTCGGTGGTCGCCTGCGATCGCTGCAGCGATTACAGATCGCCGGCGGGCGCTACAGCGTCACAAGCGACACCCCTGCACTGAACACCTGATCACCTTCAAACGGCTGCGTGTGCGGGCCCGCTGCCTTATCCGCCAAAGCAAGCAGGAGTGCTGGGAGCGGTATGTGTCCACCATTGGCCTCCATGTCACTCCAGCCCCCTGTGGGTTTGGGGGTAAGAATAGGCCCGCGGTATTCCTGCCTGTCGTAAGAGGCGACTAAAAGGAGTCTCCAATGTTTCGGCCTTATGTGATGGTCCCCTCTTGGGTTTGACCTCCATCTTTCTAAAGTATTCCGAAGAGCGAGCCAATTGGGGAAGGGCGCCTTACATGGTGCACTGTATCCGTCGTGCAATTAGACATTTTGCCGGATTTCTCGTCGTTGCAATGGTGTCCCGTTCGTTTTCGATCTTTTGGGCGAGGATACGTCCCTGGGTGGGATTACCACACTGCACTCTGCAGTGTTGCTTTTACCTGCGACGACGGCCTTGGACATTTTTGCACCTAAGATCCAGCACGGTAGCCAGTCCGTTGTGGTGGGGCCGCCATGTACCCTCTTGGTTGTAGCCCCCTGACAACACAGGGATCGCTCTACTGATGCCTGTGCCGTTAACTCCCCACGTATGCCAAGGAGTAGATGCCTATCCTCCTGGGGTATCAGGACTCCCGGCAACGGCCATCCTGCCAGGTGGCCTTTGCTGTGGCTGAGTGGCGCCCGTGGGGAGGGCCCTTGGTCGGAGTAGGTGGCATCAGGGCGGATGACCCGCAATGAATCGTGGTACATCATCTCTCGCTGGCGGCCAGCCGCCAGCAGTCTCTAAGCGTTCTTGGGCTCAATTTAATGCTCAGAAGTACGATCCGAAAACGTTCCCCTCCGTGGCCACACTGTGGGAAGAGCGTAAGTCTCAGGATGGAGGTAACAGTTATTCACCCCAATTCTTAGTTTGCACGAGAGCTAATGGGGAGTCATTTCTCTCCACAAAGCCTCAGTTCTTCGTCGAGCATTTAGAGGACAAGTTTGGGGAGGTGGAGGGCTTGTCTAAAACGCGCTCTGGGTCAGTACTGATACAAACGGCATCCTCCACCCAGTCACGCAGGTTACTCGCTTGTGACAAGTTAGGGGATGTTAACGCTACTATTACACCACATAAGAGTTTAAATATGGTCCAGTGTGTTATTTTCCATAGGGACCTCCTTTTGAAGTCTGATGACGAGCTGCGCGCCAACTTAACACGTCGAGGTGTTCATTTCGTCCAGCGCGTTCATCGGGGTCCGAGGGACAATCAGGTAGCTACCGGTGCCTTCATCTTGGCCTTCGAGGGTGATACGTTACTGGAAAAGGTCAAGGTGATGGTCTACCGATGTGACGTCAAGCCCTATATCCCTCCCCCGATGCGGTGCTTCAAGTGCTGGAAGTTCGGCCATATGTCTTTCCGCTGCACTTCCAGCCTCACATGTCGAGATTGCGGACGCTCATCTCATCCCGATACTCCATGTGCCCCGCCTCCCAACTGTGTCAACTGTGGAGAGCATCATTCCCCTTGCTCGCCTGACTGCAACGTCTTTCAGAAATAGCGCAAAATCATGGAATATAAGACCCTGGACCGGCTGACCTATACTGAGGCCAAAAGGAAATATGACAGATTCCATCCCGTGAGAATGACATCTTCTTATGAAGCTCCTACAACAACTGTGCTAGCCCCATCAGTTTCGAGACTTCCAGCCAGCTCGATAAACAGTAAGACTCCTCCTGCCCCCTTGCCCGTGGGGGGCTCTAGCTAACCGGTTGCTCCTGCACCACCTACCTCAGGAGCAACCTACTCCCACCCGTTGGGGACGTCCGTCCCCGCTTCTCAGCCGGAGAAGCGTCTAACTTCTTCGGCTACTCTCGCCTGTAAGAGTTCCCTTGGGACCCTCCCTTCCCATGGTTCCACCAGCGGGAAGGATGACGGCCGCCAGTGGCATAAGTCCTCACCAGCGTCCGGGCGTAGGGCTTCACGATCCTCCTCTGTCCCGGAGACTGAATCGGTGAAGCCTTCCCAGCCGGTGAAACCCAAGGTTCAGCGAGAGAGTCCAAGAGAAACACATCTGAGGCCAAAGAACTTGCGGTAGCATCAACCCCACCGCACCTTTCGCGCTCTGCGTCTGAGGATGAAGTCGAGATTCTGGCGTCCGCTGAGGACCTTGATCTCGCTGGTCCCTCAGACGCCATAGACACCTCTTATACGGGTACTGAATCGGCGGCAGTGAGTGAACAAGCGGTGTAAATTGCCTTCCCAGTCCTTTCTCACCTTTCTCAGCCATGGACAATATCATCCTCCAGTGGAACTGCGGCGGTTTTTTCCACCACCTAGCTGAGCTCCAACAACTTATCAGCCTTCGCCCTTTCTTCTGCATTGCTTTTCAAGAAACTTGGTTTCCAGCAATGCGAACCCCCGCCCTCCGTGGCTATCGGGGTTATTATAAGAACCGGGCAGCATACGAAAGGGTGTCTGGTGGCGTCTGCCTCTATGTCCTTCACGCTCTGCACAGCGAGTCTGTCGCTCTCCAAGCACCTTTCGAGGCTGTCGCTGTTCGGGTGTGGACGCCACAGGCTGTTACCGTCTGCAGTCTTTACCTTCCACCGGATGGTGATGTCTCGCAGCATGTCCCGGCTGCGCTGATAGCCCAATTGCCGCCACCTTTCTTGCTATTGGGCGACTTCAACGCCCATAACCCTCTGTGGGGTGGGTCAGTGGCATCAGGTCGAGGCGCCACCGTTGAGCATTTATTGTCGCAGCTCGATCTCTCGATTTTAAATGATGGTGCCTTCACACACTTCAGTGTGGCGCATGGCACATACTCCGCCATTGACCTTTCAATCTGTAGCCCTAGCCTCTTACCGTCTGTCCAATGGAGTGTGCATGACGACCTGTGTGGTAGTGACCACTTTCCAATCTTTCTGTCACTACCACAGCGTCACTCTTCTGGGCGCCCTAGCAGATGGGCTATGAATAAGGATGACTAGGACTTGTTCTCCTCCACTGCCACTCTTGAGCCTCTCTCTACTGATGACATTGATGTGGTGGTTCAATCGGTCACCATTGGCATCGTTACTGCCGCCGAATCTGCCATTCCCCGCTCCTCTGGGTCCCCTCAGCCGAGGACTGTGCCTTGGTGGTCGCCTGAGATCGCTGCAGCGATTACAGATCGCCGGCGGGCGCTACAGCGTCACAAGCGACATCCCTGCATTGAACACCTCATCACCTTCATACAGCTGCGTGCGCGGGCCCGCCACCTTATCCGCCAAAGCAAGCAGGAGTGCTGGGACTGGTACGTGTCCACCATTGGCCTCCATGTCACACCATCGCAGGTCTGGGCCAAGATTCGGCGCGTCTACGGTTATCGGCCAGCTGTCAGCGTCCCTGCGCTCTCACTGAATGGAGCAGTTTGTACTGCCTCCGACGTCATTGCAAACCACTTAGCAGAGCATTTTGCTATGAGTTCCGCTTCTGCGGGTTACCCTAAGGCCCTCCGCTCCATTAAAGAGCGGGTGGAACGTCGGAGCCTTTCGTTTCGCACCAACCAACCAGAATCGTACAATGTTCCATTCAGTGAGTGGGAATTCCGCAGTGCCCTTGCCGCTTGTCCTGATACCGCTCCTGGACCAGATAGCATCCACTGCCAGATGCTGAAACACCTCTCAGTGGACTGCCAGCGACGGCTCCTCGACCGTTACAACCGTATTTGGGTCGAGGGGGAGTTTCCGTCGCACTGGCGGGCAACTATCGTTATCCCCATTCTGAAACTAGGCAAGAAACATTTGGAGGTGGACAGCTACCGCCCCATTAGCCTCACCAACGTTATTTGCAAGCTTCTCGAATGGATGGTGAGCCGGCGCTTGACGTGGGTACTGGAGTCTCGGGGCCTTCTGGCTCCATCTCAGGGTGGGTTCCGTAAAGGCCGCTCCGCCGCCGACAATCTGGTGAGCCTGGAGTCGGCCATCCGTACTGCCTTTGCCCGCCGTCAGCGCCTGGTCGCTGTCTTTTTCGACATGCGGAAGGCGTACGATACGACATGGCGTGATCACATCCTTTCTACGCTTCATGGATTGGGTCTTCGGGGCCTCTGCCGATCATTATCAGAAATTTTCTGTCGTATCGTACCTTCCGCGTGCAAGTCGCAGCCACATATAGTTCCTCCCACGTCCAGGAGAACGGCGTGCCACAAGGTTCTACTTTGAGTGTCTGCCTGATTTTAATTAACCATTAATGGGCTCGCTGCGGCCGGGGGAAATTCTGTCTCCGCTTCCATGTATGCTGACGACTTCTGCCTATACTACAGCTCTATTGGCATTGCAGCTGCTGAACGTCAGCTACTGGGTGCAATCCGCAAGGCGCAGTCTTGGGCTGCAGCGCATGGTTTTCAGTTTTCGGCTGCCAAGACCCGCATTATGCATTTCTGCCGGCGCCGAACGGTCCATCCTGAGCCACGGCTTTCTCTTGACAACGAACTTCTTGCTGTGGTGGAGACCCACAGGTTTTTGGGGGTGGTTTTCGATGCCCGGTTGACTTGGCTGCATCATATCCAGCAGCTTAAACAGACATGTTGGTGGCATCTAATCGCTCTGAGATGCTTGAGCCACACCCGCTGGGGCGCCGACCGATCTACCCTGTTGCGGCTCTACCAGGCGTTAATCCAGTCCCGTCTGGATTATGGGAGCGTGGCTTATGGCTCAGCATCCCCATCTGCGTTGCGGGTGCTGGACCCAATTCTCCACAGCGGGATACGCCTTGCCACTGGTGTTTTACGCACCAGCCCTGTGGACAGCGTACTATAGGGGAAAGGTGTCCCTCCACTGCGGTTACGACGCCAACGTTTGCTGGCCGCTTATGCTGCCCATGTTTTAAGCTTGCCCGGGCATCCAAACTATCGTCTCCTGTTCCCGCGATTGGTCGTCCATCTGCCAGATCGTCGGCTTCAGTCTGGTTGTACAATCGCGGTCCGCGTCAAAGAGCTTCTCTCCGGGCTTCGGGTTTTCACTGTTCCACCTCCTTTCTGGGCCACTTCGCATATACCCCCATGGTGTGTTCCTCGCCCTTGCCTTCGGCTCGACTTGGCACAGGGCCCGAAGACTCAGTCCCTCCAGAGGCTTTACGCCGCCGCTCTTATTCCTTCCTGGCCACGTATCAGGGCTCTGGCATCGTTTACACTGACGGTTCGATGGTTGCTGGTCGTTTCGTGTATGTGCTCACTCTAGGGGACCATTCCGAACAACGTTCCTTGCAGGATGTCTGCAGCGTTTACACTGCTGAGCTGGTCGCCATCTTTCGTGCCCTAGAGTATATCCGCTCCTGTTCAGGTGAGTCCTTCGTTATCTGTAGCGATTCCCTGAACGGTTTCCGTGCTCTCGACCAGTGTTTCCCTCGTTCTCGTCTGGTGATGGCTATCCAAGAGTCCCTGCATACTCTTGCCCGTTGCGGCCGCTCTTTGGTCTTTGTGTGGACCCCCGGTCATGTCGGTATCCCGGGTAATGAACATGTTGACCGTCTGGCGAAAGAGGCCACGAGTAAACCATCTCTGGATGTTGGCCTCCCAGAGACTGATTTGTGGGCAGTCCTCTGCCGAAAAGTTTTTGCGCTTTGGGACGCTGAATGGCGGGATCGGATCACACCCAATAAACTCCATGCTATTAAGGAGACGACGACTGTGTGGCGGTCATCCATGCGAGCCAACTGCAGGGACTCAGTCATCCTTTGTCGGCTCCGCATTGGCCACTCCTGGCTGACACACAGTTATTTACTGTTCTGGGAGGATCATCCTCTATGTCGCTGCGGGGCGGCTTTGACAGTGGTCCACATTATCTTGGCCAGCCCCCTTTTAGCTGTGATCAGGCAGACATTTTCGCTGCCTGATACGCTCCCTGCCCTTTTATCTGATGACCCTGTTATGACTGGCTTAGTTTTACGTTTTATTCGGGCAGGGGGTTTTTATCGTTTTCTCTGAGTTTTTGTTCTGTTCTTTTGTGTTGATTCTGGCCATTGGCCTACGATTTTACGCTGAGTTTTTAATGTGTTCTCGGTGGTTGGCTTTTCCATTTTATCTCTATGGTCGGCCAACCACCGTCACACTCTGTGTGATTTTAATTTCTTTTGTCTGATCTCCGTAGGAGTATTTCTTGTCCTGTGTCGTTTGACGTCTTTCCTGCTGTTCGTTTTTATTCTCTTTGGGTGGTTTTAATTTTTTGGAAAAAGGGACCGATGACCATCGCAGTCTGGTCCCTTTAATCCCCCAAACCAACCAACCAACCCTCCCAGCCAGTTAAACCCAAGGAGCAGCGTGAGAAATCCAAGAAGAAGAGCTCTAAGCCCAAGGCACTCATGATGGCAGCCACCCCACCGCACCCTTCCAGCTCTGCGTCTGAGGATGAGGTGGAGATTCTGCCATCCGCTGAGGACCTCGATCTCACGGGTCCCTCAGACGCCATGGATAGCACTAGCACAGGTGCTCAATCGGAGGCAGCAGGTGACCCAGCAGCGAAATCTGCCTTCCCAGTCCAGTCATGCCTTTCACAAAAAATGGTTCAAATGGCTCTGAGCACTATGGGACTTAACATCAATGGTCATCAGTCCCCTAGAACTTAGAACTACTTAAACCTAACTAACCTAAGGACAGCACACAACACCCAGCCATCACAAGGCAGAGAAAATCCCTGACCCCGCCGGACTTGAACCCAGGAACCCGGGCGTGGGAAGCGAGAACCCTACCGCACGACCACGAGATGCGGGCTGCCTTTCACAGACATGGAAAATATTATCCTCCAGTGCAACTGCAGCGGTTTCTTCCACCATCTAGCTGAGCTCCGCCAACTTATCAGGTTTCACCCTTTCTTCTGCATTGCACTTCAGGAAACTTGGTTTCCAGCAATGCGAACCCCCGCCCACTGTGGCTATCGGGGTTATTACAAGAACCGGGCAGCTTCTGAAAGGGTGTCTGGTGGCATCTGCATATATGACCTTAACTCTCTTCACAGCAAGTTTGTACCTCTACAAACAGCTTTCGAGGCTGTCGCTGTTCGGGTGTGGATGCCACAGGCTGTTACCGTCTGCAGTCTTTACCTTCCACCGGATGGTGCTGTCGTGCAGCATGTCCTGGCTGCTCTGATAGCCCAATTGCCGCCACCTTTCTTGCTACTGGGCGACTTCAATGCCCATAACCCTCTCTGTCGTGGTTCAGTGGCGACAGGTCAAGGTGCCACCATTGAGCATTTATTAGCACAGCTCGATCTTTCGCTTTTAAATGATTGTTCCTCCACACACTTTAGCGTGGTGCATGGCATGTACTCCACCACTGACCTTTCCATCTCCAGCCCTAGCCTCTTACCGTCTGTCCAAGGGCGAGTGCATGACGACCTATGTGGTAGTGACCACCTTCCGATCCTTCTGTCACTGCCACCATGTCACTCTTCTGGGCGCCCCAGCAGATGGGCTATGAATAAGGCTGAGTGGGACTGCGGCTATTGAGCCTCTCTCTAGTGGTGACATTGATGTAATGGTTCACTCGGTCACCACCGGCACCGTTACTGCCCCCGAATCTGCCAATCCCCGTTCTTCTGGGTCCCCTCGGCGGAGGGCTGTGCCTTGGTGGTCGCCTGAGATCGCTGAAGCGATTAAAGATCGCCGGCAGGCGCTCCAGCGTCACAAGCGACATCCCTGCGTTGAACACCTCATCACCTTCAAACGGCTGCATGTGCGGGCCTGCCTCCTTATCCGCAAAGGCAAGAAGGAGTGCTGGGTGCGGTATGTGTCCACCATTGGCCTCCATGTCACTCCATCGCAGGTCTAGGCCAAGATTCGACGCGTCTACGGCTATCGGACCCCTGTCAGCGTCCCTGCGCTCTCATTGAATTTAGCAGTTTGTACTGACTCCGACGTCATTGCAAACCGCTTAGCAGAACATTTTGCTATGAGTTCCACTTCTGCAAATTACCCTCGGGCCTTCCGCTCCATTAAAGAGAGGATGGAACGTCGGAGCCTTTCGTTTCGCACCCACCACCCAGAGTCTTACAATGGTCCATACAGTCAGTGGGAATTTCGCAGTGCCCTAGCCGCTTGTTCAGATACCGCTCCTGGGCCAGATGACATCCACTGTCAGATGCTGAAACACCTTTCAGTGGACTGCCAGCGGCGCCTCCTCGATCTTTACAACCGTCTTTGGTTCGAGGGGGAGTTGTCATCCCCGTTTTGAAACCTGGAAAGAGCCCTCTGGAGGTGGACAGCTACCGCCCCATTAGCCTCACCAACGCTCTTTGCAAGTTGCTTGAACGGATGGTGAGCTGGCGCTTGAATTGGGTACTGGAGTCTCGGGGCCTTCTGGCTCCGTCTCAGGGTGGGTTCCGCAAAGGCCGCTCCACCACCTTCAATCTGGTGAGCCTGGAGTCGGCCATCCGTACTGCCTTTGACCGCCATCGGCACCTGGTCGCTGTCTTTTTCGACATGCGGAAGGCGTACAATACGACATGGCGTCATCACATCCTTTCTACGCTTCATCGATGGGGTCTTCGGGGCCCTTTGCCGTTCTTTATCAGAAATTTTCTGTCGTATCGTACCTTCCTAGTGCACGTCGCGGCCTCATATAGTTCCTCCCGCGTCCAGGAGACCGGTGTGCCACAGGGATCTGTTGTAAGTGTCTGCCTGTTTCAATAGCCATTAACGGGCTCACTGCCGCCGTGGGAAATTCTGCCTCCGCTTCCCCGTATGCTGACGTCTTCTGCCTTTACTACAGCTCTACTGGCATTGCAGCTGTTGAACGTCAGCTACTGGGCGCTATCCGCAAGGCGCAGTCTTGGGCTGTAGCTCATGGGTTCCAGTTTTCGCCGGCCAAGACCTGCGTTATGCATTTCTGCCGGCGACGTACTGTCCACCCGGAGCCGCGGCTTTATCTTGCCGGCGAACTTCTTTCAGTGGTGGAATTACACAGGTGGTTTTCGATGCCCGGTTGACTTGGCTGCCTCATATACGGCAACTCAAACAGACGTGTTGGCGGCACCTCAATGCTCTGCTATGCATGAGCCACACCCGCTGGGGCGCCAACCGATCTACCCTGTTACGGCTCTACCAGGGGTTAATCCAGTCTCGGCTGGATTATGGGAGCGTGGCTTATGGCTCAGCATCCCCATCTGCATTGGGGGGGCTGGACCCAATCCTCCATAGCGTGATACGCCTTGCCACTGGTGCTTTCCGCCCCAGTCCTGTGGACAGCATACTAGTGGTGGCAGGTGTCCCTCCATTGCGGTTACGACGCCAACAATTACTGGCTGCTTATGCTGCCCATGTTTTCAGCTTGCCCGTGCATCCAAATTACCGTGTCCTGTTCCCGCCGTCAGTCATCCATCTGCCAGACCGTCGGCCCCGGTCGGGTTGTCCGATCGCCGTACGCGTCAAGGAGCTTCTCTCCGGGTTTGGGTTTTTCCCTGTTCCACCTCCTTTCCGGGCACCTCTGCGTACACCCCGATGGTGTGTGCCTCGACCTTGCCTCCGGCTCGACTTGGCACAGAGTCCGAAGGACTCAGTCCCTCTGGAGGCCTTCCGATGCCACTTTTATTCCATCCTGGCCACGTATCAGGGCTCTGGAATTGATTACACTGACGGTTCGTTGGTTGCTGGTCGTGTCGGGTATGCGCTAACTCTAGGGGACCATTCCAAACAACGTTCCTTGCCGGCTGGCTGCAGCGTTTACACTGCTGAGCTGGTCGCCATCCTTCGAGCCCTAGCATATATCCGCTCCTGCTCAGGTGAGTCCTTCGTTGTCTGTAGCGATTCCCTGAGCAGTTTACGAGCTCTCGACCAGTGTTTCCCTCGTTCTCGTCTGGTGATGGCTATCCAGGAATCCCTGTACACTCTTGACCTTTGCGGCCGCTCTGTGGTCTTTGTTTGGAGGCCAGGCCATGTTGGGATCCCGGGAATGAGAATGTTGACTGCCCTGCGAAAGAGGCCACCAGTCACCCACCTCTGGAGATTGGCCTCCCGGCTTCTGATTTGCGGACCCTGTTACACCGCAAAATGTTCGATTAATGGGACGCTGAATGGCGCAACCTGCCCTTACCAAACAAACTCCGTCGTATCAAGGCGTCGACGACTGTGTGGGTCTCCCGCCAGGAGTCTGTTGTCCTCTGCCGGCTGCGCATTGGGCACACTCGGCTGACACACGGCCACTTATTGCGCCGTGAGGACCCACTTCTGTGTCGCTGCGGCTCCGTTTTCTCTGTGGTGCACGTTTTTTTGGAGTGTCCGGTTTTAGCTGTGCTCAGGCAGATGTTCGCACTGCCTGACACGCTCCCTGCCCTTTTATCTGATGACCCTGCTATGGCTGGCTTAGTTTTACGTTTTATTCGGGCAGGGGGCTTTTATCATTTAATCTGAGTGTTCGTGTTTTATTTTATTGTTTTATGTTGCTTCTGGCTTTTGGCCTACGGTTTTACACTCGGTTTTTAATGTGTTCTCGGTGGTTGGATTTCCTTTTTTGTTCCTGTGGTTGGCCAACCACAGTCACACTCTGTGTGATTTAATTCGTTTTGCCTTGTCTTTATCTCCGTTTCTCTTGTTCTGTGTCGTCTGTGTTCTATTTTGTTAATCGTTTTTATTCTCTGTGGGTGTTTTTAGGATTTGGAAAAAGGGACCGATGACCGTAGCAGTCTGGTCCCTTTAATCGCACAAACCAAGCAACCAACCATCATCGGCCGCAAGTCGCCCACTGTGGCACCGACTGAAGTAAGACTTGCAGTTTGCTGCCGAACTTGACTGGGACCTCACGGCGAACAATGCTATACAATCATTTCATTTCATTTCATGGCGTTCTTCACAATGAAAGTATTAACCATCTTGCAAAAAGGAACATTACGGAGCGACATCTACGCCGAACAGCGACCCCTTATACGTATTTCAATTCGATGGTCAAGGAAGCTGCTTATTACGAATGGAACTGTGACTCGCACATATGCCAGCATGATGAGGGCGATCACATGGCGGCCATACAAATACAACCGCAGGTCTCTTCTCGGCCATGGTTCACCTCGGTAATGTGACCTCTCTCTTCCGCCTGGGACTTTTACTCCGTCCACCTATACCGCTTGAAAATTATCGCTTTTCTACACCGCTTGAAAATTATCGCTTTTTGATACTATGATCAGGCGGATCTGAAGCACGTCATATCAGTGTTTCTCAAGTTCTCAGCTGCACAAACTGTCTTGCACAAATAATTGGCTGCCAGGGGCTACTCCCTCCCTACAGATGTAACAGCTTTGCTTCGCTGTATATCGGCTTCGCCTCGGCCAGTTGGCAGCCGAGTACAATCCACCAATGACCGGACGACAACAGACAGAAGCCTACTCGGAAAACAGAAGAGGAGCTCTCGCCCACTTGATTCTAAATCATCGTCCAGAGTTGACTTAGACAAGGAACGTCGTTCAGAAATCTCTTAGAAGGAAACAGACAGTTGATGTAAATTGCATTTGTTATGTACTGTGAAGTTTACCTACGATTATTTGCACTTTGCCACTGAAGGCCTTTTTTGTGTTTTATTACAATCCATGTTGAAGACTTCAACAAGTCACAAAGATAAGTAACGTTTTTAACTCATTTGTATGACTTTGTTTCTAATTTGTAGGAGTGCTGTAGAACCTTCGTTCTCCTATGCTGTTACATGACCCTGGGCATAACTGTGTAATAGTTGCAGGTATAAATTGTCTTAGCTGTGTACTACACCAGAAACCGTATCACGTACTCACAAACCCGGTTTTCCGCAAGATCAGTAGCAACTCAGCCTCTACATCAGGAGTTGGCTGGCTCTCAGCATTATAGGACTTAACTTCTGAGGTCATCAGTCTCCTAGAGCTTAGAACTACTTAAACGTAACTAACCTAAGGACATCACACACATCCATGCCCGAGGCACGATTCGAACCTGCGACCGTAGCGCTCGCGCAGTTCCAGACTGTAGTGCCTAGAACCGCTTGGCCATACATCAGCAGTTGCGACGAGGCCTTTACAAAACTGGCGACAAGGATTTACAAAAATTCGATATATATATATATATATATATATATATATATATATATATATATATATATATGTATATATATTGCTTGCGAAATGTGAACTATAAATGGTGTGAATCTAGTCCCCCCATAGAATCAGCCCGATTCGAGCTCTGGGATGTTTGGTTTCTACTTTGCGTCAAAAACTTGTCTTTGGAAAGGACACCATTGTCAAGTTTTCAATTATAGGTTGCTGTAGCTGTCATTCTGCCAAGGAAACGGCCCGATTCGCGACCTAGGTTCCTAAGTCTTGGTGTTTTAGATTTTTTATATTGCGTTAAGAACTTATTTGTGCCCTCAACTCTTTTTATTGTTATACTGTGAAAATTGCAATTATCTTAAAATGCAACTTTTGTAACCACTATTGCCAATGTTGTCTTTGCTGCCCAAAGGCAAACGTAAATAAATAAAAATGTAATGAGAAACAGTGTATGGCTTGTTGTAACTGCGTGTTGTGGGGCGTAACCTATTTTCTGAACGATTCCGCGCAGGCTTAGAATTAATTTTTGTGATACAAACATTTTCCCCTCTGAGTACTGTTTTATTACGTAAAGTACATTTCCTCGTGTTACAGGAGCGTTTGGAAGCAATGATATCTTACATGAAGTGTGGATTTACAAGAAAAATGGACTCAGTGGGCTGCATACGACCAATGATATAGTTACACGCAGCAGCACAGAAGAAGTAATTACATTCACGATAATTTCATACAGCTTCATCTGAAAAACTATCATTTGCCTTCATAGCAGCCTGTTAGCCATATCTGAACTTACTAGGTATAATACGTTTACTGTAACAGAGTAAACGAAGCAGCTGTCGGATTTTTACTTTGTACATAACTACCTCTGTTACTTTTCACCATATGCCCCGTTAGATAGTATTTCAAAAATTGCCGCAGTGATATTAAAAGTAACAACCGTAATGCTAGAAGGCAATATTCCTGGAAGTGTCTCGTATTGTTTCAAATCATCACCGACAATAGCTATGACATAACAGTCTGTTGTGCTCGAATTGTTCTGTACCGACTTTCCGTGGAGACTGAGGAACCGAAGTTGCTGCTAGTACATCACACAATGTATGCATTGCATTCGTCCTTCTCTCCATATTGTATAACGTTGTTACTGCTTTATTGAATAGGTTGGAATACATGATAAAGCCGAAAATGCCCATCGTGTTAGACATAATAGAACTACGTTTTCTAGGTAACACCTTGGAACATGACGCTACGATTTTTTTTCTTGTAGCTTCATCATTGCAGTACATTTATCACTACCACCGCATTTTGTTTTCTACACTCGTATCGTTACCCAGTTGCCAGGGAACTATTGAAAGACTCCACTCTTTATGCAAGGCTCCTATCTTGTCCTGGAGAGCTAAGCTGTTTCGAAGTTTTCAAACACATTTCTTGCCTTCCGAAATGAGACCACCAGACAGCAAAATGATTTTATCTTTCCAGTTATGAATAATGCGCGTGTAACGTACATTGTATTACATTTTTTCTTTTCTTTTTACGATACTTGCCTACCTTTAACAGTTTCGATGAGTGCCATTCTCGTCAGCTTCTGGCGAATCTAACAGAAACTCGAGGAATTTCAACGCAGCAATATGGATGGAAGCCCAAGAAGACTTCATCAGCGAAACACTCGTGAGTCCCCAAGTGCTGCCAGCAGTACAGCTAGCATGGCGACTGTGCGCAGGGAGCTGCAGAGGACGGCGTACAGCGGCCGAGCAGCTGCTCCTCACGAGCCACACACTTCTGTAAACGCTGGGCGGCGCCAGGGCTGGTGTCAGGACCGACGCCACTGGACACAGGTTGACGGAAATAAGTGATTTTGATTCATGTCACTTTGCAAGCCGATGGAAGGGTTTCGGTTTGGCGAAAGCCAGGGAAACGTTACTATCGCTTGTGTTGCCACCGTGTGTAGTGGCAACGGTGATGTACAGAGGGGGCACTGCTACGGGATGCGAGTGTTCTTCGTGGCTAGAGTGCGGTCTTCCTGTCGCTAAGTGCGGGAGCATACGAATAAGTCTTGCAGCACTGCGTACTGCGTGCAGGAGAGGAGCAGTTCGGAGAAGCCCGACAGTGGACTCCGTCACGCAGCAGCACATTTGGGGGAATGGTTTGAGGACCAAAACGTTCATGAAATGGACTATCCTGGCCAGTGTCCTGACCTGCACAAATGGAAGACATCTGCGAAGATTTACAACGTTGACTTCGATCCAGTCATAAGTGTCTAAAATCACTTCTCTGGTTTCTGTTTCTAATGCTATGATGTCCACTCATAAATGTTCTGACGCCTTTGATCCGATAGTTTATCTTCATGGATAGTTTTCAGCAGTCATCGTTCTGACTGAAATTCAAGGAATACCTCTGTTAAAAAAAAAAAAAAAGTGTGTATTGCTGAACCGTGAATTTAGTTTCAAAACCTCTTCTTAAGAATATACTTTATTCACTAGCGATTCATCAAGAACATTAACCAAGAACATTAACACGCTCTTCAAAACAGCAATTTTTACCACGGCTCAGTTGCCACACTGTGAGCGTGGAAGTAGTTGTCAATGGGCAACTGATAAAAACAAATGAAATTTCTTTCAACACATGGAAATTTTATTCCTAAAAGCCTTTTTTGTTTGACAGTATGAGCTTTCGGGCTGAAAACCTTGCCGCTCCCTTTTGACACAGCCGTACTCAAGACCGCTCACAACAACCTCGGAAAGACTACACTGGTGCAAATCTGCAACACACCAGATTACTTTAAACTAAAAATTTTAACAACTCACACAAACTCATAAACTATGCACCACGTAGGAGGGACGGAAATGGTACAAAACACTAACATTAAAAGATTAACTTGCCACCGAAGGTGCAACTTGATTAAAAAAAAAAAAAAAAAAAACCTCTTACGGTGAAAGGGTGGCAACTTTACGTACTAAAATGACCATTTAAATAAAAACCCATGAAATGCAGTCTTACATGAAATATGCAAGGTTCGCCAAGCATGCTCTACATTACACATATACCGCCTCTCAAGATGATAGGCAACATAAAAACATAATTCAGGAATTCGGCCATTACACTTCAAGCAACAAATTCGTTAACACACCGAATCCGACAAACATGAGAGAGGCAGCTATTAACGTACGGCAGACCGACAGGCAAACAGACACTAACTGCCTAACAAATGCGGACGAGAGACAGAAGAGCAACCTGGGGACGAGAGAGTGACCAAGAAAACAAGTAGAATTTAACAAGTAAATGAAACAACATATCACGAATCACTTAACTTCTAATAAACTGCGATGTCTGTCGAAGACCTGGCGCAGCACCCCCAAAACGCTCTCCCGAACTGTCCGTTGCCAGCCGCTTCAACGGACGCAAGAAGGCGCGCCGATCTCCCGCCTCACGGCGTCGCAGCTCGCACCGGCCACACCGATGTCGTGGTTTCGCTCCTGTTGCTCTCGTGTCGGCCGCGAAGCCACTATCTCTCGCTATACGGCGCGGACCACTGGACTCACGTGGCGACCTCACAGGCACCGACGCTCAAAGCGGACAAGTCATGTCGTGTCTCAGTGCGCGACCGACCAACCGATCGATCCAACCGCCAATGACCGTTGCCCGAGCAACTCGAGCAGACTGGCGGCCTAACGCGCAGACTCAGATACAGCAACTCAGCCCCGACAGGGCGACCACTAGCTGAGTTCTGTTACTGGCGCAGTGGCAAGACTCTCATTTTGTCGGGTTTAAAGTTTGATCCAAACGACAGACATACTAGCACTCCGAACGACAGACAGACACTGACTGCCCCACACTGACCCGGCTGACCAACTGACCGACTGGCGAGCTCGTAGCGCCCCTTAAATGCACGTGAATAGGCAACCTTTCCCCTTTCCCACCAGACGGAGACACCAGAGCTGCGATTGCCACAGCGGCGCCACCGCCAGAAGCGGAGGGCGACTGTCTACACTACGCGCTGCTGCGCGCTCTTCAAAACAGCAATTTTTACCACGGCTCAGTTGCCAAACGAAAACAGGCCAAATCCCAGGAACAGATGCAGGTAAGGCCCCCAATACCATCACACGAAGCGGTCACTGTTGATAAGGTCTCACATTCATTGGAACCCCTCGGAACGTAAAGCCTGGTAGCTGCAGAACGCTCGGTAGAGTCTTCAGTTACCCAAAAGAATAATTGTTAATTTAAATGAATATGCTGTACATTGTTCATTCGCGTATTATGCGGCTTTTTAGCCCCTATAAAACGCTAAAAAAACTAAGGGAGAACACATCGTCACAGATTTCTCAGGTCTTCTTGTAGGAGGTTTAGCAGAAGAGTAGTAAGCAGCCCCTCTAAACATACTAATTGCCTACAGACTGGCTAGTAAACATTATTGTCTTAAAACTGTCCAGCGAAAAATACACAGAAGTGGCAGAAAGAAGTGTATCGCAAGTGAAACATAATTAGAAAACAAAAATGTTAGAGAGTTTACGTAAAACTAATTCAAATTAAGGAAATGGCTTAAACACAGAAATACTTATGTTGTGGTGATTAGTGATTCCAAGAAAATGCTGAAAAGACATTCAAAAGGCACAATCATAATTTAAAAGTGGAGAACAAGAGAAAGAGATACCAAGCATAAAAAAAAGAAGAGAGATATTGTAAAAGATGGAAAATTAATTATAGGGCTGCAAAATTAAGGACTGAATTAGCATAGAAATGGCGAAAACCGCAACAGTACTGGATTCGGAAATGCACAAAAAGGAACACTCACGCAGCTTCTCTGCCGATCTTTAAAAAAAGCTCAAAAACTGCAATGAGAAAGGATCAAATCATAATCATGCAGGTGTACGTGTTACGCCGATGCACAGATTAGGCCCGTCGCTAAGGAGAAACGTAACCTTTGAAAGTGAGAAATTACTTACAGCTTTTATGACATTCAGTATTCGATAATTGTCAACGGCGGTTTTGGTACAGACAAAGTACACGTAAAACTTAATTCTATATTGTAATGTGATATACAATGTGAAATCGGAAAGGGTCCATCACGTCAGGATTAAAACTATGACTGCAAGTTATACAACATAGTTGAATTTACTGCATAATTTTAAGTGCTTTGTGTTTGAAAGGAGTGTGATAAAAGTAAGTGCAGGACCTTCTTTGTTCTTAACTTTAATTTGAACCACTTTTTAAATGCAATATGTAACATTAATGTATTTTACATTGTGTATTTAAGCACTCCAGTGACATACATTTGCTTACTCTTCCTTCTACATTATCTCAAGTCTTTGAATTTTTCTTTTCTTTTTCAGGGATTGATCTGGCTAAGTTCATTCGACAGAAAAGTGTTTCGTAGGCACTGAATATATAATATGATGAAATCAAAACTTGTACAAAGCATCCATATTCAGGATAAAGATTGGGCACTTCACATAACTTGCACTAGGTGCAATTCTAAACTAACACAATGGCTGAAAGGAAAAAAAAAAAACAGCACTTACCATTTGGCATACTAATGATCTCGCGAGTGCCTCAAAATCATGTTGATGATTGCTACTTCTGTTTGACTAATGTAACTGGCTTTTCATCAAAGAATAAAAGGAGTATTAAGAACCCTAACCTGCCCTCAGGAATTTGACCTGTTCCCCACGGTGAAGACCTGCCAGTTCCCACTCCTCCACTAGTGTGTGAAGCAATTCCTGATTGTGATCATGGATCTACAAAGGCTGAGAAAGCACAGTGTCAATCAAGTGAAGAGGAGCACTTTCCAAAAGAAAGGCCACATTTAATTACACAAGCAGACTTGAATGACCTAGTTCGTGATTTCTACTTATCCAAGAACCATGCAGAAATTCTATCTTCACATCTTAAGGAATGGAACTTACTTGATGAAGAAACTAGAATTACTCACTTTAGGCAACGTACTCAAGCTCTGATGACATATTACCGTTTGGTTGGCAACGTTTGTGCTTGTAGAGATGTAGTAGGATTCATGAAACAGTTAAACACACCATACGATGCTGCTGAGTGGCGCTTATTTATTGACGCTTCCAAGACAAGTCGGAAGGCTGTCCTACTGCATAATGGTAATACTTTTCCATCTGCACCTGTCGGGTAGTCTGTAACTATGAAAGAGAACTACGTAAATTTGTCAGAAATACTTGAAGCTGCTAAGTACAAGGAAGAAAAATGGGAAATATCTGGTGATCTTAAGGTGATTGGTTTAGTAACTGGTCTCCAAAGTGGTTTCACAATGTATTGCTGTTTCTTTTGTCTTTGGGACAGCCGTGCAACAGATGAACATTACACAGTCAAACAGTGGCCACACGAGAGAACTTGGCTTCAAGGAGAGAAAATGTGAAATATGTACCTTTTGTGGATTCTCTAAATGTTTCCCTTCCCCCACTGGAAATTAAACTCGGCCTTATGAAGAATTTTGTAAAAAGGAATGGACAAGAATGCTAATGGTTTCATGTATCTACGTGAAGTGTTTCAAATTGAAAGAGGGGATTTTCATTGGGCCACAGATTAGGAAGTTAATCCATGATAAGAACTTCGAAGAAAAACTAAGTCAGTTAGAACTTGGAGCCTGGAGTTCTTTTCAGGGTGTCTTTCAAAGTTTCCAAGGGAATACAAGAGCAGAAAACAGTGACATATTAGTGGGAACTCTTTTAGAGAACTATAAATATCTTGGATGCAGAATGTCACTAAAAACGCACTTTCTTCACTCTCAATTAGCTTTCTCCCCTACCAATTTGGGAGCGGTTAGTGACGAACACGGAGGAAAGTAGTATCAGGACACTTTGCGAATGGAAAGCCGCTATAAACGTTGATGGAAGCCTTCACTGTTAAGTGACTAGTGTTCGTTTCTGAAGCGTGAAGGATATATATCCCACAGAAGGAAGTTTTCATCAAAAAGACTCAACCCTCCACCATCAACATCACCATCGAGCAAATGAATGTTGCAACTTTTCTTGTAAAAATGTACATTAGGCCCAGGAAATTAGGGTAAGATAGTTCTATGGCATTAGGTATGTTATATATCCGTAAATTTAGTGTAGACCACCCTAGTCTCTGTTTTTAGATACAGGCACTTAAAAACCTCCTGAACAAAAAATTGGAGGGTGATGGCAAAAATCTAAATGCATTTTCAGATTCAGCAAGTCCAAATTGGTTAGGTCCACCATGTTTTATCTCTGTACCCGGAAAAGGTTTTGTTGTTTTATAGTGTAATTATAAGCGGGGAAACTACTGTCTGCTGCCAGTGTATACAGTGACCAATGATTAAAATGCTCCAGTGCACAGAAGAAAATAATGGACAAGATTTTAGAAGCGTCGTAATTGGATTTGTTTACCAGGTGGACTATAAGAACAAAGAAAGCGAACAAGTGTACATTCATATTTTCTTTGTAAAGTCGGTGTCAACAGAAAGACATACCGCAATGGGAAGAACACGGTGGTAAAAAAGCTGAAACTAAGGATAATATGGAAGATGAATGATATAATTTAGAAAGTACAGACGAAAGAGATAGTAAATGAAGACTAAGGGGAAAATTAAGTTAGCAAAAATATGAATACTTATATTGGCGTCACCGATTTTTTTATTAAAGAAAAACACAAGGCTTGTCGAGAGAATATTCATGGACCTAATGGTGGTAAAGTGAATGACGAGAAGAATTATTGTTGTTAAACGGTCACACGTTAACTTGCATCTCACCTATAGGCTTGTGTTTGTGTTGTGATAGCTGATTTCTTGACATATTCATAATCTTAACAACGAGCTTAGCTGAATCATATAGCTTCAGATACAATTCAGGAATACGCAGGTGATATCAAAGATAGAATCGCTGGTGGAAACTAAAAATCCGGTAGATGAACAGCAGCGTAGCGCAACCTCATCGCTTGCGGGAAGAATGTTGGGTAAAACATCAGGAATTTAAAGAAGAGACTGTGGCGATACAGTTTTCTTTTGCATCTAGTAAAAATGTTTTTGTATGGCAAATTTAAGCCTCACATCTGCATTTGGGTGTTCGCTGATGATGCGCTTGCGGAAAAGTGCCCGCGACGCTCTTTAGCTGTGCACTCATGTGAGCACTTATGTAGGTGTGCGAGGGAGGCACAAAAATAAAGCGCAGGGTTTGTGTGACAAGTGTTGCAGCCGGCACTGGGGCAGGCTACACGGCGACCACATCTCACGCTCTCCGCCGAGCGGCGGCCGCGGTCTCGCCAACTTTGAACCCGCGCAGGTGCTCAGTATGCGGAGCTGCTCGTGTGCCACCGTATCTCGCGGCGCTTTACAGCGGAGGCAAAGTAAAAAGCAACGAGGGAGCCGTCTACCCTGAAACTCCATTTTAAGGAAATTCGCAGGCATTAAATTCCTTGCAGACTTCTTTGCTGTATTGTGACCATATTTATCAATGAGCGCACTTTTATCTTTAGGATAAAGAAGTAGCTATACAGATTATTACTACGTTATCTCAGAAAGCTGCGCGAATCCAAACCTAGTGGATGTGTGGAATGGTCTAATGAGAATAGCTGACTTCAGACCCCAGGGTAGCAGTAGGGCCATTCGAGGATCAGGGCTACACCTACACTTATACTCCGCAAGCCACCCAATGGTGTGTGGCGGAGGGCACTTTACGTGCCACTGTCATTACCTCCCTTTCCTGTTCCAGTCGTGTATGGTTCGCGGGAAGAACGACTGCCGGAAAGACTCCGTGCGCGCTCGAATCCCTCTAATTTTACATTCGTGATCTCCTCGGGTGGTATAAGTAAGGGGAAGCAATATATTCGATACCTCATCCCGAAACACACCCTCTCGAAACCTGGACAGCATGCTACACCGCGATTCAGAGCGCCTCTCTTGCAGAGTCTGCCACTTGAGTTTGCTAAACATCTCTGTAACGCTATCACGCTTACCAAATAACCGTGTGACGAAACGCGCTGCTTTTCTTTGGATCTTCTCTATCTCCTCTGTCAACCCGACCTGGTACGGATCCCATACTGATGAACAATACTCAAGTATAGGACGAACGAGTGTTTTGTAAGCCACCTCTTCTGTTGATGGACTACATTTTCTTAGAACTCTCCCAATGAATCTCAACCTGGCATCCGCCTTACCAACAATTAATTTTATATGATCATTCCACTTCAAATCGTTCCGTTAGCATACTCCCAGATATTTTACAGAAGCAACTGCTACCAGTGTTTGTTCCGCTATCGTATAATCATACAATAAAGACCCTACTTTCAATGTATTCGCAATACATTACATTTGTCTACGTTAAGGGTCAGTTGCCACTCCCTGCACCAAGTGCCTATCCGCTGCAGATCTTCCTGCATTTTGCTGCAGTTTTCTAATGCTGCAACTTCTCTGTGTACTACAGCATCATCCGCGAAAAGCCGCACGGAATTTCCGACACTATCTACTAGGTCATTTATATATATTGTGAAAAGCAATGGTCCCATAACACTCCCCTGTGGCACGCCAGAGGTTACTTTAACGTCTGTAGACGTCTCTCCATTGAGAACAACATGCTGTGTTCTGTTAGCTAAAAACTCTTCAATCCAGCCACACAGGAGGTCTGATATTCCGTAGACTCTTACTTTGTTTATCGGGCGACAGTGCGGAACTGTATCGAACGCCTTCCGGAAGTCAAGAAAAATAGCATCTACCTGGGAGCCTGTATCTAGTATTTTCTGGTTCTCATGAACAAATAAAGCGAGTTGGGTCTCTCACGATCGCTGTTTCAGGAATCCGTGTTGATTCCTACAGAGTAGATTCTGGGTTTCCAGAAATGACATGATACGCGAGCAAAAAACAAGTTCTAAAATCCTACAACAGATCGATGTCAGAGATATAGGCCTATAGTTTTGTGCATCTGCTCGACGGCCCTTCTTGAAAACTGGAACTACCTGTGCTCTTTTCCAATCATTTGAAACCCTCTGTTCCTCTAGAGACTTGCGGTACACGGCTGTTAGAAGGGGGGCAAGTTCTTTCACGTACTCTGTGTAGAATCGAATTGGTATCCCGTCTGATCCAGTGGACTTTTCTCTGTTGAGTGATTTCAGTTGCTTTCTATTCCTTGGACACTTATTTCAATGTCAGCCATTTTTTCGTTCGTGCGAGGATTTAGAGAAGGAACTGCAGTGCGGTCTTCCTCTGCGATACAGCTTTGTAAAAATTTGTTTAGTGTTTCAGCTTTACGCGTGTCATTTTCTGTTTCAATGCCATTATCATCCCAGAGTGTCTGGATATGCCGTTTCGATCCACTTACTGTTTTAACGTAAGACCAGAACTTCCTAGGATTTTCTGTCAAGTCGGTACATAGAATTTTACTTTCGAATTCACTGAACGCTTCACGCATAGCCCTCCTTACGCTAACTTTGACATCGTTTAGCTTCTGTTTGTCTGAGAGGTTCGGGGCTACATCTACATTACGTTTACATAGATACTCCGCAAGCCACCGTGCGGTCCGTGGCGAAGGGTGCCCTGTACCACTACCACTCATTTCCTCTTCTGTTCCATTCGAAAGTATAGTGAGGGTAAAACGGCTGTCCACATGCCTGCGTATGAGCTCTAATTTCTCGTACCTTATCTTCGTGATCCTTAGGTGCAATGTACGTTGGCGGCAATAGAATCGTTCGGCAGTGAGCCTCAAGCGCCGATTCTCTAAATTTCCCGAATAGTGTTCCTCGAAAAGTACGTAGCCTTCCTTCCAGGAATTCCATTTGAGCTCCTGAACCGTTTCCGTAACCCTTACGTTTCGTGCGAACCTGCTTGTAACAAAGCTAGCAGCCCTCCCCTGAATTGCTCCGAAGTCCTCCTTCAGTTCGACCTGGTACAGATTCTAAACGCTCGAGCATTACTCAAAAACAAGTTGCACATGCGTCCTACATGCGGTCTCCTTTACAGGTGAAAGACTCTTTCCTAAAATTCTCCCAATAAACCGAAGTAGCCCATTCGCTTTCCCTGCCACAGTTCCCACGTGCTCGTTTCACCTCATATCGCTTTGCAGCGTTACACCCAGATATTTAAACGACTTGTGTCAGGAAGTATACTAGTGAAACTGTATCCGAACACTACAGATTTGATCTTCTTACTCATCTGCATTAACTTACATTTTTTCACACTTAGTGGTAGCTGCCATTCATGACACCAACTGGAAACTTTGTCGAAGTCGTCTTGTACCTTTCTACTTAAGTTCGAGACCTTACCTTGCACGACGGCATCATCAGCAAGTAACCTCAAATTGCTGCCCACCCTGTCCGCCAAAGCATTTATGTGCGCAAAATAACAGTAATCAGATATACTGTGGAAATAGCAAACCAACCACATCCATGAATTAACTGCTGTATTGACTTGCTGATATTTTTGTAGTGGCAGCACTTGGCAGCACTTGCGCATGATGAAAAGGTTGAAAATTCACCTTTGATTTCCATTGGGAAAAAGTAATTCTGTTGAAGCTAAGACGCAGTAAAGTTTAAAGTACACAATTGTCGGGAGAGAGTCTGAAAGGGTTAAAATGGCCAGACATCGCTTTTAGGGGATACAGCGACAGTAACTAAATATTTTCATAATCAATCAAAGGGTTAACAACTTGTAAGTGATTTATGCTATTTAAACATACAGTATCTCGGATGTCAGGGTTGTATGATACCTATCAACCACGGAAAATGCTGTTAAAAAGTTATGCTACTGCAAAAGTGGTCAATCGCGTATGTTAGTGGACACGACAACTGAAAGAGACCCAAAGACGATTCTGACAAGAAAGATAAATAATAGTTTAAACAGTATTTAACGAAAATTCGTTGTAACTTTTCTGAGCGCACTTACACAAGGATACTCGCTCATTTATTTATCTAGAAACCTATATTCATATTTATTGTGATTGGATTGACTGTGACCAAATGTTTATAGAACTTCCTTGTTTACACATTGTTGTAATACAAGACTGTATTTCGTGAAATGGTCAAGTTGAGTCAAATGTCTGTAGAATTTAGAATGATGTATTTTTGCTTGGGATGCAATTCAGCCAACGAAAAAGAAGAACGTTGTGAAAGTCTACGTGAACCAAGTGGAGACAAGGACTTTTCGAGTGAAGAGCTTGAGTACATTCGTCCAAGACACCCTGGCCCCACCGCGAGTCTTCTGGTCAGGGGTGCGCTAAGCTACAACTCTCGTACATCTTTGGTATTCGTGAAGGGGAACATAAGCAGCGCTCGGTACGTGCAGAATGTTGTTAGAACCGTTCTTTTGCCGCTCTTCCACCAGGAAACCGATGTGATGTTTCAACAGGATAATGCTCGCCCGCAGGTGCGGTGAGACTCAACGTGCTCTGCGAGACGTGCAGAAATTTCCCTGGCCGGCACGATCTCGGGACTTGCTTCCAATCGGGAACTTCTGGGCGACGAGAAGTGAGTCGTGTGACTCGCAAGCCAACAACTCCTACAGAACTACGTTTATAGGACTGCTTTGGCGCCCATGGTGGCTACACCGCTTGCTAATATTAGTGTTTAAGCGAGGGACTGAACTTGAGAAATTCAGAAAAAACATAAACTACTTCTTTGATGAAATACCATACAGTAAAAAAAAAAAAAAAAGAAGAAATTTTACTTGGTCGTATACACTTCTGCTTATTATATTGAAATACGTAGCACTGCATGCGATTACTTCTTGCTACTCACATATATAAAATAGACTACACACCACTCAAAGCATAGCATACCATCACCATAGGGAACTATATGTAACGACACAAAATTAAAAAAAAAATACTTCTTTTGTTGTCTTTGTCCCTTGCAAATACACAGCCTCTAGATGAAGAATTTGGATTTACTTGCAGAGTTCATATTAATCAGAAAATAGCTGTCAACAAAAATGTAGTACGCACAAAGGAGGCAACAGCTGGCCCAGGTATAGCAAACATTGAGAGGAGAAAGGAAAATACCGAAACAAAAGAGATCGACCACTATTTCCTCTCATTTCCAGAAGTTGAACATGCTCGTCATTTAATTTTAGCTGAATAGCTCAATTTATGTCTGAGATACATGTGTATTCATTAGAGTAATGCATTTTTGTTTTTAAGAAATTTTTGCAACATAAGTTGTGGAAAGAACAGCTATCAATAAATCTCTAAAAGAATTATTTTAATAAGGGACGTCTCGATCGCATGGAAGGTATTAATTTCTTTCGGGGGCCCGTTTCGACCTCTTCTAGGAACATCATCAAACTATTTCACTGCTTGGTGTACAGTGCACATAGTTCTTCACACCTCTTAGGACAGCCTGCTCCACCACCGTTTCCTTCTCTCACCGAGCAATAAAATGGTCTGATGATGCTCCTACAGGAGATGAAATCGAGACTGCCTTTACTTCAATTATTTTACCATGGTCTTTGTTGTGGTGGTTTGGGGAGATCAGGTTCTTGACAATGTCTACTGTAATACGTCCGACCGCGGCCACTTCCACCAATGCGCCGAGAGCGGCCACACCGGACAGCCTGGGTCGAGGCCCCGGGTGCTGTCACCCTGCAAGGACACTGCGGGCAGCTGGGGCGGACGTCCTCGCCTCGTTCGGAGGGCACGATGCGAAGCGCCTGCCAGACAACGAGAAGCGTGCCGTGCCGAGAGCTGACGGACACCTGCAGCCATTACAACGGAACACCAAGAACCCACGCGCGAAACCATCCTTAGCTCTTCCGGCCTGGCGGCAGTCACTTTACCTGCTTTAGAAAGCAGGGATGTGCCGACAATTCCAGCAGCCCACGGGCGCAGAGAGAAGCAGCGCAGAGAACTGGCTCAGGGAGGCGTGTGAAAGAAGACAGCAGTCTTAAGATGTTTTTCACGACAGTGAGGACATTCCTTGTAAATGACGGACCCCGGCAGATTTTGAGACGGAGCCCAAACATGAGTCAGTCCAGGGCTCAAGCAAAGAGAGCGGTTGTAAAGAAGCGTTGTGTAGCTGCATTCCCAAAAGTCTCGGAATGCAGGAAAACATCTTAAGAGGAAGATGCCTATTCCCGAGTCACACGCCAGCCCAAGCCAGACAGAAAATTACCACACTGCCGGAGAGGCGTGGCGATGATCTGTCATTGGGCTGCACTGAAAATTACGTCCGCCAATGACAACGCCGGAAGGAAGAATATTGCTAAGTGGTGTTGAGTAGAGAGAGGGAGGAGAAAGATGGAGTCGTGGAGACACCGCGGAAGCGAGGGGCATGGGCGCTCCTCCACCCGTCGCCAACATCCTCCTTCGGACGCCGTGACAGCACAGCTACGGCCACGGGCGGACAACGCGGAGATCGTACCTGGGCCCCGCCTCAAACCTGCGATTGCTGATGAGGGCAGCCAAACCGTGCAGCACAGCTCTGATGCGACGAGCCGTACTGATGCAGCGCCTGCCGCCGACAGCAGTCAGTGCACGGCGAACGATAACGAAGAATGGTGAGGCAATTCGTTCCCTCGTCCTTCCCCTTAATAACTGAGTCGTGTCCACGCACAGTGTGAGATTTGTCAGCCGGCCGGGGTGGCCGAGCTCTTCGAGGCACTACAGTCTGGAACCGCGCTACTGCTACGGCCGCACGTTCGAATCCTGCCTCGGGCATGGGTGTGTGTGATGTGCTTGGGTTCCTTAGGCTGAAGTAGGTCTAACTAAGTTCTAGGGGACTGATGAGCTCAGAAGTTAAGTCCCATAGTGCTCAGAGCCATTTGAACCAGCGCACACTCCGCTGCAGAGTGAAAATCTCATTCTGGAAACATCCCCCAGGCTGTGGCTAAGCCATGTCTCCGCTGTATCCTTTCTTTCAGGAGTGCTAGTTCTGCAAGGTTCGCAGAAGAGCTTCTGTAAAGTTTGGAAGGTAGGAGACGAGATACTGGCAGAAGTAAAGCTCTGGGTACCGGGCGTGAGTCTTGCTTCGGTAGCTCAGATGGTAGAGCACTTGCCCGCGAAAGCCAAAGGTCCCGAATTCGAGTCTCGGTCGGGCACACAGTTTAAATCTGCCAGGAAGTTTCATTTTTCTTTTTTTTTAGATTTGTTATTTTGTTTTGTTTCGTGTAAACAGCACTAAAATAAATACATTTCTTTCATAGTTTTATCATATAAGCAGTATTTTACATTCATACATGAACACCTTAACGTCGCACCATTTGTGTTTGATTTTATTTAATTACTGATATTAAGTAATTGTTGGCTGCTAACGTGGGGCAACCTCGCCAGGCATCTCCTCGTCATATCACGTCCGATAGCAGAGAGAAGAATTTCTCGAGTTCACCACACTACCAAGCTACAGTTAAGTTTGTGGTCTCGGATATGAACTACGATCACGCTTCGGTTTGTCTTTAGTTTCGGGTGTACCACGCTCTTGACTTCATTTACACAACTTATTCGTAAGTCACATTTATGGAGAAGTTTGCAGTATGACTGACTCCAGGTAAACGACTTCAAAATTAGTGTCTGCTGATATTATCGTAAAGAAAGTTTACAAGTCCTCCACACACGCAATGGTAGCGCGAAAAGTAAGATGCACATCAAGAGGTGAAACTGCACATACGGAGTCAGCGGCATTTCCGCTGTGCACTGCTGCTGGCGACGGGAACCGTGATGAACGATGGGAAGTGAATCGGACAGACCATTAAACGGGTTCTGTAAGCGAATCACTAGGCTTCTTCGTAGTTTCGAATGCTTTGTAAATGAAGTTAGTTGGTATTTCGTTTCAGTCGCAACAATTTAACCTTTGCTATTAGGACCCACTCTTACAACAATCTAGGAAGTTGAGACGTCTTCGGAAGAAATATGGGCAGATTGAGTGTCACTCGTTGGCTACGGCGCTCTATCATGCGGTTATCCACGACCTACGCCAAAGAATCACCAAAAGCATCAACGAACCGATGACCCGCTTGTAACTGCATGTACGGCAAACAATTTACTAATGCAACGCAAAATTTACACGGACTAGCGCTTACAGTGATTAAGTAATAAATGGTTTATGAACGATAAAGAAATTCTGGCAGAGACACAGGAGCATAAGGCATATCACGTCTTTTTGCATTTTGACTTTCTGCGAAATGCCGAACACACAAAATCATGCAGTGTCAGTCCTCACTTCATGTGAAACAAATAAAAACTACGCCGTACTTCATATTCTTTGTTTGTCATTCATAACAAGCAATATGGTTGAAAATAACGTCGCAGCCGAATTCATTGTGGCTGCAGCAAAAATTAGAACCCTCTGCAGCCACACTAAAAGCGATATATGAAAGCGCATCGGTACGTAATGGAGCCGAATTTCGTAGCTCTGTAATGTGTAATCCACGCATTTGCCGGCGCTACGCTCATTACATGAAACTGTATACAACATATCCCTTACCTTTCCGTACATGTGCCACGGTACGTGTTGTTCTTGCTTCTTCACCTCAAGCACAGCAACTGGAAAACTGCGACTCCCTCGGTCGTCGTGAACCAACTGACGAGACGCGTTACCGCGGATACGACCTCAGCGAACAGAGACTGTTATCTATTGTTGCGTCTACTTCCGCTTCTGGAAGACCAACAACGTTACTGTCCCCGCAGGGTGTAACTCGAGCGGACACAGAGTGTGTTGCACCAGCCAGCGCTTGTAATCCGTGCAAAGAGCCGCGCCACGGCGCTGCTTAACGCTCGCCCCTAGTGGGAGGCCGGCGAGCGGTTCTAAGTCTGGAACCGTGCGACCGCTACGGCCGCAGGTTCGAGTCCTGCCTCGGGCATGGATGTGTGCGATGTCCTTGGGTTAGTTATGTTTAAGTAGTTCTGAGTTCTAGGGGACTGATGACCTCAGTAGTTAAGTCCCATAGTGCTCAGAGCCATTTCAACCAACCTAGTGGGAAATCGGGGCGCAGGAAATTGTTAAACTCTAGTCTTACGATGTTCCTTCATGCGTAAGAGTACATAGTTGAGGTCATGATACATTGCCCAACATCATGGACCATCAAAAAGGAATTTAATTTACTTGTAAAAAGACTAGATATGATATTACTGCCCCCTCCCTCCACCCTCAAGAAATAATTACTTTGGCTTCATGTTGGCTCGTTAATTGTTAGGCCTATATCCTAGTTGGTAGAGCCATATTAACGTGAGACACTTTCTATTTGATCACTACGTGTAACGGGGATAGTTTCGGGATAGCAGTAGCTGATCACTCGAAACCACCATTTTTCCTGTCATAACAACGTGTTTCATCTCAAGTATGAGATGTCTTCCCTTACTTGATACTGTATGTCTACATGAAAACCTAAGAGAAGACCTCACAACATAGAAATAGTGTAAGTGAAAATGATCGAACTTGTTAAATGAACAGTTTTTCGTTCAAAACATTTCCTGACCTAACAGATAAGAAATTCACTTTAAATTTATTGTAATAGAAAGTAACAAAAATTTTATTCATTTCTTTCGTGTGGAAGGTGTCTCGTACTACAATTTTTTACCATATAGATATCGATAACAACTCGATTATATTTTCTACGGGTGATGATCTAAAAGCGAAGAGAGTTATAGGCAGGTCTAGAGCTTTTCAAGTTGCAATTTAAAATTTTTATAAGATTGGGTCCAATGCTAGCAACAAACGCATGAGACGCACAGTAGAAATTGTTGTATTGTTAAGGAGGCATCTGCCTAGAGAATATATAACTGCATAATACTTCACTACAGTTGCCCCGCAAAGCAGCAAATGTAACGTTTTAATCAGAACAAACTATACTGTTTGCACTGCAGCAGAAGAGATTCAACGTATACATATGAAACGCTAAGCTGTTGTTCAGTGGTATTCTGGCTCGCACAACCAATCGTAGAAGTTTCTCAGGAGTACTTCGTGTGCTGAGTTATGCAGTACTGTGTTGGTTATGCAGTAATTTTTCCACAGGTTTCATACCAGAATAGGATCCTGCAAATTTTCAAAGTTTTTTGTCTAGAATATTAAAATTCTCAGTGTAAGTAATTGTACAATGTCACTTCTTATGGACATGATTCACATAAAATTACTGCTGGAATATGAAGGAGGTAATATAGTTGCCCAAGCATAGTCTGTTGCTGAATGTACATCTTTTGGCAGATCTTCCTGGTTAGTGCTGTTCATACACAGTACCAAGATTCTAACAATGAAAACCGCTGAGAGACTAATCTTAGACCTATCGCCACTGAGTAGAGTAAGAGAAATAAATTGGCATCATTCAATTTGTTTTACATACCGATGCCAGTTCGTTTACCATACACTGAAGCCATTTGGGCGAAGCCATTATCTGAATTCCCTAGGAAAATCATTATATTTATTGTAAAATTAGGTATGTGGTCGCTGTTGTTCTATTTGCTAATAGTACAATATTAACAAAACGACTGCACATAATAAGAGTGATCCTGCGGAAAAAGTACTAGGATTAAAGACAAAATTTTGTGCCAGCTGTATTGGACTGCTGAACTTATTGGTAATACCCATACTTTGAAATGTTGGCGCAGCAGCTAGGTGAATCGTAACGAACAAGTTACAGGGTGTCCATAAAAGGACTCCCTCATTTCAAAATTAAATATCTCGAAAAGAAAGATCGATATAGGAATGCAGTAAACGATATGTTTATTGAGAAAGCTGTAAGAAGTTTATACAGCAGTTTGAAATAATAGTTACAAAAGGTGCTAACAGATGGCGCTGTAATCGCCATACGTAATGCCTAGTATAAATAGTGATCCGAAGCCCAGAGCGATCAGTTCCAGTATTGAAACGTGAAAGGAGGCTAGCGTACCGAAGGAAGAGATTAAAACCATGTACTCCATTGAACAACGCGTTTTTCTGGTGCTAGAGTACCACAGGTTAGAAGAGAGTCCTACGGCAACAAGGCGAAGTTTTCAAGCACGATTTACTGTAATGTTCCAAAAGGACCCGATGCGAAAACATTCGTACGCTCTTCGCAAATTTTCAACGAACAGGCAGCGTAACTGATGATCTAGTGGGCCATGTTGGCCGCAAGCAAACCGCAGTTACGCCTGAAAATATCGCCACAGTTTCTGGAATTATTAAGCGAAATCCAATGTCACCCGTCCGTAGAATTGCATTTGAGACTGGTTTGAAGCGTTCCAGCATGCAGAAAATACTGAGAAAGAGCCTACACATGTTTTCATTCAAAATTCAAACGCACCAGGCCGTACCCGTACGAGCTGTGCAACAAAGGGTTGCCTTTGCTAATCAGATGCTCACAATGATTGATAGAGAAGGATTTGATGTTGGCTGCATCTGGTTTACAGATGAAGCACACTTCTACCTGAATGGATACGTGAATAAGCAGGACTAGCGATTTTGGGGTTCCGAAAAGCCATATTGGAGTGAAGCGAAACCCCTATATTCTCCTGAAGTTACTGTGTGTGCTGCAGTATGCAGCAGAGGCATTATTGGCCCTTTTTTCATTCGAGAAACGGTCACTGGTGCACGTTACGTTGCAATTTTGGAACAATTTGTCGCCACACGGCAAGCGTTAGAGGATCGACCAGGTACTGAATGGTTTATGCAAGATGGAGCCCGACCACATCGGACCGAACAAGTGTTTCGCTTTCTTGAGGAATACTTCGGGAATCGAGTTATTGCTTTGGAATATCCAAAATTTACTGGTGCAGACATGGATTGGCCTCCATATGCGCCGGATTTGACTCCCTGTGACCTTTTTTTTTGTGGGGCACAGTGAAAGACATGGTCTACCCGAAGCATCCCGCCACGCTGGACGAGCTTGAATCGGCGATCTCTGTGGCATGTGAATCCATTTCGGTTGAGACACCACGAAATGTGATGGCGAATTTCATTCTTCGTTTGCGCCACCTCTGTAGTGCTAATGGTGAACATTTTGAAAACATTGTGATGTGATTGTTTGCAAAGATTGTTTTCATACGATTATTTCACTTATGTATGCTGATATGAGCTGTACAGCGTACAGCGCCATCTGTTAGCAGCTTTTGTAACTATCATTTCAAATTGCTGTATAAACTTCTTACAGCTTTCACAGTAAACATACCGTTATTGCATTCCTCTATCGATCTTTTCGAGATATTTAATTTTGAAATCAGGGAGCCCTTTTCTGGACACCCTGTAACATTCCAAATATCCACCACTGGTGTAACTGAAGGTACTGTAGCTGCGTATGTCTGAACAAGTTGGATATGTTGTCTGTTAGAAAAGCAAACACACTTTTGTTTAGTCCACAAGGCATTTGAGACAGATTGTAAATTAAGACTTTAGAGATATGTGTCCTTAGTTTACGGTCCGATAAACTGAAGACATATTTCTTAGAAAAGGTAACTCGTTTCTGAATGAATCACATAACAGCGAATGAAAATATAGCTAAGTATTCTAAATACTTAAGTATTTGTGTTGCTTGAAGATGATACTGAAATCCAGGCCGACGACATTGGAGTTCTGATGCATTATAATAGCGGTAGCTGTGAGTACAACTATGTTCAGAAAATTAAATGAGAGTAACGAAAAGTTTCACTAACAACAGTGACTGTTTTATTGTTGCCTATGTATTGCAGCTGTTACGTTTGGAGCACACAGTTATGTTGCCACAAACAGTGAACTTGCTGAGGACCATAAAACCATTTCCTCATATAATTTCTGCAAAATCCTGATCACATCACGTGATTCGCCTCTGGAACATTTCTGCATAAGCGACCAAACCTCAGGGTTTGTCCTCAACTTCATCGTGTTATATCTTCTCCGTGTATTACCGAAGAACTAAAGAAATTGTGTTTTGGAAAAGAAAAATTATCACTACTTATAAATAACTAAACTACTACAGAC
Organism: Schistocerca americana; assembly: GCF_021461395.2. NCBI lineage: Eukaryota > Metazoa > Arthropoda > Insecta > Orthoptera > Acrididae > Schistocerca > Schistocerca americana. The sequence continues at coordinate 713,020,113 of NC_060123.1, forward strand.
TTAGATGATATATTAACTGATTAACCCCTCTTCAAAGTCATATAGAATTTTGTAAAGGACATCATGATCGCAATTGACTGTAGAAATTATTTATATCACTATCGTAATTTCGGCCTATGGGCCATTTTCAAGTGGCACTATAAAGGAGTTTGTCTCAGCACATGACAGACTATAAAATTCTCCGTTATGCATACATGTCTTCGTCAAAACCAGGTCTTTTCGCTGTAGAAATACAGCAACATTATAAGAGTGTGAATCTTTGTACCTCGTGAAGTGATGTAAATTACCCGAAATGTTCACATCATTCACGTAAATCGTTACAAATCGATGTTCTCGCGCACTGCTTGCATATAAACAATAGTTGCGCAAATAATTTCTACAGTCTCGTAAACCACATCAAATACTGACGAACCGATTCCACAGACCGAACGTGAGGAGAGGGGCTAGTGTAATTGTTTAACACAAACCATACAAAGATGCACGGAAGTATGTTTTTTAACACAAACCTACGTTTTTTTAAATGGAACCACGTTAGTTTTGTTAGCACATCTGAACATAAAAACCAATACGTAATCAGTGCCGTTTGTTGCATTGTAAAATATTAATTACATCCGGAGATATTGTAACCTAAAGTTGACGCTTGAAACCTCCGACGTTCAGTTGCGTGTTGTAACAAACACGGGCCACGGTCGGCGAGCAGCATCTGCAGGGACATGTTTACGATGACGACCGTGTTTACGAGTATGGCTGTAGTGCACTGCTGTGGTTTGGTCTAGCTGTCGCAGTGTCCTCATTTAGCGCTTGCTGCTATTGTTATTCTGCATTCGTCTCCGCACGCAGACCAACTGTAGTACACCGTGTTACCAGACGTCTGTGATAGTGTAGTGTTGTAGGAACTGTGACCATGGTGTATTCGAACTCTGAAAAGGCGGAGATGATACTCATCTATGGCGAGTGTCGACGAAATGCAGCTGAAGCCTGCAGGGTGTATGCAGAACGGTACCCGGACAGAGAGCATCCAACGTGCCGCACATTGCAAAACATCTGCCGCCAACTGTATGCAACAGGTATGGTCGTAGCACGCAAATGGGTCCGTAACAGGCCCGTCACAGGAGAAGCGGGTGCAGTTGGTGTGTTAGCTGCTGTTGCCATGAACCCACACATGAGTTCACGGGACATTGCGAGAGCCGGTGGACTGAGTCAAAGTAGTGTCATGCGCATACTGCATCGTCACCGCTTTCACCCGTTTCATGTGTCGCTACATCAGCAATTACATGGTGATGACTTTAATTACCGAGTGCAATTCTGCCAATGGGCATTAACAAAGAATGCGCTGCAGTTGTACCTGTTTACCGATGAAGCGGGTTTCACAAACCCCGGGCCAGTGAATCTACGGAACATGCATTACTGGTCCGTGGACAATCCTCGCTGGCTCAGACAGGTAGAGCGACAGCGACCGTGGACTGTAAATGTATGGTGCGGAATCATTGGCGACCACCTCATTGGTCCTCACTTCATTGCAGGGGCCCAAACAGCTGCAACATACAATCGCACCAAAAAGTATTGGCACAGTTACATTTTAGTGGTTGTAGGTTAAACAAAACATATATTTCAGAACAGAACCCATACATGTGACACCTTACATTACATAGTTTACAAATATGTCAAAATCACCTGTCCTTAAAGTAACATACAGTGTCATGAAAAAAAACATCGCTCTTCTGCACCCAAAAAAGTATTGGCACACGCATATGAATCGGACAGTGTGTTCGTTTTCTTCATTGATGTTCACCATCTAATAGCTAGTGTGCATCCCTTTAGCATCTATAACAGCACGTAAACGCCTAGGAATGCTTTGTATTAAATTCCGGGTGATATCAGGGGTAATTTTCGACCATTCCTCCAGGAGCACTTTCTCCAAGTCGTTTTTACCGGACGGACGCCTTTTTCTGACTTGTGTGTCAAGATGAGCCCACAGGTTCTCAATGGGGTTCAAATCAGGGCTCTGAGGTGGTGTTAGAACCCTTCTGGGGGCATTGTACAGTAACCACTCCCGGGTTTTCATGGCGGTATGTTTTGGGTCGTTGTCTTGCTGGAACTGAAACACCCCAGTAAGGCCCAATTTCTGTGCACTAGCGTGTAAATTACCTCGCAACACGTCAATGTATCTCATATGATCCATTGTGCCGTGAATTACAGCTAGATTTCCAACGCCGGAAGCCGCCATACAGCCCCAGACCATGATACCGCCCCCACCGTGTTTGACTGTGGGATGCATGTGTTTGATGTCGAGGTGCGTATTCGGCTTGCGCCAAATTTTCTTTCTTGCATCAAATCCGAACACATTGAACTTCGATTCGTCGCTAAATATCACAGTGTTCCAAAACTCCATCGGCTTGCTGATGTAGTCCTTGGCAAACTGCAGGCGTTTCTGCCGGTTAATTTCCGAAATGTATGGCTTCTTCCTGGGAGAACGTCCATGCATGTCAGCCTCATTCAACACATTTCGTATAGTCTGAACACTAACCGTCTTGTCGGACGTTGTCTGAACAATCTCAGCAATAGTTGCTGCACTTGTAGCAGGTTCCTTCCGAGCAAGTGCGATGATATGGCGACGCTCTCGGGTTGTAAGCACTTTTGGACGTCCAGGACGACACTTATTCACTGTTGTTCCAGTCTCTTTATATTTCTGAATGATGGCTCTTACCGTGGTGTAGCTCACAGACACCTCTGCTCCGATTTGTCGATAGCTTCTCCCTTGTGAATGGAGCAATACCACTCTCTCACGCAACGCCACTGAATGTTCCTTCTTCTTCGGCCCCATGCTGACCACTATCGCGCACTACAGCAACATACTGGCGACCGGGCCGTCAACAACACGCAGTGTCTAATGTGTCAGCAGATGGCGTTCCGGTACCTGAAAACCCAGCAATATACCGAGATGCCATGCTCTGTGCCAATACTTTTTGTGTGCAGAGGAGATACGTGTTTGCCCATAACACTGCATTTCTTTGTTAATGGTAGGCACTATGGGCAGAATTGTAATGTCTGGTATGTGAGGTAGCACGTACATGTACTGTGTACCGGAAAGTGCGGCGTTTGTAACCAGCAACGATAAATACGCACGTGTGCCAATACTTTTTGGTGCGATTGTACATCGCGTTTCTACAGAATGATCTGCCAACGTTGCTCGAAAATGTCCCACTGGAAACGCGTCGACGTATGTGGTATCAGCATGATGGTGCACCTGCACATTCCGCAATTAACACTAGGCTGACCCTTGACAGGATGTTCGACGGGCGTTTCATAGGATGTGGAGGACGCATAAATTGGTCAGCCCGTTCTCCTGATCTTACACCTCTGGACTTCTTTCTGTGGGGTACGTTAAAGGAGAATGTGTACCGTGATGTGCCTACAACCCCAGAGGATATGAAACAACGTATTGTGGCAACCTGCGGCGACATTGCACCAGGTGTACTGCTGCGTGTACGACATTCATTACGCAAGAGATTGCAATTGTGTGCAGCAAATGATGGCCACCACATTGAACATCTATTGGCCTGACATGTCGGGACACACTCTATTCCACTCCGTAATTGAAAACGGAAACCACGTGTGTACGTGTACCTCACCACTCATGGTAATGTACATGTGCGTCAGTGAAAAAGACCAATAAAAAGGTGTTAGAATGTGGACGTAATGTGCTGTTCCAGTCTCTTCTGTACCTAAGGTCCATCACCGTTCCCTTTGGATCCCTACGTAATTCGGTGCTCTCCGATACACACGATCGAACAGCGGAAGAGTGGTACTCAAGCGTCAACTTTAGGTTACAATATCTCCGGATGTAATTAATATTTTACAATGCAACAAACGGCACTGATTACGTATTTGTTTGTATGTTCAGATGTGCTAACAAAACTAACGGGGTTCCATTCAAAAAAACGTAGGTTTGTGTTAAAAAACCTACTTCCGTGCATTTTTTTATGGTTTGTATTAACCAATCACACTAGCCCCTCTCCTCACGTTCGGTCTGTGGAATCGATTCCTCAGTATTTGACGTGGTTTACGAAATATATCCAGCGGTAACGTTAGGTGACTCACCCTGTATAAAACACAATACCATAGAAAACTCTTTATCTTCTAGATGACAAAAACAGTTTTCCAACTTTTATATCTAATGCATAGTTATGTGAAAATATTTTGAATGAATTGAGCACTAAGTGATAATTTTGTTGACAGTAACATTCCAAACAGTCTCAAATTTAGTAACAGAAAACGTTTTTTGTACATAGCGATTTCATTAAAGTGATACAGCAGACCGTTACTCTGCTGTGCGTATTATCGCGAAGGATTGATTTATTCGTTGAGTGTAGAACTATACCAACATGTTGCAAACGCAATTCAAAATGTATTGTTATGAAAGAGGGGCCGTAACTTTACACCTTGGCTCTAGGTGTCTTGCGCTGACATTACTGAGACAATAATTTTTGCTTTTTACCGGTTCACCGAGTGAGATGCCAAATTGTCTTACTGGCTTTCATTAAACGTACGTTTCAGGGAAAGTTGTACCTGTTCTTAAAATTATTATGCCTTCCTTTCTACGTTGGGTAGTTCTTTAGCGGATGCAGGAGCAAGGAACAGATGCCGTTCAAGAACAGAGAATTCACATATTAAATTATTCTACAGAAATTCTTCCTATCCATATGCGGCATACAGCAAACCAATGCTTAACAGTGTTGGTTAAAAACAGTCTTGGTGGCAATTTTAGTTTTTTTTTTTATTTTTCAACGACGCGTTTCGCCTTATTTAGGCATCTTCAGGTTATCTACATAGAAAACATAGAAGAAATGCATCTATTTAAGAATCGCGATCGCCTTGTGCAGACTTGGATAACGTATAAGCATGTATAAATAGATCACTTATTGAAAGAACAAAGACCTTAATTTGGTATTTCTTAGAAGAAACCTTTAGTCAGTGTAGCCGGCCGCATCGGTCGAGCGGTTCTAGGCGCTTCAGTCCGGAACCGCGCGACTGCTACGGTCGCAGATTCGAATCCTGCCTCGGGCACGGATGTGTGTGATGTCCTTAGGTTAGTTGGATTTAAGTACTTCTAAGTTCTAGGGGACTGATGACCTCAGATGTTAAGTCCCATAGTGCTCACAGCCATTTGAACCATTTTGTCAGTGTAGCCAAAGGGCATTGTCGAATATATCAGGCAAACATCGCCTTCGCTAAACTCAGTAAAAACTAGAAATATAAAATAGTAAAATCATTACCCTTTCTAGATGGACGCGAGAGGCACCAAGATCTGCATAACGCGTTCCCGTTCACAGGAGCGAGTAACGTAGTAAGATGGAGGCTCAGGTAGTAAGCGTAATGCGCATAAAACATTGATAAGATGGAATTAAGAGGGGCAACAGATAGGATACTTGCGAGTTTGTCGCTTTAAATGATGAAGCATTTTATGCATTTCAATGTAGCGATAAAAAAAAGGGGGGGGAGTATACCCACATAACGTCCGTCTTCCACGTTAGTGTGTATTTTTTAAGCGTAATAATTTTACTTGTATTTTATAAAAAAAGTTTTCTTGCTAGAGGTTTCAGCTCCGAATGATGCAGTATTGAGTGTTATATGGGCGGCCTCTTAATCTGAAATTACAGTCCTGTGTCTTTAATGTTCTCGTTATATTGGTATATGATACGAAAAGTCTGTTTTTGTAGTGAATCTGTTGTATTATAGACCTTGTTTTCTCATTTTAAATTTGTTGTATTATAGACCTTGTTTTCTCATTTCAAATTTAGCGCCTTCATTTATATTTTACTTCGTCAAATTTTTAGGATAAGTTATGCACAGGTGTTGCCCCCAGTAATTCCATCTTATCAATGGTTTATGTGCATTTTTATAAGGTTTTAGTGGGTATGTATATCCAGTTTACGATCTCTAATTCTTATCACTGCCGCGTCGCAGCGCCACCTCTTGAGGTGATTCTGTATTACTCTCAGTACTGGCACACGACGCTATGGTGCATTATGCTTACTACCTGAGCCCCCATCTTACTCGCTCCTGTGAACGGGAACGCGTTATGCAGATCTTGGGCCTCTAGAAAAGGTAATGATTTTACTATTTTTTATTTCTAGTTGTTACTGAGTTTAACGAAGGCGATGTTGGCCTGATATATTTGGCGATGCCTTTGGCTACACTGACTAAAGGATTCTTTTGAGAAATACCAAATTAAGGTATTTGCTCTTTCAATAGGTGATCTGTTTTTACATGCTTAACGTTACCCAAGTCTGCAAACGCGATCGCGATACTTAAATAGATGTATTTGTTCTATGTTTTCTTTGTAGATTACCTGAAGATGCCTAAATAAGGCGAAACGCGTCGTTGAAAAATAAAAATCCCGTCGGGGTCAGGGGTTTTCTCTGCCTCGTGATGACTGGGTGTTGTGTGATCCTTAGGTTAGTTAGGTTAAAGTAGTTCTAAGTTCTAGGGGATTGATTACTATAAATGTTAAGTCCCATAGTGCTCAGAGCCATTTCAACCATTTTTGAAAAATAAAAAAATAGAATTGCAACCAAGACTATGTTAGTTGTACGGTAAATTTTATTGGTTAAAAACAAAGTAGTAAAACTAACACATAACTTCGTTGCTGTATTTGCAGCGTCAGCTGCTAGGAGTGGATTTGAATGTAGAAATATATACAGATACCAAATATTTATAAATCAGTCACTCTTCAGTATAATGTCTATTCAGAAGATGTCGAGTGCTGGCCACTATGAAAATCTATAATGTTGTTCAGTTGGCAGAGACACAGAAAGGGCTCAGTGCATAAATTTACGAACTTGTGTAGACTGGAGCTCCGGAGAGGGGATCCCCGCATGTAATTGGCAGCGGCGTAATGGTTCGTGGCTGCGCCCGCGTGCCGCGGTGGCGGCTGCAGGAAACGCGGCGGCGTAGCTGGCGGCGCGCTTGTGGGAAAGTGCGACCGACCGGAGAGCGGCAGGCGCCGGGCCGCACCCCTCCTCTCACAACTTGGACGGTACGGTGGGAGGCCTGTGCCGTGGATAGCCAATAGGCTGGTTGCTCGGCTGGGGGCAAAGAAGACCAACCCGCATCCCCGATGCTGCGTCCTGCGGACATTACGGAAACTGCCCCGGAAAACCGGGCACAGGTAGCAGCACGAAAGAGGGTGCCGACGGTGACTGCGTCGATGTGTGTGGGAGAGGCGGCACGCGGGGTCCTCGGCTACGGCGTCGCAGAGGGGAGGCTGAGGCGTCCGTCGGTAACGCTGCCGCGGGAGGGGCAACCTGTAGGTAACACGTGTAGGAGGCTGCGTCGCGGCGGCCGCGTGTCGTGCAGCGGAGAAATCTGAAACACTCTCATCTACGGCAGGATCACTGCATCACGGAGCTGTAGCTGGTTTTGGTGGCGCCAATGCGAGCCAGCGCTGCCGCGAATAGTATACTGCGCTCTACCAGCTGTCGAGAGAACTGTGGTGTCACCGCCAGAGACCACACTTGCTAGGTGGTAGCTTAAATCGGCCGCAGTCCATTTAGTACATGTCGGACGCGCGTGTCGCCACTGTGTGATCGCAGACCGAGCGCCACCACAAGACAGGTCTCGAGATACGGAAGAGCACTCGCCCCAGTTGTACGACGACTTTGCTAGCGACTACACTGACGAAGCCTTTCTCTCATTTGCCGAGAGACTGTTAGAATAGCCTTCAGCTAAGTCCATGGCTACGACCTAGCAAGGCGCCATTAGCCTTACATAGTTTGATAGTTATCGTATGAAATGTCTCATCAAGAATGCTGTATTCACACACATGAAGAATTAAAAGATAAGTATTCGAGGAGCTGCATACTTTTTTTATTATCATTCACTACTTATCCTGTTCCAGAATTCACGACCGTCTGCGTTAGATAGCGTGCATTTAGACCGCCTCTATCTACAAGGTGTTGGCACATTTACCAACACATCAAGAACAACGCCGGATTCCCATAAACGTCAAATTGTAGAAATTATTTGGATGAGAAAGGAGGTCCACTGTCGAAAACAACTGTTTGTGACGAGCCTTGGAGAGAAAAAACAGAAGCGAGCATTCATCAAATGTTTTGAGATAACAAAATAGTATTTTCTGTAGGCAACGGTGATAACAAACGCGTTTGCCAAAAGGAGCCCGCAGAATCCATATGGAGGAGTTCCCATGGACTGTCAAAATGAAAACAGGAGAAAAGTTGGTCTCCAGAGCGACCTGACTGTCCGCGTAAGCGCGACGTTCTGCCGTCACTCTTAGTATTTCCTTATCTAAACCAAGTCACGTACAGGCCTCACGCGCCAGCCTCTTAATGTCAACTGTTCCCCAACGACCTCTATGTAGAAAACTTAACACCTACTATTGCATTTCACAGTGTGTGGCCAACCTTTGCGAATGTAGCTTTTTGGTAATTGTGATCATTGCTCACGGTCCAAGGATTGTGCGATCCGCGGTGAATCAATAGGAAAAGAGTTCAGTGCTTGCGAATCAGAAGAATTAACATGTAAAAACGAACCTTCTGATGCTTCGAATGCCGACAGGTAAACGAGACCCTGTGTTGCAGTTTGCGTGTTGCAATGTCGAGCAATTCAGAATTTGATAATAACAAGGTAATAGCGACCAACGTTGAAGCTTCTACGCCGTGTCGTCGGAAACTTGTTTCGACGGATGAAAGAGTGGGACTTATGGTTAGTGACCAGGAAACATTTTCTGCCGTACAGGTCATGATGAAACTTCGTGATTCCATATATTCTAGCCAGAGATTCCTTTTTCAGCTGACTATAATTATGAGAGGACTGTTAGAAGTATTTGAAGCAAATACGAAAGAGCGTCCTTTTTTGCCAATTTTGTGGGATAAAACCTCCCCTATCCTATGTGACGAGGCATCGACTGCAGGCACAAGTGGTTTGAGCGGAGCGTAGAGCATAAGGCAAGGTTGACAAATCAATGCATTTTTCTGTCTATGAAAAGCTTTTTCGCAGTCTTTTGTCCTATGGGACGGAACATTTTCATGTCTGAGGCGCTTCAAAGGAGCGGTAGTTGGCGGCGCGTTAATAATGAACTTTATGAGGTAAGTTAATTTTACAAGAACAGCTTGCAGTTCGCGTAAATTCTTAGGCTGGATTGCTTTCAAATGTTTCGTCGGAGTACCATTGGTTCAAATTCTTCAAATGGCTCTGAGCGCTATGGGACTTAACTTCTGAGGGCATCAGTCCCCTAGAACTGAGAACTACTTAAACCTAACTAACCTAACGACATCACACATTTCCATGCCCGAGGCAAGATTCGAGCCTGCGACCGTAGCGGTCACGCGGTTCCAGACTGTACCGTCTAGAACCGCTCGGCCACAGCGGCCGGCGAGTACCATTGCAGTCGATGATATGCCCTAAGTGTTGAATCGTTGTGTTCAAAAGGGAACATTTCTGCAAGTTACACTTGAGGCCCACCCCAGTAGAAACTTCAAAAAGAAACTCCAAATTTTAAACGTGTTGTTCCCGTCTTTCTACAAAGAAAATTATACCGTTAAAGTAATTAAAACAAAAAGTTGCCTTATTCCAGAAAGTTTTGAAACAAAGCAGGCGCAGAAGCACTTCCGAAAGGTAGGCGATTTTCAAACAAGCCGACATGAGTATTCACAGCAAAAATTTTCTTTGTCTCTTTGTCCAAGGGTAACCGAGGATAGGCTTTGCAAGATCAAGTTTTCAGAAGAACCATCCTCCCACTAGACGATCGAAAAATTCCCCAATACTTGGGAGCGAGTAAAAAATAAATGGTTGTCTCTGAATTTACCGTCCGGTTGAAATCCGCACAAAGACGGATCTTCCCAAAAAATGGTTCAAATGGCTCTGAGCACTATGGGACTTAACATCTGAGGTCATCAGTCCCCTAGAACATGGAACTACTTACACCTAACTAACCTAAGGACATCACGCACATCCATGCCCGAGGCAGGATTCGAACCTGCGACCGTAGCGGTCGCGCGGTTCCAGTCTGAAGCGCCTAGAACCGCTCGGCCACTGGGGCCGGCACGGATCTTCCCACTTGGCTTACGAATGACTACTAAGGTAGCTTGCTAAAATAGATTTTAAGACACCAACGGATTCAGTCTGTGAATTTCTGTAGGCACGTCGCTGCGTACTGTACGCGGCGCATGACGTGCGAGGCAGAACTTGGGTTAGGCATTAGCTTTCAGCGGAATATCAGCGTGGAAATCTTTCGCACATCTTATAGTGGCGTCGAACAAATTTCGATGCTTGTCACGGAGTTGTTCAGTTGCGGCATGGGAAACATTTGTGTCAATGACATGCGCATTGTCCTGTATGTCTAATCCGAAGGAATCAAACCCATCCATGCCGAAAATATTTGGACTCGTGCTTGAGCGGAATACAGTGAAAGCGACTTGCTTAGTTGTGTTTTTGTATTTTGGAGGTACGCGGTGCGTTGCAAGCGTTGAAATGCTATCGACGTTACAGGCCGTGAGATACAAATTTGACGTCTGGAAAGGTGGTTAACTATTTTTTTCATTTGTATCTAGGTTAAGCAACGTCACAGAATCTCTGGTATCTAGTCGAAAAGATATTTACTGGTTACAAATTTGCAATGTAATCCACAGTTTGTCGTGTGTTCTCAGAATACAATTGTTCATTCCGTGTTGTGAAAAGCTATTCTCTGTGTCCCCCTGCGCTATAGAACGCCTTAGTGAATTTCGTGATTGGGAGAGCCTTTTTGAAGTGGATAATATTCGTATTAAACGAGCGTGTGAGCTTTTCTGGTGATGAAATCCTTTCTCTAATGGATGACGTGGTATTTCACTCATGACTTTGCTTTCCGAGGGGTTGGGGGCAGTGTAAATAGCGTTGCTATGGCGCCGGTGCTGGTAATGCTGTATGTAGTTGAGCGTTGGGTCACGTTTCCATCCGGCTGTCCTGCGATTTCTGGGGTCGGGGCTGTGGCTGGGGCATGGGTTGTGTGTCTCAACTGAAGCGATTTAACTGGTAGACAGAAATCTCGCTCGGCTGGATTTTTGTTTTTGCGCTCATCGATAAATTCAAGCACTTCACTGAGCGTAGGGTTGTGATGCATTAGAATTTTGGCCCTCAATCTCTGATCCGATATGCTGTGAATAATAAAATCGAGAAGCATTTCATCCTGATAAGTTGCATCACAGTTACAATTGAACTTGCAGTCTCTCGTCACGCCCTAAATGGTTTAAATGGCCCTGAGCACAATGGGACTTAACATCTGACGTCATCACTCCCCTAGAACTTATAAACACTTAAACATAACTAACCTACGGACATCAAACACATCCATGCCCGAGGCAGGACTCGAACCTGCAACCGTAGCAGTCGCGCTGTTCCAGGCTGAAGCGCCTAGAACCGCTCGGCCACCACGGCCGGTCACGCCCTATGATTCTGCAACCCATGCTTTATAGAATTCATCGGTACGAAGTTGCGTTTTGAAAGATTTATACCGTGCAGCTGCAACATGTATCTGACTCTCAAAAACTTCGTGTAATCTTCTGATTACGACCTCGTAAGGTTGGGTTTGGGGTTCAATGAAGGGAGACAATTCCACTAGGAGGTGGAAGGTGTACACTTCTAGACATGAAAAGAAAAGTGCACGATGTAATTCACCTGTACTTTTATAGGGTCTAAATGTCGATGCAGCTGTGTTACGTGTTTCCTCCATGTTTCCCGCATCTCACCGAACTGTCGGAAGGGTGGAGGCAGCAGCTTAATTCCTTCTTCGGCTTGTGGCGCCTCTTGCTGCTGGTCCCTCTTGTGCTTGTACGAGGCAAGAAACTGCTGACATCAAATATGTTATTTGTTGATTCTGAAACTGAACAAGAGATATTAGACGGTGCTCAGCACTTAGATGTAGTTCTCTCTGGTTTTCCAAGATTACTTAAATATTTTCTCTTAAATATCTCACCTTACGTATTTCAATTCAGTGTATGCACATACACAAAAAGCGATTCAATAGAAAGAAGAAAATTGTACTTCTCTCGTGTCGAAACCTCCGTGTTCCCCCTCCTTTTCTTCATCGCCAGTCTGTAATGACTTTCTGTTCATGCTGTGTGGTTCTTCAGTAGATATGGGATTGAGGAACAGATGGCGTTCATTAACAGAGAATTCAGATATTAATTTATTCTACGTCTAATAACAAACATTAAAAATAATTCATAACTTTGTTGTTGTCTTTGGAGCGTCAGTTGCTATTAGTAGATCTGAATGTATAAATATATACAGATACGAAAGTTTTATAAATCTCCCACTCTTGAATGCAATGTCTATTCAGAAGCCATTTGCATTACGAAAGTCTGTAAATGTTATTCAACTGGCAAAGACACAGAATGGGCTCAGTATTTCTTTTTCTTTTGTCGTGGTAGGTTGACGTACAGCGTCACCGGTCGATCTCTTACTTACTATCTTGGTGTAAGGGTAAATTTGTTCTATCCTACAATGACGTCATTCCAATGATTTTACTGGAGTGCACGTTGAAGATGTGTCGGTGGCACTTGAAGACCCATACCACCTCCTACGGTGGTATGGAGTTCAAGGCAACAGGCAACTGGTATTACAACTAAGTAGGTTCTAGTGTAGGTGGCGTATGACGGTCGACACAAATCGAGTGGTCGTATCAAGACTGACATGGGTTCAGTGCATGAACGTTCTAACTGAAGCACATTCGCCGCTGGATCTCCGAAGAGCGCACGCTTGCCTCTCATTGGCAGCGGCGTAATAGTTCGCGGCAGCCACTGTCCTCGAGCCGAGGTGGTGGCTGTAGGGAAGATGGTGGTGTTAGTGGTTGCGCGCATGTTTGAAAGTGCCGCCGACCGGATAGCGGCCGATAACGCAAAATGTTTTTCCTTATTTTCTGCTAGAAAACCCAACTCATAGTCATTAACGATTCAGGCAAACAACAAGCCGATTCCGACCTGCTACATCATATTGTTTGAAGAATGTGAGCGCTAAGATACAGAAGGTCAACATTAATAAAACTGACAAACTGCATTACTGACTGGAAGAGGAGGAAAAAAGGTCCATGAGCATGTGTCCGAAAATGTATCGTTGCCGCAGTAGATAGCGCTGACGAATGACAGTTCCTCTGGACATGTGGCGTGTATTGTTTGCATGTTGCAGGTGATGGGGATAGTAATGGTTGTCACGCAAGCTACGTATAATCGTACTTTGGCTTACACAGTGTTGGTGGGCAACTTGCCTGGAGCTTGTACTAGGTTTGTTTCAGTATCCTGTAGAACCCGGTCCCCCAAATCTGATGTACGCACATTCGGCTGCCTCCCAGCAAGTGCGTCTGTATGAAAGGACCCATGATCACACGAACCCCAAAAAAGGGTTTGAAATGTTTTGTCGTGTGGTGTCTGTGAGGGTACTTCTTTTGGTGAACCCGTACTGATTCTCGATACGTTCCATCTGCTTTGCAGTACACAAACACCATTTCGTCTTGTTCCCCACATGGATACAGGACAATTCTGCCGCCTACAGCCTGGGGAGGGGGGGGGGGGGGAGTTTCCTTCCCCTTGGGGTGTTACCTGCTCCGCGAATTTATGTCTCGCCTGTTTTTGAAATGGGGGACTGATGACCGTCGCTGTTTAGTCCCCCTTAATCATCCCCACAACCACCACCACCGCCTACAGCACACTGCGTCAAACACACAGCCGACAGCACATAAGCAACACACGGCACCTGATGGTCAGAGGAGCTCTCATTCACCCATCTATATTTACATTTATACTCCGCAAGCCACCCAACGGTGTGTGGCGGAGGGCACTTTACGTGCCACTGTCATTACCTCCCTTTCCTGTTCCAGACGCGTATGGTTCGCGGGACGAACGACTGCCGGAAAGCCTCCGTGCGCGCTCGAATCTCTCTAATTATACATTCGTGATCTCCTCGGGAGGTATAAGTAGGGGGAAGCAATATATTCGATACCTCATCCAGAAACGCACCCTCTCGAAACCTGGACAGCAAGCTACACCGCGATTCAGAGCGCCTCTCTTGCAGAGTCTGCCACTTGAGTTTGCTAAACATCTCTGTAACGCTATCACGCTTACCAAATAACCCTGTGACGAAACACGCCGCTCCTCTTTGGATCTTCTCTATCACCTCTGTCAACCCGACCTGGTACGGATCCCAAACTGATGAGCAATACTCAAGTATAGGTCGAACGAGTGTTTTGTAAGCCACCTCCTTTGTTGATGGACTACATTTTCTAAGGACTCTCCCAATGAATCTCAACCTGGCACCCGCCTTACCAACAATTAATTTTATATGATCATTCCACTTCAAATCGTTCCGTACGCATACTCCCAGATATTTTACAGAAGTAACTGCTACCAGTGTTTGTTCCGCTATCATATAATCATACAATAAAGAATCCTTCTTTCCACGTATTCGCAATACATTACATTTGCCTATGTTAAGGGTCAGTTGCCACTCCCTGCACCAAGTGCCTATCCGCTGCAGATCTTCCTGCATTTCGCTACAGTTTTCTAATGCTGCAACTTTTCTGTATACTACAGCATCATCCGCGAAAAGCCACATGGAACTTCCGACACTATCTACTAGGTCATTTATATATATTGTGAAAAGCAATGGTCCCATAACACTCCCCTGTGGCACGCCAGAGGTTGCTTTAACGTTTGTAGACGTCTCTCCATTGAGAACAACATGCTGTGTTCTGTTAGCTAAAAACTCTTCAATCCAGCCACACAACGTGGCAACGGAGCATTTCCGGACACACGTTCATAGGATCTTTTTCCTCCATTCCAGTGTAAAATCCGCCCCTGCAAGTTGTCGGTTTCATTAACATTCCCCCTCTATAGAGTTTTTGCAGTTCAATGTAGAAGCCGCGAGAGACCTTCAGGATGCAAACGGACGTGTTATAACTTAATCCGGACTACACCCATAAAGCTCAGGACAAAACGGCCTGGTAAAGTAGTTGTCACAATAAAGTCTTTCGAAGTATATTATCAAACACTAAGGATCCATGTAAACAAGTGACTTCAGCTGCACAACTTAAGTAGGGTGGGATGAACATCCCAACGGCTTCTGGCGGTATCGCGACAGTATCCTTTCAGGACGCAACTGCGTGTGTTACTCAATAATCTGTCTGTAAGAAAAGTAACATGCATATGCAATTCCTTATTCTACAGGTATGCCACAATACAGAAAGTAGAGTTTATATAACGTACGTTTATCGACGTCCGTATGTGGTTTCTCCTCTGTAGCGAGTTCCGAAGTAAAAAAATGTATTCATTCGACGTAATTTTAGGATTTTCCCAAATGATAATCGTCTCATTTTGTTCATTTTTATCTCGTGTAGACAGACGTGGCCACTTAAGTCTGGTATCATTATTGGAAGATAGAGTTATGACTTAATGAATCAGACACGTAGCGGGAGTGCAAGTTTTTATATCACGTCGCTAAGCAAAAAGCGATGATAGCAAAATCATTTAAGCACCATATGCCAGATGTCCTGCAGTCAGCTTAGACACTTGGTTTTTCTGAGTTTCAATTTTCATTGTCTCTCTTACTACATAATCCTGCTGAGAGTTCATTTTCAAAGTTCTACATATTTAGAGAACATCATGTAGGTGTACAACTCCCAGGAAAATCTCTGAAATTTACGCCAAAACTCTGAAATCGAAGGCTGTAGCTTGTAGAAGCCGAAGAAAGTCGTATATGTGGGAGTCACTCGTAGCGCTGAGAACGAGAAACTCCGTTACAAACTCCATCCGCATGCGATTAACATACTAGTGATCGCGAGTCAACGCAGTGCTGAAAACGCTGTTATTGCTGGTGCGGTTCATTCCATTATTCATGTCGAACTGAACTGTTGAAAAACTTGTGCGTTAACTCCGTGGGAACCAGAGAGACGACTCTGCAGGGAATTACAGCTGTGTTGTTTTGGCAAAGGCAACGACAACAACGCGCAAACCACGCTTAATCCATGCGTAGTCTGCGCATCACTGTTAATGTAGCACTCGTCTACCTGTACGTCCAGCAGTGAAACGCGAAATGAATGTGGGACTTCCCGGCTAGCGGAGGCCCACGAGCTGCTTACTGTGTCCTCCGAAATCATCCTTGCTTTTAGCAATTTCTTTTCGTAGATGGAGACTCAGAACTGCGTGAAGTTAGTGATATTTAGAAAGTCTAGCGGCAACGTTCGACTTTTGCAGGATTATGTACTCTATAGCATTCGTATCTCCTGCATATTATGTGTTAACATGGCTGTGTTACCCTTCAGTTCAAGATGTGCTTGACCTCAAGACAAGAACATATTTCCGTCGGAATCGCGAGGGTTACAGACATGATCCGCTTTTGCACTGTAACATAGAGTGAAATTCACATTTCAACCAGAGTGCCGATGGGAGGAGGTTGCCTTCGGATCGGTCTGTCACCACATTGCCCGGAAAAAAGAACAGAATCTTTCTCTGTATCGTGATTTGGCGCATAGTTCTATCCTGTCACATACAACTAGATAATACAGGATAAAAGACATTTACAATTAATAAATGATTGTTGGAGGAACTGGTATACAGCAGAAGTAACCTCTTTTTTCGAGGAAAGGGAAATTCAAATGACTGTGAAAACCATCGTGGCTTCATTCTTCCAAACATTGGCTACAACTATAGTCTAATTTAAGCAATAGTTGCATTAAGAACATCACTTAAGCTGTTATTAATGCTATTATTGCTGAGGAAGGAACTAGACTTAGATCTGGTCGCTCATGTGCCGACAATCTGTTTTTAATTATGAAAATTCTAGAAGAACGCACATAATTTAATACAGAAACACATGTGGCCTTTATCAACATTGAGATGGCTTATGAGTCTGTGAGTCGTTGTAGCCCATGGAAGACTATGTCTGAAAGTGGATATCCTTATCAACTTGTAGAGGTAGTGAAAAGTCTTCTCAATGTAATAAACACGGATGTGAATAATTAGAAGATTTAATATTCTTCGTAATCGGAAATGTAAAGTGAATTAAGGAATTAAGGTAACGAATGAGGAATGCTTAAATGTGCTTGTCTTTTTAGATGCCTTCGTTATTCTTCAAAACAATGGAGGTGTCCTTCAAAGATAAGTACAGCAGCTGCACGAAATATACAAGACATTCAATTTTAAAATTTCTAGTTACAAAACGAAAATAATCTCATTCTGAAGAAAATATTCAGTCATATCAAAAATTGTTTTGGATAATTCAGTTTTAGAACAAATCTCCTGTTTAGACTGTGCTACAAGTTTTGATCTTCACTGTGATATTGAAAATAAAGTACAAAGATTTCAAGTGTTTGTGATACCATAAGCAGAACATCGGGCCATAGAGCAAGGAGAGAGACCATCATGTAATTAAATAAAATGATGATGGTTTCTGGATTATTCTATGGAAGTGAAAACTAGATTAACACAGTAAAGGTTATTCAAATAACTTTCAGACAGCAGAGATGAGCTTCCAAAGAAGGACGAACAGCTGCACAGAGCAGAATTAAATATTTTGAACATGAATGAAAGAAACAGAAGTACTGTGAATAAGGGAGCCATTACCTCATAACAATTCCAGGTCACAGAATTCCCCAGAAGAGACTGAACTAAAAGTCAAATGAGCGAAGAAATGTTTAATGTCCTCAAAAAATATGGCAATGATTTTGTGTGTGAGTTCGAAAAAGGCAACAGCCTAATCCTTGAATGTAAGATGATAATGATGATGATGTATGACAATTACCATACTGCATGTTTAGTGAGTGAACATGACTATTATCTAAAGAAAGAGAAGAAACAAATGTGTTAATCTGTGGCGTTAAGAGACAGTATTGGGGCAAGGGGTATTCTGGTGCAATCTGCATTGGTGCCAGATGTATCCAAGATGGCGGCGAAGACGTCATCCAAGATGGCAGCGTGTAGATTTGGCAACAGTGCATGATGTCATCCAAGATAGCGACGAGGACGTCATTCAAGATTTTGGCGGATTTTGGCGGAAAGATACGTCAATTGGGCTACCTGCACTAACCTAAGTCATCTAACCACCACCTCTTCCTAGATACTGGCGCCAAGTTTGATTTTGGTGGTAAAGAAAGGTCAATTGGACTATCTCTACTAACCTAAGGAAAAAACAGGAAAGAACAGGCATTTGGACAAACCTAAGTCAGCTGACCCCCCCCCCCCCCATGAACCATGGACCTTGCCGTTGGTGGGGAGGCTTGCGTGCCTCAGCGATACAGATGGCCATACCGTAGGTGCAACCACAACGGAGGGGTATCTGTTGAGAGGCCTGACAAACATGTGGTTCCTGAAGAGGGGCAGCAGCAATTCCAGTAGTTGCAGGGGCAACAGTCTGGATGATTGACTGATCTGGCCTTGTAAGATTAACCAAAACGGCCTTTCTGTGATGGTACTGCGAACGGCTGAAAGCAAGGGGAAACTACAGCCGTAATTTTTCCCGAGGACATGCAGCTTTACTGTATGACTAAATGATGATGGCGTCCTCTTGGGTAAATTATTCCGGAGGTAAAATAGTCCTCCATTCAGATCTCTGGGCGGGGACTACTCAAGAGGACGTCGTTATCAGGAGAAAGAAAACTGGAGTTCTACGGATCGGAGCGTGGAATGTCAGATCCCTTAATCGCGCAGGTAGGTTAGAAAATTTAAAAAGGGAAATGGTTAGGTTAAAGTTAGATATAGTGGGAATTAGTGCCGTTTGGTGGCAGGAGGAACAAGGCTTTTGGTCAGGTGATTACAGGGTTATAAATACAAAATCAAATAGGGGTAATGCAGGAGTAGGTTTAATAATGAATAAAAAAATAGGAGTGTGGGTAAACTACTACAATCAGCATAGTGAACACATTATTGTGGCCAAGATAGACACAAAGCCCATACCTACTACAGTAGTACAAGTTTATATGCCAACTAGCTCTGCAGATGATGAAGAAATTGATGAATTGTATGACGAGATAAAAGAAATTATTCAGGTAGTGAAGGGAGACGAAAATATAATAGTCATGGGAGACTGGAATTCGTCAGTAGGAAAAGGGAGAGAAGGAAATATAGTAGGTGAATATGGATTGGGGGGAAGAAAAGAAAGAGGAAGCCGCCTTGTAGAATTTTGCACAGAGCATAACTTAATCATAGCTAACACTTGGTTCAAGAATCATAAAAGAATGCTGTATACCTGGAAGAATCCTGGAGATACTAAAAGGTATCAGATAGATTATATAATGGTAAGACAGACATTTAGGAACAAGGTTTTAAATTGTAAGACATTTCCAGGCGCAGATATGGATTCTGACCACAATCTATTGGTTATGAATTGCAGATTGAAACTGAAGAAACTGAAAAAAGGTGGGAATTTAAGGAGATGGGACCTGGATAAACTGAAATAACGAGAGGTTGTAGAGAGTTTCAGGGAGAGCATAAGGGAACAATTGACAGGAATGGGGGAAACAAATACAGTAGAAGAAGAATGGGTAGCTCTGGGGGATGAAGTAGTAACAGCAGCAGACGATCAAGTTTTTAAAAAGACGAGGGCTAATAGAAATCCTTGGGTAACAGAAGAAATATTGAATTTAATTGATGAAAGGAGAAAATATAAAAATGCAGTAAATGAAGCAGGCAAAAAGGAATACAAACGTCTCAAAAATGAGATCGACAGGAAGTGCAAAATGGCTAAGCAGGGATGGCTAGGGGGCAAATGTAAGGATGTAGAGGCTTGTCTCACTAGGGGTAAGATAGATACTGCCTACAGAATAATTAAAGAGACCTTTGGAGAGAAGAGAACCACTTGTACGAATATCAAGAGCTCAGATGGCAACCCAGTTCTAAGCAAAGAAGGGAAGGCAGAAAGGTGGAACGAGTATATAGAGGGTTTATACAAGGGCGATGTACTTGAGGACAATATTATGGAAATGGAAGAGGATATAGATGAAGATGAAATGGGAGATACGATACTGCGTGAAGAGTTTGACAGAGCACTGAAAGACCTGAGTCGAAACAAGGCCCCGGGAGCAGACATCATTCCATTAGAACTACTGATGGCCTTGGGAGAGCCAGTCCTGACAAAACTCTACCATCTGCTGAGCAAGATTTATGAGACAGGTGAAATACCCTCAGACTTCAAGAAGAATATAATAATTCCAATCCCAAAGAAAGCAGGTGTTGACAGATGTGAAAATTACCGATCTATCAGTTTAATAAGTCACAGCTGCAAAATACTAACGCGAATTCTTTACAGACAAATGGAAACACTGGTAGAAGCGGACCTCGGGGAAGATCAGTTTGGATTCCGTAGAAATGTTGGAACACGTGAGGCAATACTGACCCTACGACTTACCTTAGAAGAAAGATTAAGAAAAGGCAAACCTACGTTTCTAGCATTTGTAGACTTAGAGAAAGCTTTTGACAATGTTGGCTGGAATACTCTCTTTCACATTCTAAAGGTTGCAGGGGTAAAATACAGTGAGCGAAAGGCTATTTACAGTTTGTACAGATACCAGATGGCAGTTATAAGAGTCGAGGGGTATGAAAGGGAAGCAGTGGTTGGGAAGGGAGTGAGACAGGGTTGTAGCCTCTCCCCAATGTTATTCAATATGTATATTGAGCAAGCAGTAAAGGAAACAAAAGAAAAATTCGGAGTAGGTATTAAAATTCATGGAGAAGAAGTAAAAACTTTGAGGTTCGCCGATGACATTGCAATTCTGTCAGAGACAGCAAAGGACTTGGAAGAGCAGTTGAACGGAATGGACAGTGACTTGAAAGGAGGATATAAGATGAACATCAACAAAAGCAAAACGAGGATAATGGAATGTAGTCAAATTAAATCAGGGGATGCTGAGGGAATTAGATTAGGAAATGAGACACTTAAAGTAGTAAAGGGGTTTTGCTATTTAGGGAGTAAAATAACTGATGATGGTCGTAGTAGAGAGGATATAAAATGTAGACTGGCAATGGCAGGGAAATCGTTTCTGAAGAAGAGAAATTTGTTAACATCGAGAATAGATTTAAGTGTCAGGAAGTCGTTTCTGAAAGTATTTGTATGGAGTGTAGCCATGTATGGAAGTGAAACATGGACGATAACTAGTATGGACAAAAAGAGAATAGAAGCTTTTGAAATGTGGTGCTACAGAAGAATGCTGAAGATAGGGTGGGTAGATCACGTAACTAATGAGGAGGTATTGAATAGGATTGGGGATATGAGAAGTTTGTGGCACAACTTGACTAGAAGGAGGGATCGGTTGGTAGGACATGTTTTGAGGCATCAAGGGATCACAAATATAGCATTGGAGGGCAGCGTGGAGGGTAAAAATCGAAGAGGGAGGCCAAGAGATGAATACACTAAGCAGATTCAGAAGGATGTAGGTTGCAGTAGGTACTGGGAGATGAAGAAGCTTGCACAGGATAGAGTAGCATGGATAGCTGCATCAAACCAGTCTCAGGACTGAAGACCACAACAACAACAACAAGTCAGCTGACCACCTCCTCTTCCTAGGGATTGCTGGGAAAAGGACTCAGCCTGAACTGGGCTGCTGGAGAGAGTAAGGAGTCTACTACACTTATTTTGGAACAATTTATTTAGGGATAGAGTATATTTATCACAGTGATACAGAACATATGCTCTGACATGCCACACAGCATATAGAACTGCAAAATACTCCTAAATGACTCGTGTATAATGCTCTACACACTTGCCTGCTAGTAGTAAACTGTCAAAATAACGCATTGCACAGCCTACAGACACGCAAACCACTCGTAAGTAATGCAATACATATACGTCCAGAGAGCCAAACAACTCGTAAATTGTCAAAACAATAATCCACTACAATTACTCTGCAAACATGCTTGCTAATTGTCAACTGTCGAAATCATCCACCAGTCTTTATTTAAACAGTTGCAGGCAGCACCACCATACAGTGTGATCACCACGAGGTACGCACTCCAACTGACCTAGTACACAGTACCACCACCAGAGGGCGCTGTCGTCCATTCCAGGACGTAATCCAAAATGGCACCCATGACATCAGCTGATAATGCAACTACCATATCTAAGATGGCGGCAAACAGTATTTTCACCACGATGTCTGGACCTAGTACACAGTATCACCACCAGAGAGCGCTGATGTCCGTTTTGTGAAGTAATCCAAGATGGTGGGGGAGAAATAGTGGGAAAAGCGACACTGCATGCGCTGGACATGAGTCTTTATTTTGCAGGCAGTATCTCCACCACGAGATCTAGAGTCCAACTGACCTAGTACACAGTATTGCCACCACAGGTAATCCCTCCTATGACAAAATCCAGTTGGTGGTCTGGACGGGTAAAATGGAGCGAAAATTACTCAGCCTGTGCTGGGCTGCTTGGGAGAGTAAGGAACGGGTGTACTCTATTTATTTTGGAACAATTTATTTGGCTATGGAGTATATTTATTACACTGATTCAAAACACATGCTTGGGGTCACGTCACACAGCCTACAGACCTGTAAAATACTCCTAAATAATGCTCTGCAGACACACAGAAAACTCATAATTTACCCAAATAATTTCAGCACAGACATGCAGACTCTCCTAAATAATGCAGTACACTGACGTGTGGACATGCTCAGTACTTGTAAAATGTCAAAAGAACACATAGTGCAACCTAACGACCTGCTCGCAAATTAATGCAACAGACACACAAACAACGTATGCAGGCACTGTCCACCACCCCCTGTCCACTAGACCACACAGGAGGCTACAGGCAGCCCTGCAAAGTGACGTGGCCATCATCTGTCAAACCACACACAAATACCCTCAAGCATGAAGCAGCGACATCCCTTTCATACTTGGTTCCTGAGAAACTCCTCTCGAAGTATGCGTTCACCAAGGCACCAATGCTGACGTGACTGGACAGGAGCGCACACGCTCCAGGGGTAAATGAGCCGACACTGTCGTGAGCCACTGCCAGTCGCAAGCCAGCATGACCCATGGCTCTCACGCCGCTGTAGGTGAAAGTTGTTTCTATTTTCGGCTATACAGTCAGTGTTATACTGATGTTACTGAACTCCAAGGCACACTCATTCTGGTCTGATTTGCGAGATGCCCCTGGACAGCATGTGTCTTTACCATTGATGACAGAGTAGCACAGGGTGCATTGTTCCTAGCACGACATGAGAGACGCGTCTAACCATGCTTAACTGCCCAGCATGACTGACGCAACACTGTGAAGTGCGCATGTGTAGCTAAAAACCATTGCAAACACATCTAACAAGGTTCTCAATCTTACACTGATGTCACATAGCCATGTAAAAAATAAAAACCAATTCGACCTCGTGGAAAATGTATAGTGTCCTAGAAATGTTTAACGCTCCCTACCCTGATGTCTCAGCTTGTATGCACTGAAATTCTTGCCCTAACATATCCTGTTTGCGAAAATAGCGCATAATAACGTCGATTGCAGTCTTCCTCGTGGACCTAACATGGTACCCTGTAAATCATGTGTTACCCTTCCTACTTTCAACACACAAAAACGCCCCCTCTGATATGTAGGGGCTCCTATATCCCAGCACAAAGGATGTGAATGAATGGAGCCTTATGATTTTCTCTCATCGAATTTATCCGCCGAATTACTGATGGCACTGGTACTGAAGCACCGTCTGCCTTTTATTCCTTCTGCAGACAAGACTTTCAATGGTTATTTTACATAGATAGCCATACTGCACTGGCAATTAAATCTTACAAATCACCATACATATCGTCAAATACAGAAATATTCTTACTCATTTACACAGCCCTCCCACTGAGGACAGGAGCTTGAATATTAGAACCTGAAACTGACCTGCGATCCATCAATATATCACCGTGTATGCAACATAATATCAAATACAGAAAGACACCCACTCAATTAAACTGCTCTCCCACCGAGGACAGGAGCTTGAGTATTGGTACACGAAACCGATCTCCAACCCAGCAATATATCACTGTGTTCAAATGGTTCAAATGGCTCTGAGCACTATGGGACTCAACATCTTAGGTCATAAGTCCCCTAGAACTTAGAACTACTTAAACCTAACTAACCTAAGGACATCACACACACCCATGCCCGAGGCAGGATTCGAACCTGCGACCGTAGCAGTCCTTCGGTTCCGGACTGCAGCGCCAGAACCGCTAGACCACCGCGGCCGGCATATCACTGTGTACCTGAACATGTAGTAAACATACAATTCGTATCCTGCATTAAACAAAGTCATCGCTTTTACATCAATAGTACATTTACCGTGAAGACGAATAGTACCGTATATACTCCTCACAGCACTAGATATTTTCCCTCAGCCAACGATCACAAGTCATCCATCCCCAACGTGTGACCAGAGCACCCTCAGCAGACCGAACTCGCTCTCAAAAATGTTCTACAAATTCAGGCAGTTTCCCCTCAGCACATGTTACTCTTTCTGCCCCGAACCTGCTTCCTTGCTTTCTCGCTTTTCTACACACATCTCCAGACTCGTGGATTACAAGAACACATGTATTTTCGCATGGTTCGCCATAATATTGTAATCTCAAAAGAACCATTAATAAATGCTTACGTTTAGAAGAAAAAACATAAACACCAGCAAAATAAATCAATAAAGAAGTAAAGACAGAGAATATAAACATTAGTTTTAATAGTTTAAAAAAAACGCCGGTCTTGTAAACCGGAAATAAGTCCAGCCATTTTCATGGTACTTCTTGATATCAAGCACCAGGCAGCATCCTACCAATCGCTAGTGCAACATAATTCCCAAGATATAAACTATAAGTTATTTCTCTACAAACCCGAAACTTTAGCTAGGTGGGACGTGGTATAAATCACTGACGAACTAGAAACTAGTCACGTCTGTGAAGACATTTACTTGGCCACATGGAACAATTAATCTGATATTTCCAATCTCGAATACCGCTGTCGGTGATGTAGTAGATTCCAAATCATAACTACAATTTACAAGGTCAACTAATGTGTTTCTCCTGTCTAGAGAACCGGCAAACGCGTCTTCCACACACTCTCAACTAAATAAAGGCGCTAAATGTGCAGAAGCAGACAACCGGACCAATTACATGGGAGAGAATAAAGATCCATTACAAATGCACCTCCATATTCAGTGTTTTCAAATTTCCAAACAATCACGAAAGCTATCCAACACGTACTAAGTATTAGTTCACTATTCTGTCGTCTGGATTAATTCATCTGCATTCTTACACTTTAACAGGCATCTCCAGTCTGACAGCCTCTACTGTTAATGAGAAATGTGAATCAACCCCGCACAGGTCACCGACACTGCAGTCCGGGCTCACACAGGTAGAATATATATATATATATATATATATATATATATATATATATATATATATATATATATTATCCCTGTACTTACAACTAAATGTAGCGATCGCGGTCTCAGTTGAATCAGTTGAACGACATTCAACAATGAGCAAAGTATTGGAAATACACTCTATTGACAGTTGTGGCTTTGGAATAGAAATATTCAAAAAAAAAAAACATTCTTATGACCTGACATACTCTTCCCATGCTACAACAGTACTCCACATTAAATCCACACTTTTGTTACGATTGGACATAGTCATTTCCATTGCACAGGTCGGAACACAAACCCATACTTTATAAGTCTGATGTTTAAATGCGAACATACTATGTATCCCTTACTACTAAGAATAATACTTCACCAATAACTGATCGCTGGCCCACGAAATAATACTGAGAGAAAATCAACCATGGCTGGACATGTCTCAAAGTTTTTCTTGTGAGTCCTACCATCCTGTTCTAGAAAGAGAGACGTAATCAGCCAGATGTTAAAAAAAAAAAAAAAAAACAGGATTCTAACAACTACTGTATGTTACCGTCACAAGTGGTCATGATTCTACATATGCCCACAAGTATACGTGTTAAAAACTATACTGGGTTTATAAATAGAGGGATGACATTACCCCTGAATGAGGTAGTTTTTCTATCTGGACAAATACCAAGATGGTGATCGCTGCAGTGTATATTATCAGACCAGCACTACAGTTACATGTAGCCCACGATGCAACCTCATTATAAAATTGGTGAATTTTGAAAGCGATTTGGCTAATGGACGTGGAATGTAAGTAGTAATTGCAGCTCCCTCACACCGCCCCAGCTGGATATTTCTATAGTACTTGTAATTTATTCTGACTTGATACCACATTAGAGGTTCTGCGACATATCCACTGAGCTATAGCTGATGACTGATTGAGGAGGAACACAAACAGTAGTAGTAGATGACGTGCTGATTGAGGTCATAAGAAAATGTACACTAGCATTTCAGATCTCAGATCATCTGCTAGAAATGATGTCCGTTATTTGGAATCAAGTCTTTCCATTCAACCACATACCTGCGTCAGCTCACACCCACAAGTCAATCATATTCCTGACAGTCACACATCTCAAAGTGAGTCACCTTTCTCATACCTTTATGCTATAGTAAAATTCCATCTGGTTTTAGTCAGCTCCCTACGCATCTTGCGACTGCTACCATTTCGACAGCTTTGCTAATGTGATCGTTCCAATTCAAGTCAGAACTGAGCAGAGGTCAGAGAAAGACATATCCGCCACCTTTTCAATCTGTGTAGAAACAGAAAGACCTGAGTCAGTGCAACAGGAGCGTGTTTTGACCATTCGGTGGAAATGTGGGCATTGTGATGTGCCTCCAAACTGGATACAGATACTACAATCTGAAGCAGATCTGCGTCCATTCACATCTATCTCCCCAACATGCTATCATCGTTATTCTGAACCAACCAACAGAGAAAAATTACGAACTATAAAAGCTCCACTAACTTCATTCAATATAGAACTCACCTAGGCACCATTGCTAGCACAATGGCGCATAGCTGCGATATGGGTCCAGTGTAGTGAGAGAGAGTTCAAAAAATGTTCAAATGTGTGTGAAATCTTATGGGACTTAATTTTAAGGTCATCAGTCATTAAGCTTACACACTACTTATCCTAAGGACAAACACACACACCCATGCCTGAGGGAGGAGTCGAACCTCTGCTGGGATCAGCTGCACGTCCATGACTGCAGCACCTTAGACCGCTCGGCTAGTCCCGCGCGGCGTGAGAGAGGTAGGTAGGTAGGTAGTTAGTGTTTAACGTCCCGTCGACAACGAGGTCATTAGAGACGGAGCGCAAGCTCGGGTTAGGGAAGGATTGGGAATGAAATCGGCAGTGCATTTTCAAAGGAACCATCCGGGCATTTGCCTGAAACGATTTAGGGAAATCACGGAAAACCTAAATCAGGATGGTTGGAGACGGGATTGAACCGTCGTCCTCCCGAATGCGAGTCCAGTGTGCTAACCACTGCGCTACCTCGCTCGGTGGCGTGAGAGAAAGTTGTTGCATTGCTTCCCAGAAAAGCATTCCTAACGGAACACCCCGTCTCTCATAGAATTTACCTGGCAAACTGCTGCTGTAGCCGATGCAGGACGATCCTATCAAGTATACAGCGTTTGATCCATTACAGAGGGCAGTTTAAGTTTTCATCACCTGTACTATAGGAGGATGACTGTATACCATAGGCTATACTGTTAAGTCGCAAGAGACGCTCCCTGTGACCCTGTGATGTTGTTTGAAACATTGTTTTCTAACAAACTTTGTTCACTGTCATACATTTTGTTTCTCTCCCACAACTTCGATCTTTATGTCAGGTCCCAAACTGAAATTAAGATGCTCTGATCCATGGCCTCTCGCAGAAAACTAGACATCACATGGCGTAGATCATATTGTACTGTGGCTACCATAACACGCCACAAACAATGGATGATTTTAAATAAAAGAGATTTACAGCGTTGGATGTAGCTTTCCAAACTACATTTAAACTCATCTGTCATACCCACGGAATAACTGATGATTCTACGTTCCATGTCGACTGATTCATCGCATTGAAGTTAAGTAATCGATCACTGTTTCGGTGCTATCCACCCCAGAAGGTGCTGTCCATCCACCAAAACATTTTTCCCCAACTCAAACAAGCGATATCAATCATTAAGTGGTAACCAAAAGAGTGCCAGTGCACAGATGGGATGAAAGGACACCATCGATAAACTCTAATAATAAGCATTACATTTGATAGTGCGAACAATTTTACAGTAATTTCAACACCGACCAATGATGTGACAGGATGTTTGTCAATTTCAGTATAATAGCTAAACTGCCCCTTCCCCACTTTGCGAGTATCATCGCGAATTTGGATAGATGACTGCACAGTATGTCCATTCATTGTCAATTCTCCAAAATAGAAATCATCAAAGTATGCGAGACAGTGCTCCACATATTTTTAACATTCGAGCATAGTACTTAATACACGATCTATCTCTGTGCGTATGGGAGTCACAAAGCATTCTCGCTGTCTTATGGTAAAATTAGAGTGTGATAGACCCTCCTCACACTGTCATTGACCAACCCACCCTGCAGCACCGTTACTGAATTAATCTGCAGCCGTCCAGAGGAAGACCGCTACACTCCACGTCTCGTGAATGAATGGAGCCTTCCGAGTTCTCAGCCATCCAAGTGCATGTGATTTCTCGAGATACGCCTATGTCGTGGAGCTTAGCACTCCTTATCGATGAATAGTAACAGATTTCAAAGTGTCGTGATGTAATAGCAGACGGTTAAGAAGAACAAGAAACGAATGATTTTTATGTGCGATGGAGCTCCAGACGGATAGAGTTCGACGCATTTTTAACTAAATCAACAAAGCTATCAACTCTAAAGTATTGGTCTACAGTCTACGACCGGTACCTGGAAGGTATTGGTAAGAGAGAACATAAACACACACACTCCTAGGGCTACAATGATCTGCACTTAAAACGGGCTATAATGAATGTTAGATCGCCTGAGTTTCCGAGCTATCAGTCGTATGGAATTTAGCGCTGTTAATATTCCAATGTAAGAAATATATTTCAAGGCCATGACATTCATCCTTCTTCCCGGTTTCTCTACGATAAACTATCGAACCATAAACCAAAAAAGTTACTTCTGTAAAACATTCACTCTGCGTGACACGAGTAAAATATAGCTTTCCGGGGACGTATACTGTCCGATCACGGTTCAGAAATTATATGATGCCTGCACCAGGCCTATATAAAATGATTTGTTAGTAACGGGGGATACCTCCTAGAAAGACACAGATAAACGCATAGCAGCTGCGTCCGACATGTGAAAATTACAAGTCATTCCGTCAGTAACTCTGTAAACAGCACATCTGTCACGCAAATGTGTAAACTGGGATTGCAGCGCCTCACAAGCACCTATCGCTAACTTAGTTATGACGCTGAAGTCTCTTTTTTACACCCAAGAGGGGACAGGAGGGATGGAGTACATTGCATAAATCAAGGTTAGTTTAGAGGATGTTTCATCACACATGAGATGGAAGTCCTCTGGTGACCGACAGGTTTACCGTTAACGATCGCAAGTAGACAGTGCTTTAAACCACATACAGAAAAGGTGGCTACATACGAGTAGAACACAGGCTCTCTCACGCTACTGACGCATCTGCACAGAATACTGGAGAAATTGACCTGCAGCAACTCCTCCTTCTCTAGAACGCATCAGTCAACCATTAAATCGTACCTCGTTACAGCTCCATCTCAATCGATCACCCCGTCCTCACTCTGTTTTCCTTTAACGCAGATGCAAGTAAGTTTAGAGGTGAGTGGCTCTCTGTACTCCTGAAAAGCATCAAATACAGTAGTCAACTCGCGTGTATCACTGGTATCTCAATAGACATACAGTATAATGCGGACTCGGCAGAAAAAAATTGACTGCCTCCCTGATTCCCTTCGTTTCGATGTCGACGTTTTCTCGAATTCCTCTTGTTGCCGCATACTTGTTCCCATGTACAAATTGTTCAAGGCGAACCAGAAGATACGTAAGTACTTCCTTAATTTCCCCGCATTTCGGTGTATACTCGGTCAACTTAGACCTATTCCCTCGTCATTTTTCGCAATTCTGTGGACTTTTATGACACATCTATCCTTGCGATCATGACATAGCCTCTTGTTCTGTGTTATAAAATTGCTTTTAAATGTGGTACAGCTGCAAACACCTAGCCCAAATGCATTGATCAGGAGGCGTAATGCATCGTAACAACTCGTGTGTGCTCTCTCTCTCTCTCTCTCTCTCTCTCTCTCTCTCTCTTCTCTGGACCCATATTGCAGCTATGCGTCATCGCGCTAGCAACGGTACCTAGGTGAGTTCTATATTGGATGAAGTTAGTGGAGCTTTTATAGTTCGCAATTTTCCTCTGTTGGTTGGTACAGAATGACGATGATAGCGTCTTGCGGAGATAGACGTGAATGGACGCAGATCTCCTTCAGGTTATAGTATCTGTATCCAGTTTGGAGACACATCACAATGCCCACATTTCCACCGAATGGTCAAAACACGCTCCTGTTGCACTGACTCAGGTCTCTCTGTTTCTACACAAGTTGAAAAGGTGGCGGATATGTCTTTCTCTGACTTCTGCACAGTTCTGACTTAAACTGCAAACATCACATGCGCAAAGCTTTCTAAATGGGAGCAGTTGCAAGATGCGTAGGGCGCTGACTAAAATCAGGTTGGAATTTTACTGTAGCAGACAGGTTCGAGAAAGGTGAGTCGCTTCGAGATATGAGAGTTCCAGAAATATGATTCACTTGTGAGTGCGATCCGAGGCCGTTATGTGGTTGAATGGAAGGACTTGATTCCAAATAATGGAGATCATTTCTAGCAGATAGTGTAACACTAGAGATCTGAGAAGCTAGTGTACATTTTCTTACGACCTCAATCAGCACATCATCTACTACCACTGTTTGTGTTCCTCCTCAATCAGTCATTGCCTATAGCTCAGTGGATATATCGCAGAACCTATGATATGGTGTCGAGTCAGAATATGTTGCAAGTACTATAGAAATATCCAGCTGGGGCAGTGTGAGGAAGTCGCAAACACCGCTGAGATTCCATGTCCCTTAGCCGAATCACTTTCAAAATTCAGCGATTTTATAACGAGGCTTCATCGTGGGCTACTTGTAACTGGAGTGCTGTTCTGATAATATAC
Organism: Schistocerca americana; assembly: GCF_021461395.2. Lineage (NCBI taxonomy): Eukaryota > Metazoa > Arthropoda > Insecta > Orthoptera > Acrididae > Schistocerca > Schistocerca americana. The sequence goes on from NC_060123.1 coordinate 713,051,252, forward strand.
GTTCCAGCAATCACTGTCTCGCTATTTGTCCAGATACAAGAACCACCTCATTCAGAGGTAATGTCGTACCTCGATTTATAAAGCAAGTGTCACTTTTAACATGGATACTTGCGTGCACCTGTAGAACCATGACAGCTTCTGACATAGGTGTTGAAATCGAGACTTTTTCTTACCATCTAACCGATTACATCTCTCTTTCTACCACACGGTGGTAGCAATCGCAAGAAAAACTTATGAGATGTTTCCACCTATGTCCCAAAATAAATGACGTACATTTCTTTCTCTCTCCACCAGCCCAGTGGAGGCTGAGTCCTTTTCCCACCAATCCCTAGGATGAGGTGGCGGTCAGGTGACTTAGGTTAGTGCAGGTGACCTTTGTTTCCCTCAATTTTCTTAGGCTCGTAGTGAAATCCCAATTGACCTTTCTTCACCGCCAAAATTGAAACTTGGCGCCAGTTCCTAGGAAGAGCTGGTGGTCAGATGACTTAGCTTAGTGGAGGCAGCCCAAGTGACCTATCTTTTGCGGTTTTTCTTAGGTTAGTAGAGATAACCGTGGTGTGACATATTATCCTACTGTAATTTGAACTTTCCGCCATTTTTCTGTGGGAGGGGAGGGGGGGGGGGGGTTAGATTAGGATGTCCAATTGACCTATCTTCCCACCAATATCCACCATCTTGAATGACTTCACAGCCACCATCTTGGATGACTTCATACGCTGTCGCCAAGTCTACACGCCGCCATCTTGGAAGACGTCATCGCCGCCATCTTGCATACATCTATCAACAATGCAGAGTGGTGCAGAACCCCCATTGCCCCAATACTAGTGACGTGCACCTCATGCCTAAAGTCGAAGAAGCAGACAAGAGGGCAGTTGAGACTAAGCAGCCAGTGCCATCTGGCACACTGTCATATGGGAAGGGAGGATCTTATTAACATGTTCGTCAGTGTAAGTTATGCATACTTAGAAGGACCTCATGGTTCTGCATTTTCTCTCAAAATTAATATCAGTATGATCGAGAACGGTAGAATGACCGTGATAAAGGTGTAACCAAGTCCTACTTCCACAAACTGGTGTTGAATTGGTGGCTGATCAGATGAAGTGTAGTCCAGAATCGAGACAGCCAAGAATATAGGTCTTGTTATCATCACTTAACACCTCTGGGCTTAGGTGCCTTGGTCTGTTGTAAAGTTGATGCATTAATTTGTTCTGAAAGCGGTGCTGATATTGAAGACAATAAAAGCGGGTTAACAGCTGTGAGTTATCTGGGGAAGTTAACCTTGCATTACTGAGCAACTGTTTCACCAGGTATCCAGTCTAGCTTACCAAATTCCCAACCAGACTAACATTAATTATAATCTTTTAGTAGTCATCTTACGACAACCGGTGATATATATATATATATATATATATACATATATATATATATATATATATATATATATATATATATATATATATATATATAGACAATTTAAATAAAAATAAATAAATCAGTTTATATTTGGACATTTATGTTAACATTGATCATTGTTCCGTTAAAATTTCAGCATGTTAAACTTGATTCATAACTAAACTGGTGCCTTATTTAGGATTGTGAAAATGAGAGTTTGTAATCTTACAGAACACATCAAATATGGAGCCAAGATTGGGAGACTGCATACAACACTGCATTCATAAAATAACACATGAAGAACGTTGAAACATATGCAAGAGGTAATTAACCACAACCAAACAATTCATTTTTTACCCAAAGAAGTAACGTTCGTAGCGCAATCCTGTCCATCATGAAATTACCACACACTGGTATACTAAATTCATACTAACTCTCTGTGAAATCTTCCCGAAAACAATAGCGGAGGGCTACTTTGATGATTACACTATATGCTTGACGTGGTCAACTTGGTTTACACAAAGAGTGTAACTCCTCAATAATTTGGATAGTTAAAATAAATTACATCGAAACACAAATTACAAAAGAAAAACCTCGAACTAGTTACTATCGTCTTACTATTAACCTGATGGGTCAAACAATTGTATAAGCACGTGGTACTGGTCTCACAAAGTACACCCCACGTGGGTTTAGCATAAATAAAAGTTGCTATATTGAAAAATATTGTCCAGACGAGACATTATAATCTCACTCACATTTGCATTTAAGATTGATGATCATAGTTAGAGTTATAGATCATCCACATGTTGTTCCACTTTACTCACAAAGTAGTGACAAAGCAACTACTGGAAGATATTCTGAACTTCACACTCGAATTACATTGCGTTGCAATTTAAGATAACATTAGATATCTTAGATCTAAACCTGAAATAAAGGTGATTAAATTTTCAGCTAGGCTGAACTTAAGAAATCCATTGTCCTACGGACTTAGCAGAGACGCGCTTAGCCGGAGATCTTACCACTTCAGACGCTCGCCACGGACCGTCTGCCTGGGCCCCTAACGAGTGTGCTTCACAGATACAAACGGAAGTAACCAGAGAGGCAGCTTCCTATACCAACATGACAAGGGACAGACAGGACCATACTAAGAATAGAAACCTCTTTGCTTTTAGAAAGCGTAGCTATCTGTTCCGACGTTGGTCCTACTGTTTTCTAGCAGACAGGCTTGTCTGCTACCATCAAGCATGCAACTAGAAATACAGTTGCTCATTCGATTTTCACACAGCAGGGAAGGGGGATGGCAGTATCTTATTATATACAGTTTATAAAAGTAAGCGGATGTAGGTTCCGTATGAGACTGTGTGACATGACTTACATAAAAACTGTGTTTTAAAGTGTAGTAGTGCGACAGATCGTTCTTGTTTATGTGAAAAAGTAACACATTCCACTGCTCAGTCTCCTCCCAGATAGTCAGAATCACCACAGTAAATTTAGAAGTGGAATGTATGCCGTAAATGACAACAAATTTAAGAAATTAACATGAAAGGAATCCAAAGAGACCTTTCACTGTACATGAGACTCTCCCCTGACGTTACGCCTTCGACTGCGGAAGGCATCCTCTGAGGACAATCAGCCAACTGCAGTTCGCCGATTGTCACAGTCGAAGGCGAAAAGTCAGGGGAGAGTCTCATGTATGGACCACGGCATCTCAGCCCGGAAGTGTTAAGTGATGACAACACCAGCCTTGAAAGCTTCATTCTATACCAGATCTTGTTATTGTAATGATGGACTTCCATTGTATTTTGTGTGTAAAACAGCTGGACGAGCTAATACACTTTATGTATGTTCATAAATATTTGCTTCAAAACCGGATGAACAAGAATGCCATTTGTGATTGGAGACATCACTATCCCTCCTGCGGGTTTGGTGGTAAGAATAGGCCCACGGTATTCCTGCCTGTCGTAAGAGGCGACTAAAAGGAGTCTCAACTGTTTCGGCCTATAATGTGATGGTCCCCTACGGGGTTTGACCTCTACCTTTCCAAATTTTCCATCAGTGCGTACCACTTGGGGAAGGACGACTTACGTGGTGCATCTTAAATCCATCTTGCCCTAAGATCTGGCACACCCGATATTGTCCTGGAGTTCACTTACATCGAACTTCTGGCCACATCCACTGCAGTGTGTTCCAGGTAGCATACATCCCCTCCATTGTGCACTTCCATCTTTGCCCTCATGATGTACATGGATATTTCGACACCCGACTTCCAGTACGGTAGCCAGTCTGTTGTGGTGGGGTCGTCATGTACCCTCTTGGTGGTAGCCCCCTGACTACACAGGGATCGCACTGCTTATGCCTGAGCTGCTACCTCACCATGTGTGCCAAGGAGTAGATGCCTATCCCTTTGGGGCATCGAGTCTCCCAGCAAAGGCCATCCTGCCAGGTGGTCTTTGCTGTGGCTGGGTGGCGCCTGTGGGGAGAGGCCCTGGTTGGAGTGGGTGGCATCAGGGCGGATGACCCACATTGAAGTGTGGTACATCATCTCTCGCTGGTGGGCCTCTACCAGCAGTCTCTAAGCGATCGAGGTTTAATCTCAATGGAAAGATATTTGATCAGAGATCATTTCCCTCCCTGGCCACTCCATGGGAGGGATATACAGCTCAAGAAGGCAGTGGAGATTATTCACCCCGGTACCTTGTGTGTAGGCGAGTTGATGGCGAATCATTTATGTCGACCAAGCCCCAGTTTTTTGTGGAGCATTTAGAGGACAAGTTCGGGGAGATGAAGGGCTTGTACAAAATGCGCTCTGGGTTGGTTGTCATCAAAACAGAATCCCCTACCCAGTCACGGAGGTTGCTCATGTGTGACAAGTTGGGGGATGTTTCCGTCACCATCACTCCCCATATAAGTTTAAACATGGTCCAGGGTATTATATTCCACAGGGATCGTCTTCTGCAGTCTGACAATGAACTGCGCGCCAATTTAGAACGACGAAGTGTTCACTTCGTCCGGCGCGTCCATCGGGGTATGAGGGGTAATCAGGTAGCGACCGGTGCCGTCATCTTGGCCTTCGAAGGTGAAAAGGTCAAGGTGATAGTATACCGATGTGATGTGAAGCCATGTATCCCTCCTCCAATGAGGTGTTTTAAATGCTGGAAGTTCAGGCACATGTCATCCCGCTGTACTTCCGGCATCACATGTCGAGATTGTGGGCGTCCTTCGCATCCCTACTCCATGTGCTCCTCCTCCCATCTGTGTTAACTGTGGAGAACACCATTCCCCCTGCTCGCCGGACTGTAGGATATTCCAGAAAGAATGGAATATAAGACCCTGGACCGCCTGACCTACTCCAAGGCTAGACGGAAATATGGGAGGCTCCATCCTGTGCCAATGACATCAACATACACCGCTGCTGCAACGACGGTTCTCCCAGCTCCTGTCATCCCATACGGATGGATCTATGATCGGTCAGAATCCACCAGCCCCCTTGATTGTGGGGGGCGCTTCACACCCTGTTGCTTGTGCTCCATCTACTTCAGGAGCAACACCACTGCCCCCAACGATCGGGGACAGCAGTTCCCCCTTCCCAGCCAGAGAAGAGCAAGTCTTCTTCGGCTACTATCGCCAGGAAGGGGTCCCTTGGGGACCTCCCTTCGCGAGTTCCGACCAGCAGAAAAGCAGACACCCACAAGTGGCTGAAACAACCACCAGTCCCTGGTTGTAGGGCCTCACGGTCGTCGTCCGTCCCTGAGACTGACCCAGTGAAGCCCTCCAAGCCTGTACCACCAAAGGCACAGCGAGAGAAGCAGAAAAAGAAGTAAGTCCCCAAGAACAACGACATTGCGGTGGCACCCGTCCCACCGCTTCCTACAAGCTCTGCGTCTGAGGACGAGGTGGAGATTCTGGCGCCTGCTGAGGACCTCAATCTCACCGGTCCCTCAGACACAATGGATAGCACTAGCACAGGTGCTCCGTCGGAGGAAGCAGGTGACCCAGTGCCGTAGTCTGCCTTCCCAGTCCCTTCACGCCTTTCTCAGTCATGGACAATATCATCCTCCAGTGGAACTGCAGTGGTTTCTTCCACCATCTAGCTGAGCTCCGACAACATATCAGCCTTCACCCTTTCTTTTGCATTGCTCTTCAGGAAACTTGGTATCCAGCAATGCGAACCCCCGCCCTCCGTGGCTATCGGGGTTATTATAAGAACTGGGCAGCTTATGAAAGGGTGTCTGGTCGCGTCTGCATCTATGTCCTTAACTCTCTTCACAGCCCGGCGCTCCAGCGTCACAAGCGACATCCCTCCATTGAACACCTCATTGGCTTCAAGCGGCTACGTGCGCCGGCCCACCGCCATATCCACCAACGCAAGCAGGAGTGCTGGGAGCGGTATGTGTCCACCATTGGACTCCACGTCACTCCATCGCAGGTCTGGGCCAAGATTCGACGCCTCTAGGGGTATCGGACCCCTGTCAGCGCCCCTGCGCTCTCCCTGAATAGAGCAGTTTGTACAGACTCCACCGTAATTGCAAACCTCCTTCCAGAGCATTTTGCTCTGTTACGCTTCGGCGAATTACCCAATGGCCTTCCGCTCTATTAAAGAGTGGATGGAACGCCGAAGCCTTTCGTTTCGCACACAACATCTTGAATCCTAGAATGTTCCATTTACTGAGTGTGAATTTCACAGTGCCCTAGCCGCTTGTCCTGATACAGCTCCTGGGCCAGATCTAATCCACTGTCAGATGCTGAAACACCTTTCAGTGGACTGCCAGCGACGCCTCCTCGACGTTTACAACTGTATTTGGGTGGAGGGTGAGTTTCCGTCGCAGTGGTGGGAAAGTATTGTTATCCCCGTTTTGAAACCTGGCAAGAACCCTTTGGAGGTGGACAGCTACCGTCCCATTAGCCTCACCAACGTTCTTTGCAAGTTGCTTGAACGGATGGTGAGCCGGTGGTTGAATAGGGTACTGGAGTCTCGTGGCCTTCTGGCTCAGTCTCAGGGTGGGTTCCATAAAGGCCGCTCCGCCGCTGACAATCTGCTGAGCCTGGAGTCAGCCATCCGTACTGCCTTTGCCGTCGTCAGGACCTGGTCGCTGTCTTTTTCGACATTCGGAAGGCGTAAGACACGACATGGCGTCATCACATCCTTTCAACGCTGCATGGGGTCCACTGCCGATTTTCATCCGGTATTTTCTGTCGCATCGAAGCTTCCGCGTGCAAGTCGCATCCTCCCATAGTTCCTCCCGCGTTCAGGAGAACGGGGTGCCACAGGGATCTGCGCTAAGTGTCTGACTGTTTTTAATAGCAATTAACGGGCTCGCTGCGGTGGTGGGAATGTCTGTCTCAGCGTCCTTGAATGCTGCCGACTTCTGCCTTTACTACAGCTCTGTTGGCATTGCAGCTGCTGAACGTCAGCTGCATGGCGCTATCCGCAAGGCGCACTCTTGGGCTGTGGCGCATGGCTTCCAGTTTTCGGCAGCCAAGACCTGCGTTATGCATTTCTGCCGGCGGCGCACTGTACACCCAGAGCCGCGGCTTTATCTTGACGGCAAACTTCTTGCTGTGGTGGAGACTCATAGGTTTTTGGGAGTGGTTTTTGGTGCCCAGTTGACTTGGATGCCTCATATTCAGCAGCTTAAATAGATGTGTTGGTGGAATCTAAATGCTCTACGATGCTTGAGCCGCACTGGCTGTGGCGCCGACCGATCTACTCTCTTACGGCTCTACCAGGTGTTAATCCAGTTTCGTCTGGATTATGGGAGCCTGCCTTACAGTTCATCATCCCCTTTGGAGTTGCGGGTGCTGGACCCAATCCTTCACAGCGGGATACGCCTTGTGACTGGTGCTTTCCGGACCAGTCCTGTGGACAGCATACTTGTGGAGGCAGGTGTCCCTCCACTGCAGTTACGGCGCCAACATTTACTGGCCGCTTATGCTGGCCACGTTTTTAGCTTGCCCGGGCATCCAAATTATCGTCTTCTGTTCCTGCAATCGGTCGTCCATCTGCCAGAACGTCGGCCCCAGTCAGGTTGTACGATAGCGGTCCGCCTCAAAGACCTTCTCTCTGGGCTTGGGGTTTTCCCTTTTCCACGTCCTTTCTGGGCCCCTTTGCGTACACCCCTGTGGTGTGTTCCTCGGCCTAGCCTTCGGCTCGAATTGGCACAGGGCCCAAAGGATTCAGTCCCTCCGAAGGCCTTCCGCCGCCGCTTTTATTCCATCCTCGCCATGTATCAGGGCTCTGGCTTTGTTTACACTGACGGTTCGATGGTGGCTGGTCGTGTCGGTTATGTTTTAAATCTAGGGGACCATCCTGAACAACATTCATTGTTGTCTGGCTGCAGCGTGTTCACTGCTGAGCTGGTCGCCATCTCTCGTGCCCTAGAGTATATCCGCTCCTGCTCAGGTGAGTCCTTCGTTATCTGCAGCGACTCCCTGAGCAGTTTACGAGCTATCGACCAGTGCTTCCCTATCTCTCGTCTGGTGATGGCTGTCCAGGAGTGCCTGCATACTCTTGCCCATTGCAGCCGCTCTTTGGTCTTTGTGTGGACCCCCCGTCATGTCGGTATCCCGGGAAATGAACATATAGACCACCTGGCCAAACAGGCCACCAGTGAACCAACCCTTGACATTGGCCTCCCGGAGACTGATTTGCAGGCTGTCTTACGCCGCAAAGTTTTCGAACTATGGGACGCCGAATGGCGCGGTCTGACCACCCCTAACAAACTCCGTGCCATCAAGGAGACGACGACTGTGTGGCTGTCATCCCTGTAAGCCACTCACAGGAGCTCAGTAGTCCTTTGCCGGCTCCGCATTGGCCACACCCGCTTGACACTCAGCTTTATACTGGTGCATGAGGACCCGCCCCTATGTCGATGCGGGTCGGCTTTGACGGTGGTCCACATTTTGTTGGACTGAGCACTTTTACATGTGCTGAGACAGACGTTTGCGCTGCCTGACACGTTTCCTGCCTTTTTAACAAATGACTCTGCCATGGTGGAATTAGTTTTGCGTTTTATTCGGGCAGGGGTATTTTATCATTTAATCTAAGTGTTTATGTTTTTTTGAGTGATTCTGGCATTTGGACTACGATTTTAAACTGAGTTTTTAATGTGTCTTGGTGGTGGGCTTTTCCTTTTTCACCTCTATGGTCGGCGAACCACCGTCACACACTGTGTGATTTTAATTTGTCTGATCTCTGTCTGAGTCTCTCTTGTCCTGTGTCATCTGTCGTTTTTTCTGTTGTTCGTTTTTTATTCTCTGTGGGTGATTTTAGTTTTTTGGAAAAAGGGACCGATGACCGTAGCGGTCTGGTCCCTTTAACCCCACAAACCAACCAACCAATCAACCTACGACATCACTACGGGTGTGTCGGATGTCGGAAATGGTGAAACATTGGACACATGTATGTGGACGGGGAATTTAGTTGTGAATCCTGCTTCGTCTGAAAGAGAAACCAGCGCCCTAAGGTCCACGTTATTTCTCTCAGGCACTCAGCAGTAAATCACGACGTAAGGAACCTGAAGATGTCCGTGGATGTGGCATAAAATTAACTACGCCTTACATATGACGTCTAGGTACACTGAGCAGCCAGAACATTACGACCTGCTACCGACATAAATCCTTCCAGGCCAGAGCAGCGTCGCCTGGCGAGGAATGACTGCGAGCCAGACACAGACAGGTTGCACGTAGCATCAATGAGCGTGCAGTCCGTGGGCAGAATGGGGAAAGAGCGCGACTTGTCAGTGTGAAGGAGGGCAGACTGCGATGGCCCAGCGGCCCAGCACGAGCGTTTCGGGAACTGCATGCCTTGTTGGGCCTTCGAGAAGTGCTGTGAAAAGTGTCTTCAACACGTGGCGAAACCAGGTCGAAATCATGTCCAGATGTCGTGGCATTGTATGTGGCGGGCGTTGGAACCTGGACAGACTAGTAAAACAGGACAGGCGACGAACTGTGGCGTAACTATCATCAGACTTTAAAGCCGGACAGAGTACAAGTGTGTCTGAACACACAGTGCACCGAACACTCTTAAGGCTGGGCTTCCGCAGCCGACGACCCGTACATGTGTCAATGTTAATACCACGACATAGGCAACTGTGACTGGAATGAGTACATTACCATCGCCACTGGACGTTGGCTCAGTGACAGAGCGTTGCATGGTCTGATGACTTCCGGTACCTTCTTCATCATGCCGACGGCAGGGCGCGGATATGTCGTCTTCGAGGGGAACAGCTCCTTGACATCTATACTGCGGGACAGAGAAAAGCTGGCGGCAGCTCCATTATGCTCTTGGGAGCCTAAAATCAACGAATCCAGTGGAGCTCGAGCAAGTCGCCATGACGGTATTATCAATAAGATAGTGTGCCATGTCACAAGGTCAGGATTACGATGCAGTGGTTCGAGGAACACAGTGGCGAGTTCCATGTGATGTGCTTGTCCCCCAACTCGCCAGATCTGTAAACTATCGAACACATCTGGGATGCTTTTGAACGTGGCATCAGATCCCGTCGCCCGTCTCCCCGGAACTTACGGGAATGAGGTGACTTATGTGTGCAGGTGTGGTGCCAGCTTCCTCCAGCGACCTGCCAATGTCTCATTGCTTCCATGCCACGATTCGTCGCCACTGTTATCCGTGCCAAAGGCCGACAGACCGACTATCAGGTAGGTGCTCGAAATTTTCTGCATGAAAAGTGTTCACAAAACAACGACAAACTGTGCATTACGAATCGCGTCGAGAAGGTCTGCGAAGCACTTCGGTGAATGTAGTGAGTGACACATGTGACACTGGTAACATCGTGACGAGGAAACACGAGTTCAAAAGAAACGGTTCTTTAACTATCCTAGAACATTACAGACAAGCTACAAAAAATATACTCTTGCTATGGAGTGAACTGCAGGTTAAGCTTAAAGAAACTTGTACTCCACATAATTATGAACGGAAAATGTTGGAACTTTGTGTTGAGCGTCAGTAGTTTGATTCCATATTTGCTTCCCTCTCTACTTTTCTTTCACCTGTAGATACGTTCCTCTATTTCGATATCTGAGTGACTACCACGCCTTACACCACAAGAAAAAATTTCTCGTTTATTAAAATAATCAATTAATGTACATGGTGTTTCACAATGTTTTGACGATTTAAAATTTGAATTACACACGAACTAATGGCGAAACACAGCTGAATGTTTTACACAAGGTACAGCATACATTCACGTTTACTTATGTATTACTACATTGGACAAATGACGACCCTTCGCGGCTGCACAATACTCGAGGCGTTCCACACAGTTTTTTAACTCATCCTTCGTAACTGTTGGACGACTTCTGGAAATTTCATCTGTTGAATGCTTTGGGCACGTTATCATAACGAACGACAAGGGCTTACTTGCAAACAGCTACGCACATGTTCGATGTTCTCGGGAGTTCGGAAGGTTTTCCGACGGCCGGTTGACTTCCGATTCGATGCGCTGGCAGCTGCACAGAAGTTTCTTACCGCATTAAATATTGTACAGCGAGCAGGAATTGTAAATCGCAGACGAATTTTGACACGCTTACAAAAGGCGCGTTCGACGCGCACGACAGATTAGTCGTAGCGAGAACAGCAGTCCACTGCAAGGTCACGATTTCCTTCTACCAGTATGACGTGGTTATTCAACTGTACATCGGATAAAATTTTACACTCCGCACAACTACTTGACGACGCCGCTGTCGGTGTTCTTATTTTAGCGCTTGTTATTGACATCTGAAATCGTCAAAACATTATGAGACACCCTATATTACACGAAAAATACACTCCTGGAAATGGAAAAAAGAACACATTGACACCGGTGTGTCAGACCCACCATACTTGCTCCGGACACTGCGAGAGGGCTGTACAAGCAATGATCACACGCACGGCACAGCGGATACACCAGGAACCGCGGTGTTGGCCGTCGGATGGCGCTAGCTGCGCAGCATTTGTGCACCGCCGCCGTCAGTGTCAGCCAGTTTGCCGTGGCATACGGAGCTCCATCGCAGTCTTTAACACTGGTAGCATGCCGCGACAGCGTGGACGTGAACCGTATGTGCAGTTGACGGACTTTGAGCGAGGGCGTATAGTGGGCATGCGGGAGGCCGGGTGGACGTACCGCCGAATTGCTCAACACGTGGGGCGTGAGGTCTCCACAGTACATCGATGTTGTCGCCAGTGGTCGGCGGAAGGTGCACGTGCCCGTCGACCTGGGACTGGACCGCAGCGACGCACGGATGCACGCCAAGACCGTAGGATCCTACGCAGTGCCGTAGGGGATCGCACCGCCACTTCCCAGCAAATTAGGGACACTGTTGCTCCTGGGGTATCGGCGAGGACCATTCGCAACCGTCTCCATGCAGCTGGGCTACGGTCCCGCACACCGTTAGGCCGTCTTCCGCTCACGCCCCAACATCGTGCAGCCCGCCTCCAGTGGTGTCGCGACAGGCGTGAATGGAGGGACGAATGGAGACGTGTCGTCTTCAGCGATGAGAGTCGCTTCTGCCTTGGTGCCAATGATGATCGTATGTGTGTTTGGCGCCGTGCAGGTGAGCGCCACAATCAGGACTGCATACGACCGAGGCACACAGGGCCAACACCCGGCATCATGGTGTGGGGAGCGATCTCCTACACTGGCCGTACACCACTGGTGATTGTCGAGGGGACACTGAATAGTGCACGGTACATCCAAACCGTCATCGAACCCATCGTTCTACCATTCCTAGACCGGCAAGGGAACTTGCTGTTCCAACAGGACAATGCACGTCCGCATGTATCCCGTGCCACCCAACGAGCTCTAGAAGGTGTAAGTTAACTACCCTGGCCAGCAAGATCTCCGGATCTGTCCCCCATTGAGCATGTTTGGGACTGGATGAAGCGTCGTCTCACGCGGTCTGCACGTCCAGCACGAACGCTGGTCCACCTGAGGCGCCAGGTGGAAGTGGCATGGCAAGCTGTTCCACAGGACTACATCCAGCATCTCTACGATCGTCTCCATGGGAGAATAGCAGCCTGCATTGCTGCGAAAGGTGGATATACACTGTACTAGTGCCGACATTGTGCATGCTCTGTTGCCTGTGTCTGTGTGCCTGTGGTTCTGTCAGTGTGATCATGTGATGTATCTGACCCCAGGAATGTGTCAATAAAGTTTCCCCTTCCTGGGACAATGAATTCACGGTGTTCTTATTTCAATTTCCAGGAGTGTATGACGATTTGGTTGTAATTTAAAGAGAGTCATTTTTGCTTACAAGTGTAATACAAGTGGCTTCCTTGATAAACTCAATGTGGAAAACGTATGCTGCTGGTTCGTCATTATGGGACAGCTGAAAGAAATAAAAATGACAAGAATGTAAAATTAACAAACTAATTTTAGCACATCTAAGCAGAAGACTGATGAGTAACATGATATGACATTCGGTCTGTGGGACAGCATCAGCAGGGGACTTGTCTATGGTTATGTTATTGGTTTTTTTCTGGCCTTATAAAAATCGATTAAAGACATTATTCAAATGAGTTATCTGCCGCATGAATATATCACTGACATTGTTAGATTAAATACTGCAGCACAAAGGGAACATTGTATGGAACGGATAGCGAGGTACATCAGCTGTTGCCAATTCTCTCGCATCACTGCTTTTAAGGGTGGTGAGGACCGAAGTTCAGAACGTGAAAGGCAACGGCTGTCGATACTCTCGTGTGGGACCACCAACCGTGAGTAGGTAAATCAAATTCGTAAACTTGGCGTCACAAGTACAAAATGACCTGAATATTTCATCTACAACCAGGGGTTTTTTTTTTTTTTCATCATGTCGTCGTTGTTGTGGTCTACAGTCCTGAGACTGGTTTGACGCAGCTCTCCATGCTACTCTACCCTGTGCAAGCATCTTCGTCTCCCAGTGCCTACTGCAACCTACATCCTTCTGAATCTGCTTAATGTATTCATCTCTTGGTCTCCCTCTACGATTTTTACCCTCCACGCTGCCCTCCAACGCTACATTTGTGATCCCCTGATGCCTCAAAACATGTCCTACCAACCGATCCCTTCTTCTGTGATCCCTTGATGCCTCAAAACATGTCCTACCAACCGATCCCTTCTTCTAGTCAAGTTGTGCCACAAACTTCTCTTCTCCCCAATCCTATTCAATACCTCCTCATTAGTTACGTGATCTATTCACCTTATCTTCAGCATTCTTCTGTAGCACCACATTTCGAAAGATTCTATTCTCTTCTTGTCCAAAATAGTTATCGTCCATGTTTCACTTCCATACATGGCTACACTCCATACAAATACTTTCAGAAACGACTTCCTGACACTTAAATCTATACTCGATGTTAACAAATTTCTCTTCTTCAGAAACGATTTCCTTGCCATTGCCAGTCTACATTTTATATCCTCTCTACTTCGACCATCATCAGTTATTTTACTCCCTAAATAGCAAAACTCCTCTACTACTTTAACTGTCTCATTTCCTAATTTAATTCCCTCAGTATCACCCGATTTAATTTGACTACATTCCATTATCTTCGTTTTGCTTTTGTTAATGTTCATCTTATATCCTCCTTTCAAGACACTGTTCATTCCGTTCAACTGCTCTTCCAAGTCCTTTGCTGTCTCTGACAGAATTTTAATGTCATCGGCAAACCTCAAAGTTTTTACTTCTTCTCCATGAATTTTAATACCTACTCCGAATTTTTCTTTTGTTTCCTTTACTGCTTGCTCAATATACAGGTTGAATAACATCGGGGAGAGGCTACAACCCTGTCTCAAACCATTCCCATCCTCTGCTTCCCTTTCATGCCCCTCGACTCTTATAACTGCCATCTGGTTTCTGTACAAATTGTAAACAGCCTTTCGCTCCCTGTAATTTATCCCTGCCACCTTCAGAATTTGAAAGAGACTATTCCAGTTAACATTGTCAAAAGCTTTCTCTAAGTCTACAAATGCTAGAAACGTAGGTTTTCCTTTTCTTAATCTTGCTTCTAAGATAAGTCGTAAGGTTAGTATTGCCTCACGTGGTCCAACATTTCTATGGAATCCAAACTGATCTTCCCAGAGGTCCGCTTCTACCAGTTATTCCATTCGTCTGTAAAGAATTCGCTTTAGTATTTTGCAGTCGTGACTTATTAAACTGATAGTTCGGTAATTTTCACATCTGTCAACACCTGCATTCTTTGAGATTGGAGTTATTATATTCTTCTTGAAGTCTGAGGGTATATCGCCTGTCTCATACATTTTGCTCACCAGATGGTAGAGTTTTGTCAGGACTGGCTCTCCCAAGGCTGTCAGTAGTTCTAGTGGAATGTTATCTACTCCCGGAGCCTTGTTTCGACTCAGGTCTTTCAGTGCTCTGTCAAAGTCTTCACGCAGTATCTTGTCTCCCATTTCGTCTTCATCTACATCCTTTTCCATTTCCATAATATTGTCCTCAAGTACATCGCCCTTGTATAAACCCTCTATATACTCCTTCCACCTCTCTGTCTTCCCTTCTTTGCTTAGAACTGGGTTGCCATCTGAGCTCTTGATATTCATACAAGTGATTCTCTTCTCTCCAAAGGTCTCTTTAATTTTCCTGTAGGCAGGATCTATCTTACACCTAGTGAGACAAGCCTCTACATCATTACATTTGTCCTCTAGCCATCCCTGCTTAGCCATTTTGCACTTCCTGTCGATCTCATTCTCCTTTCGTCAATTAAATTCAATATTTCTTCTATTACCAAAGGATTTCTACTAGCCCTCGTCTTTTTACCTACTTGATCGTCTGCTGCCTTCACTACTTCATCCCTCAGAGCTACCCATTCTTCTTCTACTGTATTTCTTTCCCAAATTCCTGTCAATTGTTCCCTAATGCTCTCGCTCAAACTCTCTACAACCTATGGTTCTTTCAGTCTATCCAGGTCCCATCTCCTTAAATTCCCACCTTTTTCCAGTTTCTTCAGTTTCAATCTGCAGTTCATAACCAATTGATTGTGGTCAGAATCCACATCTGCCCCTGGAAATGTCTTACAATTTAAAACCTGGTTCCTAAATCTCTGTCTTACCATTATATAATCTATCTGATACCTTTTAGTATCTCCAGGGTTCTTCCAGGTATAAAACCTTCTTTTATGATTCTTGAACCAAGTGTTAGCTATGATCAAGTTATGCTCTGTGCAAAATTCAACCAGACGGCTTCCTCTTTCATTTCTAACCCCCAATCCATATTCACCTACTACGTTTCCTTCTCTCCCTTTTCCTACTGACGAATTCCAGTCTCCCATGACTATTAAATTTTTGTCTCCCTTCACTACCTGAATAATTTCTTTTATCTCGTCATACATTTCATCAATTTCTTCATCATCTGCAGAACTAGTTGGCATATAAACTTGTACTACTGTAATAGGCATGGGTTTTGTGTGTATCTTGGCCACAATAATGCGTTCACTATGCATGTTTGTAGTAGCTTACCCGCACTCCTATTTTTTTATTCATTATTAAACCTACTCCTGCAGTACCCCTATTTGATTTTGTATTTATAACCCTGTAATCACCTGACCAAAAGTCTTGTTCCTCCTACCACCGAATCACTAATTCCCACTATATCTAACTTTAACCTACCCATTTCCCTTTTTAAATTTTCTAACCTACCTGCCCGATTAAGGGATCTGACATTCCACGCTCTGATCCGTAGAACGCCAGTTTTCTTTCTCCTGATAACGACGTCGTCTTGAGTATTCCCCGCCCGGAGATCCGAATGGGGGACTATTTTACCTCCGGAATATTTTGCCCAAGAGGACGCCATCATCATTTAATCATACAGTAAAGCTGCATGTACTCGGGAAAAATTACGGCTGTAGTTTCCCCTTGCTTTTAGCCTTTCGCAGTACATGCACAGCAAGGCCGTTTTGGTTAATGTTACAAGGCCAGATCAGTCAATCATCCAGACCGTTGCCTCTGCAACTACTGAAAAGGCTGCTGCCCCTCTTCAGGAACCACACGTTTGTCAGGCCTCTCAACAGATACCCCTCCGTTGTGGTTGCACCTACAGTACGGCCATCTGTATCGCTGAGGCACGCAAGCCTCCCTACCAACGGCAAGGTCCATGGTTCTTGGGGGGGGGGGTTTCATCGTAGCCAAGAATAAAGGAAAAATTATTCACTTACACTCTGATATTTCTAGAGATGTCTTGTTACGGAGAACTAGTTTCATCTTAGAAAATATTATTAGGGTGTTTGCTCAGAGCGAATTGCCACAGACATGTAGATACCAGCCGACTCGCACGATGTGCTGCTGTCTGTGGCAGTTTAGCTAACCGTGTACAGCAGAAATAGTACCGTTCATTATGGTTTGGAAACAGCTGCTGCAATTCATTCTGGAAAGAGCACCGATATGAAGTCAACTAAATAATAGAGCTGATGACAAACTAGCAGCTTCAGAAGCGTTACTTCTTTGCACAGGTATTTTGAGCCTTACGAGCACCGCCTGGTTATACACCGTGACGAGCAGTAGCACTTCCACTATAGTTTGCAAACCATCAGGAATGGCAGCACATAATGTTACTTTGCTTCCAGTTTCACGTTATGTATGTGCTAATACTCTAAAATTACTTTATAAGTTGAAAATAGCTACATCAATAAGAAATCCTGACAAATGCTACTACATAAGGGGGAAGATATTGTCTTCAGCGAAGAAAATATTAAATGAGTTTTGCTATTTAATTCACCACCAAGTTAGGAAATTAATGGAGCATAATCAAGTTTCCAGACATTTTCTACGATTAGGCTGAGCCTCAAATACGGTTCTCCATTATTGACTCTTTTTCTCTGCTTTGCTCCATATCTTCCTTCCTTCTCTGCACGCACTGGCAACATGATTTACACTACCGTCCATGGTGAATGTTACTGCATATGCCAGAGGTCTCAAGGTAAATAGCGTGAAGTATGAAATGGTCAAATGTAATATTTGAGACTAAGGATTTTCTAATGTTTTCACAATGAATTTCAATTGTTGGAAGAACATTTGTAGTCGAACCATAATCACAACCTATTTCAGTTTCTGATAAGCCAGTACAAGCAATAGTTCCTAGTAAAAATATGTTCGCAGTACAGCCCTCGGCTGGTTTTCGAATCCAAGAGTGCTCTGTGATAGCCATCGGCGAACTCTCGTTCGTCGATTAGACGAGTGTAAGGGCTGCCGTTCTTGTGTGAATGCCTACGGGAAATGTGTGCCTCATACGTTTTGAATACTATGAGGACACATTGGATAAAAGTACAGACAGTACTAAGTTTTAAGATCCATGAGTTTGTTTATGAAATAGAATGCCACAAATGTCCCAAAAATATATTACAAAAATTGTCTAATTTGGCGTACGAAAACTGGTTATGCGAGTGCCAGAACATTGTCACGCACAGATGAAGTAAGCAATATGACAGTTTCTTACTTTAGGAGCAAATTATTAAGGAAATACGCTGTGATCATGATTAAAATTTATTTCAGAATTAGTCAATATCTCGTTTCCCATTAATAGCGCAAAACGAAAATAGTCGAGCTTACCCAAACCGTAATATAGAAGCAGGGTGTGAAACACCATTTTCTTCGAACCAGACTGCACTCGTGTGTTAAATTGTGCTACATCCGGGCAAAAATTCAGAACGACTATAACAATGTAGGAATTTGTTCGTACGCGAGAACGTATAAAAGAGGTAATTAATTAATTATTTCACGCCACAAAGCAATCGAGCATATGGTGCGTATAAAAAACTGAAAATTATGTCGTGTCGTATCTCTAATGGGTTATTTTCGCTTTTATACATGCATTGTAACACGGAGTAAATTTACGAATTGTTCTGTTCATTTATTCTGGAATTTTTTTGTTGTCTGAATGCTGACTGACGTGGAAATTAATAATCCTTGTCATTGACGGTACCTCAGGATCTCTGCACAGACTTTTATTATGGCAGCAGCTTGTCACTACTCTGAATAGAGAACGCTGAAAGCTCTCTGGCTGTGTCGCCGCGAAAAATCACACTCTTACCTGTTTAACTAATCACGGTACCGATATCAAAGCCGCCACGAAGCGTTTATTCAGCAACCACTAACAGTGACGAGCTGTTGTGTTTGTATGCATTCATTTCCGACTATCAATCGGTACCGTACTCGGAAAAGTTCACAAGGCTGTCACTTATGGACAGGACTTCGGAATTCACTGATCTAACATTGGTTGATGGAATGAAATTT
This sequence comes from Schistocerca americana, assembly GCF_021461395.2. Classification (NCBI taxonomy): domain Eukaryota; kingdom Metazoa; phylum Arthropoda; class Insecta; order Orthoptera; family Acrididae; genus Schistocerca; species Schistocerca americana. The sequence goes on from NC_060123.1 coordinate 713,069,857, forward strand.
ATAGTCACCTTACCCGCTGAATACATTTAACCGGATCCAAAACACTTCTATTCATGAGGTTATAGTCTCTTCTACCACGTCTCTATACGTCTGTTATACAGTCAACTCACAACCTACAATGGAGGCGCCATTAATATAAAACTATCAAGAACTGAAACAGGAATAATTTCGATCAACAGCGATGCGTTACGTTCAAACTACGTGGCTGGTACAGCTTGTTGCACCAGGCCCTCACAGTTAGTGTTGTGGGTGTCTTTCACTGCACCAGAGCAATACTGCGAGAGCTACTGTCTGGCCTCTGCTGGTGACCCCGTGAGCGATCGGCTCCTAGAGAGCCGGCGCGACGGTCTCCACTGTGTGAAGAACACGACCTAGCGAGGTCATTTAGTGACGGAGATACAAGCTCATGGTACGGAAGGATGAGGAAGGGAACCACCCCAGTATTTGCTGGAGCGATTTCTAGAAAACACGGAAAAACTAATTCTGGACATCTGGGCGGAAATTTGACCGGTCGTCCTCACTTGATAACCACTGCGCTATCTCGGTCTGTCGGTATATGTAGGTCGTTGGACTCAATAACTTTTAAACTGTATTATCGAGTTAGTGATCAGTTAACAGGGCCACCAGGCGACAGCTCTCCGAAGTTGCACAAAGTACTCCTGAGGCCAGATGTCTTTGGGTACCGCCCTGGGAGTCTCTGTTCCTGTGTCCCGCTTATCATGGCCAGATGGCAATCCGTAGACTCAGAGGCAGGGTTCACCGACACTAAATTATTCCGACACGTGCAACATATTAAGGCCCGCTTCGTTTACAGCTACCCCTGGATACGACTATGTGCCAATTATTTACAGAGAGTGACTTCAGAACTAAAATAAAATTTAATAGATCGTTAATAAGGTGGCATAACTTTACACACTACTTTGGCAATCGCAGCTGATCTCCTCACCCTCCGGCGGACACTCCATGATACGACGTCATTCGAAATGTTGAAGTAATCGGAGGAAAGAAATTCATACAGGAGTTCAGCGCCCCGTCGGGGTCCATACTGAAGACGTATAGTGGTTAGAAACAATTACGGAATAGCAAGTTGCATGCTTGCATGTAGAAACACACATAAAGTTATTATTAGACGAAGAAGACATAAAACAGATATTATACGTCGCTGTTTACTGTTCGAAAGCGAACAACGCTTGTCAATTCAAGAATCAAAGTTCACATATAAAACTATTTCTGTGGAAAATGAGAAATACTCATTCATTACGTGTTACGAGCTAGTCACTTTGATAATAATGAACTCTGAAAATCTAACATTAGGTAACACGTCAAACTTGGGGCTCAGTGACAATGAAGACAGTAACATTCAACCACGTAACAATTCGAACATCGAGAATGGCTTATGTGTTGAAAACACGGTAACGTATTCCCATTCTACACTTTTCTTTCGAGACATAAGGAGGATCACTGTATACATAACATTTCCTAAACTGCCTTCAAACATACATGTATCTAATATATAATGGGGAAAGGTTGTTAACAAAAATTTCTGAAAGCTCTCTGGCTATTTACTTCACATTTCTATACATTCCCCTAAGAATCATTTGGACGAACGTAGGCTATATTTTCCAATATATATAAAATACGTAAATATCATTATAATAAATAATATAGAAAAGGTGTTAGCAAAAGTCTCGAAAAGTTCTTGACTAACTTACTTCAGATGTTTACTTTAATAAACATTCATACAGGAATAGGCTGTACGTTATTTGGATACATATTTTCTCTCAAAGCCGATGGCATTTCAGGACAGGCTACCAGTAATATATGAAATAGTTCTGAATAATAAAATCTTGGAGCAAGTAAATCATTTTAAATATCTAGAGTGCGGTGTCACTTACTAATATAATCATGACCTAGACCAAAAATGATATAAATTTACTTCCATGTGTGGAATCATAACAAAAAGTGTGCAGAATAAAGCCAGGTTAAACCAATCTGAAGTTTTATAAAACAATAACAGTATGAACACTTACTTATGGAAATGAAAAATGGGCAACATCATGGAGTCTAGAAGGTAGAATACAGGCCCAAGAAATGAGATATATATAGAGAGTAGAAGGATACACAAGGGAAGATTGAAAAAGAGTTGAAGATACAAATGAAATAAAGTAAAATAGGAAAAATGGAAGGAGCTTGTATGCGGTATGCGTGCAGAAAGATTCCCAGTAAAGGCTCTGAGTTATAAATGCTCTGAAAGAGGAAACGTAGGAAGACCATACAACTGATGGAGGAGCGTAACCGGCACCTTGCGTAGTACGTGAAGTAAAGAAGAAGATGAAGAAGTAGAAGAAGGACAAGATGAATCTACTGCTAGAAAAAAAATGCTGTGCTATGCTGCGCTGTGAAAATGTGCGTTTTTTTTCATTGTCGCAGTTATGTAGTAGTGCAGTTAAAAAGTTAGATAACTTGTTTCTTGCACATATATTCTTCCTTCTTCTATAAAACTTTAGACAAAAGATGTATACAAAACTATGTACTGTTTTCGTTTTCTTCCTCGCACCAGTTAACAAAAAGGATCATGAGAATTGTACTTGGCTTATAACTACAATACTATCAAGGAATCTGTATCATCCGAAACTCTGTAATACTATATATTTGCAGATTAAAACTATGTGAAATGCTGTCATTGAAGCTACTATCCCCACGGATGCAGCAGCTCTAGTGGCCTCTCATACCCCATATACCAACGATCTTTACCAATTTGCCCAATCATTTTAAGCGACTTCAACTCCCATTCAAGGAGACATTGACTAGAGCGATAAGGAAAGCTCAGGGTGAGGGAGAGGTAGGAAGAGGAAATGCATAGTGATGGGGGGAGGGGGTTTTGTACATGGAGAGGGGAACGACGGCAGAGAGAGGAGGGAGGATGATGTGGAGAGAGATAGGAGGAGGAGGAGGATGTGGGCATTAGGTTATTAGAAAGAAGAGTAAACATGTAGCAAATGAACAATCGATTAAACGGATGTAGAGGTAAAAAGAAGCACTACAACTCATAAAACACACCAAAACAAAGGAAAGGAGCCATGCATCGCGAAGGAATTATGCGAATGGAGCGGAAATCGGTTGATGTGATGTACACGAACAGACGAACGTATGATTACAGTTTTAGGAAAACTGTATGATTTATTCAAGAGAAAGAGCTTCACAAATTAAGTTAATAATGCATTGGTCCACCTCTTGCCCTTTTTCAAGCCGTTATTCCTAGAGCTGTTGACCCCCCTGCGGGTTCGGGGGTAAGAATAGGCCCGCGGTATTCCTGCCTGTCGTAAGAGGCGACTAAAAGGAGTGTCAAACGTTTTGGCCTTAATGTGATGGTCCCCATTAGGGTTTGACCTCTATTTTTCCAAATTTCACAGAAGTACGAGCCTTTTGGGGAAGGACACCTTACGTGGTGCACCATCAGTCCTCTGTGCCCTACGACCTTGGCACTCTTGATCGTCTTGGCGTCGTACCTGCACCCTCCATCCCTCATTTTGGGCATAGACACTTGATGTATTGTGTAAGTACCGCCCTTAGCGCGTCACCACCGGCACCCACGATCAATATGGACTACCCATGGCACCCGAAATCCAGCACGGTAGCCAGCCCGTTGTGGTGGGGTCGTCATGTACCCTCTAGGCTGTAGCCCCCTGACAACACAGGGATCGTACTGCCGATGCCTAAACTGACACCTCCCCACGTAAGCCAAGGAGTAGATGCTCGTCTCTCTGGGGCATCGGGACTCCCAGCAACGGCCATCCTGCCAGGTGGCCTTTGCTGTGGCTGGGTGGCGCCCGTGGGGAGAGCCCCTGGTCGGAGTGGGTGGCATCGGGGCGGATGCCCCGCAATGAAGCGGGTGAAATCTCAATCTGGTGGTCGTCCGACCGCCAATGTCTCTAAGCGTGGTAAGGTGGAATTTAACGCTGTGACATATAGCCCGAAGTCGTTCCCTTCCCTAGCCACACCATGGGAGGAACGTAGGGCTGCAGACAGACAGGAGCCGTATTCGCCACGATACCTTGTATGCAGCAGAACTGATGGGGATCCGTTTTTGGGGACTAAGCCTCTTTTCTTTCTGCACAATCTCGAAGATAAGTTTGGGGAAGTGGCGTCTCTTTCCAAAATGAGGAGCGGGGCCATTTTGATACAAGCAGCTTCATCTGCGCAGTCCCAGGCATTACTCGCCTGTGAGAAGCTCGGTGACATCCCTGTTACTGTCACTCCCCATAAGTCCTTAAATTTGGTCCAGGGGATTATTTTTCATAAAGATCTTCTGCTACAGTCTGATGACGAGCTACGTGAGAACCTGGCCCGGCGAGGTGTACACTTTGTCCGTCGTGTCTTTAGGGGGCCGAAGGATAATAGGGTTGCTACTGGTGCTTTCATCCTGGCCTTTGAGGGCGACTGCTTGCCTGAGAAAGTCAAGGTCATGATATACCGGTGCGATGTCAAGCCCTATGTCCCGCCCCCTATGCGATGCTTCCAGTGCTGGAAATTCGGACACATGTCCTCCAGGTGCACTTCCAGCCCCACGTGTCGTGATTGTGGACGACCTCCACATCCTAATGCTCCATGTGCTCCGCCTCCCACCTGCGTTAACTGTGGGGAGCATCATTCTCCCTGCTCACCAGACTGTGCAGTCTATCAACGAGAGCGGAAGATACAAGAAATTGGACCGTTTAAGCTACCAAGAGGCAAAGAGGAAATTAGAACGACTCACCCCTACACCTCTGTTGAGGAGTTATGCTACCGTCACACTGCCGCCACCAGCTCCTGCACAGACTACCTTCTCTGTTGGCCCACAGAGAAATCAAGTAACGTCTGCCCCACCGCTGGGACAGGCCGCTCTCTCTTCCACTGCTCCCAAAACACCGAGTTTGGAAGCAGTGCGCCCCAAGCAACCGGGGACGTTAGTCCCCAACTCTCAGCCGGAGCGGCGACAGCCCTCTCCGGCTCCTCAGCCGGAGAAGCGACAGCTCTCTCAGGCTGCTCAGCTGGAGACGCAACAGCCTCCTCTGGCCTCACTTGTTCGGAAGGGATCCCTTGGGGGAGTCCCTTCCAAGGACTTCCCCAGTGTCTCACAAGACACTAGCCAGTGGCTGAAGAAGCCACCAGCTGCTGGTCGAAGGGCTTCACGCTCTTCCTCTGTTCCTGATAATGCGTCAGGAAAGCCCTCCCAGCATGCCAACCCTCCTCCCAAAGACAAGAGAGAGAAGAGGAAGCTCTCCAAGAAGGATAAGGACCCAGGTGGTACAGTCTCCCTGACCGAATTGGCTGCACTTGTCGCCCAACTCCCCACGCCTTTTCTTCTCCTGGGGGATGTTACGCCCACAATCCCCTGTGGGGTGGAACGAAGGTTACTGGCCGAGGCAGGGAGGTCGAGAATCTCATCTCCCAACTCGACCTCTGCCTCTTAAACACTGGCGCTGCCACACATTTCAGTGTGGGGCATGGCACGTTCTCGGCCATAGATCTGTCGTTGTGCAGCCCAGGGCTTGTACCGTCGGTCCACTGGAGAGTCCACGAGGACTTGTGTGGTAGTGACCATTTCCCGATCTTCCTTTCACTACCACAGCGTCGCTCCCTTGCGCGCTCGCCTAGATGGGCATTTAGCAAGGCAAACTGGGACACGTTCTCCTCTGCTGCCACTGTTGACTCTCTCCCCCATGGTCCCATCGATGTGGCGGTTGAGACACTGACTGCAGCGATTGTTTCCGCTACGAAACGTACCATTCCTCGTTCGTTAGGGTGCCCCCGGCGAAAGTCGGTGCCTTGGTGGTCTCCAGAGTTCGCTGACGCCATTAAAAAACGTCGGCGGGCTCTTCAGCGACATAAGCGGCACCTGTCTTTGGAGACCCTCATTTTAATCAAACGTCTCCGTGCTCAGGTACGGAGGCTTATCAAACGGCGGAAACAGGAGTGTTGGGAGAGGTACGTTTCCAACATTGGTTCCCGTACATCCCCCTCCCAGGTGTGGCTGAAGGTTCGGCGCATCTTTGGATTGCAGTACTCTACAGATATCACAGGGCTTACCATCAACGGGGCAGTATCCACCGATGCCGATGCAATCGCCGAGCATTTCGCACAGCACTATGTTCGGGCCTCTGCGTCGGGGAATTACCCACCTGCGTTTCGCGCACTCAAACGCCTGGAGGAAGGCAAACGGCTTTCATTCGCTTCTCGCCACCCTGAGGCGTATAACGCCCCATTTAGTTTGTGGGAACTCCAGAGCGCCCTGGCACAGTGCCCCGATACAGCCTCTGGGCCAGATGGCGTCCACAATCAGATGCTCAAACACCTGTCCCCGGACTGTCAGCGATGTGTTCTTGCCATCTTCAACCGCCTATGGGGTGATGGTGTTTTTCCGTCGCAGTGGCGAGAAAGTACTATCATTCCGGTGCTTAAGCCTGGTAAGGACCCGCTTACTGTGGATAGTTATCGGCCCATCAGCATAACAAATACTCTGTGCAAGCTGCTGGAACGCATGGTGAGTCGACGGCTGTGTTGGCTGCTCGAGTCTCGGGGTCTTCTGGCTCCATGCCCGAGCGGCTTCCGTCGGGGCCGTTCCACCGTCGATGCTTTGGTCTTCCTTGAGTCTGCAATCCGCACTGCTTTTTCCAGGCGCCAACACCTCGTCTCCGTCTTTTTCGACCTCTCCAGAGCATATGACACGACGTGGCGGCACCATATTCTCGCCACGTTGCATGGGTGGGGTCTCCGGGGCTCTCTCCCCATTTTTATTCAGAATTTTTTATCTGTTCGGACATTCCGCGTTGTAATTGGCACATCCCGTACTTCACTTCATATCCAGGAGAACGGCGTTCCACAGGGCTCTGTATTGAGCGTGCCCCTTTTCTTTGTGGCCATTAATGGCCTTGCAGCAGCAGTAGGGTCGTCTGTCTCACCCACGTTATATGCTGACGATTTCTGTATCTTTTTCAGCTCCTCCACCATTGGTGTTGCAGAACGTCGGTTGCAGGGAGCCATACGCAAGGCACAGGTGTGGGCCCTAGCCCATGGGTTTCAGTTTTCTCCTGCGAAGACTTGTGTTATGCACTTTTGTCGGCGTCGCACTGTCCATCCCCACCCTGAGCTCTATCTTCAGGATGCTAAGCTCAGGGTTGTTGACACTTACCGTTTTCTGGGATTGCTGTTCGATGCCCGGCTTACTTGTCTTCCACATATTCGTCAGCTCAAGTGTCAGTGCTGGCAGCATCTGAATGCCCTCCGCTGCCTCAGCAACACAACTTGGGGTGCAGACCGTAACACGCTGCTGCAGCTCTACAAAGCCCTTGTGCTGTCCCGACTGGATTATGGGTGTGTGGCGTATGGCTCAGCGTCGCCCTCAGCGTTGCAACTGCTGGATCCTGTTCACCACTGTGTGGTTCGACAGGCGACAGGAGCATTCCGCACCAGTCCTGTTAATCGCCTACTTGCTGAGGCTGGGGTTCCTCCGCTCCACATTCGGCGTCAACAAGTCTTAGCCAACTATGCTGCCCACGTCCGTTGTTCTCCCCGTCACCCTAACTACCGTCTCCTTTTCGCCGATGCGGCAGTCCATCTTCCACGCCGGCGGCCGCGATCGGGCCACGCAATTGGGATCCGTGTTCGGTCACTCCTTAGTGAACTCGAGTCTTTGCCTCTTCCATCTGCTTTTCAGGTCCGCCCACATACACCACCTTGGTGTATCCGTCGGCCGCAGCTTCAGCTGGACCTCTCCCAATGGCAAAAGGATTCAGTTCCTCCTGCAGTCTTGCGCCGCCAATTTCTTGCTCTCCTCGACGCATCCCGTGACTCGGAGGTTATCTATACCGATGGCTCGATGGTTGATGGCCGTGTGGGGTACGCTTACGCTCATTCGGACTATGTAGACCAGCGCTCCTTGCCGGACGGCTGCAGTGTTTACACCGCAGAGCTAACAGCTATTTTTCGTGCCCTTTAGCGCGTTCGTACCAGCACTGGCGAGTCTTATGTCATTTGCAGTGACTCTCTCAGTAGTCTCCAGGCTCTTGACCAGTGCTACCCACGCCATCCCATTGTTGTTGCCATCCAGGAGTCCGTTCATGCTCTTGAACAACGTGGCCGTTCAGTGGTGTTCATATGACACGTTGGGATAGCGGGCAACGAACACGCTAACAAGTTAGCTAAATAAGCCACCCGCAAATTGCCGTTGGAGATCGGCCTCCCGGCAACTGATCTCCGATCGGTGTTGCGCCGTCGGGTCTTTGGGATGTGGGCAGACGAATGGCGCACCCTGTCTGTACCCAACAAGCTGCAGCGTGTAAAGGAGACCACGACCGTGGGGGGTTCCTCCATGCGGGCGTCTCGCAGGGATTCTGTGGTTCTCTGTAGGCTCCGCATTGGTCACTCTTGGCTGACGCATGGTCATCTGCTGCGTCGAGAGGACCCCCCTCATTGTCGCTGTGGTGCGATTATGACAGTGGCCCATATATTGTTGGACTGTCCTCTTTTAACCGCCCTCAGGCGAACTTTTCATCTCCAGGGTGCTTTATCATCTCTTTTAGGTGACAATGTCTCTATGGCGGATCGGGTTTTAAGTTTTATTCGCGCAAGTGGCTTTTATAGGTCCATTTAAGTTTTTTTTTTCCATCACCCTCTTTTGAGCTCTCTCTTTTAATTGGTTTTGTGTTGTGATTCGCCTCCGCCCTAAACTTTTAGACTGGAGGTTTTAACGTGTTGCAGAGTGGCTGGGTCATCCTATTATTTTCGTGATCAGCCAGCACACAGTCCTCTGCTGTGCAGTTTTAATTCCTTCTGCCTTTGTTCTCTATGTTGTTTTTGTTGCTGTGCTCTGTTTTCCGTGTTATCTTCCAATGGACTATGGCGCTTTTCTTCCCCCGGAATTTTTCTTTTAGTGCTTCGCCTGCCTGGTGGATAGTTTCACTCTGCTCTGTGTTTTTATGAAACAAGGGACCGATGACCTTTGTAGTTTGGTCCCTTTAAACTTTAACCCAACCAACCTAGAGCTGTTGGGTATCCTGAAAGGCTGTTGTTGTGGTCTTCAGTTAAGAGACTGGTTTGATGGAGCTCTACATGCTACTCTATATTGTCCAAGTTTCTTCATCTCTAAATACCTACTGCAACCTACATCCTTTTGAAGATACTTCGTATATTCCACTCTTGGTGTCCCTCTACGATTTATACTCTCCACTCTGCCCTCTAATTCTAAACTCGTGATCCCTTGACGCCTCATAACATGTCCTACCAACCGGTACATTCTTCTAGCCAAGTTGTGCCACAAATTCATCTTCTCTCCAATTCTGTTCAGTACCTCCTCATTAGTTAGGTGATTTACCCATCTAATCTGCAGCACTCTTCCGTAGCACCACATTTCGAAAGCTTCTATTCTCTTCTTGTCTAAACTATTCATCTTCCATGTTTCACTTCCATACATGGCTACACTCCATACAAATACTTTCAGAAAAAAATTCCTGATACTTTAATCTATACTCGCTGCCAACAAGTTTCTCTTCTCCAGAAACGCTTTCCTTGCCATTCTACATTTTATATCCTCTCTGTTTCGACCATCATCAGTTATTTTGCTCTCCAAATAGAAAAACTCATCTACTACTTTAAGTGTCTCATGTCCTAATCTAATTCCCTCAGCATCACCTGATTTAATACAACTACATTCCATTATCCTCGTTTTGTTTTTGTTGATGTTCGTCTTAGCTCCTCCTTTAAAGACACTGTCCATTCCGTTCAACTGCTCTTTCCAGGTCCTTTACTGTCTCTAACAGAATTAAAATGTCATCGGCAAACCTCAAAGTTTTTATTTCTTATCCATGGATTTTAATTCCTACTCCGAACTTTTCTTTTGTTTCCTTTGCAGCTCGCTCAATATACAGATTGAATAACATCGGGGATAGGCGGCAGCCCTGTCTCACTCCCTTCCTAACCACTGCTTCTCTTTCATGCCCTTCGACGCTTATAACTGCCATCTGGTTTCTGTACAAATTGTAAATAGCCTTTCGCTCCCTGCATTTGACCCCTGCCACCTTCAGAATTTGAAACAGAGTATTCCTGTCAACATTGTCAAAAGCTTTCTCTACGTCTACAAATGCTAGAAACGCAGGTTGCCTTTCCTTAATCTATCTTCTAAGATAAGTCGTAGGGTCAGTATTGCCTGAGGTGTTACAACATTTCTACGGAATGCGAACTGCTCTTCCCCGAGGTCGGCTTCTACCAGTTTTTCCATTCGACTGTAAGGAATTCACGTTAGTAATTTGCGACAGTGACTTATTTAACTGATAGTTCGGTAATTTTCACAGCTGTCAACACTTGGTTTCTTGGGATTTCGCCTTATACATCTCGCTCAGCAGATGGTAGAGTTTTGTCAGGGCTGGCTCTCCCAAGACAGTATCATATCTCCCATTCCATCTCCATCTACATCCTCTTCCATTTCCATAATATTTCCCCCACGTTCAGCACCCTTGTATAGACCCTTTATATACTCCTTCCACCATTCTGCTTTCCCTTCTTTGCTTGGAACTGATTTTCCATCTCAGGTCTTGATATTCATACAAGTGGTCCCCTTTTCTCCAAAGATCTCTTTCATTGCCCTGTAGAGAGTATCTGTCTTACCCCTAGTGATATATGCCTCTAAAACCTTATATTTGCCCTGTAGCCATTGCTATTTAGGCATTTTGCACTTCCTGTCAATCTCATTTTTGAGACGTTTGTATTCTTTTTTGTCTGCCTCCTTTACTGCATTTTTATATTTTCTCCTTTCATCTATTAAATTCACTATCTGTTCTGTTACCCAAGGATTTCTACTAGCCCTCGTCTTTTTACCTAGTTGATCCTCCGCTGCGTTCCCTATTTCGTCAGAGCCACCCATTCTTCTTCTACTGTATTTCTTTCCCCCGTTCTTGTCAGTCGTTCCCTAATGCTCTCTCTGAAACTCTCACAAACCTCTGGTTCTTTCAGTTTATCTATGTCCCATCTCCTTAAATTCCCACCTTTTTGCCGTTTCTTCAGTTTTAATCTACAGCTCATAACCGAATTGTGGTCAGAGTTCACATCTTCCCCTGGAAATGCCTTACTGTTTAAAACGTGGTTCCTAAATCTCTGTCTCACCATTGTATAATCCAACTGAAACCTTCCAGTCTCTCCAGGCCTCGTCGACGTATACAACCTTCTTTCATGATTCTTAAACCAAGTATTAGCAATGATTAAGTTATGCTCTGTGCAGAATTCTAGCAGGTGGCTTCCTCTTTCAATCCTTACCCCAATTCCATAATCTGCTACTACTTTTCCTTCACTTACTTCTCCTACTATCGAATTCCAATATTTTCGTCTCCCTTCACTATATGAATAACTTATTTTATCTCATCATACGTTTCTTCTATCTCTTCGTCATCTACGGAGCTAGTCGACATACAAACTTGTACTACTGTAGTAGGCGTGGGTTACATGTCTATCTTGGCTACCACAGTACTTCACAATCCTCTTCGGAGTAGGTTATCCACGCCCCTATTTTTAATTCATTATTAAACCTACTCCTACATTACCCCTATTAGATTTTCTAATTATAACCCTGTATTCACTTGAGCATAAGTCTTGTTCTTCCTGCCATCGAATTACACTGATTGCCACCACATCTAAATGCAGCCGAGCGGGATTAGCCGAGCGGTCTAGGGCGCTGCAGTCATGGACTGTGCGGCTGGTCCTGGAGGAGGTTCGAGTCCTCCCTCGGGCATGGGTGTGCGTGATTGTCATTAGGACAATTTAGGTTAAGTAGTGTGTAAGCTTGGGGACTGATGACCTTAGCAGTTAAGTCCCATAAGATTTCACACACATTTGAACATCTAAATTTAACCTATCGATTTCCTTTTTTAAATTTCCTAATCTACCTGTCCGATTAAGGGATCTGACATTCCACGCTCCGATCCGTAGAACGCCAGTTTTGTTTCTCCTGATATCGACGTTCTCCTGAGTAGTCCCCACCCGGAGATCTCAATGGGGGACTATTTTCGTGAGAAGTATGGGACCAAACTCTGTCGAACTGGAGCGTTTGCTCCTCAGAATCACGAGCTGGTTGGAGAACTCCGCCGATAATGCTCCACAGGATCTCAAACGGGGAGAGAACCAGCGACCTATGTGGCAACCTTACTGGCCAAGGTGTAGTTTGGTAACCACAAAGGCACGCAGTAGGATTTCTCACCATGTCCTGGAGGGTATTATCTTGCTGAAATGTATGCCTAGGATGACCTGCAATGAAGGTCAACAAAATAGGACCTAGAATGTCTTTGATGTAACTCTGTGTTGCATTAGTGCCGCGGATGACGAGTAAAGACCGTCACTCCCAGATATCATCCCGTATGGCGGGCGACAGTCAGGTTCGTATACCACCACTGTCCGGCACGCCTCCAAAACCGTACCATCAGTCATCCGGGTTCAGTCCGAAGCACAGCCCTTGACTGTGAAAGGGTACAGTACCGCTCGACATTGAAAATAGGTACAACATACTTCATTATTTTTGTCAGAACAACACATTTTTTTTGTAAAATAACTCAATTTCAATTAATACAGCGAAGCCGGATACCAGTGTGGGAAAGAATGACAATTTATTTATTTAATTGATCACATGTGCACTCCCACAAAGTAAATCCCTACAACCAGTTTGGTGAGATCTGTGAAATGAATGAATGTATGGTCGTCTGCTAACCGCAGATAGTGAATGTGAATATATGATCATCTTTGAGTCGATCCTTTGGCCACCTTTGGTGGGACCAAAGAGATGAAATTTACCAGAGCTTTGAGCGCCTGAAATGTGGCTGACCTATACGATAGCAAGGTGCTTCCCCCACCTCGACAGAGATGGGAGAGGACCTAGAGAACGGCCATGTTTCGACACTCTGCCGCTGGATCTTGTGCTGTTAAGACCTGTTTTAGTTGTGCTCCGTAATGACGAAAGAGTGGAGACATGGTATGGATGTGGAATATTTAAGAGTAGTTTGAAATAATAATTTCTCTATTCCAAGAACTTTTGTGGGGAGAATTAAATGTCAGGCAGGTAATATTAAAGGGATTGTAGTAATTTTCGGAAGTGAACAACGGTCACAATGAAACCACGTGTAGCAATAAGTTGAAATACTTCCGTGTGCTTAAGTTAAGCTGAATTACGAGCGTGTGTACAATAAGTTGAAATATTTAAGAAATAGCGTGTGTACAATAAGTTGAAATATTTAAGAAATGGCGTGTGCAGGACTTGAAATTAGAGACGAGTACTTCCACGTGGTGAGTACTGTGTGAGTCTCAATCTGTGTATGAGACAAAGGATAAAGAGAAGTACTCGTCCATGGTATCAGTTGAGGACTCGCGTGTGTGATGTTCTTAATATTACTTTGCGTGAGATGATTCCGTGTGACGCTTGATTCAAACTCTGAGAGAGATGCAAGGTGAGTCGGCCGTCTATCCAGCAACGCCACTTGGCTTGCATTGCACAGGAAGACGTGCAAATATCTCCAGAAATCATAGTAGGAAAGTAGAATTATGAAGTGGGGCAGTGTCGTGTGAAACTGGGATAAATATTAATTGAAGTGGGAAAGCTGAAAGTGATAATGTTGTGACCATTCTCTGTGTAGTATTTCATGTTGTAGTGTGGTGTATGTCATGTAATTTGGGTATGTGTGGTTTGCATGGGAGAGTAGCGAGGTAGTTTCAAAAGATTAGTGGGTTATGCTTGTTCCTTCAGTACCGCCCGGTCTGGAGGAAAGTTTAGTGATGATGATTGTGAGAGTCGAAGTGTGAGGTATAATAAAAGATCCACCAGCCTATCCAGAAAGTGCACTGTAGCGTTAAAAATAATTACGAGACCATAATATAGAGATTCACCATTGTAAAGCAAGGCCCACTGGGCGGAACTTCTCATGTGTTATTGTTGTAGGTTGTAGAATTTGTGTGTTTAGGTTAGAGAATTTATCGGGATAAATAAGATAGTGAAAAGAAAAAGATTGGTGGAATTTTCCTTCGAATTGTATGTTGACATAATATCCCGAATTTATGATGTGTGCGCCATTCATATTCAGTGCGGTGGCCACGTGTTGACATAAGCCGTTAAATAAAAAGACAAAAAGAAAATGTGGTATTGCCAGTGCGTAGTGTACAGTCAGAGTTCTTTAAATTACTGATAGTCAGATGCGTGTTTCCGTTGCGTATTAATCATATAGGAGGATAACTTGTAACTTAAGTGTGAGTACTAGAGTTCATGTTACTCGATAAATAAGAATGAATCCACTCGCTTGGCAGACCACTCATCTTGCAGGCCTGACTGCTTGATGCCACAGTATCAGCAAGGCATGTGGGTGCCTCTCAACTGAAGACAGTTCTTCTGCAGTCAAGGAGATTTGAGGCCGAAGACGTGTCTGAAGACTCCCTGGACAGTGGTGTGGTACCAACCTTACCGTCTCCTGCCATACGGGCGGACCGCCAAGAGTGATGGTCTGGAGTGCCCATCTTTCCATAGGTGAACCCCTTTGGTTGTCACTCGCGGCACCGTTACAGCGCAGCGGGACATCGACGATTATCTATGCCCCTCTTTTTCTTACCCTTCACGGTAAGCAGTACTGGGTTTATATGTCAGCAAGATAATTCCCGCCCGCACACAGCGAGAGGTTCTACTGCTTTTCTTCTTGCTTGCTAATCTCTACCTTGGCTAGCAAAGTTGCCCGATCTTTCACCACCTGAAATCCTATGGAACGTTATGGACAGGGCCCTGCGATCGTCTCGGGATTTTGACGTGTTGGACATAATCCAGCACGATACTCTTGAGGAGAACACCCAAATAATGTAGCAATCAATGCCAAGCCGAATAACGGCTTAAATACGACCAGAGGTGGACCAACGAGTTACTGACTTACTCAATTTGTGAAGCTCTTTCTCTTGAATAAATTATTCTTTTTTTTCAGAAATTGCAATCATTTGTTTGTCTGCGCATGTATACACGTATACCGATTTCCGTCCCATTACGATAATTCCTTCGTGATGCCCCATTTTTTGCCTTATAGTGTATTTGTCACATTAAAAAAATTGAAATATATGTCTTACAAGACCCAAGAAGAGACGGTGCCTGCAACTTGCAGTTCGTCTTATGTATTGACAGCTAAGTGCCACTTTCACAAACATAGTGTAGTTGTAAACAGAGTTATGAAGATATTAATCATTATACATGCCTTACTCACATTATAGCAACGGCCTTACCGCAGTGGTAACACCGGTTCCCGTCAGATCACCGAAGTTAAGCGCTATTGGGCTTTGGTAGCACTTGGGTGATTGACCATCCGGTCTGCCGAGCACTGTTGGCAAGCGGGTTGCACTCAGCCCTGAGCCGTGGTGGCTCATATCGATAGTGCCACTCTGGTGGTTTATCTTTCCTGCCACGGTCAGGGTGGTAAGCAGCGCCCTCTGGGGACTACGCGAGGAGTAACGAGGCGAGGTCCTGGGTGGTGTGCTCCGGGACGTGGTGGAAGACGGTTGTCGGTTTGACGTAGCGAGTGTGGGACCGGACCTGTCGCATGGAGATATACAAGTTGGCTCTGAATGGAAGGCGCCGTAGCAAGCAACGGGAAGCGGGCGTCCTGTAATTTGTGTGAAGGAGTAACGATTTTTGCCTTGGATTTCCCATTGGTTCCCGACAGTTGCGGTGGCTGCTTTCGGAGAAGAGAATTGGTAAGATCTTGTGTCTACGCTCTTTTCCGTACGATGTAACTGCCTGCCGTTATAAATGGGTGAAAATCAGGCGCTTGTATTGACTATAGGGGAACTGCTGATGTAAAATTAATTTGTATTTGAGTCTCACCCCCTCAGGGGACTCAGCATTTATGTGCTGGGTACGGGCTTGGCGAACCCGGGATCCCCGAGCTGGGGACTGGTGTGTGCCGCCAGTCCTCTGACACCGTAAGCTCTGGGCATGCTTCAGCGACCACCGTGTGGCGCAACGGTGGAACGTTGTGTGTCGCAGGGACCGGGGATCTTGGCTTGATTGCCTGGATCGCGAGGATGGTACCTACCTCTCTAAAAAACCCTTTAATCTTAAGGTGTGCTGCGCGCCGATAAGATGCATGGCTGTTGAGGTGGAACAGTCGCTAGCGGGCGACCTCTGAGGAACCTGCCTCACCTCAGTTGTATAAGGCTTACCCAGGCATGTGGGGCTCTGTATGGGCTGACGTTTCGTTCCCTAGCTGCTCGTGGGACGCACATGGCAACCACGTATTTCCCTTCACCAACTTCGCAATCAGTCAAGCGCATGAGGGAGGCTAGTCCTCCAGATATGCAGATGGAAAAGAGTAACAGGGCTCATGGAGTCGTAAATGACAATGTTTTCATCGTGATTAAGAGGAAGGAGGGCTCATTTGAAAAAGTGTCTCCTTTCTACATACATAAAGGTTTAGAAGGACTCGCAGGTACACTGAAATCTATCAAACGCCTGAGGAATGGTACCCTGTTAGTTGAGACTACTAGGGCATCGCAAGTGGAGCTGCTTCGGAAGTCACCCAAGTTAGGCGAGTATGATATTACTGTCGAGTTGCACAATTCCCTCAACTCCAGTAAAGGCGTTGTCACCTGCCGTGATTTAATGATATCGATGTCGACGAGCTGAAGCAAGAATGGGCAACACAGGGGATTGTAGACGTGGAACAAAGGACACGTAGGAATAATGGAGTTATTGAGAAATCTGCCACTTTCATTGTGACTTTCAATTCGCCTGTCTTACCTGAATACGTTCTGGCTGGTTTCCTCCGACTTAGGGTTCGGCCTTATATACCTAACCCTATGCGCTGTTTCAAATGTCAGCGATTTGGCCATACGACAATGAGTTGTGGGGGTGAACCAACCTGATGTATATGTGGCAAGGCAGCTCATGAAGCTGGGACCAACTGCACATCTCCAGCGCTGTGTATAAACAGCTCTGGGAGCCATCCCGTCTGGAGCAGCGACTGCCCCGTCTTTGCGGAAGAACGAAAAATTCAGGAGATCAAGGTGACAAAGAGGCTACCTTATGTGGAAGCCAAAAAAGAGTATAGGGCTACAAAACCCCCTGCCTTTGCCACATCCTATGTCTCCTTGGTGCACAACCGTGCGTCGCGAGTAGGCGCTTCGACGCAGACCATGTCCAGTGTCGCAGTATCCTCCACCAATACCTGTACCTGTGTTTGTACCTACCAGAGCACTCCCACTAACGATATAGCTATTCAGGCTGCTCCGCCTGCACCCACCGCTATTGCAGAGCAAGCTCCAGTGAAGCCTTCGAAGGCCCTCCAGAAACAGAGTGCCTCTCCACTTCCCCCATCACCAGCTTCCAAAAAAAAAAAAACGGGACCAGGGAAAGGGGCACGGCGTTTGACGTCAAACGTGCCAAAGGCACCATCGGATGTCGTCATGGCATCCCTGACTGATGAGGAGGATATCGTCATGGATTTTGATACCTCTACCCCAGAACCTGGCAGCCCCTCTGCTGCCACTCGCTCTACAAGTGCCTCACCAGCGCGGCGCAAAGACAGGGGGAAATCTAAACCGAAACGCTGATATGGCTCCCATACTTCAGTGGCATCTGAATGGAGTCAGACCTCGCCTTGCAGAATTGCGGCTGTTAGTACAGGCAAACCCCATTTGCATCTCTTTGCAAGAGACACATTTTAAAGAGACTGACACGCCTGTACTTACGGGATATCACGTGTACAGGAAAGACGACGTGACTGGTAATAGGGCTCAGGGTGGGGTGGCAGTGTTCATTAAGGACACATTCCACTCCTCACCTGTGACCTTAACCACAACGCTACAAGCGGCTGCAGCTCGGATCCTGGCCCAGGTTCATGTTACAGTGTGCTCCTTGTATTTACCACCCGCTGAGCTCATTGACAGTGAAGCCCTTGCATGGCTCATTGATCAGCTACCCCGTCCCTTTCTCATTTTAGGAGACTTTAATGCTCATAATGCATTATGGGGTTCCAACAAAACCTGCCCCAGAGGCCAGATGATTGAGCAGTTGCTCAGGACTTCCGACATCATACTGCTGAACACAGGTCAGGCCACGCATTTTAGCACCGCTTCAGGTTCGTCTTCTGCCATAGACCTCTCTATTTGTTCGCCTGTGCTTGCGGACATTGCTCAGTGGGTCGTCGACGACGACCTTCATGGCAGCGACCATTACCCTATCTGGCTCCATCTGCCAGTTGAAATGGGTCGTGTCGCACAGCCGCTGAAATGGTTGTTCCGGAAGGGAAACTGGACGCTCTACCGGCAGTTGGCTGTTTTTGGACGGTGTGAAGGCGTCCAGGTTTGGGTGGATCACATTACGGCGGTGATGCACCATGCCGCTGATGTATCCATACCAAAGTCAAAGGGAACACCTGTGAGGCAGCCTGTCCCTTGGTGGAATGACGACTGTCGTACCGCCATCAGAGACAGGCGGGCGGCTTTGAGGAGACTCCGTCGGTGCCCCACTGCTGCGCATCTGACAACTTTCCGGATAGCACGGGCGCGGGCGAGGAAAATCGTTAGGGAGAGTAAACGGAGGTCTTGGCGTGAGTTCCTGAACTCTATCAATAGGTCCACATCTTCAAGCAAAGTATGGGAAGCCATTAGGAGGATCTCAAGGCGATACTCTCGACCGCCACTAGCCGCTATACATAAGCGGGGGTGTCTCCTAACATCTCCGAGAGACATCGCCCGGGCGTTGGCAGAATCTTTTCAAACTATTACGGCCGATTATAGCCAGGACCCAGAATTTCTGCGCTATCGGGGTACACAGGAGGGGGCTGGTTTTGATTTCCGTTCACAGAACACTGAGGAATACAACCAGCCTTTCTCTTTGTGGGAGTTGGACTCTGCACTGTCCATATCTCGGAATACCGCACCTGGTCCAGACCTGATATCGTATAGCATGCTGCAGCAGTTGGATCTGCGGTCAAAGGAAGTCCTCCTTCAACTTTTTATTGAAATTTGGAAGACAGGCGACTTTCCTAGTTCGTGGAAAGAATCGATTTTAATTCCGCTTTTAAAACCAGGGAAGGATCGGACCGAACCCAGTAGCTACCGTAGCATTAGTCTCACGAGCTGCGTCGGAAAGACATTTGAGCGTATGGTCAATAGGCGCCTGGTGTGGGTTCTCGAATCTAGATCCTTACTTACCCGCTGCCAGCGTGGATTCAGGAGG
The DNA here is from genome assembly GCF_021461395.2 of Schistocerca americana. NCBI lineage: Eukaryota > Metazoa > Arthropoda > Insecta > Orthoptera > Acrididae > Schistocerca > Schistocerca americana. The sequence continues at coordinate 713,089,073 of NC_060123.1, forward strand.
TATCATTCCACCCTAGATAACCTGATCCTACTCGAAACAGCGATACAAGATGCTTTCCTACGTAAGCAACACCTTATCGGGGTTTTCTTCGACCTGGAGAAGGCGTACGATACTACCTGGAGGCATACCATTTTGCGGCAGCTTTATGAGTGGGGTTTCCGTGGGCGTTTACCCACACTCATCCGATCCTTTCTGTCGGACAGGTATTTTAAGTATAAGGTTGGGAATGTCCTGTCTGACCGTTTTAAGCAGGAGAACGGTGTCCCTCAAGGAAGTGTCCTCAGTGTGACAGCTTTCGCAATTGCCATCAATAGTATTGCGTCCACAGTACGACGGCCCGTGCAGTGCTCCTTGTTTGTGGACGATTTCTCCATTTTCTGTGCGTCTTCCTCCCTCACAGCTGCTACTCGCCAATTACAGCTGACACTCGTGCGATTGGAGGAATGGTCTAAGACCACGGGCTTTAAATTCTCTCTGGAGAAGACCGTTTGTGTAGATTTTAACCGTTCCCGTTCTCTTTTTAATCTCCCTGTTTTAAAACTAGGAGACACTGTTCTCCCCTTTATGGAAAAAGTGAAATATCTGGGGCTTATTTTTGACGAGAGGCTCACATGGTTGCCACACTTAAAGGATCTAAAAGTCCGCTGTTTCAAGGCTTTAAACGTCCTTAAATGCGTCAGTCATAGATCCTGGGGCGCTGACAGGGCACGTCTGCTCCAACTTTATAAGACCTTTGTGCGACCTCGACTGGAATACGGATGTCAAGCTTATGGCTCTGCAAGACCTTCCTACCTCAAAATGTTGGATGTGATTCACCATGAGGGTATTAGGCTTTCCACGGGGGCTTATCACACGACTCCAGTTGCTAGTCTGTATGTTGAGGCAGGAGAGCCTCCGCTGTCCATTCGGCGTCTTCTCCTCGTGGTACGGCACGCGTACAGGGCCAAGTCCACTCCTCTTTCATTGGCGTCCGACACTTTTTCCCAGCCGGCACTGGCACGTCTCTTCCTCCACCGTCCGGCGGCAACAAAGCCGTTTGGCATCCGTGCAAAGGAGAGTCTCGAGTCAGTACACCTGGAGGGTATTAAGGTACTCCACCAGGGATGGAGTAGGGGATCTCCCTGGCGACTACAAAGGCCAAGATTACTTCTTGATCTGGCTGCTTACAGGAAGTATTGTACCCCGGACCACTTTTTTAAAATTAAACTTACTGAGATTTTAGAACGTCATTCCAATTTTATTCCTGTTTACACGGATGGGTCTAAACAGGGGGATTTTATGGGCTGCTCTGCTGTGTTTCCCGATACTGTCCATCGGATAGGGCTCCCAGAGCAGTTCTCAGTTTACTATGCAGAACTGTTTGCCATTCTGCAAGCATTAGAGCATATGCGCCGACATCGTGGCACGAAATTCATCATCTGCTCCGATTCCCAAAGTGCTCTACACGCTCTTCCACAAATGTACCCAGCAGATCGGATGGTGCAAGAGGTGCAGGACGCACTCCTGCTCTTGCAACAGCAGGGTAAGGATGTGATTTTCTGCTGGGTTCCAGGGCACATAAGGATTCCTGGAAATGAACTTGCAGATGCGGCTGCCAAGGAGGCTTGCTCCATCCCACCTCCTGCTCGCTGTTCCGTCCCCCTGCAGGCCATTACGTCTTTCGTGACTCGGAAGGTCATGCGTTGGTGGGAGGCTCAGTGGCTGGACGTGAGGGATAATAAGTTGCGAGCGGTGAAGGATTCTGTCCGACCGTGGCACACCTCCTTCCGACAACGACGCGCTGAGGAAGTAGCCCTTACACGGCTTAGAATAGGACATTGTCCTTTGACACATGGTTTTCTTTTACGTCGTGAGGAGCCACCAACGTGTCAGACAAGTGGGACACAGCTGTCGATAAGGCATCTTTTAACTGATTGTGTTTTATATGCGGGTTTGAGGGAAGATTTCAGTTTCCCACCAGACCTACCCTCTCTTTTAACTAATAATGTGGCGAGTGTCGCTAGAGTTTTACGTTTTTGTGTGATATCTGACCTTCTTCCCAAAATATTGGGATTGAAGTCTTAATGTGCTGTCCAGTGGTTTGGTCACCCATTATTTGTAAGTGGTCACTCGGCCACCGTTAATTATTTTTACCTGTTTGTACTGCTATTTTATTTTTAGTTATATCTCCCTGTTTTGATGTGCTGTGTCCAATCTTGCAATTTGAACAATGCCCATTCTCTCCCGATTCGGCTCTGAATTGAACTTTTGGGAACGGGCGCTGATAACCTCGCTGTTGTGTGCCCTAAAACACTAATCATCATCATCATCATCATCTTGAGTCTCACTTGTACTGTGACAATTTAGAGGCGAAAACTGTGGTGGTTTCATTAGGTCTGGTTCTTTGCTATGCAACTAAGGGAGTCAGATATTTGGGGTAACTGAGGGAGCACCATTATGTTGGTCTAAGTGATACGTTTTCCACGTTTTGTCTATGGCTTTTCGAATCGAAATCGTGGTGGAGTACACGTGTGAGCAATTTGCTATTGTATTGACGATTATGTCGTAAAGACTGTTCTGTGGTGTGTTAAATCACGCGCTGATTTGTATCCAATCTGAGCAGAAGTTACCATTGCGACTTCCTTATGTGCTACTGTCATTATGATTGGCGTTGTTTGTCTTTTGATTGTGGGTGTGCTCACGTTAAAAAAAATAATACGGCTACCATTCATAAGGGTTGTCTAGTCAGGAAATTGCTTAAGCTTTTATCATATGCTGGTCTGTTTGCTATCACATGGGCTTTCTATGCAGTAACTGAAGGAATGTGTATGGTGGTTCAAGGTTTTAGGCTGACTAGTGTTTGAACTGGTGTTGAGGGCGAGATCAGCATTGCACAAACCCGCACGTTGCGCGTGGTTAAATGTTCCGCTATTGGGGAGCCGGCTCTCTGTTCTTGGATTTTGTAAGGATACGTGATGAGTGCATCGTTGTAGGTTTTCGCGTGCTAAATTGCGGGGTATCGGTGCCGTCCTGGGGCTAGACTTGTGATGTATGTTATGTGGAAAGGGAATTAACTGTATCAAACTTAAGAGGGCTTTTAGTTTGTTTTAGGTCTATACATGGAATGATGTTGATATTTTGTCGATTGCGGCAATAACTTCCTGTGTTGGGAGATCCTCTGAGGAACTTGTATTGTACTGTTGCAGTGCAGTCCATCTGAAACGTGCTGCTTAAAACTTGGGGCTGCAGCTCTTTGATGATGTTATATATTACTGTTTAATCTTAAATGTCTTGGATGTAATATGGTTGTTGAGTATTATGTAATTAATTTTGATCGCTGGTTCCTTAAAGGAAGTATTTCGTTTTAAAATATGTTCTCGGTCAGAGCCTATTAAAATATGATTTTAACTCATCATTCAAATTTTCTAGTCTTGCTTTCTTAAAAGGCTTTCAGTTAAATGATTGCTATTTGCCTGTTTAAATGTTTGAGTGACTTACAGGAAAAGAATATTATTTTGTAATTCGTACTGATTGTTCCTTTTGGGTAATGCCTGACTTATGTGTTCAATAAATGAGTGTCTAGTCAATGGTGATGCACTGTTCTATTGCTAGCCTACCCCTTCCACTCCACAGCCTATTGAGCTGCTTTGTGTCGAATTTGTGTGCAGAACACCCCTCTGACCCGACACCTCAAGCCTTTCTGAGGCAAACTGAGGAGCTACTTGACTGAGAAGTAGCGGCTCCGGTCTCTTAAACTGACATACGGACGGGAGAGCGGTGTGCTGACCGCATGCCCCCCCCCCCCCCCCCCATATCGGCATCCAGTGACGCCAGTGCTGAGGACGACGGTTTTTGAAAAAAATGTCGGTATATCCATGTATCGATATTTTAGCAATTTTCCTACCTGGTACTACACAACTTTGTCACAGTACAGGATAAGGAGTGTACTGGGGAACTGCCCGACGTTGGCGATATGTAACTTCTAAGTCGGTTACTGTTGACTTTATCGTCTCGTCGTAGTAGCTTCCTAAGAGACTGGATGTATATGTCTGTGTACAGGTTTTCTGCAGGTGTTTTGCGAAACTGTTGCGGTAGAGTGTTTCTCATAGCCTACTTCCTCTCACCCAATCGAAGATCTCGAAATATTCGATTAATGCAATGTAAGTCAAATGCTTAATCAAGTCCGTTTGAGGCCGTGCGGTTCTGGGCGCTTCAGCCTGGAACCGGGCGACCGCTACGGTCGCAGGTTGGAATCCTGCCTCGGGCATGGATGTGTGTGATGTCCTTAGGTTAGTTAGGTTTAAGTAGTTCTAAGTTCTAGGCGACTGATGACCTCAGATGCTAAGTCGCATTGTGCTCAGAGACATTTGAACCATTTGAAGTCCGTTACACGCTGTCTCCTATTTCTCGATAATACAAAACGTGCTGCCCTTCTTTAAACTGGCTCGATGTACGCCTTCAATCCTACCTTCTAAGGATCCCACACCGCGCAGCAGTAGCCCAAAAGAGGACGGGCGAGGTAAGTGTAGGCAGTCTCTTTAGCAGATCTGTTGCTAATTCTAAGTGTTCTGCCAGTAAAACAGTCTTTCGTTCGCCTTCTCCACAACATTTTCTGTGTGTTCTTTCCAGTTCAAGTTGTTCATTACCGTAATTCCTAGGTCTTTAGTAGAATTTACTGCCTTTAGACTTGCTCGATTTATCGTGTAACAGAAGTTTAGCTGATTCCTTTGAACACTCATATGGATGACCCCACACCATTCATTATTTAGCGTAATTGACAATTTTCGGACCATACAGATGTCTCTCCTAAATCGTTGAGCAATTTGTTTTGTTCTTCTGCGTGCTATATTAATAGTATAGTAAATGGAAATGTCTACCCGACGGGAGGCCCTAGCCACACGACATTTCCAATAGTATAGTGATACTGTACAAGAAATAGGACAATTAACCGGAAGCACAGGTTACATAAAAGCAAAGGTTTGTGGAACATGACCAAAGGGAAATACATGTCAATGTATTCACTCGTTATTTGGGCCTTGTGCGGCACTGATACACAACCCCAGAGGAGAAATCAGACTCCGTCCCTTTAGCTGCCCAGTAGCAGAGCAGCAGCAGAAACGGTCTGTAGGTTTGAGTGACACGGCAGCTTTCATAAATCCTTTTGATACGCGGCAGGCAGGAGTCTGCTTTTCAAATAGGCTGGAACTGAAAGGTTGGCGGGCCAGTCGCAGCGCGGCCCGAGAGCGCCAATCCGTGGATCGGTCCGCGTCAGACGCAGCGCCCTGCGACGCTGTTTAAACGTGCTGTTTACCCCGCAGCTGCGGCGCTGCCCGGCGTGGTGCGTTAATCACAGGACCGCCGCCCGCCGTCCCGAACAGAAAACGGCCTGTCATTAGCGCCGACTACTCCGCCGCGCGCCGCTTTCCCCTGCTACTGGGACCGCATCGCTTTGATTTGCGACACTCTTCCATCATTATTTATTCTTCTCCTCTCCTGCCAGCACCCCTGCCCCCCCCCCCCTCGCCACCCAACACAAAGCTCACGCACGTGTGTGTGTGTGTGTGTGTGTGTGTGTGTGTGTGTGTGTGTTTGGAGCGTGCGTGCGATCAACGGCGAAGTTATCAGCGTCCTTACAGCCACTGAAAAATATAATTTCTCAGTCTAGCTGACCACACAATCAGTCGATTCATATTCGTTAAAACGACAGAGAAGGACTAAAAGTAGAGATTGAAAAACAACCAAAACGGCAAAGGAGCTAAAAGAAAGGCACAGGCTGACCACATACAAAACACGTGGGTGAGCCAGTCACGTTGTAAGTAGGTTGTTCAGGTTTTTATGTTGGTAACGCCACGTAGCGCTCTATATGAAAATCTCTGACTGTGCTGTGTGAAGGCTGTGGTTGGTTTGCATTGTTGTTGGCTATTGTAGTGTTGGGCAGCTGGATGTTAACAGCGCGTAGCGTTGCGTAGTCGGAGGTGAGCCGCCAGCAGTGGTGGATGTGGAGACAGAGATAGCAGAGTTTTGAGAGCGGATGATCTGGACAGAGACAGTAAATTTGTAAGACTGGATGTCATGAACTGATTTTTTATATATATAATGACTTTTGAACACTAATAGGGTAAATAAATTGTTTGTTATTTATCAAAATCTTTCATTTGCTAACTATGCCTATCAGTAGTTAGTGACTTCAGTAGTTAGAATCTTTTATTTAGCTGGCAGTATTGGCGCTCGCTGTATTGCAGTAGTTTGAGTAACGAAGATTTTTGTGAGGTAAGTCATTGACGGAAGGTATAGGTTATTGTCAGTCAGGGCAATTCTTTTGTAGGGATTATTAAAAGTCAGATTCCGTTGCGCTAAAAATATTGTGTGTCAACTTAGTGACGATCAGAATAAGTAAAGTGAGAAATGTCTGAGTACGTTCAGTTCTGCTCAGCTGTTTGAAAAGAAAATAATGTAAGAGGTTTATCAGCACAGTCACTCATTAATTTTTCTAAGGGGACGTTTCAACGTTGTTAACATGTTTAAAGCATTTCCCTAAAACCTTGGGTAAGATAGTGGATATTTCACAAAAAGTTAAAATTCGAAATACATTTGTTAGAACACCACTTAAAATAGTGGGCAGCTAAGTCGGCAAATTGCCGCGGACCGGTGGTCGGATAATAAAAAACAGTCCGTTAAAATGTGGCCCACAGTGATCTATACACCAGAGGCACCATATATTGGAGTGTCCTCTCGCTGGAGCAAAAGGCCATGCGTCATAGTGTTGTGGTCTGTGCAAAGACGAGCAAGGAAGACGTCCCGTCGACGTGACTGGAAGGAGGTACGCCATGAACGCGATGTGATCTTATTGTCTGTCACGTCCAGCCACCCATCCACCCACCGACGCGAGACGCCGTATCTCAGCGGCGAGGCTATAGCATGCAGGGGATGGCACACAGAAATAACTGAGGATCACGTCAAGCCTACTTGGCTGCTAGATCCTCCCTTTCGTTCCCCGCGTACCCACGTCCCCTGGTACGGAGCAGAAAGACACCTCTTTCCCCAGTCGCTGCACTTGCAGGAGGGCGTTCTCGATGTTTAGGACTACTCTATTTGCTGGGTACAAGTGTTGTAGAGAGTGAAGGGCACTAGAGAATCTGAACAGACAAGAAATTTACCACACATGCAGACACATACTTGTGACACAATCACACGTTTAAAACCGGCCCTCTCGAACCTGGTAGGTCTTCTCATATGGGAAACCTTCTTCTGCCACTGTAGCGTGTAGAAGATGTAATCATACTGCAAGTGGCTGCTTGCGACGGTAAGTATGAAACAACATACTGAAAGCCCCTGCACATGATTTCAGTTCATTTCGGGATGTTTCGTGGCTGTGAATCAGACTGTCACCTTTTTCAATGTTTTTCGAGATTATCGGACACACAAAGTGCTCGAGTCTTACCACTAGGGACAGGAAATGGCACAAAAGACAAATTTCAAGTTTTGTTTTCAAGATTAACAGATTACAGTGAACAGCTAAAACATTATGACCACCTACCTAATAAGTAGTATGTCCGTCTTTGGCACGGGTAGCAGCGGCGACGTGTCGTGACATGGATGGACTGAGGCCTTGGTACGTCGCTCGAGGGACTTGGCACCACATCTCCTCGCAAAAGTCACCTAACTCCTTAAATTCCAGCGACGGCGGACGATGAGCTCTGGCACCGGGTTCAATCACATGCTAGGAGTGTTCGTTGGGTTTGAGATCTGACGAGTTGGTGGCCAATACAACAAATGTGTTCCTGGAACCACTCCATCACTCTGCTGGGTTGTGACATGGTGCATTATGTTGTTGAAAAATGCCAGAGCTGTCGGGAAACATGAGCGTCATGAAGGAGTGGAGGTGGTCTGCAATCAATGTACGATCCTCTTTGGCTGTCACGGTAACTCGACGAGCTCCACTGGACCCATGGATACCCATCACAATATACTACAGAGCACAATGGACTCACCGCATAAAGGCGCTACAGTCTGGAACTGCATGACCGCTACGGTCGCAAGTTCGAATCCTGCCTCGGGCATGGATGTGTGTGATGCCCTTAGGTTAGTTAGGTTTAAGTAGTTCTAAGTTCTAGGGGACTTATGACCACAGCAGTTGAGTCCCATAGTGCTCAGAGCCATTTGAACTCACCGCCAGCTTATCTTCGTCCCTTCGGTACAGGTATCAAAGAGCTGTTTCCATGGAAGACGATTGATTCACTTCCTACCATCGGCATGATCAAGAAGGTATCAGGATTCATCAGACCATGCAACGCTCTGCCACTGCACCAATGTCCCGTGCCGATGGTCAAGTGTCCATTCCAGCTGTAGTTGCTGAAGTGGTGTTAACACTGGTACATGGACGGGTCTCCGAGCGCGGAGGCACATCGTTAGGAATGTTCGGTGCACTGTGTGCTCGGACACTCCTGTACTCTTCCCATCATTAGTGTCTGATAGTAGTTTCGCCTCAGTTCGCCGCCTGTTCTGTTTTACCAGTCTGCCCAGCCTAGCCGGCACGATTAGCCGAGCGGTCTGAGGTGCTGCAGTCATGGACTGTGTGGTTGGTCCCGACGGTTGTTCGAGTCCTCCCTCGGGCATGGGTGTGTGTGTTTGTCCTTAGGATAATTTAGGTTAAGTAGTGTGTAAGCTTAGGGACTGATGACCTTAGCAGTTAAGTCCCATAAGATTTCACACACATTTGAAGATTTTTTTTGTTTACTAAAACGCGTATGCGAGCTTGTATTACTCAAGGAGAAAAATTTTTGATTACTGTGAGGTGAGTACAAAAACAAGAGTGAAGGTTTATTTTTAATTATGCTTAAGAATATTGAATTGTCAAGGGGTAAAACTAGTAACTCGAAAGACATATGGCATTCACTAGGAATGGTCACATAGATGAGGAAATGTACAACTACATAAATTAACGGAAATAAAGCACCAAAAGTGTGGAGAAATATTGAACTACCAACGTTTTATCCCCTGGCCCCCAAATTTTAATGTTATGAATTTCAACAGATTAACAATGCATAAATTCACGGAACATACATGATAGTCTGCAAACAAGACAGCATGTGTGATGGGTCTTAAATTATTTTAATGTTATCTGCAAAAATTTAATAACATTTAAAGCAAATTTAATGTTGAAGTACTTGTAGTGATGATTCCTGAAGCAGGTCAAGTGTTTCAGAGTTCTGAGGTGATGCAGTTGAGTCAGTTGGTGATAACAGCACATTACATTCTGTGGCAATGGTGTGCTTGTCTGGAACAGGTGTGGGATAACCTCGAAGTCTTTCCTTATTCCTCCTGCTGAAGTCTCCTCGAGCATAATTTGGCTGTATTGAGTATCCCTGGCTAAGTTGCTATCACCCGTGACTTATCGTTCGTACCTAGGCGCTATGGTCCTGTGAGTGATGTTACTGGCACATCAGCAGTATAGCCCTGGTAACGAGCTTCCAGCGGAACCATTTGTGCTCGTTTTATAACACCAGTTTCTCCAGTTTTGTAGAAAACCTGCGATGTTCCGGAATCTTTTTAATATGTTTTGGCAAAGCAGAGGTAGTCAATCCGAACAGAATTACTGCTTGCTTCCATACTCCTCCCTCACTGCGATGCTCTTCTTCAGAAACGTCTTCCTTGCTGTTTCCAGTCTACATTTTATATCCTCTCTACTTTGACCATCATCATTTAGTTGGCTACCCAAATAGAAAAACTAATCTACTACTTTAAGTGTCTCATTTCCTAATACAATTTTCTAATCCAATTACTTCGACGACATTCCATTAGCCTCGCTTTTCCTTTGTTGTTGTTCATCTTATATCCTCCTTTCAAGACACTGTCCATTCCATTCAATTGCTCTTCCACCTCCTTTTCCGTGTCTGACAGAATTACAATGTTATAGGCAAAGCTCAAGGTTTTTATTTCTCCTCTCTAATTTCTATTCAGAATTTTTCTTTTGTTTCCTTTACTGTTTGCTCTATATACAGATTGGATAACATTGGCGATAGGCCACAACCCTGCCTCACTCCCTTCTCAGCCACTGCTTCCTTTCATGCCCCTCGACTCTATAGCTGCCATCTGGTTTCTGCAGAAATTGTAAATACCCTTTCCCTTCCTGTATTTTACCCTGCCACCTTTACAATTTGAAAGAGAGTACTGTAATCAACATTGTCAAAAGCCTCTTATTATAGCTAAAACAGGTTCTTATTTTGTAAAAAATAATTAATGATATACTGAATTCAGTGTTTTCATTTTCAGTCACATTCTCCTCAAACATCATGCTTGTGATTTCCTCCCTCTTGTTCTCTTCACATCACGATCACTACGTAATTCGCCAGACACATCACAGATTGCTTTTCGGCTTACACTTCCACGAATGAATTTATCCGTATCGAAATTCATCTAGATCTTTGTTTCGGGATGTTAACAAGGTCTAGCCAGTGCGCAGGTTACAGTGAAACGTGCATTGTGTTATTGGCGGCCGGAGCCAGGTTGCATAGTCCGTTACACCCATTACAGCCTAACGTAACTGTCTTCCCTGTAAGGGGCGTTCACATTTATGTGTCACCAGAGCGGTCTTTGTAATGAAGAAATCTAACGTAATCTGCAGAACTAAGATGTTGCTTCAGACAGCGTCTTACCCACAGTCTCAAGAGTCAACTGGCGCAACTGTGAAGGCGGCAGCAGGAGGCGGAACTGAACGGAAGGTCACATGCACGCTGTCGCCTAGAAGGAACACGCTGGCGAGGTGCCCTCTTACGTCCGGAGGGAGAGATGATTTTAAACCAACGTGGTTGGGAGAGAGGAGGTCTCGCTAAAACAGAGTGGATGAGTTCCTCATCAGACGCTCACGAATTCTTACGGACGAAACGAAACATAAGAAACACACAAAATATGACTATCGGAATGAAATGAAAACACTACTTGGACCGCATCGTGGAGGGAATTGGTTCTGTGCACGCCAAAGGTGCTTCTCGTTCTAGAGGTGTTCCCTTGGATGATCTTTGTTAGCATTCTTGGGGGCATATTTTTATCGACGATAAAACGAAAAGTGAAAAAACCCACGAAATTATCAGATTCTTCTGCTTCGATGAGATATCATCACGAGCCTGAAGCATCCCTGGTTAAAATTCCCTCGTATTTCTTAAGTATAGAGAAAGTTGGTGCAAAGTTGCCTTTACTGTTATCATCCTGGTGAAAATATTATAATAGATGAGCAGTTGCTTCCAAGCAAAGCATGGTGTATCTGGATCCAGTGCATATCAAACAAACTTGACAAAAAGCGACTCAAGTTTTATGTAGCTGCAGACGTGACATCTAAGTACATTTGTGATCCCGTCCCGCACCTTTGGAAGGAGGAATGCCGACTAGACATGCAACCAGTACGTCGTTCTTCGCTTTACGGAGACACTTCTAAGCCTAGAAAGGAACAATCAGACAACTTCCTCATAAGTGTTCAGCCTGCAAAGAAACTTCAGCAGAAGAACACGTCTTCAATGGGAACAGTGAAAAACATTCACCGAGAAATCCCCAACTGCGTGAATATGAACAATTCTACTTGCATTATCTTCAAGAAGACGAACGAACCTAAGTACGTCCTGACAGCATACCAAGAGAAGAAGAAGAAGAAGAAGAATGTTCTTATTCGCAGCACACTAAACACTGAAATAGTTGTGAGCGAAGAGGAGAAACCAGAAATTTTGCTTTCAAGAAAGACGTGAAATTTGGGTGCATGATGTTCGCTAAATGATTCGTGAATGTTCAACTGAGGCTGTTTGCAGGAAATGGCTGTCAAGTAAGGTAGCTTGCAGGAAATGGTTGAAGCATGTGTTTTACAATATCCTAGACACGGTAGCCGTAAACTGATGCGTTATATGAAGTTAAAACACACACAAAAAAAGAGAAAAAGTATGAAATTAGTAAACGCAAAAGAACCAGAAAAAAAACACCCGTCAGTAATCCAAGAGAGCGGTGCTCGAAAACTACTAATAACCTGCTCAACGAATGACTTCAGTGTTTAGTAACAAACACGTGAAATGAACGGCGATATGTTAAGTATTCTACAAATACGTCATCCTTCTGGGTATATATGCAAAAACTTTGTATTCAAAACAGTTACCTACAAGTACAGCTTTACTCTATGGTTAATGATGATGGCGTCATCTTGGGTAAAATATTCCGGAGGTAAAATAGTCCCCCATTCGGATCTCCGGGCGGGGACTACTCAAGAGGACGTCGTGATCAGGACAAAGAAAACTGGCGTTCTACGGATCGGAGAGTGGAATATCGGATTCCTTAGTCGGGCGGGTAGGTTAGAAAATTTAAAAAGGGAAATGGATAGGTTTAAGTTAGATATAGTGGGAATTGGTGAAGTTCGGTTGTAGGAGGAACAAGACTTTTGGTCAGGTGAGTACAAGGTTATAAATACAAAATCAAATACGGGCAATGCAGGAGTAGTTTTAATAATGAGTAAAAAAATAGGTGTGTGGGTAAGCTACTACAAACAGCATAGTGAATGCGTTATTGTGGCCAAGATAGACACGAAGCCCACGCCTACTACAGTAGTACTAGTTTATATACCAACTAGCTCTGCAGATGATGAAGAAATTGATGAAATCTATGATGAGATAAAAGAAATTATTCAGGTACTGAGGAGAGACGAAAATTTAACTGTCATGGGTGATTGGAATTCGAGAGTAGGAATTGGGAGAGAAGGAAACATAGTAGGTGAATATGGATTGGGGGTAAGAAATGAAAGTGGTAGCCGTCTGGTAGAATTTTGCACAGAGCATAACTTAATCATAGCTAACACCTGGTTCGAGAATCTCTAAAGAAGGTTGTATACATGGAAGACTCCTGGAGATACTAGAAGGTATTAGGTAGATTATATAATGGTAAGACAGAGATTTAGGAACCAGGTTTTAAATTGTAAGACATTTCCAGGGGTAGATGTGGACTCTGACCACAATCAATTGGTTATGAACTGTAGATTAAAGCTGAAGAAACTGCAAAAAGGTGGGAATTTAAGAAGATGGGACCTGGATAAACTGACTAAACCAGAGGTTGTACAGAGTTTCAGGGAGAGCATAAGGGAACAAATTACAGGAATGGGGCAAAGAAATACAGTAGAAGAAGAATGGGTAGGTCTGAGGGATGAAGTAGTGAAGGCAGCAGACGATCAAGTACGTAAAAAGTCGAGGGCTTGTAGAAACCCTTCGGTAACCGAAGAAATATTTAATTGATGAAAGGAGAAAATATAAAAATCCAGTAAATGAAGCAGGCAAAAAGGAATACAGTCTCAACAATGAGATCGACAGAAAGAGCAAAATGGCTAAGCAGGGATGGCTAGAGGACAAGCGTAAGGATGTAGAGGCTTCTCTCAGTAGGGGTGAGATAGATAAAGCCTACAGGAAAATTAAAGAGACATTTGGAGAAAAGAGAACGACATGTATGAATATCAAGAGCTCTGATGGAAACCCAGTTCTAAGCAAACAACGGAAAGCAGAAAGGTGTAAGGAGTATATAGAGGGACTATACAAGGGCCATGTATTTGAGGACAATTTTATGGAAATGGAAGAGGATGTAGATGAACATGAAATGGGAGATAAGATATTGCGTGGGGAATTTGACAGAGTACTGAAAGACCTGAGTCGAAACAAGGCCCTGGGATTGTCAAAATTCCATTACAACTACTGACAGCCTTGGGAGAGGCAGGCCTATCAAAACTCTACCATTTAGTGAGCAAGATGTATGAGACAGGCGAAATACCCTCAGACTTCAGGAAGAATATAATAATTCTAATCCCAAAGAAACCAGGTGTTGACAGATGTGAAATTACCGAACTATCAGTTTAATAAGACACAGCTGCAAAATACTAACGCGAATTCTTTACAGACGAATGGAAAAACTGGTAGAAGCCGACTTCGGTGACGATCAGTTTGGATTTCGTAGAAATGTTCGAACACCTTATCTCAGAAGAAAGATTAAGGAAAGGCAAACCTGCGTTTCTAGCATTAAGCTTTTGACAATGTTAACTTGAATACTCTCTTTCAAATTCTGAAGGTGGCAGGTGTAAAATACAGGGAGCGAAATACTATTTACAATTTGTACAGAAAGCAGATGGTAGTTATAAGAGTCAAGGGGCATGAAAGGGAAGCAGTGGTTGGGAAGGGAGTGAGGCAGGGTTGTAGCCTCTCCCCGATGTTATTCAATCTGTATATTGAGCAAGCAGTGAAGGAAACAAAAGAAAAATTCGTAGTAGGTATTAAAATCCAAGGAGAAGGAATAAAACCTTTAAGGTTCGCCGATGACATTGTAATTCTGTCAGAGACAGCAAAGGACTTGGAAGAGCAGTTGATCGGAATGGACAGTGTCTTGAAAGGAGGATATAAGATGAACGTCAAGAAAAGCAAAACGAGGATAATGGAATGTAGTCGAATTAAGCCGGGCGATGCCGATGGAATTAAATTAGGAAATGAGACACTTAAAGTAGTAAAGGAGTTTTGCTGTTTGGTGAGTAAAATAACTGATGATGGCCAAATTAGAGAGGATATAAAATGTAGACTGGCAATGGCAAGGAAAGCATTTCTGAAGAAGAGAAATTTGTTAACATCGAGTATAGATTTAAGTGTCAGGAAGTCGTTTCTTAAAGCATTTGTATGTAGTGTAGCCATGTATGGAAGCGAAAAATGGACGATAAATAGTTTGGACGAGAAGAGAATAGAAGCTTGCGAAATGTGGTGCTACAGAAGAATGCTGAAGATCAGATGGGTAGATCACATAACTAACTAATGAGGAGGTGTTGAATAGGGAGGGTAAAAGTCGTGGAGGGAGACCAAGAGATGAATACACTAAACAGATTCAGAAGGATGTGGGTTGCAGTAGCTACTGGGAGATGAAGAAATTTGCACAGGATAGAGTAGCATGGAGAGCTGCATCAAACCAGTCTCAGGACTGATGACCACAACAACAACAATACCTACAAGTGTTACAATTTCGAGGTAAAGTTGTGATTGAAAAGTGTTCGTTGCATACAAATGAATGGAGGAAATGTAGGTCCTACTTCAGTCATCTTCTCGATTTTTAATGCAAATTTCATTAGCGGTTATATAATTCCCTGCCCCTGTTACGGGGCTGCTCAACAGTTAATGTGGTAGCATGCCCAGAGGGCGCCAACTTCAATGGACAATGCTCACTAAAGATTTTTATTCCTCCAACCAACCTTTAAGATGATGACTTACTACAACGGAAAAGAAGTAACTGTTGAAGCATCCATGCATACTTGCACCAAAAAAAGATAACTTACTGTGGTACCTTCGTTTCAGTAGGCTCATTGGTTACGACATTGAACTCTTATTCAGGATAAATGGGAACCTTCCCCCACCCCACCGCCCTCTGTCCGGTCCTACGCACTAGTAGTTTTGTGCCAGGTTCCCGAGAATTTCACTGTCAATAGAGAACAACTTCGTACTACTTTGACTTGTGTAATGCTTCGAGTATAATTGTTTTCTTTTCACTATGCAGTAGAGAAGAACGTGGCATGACTTACTATATGTTTCGGGTGCAAGTTGTTATCTCCCCGTCACTTATCGACCTGGATGACAGTGAGAAATTAAACCGGGTATACCTAATGGAAATTTGGGAAAATCAGTCGTCACCGAAGTTAAACTGTCGGTAAACAGGGAGGAAAGGGTTACATCTAAATGAAAGGATAAATGCAAATGAAATTGGTGGAAATTAATTTTGAAAAAAGGTAAAGCTAAGGAAGAAAGTAAATGTGCGGTCGTTACGTTAACAATTAACTGGCGTTAATTAGATAGTTGAGATTTGGGGAAGATTAAGGTCGCCAGCCCTATGGACAACTACTATAGTAACTGAAAAAGAAAGGTAAATGCACATATAATTAGCACTAAAAGCGTGGCAAGTAAAGGTTGACACGTAGTGTGTGAAAATTGAATATTTGTCAGAAGTAAGAAATTTCGATAAACTCTGACTTAATTTAGCAAAAGAATTAATAGAACCGGAAAATTGAAAGTTAACTTTGTGACTGAAAGTAATAGTGAACTTTGCTTCTGAAACACTACGAATTTAAATAAAAGAAGGTTAGTCTTGGGCTACCTCAACAATAATCTCAAAAGCAACTTGGATCTACGCAATTTAGAAATACTAGATTTAACTTTAAACTAGAATTAAATGATGTTGAACAATTAACAATAGTAAAATTTAGTACGTACCAAGCTGAGCTGCAGTCACAGGTAAGCTAAAATATGGTAACAAAACTGGCACTCTTAATCTGTGCTTGTGTAATCTAAATATTGTAGCCAGCTATGAATACCTTAAATGAACTTTGAAATTAAAGCAGTGAAATGGAATGATATTGCTTTAATGCTGGCGTTTGAATTTCAAAAACACACGGGCTCATTTCGGAAAAGGAAGGCACCCTGCTGGTAATGCAGTTGGGACAATGAGCAACAAAGGTTCATGTTAAGTTGCTGTATTTTAGTGATGCAAATGGAACAGTTTGAAAAGCTGAGGTCTGCCATACAGTTCTAAACCTTTACGTGCTTTCAGTCTTCCTTGTTGGCTGATTGAAGGTTTGAAGTCGTTGATCGAGGAGGTGGCGACAGTCACTTATTGTCGGCCGTAGCTGTTGCAGAAGCTGGATGTTGGCGCGCCTTCTTCTCGACACGGTCACCAGGCGAAACGGGCTCTTGATGTGTGCCAGCTAATGTTTCCCGTCTGCGACACCGTGCCAGAAACTATAATAGCAAGTCGAACGCAATTACATGCTGCCAAACGCCGAAAGCGCGGCAAATCGCTGGAGTGTCACTCAACACATCTGCTCCAATGCCCTACTCCAGCCAGACTCTGCTCTGCCCGCGCTCCACGCGGCACAGTTAACGCTCGCAAAGATCCTAAACACTTTGGTTCTCCACACAACCTATCGATGTAATCGTTCGATAGCATAGTTTTGCCTAGGCAAGACCCAGCGTAAAAATACAAATAGTATTTACAAAACAAACCAATTGCACAACGACAAAAATGCATATAAATTGTAAAACAATTACAGTATATAAGGACACAGAAACGTCATGTCTTCAGGTGACAAAATAAGGAAAAAATTTATAGTACAATAGATGGAAATAGGAGGATATGCATTTCCGACATTACAAAGTTAGTTTACAATTATTATTTCGCAGAGCATTCCATACTGTCATACTATGAGAGAAAGAAGCAATGCTCCACCAACGAGTTATGCAACTGGTTACAAATTGATATTAATACAGTTATTGACGGAAAATGCAAACCTGTAAATTTTGCCAGCTGGTGGAGAAACGTGTGACGCTGCAGCGTAATTTCGCGGTGCAGGTGGTAAAGATAGTAAACAGGGTACATGTCGATATCAGAGCACACAGCCCTTGCGAATTCCATTGTGTGTACTCACTTGAACATCAACAGTGCCTCGCAGACCGGGGGATGAACAGTAGACGCAGTCAGCATTGGAGAGAGGACTATTGAAATGTCAAGCGATACTCAAACTGGCTTCTTTGAGCCGAACTACAAGTCCTCTCTGCAACAAAAATTCTATATTCAGTTATTAAATAATAAACACCCAAAATAAAAATTATACTTCTAGAAAAAATAAGAAAAAAATGTTAAAGAACATATATTAAATAAGGACACGGCCTAAAATGCCACTATTAGACGATGTTGGCAGAAATGATGAAACAATGGCCGAACAAAACGTGAGGAAGGAAACGGTCGAGGTCGAGAGACGACAGAATGTGAGGACCGTGCAGTCATCAAAGACGCTCCACAGCCCCGGATTCGTAATTATCGTCTCTCCGATGTGCAATCGGTGCTTCAGTGACCGCAATGACCACTAACAGGGAGTTCACAGAGGAAGGGTGCCCAGCTCACAGCGTCCCTTGCGCCGTCTACCGTTGACCTCTATACACCAACAAGCTTGTTTGCAGTGGCGTCAGGGACATTCGGCCTGGAATTCGAGAGATTCAAGTAGAACTTCTTCAGTGATGAGTGTCGCTTCTAATTAAGCGCAAACAACCAGTGAAGATGTGTTTGGAGACACCCTGACGGCGAAGTGGTAGGAAAGCGATTGTCGGCAGTCGTACGGGTTCACTATCAGGAGTGACCTCTGGGGGCCATTTGATTTCAAAGGAGGATCCATTTGGTTGTAATCCACGGCACCCTTACAGCACAGCGGTACGTCGACGACGTTGTACTCCTCGTTTTTTGCTGTTCATGGCAACCCACCCAGGACTTACATTTCGCAGTGTCCGACTGCAAGCGGCGAGACTTTCTACTTGCCGAATCTCTCTCCAATTAAGAACATTTGGAGCTTTATGGGGGGGACCCTGCAACCAGCTCACGTTTTCGGCGATCAAACGCGCCAATTGGACAGAATTTGCCACTATATTCCACAGGAGGGCGTCCAACAACTTTATGAATAAATGCTATGCCGAATAAGTGCTTTACACAAGCGCCAGAGGGTGACGAAAGTCTTATTGACTTTCTCCATTTGTGAAGTTATTTCTCTCGAATAAATCAATAAATTTTTCTGAAATTGTAATTATTTATTTGTCTGTGAATGTACATCATATCTACCGATATGCATCCCATTCGGATAATTCCTTCGTAGTACGTCATTTCTATCTCCTAGAGTGTATATCTGATCGTGTTATACTTAAAGTACAGTTATCTGGAAAAAATTACTGCGACTGCTGTTTTTAAATATTCCTACTCTTTCAGACGTATTCGATATTTTGTTTTTTTCTTTATATAAATGCAACTACCTTAGTACACTGTGTATCACTGAAATGGAAAGCAGAAACTCTACATTTTAAAATATAGAATAGATCTTTTTGTAGGACTACAGAATGTAGGAGCGTTATCAAGTTAACATATTAAATATAATAATTGTGTTACTATTTTTTCAAGGCACAGCACCCTGCTGATCACTGAAGTTGCAACATTAGGAATGATAGCAAATGATGAAAATTTACTCATCTTCGTACATCCATGGTTGAAATGGAGGACAGTGGGACGTCAGCTGGTGTAAATTTGTATCAAAAATGAAGAAATTCCTCCAGCTGTATTGAAGGTGTCGAAACTTTATACAACTTACTACCCACCTTCCACACGGAGCACGTGCATATCTCACCACTGATTCTAGTATCAGTCGCACGCAGTTGACGTCAGCAAGTCTATGGGTCTGAAGATGACGTTGTTACAACGTTGAAACTAGTTGCCAAAATAAAATCGACACCTTAAATACAGCTGGAGGAATTTCTTCGTTTTTAATATAAAATTTACTTAGGTGAGAACTCTGGACAGCCTGCTACGAAAGGCGACAATCGCTGAAGGTAGGTGAGGACAGAGAGGGTGGACGTCGGTGTCGCCTTGTGTCGTTGAAAGGAAACGTTACGGAGCCTCTGAAGAGAGGGCACAGTCACAGCCGAGACACCTGAAAAATGCTCCTACTGTTGCCCAAAGTGTCGACTACGGTCATCGTGTTGTCTACACTGTGGTACCACAAACCGTCACGTTATACGCTCTTCTGGCGATGATAATAGCAAATTTGGCACCGTTCGCTCTACTCGGGTGGACACAGTGTAAGTTCACCTTTCGGCATCCGACTGCATATGAGTCCGGAAACAAGGTTCGTGCCTGTAAAAACGTGTGTATTACATACTATTTATGTGTGCTGTAACAATGTTCTAGGTAAATGGTTCGTTAGTGGTGAAAAGGGGATTACGCACGAATTAGCATCGTCGTCGCAGAAGCCAGCGACATAACAACATTGAGGAGGGGTTAGCCATCACTAGAGCTCACCGAAGGCCGACGACAATAGTGAAATTGTAGTCAAAAGTCGAGGTGGCATTACATGTTTGTTCGCAATGGTGGTCCCAGATGACTTTTACTTGAGAAGGATATGTAGTCCACGTATGAGCTTCGTAGGAGTCAGTTCGTCAAAAGACGACATATCGTAGTCCATCTTGGTTGAGGCCTGATTTGTGGTCTGGTGTGGACAAAATTTCTGATAAACAGACTTACGGATTCGGTAGGTCTATAATTGTGAAGAGACTACCGTTAACTGCCGCGGCTGAAAGGTTTTTTCTCCCAACACATATTAATGGCCGACTTGGTTGTAGTACGTTCTGCTAGTAGTATTCACTCCTACGGACTGTTCTGACGAGGGAGATTTTTCTTGATTAATAGCATTCTGTGGGAAGAAGTAATGATTAATCGTTTATATGTAAATTGGAAGGAACCGCAGCGGCCAAGTCATCGGTATACCTGATTGTATCTGAAATTATCCGAATTTCGGCCTTACAGTCCTGCTACTTGTCTGAAAGTACTACCACAGGTAACTGGGTTGTTGCTCCTATTTTGTGGGGAACGTGGGGGTTTTATGGTGCCTCCAGCGAGGTATTGACTATAGTGAGTGGTGTCGGATGTACAGATGCTACAAGTTACGAACGGATTTGCTACGCTTCTTAATATTGACTTGCCTACAAGCATGTGAGTTGATCGTGTCCTTGACAGTTTTTTAAATTAAAACACTGTAGGGACGAGTCGTCGAACGAATATCACATAACGAAACTGAGACTAGACTGACTATTAAAAATGGGGGGCCAAATTTCATTTAAGGAACTGTTGTGAGTCACTAATCGCTTCGCCTCAAGAGGGAAACATTCTTGTATTCTATAATCTTCAGAGACCACAGACGTGGTAGCACATAGGACTTTTAGTTCTCTTTTCCGTGCTACCTTATCATTTGTCGGGGGAGTTTCTAGTTTTGTTGCTTGCACTCGCACACAAGCTGCGTTTCATTGTATTGGAATACATAAAGTTAAAATAAAGAAACCTACGAGCGTTGCAGGAAAATAAGCTAAAGTAAACAGTTTGTGTTAATTCTTCATTTCAGTAGATAGTACAATTCCTGATCTCTGTTCGAAATGTTTTGATACTACATACTAGACGAACGTATTTTAGTGACGGAGAAATACATTTACAAATTGTACTTTCGCCTAGGAAAGCTAAAGTCTCGATTATTGATGAATTAATTTCGTTGACGGTAGGATACACATAGTGCAAAGTAATTGTCTAGATTTGGCTAATGTCAAGTAAGGAGTTATCATATCTTTGGTCGATGAACGGTCATTTGGTCGCATATTTGCTATTATCATAACTAAATCAGGTAAGAGAAGTTAATTTCGTACTTAATGATTAACTAAAATAGTTGAAAGAAAAGAAATGAATTGGGATTTGAGTTTTGTTTACAAAGCGAACATTCGTTTACATGATTCTCTTCCGTAATTACTGAAAGTGATCACAGGTGATCGGAGGTTGCATTATCGTTACGATAGATTACGACCAGCTAAGGGTAATGCTCGTTTTGCAACAGTTCCCGCAAACGTGACGTCATTTTGACGTCACGCGCAATATTTAGAGCGGCATGATCGGTTATCGACGTTTGTTAGCGTTTGATACGCACCTGTCAGAAGTCTTGATGCATGCGTACCGGGTATTTACAAAAACACATTATTCTTGGAATGATTTATAATAATTAACGTTATAATAAAATGTTCCACAGTGATTTATGGACGGTTAATGCCTTCATATAATAGTGCTCTCTCAGGAGTGAGTTATCATCGTCAATAATTTACAAATTAACCATGAACACACTTGTTTTACAATTTGCAGTATGCCGTTCAAGGTAACGGAGCATTGAAAATTTGTCACAGACACGTCGCCATTATCATTAAATGTCATTTAACAACACACCAACGATACAAGCCTTCAAGAGAAATACGATAACCGAGACAGAAGACAAACATCACATGGTTTTGTGCTAGCGTAGTTTCGCACCCGACGACACGCAAATATTTTTTTTTTTTCATGTTAGCGTTGTTAACACATTCTGGGACTTTCTTATGAATGTAATACAAGTATGTTCAGCAATATTCAATGTTATTTATATTCCGTCTGATTTGAGAACGAAGGATTAAATATGTATTTACAATTTACGAGTGTGTCGTTAGGCAAGGAAGTAAGAGGACAGCTTCAACTGCTTCAACAATGAAATCGATATTCTACCTGTTCACAAATATTTGGCTCTTTATTTCAGTATATGTGGCGATTACCGAGTGTGTGGTTAGGCGGGAACCTAAGAATGCTGCTTAAAATTCTGCGAGTAAAACGAGCTGCAGTGTAATTGGTATCCTGCCTTTACACAAATATTTGGCTCTTTATTTCCGAATACAGGCGATTTCCAAGCGTATTCTTAGGGAGGAACCTAAGAGGATAGCTTAAATTGCTGCGAGTGAATCGAGGAGCAATAACATTCACATTTTTCCTCGTCAAAAAGTCGATAGCCGACTAGGTAGTTGCCGGTATAGTATGTGACGTCAGAATGACGTCATATTTGCGGGAATTGTGAAACGAGCATTCCCACTAGTTAACGAATTCACACATATTTCGAATTAAAGACGGATATTTTTATAACGAAAAAAAAAATACATCCCTACGATCTGGATTACGTCGTATTATAAAGGAGAGAGAAATTTTTTTCATACCAATATCAAGAGAAAAGCAATACGTATAAAATAAAATCTCCAATATTCTGTAGCAGCTGAGTATTATCTCAGTCGATATGCTGTAAGATATCATTCATAAAGATTTGGCCTCTAAATATTAGTCTGAGATGAGCCGATTCATTAACTGTTTATTGGTCTCAGGTAGGGCCTTTGATAACTGAGTTGTTGACATTAAGTATTTTAAGCCTGCGTTGAGTATTGTAGAGTACGGCATATTTATATGTTTTTAGAGCCTAACAAGTCCTTCTTACAGGAAACAATATATGCAATTAGTAAAAGTGAGTGGGATTGTGCAGTAGGGTATTACTTACTCTTCAACAATCCTGGAACCTAACGTGAATAGTCAGGCACAACAGTTTACGAAATCTTCTGTTGTAGTCACAGTACACATTCCTCGCATACTGAACGGCAGGTGCACCGGAGTAGTAGCGCAACAGGGCGCTAGCTAGACACAGTGTGACGTCTTGTACAGTGGCTGACTCTGTTGTGACATCATAAACGTAAATAAGACACGGCACACGCGGTGCTCAACACGTCGTAGCTCTGTGCAGATACTTGTTCTACTGCAAACAAGCAGACGCTATGCCCAGACTCCAGGCATGCAGTGTGACTGTACGATATCGTACGGTCTTTCATTTACTTTTCGGGCGCTAGTCGCGTGAAGCCCTGTCCACATTACCGGCTTTATGGGCGGGACTTGATATTAATGAGTGCGGCCCTTCTAGTCCCGTCTGGTCTACATTCGTATGACAGTTGTAGATCCCGACTAAGACGGGCTACAAGATCGCGGATTTATGCAGTCTGGATAAGCTTCGACGATGCTCCTGTTCACTTCTGACATGTTTTAACGTTGCGCGTATGCAGGCGAGCGATTTGTCCGCCTGGATTTGATAGGACTGGAGTTGGAGTTGGTTGTGCGGCCTCAGGGTGAACGCCGCGTCGTGGCCGCCCCGGCTAGGCGGGCCGGGTTCCAAGGCGAACAGTGTGGCCGAACCTGGATAGGTCCCAGTAAGGGGAATTCTGACCGCTGTTGCTCACATGGCCTTTATGGAGAAGACGTACCAAAGATGGCGGCAGTCAGAGAAGCCGAAACAGGGCTAAGTTACAACTCTTAGAGAATCTATAATACAGGGTGTTTCACAATGGAAATGCCGTGTGGCTAGGGCCTGCCGTCGGGTAGACCGCCTTGTGCAAGTCTTTCGAGTTGACGCCACTTCGGCGACTTGCGTGTCGATGGGGATGAAATGATGATGAAAGACACACAACACCCAGTCATCACGAGGCAGAGAAAATCCCTGGCCCCGCCGGGAATCAAACCTGGGACCCCGTGCGCGCAAGACCAGGAGCTGCGGACGTTTCACAATGAATACACGAGTTTTATCGCTTTGTAGCATTTATTATATTCAACTTACAACAATAAACTGTACATCAAATGAAAGAGCAACTCAGACAGTTTTGTTTGTATATCTTTGCGCAAAGGGAAGAGTATGGAATAACCAAGGGTAACTGAAGAACGCGTTGAACGAGTGAGAGTCATTCACGAAGACGCCCAGGAAACTCCTTCGGAAGGCTAGTCGTGAATTAGCAATTCCAGTGAGTCTGTGTGAAAACATTTAACGAGACGCTAAAACTAAGTCATTATCGTTTTCATTCTTACAAGTTCTAAACCATACAGACATTGTGAATGTTTCCCCAGCTCCACTTAGGCGAAGTGTCGGTTCATCACTGAAGACGACACCATCCAGAAGATCTTCATCGTCATCCAGCAACATTTCGTTTACAAAGTTGGCTCGTAAACTATGTCTGTAGGCTTTAGAACTTGTAAGAACTGAAAGCGATAAGGACGTAGTTTAAGCGTCTCGTTAAAAGTTTCCATACATACTCGCTGAAATTGTTAATTCATGACTAGCCTTCCCAACGGGTTTCCTGGGTCTCCGCTTGAAACACTCATACTCTTTCAAGGCGTTGTTCCACATCTACATCTACATCTACATCCATACTCCGCAAGTCACCTGACGGTATGTGGCGGAGGGTACCTTGAGTACCTCTATCGGTCCTCCCTTCTATTCCAGTCTCGTATTGCTCGTGGAAAGAAGGATTGTCGGTATGCCTGTGTGTGGGCTCTAATCTCTCTGATTTTATCCTCATGGTCTCTTCGCGAGATATACGTAGGAGGGAGCAATATACTGCTTGACTCCTCGGTGAAGGTATGTTGTCGAAACTTCAACAAAAGCCCATACCGAGCTACTGAGCGTCTCTCCTGCAGAGTCTTCCACTGGAGTTTATCAATCATCTCTGTAACGCTTTCGCGATTACTAAATGATCCTGTAACGAAGCGCGCTGCTCTCTGTTGGATCTTGTCTTTCTCTTCTATCAACCCTATCCGGTACGGATCCCATACTGTAACTCTTCAGTTACTCTTGGTTATTCCATACCCTTCTCTTCGCGCAAAGATATACAAACAAAACTGTCTGAGTTGATCTTTCGTTTGATATACAATTTATAGTTGTAAGTTGAATATTATAAATGCTACAAAGCAATAAAACCCGTATATTCATTTTGAAACACCCTGTAATACACGGTGAAGTATTAAAACAAATCTAAATACATCGGAAGTCTCAGATAAAAGAGGCGCATCCAGTGACACAACAATATTTCAATATCTCTAAAACTATAGAAACTAATATTTCACGCGGACTAACATTTACATAATGAACCTTTGAATTAACAGCTGTTAAACACTTCACACAATTTTAACAAACGATATTTCAGATGAAAACATTGCGCTCCAGCTACGTAACTGTATGTAATTGCTTTATTGACTTATAAAGCCTTTTATATCTTTCTATGACGCAAATGTTTGCCAGAACATCGTATGCTCCGAAATAACACAGCAAATAAAGCAGCGTGAATATCTCATATATTGTCACACTTACGCATTTATTTGATGAACAGTTTACTATTTTGCCAGTGTCCTTATTTTAATATTAATTACAACTGATAATTGAAATCACATTAATTTACAAAGTGGTCGACGCTTGGTTAGCTGACACTACTATCAAAAAGAATTCAAAAGGCGTTTCTGTTAGGCAGACATAAATAATTATTAAAACAGTATTTATCAAAAATCTGTTTTCAGTTAATGTAAGTGAACCTGCACAAGGGGGCTGGTTGTTTATGGGCAAACCTTTATTTACATTTATTGCAAATGATCTGAGTGTGAGTGAATGTTTATAACATTTTTTTATTTAAATACTGTTGTAATACTGTATATTTTTTATCCCTTGCAGTGGACAATGTGAGTCAAATCATGTCTGTGGAACTTAAAAACGATATAATTTTGGTGTGGACGGTCTTCGGGAAGCGAAAAAGCAGACGGTAGTGTACGACTACAGGCGCCAAGTCGAGACTGAGACTTTTCGATGAAGAGTTCCAGCTAGCCATTCTGAACACTTTTGGGTTACGTCCTGCAGAGGACATTTTTACGTTGAGATCTGGTGGAAGGCAGACCTTCCTGTGCTAAAGAGTGATATACGGTTGTGTCAGTGATAGAATCTAGGCTGCGGACGCCACCACAGTACTCCAACTTTTGAAGGGACATTTATTTTGATAGATCTGAACGTGCTTCAGTGTAGAACTCAAACTCTTCCGCTCGTATTACGGATTTCAGAGCAGATGGAATAAGACTTACTACTCTTTTGTGTTTTTTCTAAACTGTGAAACGTCCCCTTTTTAAAGAATTATACACGACTGTCCTTTAACTGACACACAATATTTTTAGCTCAACGCGATCTGACTTTCAGAAATCCCTACAAAAGAATGGCCCTGACTAACATTAACCTATGCATTTCACAAATCGCTTACCTCACAAAAATCTTGGTTACTCGAACTACTGCAATAGAGCGAGCGCCACTACTGCCAGCTAAATAAAAGATTCAAAGTACGGAAGGCACTAACTACTGATAGGCATAGTTAGCAAATGAAAGATTTTAATAGAGAAGAATTTATGTATTTACCTTAATAGTCATAATATATATATCAGTTCATGACAAATTACAAAATTCCGCAATCTCTCCCCCCACATCCACCACTGCTGGCGGCTCATCTCCAGCTGCGCAACACTACGCGCTGTTCACATCCAGCTGCCGCTGCCCAACACTACAATGGCAGACAACAATGCAAACTAGACACAGACTGCTACGTAACGTTGCCAATAAGAAAACATAAACAGCCTACTTACAACTGTAATGATAAATTGTGAATTATCTGAACTAAGCTGATGAATATTTATTTTATTTTTTACTTATTTATTTGATTTATTTAACCTGGTAAGATTCACCTGACCAGGCATTCTACTTATTTTACTTTCATATGTTTTAGTAGGCATGTTAAACTACATCTAGTACAAAAGTGAAATAAACAATTACAAATTCACACATATGCAGTTTATATCCGTAGATGTTTTGTACTGCTATAATTAGACATTATGAAAGAGACAGATTTTAGATAGGAGTGCTAGCAGCTGGGAGTATAAGGCAGACTGATGGTGAACGGAGGAGAAGAATGGAGACATGGTGAAACATAATAAAGGAAATATAAAAGAAAAGAAGATTGCATGGCTAATAGATGAAGAGGAAGAAGAGAAAGGAGCAAGGTAGGAGACTCTAGCTTAGCTGTTTTACAGAGGGGAGGATTGGCATTGTACATTAACTTTGTGGAAAACGTTATGAGGATGATAGTAGGAAATGCTTCAAATTCTTCTTAAAATCAGCAAGAGATTGAATTTTGCGCAAGGTAAGGGGCAGTTTATTCCAGAGGCGGACAGCGGCAACTAGAAGGAGTTTGCAAAAGTTTTTGTTTTGTGAGTGGGCACAGTTAGGATACCGAATAACAGTAACCTCATGTTTCGATTATGATGGCATGAAAGGTGTTAAACTCTGAAGCAAGGTACTGGGGTGCTTGCGCGACGAGGAGTCGGTGAAGTAGACATAGAGTGTGGTAGTAACGCAATTTGCCCGGCCGCAGCCACCCTAGCTGGGAGTATGAAGCACTAACATGATCGTATCGGCGAATGTTGCAGGTGTAGCGCACACAGACATTCGTGGTTAGTTCTAGCCGTCTTTTGTTTTCACTACTCATGCATTGTTGAATCACATCACAATGGTGGAGGTTCGGTAGAACGAGTGTTTGCACGAGCTGGCGTTTCAAGTCCTGTGGAAATACGTTCCGAAACTGTTTGAGAACATAGAGACAAGCGGACGTCTTCCGGCACACTGCGACTGTATTCTCTGCTCAGTTGAGATGCTCATCCAAAGTTACACCCAAGTTCTTAACTGTTTTATGATATTGTATTGGAATACCGCAGAGCAGAGTAGGAGGCAGCCGTTCGCGGAAATCTGAACTTATTAAATTCCGATGGGCTATTAAGATTACTTGTCTTTTTTGCCTTTAGCTTAAGCTCCAGGTTTTTCGCCCATGTCACAGCTGAAGACAGATCATCATTCATCTGAGCGATTGCAGTGTTTATATGTTCAGCTCTGACGCTTAGATAGGGCTGGAGGTCGTCGGCATAGAAATGATATTTACAGGACAGAAACGAGGAAATATCACTGACATATAAAGAAAACAAAGGTGGCCCAAGACTGATCCTTGTGGCACTCCCGAGGAGACATGTTTCCAGGAAGATTTTTCATTTACACCGACAAGACATTGCTGTCTTTTTTTATTTTTAAGTAGTTTTAAAACCATCTCATTGCACTATCTGAGACATTAAGCTGTTGCATTTTTTCGGAGCCATATGTTGAAGTTAACAGTGTCAGGAGCTTTGCTGAAGTCTAGTATCGTCAATATTGTTGCCTTTCGGCTGTCATAGCATATTTCAGGTCATCACTTATTTTCATCAGAGCAGTGTTTGTGCTGTGGTGTTTACGGGAACCGCATTCAAATTTATCATATACGCTGAATTCATGCAGGTGTTCAGTGATTTGATAATGAACAATATATTCAAGTGATTTGGAAACAGCAGGTAGTACGCTAATTGGTAGGTAATCACTAGGCAGTTGCGGGTTTTCGATCTTAGGGATGGGTTGCATTATGCTTCTTTTCCACGCAGTGGGGTATATTCCGTTCACGAGGGAAAAGTCAAATATTTCAGTTAAGACAGTTACTAAGATATCGGCAACATTCTTAATCATGGTTATACCGATACTGTCATCGCCTGTCGCATCAGAAGAGATTCTCATTATTGCTTTTCTTGCCGTATTTATTGTTACGTGTTTTAGATGGAAGGTATCGTTGTTAGTTATCCAGCTAGGGGATTCTTGTGGACGGTAATTATCAGCCGTATGGGTATTCAGAGGTGCAGAGAAGAATTCATGTAATTCGTTAGCTAAGACAAGAAAAGCAGTTTCCGATTTTTGCCTTTCAGATCCCCGAGCTACCGAGATTCTTCCATAGAATCGTGGGCGTCAGATGGCTGCATACAAGAGAGAGAGGGTGCTTGATTTTAGCAGCGCGAAATCATTGTTTCACTCTGTTCGGCAGCTTCCTATATTCTTCGAAACTCTCGGGATTCGGATCTGCCTTGAAACGCCTGTGGACAGCATCCGTATTATTAATCATTTGACGTAAATCAGCTGTTAGCCATGGAGCAGGAGATTTTCTTACACGGATTGCGCGTACAGGTGCACGTTTGTCATAGAGGGCAAGTTCATTAATTTTGCCATCGATTGTAGGTTCTCTGATTATTAGATGCCATGAAATTTCCGAGCAGTCGGCTGTTAGAGCGTCAATATCAATACGTTTCATGTTCCTACAGGTTATGTAACGCGACTTGATGCTTGGGGGCTGCACAGAGTTGGCCAGGAATAATACATCATGTGCTGAGTTGCCAGGGGCCGAAATTTGACCAACATCTCTTAATCTGTCAGTCTTTTTCGTTGCGATTACGTCTATAAGAGTATGACTGTGCGCTGTATGGTGTGTAGGTTGTAATGGAAGAATGTTCATGCTAATGTAACTAAACACTCTTCTTAGGTTAACTGCGGAGGAGTGTCTCTTAACTAAGTATGGTGTGTAAGTTGTAATGGAAGAATGTTCATGCTATTGTACCGAAACAATCTTCTTAGGTTTACTGCGGAGGAGTGTCTCTTAACAGGTCTATGTTCAAGTCACCCATTACGATGATATGTTATTATTGGCACTGAAGTGAATGTAATTCCGACTGAAAGGAACTCATTACGCTCATTTTTGGTGGCTTGCACACGAACCAGTCAAGCACGTCCGACTTTGTATATTTATTTCAGAGTGCCGGCCGAGGTGGCCGAGCGGTTCTAGGCGCTACAGTCTGGAACCGCGCGACCGTTACGGTCGCAGATTTGAATCCTGCCTCAGGCAAGGATGTGTGTGATGTCCTTAGGTTAGTTAGAATTAAGTAGTTGTAAGTTCTAGAGGAGTGATGACGTCAGATATTAAGTCCCATAGTGCTCGGAGCCATTCGAACCAACCATTTATTTCAGTTAACATGAATTCAGCCTCTTTTTCTTGAGCAGAGTTTGATGTACATAAGACTTCGGCTTTGATATCTGTTCGTATGTACGTGCCGACCCCACCATCTCGCTTTTTTTTTATCTGTGTGCCCTAAGAAATGTGTACCCTGGTACACGAATAGATGCAGAGAATATGTGTGGTTTTAACCACATTTCGGATAAGAGGATTACGTGGTAGTTTAGTTTGTTGAAGAGGAGACTAAGTTCTTTGTAATGTGCAGAGAGAGACTGGATGTTGCAGTGCGCTACTAAAAGGTCTGACGTGTTCCGCTGAGCAGCCTGGAGTAGGGTGGCAGACCGCTTTGTCCCTTTTTTAGCCGCAACCTGCTGCGAGGGGCACTGGCCGCTGTTTCCGCCAAGTGACATTCCACAGGGGTGTCCGAGATTTTGGGCGACCTGTTTGTGATTCCGAGAATGCAGAAAGAAAGGCGATCGCAAGAGATTTCCTGAGGTTGCAGGGGTATAGAAAATGGAGTAGTGGTATTCGGTGCAAGGAGAATATTACCAAAACAGTGACGGCTGCGTGTCACTGTGTATCCTCTGTCGTAAGAGATAAAATGTAATCAGTGTATTTGAAACAGCTTAGGGTGGAAATAAGGAAAAGCGGAGTGATTTAAAAGGCCGATTCTGCCAGCAGAGAGAAGTAAGCCATCGTAGGAAGCTAGAACTAAATTGAAATTTACCAAAGTGACACTGATAGTGATTTTTGTTATGAACAGTTTAAACCAAAGAGATGAGTGATCAATGAACTAAAGGAGAGACTGATAATCGCAATGGTACAATCACAGAATGGAAGAGAATAAAAATAGTATTAGCAGTAACTAAAATTAAGTAAACGTTAGAGCTACAGGTACAAAAAAACATAAAGTTAACACAATTACAAAAGCAGTTAGTTGAAGGTACAACTATGCGGGTAATTAAAAAGTTAATACAATTACAAGACGGTGTATCTGAATATAGGGGATGTTACAATTTGCAAATGGTGTTAATTTGGCACTTATGGCTCGAATAGCTTCACTTAATACTGTTCAGTTCTGTCATGTTTGTGACTGTCTTCCTTCCACGTGCTGTCTTGATGGTCACTCTGCCAACCTGAGTCCACACATTCTGAAGACCAGAATGGGATATGGCACTGTTTAAAATGTTTTAGCCGTTCGTGTACCAGATCTTCCCTTATTGTAAGCCCTGTCCTTGCTAAACTGTACTTCTGGGTAAAGATGTCTGCCCTTTTCCGGTATGAGAAAAATTTAGCTATTATTGGTCGACGTTTGGTAGCACCTGGTAGTTTTTGTCCCACCCGATGGGTCCTGTCAATGTCTGCCTTAGTCACTTTAACGCGTAAATTTTCACGTGCAACCTGTATACGCAGTTTGTCTACGTCTTCTTCCTTATTTTCTGCTACGCCAAACAGTCGAAGACTATTTTGCCTTTGGTACTGTTCTAGCTTGTCTGTTGCGGGAGGTAGTTTTACTTCCAACTCTCGTGCCTTTTTCTCGTATTCAGACACAGACTTTTTTAGTCCCGTAATTTCGGCAGTATTGGCCTCAACAGTTTCACGCATTTCGGCCAGTACTGCTGCCCTTACTGTATCTGATATGGTGCCTGCTATCAGCTCGAGACTGTCTTTATCCGAAGCGCAGCGTTTACCTCAGAGCGGACCAGCTCCGCTATACCGTGAGCCGCGGCCTCACCTTCCGCCAGGAACAGACCCGCCGCCCCTGCTGCTTCCCCGCTGCTGTTGACTCTCCTGTTTATCATTTTCTCCAGCTTAGATATTGGTGAAGCACAGAAGAAATAGCACTACTGCACAGGACACTGTTGTTTACACAATTTCCACCGGTACTAGAAAACAACACTCCCGAGGGCACCTTCGAATTCAACTAAATTTCGCGAGCCGAACTTTACACATGTTACATTGCAGCCGCCATCTTACGTGTATTCTGGTCACGAAATAGGCTTAGTTTTCACGTATTTTTTATGATCTTCTTGTTTCGGAATTTCGTGACCATGCTCGTAACGCAATCAACGTCACTTTACTGCGTGTGAAAAGGGTATCTTCTGTCTATATTTTTACTAGATATCGTGGGGCCATTTTCTGTTTATATGAGATGTTGTTTCTTGAATAAGTATTATAAAACATGATTCTCTGTTGTCTACATCAGTTGCAAACGATAGAATCGAACCATTTTTACTAAATTATTCATTTATTTTTATTTCATGTTTCTGAATAATGTTCTTTAATTCGCAATTCTAGTCAATGGATAGGCTTCTTGACTGCAAGATAACAGCTTCATGCTATTATTTGCAGCGAGTCAGCTGCTGGCTGTGAGAGCAGACATGTGGGGCTTCTCCATAAGACAACATCGAGCTATTCTTTCTAGACAGAGGCATCCATAGCCCAACTACGTAAGGTGGGAGCAACATTAAATAATGTCGCAACTGGGTCGCTCCTATGGGATGTTGTTAATAACAGAAACTACTCAGCAGAAAATCGAAGCATCGTAGCAGAATGCTGCTGGACTTCTCTCCTTCTTATAACAGGATTATCAAGATTTCCTCAAAAACAACCATCATTCGTTTTTAATGCTTGAGATTTCCGCTCTGCCTAAGATTTGACAGCAGTGACATACATGACAAACTGTGTACTAAGTTATGGGACATATTTCAGATGCTGTCATATTCACTCACATACATGTCATGGCTATAGAAGTGCGTAATGAAAGTAGACTTAAATTGCTGTGACCATATAGGCCTATACAATTATCATTTTGTAGAAATCGATGTACATGCAGCTGTTTTTTCCTCTATATCAGATGCCACTGATGACAGGATATAGACCCAAAACACGGTTTCGGCAAATAAAACATTTCTAGTGTAGCCCATGCTGTATAGGTGTCCCACAAGAGCCATCAGTTAAATGCTCTTGAGTAACTATATTGATTTTCTTTTTATGTACACGGAACGAGCGAACCAGCAATGCTTTACAATTGCTAAATATGATGAAGGCTGGATCTGAGTCCTAGCCTCCATATATCTCAAATCTATTTCCATTCCCCCCTCCCCCTGCCATTCAGCCAATCCCTCCTCCCCCCGCTCTCGTCTCTTTCTCTCTCTCTCTCTCTCTCTCTTTCTCTGGCTTCAGGTCTTCTTTATGGCTGATGCAAACGAAACTGTGATTACAAACTGAAGTCGCTTAAAATGAATGGATACATAGTTTCAGATTGTTATAAAAGGGAGAGCGACAGAAGGATAGTTGCTTCTGTGACAGCATTCTTCTTAGTTTACAAAGTTACGATCGGTTCATATTCCGCAGTAAAGTATTCCCATCATAAGCCTATAGGCCACAAGTACTCATACAGTTCTCCTGTTCTGTACACACATAAAACAAAAGTTGTGCATCAGCCTGGTTAACTGAACTCCTGAAGATAGATGTTGACTGTGGTTATTGCAACACAGACTCAGTCCCTTTGACTGTTCAGAGCTGTCACTAAACTCGCCCAAAGACATAAACAACCATGCCTGAGCAGCACCTATTAGACGAAGGGGGTCCGACACCAGATCAGTTCCAGTCATTCCACCAGGAAGGAGGTACACGGCTCGTGTTAGCCATCACGGAGTGAACCAAAGCGATGTTGTTCGGCTATGAAGGAGATACAGAGAGACAGGAACTGTCGATGACATGCCTCGCTCAGGCCGACCAAGTGCTACTACTGCAGTGTATGACCGCTAGCTACGGATTATGGATCGGAGGAACCCTAACGGCAACGTGACCTTGTTGAATAATGCTTTTTCGTGCAGACACAGGACGTCGTGTTACAACTCAAACTCCGCTCAATAGGCTGCATGATGCGCAACTTCACTCCCAACGTCCATGGTGAGGTCCATCTTTGCAACCACGACACCATGCAGCGCGGTACAGATGGGCCCAACAAAATGCCGGATGGACCGCTCAGGATTAGCATCACATTCTCTTCACCGATGAATGTCGCCTATGCCTTTAACCAGACAATCGCCGGTGACGTGTTAGGAGGCAACCTGGTGAGGCTGAACGCCTTAGAGACACTGTCCAGAGAGTGTAGAAAGGTGGAGGTTTCCTGCTATTTTGGGGTGGCATTATGTGGGGCCTACGTACGTCGCTGGTGATCATGGTAGGCGCCGTAACGGCTGTACGATACGTGAATGCCATTCTTCGATCGATAGTGCAACCATATCGGCAGCGTGTTAGCGAGGCATTCGTCTTCATGGATGCCAATTCGCGCCCCCATCGTGCACATCTTATGAATGAGTTACTTCAGGACAACCACATCGCTCGACTAGAGTGGCCGCCACGTTCTCCGGACATGAACCCTATCGAACATGCCTGGGATAGATTGAAAAGGGCTGTTTATGGACGGCGTGCCCAACCAACCACTCTGAGGAATCTACGCCGAATCGCCGTTGACGTGTGGGACAATCTGGACCAACAGTGCCTTGATGAGCTTGTCTATAGTATGCGGGGGGCCGTGTTGTTGCGTATTGGATGTGCAGGCGTGTACAGCAATCTGAGTCACAGCCGCCGAGGGTCTCGCTGTACAGTGAGGTGCAGCTTGCAATGTGTGGTTTTCACGAGCAATAAAGGGGACCGAAATGATGTTTACGTTGATCTGTGTTTCAGTTCACTGTACAGGTTTCAGAAACTCTTAGAACCGAGCTGATGCAAAACTTTTTGTGATGTGTGTATCAAAACCGACTGCCAGAAAGAAAACAAAACAACACGTTGATGTGTATTCTTTTTTGTTTACAGTTATATATGACGAGGAAGTATGTGTTTTGGAAAAACGGTATGTCTGATTCTTTTAATAACCTGAAATTGTAGTTAAAACATAGTACAAGAAAGAAAACAAAACCACAAATTTCCACATCATAGATTTCTTTCTTGCAGTCGGCTTCAACAGAAAACCCATGCATTGTTGTTTATATATATATATATATATATATATATATTGTATCTTTCTGATTGTTTATTACAGTATCGTGTAAAAATTTCAAGTACATCGGTGAAGTACTTTTAGAGATTTTTGTTGGAACGATTCCCTTCATGCTTCATGTATAATATATTTACAGACCACACGTATTAGAACAATATAGCCTACAAAGAATAACTGGAGCATTATGTAAAAATTTTAGTGAAATGGTTACTAAATTTTCAACAATTTTGGAGACAACGTTGAAGAACTTCTTGGTTTCATGTAGTAATATTCACTCCACATTACTTTGTGCATTTGTCTTAGAATGCTAATTATTTGCTTATACAGCTTGGGGTAAATAAAAGTGGGCAGGAGAATAGAGTTCCAGTATATAAACAAACACAGTAGTGGAAAGGAAATACGAACTGACCTGACGATAGCAGATGTTGGAAGTGACCATATTCATCTCATGGCACATTTGGGCCATGGCCTGAAAGTTGATGAAGGCGGATCGAATTGCTGCAGTCTCGTCCGAAGTGTTCTGCTGCAGTTCTTGAAGACTGGCAGGCTTTTCGTGATGTATCTTAGACATGAGGGCTCCACACGAAAAGCAACCGCACACTGACAGATCAGGTGACCTGTGACCTAGGGCCGCGACCTGCTGCTATCAGCTCTGCCAAGCGAGAACATTGTGTACATGTGTTCCAAGTTTCGGCCGGCTGTATTGGCAGTAACTGCATCCTGTTGGAAGTATCTTTTGGTCTTTTCCTCCTTCATTAACGCTGCCATAAATGGTTGCAAAATGTTCGCAATGTAACGCTCCAGAGTTAGCGTTTGATGAAAGATGGGACCAGGCACAGCACACCAAACCCAAACGTTTTGATCATACGATGCTGTTTCGTAAATAGATCCATGTCCAAGACATGTTATCTCAGTAAATAACCACTCACAAAACTGGAGACGCTGAGGAGCATCTGATGGTTTTACTGTATGAACAACAGACATTCGATAGGGATGATTTTGGAGGCATCATCGATGTGATATGCTAGTCTCTTGCGACAGGCGTCGGGTTGATTTGGTTCAAATGGTTCAAATGGCTCTGAGCACTATGGGACTCAACTGCTGTGGTCATAAGTCCCCTAGAACTTAGAACTAACCTAAGGACAGCACACAACACCCAGCTGATTTGGTTGGATTCTGAAGCATTTTCTGGTGGACTGCAGCCGCATTTTTTGGTGTCTGGGCACGTTTCGGAATGTTTTGTGATTTGTTCAAAACAGATCCTGTCTGACGCCATTTTCGGAGTAAACGTTGCATGGCACTCTTTTCTGGCATTATGATGTCTCAGCAAACAACTGACACAACGCTTCCAAGACTTCGTTGTCAAATAACTTCCCACCACGAACACCCGCTGCTCCACTGTACGATCATCCCCTTTGTACTGCTCCACTCACACTGACACAGCCCGCACTACGCTCTGAACCAGTGTCCATCATACGGCGGCCGCTCACACTGTGTGGTTACATGCGTCTAATCGTACTCACTCGTCCGGGCCACTGTTATTTGCTCCACCCTGTTCGTGCATGTAGTGCACTTCATGCAAATTTTGATGCCGCCTCAATGGTGCTGAAGTTTGAACGTCGCATAGCGTATTAAAACAAGGATATCGCGCGTCAGTAGAACTGTGCACGCCAGGCGTCAAACGGGATCCTGGAGTCCCGTTCTCGGCGCTGCTGGGGCAGCAGTCAGCTGTCTGTGGCCGCCTCACGCCGCACACAGCCACCACCCGCCCCGCAGACTCTGCGGCTCGACATCGCCAGCTGACAGCAGGGGGGCCCTTTAGTTCACCAGATCGCAGATAGAGCTACTCAGCCAATCAGAGAACAGATCCCTCTGTCCGTCACAGAGTTCTCCGCTCCAGATAGAGTATCTTGACATCTTCGCAGGCAATGTTTCTCCCTCTAATCGACCACGTGTCACGTACAGCATCTGCCGGGATTGATTGAAAATCCCCTTTAAGTCCTGTGTGGCCACAATTCCGGCGGCTTCTGTTACCCGCAGGACGGAAAATGCCTGAAAACATGATACAACAGTTAAGACGTAGCCCGATTTACAAGAAGATGGCTACATATGTTTCTTGACGATACCGACAGGAATTTAACTAAAAACTCTTCAGGAAGTTAATTAATAAGGACCCTAAAATGTATTGCAGCGTACTGAAAGTCGATGTGTATTAACTTAAGAAAAAAGATAAAATGTAAACATTGTATTACCTAGAAGGCGTGCTGAAAAGTAATGTCGTCTAATTTTTTTATTTTGTTGTCAATAGCGGTTCTGGTATTATATGTCGTGCATGCTAGTAAGCTACGCTGACGTAAGTTACAACCCTTCTGCCGCTAGAGGGCCCAGAACTGTGGCGTGTTACGTGGAAATATGTAAGGTAACAATATTAGCGCATGAGAGACTATCAGAAAACTGGAAGCATTAATCCTGGGAGTTCGTCCACCCATGGAGCACCCCTTCTTTCAGCATGACAACACCAAACGACACACGATCGCTGCGGCGACATCTGCAACAATCCGACGCCTTGGCTTCACAGTCATCGCTCATCCATACACGGAATTCCGCCTAGGTCCCATCTTACTTTGGCCGGCCATGGTGGCCGAGCGGTTCTAGGCGCTACAGTCTGGAGCCACGTGATCGCTACGGTCGCAGATTCGAATCCTGCCTCGCGCATGGATATGTGTGATGTCCTTAGCTTAGTTAGGTTTCAGTAGTTTTAAGTTCTAGGGGACTGATGACCTCATAAGTTAAGTCCCATAGTGATCAGAGCTATTTTTGAACCATCTTATTTTCATCTGTTTCTAGAACATATAGAAACACAGAACAACTTCACTTTGGTAGGAACAAGCACAGGTAAGGTAGCGGCTCGGTCAGTAAACTCAAACATTCTGCAGTGACGGCATCAACTAACTGATCACTTGATGGGTGACATGGGTTCGTCAACATGGTGACTATGTTGAGAAATTTATGTTGTTGTTGTTGTTGTGGTCTTCAGTCCTCAGACTGGTTTGATCCAGCTCTCCATGATACTCTATCCTGTGTAAGCTTCTTCATCTCCC
The DNA here is from genome assembly GCF_021461395.2 of Schistocerca americana. Classification (NCBI taxonomy): domain Eukaryota; kingdom Metazoa; phylum Arthropoda; class Insecta; order Orthoptera; family Acrididae; genus Schistocerca; species Schistocerca americana. Next base: position 713,127,301 of record NC_060123.1, read on the forward strand.
AGTACCTACTGCAGCCTACATCCTTCTGAATCTGTTTAGTGTATTCGTCTCTTGGTCTCCCTCTACGAATTTTACCCTCCACGCTGCCCTCCAATACTGATTTGGTGATCCCTCGATGTCTCAGAACTTGTCCTACCAACCAATCTCTTCTTCTAGTCAAGTTGTGCCACAAGCTCCTCTTCTCCCCAATTCTGTTCAATACCTCCTCATTAGTTATGTGATCTACCCATCTAATCTTCAGCATTCTTCCGTAGCACCACATTTCGAAAGCTTCTATTCTCTTCTTGTCTAAACTATTTATCGTCCACGTTTCACTTCCATACATGGCTACACTCCATACAAATACTTTCAGAAACGACTTTCTGACACATAACTCTACACTCGATGTTAACAAATTTTTCTTCTTCAGAAACGCTTTCCTTGCCATTACCAGTCTACATTTTATATGCTCTCTACTTCGACCATCATCAGTTATTTTGCTCCCCAAATAGCAAAACTCCTTTACTACTTTAAGTGTCTCATTTCCTAATGTAATTCCCTCAGCATCACCCGACTTATTTAGACTACATTCCATTATCCTAGTTTTGCTTTTGTTGATGTTCATCTTATACCCTCCCTTCAAGACACTGTCCATTCCGTTCAACTGCTCTTCCAAGTCCTTTGCTGCCTCTGACTGAATTGCAATGTCATCGGTGAACCTCAAAGTTTTTATTTCTTCTCCATGCTTTTTTATTCCTACTCCGAACTTTTCTTTTGTTTCCTTTATTACTCGCTCAATATACAGATTGAATAACATCGGGGATAGGCTACAACCCTGTCTCACTCCCTTCCTAACCATTGCTTCCCTTTCATACCCCTCGACTCTTATAACTGCAATCTGCTTTCTGCACAAATTGTAAATAGCCTTTCGCTCAGTGTATTTTACCCCTGCCACATTCAGAATTTGAAAGAGAGTATTCCAATCAACATTGTCAAAAGCTTTCTCTAAGTCTACAAATGCTAGAAACGTAGGTTTGCATTTCCTTAATCTTTCTTCTAAGATAAGTCGTAGAGTCAGTATTGCCTCACGTGTTCCAACATTTCTACAGAATCCAAACTGATCTTCCCCGAGGTCGGCTTCTATCAGTTTTTCCATTCGTCTGTAGAGAATTTGCGTTAGTTTTTTTGCAGCTGTGATTTATTAAACTGATAGTTCGGTAATTTTCACATCAGTCAACACCTGCTTTCTTTGGGATTGGAATTATTATATTCTTCTTGAAGTCTGTGGGTATTTCGCCTGTCTCATACATCTTGGTCACCAGATGATACAGTTTTGTCAGGACTGGCTAATTAATAGTTCTAATGGAATGTTGTCTATTCCTGGGGCCTTGTTTCGTCGGAGGTCTTTCAGTGCTCTGTCAAACTCTTCACGCAAAATCGTATCTCCCATTTCATCTTCATCTACATCCTCTTCCATTTCCATAATATTGTCCTCAAGTACATCGCCTCTATATACCCATTCCACCTTTCTGCTTTCCCTTCTTTGCTTAGAATTGGGTTTCCATCTGAGCTCTTGATATTCATACAAGTGGTTCTCTTTTCTCCAAAAGGCTCTTTAATTTTCCTGTAGGCAGTATCTATCTTACCCCTAGTGAGATAAGCCTCTACATCCTTACATTTGTCATCTAGCCATCCCTGCTTAGCCATTCTGCACTTCCTGTCGATCTCATTTTTGAGACGTTTGTATTCCATTTTGCCTGCTTCATTTACTGCATTTTTATATTTTCTCCTTTCATCAATTAAATTCAGTATTTCTTCTGTTACCCAAGGATTTCTACTAGCCCTCGTCTTTTTACCTACTTGATCGTCTGCTGCCTTCACTACTTCATCCCACAGAGATACCCATTCTTCTTCTACTGTATTTCTTTCCCCCATTCCTGTCAGTTGTTCCCTTATGCTCTCCCTGAAACTCAGTACAACCTCTTGTTCTTACGGTTTACCCAGGTCCCATTTCCTTAAATTACCACCTTTTTGCAGTTTCTTCAGTTTTAATCTACAGTTCATAACCAATGGATTCTGGTCAGAGTCCACATCTGCCCCTAGAAATGTCTTACAACTTACACCTGGTTCCTAAATCTCTGTCTTACCACTGTATAATGAATCTGATACCTCTTAGTATCTCCAGGGTTATTCCATGTATACAACCTTCTTTCATGATTCTTAAACCAAGTGTTAGCTATGATTAAGTTATGCTCTGAGCAAAATTCTACCAGACGGCTTCCTCTTTCAATTTTTAACTCCAATCCATATTCACCTACTAAGTTTCCTTCTCTCCCTTTTCCTACTACCGAATTCCAGTCAGCCATGACTATTAAACTTTAGTCTCCCTTCACTATTTGAATAATTTCTTTTATCTCCTCATACATTTCATCAATTGCTTCGTCATCTGCAGAGCTAGTTGGCATATAAACTTGTAGTACTGTAGTAGGCATGGGCTTTGTGTCTATCTTGGCCACAATAATGCGTTCACTATGCTGTTTGTAGTAGCTTAGCCGCACTCCTATTTTTTATTCATTATTAAACCTACTCCTGAATTACCCCTATATGATTTTGTATTTATTACCCTGTATTCACCTGACCAATAGTCTTGTTGTTCCTGCCACCGAACTTCACTAATTCCCACTAATCTAACTTTAACCTATCCATTTCCCTTTTTAAATTTTCTAACCTACCTGCCCTATTAAGGGATCTGACATTCCACGCTCCGATCCGTAGAACGCCAGTTTTCTTTCTCCTGATAACGATGTCCTCTTGAGTAGTCCCCGCCCGGAGATCAGAATGGGAGATCTCCGTAATATTTTACCCAAGAGGGCACCATCATCATTTAATCATACAGTAAAGCTGCATGCCCTCGGGAAAAATTACGGCTGTAGTTTCCCCTTGCTTTCAGCCGTTCGCAGTACCACAACAGCAAGGCTATTTTGGTTAGTGTTACAAGGTCAGATCAGTAAATCATCCAGACTGTTGCCCCTGCAACTACTGAAAAGGCTGCTGCCCCTCTTCAGGAACCACACGTTTGTGTAGCCTCTCAACAGGTACCCCTCCATTGTGGTTGCACCTACGGAACGGCTATCTATATCGATGAATCACGCAAGCCTCCCCACCAACGCCAAGGTCCGTGGTTCATACGTGGTACATATTTAGACATAAAGAATAAAGGTGCAGAATGTCAACAAATTTTCTTTCTTTAAAAAGCTTTAAGAAATTTCACACAAAAATGTTCGGAGGTATACTTCTCAGCACGCCCTAGTAAATATTAAATTAAATTTATTCAATTGCAGGCTTCCTCGCCATATTTCAACTATGAAATCTTCACGGGTTATCAGCCTAGTGGCGTCATCTTCTAGTCGCAACGTTTCAATGGATTCCGTATCCATCATCTTCGACTGAAGATGATGGATACGTAATCCATAGAAACTTTGCGACAAGAAGACGACCCCGCTTGAATGATAACCCGTGAAGATTTCATATATTAAATTACATTATTTCCTTATGAAAGATTTGTCTTATTGATTTTCTCTCTCATACTTTGAGGAATGGAGGAGCTACAAGGAGAAATTACATCAAAGCGTCCACTCTGGAACTGTAATCGTTATCGTATGTATGTATCCCATCGTATGAGATGTAGGTGTGTCAGTTGGTACATGCTTCACTACTTGAACGGTACTTTTTTTTGGCTATTTCTCGCAACCTATTACTGTAGGGTCCCCATGACGCCAAAAGCGTCCGTGTTTTGCCCTCTGAATATGTTTCTATTCACGTACCGATCAAGGAGAAAATGTCAGTCTGAATTAAGTGCACGTGTCCTAATCTCTCCTATCCTATTTTCGTGAACCCTAGGAGATGCAGTTGTAGCAGTAAAATAGTCACACACTCTTCTTCGAAAAGAGGTTCTCTGAAGTAATTCCGTGCGCCTAAGAGTTAACAATTAATAATTAGAGCTTTAATACGTCTTCTGATTGCAGAATCACGTGGTGACAATGAGCACTGGCTCTTTACGAGATTAAATTTTTCCACAAGTTCTAAATAGAGTTCAAATACACTCCTGGAAATTGAAAAAAGAACACAGTGAATTCATTGTCCCAGGAAGGGGAAACTTTATTGACACATTCCTGGGGTCAGATACATCACATGATCACACTGACAGAACCACAGGCGCACAGACACAGGCAACAGAGCATGCACAATGTCGGCACTAGTACAGTGTATATCCACCTTTCGCAGCAATGCAGGCTGCTATTCTCCCATGGAGACGATCGTAGAGATGCTGGATGTAGTCCTGTGGAACGGCTTGCCATGCCATTTCCACGTGGCGCCTCAGCTGGACCAGCGTTCGTGCTGGACGTGCAGACCGCGTGAGACGACGCTTCATCCAGTCCCAAACATGCTCAATGGGGGACAGATCCGGAGATCTTGCTGGCCAGGGTAGTGTAGGAGATCGCTCCCCACACCATGATGCCGGGTGTTGGCCCTGTGTGCCTCAGTCGTATGCAGTCCTGATTGTGGCGCTCACCTGCACGGCGCCAAACACGCATACGACCATCATTGGCACCAAGGCAGAAGCGACTCTCATCGCTGAAGACGACACGTCTCCATTCGTCCCTCCATTCACGCCTGTCGCGACACCACTGGAGGCGGGCTGCACGATGTTGGGGCGTGAGTGGAAGACGGCCTAACGGTGTGCGGGACCGTAGCCCAGCTTCATGGAGACGGTTGCGAATGGTCCTCACCGATACCCCAGGAGCAACAGTGTCCCTAATTTGCTGGGAAGTGGCGGTGCGGTCCCCTACGGCACTGCGTAGGATCCTACGGTCTTGGCGTGCATCCGTTCGTCGCTGCGGTCCGGTCCCAGGTCGACGGGCACGTGCACCTTCCGCCGACCACTAGCGACAACATCGATGTACTGTGGAGACCTCACGCCCCACGTGTTGAGCAATTCGGCGGTACGTCCACCCGGCCTCCCGCATGCCCACTATACGCCCTCGCTCAAAGTCCGTCAACTGCACATACGGTTCACGTCCACGCTGTCGCGGCATGCTACCAGTGTTAAAGACTGCGATGGAGCTCCGTATGCCACGGCAAACTGGCTGACACTGACGGCGGCGGTGCACAAATGCTGCGCAGCTAGCGCCATTCGACGGCCAACACCGCGGTTCCTGGTGTGTCCGCTGTGCCGTGCGTGTGATCATTGCTTGTACAGCCCTCTCGCAGTGTCCGGAGCAAGTATGGTGGGTCTGACACACCGGTGTCAATGTGTTCTTTTTTCCATTTCCAGGAGTGTAGGTTACTTGGGTTTGCACGTAGAATGCAGGAGTGGGATAGCGATGGTCCAGGCACTTTGTAATTCTGGATGAAATTTAGCATCTACTACCGAGGGTAAAACGGGTGATGACAGAAAAACCAAAATTTATCGCACAATGTCATTGCCCAACATTTTGAAGTTAGAAAGGAATTTTTGTTTATATATAGTGTAAATGTGGTAGGAGACACGGAATTTCTACTTGCTTTCTGCATTTGTCTTTCCTCAGGCTGTAATATCTCAAACACAAATTTGTTTGCTTGATGTACTTGAATAATTTAATATGTTTAATATTTTTTCAAACACTTACAGTGTCAGAAAAAAAGTAACACATTTCGTTACCTACAAATTTTCGCCTACAGTAATTTTGCAGCCTATGAGAAAACATTTCATTCAAATACGGTATCCTGACACTACTTCATTACGAAATCAGAAAGTATACTAAAATTGTAGTGGTCCCACTACCTTAATATTTACAATGAGAGTTATTTGTATAGTATTCTTTAAACCTTCGTATTTAGCAAATTGTATCACCTAACACTTCTATACCTCTTTCTTCTTGGCCAATAATCGTTAGCCGGCCGGAGCAGCCGAGCGGATCTAGGCGCTACAGTCTGGAACTGCGTTACCGCTACGGTCGCAGGTTCGAATCCTGCCTAGGGCATGGGTGTGTGTGATGTACTTAGGTTAGTTAGGTTTAAGTAGTTCTAAGTTCTAGGGGACTGATGACCTCAGAAGTTAAGTCCCATAGTGCTCAGAGCCATTTGAACCATTTGAACCAATCGCCAAACCGAAAGTAACTCGTGGGTAAAGTTGCCTGCTCTCCAAAATAAAATAAATACACTGATCAGCCAGAACATTATGATTAGCGACCTACTATCGATGAATGCCCATCGAGGCGATAGCAGCATCGAATGGCAAGTAATCATTGCTAGTCAGTCACGTGGACGGAGAATGCAGTATCAGTGATCATGTTGTCCTTGAGTAGAATGGGAAAGGCGCTCGATTTACCTGGGAGTGCCCGAGCGCATGTGATGGCCCGGAAGTTCGGCACGCGCATTTCGTAAAATTGTACGACTTGTCGAGTGCTCAGGGAGTTCTGTGGTCAGTGTTTTCAACACGTCCAGACGTCGTGGGGTTGGGCTGCCACTCCTCTTTACAGATGTCGGACGTCGAAGGCTGGAAAGACTGGTGAAACCCGAGACGCGGCGAAATGTGGTGGAACTAACATTGGACTTTAATGCTCTGAAGAGTACAAGTGTGTCTCCACACACAGTGCAATGAACGCTCCTAACGATGGGCCTCCGCAGCCGACTACACTTGCATGTGCGAATGTTAACATCACGACATCGGCATCTACGACTGACATGGGCACGTGACCATAGGCACTGGACGTTGCCGCAATGGCAGAGCGTTGCATGGTTTCATCAATCCAGATACCTTCTTCATCATGCCGAAGGGAGGTTGCGACCCATCGTCTTCTAGGGAAACAGCTCCTTGACACCTGCACTGCACCAGCCGTGCTGGCGGCGGCTCCATTATGATCTGGGGAACATATACATGGCCATCCATGTGTCCAGTGGAAGTCTCCCAAGGGACCATGAGGGCTAACGAGTATCATCCACTGGTTTCAGATCACGTGCACCCCTTTGTGACGCTCATGTTTCCCGACAGCAGTTGCATTTTACAAGAAAACAGTCTTAATCGCGTTTTTTATTTATTTGCTGCACTAAATAAGTAAAAACCGCGATTAAGTATTGAGAACGCGATTAAGTGTTAACAAAACATTCTTAATCCCGTTTTTATTTATTTAGTGCTCAAATAAATAAGAAACGCCATTAAGACTGTTTTCTTAATACTGAGTTCTTGTAAAATGCCACTGCTATCGGGAAACATGAGCGTCACAAAGGGGTGCACGTGATCTGCAACCAGTGGACGATACTCGTTAGCCCTCATGAACCCTTGGGAGACTTCCACTGGACCCATGGATGACCATGTAAATGTTCCCCAGATCATAATGGAGCTGCCGTAAGCCTGGCGCTTTTTATTTATTTATTGCACTAAATAAATAAAAAACGCGATTAAGACTGTTTTCTTAATACTGAGTTAATTTGTGGCAATCGCTGTTTCTCCACAACCATGTTGTCCACATTTTACAAGAAGATAATGCCCATTGCCACAAGGCCAGGAGTGTGATGGAGTTGTTCGAGGAGCACAGTGGCGAGATCCCATTGATGTGCTGCCGCCCCCCCCCCTCCCACCCCCATTCGCTAGATTTGAACCCGTTCGAACACATCTGGGATACGACTGAACGTGGAGCCAGAGCTCAGCGACCCCCCCCCCCCTTCCCGGAATTTACAGTAATTAGGTGACATGTGTGCGCAGATGCACTGCCTACTCTGTCCAGTGACCTACCAAGGTCGCCGCCGTTATCCGTTGCAAAGGTGGACATACCGGCTGTTCGGTAGCTGGTGATAACGTTCTCATTGATCAGTGTATGAGTTCGCCAAGCCATAAAAAAGCTGAAGTAGAAAGAGGCGTATTACATGGAGTTTTATTTTTTCAAAATTATAATGTGTAAGAGACTAGCACGAATTTATATTAATTTTCTTTACATGCAGGTGCCTTCCTTCCCCTCCCCCCCACCCCCGCCGACGGCACAGGTCCGTCGCACAAAACAAGATTGATGAATCTTTTAAGGATTTGCGTCGTTTAGCCAACATATTCAAGAAATCAATACTGAAGTGGAAAGAGAAAAAAATACGATAAACATGAGTACATTAATAAATCTGTGGTGATTACACAAGATATACTACAGATTCTGCAATCCATCGCTTGCTATAATCATAAATACACCTTTGACTTACACTAAACGTTATTATTTTTACATAAAGAAAAGCCTAATCTTCTAAAAACCTTCAAATCGTAAGTTAATCCTTTAGTTTGTATACATTAATTAGTGAATTTATTCAAAGAATTTTTGTTGCCTGAGCCTATGTCACTTTCAACTCAAGTTAATAATTAAATTAACTATGTTAATATCAATGAATCATAAATAGTATTGGAGCAAGGCGGGCACCAGTCCAAAGTACTGTTATAGCGGCGATGACGTCGTCCAAGATGGCTGCAATGATGTCGGTCAAGAAGGAGGATTTTGGTGGTAAGTTTGAATTTTGGCAGGAAAGTCCCACACAAGTCTTGCTCAGAAAAATGGCTCAAAGTTCAAATTCCAACATGATAATGCATCACACCACGGTTACCTCTACTAAGTAAAGAAAATGACGGGAAAAAAGGACTTCTCTTTATTATTTAACCAATTTCAAGCACGTGTGTTCTCCACTGTGTCGGGACTCCAACTGGCTTGTTCATGCCAGCAGAGGGCGCCACCATGACGTCGGATCATGACGCAAGTACTGTCATTGAAGATGGCTGCACGCGGTGTATCCGCTATGAGTTACAGAACCCAACTGACTTAGTTCATACTGTGGCCACCAGAGGGCGCTACCGTGAAGTCGGGTGATGACACAAGATTGTCTGCTCTCTCGCGCACGTGTGTTATAACCGGACATGTGCCATGTCAGCAGCCCACGAGTCACAGCTTGCATCACAGCCTCAAGCCCGCACCATTATACTCATGCCAGACAATGTCTTCTGTAAATATGATAACTAAAGTAACACCCACATCACGCATCTAACCCATCAGTTACCTAAGTACTTAATTCAATTTCAGTTTTAATCATTTTCAATAAATCAATTCACAAGATCAGTATTCAATGATCAAATCAGAAGTTCCACATTATCCCACTATCAGCACGGTGTTCATTCATGACCCAGCAATGTTGCACTTGTATTCGCTACTGCATTAGTCACGTGATTCTACTTCATAGATCCTCTTGCTTGGAATCAATTTTCACCAATGCCACACCTTCCCGGACTTGGAATCAAATACACTCCTGGAAAATGAAATAAGAACACCGTGAATTCATTGTCCCAGGAAGGGGAAACTTTATTGACACATTCCTGGGGTCAGATACATCACATGATCACACTGACAGAACCACAGGCACATAGACACAGGCAACAGAGCATGCACAATGTCGGCACTAGTACAGTGTATATCCACCTTTCGCAGCAATGCAGGCTGCTATTCTCCCATGGAGACGATCGTAGAGATGCTGGATGTAGTCCTGTGGAACGGCTTGCCATGCCATTTCCACCTGGCGCCTCAGTTGGACCAGCGTTCATGCTGGACGTGCAGACCGCGTGAGACGACGCTTCATCCAGTCCCAAACATGCTCAATGGGGGACAGATCCGGAGATCTTGCTGGCCAGGGTAGTTGACTTACACATTCTAGAGCACGTTGGGTGGCACGGGATACATGCGGACGTGCGTTGTCCTGTTGGAACAGCAAGTTCCCTTGCCGGTCTAGGAATGGTAGAACGATGGGTTCGATGACGGTTCGGATGTACCTTGCACTATTCAGTGTCCCCTCGACGATCACCGGTGGTGTACGGCCAGTGTAGGAGATCGCTCCGCACACCATGATGCCGGGTGTTGGCCCTGTGTGCCTCGGTCGTATGCAGTCCTGATTGTGGCGCTCACCTGCACGGCGCCAAACACGCATACGACCATCATTGGCACCAAGGCAGAAGCGACTCTCATCACTGAAGACGACACGTCTCCATTCGTCCCTCCATTCACGCCTGTCGCGACACCACTGGAGGCGGGCTGCACGATGTTGGGGCGTGAGCGGAAGACGGCCTAACGGTGTGCGGGACCGTAGCCCAGCTTCATGGAGACGGTTGCGAATGGTCCTCACCGATACCCCAGGAGCAACAGTGTCCCTAATTTGCTGGGAAGTGGCGGTGCGGTCCCCTACGGCACTGCGTAGGATCCTACGGTCTTGGCGTGCATCCGTGTCCGGAGCAAGTATGGTGGGTCTGACACACCGGTGTCAATGTGTTCTTTTTTCCATTTCCAGGAGTGTAGTTGAATTCTCAACCACGCTCCTCAACCCAGCACTACACCCCTTACCGACACATGTTGCCGGGCTAACTTGCACTAACCTATAGTAACATGTACTATCGTGCACAGTGCATGACCTCAACCAAGGTGGTGGGGGGAAATGGCGGGAAAACAGATCTGAACACAAGTCTTTAAGTTGTATTGCAGGTGGTTTCCCCACCACGAGGTTTACTGTCAAACTGACATAGTACATATAATTGCCATCAGATTGTACTGTCATCCCTCCTATGACCTAATTCCAGATAGTGGTCTGTAGGGGTGAAAATTATGCTAAAACTACTCAGGCTGCGCTAGGCTGCTGGGGAGAGTGAGGAAGGAGTCCACTTTATTTACTTTCGAACATTTGGTTTAGAGATCGAATATATTTATCACACTGAGGCAAAACACACTTCATTTTATGCTTGCGCTCGCAATACAGAGCCTGCAGACACACAAACAACTCCTAGTTTATGAAAATAATTTAAGTACAGACATTCCCACTCCTCCTAAATAATGCAGCACAGTTATGTCTGGACACGCTCAGTACTCGTAAACTGTCCAAATAACTCATAGCATAGCCTACAGACCTGCTCGCAAAATAATTCAATCAACGTGCGCAAGCGCCCTCCGCCAATCCTCTCCACTAAAGCGCCCGGACAGCCCAACGACATAGCGTGGCCAGCAGCTGTCAAACCATGCATAGGCCACCCGCCTGGTTCCTGCAAGCATAAGGTCGCGGGATCTCATTCATACTTCATTTCTGAGAAACTCCTATCCAAATACGTGTTCACCTAGACACACGTGCTGACGTGATCGGGCGGGAGCGCAGCCGAGAGTTGCAGCCGAAAGCAGGCTAAAGTTGTATGTAGGTGCCGTTGATGAAGTGACCAGACAGGAGCGGCAGCATATTTACAGAGCGTGCACTCCAAGCAGGGCTGCGCACGTGGGCCGCTGCTCACTCTGACTGCGGCCTGGTGGCGACGCTGCAGAAATTTCCTCCTTAACGATTCTAACAGACCATAAATTACGTTTTACTGACGCTTTGCCGCACGTAGCTACATACCATCTAGATTCATTATCGATCTTGTACTCAAGTCACATAGCTATCTACAATAATAACCAAGTCTAACTCTAGTAATTTGCGTAGTCCCCCAGAAATAATTAAGTGCGCTTTTGTACTGATTTTCGTCTTCTCTCAGCTTTTCTGCACGGAAATTCTTGCCATAACAGAACCTCTTTACGAAAATAGCCCACAATAACGTCCAATGTAGTCGTTCTCACGGGCCTAACACCATCACGTTTACCAATCATGCTCTCAATATACGCAAATGTTCACACAGCTATGGAGAGACTCCTATGTTCCAGCACAAAGCATGACAATCAATCCAACACTATCATTAGCTCTTAACGAATTACTGATTCCGCCGGTATCCAGGCACCATCCACCTCTTCTTTCTGGGATTTTCAGTGGTAAAATTATTTTACCCATATCGGTTAAGTGCATTACAATTAAACCTTTAAACTTGTCTATAGATCATCAAGTACATACCATACTCACAACGATACTGGAAGCCAGGAACATATTTACCAGTGTAACTACAATTAAATATTCATGCTTTAGTCAGACACCTACCAATGTTCAGTTAATGTCACCTCTTGGCTACTCTGCATCAGCATAAAATTTTCCACGAAAAAAGTCTCTCGCTGTTATCCATTTGCTCAATCTATACCTCCCTCACTATAGGATACAGTCATCCTCTCTAGTCATGCCATAACGCAAACCATAGTAATTACACAATACAATATATACACATTTTACAGAAACAGTGCAATTATCTTTTATATCTGAACAGCACCCGAAAAAATTATCCTATGCCTACACTCACACAGGCTATATGTCACAATGCTTCACAGTTCTAGGAAGCACTGTCCCTCTTTACTTTCTTTCTACAGAAGTTACAGTCAGCCGCAATAAACTATTTTACTCTGAACACCATTTCGCACCGACAACTAAACCGCGCAAAATTGTCTACAGATCATCAAATACATACCGGAGTCGTAAGAAAATTGGAGCGTGAAACCGATCACCATCACAGCAATATATCACCAAGTAATGTGTCGATCTAGTAAACATACAGTTCATATCCCCCACGATACAAAATCACTGTTTTTTCATCAGCGGACCAAATTCGCTCCCAGAACTGTTCTACAAATTCGCGATCGTCTCCCCTCGACACAAACGCTTTACTGCCTCTGCTCCCTTGCATGCTCGCTTTTCTATACACATCTCCAGACTCGGCGATTACAAGAACACACTTACTGTAGTTTCGCCATAATATTATACCACTTTCCCGATACTTCACCATATCAAGCACCAGGTAGCGTCCTACCGATCGCTAATGCAACACAAATCCCGACAAATAGACTTGAAATCATTTCTCTACAAACATGAAACATTACCTTTTTGCAGCATGCTCTAGGCCACTCACTAACTAGGAACTAACACATTAAAATTCAAATTTCAACCCGCGAATACCAATCTTGTTGATCAAATATTCTCCAAATCATCCATATAATTTCCACGCCAACTAAGGTCTTTCCCATGTCTAGAGAACAGGCAAACGTATCATGCACACACCACAATCGATCTTCTCTCAACTAAATAAAGACGCAAAATGTGCAGAAGCAGTCAACCGAACGATTTACATGGGAGAGAATAACGGTCTAGCAGAAATGCACCATCTTCTCAAATTTCCTCTTGATCACGAAAGCCGCCATCTTACGATCTCGATTTCAGTTGAGTGTCGAGACTGGGCCAAGTATCGTAAATACGCCCTACAGAAGGCGGTCGCTCTGGAAATGGAAATATCTGTACCTGCCTCACGACTGGACATACTCTTCCCTTTGCTATCACAGTACTCCAAGTCAAATCCATACCCACCTTGTGACTGTAATAGTCATTTCCTTTACACAAACACACATACCTTATAAATTTGATGGTCAAATGCGAACATATCACTCACCCAGCACTAATACTAAGTACAATATTTCGTCAATAACTGTTTGCTTAAGATACGAAATAATACTGACCCACAATCAACGATTCCTGTGCATGTCTCTCCTACCAGGTGGCCTTTCCTGCGGCTGGGTGGCACCCATGGGGAGTTCCGCTGGTTGGTGTGGGAGGCATCAGGGCAGATGACATGCCATGAAGCATACTAGATCATCTCTTGCTGGTGTCCCAACGCCAGCAGTCTGTAAGCAGTTGAGGTCTAACTGCGAAGAAGTATGACTCCAAATCATTCCCTTCCCTGGACATGCCATGGGAGGAACGCCACTCTAAGGATGCCAGCGAATCTTATTCGCCCGGTACCTTGTATGTCCGAGACCTGATAGGGCATCCTTCAGGTCGATGAAGCGTTAGGTTTTTTGGAGTATTTACACGACAAGTTTGGGGAGGTGGAGAGACTGTCCAAAATCCGAACTTGGTCAGTCTTGATAAAAACAGCATCCTCTGCCCAGTCACGGGCATTACTCGCCAGTGACTAGCTGGGGGATATTAGTTTTTCCACCACACCTCATAAGAGATAAAATATATTCCAGGATATTAGATTTCACAGGGATCTGGGAAGTCTGATGATGAGCTGCGCGCCAGCTTAGAGTGACGAGGTGTTCATTTCATCCAGTGCATACATAAAGGTCCAAAGAATAATGAGGTAGCCACTGGCGCCTTCATCTCGCCTTCGAGAGTGGTAAATTACCAGAGAAGGTCAAGCAATATATCACTCCAACAATGCGGTGGTTTAAGTGCTAGACGTTCAGGCATATATTTACTCGCTGTACTTCCTGCATCGTATGTCGTGACTGTGGCCGTCCATCACATCCCAGTACTTCACGTGCCCTGCCTCCAATCTGTCAGCTGTGGAGAGAACAATTCCCCTTGTTCACCAGACAGCAGGATTCTTTAGAAAGAATGGAAGATCATGGAATACAAGACCCTGGACCGATTAACCTACACTGAGACTAAGAGGAAATTTGAATGCCTACATCCTATGCCATGACATCTTCTTATGCCACCGCTACAACAGTTCCAGCCCCATCAGTTCCACCAATTGGAGTAGGCTCTCAGAGCCGTAAGACTACAACTGTCCCATTGATGGTGAGGGACACTATCCTCCCTGATGCTCCCACATCACCTACCTCAGGAGCACTGCCCCCAACCATCAGGGACATCAGTTTCTCACTTCTCACTGCAGGAGTGTAAGCTCTCTTTGGCTTTTCTTGCTAGGAAGGGGTCTTTGGATCCCTCCTTCCCAGGTTTCTATTAGTGGGGAAGATGAAACCTACCAGTGGCTGAAGTGCCCCAAAGCAGCTGGTCATAGAGCTTCACGATCCACCTCAGACCTGGAGACTGAATCAGTGTCCTCCCAGCTAGAGAAACCCAAACAGCAGCGAGAGAAATCTAAAAATAAGACCCCCAAGAACAAGGAAATTGCGGTGGCGCCCACACCACCACTAGCTACAACTCCTTCATCTGAAGATGAGGTGAGATTCTATCGTCTCCTGAGGACCTAGATCTCACCAGACCATGCGTCACAATGATTGTAGACTGCTCAGTTACTAACTCGGTGGCAGCAGGTGACCCTGAGGTGTAAACTGCCTCCTTAAGGGTCGATGCCTTCCCAACCTCTCGATCACATCATCCTCCAATGGAATAGTGGGGCTTTCTTGCACTGGATGGTTGAGTTAAGGCAAATGTTAAGGTTTATATCTGCTTTGTGCATTACCCTCCAGGAAACCTGGTTCCTGGCAATGTGACCACTGCCCTCCATAGCTGTAGGGGATATTTCAAGAACTGTAGTGACTACAATAGTGGCAGGTGGAGTTTCCGTCTATGTCATGAACTCAGTAGCCCTTTCAAGCCCCTCTTGAAGCTCTGGCTCTCAGGATAAGGACGATGCAGGAAATAACTGTCTGCAGTGTATATCTTCCTCCAGACGGTGAAGTACCCCGGAACATGTTGGCTGCATGATTCATCAACTCCCTAAACCCACTTTTGGAAGATTTTAACGTTTGTAACCCCTTGTTGGGTGGTACCGTGCTTATTGGCTGAGGTAGAGATCTCGAAAATTGTCTTAACTCGACCTCTGCCTCCTAAGTGCTGGGGCTGCCACACATTTAAGTATAGGTCATGGAACGTACTCAGCCATTGATTTATCACTCTGTAGCCCAGGACTTCTCCCATCTGTCCACTGGTGAGCCCACGATGAGCTGTGTGACAGTGGCCACTTTCCCATCTTCCTGTCACTTCTCTGGCGTAATTCCCCTGGACATCTACCCAGATGGGCTTTAAACAATACAGACTCGGTAGCTTTCACCTCTGCTGTCACCACTGAATTTACCCCATATGGTGACATCAATATGATGGTTGAGCGGGTCACTACAACTACCATTTCTGCGGCGGAAATAGTGATCCCTTGTTCCTTAGGGTGCCCCTGGAGTAAGACAATACCTTGGGCTCCCCGGAAGTTGCTGAGGCCGTTAAAGAGCGTAGGTGGGCTCTACAGTGACATAATTGGCATCCTTCTCCGGAGCACCTAATAGATTTTAAATGGCTCCATGCCTGCATTCGCCAGCTTATAAGACGGAAACAGGAGTGTTGGGAGAGGTACGTCTCTACCATTGGGTGCTTTACGTCTCCTTCCAAAGTCTGGACGAAGATCAGACGTGTTTTTGGGCGCTGGACCACAACAGGTGTCCCTTGTGTTAACATACATGGCGTGTTATCTACCGACGCAAACACAATTGCTGAGCACTTTGCTGAGCACTATGCTTGAGCCTTTGCATCAGAGAATTACCCCCAGCCTACCGTATCCTCAAATGACAGATGGAAGGGAAAGTCCTCTTATTCACTACACGCCACAATGGACCCTATAACGCACCATTTACAGAGTGGGAGCTCTTCAGCACCCTTCCCCACAGCCACAATACAGCTCCTGGACTGGATTTCATCCACAGTCAGATGATTAAACGTCTCTCGTCCAACTACAAGCGACATCCTCTCGTCATCTTCAACTGGATCTGCTGCGATGGCGTCTTTCCATCACAATGGCGGGAGAGCACCATCATTCCAGTGCACAAACCTGGTAAAAACCCACTCGATGTGGATAGTTATTGGCCCATCAGCCTCACCAACGTTCTTTGTAAGCTGCTAGAGTGTATGGTGTATTGGCGGTTGGATTGCGTACTGGAGTCACATGGCCTACTGGCTCCATGTCAGAGCGGTTTCCGCCAGGGTCGCTGTACCACTGATAATCTTGTGTCCCTCGGGTCTGCCAAGCGAACAATCTTTTCCTGCTTTCCCTGACGCCAAAACCTTGTTGCCATCTTTTTTTTATTTACGGAGACCCTACGACACGACCACGTGACATCATATCCTTGCCACATTATATGAGTGGTGTCTCTGGGGCCCACTCCCGATTTTTACCCAAATTTCCTGTCCCTCTGTACTTTCCATGTCCAAGCTGATGTCTCCCATAATTCTCCCCATATACAGGAGAATTGGGTCCGCAGGGCTCTGTATTAGGTGTATCTCTATTTTTGGTGGCCATTAACAGTCCAGCAGCAGCTACAGGGCCGTCCATCTCACGTTCTCTGTATGCAGACGACTTTTGCATTTCGTACTGTTGCTCCAGTGCTGGTGTTGCTGAGCGGCTCCTACAGGGAGCCATTCACAAGGTGCAGTCATGGGCTCTGGCCAACGGCTTCCAGTTTTCAGCCACAGAGTAGAGTGTCATGAACTTCTGTTGGCGTCGTGCCGCTCATCCAGAACCAGAACTTTACCTTAATGATGATCCACTCACTCAGTGGAGACTTACCGATTCTTAGGACTGGTTTTTGATGCCTGATTGACTTGGCCTCCTCACCTTCGTCAGCTTAAGCGGAAGTGCTGGCAGCACCTCAGTGCCCTCCACTGCCTGTGCAACACCAACTGGGGCGCAGATCGCTCTACGCTGCTGCAGCTCTGTAGAGCCAGCCCTTGCTCAATCCCGCCTTGACTGTGGGAGTCCCGTTTATGGTTCAGTGGCGCCCTCAGCGTTGCATTTCTCGACACAGTGCACCACTGTGACGTTCGAAAAGCTTTTAGGACTAGTCTGGTGACAAGCGTCCTGGTGGAAGGTGGAGTCCCTCCATTGAAGGTTGCGCGTGCACAACTGCTCACCAGTTGCGTGCACAACTGCTCACCAGTTACGTTGCACAAATTTGTAGTTCTCCTGAGCATCTAAATTACCTTTTCCCACCCACGGCGGTTCATCTCCCGCATTGGCAGCCCAGGTCAGGGCTTAGGATCACAGTTCATGCCCGATCCCTCCTGTGTGAACTAGAGTACTTTCCTTTACCACCTCCCCTCTGGGCCCATCCGCATACGCCTCCATGGTGTATACCTAGGCCGCTGATTCGGCTGGAGCTTTTCCATGGCCCTAAGGACTCAGTTACTCCTCTCCGCTATCACCTCCGCTCGATTCTTGCCATGTTCCGGGACTCTGAAGTGGTTTACACCCACTGCTCGATGGCTGATGGTCATGTTGGCTTCACCTATGCTCGCAGAGGGCATATTGAACAGCACTTCTTGCCAGATGGCTGCAGTGCTTTTGTTGGCCGTATTTCATGCTCTTGAGCACATTCACATATGCCCTGATATGTCGTTTCTTCTATGTACTGACTCCTTGAGCAGCCATCGGCAAGTGCTACCCTCGCTATCCTTTGGTACTTTGGTAGCGACTAGCCAGGACTCCATCTATGCCCTGGAATGGTCCAGTCGTTTGGTAGTGTTTGTCTGGACCTTAGGACACATATTCATCCCAGGCAATAAACGTGCTGACATGCTGGCCAGACAGGCTACACAGAAACCACTTACGGACATCACCATTCCTATAACTGACGTGCGTTCCTTATTGCGCCGCAAGGTTTTTCCGGCTTTGGGAGACGGAATGGCATAACAGTATGCACAATGAAGTGCATGCTATCAAGGAGACTACGAATGTATGGAAGTCATCCATGTGGGCCTCTCGCTGGCGCTCTGTGGTTCTCTCCCGGCTCCGCATTGGCCACGCTTGGGCGACCCACGGCTATCTCCAGCGCCGTGAACACCCATCTCAGTTTCGGTGCGGCGCCCGGTTGACAGTGGCCCATATTCTGTTGCGCTGTCCTACTTAGGCTGCCTTGCGACGAAATCTTCGGTTAGCACTGCCGTTAATTTTAGCTGACAAGGCCTCATTGGCTGATTTAGTTTTACATTTTATACGTGAGAGTGGGTTTTATCATTCGATCTAAGTTTTAGCGCATGTCCTTTGTCCCTCTGTGTTCTCCACCCTAGTGCTTTTAGGCTGGAAGTTCTAATGTGTTGCAGAGAGGCTGGCTTCTCCTTTTTCTTCTCGTGGTCAGCCAGCCATGGTAATCTGCTTTCTTGTTTTAATCTCTTGTACCTGTTTATTGCGTCTCTCTGTAGTTTTCTCATCCTCTTTTGTTGCTTGTAGGGTTAGTTGCCTTTCTATCGTTCATGTGGTTTTTCCTTCCTTTCACTATTGTGCTCAACGTGTCGTTTGTTTTATTCTTTCCATTGTTGTATTGTTTTAACAGGAACAAAAGACCAATGACCAACCAGTTTGGTTCCTTCCCCCCTTTTAAACCAACCAATCAAACAACCAACTTCGCATTGGCCATTCTGTTGTTAGGGTACTCACATACCACAGCAATAAAATGAAAGTCATGGACTGTGCGGCTGGTCCCGGCGGAGGTTCGAGTCCTCCCTCTGGCATGGGTGTGTGCGTTTGTCCTAGATTAAGTAGTGTGTAAGCTTAGGGACTGATGACCTTAGCAGTTAAGTCCCATAAGATTTCACACCCATTTGAACAATAAAATAAGAACAGTGAATAGTTGAGGGACTAAGAATAAGAATGGGTTGCGTATTTATGGGGCTGATATCCTACATTTTTAAATTTGTGGTAAGATCCTATGGGACCAAACGGCTAAGGTCATCGGTCCCTACGCTTAAACACTACTTACTCTAACTTAAACTAACTTACGCTAAGGATGACACGCACAACGATGCCCGAGGGAGGATTCGATCCTGCGACCATGGCAGCAGCGCGGGTCCGGATTGAAGCGGCCTAGAACCGCTCGGCCACAGATGCCGGTCTCGGCAAGTAGCTGATAAATCTCACACAAAATGGCAATTACAAATCAGAAAATTAATGGTGTTTGATTGGTAAAGCATGATCTGGGGTGGAAGCTATTCTAATTCTCCCATTCTTCTTTTACAACGCAATCTTACTTCGTTTGCACGTATCCACCGTGAGGAACAAGCCTATTCAAATGGGATCAATTACGACTAAGAACACCACGAACTGTGGTTCATCTCAGAACGGGGAGCTGTGAATATCATTTAACAACTCTACGCCGGTGCAGCAGAATTATACACTATCACCCTCATTCAGGCAGCAGCAGGAAACGGCTCGCTGTCGGCAAGGAGAGGTGCGCTGCGACAGCTGTAATGTTCCGACACGTCCATGAAAGTTTGCAAATTACTCTTTCTAGTGTTCTGAATAACAGAACGCGGGAAACTTCCCTACCAGAGCCCTGAAACCGTCGCAGATTTCAGTGTGAGATGCACCTTCGCCGGCCTGGCCATACCAATCTCACTCGCAGGCACGGAACGAGCTGGAACTGTCAAACGTCAGACGGCCGACTCAGGACGAGTCAGTTCATTCTTGTGGCGCACGACATATCCAAGATGGTGAGGTGTTCCACTGTCTGTACAGTGGGGAACTTCCACTGGCTCTTATTCTACTAGAAGATACAGACCACAAGTGTCACCCACGAGGGGAAGACCTTCATGAGGGGAGGACCAGAAAATGAGGAAGGCGAAGAATCACAACCCCTTTCCACCAAGCCTCGGTACTGGAGCCAGATCAACAAAAACGAAACCACTCCCAAAGTGCACAAACGAATCAAATTGTCCACTACTCACTGAGTCTCCCCTCTTGACTGTTCTGTTGGCGTGGTAGACAATCCAGACGCAGCACTAGGGTTCCAACGCAGAGAGAGCTAACCTTCTCTTTGCATTTCCTCAGAGTCGTTAATCAGCGACTTCAAATCTCTCTTTTTCTAAAAAAAAAGAAGGTTTTAGGCTTGGGAGTTATCGTTCTTACGGTAAGGATGACCATGTTTTGACAAAGAACATCACACATTGATACCGTATCTGAAAAATCGTTGGTTTTATTAAACAATCTCATTGGAATTGGTCACAAACGATATCACCTTCCACCCAACTTAATCAAATTATACCATAATAGCATCTTGACCTCAATAGTAGGATACGGATCAGGGGTCTGGGCACACAGACTCACGATGGCCGTAAGAAGAGTGCAGCGGAACATGCTTCTACGTTCAGCAGGGGCCTACAGGACAACACCTGGGGGAGCGCTCTTAGTGCTAATGGGGATCTGTCCACTGGACATAAAAACTGGTGAGCAGGCCGCCTGGTACTGGGCGAAGAAGGAGAACAGGGACAAAATTAGGGAGATACTTGGGGTTTATGCTGAGGATAAGTACGCCATCAAAAAGAGAGGGATCGAACTGTGGCAGGAGCAGTGGAACAATGAGGATACGGGACGCAGAACCTATGAGCTGCTACCGGACATAGAGGAAAGGATAAAACTGACATTTTTCACGCCTACGAGAGGAATGCTGCACTTTCTTACTGGACATGGACCATACCCAACATATCTATGAAAGCAGGCTACACCAGCGTGTGACTGTGGTGCTGTGCAGGGTACCCCGGAACATGTGGTGTATGACGTAGCCCATGACCTAAGACAACAGCTACCAAACAATGACACGTACCACTTACTAAGGCTCGACAACACTTTTAACATCTTAAATAAACTCACTGACGAAATATCGAAAAAAGTCCTTAAGAACTTTTTAAGGGACAATCATTAAAGGCAAAAACTTTTCACCGACTTAGACCTCGTGCACCCTTCCTGTACCGCCGGGTAGGGACTTGGCCAGCAGCTTCACGGCTGGAATCCGCCTTGCCCTGGACTAGGTACACTGGGAGGTACATAAACACCGGACTGGAACAAGCACCAACTATGACGTATGTAATTTAGATTAGATGTAGTAGATAGGATAAGAGTGTGGGATAGACTGCAGCGATACCAAGTTGAGGGCCCGCCCAGTGTAAGGGGCACGCCCACTGGGATTAGCTCGGTGGGCCTGGCCAACACCCACCAGGTTTATAGTAGCACTGGCACACCTGTAGCGCTGCAGGTAGCATTAAGTTTCCTTGTAGATTAAGTAGCTTAGAACCACATAGCGGTAAGATTAGAGGAGTAATAATAATAATAATAATAATAAAATTACCTGTAGTGTAGAATAAAAAGCTGCATTTTCCTCGTATCATCATTAGGACCCGCTAATGTGGTCAGGTAGTGGGTTAATATGTATAATGCAATGAATTGAATAAAGAATTTTTTTTTAAGAACATCTACCTAGATGGGATTGCAGATGGGGCTCATTTACGGAGAGTCTAATCTTTCCAAGCCGCCCATTTCCAGTTTCTGAAAGAACGCTGTAAGCCTCCCAGAGAGTAGTGGCCATGAAATATGTTTTTGCTGCTCACTTAAAGAGCCTGGCGAGTTCCTAGCATCGGGGGAGGGGGATTTACAGTCATGCCTTCACTAAACACGTGCACCAGCCACTCTGCCCGTATTGTCCCAGCTTTTATGACCCAAGGCTCAGTTTATAACAGTCTGTCTTAAATGGCTTCCTCTATCCACTGTCCACCAACTGGTCGCCCTCGCGATGGACAGGTGCTTGGCCAAGGTAAAACGTTTTGTAGACCGGCGCCTGTTTGACCGACCCTAAGCGGAAGGAGGAGAGCGTTTCGGCCAGAAAGCCTCTGCAGGTAAGACGCCTTGAGCGCTGCTTCCCAGAATCGCTCACATGGTCATGCTGCTGTACTCAGCATTTATGCCCCGCCAGTAGCATCTCTCTCCCTGTTCTCCGTCGCCTCCACTACTGCCCGTCGGCTACAAGTGCTCTACAGGTTACACATGCAGTTATATGAACATTCTGTCTACAATTTTCTCGTGTAAAAATGTCATAAACCATACATACCAAATGTAATACTGAGGAACATGGAGATCATGACATAAAATATGAACGTTAATGTGACTGACAATGTTGTTAAAGTGAGAGAGTGGCGTGCCATCTTTTAATTGCAGAGGTCATTTATTATACTCTTTTAGTATTAGCTTAGAACTGACGAAGATGTGTCCGTCAGATACTGAAAATATGTAAACTACACTTTTTCTGCGGTATAAATTGCACTCAGGTGACAAAGTATGTGTTGATTAAATGCAGACATCAAAACTGAGACGTTTCATATGCAAGTAATGTGACAAAGTTTTCAGCTTTAGCAGATATGAATATTTTGCCCTCAGCCAAAAACGACCGTCGGCAAATGTGAAACTGCAATCCAAGTTAGCACATTTCTTGTAAAAATTACCACAAAAAACATGAAGAACCACTGGAAGGTGAGGACAAACATCTGTCTGTAGCTTCGCAGGGCCAGTCCGACTTCATACATTTCGGAATACGATCGACATTTATAGTGGCGTCTGCTTGTTCTGTCTTTCTGATCCGAATTAATAAACAGCAGCAGTTGCCAGCAGTTAGAACTTGGCTTGCAAGTACAGCCTGGACTGTAGTGTACGTGAGGTTGTTAAGTGCAGCAGTGCTGCGAAATAGCCGGCCATTAGCAGTGCTCACGCCTGAGAGATCTACGAGAAGCATTATCGTCTCAACCAAATACAACAGCTAATCTCGACATTTAGTTGAAACAAACGAAACACAGCGTGTGCTAAGACTGGAGAACTCAAAAACTGTACGTTGCATTAAATATTAGATACGTAATATTACGACCGGGTCATCTATGTCCATTTGCCTTCACATTTCCCGTAAAATTAGATGTACTTCCAGTGGTGTAGCCTGCAGCTGTTATTACAATAGATTTCACGGCCGTATCATGGTTTTCACTAGTCTTGATAATAAAAGCGAGAAAAAAGAGACAACAGATAAGGTCTATGAAAACATTTTACTTCAGTAGACTCATTCAATGGCACAAGTGTTATCTTAGAAGTTGACAATGCCTCCATACGTATGACTGGAAATATCCAGGATTGGTATTATAAACAAAAGAGTCAATGAACACCTCCTTATAACCGCTGTATTTAAATGTTATCCAACCTGCAAATCTTGGACAAGAAAAAAAGGAAAAGCGTTTAAGGAAGACAACTAAATCAGTTCTCGAAATAATATTGTACAGAAATAAAATGCTTCGGCCACAGCGAAGTGTTTTGGAAGGACTGATATTTATTACGTAATGTGCAAACTGCATACATTGATTGTTGCAGTCGTATTTTATATTTGGTCTACTGCGCGTTTCGAAGGGCACTCCACATCATCATCATCATAGGCGTCATCATTGTTCATCACCAGGGGAATTTTGTTACTTTTCACATTGTTGATTATATTTTTGGTGTGCACAACCATCATGGTTTCTGTAGCCACTGATGAGGCAGTATGACAAGGTCTAGCATTACATTGTAATTGAATAGAAACATTCGCTGTATGCTACCACAGGGGACCCCGTTAATTTGTCGCAACCCATGGAAAAGAACGGCTTCCATAACAACTTCTCCGGTCTGTGGTTGACCACTCGAAAGTGGCCTTCATCAGGCTGTTCTATATAAAAAGTTATTCGTGTTTGAGCCGTGGTAAAATTTGCTGTTTTGAAGAGCGCGCCGCAGCACGGAGTGTGAAGCAGTCGCCCTACGTTTTTGGCGGTGGCGCCGCTGCGGCAATCGCAGCTTTGGTGTCTCCCTCTGGTGGAAAAGAGGAAAGGTTACCCGTTCACGTGCATTTAAGCGGCGCTATGAGCTCGCTTGGCGGCGAGTCTGGTCAGTTGATCAGTCGGAGTGAGGCTGGGTCCGTCTCGCGTCACCAGTTGCTGGTCTGTCTCTCGTTCGCATTTGTGCAGCAGTTAGTGTCTGTCGTCGTCGGAGTGCTAGTACGTCTGTCGTTTGGATCAAATTTAAAGCCGGAAAATGAGAGTCTCTGCCAGTAACAGAACTCAGCTAGTGGTCGCCCGGTCGGGGCTGAGTTCCTGCATCTGAGTCTGCGCGTTAGGCCGCCAGTCTGCTCGAGTTGCTCAGGCAAGGGTCATTGGCAGTTGGATCGATCGGTTTGACGGTCGCGCACTGAGACACAAGATGACTTGTCGACCTTGAGCGTCGGCGCATGTGAGTTCGCCACATGAGTTCAGCGGGCCGCGCCGTATAGCGAGGGGTAGTGGCTTCGTGGTCGACACGAGAGCAACACGAGTCAACCCTCGACTCGGGCTGGCCAGTGCGAGCTGCGACGCCGTGAGACGGGAGATCGGCGCGCCTTCGTGGGTCCGTTGAAGCCGCTGGCAGCGGACGGTTCGGAAGATGGTTGGGGATGCTGCGCCAGGTCTTCGCCAGAAATCGCAGTTTATTAGAAGTTAAGTTATTGGAGATATGTTGTTTCATTTACTTGTTAAATTCTACTTGTTTTCTTGGTGAGGTCACCAGCAGCTTTGTTTTGGGGTCGTCCCACCATTTTTCTCCGTTTGCCCACCCGCGGGAAGGTGGTTATTTATGAATTGGGTGGTCCGTTTTTCGCTTGTGGAGTAGGGGTGGGTTAGAGCAACCTGCGGTTGGGGTTGTTCAGTAATCTCCCTGTCAATCTGTCATACGTTAATAGCTGCTCCTGTCATGTTTGTCGGATTCGGTGTTAACGAATTTCTTGCTTGGAGGGTAACGGCCGAATTCCTGAAATATCATTTCATCTTGCCTATCATCTTGAGAGGCGGTATATGTGTAATGTCGAGCATGTTTGTATTTTTTATGTAAGGCTGCATTTCATGTTTTTTTTTTAATTTAAATGGTCATTTTAGTACATAAAGTTGCCACCCTTCCACCGCAAGAGCTCTTTTTTTTTTTTTTTTAAATTAAGTTGCACCTTCGGCGGTAAGTTAATTTTTTTAATGTTAGTGTTTTGTGCCATTTCCATCCCTCCTACGGGGTGCATAGTTTATGTGCTGGTGTGAGTTCTTAAAATTTTTAGTTTAAAGTAATCTGGTGTGTTGCAGATTTGCACCAGTGTAGTCTTTCAGAGGTTTTTATGAGCGGTTGTGACTACGGCCGTGTCAAAAGGGAGCGGCAAGGTTCTCAGCCCGAAAGCTCATACTGTCAAAATTTGTTCTTTCTGCCTCTGAATAAATTGTAACTTGATATTTAGAGGGTGATTTCCGATTATAATTTTAAATCTGTTTAAAAAACAGACTTTTAGGAATGAAATTTCCATTTGTTGAAAGAAATTCAATTTGTTTTCATCAGTTACCCACTGGCAACTACTTCCATGCTCAAATAGTGTGATTAAATGTGTTAATGTTCTTGATGAATCGCTAGTAAATAAAGTAAATTGTTAAGAAAAGGTTTTGAAAGTAAATTTACGGTTCTATAAGCACCTCCAAAATTTCGAAAGATGTGTGTACGAAAACTATGAGATGTAAATAAAAATGACAGACATCAGTGGATGCAGCACCTTCTCAAGTTTCAGTGGGTAATACGCGTAAGGCGAAGTAGCAGAGCACATCCCTAGAGCGTAGGCTGTGTACTTTGTAGCTGGCAGACAGCTTTCAAGCACGCTCTGATCTCACCATCGTCTTCGTGCTTTTTACTATTTTTTCCAATCTTTCATCCCATTTCATGTAGACTGTTTTCTTCTGTTTGCCTTCCATTCTTAGCTTCACCTCATTATTGCGCACGCTGAATTTTCTGCTTCTCCTTTCATTCACCGAATTACGTCACTGATTTTAGGGTTTAGTTTAGGAGGCATGCTACTAATTTTGCGGAGCCAGCGCTTTACAGCGGCGGTCGTTCACTGACACCGT
This sequence comes from Schistocerca americana, assembly GCF_021461395.2. NCBI lineage: Eukaryota > Metazoa > Arthropoda > Insecta > Orthoptera > Acrididae > Schistocerca > Schistocerca americana. Next base: position 713,153,689 of record NC_060123.1, read on the forward strand.
CTGTAGCAACTCCAAAGGCTGATAAGGTTTTCTTCATTTTCCAACCATCTATCTAAGAAGTAGTCAAAACTCAGAAAGCTTGGGATATCCTGTGCCTTTAAGGGTATCTCCAGCCAGCAGTCACATACACCTTCTGGCCGTAGAAAAGCCAGCACAACAGACATGTGAATTTGTCGTCTTACTTCTTCATTTTCTTTGTATTAATGAGAAAGTCCCAGACCTTCCAGCCGGTCGACGTGGCCGAGCGGTTCTAGGCGCTTCAGTCTGGAACCGCGCGACCGCTACGGTCGCAGGTTCGAATCCTGCCTCGGGCATGGATGTGTGTGATATCCTTAGGTTAGTTAGGTTTAAGTAGTTCTAAGTTCTAGGGGACTGATGACCTCAGAGGTTAAGTCCCATAGTGCTCAGAGCCATTTGAACCAATTTTTGAACCCAGACCTTGCATTTTTCTCCAGAGACACATTTTCATGTGGAAATAACAGCCATTTACTTTGGCTGTTGGTAGTACAACCGCAGAAATCGTTGCTGATTCGAAATGTATGGTCACGTTTTCAAGTTTCCATTCTGAAATATTTTCCAACAAATTTCGGAAGAGACGGATGTATGTGTCTCTCCTTTCGTCTGGCAGTAATGCAACTGTGTAGATGTTTGTCGCGTTATTTGTACTCCAAGAGTCGGCGTGAATTGTGTATATTTGTGAAAATTGTTTGCTGCAGCAAGAACGTTCCACCCATAAAGTCTTGTTTACTTCTTATAGCCTCTCTATCTGCTCCTCCGCGAAAAACCGTTATTCTTTCTCCTAATATGCCGTCGCTTAACAGAAAGCTGCTGCCATGATTCATAGCTAATAACTGCTTTGAGATCAATTTCTTCTCTTTTCTGCGGATCTCTCTCATTCCCCTGTGATTTTCTCCAGTGGCAGTACAAAGTTCTCTTCTTTGCTTACTGCTTGGGAATTTCAGTGACAAAATCATAACCTCGGCTACGCAAGCAACCCAGCTCCTCTGAATACATTTTGGAAATATAAGTCTCTTCCTCTCGTGCCCTTTTCTTCGCTTCGTTCAGAGCCTTCCTTACTTCCGACCGAGCTTCATCTGGAGCTCCGCGCTGATGCTCGAGCGAAGAAAGCACCGTCGGATCGTTGGTTTTAAGCATTCCTTGGCAGTGGTTTGGTTTCTATCTTGAGGAGCGCCACGTCACGGCTAGTGCCGTCTTTTGTCGTTCTCTTCACAATGTAGAGATAAACCTTCGTAGTAGCAACCTGGATTACCGCGAATGGTCGTTGAAACTTCCATATCGGAACTACTGAGACGAAAATATGCAAGTCGCACGATGCCAACTCCACGACAGCTGGAGCGATAGTAAGGCTATTTGTGGATACAGTCGGCTTCTGTTCTAGAGGAGGTCTATGGGGGCGCAGTTCGACCGTGTCTGGGAAGCAGGTAATTTAGGGTAATTACGACGGTCCGATTGCAAGTAAGACGTGACACAAAGGGAGTAGGTATTGGGCGCCAATTTCACAGATTTCTGGTTGGGCACAAATTTCATTGGGCGCAGTTTTCATGGATTCGAGCCCAGGACACTGTTGGTAATGGACGGGGTGTTCCAGAAGTAGGATACTCCGGCCTGTCGGCCGCTACCTGCGACGTATTCTGGGGAAGGCCAAAGCCAATTTCTTGCACAAAGTTCCCTGTCCCTGTTCCAGTCTTGATTTTTCTAAGTAAAAATCTACTTAACGTCTTCTTGAGGACGCGCTGTGGTAGGAATATCTGATTCTAAGGTAGCGCATTTTTCGTTGGAGCTTGTTGATTGTCCTGAAAAAAAACAGCAGTGTTTGCCCTAAATTTATATTTACACAGTCAACAGGCAAATTTAACTGATTTCCAACGACTGTCTGCCAATTGTTTCGTTTTAGTTATCCTGGAAATCTTGCAATTTGTTTTTCCCAGTTTAAGTTTGTACCACAGTCGGAGTTCAAATGGTTCAAATGGCTCTGAGCACTATGGGACTTAACATCTGAGATCATAAGTCTTCTAGACTTAGAACTACTTAAACGTAACTGACCTAAGCACATAACACACATCCATGCCCGAGGTATGATTCGAACCTGCGACCGTAGCAGCAGCGCGGTTCCGGACTGAAGCGCATAGAACCGCTCGGCCATAGTGGCCGGCACGGTCGGCTTCTTCTGTTTGATGGTGATAGATACCAAAAATTGTCTTTGGCATTTTTCGATGTGCCACAGCCCCTTGCCCAGTCCGTATCTCCAAAATTTCTTAGACAGACTTGTTACTGGAATAGAGCCAAATAGTTTTGGGATCTAAGAGTAAGCACTCCATTGATGTGAAACAGCATTTAATTTCTTTAAAGAATGAAGTATTAGGGTGGAATCGTCCTTGAAATTGAAAGTACCTGTTTTTAAAGGGATGAGAAGTAGCATGATGTTCGGGTTACGAGCTTCAAAACGGTCAGACACATCAGCGTTAAAGGAGTAGTGCAGGATGCCAAGTCCATAGATTTCTTCTAAAGAAGACGAACAGCAAGAAGCCGATGTAAAAATATTTTCTCATAAAGATAAAAAGATGCCCGCACTTAAGCGATATGACAGAAAAACGTATTTATCATGTAGGAGCAGAGAAATAAACGTCGCAATAATTTTCCCACCATTATCACTGTGAAAATACATTTTTGTACTCAGGAGGAACACCCATCGAATGAATCTGCAGTTATATCAAGTTTCCTTACTGCTTTTCAGCTTGTAAAGAGTTGCGCAGTTTTATTGATTTCGGGTTACGCTGACAGTGTGAAAACTCGGCTACAGCTAGGACTTATACACGTATAATGTGACGTTTGCTGACTAGTTTCATAGCAAAATTAATCTCGTAGTTTAAATTTTCAAGACCTTACAAGTCCCTAGCTGCGATTATGTCGATGTTTAGACTTACATGTCCAAGCTGCTGTTTTACGCAATGAAGAGAATGAAACCCAGCCACAGGAGCTCACCAGGCGACTTCAGCTCAAGAGCATGTCCTCGAATTAGCATTACTCGAAAAGTGGTGCCAGACGTTGATGCTTTGCTGACAAGCAAATATATTAATATTCATGCACATACTGTGATTTTACAAGTACGTTTTAATACACAGAACCGCCAAAGAAACTGGTACAGGCATGAGTATTCAAATACAGAGAGGAATGCAGCGCTGCGGTCGGCAACAAGTGCCTGTCGCAGTTGTTAAGTAGGTTACCGCTGCTGCAATGGCAGGTTACCAAGATTTAAGCAAGTTTGAACTTGGTGCTATAGTCGGCGCACGAGCGACGGGACACTGCATCTCCGAGGTAACGATGTACAGTGAATATCGTCAGTCCGGTAAAACATCAAATTTCCGACATCGTTGCTGCCGGAGAAAGATCCTGGAGGAACGGGACCAGCGACGAGTGAAGAGAATCGTTCAACGCGACAGAAGTGCAACCCTTCAGCAGACTGCTGCAAAATTCATTGCTGAGCCGTCAACAAGTATCAGCGTGCGAATCATTCAACGAAACATCTTCGGTATGGGATGAAAGCTTTACGCCTCGCCTGGGCACGTCAACAACGACATTGAACTATTGATGACTGGAAACATGTTGCCTGGTCGGACGAATTTCGTTTCATATTTTATCGAGCAGATGGACGTGTACGGGTATGGAGACCGTTAATGCATGTACCATGCATGTGAGGAGATGACTATTCAGGGTGGTGGAGGCTCTGTAGTGGTGTGGAGCGTGTGCAGTTGCAATGATATGGGACCCCTGATACTTCTGGATACGACTGGTAGGTGACAGTAGGTAAGCATCCTGTCTGATCACCTATATCCGTTTATGTTCACTGTGCATTCCTACGGACTCGGGTAGTTCCAGCAGGGCAAGTCGGCACCCCACACTTCCAGAATTACTACAGAGCGGCTCCAGGAACACTCATCCGTTTTTAAACACTTCCACTGGCCACCGAACTCCCCAGACATTAACATTATTGAGCGTATCTGGGATGTCTTGCAATGTGCTGTTCGGAAGAGATCTCCTTTCCCATCGCACTCCTGCGATTTATGGACAGCCCAGGAGGATCCATAGGTCAGTTCCTCCAGGTAGTACCTCATATTTGTGTTGCGGCACTTACGAGAGCTCGTGGGTGCCCTACACCATATTAGGCATGTGTACCAGTTTCTCTGGTTCCCTAGTGTAAAATTGTGACGAAACATAAATTTATCAATTTAATTTTGTCCTAAAATAGCGGTTATCATAAGAATGCAACAGTCGTAAGAAATACCATGTGTAAGTAGACTGTTTAGGTTTTTTTATTGGTAACGCCACCTCTGTATGAAAATCACTGGCTGTGCTGTGTGCAGTCTGTGGCTGCTTTGCATTGTTGTAATACTCGCCATTGTAGTGTTGGGCAGCGGCAGCTGCATGTGAACAGCGCGTAGCGTTGCGCAGTTGGAGGGGAGCCGCCAGCAGTGGTGGATGTGGGGAGAGAGATGGCGGAGTTTTGAAATTTGTCATGAACTGCTATATTTATATATGATGATATCAAGGTAAATACATTGTTTGTTCTCTATTAATATCTTTCATTTGCTAACTATCCCTATCAGTACTTAGTGCCTTCAGTAGTTTGAATCTTTTATTTAGCTGGCAGTAGTGGCGCTCGCTGTATTGCAGTAGCTTGAGCAGCGAAGAATTTTGTGAGGTAAGTGATTTGTGAAAGGCATAGTTTAATGTTAGTCAGGGCCATTCCTTTGTAGCGAATTTTGAAAGTCAGATTGCGTTGCGCTAAAAAAATATTGTGTGTCAGGTTAAGCACAGTCTTGTATAAATTTTTCTAAGGGGACGTTTCATACGTCGACCCTTAGCCGAGGATACCTCACTGGAATCTTCTGATTTTTTAATTGTAGTTTGTGTAATTAGTGTAGCTATTGTTTATTGATAGCGCGTAATCGTAGAGAGAATTTCCTTTGTAGTTGTAGTTTTTCATTTTTGTACTGTAAAACAGTTGTGGCATGCATGTAGATTTGCACCAAGTATTTCGCAGCTGCGCTGGCAATTAAGTAGACATTATTTCCATTGCTATGTTATTTTATTTTGCTCTTCAAATTGTGCTTTTCTGTGTTATCGTGTGAAATATTGTGACAATTATGGCGTGTGAAAAACGTAATACTAGGCTCCAAAGTAAACTGAGAAATGACAGTGAAGACGAAAGCAGTGTGTTAGCGCCGCAGAGTAATGAATTAACTAATGTTCAAAGTAGTAATTTGGTAATTGCGCATAGGGAAATGGAGCGGGCGGCAAACAATGGTGTAGACAGTGAAACAGGTAGTGAACAGGGAAGCGTTATCGATCGATTGGTCGGCAACAGCTCGCATCAGGAATCGGGAATGACAGAACACAATATTGCAAATACTGCAGACTCAGGTTTTGGGTTCTCACCGTTTTCTCAAATGAGTCAAGACACATTTTCCGCTTGTCAAAATGTGAATGTTGCCGGTGCAAATTCACTGCCGAAAAGCACTGAGGAACATGTTTCAGACACCAATGCATTGTTATTACAATTAATACAACAAATGGGACAAACACAGCAAAAGATTCAGAAGTTAGACACAATGGAACAAAATCAGAGACAAACACAGCAAAAGCTTCAAAAGTTAGACACAATGGAACAACACCAGAGACAAACACAGCAACAGTTATACGCAATGGAACAAAATCTTCACACCACACTTGAACAAACACGTGAAGATTTAACTACTGAGTTACATAACATCGAATCTAAATGTCAGAAAGTCTGTAATGACGTAAAAACACAAATTTGTGAGCATTTCCAACCTATTTTTTTGCATCATGAAAATGCATTACAGAACCATGAAGCAGCCGTAAAAGAACTGCAAACTATTGTTCATGAAAATCACAACACATTGCAAGCTAAAATTGACTCAGTTGCATCTACCGATTCGGTTACGCAACTTGCAAAAACTCAAGAAAACTTAAAGGACACAGTAGATACGATTTCAACACAAATGGACACTCTGAAACTTGGTTCAGAAAAACACACTGAGGAAATGTGTTCACTATCGGAGAAAGTAGCCGAACTTTCGGATAAGGTCACTATCTTATCTACAAAGGTAGATGATGATCTGAATGACACAAGACCTGTAGCCTTCACTGACACAGAAGAGTATGAACAAATTAGAAAATTCAAACAGAATCAAAATCAAATCAATACACAGTACAAAAGAGAAATCCGGGAAGTACAAGATCAGCTGACACAGGTAATACAAGAATTACGTATTTCAGAGGATACTCGCGCCCCAATACGGGAAGAGGGACACAGAAATACGGAACAGCCACAAAATAATAACACAGGGCATTTCGGAAGTTATGAAAGAAATTGGCAATGTGCACCGAATTTTGAGATGGAACGGCCGACACGACCTAACAATGACCGATATGCGACTCGCCGACATGATGATTTTGACTATAAGCTGTTCATTACTACACGTAAAATCAAAACATTTAAGAATTCTAGCAACGACATTCATCCACAAGCGTGGCTCCATCAATTCTCGCATTGTTTTCCTCCCAACTGGTCGTTAGAACACAGATTAGAATTTATGTGTGGCTACTTGGAGAATGAACCAGCTGTAAGAATGCGATCGGTAATTCACGATTGCCACAGTGAACGAGAGTTTTACCACGCCTTCCTCTCAGCATATTGGTCTCAAGCCACACAAGACCGAGTAAAACATAGCATCATAATGATGAAACGTTTCGAACAATCTGAATTTTCCAGTCTTATGAAATATTTTGATGACATGTTGCATAAGAATCAGTATCTTTCAAACCCATACAGCCCCTCAGAACTCATCCGCATTTGTTTAATCAAACTGCCTGAACATTTACGACATATTATTTTGGCAGGACGTTGCAAAGACGACATTGAAGCATTTCAGGGACTCTTATAAGAATTAGAAATTGACACTGACAATCGCGGAACGCGAAACCAGGAACACAACAATTACAGGTCACATCCGTCGCAATTCCGCGATGAAAGAAGTAATAACTTGACACGACAAGGCTATTCTCACAACACAAATCGTGACCAAAACAGACACCACCCGTATGACAACCGTTGGCAGAGTAGTAATAACTACAGGGAAAGATCACCTCTCCGTGGTAATGACTATCACAGAGACAATAAGAGAAACAGACAATATGGGAACCAAAATAAATACTATCAAGGGTGACAGAATAACTTTAGACGCAACGGACCAGAGCGCAGTTACTATTCAGGGAGAAATTCTCCACCATGTGACCGACAAGAAAGAAACTATGGAATCTACCGACATGACGACAGACGATATGATCGTAACGACAGACCTGAATTGCATCAGAACTGGCGGGATTCAAACAGAGCAGGGCCCTCTCGTCACGGTGAATTTGTAGAAGTTAGGTCTGCAAATCCCAATAACGACACGCGCCAACAAAGAGACAATAGGCAATGACTCACACCGCTGGCAGCAACAAAACGTACTTATGAAACTGATGACGCAGCTGCCGTAGCTAGTAATTACGTAAAAATGGAAGACATTAGGGACATCTTACTCCAGGAACACGATGTAAAACTTAACAACATTGCATATCCTGTGATTCACATTACTGTAAATGACGTAAAATTTACGGCAGTACTTGACTCTGGCAGTCCCATCTCAGTAATTACTGAAACAGCCTTTAGCAAATGCAACAAATCGAACGATTGCCCCACACTTCCGTTACGTAAGATTAAATTACAAGGTGCAATCTTTGGAAAAAGTGTAGATGTACGCCAACAAACCAACTTAGAATTCTTTTGTCAAAGCCACAGCTTCTCTACGAACTTTCTTATTGTTCCATTATTGTCGACGGAAATTATATTGGGAGTAGACTTTTTGAATGAATTCAAAGCAATCTTAAACTTTCATGATGCTGAAATAAGTTTAGAGAAGGAAGGTAAGTCAATAGCTTTGAAATTTTAACATTGGCTCTCAAACCATGACGAAGAAATCAATCGGCTTTACCTTCTGTTGGACAACAGTTCGGCATTTTCTACGGAACTAGACACTAACAATCACTCTGCAAGAAGTGACAGGGATGATATCGACGGCATATTTGAAATTAATGAGTTAATTCAGAATAAAATTCAAACAATTGAGAATTGTAATGACACTGATAGGCAGGACCTTTTTGAGATTTTACAAGAACATTCCACAGTTTTTACTTATAAAACAGGAAAAATCAAGGGATTTCAATACCAATTTCGTGTTCGTGAGCATACTAAATTTTGTGTTAGACCATATGTAATTCCAGCACATTATAGGGACCGTGTTAGAACAGAAATACAATCTATGCTTGACGAGGGCATTATTGAGCCTGCAGTAAGCTCATACAACAATCCATTACATGTTGTTGAGAAGAAAAATGGAGCGATCAGGCTTGTCATAGATTCGAGACAAATCAATTCGATCATTATTCCTGAAACAGACAGGCCGCAAACGTTGGAAGAACTTCTTCAAAATTTTAATGGTGTAAAAGTGTTGTCTTCCATTGATCTCAGATCCAGCTTTTATCAGATCGAACTTCATCCAGAATGTAGAAAATACACAGCTTTCCTTTGTTTCGGCGTTTGTTATCAGTTTCGGAAACTTCCCTTTGGTTTGAACATTTCTTCAGCAGCATTCATTCGCGGGCTAAATTCCATATTACCTGAGTTCTTAAAACGTCACATCACCTTATATGTGGACGATATTCTAATAGCAGAAGCTTCATGGGAACTACATAATCGCATCCTCAACAGTTTGTTACGTATTTTTGCAGAATCTGGAATTACAGTGAACTTGGAAAAGTCTGAATTCGGTAGGACAAAGGTGAAGTTTTTGGGACATATTATTTCTTCTGAAGGCATTCAGCCGGATCCTGAAAAGTTAGAAGCAATCAGAGCCATTCCAGTTCCATCCACAAAAAGACAAGTCCGCAGTTTTCTAGGTCTCGTAAATTTTTACCGTCGTTTTCTGAAAATGCAAATTCTTGTTACACCAAAACTTTGTTCTCTCACTGGAAAAAATACTATTTGGAACTGGGACGAACAAGCACAATTGGAATTCAATTCTTTGAAAGAAGCGTTACTTCACGCGCCAATCTTAGCTCATCCAGATCTGTCACAAGATTTCTGCCTTAGCACGGATTCTTCTAAAGTCGGTCTTGGTGCCATTTATTTCAAGAAGCCATAGAAAATGACACTACCATTCAGAAAACCATTGCTTTTGCTAGCTGAGTGCTAACAAAATCTGAAAAAAATTATTCCGTTACTGAATTAGAAGCGTTAGCTATCGTTTGGGCATTTAACAAATTCCGTTTCTTTCTTTCTGGTAAGCACGTAAAAGTATACAGTGATCATCGTGCATTACAATTTCTTATGTCTTCAAAATTAAATCATGACAGGTTAAAACGTTGGGCATTGTTTCTGCAAGAATTCCGCTTCACAATAGTCTACATTCCCGGCAAGGAGAACATTGTTGCGGACGCACTGTCACGCGCACCGGCTGGGCTTGAGAAAAGTACCTCAGAAGGCAACCTCGATAAAAATTTCAGTATTCTTTACATTCAGAAAGTCGCCTTTGAAAACTTCATCACCACATCTTTAAAGGACATTGCTCATGAACAAGATAAAGATCCGATTTGGAAAGACATCAAGAGCAAATGGCATGAAAAGACACACAGTCAGATTCGGCATTATTATCTGGTTAGAAACAACATACTGTTCAAACGCTCCACTGTTGATGACAAGCTATGGGTACTTTGCATTCCTGACGATTTTGTTAATAAGCTCATTTGGTACATTCATTTCAGCTACGCACATTTTGGTCCACGAAAATGTTATCATATTCTTCGAACGACTTGTTATTTTAACAATATGGAAAAAAGAATTCGAAGAGTCTTGTCTATTTGTAAACTTTGTCAAAAGGCGAAACCATCTACTGTCTCACATCGTGCTCCGTTGTTTCCTATTATTCCTTCTAAATTAAAAGAATTTGCTGCTGTTGATCTCTTGGGACCGCTTGTCAGAACATCCAATGGATTTTCGTACGTTCCAGTCGCTGTTGAACTTACTTCAAAATTTGTTTCTTTCACTCCGTTACGTAAAGCCACTGGACGATCTGTCTCCAACGCCTTTGTTAAAAATTTCTTACGTGAAGTTGGCCACGTTGCTAAAGTCATTTCAGATAACGGACCGCAATTTAGATCTGCTGTTTGGTCACGCACGCTTCGGAATCATAAAATCAAACCTGTTTTTATTTCATTGTACTCACCACATTGCAACCCGTCTGAACATATTATGAAAGAAATCAATAAGCTTTGCAGACTTTATTGTCACAGAAAGCATCAGCATTGGGACAGATTCTACAATTATTTCAAAATGTGCTGAATGAAATGCTTCATGATTCCACTGCTTTACCACCTACTCTTGTACTGAAGAATGAAGAACCACCGAACAGAATCAGAGAGCTTGTACCTTTCCCGAATACACGTAAACTTCGACACAAAGACATAATTGATTTGGCTCTTAAAAATATAAAATCTGCAGCAGACAAAAGGAGAGAACTACACGGTAAAGCAAATGCAAAGAAATTATATATTGGTCAGAAAGTTCTCATTAAAGCTCATTCATTGTCACATAAGAAGAAACACTTGAGTCACAAATTCTTTCTAGTTTACAATGGACCTTACAGAATCCGACGTATACCACATGATAATTGCGTTGAAGTTGAAACTCTGCGTACTAGGAAGAGTAAAGGTTTACACCACATTTCACATGTAAAACCGTTTATTGAAAGATAATCTGCTTTTTAACTTTGTCTTTGCCATAAAACGTTTCACTTCACGTCACTAGTATGCTTTAAAAACTGTTACCATGCAACAATCTTTGAAGTTAAATATCCAGTCAAGAACGAAGAGAACTTATTTAAACAGAAATTACGAATGCATTGTTATAGTGAACATACGACACAGTGTTATTGTGTGTGTACATTCTTGCTTGTTAGTTGCACGATTACGTAACGACTATAAGGCTCACATACTTAGAACATTTACCAGTACTGCTAATGAGATTTTAATGCAACATTTTGGTTTACTTGAAAATACATTCTGGATTTAAAGTACTTTCTGTGGAATTAATGATGACTTAGCATTTGGTTTCTTTGACAGATACACGATTATATCACGACGCTACTAATGAGTGACAATTTACAATGTTGCTTTTGCGGTGTATCTGTTTTATATCCGCACAGTTTTTCTGAATTCTTCTGGAAAGCAAAACATGTTTTAGTAGTAAGCTACAATGTGAGGGCCTTTTTCGTAGCACAACAATACTTTACAGTATAGTATTTTCTTGATCACAGTAATGTACATAATAATTACGATATCTATACACAAAGCATTTCACTCTCGTTTATTATGGGGTAAGTACATTGACTTCTGCAGAACTTAGCTTTCGGAGGACGATAATTATGACACTTCCACAGAATTATCTTACAGCAAGACGCACATTTAGCGCTACAGGACACGCATTTGAGTGATTAATTTTGTACTTAAAACATTTATTTTTAAAGATATTTGAAGTACAATGATATGAAGTTTTTCCATGATACATTTCATTCCATTGCTGTAATCTGTAACACCTGAGGGTATAATTACATTAATCCTCAGGGGGGTACACACTTACTTTGTGTACCATGTGTGTGGCAAGCACAAGGATCCCTAGCTAATATGGTATTTGCTTATACAACTTTACACATCGGTACCATATTTCTCCAACACAGAATTACACAGCTATCTGAGTATTTAACAGAGAAACAAAAATTTTTTTTATGTCAGTGACACATGTTTACGCAATTACACAGTTGGATAATTTCGCACTTATGAAATTGTATTTTGTCTGTACTTTGTGAACTGTTCATATTTTTTTGGAACCATTTAATTATGTATTTGGGATGGGATCATGATTTTAAAGTACATTTGAGATAGATGACACTATTGAAATGAGCAGAGAATTTTTTTTTAGGTTTTGAAATTATTAGAGAAAGCTAGGACGTTTTTGAGATTTGACTGAGGTGTTATGATGTTATTATTACGACGACGATGTGTACTATGCTGTTGAGATATGTTTATGATCAATAAGATGATGCTACCGTATATGAGGAATAAGAAGTATGTTGGAAACCAAGAATCGTACTTTAAGAGTTATGAAATGTGCGTCAATGCGTGACTGTATCACAATGCTGACGAATATTTTATTTGGAGACTTATATTTATAGGATTTTCTTTCTACAGATTTGCAACACTAATTCTTGACCTGTGAAATATTTTTATGTGAGACTGTCACTGTAACGGAAACTGCTGTACTAAATATTTCCGTAAGAAAGTTAAGTGACCACCTGCACGTAATGCGTCGCGGGCACCCACCTGGGCGACAGCCGCCCGAAAAAAAGCCATTAGCCTTTCAGCGGCACAGGTAGAAAAAAAGAAAGGGGAGGCCATTGTCCTCGCTATTGACATTTCCTTGTTGAAAGCATACTGTGGAGCTCGTAATTTATGATATTTACTAAAATGCCTAATGAAATGATTAGAAACATTTTACATCTATTGTCTTTGTAGTTAAGAGATTGCTCATTTTGTTTAATATCTGGTTTCCAGCTGTGTTGCAGCATTGGTTTCATAAAATAAAATTAAATGCATTTGCTAATGTGAACACTTTCTGTCAACAGATCTATTAAATAATAATTTTGTGATCCACATTCTTCAAGAAAGGACCACTTGGAAAGGAAAGAACAATAAGAAGGGACTAGTAACAGTAACTGCATACATAATATTCTTTTCAAGTACATGGTAATATTTCTTTTACAATAAGTTGTTGTGGTGCACCACTTTAATTACTTAGACATTAAGATGTGATTATACATTTCCCTTATCTGCATTGTTATCTTTAGTGTACTATTTTTTCTGCTTGAGCTATGTCATGTTTAGATATAAGCTGCTGTTTGCCAGGCATAGTGCTACTGAACTTTAATTTGTGTTACTCTGCTAAGCCAGATTTATTTTTTTGTTTGCTGTGCATTGCCTCATATTAGTTGTAATGTTGAATTGCTTGGTAATTTAGATTTACTGTAGCTTGCTTTGCGATTTTCCATTTTTTTTTCATTGCTGTTTATATTAATTGTTTTATGTGCTGCTGCATTGCCTCGTCCCTTAGTTTAGCATCTGAGCTCAGTAGATTTAAGTCAGCTTAAGAGGGGGTAGACTATATAAGAAACTGACTATGGAGAATAGGTAAAGAATGCATTGCGAAGTTATATGAAAAATATTTGGGCCCAAATGAGTATTGTACAATCAGAAATAATTATTTTGAAAGAAATATGAACAGAATACAGAAAGCAGGCTTAGATAGGACTTTTTGGGAGTAATAATGAACAAAGGGAGATCTCCATGCAAAATACTGCAGTAAAACAAACCCTGTCCTTTCCCTTTCGTGTTATCCCACTATATGTTTATGTACCCTTGTGTATTTGTTTTCTTCCTGTCTCTGTGTACTGTTTCATAGAACTTTTTTCTCTTCTAATACTAAGTTACATTCACTATGACGAGGAATACTGTTATCCTCAAATACAATTGGCATTAATAATGTGTTATTTACTTTGTAAATATGTTTAGACATTTTTTATTCTGTTTTGTGTTAATGCTCATGTGTGAAGTTGATGTTTCGAAAGTTATTCTGATCTTTTATGTATTTACTTATGTCATAATTGCTGTAACACTGATGTATATGTTAGTTCGATTCTTTTGTAAAGCCTGTACCACGAATGTTATCTGTATTGTTATGTTCTTTAATGATGCATTTTGTACCTTTGTAATTGTATTCTTATGTTATAAAATTGTAATTGACACCAGTTCATCAAATTAAGTAACTTGTAAGTTACATTTCACTGCACACGTTTCAGTTGGTCATAGTATATGGACAATATGTGAGAAGTAGGGACTGTTAGTGTTTGCACGTGTGTTACTAATTCAGCAAGGGACTGGATAACAGCATTGCTGGTTCTAAGGACAATTCCCAAAACTTTGTGAGTGCATAAGTGGTGGATTATGGACTTGCTATATTATCCGCAAGACTCTTCAATGGTGATTGTGCACCTGCACAGTCACAACAGATGGCTGCTGGCTATCTCTACAAGGACTACAGTGGGTCTACATCTTTGATGATCCATCAATATCATTATTTCTACAAGGACTGCAGTGGGTCTGCTACTCTGGTGGCCCACCAATACCGTAATCTCTACCAGGACTACAGTGGGTCTGCTCTGTGATGACCTACCTACCAATACTCTTCAAAATTTCGACTGACTCTGCTGTAGGTTTGCTCTGTTGTGGCCCATTACCTGTATGCATGTCAAGAGGCAGCACTGTCTTTCCGTTGGAAGGACAACACTACTTCTTCAAGACTGCATGGAAATCCACTACTTCTGTGTGCATTTCCTTTTACTGCTCAGACTTTGAGAAAAACTCTGCATTTTTACTGTGATGAACAATCTGGACTGTCTTTATGGACTGTGAGAAATTTTTAGCTTTTGACCAACATTGTATCAATAAATGTGTGCATTTGATTTCTTTGTTATTGTAATTATGAAAATTTTTTTTCAAATCTGTATTGGCCACTGCCCAATCCAATTTGTAAAATTTTTTGTGGGGAGCATGGGGGCTATGTAAGTAGGCTGTTTAGGTTTTTTTATTGGTAACGCCACCTCTGTATGAAAATCACTGGCTGTGCTGTGTGCAGTCTGTGGCTGCTTTGCATTGTTGTAATACTCGCCATTGTAGTGTTGGGCAGCGGCAGCTGGATGTGAACAGTGCGTAGCGTTGCGCAGTTGGAGGGGAGCCGCCAGCAGTGGTGGATGTGGGGAGAGAGATGGCGGAGTTTTGAAATTTGTCATGAACTGCTATATTTATATATGATGATATCAAGGTAAATACATTGTTTGTTCTCTATTAATATCTTTCATTTGCTAACTATCCCTATCAGTAGTTAGTTCCTTCAGTAGTTTGAATCTTTTATTTAGCTGGCAGTAGTGGTGCTCGCTGTATTGCAGTAGCTTGAGCATCGAAGATTTTTGTGAGGTAAGTGATTTGTGAAAGGTATAGTTTAATGTTAGTCAGGGCCATTCCTTTGTAGGGAATTTTGAAAGTCAGATTGCGTTGCGCTAAAAAAATATTGTGTGTCAGGTTAAGCACAGTCTTGTATAAATTTTTCTAAGGGGACGTTTCACACGTTTCTCACTTAACCGCCTCACGTTCTTTGCATGATCAAAATATTAAAAATATGCTGAATTACATTGTGAGTTCTCATTATGTGGAATTTTACTGTCACTTCTCATTAATACAAGAGTCTCAAAAATAAATTTTTAACGATACGCGTTAATGAACCACGGCGGAGCGATTCACGGTTGCTCACTGATGTGGTGTGAGAGCGAGCCAGCTCGCACGAGCAGCAGAGCTGAACAGCCAGATTTCCTAGAATGCCTGCCGGTACCTGCGAACAGGCGGTTCGCCCCTCGGAGCCCCGTGCTCCGTGCAAGTATCACTCCGTGCAAATTTTAAAACACCCTGCCGGCCGGGCAGACAAAGCTGAGACCCCGCAGCCGCGAAAGGCTGAACTGGAAGCTACCTGCGTTGTCCTGGCTCGAGAGGCTCTAGAGATGCGGCCTACCCGGAACGTAACCTACATAAATGATACCCTGAATTCATAATTTCTACGCCCACTAAGACAAACCATTACCAACGCAAAAAGGGCGAATTATAGCCGAACAAATGTGCCAGCACATACAGAAATACTGCGACGGACAACAACCTAGAATCAAGATCATGAGCGTGATATTCGCCAGCATAGTAGTGGCTCTGATTGCGATTTATGTAAACTACTTGTGTTTTAAACGAAAGTCAGTGCACTGTTCGGATTTACCTGTACATATCGTACGCACTGATTGGTTTGCAAACAAAGCTCACACAAGTAAGGAAATTACGTGTAAACTAACAAATGAATGTTTGTATTAGTGTGTAAGAAATGACTTTTGCAAAATCCTACTTTGTCGCTTCGATTTATCAACTGTTGAAAATCATGTAAATTAGTTGCGCGGTAATGGAAGAATTCCTTAAGTTGTATAACGTGTACGTACTGGTGCATAATATGTAGCAAGAGTTTATACCTTAAGTTGTACAACGTGTAAGTACTGGTGCATAATATGTAGGATGATTTTATTGCAGATAATGCAAATTGAAAAATTGACGCCGCCCGTTGTGGCCGAGCGGTTCTAGGCGCTTCAGCCTTGAACCGCGTGACCGCTACGGTCGCAGGTTCGAATTTTGCCTCGGGCATTGATGTGTGTGCTGTCCTTAGGTTAGTTAGCTTTATGTAGTTCTAAGTTCTAGGGGACTGATGACCTCAGATGTTAAGTTCCTTAGTGCTCAGAGCCATTTGAACCATTTCAATAATTGATATTATGACTCAGGATAGCATACCCGGCATATGAAAATACTGAGCAATTTGCGACCTATCACTGCGCGGGGATACGACTGAGCGCCCAGGTCTGCAAGTGAAGGGTAGTGGGACCATGTAAGCCCAGCGATACCAAGCACAGTGTCGCAAGGAAGTGTAGGTTCAACGCAACAATAAGTATAGCTTCTAGCAGGCGAAGATGCGGGAGTCTGGAGTCACTAGGAGAGCTGACAGCGAGAGAATACCAGGACACATGACGTCACAGCCACATGCACCGCCTCAGAGCACGCCACCACCTGCAGGCCTGCCGGAGTGACCTGACACAGTGCGTGGTGCCTCATCGAGATGGGGGACACTGCCGCTCATGCCTTACCTGTGGCAGACACAGGTGCTGCCGGATCCTGTTTCCTAAGTGGTGGCTGTGAGTGGAACCCTATATGCCAACGATATCTCCAGGTGGACCTGGAGCCTGACTCCTGACTCCCTACTTACAAATCATATACAACCGCTCGCTCACCGATAGATCTGTACCTACAGATTGGAAAATTGCGCAGGTCGCACCACTGTTTAAGAAGGGTAGTAGGAGTAATCCATCGAACTACAGACCTATATCATTGACGTCGGTTTGCAGTAGGGGTTTGGAGCATATACTGTATTCAAACATTATGAATCACCTCGAAGGGAACGAACTATTGATATGTAATCAGCATGGTTTCAAAAAACATCGTTCTTGTGCAACGCAGCTAGCTCTTTATTCGTATGAAGTAATGGCCGCTATCGACAGGGGATCTCAAGTTGATTCCGTATTTCTAGATTTCCGGAAAGCTTTTGACACGGTTCCTCACAAGCGACTTCTACTCAAGCTGCGGGCGTATGGGGTATCGTCTCAGTTGTGCGACTGGATTCGTGATTTCCTGTCAGGAAGGTCGCAGTTCGTAGTAATAGACGGCAAATCATCGAGTAAAACTGATCAGGTGTTCCCCAGGGAAGCGTCCTGGGACCTCTGCTGTTCCTGATCTATATAAATGACCTGGGTGACAATCTGAGCAGTTCTCTTAGGTTGTTCGCAGATGATGCTGTAATATACCGTCTAGTAAGGTCATCCGAAGACCAGTATCAGTTGCAAAGCGACTTAGAAAAGATTGCTGTATGGTGTAGCAGGTGGCAGTTGACGCTAAATAACGAAAAGTGCGAGGTGATCCACATGAGTTCCAAAAGAAATCCGTTGGAATTCGATTACTCGATAAATAGTACAATTCTCAAGTCTGTCAATTCAACTAAGTACCTGGGTGTTAAAATTAAGAACAACTTCAGTTGGAAAGACCACATGGAAAACATTGTGGGGAAGGCGAGCCAAAGGTTGCGTTTCACTGGCAGGACACTTAGAAGATGCAACAAGTCCACTAAAGAGACAGCTTACACTACACTCGTTCGTCCTCTGTTAGAATATTGCTGCGGGGTGTGGGATCCTTACCAGGTGGGATTAACGGAGGACATCGAAAGGGTGCAAAAAAGGGCAGCTCGTTTTGTATTATCACGTAATAGGGGAGAGAGTGTGGCAGATATGATACGCGAGTTGGGATGGAAGTCATTTAAGCAAAGACGTTTTTCGTCGCCGCGAAATCTATTTACGAAATTTCAGTCACCAACTTTCTGTTCCGAATGCGAAAATATTTTGTTAAGCCCAACCTACATAGGTCAAAATGATCATGAAAAATAAAATAGGAGAAATCAGAGCTCGGACAGGAAGGTTTAGGTGTTCGTTTTTCCCGAGCGCTGTTCGGGAGTGGAATGGTAGAGAGATAGTATGATTGTGGTTCGATGAACCCTCTGCCAAGCACTTAAATGTGAATTGCAGAGTAGTCATGTAGATGTAGATGTGTGTGCTGTGTTCTGGAAGGCAATCCTCTACTGCCTAATAAATGTCTTACTGTCAATCACTGGCGCTCTACAGCGTAACTGGATCTACATCACAGCATCCCGCAGAGCTGTCTCCCGATGAGTGTGAACGACTCCTATAGCATTTTTTGGCGGAAAACATTTTTCCAAAATATGCTTCATCAGGTAGTATACTTTGCTCACTATTTTGAATGAAGGTCTTTCCTATTTAAATCTTAATGCGTACCATGCATATCGAATTAATCGGGTGGGAACAGGAGCACTGAGATGACAGAATGTATTTTAATAGCATCTTGCCTTGACATTAATTCTCGCTGTTTTAGCAGATCAGCGGCACTTTCTAATCTTTCAATTTGCTTTTTGGTTTAGTGATAGAAAGTTGAGCAATAGGAGTACATTTGGGTGGAATGCACTTCTCAGCACACCTTACTTGAATTCCTTATTGCTGAACGTCTCATCATATACTGTAAAATCTGCTTGGACACTCCACGTATCCACCAATTGAACGAATTTGTTGTTAGCGAGAAATTGTTTCAACGTTGTTTTTTAAGGTTTTGCATAAATTTCTTCCGTCATTTCTCCCAACTTGGAGCAAGTAACGACATTCTTGTATTCTTCTTCTAATTTCTTCACGGTACCAGAAGCACGAGGACTAAATTTATTGCCAGGCTGCTGCGTACATAAAAATACAAGGCCTTGCGGTTTTCCTAAAGCTGTTAAGCTGTACTGCACTGTGTAAGAGTGGGTGGTTTTGGAGAGACTGAGTTTTTACACCAAAAAGGTTCTTGCACCTTTGTGTTCTAGGCGCGTCAGTTCAGAACCGCGCTGCTGCTGCAGTCGCAGGTTCGAATACTGCCTCGGTCATGGATGTGTGTGATGTCCTTAGTTAGGTCCAAGTAGTTGTAAGTCTAGGGGACTGATGGCCTCAGATGTTAAGTCCCATGGTGCTTGGAGCCATTTGAACCAACTGCGGAGTTTCCACTGCCGAGGGAAGGCCAGCCTAGGACTGTATCAACGTGTTGACAGGCGTCCTGCAGAGCAACCTGCCGGACCGTGTGGCCGTGCCACACCCGGGGACGTGCCTGCTGTCCGCGGCGGCAGACTGCGTGGCGCCCCAGCAGACGAGGGGGGACTCCGCAGGAATGTAAAACGACTAGTAGCAGACGCACCCGTATGGTGACAGTGGCACCGACCTGACACTACACTCTTTAGTGCCTCAGTCCTCAAGCAATCGGCCGGACTGCAAGCACAGCGCAGTTCGGGCTAAGGAGTGTGGACACCCGTACCCTAATTCAGTTTCTCCTATCTTGTATAGACTAAAACGTAAGGTTCTTGTCGTTAACAAATCAGTAGTACCGCCCCATCCAGGCCACTCTATTCCTTGCTAGCCCTGAACAAACCCTTTCCTTACGTCAGACAGCTGTTTCATATTCTTGCGATGGCCGGCGCAACCTCTTGTACGAGTAGACCAGTCAATCTGTGATCAGATGCCTTTCCATGACAGAAGCCACCTGGTGCCAGTGCCGCCATTTCTATCGACGCGGAAGGATGTCTGCTGCTGTCCACTGGTACACATCCCTGCTGTGCCTTCTACACCCGGCTGATGGCCCTTGCCACTAGCCGCACCTTGTCCTGAGAGCGCGACCAGTAGGCGCCAGCCCGCATCCCTGGACCACTGTCACAGAGGGCATGACCATCGTGAAGTGTGTGGAAGGGTGTAGTGTAAGCGTGTGATATGTTCCTTATTTTGTTACTGCCAATGGCAGACCATAGTCCTGCAAAACATAGACCTCCCTTTCCGTCAAGACAACTTGACTGTTCCCCAGTCTTGAGACCTTCATGAACTGTGTGTCGTAATGTTTGACAATATTGATATTGCTGAGCTTATCAGTGTCTTCTATGTTTTTCTTTTTTAGTTTATATACAACAGAGGGCATTGGACACGTGATAACTGTCCGTGCCTCTTAAGCATCTAACCACAACTTTTTTTAATTTTTCAATTTTACTTGTTTTCTTAAGTGATTCATCAAGATAATTCTATTTTTTAAGTTTAGTTTCTGGTAAATTGATTAAGAAGGATTCCTTCACAGGATTTCATACAGCACCCGCTGTCGACTATTTATTGCTGAAAAATAATTTTTTTTTCTGGGAGTGTAAATTTCTTACGTGTATTTGATACCTATGTGGCAACAGATTTAATTCTTATGGTTTGATCTTTCGAACAGCCTCAGATAACCTGATACATAATTATGATTGCTTATCACCACCTACAAAATGTTACACTACATACACTCCTGGAAATGGAAAAAAGAACACATTGACACCGGTGTGTCTGACCCACCATACTTGCTCCGGACACTGCGAGAGGGCTGTACAAGCAATGATCACACGCACGGCACAGCGGACACACCAGGAACCGCGGTGTTGGCCGTCGAATGGCGCTAGCTGCGCAGCATTTGTGCACCGCCGCCGTCAGTGTCAGCCAGTTTGCCGTGGCATACGGAGCTCCATCGCAGTCTTTAACACTGGTAGCATGCCGCGACAGCGTGGACGTGAACCGTATGTGCAGTTGACGGACTTTGAGCGAGGGCGTATAGTAGGCATGCGGGAGGCCGGTTGGACGTACCGCCGAATTGCTCAACACGTGGGGCGTGAGGTCTCCACAGTACATCGATGTTGTCGCCAGTGGTCGGCGGAAGGTGCACGTGCCCGTCGACCTGGGACCGGACCGCAGCGACGCACGGATGCACGCCAAGACCGTAGGATCCTACGCAGTGCCGTAGGGGACCGCACCGCCACTTCCCAGCAAATTAGGGACACTGTTGCTCCTGGGGTATCGGCGAGGACCATTCGCAACCGTCTCCATGAAGCTGGGCTACGGTCCCGCACACCGTTAGGCCGTCTTCCGCTCACGCCCCAACATCGTGCAGCCCGCCTCCAGTGGTGTAGCGACAGGCGTGAATGGAGGGACGAATGGAGACGTGTCGTCTTCAGCGATGAGAGTCGCTTGCTTTGGTGCCAATGATGGTCGTATGCGTGTTTGGCGCCGTGCAGGTGAGCGCCACAATCAGGACTGCATACGACCGAGGCACACAGGGCCAACACCCGGCATCATGGTGTGGGGAGCGATCTCCTACACTGGCCGTACACCACTGGTGATCGTCGAGGGGACACTGAATAGTGCACGGTACATCCAAACCGTCATCGAACCCATCGTTCTACCATTCCTAGACCGGCAAGGGAACTTGCTGTTCCAACAGGACAATGCACGTCCGCATGTATCCCGTGCCACCCAACGTGCTCTAGAAGGTGTAAGTCAACTACCCTGGCCAGCAAGATCTCCGGATCTGTCCCCCATTGAGCATGTTTGGGACTGGATGAAGCGGTCTGCACGTCCAGCACGAACGCTGGTCCAACTGAGGCGCCAGGTGGAAATGGCATGGCAAGCCGTTCCACAGGACTACATCCAGCATCTCTACGATCGTCTCCATGGGAGAATAGCAGCGTGCATTGCTGCGGAAGGTGGATATACACTGTACTAGTGCCGACATTGTGCATGCTCTGTTGCCTGTGTCTATGTGCCTGTGGTTCTGTCAGTGTGATCATGTGATGTATCTGACCCCAGGAATGTGTCAATAAAGTTTCCCCTTCCTGGGACAATGAATTCACGGTGTTCTTATTTCAATTTCCAGGAGTGTAGTTGCCACACAAACATTGATAATGCTTCATTGTGCCGTCTGGTGTAGAGTGAAGAATATTTGTAGCAAAATGCCTGTATCAAGTGTTGAATGTCAACTGAAAGGACTATAACTCACCTGCATTTAATGTACAATGCTCATATGTCAAAGGATACTTACTGTATGTGTGTGACTCAACAGAACAGCTCTGAATACAAACTCTTGTAATAGGGAGATTTGCCTTCTTGGAGGATGACGCCTGTATATGTATTGGACAAGTTTGTTTGTGTGGCCATCGTCCGCAGCAAGCATATAAATACTTGTTTTGCAAGTCCAACTGCTTTTTCCTGCTACTAGTTATTTTATTAATCCCATATGCCTTCGCCTTCTCCTTTTCTAAGGCATCATCAGTGGGATGTATAATGATACAGTTTTGTTAGTTATAGATTATCAAACAGTTCGCTTCGCGATTTTTTGTAAAAATGTAATTACTTACGATCGCGAAGTGAACTGTTTGATAATCTATAACTAACAAAACTGTATCATTATACATCCCACTGATGATGCCTTAGAAAAGGAGAAGGGAAAACGCGTACGGGATTAATAAAATAACTGGCAGCAGGAAAAGTGTCTATAAAGTTCCAGAGACCAGGGGGTCTTATAATTAACAGCAACTTCCAGCACTGTCTTTTGCCAACTCCCGGCCCAACCATCATTTGTGTGGATGACTTGCTCGTTGTGTATCTGTGGTATTCCTTCCAACTTCTCAGATCTTTTTTTATGGGGATGACAAACTATCGTAATGCTAAGTGAGCCAACCGTTGTAAAACAAAATCTTTTGTGAATCTGGGTCTATGAAGGGCGCCAAGCTTTCGTGGCTTGTACCCTTCCACATATTTTGACTTGATTCAACATTTTCTTGTTAAATTCCCGTGTGGTGACCGCTAGTTAAAGTCACTGGAGTAATGAAGTCTGGAACGAGAACTCTGGTTTTCTTTAGAGAGAAACTGAGTGACGGGGATGGGACAACGTGTGGCGGCACGGCTACCTGAGCGGCAACAGCAGAGTGCGGACCGTTCGTCGCACCGTAAGGGGTTCTCGTTGTTTTCGTTTGTTGTGGTGACGCGAGCGGGCTGTCTGGGACACGGGAAGCATTGGGGCCGGTGCCTCGTAAATCGTTTCAGTGCAGTGGGCTCCGCTGCTCTCACACCACACGAGGCCAGATGGCTGCACTGTCTGCATCAGTTCAGAGAATTGTAATGTATGCATCCACGTGGGTCGGCAGTATGCAGCCCACGTACGTCACTGCCGTCCAACAGCCAGGGGCAGCTTCAGGCCTGTGCTTTTTCGATCATAGACTGAAAAACCTGATCTGATTGGTCGATCGATATGACGTGTGCTGATGTAAAAGAAGTCGGTACGAATTTAGGGGGACAGTCAGCGATAGGAGGAAAATTTGTTGTAATTATTTGGAGGGGAAAGGAGTGGCAGAATGAATGAAGGAGTATGACTGGCAGCTGTTTCTGTGCCCTCCCTAGATCGGAGATTTTCTTGAGCGGTGGGGGTAAGGTGCTAATCTTTCAGTGTGAAGACAAAGTGAGGAATTCAGGGGATTCGCTTCTGGAAGGCTGGAGAGAGCGGTCATGTTTCGCTTCTGGGCCGCCAGAGCAAACGTTAAGAGCTCTTCACTTCTGGTCATCCAGAGAGAAGGTGATCACAAGAGTCAGAAGTTAGAAGTATTATTGTCACGGAAGTCCAGGCAAAGCCTGTCTGTTAACACTTGGTGACAACAGTCGGTACTGCTTGTCGTTTCGCGCTCGCATAGTTTTGGTCAGAGATGCCACTGGAAAGTAGCTGCAACATAATACCTGTGTTCCGAGTTGTTGGTGCATGGAGAGTCTTGCATGTGGTAATGCATTTGCGGCACCGGCGCAGTAGTCTAATTTATTTGACCCCTCCCAGCATATACTGTCGCCTTGTCGCCATACACAGCCACTGTTGTGTGATCTGTATCGAAGGCTCTCATTTCCGAATGATATTGTTCGTTATAGTCAGGGATAGCGTGTTGAGGCATTCTGTCACTGACAAAGTTTGTAGGGCTCTATAACGTGACTGTCGATCCCACTCCCGTACGCTAATTCAACCAACATCTTATTACCCAAGTTCCATTTTTCTGATTTGTGTTCCTTTCATTATTTGTATCTTTTACTGCTTTAGGAATTCACGCAATAAATGTCTTCGTGACACCAAAATCTTCGTATTACTTAATACCTGGATGTCTCCATTATTTTGAGGACCTCTTGCCAGTTAGGAGTGATCAGCTGTTAAATTATCATAATTAGAATTATGTCGAAGGTGCCACTCTTAAACTTGGTGTATTCACCAAACTAATAGGGATTTCTTTAATGAATCTGGGTGACATGTTCACCTCTCAACCCCGACACCTTGTATGTTGATTCACATACGTAACACTAAGACTGCTTCAGAAGATGCTGTGACAACGATTGACAGATCTACTGACTACAGTTACAGAAAGAGTGGCTTGTGACAATCCTGCAATTCAGGCTGGTCATTTCGTTCAACAGAAAATTCGTATGAATATTTGAAAGTTACTTCCCTAAAAAAAAAATTAAAAAAAGGTCCAAAAGATCCATTAAAGAAACAAGTAAACCGTGGAAAATTAACAGAGTTAAAATTTCATGTAAGAGGAATAAGGAAATTTATATAAAGGGCAAAGTAAGTCGAAATGCGTCATTGCTTGCATACTACAAAACATACTGTTGACTATAAGGAGAGTCATTAAAGCGAGCAGAAGTATGCATGTACTGACAGAAAAAACAATGCAGGTAATGAAATAAAAACTGTATGGTACATTGTCAAACGGGTGCCAGAGAAGCCACTCAGTGTACCAGATTGCATAACAGTTAAACTGAATGACCGTATCACGACTGATAATTCACAAGTTGCAAGTACTTTTAACAATCACTTTCTAAATGTAGCAGGAAGTATAAGATTAAATTTCTGAGTTGAAGAAGCAAGAGAATATATTAAAAATGCCATTCCACAAAACATTTTGTGATTAGAAGCAGCAGCAACATCCTTCACTGCAATTAATGCAATTAATAATTCTAAGAAACAAGAGCTCTTGTGGAGTTGATGGAATTTCAGACACAATCCTGCAAATGTGAATTCTGAATGTCCTTAGTGATGTATGTAGTCCGTCGCTGCATGGGCTATTTTCCAGACAGGTTAAAGTATCCAGTTTTTAAACCACTTCATAAGAAAGCTGACGAGACAAACAAACAATTATCGCCTGACATCTTTTTCCAAAATATTGGAAAAAATATTATATTCAAGGGCAGTCGTACACTCAAATGGAAACAATCTACTTCGCACATTACAGTTTAGATCACAGAAAAGTTGCTTGAGTGAGAATACTATGTATACCTTCACTCATAAAATAGTACTAGCCTCAAGTAATAATAGTTGCTAGTCGGTACTTTTTGTGATCTCTCCAGGGCCTTCGGTTGTGTAGATAATGAAACTCTGAAAAACTGAAGTTAAATGGAGCTGACGGCTGTACACGCAGGTGGTTTGACTCATATTTGAAAAACAGAATGCAAAAGGTTGTGCTGAATAATTCAGATACTATCGAGAAAGTAGAAAACCTTACTCACAAAGGGAGTCCCACAAGGTTGAATTCTGTTCCACTCCTATTGCTTATATATGTGAATGATATTCCACTTGACATTCAACAGGCAAAATTGATACTTTGTACAGGCAATACAATTGTTATAATAAATGCCGTTAGAGAGAAAGCAACAGACGAGCTAGTAAATGATATTTTCCAAAGAATTATGAAGTCGTTATCTGTGAATGGACTGTCACTAAATTTTGGAAGAAGCACTTTACATTCAAATCTGTACTAGAAATCGAGTCATACCAACAGCTGATGTAGTACATGAGCAGGAGTTAGTAAGTAGCGTAGAATGCTCCAAAGTTTTGGGCGCACATATTGATGAAAACGCGGAATGGAAAAAGCATAGTACTGAGCTTCTCAACCAATTAAGTTCAGCTACTTTGGTCCTCGTATAACTGATAATCTTGGAAACAAACGCAACAACCTTCTGACATATTTTGCATATTTGAACTCAGTAATGATATTTGAACTCAGTAATGTCTAACGAAATAATTTTCTGGGGTAGCTCATCACTTATAAAGAAAGTATTAGTTGCACAGAAGCGAGCAGGAAGAATGATATGTGGTGTCCACCCACGGACGTCGGTTTGGCACCTCTTCAAAGGGCTAAGGTATATAACTGTGCCGTCACAGTGCATATTTTTGCTAATGAAATCCGTTACAAATAATACATTACGATTTGAGAAGAACAGTGATATAGAAATCTATAGCACTAGAGGCAAAAATTACCTTTGTTAATGTTAAAGGTGTCAGTAGCTCATAGAGGAGCAGTAAAAATTTTTGATCACTTGCCCAGTAACACAACATGTCTGAGAGATAGTGAAGCAAGTTTTAAATGCAATTTAAAACCATTTCTATTGGACAACTCCTTCTATTCCATTGCACTGCCCGCTTATATAGGAGCTGATAACGGACTTAGACTCTGCAGGCACCAGCAGGCGGGAGTTATCCCTTACGCGTGCTGTAGTCGCTTTAGCAGCTAGAACTACTTAAACCTAACTAACCTAAGGACATCACACACATCCATGCCCGAAGCAGAACCTGCGATCATAGCGGTCATGCGGTTCCAGACTGAAGCGCCTAGAACCGCTTGGCCACACCGGCCTGCCACGAGGCATAGAGTACTTCAATGCTGTTGCAGATAGAGCTCACAGCGGAACAGCACAAGCGTCATACTGAATGCACCTATATTCTTTCGAGGATGTGGGGTTAATTTTACCCTGGAAGACGCTACTGGAAATTCTGGTAGTGGTTGGTTTATCCTAGCCATCGTACGCCGTTAAAACGCTTCCCTTCCTGGACTTGAATCTTTCGCCGACAGAGATGTCATCGCCTACAAGACATGGCATTGTGGAATTGACCCGAAGACTCAAAGTAGACCTAATTATGTTTATAGTAATATGCCATTTACATTGTATACACGCTCTTGTAGAAAAGTTGGTAATGATGAAAAAATTCATGTATGGATGAAAGGACTCGGTGTACTTACAGAAAATGTAACTGTAGCTGGAGACATTACAATTATTAATAAAGTGTGATCCGTGACCCTTGTAACCGGGGATCGTAAATCGCGAACCGGGGGCTCAAGGATGCAACAGTTTGAAAAAATTTTAAAACATAGTGCCGCGCTGCCCGCTGAGCGCCTACCGAGTCGGTAACGCAACCCGCCCGACTTTGCACGGCACCAGGCTGGCGCACCAGGGTACGCGCGCTGCTAGTTCTACTACAGCACGCGTACGGAGTAGCTCCCGTTAGACTCTAAGTGGGGAAAAAAATACTTGTTTTTAAGTTTAATTACATGAGTAGGAATAAAATGCTATGTGTTTATCAATGTTAACAATGATAATGTATACATGTCTCGTAAAGTGACCCGTTCCACATCATTTTGAGAAAATGATCTATGGAACGTCTAACTAACTAACTCAGTTCCACACTTCATCTTTCTGTCTGCAGATTACAACAATTTCAAAAATGATACTCTGGTGATGCTTAGAAGAGTAGGAGACAATTATTCACCATCTGGCACTAAATAAGCACTCAAATAAATTTAAAACAATTTATTATTTCCTCATGGATCGATGCAGGTGTTTCGAACTGAACATCAACCTGGGGTGGCTTTCCAACGCATGTGTGTCTCCGGGTTGTTTGGAACCCATACGGAGATGTCATGATGAGCAGCAGCGTCGCCCACATGGAGCTGTAGTGTAGGGTGAGACGACCTTAGAGACCAGCGGTGCAGCGCGAAACCAAACAACTGCGGCTGCTGGACGCGGATCGACAGCGAGCGGAGCAGCACGTTCACAAGGTCGTGACGTGGTATCACTCGAGAGCCTGCTGCACGGCTATACTGTCGTCAGACGTCCGAACACAGAGTTACGGCTACAGTGGGATATCGGATATTTGATAGCGTTGTCTCGCGTTTCGAGGAACAGGAGGATGCTCTGACTTCCTTGGAGCGTTCAAATGAAATTATATTAATTATTCGTAATCGAATATTCATTCACTTGCCATTTCATCACCTCCTCTCCAAAATTGTAGATCTTTGTGAGTTTGCGATCACGATGGTGACTTCATTAGAACAGCAGTGGTCGGAGTTGTACTTTACATTTCGGAACGCTGCTGCATCACAGAAAGCGAGTGGTACACTAACACGCCAGAAGGCAAGAGGAAGAGACGACACAAGCAGCCGAAAGAGATCCGTGTTCATCATGACCAACAGCAATGGCACATGTCTACGGATATAAATAAACTGAAGCGTCAAAGAAACTGATATAGGCATGCGTATTCAAATACAGAGATATATAAACACGCAGAATATGGGGCTGCGGTCGGTAACGCCTCTAAAAAACAAAACATTGCTGCTACAATGGTGGGTTATGAAGATTTATGTGAGTTTGAACGTGGTGTAATAGCGGGCCACGAACGATGGGACGCAGCCTCTCCGAGGCAGCGATGAAGTGGGGATTCTCCCGTACGACCACTCACGACTGTACCGCAAATGTCACAGATCCGGTGAAACATCAAATCTCCGGCATCGCTGCGACCGGGAAAAGCTCCTGCTAGAGCGTGACCAACGACGACTGAAGGTAATTGTTCAACGTGACAGATGGTGCAACCCTTCCACAATTTGCTACAGATT
The DNA here is from genome assembly GCF_021461395.2 of Schistocerca americana. Lineage (NCBI taxonomy): Eukaryota > Metazoa > Arthropoda > Insecta > Orthoptera > Acrididae > Schistocerca > Schistocerca americana. Next base: position 713,182,706 of record NC_060123.1, read on the forward strand.
TCAATGCTGGGTCATCATGATGTGTTGGCAGAAGAGCCAACACTGTGTTGCTGGAGGAGACCGAAATGCACGCGTTTAATTACACGCTGACTGGCGTGAGGTCTGGAACAGTTAAGGGAATTAATAGTAGCAAATAAAGTACGTAGTTGATATAATACTTAACTTTAATCCACAATTGTAGAACATCTCTCGTTACGGTACATGCTTCATAATATTAATTATCAATTGAATACGGCGCCTTGTTAGGTCGTAGCAAATGTAGCTGAAGGCTATGCTAACTATCGTCGCGGCAAATGAGAGCGTATATGTCAGTGATCCATCTCTGGCTGAGTCGGCTGTACAACTGGGGCTAGTGCTAGTATGTCTCTCTAGACCTGCCGTGTGGTGGCGCTCGGTCTGCAATCACTGACAGTGGCGACACCCGGGTCCGACTTACACTACCGGACCGCGGCCGATTTAAAGGCTACCACCTAGCAAGTGTGGTGTCTGGCGGTGACACCACACATCAGAAAGTGTCAGCTGGAGAACCATTCAACGAAACATCATCGATATGGGCTATCGGGTGCTCTTGATGAAATCACGACACAAAGCTTTATGCCTCGCTTGGGCCCGTCAACACCGACGTTGGACTGTTGATGATGGTAACGTCATGAATCCATGGTCCCTGCAAGGGAGTAGAGGACTGTTCAAGCTGGTGGAGGCTCTGTAATGGTGTAGGACGTGTGCAGTTGGAGTGATATGGATCCATCGATACGTCTAGATTCGACTCTGACAGGTGACACATCCGAAAGCATCCTGTCTGATCACCTGCATCCATTCATTTCCGTTGTGCATTTGGACGGACTTGGGCAATTCGAGCAGGACAATGCGATACCCCACACGTCCAGAATTGGTACAGAGTGGTTCCAGCAACACTCTTCTGAGTTTAAACACTTCCGAGGCCACCAAACTCCCCAGACATGAACACTGTTGAGCGTATCTGTAATGCCTTGCAATGTGTGTTCAGAAGAGATCTCCAATCCCTCGTACTCTTACGAACTTATGGACAGCTCTGCAGGATTCGTGGTGCCAATTCCGTCCAGCACTGTTTCATGCATTAGTCGAATCCATGCCACGTCGTGTTGCGGCACTTCTGTGTGCTCACGGGGCCCCACAGGATATTAGGAAGCTGTACCGGTTTCATTGGCTCTCCAGTGTAAGATGATTCGCAAGTTTTGTTGTCTGTGGTCCAGAATCTGTCGCACCATGACGTGCATTGATCCACTGTATTTCAGACTTCGAGGAGATCGATTGTTATGGCACACTTGAGGTGAAAATGGCTATGGAGAATTATAACTTTCTCAAGCAGGCTTAAAGAGATAGGAAGATTCGGTCCAGTACTTTTGCTATAGATGTTTTCGACGGGATATTTGAGATAGAATAAGAGTCACTGTCATCACACGTATATATTTGATAGTACTCGTTAGCTAATTAAGACATTGCGAGCACATTAACATTACTTACGATGCAGCCTTTAAACTATGAATACAATACCTATTTTTGCTTGCGTTTACAGATTGAATTCTCCCCTGTGTTTAGATATATGAGTTTCTTTGTTTTTACATCACTGTTAGACCAGTGTAGATATGTCACACGTTGGTGATTCGTGCCAGCAGTAGTTTTCGCATGTACCTCGAGATTCCATAACAACCGCTATGTTGCGCAACTGTACAAATCGTCGATTGTCAGGCATATAATTCAGTGAACAGTCGAGGCCCCTCCCAGCCACGCATTTCATTCTCTTATAGTTGCTGCGACTCGCGTCTACACGTTGACTTAGTAATATATGCAGAACAGAAGTGCTACAAACACATGTAGATACACAACGTCGTATCGGATAATTATTGCAAAAATGGCTCAAATACAGAAAAATATGAGTAAGTGGTCACTGAATACAAAAGAATGCTAAAATTATGTTTACGTAAGTAGACTGAACCTATTTACATTTGCATATTGTTTTTCTAATAGTGAAAATAACACACATCGTGTCAGTATATGTATGTTACGGAACACTTCACACACTCACTCGTATACACGCGGCACGCCACCTGCCGGTGAGTGAGGTTCTTTGCGTGCCATAGCCACTTCTCCCGTTTTTTGTTCCAGTCGCTGGCGGTAAGCGTCCGTCTAGGCTCGAATGCCTCTGATTTTATCTTCATGGCCAAGATATACGCAGGCGGAAACAATATATTTGTCGACCCTTGTAGGGACGGCCGCTCTCGGAACATTAACAGTGAGCCACGCCGTGACGCGGAACGCCTCTGTTCCACTGTCTGCCACCGGAGTTAGTTGAGTACCTCTGTGATGTATGCTTGCTAACTAAATGAAGCTATAACGAAATGCGGTGCTCTTCTCTGGACAGTCTCTATTTCCTATATGAAAGCGATTTTGTATGGATCCAATGCTGACGACGCGATGTTCAAGCACATGTCGAACTAGGGTTTTGTAAGGTATCTTTATTGTTACGTTTTCTGAGGATACTCCCAATGAATCTGAGTCTCACATCCGCCTTTCCCGCTATTTGTTTTATTTTGCCGGTCCGCTCCGACCGCATACTCCTAGGTATATTATGGAAGTATGTGCTTCCAGTAATTGTTCTGAAATCATGTAATCACACAATAATGGGTCTTTATGTTTATATACACGCAATACGTAACATTTGTTCATGTTGAGGGTCAATGACCAATCGTTGCACCAAGGTCGTTCCTCTACAAATCTTCCTTCATTTCGCTACAATTTTCTGTCGTTGCGAGTTCTCTGTACAGAACAGCATCATTCGCGATGTCGTCTTCTGTATAAATATACATAATATGAAGGGTAATGAACCTAGGGTATGCAGAGGAAATTTACGTGAAATATTCCCAAAGTTACCCCTCAAATTTTCCGCCACTACTGAAGCTGAGGCACGTCTACAAAACCATCCAATGACCGTGTTTAATACAATTTCAACACTTGTCCTCAGCCAACTTATTTCGTATCCTTGATCTGTAATAATCTCATTCGATGTTATCGTACGTTTTATGACTGTGTATACGCCTCCACAAACAATGTTGAACCTACCTTTACGATATACGTTCCAGTCAGAATTTAGAATTTATTTGTTACTAACATCTGGTTTTAGGCAGCTTCCTGTCCCTAGTACTGTGTGGGCATTTTCACCGTCTGCAAGTGAGACTAGTTCCAAGGCCTTCCCGTAGGCTCTCCTGCAGTTAATTAATGCTATGTTAATTTTTTCTTTCTCTCAGCTGCTATGACGAAAGCTACCGTGTCTGGAAACAGAACCGATCGGGATTATGGGGAGATTTCCCTTTCCAATAAAACCCATATACTCACACCACGCTGATTCCGCTGCCCTCTCAGCTCCTTCTTGCATGTAGTTCAGCCGCATGTAGTGAACGGAAGCTTACAACTCTCCACGCTCGAGCGGAGGTCGAGAAATTTACTTCTAATACCGCTTCAGAATCGTCTGAGGCTCCCTCGCACACAGACTGTAATAAAGATGACAGGACACACAGACTCCTACAGAGATACCTCTCCGAATACAGCTGCTTACCAAGCACTCTCTGAACCATTGTAGGTGAGACTAGAGCATGGCAAGTAAGCCAAAACATCCCATGAGGTGTCCCTCGCACTAGAATGGCAACTTGCCACCTTCATATCTTCAGCAGTCGCAAAGCAGAAAGGACACAGAAGTAGCTTTAATAGCGGGCGTGTGATGAATACTCTTAAGCAGAGAGAATCAAATGGAGAAGAGGAGGAAGTAGTTTCCCACCTTGGAATTAACCTTCTGCCACACTGAAGACAGCACCTAAGGACTGAGCGACAGGAATCTTGTGAAGCGAGGTAGGTAACGAGAGAAACACAAACTCCGTAGTATACACTTGTAAAGTGCCTCTTATGTGAGGAAGACATTTTTACCAGTTTTAATAAATTATTGTCTGTTATTGATGAATTCACGATAGTTAGGAAGTGCTGTAGTCGGTAGCCGGCCATGAGTCGGAGAGCATTTCCCACGCTGCCTGGCTAGGTGGCGAAGCGACCATATGTCGCGCGTAGTGGGTGGGGCTCTGCGCTGGACCGTAGCAACAAGCGTCATCCCAGGAAATATACATGACGGGAAGTACCGCCATCTTGGCACCAAAGTCACCGATTTTGTTTATTTATATTTGATAATTAAAGTCATTTATGACAACATGAATGCTAGGAGGAGCCTCTGGATGTTTAAAACTATTTATCGTAATTTTGCCTCGTTAAAATTCACACCCGTTCATTAACAAATGCGTATCATAGTAAGTGCGAACTTGATCGGAAATCCACGAACTGTGACGAAACTAGTAAGAGATACGGACTGCGCGCCAAAGCTGGGAACCGGCGTTAGGAGCTCTTCTTGTCTTGTTCGATGGTAGCCATGCTCTCGGTTACGAGTAGTTTGTGACATGAGTGTTTTATTATTGATCTAATAGGAATGAAAGTGATATTACGGCATTCTGAACGTTAATTTCTAGTAAATATATACCCCAAAGTTGATCGACAGCAATTTCAGATAATTAGCTTCCACCGACAGAGACATCCAGTGCGCCAATGAAGAATCTACACGGGACCACATTTACGAGAGCTGCACCGCGCGCAGGTAGGAGGAAATCCGACGACGCGACCCACCAAGACGGATCAAGGAAGGTCCGACTTACACTCGCAAATTCCGGGTGGAAATGCTGACCATTTATACTGTACGTCACATATACCACCCTCTACGGACTTGCGGCTAAGCTGAGTAATAGCAGTATCAGTTTAGAAGCGAGGGGACCTTGCACAGTACTGAGAATTTGTCCAAAATGCAACATTTTTTAGACTCTGTCTCCTTTCTAGAGGCAAGGCGATTGGTTCATGGTTCGTGCAGTGTGTGATTTATACCCCTGTCCTCCGCCAGTCTCACATATCCTGTGCCATCTGTTTTCCTGCGACGTAGTGCTCCAGCGATTGTAACCGTGTAGAGCAGGGCCCGTCAGGGCGTGCCAGACTGCACGTGTGCTCGACGAGCGGGCTGGGCCGCATGCCTCAGCTTCGCTCGGTACGCCTCGGGAATACTCCGGTAAGGCTAGAAATGCCATGGAGTGGTGTCAAGGGGCACTCCTTTTACCGCCATATGGTACGGTACCTTTCGAAGTACCAGTACTCTGTGTCCCTCGCTGCTTACTTGTGGTACATGGGAAGTGCAAAGAAGCAGTAGTTGTTGCAATGTCAACTACTCACAAAATGAGGCAGACTAGTAACGTATGGGCACGAGCATTTAAATACGAATGGCAATTACAGTACTATTTCGAAGGGAAGTACAAAAATTCTGTGTGCCTGTTACGCAATCGCGTAGTCGCTGGGCACCACAAATATGCTATAGAACAGCAGTAGACCACAGTGCACAAACTGTCTAAAGATTTAGTTGGGATGAAAGAGAAAAACATTCCCAGACGTAAAAAAAGATATAATGCTGCACAGTGAGTCGGTCTGAGAGTGAGTAACCTGAGAAAATTACTGTGTTTGTGCTGTTTGTATCTGCACATATTTACTTGTAGAAATCCGATATGTTTCCAGTCCGTTCTTTTCCTTCCAGTTTTTAGCGGGCACCCAGCTGTAGAGTTCCGTCACTAAAAGCAAGCTACAAAAGACCGCTCATAATTGCCAGATGTAGTAAATACACTACTGGCCATTAAAATTGCTTCACCAAGATGAAATGCAGATGATAAACGGGCATTCATTGGACAAATATATTTTACTAGAACTAACATGTGATTACACTTTCACGCAATTTGGGTTCATAGATCCTGAGAAATCAGTACCCAGAACAACCACCTATGGCCGCAATAACGGCCTTGATACGCCTGGACATGAGTCAAACAGAGTTTGGATGGCGTGTACAGGTACAGCTGCCATTGCAACTTCAACATGATACCACAGTTTATCAAGAGTAGTGACTGTCGTATTGTGACGAGCCAGTTGCTCGGCCACCATGACCAGACGTTTTCAATTGGTGAGAGATGTGGAGAATGTGCTGACCAGGGCAGCAGTCGAACATTTTCTGTATACAGAAATGCCCTTATAGGACCGTCAACATGCGGTCGTGCATTATCCTACTGAAATGTAGGGCTTCGCAGCGATCGAATGAAGGGTAGAGCCACGGGTCGTAACACATCTGAAATGTAACGTCCACTGTTCAAAGTGCCGTCAATGCGAACAAGAGGTGACCGAGACGTGTAACCAATGCCACCCTAATGGCTCTGAGCACTATGGGACTTAACATCAGTGGTCATCAGTCCCCTAGAACTTAGAACTACTTAAACCTAACTAACCTAAGGACATCACACACATCCGTGCCCGAGGCAGGATTCGAACCTGCGACCGTAGCAGTCCCACAGCTCCGGACTGAGCGCCTAGAACCGCGAGACCACCGCGGCTGGCAATGCCACCCTAAACAATCACGCCGGGTGATACGCCAGTATGGCGATGACGAATACACGCTTGCAATGTGCGTTAACCGCGATGTCGCCAAACACGGAAGCGACCATCATGATACTGTAAACAGAACCTGGATTCATCCAAAAAATGACGTATTGCTATTCGTGCACCCAGCTTCGTCGTTGACTACACCAACGCAGGCGCTCCTGTCTGTGATGCAGCGTCGAGGGTAACCGCAGCCATGGTCTCCGAGCTGATAGTCCATGCTGCTGCAAACGTCGTCGAACTGTTCGTGCAGATGGTTGTTGTCTTGCAAACGTCCCCATCTGTTGACTCAGGGATCGAGACGTAGCTGCACGATCCGTTACAGCCTTGCGGTTAAGATGCCTGTCATCTCGACTGCTAGTGATACGAGGCCGTTGGGATCCAGCATGGCGTTCCGTATTACCCTCCTGAACCCACCGATTCCATATTCTGCTAACAGTCATTCGATCTCGACCAACGCGAACAGCAATGTCGCAATACGATAAGCTGCAATCGTGATAGGCTACAATCGGACCTTCATCAAAGTCGGAAACGTGATGGTACGCATTTCTCCTGCTTACACGAGACATCACAACAACGTTTCACCAGGCAACGCCGGTCAACTGCTGTTTGTGTATGAGCAATCGGTTGGGAACTTTTCTCATGTCAGCACGTTGTAGGTGTAGCCACCGGCGCCAACCTTGTGTAAATTCTCTGAAAAGCTAAACATATCACAGCATCTTCTTCCTATCGGTTAAATTTCGCGACTGTAGCACGTCATCTTCGTGGTGTAGCAATTTTAATGGCAAGTAGCGTATTTCAGCGATGGCGATTTCATTCAAGAGTGCATCGTCGAGGCAGCGGAAGTTGTGACTCCGCTGAAAGTACAGAAATTTCCCGAAACTAGTATTTCGCGAGAATCAGAGTCTCGGGGCAAAGCTGTCAGGGCATGGAATGTCTACAGGCAGTTAACTGACAGTGTCAGCAAGTTCATTGCATTCTCGATTACTGTGGACGAGTCAGTCGACATTTCAGCGGCACAAACTGTGATTTGTGTTCGTGGAGTCGACAGCAATCTTCATGTGACGGAACAACTGTTAGTGTTGTCCTCCGTGACACACAACGAGAAGGATAGACTTGCTGGAAACTCATCAACAGGCAGTTAAAGCTGTTGGCCCGCACTGGAAAATGTTTTTCTCAGTTACCACCTATGGAGCGACAGCGATGCGAGGGTCACAAAATGTGCTCGTAGCATTGTTGCGTAGAAAACTACAACAATAAACAAATGACGTGTAAGGAATTCCTTGCTCCGTACACCAAGAAGTTCTATGTGCTAAATTCGCAGGAAAAAGGCCGTTCGCGAAACTGGTGGTAGGAATAGTGAATTATCTAGTCACGTGAGTTACGATATCGTCAGTTTCAACGATTTGTGGTGGAACTGCAGGAAGAGTATGGAGACGTGATTTACTACTGCGAAGTAAGTTGCATGCGTGGAAGGAGTTTTCGAATTAACATCTGCTATTGTTCAGTTTATGAAGGAAAAACGGAAGGAAGAACCAACGTGAGAAGATCAGGAATGAACTGCAGACCTCGCATTTATAGTTGACTTGACTGCTCGCTGGAATACACTGGATAAGATGATACAACGAGAGAAGCAATTAATATCTGATTTAATGGAAAAGGTGAATGCAGTCAAAGTAAAAATCAAGTTGTGGAAGCGATTACTTCTGGAAAAGCGTACGTCCCGTTTCCCTGAGCTCTCTACTTTATACAAAATGCAACTTTCGAACAATTCATTTCGTTGGCGGAAGAAATACAGGAGCAGTTTTCAAATAGTTTTCAGAACCCTGCCAACCTCGAATTTGTTTTTGAGACGTTTTCTCGACCATTTTCCGCATAAGCTGAAAGCGCCCCTGTTAAGCTGCACATGGAACTAATCGATCTGCAGTGTAATTCCCGACCAAAAGACGAATTCTGTTGCGTCAAAGCTGTCCAGGGGGTCTAGGAAGGTCTTCTTCGGGAAGAGTCTCTGTGTCGCAAAATTAAGGCTGCAGAACTAATTTCCGTGTCTGGATCAGCTTAGTGCGTGAAATATTTTTTTCGGTGATGAAAATAAATAAATGACGATTATGTGGCAACCTGAGTGACGACAGTTCGATAAAGTGCCTACGCCTGGAATTGTGCCGACAGTTTGTATAAGATATTAGCTTTATTATGTCTTCAGCGGAACAAAAAATGTTAATAAACGATAAAAGTTCTATTTAGTTCGTGATATATTTTGTTGGGAATTAAAGCCATGTCACTGTCGGTAGAGAAGCGCAAGGTAATAAATTCTTTTACCTTCCACAAACACTGTAGCTGTGATAACTTCTTCCTTGCTATGTAACACCACGGATCTAATAGTGTAAGGATTTATTTTGCCTTTTGCTTTGGTTTAATGTTACATTGTTGAGCTTCTGTAAATGTGTTTGATTGAATAGATAACACAAAATTGTATACTCTTTTCTTTGTTTAAAAACTCTGATGTCGTGTCTTGATTCTATGCAATGTAGTATATCTGTCATTTAAATCCTTTGTCCCATTTGGAGGGAACAAAACTTACTATATATAATTGTAATTTCTGGATGAATAATTTTTTGTTGAAATACTAATATGTGCAAATGTTCTGTTTTATTTAATGTCTTTGGTTGCTGTTATGTAAACTGCTGACCTTCACTTAGGGTTCTTAGTTAGTTTGTATGTAAAAGTTGTTGTGGTTCCCCTCGGGAACGGAACTCTGTAGCGCGCGCAAATTGTGGTTGGCCTAGATAGAAAAGGTGGAACAAGAGTCAGTCAGGGACGAGCTACCAAATTGTGCACTGCCATGTAAAGGTTTTATGTTGTGCTGGTTCCGAGAGAGGCTTTTTCTGCTACTTTGCAGTGCCTCGGATGGATGGATAAATAGCTGGAACGATTCTGGAATTGGTATTCATCATCGCCACCAAGAAAGGCCAGAGTCCAGCAATTCTGTCTACAAATCCGCCCACCAACATGCAGTTGCCACCACATTGCGCAATCACTGTAAAGGAGTACTATAATAATGTACAGTGAAGGATCAGCTTATTGGGTGATTGATTGTGCACAAATATAAGATAACTTACAACCGAATTTTTGTACCTAACTTGATTTTTTCCCTATCACAACACCTTTCAGGTTCATCTCCATTTGAACTATGATTACCGAGTGTCCTATTTTGTGGAAGAAATGAAAGCCTCGAAGTTAGACGGTAATTACATAATGTTGTTTGATCTTTGATGAGAAGGGAATATTCAGATTTTCTGTGAATTTAGTGAAATTGTGGGAGGCAGTAAATGTAGTTTTGTGAAGTTTAAAGTCACCTATTTAATCATGTACTTGAAAGTAGAAGACTGTGGTAATAAAGACAATTTGCAGTATCTTTTAAAGATTAAAAGCTCTTAAAACTGAGGCTTATAAAGTTTTGCTTGGTAAATGATCACATTGCTGTGTGTAGTAAATTCTAAAAGGTGAGTCAGTTTCTTGCAATTTTGTCAACATTGTGTTTCACTGTAGTAAAAGTGGAAAACTACAATAGTAGAAAATTATATGTTCATGATTGCTAAGTGTTTGTCTCTCTTGTGTATTGGAAGTGCATATTAATAGTATAACAGGATCCACAGTTTGTCTATTATTCTAATGCTTCGTAACAAGTAATGGGAAGACCACTATTTATGAAAACCATAATTTCTTTATTCAAAAGATAGTGAGAAGCAACCTGTTAGTGGATTCCAATTAACTCTCATTTTAAATAGTAAAGTATTTAACTGAGAGATTTAATCTATGTCCAATTTATGATCCTGCAGTGAATGTTAATAGTAATGTTATAAAGACCATTCAGTTTGAACAAGCACTGAAAGTAATAGTGTGTTTCGGTATCTGTTATATTTTTGCCAATAGTTTGTGCTGCTGTAGCTGTTAGCTTCAATCTTACCGTAAACATACGTATGTGTCAGAGTTCATTGCACTCGCGTGTGACAAAGTATAGGTTGTGTTTATCCGTTAAAGTTACTGATATCTATTTTCTGGGACAAGAATGTTAATCATTCACTTGCCTAATTAGGCTAGCGACCGTTTTCTTTATCCGTTAAACAGTGCAGATAGGGAAAAATTTTGTTTGTTACTGTTCAAATATTTACGCAATTCTGACTTTCATTTCCGGTAAGCCACCCCCGTTAGTCACAACTCGGTCAACACAACAAAATTCCTCTCAGAGGGAAACACTGGTCAGTTGCGTCATACCATAACTGCTTTAACAAGATAGTTTTATTTCACAACTCGCCTCCAGCTTTAAAGTTATGGAATAGCAATAGCAGACAGTAGAGTTATAGCTAATGCATTCTAAAGAGTGTATTTGTTTTTGACTCTCTTTCTGTATATCAAGTGACATGTTTTAAGAATTTTACGTGGAACAATGTGGCTCGCCGAATATTACTGGGTGTGATGCAGTTGCAAACTCAACTTTATTTCACTTTCTTATTTTTGTAGGCCTATGCTTTTCTAGCAACAGTCAATGTATACGCCCACTCTCGATGACACATATCGCATGTAATCTAGCCTGTGTCCATTGCACGGTAGTTCTGCTGCCTAAGCGGCGCGTTTGTAGCTGCCGCTTAGACGTGACAGCGGGATGATGAGGGAAGTGTGTCGTCAGAGGAGAGAGCGGCTTGCGTGCCTAAGCGCCGCCCGCGTGTCCCTGAAGTAGTGTGTGTCACTTTAGTACCTGCTTTGTGTCTTCGCTTCTGCCTAGTGTGAGCAGTTAACCCAAGCACAGGGCGGGGCAAATAAATGTGGCCTGGAGAAAAGAGTTCCAGGGTGCAAAGAAACACAGCAGAGGAAAAGAAATACAATACTAACATGACGGTACTTTTGGGCCCTGGTCAGCACGGTGCTGAATGCAGGTCGAAGTTGGACTGAATTGCCGCAGTCTCATCCGAAATGTGTTCTCCAGTTCTTGAAGACTGTGATGGTTGTTGTTACATGCCTTAGACTTGACGACACACCACACAAAGTAGTCGCACACTGATAGATCCTGTGACCTGGGTACGGCTGCCATCGGACTGGCCTCTGCTGACAGCTCTGTCACATGTGAAGATTGTGTAAATGTGCTCCAAGGTTCGGCCGACTGTATGGGCAGTTGCTCCTTCCTGTCGGAAAATGGTCACTGTCAACGTCTGCTACAGTCAAGTTAGTACTGTATTTTCCTTCTCTGGTGTGTTTCTTTGTACCGTGGAATTCTGTTCTCCGAGCCACTTCTACGTGCCCCTCATGTATTTTGATAGCTCATATACCTGAATGAACCTTATCTCTGACTGTTCTGTCGCAGACCGTATTGTAAAATGGATATACTTCTGCCGTTTTCTGATTGGATAGTTTCTCTGTTTTAGCTCCTTAAAATGTCAAACTGTAGAGTGAGGCGTCAGCTATATGAGAGCTCGCTTTGGCACACACAGTTTCTATATTCGTTTCTCCTGTTAACAGGGCTTAAGCTTCATGCTTCCATAAGCGTTAAGGTTGCTTAACCAAGAGTACACTTTAACTTTCCTGAGACTTTCGTTTCCAACTCACAAATGAGACTACTCTCAAGAGCAACCGAGGACATGTGTACGGTCAGCTGCTCGCATTTGTACAGACGCCTGTCACCTGTCGTGGCTACTTAACCCTCCGACAGTCGCGCATGTACCTGTGAGATACATGACCTACATTTTATCTAATATTACCGCAATGAACAGTGGTACCGGTTTGCTGGCCGACGACATCTTGTGTCATACCTTTCTTATTGCTTCACAGGAATTTCAGTCTTATCCCGATACTGACAAGGTCATAAATGAGTCAGGTGTGGGAACGTGTACTGCCTGTATCTCTCAGATACAGCGCGCCTACTCGGGTAACGCTTTGTCGCCGCTAGTGACTGCAGCTGTTGCATTCTTTGCAGCGTACGCAAGTCGGCAGTTGCGTTGTTGTCTTCTAAATGAAGCAACGTTTCGTTGTAGCTACGTGTACTCTCTTTCAAAATGAGTACACCATATGATCTAGAAAATCCTAAGGATTTGGAAGAAGTACATCGCCTTCTTCTCGACGACGAGGTATCCATTGAAGATGAAGATGATCTTGCAGAAACTGATTCAGTAACCGAAGATATACTCGAAACACGATCTGTAGACTCATACACAGATCATGAATTTGATGAAGAGGAAAATAATGAAGCGCAGGAAACTGATGAACATGACTATTTTGGTGAGTAGAAAAGACAATAAATATGCTTTCAGATGTAATAATAACAATATCTAATAATGGTATAATGTACTTATTTTTTTTATTTTAGGTAAGGATGGAACTAAATGGAGGAAAGTGCCTTGGAAAGCAACACAGACACGGCCTCTAATATACTAACCAAACTACCTGGCGTAGTTGGAGACGCAAAGAAAATGGTAACTGAAATTGACTGCTGGAGCCTATTAATCAGTAATGATATGCTAGATCTAATTCTGGTCAACACTAACAGGCGTATAGCTGATCTAAAAGGAAACTTTGCTCGCGAGAATGACTGCAATGACACAGACGCAATCGAAATAAAGGCCTTTCTTGGCTTGTTATAACTTGCTGGTGTGTTCCGTGGTGGGCGACAGAATGTTCACGACCTCTGGACAGCGGATGACCTAGGTCTGAATATTTTTAGAATGACCATGTCCGAAAAACGTTCCCTGTTCCTAATAAGATGTGTTCGTTTAGATGATGATGCCACAAGACAAGAACGGCGCAAGACAGACAAATTAGCAGCCGTGAGGTATATGTTCACCATGTGTTTGAATAACTGCAAGACACATTACTCCCTCGGTCAAAACGTCACAGTTGATGAGCAGCTACCAGCATTTCGAGGCCGGTGTCGATTTCGCCAGTTCATACCATCCAAACCATCTAAACATGGCATCAAAATTTTCTCCCTACGTGATGCGAAGCTTTATTATACTTACAACATGGAAATATATTGTGGATTACAACCAGAAGGACCCTTTCAGAATAACAACTCCGCCAAAGAAGTAGTTCTGAGACTTGCCGAACCAATATATGGGACAGGTAGAAACATTACAGCAGATAACTGGTTCACTAGTTTGGAGTTAGTAAGCGAACTGCATAAAATGAGACTGTCGTTTGTAGGCACAATTAGAAAAAACAAGAAGGAACTGCCATCGAATTTCGTAGCACCAAAAAGTAGACAGCAATATGATAGCGTATTTGGTTACAGCAAGAATGAAACCCTTGTGTCGTATGTCCCGAAAAAAGGAAAAACTGTAGTCCTCCTTTCGAATATGCATGTATCGTCAACTGAAGTTTCGGATGGTATAGAGAAAAAAACCAGCAATTATTCTACACTATAATGACACCAAATCTGGAGTTAATGTAGTTGACAAACTCTGTGCAACCTTCAGTGTAGCTAGGTCAACAAGAAGATGGCCTATGGTGATTTTTTTCCACCTGTTGAACATTGCAGCATCAACTCAAGAGTAATTTTCTTGGGCAACAAGAATAAATACTCAAATCGGCGCGAGTACCTCAAAACTTTGGCTCTGACTCTACTGCAAGATCATCTCAAAAGAAGAGCTCTTATTATGACTACGTGATGATATAAAGTCAATACTAGTAAAGTACAAACCTAAAGGACAAGAGCAAGAAAACGCTGAACAATCCTTGGAATCAGCAAACAAGAAAAGAAAAAGGTGCCAGTCATGTTACAGGGAGACAAAAAAGACATATCTCAGCAAGTATACATGTGAAAAATGCGGTACACATCTTTGTTTGCAGAAACACCCAAAAATAATTTGTGAACAATGTCTTTCTGTAGAGGGCAATCCGTAAAAAGGGACATGCTTTGATTAGTTCAATAATTTATTTGTATCTATAATAAAATCAATTTTTAAAAGAATCTCATGTACTTCTCCATTACAAAATGTCAAATATTTCTGTTAATTTGAAAGTGTAATGAGCCTGATGTTCACTTCTGTATTTGTAAAATCTGTAACAATAAAGGTAACTGCAATGTAAAACTAAAACGAAAGAAAAAGAACCTGTAAACTTACAAAAAATCCACCAAAATCATCGTATGTATCCACGAGATACACCGCGACTAGTGGCGTCATGGAAGTTGACGCGCCCGCTGGAGGGTTTAGGAGGTGAGCCAGTGTGGAGAGAGGGGGACCTGTTCGTCTTCTGTGAGCTCTCAGTAAGGCTGTGAATCCATAATATCGTTCCAACAGTGGATTGTGGTCGATCAGTTAGATTTTAATTATAGGACTCTTTTGAGTCTATGAAGATGTATCGGCATAGTATTTGTCAACTTGGCGATGCACGCAATGGAATCGTTTTCGCTTAGGACATGTGAGCCTCCACCACGCAGCACAGCCAAGCGTATGTGTCGGGCATACGTGGGAATTTTCAGACTATAAGTTAATCTGGAAGGTCTATGGTAATTTTCCGTGGCGTGCTGACGAAACAACAGGCTCCTGCGAACGTACGGATAACGAGAAAATAACTATTGTGGGTAGTATTTTCCGTACAATAGGCAATAAAATTCCTGATTCATCTTCTTCGTAAGAGCAGTAGCGGCCAAATTGCACTAAATTACGAGACCAGATTACATTTTGAGATATAAAGCTCCACAAATGATACAGGAGCGTGTATGCAGAAGACAAGACATAATTTGAAAAGAAAAATAGTCTTTGTTGGGTGTCTCCGATATTACGTCACGAGAGATACAAAGAGAATCAAACGTCAAACTATTTCGATTAAAAGAATAGATAAGACTGATTAAAGCTCTTTGTTTCCATTCAGCAACACATGAAACTGAAATAATCACAGTTGCAGAATCTTTCAGAGAGGTTCTGTGCTCCATAACGAAGAAGAACCCTTACCCGTTTACAATTGTAAGCTGAAATTTTTGCTTGTATGGACTGGAGAGTTTATACTCACGTTAAGGGCAGTGCTGAAGGCGGTCAAGAACAGTAATGCCAACCACTGACTAGGACAAACCGTGGCAGACGACTGGTTAGAGAGCATGTAGGTGGAAAGAAAATCTCTGGCCACAACAGATTCATCTGACCTGCTGTAAGGACTGTTATCGACAAGTGTTGGCGACCACATCTAGCGACGTGCAGCAGTCGCTTAGGCACTGGACTCACATTCGGTATGAATCTTCGAATCACTTATATGTAGATGACCCATGGTCTCACTAAATCCATTAACCGGCTTGCTAACGTGTTCCTCATCAAAGGACACAGTCAATTTTCTTATCCCTCTGGTACGGTAATGTGAAAATTACCTGCGATTAATTTCTGCTTCGAAATAACCATTAACACAGAACCGCCCTTAAGATAAACTACTAAAATCTGTGGACAGTGGACTATCTGAACGGGTATTAATACTTTGTGGACCTTGTGATAAAGCAATAAATGACATAAAATATCCAGCAGACAGATCCAGAGTTACTGAATGAGTAAGGAATTTTCTCTATTGAAATGAAAAATATTATTTATTGAAATAGTTGATGTTTTGCAATACAAACACAGACCCAGTGAAATACCTATGAATCAGAGTATTTCAATGGTAATAGTTGGTTGACACGATGTCTTTCAAAGTCTCAGAACAAACGTACTGGAGAATTTGGATATTTCTTCGTCGAGGTGTAGCGAATGACAGTTTTGTATAAATGGAAGTGTGCATGACAATATCCATTATAAACAGAAAGAAACGGAAGTGTCTGACCTCAAGAGTAAATCCTATCAGATAGTTTGAATACTTGAGGGTAACAATAACAAGAGATGGGAAACGAGACGAAAGAATCAGTAGCATGGGAGGTAAACGAAAAATGAAATAAACTGAAATGAATTTAATCTACGGTAGGAATACGCTCTTATGAGTCGCTTTGACACGCAAGTTTACTGTACCGCTGCAGCGTTTCGAGGGTTCACTCAGTTGGAACGTGACTGTATATCTAACTAATTCAGAGTTGTGCAGTAGGGTTGTGACAGGTCCGTACGCATGTTGAGGCATTTATTTTTCCTCTTTTTCTCTTCGAGTGACGGAAAGGAACAGCAGCTGCTGCCTTCCAAAGGTATTCCCTTTGTGCGAATACAGTACAGCGTGAGGCAAGGCGCTGCTTTCCCTGTGTGCCCTAGGGATATCGACGTCAGAGGGAAGAACGGAGGCGGCGGCGGCGGCAGCCCTGCTGCCTCGCCTGGAGGCGTGGCCGGACACGTCAGTGGCAGCCACGTGACTGGTACTCTGTGCTGGAACAATAGGGAGGCAACAGCCAAATTCATACTCCTAAATATGTGAAAACCGTGCCGGACTGAAGACAGTGGAGGACGTTCCAAACACACGGAAGATATCCTTAGATCTGTCAACAGCTCGAAACTTTTTAAGTAATCGAATGCCATACGTTGTCATCACGTACTAGGGTATACCGTCCGCTGTGAGACACGGAAGCGATACAGTACGGTTATTTCCTCTATATACAAAAACGAGGTGATGCCTGCAACTGTTTGCCGACGGCCTTGCTGTATATGGGAAAGTATCATCGCTAAGACAAAAAATTACAAGACATTTGACTGTGTAAATCACAATAGCCTTTCAAATAAGTTATACCATTTTGGTGTAACAGGAAATGCTGCAAGATGGTTCAATTCTTATATCTCTGACAGGAAACAAAGGGCTTTATTAGGAACGAGACATGTATTAAGCTATCAGGCATTATCCAACTGGCAACTATTTACATGGGGGGAGGGAGGGGGGGGGGGGCACAACATTCCATCTTAGAGCCCTTACTTTTTCTTGTATATATCAATGACATTTCAGCAGTAACATTACCATGTGCCATGATTGTTATGTTTGCCGATGATACAAACATTGCAATAAATAGTAAATCAAGTGTAGTCTTTGAAAGATCGGCTAATAAAATATTTCTGGACGTTAATTACTGGTTTCTAGCCAGTTCTTTGTCACTAAACTTTGAGAAAACACATTACAGGCAGTTCAGAACTCGTAAGCGGTGTCCCACGAGTATATGCCTAAAATATGATGACAAGCGGATAGAAGAAGTGGACAGTGTTAAATTCTTGGGATAACAGCTTCAAAATGAATTCAACTGGGAGGAGCACACCACGGAACTGCTGAAGCGTCTAAACAAGTCTCTATTTACAATGCGAATTCTGTCACATATGGGGGATATAACAATGAAAAAGCTGGCATACCGACAATACCAAATGCCTGGCGTTATCCCTCACCATGGACAACGCGGTGATCGAGGGCCTCAGCTTAACTGCAGAGAGTAGCGGCGCCTGCGCAGAATTTTCAGTGCCAATATACAAGCAAGACTGCGTGAAATAACAGCAGAAAACAGTCTGGGGCGTATCCGTTAGGACAGAGCGGGGAAATTGGGTGGTAATGGGCTACAGCAGGAGACGACCTAAGCGAGTGGCTTGGCTAACAGCACGACATCGCCTGCAGCGCCTCTTCTGAGCTCGTGACCGTATCGGTTGTACCCTAGACGGCTGGAAAACCGTGACCTGGTCGGGTAAGTTCCATTCCAGGTGATGAGAGCTGGTGGTAGGACTCGATAATCCGTGGACCCAAGTTGTCAACAAGGCACTGTGCCGACTGGTGGTGGCGTCACAATGGTGTGGCCTGCGTTTACATGGAGTGGAACGGACTGAAGCGTGTGATACAGCTGAAGCGATCACTGGCTGGAAGCGGCCATGTTCGCCTACGTGGAGACCACTTCCAGCGAATCATGGACTTCATGCTCTCATGACAATGCCCTATGACACTGGGCCACAACTGCTCACGATTGGTTTGACGAAAATTCTGGACAGTTCGAGCTAATGATTTGTCCACTCAAATAGCCCAGCATGTAACATAATCTAGAGGTCAGTTCGCGCACAAAATTCTGCGCCGGAAACACTTTCGTAAGTGTGAACGGCTACAGAGGCAGCATGGCTCAATCTTCCTGCACTGGATCCATGCCACTTCGAGTTGCTGCACTACGCCGGGAAGAAGGAGTTCCGACACGACATTAGGAGGTAGCTCACGACTTCTGTCACCTTAGTGTACTGTGAAGCAGGTTGGCTGGCTCAAGTCGCCAAGTCGGCGGTACTGCACATACTCCTGCAGCAAGCGACAAGGCAGATTTCCACACTCATAGTGACATTGGTGTTTTAGGATATGTGACGGGCAGTGGCGAATATGCACAACAGCCACACTGCACCCGTCTGAAAGTACTGAGTACTTTTTAACGAAATTAGTCTCACAGCCCTACCATGACGATGGGGCTGTGCTGGACGAGGTCACGCCGTTGGACATCGCAGTGGAAGTCACAGGTTTTAAGCCACGGCAGAGCATCATATCTACGCACTAAGTCCACCCCCACCCTGTCCACAAGCCTCAGTGCCATGCTGCTGCTGGCCACCCCAGGTCAGTTCCAGCAGCAAGCTGCCCCCGTGCACGGCAGCCTTCGTTCGCCATCGCAGAACTGGGGTGTGACGTTGTGGGCTCCTATACCGTGTCGCAGGTGGGTGCCACTAGCGGCTGTAGCAGATAGCCGCTGTCGACTACAAGCCACATCCTCAAAAGCATCTGGTACACATACAGGGTGATTCTATAGTCACTATACATTTTGTACTTAAACAAATTTTATTAACCAATATGTAATGTCACGGCGACTTATATTACAATAGGGCACAATTTCAGCATATTTCAATGTGACCACCTTGCATGTGTAGACACCCCCTCCAGCGCTCCACTGTAGATCAAAAAACCTGCCCCAGCATATCTGGTGTAATCTCAGCAGCTGCGGCTCGAATCCGCTGTGTTAATTGTTCAGTGCTGTGGATATTCACCTGGTATACCTTAGACTTGATAAACCCCCATGCAAAAAAGTCAGAGGGTGTCAAGTCAGGAGAGCTGGGTGCCCACGTCCGTAGAAAGGCACGACCAATCCATCTGCCGGGAAATGCTTGAATCTGATAATCCCAAACAACGATGGCAACATGGTTTGTGTAACTTCCGTGACACAGTACTCGTTAAAGCCTGTGCTATAGTAAGTGAGCGGGATTCACCTTATGAGAAATGATTTTCGCATGGATATTGACCGCATGTACCTGAATGGTGGCAAATCAGACTTACATCCACTCTGTAATAACAATGATTCGTCAAGTAAGTTCGAAATGCAATTACACGTCAGGATGGATCAAAAGCAAACCAGAAGATGCTACCATTGTGACAATAATACGGTCGCCAGCCTAATTAGGCATTAACTGACTTTCTTCCCTGTACAAGTTGGTATATATTCATGCAAACCAACAAGTTGTAACACTGCACAATATAGTAGAATTTTAGAATCAGAAAATCTATTGAACTGATAGTTCCACGTTCTGTACTGATATGAAAAATCATGAATACATGAATACTACAAACTTTATACTGTCTATTAATTTGATTAAAATCGGGCATAGGTTACCCTAGAAATTGTACTTTCATGCCACACACCAAAAGGTCAATTTTGATAAAGATAAAACACTAATAAATTTTGACTTTTATATTGACTTTAACTTTTGCTGGTCTAACCAATTTAGAAGACTTTAGAATTCAAATGAATGAACGGGGGACCCGGAATCTGTTATGATCGCTGTATTTAAAAAAATGATTACTGAATTTATTATTCATTCAAGATTTCCAGTACATAAGTCACTACTCTTTTCATCTTATTTACTGCTCATAAATGCCTTCAAATCTGTCCCGAAATAATAAACTTCATTACTATATCAATACTAAAGTTATCTTTCGCCTTCGTTAGACTTTCGCTATTCATTTACTGGTTCATTAAAAGAACATTTCTTTAAACACCATTCTAATATAGCTAGTTCTCCAAATCGTTGTTATTAACACAATTTTTAATTTTCATTTCGGGACACTCGGGTTGCAAAACGTTTGAAAAGGACCCTGTCTAGGTTAGTTGTGAGGATAATTAAATGATGGGGAAGTTCTGGTAAAATTTAGGTTATTATTGCGCAGTTCACTCTCTGATCCATATGAATACAGTACCAAAAGTGTCAACCTGTTAGTATTGATGCGGCGGTTGGCGGCGGCAAGATGTCGAGGCACAGAGCACACATACAACCACAGCTATGGCTCTTGACGTATCGGCTCTTTAATTCTTCTTAGCGTCGCAATACTTTTCCATTTAGTGCCTATGGGATTTTTCCATGCTGTGTGGGCGTTGGCACGGCATACCCGAGGCTCTGTGAAGCTATGTCTTCCGGGAGAGCCTCCTCGTTCCAGAAGGTGTTGCCCAAACCAGTGCCAAACTCCAACTACTACTGCTGAGCCCGTTGTGCCGTAGAACGCCCGCGCGCTTTTCCCGCGCTCGCCTGCCATCCATATTTTACCGCTTCCTGACATACCGGGTATTCACCCGAGGTTTTGCATTCTACATATCCTAACACATTGCCTACGTATGGGCCAGACGCACAGTTACAATTTTAAACATCTTACCACAGTTTCAACATTTGTTACATTTCAATTCTAGTACAATATTACTTGACATTTGACATAAACATTAATATTCACATTGAAACTTATTTACAGCTTTCTTAACATAATGGCATGAAACAAAAAAGAAATGAAATTAGAACATCAATTACATAAGTTTATCGTAAAATCAGATGAAAAGAATTACTTATGTGTACAAAAGTACTGAGTCGTTGTTGTTACAGGTGGTGCAGTATCCCGTTGAAAAACAAGGGTATCCATAATCCCATCACATATCAACTGGCGCTCTATACACTGTTCAAATGGTTCAAATGGCTCTGAGCACTATGGAACTTCTGAGGTCATCAGCCCCTTCAACTTAGAACTACTTAAATCTAACTAACTTACGGACGTCACACATATCCATGCCCGAGGCAGGATTCGAACCTGCGACCGTAGCTGTCACGCGATTCCAGAATGTAGCGCCTAGAACCGCTCGGCCACTCCGTCCGGCCATAAACTGTTCCAACATATCTAGGTATGTAGTTGCAATAACGGTTTGTTCTGCGAAAAAGAAGTGGCCGTACACTGTTGACCTCGTTATTCCTAACCACACGTTCACTTTTGCTGTATCGCGTTGCCAGTCGTGCAGCACACTTGGTTGTTCGTCTGCCCGGAACCTGCAGTCGTGACTGCTCACATGTCCACAGGTATGAAATGTAGCTTTATCACTGAACAAGACATTTTGAATCAAATTATCATTTTCCACAGCTTGTAGCAGCTCATGACACACAGCTTGTCTGGCTGCGTAGTCCTCCACTTCAAGCTTATGTACGACCTGGATATGGTTTGCACGTTTGTGCGGCTTGTAACGAAGAATTCTCCATACAGTGGTCTGAGGAATACCAAGCTCCCTGCTAAGTCTGCTGGTAGATGCGGAAGGGCTACGTGTGATCGCACCCTGCTCACTTTGCACCGTGTCTGGCGCTATGGACGGCCTCCCTGGACATGCAACACTAGCAGTACGCTGGAATTCATTGACGAGGGTCTTGATACCAAGCCTGGTGGGGCCTGCTTTCCGGAATCGACGGGCAGAGTCTGTCCGCACCTGATCATACGTCATTCCACGAAGACAAGCAGACAAGCACAAAAACAGCAATTCTTTCTTCTTTACTTATCATTCTGTCGTAGTACCTGCAAGAAACAGATATTCCGTTACTGTATCACTGGAATGCACTGTGACTTTAGAATCACACTGTATAGGGGTGAATAAAGGGTGGAAACAGCGCGGGAAGTGTATGTCTGAAAATAAGTGCAGATACTAGGAGAGCCTGCAGGTTGCGCCGTTGTATTTGATCATGAACGGCACGTTCGCAATGTCCTCTATATTTTGTAAATGTCAGTCGTGGTCAGAAGAGTCTTCTGTGTAGTAGTAGTAAGCGCATTGTGTTGGAGCTAAGCAGCTCCAAAGTGGGCAAGTTGTTGCCGCTCTTGGCGTGCGTGCTTCTGTAACGAAGGTAGTGGAACAGGCACCGTATCGGGTGCTTATACCCCTCTCAGGGAAAGCGGACGAAATTGTGTGTCGAGTGATCGTGACAGACGGTCATTGAAGAGGATTGCGATGAAAAATAAGAGGACTACTGCAGTAGAAGTCACTGCAGAACTGAAGATCGCACTCGTGACTTCTGTCAGCACTAAACAACACGAAGGGAGCTCCGTATGTGGGGAACTGCACGGCCAACTGGAAATCCGAAACCATTCATCAGAGGTGCAAATACCCTTAACAGGAAAACGTCGCGCTGAAGCCATGAAACCAACCGTATGGCACAATGGAAGAGCGTTAGTTAGTCAGATGTCTCTTGTTTCACAATGTTTCAAGTTTAGGGCCAAATCTGCGTTCCAAGAATGAATCATGGCCACGGTTCGGTGATGACTTGGGCTGCCATGTCGTGGTATTCCAAGGGGTCCATGATAATCTGCACCGTCACATTGGTGCCAAGGATTGTGTCACCATTTTGGTTGACCAGGTCCTTCCCATTACACAGTGTTTTTTCCCCGATGGTAATGCCGGGGCACCAAGACGACAGGCTCCGTATTCGCACAGCTCGCATCGCCCAGGACTTGTTATGTGAGGAAGAGGTTGAGTTGTCCCATCTCCCCTGGCCACCACAGCCACCAGATCTCCACATTATTGAGTCGTTGTTGTCTACTTTGAAGAAGAGGGTGAGTGGTCACTATCCACCTCCATCTTCGTTACCTGAAATTGGCACTTTTTTCCGGGAAGAACAGAATAACTTCACTTAAAACAGCACAGGAAACCAATTTATCAGTTATTAGACGACGGAGAGCTGTTTTGAATGCCAACGGCTTTCCTACAACGTATTAGGCGTGGTAACTAGTGGTTCAGCCGTTATTTAGGGGTATTATCTTCGATTAGTAATCTAAACATTCTGCATCGCGACTCCGAACCCAGGCACTGCTTAAATTGTGAGCAAAAATTATCAGTAACAGCCGCCGACGACTTTCGGCATAAAAAGTCACTTTCATCGTGCTAACTGTCTTGTCGAGAAAAGCACAGGGCCGGGCCGAGGTTCACGGCACTCTCTTGCCCTTGGGTGCGTTCAAATGGTTCAAATGGCTCTGAGCACTATGGGACTTCATCAGTTCCCTAGAACTTAGAACTACTTAAACCTAACTAACCTAAGGGCATCACACACTTCCATGCCCGAGGCAGGATTCGAACCTGAGACCGTAGCAGCAGCGCGGTTCCGGACTGCTCTGCCACAACGGCTGGCTAAATGGTGGGAAAGCCAGCAATGACCAACGGCATGAAAATGCAGATGGGAATGAAACTAACCGCATTAGGTAGACTTAATGTGTATGCATGAGACATGTGGTCTGAAACTGAGTCGTGGTCATCTCTGTATTGGCAAAACATATTCGAGTGTGGACCGCGAAGGGGAAGGTGCGTCGGCGCTTGGAATGTCTGAAGTTTGGCCGTAGTAGAAAAGCTAGAATAACTGAAAAGGGATGTGCCAAGGCTCAGTCTAGATATAGTGGGAGTCAGTGTAGTGAAATGGAAAGAAGATAGCGATTTCTGGTCAGACGAATATAGGATAATATTAATTGCAGCAGGAAATGGCACAACGGGAGTAGGATTCGTTACGAATAGGAAAGTAGGGCTGAGAATGAGCAACTGTGAACGGTTCAGCGATAAGATTGTTCTCATTCGACAACAACCCATCGGTGATGACATTAGTTCAGGTGTTGTTGTGGTCTCAGGCCTGAGACTGGTTTGATGCAGCTCTCCATGCTACTCTATCCTGTGCAAGCTTCTTCATCTCCCAGTACCTACTGCAACCTACATCCTTCTGAATCTGCTTGGTGTATTCATCTCTTGGTCTCCCTCCACGACTTTTACGCTCCACTGCCCTCCAATACTAAATTGGTGATCCCTTGATGCCTCAGAACATTTCCTAACAATCGATCCCTTCTTCTAGTCAAGTTGTGCCACAAACTTCTCTTCTCCCCAATCCTATTCAATACCTCCTCATTAGTTATGTGATCTACCCATCTAATCTTCGGCATTCTTCTGTAGCACCACATTTCGAAAGCTTCTATTCTCTTCTTGTCCAAACTATTTATCGTCCATGTTTCACTTCCATACTTGGCTACACTCCATACAAATACTTTCAGAAATGACTTCCTGACACTTAAATCAATATTCGATGTTAACAAATTTCTCTTCTTCAGAAACGCTTTCCTTGCCATTGCCAGTCTACATTTTATATCCTCTCTACTTCGACCATCATCAGTTATTTTGCTTCCCCAACAGCAAAAGTCCTTTACTACTTTAAGTGTCTCATTTCCTAATCTAATTCCCTCAGCATCACCCGATTTAATTTGACTACATTCCATTATCTTTGTTTTGCTTTTGTTGATGTTCATCTTATATCCTCCTTTCAAGACACTGTTCATTCCGTTCAACTGCTCTTCCAAGTCCCTTGCTGTCTCTGACAGAATTACAATGCCATCGACGAACCTAAAGGCTTTTATTTCTTCTCCATGGATTTTAATACCTACTTCGAATTTTTCTTTTGTATCCTTCACTGCTTGTTCAATATACAGATTGAATAACATCGGGGAGAGGCTACAACCCTGTCTCACTCCCTTCCGAACCACTGCTTCCCTTTCATACCCCTCAACTCTTATAACTGCCATTTGGTTTCTGTACAAATTGTAAATAGCCTTTCGTTCCCTGTATTTTACCCCTGCCTCCTTCAGAATCTGAAAGAGAGTATTCCAGTCAACATTGTCAAAAGCTTTCTCTATGTCTACAAATGCTAGAAACGTTGGTTTGCCTTTCCGTAATGTAGCTTCCAAGATAAGTCGTAGAGTCAGTATTGCCTCACGTGTTCCAATATTTCTACGGAATCCAAACTGATCTTCAACGAGGTCGGCTTCTACTAGTTTTTCCATTCGTCTGTAAAGAATTCGTGTTAGTATTTTGCAGTCGTGACTTATTAAACTGATAGTTCGGTAATTTTCACATTTGTCAACACCTGCTTTCTTTGGGATTGGAATTATTATATTCTTCTTGAAGTCTGAGGGTATTTCGCCTGTCTCATACATCTTGCTCACCAGATGGTAGAGTTTTGTCAGGACTGGCTCTCCCAAGGGTGTCAGTAGTTCTAGTGGAATGTTATCTACTCCCGGGGACTTGTTTCGACTCAGGTCTTTCAGTGCTCTGTCAAACTCTTCACGCAGTATCGTATCTCCCATTTCATCTTCATCTACTTTCTCTTCCATTTCCATAATATTGTCCTCAAATACATCGCCCTTGTATAGACCCTCTACATACTGCTTCCACCTTTCTGCTTTCCCTTTCTAAGAACTGGGTTTCCATCTGAGCTCTTGATATTCATACAAGTGATTATCTTTTCTCCAAAAGGCTCTTTAATTTTCCTGTAGGCACTATCTATCTCACCCCTAGTGAGATAAGCCTCTACATCCTTACATTTGTCCTCTAGCCATCCCTGCTTAGCCATTTTGAAATTCCTGTCGATCTCATTTTTGAGACGTTTGTATTTCTTTTTCCCTGCTCATTTACTGCATTTTTATATTTTCTCCTTTCGTCAATTAAATTCAATATTTCCTCTGTTATCCAAGGATTTCTACTAGCCCTCGTCTTTTTATCTACTTGATCCTCTGCTGCCTTCACTACTTCATACCTCAAAGCTACCCAACCTTCTTCTACTGTATTTCTTTCCCCCATTCCTGTCAATTGTTCCCTTATGCTCTCCCTGAAACTCTGTACAACCTCTGGTTCTTTCAGTTTATCCAGGTCCCATCTCCTTAAATTACCACCTTTTTGCAGTTTCTTCAGTTTTAATCTACAGTTCATAGCCAATAGATTGTGCCCAGAGTCCACATCTGCCCCTGGAAATGTCTTACAATTTAAAACCTGGTTCCTAAATCTCTGTCTTACCATTATATAATCTATCTGAAACCTGTCAGTATCTCCCGGCTTCCTCCATGTATACAACCTTCTTTTATGATTCTTGAACCAAGTGTTAGCTATGATTAAGTTGTGCTCCGTGCAAAATTCTAGCAGGCGGCTTCCTCTTTCATTTCTTACCCCCAATCCATATTCACCTACAACGTTTCCTTCTCTCCCTTTTCCTATTACCGAATTCCAGTCACCCATCACTATTAAATTTTCGTCTCCCTTCACTATCTGAATAATTTCTTTTATTTCGTCATACATTTCTTCAATTTTTTCGTCATCTGCAGAGCTAGTTGGCATATAAACTTGTACTACTGTTGTAGGCGTGGTCTTCGTGTCTATCTTGGCCACAATAATGCGTCCACTATGCTGTTTGTAGTAGCTTACCCGCACTCCTAGTTTTTTATTCACTATTAAACCTACTCCTGCATTACCGCTATTTGATTTTGTATTTATAACCCTGTAATCACCTGACCAAAAGTCTTGTTCCTCCTGCCACCGAACTTCACAAATTCCCACTATGTCTAACTTTAGCCTAACCATTTCCCTTTCTAAATTTTCTAACCTACCTGCCCAGTTAAGTGATCTGACATTCGACGCTCCGATCCGTAGAACGCCAGTTTTCTTTCTCATGATAACGACGTCCTCTTGGGTAGTCCACGCCCGGAGATCCGAATGGGGGACTATTTTACCTCCGGAATATTTTACCCAAGAGGACACCATCATCATTAACCATACAGTAGAGCTGCATGGCCTCGGGAAAAATAACGGCTGTAGTTTCCCCTTGCTTTTAACCGTACGCAGTACCAGCACAGCAAGGCCGTTTTGGTTAGTGTTACAATGCCAGATCAGTCAATCATCCAGACTGTTGCCCCTGCAACTACTTAAAAGGCTGCTGTCCCTCTTCAGGAACCATACGTTTGTCTGGCCTCTCAACAAATACCCCTCCCTTGTGGCTGCACCTACGGTACGGCTATGTGTATCGCAGAGGCACGCTAGCCTCCCCACCAACGGCAAGGTCCATGGTTCATGGGGGGGAGCTCAGGTATACATATCTAAAAGCGGGAGATATGGAAATAGAGAAAGTATGGGAGAGAATGGAACGAATAATTCATATGTTGAGGGAGATGAAGACACTTCATAATCATGATGGATTGGAAAGCTGTTGTAGGGGTACGGAAATAAGAAAGGGTGTCGAGTGTTCATGTACTTGGCAGCAGGAATATGAGAGGAGAACAGTTACTTGAGTTCCGCAATAAATTTCAAAGAGTAATACCGAATACTCTCTTCGAGAATCAAAAGAGGAGGAAGTATACCTGTAAAACACCCGGAGGCACAGGTAAGTTCCACCCAGATTAAATCACGGTAAGACAGAGATTTCGAAATCAGATATTAGATTGCAAGGCTTGTCCAGGAGAAAAATAGACTCAGATTTCAGTTTAGATATAATGAAGACTAAACTGATGTTTAAGGGAATCGTTCGAAGAATCACTGTGGAAAGAAGTTGTTATATCCTAACCAGTAATGCCACCCGAGCCCGCTGCCAAAAGGTTGGCAGCATCAAAGTCCGGACGCCGTCCGCATAAGCAGCGCCAGCGAGACAGGAAATCGCCGCAAGTCTGCGCGCGCCACCGCTGGCTTCTGGGTTCTTAAGCGCTGGAGTCGCGAGCGCTAGGATAGTTCTGTATTCGCCGCTCAGTTGTATACTCGCCACCGAATTGTGTACTTGCTAGTCAGTTGTGTGTTCATCGCAGCAGAGTTGTTGTTTGTCGTCAGCCGACGTTGACCTAGCCGCTCCGACTCGAACTAGACTTCACTACTGTGTTTCTGTATCTTCGTTAATAAAGATAAGTACCGACTTTTATTTAATCAGAGTGTTTGGGGTTTTCATCTTTCTGTTCACTGTTCCAGCGGACCGGTCGGCCCGCTATTAAAAGTGTGGCGGTGACTTCGTAAGCCGTTTCTACAGCGAATTGCTTGTCGCTACGAACACCGCCACAAAACTGGCGACGAGGACTTCCGAACTCGTGTGCAGGGCTGGTTCAACTTGTTTCTGGTTATACTAATTATAGCGATAAAATTTTGGGGGCTGGTTTAATTTGTGTTCACTATGTCTGCC
Source organism: Schistocerca americana (assembly GCF_021461395.2). Taxonomy (NCBI): domain Eukaryota; kingdom Metazoa; phylum Arthropoda; class Insecta; order Orthoptera; family Acrididae; genus Schistocerca; species Schistocerca americana. The sequence continues at coordinate 713,211,415 of NC_060123.1, forward strand.
GACTTACAACAGTTGATCTTGTTACAGAGTCAGCAAATACAAAGTCTGGTGGAAGTAATCGCCAAACAAGCGGCTAATCCTCCAACACAAAAGGAACAAGCACAGGCAGCACCACCTTTCCGTGCTTTTGATGCATCACGAGAAGAATGGCGAGAATATTTCGCGCAGTTGCAGGCGCACATGACAGTCTACAAAATCACGGGTACTGAGCGGCAGCTTTATTTAATTTCCACTGCAGGCGTGGAAGTCTGTCGACTACTTTGTAAGTTGTTCCCGGAATCCAAGGCAGAAGTTTTAGACTATGACGTTGTTGTTAACAAGCTTGCTGAGTATTTCGAGTCGCGAGTTCATGTGGCAGCAGCCAGATTCAAGTTCTTCAGATTAAAGAAACTACCACATCAATCTAATAAACAGTGGTTAACAGATTTACGGGGCCTCACCCGTCAGTGCCGATTTAATTGTGTGTGTGGAGCTTCCTACAGTGATGTCATGTTACGAGACGCTATTACTCAAAACATTGCAGATTCTCGTATTCGTGCTGCTATCTTAAGGTTGCCTGACCCGTCCTTAGAGACTGTGATGAACATCATTGAAGCCCAAGATACTTTTGACTATGCTGAGTGTGAGTTAGATCAGCCAAGTATTTCTCAAATTGCCTGTGCTAAGCAAGTTATGTCACGCCCGCGGCCCCACCGGCAGAGTCAGACTGTAAACACTAGCCGGCCGCGTCATGTTAAACACATTCGTCAGCCGCGTGTGCAAAATGATAGAGTTAAGTCTTGCCCTAAGTGTGTTCTTGTTCATCCTCGTGAACGTTGCCCGTTAAGAAACGCGGTTTGTCACTTTTGTCAAAGGAAAGGACACATTCAGACTGTTTGTTTGCGTAAACGCAAGAACAATTCTAGTGCTGCCCAGCCCATGGATATTCATGTTCTTCAAAGCCAGCCCGCCCAGAAGGTCGCGTTTAAAGACTCTTCCACGGTTCGTGTGGGTAATAAACTTGTTCGCAATAAGCCACCCACCCAGCCCTCTGCTATGCGACCCGGGCGTAATTCAAACGCTGTAAAAAGTAATGTACAGACTGCAAGTGAAGCGGGAGTTGTTGTTCCACCCGCCCAACCCACGAGTTGTCGTAAGCGGCGAACACGCGCTAAACGCGCTGATTTTGTGTCTTCCGCCTCCACTGCACCGATCCAGAGACAGTGTAATAAACTATTTGTGAAGCTACGCATCCAGGATAAGACCATCAATTTTCAATTAGACACTGGTGCGTCTGTGACTCTCATAAATAGTGCTACGTATGCGGCCATCGGCCGCCCTAAACTTTCAGCGGCAAAACATTTTTTGGCTACTTATAGTGGAGAACCAATTCCTGTGTTAGGTGTATGTAGCGTGCCAGCCACATTCCGTGGCAATACAAAAACAATTTCATTCACAGTGCTCCGCGCTACAGACAGTGTAAACATTTTCGGATTAGACTGTTTTGACTTGTTTGGCCTGTCTATCCAAGACAATGTGTTGCAAATTAATTCTGTTGTTGTTCCTCAAGACAGCATAACCGATTTGTGTAAACGATACAGTGACATATTTAAAGACGAACTAGGTTGTGCTGCGAACTTTGCCGCTCATATTACGTTAAAAGATAATGCTCAGCCTCGATTTTGTCGTGCTCCTCCAGTGCCTCACGCCCTCCGGGCACCTGTAGAAGATGAACTTCGTCGTTGGCAAAACAACGGTGTTATTCAACCCGTTTCAGCGAGCCAGTGGGCTTCTCCCTTAGTTATTATAAAGAAACCGTCTGGCAAGTTACGCTTGTGTGCTGATTTTAAGTCGACAGTTAATCCTCAGACTGTCATTGATTCTTTTCCTTTGCCTAGACCGGACGAGCTGATGGATAAGTTAGGGGAAGCTCGTTTCTTTTCCAAAATTGATCTCCGTGAAGCATATTTGCAATTGCCCCTCGACGAGCAATCACAACAGTATTTTGTCATAAACACGTCGTTGGGGTTGTTCCGTTTTCTGCGTTTGCCTTTTGGTTGTGCGTCAGCTCCAGCTGTTTTTCAGCGTTTTTTGTCACAACTTCTGGCTAATGTGCCATCGTGTTGCAACTATTTAGACGATATTGTTGTGTCCGGTCGGACGCCTGCTGAACATTTCCGTAATTTGGAGTGTTTGTTTAAAGTGTTGTCTCAGGCAGGCCTACGTTGCAACATCGATAAATGTTCATTTTTCCTTACGGAGCTGGAGTATCTGGGACATGTTATTAATGCTCAAGGCATTCATCCCTCCCAGTCACATTTAGCAACTATTCGTGATTTGCCCGCCCCTCGCAAACTGCAGGAATTGCAAGCAGTTCTTGGCAAATTAACATATTATGTTCGGTTTATACCTAATGCATCACAGATTGCTGCACCGTTGCATCGTCTCCGCCGTAAGAATGTTCCGTTTGTGTGGTCAGCTGATTGCCAATCAGCCTTTCAGCAGCTTAAAGAGGCTTTATTGAATGATCGTTGTCTGGTCCATTACGACCCTAACAAGCCTCTGGTGTTAGCTTGTGATGCCTCTTCTTTCGGCCTCGGTGCTGTGTTGTCTCACCGAGTCGGTAACACCGAACGTCCTATTGCGTTCGCATCTAAATTGCTAAACAAAGCTCAGTGTAATTATAGCCAATTGGACAAGGAAGCGTTGGCTATTGTGTTCGGTGTCACAAAATTCCATCACTACCTCTATGGTAGACCATTCTATTTAGCAACAGATCACAAGTCCCTGACGTCACTGTTTCATCCGTCTAAGCCAGTTCCTCAGCGGACAGCTCAGAGACTACAACGTTGGGCTCTTTTGTTAACACAATACCAGTATGAGATACTGTATCGCCCTACAGCTCAGCATGCAAACGCTGACGCGCTATCTAGATTGCCGATTGCTGCGGATGATGTCTTCGATTCCTCTGACGACTCTTGCCATCAGATTGACGCCGATGAGCATCAATCCCTCCGGGTTTTTCCGATTGATTATCGTCAGGTGGCACGTGAGACAGCTACGGATCCTCATCTGAGTTTACTATTACGTTTTGTTCAACGTGGTTGGCCGTCCAAGGCAAAGGACATATCGGATCCTGTGGTTCGTCGCTATTATCCGCAACGTCATCTGTTGTCTGTTTCGCACGGAGTTTTGCTGTTACGCACCGAGTATGACCAGCTTCGTGTAGTGGTTCCCCAAGTGCTCCAATCCAACGTCCTCGACTTGTTGCATCAAGGTCATTGGGGAGTGGTCCGCACCAAGCAGCTTGCCCACCGTCATTGTACATGGATCGGCATTGATAAGCAGATTACGCTGATGTCTACAGATTGTTCGACGTGTGCCGAACACCAAGCTGCTCCGCCTCAACGCTATTTTGAGTGGGCACGCCCTGCCGGTCCGTGGCAGCGAGTACATATTGATTTCGCTGGTCCATATTGGAATTCTCGTTGGCTCATCGTGATAGATGCATTTAGTAATTTTCCGTTTGTTGTGCCCATGCAGTCTACAACGTCTGCACAAACTATACAGGCGTTGACTTCAATTTTTTGTATTGAGGGTCTTCCAGAAGTTTTAGTGTCTGACAATGGTCCACAATTTACCTCTGCTGAATTTGAAAGTTTTTGTTCTGCCAATGGCATTCGCCATGTTCTTACTCCGCCGTTCCACCATCAATCGAATGGTGCAGCGGAACGTTTTGTACGCACATTCAAGGATCATATGGACCGCCTTCGTGCTACGCACTCTCGTCAGCAGGCCCTCATCACGTTCCTGTCGTCGTACCGGACCACGCCACGCGACGGCCCTTCGCCTGCGGAGCTTCTCCACGGCCGTCGTCATCGCACCCTACTACGGTTGTTGCACCCCCGGATCGACCCGCCGCACGCGTTTTCAGCGCAACGACGCCGTATTTTTCAGAGTTTATCACGGTCGCCGTCGTTGGGAACGTGGTAACGTGATAAGTGTTCAGGGTCGCGGTTTTTACACTGTTCAAGGTGCTACTGGGGTGCACAGGAGGCATCAGAACCAGTTGCGCCACGCTGGCCGCCCGGATTCTGCCGCTCGTTCTTTGTCCACAGATTTGGTCCGCGGCGGGTTCCAGCCGCGCCTTCCGACTTCGCTGCCGCCCCCAGGGCAGCAGCAGCAGCCGTCGCCGCTACCACGCCGACAGCCCGTCCCGTTGATGCCTCCCGCGCAGCTTCATCCGGGAGCGCCCCAGGTGGTTGCTCCGGCGCCTGCGGTCCCTCTTCAGTCGCCACCGCCTTCGGAGCTGACGGACGTCGACCCCTCAGGCGGGCCGCCTTCCCAAGCGGTGGCTGTGCAGCCTGTCCTGCAGCCGCTTTCCTTGGGCTCCCCCAAGGAGTCTGACACCGCAGCGCCTTGTCCGGCGCCCACTCAGCAGCCGTCCACGCAGCGTCAGGAGACACTGCCTCTCTTCGTGGGTCCCGACGTCCCGTCGCGTCCAGTACCAGAAGCTGTGCCCTTGGTCACAGGCGTGCACCCTGACCTCGGTTTTCAGTCGGTGTTTCCCGAGGCCCCGCACAGCCAATGCTGGGGTGCGGACCGGGGACTGCCACCGACAACAGTCTCCGCCCCGGTCTGTTCTGCTACACCTGCGGCCAGACCCCTCCCCCGCCGTCGACGCTCGCCACGTCATTATTCAACGACGGTGCGGCGATTTGGGGGGGAGGAGTGTTATATCCTAGCCAGTAATGCCACCCGAGCCCGCTGCCAAAAGGTTGGCAGCATCAAAGCCCGGACGCCGTCCGCATAAGCAGCGCCACCGAGACAGGAAATCGCCGCAAGTCTGCGCGCGCCACCGCTGGCTTCTGGGTTCTTAAGCGCTGGAGTCGCGAGCGCTAGGGCAGTTCTGTACTCGCCGCTCAGTTGTATACTCGCCACCGAATTGTGTACTTGCTAGTCAGTTGTGTATTCATCGAAACAGAGTTGTTGTTTGTCGTCAGCCGACGTTGACCTAGCCCCTCCGACTCGAACTAGACTTCACTACTGTGTTTCTGTATCTTCGTCAATAAAGATAAGTACCGACTTTTATTTAATCAGAGTGTTTGGGGTTTTCATCTTTCTGTTCACTGTTCCAGCGGACCGGTCGGCCCGCTATTAAAAGTGTGGCGGTGACCTCGTAAGCCGTTTCTACAGCGAATTGCTTGTCGCTACGAACACTGCCACAAAAGAAGTGAGATACTGAAGTACTGAGAAATGAAGAGAAGCGTTTGACGTTTATAATAGTGTGGACGCTCCGTAAGCAGTACCAGAGTAGGCAGTACAGCTGAAAAAGTACCGGACATCGCTAAAAGGAGAGTCATATATGTTAGACAGAAACATAGGTAGAAGGAAGGTAACTGCGAAGGTACCTTGGGTAACAGAGGAAATGCTTCAGTTGCTCCATGAAAGAAGAAAGTACAAAGATTCTCACTGAAATACAGGAATACAGTATTATAAATTTCTTAGGAATGAAATAAATAGGAAGTGCAGGACAGCGAAGCAAAAATGACTGCACGAAAGGTGTAAAGAAAAAGAAAAAAAAAACGATTGTCAGAAAGACTGACTCAACTTATAGAAGAATCAAAACATCCTTCTAAGACATTAAAAACATTAAGAGGGCAGTGGGGATCCGCTGCTGAACGCAAAGGAGAGGTCGAATAGGGTTTCTATGATGATGTGATAGAAGGAGCCGATATGAAGGACATAGGGGATCCAGTATCAAAGTCGGTATTTGAAAGATCTCTGGAAGACATGGGGTCAAATAAGACAGAACGAAAAGATACCATTCCATCGGAATTCCTAATATCACTGGCCGAAGTGGCCACCAGACGAATATTGAAGATGGTGTGTAGAACCTATGATACTAGACACGTACCATGAGACTTCCGAAAAATCGTTATCCACACAATGCCGAAGATAGCAACAGCAGATAAGTTCGAGAAGTAACGCACAATCAGCTTAACAGCTCATGCATGCAAGCTGCCGATGAGAATGACGTACAAAATAATGGAAAACGAAATAGAGGTTCTATTGGACGGCAATTGGTTCTACTTCTGGAAATGTAAAGAAACCACAGACTCATTTTTGACGTTGCACTTCATAATGCGAGAAGCAGTGAAGAAAGATCACGATACGCTCGTAGGTTTTGTCGATGTGAAAAAAGTGTGCGACAGTATAAAATGGTAAAAGGTACCCCAAATAATGAGAAAAGAACGAAGTCCTCGGATTAAAAAGGGTGAAAGACAAGGATGCTGTCCTAAGTCGCTTCTGATGACATTGCTATCTTCAGTGAAAGTGTATAAGCACCTATGATGAATACAGGATATGGGTTGAGAGTCAAGTGGGAAAAGACGCGAATGAGGTATTGGAGAAATGAATATAGCGAGTAGTTTAACATCGAGACTGGTGATAACGAAGAACAAGAAGTTAAGGAATTTTACTACCTAGGACGCAAAATAACCCATGAAGGACGAAGCAAAGGAGACATAAAAGCAAATAAGCACCGAAGGAAACAGCATCGCTGGCTAATGGTGGTATCAGACATTGGCCTTAAATTGAGGGAGAATTTTCTGAGAATGTAGATAGTGAACCATGTGTAATGAGGAAACCCTTAAGAGTTGAGAATCAAAGCGTTTAGGATATGGTGCTATAACAAGATGTTGAAACTTTGGCGGGCTGATAAGGTAGAGAATGAGGAGGTTCTCAGCAGTGTCACGCGGAAAGGAACGTATGGGAAACACGGAAAAGAAGAAGGGGGACCATGTGGGGACACGTGTTAAGACAAGAGGGAATATCGTCCACTATACTAGAAGAACCTGCAAATGGTAAATATCGTAGGGGAAGACAGATGTTGGAAAACATCCGACAGATAATTGAGGACGTAGAGTACGAGATGAAAAGTTTAGCAAAGGAGAAGAATTCGTGTCGGGCCACATCAAACCAGTCAGAAGACTGATGACACCAGGAAAAGAGTGTGGTGGTTTTGGTGTTCCCATATTTTAGTCCAACCCCAGTGTATAGTAAGTGTCGCTCCTAACATTCCCCAGGCTCAGTTTCTCTGGTATTTCGGCAAATATTTGCTACTTCGTTCTTGCACTGTGTAACTGAGTTCAGCTGAAATAAATACTGGTCATCACGCCCTTCGCGCAACGTCCAATGTCAACGAAAAACTTCGTTTGTAACCCGTTAGGGACAAAATGGTCTTTACAGCCAAATTTTACGTGTCCATGCAATAAGCGCTCCAAAATTAGTCTAGTACGGTATTCGTTTTGACATTAACAGGGTCAGTAAACCGCAGTAAAACCCACGTATGCCACGCCTTCGCTGTCCGATTTGTTTTGCCTGGTGTGCGGCCCTGAGCCGCGCTGTGTGACACCGCCATACGGCAGCCCTACTCAATTATTGGTCGTTTTCTGGTGTCCCTGTAAATGAATACCTCTAAAACGAATAACACATTGGACTACTTCAGAACTGGTATATCAAACGTACACTCTTTAAAAAATCATTTTGTTTGTAAATGGAAACAAAGGAAAGCATTCTGTTGGCAATCTGCGTCGTGTGAAACATGTGATGCGCAGTGATTGTTTCGGCTGACTCCATCCACCAACTGCAAAAAAAAAAAAAAAAAAATAATCTGCCAAAAACCCAGAGCAAATGTACCTAACACCTCTTAGAGGAGACAGACGTTGTATATTGAACACCAGAAACGAAATTGCACCCAAAAAAAATGTTCAAATGTGTGTCAAATCTTATGTGACTTAACTGCTAAGGTCATCAGTCCCTAAGCTTACACACTACTTAGCCTAAATTATCCTAAGGACAAACACACACCCCCATGCCCGAGGACGACTCGAACCTCCACCGACTGTAGCGCCGCAGACCGCTCGGCTAAGCCCGCGCTGCGAAATTGTACCTCTTGTGCATATACACAATAGAGGGGAGAACACATAGACTTAAAGGTATATATAAAACAGATCTGCCATGTCTGGCAGCCACAATTGATGTAATCTGGATCGAAATTGAGAATGGAGTGTGGATGACAGATACGGGGTATATTCGCTGCTGCTTCGGCGTTCTACAAGAGGTGCTTCAGCCGTAGAGAGTAAACGGTGGAGGTGTAATGGTCTCTCGCCAATCTGTGACCAGATGTTTTCAGTAGATCAGACATCTGAAAAATATGCTGGTCACAGGAAGATGCAATCTTGCGTAACCTTGTTGAAAATAGGGCACAGCCACCGTCCTTAAGATTTCAGAAATGTGACACCTGGTGTCCAAATTACTGTCAATGCGAGCCAAAGATGGTGGTGTATACCCAACGGCACGCCAAACGTTCGTGGCAGGTGCAGGGCGTGTGACAGTGGCGGTTCCCATCAGGTAACGTTCGTTCTTCTCTCGGCCTCCGCAGACCTACGCTAAACAACCAAAACATTATGACCGCCGACCTACTATCGATATAAACCCGTCCATTCGATAGTAGCATCACCTGGCTAGTCATCAGCTGGCTAGTCAGCAACACGCACGGTGCCAGTAGTATCAGTGAGTTTACTGCCGTGCGTAGAGTGGGGAAGGTGCGCGATCTATCTGAATTTCACCGAGTGCAGATTGTGATGGCCTGGAGGCTCGGCACGGCCATTTCCGAAACCTCATGATCTGCCGTGCATTCGAAGAGTGCTGTGGTGAGTATCTTCAACACGTGGCGTAACCAAGGTGAAAGCACGTCTAAATCCCGTGGGGGTGGGCGGCCGCCCATTATTAGAGATGTCGGACGTCGTAGGCTGAGCAGGCTGGTAAAACAGGACAGGTGACGGACTGTGGCGGAACAAACGTCAGACTTTAGTGGCGGGCAGAGTACAATTGTGTCTGAACACACAGTGCACCGAACACCCCTAACGGTGGGACTCCCCAGCCGACGACCCATGCACTCGTCAATGTTAACACCACGACATCGGGAAATAAGACTGAAATCGTCACGTGACCATAGGTCCCGAACGTTGGCGCGTTGGCAGAGTATTGCATGGTCTAATGAATCCCGGTACTTCCTTCGTCATTCTGATGGGAGGGCGCGAATCCGTCGTCTTCTAGGCACCTGCACTGCGGCACAGAGACTAGCTGGCGGCTCCTTCATACTCTGGGAAATATTCATGTGGGCATCAAAAGGTCCAGTGCAGCCCGTGCAAGGCACTATGGCAGCCAAGGAGTACCGTACACTGGTTGCAGATCACGTAAACCCCTTCTTGACGAACATGTTTCCTAAGGGCAGTGGTATCTTCCAAAAGATAGTGAGCCATGTCAAAAGGCGAAGAGTGTGATGGCGCGGTTCGATAAACAAAGTGGCGAGTTCCGATTGACGTGTTGGCAGGCAAACCAACGGAATATATCTGGGATGTGACCCAACGTGGTGTCATATCCCATCGCCCTCCTCCTATATATGGGAATTGCGGCGACCTATCAAGGCCCCATTGTCTCCATACCACGGGCGTCGCCACTGTGAACCGTACCAAAGTTGGACATATCTGTTATTAGGTAGGCGTTCATAACGTTTAGGCTGATCGGCGTATTTTTCGATCGTGATGTTCTAGCTGATCAGTGTATATGTCGATCGTAAAGCTGTAGGCAGAACCGTGATCGTCTGAACACATCACGTGGTTCCGTTCCTGCGTCCTCCAGTGTTTTGCTGTGCCCATTAGTGTCGTCACGACTTCCCCTGCTGCTGCTCCAGCGGAAGGTGCAACAGTGGCCGCCATGGCGACAGACGTCGTCCCACTGACCGTGTGCCAGGCCTGGGAAGGGGGACAACGAAACCCAACGAAACCGAGGCAGTTAGTGCGAGAGTTACTTCTCCATCCGCTCACGCTACCGCCACAAAATCAAAGACTGAAACCGCACAAAACAAACAAGGTTGCACGCTATTCATCAAATCTAAAGGCAAGAAAGACGCAACGGCATTACAGTAATTGCTCCGAAGAAACGAACTACGAGAGTTAAAAAAAATGATAATGGACACACCAAACAATATACTCGTAGCTGAAGCAGAAGATATAATCAACAAGCTCTCACAATATCCGCAACTGTTTAAAGACACTGTACGTCAACCGCTTAGGGAACACCGGCCACTAGTGGCAGTGCATGACGTCCCTTTGATTACGGCAGAAGGTGAGTCATCAAAGTGAAATTGGAGGGAACTACAGGCAAAAACAAATCCTTACAAGAAACAAAATCCAGATTTAAAACAGGTCCTCATGGGAAGCTGACGGTACACTACCGGATGATTCAACAAAAACTTACAAACTGACATGGCACATCGGGCATCAACAAGGGTCAATAATCAGATAAGAATGCTCTACGCGAAGTACCTATAAATGTAATAAGTATCTGGTTAACATTCGAAGAGGGATGAAACGTTGCCCAGGAAGAACACTATTAGAAGTGATCCATATCATCAAAAGATTATAAAAATAAATGTAATGTTTATAGGAAAGGAAAACCTCCATCAAAGAAAAAACGGAATGCAGGAAGAGCCGGACCATTTGACTCCAATGTAAAAGGTAAAACGTCGAGAGACAGACATTCAAACCGAAAAACAATAAGGACGATAAGGAGATCAAAAATAAAGTGGACAATAATAAGGGTCGTGGAGAGAAAGAGTGGATAAGAAGAAAGGAAGTAATTTCTTTTTTCCGTGCATAATTTAAATTTTCTGCTGAATCGGTTTTATATATGGCTAGCAACCTCATAGGAGGACATATACTAACTTTCATGAGTCTGTAGGAATTGTAAACACAACTAAGCAGTTGGTTTTCAGAAGATTTTGAAATTCTGAAAGTTAATTATTGATTTTTCTCTACATGCGCTTAATAATATTTGTGTTGCGTTTGTTAATTTGCTATGTTAGATTTCCACGGATTACGCTGGCCTTTGAAAGACAAAAAACCGATAAAAGTAAATAAATTAATTTTCATTTTATCAAACAACTGTTGTCGCACTGCTATAGCTACGTTTGAAACGAAGACGGACATTCCTGTCAGGCAATAAAATACGCTAGTAAATGTATTTACCACCCGGCCGTTAAAATTCTTCAGTTCATTGGTAATAAAATATTCCCTTGTGCGGAATTTGGCTACTCAGATACCTAACCTCTGTGTTACGAGGAAAACTTTTCATGGAACAAAGATTAACGTCATAAACAGACATTTATATGAAACGGGAAATTGGTTTACGTGTAGAACACACTGCAATTAGACGAAAGTCTGCGTTCCAACCGACACGTACTTATATTTGGTACGAAAATGTTTCCAGGAGTCGAAAACACAGCTTTTGGTTCGTTTTCGGAAGATTTCAATGTGTACTACATATCTGGTTCGCAATTTATAGCTTCAAATCAAGTAAAAGTTATGTAGTCATTACAAACCGCAGCTCTTCAAGAACGCTGAGGAAAATGTAGTCAGCGATGTGAACATTCTTAGTAATTGACTTCGACTGTCATGGCTCCATCTAATGAGCCGAGAAGCAGGAATTTGCCTCCGTGATAAACATCCATCACTTTTCCTGCGTGCCGCAGGTGCAAACTAATAACTCGCCAATATACTTAGTACACACACATTAAACAGAACATAAGACAGCTGCTATCAGGCTTCACTACTTAGAAAAATGAATTGTGTGCTGCCACTTTTTACGAGAGAACAGCTAATAAATTTTCCTGACATATTGAAACGTCCCCTTAGAACAAATATACATGACTGTCCTTGAACTGACACACAATATTTTTAGCGAAACGCAATCTGACTTTCAATCACCCCTACAAAAGAATGGCCCTGACTAACATTAACCCATACCTTTCACAAATCACTTACCTCACAAAAATCTTCGTTACTCGAACTACTGCAACACAGCGAGCGCCACTACTGCCAGCTAAATAAAAGATTCAAACTACAGAAGGCACTAACTACTGATAGGCATAGTTAGCAAATGAAAGATTTTAATAGAGAACAAACAATATATTTACCTTAATAGTCATAATATATATAGCAGTTCATGACATCCATTCTTACAAATTTCAAAACTCCGCCATTTCTCTCCCCACATCCACCACTACTGGCGGCTCACCTCCAACTGCGCAACGCTATGCGATGTTCACATCCAGCTGCCCAACACTACAATGGCAGACAACAATTCAAACTAGCCACAGACTGCACACAGCACAGCCAGTGATTTTCATACAGAGCGCTACGTAATGTTGCCAATAAGAAAACATAAACAGCCTGCTTACATAGCCCCCATGCTCCCCACAAAAAAATTTACAAATTGTTTTGGGCAGTGGCCAATAATGATTTGATAAAATTTTTCATAATTACAATAACAAAGATATCAAATGCACACACTTATTGATACAATGTTGGTCAAATACTAAAATTTTCTCACAGTCCATAAAGACTGTCCTGATCGTTCATCACTGTAAAATAGCAGTGTTTTTCTCAAAGTCTGAGCAGTAGAAGAAAATGCACACGGAAGTAGTGAATTTCCACGCAGTCTTGAAGAAGTAGTGTTGTCCTTCCAACGAAAAGACAGTGCTGACTCTTGACATGCAGACAGGTAATGGGCCACAACAGAGCAAACCCACAGTAGAGTCAGTCGAAGTTTTGAAGAATATTGGTAGGTAGGTCATCACAGAGTAGACCCACTGTAGTCCTGGTGGAGATTACGGTATTGGTGGGCCACCAGAGGTGCAGACCCACTGCAGTCCTTGTAGAAATAATGGTACTGGTGAGTCAGCAAAGGTGTAGACCCACTGTAGTCCTTGTAGAGATGGCCAGCAGCCATCAGCTGCGACTGTGCAGGTGCACAATCACCATTGAAGAGTCTTGCAGACGATATAGAAAGTCCATAACCACCACTTGTGCACTCACAAAGTTTTTGGAATTGTCCTTAGAACCAGCAATCCTGTTATCCAGTCGCTTGCTGAATTTTTAACACACGTGCAAACACTAACAGTCCCTACTTCTCACATATTGTCCATATACTATGACCAACAGAAACGTGTGCAGTGAAATGGAACTTACAAGTTACTTAATTTGATGAACTGGTGTCCATTACAATTTTATAACATAAGAATACAATTACAAAGGTACAAAATACATCATTAAAGAACATAACAATACAGATAACATTTGTAGTACAGGCTTTACAAAAGAATCGAAATAACATATACATCAGTGTTACAGGAATTATGACATAAGTTCATACATAAAAGATCAGAATAATTTTTGAAACATCAACTTCACACATGAGCATTAAAACAAAACAGAATAAATAATGTCTAAACATCTTTACAAAGAAAATAACATATTATTAGAAAAATTCCACAACATAACTCATATCAGCTAAACACATAAAGACAGGAAAAACACAAATATACAAGAGCACGCAAACACATAGCAGAATAACACAAGAGGAAAGGGCAGGGTTTGTTTTCAGTGTAACATTTGGTACTGCAGTCCAAACTAAAACTTCATTCCATAGATATTTTGTGTTATTTCAACATTTGTTTCCACCAAAGAAATCCTATCCAAGCATGCTTTCTGTATTTTTATGTTCACATATTTCTCACCTCATTATTTATTTTCCATTATCTTACCTCATCATTTATTTCCAAGAAAATCCTACCTAAACCTGTTGTCCCTATACCCTACTTTTTTGCTCATATCCTCTTTCAAAGTAGTTTTTTTGGCCAAACCATTTTCTTACAGCTTCTCAATGCATTTCTTCCAAACCATCACCACTCGTTCTCTCATATAGCCTACCCCATCTTAAGCTAACTTAAATCTACTGAGCTCAGATGCTGAACTAAGGAATGAGGCAATGCAGCAGCACAAAACAATTAACACAAACAGCAATGATAAAAAATACAAATGGCAAAGCAAGCAGCATAAATTAGCAAAGCAAATGCAATATTACAACTAATACAAGGCAATGCGCAACAAACAAGAAAAATAAATTCGTAGTAAAACTGGCTTAACAGAGTAATGTAAAGTGAAATTTAGTAGTACTATGCCTGGCAAACAGCAGCAGCAAATGCAATAACTTGTATCTAAACATGACATAGCTCAAGCAGAAAAAATATTACACTAAAAATGGCCATGGATAATACCTATGTCACATCTTAACACTAGAGTGATGCATCACAAAAACTTACTCTGCAAGAAAGTTACCAAGTCATTAAAAAAATTATTTATGCAATTTCTGTGAAGGGAAATGTCTATTTGTGTTCTCTTTTCTAAGAAAGTATATGAGAAACGTATTCTTTACTGGGTCTATAGACAGAAAATAGTGATATTAGTACATCTATTAAATTTTATAATAACCAATGCTACAGTGCAGCTAGAAACTAGATATTAAAGGAAATGAGCAAATATGTACAAAGAAAGGCATGACACATCATTCATTAGCCATATCGCATTTCATAAGGTAGTAAAAAAAATCTCTCAACTAAAAAGACAGTAGTCATAATCAGGTGTATAGGCATGAAATATTTCTCGTCATTTCATTAGACATTTCAGTAAATATCATAAATTAAGAGCTCCACAGTGTTATCATATGTTTTCAAGTTTGAGCGTGTCGTATTTGCGATGCTTTCTACAAAGGAATGTCAATAGCGAGGATAATGGCCCCTATTTTTTTTTTTCACCTGTGCCTCTGAAAGGCAAACACAAATGGCTTTTTTCCAGGCGATTGTCGTGCAGCTGGGTGCCCACGACGCATTACGTGCAGGTGGTCACTTAACTTTCTTACCGAAATATTTACGACACCAGTTTGCACTACAGAGACAGTCTCATATACAAATAAAATTTCACAAGTCGAGAAATTACAGTAGGAAAGTGTAGAAACAAAATCCTATAAATATAACAGTGTCAAAAAAATTTGCAACAACATTGTAATACATTCACACATGTATACACATTTCATAATTCGTAAAGTACGATTCTTGGTTTCCAACATCCTTTCTCACATATCAGAGACCCTAACCACTGTTCATTACTCCTTACTTTATTACACATATACATATTCGTCGACACTTCTTCAATATTTCATCATAAGAAATGTGTAGCATAATCAAATTCCTCATATACGGTGGCATCATCTTATTGATCATAAACACACCTCAGCAGCATAATACACATCGTCGTCGTAATAATAACATCATAACACCTCAGTCAAATATTGAAAACGTCGTAGCTTTCTGCAATAATTTCAAAACCTAAAGAAAATTCTTTGCTCATTTAAATAGTGTCATCTACCTCAAACGTACTATAAAAATCATGATCCTATATCAAAAATATCATTCAAAGCTCTCATAGTATCACAATGTTTCCAAAAAAATATGAACACATGATCCCATATCAAATATATCATTCAAAGCTCTCATAGTATCACAATGGTTCCAAAAAAATATGAACAGTTCACAAAGTACAGACAAAATTCAATTTCATGAATATGAAATAATCCAACTGTGTAATTGTGTAAACATGTGTCACTGATGTAGTAAAAATAATGTTTGTCTCTCAGTTAAATGATCAGATAGTTGTGTAATTTATGTGTTAGAGAAATATGGTACCAAAGTGTAAAGTTGTATAAGCAAATACCATATTAGCTAGGGCTCCTTGTGCTTGCCAAACACATGGTATACAAAGTAAGCGTGTACCCCCCTGCGGATTAATGTAATTATACCCTCAGGTGTTACAGATTACAGCAATGGAATGAAATGTATCACAGAAAACCTTTGTAACATTGTACCTCAAATTTCTTTAAAATTAAATGATTTAAGCGCAAAATTAATCACTCAAATACGTGTCCTGTAGCGCTAAATTTGCGTCTTGCTGTAAGATAATCTCTGTGGAAGTGTCGTAGTTATTGTCCTATGAAAGCTAAGTTCTGCAGAAGCCAATGTACTTACCTCATGATAAACAAAAATGAAATCCTTAGCCTATAGATATCTTGGTTATTATGCTTATTGCCGTGATGAAGAAAGTACTGTGCTGTAACATATTGTTGTGCTATGGAAAAGGCTGTCTCATTGTAGCTATACCACAAAAGTTACTACTAAAACATGTTTTACTTTCCAGAATAATTCAGAAAATCTGTGCAGATATGAAACAGAATTCCGCAAAAGCAACATTGAAAATTGTCACTCATTAGTAGCGTCATGATAAAATCGTGTAGCTGTCACATAAACCAACGACTATGTCATCTGGTATCTCACTGTAAGTGCTTTAAATCCTGAATGTATTTTCAAGTAAACCAAAATGTTGCATTAAAATCTCATTAGCAGTACCAGTATATGTTCTAAGTATGTAAGCATTATAGTCGTTACGTAATCGTGCAACTAAGAAGCAAGAATGTACACACACAATAACCCTGTGACGTCTGTTCACTACAACAATGCATTCGTAATTTCTGTTTAAGTAAGTTCTCTTGGTTCTTGATTGGATATTTAACTTGAAACATTGTTGCATGGTAACAGTTTCTTAGTCTGACAATCCATACTAGAAATGTGAAGTGAAAAGTTTTATTGCAAAGACAAAGTTAAAAAGCAGATTATCTTTCAATAAACGGTTTTACATGTGAAATGTGGTGTAAACCTTTACTCTTCCTAGTACGCAGAGTTTCAGCTTCAGTGGAATTATCATGTGGTATTAGGTACATCGGTAAGGAATGCTAAAATTTTTCTCAAGGTTAGCGTCTATGTAATTTTTCCCTGAGCCATCCGGCGCACATGGCTGCCTGCAGTGCGAGTCATTGTCTGTCTCTTTGTTGGCGTGCGTCGTTATTGGGATTAGGAGACCTAACTTCTACAAATTCACCTTGTCGAGAGTGCCCTGCTCTGCTTGAATCCCTCCAGTTCTGATGGAATTCAGGTCTGTCGTTTTGTCGGTAGTTTACATAGTTTCTTGTTTGTCGGGCATGTGGTGGAGAATTTCTAGCAGAATCGTAACTGTGCGCTGAACTGTTGCGTCTGAAGTTATTCTGTCTCCCTTGATAATAATTGTTTTTGTTCCCATATTGTCTGTTTCTATGGTAATCTCTGTCATATTCATTACTACGGAAATGCGATGTTTCTCTGTAACTATTACTACTCTGCCAGTGGTTGTCATACGGGTGGTGTCTGTTTTGGTCACGATTTATGTTGTAAGAATAGCCTTGTCGTGTATTATTTCTGTCATCGGGGAATCGTGACAGACGTGACCTGTAATTGTTGTGCTCCTGTTTTCGCGTTCCACGATTGTAAGTGTCAATTTCCAGTTCTTGTAACAGTTCCTGAAAAGCTTCAATGTTGTCTTTGCAACGTCCTGCTAAAATATGATGTCGTAAATGTTCAGGCAATTTGATTAAGCAAATGTGGATGAGTTCTGAGGGGCTCTATGGGTTTGAAAGATACTGATTCTTATGTAACATGTCTTCAAAATATTTCATAAGACTGGGAAATTCAGATTGTTCGAAACGTTTCATCATTATGATGCTATGTTTTACTCGGTCTTGTGTAGCTTGAGACCAATATGCTGAGAGGAAGGCATGATAAAATTCTCCTTCACTGTGGCAATCGTGAATGACCGATCGCATTCTTACAGCTGGTTCTTTCTCTAAGTAGCCACACATAAATTCTAACCTGTGCTCCAATGACCAGTTGGGAGGAAAACAATGAGAGAATTGATGAAGCCATGCTTGTGGATGAATGTCGTTGTCAGAATTCGTAATTGTTTTGAATTTACGTGTAGTAACGAACAGCTTATAGTCAAAATCATCGTGTCGGCGAGTCGCACATCGCTGATTGTTACTTCGTTTCGGCGGTTCCATCTCAAAATCCAATGCGCCTTGCCAATTTCTTTCATAATTTCCGAAGTGTCCTGTGTTATTATTTTGTAGCTGTTCCGTATTTCTATGTCCCTCTTCCCGTATTGGAGCGCGAGTGTCCTCTGAAATATGTAATTCTTGTATTATTTGTGCCAACTGATCTTGTACTTCCCGGATTTCTCTCTTGTACTGTGTATTGATTTGATTTTGATTTTGTTTTAATTTTCTAATTTGTTCATACTCTCCAGTGTCCGTGAAGGCTACAGGTCTTGTGTCATTCAGATCATCATCTACCTTTGTAGATAAGTTAGTGAACTGATCTGAAAGTTCGGCTACTTTATCCGTTAGTGAAATTATTTCCTCAGTGTGTTTTTCTGAACCAAGTTTCAGAGTGTCCATTTGTGTTGAAATCGGATCTACTGTGTCTTTTAAGTTTTCCTGAGTTTTTGCAAGTTGGGTAACCGAATCAGTAGATGCAACTGAGTCAATTTTAGCTTTCAAGGTGTCGTGATTTTCATGATCAATAGTTTGCAGTTCTTTTATGGCTGTTTCGTGATTCTGTAATGCATTTTCATGACGCGAAAAAATAGGTTGGAAATGCTCACAAATTTGTGTTTTTACGTCGTTACAGACTTTTTGACATTTCGATTCGATTTTATGTAACTCAGTAGTTAAATCTTCACTTGTTTGTTCAAGCATGGTATGAAGATTTTGTTCCATTGCGTCTAACTGTTGCTGTGTTTGTCCTTGGTGTTGTTCCATTGTGTCTAACTTTTGAAGATTTAGTTCCATTGTGTCTAACTTTTGAAGATTTTGTCCCATTTGTTTCTGATTTTGTTCAAGCGTTGTGTCTTACTGTTGAAGATTTTGCTCCATTGTGTCTAACTTTTGTAGCCTTTGTCCCATTTGTTACATCAGCTGTAATAACAATGCACTGGTGTCTGAAACATGTTCCTCAGTGCTATTCGGCAGTGCATTTGAACTGGCAATATTCGCATTTTGAAAAGCAGAAAATGTGTCTTGATTTACTTGAGAAAACGGTGAGGACGCAAAACCTGAATCTACAGTGTTTGCAAGATTGTGTCCTGTCATTTCGGAATCCTGAGGCGAGCTGTTGCCGACCGATCGATCGATAATGCTTCCCTGTTCACTAATTGTTTCACTGTCTACACCATTATTTGCCGCCCGCTCCATTTCCCTATGCACAATTACCAAATTACTACTTTGAACATTAGTTAATTCATTACATGGTGGCGCTAACGCACTGCTTTCGTCTTCACTGTCATTTCTCAGTTTGCTTTGGAGCCTAGTATTACGTTTTTCACACGCCATTATTGCCACAATATTTCACACGACAACATAGAAAAACACAATTTGAAGAGCAAAAATAAGAGAACACATTAACATAGCACTGAAAATAATATCTAGTTAATTGCAAGCGCAGCTGCGAAATACTTTGTGCAAATCTACATGCATGCCACAACAACAATGAAAGACTGCAACTACAAAGGAGATTCTCTCTACAATTACACGCTAGCAATAAACAATAGCTACACTAATTACACAAAATACAAGAAAAAAATTAGAAGATTCCAGTGAGATATCCTCGGCTAAGGGTCGACATATGAAACGACCCCTTAGAACAATTATACATGACTGTCCTTAAACTGACACACAATATTTTTAGCGCAGCGCAATCTGACTTTCAACAATCCCTACAAAAGAATGGCCATGACTAACATTAACCTATACCTTTCACAAATCACTTACCTCACAAAAATCTTCGTTACTCGAACTACTGCAACACAGCGAGCGCCACTACTGCCAGCTAAATAAAAGATTCAAACTACGGAAGGCACTAACTACTGATAGGCATAGTTAGCAAATGAAAGATTTTAATAGAGAACAAACAATGTATTTACCTTAATAGTCATAATATATATAGCAGTTCATGACATCCAGTCTTACAAATTTCAAAACTCCGCCATTTCTCTCCCCACATCCACCACTGCTAGCGGCTCACCTCCAACTGCGCAACGCTATGCGCTGTTCACATCCAGCTGCCCAACACTACAATGGCAGACAACAATGCAAACTAGCCACAGACTGCACACAGCACAGCCAGTGATTTTCATACAGAGCGCTACGTAACGTTGCCAATAAGAAAACAGCCTACTTACAATATATTGCGAAGTCCAGCAACTTAAGTACACTTACCGACAAATTAAGGTGATTCTTTTGTGTCGTGAGTCACTGTAAACATTCCTCAAGAATAATTTTAAATTAATATAATACCGTGTATTGACAAAGTTATCTCTGAAATATGGAAACAGGGAAATAAATAGCAGCAGACCATTTGCATATCTAGGCCTAGGGACTCATCCACGTGTGCTGCCGCTCTAGCGTATAATTTTTTCAATTAGTCGGTGTTACCCAGATCGCACCCACCACTAGTCCAGACCAACTCTTATTCTTTGATAATACTGAATTATTGTATAATGTTCATGTAATATACGTTTGACCCGCCAGGTTAGCCAGAAGCGCTAATGAGCTGGTATTGGGTAGGCGCGCTGGCCCTAGTTCGAATCTTCCCGCCGGATTAAAGACGAGGACCGCTGTGCCAGCCAGTCTGGATGTGGTTTTTAGGCGGTGTCCGCATCCCACTAGGTGAATACCGGGCTGGCCCCCACATCCCGCCTCAGTTACACGACTCGCAGACATCTGAAAAAAGTTCGCACTCCTTCACGATTTACACTAGGTGCAGAAAGCTCAGGTACACTGATTTCGTCCCGGGGGTGCGGAGTGGCGGCAGGAAGGGCATCTGGCCACCCCTTCACAGTAACCATGATAAATTCGATTGTAACCGTGCTGACCCTGCGCAAATTGTGGGACAAAGGCACTAGCAGAACAAGAAGAAGTTCATGTAGTATACGTTTCTCTTTATTTATTTCACTTCCTATTACGTCAGAGCTACTGCACAGAGGTGACAAAAGTCATGGGGTATCTCCCAACATCTTGTCACACTTCCTTTTTCATGGCGTACCAGCAACTCGGCATGATATGAACATGTCGAGTGTCGGAAGTTTCATGCGGCTTTTCGCGGATGATGCTGTAATATGCAGAGAAGTTGCAGCATTAGAAAATTGTAGCGAAATGCAGGAAGATCTGCAGCGGATAGGCACTTGGTGCAGGGAGTGGCAACTGACCCTTAACATGTATAATGTATTGCGAATACATAGAAAGAAGGATCCTTTATTGTATGATTATATGATAGGGGAACAAACACTGGTAGCAGTTACTTCTGTAAAATATCTGGGAGTATGCGTGCGGAACGATTTGAAGTGGAATGATCATATAAAATTATTTGTTCGTAAGGCGGGTACCAGGTTGAGATTCATTGGGAAAGTCCTTAGAAAATGTAGTCCATCAACAAAGGAGGTGGCTCACAATACAAACGTTCGACCTATACTTGAGTATTGCTCATCAGTGTGGGATCCGTACCAGATCGGGCTGACGGAGGAGAGAGAGAAGATCCAAAGAAGAGCGGCGCGTTTCGTCACAGGGTTATTTGGTAAGCGTGATAGCGTTACGGAGATGTTTAGCAAACTCAAGTGGCAGACTCTGCAAGAGAGGCGCTCTGCATCGCGGTGTAGCTTGGTTGCCCGGTTTCGAAAGAGTGCGTTTCTGGATGAGGTATCGAATATATTGCTTCCCCCTTCTTATACCTCCCGAGGAGATCACGAATGTAAAATTAGAGAGATTAGAGCGCGCACGGAGGCTTTCAGACAGTCGTTCTTCCCGCGAACCATACGCGACTGGAACAGAAAAGGGAGGTAATGACAGTGGCACGTGAAGTGCCCTCCGCCACACACCGTTGGGTGGCTTGCGGAGTATAAACGTAGATGTAGATGAACTCAACAAGTCACTGGTAGTACCCTGCAGGAACATTGATTCATGCTGCCTCTATAGCCGTCCGGAACTGCAGAAGTTTTGCCGGTGCAGGATTTTGTGCACGAACTGACTTCTCGATTATGTCCATCAAATGTTCGATAGGATTAATATCGAGCTATCTGTGTGGGCATATCATTCACTCGAATTGTGCAGAATGTTCTTCAAAGAATAGTGTAAATTAAGGCCCAGGAACATGGTGCATTGTCATTTACAAATATTCCATCGTTGTTTGGGAACATGAAGTACATTAATGGCTGAAATTGGTGACCAAGTAGCGACAAATAACCATTAACAGTCAATGATCGGTTCATTTGGACCAGAAGATCCAGTCGAGGCCACGTAAACACAGTTCGCATCATTATGGAGCCGCCACCAGCTTGCACAGTGCTTTAGTGTGGTCTGGACCACACGCGAACCCTAACGTCAGCTGTTATAAACTGAAATCTGGATTCATGTGACCTGGTGACGGTTTTCTAGTCGATATGGTCACTAGCGCAGGAGAGGTTCTAAAGGCAATGTCGTGCTGTTAACATAGGCACTCACGCCAGTCGTCTGCTGCCGTAGACCATTAACGCCCAGTTTCGCAGGACTCTTCTAACGGATACGTTCGTCGTACGTCGCACATTGATTTGTGCTGTTATTTCACACGGTGTTGCTGGTCTGTTAGCACTGACAATACGCAAACGCCGCTGTTGTCGGTCTGTAAGTGAACGACGTAAGTCAATGTATTGTACGTGGCGAGAGGTAGTACCTGGAATTTGGTATTCTCGGCACACTCTTGACAATGTGGATATTGGAATACTGAATTCAAGAAAGTTTACCGAAATGAGATGTCCAACGTTTGTTAATTCCCGTCGTGGGGCGACAATCACGTCGGAAGCCTTTCCACCTGAATCACCCGACACGACGGCCAATGCACTGCCCTTTTATACCTTGTGTACGCTACGTTACCGCCATCTGTATATGTGCATATCGCTAGCCCACGAGTTTTGTCACCTCCGTGTTATTCGTACTCGTAATTAAGGACTCGCTGTTTAGCACAGCAGCTTCTTGTAATGGTTTCTCTGGTCATTCAAAATCTTACTCTACTACAAGATGGGGGATGCCCATTCTGGTGAAGCTCCTTCCAGATAAGAAAACGCTTTATCACAGCTGGAAGGAGGCCGCCTAGGTGTGCAGCTTACTCTAGCCCGATACATGACTCCCTCTCCTTCCCTCCCTCTCTCGTCTACACGCCGTGGGCATCGGTTAGCTCTGACTGCTGTATAAAAAGAGATCGAGACTGTCGCCTTCTCGGACACATTTGCCGCCTTGTTGCCACACAGAGTGGAGCTAAGGAGAACTTCACCGCAAGCAAACGGCGAGTCACAGCAAACGTATTTGGTTATGACAGTAAACATTTGCATGGAGGGTCGTGAGTTCAAAACTCACCCAGACTGTACAACTTTGCTTTCTATACGCGGTTCGAGTACATTCTAGAAGTATCCACAAATGTCAATAATCATTGTACTGGAATATTCTGTAGCTGTATATATACTGTATGTATTCTGGCCGGAGGCAGTTCGCTCCGCGCTCTTGTAGGTGCAGGTGCAGAATAAACCTTCGTTAAGTGAAGTTAGTCATGCATCTAGTTACGCCTTCTTCTACGTGACAATATATGTGTGTGTGTATGCGTGTTCCACATCATCTCCTAAATCACTGGACCTATTTCAACCAAACAAGGTACACATACCATTCACTGTCCGAAAAGCAGCACTGTGGGGGCAAGAACTACCTACCTGTCCAAAGGGGGGTGGGGGTGAGGGTAAAAATGCAATGCTGTCCACAACGCGTTAATACACATACAGTAATTTAGAATGACAACACTTCGAGACTGGCAACAAATTTTTGCACATAATTTCAAACCGTTGTCAAACTCGTTGCTGACCCTCACAAAATGATGAAATCAAGAAAGTTTATGGCTCATTACATTTTCGCTGTTCATGCAATAAAACTGTCGCATCATGCATGACGTTTTAATTTGTTACTTATTTACTACAAAATCCATTCACAACAACTGCCCGAGGCAGGATTCGAACCTGTGACCGTAGCGGTCGCTCGGCTCCAGACTGTAGCGCCTAGAACCACTCGGCCACTCCGGCCGGCTGGTGGAGAAAGGGAAGAGGAGGAGAGGAACAGAGAGAGGGAAGAGTAGGTTACGGAAAACGAAAAGAAAGCGGAGATGAACAGGGAGAGTTGGGAGGAGGAAATGGACAGCGAGGACACGAGGAGGAGATGGACAGAGGATGGAAAAGCAGATTGACGGGATGAGCGCGGAGGAGGAATGGGGAGAGAGGGAGTACTGGCAGAGGCGGACCGAGAGAGGGGGCGAAGGAGGTCGGCAGAAAGTGGGTGATGAAGGAAGTGTACAGAGAGGGAGAATATGAAGATGGGCTAGTAGGAGATTAGAATAAATACGAACCTGGGCAATGCTGGATGGGTACTCAGGTAGTTCTAAATAAGAAAACCTGGCAATCTATTTAATGCAGTAAATATCCCGGTGATTATGAAATGTTAAAATTGTTTACCGCTTGCCAAAATAAAAGAGAATGCAACTGTTACGGCGTAAAGTCAAGTGCTGGCACGCCAGACGGAGCAGAGAGAGCTGTAAGACGACATCAGACAATTGCACGCCTACCGACCCCTCTCCAGGACGACAACGCGACAGCAGCGGCCTCTACACGAAGAGGACCTTAGCGCCGCGCAGGCTGGCTGCGGCCCAGCTCTAGAAGTTCTACAGAAGCGTCAAGACCAGCGACCTGGATAGAAGCATTCACTGTGTTACTTCACTTGTATTGGAATCGTTATGCTGAAGGACATTGTCTATTTTGCATGTCCTGCTTTTCTTGCATCACATCTTTATTTCTCAAAGTTAAATATTGTCCTTTACTTTCTGTAATAAAACTCTTTAATATGATTTGCTTGAATTGTTGCCTATGGATCCGAGAAATCAAGTTTCGTTGGCGCCCTGTACTTGACGAGTAGACAGGATACAACAGCAATAATAATTAGGAAGGCAAATGGTCATCAGTCCACTTTCGACATTTACACTGCGTAACTAATTATTTATCCCAGCAATTGTTTTCGTTATTTAGACAAACAAGCGCATTTACCATCACGTAAACTCACTGAAAACAAAACAAAAAAAGGAATTCTTCCTTGTTCGATACAAAATAATGTTACCGTGGTTTAAAGAAACACACTTCCTGCCAAAGTTTGAAGAGAAGCTATTACTGAAATTTGTCCTGCAATTACTGTGACTCGAACAACACAGACACGATAAGGCCAAACAGGTCATGAGACCTTACCCGTACAGGTCTGCACTGCCTGATCTGATCAGGTCAAATTAAAATATCTTTCCTGAATAATGCGTGAAATGAAACTGGGATGAAACTGGTAATCCTACGCTGAAGCACTGCGTGACACGTAACGACAAGATAAATTTAGCCACATCACGCACTCAGAAAAAAAGTTAGAGAATATTAAATGCGTGACAGCTAACTGCGAGAAAAGTAATTGATCAAATATATTTCAATGGTGCTGATTACCTTCCAACATGGAGGTCTTTAGCAAATACTTTATTTTCAAGGCAGTTCAGTGATAAATCACTTTTTATTAACGGCCACAAGCAAATTTAGTGACTCCTAACCACGTCCACCAGGACACCTCGCCCTGAGAGGCTGCGCGTGACTCCTGCATCAGCTCCCTGCGCTTAATTCATACGTATGAGAGTAACTGAGCTTTAAGCGAAGTTCGTTAGAAGTTTCACGGGTTGACTGCGGTGGCGGCTGATGAACAGCAGCTTTTGAAAGGTGGTGCTGCAGAATAATGCCGAAGATTACGTGGATATATCGCTATTTTGCTAATGAGGAGGTACTGAATCAAAGCGAGGAGAGAAGGGAAACAATGGCAAAAGAGTACTTTAGGTATCAACCAATAGTTAATTCGCTAATAGATGGAAATTTGCTGAAGGGACCAAGACTTAATTATAGTAATAAGTAGGTTCAAGTGAATATAGATTTCATTAGTAATGCAGAGTCGAACAGACTTTCTCAGGATACCCCAGAATGTAGAGCTGCATCAAACCAGACTTTGAGCTGAAGTCGACAACAACAAAATCTGGAAAGCCAATAGATAAAAAAATATTAAATTCTGGCTTCACTGTGTTTGCGATATCCTTTGTGGAATCATATTAAAAAATCAATTGAACGGTCGAGAGAGCATCAATAACAATATGTTCCATTTGCAAAACGTTTGATACAGGGAAGGTTGAACTTCTTTCCCTTACTTTTATCTTTTACTCTATCTCTAGGAGTATGGTGGACCGGGTGACATTTGGAGATGGTAGGAAATAGGTGCAAATATTTTACATAATCTGATGCAGACTCCGTAATAGACTTCGGCTCTGACCCAATGATGTCTGATAGTAGTAGGTGATCGTCATAAAGTCTTATTAATAATCTCAAAAAGTCAAGCTTCGATTATGGATCTCTTTGGTATTGTTAGTCCTTTCTTACCTGGTCAGCCTTATTGTTGTCACATTTCCCTTGTACGACGGCTGACATGGCGGAGGCCTCGACTTAAAATGTGTACGGTCCTGCTGCTCAGGGAACGGTCCACGTCAAAACTGACGTCGTGGCCAGTCGGGATGAACCTGTCACACGACGCTTCCTTCATTTCAGAAGAGTAGAAGAAGAAGAAGCCACTCCACAACATGTCAGGAGAATAGTGGGGCGAAGCAAAACTTGATAAGTCAAAGATGCATCGTGCATGACTGCCCTTTCCAGAATGAGCTAGGACGTTACCATGCAGCCAAACAACCTCCTTGGAAATCTTCTAGCTTCACCTTGACAACCTCTAGTGCCCTCGTCAGGAGACTTCGGTGGTATACCACATCGCTGGTTCGCCCTTCCGAGCATGGCCTGTCAGCAGCGCACGACGGAAGTTTCGAAACACACTCAACATCACCTTGCCCGATGAAGGTCGAGTCTTCGCACTTTTCGGTGGCGATGACTGCACATTTTTCCAGTCGTTACTTCCCTATGTCAATTTGTCTCGGGTCGTAATGATACATCCAGCACCGGTCCACGGGTAACAGGCGTCTAAAGCAGTAATTTGGAATAACATGGAAGTGTTGCTACATTTCCGCTGCTGCTCTCATTCGGTGGGATCTTTGAGTGGTTGTGATCAGCCGCGGAACCCAGCGAGCGGCGAGGTTTGTCGCGTTCGAAACGTCGTGCACGATGTTGAAATCTGATGCATAACTGATTTTTCACTTTCTCCACTGTAGACTCGCTTGTGATACACCAAAATTCCAGCAACAGGACCTCCGTTTCTGTTGAGGTTCCCGTTCCATCGTCATCCAGACTTGTTTCTCCAGGTTGTGTTCTATTGCGCTGCATTGCCTTTTGGCGCACACTTCCGACAACTCACCGCGCATTGTTGCAGCGTCTTTACCTTCAAAAGTCGTGAAATGAATTACCGCACCGCACTTCATTTTGTCGCTGTACTTCAGTATTTCCCTTTCGATCTTCTGTTGGTGTGCTACGGTACCTGCGCCGCACTTTGTCGCTATGCTGCATCACTTCCTTTTCGATTTCGTGATGGTGTGCTGTTGAATATTGACGAGCAGATTTCAGCGTCTACAAGAAATGTAAACTTGTACCTGCAAACAAACAAAACACTTTTTAGGTAACTATCGTAACCTAACTATTAAAGCTTGAGAACTATCCCTCGACCATGAACTTAGATGTTGCTGAAATTAGCTCATTCTCTGAAGTAATGTAACAGACGACCTAAAAACAAACCAAAACCCATCCGTGAGTGTTATTGCAGAAATTTTGTCCGATAATAAAACAATCCATTATTTCCCGAACGTCTAGGAGACTTGGATTGGAGTGTAAGTCACTTGCCTATACCTATTATAACATTCGTTCAGCTGTTTGAACAGTGAAGGAAAGAAGGAAATCGGTGATTCCCTTCCAAACAAGACATCCACGTGTTCGATTCAGGCGATTTAGGGGAGTAACGTGAAACCTACGCCTTAGTGGCTGGCAGTCTCTAATGATCTCGACGTCGACGGGACATTAAACTCCACACTCTTCCTTCCTTGGTGGCTGGACGTGGATCTGAACCACCGTTCTCACCAGTACTGGGCCAGTTCCTGTCTTAACCACTGCCTCAGCCGCCTTGCTCAGTGTCGGTGGAACAGTGTGGTTAACTACCGTACTTTGTAACATACCTTCCACGCACACTGCTAAAGGATTCCTCGGAGAGACGCTTCACTCACACGGAGAGGTCCCCGGTGGTGCGGTTGACGTTTTGAAACCAAATATATCGTGATGTACGTTAAGATTCAAGGCATGACACCCGGCAGCTATTCACTCTGGTGCGCCCTCATCTGCGAGTAACTGAAAAAAGAAAATCGGAATTTTGCGTGATCCGCAGAAAAATTGAGAAAGTTGATGTCTGCTTTCTGTTCTCGTGGTGTAATGGATGGGAAAATAGCTTCATATGCAAAAGGTTGTGGGTTTGAATCAGGTCAGATACAGTAAATCTTTATTTTTAAATCTTTATCGAAATGGCTTTGATCATTATTTTTATTCAATTAATTGGTTTGAAGGTATTTTTTATTTCTATTTCATTGTCACATTATTTTAATCACTGTATAAATTT
The DNA here is from genome assembly GCF_021461395.2 of Schistocerca americana. Taxonomy (NCBI): domain Eukaryota; kingdom Metazoa; phylum Arthropoda; class Insecta; order Orthoptera; family Acrididae; genus Schistocerca; species Schistocerca americana. The sequence goes on from NC_060123.1 coordinate 713,239,942, forward strand.
CTTTCCTTTGTTTCATTTTTTCTTTAATTCTATGATTCCTTTCACCATCAGAATTTTTCTGAATATAAATTTAATTATATTTATCTATAATAACATTCAAATCACTGAAAATTCCGCTCTATCAATGAATAAACGAAAGACCAAATAGTCTCTTTACATTGACTGTGCAGTGGTGTAAAAATGGATTTTTCGCTACCGGCTGTGCAACTTTCTTGCGTGGCAATCGTCGTACAAACACTTAAAACATTACCTAAATACTTGTTGCACTATGGGAAAAGCAACTCAGACTAAGATTTAAGTGAAAGAGGGGTTTAAAAGTACAACCAAATTCAAACAAAACGAGAGGAAGATATAATGAAAGCAATAATGTAGACCGGAGAAAAGGTGATAAAACATAATAAATTAAATCGAGATAATTATACAGAATTAATTAACAACATAATAACAAAGATTGCAAGTGGAAAAAAGGATGATAGGATGAAAAAGTGAGTGGAAGTGTAGAAGCGGATATTATGATTAAAATGATTTGACAAAGGAATGGAAATAAAAAAAATTACATTTAAATCAAGTAATTGAATAAAAATGATCAATATCATTTCGATAAAGATTTAAAAGTAAAATGAAATTGTTGCGATTAGAGAGACTCGAACTCATAACCTGCTGAACACGAGGATGCTTCTCCAATTCATCACGCAATCAAACTACTAGGTGTGACTTATTTAATGCAGTTGCGTATTACACATACCCCTGAATTTCTTTTCGTCAATTGAATGCTCATCAGGGAGAATGGCTGAAGTGTGTGACACCTGGAGTCTTTAGCTACATCACCGTAAGGATGGTTTAAAAAAGTCAATCTCACCGCTGCTGACTTCTTCTTCTTAGCCCAGTAACGGTGTATGTTGCAGAGTCCTGCTTCATTCCAGTTCTGTGACTTTTGTCGGCTCAGTATGGTCCCAATCACCAGTGCAATCCGCAGTAGATGGCCTGTTTTTATCAGCGACCATTCTGTTCTGCTGAAAAAAGTAATAAAGGAAGATCAGAGAAGGACATTTGATAGTCACCTGCAAATTTTCCTATATATGATTTCAGTAAAACATTAATGCTGTTGATAGGCCAGAAAACATGTAACTATTAATAATATCGTCTCTTGCTCTTTCCTCGAACATCCGACTGTAATACAGTTTTTATCAAACAACATTGCATAGAAACGTAACAAAGTTCGAAAACCTTGCGAGAAAGAAATGAGAAACTGAAGATCGCAAATGCGGTGCTTCCGTTTCATTGCACCCGAAAAATATAGCGTCCTGGATCCGGTACTGTACTACGAGAATCCGTTGCTCAGGACGCAGTCGTCCGAGAGATAAACTGTTTGGCATTGATGATAAATCACATTTCACCGTGCGGACCGTGCATCCTGAGGTATTCGTCTGTCTACGGTTCGGTGTAACGTAGAGGCAGCCGTTACGTGCAGTATCTGAATTATGGGGGACGACACACGTCCCTGTTCGCGCTCGTGCAGAGCCACCTCAAGACGCATCGCAGACTGTCCTGAAGCTTCGCCCACTCAATCATCTCCTTCCCCTCTGCAGCAACACGGCTGGCAGGAAGTGTGTGGTCTCGGGAATGTCTTCCATACAGTCCGAATAATGACTCGAGAACGGCAGTTTTTGCACGGTACTGGACTGTTAACTCATGAGAACATCACGATACATTGAAATACACGTGCTGTTATACGACTGGAACTAGGATCGGTTTAACAGTATGTTATCACGCTTCGAGCAGCGTTCCTAATTTACTGGGTGAGTCACTAACTATAGCCACCTAGAATAACTCCGAAATTATGATACTAGCTTCAAAGTTTGTGTGACAAAACTTGCATGGGACAACGGGGGCCATAATATGACGTTGCCTTTTTGTTGCTAGGTGGGGTCGCGTCAGAGATATGGTCTACTTTGTTCTTTAAATGGGATGTCATTGTATGGTACTTTTTTCTGATAGCGGGTATTGAGACGAATCCAATGTTGTGTAACAGTAAGGTCTTTGAAGGCCAACGAAGGTCAAAAAGGTGGGGTGAAAGTCCATTTACAGAAGGTATTCGAAGTGATGACCACTGGTATCAATGCAGTGCTGCAACCTGCTTATCATAGATTGAGTGGTATCCCTTATCACTTTGGCACTTATCGAAGCACATGCTCTGACAATTCTCTTTCATATATCGTGCAAATAGCAAAAATTCGCCGAATACGGTTTATCCATCTAATGTGAAATTGACATGTGAACACCACTCGACGGTTTCGCAATACAACACTAGTAGGTTCAAATGGCTCTGAGCACCATGGGCCTTAACATCTAACTAACCTAAGGACATCACATACATCCATGCCCGAGGCAGGATTCGAACCAGCGACCGTAGCGGTCGAGCGGTTCCCGACTGAAGCACCTACAACCGCTCGGCCACAACGGCCGCCACACTAGTAGGAACGGTAACACTAGTATCGTCGAATCAAGCCAAAGTGAATAATGTGTTCCTTTGAAGAACAAGTCGATATGCTTCTCATTTACGGAGAATGTCAACGAAATTCAGTTAGAGCTAGAGACTTACACGCTGGAAGATATCCTCAACGTACTCACCCTACACGTCGTACATTTAAATATGTGTATGATAAACTGAGAACAACTGTATCTTTAACGCACTGGAAACATGTCCGGCAAAGGAAAGTTACTAACGAGAAAACGGAAATCGGTACTCTTGCCACTGTGGTTTGAGATCCTTGCATTAGTTCGCGTCAAATCGCAAGGGAATCTGGCATGAGCCAGAATAGTGTTGTTCGTGTTCTGCATCGCCATAAATATCATCCTTACCATATCAGTCTCCATCAAGAATTAACCGGTACGGATCGTATACGTCGCATTAAATTCTGCTGATGGGCTCAACTTCAGATTCAGAGGGATGACACATTTATTAATTTGCTTTTATTTACTGGCAAGGCTACATTCACGAACCACGGAAATGTTAATATCCATAACATGCCTTACTGGGCAACTGAAAATCCATACTGGCTGCAAAAAGTTGCACACGAAAATCCGTGGTCGGTGATTGTATGGTGTAGGATTCTCAAGGACAGAATCATACGCCCCTATTTCATCTAAGGAAATCTTAATGGTAGGAAGTACATCACATTACTGTACGAAACATTGGTATGTTATTGGAAGAAATGCCTTTAGGAACAAGGAACAGAATATGGTATCAACATGATGGGTTTCAGGCACATTTCTCGCTAGTGGCTAGAAATGAGTTGGAGAGACAATTCCCAAATCGTTGGAATGGACGCGGAAAAGTTTTGTCGTGGTCGCGTCTTCCGCTAGACTTGACGGATCTGGATTTTTTCTTGTGGGGATTCTTAAAAGACATTGTTTATAAAGACGTTCCAAATACACCTGAAGATATGCGAGAGAGAAATGTCAGAGAATCTGCTTCGATAAGTGCCGATGTGATAAGGAATACCACTCAGTCAATGATTGCAGCACTACATTGATACCAATGGTCATCACTTCGAACACCTTCTGTAAATGGACCTTCATGCCACCTTTTTGACCTTCGTTGACCTTCAAAGACCTTACTGTTAGACACCATTGGATTCATCTCGATAGCCGTTATCAGAAAAAATTACCAAACTTTAGCATCTCATTAAAAAAAAAAAGTTGACCTTCATACCTCTGAGGCGACACCACCTAGCAACAAAAAAACCAACGTCATATTACGAGCCCCGTTATCCCACGTAACTTCAGCCCCACAAACGTTTCAGCCACTATCACACTTTCGGCGTCATTGTATGTGGTATTAGCTAGTGACTCACCCTGCAGTGCAGTGGTGAGTGGCTTGATTTAAATATATCCGTTTTCCGTAAAACACTCAGCGCCACTCGTGAATTATCAAGCCATAAAAATTGGAAAAGAGAGAAGCAGTGAATAATACTCTAAGAGTGAAGATCTTTATTGTTTGTTTTACCATTACACAATTTCTGTATATTATATTTGTTAATTACGTACTTCTTCACTTTGTTACGTTGTAAGTTTCCCACTATGTGTTTCTGTACAAGATTTAGCCCAAACTTACCTCTCAGTCTGTAAACATCTACATGTCACCGAAACTATGTACCCACACACAGTTATCTAAATTAAACTGTTACGCTAACCGTTGACCAAACAAAATCGAAATTGAGCTAAACAGTAATTGATTTGAATACAGCTTGATTTTACATTAAATGCGCAACTGAAATAAAACAATTATCTGTCCTCAATCAAAATTTCCACTTTTCTCCTGTTTTGACAACATTGTTGTGGATTTCTCGAAAGCACAACAGCAAACACCAAGCACGCAGCGTCTAAACAAGATTTATATTTGTAAATATAATTTCCAAACAATATTTAAACTATTGCATACAAATGGTGCCATATGGTAGTTCTTAATGATAAAGCTCCTTTATGTAGTAAGATGTGGAGAGTAATTATCCCTATGGAATGATATTCGAAAGTCGCGCGGGATTAGCCCATCGGTCTAAGGCGCTGCAGTCATGGACTGTGCGGCTGGTCCCGGCGGAGGTTCGAGTTCTCCCTCGGGCATGGGTGTGTGTGTTTGTCCTTAGGATAATTTAGGTTAAGTAGTGTGTAAGCTTAGGGACTGATAACCTTAGCAGTTAAGTCCCATAAGATTTCACACACATTTGAACTTTTTTTTTTTTTGATATACCAAAATAACTATTTTAGAATGAAGAATGTACCAAAAAAGGCAGAGTAAAACTTCCCGTGATCTTCGCACATAATATTGGTCTTAACAGTACTATGCCTAACAAAGTGAACAATGATTTTCAAAAGGTTCAATGTTAATAGAGAATTTTTACAGAAATCAAACAGCTTAATTAGTTGATATGTGAACGCATGACTCAGAGAAGTGAGGCGGTCTTCCTCGGAGCTCTGAGCAAGTGAACAGAGTTTATTAGCTGTCAACAGTCATTCCGACAAACTAGCTACGCAGTGTTGCAGTCTTACCTAACAACATTTTCTCTTAAAAGAGTTATTATTTAAAATTTATATTATTTTTGCGTGTCAATATATACATCACATTCATCCACACTTCAACTAAGAATTTATCACACTGTGCAGAGGCAAAGACTGTGCCACGTCAAAACGAAAGATTGTTTAACAGCAGCATGACTTGCTCTCTCTCCGACGTGCACATCCGTAACTTACATAAAATCAAAATTCAATGCCTACCATCCAATATCACAGAACTAATAACTGAACAACGCATCCTAGGGACGTACTGTGTGCTATATATACGAACTGGTAAAATAGATTATTGCTCATGAGCGTAATCGTCTTGTTGCGATGTCTTGAGCCTTCGTGATGTGAGACGAGTGCATAGTGAGGCAACTAAACTAACTTACTGTCTTAAGAAATAAGTACACCACCACTATACCGAAAATATTTAAATATTGCGGCATTATTATGTACAGTTGTTATTTCTGCCAAAATTAGCCTTGAGAATTTTTACTTGTCCAAAGAAATATTTAAAGAATTTCAGCTCTCTGAGCTGTTTCGTGGTTGATCTGATGAGTGAACGTCGCGACGATCCTGGTACTTTTGGTAACGTTGTCCGTGGAGTTTGATAGTGATTTGTCTTATTACTTAGACTTATTACTTAGACTTATCATGAGATATTTCACGTATGAAAGATCGGGTCTGAGATGGAGGGGTGTTCCATTAATACTGGAGAGCTGTACATGACTGGAAAATCATTACTTTCTGGTGCACGATCGCAAATTTAAACGGAGGACACCTTGAAATTAGTAAAATTGAAGACGGTCTGTGTTTATAAAGTGACATTACGTGAATGACTGTATCCCATAGTAATTTATACCATTTCGTACCAATCGAATCACTTAAACTTAATTATATCAGTTTCAGTTAACTATATTTTTAGGGAGACATTTACGACACTACTCTTCAAGCTTATGTTTTTCTCTGAATCAAAGCTTACGTTGCAGGTATTTGCTGAAGAGGTAACGGTATTTATATTTTCACTGTGTGCCTGCTCACCGAATTTTCACAGATTTACAGCTGACAGCTTTTCCCCCGAAGATTATGGTTTAGTCCTGCATCTGACATGAGCGATAAAGAAGTGACTGCCGAAAGCTATATGGCCTGAATTGAAAAGTGTGTCTGCAGTGAAGCTTCCATTAACTTAGAGTTAATGGACTTCTGCAGATTAAAGTGCTGTGACCAGTTTTCACACAAGAGCCGCATCTCGTACGTGATCCGAATGGGTAAATATGTAAACCGCGGACAGTGGCAGCAGCAGTAATTTTCTGTACCCGACTGCATGCATCGCACACATGATAGTATGGAGGAAGTGCCAGACATTAATTGCGCTTAATCTCTGTGAAATGTCCTGACTGACTGACTGATCATTGCCAAGCCTAAATTGCTGAGGACAGAAACTTGAAACTGGGAGAGTGTGTTGATCTGATACTGTAGATAAGTTTTCGGGCGCGCAGTGCAAAATATGTCCTCTAATGGCATGATTATGACGGTCGTAGGCCAGCTACACTGCTCTTCAACTTGTTTCTGTTTTATAAATCCCTCACTATGAGCCAATTTCAGCATAATGTCACTATCAGGCGCTCTGTGTAACTATGACCAGAAAAATTAAAATACATTCGTTAACTGTTTTCACCTTACACGTAATATTGTTACTGCCATGTCCTGTCTTTTTTAGAATTATTGTTTCCTCCTTAGATGTCCCCTGGAAACATATAACTCACTTGAGTCAGTTTAAAAAACTATGTACTGCGATAATTTGTTAGTATGGGTTGCCCACATCAGGAGCAACCACACATTTGCTGTGAGGGATATTACGAGTAAAATTACAGGGCACACAGGTACACTGAATGAACTGAAAGATTAACTTACATGGTAGGCTGTCCTGGCGAAGGCGTTTGTTGCTGCTACCGCTGCTAATGCTGTCATTGGAATTTGAGTGCTCCATCCCACCCTCCTCCCCCCCCCCCCTGACCGCACCCTTAAAAAAAAGAGAGAAAAAAGAAAAGACTGATGCAGGAACACACAAGCAAACACACAGGCGAACTGACGATATCAGAATGTGAATGACGAGGGTTTATATAACTTCTACCCCCTCCACCTACCACTTCACTCAGGAAGCCAATAGGACTGCACAGTTCCTCCCCACTTGCTAATGAATGTTGGTCTGAGCGTGAAGGACAAGTTGTTGTTTCCAGAATGAGATTTTCACTCTGCAGCGGAGTGTGCACTGATGTGAAACTTCCTGGCAGATTAAAACTGTGTGCCGGACCGAGACTCGAACTCGGGACGAGGTACTGGCAGAAGTAAAGCTGTGAGGGCGGGGCGTGAGTCGTGCTTGGGTAGCTCAGTTGATAGAGCACTTGCCCACGAAAGGCAGGTCCCGAGTTCGCGTGTCGGCCCGGCAAACAGTTTTAATCTGCCAGGAAATTTCAAGTTGGTGTTTGACAGCCACAGATATGGCGCGCTTTTGTATATAGGTTTGGCGCGCTCTGGAAATACCCACCTGTTCCACTGATCCGCTCTTTGTGCTGGACGCGCTTGTCGACCCGGCTGGGGAGTCCTCTTCCAGTTTCCGATTCGCTCTGTAGTGAGCTGCAGCCGCTGACGGACACCTCGCTTCGCGGGTCAAAATGGCTCTGAGCACTATGGGACTTAACTTCTGAGTTCATCAGTCCCCAGAACTTAGTACTAATTAAACCTAACTAACCTAAGGACATCACACACATCCATGCCCGAGGCACGATTCGAACCTGCGACCGTAGTGGTCTTCGCAGGTCGCACATTAAGGCAGTGCCCCGTGTAGCCAACTACTGTAGTAGCGTGTTTAACGATATTTTTACATGATGTAGGATCGTCTGTAGAGTTTAGACGCGATGAATTTGCGCTGATTTATTTTACCTTCAGTTTATAAACAATATTCCCGCGCATTGTATTTTCGAGTGTATTTGCATTCACTTATGTTTTCGCGATGTAGTTAGGTTCCCCGTGCACCTGGCAAGACTGCTATGCTGGCGAGCAGCGACAGGAAGTTGCTACCAGAACAAAATGCTTTTGGTGGTTTTAATCTTGTGCTGAAAAAAAAAAATCACTTGAGACGGCCGCCACACATTCCAAATGCCCGGTCGTGGCTGGGTGGACTGCAACTTCCATCACAGGATATAATAGTGCAGAGTCTTGTGTGCAAGTTTATTTGAGACAAATCGTTTAATGCGACATTTGCAAGTGTATTGACGCATGAAACACTTCACCTAATTTGTGTATGTGTGGAAACGGGACGGCTGGATGTGGAACAGTCGACAGCTGTCGAAGGAATACAAGAGGCCACTGTCATGTGGCGCGGCCCAGTGAATGGCACGCACTTCGCGTTTGAGAGATTCTTAGTAGAGTAATTATTTGCTTTGAATTACGTTCAAGGTATTCCTTGTGTGGTCGGAATAAAGGAAACAGCGATCGATTTAAATACTTTTTTCGATGTATTTTGCAAGACCTGTATCATCCCAAACAGCAAAGAATGATGAGTAAGAGAGAAAATTGAATTTTTTGAAAATAAAAAGTACATATTTTGCTGCGTAATTGAATTTCCTCTCAGGAAATCTCTCCTCTCCAGCACAAAACTGTCAATTTCCAGGAGCGGAGTTAGAAGTGGATTGCGAGGAGATTTGGCAGAGAGGGTGGTGTAATTAATTGATCGATTTTATTAATTAGTCAATCAAATTGATAAGAGTGCGAGGTGGCTATTCGAAGAACTCAAGCCTGAAAGTTTACTTCTATTGGCGGGTGGAGGCGGAAGGTTTGGAGGTTTCCAGAGGAGTTATGATGAGTAGGAGAGGAAGGGGGAGACTTAGGAGGGTTTCTCAGAAGGACAGATTATACTGAAAGGGCGATAAATCAACCCCAGGGTTTCATAAACCACTTAGGCTGTGTCAAGCAAATGAGAACAATACGTTAGGTTGTAGCCAGTAGAGACATACATCCTTAATACCAAGCTTTTAAATGGTTTGTGCTCTAATTTTTGTGTGGGGTGAATTTTTTTCTATAACTGGTACTACAGTCCTTCTTGTGCGCATTCTGAGGCCCCTCGTCACAGTTTGAGCGGCTCCCCCCACTCCGACGGAGGTTCGAACCTCCCCTCGGACTTGGGTGTGTGTGTTGTCCTTAGCGTAAGTTAGTTGAAGCTAGATTAAGTAATGTGTAAGCTTAAGGACTGATGACCTTTGCAGTTCGGTCCCACAGGATCTTACCACAAAATTCCAATTTCCTTCTTTTCATTTCTTGTCATTGAGGCATTCATCACTGTGGTGAGCGTACTGTAAGACCATCGGTACACACACCATCAGATTATTTGACTTGTCGCTCTAACGAAGCAGGCGAGTGTCAGCAATATGTCCCGTGGTCTTATCGTGGCGTGTTTATCTTCTGCCGTTAGTTTAGACGATAGAAATGCCACTAGCACGCTTAGAGTAGCGGATTGACGGTGACCAGCTTTAAACAGAACTTGATTAATTTTCACACACTTTTATTAAAATAATAACAAGCATAAAAATTACTTAGCTTGATTCTGGATACTATTTACAATTGACAATCTGAAGTTCCTTTGGTATTGGTACGTTAATCTTATTCTGACATATATCTCTAATACTTGACAAAAGTGTCTCTACATATATCTTCATGGCTATGTGCCGGAATATGGTAATCTTACTAGGCGGAGACTGGTACAGACTGGTGCAGACAAATGCAGACTGACTAATTGGAGGTATGTACGTTCGTTATAATACCTCGCGCGTTAATGTATCACTGCACGAGTGTGATCCACGAGGAGAAAAGGTTCTACGGTAGCAGCAATCTCATTGGCTGCGTTACATATTAATACGTGGATCGGCGGAAGCAGAATTTGGTCCGTCTCTGTGGCAGCGCCATCTCATAGAGCGGAGACAGACGAGCGGTGCGCCTGCGCTGTTGTGCTTAGTGGGGCGCGCTCTAGTGGGAAAGTTGTGTGCGCGCTGACTACACGGAAGTATGTACACAACAGTCGCTGAGCTGCTGGCTGAATTAGACTGCCAACTGGAGGCTGAAAGACCATTGCAGCAACTACCTCCAGCAATAATAATCTTGCCAGATTAGGAAGTATGTAAGTGCATTTTTTTTTCTTTGTAAAATGTAGCTGTCAGAGAAAATACTTTCTTTTGCGTAATATACTCTGGTTCTAATGATGAGGACAGGGACTATATATATACACTTATTTTTCATAATAAATTGCATTTAGTTGTCTTAGACATATTCTTTGCTATTCAGATATTTCTATGGACAATGAAGAAAGGACATATGTCGAGACCGAATGGCGAGAGCCATTAATATAGTCTTGCAAGTAACAGAACACGATTTTCAAAGTCAGTACGTCTGTTTCATTTATAAGTAATTACGGTGAATAGAAAATACTATTTTCTGTTTCTATACCAGTGAGATAAAGAATACGATTTTCTGTTTATATTCCAGTGAGCCAAAGAATACGATTTTCACTACGATTTTCTGTGTATACATCTAACATTTTCAAGAAATAATTATGTTCAATATCTTACTGTACTAGGCAGCGTCAGTGACCAGGATAGATTACTTCAATTTGAGGGGAAAATACCGGAGTGAGCACACGAGATGGTGGCTGCTGCGGAAGCTGAAAGCCACTGCCAACTCGTCCTTTTGCATAAGGAGGAGGTACTACAGGATTGGGTGGAAGAATTACCAGAAGGCCCGACTCAGTTGCTCAATCCTTGCACTCCGAGTATAAAAGCTGAATGTAGTGCGACTGTCATCATTACAGGATGTAATTATAATTCTGGAATGTTGTTATTTGTTCACAGTGTATATTTTTAAATAATCTTCAGCGCAGAAACTGTTTTTTTCGTTATTCGTATGTCACAGAGGAACCAGAGTCTCCACCAGCACCACAACAGCTAGCTGTGGTATGAGTGCCTAGAGCAGTGGTTGTGGGATCACGAATGAAACACGGGCCCGAGCAGCAAGCGCCACCATGCAAAGCACTGCTCGTGGCTGCACAAGAGGTGGCAGAACCAGCTGCAGCCACCGCAGCGTCAGCCTCCGCACCATCGCATGCCCTCTGGCGCCCATGGACAGTTCAGACAGAGGAAGGCAAACAGCGACCGGCTCGCACCCCTCAGGTCGTCGGGGGTCAGGGCTCCACCACGAAGCAGCAGCAGCATCAGCCTGGGTAGTCCCACTCCATCTCACTGTATCTCCCCCAGCTCAAGCTGGTTGCCTTGCCGGTTACAGTGGATGTGTGTGTCCACAGTGCACACTCCTCTCCGCAGCAGGGGCCTCCTCCCTAACGCCATCATCCAGTGAGTACACACAGTCGTTGGCTTCATCTCCTAGACAATGGTTTATCGATAGAGTTAACGATAATGAGCCTTTGGCTAGTAGCAGTTTCCTCTCCCATTCTTATAGTGAAGGACACTACATCAGTGACACTATACGTACCACTGTTAGAACACTCAGTGATTGCAGACACCTTTGGGAAGCGAGTCTAGTTGACAAGAAATGAGAATCCGGCAGGAGCGTAAGGCGATACTGTTGTGGAAACAGAAATCTTCAAGGTCGTTAATTATCCATTGTATTCCACCATTAAATGCAGGGCAGTGCTGTCCATCGAAATGTCGCATTCTCGCTCTTCAAAGTTGCCTCTGGAATCTAAGAAACAAGTATTCATTATCTATGGTGGAATAATGGCGTGATAAGATGGACCACAACAATCACTGAGCGGTTTCAGAAATCCTCATTGCAAGCTATAATGGCAGCTTTCCGAGGCGGACGTTTGAGTGTCAGCTAAAGCTCTCAGCCGAATGCTACACCAGGACATCTATACACATGACTACAGTCCAGTAAGTGGAGCTACATAGAGCTTCCTAAAGATGTAGACAATAATAAGGGACGTATTAATGTCCAAAATAAAGGATGAGGCTTGTTTCGCATGGCCACTCCTGGCTTGCGGGAGGCATCATAAGGTACATCTCGATATGGAAGATACCTTGACATTCCTGTTATATCTTTGACGGTCTCGAGTTCCCTGTCAAGATAAAGGACATACCTAAATATAACGCGAGAAATAACGGGATAATGGTTCATGTTTATGGCTGATACGCCCTGCTTAACCCGCAGGACGCGACAGATAGTATAAATTGCGGAACGGGGCCAAAATAAGGGGCTGTTAGTTACAGTAGAACATACTTTATTATTTATCAAACATTACAAGACGCCAAAAAGAATTTTTTTTAGCACACTGATTTAATATTTTGGACTTATTTACCGGCTGAAAGCCACTTTCATTTAAAAACGGCTGAAGGCCAATAACTTAAAACGCAAGAATAATCAGAAATTTAAAAGGCAAGCCTTATCTTAAAACAGTTCTTCTGTTAGACTGAAGTAAACAAGTTAAATTCAAATCGGCTGAAGGCCTAACACTTAAAACTCCATAACATAATTTTTTTTAAAACTACCAAAGGCCTTACGTGAAACCGTTCTTTAATTTCGGCTGAAGAACTGAAGAGCAAAAAACTCAAACTCAAATTCGGCTGAAGGTCTAAAACTTAAAATTCAACAACATTAAAATTTTTAAAATGCCGAAGGTCTTACTCTTATTTGAACTAGGCTGAAGGCCTTAATAGCCCAACAACTCTAAATCGGCTAAAAGCCATACAGCTACGAACAATGAGAACAAATTAAAGAAAATAGGGCAGTACACCCAAGGGCGCTCAGATGTTCGAAGGTCGGCCTGGAACTCAAACACAAACGCTCGCTTAGGTGAGACAGGCAGTCGGTCCAACCATTTTCAATCCGCTGGGGACCCAACCGACAGACAGTCGACAGACCAATGATCAAGATCAGTTCGGCTCCATAGTTGCACCAAAACTCAAACTATGCTAACGGCGGAGACTGTGGAACAACAGCAAGAACGGGTCACTACCCAAATACACGTCGTCTAATCAAGCGACCGACCAAACGGCCAAACAAGGTCGTTGCACTCAAACGTGTGTGGTTCCAATGGTTCAAATGGCTCTGAGCACTTTGGGACTTAACATCTATGGTTATCAGTCCCCTAGAACTTAGAACTACTTGAACCTAACTAACCTAAGGACAGTACACAACACCCAGTCATCACGAGGCAGAGAAAATCCCTGACCCCGCCGGGAATCTAACCTGGGAACCCGGGCGTGGGAAGCGAGAACGCTACCGCACGACCACGATCTGCGGACTCAAACGTGCGCGTCGGCAACCGTCGGGCGAGTGACAGCTGTCCTGTCCTTCCTCACTACTCCGCGTCAACCGACCAACTCAGAGCCAGGACGCCGACAAGATTTAAATTAGCTTGTCAGTCAAACGCACATAAGCTACACAGAGTTTCACGAACAGTTGCACGAAGAACTAGACGATGCTAGCGGCAGTGACTGAGCAAAACAAGCACGAATCACAAGTTGGCAGACACAGCCGACCCATAAGAGATCGCCGGCCAAGTACACGTCACCGACAAGACGTCCGACCGCCGACCAACCAGAGTCGCCCCCACTCAAGTCACGTGTGTCGGGAGTCATCGGCGAGTGATGGCTATCCGCGCCACCCTGGCGCTGCATGCCCCACTGGTGCTACAACGCGACTGCGCCAACCGACCAACTGCTACACATTAGCACGGAGACAGCACTAAAATAACTGGGCAATGAACATCACAGGCTTCAAGCAATTTCAAAAATACTTGGTCGAAGAAGCTGCGTTTCCCGATGAGAAAAAATTTAAAAAAAAAGAATGGTTCAAGCGGCTCTGAGCACTATCGGACTTAACATCTGAGGTCATCAGTACCCTAGAACTTACAACTACTTGAACCTAACTAACCTAAGGACATCACACACATCAATGCCCGAGGCAGGATTCGAACCTGCGACCGTAGCTAACATTTTCATGAAAAATACAGCCCCTATTTACAACGTTACGCATAATGATAGAAAATTGGTCGTTTCCATTAATAAGAGAAGCAGGAGCCTTAATTACCAAATCAGACGAAGGGTGCTCTTTAGTTATTGCTCATAACTCTGAATATATTTCCAAAATCTTAGATTTCTTTAACGAAAATAATATTTCGGAACTGCACGAGGATCAGACTCCAGTTTGACAAAAAGAGGTCAATATAGCCATCAACAGCGCAAATTTCCTACTCAAACCGTTTCAGAAGAAAATGCTCATAAACATGAACCCTCAGACCCCAAAACTTCGAATTTAAAATCCACAAACCTAACCATCCGATACGTCCGATATCTAATAGTATGAATAGTGCATACCATGATCTGGCCAAATTTCTACATGAAACTCTCAAAAAAATCATTAATTTTTGTGAACCATTTTCCCGTCCCAAATAGTCACATCTTAGTCCAAAAAATAAAAGATTTATAATGCAGCTCAGACACCAAGTTAGTTTCTTTCGATATCAAAAATCTCTGTACTAACGTCCCCGTAGAGGAAACGCTTACAATTGTACAAAAAAATTTACGTCGGTTCAAAAATGGTATTTCAGATGAACAAATCACAGACTTCATGAATCTCATCTCAGTCGTAGCCAAGTACAACTATTTCGAATTTGATGGACATTTGTACCAGCAATCTGACGGTCTCGTTATGGAAAATCCGTTAGCTGGTATCCTTGCTGATATTTTCATCAACTCCCTAGAAGAAAATTTTTGAATTGTTTCCCATTTGCGTCACTGGGCATTCTTTCTTATTCCATATACGTGGATGATATTCTAATCATCTACAAACGACCCGCTGACGGTGTTGATCGTATCTTTAACCTATTCAATGATCTTCATGAGAAAATTTCTTTCATTATCGAATTTGAAAATGAGGCCTGTCAATTAAACTTCCTTAACTTGACGCTTACTATAGAAACAAATAAAATTTCTTCAATATTTTTCGTAAAGTAACATATACCGACTAGATCGTTCCTGCATCTTCTACCCATCCACAACCGCAAAAAAAGCCTTCTTTCATTCTGCTGCTCACCAAGGCATTTCCACCCCACTTTCTAAGGAAAACTTCAACAATGAAACCAATTTACTTAAAACAATAGCAGTTAACAACGAGTATAAACCTAATATAGTAGCTGACGTCCTTAAAAAGAAAACTGCAAAAAGAATTACTACGTTAGGCACTTCTGTTATCAAGTCTAACTCAAAAAAATATGTCTCTATTCCTTGCGTGGGGCATATCTCTTATCAGATCCAACGTATTCTTCGAAAGAAAAACGATTGCAACGTTGCTTTTTCTACTAATAACAATTTGAAATAAAAACTTCATTCATAATTTACATTCCATGCGTACCCATTTAGAAAATTTTGATGTCTACAAAATTGTCTGCGATACTTTCTCCTCTTACTATATAGGACAAACTGGACGTGCCTTCACCACCAGATATAAAGAACATTTGCTAAGAAAAATTAGCAGTAGCCCCCAAAATTCGCCTTTCGCCGACCATCCTCTAATTACAGGTCATTCACCTAAAGCCATCTGCGATGGCAACATTTTACTCACCGAAAAGCAAGGGCGTAGACTAGATATTCTAGAAGAATTACAGATTTTCAAGCATTTTGCTCGAAAGGATAGCCTAATCCTTAAAGAACAGCTACAGCTACGTAACAAAATTTTTTCAACGGTATAAAGCCGTTACTCGATATCTGACTTCTGGTCTCCTTGTGCCGGTTGCCAAAATGTTCTTTTCCTTCTAAGGTAGTCTTATGTATTTCAGTTATCAAATGTTTCTTGGCTGCATTTCACGTCAATTTTGCTTTCTACAAGTTGTCATTCAGTCCTGTCTACATTTTCATGATGATGTTTTCATGTTTTATCTTAATGTTATAAGCTTTGATGTAGACAAAATGTTATGTTGTGTGCTACTATCAAACAAACATTGCTTTCCATTATGTACCAAATACTGTTTATTTATAATCATTTCTGCCTATATTTCAATGTGAAGTAGCCTAATTGTAACTACGGCTAGTAGATGGCGCGCTCGTTGCAGTGCCGTGTTCACTGGCCACGCGAGCACCTCAGTCCGTTTTGCAACCTGCAACCCGCAAGTAACGAGCAGCCCTTAGTGGCTCGCCGTCACAGTTTTCTTTATCTTAGATATCTTTGTGAGTAATGCCTTTCTGGCATATTTATTATTTTATAAATGACATATAAGTACTGCCAGTCTCTCACGATGATTCCGTATTTATACTCTATCACACGTTTTTAGTCATAATTCTGTGACATTTGTTATAAACCATTCTTTGATTTAATTCTAAGGAAGACACTCCTAGCAGTGTTGAAACCCGGTTATTTTGTTAAAAATAGTGACCGAGGGCTGTTTTCTCTCAGTTGTAACTATTCACGGTCTCTGAACGTGCAGCCATGTACAAAATTTTGATAGTCGTCAGCGTTGGCATCTGAAGACATCTGGCATATGAAGTCACCTCGCATTCAGCCAACGGCGTTGCCAAAGGAGAAGAGGACAGACGTTCAGAGCAGTCTCATGCCCATGGGGTGGGAAACAACGGCATAACGATGCAGAAAACAATGGAAACCTTTGCATTAAAGACACGTAAATCATATCAACAGGACATGTGGCCTGTAATTGAAAAGTGTCATGATGATCTCTCCATCGGCAAATGATTCTGTAATCCATTCAGATCTCTGAGAGGGGACACCCAAAGAGGAGGTGACCTTAATAAAATACTAACTAACGAAAGGATAATGGTCTACGGATCAGGCCGTGGAATATCAGAAGTCTTAACGTGGAAAGGAAGCTAAAAAATCAACAGATACGCTAAGGCTCAATCTAAATACAATGGGAGTCAGTGAGGTGAACTCGAAAGAAGACAAGGATTTATGGTCAGACCACTACAGAGTAATATCAACAGCAGGAGAAAATAATATAATGGGAATAGCATCCGTTATGAACAGAAAGGTATGGCAGAGAGTTACTTTGAACAGCTCAGTGGTAGAATGGTAAACATCAGAATCGACAACAAATCAACACTGACAACAGTAGTTCAGGTACACATGCTGACATCGCAAGCCAAAGTTGGAGAGACACTGAAAGTATATGAGAATATTGAACTGATAATTCAGTACACAGAGGGGGATGAAGATTTAGCAGTCATTGGGGATTGGAATGCGATTACAAGGGAACGAGTGGAAGAAAGTGTTACAGAAGTATGTGGGCTTGGTACTAAGAATGAGGGATGAGAAAGATTGATTGAGTTCGGCAATAAATTTCAGCTAGTAATAGCGAATGCACTATTCAAGAACCATAACAGGAGGAGATATATTTGGAGATGTCCAGGAGATTTTAGTAAGACCAGATAATGGTCAGGAAGAGTATCCAAATTCAGGTGTACCGAGAAGCAGATATGGACTCAGATCACAATTTAGAAGTGATGAAGAGTGGGCTGAAGTTTAAGAGGCTAGTCAGGAAGAATCAGTGCACAAAGAGGTGGGATACAAAAGTACTAAGAAAAAAAGAGGTGCGCCTTAAGTTCTCTGAGGTTATAGATACTAGCTCAGTTCGCAGTTCAGTTGAAGAGGAATGGGCATCTCTAAAAATGGCAGTCACAGAAGCTGGAAAGAAAACCGTCGGTACAAAGAGGGTACCTGTGAACAAACCACGGGTAACAGAAGAAATATTTCAGGAGACCGATGAAAGAAGGATAAAAAGATGTTGAATGAAAATCAGGAATACAGAAATACAAATCACTTAGTATTGAGATAAATAGGTAGTGCATGGAAGCTAAGGCCCAATGGCTGCATGAAATATGTGAAGAAATCAAAAAAGAAATGACTGTAGCAAAACTGGCTCAGCAGATAGGACAGTCAAAACAACCATCGCTGAAACTAGACACAGGGCAGTATTATTAACAGTGCAATTGGAATACCAATGTTGAGTGCTAAGGAGAGGGTAGATAGGTGGAGAGAATACACTGAAGTCCTTATGATGGGCAGAATTCGTGTGATGACATGACAGAAGAAGAAACAGGAGTCAATACAGGAGACAGAGGGAATCAAGTGTTAGATTTAAAAGAGTTCCGGAAGACTTATAATCAAATAAGGCAGAAGGGATATATACCATTACATCAGAATTTTTAAAATCGTTGGGGGAAATGCCAGCAATACGACTATTCACGGCGGTGTGTAGACACACCATCAAACTTTCGGAAAATATCTTACACACAGTTCCGAAGATTGCAAGAGCTGACAGATGTAAGAATTATCGCACAGTCAGCTTAACGGCTCATGCGTCCAAGCTGTTGAAAAGAATAATATACAGAAGGATGCAAAAGGGAATTTAGGATGTGTTAGACGGCCATCAGTTTGACTTTAGAAAGGTAAAAGCACGAGAGAGGCAGGTCCCACGTTCGTTTGATAATGGAAGCAAGACCCAAGGAAAAGACAAGTTTAAAGAATTTGTCGAACCGGAAAGAGCGTCCGACAACGTAAAATGGTGCAAGATATTCGAAATTCTGAGAAAAATAGCAGTAAGCTATAGGGAAAGACGGGTAACATACACTATATAAAAGAACCAAGACACAATAATAAGAGTGGAAAACCAAGTCCTAGTGCACAGATTAAAAAGGGGGTACGACAGAGATGTAGTCTTTCGCCTCTAGCCGTGCGGAGAAGCCACGCTGTCTTGGGCGTCTTGTCATGGTTCGCACGGCTTCCCCCGTCGGAGGTTCGAGTCCTCCCTCGGGCATGGGTGTGTGTCATGTCCTTTGCGTAGGTTAGTTTAAGTAGTGCGTAAGCCTAGCGACCGATACCTCAGCAGTTTGGTCGCACAGCCCTTACCACAAATTTCTAAATTTTTCGCCCCTACTGTTCAGAGAAGGAACAATGACGGAAATAAAAGGAAAGTTCAAGGGTGGAACTAAAATTAAATGTGGCAGATTCGCTGATGACATTGCCATCCTCAATCAAAGTGAGTAAGGATGTGCTGAATGGAGTGAGTAGTCTAATGAGAATGATTGAAAGTACATCGAAGAAAGGCTAAAGTAATGAGAGGTAGAAACATGAGAACAGTTATCACGAAGCAGATGAAGTGTCGGAGTTCTGATACCTAGGCAGCAAAAATCCCATTATGGGGAGAGTAATACGGCCACAAAAAACAGACAATCCCTGCATTCCTGGCCAAGAGAAGTCTACCAGTATCATACATAGATCTTAATTTGAGGAATAAATTAATGAAAATGTACGTTCGGAGCACAGCATTGTAAGATAGTGAAACATGGACTGTGGGAAAACAGGAAAAAAATAAACTCAAAGAATTTGAGATGTGGTGTTACAGAAGAATGTTGAAAATTGGGTGGACTAATAAGGTAAGGATTCTCGGCAGAATTGGTGAGGAAAGGAATATGTGGAAAATACTGACAAGAAGAAGGGACAGGATAGTAGGACGTCAGTTAAAACATCAGGGAATATCTTCCATGTTACTAGAGGGAACTGTAGAGGGTACAAATATAGAAAAGGCAGAGATTGGAACACATCCAGCAAAGAATTAACGTCGTAGGAAGCAGGTGCTACTCTGAGGTGAAGTGATTGTCACGGGAGAGAAATTTGTGGTGGGGCTTGATGTACCAGGTACACCAATCAGAAGACTGATTACTCAAAAAAAAGTGTGTTATTGATAATGATGTTTTCTTTTCGCTCTCGAAAAGACTAGAAACTCACCATCCCACCCTGCCTGGCTCTCTCTTGATGACCATAAGAGTCCTGGATTGGACCCCTATTGCAGTATATAAAAAGTCACTGAAGATTATTTTGTAAAAGTGGGAAAAGCAAAGGCAGTTTTGTGAGACAATGGTTCCCTATTCATTTCTAAGATACTGGAACGAGGAAGAAGAGAAAATATCATTAATGCAATACATATTTCAGCTTATCACCCTTCAAGCTTAAATGGAAAGAAGGAAATATTGCCAGAAACAGTGAAAAACCAAGAGAAGCTCGCATAAAAAGCATGAAAAAACTTAAAAGTGTCTAAATTCACAATAGTTGTTTTAGTACTTGTTAAAACTAATGTAAAGTTAAATGAAGTGAAGGCTGCAATTAAGAAATTTAAATTCACTAATTCACTTACAACTTTCGAAATAACAAACACACCACATGCAAATGCTTGTTACCTAAACTACTTTAAATCTGGTAAACACCTTGGATTAAGCCACATAAATGGTTTTAAATGCTACAATGTTAGAAATTACAATGATGTCACATAAGTGAAGAATGCAAGAATTTGTTAAATGTTTAAAAAGAACAGTAGAATTTATAATTAATTTTTGAAAGCAATTATAAATGTTTAGCTTAAATATAAAATGTAATATGAATAAATGTATAAAAATGTAGGGAACTAAAATTAAGTTTTTAGTTTCAGGTGAAATGTAAATGAATCAGAAATATTTGAAACGCTCAATTATATGCTGAGACACTGTGATCATAAACAAGTAATGTGATAAATGAATGGACACTTTGAGGATACCAACTGCGAGATATAAAGGAAAGGTGATGTAATCCATTGAGTTTATCAAGTGTTGAGATAAGATAGTGTGTTAAAAGTTTTCGAGAAATATGTCAGTTTGCGTAATATTTCATGTTGGTAATCACATTGCTTGTGACAAAAAAATTTAATTTTGGGTGAATGACTCAACACTGTACACTACAAATACATATGACAACCACACTAATTAAGTGGTAAAATGGGACATGCAAGGTCAAATGTTTCAAGAGAATTTTATTTGTGTTTGCTGAATTAGAAATATGTGCCCTAAAAGGATAGTGTGTTACAGACAAAAATGGGTAATAACCATAATAAATTTAATGATCTACATACAAAAGTATAAATAGGATTTTCTTTGTAGTAATCGGTTGCAGCTTTCCATCCAATTCACACAGAGAGTGCCCGTGAAAACCAGCCTGAATCGAGAGTAGATTGCAGCTGGATATTTATATTCTGGTATAAGTCACATGAGTCAAGTCAAGAATATTGGCTTCGTGATGAAGTAAAAATATCAGTATATTGATATATACAAGTATTGTATGAAATGTATTCACAATTTTATCTGCCTTTCAGTGGTGAAATTAGATTTTTAGTACGCGCTCTGGTTTTCGCAACGTTATTGTCAGTAAATGGACACATTTAATTATGGACATGTTTGTAATATCCTAACAATTGTTATTCCTTAGCGCTACCCCTACGTTTTCGATATTAATTAATCTCGTAGCAACATTTGAAATTTTTCAGCACAGTATAGACATGCCAGTCTACAGTCTAAAAATGTTAATGTTTACCACAACTCTACGAGTCCTATCCACTGACAATTCGTTTATGAAAATTGATGTAGTTGTCACCGACTTTCTTCTTTATAGTTCACACAGTTTATGGGTTGTTTATCGTAGAATAACATAAAAACAATTTGTCGTACGAAGGGCGCATTTGTGCCCCCGTACCGCTATAATTTTCCCTTGATTTATGTGGTACTGGCTTTAAAATATCGTACTGGATTCACGTTTCATTCGGGCACATCTGATTTTCAGTCTTCAACATGTTATTTTTTCTCCCCAGCGGATTTCCATTACTGGGGAACAAGCCACGTGCTTTCAGAACCAACTCTGTCGTCTGTTAGGCACTAGAATTCCTCACACATGGTGACTGGTCCAATAGCAGAGCTCAAAGCACGTCTCCATATAGTGGACTAGCTACAAAGCTATTGCAGCTGTCTTACAGGGTACAGCAATCTCGGCACGATAGCGTGTGTCCGCTCTCAAAGTTTAGAAGAAGCCTTCAGGGGCTGGACCGTCAGAATATCCCCACTTGCCCACTACAGTCACACAGCGAAGTGTGTCGCAATTAGCACCAAGCATAGTATCAAGTCCTCATGGTGTCTGCCTAACTTGTTAAGTACAAAAACCTTACAGAAAACTTAAAACTAACTGCTTTAGCAGCACTTACTACCCGAAGTCTATCCTAACCACATATCAAAATGCGAATGTTACTGTGCGTACAAAAGTAAAAATCTCTAGGCAAAAACAATTAAGTAGATCCTCAAAACCAATGAAGGTAATCCATAATTTTTCTGTATGAAGTACAGTTTTGCAACCACAATAAAGAAGAGATAATTGAAAAGAAAACTGCTGTGGACACAGTTCCAGTGTTAAAAGTAAAATGAAGTTCGCTACGATACAGTCCTTTATTCTATTTCGTTTTAAGCGTAAAAAATTTGACCATTTTTGACTATGCATTTTTCTCTGTGTGAAAACGAAGCAAAGACACTAAATTCGCTACACCTTTCGTCATCTTCTGATGAGGCACCCAGAGTCGTCATTATGGTGAAGCTCTGGTCATAGACGCCGTTTCAGGCGCACCTGGCACCTAGCGGACGCGACACTGGCAAGAAACAAAAGTCATCCAATGAGCTTTCTGTGACTGATGATTGTCTGAACACCACGACCATTAGGACCAAAACCAACCCCCTCTGTCATTCAGGCTTGACACAATCAATACTAAATTTCAGGACGAGGCTTGACACAAATAAACAGATTCTAGAGCTTGCAAGGAAATTGTGCTAAGTACAGACTTATCATTTCTGTCACAACAACTTGTTCCATTCGAACACAGAAAAACTCCAAACAACTAAAAAACCTGATGTAAATCACTAAGACGCACCTGAAGATGAGTCTCCAGGGCTCGAAATGCATAGTGCAGTAAATAAAAGCAACTTGTGACGGAAGGCAGTTTGTTCTTCATTTTACGAAAGTAAAACAGTCGCGGACGAAACACTGAAAAACAATGGATAAAATTAAAAAAAAAGAAAAAGAACAGAAATGCCTAAGTCATTGCGACTGTGCTACACTGGGACAGGATTTTCGCCATCAAAATGAAGCTATGATGTGGCACACTTAATACTCAGTTTAGACGGCTCAAGTGACTACTCGCACGAAAAAGCACAGTTTGAAAAAATTTACAAAGCACAGTTCACCCAAACTGGGCCTCGAGCTGCCAGACTGCCCGCTTGTGGTTACGCATCCGTCTGGCTCGGCGTTGGCGGCGCGCCAGTGGGACGCCCACACTCTTGAACACCCAGTGTGCGCGTCCGGGATAACGTTCCGCTGGCACTGAGAAAATTTTCGAAGCCCAGGCTACTGCATATACTATATAAGCGAGCGAGAGCCGCGCAGAGGCTCATTCGTGCTGCTGCTGTTGCACAGGCAACTGCATTGAACGCCGCCAACATGCCTACAGGACATATCGACGTCGTCGTCGCACAACAGTGTACAAAAACATAGAAAACATTGAACTTACTACAACATCTGGGGACAAGATTTATTGCATTCCAGTTAAGAGTGTTGCAGCCCACGCCCTCGTCGATGAACCTTGTCTATTTCTTGGATGTTCAGCCTGGATATTAACGACACATTCTCACATGGAAATGGATGGTTCACTGTTGCCATTGTAAGAGGAGGTAGTGGAGTATCTAGTGTATCTTTTCTGAATAAAAATTCAAATTTCCATTGCTGTTACTTAACCTCTTAGTTTAAGCTTACTATCGTGGAGTTAAAAAATAAGAAATAAAATATTAGTCTACAGTAATGTATGAAACAATGCTGTATATGCAGACAGTAAAATCCTATTTGTTTACAGAAACCCAAACCAAAACATTATCCCATACAGAAATACGACCCTTGCAATGTTATAACAGGAACATGGAAGTATTATTGAGTTATTCTGCTCTTAATTAGCTGCTGAAAATTTAGCGAGCAGCTGGACACCCATGTACCAAGAATTATTCTGTGTTATTTCGTGTATGTCCGAAATCAAATCTTCATACACTCATTAGTACAACAGCGCATGCCAGTTATCAAAACAAAACAAAAGTAGAAACACAGTTCCATCTTACATTTCAATTAATACTCTTCTTTCCAAGATCAAATCAGCTCTCACTAATTGCTATGCCGTACTATAGCTACTGCCACTTATAGTACTGTGATTCCCTTCCCTACCTCTCTGTCATCTGCTACTTATTTTACCTTTTTCACAGAATTTAGAGACAACTATACAAATTTATTCTGAGACAGCCAATCCAAAAGTCTTACATCTAACAACAAACTGATACTACCCCCACAATTAAATACAAATACACAGACCCGACGTAACATATTGACCACCTGCCTAAGCCGGCCGAAGTGGCCGTGCGGTTAAAGGCGCTGCAGTCTGGAACCGCAAGACCGTTACGGTCGCAGGTTCGAATCCTGCCTCGGGCATGGATGTTTGTGATGTCTTTAGTTTAGTTAGGTTTAACTAGTTCTAAGTTCTAGGGGACTAATGACCTCAGCAGTTGAGTCCCATAGTGCTCAGAGCCATTTGAACCATTTTGAACCACCTGCCTAAGAGACGCTATGTCCACTTTTGCCACAGGTAACAGTGGCGATCCATTGTGGCAAGAACGCAGTGAGACTTTGATAGTCGCTGGAGCGAGCTGGCAACACATCTGCACACACAAGTCACCTAATTTCCGTGACTTCCAAGGTGGGGGCGATGACCTCTGATACCACGTTCAATCAATTCGAGAAGTGTCCGATGTTCAGATCTGACGAGTTGAGAGGCCTCGCACATCAATTGGAATTCACCACCGTGTTCCTTTAACCACTCCATCACATTCCTGACGTTGTGATATGGTTCTTTATCTTGTTCAAAAAAGCTTCTGCCTTCGGGAAACATGATCGTCATGAAGGGCTGAACGCAGTCTGCAACCAGTGCACGATACTCGTCGGCCGTCATGGTGCCTTGCACGAGCTCCACCGGATCTATGGTTGCATACGTGAATCTTCCCCAGAGTACAAAGGAGCCGCCATCAGTTTGTATCCATCTGGCTATACAGCTGTCAAGGAGCTGTTCCCTCGGAAGACGACTTACGCCCACCCATCGTCATGATGAAGGCATCGGGATTCATCAGGCCATGCAACACTCTGCCACTGTGCCAACGCCCAGTACCGAAGGTCACGTGGCCAGTTGAGTCGCCGTTGCCGATGCTGTGGTGTTGACACCGGCTGCAGAGAACTATCGTTAGGGCGGTTCTGTGTGTGTGTGTTCAGCATCGATGTCTGATGGTATTTCCGCCACAGTTCGCCAGACTGCCTAGCCTACGACGACCGACATCTGTTGTGAGGGGTGGCTACCCAACAACACCTTGTGTGGACGAGGTTTCACATTGGTGACGCCACGTGTTGAAAAGACTCACCAGAGCACTCCTCGAATACCCGAAAAGTTTTGCAGTTTCCGAAATTTTCTTGCCGAGCCTCTGGACCGCCACTATCTTCTCTTGGTCAAACTCAGATGAATCACGTGCCTGATATTACGTGCACCCTACACGTGTCTGACAAGCAGCCGCTCCTCGCCAGGTGGCGCTGCTGTTGCCTGTGCGGGCTTATATCGATAGTAGACAGGTGGTCATAATGGTCCGGATGATCAATGTACATTCCGGAATCAAAATTACCCCTCCAAAAATCTTACCTCTAGAAACAGGATGTAAACAACGTGTAACCCCTAGTTTATAGTTTTAATACCTGCACCACTGTTCTAAAGTATTGCACTTACGTGATTTCAATGATGCTCTTTTGTTAGTTAACATTTTCGTGCAGAAATTTTTTTTATTTGGGGGGGGGGGGGGGGGGGGTGCCATGCTACAATGACAAGCAACAGTGTGGTCTGATGCTGCCGATTATTTACTCAGAAAGTGTTCCTTGTTCAAAGAATTATTGAATTTTTTGAATTTTTCTCCCACTGCGCTTTTGTGCATTTACTGTCGTGGTGAAAACTCACAAACTGACGCCAAGAAAAAAATATGTACCGAAAACATCGCTGAAATTGCAAAGACATTGAATTATTCGAGGTCAACTGTGAGTCGAAATCTTCAGCAGGTGATGGCCAAAGGAAATGAAAAATTTACCAAAGACGGGCGCCCATACATTTCTTCGCTCGAAGAGTACAGAAAATTTCGTCTACTAAGCCGTAATAAAAAGGAGTGCCTCTCTAGTTGAACTAGCAAAAGCATGGCATGAGGCAACGGGAGTTGATTCCAGCTCATAAGTTGTTAACAAAAGATTCTGTGCAGTGGGAATGAGCCCAGAGCTGCCAAGAAGAAACCATTTATAACTGCTGAAACCAGATAAACGAGGCTGTCATGGGCCGGACTGCACGTAAACTGGACAAAAGAGCAATGGAGAATTGTGACATTTTCAGTTGAAAGCCGACTTTCCATGATGAGTGACAGACTGCAGCTAGTCAGGTGTGAACCCAGTTAACGGATGCATTCTGACTGCCTTGTTAGAATCACAAAACATCCTCAATAGCTAATGGTGTGAGGAGCAGCGAAATAACCAGTTTTGTAAGGCTGTACTTTGTTCGTCGTGACTGAATTGTGTATCAACTTCTATGGCTCGAAAATTCGACAGACCTTAATCCAATTAAGAATTTGTGGCGACTTGGAGGGAAAGGACTACAGAAGAAGAAGCTAGCAACAAAACAGGAGGTGACAGAGGTGATTGTGAAACTGAGCACCATGAAATTGACATCTGTACCATTAGAAAATTGACCAACTCCTTGCCTGACAGCGTGAAGGCTGTTGTGTAGGGAAAGGGGGTGCATCAAAATACTAAGATCATTTAAATGCACTATGACCCAATTAAATGTAAATTTCATCAAAATAATTGATATTCGAGTTGGATACAACCATATACATGGCATCTCATTGTGCAGGTATGTACGTACGTAATACTGCCATATCTTCTTGAATTAAAATACGAGTATTAGAAGCAATCTTGTCCTTCAATGTAACGATCCTTCTCACTTGTTGATCATCCTCCTTTAATGAATATTTCAAAAATTTCAGTAGTTCTGTTCCAAGTTTCTAAAAGTTCTGTAGGAATATGCTGTACTTCATATCAGTAGTGTACTACGGAAAGAGGCAGTCTCTGTACAATGGCTGTTTGTACAGGCACAGTTCACTTATATATCTGAGTGCTAGTGGCTTCTTCAAAAATGGCTCTGAGCACCATGGGACTGAGGTCATCAGTCCCCTAGAACTTAGAACTACTTAAACCTAACTAACCTAAGAACATCACACACATCCGTGCAAGAGGCAGGATTCGAACCCGCGACCGTAGCTGTCGCCCTGTTCCAGATTGAAGCGCCTAGAACTGCTCGGCCACACCGGCTGGCCGTCGCTTCTTCAACTTGGGACACTCCGACCTGTATTCATTTGGATAAGACCAGCTTGATACAATAAATACACCATGGTACAACTCGAACAGCTTTTGAAGTACCCCATGTATGTCACTTGACCCCTCCTTGGTTTCCACGAGCATTAGGTTGTTCGCATTGTACTTAAGAGGTTTGTACCTAGTGTTTCGCTTGTGTATTCGCTCTGCAAATACTTTACCCTTTTGCTCTGCCATTAACTTCAGCTGTTCCTGCACTATTATAGAGGCCCCAAATGGGAATAACAGACCGAATAGATCAATTGCCAATAAGTCTCCCACACCCCGATGTAGAATGTCTTGCATCTCCCTTTGATTGGCAGTGGTACTGTGCTTGACTCGTCGGCACCTGTCATTCGTAATAGCTGTTTCACAACTCTACAATCCATACTACTGAAGAAGATATAGTCTTGTTACACTTCATAGTGACTGAACGCGCCTCTCAGGCCAATACAGTCATTACTCCTCTTCGTCTACGCTTTAGTCTGTTAAGAAGTATCCTCTTAAAAATTTTGTAAAATTTATCAAGTTTCTCACGCCCCTTTTTTCCAAAACTGGTTTTCGCTAGCTTTATATTAGGATCAGTTTTCTGTATCAGTCATATAACATTGTATATACTTCTAATACGTTTCTTTTCATTCACCCCCTTCATGTACATCATTCTGAACTCATCTTTAACATTTACCTCTCCTGTGATTGACAGGTGTGAAAGCGTACCAGCGTCTACATTATTGGTCCCCTTCATATATTCAATCATACTGCAATTTCTGAAGGATCAGTGTCGACCATGTCAGTCTACCATCTAGCAGGTTACAGTCTTGCAAATAACTTAGGGCCTATGGTTACGCAAACTTCCAAGTTTATCTGAAATTTAAGAAAACCCCACACCACTACCAAAAGTTCTTTCTTTGGTATGTCATATGCTCATTTATACTCTGACAGGACCCCACTGGCAAAGGATATACTCTGATGTTTTCCATTCACAACCTTTCTTTGGAACAGAGCAATACCTATTGTATAGTCTGACCTGTCTGTAGCAAAATAAAGGGATAATATAACACTTAGCTATTACACAAACTACCCTTCATTTTTTCAAACTCCCTATCACATTACAGACGGATGTCTATACCCATGACAAACTTTTTTCAGAAATTGTTACAGCTTTAGTGAATTACCTCTTTAATCACTTATAAACATATGATAGAAACTCGCCACCCTGAGAAGAGACTTTAACTGCTTACGATCCCTTGGTTTGGCACCCACTGCTGTTGCTTTCATTTTGCTTCATTGGGTGCCACACTTTCTGATGACAACACATCACTAAGAACTTTATTTCTGTTTTAATGAACTCACACTGTTTTAATTTGTGTGTCATTCCACCTTCATGTAAAGCTGTAAATACATTCTGCAGCAGACAGTAATGTATCCTCCAAGGAACCACAGCAGTAAGTGTGTCATACACATACATTATGAGACTCTTGAGCTCATCTCTGAATAGATACTGAAAAGTCACCCAGTTTGGGGACTATATAAATAATTGAGAACGTACGAAAAATTTAGTTTACTAACAACGTTTATTTTCCCAAAACAAAGACAGACATAAATTATTCTAAACAAGTTATTGATTGAATACCATAACCAACTAACAGATGGGTTAAGACTACAGTGGACAAGGATCCTGGATGTACCCTGTTTCCTTCGTGTGGCGATGTAACTTGCAGCTGGCAAAATGTGTGTGGTGTAGGTAAGACGTGAGGCGACACCTGTGAATCGATCACGACCACAAGAGAAATGCCGAAATACCACCGTCTAGTGATCAGACAGATGGATCGCAATTAACTCTCTACCAGAGCCCTTAAATCACGGTAGATTTCAGTGTGTGACACAACCGTTTGCTGATTGTACCAAGGACCAAATTGGCTCACTTATACGAGAGACCACACAAGGATACCAAACATCAAGACCGGTAAACCAAAATCGAATAAGTTTGCCTCAGCAAACGAGTCAGTCTCAGGACGGGTCCCAAGCACCAACCACACGTGCCCTAGCATCAGCCATTGGAGAGGGGAGGATGATTTTCTCCGAAGTCGTGTCGCTTCCCACGGCAACAAGCAAACAGATACAATCTTAAAGATCTTTATCTAAATCGCCTATGCCTTGGAGTTTGTTAGTCCTAGCTATGTGGTGTAATATTATCCAAACCTTTCTCAAAGGCCAGATTTTTCTTATACAACCGAGGTTGCGAATGGTTCACTGGCCTACTTGCACTATCTGCAAACACAAAACAGGTGAATTTTTGGTAAGCATGGCTCTACGCACAACCCCTGGTTTATGAGTCCACTGTGTAGATGCGTTCCTTTACTCCGTCGCCCCCAGCCCAGCCTTCTGCTGGCGCCACAGCAGGTACCTCGGTATTGTTCTGCTGGAGATCGATCTCGACAAGGGACTGCCCTATCTGCCCTGTACAGCTGTGAGCCTGTCCATCAAGATTTACTGAGGGTAGGCATGCCATCAATTGCTTTCAACTCCCGACATACCGTTTCTACAAGCTAAGAACCATGAAAATACCTCATGCTTTTAGCACCCTAACGGGTTCCATCAACATCTCCTCAGTACATTAACCCTCTAGAGTGTCCCTCACGTTATAATAAAATCTTTAATAATTTTCCGTAAGCAGAAAGTAGGTGAGAGAGTAACTTGTCCTCTCTCAGTGCCTCAAAGCCATTATAAATACAGCAGTTGATATAAAAAGAACAAATGGGATTACTTCGTACTGTTATGCCCAACCCTCAAAGATAAATGCAGTGTATTTCCTGCTCTCCACTGTTAAGGGGACCTGCCAGAAGCCAACAATTAAATTTACGTTTTCAAAGGCCTGAACTAATTCGTCTATGTATTCTAGACTCTTACAGATATTATTATTTTATTGAACTTGCTAGCATCCAATATTAGGTGTATAGACTTGTTCCTCATTTTGGCAACAGATTTTTGGTTAGAGTACTCACTTCTACATCTTTCAGTTACTCTTCAGTTCAACATATGCTATAATTTTATTCTAACAACCTTCCTTTCTGTCACTGCAAAGATACATTTCTCAAACTTTAACAGTTCATGTGGCTTCACTCTGTGAGTATACTCTAAATTTTTCACCTTCACTGGCCTCTCTGTTTCTACGTAATACCGAGCGAGGTGGCGCAGTGGTTAGCACACTGGACTCGCATTCGGGAGGACGACGGTTCAATCCCGCGTCTGGCCATCCTGATGTAGGTTTTCCGTGATTTCCCTAAATCGCTCTAGCCAAATGCCGGGATGGTTCCTCTGAAAGGGCACGGCTGACTTCCTTCCCTGTCCTTCCCTAATCCGATGAGACCGATGACCTCGCTGTTTGGTCTCTTTCCCAAAAACCAACCAACCAATCTACATAATAAGTGACATAATTGTGCCCTTTCACTATCTCTCTTATTACCATTCAGCTTCCTTCTTACTTCTTCCTCAACCTCCATTTCTTTGAATTTTACTGTGTTCATTCCTCCAACCTTCAGCTCTGATACCTGATGTTTAAAGTTAAATATGTGCCCTATGCTTACACAAAAAAAAACGCCAAGAACTATAGTTCAACTTAACTTCTGTATTACGAAGAATGCATGACCAAACAATTTACCCCCCAATGTTTCTATGTAAAATAACTTCCTCGTTCACTACAGTTTTAACTCTCACCCCTGTGACTGGAAATTCAACTGCCTTATCACTCCTAAAATGATTATAAAAAATTTCTGCTATTCCAATAACGGAACTTCCAATGTCTGTCAAAGCAATCGTACATATTTTTCCCAGTTTAATATTAATTATTGGCTGTACCTCTCATCGTATTCATGCTTTTATTCTGTCCCAGCTAAAAGGTACTTCTCTATTTCATGTACACAATCATGCTTATTTGTACACACCTGACTTCCACTATACAGCTCTGTCACACTATATGGCTCTATCTATCTGCAAATACTAACTTAAATGCATGTCTAAATTCAGTATTCCCTACACGCAACGTCCTTAGCTTCCTGGAAAAACTATATTTTTCTTTGTCCCATGTTTGTGGATACGCTTTCTGAAAATATTTTGCATAATCTACCAGTCACTGGCACCATACTTGCTTTCATCTTTCTCTATCCTCTCTGTATTTAATTCATCTCACTCACACCTATATAGTGTTGGTCATTATAAATCAAGAAATTCTGGTTTTCATCACCTTCATCCCTTTTTTCCATTGTGTGAACTATTATTTACCATATTATTATTATTGCCCGTCCTGTCTTTTCCCGTCATGAATACAGACTCTCCCTTACATGAAATTCTCCACCTCGCTCAAATACTTCTGTAAGAGCATCATAGTATACCTTATCCTTCTCACTTCGCTCTCCTAACTGTTTAATATAATCATTTTTGTGAAGTGCCCAACCTTTGGTGCCCACTTCCATATCCCCTTGGCCTTGTCTACTCTGTCCTTTACATCAAAGGAAGACTCCCTTTTATTCTCCTATGGTACAACAAGTAAAGGTGGCTGTCCAACTTCATTCGCATAAAAATCAACAGCATTAACTCCATTAGGTTCCATTGCATTGGATACAGCTTCTTCAACAAAGACATTACTTACAGCTCCATCCTGCAAATCACAACCTTTCTCCACATGATCTTCAGTGACAGGTCCCACTGCCTGCTCATAAAAATCATTGTATACAGGAATCTCTGACTGCTCACAAATACCCTCATCTATATTTCTAAAGTGGGTACTCTCAGGTACACCTCCATTCACAAAAATAGCATGTTCAAGCACTATAGCGTCAATACTATTACCACCACCCACAATACTACCAGCTCATACACCATGGCCTCAACATTAATAACATTACCATCCACTGTAACTGATTCAACTACACCCAACTCAATATTATTACTGCTGTCTTTCACATACCCATGTTGAACATCACAGCAGACTGAGCCATGCATGGCCCGTGTTCGTGCCATCCCTTATTTAACATCCTGTTTTTGCCATACTGCCATCTCTTATGTTAGTATCTATTACTTGTGTCTCTGAGTTGCTGCTTTGCGTGCCCATGAGCGGCAGCAGCAGCGCTTATCGATATAAGCCCTGCTGTATTATCTTTGCTGGACTGCTATTACTTCCTGGTCGTCTTGTGTCGACCAGTGAGTTGGAAGGCGCCAGCAGTTACTTCGGGCCTGGCAGTGTTTGAGTTGGCACGCGGCGCAAGTTCAGTTGGGGCGCGCTAGCACTGAGGTCTGGACCGCCATGACTAGCCCGGCGCTTGCCGACGTACATGATTGGATTGGAGAGGACTTTGGTTGGTCGTTGGTCGTTCGTCTTGCCGGATGATGTGCATTTGGTTGGTGATCGCTTATGGGTTGCCTGTGTGTGCCGACTGGTAATTTGTCCCTATTATTGACAGTCACTGCCGTTAGCATTGTCTAGTTCTTCATTCAAATGTTCATGAAACTGTGTGTAGTTGTGTGATTTTGACTGACAAGTTATCTTAAATGTGGTCGGCCTACTGGCTCTGAGCAGTCGGTCGGTTGGTGTGGATCATCTAGGAAATCTCCAAGTGGCTCAGTGGGCCAGGTCCGCTGGCGGTCTCTATGCATTGTTGGAGTGTGTGGGAGCTGTTCCGATCGCTACGAGGTTCGTGGCTTACCAGCCCAGGACATCAAAATTGAGTGGTGATTTAGTTACCGAAGCCAGACTGTTCACATTGTGCCGTTGGTTTTTATGGTTGGCTGTTGGTGGCATTCCCATCAGCAGCAGCGAGTGTTTGAGATGGCTAAAGTTTGGCCACCATCAAGTGGAGTTTAAATGTAATTTGGTTATTTGAAGTCCAAGTGCACCAGCGGAATACTCTGCCTTGTGGCCGTTAGCATCCCAGTTACCTGCCCTGGCCGCTGACGTAAAATTCAGGCAATGTTCTTTCCTCAGCGTGTTGTCGCTATCCAGCACGTGTGTTTAGTTTTGACAGCTTATGCATACTTGGGTGTGGGCAACTGCTCCTTTTACGTACTGCCTGTGGATTTCCTTGTGTACTGGTCGGGTGGAAAGCAAGTCGTCTTGTCGTTGGGTCCGTTGACTGTCTCTTGGTTGGTTTGCCGGCGGATCAGATATAGTTGGCTCGACTGCCTGTGTCCCGTAAGCGAACTTTAATACTTCAAGTGCAGACCGACCCCCGGAAACTTCTGAGCGTCGCTGGCTGTACTGCCATTTCTTATTGGTGTTTCATTGTGTATTTTAATGGCTTATAGTCGATGATTTGAATTTGTATGCTTTTAGTTGGGTTTTTAATATGGGCCTTCAGCAACTTTAAAATTGAAAGTCCCTTGTCAAGTCTTGCGCTGTTTGGGCCTTCAACCTCATTTAAAATGTTTTTTGGATAAAGATTTGGGCGTTCTGCCGTTTGAAAATTTATTGTAGTTGTGATTTTGAATAATGGGCCTTTAGCCGCTTTAAAATTTCTTACTTGTTAAATCTTAGATTGTTTTGGCCTTCAACCTGTGTAAAATATTCTTTAAAGATAGAGCTTTGGGGCTGCTGCCTACTTTAGTTGTTTTAAGTAATCGGCCTTCAGCCGTTTTTTTTAAATTAACTTGTCTTTCAAGTATCAGACTGTGTGGGGCCTTCAGCCTGAGTGAAGATAAGGCCTTCTGCCTTGTGCTTTTATTTTTAATTGATTTTACCTGCAGTCTTAAATCATGGGCCTTCAGCCAAGTTATAGAACTTACTTACGTGAAACTTCTGCCTTCTGAATATTCTGTTCGAGTCTGAATTTTAAGTTAATGGCCTTCAGCCATTTTTGAATTTAAGCGGTTCTGCCCTTAAGGCATACTGTCGTGTGGCCTATTCAGTCGATAAGTAAGTTCAAAAACTTTTGCTGTATTGTTTGGGCAACTAATTAAGGTTATATATGTTGAGTGTAACTGACAACCCCTTTTTGGTCCTCTTTCACAATCCCAACTACCTATTCTGTTCCGTGGATTTAAGCAGGGCGTTTGACAGATATTCATCCTCTCATGTCACACATTGTGATGTTACAAAATAGAAGTGATGTTGCTATTCAATGGAAAGTTGGAAATTGAGATTTAACTAACTGTTTTATCAATCACAATTGGCGTAAGAATCATGGATTGACCATTGTCATAAAATATTGCATTATGAGATGTGAATAGTTTTTACTTGCGGTTTCGCGTGGCTTGAGGCAGTCACAACTAGCGTGCTATTGATTAAGAAGTTGCGTTATCGTCTTTCTAATTACTTCATGATCGTAGATACGATCATACCCGGTTGTGAAGTTATTGTTATGACAAAAAAATTTCCTAAGGGACCAGAAAGTTCTTAAGGGCGCAAAAACAACTGTAACATCACACAAAAGAGAAATTCAATATTAAAGCTGATGCAAGAAGACGATAAAACAGTTTTCTTTTTATCAAGGTAACACGCACATTGGACTGTTGATCTTGGAGTCTGTAATATTAGCAAAATGCATGATTAAAATGAAAATAATACTGAGGAGATAATAGAAATGAGCACTGCTAAATGATTCAGTATTCCCAGAACAAATATTTATTATAACTAAAACATATATCGTACCTTAAGCTTAATACTACAATGACGGTAGATTTTTATGTCCATATTATGTCCATTGAGCGCTCTTTTATATAGCCATTGTCCTCTTGAGTCGCTCGTGCTTCGTCACGGTAAGTTACAACAGTTCTTCTTCCTACACTTCACTCAAAACTTAGACGGAACACGTTTTTATTTATTTAGTAAAAATAATTAGATCAGACCGCCACAAATCTGCGTCCGTCTTACTCGAGAAAAACAGTAAAAGTCTTCTTAGCGCTCAAGGCTTCATTTGTTCTCCAGCGAACAAAATAGTGAAGGATCGCATATCCATCCGTACTTTTCTGTTTATATTGCCGCCCAAAGACGACGAATTACATTATCTAGAAAATTCCACCGTCGCCATGCGACGCCTTATTATATATTAATCATTCTTTATAAACAAGTATTTGCCATCTGGCTGAATTTGCTGTTTTAATTAAGCCAAAAATAGCGAATATCACATTGCCTCCCATGAGGAGAGAGGGAATGCCGAAGGATTACCTCGATCCTCGTGTCCTCATGAGATATTCGTGATTTTTGGTGTGACATTTACATAACGTTACTGGCGTACAAAGTACATAAATTGAAATCACATTTATAAACATATATCAGATATTTATCATTTTTCAAAATAAAGTTTTTCATTCTTTGTTCATCAGTCACTTCATTCCATAATACCAAGATTAACATTTATGTGCATATTTAAGTTTGGGCCATATTTGCTTATAACAATAAGTGAACGTTCATTTCGCACTTCAGGGGATAGAATTCAGGAATTACTTTCTCTTGAGCTTAACAACTAATACATGAGTACAGTGAGTGCTTATTTTCACTAAACTAGAGTGGACAATGTTCGAGCATCTGTTGACTCCTTGTGGTTCAATTACAGTTTAATAATAAGGACTACACTTCGTGAAGCTTTCACTTTCTGTGTTAGCTGTCTACGGCGTTCATCATGCAGTACATCTGTCCTTTCCACTGTGGTGTCAGGAATTCAAGTGGCTTCCCGGGTTTTTATTTACAATATGAAACAGAAGAAGTGGAAAATTATTAGTATGACTTACAAGCTACTGGATACATTTGTTAAGGATCGGGACTGGTCTGGAGTTTAGGGTCTTCCTATAGTGCACATTCATTTTCCTTGTCCATCAAGAGACAGGATTATAATTCATTTTAGCAGTGTTCAGGAGTGCCGGTATTAATGGCTTTAAGGCCTGAGTAATCTAACAATCTACTTCTCACTCATCTTAACTTCAACTCAAGAAAATTGCTTAATTTACATATGAAAATGTAGTCACACAAGTGTACAAATGTCTTTCCTCCAGTAGGTACGATTGAAGTCATGGCGGTTAGCAGTTTAAAGTTTGGATTGTTTCGTCACCCACACGTCAGCCACTCACAGCGGCTGCACAGTGTTGCGTGAGCTCCAATACTTAGTATCCGTTTGCGCTCAGGCTGTAACAGAGCTGCTGGTCGTCGATTGCTCCCTTTTTTTTTTTGTGAACTTCGTATCACACGAGTGCATCGATACAAACACCTCGCGCGCGTTTCCCATCGGAGGAGCCGGACACTGAAGTTGCCTCCATACTTCTCTGTCAACTGCCTCCCATGAGGCTCACAGGTAAGTGACGACGAATGTTTTAGCTGTCGCTGCACTTAGAACAACACTGAACTTTGCGTTGCACCTGTTGTCGTAGCCTTGACTTCTCTTTTTTACACTTGCAGTACAACACTACCACAGTTATTTTTATTATGCACGTCGCACTTTAGTGTGCATCTTCACACAGCATTCGTGCTTAGTTCCTTCGCCGATGGAGTTCATTTACAAAACAATCAATTTTGCACGTTTCCTCCACTGGTATAGAAAGACTTATATTCTACTATTTACAAAATATCACTTACGAGCTAATATTTACAATTAATGGTCACTCCTTTTGTTAAGTCCAGTGAACAACTGCTTTATGAATGGACTCTTTATATCTCAAGATTTGCTTTCACTAGTGAACCTAAAAATATTCTTTCAAACTTTCTTTTAAGTGCTCATCTCCTCATTATGAAAACTACAGGTTTCGCAACACTCGTTGCATTTATTCTTTAGTGCACCCAAGATCATTTTCTACTGCCACGCAGCATATCTAC
The DNA here is from genome assembly GCF_021461395.2 of Schistocerca americana. Taxonomy (NCBI): domain Eukaryota; kingdom Metazoa; phylum Arthropoda; class Insecta; order Orthoptera; family Acrididae; genus Schistocerca; species Schistocerca americana. Next base: position 713,277,173 of record NC_060123.1, read on the forward strand.
TACTTAACGAGTACACATTTAACGCTGAATCTTTTTTTTTTTTTCTTTTTGTGCTTTCCTTTGTGTTTGCCAAATTTTTTTTTTATATTTGAGGGCAGACTGGATAACAATAGTTCTCCCTCTTCGCTTCATGTACTCAGCAATCATTCTCTGTTAAAAAAAAATAGGGTAACGCGTGTCTACTATTTTTCGCATGAATGGAATTACCGACAGTTCACTGGGTTTACGCAACCGGTCCATAACAAACATTACCAAAGCTAGCGAAGTTCATCACGCTACGTGTCTCATTTCTCATAAGCACTGCTTTGCTTCGAAGCACACGTGCCTTTTACAAGTCGACCCTTGGTCTGGGTTAATGAACCAGGATCAAAAGGAACGGGCACAAGGAAAATGGATTTCATAAGAGGAGTGTCTTAGGAGACATTTTTGCAATAAAATCTGCACGTAAATAAAATTATCATAATAAACATAGGCACATATATAAATTTCAACCTCTTTCATTACAGCATGCTTTGCTACTTCTACGTCTTACTCTGGTTATAGTCAGTATTAAGTTTAAATATCACTGCATTGCTTGTTCTTTAGATTAGCCTTCAATTAGGGTATTGAATGGTCGCTAGATTACACTACAGATCTTCTGAAGATCTTTACTTGGACTTATTTATGATACAGGGGGCTTGCTGTGTGGTTATTTAGTACCTCGATTCTACTGAAATCAATTCGTCAGCTAACATTCCTCATATACTCTTTACATTGGGCTCAGATCACAGGGAAATAGTTTACTTTCATAGCAATTAGTGGCCTCGTGGAGTACTTACGCTACATTATTGATGCTTCGTGGTTTGCCTCTATTTGTACTGTATTTCACCTAACTTAGTTTACTACAGCTTATTGTCTCCTTGCGTGAACACATGTGGGTTATACCACTTGTTTTTCCATTTAACAGCACGCTTTAACTGAACTTTAAGCTATTTCTTCTACTCCTGTCCACTGTCTGGACTGTTTGAACATGTACCCTTTTTTTTTTAAGCAGGTAATTTGGGCTTTTACTACAGAACTTCAAGTACTTACATTACTAAAAATAAATCTATAAATATTCTTGTACCTTGAGAGAAGTGCTTATTTACGCATCCTTCTCCATTTCTCACCTTTACATATTTATATAGCTCCGGGCAATCACCTCGCAAGCACTTTTTTTCTTATTACTAACTTAAAATTAAATTGAAATTCTTGGTGCAACCTCAATTTCCTGCTTCAGCTTGTTGAAGAAATATCAGTTCATGTCCATCACTATAAACAATTTTTCCATACATAGCATTTAATACTTAAAGATGACATGTAGTAGCCGTTACCATGTAGTCAGTGCGCTGTTCAACACAATACTTATCATTAACAGTTCACACAAGGGAATTTCCAGTAAACAAGAATTCATTTCCACGACAGTATTTAACCACTACCATTATAAAATTTCTTTAAGTCTTGGTGGTGAAATAAGCCTTTTACTCTCCCCGTAGCCGGGTCAGTTAATAAATAACTCCCTATGTGCGGTTTCCTTAAAATAAGGTAAGGACCTTGGTACATGTGTTGCCACTTGCGATTTTTTTTTTTACATGTTAAGGATGGCTTGAAATGAGTCTTAAGTAATACCTTTTCACCTACATGGTAATTTACAACTTTGTTTACTTTTTTATCATAGACTTTCTTCCTTAATTGAGCATTGGTGGTAATGGAACTTAAAGCTTCTCGAATTTTGACATATAGATCTATCTCAGGGCTAGGTATCTTGGGAAGAGGGTCAACCCACTCATTCTGTTCCTTCTTTCGAGATATCAGCTCGTGTGGAGTAAAACCTGTGGAAGTGTGTGGCAAATTATTAACTATCTCCTCAAAAGGTGTCACAAAATCAACCAAACGTGTTTGCTTGTCTGGAATGTACGTCCGAACAAATCTGTTAAACTCCTTGAAGATCCGCTCAGTCAAATTCGAGTGAGGCCTAAAACGTGATATTAAGACCTGCTTGACATTGTTATGGGCCAAAAACTCACGCCATTTGCGGCAAGTAAAGTTGGATGCATTATCTGAAAGTATAGATTCGGGGACTCCGAATCGAGGGAAATAGTCATTTTCAAGACAGCGTATAATAGGCGGAGCACAAGATGTCTTCATAACATACATTCGAACGTATTTAGTGAAGTTGTCGAGAACAGCAACGAGGTATTTGACACCTCCCCTACCCATCGGTAGAGGGCCAGCCAGGTCAATGCTAATGAGCTGATTAGGTCTTTCTGCGATGATCGGATTCAATTGAATTAAAGTAGGAATATTCAGAGCTTTCGCCTTTTGGCAGATGACACAGAATTTTAGCAATTTGTGTATCCGACGATGTAGGTTGGGCACATAACAGTAAGTAGCAATTTTCTTTTTACACTTCTCTGGACCATAGTGGCCCCAAGAAATGTGGGTATACCACAAAAGATGTTCGACAAAACTGCTAGGTATACAAACAAGCCAGTTGTCTGATGACACAGAGGTACGATGAAATAATACCTGATTATGAATCTTGAAGAATTTCGACAACTTATGGTTTGGATTTTCTTGAAGAAGTCTGATTATTTTTCCCCACTTAGGATCTGTGCTCTGTAGTGTCTGGATTTGCTTGCACAGTTCCAAGAAATATTTTCTATGAATGGGATCCTGCATAAGAAGAACTTTGTAATTCGACATCTGTTCTACCAACTCACTTGTCTCAGGCAGACCTTCTGGTGAACGAGAAAGTGCGTCTGCAATAATGTTATCCTTGCCCTTTATATACACAATATCAAAGTCGTATTCTTGCAAAAATAGACACCACCTGGTCAGGCGCGGATGTTGTAATTTACAGGTCAAAAGATACGAAAGTGCTTGATGGTCCGTAAATACTTTTATCTTTCTGCCAAAAATGTAATAATTAAACCTCTTGAAGGCCCAAATAACTGCAAGTGCCTCCAGCTCAGTAACTGAATAGGACTTTTCACATTCTGTTAAGACCCTACTCGCAAAACTAATCACTCTGATCTGCTCTGTTACGTCTACTAATTCAATCTGAAACAAACAAGATCCAATTCCAACAAACGAAGCGTCTGAGGTGATACAAAATTCTTTGTCCATTTGTGGATGACAGAGAATGTTATTGTTTAAAAGACCATCTTTAATTGCCTGAAAAGCTTTCTGACACTCTGGTGTCCAAATCCAATGCGTACTTTTCTTGAGAAGATTGTGCAAAGCGGGATTGTTCATTACTTGACCAGACAGAAATCGTCGAAAGAAAGACGAAAGACCGAGAAATCCTCTTAGTTGCCTCTTAGTTACCGGTGTAGGGAAATTCTTAATCGCAGACAACTTTTCCGGGTCGGGATTAATCCCTTCAGGTGTAATCACATGACCTAAAAGCTTTACCTCACCTTTTCCAAATTTTGACTTTTTCAGATTTGCTGTAACACCATGTTCTTGAAATCTCTGAAACACCCTTCGTAGAATAGCTAAATGATCTTCCCAGTTCTTAGTGGCTATCAACACGTCATCTACATAAACAGTTACCTCATCCAGAAGTTCAGGTCCTAACACAAAATCGAGAGCAGAAATAAATATTCCTGAGCTCACATTTAAACCAAAAGGCATGACCTTAAACTGATATGAGCGGCCGGCAAATATAAAAGCAGTATATTTTCTGGATTCCTTGGATAATTTCACCTGCCAATAGCTACTTCTTAAATCAAGTGTACTCAAAAATCTAACGCCATGAAATTTTTGCAAGTGCTCCTGAAGTGCTTCAGGTCGAGTCCTTATCGGTACAATTATTTTGTTTATTGATCTGGCGTCCAGTACTAGTATGACACTACCGTCCTGTTTAAGTACGGACAACAAGGGACTTGAGTACGGCGAATTCGATAACTCGATAACATCCCAACACAGCATTTTCCTAATCTCATGCTTTACAGCTTCTCGTCGGGCGTAGGGTACTGAATAGCTTGCTTTGCAGAACGTTGAGTGGGGAAGCACTTCCATTTTATAATCGAACCCTTTTATTACTCCTGGTTTCTTTGAAAAGATTTTCTTGTAACTTACTAATAAATGGAACAACTCATATTTCTGCTCCCCCCTGAGTTCAGTCGATTCCTTGGCTTTAGCATCGATCTCGTCTTTGTCAGGAAGTAAGTCTTCATACTCATTGTCATTTATGTCATCCCATTTAGTCAGGTCATTTGTCTGATCAAAGCACAGTTTGCCTGTCCTCTGTCGTTTCCAAACCTGATGCAATGTCAACACTGCCTTCACCTTACTCCTTAACAAGTTAACAACAACTTGTTGTTGATTTACGATAAAGGTACACACTCCAGATTCAGTATCTATCACTGCTTTTGTTTGTCGAAGAAACTCCATCCCCAAGAGACATGGAACTGACAAGTTCTTTACTATTAGAAAGTGGCAAAAAACCAAAACAGATTCTATCTGCAGTTGAAGCTGCGTCTGTAAACTAACTCTCTGTTTCAATGGACTAATCGCTCCCGATATGGAGCAACCCTGAATCGGCAATGATAAAACTTTTGAAACAGAAGACACCTGTCTGAAAAGACATGATGACATCACATTGATGTTTGCTCCTGTATCAACAATGGCTGTGACAGGAATGTTAGTACTAGAAATCTTAATCGAAGCCTGGACCTGTTCATCATAAATGTCATTAATGTCTTGAGCTTCTAGGTCAGGTGCAAGGTCATCTCATAAGTCGGTCTCATGGTCGTACCGTATCGCATTAACATACTCAGAATCAGAGTGTTCGTTAGTACCCCCACTGGAACCGGCAGCGACCTCTAGGAGGCTGAAAGGCGCTGCCTCTAATTTTCCGCAGGATGTTTAACCTGTTTGTCATTCATGGCCTTAAGTGTTTGTTCCGTTTCATATTGGTGCTGGTTATGTGGTACAAATGCCGGTGTAAAGGGGTCAAATCCACTGGGTGCATTGACTTGTGAATAAAATACTTGAGACGGCTGCTGTCGCCCAATCTTTTGGTTGCCGGCAGAACCATTTCCTTGTGAAGGAAAGTTCGCATTTGGTACCGTTTGAAAATTGTTCCGCGGTCCTCTATCCTGTGAATAGTTGTTCTTATGTTGTGCTGGGTGGCCTCCGCCTTGCCCATGCCACTTGCTATATTTCGACCTATAACTTTGATTGTACACTGGCCCATTTGAAAAATTACCACTAGTTTGTGGAGAATTTCCATACTGCTCAGGCGCAGAATTAAAGGGTGGGTTTCCGTACTAATGTTGTACCTGGTGGTTGTAAATTGGGTGGTATCTCTGCTGATTACTGTAATTGGTTTTCTGCTTCCGTTTAAAATTATTGCCGTTTGCGTTTTGATAACCGCTGGCAGGTTGGTAACAGCGGTCGCAGTAGCTCGCTCTCTCCTTGGGCGCATTGTTGTCCGCGTGCGATGCATTCTGCTGGCTGCCAGGGAAGAATTTGCCGCTGCCAACCTTGGAGCGCACATCCTCGCTAATTAAATCTAAGGAATCCAGCACAGAAAGGAATACATCCGTGTCTTCTTCGGACACATTTACTAATTTCTCTCTAATAGACACAGGGAGTTTGCTTTTGAGAATCATAATTACGTCCTTGGAAGAAATCGGAGAATCCCAGAATTTAATTTTGGCTAGATACTTCTCAAAGTATCGCCGGAGACTTCCATGCTTCTCATTGAAAATTTCCGCACCATACACCTCCTTCCTTAATCTTTGCTGTACCCCATTACTCCAAAATTTTGCCAAGAACATTTTCTCAAACTCTTCATAATTCCTACACGTGTCTACCATTTCCGTTCCCCATAATGCTGCATCACCAGAAATAAAGCCAGTGACGAACTGAATACGCTGTCTGTCTGTCCAGCTCCTGGGAAATATGCCGGAAAAATTCTTTAGGAACACGATGGGGTGTATTTCTCGCTTCTGCGGATGAAAAACAGGAAAAGTGCGATGCTTAATCACACTTTCCTCTTGCATTAAACTCACAATTGTGGGCGGATCATTTATTTTCCCTACTCGGGACTCAACAGGACTGTTGTTTTGCATGTAATCAGGCGGTGAACGATAAGGAGTTGACTGACATTCGTCACCGTCTAAAGAGTTGTTCCCTATAGTTTGCGTATGCGTGTGCGAATTTTCTACCCAGTTTCTCAGGATTCTGACTTCGTCCACTACTTGCTGCTTCCACTCGGGAAGATCCCGTGTAAGTGTCCTCCGAATCTGTCCCAATTCAGAAACTACTGTGTCTCCCGACTTACCAGGAGCAGCTAAGATTTCATAAGTTACATCCTTGACAGTCTCCCTAAGCTCCTCCCTGACCTTCTTTTCGATAAAAATATCTTTACCCTTTATCCATTCACTGTAGTGTTCCGACAATGCCTCCGCGTGTGCTTTCACGGTGCTCTTAACCTGTTCTTCGATATTGATTGAGTCTATCTGCCTCGACAGATCCTCTACTACACCTTCAATGTCAGATACTGCATTTCTAACTGAGTTTATTTCTTTGGTAGCTGCCTGAATTTTTGTGTTTAATGTTCCAGATACTTCAGCTATTTCACTTTTCACCTGTTTCTGCATTTTCTGAATTTGATCACTGATCTTAGTTTGCACCTCACCCAAATGGGTATTTAATTCAGCCGCAATTTCTTTATGCAGATCTGTTTTGATTGTGCCTAGCTCTGTTTTTAATGATTCGCTTACAGCATCTAGTCGGGCTTTAACAGTCTCATTTTGTGTTTTTATAGTCTCATTTTGTGTTTTTATATTCTCATTTACTGCGTCAAACTGTTGTTTCAGCATTTCCATTAACGCACCGAGGTCATTTGTAGCTGCAGCGGGACGAGTTTGGACTTCAGGATCACTTTCCCCTGTTACAGACATGGTTAGTTCAGTTTCCACACGGGAACCTACCGTTCGCGATCGTAAAAGGTATGGAATACTATTAACGTCTTCACTCCCGTCTCCTGTTGTCACCTGTCTCTGTTTACTATCTGCCATTTTCGTCAGTAAATCAGGTGCTACGCAAGGCTTTCGTCGTTTGTCAGTGACTTGGTGAGTCCGCTAAGAGCACCGCCCTCGCGTGAGCAACAAATGAAATTCTATCTGGCAAGAAGACAAGATGGAACCTAACCGTTTCAGACAAATGAATGAAGATGCTCTTCACTGCAAATTGCGCACACTATCCACCATGTTGAAAATACAATACAGGTATACTAACAATGGGGAGAAATAATTTATATTATCAGACTACGAAGAATTTTACTTTGAAAGATAAAATAAAGCAGATTTTCTATAGCGGGAAGGAGATAGAAAGGATGTGGATCGACTTGGAAAAGCAACGTTGCTACTGAAGCACTACACTGCGTATGCAAAATTCTGACTTACTTTTTGATGGCTTGAATACCGCTATGTTGTCTCAGCAAATTCACGTCTCTTTTCTTTTCTTTTCTCTCGGTAATTAAACTGCATTATTGACCGTTATTCTCACAGAGAGACGATGTGTACATGAAACGACAGAACATTTATTAACACAAGCACATAGAAAATTTTCCAAGAATTTGAACTAATTTTTGGCCAAGTCCCTGTTCGGGCGCCAAGTGTGATGTTACAAAATAGAAGTGATGTTGCTATTCAATGGAAAGTTGGAAATTGAGATTTAACTAACTGTTTTATCAATCACAATTGGCGTAAGAATCATGGATTGACCATTGTCATAAAATATTGCATTATGAGATGTGAATAGTTTTTACTTGCGGTTTCGCGTGGCTTGAGGCAGTCACAACTAGCGTGCTATTGATTAAGAAGTTGCGTTATCGTCTTTCTAATTACTTCATGATCGTAGATACGATCATACCCGGTTGTGAAGTTATTGTTATGACAAAAAAATTTCCTAAGGGACCAGAAAGTTCTTAAGGGCGCAAAAACAACTGTAACATCACACAAAAGAGAAATTCAATATTAAAGCTGATGCAAGAAGACGATAAAACAGTTTTCTTTTTATCAAGGTAACACGCACATTGGACTGCTGATCTTGGAGTCTGTAATATTAGCAAAATGCATGATTAAAATGAAAATAATACTGAGGAGATAATAGAAATGAGCACTGCTAAATGATTCAGTATTCCCAGAACAAATATTTATTATAACTAAAACATATATCGTACCTTAAGCTTAATACTACAATGACGGTAGATTTTTATGTCCATATTATGTCCATTGAGCGCTCTTTTATATAGCCATTGTCCTCTTGAGTCGCTCGTGCTTCGTCACGGTAAGTTACAACAGTTCTTCTTCCTACACTTCACTCAAAACTTAGACGGAACACGTTTTTATTTATTTAGTAAAAATAATTAGATCAGACCGCCACAAATCTGCGTCCGTCTTACTCGAGAAAAACAGTAAAAGTCTTCTTAGCGCTCAAGGCTTCGTTTGTTCTCCAGCGAACAAAATAGTGAAGGATCGCATATCCATCCGTACTCTTCTGTTTATATTGCCGCCCAAAGACGACGAATTACATTATCTAGAAAATTCCACCGTCGCCATGCGACGCCATATTATATATTAATCATTCTTTATAAACAAGTATTTGCCTTCTGGCTGAATTTGCTGTTTTAATTAAGCCAAAAATAGCGAATATCACAACATCTGATCCTGATTCGTTCAATACTGAGGTCAAACCGATACTATTGCCTTCAGTACTTACCACACTACCAACCCATTCAACAAAAAATTCGGGATATTAATATCTTCTTTATTACTTCTAGATACTCTAAGATTTCTCCTTTTATTTCCATTTCTTTTATCATGCTGCATACACCAACCCCAAACAAATTTTCAGCCTCCAGAGCCGTAATCATTCCACAAAATCTTTCTTATTATCCCATCTCTTGGTCCTACTCGTAGCACTGTTTCTTTTCCAAAAGTCGACACTATGTGGAGCAACTACTAGTTTCCTGAACTATGTCCCTGTCATCCTCTGTTCTTCTGCTCCCATCTCTTAGTTAAATTTTCTTGCACTGGCCTTGGTCCAATATAGTTGTCACTATTCCATGAACCCGTTTGATACCTACTCCCATCGCTAAACACCCCCATTTCGTCTCCAACATTCATCCATTTTGCTCTGTGTAATTCTGCTGGCTATTTCCTCAGTTCCTGTTGCCCCTATTATAATGTTTGTCCCTCTGACTCCTTACATGATTCCCCCCCCCCCACCCCCCACCCAAAACATTGTCTGTGAGATAGCCCCTGAGCCATCCTTTCAACAATTCAACAAAATCTAGAAAATTTTCAGCATAATCAGTGGGACAATGTGTGAATTCCCACTGCAGATTTTCTGCCAATATCCTCCTCAGAGTAGAAATCTCAGTGACTAGCCCCAATGGTCTGTCCGAATGCACCAACTTTTTTAACCCTTCCTGGCAAAACTTTCTCTGGTATATCTTCTCCCTTTGCTTACTGGAGAGTTTAGAAAATCATTTTGCAACATATTTTACTTGGGTCCAATATATATTCGAAAACAATTTTTCCAATGCTTCAAATGAAACAAACTGATCAACACATTGATTTGCCCTTATATGAGCAGAATCTTATTTCTTCACAAATTAAAATTTTGAAATCGAAGTGGATGTGTAAAGAATGAACTCAATTACTACAAGATACAAAACACGGAAAATAGATATTTTAGATATTATCGAACATTTTTGCTTGTAAGGAGAACTTAACTTCTCTGACAAAATGTCCCTTTTCCCTTTCGACTTCACATTTAGAAACGCAAGCAGTTTAAAAAAAAAAAAAAAAACATGTCGTTTATATTGCTCTGAGTACTATGGGACTTAACTTCTGAGGTCATCAGTCCCCTAGAACTTAGAACTACTTAAACCTAACTAACCTAAGGACATCACACACATCTTCCCATTCGGGAGGACGACGGTTCAATCCCGCGTCCGGGCATCCTGATTTGGGTTTTCCATGATTTCCCTAAATAACCAAGCAAATTCCGGGATAGTTCCTTTGAAAGGGCGCGGCCGATTTCCTTCCCCGTCCTTCCGTAATCTGATGAGACCGATTTTAAGTAGTCTGTTTATGTTTTCTTATTGGCAACGTTACGTAGCGCTCCGTATTAAAATCACTGGCTGTGCTGTGGGTAGTCTGTGGCTAGTCTGCATTGTTGTCTGCCATTGTAGTGTTGGGCAGCTGGATGTGAACAGCGCGTAGCGTTGCGCAGTTGGAGGTGAGCCGCTAGCAGTGGTGGATGTGGGGAGAGAAATGGCGGAGTTTTGAAATTTGTAAGAATGGATGTCATGAACTGCTATATATATTATGACTATTAAGGTAAATACATTGTTTGTTCTCTATTAAAATCTTTAATTTGCTAACTATGCCTATCAGTAGTTAGTGCCTTCAGTAGTTTGAATCTTTTATTTAGCTGGCAGTAGTGGCGCTCGCTGTATTGCAATAGCTTCAGTAACGAAGACTTTTGTGAGGTAAGTGATTTGTGAAAGGTATAGGTTAATGTTAGTCAGGGCCATTCTTTTGTAGGGATTACTGAAAGTCAGATTGCGCTGCGCTAGAAAAACATTGTGTGTCAGTTTAAGAACAGTCATGTATATAATTTTTCAAAAAGCGACTTTTCACGATGACCTCACTGTTTGGTCTCTTCCTCCAAACAATTTAATCCAATCCATCACACACATACATGCCCAAGGCAGGATTCGAAAAGGGGACGTTTCATATGTCGACCCTTAGCCGAGGATACCTCACTGGAATCTTCTGATTTTTTCTTGTAGTTTGTGTAATTAGCGTAGATTTTGTTTATTGCTAGCGCGTAATTGTAGAGAGAATCTCCTTTGTAGTTGCAGTCTTTCATTGTTGTACAGTAAAACAGGTGAGGCACGCATGTAAATTTGCACCAAGTATTTCGCAGCTTGCAATTAACTAGATATTATTTTCAGCGCTATGTTAATGTGTTCTCTTAGTTTCTGTGTTATCGTGTGAAATATTGTGACAATAATGGCATGTGAAAAACGTAACACTAGACTCCAAAGTAAACAGATAAATAATAGCGACGACGAGCGTAGCTTACCAGCACCGCTGTGTGATGAATTAACAGATATTCAAAGTAGTAATTTGGTAACTGTGCATAGGGAAATGGAGCAGGCGTCAAATAATGGTGTAGACAGTGAAACAGGTAATGAACAGGGAAGCATTATCGATCAATCGGTCGGCAACAGCTCGCCTCAGGAATCGGGAATGACAGAACACAATATTGCAAATACTGTAGACTCAGGTTTTGGGTTCTCACCGTTTTCTCAAATGAGTCAAGACACATTTTCCGCTTGTCAAAATGTGAATGTTGCCGGTGCAACTTCACTGCCGAAAAGCACTAAGGAACATGTTTCAGACACCAGTGCATTGTTATTACAATTAATGCAACAAATGGGACAAAAGCTTCAAAAGTTAGTCACAATGGAACAAAATCAGAGACAAACACATCAAAAGCTTCAAAAGTTAGACACAATGGAACAAAATCTTCAAAAGTTAGACACAATGGAACAACACCAGAGACAAACACAGCAACAGTTAGACGCAATGGAACAAAATCTTCACACCACGCTTGAACAAACATGTGAAGATTTAACTACTGCGTTACATAAAATCGAATCGAAATGTCAAAGAGTCTGTAACGACGTAAAACCACAAATTTGTGGGCATTTTCAACCTATTTTTTTCCACGGCATGAAAATGCATCACAGAATCACGAAGCAGCTATAAAAGAACTGCAAATTATTGTCCATGAAAATCATGAGACCTTTCAAGCTAAAATTGACTCAGTTGCATCTACCGATTCGGTTACGCAACTTGCAAAAACTCAGGAAAACTTAAAGGACACAGTAGAAAGACACATGGAGGAAATTAGTTCATTATCAGAGAAAGTAGTTGAACTTTCGGGTCAGCTAAATAATTTATCTACGAAGGTAGATGATAAACTGAATGACACAGAACCGGTAGTCTTTTATGACACAGAAGAGTGCAAACAAATTAGGAAATTCAAACAAAATCAGAATCAAATTAATACGCAACACCAAAGAGAAATCCGGAAAGTACAAGATCAGCTGACACAAGTAACACAAAAATTAGATATTTCAGAGGGCACCCGTGCTCAACACGGGAAGAGGGACTTACAAATACGGAACAACCACAAAATAATAACACAGGACACTTCGGAAATTATGAAAGAAATTGGCAAGGCACACCGAATTTTGAGATGGAACCACCGAAACGACGTAGCAATGACCGACATGTGACTCGCCGACAGGATGATTTTGACTATAAGCTGTTCATTACTACACGTAAATTTAAAACATTTAAGAATTCTGACAACGACATTCATCCACAATCGTGGCTCCATCAATTCTATCATTGTTTTCCTCCCAACTGGTCATTAGAGCACAGATTAGAATTTATGTGTGGCTATTTAGAGAATGAACCAGCTGTAAGAACGTGATCGGTCATTCACGATTGCCACAATGAAGGAGAATTTTACCATGCCTTCCTCTCAGCATATTGGTCTCAAGCTACACAAGACCGAGCAAAACATAACATCATGATGATGAAACACTGTGAACAATCTGAATTTTCCAGTCTTATCAAATATTTTAAAGACATGTTGCACAAGAATCAACACCTGTCAAACACATACAGCCCTTCAGAACTCATCCGCATTTGCTTAATGAAATTGCCTGAACGTTTAAGAAATATTATTTTGGCAGGACGTTGCAATGACGACACTGAAGCTTTTCAGGGACTCTTACAAGAATTAGAAATTGACTCAGACAGTCACGGGATGTGAAAACAGGAAAACAATCTCTACAGGTCACATCCATCACAATTCCGTGACGACAGAAACAAAAACTGGACACGACAAGTCTATTCTTACAACGAAAATCGTGACCAAAACAGACACCACCCATATGACAACCACTGGCAGAGTAATAATAGTTACAGAGAAAGATCACATTTCCGTAGTAATGAATATGACAGAGATTACCATAGAAACAGACAATATGGGAACAAAAACAATTATTATCAAGGGAGACAGAATAACTTAAGACGCAACAGTTCAGCACGCAGTTACGATTCCGGGTGAAATTCTCCACCACATGACCGACAAACAAGAAAATATGTAAACTACCGACAAAACGACAGACCTGAATTCCGTCAGAACTGGCGAGCTTCAGAGCAGGGCACTCTCGACAAGGTGAATTTGTAGAAGTTAGGTCTCCTAATCCCAATTACGACGCGCGCCAACAAAGGGACAGACAATGACTCGCACCGCAGGCAGCCGCTTGCGCCGGCTGGCTCGTAGAAAACTAACATAGACGCTAACCTTGAGAAAAATTCCAGTATTGTTTACCGACGTATGATTGCGTTTAAGTTGAAACTCTGAGTACTATGAAGAGTAAAGGATTGCACCACATTTCACATGTAAAACCGTTTATTAAGAGATAATCTGCTTTTTAACTTAGTCTTTGTCATAAAGTTTTTCACTTCACGCTACTAATACAATTTGTCACACTGAGAAACTATTAACATGTAACAATGTTTGAAGTTAAATATCCAATGAAGAACCAAGAGAACTTATTTAAACAGAAATTACGAATGCATTGTTATAGTGAACAGACGACACAGTGTTGTATTAGTACATTCTTGCTTGTTAGTTGCACGATTATGTAACGACTATCAGACTTACATACTTAGGACATATACTGGTACTGCTCATGAATTTTAATGCAACATTTTGGTTTACTTTAAAATACATTCTGGATTTAAAGTACCAGATGACACAGTGGTCAGTTTATGTGACAGCTACACGATTTTATCACGACGCTACTAATGAGTGACAATTTATAATGTTGCTTTTGCAGTGTTTCTGTTTTATATCTGCACAATTTTCTGTTTTATTCTGGAAAGTAAAACATGTTTTAGTAGTAACTTTTGTGGTATAGCTACAATGAGACAGCCTTTTCCGTAGCACAACAATACGTTACAGTACAGCACTTTCTTCATCACAACAATAAGCGTAATAACTACGATATCTATACGCAAAGCATTTCACTTTTGTTTATCGTGAGGAAAGGTAATACTTCTTCAGAACTTAGCTTTCGGAGGACGATAACTACGAGACTTCCACAGAAATTATCTTACAGCAAGACGCACATTCAGCGCAACAGGAGACGCATTTGAGTGATTAATTTTGTACTTAAACTATTTGTTTTTCAAGATTTTGAATTACAATGAAAGTTTTCCGTGATTCATTTCATTGCATTTCTGTAATCTATAACACCTGAGGGTATAATTACATTAATCCTCAGGGGGGTACACGCTTACTTTGTGTACCATGTGTGTGGCAAGCACAAGGAGCCCTAGCTAATATGGTATTTGCTTATACAACTTTACACATCGGTACCATATTTCTCCAACACAGAATTACACAGCTATCTGATTATTTAACAGAGAAACAAAAATTTTTTTTGATGTCAGTGACACATGTTTATGCAATTACACAGATGGATAATTTCACACTTATGAAATTGTATTTTGTCTGTACTTTGTGAACTGTTCATATTTTTTTGGAACCATTGTGATATTATGACGCATTTGGTATGGGATCATGATTTTAAAGTACGTTTGAGGTAGATGACAGTATTGAAATGAGCAGAGAATTTTTTTTAGGTTTTGAAATTATTGGAGGAAGCTACGACGATTTTGAGGGTTGACTGAGGTGTTTTGATGTTATTATTACGATGACTTTGTGTATTATGCTGTTGCAGTATGTTTATGATCAATAAGCTGATGCTATATGAGTTCTTTGAGTATGCTATGTATCTGTTATGATGAGATATTGAAGAAGTGTCGACGAATAAGGTAAGGAATAATGAGTAGTGGTTAGGGACTCTGGTTTGTGAAAAAGGTTGTTGGAAACCAAGAATCGTACGTTAAGAGTTATGAAATGTATGTAAATGCGTGAATGTATTAAAATGCCATCGAAATTTTTTGGACTCTGTTATATGAATAGGATTTTGTTTCTACAGATTTGTAACGCAAATTCTTGACCTGTGAAATATTTTTAAATGAGACTGTCACTGTAGCGGAAACTGCTGTCGTAAATATTTCCGTAAGAAAGTTGAGTGACCACCTGCATGTAATGCGTCGTGGGCACCCAGCTGTGTCAGACGCCTGGAGAAAAAGCCATTAGTGTGTCCCTTTTCAGAGGCACAGACAGAAAAAAAAGGGAGGCCATTATCCTCGCTATTGACATTCCTTTGTAGAAAGCATCGCAAATACGACACGCTCAAACTTGAAAACATATGATTATACTGTGGAGCTCTTAATTTACGATATTTACTAAAATGCCTAATGAATCGATGAGAAACATTTCACGGCAATTGTCTTGCTAGTTGAGAGAAATGCCATATGGCTTGCTTTATGTATTTATTTACTCATTTTGTTTAATATCTAGTTTCTAGCTACACTGCAGCACTGGTTAGAATAAAATTTAATAGATGTACTAATATAAATATTTTATGCCTACAGATCCAGTAAATAATTTTATGATCTATTAAAAAAAAACGAAGGAGCATAAAAAGACATTTCCCTTCACAGGAACAGCATAAATAATATTTTTTCTGATTGAGCTTTGTCATGTTTAGATATAAGTTATTGCATTTGTTGCTGCTGTTTGCCAGGCATAGTGCTACTAAATTTCACTTTGTATTACTCTGTTAAGCTAGTTTTACTACTGATTTATTTTTCTTGTTGCTGCACATTGGCTCATATTAGTTGTAATGTTGCATTGCTTGGTAATTTAGATTTATTGCAACTTGCTTTGACAATTTCCATTTTTTTCATTGCAGTTTGTGTTAATTGTTTTATGCTGCTGCATTGCCTCGTCCCTTAGTTTAGCATCTGAGCTCAGACGATTTAAGTTAGCTTAAGAGGGGGTAGAATATATAAGAGAATGAGTTGCGATGAATTGGAAGAAATGCATTGAGAAGTTTTACGAAAAACGTACAGAAAGCAGGTATAGATAGCACTTTTTGAAATAACGAAGAATGAAGGGAGATCTCCAAGAAGTAAAGAAAGTTTTGTTTGCAAGATACTGCAGTAAAACAAGCCCTGTCCTTTTTCTTTCTGTTATTCCGCTATGTGTTTGTGTGCTCATGTATATTTGTGTTCTTCCTGTCTTTGTGTTTATCTGATGTGAGTTACATTGTAGAATTTTTCTGATAATATGTTATTTACTTTCTGTTTTGTTGCACATTTGTGAAGGTGATGTTTCAAAAGTTATTCTGATCTTTATGTATGTACTTACGTCATAATTCCTGTAACACTGATGTATCTGTTTATTTCTATTCTTTTGTAAAGCTTGGACTACTACAGAGTTATCTGTATTGTTATGTTCATTAATGATGTATTTTGTTCCTTTGTAATCGTATTCTTATGATATAAAATTGTAATTGACGCCAGTTCAGCATATTATTAACTTGTAAGTTCTATGTCACTGTACACGTTTCTGTTGGTCATAGTATATGGGCAGTATGTGAGAAGTAGGGACTGTTAGTGTTTACACGTGTGTTAATAATTCAGCAAGGGACTGGATAACAGCATTGCTGGTTCTAAGGACAATTCCAAAAGTTTGGTGAGTGCACAAGGGGTGGTTATGGACTTGCCATATTGTACGCAAGACCCTTCGATGGTGATTGTGCACCTCCACAGTCGCAGCAGATGGCTGCTGGCCATCTCTACAAGGACTACAGTGGGTCTACACCTTTGATGATTCATCAATACCATTATTTCTACAAGGACTACAGTGGGTCTGCACCTCTGGTAGCCCTCCAATACCATAATCTCTACCAGGACTACAGTGGGTCTGCTCTGTGATGACCTACCTACCAATACTCTTCAAAATTTCGACTGACTCTGCTGTGGGTTTGCTCCGTTGTGGACCAATACCTGTCTGCATGTCAAGAGTCAGCACTGTCTTTCCGTTGGAAGGACAACACTACTTCTTCAACATTGCATGGAAATCCACTACTTCCGTGTGCATTTTCTTTTACTGCTCAGACTTTGAAAATAAAAAAAAAAAAAAAAAAAAAACACTGCAATTTTACTGTGATGAATGATCAGGACTGTCCTTATGGACTGTGAGAAAATTTTAGCTTTTGACCAACATTGTATCAATAAGTGTGTGCATTTGATATCTTTGTTATTGTAATTATGAAAAATTTTATCAAATCATTTTTGGCCACTGCCCAAAACAATTTGTAAAATTTTTTGTGGGGAGCATATTGTAAGTAGGCTGTTTATGTTTTCTTATTGGCAATGCTACGTAGCGCTCTGTATGAAAATCACTGGCTGTGCTGTGGGCAGTCTGTGGCTAGTTTGCATTGTTGTCTGCCATTGTAGTGTTGGGCAGCTGGATGTGAACAGCGCGTAGCGTTGCGCATTTGGAGGCGAGCCGCCAGCAGTGGTGGATGTGGGGAGAGAAATGGCGGAGTTATGAAATTTGTAAGACTGGATGTCATGAACTGCTATATATATTATGACTATTAAGGTAAATACATTGTTTGTTCTCTATTAAAATCTTTAATTTGCTAACTATGCCTATCAGTAGTTAGTGCCCTCAGTAGTTTGAATCTTTTATTTAGCTGGCAGTAGTGGCGCTCGCTGTATTGCAGTAGCTTCAGTAACGAAGATTTTTGTGAGGTAAGTGATTTGTGAAAGGTATAGGTTAATGTTAGTCAGGGCCATTCTTTTGTAGGGATTACTGAAAGTCAGATTGCGTTGCGCTAAAGAAACATTGTGTGTGTGAGTTTAAGCCCAGTCACTTATATAATTTTTCAAAAGGGGACTTTTCACGATGACCTCACTGTTTGGTCTCTTCCTCCAAACAATTTAATCCAATCCATCACACACATCCATGCCCGAGGCAGGATTCGAACCTGCGACCGTAGCGGTGGCGCTGTTCCACACTGCAGCGCCTAGAACCGCTTGGCCACCTCGGCCGGCCAAGCAGTTTCATTATGAACACAAAGTACAGCCAGAACAGAGCTGAACACGTACACAGCGAGTACAGCTATTTGTACAAACATCGAATGTTGTAGAGTGCTGGTATTTGCGCGCAAAAATCGAATATTCGAGAATTAATTGTGATTACATGTATCACAACTGTTCGTGAAACGTTAAGTACTAATAATTGCTAGTTAGCAGGTTTGAACCGTCGATCGAACAGAACTGTCGTGTTCTAACACAGGATAGAGGGAGACGGGGTCTTTGAGGTTAGTTTGCAATTTCCGAGCGATAAGGAGCAAATGCAGAAAGAGAAATTCCCAGAGAAGGCAGGCTGATGACTTGTACCAACGCTAAACACTATGACAACACACCTACGAGGCGCCCGGATTGTGTGACTCGACTGGATTCTCGTGGCAGGAGACTCACGGCATTCAGGGGGTCTGATGAACACTAATTACTAGCGATCAGACTTGCCACTGCACTGAAGGATAATTCCAAACATTAGAAAAGGCAAGGGAGGCAATTGGTTGCACACCAGAAGTCAGTGTCTAAATCCACGGGGGTGAACGCTAGCAGAACTAGATGACACTAGCAGCACGTCAAGTACAGACATGCAAGCATGACTCCAAGTGAGGAAAGCAGACGTGTCGGAGCTTACAGAGGCTTGTCACTGGGGACACGGAGCTGGCGTCCCAACGATCTCACTGAGAACTCCTTCTGGATACAAAAACATGGGTTGTTAAAGAATCGTGGTGGGGCAGCACTTCTCACTTCCTGTAATCGACCCATCAACCCACTGGACCGTAACCAGCTTTGGCCAATCTCACGAGTCGCACTGCACCTTCAGAGCACCCTGGCCAATCAGAGTAAGATTCATACCCTTTCCCTACCTGGTGGGTAGGGTTACTTCTGGATTTTCATTAATAATCTCCAAGTATGGTAGCAACAACTTTCAGCTTTAATCTGAAAGTCATTCCACTCCTATTATGGCTGACAAGAGCAGTGTTTTACGTCATTTGGCCACGCCCTCAGTCCTTTCGTGAATTGGGAATGCTGTAGTAGCTCTCTAAGCTGTGTAAACCCATTTTCGTTGCAGTTCTCAGGAATAAGTTTCACGCTTGTTGCCCCTGCTAAGACGTTTTTTCGTGGAGATCTTCTGCTGTGACGCCTTACCACAGCGTCTAGGTGGTAGATATCAACACTTATTTCTCTGAAGTGAAACTTCTCAGTTGGGACAGCTGACCGGAGCGTCTACAATTTTCAGGGCTCTAGTGTTACTATTTGTCTCCGGTAACCTAAATGCTAACACTTTTGTCTGCTTTCTGCATTGTGTCTCTGACTTCTTATCTTGGAGTGCCCTTGATGGCTTTCAAAAGCCTTAAGCATAACAGCGTACAAACCATTATGTCATCAATATATGACTGAACCTCGGAAGCCAACGGCGCTAAACGCTACATCACTCTCTGTGCTCCACAGCTCTCCGCATCACTGAAGACACAGCGACGAACCGCTTTAGAAGCTCTCATTGGAGCCGATTACAAAGCACTAGACCATGCCTTCATGGCAACGGTCGTCTGTATTACGACTCTAACGGATCCTTGCATTCTGGTCGTTTTCTTACATCGCTTCGCAATCGTCGGGTGGGTCTTCAGTTTCCTTGAAACTCCCATCGCCCAACTTTATGACCGGTGCCCACCGCTACGTTGGATTCCGTGTGGTGCCGCTGCGGTCACGTGACGCGGTAACAAAAAGCATGTAAGCGGGGCAGACGCGGGTGGCCCATCATTCTAGCGAAGATTCGGGCTGAAAATGGGGAAATCCATTGAGATGAGCCAAGTTAACAAAGGATAGATTATTACTACGTACCTCGAAAACGGAGAAGCTGGTCGAATGTTCAAGTGCTACTGCCGTGAGCATCTAAGGAAAGAAGTAGAAGTACAATGAAATTACCGTTGGACGTCCACGACACATCACAGAATGTGAGGTTCAGAGGCTTGTATGTTCTGCAAAATAGTATATATGGTGATCTGTGGCATCTGCGTCCAACGAGCACAATGCTGAACCATGCACAAGTGTTTCGGAGCACACCATTCAGCCTACATTCCTAAACAAGGAGCTCTGCAGCAGATCACCCGTAGGCGTTCACATGTTGATCCAAAGGGCCGGCCGGTGTTGCCGAGCGGTTCTAGGCGCTTCAGTCTGGAACCGCGCGACCGCTAAGGTCGCAGGTTCGAATCCTGCCTCGGGCATGGATGTGTGTGATGTCCTTAGGTTAGATTTAAGTAGTTCTAAGTTCTAGGGGACTGATGACGTCAGATGTTAAGTCCCATAGTGCTCAGAGCCATTTGAACCATTCGATCCAACGACACCGTCAATTACGAATTCAGTGGGCAAAGGACCTTCGGGATCCGACCCTCAATCCAAGGTAACGTGTCTGCTCTTCTGGTCAATCACATTTTTGCTACACTAGGTGGATGGTGGTCTCCACAAACGCCGTCATCGAGGTTAATGCCGTCTCGAAACGTGCTGCGCGCCACGGACGCAGGCTCGTGTTATGTGAGACATTCTCCTGCAATTGCCTGGGACCTGTGGTAGTAATCAGAGACACACTGACACCCGCAAGCGACATACATACCTTCATGCTGGATGTCTGCCCCAACGGCGACGTTGTCTTTGGGCAGTATAACTGCCGGTGTCTCGGAGTCACAACTATGCTACTGTGGCTTAAGGAGCATTGCAAGGAACTTACGTTGATGTGTCGGCGACTAAAATCGCTTGACGTAAATGCTCTGGACCCCTTCTTGGTCGCTATCGGGCGCCATCAGCGCATACGCAGACGAGAAGTCCGTTAATTACGCGAATTACACGACCTGGCCTTAGACATCTAATGCCACATAGTCCACAAACTTACGACAAACTGTCTGATCCCTGATATGCAGAATCTGTGATGTATTTCGTTCCGAAGGCGGACTAACAAGCAATTAAGCAGGTCGTCATAATGCTTTGTCTCATCATTGTATAGGCGTTCTCAGGGAGAGCATGTAAGACATCTCTGAGTTTTTGTCTTTTTGATGAAGAGTCATCGTCGTTACTTTTTATGTGATGTCCGAGAAGCGGAAAAAGGTAAGAGACGGACAAAGAAGAGATTTAGTAGCTTATCCGATAGTCCCGCTTTCCGCAGATGCGTAAAAATATACAGCAAGTCTCCTGTCCGATATATAACTGGCCTGTGCGTGGCGTTACAGCGTTGTCGGCCTTTCTCCAGGGAGTCCAGGGTCCACATGGCAGCCAGCCTCCTTGCTTCTTCGGTCATGGTGATGAGGTGTTGCATGTAGTCATCCTGAATGTCGTCGGGCTGAAAGGGGAAACGGAAACAACAATGTGAAGGGCATTGTGTGTTTCATCCAAGTGTTGTATGCAGATTCCCCAACGGGCAGTATTTTATCCCACTCCCTCTAGTCGTCATAAACGTACCTCGAGAGCACAATTTAGTAAGATGTGACACATTTATGTTTTGTAAGCAATCTCCCCTGATGACTGATTCTATATTACGAATCGGCTGAAGTCTTGAATCTACCACACCTAAGGTTAAACGTCCGTAACCATCCATTTCAAATCTGTAGAAACTGTTACACCAGGTGTTTGTATGAGATTACAGAAATGAGGACATTGAATTTTAAAATACGTAAGTTTCAGTGAACTGAGATGATCCTATAAAAAGATTCTGCGTCCCAGTTTGATGGCCAAGTTACCAATCCTAACTGTTCGCCATGTATGTTTCCTTTTGGAACGACACCTATCGAAGAAAGCTATGGAAAACGATGAAATTTCGTAGAAGGGAAAATAAGAACTTCGTAGCAAATAAAAGTTTGTAAACCATCAGTTTCACCGTGAAAGCCAGAAGAGCTATGGTTTTGAAACTGGGTTAGACTACGTTCTTAATTAATGGTGGACATTAATCGTCACTATGCGGACTCAATAGATAACAGTATGCTGGCGTAGATGTAAACATAAAATGTAGGTAGAGATGGACTCCGTGCGTTTATAGACATTTACGTGGATGTTAAAAGTATATTTGTTGTACATATCAGGGAAAAATCTTTAGACATGTCTGCAAAACATACAGAAACTATGAATTTCGTACAGAAATTACGGTGACCTGCTATATGGTTAAAGATACTGTTGTGAAATGATCATGTTTTAGAAAGCTGACAGCTGAAAAGCTGATAGCCGAATTTTGATTTATCGACATAGAAAATAATATCCCAACAAACAGTGGTGAGTCTGTGACTGTGAACTATCTAGTCTGGATGATGTTGCTCGAATGACTGTCAAATGGCAGTACGCTATAATCACCCATCGGGTGCGAACTCAGAGTTGAATCATACAATGAGAGCAATCTCTGTTTCTTATAATCTAACATATTTTGTAATTGCTGTAAGTTGTATCAAAACAAAAAACATTTTGTGACTCAACTGATTGGAATGTAAAATGTTATTTCGACTCTAGCACCGAAAAATTTTCCCTGTCGTTAAGCGCACATACGGTTGAAATTCTATACCGATTACGAGTAAGTCGTTTAATCATACAACGATAAAGTTTATAATTCGCCTTAGCGCGAAATTTAGATGGATTGCTGTGCTGTTATGTGGCTGCTGTTAAATTCCATTAATTTCTTAGCGCCCCTAAGCTGACAAGAGGCGATATCGCGGATGCTGGAGCGGTGGGCCGCGTTTATCCTTCTGAATAATGCAGGGCTTCCAGGGAGGCGGAGGGCGCGTCCAGGTAGAGGGGATCCGGCACGTCAGACTACGGCACGGGGCGCGGATGTGGCGGGGCTACGGATTCGCTCCGTCTGGCGACAGAATTTACTTTTCTGTACTAGGTCACCTCTGGATCGCACTTACAATTTGCAGAAATCATACACATTAATGTGTCTCGACTAAAGCCACCTTCAGAAATTAAAAAGAAAAGGCAAAGATGTTGAATCACAGTTGCGCGGCACGTTCTACATACAGAGAAATAATCTTACGCCATGTAGATATATGGCGGTACTAATTTATTTACCGTCTGTAGAACACACTACCTGATCACCTTGATTTCTTGTTCAGGTGCGAAACATATGGCACCCCAGGAAGGACAGTGACAACTCTCAAAAAAGCTATAGTTGAGAAAAATCTACTACAAGAACTGAACTACATATCTATATTACTGTTGTATAAAATACAGGGTGGACCATTTAACCCATAACAGGGAGTAAATCTGGATGTGCATGAGGCGTAGCAAAATGTTTTAGGTAAAACTTGTACATTGCAAAGGGGGTCACCAATTGTTAGTAACTGCCGTGACCTTGAACGTGATTTGCAAGGTGATTTGGAGGTTCTGGTGATTTTTGTTTTGTTTAAATGGGAATCCTAGTATTTGGCCTAAGATTTGAAAAGAGCAGCAAGGTTCAGTCAAGGTCAAATAAGCAAATGTGATTTTAGTTCTAGTAAGGATTAACTCGGAAGAGAGGAGGGATACAGCAAAATGCAGTGTTAGATGCAGATTGGAAGGTGGATGAGGGAACGTATCATTACCAATAATCATGATTTTAAAGGTAATTATCGAAGGTAATTCAAGGTTGAGTTTTGTTTCGTGGAAACACGTTTCTGTGACGTCGGATCTGGAAAAAGCAAACGGAGATTTGAGCTTAAGTCTTAAGTAATGTGTTTTTTGGCAACAATAAGAACATCACAGCATTTAAATGTTGTGGCATTTGCAAGACAGAACGAACATAAATAAAACGCAGTCGCTGACTGAGTCCACTCGCCTCTCAGTCCTCGTAATGCCCCTACCAGTTTCTGTCTAACACTGTATTTTGCTCTGTACCTGCCTTGTTCTAAATTAATCCCTACTATAACTATAATATATTTGCTTATTTGACCTTAATTGAACTAGCCCTTACCTTGAGTAATGTATCATTTTATAGGTAAAATTTGCTACTATTTTCAGATCTGAATCAAATATTAGGGTTCCCATTTTAAAGAAGCACTTTATCCTCCAAGTCACCTTGAAAACCGCGTGAAGGTCACAGCCATTAGTAGCAATGCGTGGCCCTCTTTGCCACCTACAATTTTTAGCTCAAACTGCTGTATCTCATCTCCATCCAGAGCTATTCTCAAATATGGACTGACATAGTCCACCCTGTATTATGGAATTTACTGCCAAAAACTCTTACTTGATATTAAGAGGAAGACTACACTATTTCCGTATAAGTTGTGTAGAAGTCACTAAATTGATTTTTCTGAGGTGTTACATTTTGGAGTTGTGTCACTGTTCTTGTCGTTGTGTTAATGAAAAAGTATACATAAACCTATATTACCAGCAGTTAGGCTGAGCGAAATGAGGAACAATAATTTCAAAATGGACACACCTGTATCACATGTTGTAAGTAACACCATTCAGGTGCTTTCGACTCGCTGTCCTTGAATGTATATCTTTTACGGATCATTCCAATTAAGTCTTTATTCAAGAAACACTGAAAGTGCGCCTGGAGCCTAGTCGCCGTGTGACGTTCCTGCCCCGCAAGCAAGTAGAGCCACGCATGTATGCTGCATGCCTCTTCCTCAACATCTGCGTGCAAGTGTTTCCATTCACACCTGTGTTTCCCCTGGCGCCTCTAATTCCCTTATGGGGCAAGCTACAGCCGCACAGTGACTAACCGCAAGACGCACAGGTGTAAACTCAGCTTAAGACTGCACTTCAGCATGCCTAATGTTACTGTCTGACTCTTCGACTATTTTAAAATAATGTAATTTCTAGTGCCTTCTATTCATTAATTCTCAGTACCATCTGACTATGTCGACTCTAAATAATACCACTCATTATTCATTGACACAATTACAGTGACTTGATGTGGACGTATACCAGAAGCGTTTTCTGGTCGACTAGGTTATTTTACACTAGAAAACCAGGACAACACTTAGTAGTAATAAAAATCTGGAAAACAGAAACCACTAATACGGCGTTTACTCTATGTACAAGATATGTTCACATAGGTATTACGATTGTCTAATACACAAATGTATAAATCATTATACGTAATGATCAACATTAAATATTGAAACTTCCTGGCAGGAATATTGGTCCCAGAATTCATTCTGGAAATATCCCCTAGGGTGTGGCTAAGCCATGTCTCCGCAATACCCTTTCTTCAGGAGTGCTAATTCCGCAAGGTATGCAGGGGAGCTTCTGCGAAGTTTGGAAGGTAGGAGACGAGGTACTGGCGGAATGAAAGCTGTGAGGAC
Source organism: Schistocerca americana (assembly GCF_021461395.2). Classification (NCBI taxonomy): domain Eukaryota; kingdom Metazoa; phylum Arthropoda; class Insecta; order Orthoptera; family Acrididae; genus Schistocerca; species Schistocerca americana. The sequence goes on from NC_060123.1 coordinate 713,302,590, forward strand.
GGGGCGTGAGTCGTGCTTGGGTAGCTCAGTTGGTAGAGCACTTGCCTACGAAAGGCAAAGGTCCCGAGTTCGAGTCTCTGCCCGGCACACAGTTTTAATCTGCCAGGAAGTTTCATTAAATATTGTCTTTACTATAGTAGCAGTCAGTAAAAATACTCACTAGAACTAAAATTTCAGATATTAACTTTACGAACTAGAGATCAATCATACACGCAAATAAAAATGTAAATTTTACACGAAAACTTTCACTACATAAATTTCGTGCTTTAAGCATATTCTGCCAAATGCTCCAGACTTCAACTGTGCTAATACTTATAAGCGACTCTTCTGGAACGTTAGCTTGTGGTCAACACGTTATTAGTAACACGTAATCTGTCGTTTACAGTAAAAGTTTCTTTCAGAAGCACAGCCCTTTCAACTATTATTTCGTTCCTTTGCTGTCTATGGCTCCATAGAATACCAGGTGTTCAAGTAGTGGCGTTTAGGTGACCTTCATGTTGTATCCAAACGAAATAAATGCATCAGTTTAACAAATGGCAACTGACTGTACAAAGCTATAATAATTTACGAAATATCTGTACGAAACGATGTAAGCGGCGTGGGCTGAACGTCCCTCAGACCCCACAGTTTCGTGAACAGAGCCCGCTGGTGCTAGCACCTCTTGTCCGCGTCCTCCAGTGGGCCGTCCCAGCCCTCTGCCTGCCCTCCAGAAAGCAAATCGGTCCCGCCAGCTTCATCTCAACCATTTCACCTCCAGGTGCAACCAGTACCTTCTCAAGATAAACGTTTTCCAAACCCATAAAATCATAATAAGGTGCACCACAAACATTTACACTTTAATGCCTTTATTCGAATCATTTCTGACCGTTCCGTTCACTCATCTAGCCTCGGCCCTAAGCTAACACGCAAACAACACCTAGTATTAATATAACAGCAAACCCATGGTAGAGTAAAACTACTACCCGGTAGAACTCTGGGATTTGCGTCCCTCCACCATCCTCTGTGCCTACGAAGCCTTCATCCTTTCCTTTCGGTACCCGATGTCTCCTCCACAACAACAATCCATGAATCCCATATACTCCACTTGGTTTTTCTCCTGTGTTGAATCTTTCCTTCGAGCCGTGGTAAAAAATTGCTGTTTTGAAGAGCGCGTTGTATGAGGCAGTCGCCCTCCGTTTCTGGCGGTGGCGCCGCTGTGGTAATCGTAGCTTTTGTGCCTGCCTCTGGTAAGAAAGCGGAAAGGTTGCCTGTTCACGTCCGTTTAAGGGGTGCTATCAGCTCGGCAGGGGGTCAGTCGGTGTGAGGCTAGGTCAGCTTCGCGTCACCTGTTGCTGGTCAGTCTCTCGTTTGCATTTGTGCGGCAGTTAGTGTCTGTCTGTCGTCGGCGTGCTAGTATGTCTGTCGTTTGGCTCAAACTTTAAAGCCAGAAAATGAAAGTCTTGCCACTCCGCCAGTAACAGAACTCAGCTAGTGGTCGCCCGGTCGGGGCTGAGTTCCTGCATCTGAGTCTGCGCGTTAGGCCGCCATTCTGCCCGAGTTGCTCGGGCAACGGTTATTGGCGGTTGGATCGGTCGGTTGGTCGGTCGCGCACTGAGACACGAGATGACTTGTCCACCTTGAGCGTCGGCACATGTGAGGTCTCCGCGTGAGTCCAGTGAGCAGCGCCGTATAGAAAGGGGTAGTGGCTTCGCGGTTGACACGAGAGCAACAGGAGTGAAACCACGACATCGGGCTGGCCGGGGCGAGCTGCGACGCCGTGAGACGGGAGATCGGCGCGCCTTCCTGCGTCCGTTGAAGCGGCTGGCAACGGACGGTTCGGGAGAGCGTTAGGGGTGCTGCGCCAGGTCTTCACCAGAAATCGCAGTTTATTAGAAGTTAAGTTATTGGAGATATGTTGTTTCATTTACTTGTTAAATTCTACTTGTTTTCTTGGTGAGGTCACCAGCAGCTTTGTTTTGGGGTCGTCCCACCATTCTTCTCCGTTTGCCCACCCGCGGGAAGGTGGTTATTTGAGAATTGGTTGGTGCATTTTTCCCTTGTGGAGTTGGGGAGGCTTAGAGCAATGTGCGGTTCGTGTTGTTTAGTAATGCCCCCCCCCTGTCAATCTGCCATACGTTAATAGCTGCCTCTGTCATGTTTGTCGGATTCGGTGTTAACGAATTTATTGCTTAAAGGGAGAATTCTTGAAATAAGTTTTTATCTTGCCTATCATCTTGCGAGGTGCTATATGTGTAATGTAGAGCATGTTGTACGTTTTATGTAAGTCTGCATTTCATGGGTTTTATTTAAATAGTCATTTTAGGTTATAAGGTTGCCACCCTTCCACCGTAAGACTCCTTAAAAAAATTGCACTTTCGGTGGCAATTAATTTGAGCATTCTCTAATGAAAACTGGTTGTGCTTAGGTGCCAGTGATGGCCATGTGTTGGTTAGAAAGAGGCCTGCAACCAACAGGATAGCTGTGTGCTAGACACACGGGGCCTACACCTTGAGCCATGATCTGAGGTTCGATTTCGTATGACAACAAGAGAACTCTCGTGATTATCCCAAGCACCTTGACTGCAAAGCTGTTGGTCAGACTTGTGATGCGATCTGCTGTACTGCCATTCATGAAGAGCATTCCAAAAGTGTTTTCCAACGGAATAACGCTCTCCCACATACCGCTGTTGTCACCCAACAAGCTCTACAGAGTGTATTCCATTTCTTTACTCTACATTAATTATTCTTTGGTGCTGCGACTTTTTTCCGTCAGTGTATTGCTACATAGTATATTATTGTACATATTAGGATTACATGATCACATACCAGGTGCCCAGCGACTGAGGTTACAGGTCTCCTGTCTTTACTCGCTTATCCTGTTGTTACCCATAGTTAACATTTGTTGTTCCCATTCTATGAACGATACTTCATTTTTATTCAGTATAGTTTCATGGGGATTTAATTCATTAAATAAAGTGAATGATGACGCTTGAACACAATTAACTATGTCCTACTGTTATTGTCCGAAGTTTCACATTGAAACTTGATGCTACAAGCGACACGTCCACATTGTCGAGCTCCAGCCAACGACTCTATTCGCGTACAGATTGATAGTGCGCTGAAACAACAATCCTGCTGTGGAATACCAGTTGCCCATAATCTAGAATCAAGAGCCCACATAAAATTCCCAAAACGTGTCAATTTCTAATCGTCATCACCCTGTGCGAAAATAGTGAAACGCAAACGATAGATATCTTGGACCTACTGTTTTTCTGCCGCTACTGTCCTGGTTCTTCAACCGAGGAATATCTGCTTCATGCAGTTCCTAAAGGTCTTGAGTTTGCACGTTGTGGGCATCAATGGCATAATTTTCCACACACTTATATTCAAACATGTTTACTTTAAGTTATTAGATTAGCAAACACTCTTCTTGTGTTAATTATGATCGAGGACTATGATATGAATTAAGAAAAATCCTACTCTGAAACTTCCCCTGATAAGTTCTGTATTGGTCCTTAAGTTTTATCTCTACTTGGACAAACAGTACAATGTCATCGTCTTACTCGTTTCCACCAGCAATCAACGTTCCTCACATTATTACGTAACTTTCTCATTGAGACAATCGAGCCCAACAGTGCAGAGACATTCGTAGAGAACGGGGTCTACCCTTTCAACGAAATAGTCGGAGCGAGACATTATAGATTAATATAGTAGAAAACCTATGGAGTTTCTGGACTAAAAAGCAGGTTCTGGCAATCTAGAAAAATATCCCTAAATATTTGAGTTGCCTACATCCAGAGACAAGGCTGCCAATTGTATGCATGTCGTCTTTAAGAAGGCACAATCCAAAACGTCGCTGCCCGGATGTCTAAAACCGCAAGATCATGGTGCTGGAAAATTTATAAATACAAGATGGCAATAATAGGAAACTCAGAAATCCAAGAAGGCAGAACTAGCCCCGTTATGTCTTATAACCCCCCCCCCCGCCCCTCATTTCTTCAGCCAATCGTAGTGTAGTGTTTCAGTAGGCTTATAACTGAAGCTGCCAATGGCAGGGTGGTGTTTTAACAGGCGTCACATGAGGCTCCCAGTCACGAAGTATCTGTAACTGAGAAATTATGGAAACTTCATTTGACGTGAGAGGAACTGATTCCTAATTCTAAAAACGTACAATTGAAAAACAAAAAACAAATACGTAATCCCATTTGAATTACGTAAATACGGTGTTACTCGAAAAATTATCCAATTTTCCCTGTCGAGGAAGATGCTTACGCTTCACTTCATTTGGTGATACGTTTAAAGTTATTTGCCTCTGAACTGCGTAAACTGGCAGCATCACACTCACTCTCCCTCTCACTCTCCCTCTCTCTCTCTATCTCTGTCTCTCTTTCTCTCTCTGTCTCTCGCTCTCTGTCTCCGTGACACACACACACACACACACACACACACACACACACACACACACACACACACAAAATGCAAATAGTTACACATCTATGAGTACTACTGCCTTGTCACTTAATTTCAGTCTCACATATGTACACTTGTACACTTGACATCGAAAAGTTATTATAATATTTCCATATTTGCCTCATAAATAGAATAATCAGTAAATTTCATCTCTGTGATTTACACACAACAGTAAATTTCGTCTGCCCACTCTCCCTCTCTCTTCTTTTATTTAATGCCTGTTTTAATGAACCGAAATCATTATGACATTTCACAGGGTGAAGGAAAGGGAACAAAATGCCAAATAAAATATACTGTAGATAAAAATCTTTTTTATAATTTTTTAAAACTTTCATACGGTAAGTCATAGTTACCATTGATTTCCTCACAAATTGTCTTTAATTGTATGATATCACTCAGTGGAAACATATGAATTTAATACACATTGAACTTCATCTGCAACACTCTTTAGAATATCATCTATTGTAAACAGTAGATTGTTACAGTTTGAGTAAATATTTGAGATATCTCCGTTAGACAAACACGTTTGGAATTCTGCATCTGCCTTGAAAAAATCGAAATGACATTGAACTGCATTTTGTGGCCAAAGTGTATATAACATAATTAATATTGCCTTACTGCGAAGATCAACAGGCTTCTTATACTGAAACGGAAACAGTTCAGTGTAAAAAATACATTCTCACTTATCACATTCTTCAAAAGGAACAAATTGTTCTGATTACGCAAAGCTTGTTCTGTTAACTGACTGTATTATTTTCACAGTCTCTTCTAGAACAGCGTTTAGACTATATCCAAAACCAATTGCTGGAAGTGAGAATGAAACGCTCTTGCGAAACAGTCACAGAGAGACAGCAGTTCCCTTTTAGAGACTGAATATTAATATTTCTTATAGTTCCACTATGTGATAATTTATGAATAGGAGTAACAGCCATTTTTATGTACATCGCATTCAGCTAGGCACATATGAAAAATATATGTTATTTCGTTTCACAATTCTGGACGTCAGCTGTGTCCATGTTGCTCAGTCTTTCGAGACGGATCACACGTGCAGTGCCTGTGTTGAGAAACTCAAGTTCACCACCACTAACACTCATGAATATGGCAGGTGCACTTTGCAGTCTGTCACATGAAAGAACACAGTCACTCAAAATCTGATATTCAATCACCTCGTGCTCAAAATTGGACGGCACTCTCGCTTCTGTAACATCATTGTATTTCAGTGCATATTGTGCTCCTGCCCTCCCGCTAATGCTACGAGATATGCAAGCGGAAGAAGTTGTGCTTTCTTGTATTACGAGAGGTAACTGGTAAGTCAAAAATAAATTTTATTAGTAGAAGTAGTACGGTCTGCACGTGAGTTGATGATTGCGACGTCCTCTGTGATGCAGCAGTAATGACACTCTGCTCACAGTTTGTCTTATAACACACTACCATGCTGAGTCAACAAGTTCAGACCAGTTCGTACAGACAAAAACACGCAGTTGCTCAGAATGCTCTATTTTGTCGATACAGCCATCATATTTCGCTTTCCACGTTTCCAAGGAACGTGATCTCGGTAGTACACATGCTTTGAGATACGCGTAATCCACGAATCGAAATCTTAAATCTGCATGTTATATTATTACATTTCGAACAACAAAAAACAGATATTTGCATTCAAGGAACTCAAATACAGGTACTGTGGTCATTCCGTATCTCCATACTGCATTGGTTGCATTAGTTGACCGTAATTTTGGAGTAAAAATATTTTAACTACCGGTAGTTGAGTCACACGTAATACATATAGCCGTCATGACACGTGTCAAAACAGTTGCCAGGAGTCACCGACCTTTTATTCCCCGGAAGAGCAAGGTAAAATGGATGCCTATCTGACCACAACTGCACTCTGTAAGCATCAAGGAGGTCACATAATATTGGCGCTATAATGCGGACTACATTTTCAGTTCTCCTTTAAAATCGGATGTGATCTCTCGTCATCCCTCCCCAGGACACAATGCATGCTGCTCGAAATGCAAAATACCATGCAATAATTTTGCAGACTATTTTCAGATCATGAGAACGGATTTCTGCAGGCGTCTTTCAACTGATGTCATACACAGCTTCCCAATCAGTAATTGAGCCGTCCACATTATCATCATGCGGATTATTCTCTGCCTCTTTCGGCTGACTCACGTTCCACTAAAACTTTAACACTGGACATTAATATTGCGTGTGTTCACTCTTTCCATTTATGATAGCTTGATCTCTGCTGGCGAGATTTTCGTTGAGGGTTCTGCACGTATGTGGAGGAACAGTAGCACGTTCTTCGTTCGCCGTCAAGAGCCGAAACCAGAGAAGATTTGACACAGGTCTGGAGCAAAGGCGACGTCCTAAGCCACCCAAAAGGTTTTCCAGCAGGTTTATCTCGAGGCTGTATAGAGGCTAGTCTATTCCAGGAAAATTATTGTACACAAAACAGTGCCTCGCTGGCGTTGCTTTATGACAAGTTATACAGTCATGCTTGTAGGAGCAACCACCGTCTCCAAAATGATCATTTACACCACGCATATCACAGTTCTGTAGAATGTGCTCATTTCCTTCATGAAAAGTAAGGCGGCATCGACCTAGCCACAGAAAGCACTCCCACACAGCGGCACCACGTTCTCCTCCGCTCTCCACTTGTGGGAGGAAACGTTCTCCATCGGACTGCATCACTCGAAACCGCTCGTTTCCAGCCATTCACTGTCCAGCGACGTAGCGCTTTAAACCACTTGAAGCTCGCTTAGCATTCGCTACAGAAATGTGCCTTATGAGGATATACTTAACTATATACGTATAGTCGTTGTATATAGGAACTGATGGCAACACTTTGGAACTCACATGTGGTTGCTGGTGCTAATTATATGTGATTATTTACAACCAATCTCCATAACATTCGACGGTTCTGCCCGTCGGTCCATGAGGTCTGTCGGGTCCTGGTTGAGCTGCGGATCCTCCTCCTCGTTTCGGGTTCGCATGACCTACAGTTGACTTGGGTTGCTGTAATGTACTTTATTTTACAAGTCGCGAGGTACTTTCCAACCATACGTCTGCTCTACGAGCCTCTTCCATTTCTTTCTGTGTAGTGGACCGTTTGGCCATTCGATGTTGATGTTAATCCCAGCTGCATTCTCCCAGATGTTATCACGCCACCTAATTCCAGATCCTCCTCTCCCTTTCGCTCCATCTACCGTGCTGCCGAATGCTATCTTAAGTAGTCTATTTTCCATCATTCTTGTTATAAAGCCTGTACAGCTCAGACATCTCTTAGTTAGGACATCGACGAAGTTACAGTGTTTTTACAGCTCTCATTATTCTTCATTCCATCTTATCCTCTATCCCACGTTATTTTCATCATATACTGGTCCAAACATTTTTCTTATTATATTGACAGTTTTTTCTCATCTTTCTTTCTAAATTTTAATGCTTCACATCCGTGTAATGTTACTGCTGTAATAGTAGACTGATACAAGCAAATTCTGAAGTGATATTTTCTTTGAGAGCTTGCTAAACTGAAAAGCGTTTCCTTTGCTGTTACTATATGAGCATCTATGTCTATAACCGTTCTATCGTTGTTACTAAAAAGACTTCCGAAATACTAGAAGCGGTCAGCTGAAACGAAAATGTGTTAATCTGCACCGCGCGGGATTAGCCGAGCGGTGCCGGCACGATAACTCAGCGCGTTCGGTCAGAGGGTTAGCTACCCTCTGTAACAGAAAAAAAGTGAGTTAGTGGATCTACGGCGAATTGAAACGGGTGTCTTGCGACGTCCGCCACGTGCACATACAAAGAACGAAAAAGAACAAAATGAGAATTTAAAAAAAGTAATAAAAGCGGTCTAAGGCGCTGCAGTCATAGACTGCGCGGCTGGTCCCGGCGGAGGTTCGAGTCCTCCCTCGGGCATGGGTGTGTGTGTTTGTCCTTAGGATAATTTAGGTTAAGTAGCGTGTAAGCTTAGGGACTGATGACCTTAGCAGTTAAGTCCCATAAGATTTCACACATATTATCCCACAGTGGTGAACGGGGTCCAGCAGTTGCAATGCTGAGGGCGACGCTGAGCCATACGCCACACTCCCATAATCCAGTCGGGACAGCACGAGGGCATTGTAGAGCTGCAGCAGCGTGTTACGATCTGCACCCCACATTGTGTTGCTGACGCAGCGGAAGGCATTCAGATGCCGCCAGTACTGACGCTTGAGCTGACGAAGATGTAGAAGCCAAGTAAGCCGGGCATCGAACAGCAATCCCAGAAAACGGTAAGTGTCAACAACCCTGAACATGGCATCCTGAAGATAGAGCTCAGGGTGGGGATGGACAGTTCGACGCCGACAAAAGTGCATAACACAAGTCTTCGCAGGAGAAAATTGAAAGCCATGGGCTAGGGCCCACGCCTGCGCCTTGCGTATGGCTCCCTGCAACCGACATTCTGCAATACCAATGGTGGAGGAGCTGAAAAAGATGCAGAAATCGTCAGCATATAACGTGGGTGAGACAGACGACCCTACTGCTGCTGCAAGGCCATTAATAGCCACAAGGAAAAGGGGCACGCTCAATACAGAGCCCTGTGGAACGCCGTTCTCCTGGATATGAAGTGAACTATGGGATGTGCCAATTAAAACGCGGAATGTCCGAATAGATAAAAAATTCTGAGTAAAAATGGGGAGAGAGCCCCGGAGACCCCACCCGTGCAACGTGGCGAGAATATGGTGCCGCCACGTCGTGTCATATGCTCTGGAGAGATCGAAAAAGACGGAGAACGAGGTGTTGGCGCCTGGAAAAAGCAGTGCGGATTGCAGACTCAAGAAAGACCAAAGTATCGGCGGTGGAACGGCCCTGACGGAAGCCACTCTGGCACGGAGCCAGAAGACCCCGAGACTCGAGCAGCCAACACATCCGTTGACTCACCATGCGTTCCAGTAGCTTGCACAGAGTATTTGTCAAGCTGATGGGCCGATAGCTATCCACATTAAGTGGGTCCTTACCAGGCTTCAGCACCGGAATGACAGTACTCTCCCGCCACTGCGACGGAAAGACACCATCGCTCCATATGCGGTTGAAGATGGCAAGAACACACTGCTGACAGTCCGGGGACAGGTGTTTGAGCATCTGATTGTGGATGCCATCTGGCCCAGAGGCTGTATCGGGGGACTGTTCCAGGGCGCTCTGGAGTTCCCACAAACTAAATGTGGCGTTATACGCCTCAGGGTGGCGAGAAGCAAAAGAAAGCCGTTTGCCTTCCTCCCGGCGTTTGAGCGCGCGAAACGCAGGCGGGTAATTCCCCGACGCAGGGGCCAGAACATAGTGCTGTGCGAAATGCTCGGCGATTGCATCGGCATCGGTGGATACCATCCTGTTGAGGGTAAGCCCTGCGACACCTGTAGAGTGCTGCAATCCAAAGATGCGCCGAATCTTCATCCACACCTGGGAGGGTGAAGTACGGGAGCCAATAGTGGAAACGTACCTCTCCCAGCACTCCTGTTTCCGCCTTTTGATGAGCCGCCGTGCCTGAGCACGGAGACGTTTGAAAACAATGAGGTTCTCCAAAGACGGGTGCCGCTTATGTCGCTGAAGAGCCCGCCGACGTTCTTTAATGGCTTCAGCGACCTCTGGAGATCACCAAGGCACCGACTTTCGCCGGGGGCACCCTAATGAACGAGGAATGGTACGTTCCGCAGCGGAAGCAATCGCTGCAGTCAGTGTCTCAACCGCCACATCAGTGGCACCGTGGGGGAGAGAGTTAATAGTAGCCGCAGAGGAGAACGTTTCCCAGTTTGCCTTGCTAAATGCCCATCTAGGCAAGCGTTCATGGGAGCGACGCTGGGGTAGTGAAAGGAAGATTGGAAAATGGTCACTACCACACAACTCGTCATGGACTCTCCAGTGGACCGATGGTACAAGCCCTGGGCTGCAAACGACAGATCTATGGCCGAGAACGTGCCATGCGCCACACTGAAATGTGTGGCGGCGCCAGTGTTTAAGAGGCAGAGGTCGAGTTGGGAGATGAGATTCTCGACATCTCTGCCTCGGCCATTAATCTTCGTTCCACCCCACAGGGGATTGTGGGCGTTAAAATCCCCCAGCAGAAGAAAAGTCATGAGTAGTTGAGTGACAAGTGCAGCCAATTCGGTCAGGGAGACTGTACCACCTGGAGGGAGATAGACACTGCAGACGGTTATGTCCTGGGTGGTCCTTATGCGGACAGCCACAGCGTCCAATGATGTTTGAAGGGACACAGGAGCCCTATATACAGAGGTAAGGACATACACGCAGGCTCCACCTGACACACAATTGTAAGTGCCACGGTTGCAGTAATAACCCCTGTATCCACGAAGGACAGGGGTCCGCATTGCCGGGAACCATGTTTCCTGGAGGGCAATGCAGAAAGCAAGTGTCATTCTTAGAAGCTGACGTAGCTCAGGTAGATGGCTAAAATAACCGCCACAATTCCACTGGAGTATTGTACAAAGCGTGTCCTGTAGAGGCATGCAGGCACTGAAAAATCAAATAACTTCGCAGGGTCACATGCTACCATTGACTGAGAGACGGACGTCGCTACGTCCATCGTTTCTGAGGAGACGGCGAGATCTAGGTCATCAGGGGTCGCAAAGAGCTCGACTTCATCCTCAGAGGCTGAGCTGACAGGAAGCGGTGGCACGGGAACCACTGGGTCCTTAGGCTTAGTAGAGAGCTTCCTCTTCTCTCTCTTGCCTTTTAGAGGAGGGTTTAAATGCTGGGAGGGCTTTCCTGACGCATTATCAGGAACAGAATAAGAGCGTGAAGCCCTTCGACCAGCAGCTGGTGGCTTCTTCAGCCACTGCCTAGTGTCTTGGGAGACACTGGGGAAGTCCTTGGAAGGGACTCCCACAAGTGATCCCTTCCGAACAAGTGAGGCCGGAGGAGGCCTGTGTGTCCCCGGCTGAGCAGCCAGAGAGGGCTGTTGCCCCTCTGGCTGAGAAGCCTGAGAGGGCCGTGGCCCCCCTGGCTGAGAAGCCTGAGAGGGCCGTCGCCCCCCCCCCCCTCCCCCCCGTCTGAGAAGCCAGAGAGGGCTGTCGCCTCTCTGGCTGAGAGGTGGGGACTGATGTCCCCAGTTGTTCGGGGTGCACTGATCCCAAACTGGGTGTTTTGGGAGCAGTGGAAGAGAGAGTGGCCCCCACCTGTGGTGGGGCAGGCGTAACGTGACTGTTCGGTGGCCCAACTGTGAGAGGAATCTTTGCAGGAACTGGTGGCGGCAGTGTTACAGTAGCATAACTCCTCAACATAGGTGTGGGGTTGAGCTGTTTTAATTTCTTCCTCGCCTCTTGGTAAGTTAAACGGTCCAGGGTCTTAATTTCTTGTATCTTCCGCTCTCGTTGGTAGACTGCACAGTCTGACGAGCAGGGAGAATGATGCTCCCCACAGTTAACGCAGGTGGGAGGCGGAGCACATGGAGCATTGGGATGAGAAGGTCGTCCACAATCTCGACACGTGGGGCTGGCAGTGCATCTGGAGGACATGTGTCCGAATTTCCAGCACTGGTAGCGATCCTATTATCCATGGGCCCCCTAAAGACACGACGAACGAAGTGTACACCTCATCGTGCCAAGTTCTCCCGTAGCTCATCATCAGACTGTAGCAGGAGATCTTTATGAAAGATAATCCCTGGACCAAATTTAGTGACTTATGGGGAGTGACGGTGATGGGTATGTGACAAAGCTTCTCACAGGCGAGTAACGCCCTTGACTGTGCTGAGGAAGCTGCTTGTATCAAAATGGCCCCACCTCGCATTTTGGAAAGAGATGCCACGTCCACGAACGTATCTTCAAGATAGGTCACAAAGAACAGAGGCTTCGTCCCCAAAAATGAATCCCCATCAGTTCTGCTGCACACAAGGTATCGCGGTGAATATGGCTCCTGTCTGTCCACAGCCCTGCGTCCCTCCCAGGGTGTGGCTAGGGAAGGGAACGATTTGGGGTCATATGCCGCATCGTTAAAGTCGACTTTACCGCGCTCAGAGACGTTGGTGGTCGTGCGACCACCGGATTGAGACTTTACCCGCTTCATTGTGGGGTATCCGCCCCGATGCCACCCACTCCGACCAGGGGCTCTCCCCACGAGTGCCACCCAGCCACAGCAAAGGCCACCTGGCAGGATGGTGGTTGCCGGGAGTCCTGATGCCCCAGACAGATGGGCATCTACTCCTTCTCCTTGGCTAATGCGGGGAGGTGTCAGCGCAGGCATCGGCAGTGCGATCCCTGTGTTGTCAGGGGGCTACAACCTAGAGGGTACATGACGACCCCACCACAACGGGCTGGCTACCGTGCTGGATTTTGGGTGCCATTGGTAGTCCATAGCGATCGTGGGTGCAGATGGTGATGCACTAAGGAAGTAACTGACACAATCCATCAGGCGCGTATGCCTATTATGAGGGATGGAGGGTGCAGTTACGACGCCAAGACGATAACGTGTGCCAAGGTCTTAGGGCACAGAGGACTCATGGTGCACCACGTAAGGTGTCCTTCCCCCAAAAGGCTTGTACTCCTGTTGAATTTGGAAAAATGGAGGTCAAACCCCAATGGGGACCATCACATTAAAGGCCGAAACAGTTGAGACTCCGTTTGGTCGCGTCTTACGACAGGCAGGAATACCGCGGGCCTACTCTTACCCCCGAACCCGCAGGGGGACACGTTATTCTCCACCTCCTTTTTGTCTCGGTGGATGGATCACGGAATGTAATTCAAACAAACTGTCTCAGACCTCCAAACACGAGAAGGTAACGCAATATAAAGTCCTTATTCCCAATGCATTTCATTCACACAGATATCAAACTTCCTTGGGAGATAGCTTTGTGTTACGTTGACAACCTATTGCTGCACACAGTCATGTTGTAGTAAAGCATTTTGTGTTATCGTGAGACATTTGCGGAGAATAGAAAAGGAGCGGCAATGTTTTGAAAATCTTTGGGCGCTGCGTTCGCTTTGGTCCATTTTGCCGTGATTTCCGTAACACAACATGTACGGCTCGCTACGCCACCCCGCCTCCTGTTTGTTTGGGCAAAGACGGCGGAGGCAGGTGGTGGTCGGACGTGCGTCTGTGCGTGACAGCACACAGCTGTCTGACCGCCCGAGGCTCACGAGACTGAGGCACCGAGACAGATAATACGTAATTGTTGTTCAAAAATCAGCACATGTAAGAGTGCCAACACACCCCTGTTGACAGCCAAACATGCGTATGAGTTCCTTGAACGTACACCGATCAATCACGACATTATGACCACCGGCCTACTATCGATATAAACCCGTCCAGGCGATGGCAGCTTCACCTGAGGAGATATGACTGCTAGTCAGACAAACGCATCAGTGAGCTTGCTGTCCTTGCATAATATGGGAAGGCGCGCGCTCTATCTCAGTTTGACCGAGGGCAGATCGTGATCCCTGAGGCTCGCCACGAGCATTTCGGAAACTGCAAGACTTGCTGGGTATTCGGGGACTGCTGTGGCGTTTATCTCAAACACGTGGCGAAACCGAGGTGAAACCACGTCGAGACGTCGTGGCGTTGAGCGGCCACCCCTCATTACAGATGTCGGACGTCATAGCCCGGGAAGACTGGTAAAACAGGACAGCCGGCGAACTATGGCAGAACTAACATCAGACTTTAAGTCTGGGCATGGTACAAGTGTGTTTGAACACACAGTCCACCAAACACTCCGAACGATGGGCTTCCGCAGCCGATGACCCACGTAAGCGCCAATATTAACACCACGACATCGGGAACTAGGACCGAAACGGGCACAAAACCATCGGCATTGGACGTTGGCGCAATGGGTGCGTATTACGTGGACTGACGATTCCCGATGCTCTCTTCATCATTCCGATGAAATGGTGCGAATCCGTCGCTTCGAGGGGAACAGCTCCTTCGCAGCTGTTGTCTGTGCAAAAGGAAGACATACCGGCTATTAGGTAGGTGGTCATAATGTTCTGGCTGACATCTGTTTCCTTTTGACTGAGATTTGGAAGCGGAAAATGATGCTACATAGAGGTTGAGAGACAAAGCATACGTGTAAGCATGCATAACTTCGGGATAATGTCACATTAAATGCGGAGAACAAATGTGATGCCTATATTCACAAGTTTGGATTTGTCGGTTCTAGTTTTTTTTTTTTTTTTTTTTTTTTTTTTTTTTTTTTTTTTTTTTTAACAGGTCTGGGAAGTGGAGGGAGCTTGTTGACTAGACATTTTACAATTTTACATCACACAAGAGATTCCGTGAATGTGCATGTGCAGACTGTTTTCTCCCACCACTTGATTCTGCAGGAAGGGTCGGTACTATACTTGGAAGTATTCGGAACCATTTGACTGACTCAGCGAGTGATGAGCTACAAAAGTGGGGCAACCACTCGAGGTAAGGTATTCAGGTCATGCCATCATACCTGTTGTAACGGGACTTTGAATTTCGCCGCGCTACACTCGTTCCCTCACATAAAAATTATACCGTCGCAGCGGTATGAGCGCTCGACGGCAGAGGAAATACTAAAATTGTAACTCCTTTTGTTTTTCTATCCGTTTCTCTACTGTCTCTCGAGAGCGGAAGCTTAATGCAGACGTGATCTGATTAAGACGAAAAAACTTATTAAGGCGTAGACATTGTGGAAGTTGTTATGAAATTTGGAGGATGGAGGAAAGCAACTAAAATAAATTGCATTTATTATCAAGACGGTTTTGTGAACATTAGAAATTCCTGGACAATGAAACTTATTGCAGGATTTCGGAGCAGACTTTTCACGCAGAAATAAAGTAGGAGATTTTTGAAGACCTGGACGCCGCACGAAACAAGAAGACATGTTAACATGCTAAAGAATTAACTCTAAGCTATACCATTTCCCCCTGTCAGTTACATTTTGTTATTCTCTGTTCTTCTTCAATAATTTTTGTAGTGGAAATTGGTTTAACTTTTGCTCAAAAACAGCACAAGGACTACCCCAACAATAGCTTTTCCGAATCACGAAGTCCGATAGCTTTTCTGTAATACGAAGTCCGATTTGCTTTTCATTCTTTACCTTTTTCACGGTCATTTACTATTTTCAAAAACCCCTTTTTATTCACCATTTCTTACCACATTTTCAACCTTTTCATTTTCTTTTCTTCCCTTTTCCTTTTTTATTAACCACTACATTGTGGAGCTTTTTTAACGCTGTTTGCTTTCAAGACGTCTGCTGCCAATAAATATAAGTCGGACACATATACATTATCAGTAACTATGTGACGCCATCTACCCACTGATTGCTTGCTGTAACTCGCGCATGCTTTTACCTAATTTATTATTACACCACCCGTGACCACTCTCTAAAAAAAATGTGAACCTTATATTTTTCGCTATTGATTCTATTTCTTCTTGCAGGAACGTTTCTGCTTATGCAGGATGTACACAGGCTTTCGTTCAGACATAGGTTTCACAGTTGCATTTTTTCGACAGTCTGCAGTCTATTGACAGCTTGCCATACCTATAGATGCAGTAAAATTCATCTACTTGCTGTTAACTAAAAATGCTTTCCCCTCATTACTGCACAATCCACAAGAGTTTGTCATTACTACCTGATCAAGTGGCAGTCGAATAAGTGCAGCGGGTAGTACTTGATCATAAGAAGGTTGACGAAGATCGCTTATGGAGAAGACTCTCAGTAGGTTGAACTTCGCTCGCAACATTGACTCTGAGACGGACGAAGAAGTGCTCTATATATATATATATATATATATATATATATATATATATATATATATATATAAACTACGTACCATCAGTGTTTATAGTTTAGAATGAGTTTCCGTGGAATCAGCTTTTAAGAATCGGATATGTACTGTTATAATAACCAACCATAAGAGATTCGAAACACTATCTTGATCTCTCTCTGTCTCCATCAACGCGATAAAGTAGGTGAATATGCCTGTTAAGAAAAATGCCTCACTTATCCGTGAATTCCTACTCCCCAAGTCACGTGTGGGTAGAGAAACGTATATGACCAAAAAGTACGTGTCTCTATCGCTGTTGATGCTATCGGTGAATGGTATTCAACCAGTGTCACATACCAACTTTTAGAGAAACTGGAAACCTTCCAAGTTGACGACAGCAGGTGGGAATTATGTGACTTGTGTCGACATTAATATAACTGAAGCATTTTATGTGGGGAAGCACAAATAATCGCCAAAAGTAACTGCACAGAAATATGGCGTCATAAATTTTCTATCAAAAAAACTGTGATTACTGTTTCACACGGGTTAATTTACCATGTTTGTATCTAACAAATGACCATGTGAACTATGTGTCTAAATAAAACTTGTAATCGTTTCATTTCCTACTGAATTGAATGATTTGCGAATATTTGAGAAAAGCAATGAGACCCTCTCTGTTAATCCGTCAGGAAGTCACTATTGTGACAACAAGTGGATGGTTATAGGAAGGTGTTAATGTGTTGAGGGAAAGCAGTAGGCACCCGTTGAGGTGATGAAGTTAAACATTTTATAAGAGATATGTGGTTTAATGCAGTAAAAAGTGGTTGAGGCCAGGTCTAGAGATGCTGCCGAAACTCAATGGGCAGTGTTGTAACGGCGACCGGAACAGACGCGACGTTGTAGTGACGGAAGACGCGGCGGGACGCGCGGAGCGGCCCGCGAGCAACAACACAACGGGAGAGGAGCGACGCGACCAACGAAGGACAGAACGACAACAACAGTGTCAAGAAAACCTAACTAGACAACCACGACCTGACTGGCAGGCTGAGCAAGGATGGGGCCCCTCCACGCCCACACCAACGTGGTGACCAAACCAAAAGTTCTACTGTCACCTCCGTAAACATGTTAGTGTTTGAATCAGGCGTCACAGGATGCGGGCTGTGATGTTGTCCATGCGTCTGGGTAAGATTACTCATTAACATGGTCCATCAGGAGATAGAAGTGGTCGAAAACGATTGAAGGGTAGCAGTTGTAAGGGCAGAGGAAAAAAAGTGCCAAGGCAAGAGCCAAGGGAAAAAAACCTCTGCGACAGTAGGGCGGGTAGTAAGGGCAGTAGCGGCTTGCTATCTGCGACAGGGCACGCAAGGTGTGGTTGTGTTAGTTCGAGGTATCGTGCATCGTTACCTTTGTCGTTGTTGGAGCTTGTTGCGGCGCTTGCTGCAGTTGCTGCGTCCCGGCAACAGTTCAAGGTCGTTGTGGATTAGTGGGCGATCGGTCATAGATCGGCTCACAGACTGTGTAGGGGGTGTGTGTGGCTGGTTTGCGTGCTGTGTACAGTACGGGTTCCCTGCGGTTGGCTGTTTTTCGGCTAGTCGCACATCTGGGTTTCCAGTAATGACTGTGTTGCAGGGGCTCGCCAGTACTGTCGTGTTAGCGTTCTGTAGACCATAGATGTTCAGTTCCTAGCCAGTAATGTCTTTGGTCTGTTATGCTTCCATCTATGGTTGTGGTCGTAGTTACCCAGAGAAAGGATAAACGGGTTGCGCGAGGTTCACGTGTTATTGTACAGTCGTGTGGAGAGTTTTTGGAATACCTGCAAGATAGTATCTAGCCGGTATTCCCGGTGAAGGTCCGCGATGCGTGTGTAGCGCGGAGCATTGCTTATGATTTTGAGTACTTTGTTCTGTATGAGCTGCAGACGGCGCAGGCGAGTTGGCGCAGCGTATCCCCAGACAGGGGCTGCGTACGTCATCAGGGGTCTAAAAAGTGTCATGTACATGGACCTAGACACACTCCTGTTCAGTGTGCTACGCCTGTTAAGCATAGGGTAGAGTTGTTTGAGCCTCGCGTTAGCTTTGTTGGTCACGTGTTGAATGTGGTCCCCCCAGAGTAGTTTCCGGTCCAGCCAGACACCGAGGTATTTGACCTTCTCGAGGAAACGTATTGGGCGTGTGTGTAGTGTTATTGGGTTGCAGTGCTGATGTTTGCGCAGTTGCTTCGGTCTTCTAGTGAACAGAACGGCCTCGCACTTGTCGACGTTTACTCTAACACGCCATTTCACCAGCCAAGGCTCCGCCGTTCTGAGTGTGGTCTGTAGTCGTGAATTAATGTTAGACGGCTTCCAATCTTGCGCAAGGATGGCGGTGTCATCCGCGTAGATGGCTACCGTCGTGTTATGTGTAGCTGGGAGGCCGTTAATGTAGAGGTCAAACAGTAAGGGCCGTAGGATACTTCCTTTGGGGTACTCCTGCCTGTACACCATGTCGTGTCGATTGTTTGCCCTGCACGTCGGTGTTGTAACTCCTGCCCGTGAGATATGAGTGTATGAGACGTACGAGCCCGTCGGGGAACCCTGCGTCGCTGAGTTTGCGTATTAGGCCTTTGTGCCATAGACGATCGAAAGCCTTTTCGATGTCCAGGAACACCGCCCCAGTTGCCTTGCTTGTGTTGTATCCGTGTGTTATGTATTCAACGACGCGGAGGAGTTGTTGTGTTGTTGAGTGGTGATTCCTGAAACCGAACTGCTCCGGTCTCAGGGTGTCGTTTGTGATGCAGTGCCTGGTGAGTCGTTTTAATATTACCTTCTCAACGATCTTGCTGAGCGCGCTCAGCAGACTGATGGGTCGGTAATTTTGTGGGAGGGAGTGGTCTTTCCCCGGCTTCCTGAACATCAGGACCTTGGCCGTCTTCCAAAAGGCGGGGAAGTGTTGGTGCTTGAGTATGGCATTCGTAATGTGTGCTAGGTAGTCTACAGCTTTGTCCGTGAACTCCTGGAGGACACGGTTTTGAATGCCATTGTGACCAGGGGCCTTCCTAGCAGTGGTATGCATGATGGCCCATTTGATTTCTGCTATACTAGCTTGTCGGATGTGGTTGCGCGCTGGTTGGGCCAAGATGCGTGTGACCTCCTGGTCCGTAGCAAGTGTGAATGCTGGGTCTGAGGGATCCAGGTTGGGTGTGAATGACGCTGCGAGTGTGAGGGCCATCAGTTCCGCTTTTTCTTCCGCAGAATATGCTGGTCCGTCGGGCCCTTGCAGCGTGGCGGTGTACAGTTTCTCCCTGGTGAAGTGTCGGGCTAGCTGCCACACGCCAGGCCGCGTGGTGTCTAGCCCTTCGAGTTTCTGGTCCCACTGTTGTGTCTTGAATGTTTGTATTTTTTTCCGGATTATACCCTGGAGCCTGTTAATGTGCCGTTTGAAGTGCTGGCGTTCCTGACAGGGTTTGGTGCGAGCCTTGGTCGTGTTATGACGTTGGGTGGCTTCGACTGTTGGTTTTTGCGCCTCTGCGCCTCTCTGTATACGTTGCAGCCCCTGTAGTTGGCCGCATGGGCTTGGCCACAGTTGGCGCAACGGCGTATGTTTTGGTGGATTAGTGTACACGCATTGGATGCGTGTTTGCCAGCGCATCCGCGGCAACGGGGTGCCAGGCCGCAGCGGAGGGCCGAATGACCGAACCGCTGGCAGTTGTTACATTGTTGAGGGACCTGTGGCGGTTCGTAGATTTCTACCCTTACGTCCATCCGCAGAAGGCTTTTTATCTGCAGAAGGCCGCGGGAGGCGGCCGTGTCGGCCATCTCGACCAGGTAGTGTGGTAGACGGTGGTGGGAGCGGAAGCCTGTCATCCTGGAAGCACTTTTGCAGTCGAATCCAAGGAAGTTAAGCGCCGCTTGTACTGTGTTGTTTGGGGTGTTGGGGTCCACTCCCTTTACCACGTACTGCCGTGTCCGTACTTCGGCGGTCCTGTACGTATAGTGTTCGATTTCCTTTTCTTTGAGGAAGATAAGGAGATCTTTATATTCACTGTTAGTTGATACGTACAGTGAGGCCCTAACCCCAGAGTACTTCGTGTGTAGCGTGCAAGGTGAGTGCCTTTTCGCGAATGTTGTGTTGAGGACACTGAGGTCCCCGTAGTTCTGGATTACGACTGGGGGAAAACCAGTCTTCTGTTGTGCGGGCGTAGCTGCGGTTGGTACTTGTGTGGTGTTGCTGACCGCAGGTCGGGTCGTGTTTGTTGTTGTATTGGTGTTCCTAACCGGAAGTGCGGGTTTTGGTGTAGGTAGCAGCGCCTTTCGGCTACCTTGCGAGTGTGGTTGCTCGCTTGTTTGCGTGGTGTTTCTCTGTTTGCGTCGTGGACCCTTCACCTGCCAGGGCCCAGTGTAGTATTGTTCTGTGTCCGCATCTGCGGCTCCTGGTTCCGCCGTTGGAGTCAGCTGCCGCAGTGGGACAGTGGTGCATGAGTCACCAGATGCAGGTGAATATAGTGTTATGTGCAGTGTACTTGTCCGCGTGGGGGACTCACTTGGGCCGCAGAGGTCGGTTATCAATCGACGTTGGCTCAGCAGTTCCTGCGCTTGCGCAGCGATCTGCCGGTCCTTGTCGGCCAACACCTCCTCAACGGCGGCAAGCGGGACGCTGACGTCGACGGGAACAGCCGACTCTCGCGCCTCTTTAGCTGCAGCCTTGCTGCGGGTTAGGGCGGGGGAAACACCGGCGGAATCTGCCATCGTGGTGTTTGCAGGAGCTTTATTTGGTATGGGTGGGCACGACAATTATGCTTTTTCTGAAAAGAAAAGGCTAATAGTAGGTCCTAGAGAAGAGGGGGAATGCCCTACGGCCTAGCGTGCGCCGTTGGTGCAGTGGCGCGGCACCTAAAGGAGGTGCGGAGGAAGAGAAGTGGCCTACAGTACGCGGGATGGTCCGACGTGAACGGGCCCCCGGCACTGATCAACCCTAACACAGAACGAGATAGTCTCGCTAAGGAAGTTTGTAACCGAAGTTACGGGTTACTGTGAGTCAGTGACTCTTGACGACAATAGAGCTTCTCCGCGAGCTACGCGGCTTTTCGACGAAAGGGAGCAAGCTCAACCTTCCGCCGATCCACCGAGCGCTACTGGCGCCTCGAAAGGAACTCTCTATAGAGCAGAGCGGTCAGCGAGGCCTAAACCCCAATAGCTACCGTTGCACCGGCCATCACCGGCTGAGAGCTCCTTCCGCTACGACGGCAGGAGCGCGTCTCCAGCGCCGGCAGGCTGAGCTTTTTTTTTACTTTATTGTTATTTTGACACCTGAACAATCAGGTAGGCTGGCAGCAGCACAATACGCCGCTCTTCAGCCGAAGAGAGTACAATGAGATAAACAGAGAAGAGACATCACGTAAAAAATCGGCGGGAAAAAACAGTAGACACATGAACATAAAAACACAAGAAGCCGTTCACACTCGATGACAATCCACACGACGAACGGTTGACACGATGCACAAACACAGAAGAAGACGACGGCACTGGTGAACGATGGAGTGTGACGGTGAAACACTGAACACTAAACATGACAGCACACACGATACACTGACGGCGGTGATCTCCGGCGCGCGAATGTCCACTGAGCGTGTGCGAGTCCGGGGACCTGCCAATAGAGGAGGAGGAGGAGGAAGGGGAGTGGGAGAGCGAGATGGGAGAGCAGAGGCTGAGCGAGAGGCAGTCGCTTAAATACTCTATCGGGGGAGCCGCTATTGGCCCCTGGAACCACGTGTTCCACTGTGGCGCCCTCACAGTAAATGCTGGCCAGGAGGCGCGAGCCGCCACTGCTTACGTCCATGACGTCTGGCGGGGATTCAAATTCCGCGGCGCGCTGTACCAGAGGCTGGTGCCCGAGAGAGCAGGAGAGGAGAGCGTCTAACTCGGTAGGGAGCTGCCAGCAGAAGGGAGAGGACGGCGTGTCGGCGCCCGGTGGGTGGCCGCGGCTCCACCACCACGTGACCACCTCCAAACCTCCCTATTGGAGAACCAAATTGTAGACGCGCGGTTCGGTAGCGTTATCTCGTCAGCAACACGTGGGTTTAGCTGCTGACGGTTCAACACGTGAGTTTCGAAGTGGTTCTGTCCAGTTTAATGCAATGTGACGAGCTAAAACTAGCCGCCAGGTAGAAGGCACTGGCGAACATCAATTGAAATATAAAAAAATTAATGTTTTGTAATATTACATCCATTCAGTAACGGCCCCCACTGTACAACTGTGACTGCCTGAAGACCAGTGGTGGAGGTGGAAAGGAGGAGGAGGATGTGAGGCGCTTCGTTAGAAGGCACAATGGGTGTAGTTCTGCCGTACTGTATTTTTTTCAATTTTTCATCACCTCCATCTTGCATTTTCAAAACTCCCTATAGCTGCCATCTTGTATTTATAAATTTCCTGCCGGCACCATAATGGATACCACCATGTTAATGATGCTATGTGCAAGATTGGCAGCCTAATCATGTAGGCAGTCCACACTTATAGGAGTTTCTTTGAAATGGTGGCAAAACACCATATTTGCTTCTGAGACGCCATAGCCTTCCTGCTTAACTTTCTGGTGCACTCTCCCATCTTCTCAAAAGTCAATTCAGTCACTTCGCTGTTTAGGTTGTTGATTTACCACGTTTTCCTCCTTCTTGCAGAAAATGACATGTCCTGTTGATTTTATATTTCAGAAGTGATGAAAGGTTTGTGTATAATGAACATCACAATACAGTACCTTTACTCAGTCATGTTTTGTACTTTACATCACTGTATGTCCACGATACACACTGATGGCCTCCACTAAAGGAGATATCCATCTCTGGCCACTCGTTACACCACATAGACATTCTGGAAACTGACTGAACATAACTTCTTCTCGCTTCGTTAACCACTGAGTATTTACACGTTAAGTCAAGAGCAATATCTTAGATAGAACCAAATTTTAAAATCAAGCAGTAATAATTTTACGAATCTTTGTAGATTTATTTAAAAGTAAACAGCAAATTTATTTTACTGTTGGATTCCCTGTTAAAACTACTGGAGTCGTTACTTTCATTACTGCTGTATTCTTTGTCTTTCTCATGCTTATGAGACATATCATGCTTAACTACTTTTATAAGCTTTAATGTTACATCACTTAGGTGCATGCATGTGTTGAAACCAGAATATGCCTTTATAATATTACAAATCAAATCTTCGCCAAAAAATTTCTAATTTCACAGCTTGGATAGTAGTACGAAACGATCAATATGCTAGATTTAGTAATTCTCAAGGTCCAAAATGAGTTTGATAAAAATTATCCTAATTGAAGTTAGTATCTATAATTTGTAGCAGTTGTCTATATATATTAAGTTCTATAATCCCTATTCAATTAGTCAAAATTTTAGAAAACAAAATACAGATGCAGCTGCTCCATTCATATCAGAATCAGTGAAATAGAGGTCGTTCAGGTTAATTTGCATTGAAATATGTTCCTCAGATAATTGATCTCGAAAATTCCTGTAGCCCCACTGAGAGAATTAATTGTATTGTGGAATCTTCTCGTCTGACCCCGTTTTCAATTCTGAAATTTCTGACAAGCCTGCCAGCCGGAGTGGCCGAGCGGTTCTAGGCGCTACAGTCTGGAACCGCGCGACTGCTACGGTCGCAGGTTCGAATCCTGCCTCGGGAATGGATGTGTCTGATGCCCTTAGGTTAGTTAGATTTAAGCAGTTCTAAGTTATAGGGGACTGATGACCTCAGAAGTTAAGTCCCAAAGTGCTCAGAACCATTTGAACCACTTTTTGATAATCCTGATGACGTCTAATAGAAGCTGCAGCATTGATGTACATATTCTTCAGTATGATAACAATTCTTCAGTCAGTGCATCACTTCTGATATACAGTAAGGTCAGGTACTGCGAAAACTTTGTCAAAGGTCTCCTTGAAGTCTACAGATACGAAATAGATTTGGTAATGTATATTTACTGCTTCTTTCTCTAGATACTTCATTGTGCCACAGCAGTTTAAAAGGGACTGTTGATTGACTGAAATGTTTCCTGGACGGTTAGGTGATAATTTTAGTGAATATGTTACAACTATGGTAAGGAGACTTATGAGTCTG
Organism: Schistocerca americana; assembly: GCF_021461395.2. Lineage (NCBI taxonomy): Eukaryota > Metazoa > Arthropoda > Insecta > Orthoptera > Acrididae > Schistocerca > Schistocerca americana. The sequence goes on from NC_060123.1 coordinate 713,326,851, forward strand.
TAACATTTTTTCCAGAGTCATCCTGATTCCTCCGAATATCCATAGTTAAAAACTGTTCCAATTTTCTAGAACTTTCTCATTTCACAATAGTTTTCTAATGAATTTCCAAATTATTCACAGAATTTAATTTTTTCCAACTTCACTTATTTCTTTTGAGGCATCATCATTTCCCGTCTCCAACCCTTGTTTAATATGTGTAACGGCTTTGCATATTTCATCTAGCGCTAGTTCCGGATTGTTATTACTTCCATTAATAACTGTCTATGATTATAGTTCATTTCTTGATTTGTACAAACATCTAAGGAAAGCATGGATAGCGTCTACACTTTTCCCTCTATTATTATATCATTTACTGTCACATCTCCAATGTGGTCTGTTGAAATCTGATTCCTGCACAGCGGATAACTCGATTTCACTTACTTCAAGCTTTTACTGAATTCAGTTGTTTGTGTTACCAAATTGTCGTTGTATCTTCTCTCATGTTGTTAAGAATAGGTTTGCGTCGTTACCTACTCTCTGCACCCCTGTATTTATCTGCCATTATTGTCGTGGTCACGACATGGGATGTTTACTAGAGGACACTTTTTCTTGATTCATACCAGAACGGGGGCTTTCGGAATTTACTGACTAAGAACTCTTTGTGAAGTGTGACTATTTTCATGTAACATTAGAAACCAAAGTGCCTTTACTCATTAAGTGTCGCTCTAGCACTGACTACACAAGCCCCGACGGATCGAACAGAATCAGTTCTCACCATTCCTTCCTTTGTCTGCTTCTTCAATTGCACCAGCTGAGGGGAGGCAGTTGTTCAGGTGTTGGACTTCCATATGGGAGGATTACGATGCGAACTCCCACCTGGCAGTAGCTAATTAAGCTTTCCTTAAAGAGTTGAAAGTGTACACTGATGAGATCTCTATGAGAAGTATTGGGCTGACACATTCTCACTTGTCTTATCCGTGTGTGACCCCTGCTGACCTTCTAGTATTCTATGGACGATCGACTGACATCTGATTTCCTTCTTTGCCGTTAATTGTGAAAGCGCCATAGGTACCCCACACCGAAGAACTGTTTCCAAGACTCGGAAAATCGATGATTCAGGAAGCCTCTCCCTTGGTGTATGTATTACGCATCGTAAAAATTCATTTGCTGTATGTCAAGTGTTCACTAGTCAGTCCACAGCTACGGGACAACGAGACATTAAATTCTCGTACAGTAGCGGAAATCAGTATAATGGCAGGGATATTTGTAGGAAAGTGAACACTGTCAGTTGGATTAGTTATGCACATTATATATGCTGTAGTATGAAATCCAGTATACCAACAAATGCAGTCAAATGATATCAGCAGTACGATATATTGGGTGCACGATATGGACAAAACGGAAAATATGGGAAACTTATAAAATTATCGGGGGCACTTAAACGGTTACTCCTGTATGAAGTTCTGTATGAAGTTCTTCTCAGCTTGTTGTTGAATTACAGTTGCTAGTAATGCCAGACGTGCACGATAAATTTTGTCAGGTGACATATATCTTACATTCAAGAAATGACTACAGTTAGCTGTTCTAACACTGAAACACAAACAATACAGATGGGTGTTTGCTGAAAAACATATGTCGTGGACTTCATAAAGGGATAAAGTGAATTTCAGTGACAAGAAAAAGTTTAACTGAGACAGGCAGGATGGATTTCAGTATTATGATATGACCTGAGAACAGAGCAGCAGGTAAGAATCAGCAGAAATGTTGATAGTGGCAGTTTTATGAGTTGGGCAGCCTTCTGCGCTAAAGGTACATCGCGCATTGTTTCTCCCAACTCTAGAATAAACTGAAACGTCCAAATTAAGATGCTAGAGACAGAACTGATTAGAATGTATACGAATGTAGGGGATGAAAGTCTAATGCTGCAACAAGGTAATGCATCTATGTATGCTTCTATTACAACAAAATATGGTTTCAAAATAAAGCTACCGATGTCTTGCTCCGGCCTGTACGTACCTCGGATGTGAACTCCCGTGGAAAACCTTTGGGAGTACATACAAGGAGTGTTTATCGCAATGAGAAACAATCTGAGGTGGTATATGAGCTGAAAACTGCGACAGAGACGAGTGGGCAAACATTTCTCTGCAAGAACTACAAAACCAAGCAAACTAAATTCCGAAGAGATCTTGGAGGTAATTATGATGAATGGAGGTTAGACAAAGTGCTAACAATGCAACAAGACAAGAAGACATTGCCTTTGTACCAATTTCCATTCAGGAAATCTAAACCTCTAATTTTGTTATTCGTGGTATTAAATTCTTTTGTGATTGTTTATGTTGTATATGTATCCACTACTTTCATAATGAATTCGATACACAATATACTATTATTTTTGTAGGAACAATGCCTTTTAAGGATTTCCATTACTGTTTGTATTTGACGGTTGCTTGTGATTCCAGAAAAATGATCTCCAATTATTGAGTGCAACTAGTTGGGGATATTCGTATATTTACGTACATTTTCATATTTTTCGTTTTCAGTTTCAGCTGCCGTTCTCTGCACGTATTGGTGATAATATTAAAGCCTGCTTGCATTTTATGCCAGCTACGCAGGCGCTTCAGACAGTTAGCTACATATATGAAGTCGTCGGCTGTTATCAGTGGCAGTGGGAGCTCCATGAGAAAGAGAGTGAAACATGCTAAGTGGTGTGCTTTATTCATGTTAGTTGATAGCTCCACGATAAACCGAGAAACTGTCTCTAATTTCAGATTTTCGCTAATGGTAACTTTGACACGATGTATGCAGGTAAACAGTGATAAGTGCCAAAAACGTGGCTGATAATAGTAGTAACATGTACGCTGTTCGTAATAGACAAATACTTTTCAGAGACAATTTGTACAAACCTACGGCTGTGGAGAGCTACGACTCAGAAAAGGACCATGAATGCTCGTGGACGCATATGCGCTTCAGAAGTTGTTGCTAATTAGGTAAATATGAATATTTCCTTTACAAAATAAACAGTGTTAAGATGTATACTTTACTATTGCTTAAGGGAATTTACCTGACAAGGTGATGGAAGGAATTCCCTCCAAGGAAAGAATAAGAATTGACGCTCCACAAAAGAACTATCCGAATGACATGGAAATCGGTACATACCATACTGAAGCGCCAAAGGAATTGGTATAGGGATGCATATTCAAACAGAGATATGCAAAAAGGCAGAATACGGCGCTGCGGTCAGTAATGTCTGGAGCAGTTGTTAGATTGATTAATGCTGCTACAATGGTAGGTTATCAATATATAAGTGAGTTTGAACGTGGTGTTATACTCGGCTCACGAACGATGTGACAAAGCATCTCCGAGGTAGCGCTGAAGTGGGGATTTTTCCGTACGACCACATCACGAGTGTACCGTGAATATCAGGAATCCGGTAAAACATCAAATCACCGACATCGCTGTGGCCGGAAAAAGATCCTGTAAGAACGGGACCAACGACGACTGAAGAGAATCATCCATCGTGACCGAAGTGCAACCCTTCCTCAAATTGCTGCAGATTTCGATCTCGGCCATCAACAAGTGTCAGCGTGCGAACCATTTAATGAAACATCATCGATATGGGCCTCCTGAGTCGATGACTGCAAGACACAAAGCTTTACGCCTAGCTTGGGCCGTCAACATCGACATTGGACTGTTGATGAATGGAGACATGTTGCCTGGTCGGACGAGTCTCGTTTCAAATTGTATCGAGCGGATGGACGTGTATGGGTATGGATACAGCCTCATAAATGCATGGACCCATGTCAGCAGCAGACTGTTGAAGCTGGTGGAGGCTCTGTAATGGTGTGGGGATTGTGCAGTTGGAGTGATATGAGACCCATGATACGTCTAGATACGACACTGACAGGTGAAACGTACGTAAGCATCCTGTACGATCACCTGCGTCCATTCATGTCCATTGTGCATTCGGGCGGACTTGGGCAATTCCAGCAGGAGATTTGCTACAGAGTGGCTCCAGGGACACTCTTCTGAGTTTAAACATTTCCGCTGGCCACCAAATTCCCGATACATGAGCATTATTGAGCATGTCAAGGATGCCTTGCAAGGTGCTCTTCAGAACAGATCTCCGCGCCCTCGTACTCATGGGCATTTGTGGTGTCAATTTCCTCCAGCACTGCTTCAGACATTAGTGGAGTCCATGCCACGTCATGTGGCGGCACTTCTGCGTGCTTGCGGGGGTTCTAAATGATACTAGGCAGCTGTACCAGTTTCTTTAGCCCTTCAGTGTAAATTGGCTGATTCATTCAAGAGAAACTGAACCAGTCGATATGGCGTTGGTACAGCTTTGTCCCTCTTGCAAGCAGTTATTCGGCTCGGCATTGACTGACAGAGTTGTTGCATGCCCTCCTGAGGGATATCGAGCCAAATTCTGTCCAGTTAAACCGTCAAAATCTCGAGCTAGTTGGAGCACCTTGCCCATAAAGCTCCGAACGTTAAATTTCAGGTCTGACCACCTTACCGGCAAAGGTATGGTTTGGAAAGCGAAGACAAGCAGTGGATGCTCTCGCTGTGTGCTGGCGGGCATTGTCTCACTGAAATGTAAGCCCAAGTTGGCTTTCCATAAAGGGCAACGAAACTGGGCCCAGAATATCGTCGACGTACTGCTGTACTTATTTATTTATTTAGCGTATGGCATTTAGACACAATTGTTATTACAATCAATATGCAAAATTGTAATAATTTGGCATTAGATATTCTTACAGTTGTTACAATAGTTATACAGAATTATACAAAATTATACAAAATTACACATAATACACACTGCTGTACTGTAGTGGTGGCACAGATGACAATGAAATGGGTCCCACTATGAAACGATATGGCATGGCAGACCATCAATCCTGGCTGATGAGCCGTGTGGACGACCACCGCCAGATGGGTATCCCACTACTGTCCCAGTCCTCTCCAGGCATACCTTCGCTGATCACTGGGGCTCAGTTGAAAGCGGGAAACACCACAGCAGACAATTCTGTTCCAGTAGATGAGATTCCAGGCTGAATCTGCCCGACATCACCCCAAACGGGCTTGTTGCTAAAGAGAGGTGAAAGCAGTTGGCGCAAGGGTCGCCGTGAGCTCAGCCTTCCTGTGAGCCGCCTGTTAATGGTTAGTTGCTGCACGAGCTGCACGTCGGATCGACGATAATGGTGAATCCGGGGCTCTGAAGGCGCCTCTGACGATAGCTCCGTCTTAGCCTTCTGACGTCTCTCTCGTTCGGCCGCTTCCTTCTTGACGCTGTTATCGGGCGCGGTTCACTCATTCCTGTCAACATCGTTGAACAGTGGCCTCGCTCCTACTCAGATGTCGAGCCATTCGCTGATTACAACAACCTGCTCCTTCGAACCCCGCTACACGTCCTCTCTCAGATGCTGACATTTGTGTACATTGTTAACGCACCTGCTGCTAGGCGTAATTACGGTCCGACTGAGCTCACGGAATGAAAGTCGCAAAGACATTCCACTGGCTTACTGTCCTCCAAAGTTGTGCGGTGAATTTGCTCAACAGCGTCGCACATTCATCCATCAGCCACCAAAGTTTACTGTTTTGCATTTTCCGTCGACACATTCACGAATTTCAGTTTGTGACCAATTTGCATTTCTCCTTCGTGGTGCGTCTTTTTTTCCCCTTGGTCTCAGAGTGCATTAAACGCTAACCTTCACATTCATCATGTGCTGTAGTAAAGGAACAATGAAATTAATTTCATATTGTCCTGAATCATAGACACATCTTTGAGCCTGTTGCTTCATTATTTAAAAAACTGGTAAAGGAAATCTTAATATTATAAAAAGAAACAATGTAGATCTTTAAATTTGTATCGTCATCATCATCATCATCATTTAAGACTGATTATGTCTTTCAGCGTTCAGTCTGGAGCATAGCCCCCCTTATACAATTCCTCCACGATCCCCTATTCAGTGCTAACATTGGTGCCTCTTCTGATGTTAAACCTATTACCTCAAAATCATTCTTAACCAAATCCAGGTACCTTCTCCTCGGTCTGCCCCGACTCCTCCTACCCTCTACCGCTGAATCCATGAGTCTCTTGGGTAACCTTGCTTCTCCCATGCGTGTAACATGACCCCACCATCTAAGCCTGTTCGCCCTGACTGCTACATCTATAGAGTTCATTCCCAGTTTTTCTTTGATTACCTCATTGTGCACACCCTCCTGCCATTTTTCCCATCTACTAGTACCTGCACTCATCCTAGCTACTTTCATATCCGTAACCTCAACCTTGTTGATAAGGTAACCTGAATCCACCCAGCTTTCGCTCCCATACAACAAAGTTGGTCGAAAGATTGAACGGTGCACAGATAACTTAGTCTTGGTACTGACTTCCTTCTTGCAGAAGAGAGTAGATCTTAGCTGAGCGCTCACTGCATTAGCTTTGCTACACCTCGCTTCCAGTTCTTTCACTATGTTGCCATCCTGTGAGAATATGCATCCTAAGTACTTGAAACCGTCCTCCTGTTCTAACTTTGTTCCTCCTATTTGGCACTCAATCCGTTTATATTTCTTTCCCACTGACATTACTTTCGTTTTGGAGATGCTAATCTTCACACCATATTCCTTACATTTCTGATCTAGCTCTGAAATATTACTTTGCAACTTTCAATCGAATCTGCCATCACAACTAAGTCATCCGCATATGCGAGACTGCTTATTTTGTGTTCACATATCTGATCTCACCCAGCCAGTCTATTGTTTTCAACATATGATCCATAAATAATATGAACAACAGTGGAGACAGGTTGCAGCCTTATCTTACCCCTGAAACTACTCTGAACCATGAACTCAATTTACCGTCAACTCTAACTGCTGCCTGACTATCCATGTAAAGACTCACCGGAGGAGAAACACCCCTCTGAAGATGTCCAGCGCAGCTCTGGACGAAACGTTAGGAGCTGAAGAGTTTCATGGGCCACGACCTTACATCCCAGAAGGTTTACCAGAAGACCTTTAATTGCTTGCAAAAGTTTGCCTCCTATTCCATAATCATGTAGAACAGATTATAACTTCCTCCTAGGAGCCCAGTCATATGCCTTTTCTAGATCTATAAAGCATAGATACACTTCCCTGTTCCACTCATAACACTTCTCCAGTATTTGCCATAAGCTAAAGATCTGGTCCTGACAACCTCTAAGAGGCCTAAACCCACACTGATTTTCATCCAATTGTTCCTCAACTAAGGCTCGCACTTTCCTTTCAACAATACCTGAGAAGATTTTACCCACAACGCTGATTAAAGAGATACCTCTGTAGTTGTTACAAACTTTTCAGTTTCCATGTTTAAAGATTGGTGTGATTACTGCTTCTGTCCAGTCTGATGGAACCTGCCCCGACTCCCAGGCCACTTCAATTATCCTGTGTAGCCATTTAAGAGACATTCCACTGTATTTGATGAGTTCCGACTTAATTTCATCCACCCCAGCTGCTTTATTGCACTGCAATCTATTGACCATTTTCCCCACTTCCTCAAATGTGATCCTATTTCCATCATCATTCCTATCCCATTCTACCTCGAAATCCGAAACATTACTGATCGGATTTTCACCTACATTGAGCAACTCTTCAAAATATTCCCTCCATTTGCCCAAGGCATCCACAGGACTCACCATCAGTTTTCCTAACCTGTCCAAAATACTTGTCATTTCCTTCGTACCTCCCTTTCGAAGACTGCTAATTATACTCCAGAATGGTTTTCCAGCAGCTTGACCCATAGTCTCCAACCTGTTTCCAAAGTCTTTCCAAGATTTCTTCTTGGATGCTGCAATTATCTGTTTGGCTTTGTTTCTTTCTTCAACATAACTTTCTCTGTCTACCTGGGTTCTAGTATGTAGCCACTTTTGATACGCCTTCTTTTTCCTTTTACAGGCTGCCTTGACTGTGTCATTCCACCAAGCTGTTTGCTTCATTCTACTTTTACACACTACTGTTCCAAGATATTCTTTAGCCACTTCTAGTACTGTGTCCCTGTACCTTGTCCATTCCTTTTCCAATGACTGTAATTGACTACATTCAACTAACTGGTACCTTTCTGAGATCGCTGTTATGTACTTGTGCCTGACTTCCTTATCCTGAAGTTTCTCCACTCTTATCCTCCTACATATGGACCTGATCTCCTGCACTTTCGGCCTCACAATCCCAATTTCACTGCAGATTAAATAATGATCAGTGTCATCAAAGAATCCCCTGAATACACGCGTGTCCCTCACAGCCTTCCTGAATTCCTGATCTGTTATTATATTGCCAATGACAGATCTGGTTCCCCTGCCTTCCCAAGTATACCGGTGAATGTTCTTATGTTTAAAAAAGGAGTTTGTGATTACTAAGCCCATACTGGCACAGAAACCCAAGAGTTGTTTCCCGTTCCTGTTGGCCTCCATATCCTCTCCGAATTTACCCATAACCTTTTCATACCCTTCTGTTCGATTTCCAATTTTGTCGTTAAAATCACCCATGAGCAGAACACTGTCCTTGTCCTTTACTCTAACAACTACATCACTTAGTGCCTCATAAAAACTATCCATCTTATCTTGATCTGTCCCTTCACAATGCGAATATACTGACACAACCCTAATTTTCTTGCTAGACACTGTCGAATCTATCCACATCAGTCGTCCGTTTACATACCTTATTGCAACTAAGCTGGGTTCCATTTCTTTCTTGATGTAAAGCCCTACACACCATTGTGGTATTCCTGCTTTGACTCCTGACAGGTAGACCTTGTATTCTCCTACTTCCTCTTCTTTCTCACCCCTTACCGGAATGTCACTAACAGCTAAAACGTCGAGCCCCATCTTACTTGCAGCCTCTGCCAGGTCTACCTTCTTCCCAGAGTAGCCCTCATTGATATTAATAGCTCCCCATCTCATTACCATTTGTTTACCACGTCGTATCTTAGGAGTCCCTGGTTTGTCAGTTAGAGGTGGGACTCCGTCACCTCCAAAGGTCCGAGGCATTTTGCTCTGATTGTTGCCAGCATCATATTTAAAGTACCATGGAAGCAGGTTGCTAGCCTTACTTGCCCAGAGTCCCATTGGGTTTTACCCCTAACGGCTGAGGGACTAACCGGTGGATTTGGTAGTCTTTTCCGTATGAGCACAATGGTGACCACGACTCAGAATATGTCCGAGATGCCCAACCTTACTCCAAAGTAACTGGTATTCCGACTGTAGGGACCACTTACTTGGCCACTCATACGTTGCCCGTGGTTCATGAACTAGGACATCAGAGTTTTCAGAGTGATGTTCCGTTAAATTGCCCACCAATTAAACAGTGACAAATCCGTGGTAACTGATGTTAAATCCGGATCTTGCACAAGCTGAAACAAAATCTGGGAGAATGAGATTTTCGAACGTTGAGGATGTTAACAGGGCGTTCTTGAATGGATCCGTAAGCAAGAAACGGATTTCTACCGCCGAGGAACTGACCAATAGGTAAAACGTGCCGATCACATTTTGCAGACCTTTGGTGACTGTATATAAAAATCGTGTAATACATCTGTGCCTGTTTCAAGTGTGGTGGAACGTTCAGTAGAAGTTACGTGCCATGCTACAATAATACGTAACTTAGTTTTTCAAGTTCCATTGGACATTCATGTGTCCTGCAATAGATGCCCACCGGTCCCTGTTTGTGCTCAGTCTGGAACTTCTTTACCGAGATACTGTCCATACAGTTCCCAGTCCTTAACTGCCTCTGACAAATTACATTTCAGAGCAAGGAGAGCAGAGCGTGCCACCAAAAATGCACTTCTACAGCTTCCACATGAAGCAGTCCCCACCACAAGCACCCCCTGCATGGAGCAAGACTCGACTGCTTATTACATTTCGCTGGTAGCATGCCCACCCACACCTCCCCCCGTATTTCTGCAAATTTTACATGGAACACCCACACCCTGCGCGCTGCGCCCCATGCTCTTACTTCTGCTTTGCCATCCAGTCCTCTAATTGGACGCTTTGATTTGAAGCTATATATCATTCGCCATGGTATATTGCAATGAAGAGATAGTATATTTCCCTACACATAATTAAAAACCTACGTTGGTATATAAAATATAAACAACGAAATAGGTGTTCTTATTTCTGGAAAATGAGTTCTTCACCCTAAGCAATTACCCATATGTCCTGAAAATGTAAATAAATGCACGTCCACCTTACCATCCTACTTGCTCCTGTCAGCAGCAGATGACTGCACTGTAAAGTTACGAGTATAGTTCTATCTTTGTACCACACAATCAGGTGGCTCCAATAGTTATTGAAAACTCAACAGTTCGTAAAATAATTGTTTAATGCATCTAAGATGTTGCAAAGTTCTAAAATGTCCACAAAACACAGCAGCAGTGTGTAAAAGTGTGGAGTTTACATTGCTAGTAGAGGTTAACACATGAAAAACGCTGTTCGATCAAACAATATTGTAAGAACCATCTGAAACATAAAAGGAAGCACAAGTTAATTTCCACATATTCACATATTCGCCCAGCTAGTGTCCACGATTCTGACGTATGCACTCCAACGATAGTTTCAACATCCGACATTCTGCAAATTAGGTCTAAGAGTTCGATGCTCTTAAACTAGCCTGCCCAGGCATATAAAAAAAAAAAAAAAAAAAAAAAAAAAAAAAAAAAAAAAAAAAAAAAAAAAAAAACGTATTGGCTAAGTAGGTACATAGACAGACCAACGATAACTAATCACAACACATCCATAAACAAAATACTTTCGAGGCAGTGCAAAAAGTACGATGTTTACAATGTAAGCTGCGGTTTACACATTAAAAACAGTGTCTTCTGTCATAATATCGCGAGAAGTGTCTATAAAGCACGAGTTAATTTAGACATACACACATATTGGTTTGATGCAGCTCTCCATCCTACTCTATCCTGTGTGAGCTTCTACATCTCCAAATAACTGCAGCGATCAACATCCTTATAAATCTGATTATGGCATTCACCTCTCAGTCTCCTTCTACGATTTTGACTCCCCACACTTCCCTGCAGCATTAAATTAGTGCTCGCTTGAGGCCTCACAATGTGTCCTATCAACCAATCCTTTCTTTTGGTCAAGTTGTGTCACAACATTCTTGTATTCTTTTCAGTACCTCCTCATTAGTTACATGATTTACCCATCTAATCTTCAACATTCTTCTGCAGCACCACATTTCAAGAGCTTCTATACTCTTTTGGTCAAAACTGATTTTCATCTATGTTTCACTTCCATACATGGCTACACCCCAGGCAATAACCTTCACAAAATACTTCCTAACAACGAAATCTATGTTCGCTGTTCAAAAATTTCTTTTCTTTGGAAATGTTTTTCTTGCTATTTCCAATCTACATTTTATATCATCTCTGCTTTGGCCATTATCAGTTAATTTTCTGCCAAATAACCAAACACAGGTACTATTTCAAATGTCTCGTTTCCTAATCTATTTCGCTTAGGATCATCTGATTTAAAATGACTTCATTTCACCACCCTTGTTTAGCTTTGTTGATGTTCATTTCGTATCCTCATTTCAAGGGACTGTCTTTTTCATTCAACTGCTCTTCCAAGTCCTTTGCTGTGTCTGACAGAATTACAGTATCATAGGTGAAACTCAATACTTTTATTTCTTTCCCCTGCACTTCAGTCCCCACTAGAAATTATTGTTCGTTTTCGTGTATTACTCTTTCAGTGTACAGATTGAATTACAGGGGAGGTAGGTTACAACCCTGTCTCAACCCTTCTCAACGACTGCTTCCCTTCCATGACCCTTGACTCTTGTAACTGTCACCTGGTTTCTGTAAAATTTGTAAATAGTTTTGCACTCCCTGTATGTATCTCCTCCTACCTTCAGAATTTCAAAGAGATTGTTCCAGTCAACATTGTCAAAAGCTTTCTTCAAGTCTAAAAATACTCTAAACATAGATCTGCCTTTCGTTAACCTACCTTCTAAGTTAAATCATAGGTTCATCCAAATCCCATCTTCTTAATTTCCTAACTTTTCCCAATTTTTTCAGCTCTAATCTACAGTTCTTCTCCTTAAATTGTGATCAGAGTTTACATCTGCCTCTGCGAACGTCTTCCAATTTAAAATCTGGTTCCTGAATCTCTTTCTTACCATAATATAACCAATCTGAACTCTCCTGGAGTCTCCAGCACTCGTGCACAAATAAAACCTTCTTTTACAATTCTTAAACTATGTGCCAGCAATGATTAAATGATGTATGCTCTATGCAAAATTCTGCCAGATGGCTCCTCTTTCATTTCTTTCTCCAAGTCAGCGTTCACCTACTACTTTACCTTTTCTTCCTTTTCCTACTATCGGATTCCAGTCCCCCATCACAATTATGTCTCATTTAAGTATCTGAATAATGTCTGTTATCTCATTATACCTTTCTTCTATTTCTTCACCATCTGCAGAGCTGGTTGGCATATAACCTTGTACTACAGCGGTAGGCGTGAGCTTTGTGTCTGCCTGGGCTAAGACAATGCGTTCACTATGCCGTTCATAATGGCTTACCGGTAATCCCGTTTTCTTATTCATTGTTAAATTCACTTCTGTATTACCCTTATTTGATTTTGTACATGTAACCCTGGATTCATCTGACGAGAAATCCTGTCCTCCTGCCACCGCACTTCAATAATTCCAACTATATCAACACATCCATTTCCAATTCTAAATTTTCCAACCCACCTGTCATGTTAAGGGCTCTAACATTCCACGTTCCGATCCGTAGAACGCCAGTCTTGTTACACCTAATAACGACATCCTCCTGAGTAATCCCTACGCAGAGATTTGTATGGGGATCTGTCCTAAATCGGGAGTATTTTACCCAACTATACATTGGAGCTGCATGCCCTCGGGAAAAATTACGGCTATAGTTTCCCCTTGCTTTCAACCGTTCGCAGTACCAGCACAGCAAGGCCGGTTTGGTTAATGTTACAAAACTAGATGAGTCAATCATCCAGACTGTTACACCTGCAACTGCTGAAATGGCTGCTGCCCCTCAGCAGGAACCACATGTTTGCCTGGACCCTCAACAGATACCCTCCCCTACATTGTGGTTCCATCGACGGTACGGCTATCCGTGTCGCTGACGCATGAAAACCATCCACCGACAGGAAGGTCGATGTTTCCTGGGGCTATTCATTGCCAATTATTGGTGTTGTTAAAATGGGACAGACCTACCGAAAGCCATGTGAATAACAACGGTTTGCAGTCAGATGACCCACTACAAGCTTTATTGGCTACATTGCCAACGTTATTGCATGCAAAAGAAATCTAAAACATATATCACCATCTCTGTTCACGTCGTTAGATGCGTAAAGTCTGTGCAGTTGCGTTTCCGTAAATTATGGCACGCGTAAATAAAAACCTGCAACCAATTATACCACCACAAAAACATTCACGCAGCTCAATTGTCTTATTACGAAAGGAAGCAAAGGAAGGAAAGAATAAGGTGTTTTTTTATAATGAAAAATATTACTTAGATAACACAACACGTGCAGATCGTAAACACACAACCAAAGACGATAACAATGAGAGAGGTAACATTCCCAAAAAAAAAAAAAAATCAATCTATATATCAGAAAAATCGATTTAACATAAGGTATTGTGATCCTCCCTCACACTTTGCAAATACAAATTAAATATGCTCGCACCTGAATTATCTGTTTAACTCACTGAAATAAGTGTTTATCGTAATATGAACAAGAACGTCACGAAAATTCGATTATGTACGCCTTGCACGCAGAAAGAGTCGTCATAATAAGCATAATGCCTAACGCAATATTTTGTGTGACCACCCTGTAGGAGGGTTGAACTGCACTAGTGTTACTGATAAACAACAAACCGATTCTGCTGACATGGTGCTCTCAAACGATAGTAGCGGTCGCGCGATTCCGGTTCAAATGGTTCAAATGGCTCTGAGCACTATGGGACTTCACTTCTGAGGTCATCGGTCCCCTAGAACCTAGATCCACTTAAACCTAACTAACCTAACGACATCACACACATCCATGCCCGAGGCAGGATTCGAACCTGCGACCTTAGCGGTCATACGGTTCCGGACTGTAGCGCCTAGAACCGCTCTGCCACTACGGCCGGCGATTTCCAACAAAGACCTGTACGTCACAGTCTGAACGTTGTTGTTTATTACTCAGACACCCAGTGTAACACTTAAAATATCACTAAGTTCTTTGAACTGCATACGTGAACTTCTTTATAAAAAAGAGACATTTATTGTGCTTTACAACAGAAACGTATTACTTTGTGAACTATCAGTGAAACATTTTAAAAAATGAAATCACTATTTGCTGATACTGTCTTAATTAATTTGAGTGGATAATCTGACTGCAGATGTAAGGTTTTCAACGCTGTGTGTAGTGGCTTAACGATAAATTATAGGCTTCCATGGTGGACGTTAAAAGGTAGTCCATGTCCGCTGTGAATTTAATTTCACAAGGATTTTAGAGCTCTCCACAAAAGCCGCTCATGAGCCCAGAACAACTAAACCGACCGCACGCGTAATCCGGCTGCACTCCGCCTTGCTTGTGCCAGGAAATGAAAAGCTGACTAGTGGAAAGCACACGGAATCCTCACATCCTAATTCCGCATTATCATGTTTAAACCATGTGTATGATCCGTCACTTCATCTAGATTCTTTTAGTGTTTCATGCATGCGCAACAGTTAAATTGCTGTCAAAAAGAAACAAAACATCACACAACAGTCTACGGCCATCACTGCTCTGCATATTCTATGGTAGTATTTCTTCTAGGAGAGAACGTAGACTTATTGTCACTGATGACTTCATCAATGAAGCATGGCCTTTACACCCCCCCCCCCCAATCCAAATCCCCACCGAGCCCCCACCCACACCCACACCCACCCCCACCCCCACATCTACAGGTGGACAGATGTTGCTGGCCTCTCACACATAGATGGCACAGTCACTCGAATCTGTTGCCACATCACAGAACTCTTACGGTGCATACATAACATCAGCCGCCTCCATAGGATTTATAAATGGCGACAGGCAGCATAAATACAGCAATCCATTGCATTTTCACTTCTGTTCTATGGTGAAATAAACGAATAACATATCTTTTGGTATTGCGATTCTGTGTCACATGGATTAAACGAGTTCTTGATCGACTGAAAGGAAAGAAATATATTTTGTGGTTATTCTGCCCCCAGAAAGGGCGTTGGACGTTCTCCAAAACTGAACAGCCAACCAGTGTTACAAATGTAGACATGTGCTTGTATAAATCAACTTTATGACATTTCGCACGGTACATTTTAGATTTATTTTGCAGTGCGCTGGGCGTAGATGAGCCGGGTGGCTTGGACACAAGGATCTTTGGCTGACAAGCCATTGGGCCTTTTCTTTAAGATTTTCACTTATAATCATTTGCTAGATGTCACAGAAAACCCTTTTTCGCATTAGTACTTCAACAACACAAACAAAGACTTAATTTGACCAAATCTTTATTGCAGCCCGAGCAGTTATAACTTTTGACTTAATAAAGTAGTAAAATTCCTGAGAAATCTTTGAACATTTGATACCAGTAAAATTTTCACTTCAGATGGAATAATTGAAGTTCTGAATTTTCGTCACACACCACTGAAAATTACAGAGAAAAGAATTTTAGCAGCAAATTAGTTGGTTAAAAATGTCTTACAAAGTTTAATTTCAATAACTAACACACTGGCTGAATTCAAAAACAATTAATAGTTTACCCAAATTGGTTTCCAAAATTCTGCATCCTAACATTGATGATCTGGCCAGACCTGAAAAGTTTCATTCAAATACAAGATATGCAGTACCAATTTACGTTGAGAGCCAGTAATGAAAATGGAGGGCGGCTCCTTGCTTGTTGGAGTGGCGTAACAGACTCAAGTCACATGCACAGAAACACACGCCGGTGAGCCACACCCTGCATTGCAGTACACAAGTTAGCCTCTGTGACAAGGAAAACCACAGTAAATTACAAAGCACTAGTAAGGTAACCGTATAGCAAAGATTTTATACTTATTTTTATTTTTGAATTTATTTTTACATTGCTCGCAATGATAGGTGCATGAACAGTAAATTTTTTCAGTAGCATCAGTTTGAAAAGCAGTAATGCACAATTTAATACCGAGATAATTGACGGCCGCAATAACTGGCTTCATAATAGTGAAACTGGGAAATGAGTCATTAAGTCGCCTCATTTTAAATGCGGCCTGAGTACCTTCTTTGCTTAAGCAAATTTAAATGTCGGTAACACCCATGGCAGACCGTGCAGATTTTGCTCAAAGTTTCCGAAACACGATCTTCAAGACAGCACCTGAAATGGTGATCTTGGCAGTGCAACTAAATAAGCCGTAACAACATTGTCTCGGTTGGAACCAGAAAACCTAGCCGATGGCCACCGGTCATGGACCAGCAGAAACCCGTGAAGCTCGCGGTGGTCAGGTTGACGTGGCCACCACTCCCAGGGCGCGCCTTCCTACGCCCGGGTCTCGGCTGCCGTGTGCTACGTGCGCTTCCCCGGCCACGACGGCCACAGCTCCTTCCCTCTCGGCCGATGGCTTCAGCTCTCGCCGTCCTGCCCAGCCCGCTGACGTGTCCAGCATGCATGGCGCTGGGCACACGCGTTCGCGCCCTCTCTCTCTCTCTCTCTCTCTCTCTCTCTCTCTCTCTTCCTGCTGGCTTCTGCCGTAATGCAGATTCCGGATCACTGCTTGCGCACAGGGTAAGAAGGCACTTTTATATCGCGCGCACCCTCTGACCTCAGTTAGCCAGTCCAAACACTGTCAGTGGCACTGACAATCTATAGGTCGGCGACGACCGTATCATATATTAAAATTCGCAGCAATGATGTAGTTCTGACATGTAGCATTACTCTGCATGGAATTATCACCTTAAGGTATTCGCATTTCTGTTGTAGACCTTAAACCACCACACATTTCTGACGAACAGTGCAGTTTTAAGCCAGCAGACCAATTTCGTCTTTCTTGTGAATCAGACACAGCCACACAACGTGTGAGTGCACGAATCACACAATGCAAAAATGCTGATGGTGATTTAAAGCCATCTAACATTCCTTAAACATGTATCCTTCTGGCAAGATCCACACCCTTCAGTCGCAAACCTTACAAGGGAGATACCGAATGTGACATTGATTCTATCTGACATAACTCAAGCAGTAAAGGAAAGAAAAGAAAAATTCGGAGTAGGAATTAAAATGCATGGGCAAGAAGTAAAAACTTTGAGGTTCACCGATGACATTGTAATTCTGTCAGAGACAGTAAAGGACCTGGAACAGCAGCTGAACGGAATGGACAGTGTCTTGAAAGGAGTATGTAAGATGAATATCAACAAAAGCAAAATCAGGATAATGGAATGTAGTCGAATTTAGTCGGGTGATGCTGAGGTAATTAGATTAGGAAATGAGACCCTTAAAGTAGTGAAGGAGTTTTGCAATTGGGGAGCAAAATAACTGACGATGGTCGAAGTAGAGAGGATGTAAAACATAGACTGGCAATGGCAAGGAAAGCGTTTCTGAGGAAGATAAATTTGTTGACATCGAGTATAGATTTACGTGTCAGGAAGTCGTTTCTGAAAGTATGTGCGTGGAGTGTAGCCATGTATGGAAGTGAAACATGGACGATAAATAGTCTAGACAAGAAGAACATAGAAGATTTCGAAATGTGGTGCTACAGAAGATTGCTGAAGATTAGTTGGGTAGATCACATAACTAATGAGGAGGTATTGAATAGAATTGGAGAGAAGAGAAATTTGAGGCACAACTTGACTAGAAGAGGGCATCGGTTCGTGGGGCATATTCTGAGGCATCAAGGGATCACAAATTTAGTATTGGAGGGCAGCGTGGAGGGTAAAAACCGTAGAAGTTTGTAACAACAACAACGCTGTACTATTGTACATATAAGTAAATATTTATTCCATCTGATTTTTCGATAAATTAGTGTAATCGATGTTCTGATTTCATTTCTTTTTGCTTAATGTCATTGTGTTAAGAAAACTGTAAACAATTTTCAATGTGAATATTAATGTTTATGTCAAATGTCAAACAATGTTGTAAAAGAATTGAAATGTAACAAATGTTGGAACTGTTGCAAGATGTTTAAAATTGTAACTGTGCGTCTGGTCCATACGCAGGCAATGTTAGGATATGTATAATGTAAAACCTCGGGCGAATACCCTGTCTGTAAGGGAGCGTTAAAAGGTGGATAGCAGGAGAGCGCGGGAAAATGCACGCGGGCGTTGTACGGCACAACGGACTCAGCAGTAGTAGTTGGAGTGTGGCATTGGTCTGAGCAACACGTTCTGGAGCGAGGAGGCTCTCCTGCAAGACGTACTTTCACTGAGCCTCGGGTATGCCGTTCCAAAGCCCATACAGCATGGCAAAATTCCATAGGCACTAAATGGAAAAGTATTGCGACGCTAAGAAGAATTAAAGTGCCGATACGTCAAGAGCCATAGCTGTGGTTGTATGTGTGCTCTGTGCCTCGCCATCTCGCCGCCCGCCAACCGCCGCATCGATATAAACAGGTTGAAACTTTTAGTGCTGTATTCGTATGGACCAGTGTTACTTTTGTTCCATACTGTTCAATAACAACTTAAATTTTACCAGAACTTTCCTATCATTTAACTATCCTCACAACTAACCTAGATAGGGTCCTTTCCAAATGTTGTGCAATCCGAGTGTCCCGAAATGAAAAATTAAATTTTGTGTTATTAACAATTACCTGCAAACCTAACTATGTAAGAATGGTGTTTAAAGAACTGTTTTGTTAATGAACCAGTAAATGAATAACGAAGGTCTGACAAAGTTGGAAGATAACTTTAATATTGATTTAGTAATGAAGTTTAATTACTTCGAGACAGATAAAAAGGTATTTAAATAAGCAGGAAATAAGATAAAAAGAACAGTAACTCATATACTGGAAATCTTGAGCGCTTAATGAATTTAGTAATCAATTTTTTTTTAATACAGTGATCACAACAATTTCATGGTCCCCCCCCCCCTTTTTTTTATTCATTTGAATTCTGAAGTGCTCTAAATTGATTTGACCAGCAAAAGTTAAAGTCAATATACATGTAAAAAGTTATCAGGGTTTTACCTTTATCAAAAAATTACCTTTTGTGTGTGGCCCCAAAGTGCTATTTCTAGGGTAACCTAAGTCCGATTTTAATCAGATCAATAGACAGTACGAAGTTCTGTAGTATACATTATAGTGTAGTGTTATGTATTTATAGTTTTTCCATATCAGTACAGAACGTGAAACTATCACTTCAATAGATTTTCTGGTTCTAAAATGCTACTATATTATGCAGTGTTACTACTTGTTGCTTGGCACGAATATCTGCCAACTTGTACAGGGAAGAAACTCAGTTAATGCCTAATTAGGCTGGCGACCGTATTATTAACAAATTGATAGCATCTGCTGTGCTTTCTTTTGTCCGTCCTGACGTGTAGTTGCATTTCGAACTTACTTGACGTATCATTGTTATTACAGAGTGGGTGTAAGTCTGATTTGCCACCATTCAGGTACACGCGGTCAATATCTATACAAAAATCCTGTCTCGTAAGGTAAACCCCACTCACTTACCATAGTACAGGTTTTAATGAGTATTGTGTGACCCGCGCACACGTTACGAGTTGTGGTGAGGCATTGCCGTCGGATGTTGTCTTTCAGCATCCCTAGAGATGTTGGTCGATCACGATACACTTGCGACTTCAGGTAACCTCAAAGTCAATAATCGCACGGACTGAAGTTTGGGGACCTGGGAGGCCAAGCATGACGAAAGTGGCGGCTGAGCACACGATCCTCACCAAACGACGCGCGCACGTTACAAGTGGCTCCCGGTGACAGGACATCCAGTATTTTCGGTCACAAATTAATGTGAATACCGAACAGTGGATGTTCAGTGGCACGAATTGTAATAATATTCAGTATAGTAAATAGCAGTGAACGTCAAGTACGGTAGTGAGGTGTAATTTGCGTTCAGTATGGACAAGAACGTAGCCACAGTAGATGTGCCGAGTGTAATGGAAAATGCGGCTGGGAATAACAGGAGTGTACGCGGCCAGATAACAGATGGCGTTAGCGGAAGACAATTGGCGTACATACAATACCACGAACATGTTAACGAACAGATTGAAATGTCGAGATTGCCTAGAACACAGCAAGGAATAAAACAGGAAGTAGAGGATGACTTTGTAGATGATAGTGGGTATGTGAACGAATCCACTGAGATGTTTGATTCACCACAGATAAAGAAAGAACCGAAAGAAAATTTTGATGTAGGATCGGAACACACCGATTTCGTAGAACAAAACAGCGTGAAAATTTTAAGCATGAACGATTTATTTGAACAATTAACCAAACAAATCGCAGGACAGAGTGAGCAGCTCAAAACACAGAATGATAAGCTTCAAAGACAAGTCAGTAATCAGGTTAGTCAGCTTAAAACACACGTTGACGAGCAAAAAGTGGCTCTGAGCACTATGGGACTTAACATCTATGGTCATCAGTCCCCTAGAACTTAGAACTACTTAAACCTAACTAACCTAAGGACAGCACACAACACCCAGCCATCACGAGGCAGAGAAAATCCCTGACCCCGCCGGGAATCGAACCTGGGAACCCGGGCGTGGGAAGCGAGAACGCTACCGCACGACCACGAGATGCGTGCAGTTGACGAGCAGCTTAAAACACAAAGTAATCAGCTCAAAACACACGTTGAGGAGCAGCTTAAAACACGAGTTGGTCAGCTTAAAGCACAGGTCGAAGAACAAGGAATTAAAATTAGTAAACAAATAGAACAGGTAGAACAAAAAGTGGGTAATTTAAGTTCTGCAGTAAATACTATGAAGTCTGAAATTGACGCTATTAGTAAAAATATGAATACAATGCAGGGGAAATTGACGACATTAACAGTAGGTTTGATGTTGAAATTCTCAAGAGCCTCTAGTTGAAACAAAAGTAGACGAAAAAGTTTTCAGTCTTAAAACTGAGATCGTAAACGAATGCCAACATGGAGTCTCACAGTTGAAAAAGGTGGTTTCAGATACTGAAAGAAATTTAGGCGAAAAAGTTACCGGATGTGTACAAAAGTGTGAACAAAATACATCGAAAATTCAAGGCAAAATTTTCGATCTCGAAAGTAAAATCAAAGATAGGCCTGGTGTTGTCTGTAGTGGCGCGCCACTTACGAAGCTGTTGGAAGGTGAGGAGCGCTTCGATCCCGCCAAGAAACATAATGGATGGCATCCGTTGGATTTCATCAAAAATTGCGAGAGGATGTTTCCTGAACACTTGTCTGGGCAAGATAAGATAAACGTAGTAATTAGCGACTTAGCAGGTGACGCTAAGCGATGGGGAATTAACTTGAATACCGAACTAATGACGTTCGAAGAGTTTAAACAAAAGTTTACGGAAGAATATTGGTCCGAACAAAAACAGGATCATTTGTGGCGCGAGTTTATCGTGGCCAGACTTCATGACAACAGGGCCAGGAATCCTTTGAAAGATTTCTGCGATTATTGGTACTGAAAGTTGACACATTTAAGAGGGAGAATATCCGATTCTGAAATCATATGGGAGCTATATAAAAAGCTTCCAGAAGATTCGAAGAGATATGTGGGAAGCAATCATCGCAGCTTCCAAGCGTTTCTCGAAAGGGTCGAAGATGAAGATCACTGGCGCGAAAGTCGTGCCAATTATCAAAATTTTAGTGACAGAAATAATCGCAATAGTGACAAGAGAAATGACGGCGATGGGTTTCCCGTCAACATGATACAGAGAGGTAGAGGCAGAGAAAGAGGAAGAGGGGGTTATCCAGGTCGCGGTAGAGGGTACACCACGCAAAATAATAACGACGCGGGAAACTGAATTCCGCGAACGTTGTGGGCCAAATGGAAGCGGACAGAACATACCGGCCCCGATTTGAGAAATGTTACCGGACTGGCAGTAAAGTTATGAGACAGCTTAGAGACAGGCGGGGAACGACGCAACGTGTTGTTGCGGAACAAGCGTCAGGTGCGAGCGCAGGTGACTCATCTTCGCCGCCCAGAACGATACATGTTAACAGGCGAGTGGAGCATCAGTGGGGAACGGCCCAGCCCAGCAGAACAGATGTTCAAAGAGAAGCCGCTAGCAAGGCGGCAGCATTAGGTACGAACATTGACATAAGAGCTGGTGAATACATTACGAGTGGTAATTCCGTGGTGAAGGAAATAGTAGTTGGAACAGTGGATACACAGAGAGGTGCGATTAGCAGTGTTGGCAATGAAGTAAATGGCGAGAATGAATTAGCAGAAGTAACTGATTGGCATGTGCAGATCGATGATCTGTACAAGGGCCTCAAGCAATGTGAGTGGGAGGATTTTAAGAAGCAGTATGAGGCAAGGAGGTTAATTAGTGAAAAAGGAGATAGTAGGGACGTCGATAAGGTGACGTGGCCCGAATTCGAAGAGGAGAGAGTAAACAGCGCCGCACAAAGTATGCGTGCTGCCGATAGGACGATGGTTAAAGATAGGAAATCCTAAGCATTGACGAGGAAGTAACTTCTGTTAACGATCCACCAACAGTACAAGCTGCTACCGAAAGGCACCGTGGGGAAGGGGCAGGTAATTACCTAAGAGTAACTAAAGTCCACGAGGATTACACTAAATATGAAGTAACATTGGATGTGAGTAAAGCTGATAATGAGGTCGTTTTGTCAAAAGAGGATACTGAGTTAAAATCAAAGCCTGACGAAAATGCAGAGGAAGAACTTAGTGCCTGTCTCAGAAAAGCTTTTATGTTGGAACCTGAAAGCGATCCAGAATGGTCGGATTCTGACGATAGTTCAGATGACGAGTATTTCGGTACTAGCGAAAATAATGGGAATACAACTAATTGCGATAATGTACATACTGATGACGAAGTTTTAAAACAGAACCCAGATGTTGAGACTGAACACAGAAAGAAAGAGCCACCTGATGACTCAGTGTTCATTTTGCAAAGAATTCAAGTAAGCAAAGACTTTGAGCTCCAGAAACCGAGAAAGCCACCAGATATAAATGGTTCACGGGTCAGGAACGTATCTTGGGACAATGGCACAGTCGACCAAGGTGCGTTGTGGAAAAAAACAGGAAGGGGCATGATGTAGAGCCTAGGGCAGATTTATATTGGACTTTGAGAATCTCATGAACACCTTACATCATGAAACTGCTGGGTTCCCACCGGAAGAAATTTTGTTAGGCAGCAGAAGTAAAAGTTTAATTGAGGAAAAACTAAAGTTTCCACCTCATACAGGCTTGGGGTTGAGTGAAAAGAAAGAATTAGTCAGAAAAAGGGCAAAGCAAAAAGCTGAATCTAGATCTAAAAGACATGATAAAAAATTGAAAGTTTCAAAATTTAAAATTGGGGATTACGTTCTTTTAAAAACCCACGAAAAATCTAGTGAACTGAACCATGAAATTTCCAAATTTAAATACATTTATAATGGACTTTATATAATACAGAACATTCCACATGATAATGCTTACTACCTGATCTACCCAAAATCCAAAAGACCTTTAGGTGTAAGAAACGTTGTGGACCTGAAACTGTATGTTCCTAGGAATGAGTAACCTAAGTACAATCAGAAAGCAATCTGCAGTAAATGTGCTGGATCTAATGCTGAAACTATTTTATTCCAAATGTAACAAACCTTTGTAAATGTATGTATACCAATGTCAGTGTGCTAATGTACTTATATGAGTTTCAGATTACCAAATGTACTATAAATTTAAAGATGTATGGAGAAAAGGGCTGAAATGAAAGGGTAAATGCAGCAAGCCAAATAAAAGATGGGACTGCCAAAAATCACAGTAGGCAGTATATGAGTCATAATATAAAGGACTGCCAAACACCAAAGAGGGCAGATAATTAGTCAAAGGAGAATTGTAAGTGTGGTACAGGTGATGTGATAAAATGATGTGAAGTGGACTGCCCAAATCTGAATAATAGGCAGCAAATACGTGTAGTAATTTTTCCTAAATATTATTGTGTGTTTATTAGTAAATAAGGAAATGGACTGCTATTTAATGCAAGCAGCAACAAATGGTTTTATAGTGTATATAGGTATTTGCATATGCTTTGTAGTTAAGTGTTTGTGTTTCAGCTTTTGAATTTATTTTTCTGAGAAATTTAATAATAAGTAATTTGCTATTCAAATCATGTTGTGATAGGAGGTTGGACTGTGCCAAAGGCACTTAAGTAAATGATAGGTAAATGTTCTCGATATATTAAAAAGTATAAACCTATATAATGTGAGTGAAAGAAAGTTAGTGGTATAAACTTTTATGATGGCACATTCATGCAAAGATTCAGAACAACTGTATAAAAATAAAGTTTAGTGTTCCCATCAAATTTACACTTAGTGAAATTTACTGGAAACAGGGGCATGTGCAACAACAACAACGCTGTACTATTGTACATTTAAGTAAATTTTTTTTCCATCTGATTTTTCGATAAATTAGTGTAATCGATGTTCTGATTTCATTTCTTTTTGCTTAATGTCATTGTGTTAAGAAAACTGTAAACAATTTTCAATGTGAATATTAATGTTTATGTCAAATGTCAAACAATGTTGTAAAAGAATTGAAATGTAACAAATGTTGGAACTGTTGCAAGATGTTTAAAATTGTAACTGTGCGTCTGGTCCATACGCAGGCAATGTTAGGATATGTATAATGTAAAACCTCGGGTGAATACCCTGTCTGTAAGGGAGCGTTAAAAGGTGGATAGCAGGAGAGCGCGGGAAAATGCACGCGGGCGTTGTACGGCACAACGGACTCAGCAGTAGTAGTTGGAGTGTGGCATTGGTCTGAGCAACACGTTCTGGAGCGAGGAGGCTCTCCTGCAAGACGTACTTTCACTGAGCCTCGGGTATGCCGTTCCAAAGCCCATACAGCATGGCAAAATTCCATAAGCACTAAATGGAAAAGTATTGCGACGCTAAGAACAATTAAAGTGCCGATACGTCAAGAGCCATAGCTGTGGTTGTATGTGTGCTCTGTGCCTCGCCATCTCGCCGCCCGCCAACCGCCGCATCGATATAAACAGGTTGAAACTTTTAGTACTGTATTCGTATGGACCAGTGTTACTTTTGTTCCATACTGTTCAATAACAACTTAAATTTTACCAGAACTTTCCTATCATTTAATTATCCTCACAACTAACCTAGATAGGGTCCTTTCCATATGTTGTGCAATCCGAGTGTCCCGAAATGAAAAATTTAATTTTGTGTTAATAACAATTACCTGCAGACCTAACTATGTAAGAATGGTGTTTAAAGAACTGTTTTGTTAATGAACCAGTAAATGAATAACGAAGGTCTGACAAAGTTGGAAGATAACTTTAATATTGATTTAGTAATGAAGTTTAATTATTTCGAGACAGATAAAAAGGTATTTAAATAAGCAGGAAATAAGATAAAAAGAACAGTAACTCATATACTGGAAATCTTGAGCGCTTAATGACTTTGGTAATCAAATTTTTTTTAATACAGTGATGACAACAATTTCAAGGTCCCCCCACCGTTTTTTATTCATTTGAACTCTGAAGTGCTCTAAATTGATTTGACCAGCAAAAGTTAAAAGTCAATATATATGTAAAAAGTTATCAGGGTTTTATCTTTATCAAAAAATGACATTTTGTGTGTGGCCCCAAAGTGCTATTTCTAGGGTAACCTAAGTCTGATTTTAATCAGATCAATAGACAGTACGAAGTTTTGTAGTATACATTATAGTGTAGTGTTATGTATTTATAGTTTTTCCATATCAGTACAGAACGTGAAACTATCAGTTCAATAGATTTTCTGGTTCTAAAATGCTACTATATTAAGCAGCGTTACTACTTGCTGCTTTGCGCGAATATCTGCCAACTTGCACAGGGAAGAAACTCAGTTAATGCCTAATTAGGCTGGCGACTGTATTATTAGCAAATTGGTAGCATCTGCTGTGCTTTCTTTTGTCCGTCCTGACGTGTAGTTGCATTTCGAATTTACTTAACGTATCATTGTTATTACAGAGTGGGTGTAAGTCTGATTAGCCACCATTCAGGTACACGCGGTCAATATCTATACAAAAATCCTGTCTCGTAAGGTAAACCCCACTCACTTATCATAGTACAGGCTTTAAAGAGTATTGTGTGGCCCGCGCACACGTTACAGGTTGACCAACAATGACTACACTAAACAGATTCAGAAGGATGTAGTTTGCAGTAGGTACTGGGAGATGAAGAGGCTTGCACAGGATAGACTAGCATGGAGAGTTGCATCAAACCAGTCACTGGACTGAAGACCACAACAACAACACATAACTCATTTATAGTTTCCCAAATGTGTTAACAACAACGGTTTAAGAAATTCATTTCCGATTACAGTTCCGTAATTGTATGTTTACGTCATCCCCCATAAACTTATCATCAGCGATGGTAAATGTATCCGACGAAATAGCGACGTTTTACGAGACTAATAATCTGTTGCCTTCTTATCCACCATATTTCAACACGAGAAACAGTCACCAGCGCTAGACCACAGTGCATTTTAACATAGGAAATAGTCATCAGACCACAGCACACCATTTATTTAACACCGACTAGAAGGCGGGAATTCTGACGTTCTGTTCCAACAAATAGTCGACATTACTGGAGAGTATTTCAGATTTGAACACTACAGAATGAGTATCTCCATGTTGTTTTGTTGTTGTGGTCTTCAGTCCAGAGACTGGTTTGATGCAGCCCTCCATGCTACTCAATGCTGTGCAAGCTTCTTCATCTCCCAGTACCTACTGCAACCTACATCCTGCTGAATCTGTTTAGTATCTTCAGCTCTTGGTCTCCGTCTACGATTTTTACCCTCCACGCTGCCCTCCAATACTAAAATGGTCATCCCTTGATGCCTCAGAATATGCCCTACCAACCGATCCCTTCTTCTAGTCAAGTTGCGCCACAAGTTTCTCTTCTCACCAATTCTATTCAATACCTCCTTATTAGTTATGTGATCTACCCAACTAATCTTCAGCATTCTTCTGTAGCACCACATTTCGAAATCTTCTATTTTCTTCTTGTCTAAACTGTTTATCATCCACGTTTCACTTCCATACATTGCTACACTCCATACAAATACTTTCAGAAACAACTTCCTGTCACTTAAATCTATACTCGATGTTAACAAATTTCTCTTTTTCAGAAATGTTTTCCTTGCCATTGCCAGTCTACATTTTATTTGCTCTCTGGTTTGACCATCATCAGTTATTTCGCTCCCCAAATAGCAAAACTCGTTTACTACTTTAAGCGTCTCATTTCCTAATATAATTCCCTCAGCATCACCCGATTTAATTTGACTACATTCCATTATCCTCGTCTTCCTTTCAAGACACTGTCCATTCTGTTCAGCTGCTCTTCCAGGTTCTTTCCTGTCTCTAACAGATTTACAACGTCATCGGCGAACCTCAGAGTTTTTATTTCTTCCTCCAATGGATTTTAATTCCAACTCCGAATCTCCATAGCAATCCATATCACAGAGTAGATGCTGCACGGGTTCAAAACAACTGAATGCTTAAAGTTACTTGGGAGAGGCGCGCTTTCGTTCTCCAATTGCTTCATAGGCAATGGAATAGAAAAAGGAACCAACTAGCAGTGATATAATCTTAACAATTTGTTGTATGCAGGCTTACTACCCATCAAGAATGGTCTATAACACCAAACACAACACGCACAAGAACCTGCACATCACACGTCCCATTTCAGATTAATTGTTAGTGTGTTTGTACAGGAAAGTGTGCTATAATAATTCAAATAGTTATTTCGGAAGCACTGCAGAGTGATGAATAAGACTGATGTAACACAAAAAGAGAATGACAATGTCTTTTTAGCAACGGCGTATCACTTCCCTCAATTCACAAAGTACGAAATGTATATTAACAAAATATAGAAGATCAGAAAATATGCAATAATAAACAATATTTTGCTTTTACAAGTTGCAGTACGTTTTATTCGATTACATTAATACAT
Source organism: Schistocerca americana (assembly GCF_021461395.2). Taxonomy (NCBI): domain Eukaryota; kingdom Metazoa; phylum Arthropoda; class Insecta; order Orthoptera; family Acrididae; genus Schistocerca; species Schistocerca americana. The sequence continues at coordinate 713,354,920 of NC_060123.1, forward strand.
GCAAATGTGACTTCTATGGAACTTGCAAAATTTTTGGACAAGTTCCAAGATGCTACTCCAGGCCGGTGTAAAATTAATTGGCGCAACGGAAAATAGTGAACGCTGGAATGAAGATTTGATCCTGTCTGACTACCCCCTGAAGCAGATCTTAGAATCTCTCTTAGAATCTCCTCCTTCTTGCTCTATGATGTATAAATTACAACATAAACATGAATGGATGATTAAGGGAACTAGTAACTATAAAATGATAAATGCTGTTTTAGCTCATATATTTGTTGTAGATCAAAACATTAATACATGCAAATGTGACTTCTATGGAACTTACAAAATTTTTGGACAAGTTCCAAGATGCTACTCCAGGCCGGTGTAAAATTAATGGGCGCAACGGAAAATAGTGAACGCTGGAATGAAGATTTGATCCTGTCTGACTACCCCCTGAAGCAGATCTTAGAATCTCTCTTAGAATCTCCTCCTTCTTGCTCTACGATGTATAAATTACAACATAAACATAAATGGATGATTAAGGGAACTAGTAACTATAAAATGATAAATGCTGTTTTAGCTTATATATTTGTTGTAGATCAAAACCCCTTTCATTTATAACTGTTTATATATCAATGTCCAATGGACATAAATAGATACAAATGAATTTCCTTACCAATGTGATTGATGAATTGCCTAAATCTGCCCTTTTTTACGGCTACGCGATCTAATATAATTAATGCAAGACGACTGACATAATCTACATACCAAACACTACAAGTGAATACCTATACTCATACAACGACATGGTTCTCAGAGTAAAAAATCCTCAGAAATAACCCAACCTGCGATTTCCGAGGTAACGATTTCTCGTTGCTTTCTGCTGCTTCCAGATTTTCAGAGTTTCCGAAATATTGTCCAGTTATCCTTCTGGCCCCACTACAACACCAGCCGGCTGCCACTGTATTGCGCTTCCGCGCTCAGGTGGCCAGACCGTCCGTCTTGGCACTCCCTTTATGAAGCACGACCAACACACCTGTGCGGGCTTTTCCCTTCAGGGCTTGAGTTACGCCTGCCGTTTCATTTCCACTGGCGTTCCAACCTCTACTAGTACAGGCAATGATTCATTACACTGTTTTGATAATTAAGACACTCTGTCACCTTTCATACATTAAGTGTTAACCATTATTTACAAGGTGTACGTGACAGTGTCAGTCTTCTTTAAATATTCATATATATGTTGTACAACAAATCAAATGATATCTAATTCCACTTTTAAATCACGGCAAAGTATGTAGATAAGTGTTCGTAAGGTGCAAAATTATAGCCATCTTGCAAGGTGTTCGACTCATCTATGGAAGCGACTACAATCATCTGTGCATGTTTCCATGGGCCAGTATCTGCATCACTATAGGCAAAATCCCAACAAGATGTGCAATCTGTATCAAATTCTCCTTCTCAAAGGTGCACTTTCTGCTTCCTCTTATTAGAGAAAGTGAGAAGTGTATTCATGATTTAAGGGTTCTTACATATACTTCTAACTCCAAGACGAGAGTGTCTCCTGTGGTAGATGCTTGATCCCATACATACCGATATGATGTTTGCCCTACACCATACGATGGTTTACAATCGTGCATAAATGGAATTATATGTATCAAAGAGGTGAACCACACACAATTTTTTTGTGCACGGAGGCAGGGAGAGCAGCTCCCAAGGTACATCACTTCACCCCAGACCTCATAATCCTGTAACTGTGTTCTGTTGCAGTGCTTTTTAATGCGCTGTACCACCCGTATCTGAGGATGACGCACACATGGAGTGGCATCTCCCTCCTTCCCTGCAAAAAAATCTTGTTTGTGGTTCACGTTCTGGATACGTATAATGAAACGTCCCCTTGGAAAAATTAAAAATTACTGTGCTGGTTATTTGATTTTCAAACAGCTGAGCAAAACTGAACGTACTCAGACATTTCTCTCTTTACTTTTTCTGATAGTCACTAAACGGACACACAATATTTTTTTTTTTAGCGCAACGCAATCTGACTTTCAATAATCCCTACAAAAGAATGCCCCTGACTAACCAAAACCTATACCTTTCATGAATCACTTATCTAACAAAGATCTTCGTAACTCGAACTACTGCAATACAGCGAGCGCCAATATTGCCAGCTAAATGAAAGATTCTAACTACTAAAGGCACTAACTACTGATTGGCATAGTTAGCAACTGAAAGATTTTGATAAAGAAGAAACAATGTATTTACCTTAATAGTGTTCAAAAGTTATATATACACTCCTGGAAATTGAAATAAGAACACCGTGAATTCATTGTCCCAGGAAGGGGAAACTTTATTGACACATTCCTGGGGTCAGATACATCACATGATCACACTGACAGAACCACAGGCACATAGACACAGGCAACAGAGCATGCACAATGTCGGCACTAGTACAGTGTATATCCACCTTTCGCAGCAATGCAGGCTGCTTTTCTCCCATGGAGACGATCGTAGAGATGCTGGGTGTAGTCCTGTGGAACGGCTTGCCATGCCATTTCCACCTGGTGCCTCAGTTGGACCAGCGTTCGTGCTGGACGTGCAGACCGCGTGAGACGACGCTTCATCCAGTCCCAAACATGCTCAATGGGGGACAGATCCGGAGATCTTGCTGGCCAGGGTAGTTGACTTACACCTTCTAGAGCACGTTGGCACAGGATACATGCGGACGTGCATTGTCCTGTTGGAACAGCAAGTTCCCTTGCCGGTCTAGGAATGGTAGAACGATGGGTTCGATGACGGTTTGGATGTACCGTGCGCTATTCAGTGTCCCCTCGACGATCACCAGTGGTGTACGGCCAGTGTAGGAGATCGCTCCCCACACCATGATGCCGGGTGTTGGCCCTGTGTGCCTCGGTCGTATGCAGTCCTGATTGTGGCGCTCACCTGCACGGCGCCAAACACGCATACGACCATCATTGCACCAAGGCAGAAGCGACTCTCATCGCTGAAGACGACACGTCTCCATTCGTCCCTCCATTCACACCTGTCGCGACACCACTGGAGGAGGGCTGCACGATGTTGGGGCGTGAGCGGAAGACGGCCTAACGGTGTGCGGGACCGTAGCCCAGCTTCATGGAGACGGTTGCGAATGGTCCTCGCCGATACCCCAGGAGCAACAGTGTCCCTAATTTGCTGGGAAGTGGCGGTGCGGTCCCCTACGGCACTGCGTAGGATCCTACGGTCTTGGCGTGCATCCGTGCGTCGCTGCGGTCCGGTCCCAGGTCGACGGGCACGTGCACCTTCCGCCGACCACTGGCGACAACATCGATGTACTGTGGAGACCTCACGCCCCACGTGTTGAGCAATTCGGCGGTGCGTCCACCCGGCCTCCCGCATGTCCACTATACGCCCTCGCTCAAAGTCCGTCAACTGCACATACGGTTCACGTCCACGCTGTCGCGGCATGCTACCAGTGTTAAAGACTGCGATGGAGCTCCGTATGCCACGGCAAACTGGCTGACACTGACGGCGGCGGTGCACAAATGCTGCGCAGCTAGCGCCATTCGACGGCCAACACCGCGGTTCCTGGTGTGTCCGCTGTGCCGTGCGTGTGATCATTGCTTGTACAGCCCTCTCGCAGTGTCCGGAGCAAGTATGGTGGGTCTGACACACCGGTGTCAATGTGTTCTTTTTTCCATTTCCAGGAGTGTATATACGTATATTTTGAAGTATATGTAATAAGCCTTAAATCGTTAAGAAGCATTTCAAATTGTGTAAGAAGAAGAAGCATAAAGTGTAGTTTACAGAAGAAGGAGAATGTGAGATTGTTTACAAAGTAACTGCTTAAGTTTTTGGCTATCGTGCTGTATGTATTGGCCCACAGGAAGAGGCAGCCAACGAATGTAGCTGCTGCCACAGATGTGTCAAAAACCTGTCCAGAATTTTGAGACCTATATTGGATGAATGCCATACGAGTCGTATATGGAGTAAATTTCATAGTCTTTACATTCCCCCTACCCCCATGCTTTCTGTCCTTGTTCTGCCCCTCCATTGCTGTGTCCACCTCCACATTCCCCCTTCCTCTCTCTCACTATCTTACTCCAATTTCTCTTTCCACGTTATCATCCCATTACCAATAGCGGGTTACTGATTTTTATCCTTGCAGGATTTCATTACACATATAAGTAGTATGTGTATCAAGTTAGTCTGAAACCAATGTAATGGTTTACGAGCAGCTTTTTGTCTGTGGCTTTGCCCACATATTCACGTCACAAATATTTAACGTATTTTACACATATTAGTACACACATTTTACTTGCATTTCTTGCGTTTCGTCTCCGTACTCTCTCTCAGTAACTTCCTTCGAACGGTTCGCCTATCTCTATATTTCTTCTTTCCGACGTCCCTTCCCCCTGCACTGGTAGATACTTGGTAGGCAGTGCAAAGCAGCGGTGATGAAACCACTACCGAATGCCTACCCAACAGAGGCCGCGTAACTCAAGTTGCCAACCAGTTCCTGTAAGTTCATATTCAAAAACTTCGGGCGTTCGGAGGATGTAGTTTAATTTCAGTAACCATTTGAAAATTCTACTGAAACGGCTTTTTATTCTTAATAAAGCACGTGAAATGACTATCGGGTCCGTATTCAATAAGGCAAATGCTCAATCATTCCAAGTTCACAGTCTATACAACATATTCTCGCACGAGAAAGCAGCCAGAATTTCTCCAAGTCCTACACGATAAAATTTGTGATCTAACAGTCATTGACCAACCACTATTAGCGAGTTGAACATTTGGTCTTTTCAGTGGTCCTCTATGTCAGAAGTGCTCGCCAAAATATTCCATGAAGAACGACCAAAAGGTCACACGCTTATAAAACTTCAACTAAGTTATTCAGGAACATCAGACTTCCCGCAAAATGTTCGTGACTTAAGCCGCCTTAGTCGCGACACGTTTTAAACGCAATGAACTCGCTAGTTCTTCATTTTACATCTAACATGGTGTTACTCGGAAGCAGGTTCACGAGTGGCTACTTCGATGCTCCTCTCCTCACTGCCTATCTATCTGCACGCTCGAATCACTTAATTCTGATTGGCTGTTGATCTGAATGACCAATCAGAATGATCCTTCCAGATCATTCTCACGGCAAAACTTGCCTTAGCCAGCCACTAATCAGGTAGTCATTGACGTCATTACAAGTTCAATTTTTAATACATTGTTTAATAAAATAGAACGAAATGCAAAATATTCTTTAAATTGACACAGAAAATTTTTCCGCTTCAGACTTTTATTCTGGCTGCTCTCTTACAAAAGCAAGCACACATCGACATATGTCATCAGCATCGTGGTTGCAACAGTTTCCCCATGGTTCAATTTTATAAGGTTTTAATAAAATAGCATGAAGTTTTAACACTCTGTCATTCACACAAAAAATAATAAGCAAATAATAATTTTGAATGATTTTTGCACTACATAACGTAGAGGAATTAAAGTTTTGAAAAGAAAATTTCAGTGAAGTGATTTTATATACTGTGAGTTTTGTTCGGACTTCAGATGATAATAAAAGATATTTGCTTATTGTTCCTAACTGGGTATTGAAACATAAGTGTCGGTTTTAGGACAATTAAGCAAATTTCCGAGTCTCCGTAACTATAATAGATAAATATCTGAAATTTTGACAGTATCCCTTCCTTAATGACAAAAGATTGCATACCAAGTTTGAACAAAATCGGATGATAATTACTATGGTTTATTTAGATTCGTACGGGGTATGAATTTGCCTACTGACTGTTACCTGAGACCTTTCTCACGGCTGGTAGCGTCAGCTGCGCTGTGAGCGAAGAAAAAGACGTAGCCATCCTGCATCGAATGTTATCTCGTAATAACTTGTTATGTTATACTGTGTGTTTTTCCGTCCATAACTTCTCAATGGAAGATTAGATGTGGCGCAGTTTTATCCTCCTCACGACATAGTCTACTTTTATGGACTATTTCCTCTATATATATATCGCGTCTAGCTGCTTCGTAAAGTGCCCATGGACAGTCACACGCCTTACATTAGTTTAATCCGTTTCCTGTTGAAATTCAGGATTATTTTAACTTCTCTTTAAACATGGCTTTTCCATGTTTTTGTTTCTGGGTCGTAGTCCAATATTCTATGTACTACCTCCTGATCCAGCTACTAAGTTTTAATTTTACCAATGCCTTAACGATGGTTAGAAAATGTTCAGATCCAATAAATGGAGTCGTCGCGCCTGCCCTGTCAGCTTATTCATCGCTACATTGACCAGGGACCCACACTAAAAGGCGGGTGACCTTGAGCGGGACTTAGCCGCTGGACGAGGCAGCCGGGCAACACGGGCCCTAGTATTACTAGGCCCGTGTTGCTGGAAAATCAAGATTGCGCAACACTGATAAGGCGCGCTGGCGCTGTGCGCGCTAGTGGGGGCAGGAAGTTCTGACGTCATGTGGCTTGATAACTGTGCGTAGAGGCAGCAGCATGTTCATTCGACTCGAGGCAGCCGCACGAAGCACACAGCCATGCCTTACCGTCGCAGAAGATACATGAGGAGGAACAGACTTCCAGTGTACAAGACAGTGGATACATTTTCAATTACACCAAATGAGACTGGTCAGCAGGAGTTACTACAAGGACCTATTACTTTTGTTGGTTGCAAGATTCAATTTTCTTGTACTACAACAGAAATTCTGCTCTGTGCACGCTCTAAGAGTGTGGAGTAGAGGCGCGAACTTGTCTACAGAAACTGCTCTCTGTAGTCTAAGCTGTACCACAAGTACTCCGGCCCGAGTATCTCCGTCTCTGTTCGACCCGACAGTAAACCAGATGACGTCCCCTGGACGTCCACTGTTCTTGTCTTCCAGTTGTTACAACTAAAGGTTTATTGAAGCAGCTGGGAATTGTTGAATGGTTATCTGTCATTTCGCCGATTATTCATAATTTAACACACTCTAGCTAGGACGTGCGCGACAGCTCCGTTTATTGAACCAGGACCTCTCCTAACCACCACTAATGGGATGGTAAAATCAGTATTACGTAACTGGATCAGAAGGTAGTATGTACAAGATTCGACTACGGAAGGATGCATAGAGCTATTTCCTAAAAAGTGTAGAGCTTTCTCCATCCTCGCCAACAAACCGCTGATGTGCTGTTTCACATGATTTTTATGGCTGATATGTGTGTTGGTTTACATGTACACAAACCTTAGTTAACCTTTTCTCCCTAACATACACATTAAGTAGATTTTCTAATGTCTGAAGAAGAAATGATGAGGGCAGACTGATCAGTCTCATAACTTTAGCCTTCATCTCAACAATTCTCACAGGCTTCGAAATGAAAACAAAACTTGTTGTTCCCCAAGCATTAGGAATGATTCTTGCTGCTGTCCTTACTCTAAACGGTCTGTATAAGAATCTAATTAAACACTCTCCTATTTTTTGCAGTACATCTGGAAAGACTCCTTCTCTTCTCTTGGAAGACTTGAATGGTGAAAAAAATCACACTGCTGACGGAATTTTCTGGAGAACGTTACATTCTCTGGCAGATTCGCCGTTTTCCCTTTAATTATCTGTAAACCTGTACCTGTCATGAACTGACTCCTGGTCTGTGTTATCTGCCAGAAAGCACTGAGGGAAGTGAGCCTTGAGAGGCACATGCTAACCATGTATATCCAGCATCCTCCCTCCTTAGAGCACCTAATGGTTTAGTTGTTATTCTAGTGATGATTTTATGAAGTCTAGCTCAAGTAGCTGTATCTCCCACTTCCTCGCTGAATACCTACCAGAAAGATAGCCTTGTTTGCTTGATCGCAAGGTTGCGTTTCATCTGGGCTTCCTGAAATTTTGCCTACTTTCCCTCCTTCGTCGGAACATTGAACAGTCTTCTTAACTGCTTCCTTTACACTCCCAGATTATTGTTCTGGCAAGGTAAATTTCTGTTTGCGCACTTCTTGGTGATTGGACAGTTTTCTAAATATGAGATCATAATGGCAGATGCCACTGTGTCTCCCATTTTCTCAAAACCTACTGGGTTCCTTATTTAAGTTCTTAGTTCAGATCACCATGAATTAAGGACTTTCCTGTATGAGTCTCAGTCTGTTTTCCCAGGTTTTGCTATAGGTCGTGGAATGTTTGACACTCATTTCAACGTCAGACTTAATATAGATGTAGCCAGATAAAGATAGTTCCATCAATATATATGATGATGTTTCACCTAACTACCCATTGTAGCGACAAATCTACCTGTTATAGTAAACATTCGAGTGAGTGCTGATCTCTGCTGTCGGTGTCGCTGCTTTCCCGCACTAGGCTGTACGCATTTGCATCACAAGCAACCAACAGTTGATCATTCTGCTGTGAGCAGCTAACTACCAGTCTGCTCACTTCCAGGGATGCAGGAGTGCCATCCTCACAAGGAGGGTAAGCTAAGGCCAACACAATTTCCCTTGTGTTTCATGTTGATGGTCATTAAGTCCCTGCAACAGAAGTCCACCGCTGACATGTATGAAATTCCATTAAAAATAAACGCAAGTTCTAGAGGTCTTTAAATTGCTAACATATATCAACCTATCTCCAGTTCCTCCGAGGCCTCAAACGACCCCTTTGTATAAACAGAGTTTCTGGTTTAGGACCCCGTCCATCCGTCTTCTCAGACGACTCAGGATGGCAGTTACCACTCTATTGTGTTACAAGTTTATCTGAAACACTTGCAGCCTTAAACTTGGAGCCTTGGTCGCTTCTGATGTCTTTGATTATCCCGACGTGCGGGAACCCTAAGTAGAATTTCAGATCCTGTTCTCGCATTGCCGCTAGCACCACAAAGGTTTGACCATTCGACACAACTTTTTGGTTGATTACTCTCCAATAGTCTGTCGAGACCTTCTCGTTCTGTGCTGTCATTTTCTCGAACAGAGGCTGTAGAGGAGAATTCTTAAGAAGTTGTGGTACCCAAATTCATGCCTTTGGGGTCCTGAAGAGCTCAGTGGCTGTCTTGACTTGCAGCTTCACCTCCTCCCATGAAGATATCTTGGGCACCATATCCTTCAGCCACTTCACCGTTTCCTATTACTTCACAGACAAATATAAGAACACCTTTGTCCAGATAGACACTCCTGAATTTGGGTACTCCCCAATTTTCTCGAAGAGAGCCACATCAACAAACTCCCTCCACTCTGAAGTGAAGTTGGTCAGCGGTCAACTTTTGGCTAACCGCCATCCAGAAAACCTAGACTGCAATGCTACAGGTTTATTTCTCTGTTTACTGCTTCGGTTTTACCTGGATCCGTTTATCTTGAGGACTGGGAGTACTAGACACCTCCCTTGTTCCTTGTCTTAGAGTTACCAGTGGTCCGATCACTCGCTCCACTCTGGTACAGTCTGTTTTTGGTTGTCTGAGTTTAAAGACCTTCTACTTCTCTCTACTTATGTTTAGGAAGGTATTCCATACCTTCCTTTACTTTTTTCCTTAGAGATGTTTCCTCTCTGACTCTTTGAGCCTCAGACAAGTATTTGAATTTGACCTGGTAAACTTCTCACTAACATCGCCAGATCCAATTACCTTAACAACTTACATCTCTTCCAACCCCGGTACTTGTATGTTTCAGGTCTCATCGAGTCCCTCAGTTTTTGTTTTGCTTTCCGTGTTATCCATTTCGGTCTCACCAAAGCTAGAAATCTCTTCGTTCGACACTACGAAACACCATGCCTTGCGAGGTCAATTATCCCTGAGGCTCCGGTGATAACTCACATTCACCAAGTGCCATGCACCCATTGGCACGGATCGCATCAAACTCTGGGATGGGTATCTGCGGAATTAGGAAATGGCTACAGGAATGGATGTGGGAGTGGTTCATCCGCTGAGGCACGTCCGGCATGGGAGAAACTGCGAGTAGCTACGCTACAGCCGGCATAGCCGTCAGCTGCACGCGAATACGTAAGCCTCTCCTCCCGCATGGGTACATAGTTCGGCAAGGCAGAGCTCCACGGAGAGGTGCGAAATGAGTTAGTAGCAAAGAAACAATACAACAAAACGTCATGCAGGATGCGGCAGTTTTTCGTATATCTCATTGTTTATGACCTCGTATCTCCTTAAATATGTACGTTCGGTGACATATTTTTGCAAGTGCGTTCAGTGATATATGTGGATACTACCTGCAAAATTTGTTGGGGATAGTATTATTAGTAAATAAGCATTGAATTAAAATGTCATGTTTGATGCAGCAGTTGTATTCCATGAACAGTGAAAATGTAGTAAGAGATAAACATCTTCCGTCCCTCATTTTGTGGTGCGTGTGAACGATGACTATAGCCCTGGGCTACGCTTCTCTTCCACCTCCACTTCTTTGAGTTGTAGGTGGTTCTTCCCCCACTGTAGTTCTTCCCTGCCAGTAAGTAATGTGTGCTGAAGTTTGACTGAGATCGATCCATTGATTTATAAGTACATGCGGAATATATATACAATCATCCACTTTTATAATATGTACGATTTACCAACGTGAGTAATACGTCTTTCATCAATGTATCATGTACGGCACAGATTTGGTGAAAAACTTGAGTTCCTAGTCCAATTTGGAGCAAAATTCGTGACCTTGACGCTATAAAGAAGTAGTTAAAGCATTTCGCAAAGCTTCCTAATGACACTGGTGCCAAGAACTCATGCCGCTGGAAGGCTGTCTAAATAACACTTTATTAGTAAAAACGTAATTTGAACCACGACCAACCCACTGGTAGTTGTAAACGCCAAGTATAGTAAATATCGCAGTACGATTCCTTGTCATGAACGATGAACAACGTCTTTTTTTCTTATGTGCAAACTAAGCCCAGCTTTATGCTAGATTAAAATGGATGATGGCGTCTCGCCAATGTACACATGTCTCTGATAAGCATCGTGAAACACATTTTCTCTTGCGTTTCGATAGATAGTTGTAACTTCAGTTATAGGACACACAGACATAGTCAGCCCAAACAAGTGCCCCCCCCCCCCCCCCCCTACGTGAGGCGGGGCGGAAAACGTCTATTTGTATTGTCGCGCACTTTTTATTTTCTTCCAGAATGAATCTTTTTCGAAAGTCCCACGTTTGGGTCCCTGTCCGGCACATCTCCCAGGAAATTTCATTTTTTCCCCTATGGAATTTTATATGCCAGTTCGACATAGTAGTCCCATGTATGTATAGTCCTAAATTCGATACTACGATGTGTATTAACACGGCAAGGTTAACGAGAAGTAGAACTAATACGACAGTAGGATGTGAAATGGTTCAAACGGCTGTGAGCACTATGGGACTTAATTTCTGAGGTCATCAGTCCCCTAGAACTTAGAACTACTTAAACCTAACTAACTAGAGGACATCACACACATCCATGCCCGAGGCAGGATTCGAACCTGCGACCGTAGCGGTCACGCGGTTCCAAACTGAAGCGCTTAGAACCGCACGGCCACACCGGCCGGCTAGTAGGATGTGAGCAGAGTAAACAAACTTTTCAGTCGACGTGAGTGTATAATCTCGTTGAGCTGAATTTCTCAGTGATGACTCCATCTACATACTGCAAAAACGAAATATCAGATATTAACAGAACACGAGAGAAAATGAGCTTGAGGATGTTCAGCAGAGATATCACGTTATAAGTAGTGTATGTAGAAACAAAAGGCCAAAGTAACAAAGAAATCTTAACTATGTGCGTTACCACTTGAGTATAAAGTATTATCATCTCCAATCGATATCTCACTCTCCATTCGAAATTTATTGTCAGCAAAACGTTGATTGAGCTTAGCATTTCAATATAAGCCTGTGTTTTAGCTGCTATAAGTTCAGTTGTTTGGTTTTTATTTGTTCGATTCTCGTAATTCATAGAAATTCATTATTGTGCTCTCAGCAGATTTGTTTTCTCTATTGCACCATTCACACCGTATCGTAGTGTCATTTTCATTCTATAGTTAGTGACGTTCGTTAACACTCCAAGATTAGCGGGGGTCTTAATTATTCTCCTGCCCTTCTTTCTGGTGCACAAAACACTCTTTATAATTTTGCTTGGACGCTGGCAAACGTGACATAATACCACACACATTTCAACAGTCCAGTTGTCTAGAGTAGATTCACACGTTTCAGTGGCATTATTGCAGTTAGGATGCTAATTTATGTGGTACTATAATAGGTTATAGTCATAACTGAGAGGAGAAACATCCATCATATCCTTGGAACGAGTGAGACGAAATGGATTGGACAGAACTCAACACTGCAGATTGGTGGGTACGATTTACACTGGCATGGTCATAAGGAAGTGGCGAAGAATGGAGAGGGCCTTTTGTTTCAAATGGACGTTGGCCCCATTACAGATGTAAGCTTTTTAAGTGAAGGGATAATTAAAGCCGGCCATCCTGAACATGGGAAACAATAGTTTCACTATACTCCAAGTATACACGCCTTAGCAATGGTGCAGTGAGGATGGAAAGGTTAGATTCGTTGAGGAATAGCAAGCCCAAATAACAGGTGATAACGTAATTATAATACGGGATTTTAATGCTCAGATCGGCATTGGTAGAAAGGGATACGATGAAGTGATGTGACCTTTTGGCTATGGAGAAACAAATGTTGAGGGTGTAGAAACTCTAATTATCTGGACAAGCAATAATCGTGTAGTAAAGAAGACACACTAGATAGTCATAAGATTATTAGAAACGCATGGAATGATTAATCTACCACAGTTATCGACTATCTCTTAACAGAAAAATTGATTGGAGGAAAAGTGAGGAACACCAATGTTAGACCAAGTGAGTGTTTGTATCACAGGTTACTAATAGCTGATTTAAATTATAAGATTAAAAGAGTGACTATTTTAGAAGGTATGCCTAAAAGATGAAAGTGAAAAAAGTTTCCAAAAGTCAGTAGTACAAAAATTGCCAAGAGCTGAGACTGTAGTGTGGACGAAGAACGAAACCTGTGTAGAACATCAACAGTCAATGGTGTTACGCCTATATGTGGAACTACAGAGTAAAAGATACGGATAAAGAACAGAATATAGCAAGGAAAAACGTGGAGACTGACAAAAGAGATCACAACGAAGGGCGATGCCCAATGATGAGCACAAGGCGACAACATTGGATCAGGAACGTTTACAGAAGAATCTCCAAGCAAAGAGAATTGTCGAAAAAGAAAAGGAGAAGAGTTGGGAAATATCCACCCAGAAAGTAGAGGAAGATAGAACCGGACTCAAAAACTATCATATATTTTGCTGAAAAGTAAAGGATTTCACACAGAAGATATAAAATCGATTGAAACAGAACATCGGTGTATCATCAGCCACGTGGTAGGCATCAGGGAAATGAAGAATTAGTTTGAAATCTTACTGACACTGAAGTAAGGGAAGAAGACCATCCAATTTCTTGGGCAGAAACTGAAAATGCCCTGAAAGAGACGAAAGCTGGGAAGGCGACAGGATTAGATGAACTTGACAGTGGATATAAAGAGGTAGCTAGAATCCTAATAATACAATGGTTATATCGGATGTTGGAGGCGTTATCGACAAAGAACAAAGTGCCATGTGACTGGAAAAAGGAAATTATAATGCCATTCTTTAAAAATGAAGTAAAAAGAAGTGCACCACCTACCGAGGAAGCACTGCTATCATACTGCCTTACGATAATGGAAAATATCATAGAAAAGAATCTGAGGTGAATCCTAGAACGTTAACTGTAGAATAACTCTACGGATTCGGAAGTAACAGGGGAAAGATGTACCTCATATTGCCCTCTATCAGTCAATGAAGAAATATTGGGGAAAAGGAAACCTACTAATATTACTACTCCTCTATTTCGTAAAAGAATGTGACAGTATATCAAGATGTAAAATATGAGATTCCTTGAGAAAATATAGATTTCTTGATTCATTAATTATAAACGTTCAGGTAAATATGAAGGCTGTGCAAGCAGTGTACATGTAGGAGCGGGAAAATCGAGATGATTTAAGGCAAATAGGCGTGTCCAGCAAGACAGTCGTCTTCCCCGTTACTCCTAATTACACATGTGGATTCAATTATGATAGAAATCAAGGAAGTAGAAAATGAAGTTCTCAGTACTCTGCTTTTGCTGATGATATTTCCAGTTGGGGAGAGATGTGAATGAAAGTTCAGGTGAGACTGGAATACGGGAACAAAAATTTTAAAGAATTCAAATTCACTGTAAGTAAGACCAAGAGAGTGGCGATGAAAATTAGTAGGACACCCACACCTTGTAACATCATGCTGTAAGGAATGGAGATTGAATGTGTGAAAAGTTTCGATTATCTGGGTAAAGTCATATCAAGTGATGGAAGTACCAAACTGGACATTATAAAGAGTGTAGCTAAAGGATACAGCTTTTTCCGTCACGTACGAAGCCTGTCCTAGGACAAGGGAGCCGTACTAACACGGAGAGTTTCCCAGGGTTGGAATCGATATACGGTGTTATTGATTACAGTCCCAGGTATTTCACTCTGCAACCGTTTATCATCGTAGGCTCTCCTTTGCGAGTAATAGATGAAATAACATTTAGTTATTTTGAGTAATGTTCTAGACCCTTAAAAAAGACAGTCCCACAGATGGAGGAGTCGTAATGTAGTGGCTAGAGTACGAGCATGACGTGCAGAATGTCGTGGGTTCAAATCGTCTCAGATACTACAAAACTTTTCATTTCTACAGGCAACATTATTTTGATCATTCCTTTCATTTAACTAATTCGTTTAAAAGTAATTTTCAATAATTTATACCTTATCATTTTAATCAGTTTATGAATTACATTTTGGTCGAATTACTTCCTTTCCTCATTAATCACGTATGTTTGTAATCGTTCCTTTTTTTTCGGCTGCGTTATTTTGTCCACAGTATGAAAGAAATTTCTATTTTAAATGTTTGTGTGGTGATTACCATCCAAAAAATAGTACATCTTGTACGTAACGAAAAATAAAATTTTTGGCACCACTGCACAGTCAATATGAATTTAATGTTTCGTCTTTTGTTTTGTAACCAACAGGTCCATGTTTACAAATGCTTAAATACTGTGACGGACATATAAAAATAATAAAAGTAATATGCACCAGGAATCTAAATGAAAATTGACTGAAGTGATGTGAAAAAGGTTTAGAAACTTAAGGAAATTATATTTAAACCACTAAATTGAAAAAAAGCAATAATCAGTCATTTCGGTAAGTATTCAAAAATAAAAACCTTTGAAACAGCTGACGAGATTTGAACGCTCAACCTGTTTGTTACGCTCGTATCCTATCCGCTACGCTTACGTGATTCCTTAACTAATTAGGTCTATTTTAAGGCTGTATATCATGCGACATTACGAAACTTTTTCGTCGATTACTTGCAAACGAGGGCCCAGCAAGGTGAATGGCTGCTCTAATACGTTAGATAAGATGTAATCAATTTAGAAGTACACAAACCGATGGGTAATGAACAAGTGCGAGAAAATAGAAAGACAGGATAATGAAGACAGTGATCTTCATGTATCTTAGACGAATTCACAGAAAATGTAGATGACGTACATTCTCTTCTGAAACTTCATCACTACATCATGTTCTTTGCGTTTATTACTCTTAACAGTCATGATTGTCAGAGTGTTCAGAACGTCAATGATTCTCTCACTTTAAGCCGTGGAGGTTCAGAAGGAGCCATTTCTTAAACCCTACCACCGCAGCGAGCTACTGCAAGTAAATTTAGATATTGTATTCTGTTTAGAAGTACAGGGCAGTTTCTTAATTAACCACTACAGCGCTAAATTTAAATAATGGTTCGGTTTTCTTTCTAAGACCGCTGTTCACTACACTCTTGATGTACGGTACTTCACGAGACTTGCCTACAAAATACAGTAGCACGTATTTCCTTTCCTTCTACAGAATCAGTCGTAACGCATACAAATCTCCGACTTAGTTAAAAGAGGTGAATGATTCGCCTAGGGGATATCTCGAACATTTCTCGAACCATCGTTCGTTATTGTAACATGCCCATGGAGTCCACCTGCCTGATAGTTTTTCACTAATTTTTTGACATTTTCTTCGATTTTAATTTTTCCTTTTTTCCCTTTCTTTCCTTTGACTGCCAAGCACCCCTTGTCCTCGAAATGGCTCTACGCTCACAGCAGTCCAGTTACGCCCCACTGTTACCGCTGGACAATATCCTTAAGTATGTTGTCATTGTTCTCCGCGTGTCCAAGAGTAAAAAAGAAATCGCTTCGTGGCACAGTTCTCAACAATACAGCGGTCCCTGCAGCGGCCCTGCACGTTTCTCGGCAACAGTTTGAGAAGCGGTGTCAGGCGAGCGACGTGGATGTGCCCGTCCCTAGTCAGCCAAAGACTCGAGAGAACTGCGGAATGCAGCACGAAGACGGAGCGGCGGCAGCAGCCGCAAGGTAAGGAGTCAAAAAACGTCTGAGGTTTGCAAATCTGTGACGTCCAAAACACAGGCGTAAAATCGATTCCACTTTTCTTCGGAGGTATAACATTAATTATCCTAACAGTATAGGTGTAACGAACAATGAGTTTCGATACGGTAGTTTTACTCAAGGTAGTTTTGTCTTCTAAACCACTCTTTGAGGCTATTTATCTCGACTTGTCTGAAGCAGTTTTTGCTGGAGAAACCTGAAACGAGTAAATCTTAAAGGAAAACTGGACCACTACAAGTTACCTATTAGTGTCGTTCGTGCGCGTTTTGATTTCAATAGTTTCCGCTCGTATTTGCCTCTCTGGCTGCAATAGCTTCTCGAGCCGTTTGTCGCCTGCAGGGGGCCGGTCACGACTTGTTCTCAGCATCTGAGTTTGCAAGAAGCCTGTATCCACTCCGGTGCTGGGTTGAGTTTCTGTCAGAAAGCTTCAAGAACTGATTCTTGGCAAACCTGTCATAACACCTACTTGATGGCAGCCCTCGGTTGAGCAGTTCTTAGCTTACACTTCGATGTGCAAGAAATTATAGTGAACATCCGATCACCGTGGGCATGATTATGTTGTGCCGCGCGATGGCTATTCTAACTCGCCATCCTGGTTATCCATCGTGACATGTCAACACCTTCTTTAACGAAACCTTTAAACGATCTAACTAAGATATGTTTCTATGAATGTTTGTAACTAAACTAGTTGTGCTCGAGCTGTTTGACTAAGTTTCTGCGTCACTAATTTCAATTTTTTTTGTTTATGATTCAGGTGCTTTACGTAAAACTTTTGCGTTTTTCAAGTGCATTTAGAGTGTCCACTTGTGTTGTAAACGCAAAGTGTTAATTAGTGCTTCGTATGTTACAGCATAGCTTGATGTGTGTGTTGTTTATATTGTAGGTCCAGCTAAAGAGGGCTGCCTTTACTTCGAGTGTATCTCTCAAGTGGCGATCGCCATCTACACTTAAGTAAAGAAAGAGAAGCTGCTTGGCCCTGCAACTCCCACTTGTATTATGGTTTGAATTTGATTTTGTCAGGTTATTCTTCTTCATTGGTACCAGTGGTTTTCCCTCCACTGCAAACAGTCACGTGATAGTTGATGGCTGATGTTAACGACCTGTTAGTTATTTGCAATATGTTTTTTAAACTTGTAATGTGGAATATGGAGATTAATGTTATAGACTTGTGATCTGTTTAGGCCTCCATGCTAAGCATCTATCAAATTTTTGGTAACTGAATGTTGTTCCGGGAAACTTATTTTTTTTTTTAAATTTCATTCATTCATTTTTGAATGTTATGTAATATCTACCAACAGTTGTGTTGTGGAAATAAATTTAATTAACTCCAGGATAGTTTCTCACATTTCATTGCATCATTTTCTGTGTAATAATAAGTTGGTTTATGCTTTTAATAAGTACGTTAATAAACCTGTGGCCCTGTATCATTCCACTCAACACCTGCTCTCTGCCACATGGCACTGTTCTCCTGCAAGTTTCCCTGACAAGTGTACCTCTGCATTCGCTCGAACAGTTGTTACGCCTCTCTAATTACCTGCTAAACTACAAAAATCTTGCAACAGGACGGTGCTTTACCATCGTGACTTGAAAACTATGTCTTCGATTCACATATTGGAAGAATTAATACATTATATTAGAATTTCATAGTTATTAGAGACTAGCATTAAACTAGTTTTTGGTGGATAATTAATTTGCCTTTAAAACCAATGGCGTCTTAAAAAGTTTGACTGTTAAAGGGATGAATTGCGATTTGAAATTGTTGCGTCTGCTGAGAAATAATTAGATTTATCATCTCTGTGTCAGCGCAGATCGTATCCTGAATTCCAGTACAGCCCGTCCATACTTTCTTGGCTTCTCGTCTCTCATGTAGTCGTGCGGTAGTAGCAGCTGTCAATTTTTGGCGATCAACCCATACAGTGCAAAATACCCGTGACAGTGTTGGCGCCATGCCTTAATTCTTCAATTCGGTGGTAAGTAATTCAAAGCAGTAGGCATCATATGCACGTCACATCACCCCCTGTTGTGGCATCACCATATAAGGAGATTCTGTTTAGTGTATCTGGTATTGTAAAACAGTAAAGATCCTCAGACGCCAGGAAGGCATCTGGCCCAGACGGTATCCCCGTAGGATTTTATGTTGACTGTGCTACAAATACAGTACCATTCATATCCATCATCTATCAGAGATCACTGGAACAGCGGAAAGTTCGACAGGACTGGAAGAAGACCCAGGTCATAGCAATCTATAAAAAGTGTAGAAAATGCGATGCACATAATTACCGGCCAGTTTCTCCTACATCGATTTGTTGTAGAATCATGGAACACATTTTGTGTTAAGACATAATGCCCTTTCTAGACTCTGAGAACCTCTTCTGCAGAAACCAGCACTGTTTTACGAAACAGCGATCATGCGAGACACAGCTGGCCCTCTTTGTGCATGATATACAACAGGCTCTAGATACACGCTCCAGGTTGAAGGCGTTCGGTTAGTTCCGCACTGTCGCTTGCTCCAAAAATTGCACGCTTAAGACCCATCCGATGACATATTCGGTTGGATAGAAAGTTTTCTAACAGACAGAGAGCAATATGTCGTCCTGAATGGGGTGACTTCAACAGCAACAAGCGTAACATTAGGTGTACCCCAGGGCAGCGTAATAGGTCCGCTGCTTTTTACGATTTACATAAACGATCTGGTTGATGGTACTGACAGCGGCATTACACTGGTTTTCCATGACGCTGTAGTCTACAGCAAAGTAGTATCACACGAAATTTGTGAACAAATCAATGAGGATCTGCAGAAAATAAATGAGTGGTGTAATGACTGGCAGATATCTCTAAATATTAGTAACTTCAATCTACTGTGATAACAAACCGAAAATCCCCATTAACTTACAAGTACAAAATAAACGGTCAGTCTTTGGAAGTGGTAACATCCGTCAAGTATCTGGGTGTGATGTTCGAAATGATCTCAAATGGAATGATCGGATTACACAAATAACAGATAAGGCGAACTCTAGAGTGCAATTCATTGGTAAAATCCTGACACAATGCAGTCCTCCAACAAAGGGAATTTCTTACAATACTTTAGTTCGTTCAGTCTTAGAGTATTGTTCGTCTGTGTGGGAACCTTACCATCTGGGTCTGATTTAAGAGATTGAGAAGGTCCAAAGAAGAGCGGCAAGATTCGTGACCGGTACATTCAGTCATCGCGAGAGCATTACAAATCTCATAGAAAGTTTGAAGTAGGACGCACATGCAGATAGGCGACGCACTAAACAAAAGGGGCTGCTCACTAAAGTCCAAAATCCGATCTTCGTCGAGAATGTAGAGCATATATTATAACCATCCACTTTCAAATCGCGCAATAATCACCATTCACAGATAAGGGAAATTAGAGCTCGTACTGAGAGTAGTACAACAAAGTGTGTATGGCCCCAGTGACGTCATCCTAGATGGCGACCTTGACATCACCTGATGATGCGAGTACCGTTATCCAAGATGCTGACCTTGACGTCACCACTGACGTTATCCAGATTGGTGGCCGTGACATCACCTGATGACGCAAGTACCGTTATCCAAGATGGCAGCCGTGACATCAGCTGATGATGCGAGTACTGCTAACCTAGATGGCGGTTTTTGGTGGGAAAAGTGCTAAGCCTCCATGGTAGGAAGTTTGAATTTTTGCGGGAAATTGAATTACGTGCTTCTACGGGCTCCCCTTTCCGACTTTTGCATAACCGTGCCTCATCTTCTTGGAAATTAGGCGGGAATTTCGAATTTTGGAGGTATTTCATTTTTCTCCAGTCATGTGACCAGAATTGGTGGTACACATTCAGTCTTTGCTGAGCTGTCGTTGTGGAACCATCATGATGTGTTCGTCAGCGTGATGAATGTGAATGACAGAGCAGCTTTCGATAACTGCATTACATGTACACATTTGAAGGAGGAGTGTAGCCACAGTTTACTACATGAGGTATTGAAGAGTGGGGAGTTAGTGTGGTGTTGCCCCCATCTAGAGGCTGTTCATGTTGCCATTCAGTTCGAATATATTTTGTTTACATTTGTATAAATTTGTTTAAGTTTATATAAATTTGTTTACATTTCTTGAAATGTGTTGAAACTGGTTTAAATTTATTATCTACCTACAGCATAAGTGTCGTGTTACTGCCACAAGAGGGTGGGATATCAG
This sequence comes from Schistocerca americana, assembly GCF_021461395.2. Classification (NCBI taxonomy): domain Eukaryota; kingdom Metazoa; phylum Arthropoda; class Insecta; order Orthoptera; family Acrididae; genus Schistocerca; species Schistocerca americana. The sequence goes on from NC_060123.1 coordinate 713,375,523, forward strand.
TGCTTGTTGAGCTGTCAATGTGGAAGGAGCATGAGGATATGTTGTTGCCAGACAGGGGGTGTTTTAATAGCTGTATTACATGCACTCATTCAGCTGAGGAATGTAAGAGAGCATTAATGCTTAAACATATGAAGACGAAGAGCGTGGTCCCTTAAATAAATGCTTTGCATAACACAACACGTGGAAACATCTGTCTGAGCTCCCACCCCACAACTGCCTCCGATCTAGCAGTCCGAAGAACTGAGTTAGTAAGCGAGTTCACCGCTAGAGCACACTGCAATGGGTCAGGTGATCGTCCTGCTCAGTCGTGATGTGCGGCGTGTGTCGCTGCCCCCCCTACCCCCTCTCAGCCGCCCAGGCGCGTTGATACCTCTTAAGAAGAAGAAAGGACTCACCCGTTTTCAGACCAGCCAGCGCCGGCATGCTGCTATCTCTATGAACACTCTCCCGCTCTCAGACTCTGCACGTAGCTGTTTGTGTTGTGGAGTCAGCGGGCCTGAGGATGCTTTCATAACAGAGACAACAAAGGCTTCGTGAGCTCCTTGGAGGGGGTGAGTTTTGTGCTGCCACACAGATAAGTGATTTAGACTGCAATAAAACTCAGGAAACTAGTTTAATACGTGTGTTAGTATGTTTTGCAAGCTTACTATTAAAGGTTTCACTTCTCTTCGCGTATTATTCTAGAAAACGCGAAAGGAAGACGAAGTAGGGCTACGATCGTATTCTTGCATATATTTTAGCGCCATAAAACATAAAATCTCATTTAAATGCTCTTTTTCGCTCCAGCAAGTTAAGAAAAGCGTACCCCTTTGTTCCAGTATCTGGACACTTTGCACATATGGTAGTAGCTTTGTTTGCATACAGTTGTGACTAGGCCTACGTTTTGTAAACGTGTTTTTTCTTCTTTCTTTCGGTAATCTAACTTACTGTCACTAAAGTTTGTTTACATACGATTGAGACTTAACTTAATCTTTTGTAAATGTGTTTTCTTGTTTTTCAGTAATTTAATTTGAAGACAAATGTTGATGGTGTCAGGACAGCCACCAGCCACAAATTTACTTTCAGTTCCTTTATTCAAAGGCTACCATTACGGGTTTCGAATCGTTGTGATTCATCCTGAGACGGTTTACATGTTTTCTTTATGACATGTGGTGTGTTTTTTTACAGATTAATTGCCCTAAAATATAAATAATGCATAATTATAAACACGCCACACACAGATGGTTGCGTTACAGATTTTCGTTGCATGTGACTTACGTGAAACGTCGGTTTCGAGAGTTTGTTTTCATAAAATCTGCTGGACGAAATTCATGAAAACAAACACTCGAAACCGACGTTTCACGTAATTCACATGCAACGAAAATCTGTAACGCAGCCATCTGTGTGTGGCGTGTTTATAATTATGTATTATTTATACTTTAGGACAATTAATCTGTAAAAAACGCACCACATGTCATAAAGAAAGCATGTAAACCGTCTGAGGATGAATCGCAACGATTCGAAACCGGTAATGGTAGCCTTTGAATAAAGGAACTGAAAGTAAATTTGTGGCTGGTTGCTGTCCCAACACCATCACTATTTGTCTTCAAACAACAGCCACGGTCTCCATCATGGCATCATATGACAAAATTGCAGCAATTTAATTTGACTTATTCTCCTTAAAGTAAGATTTTTACCATGAGTGAGAAGTGCCTGATGTGCCATAGAATTGTTAGCTCTGGGGATTAGTGTGATGCCTGAAATATTTTTTCCACTGAGGTGACTGTAGAGGCGTGGGAAATGGGGAAATGGGTCAGACTCGTCAGTAGTTCTGTAGGATATGCAGTAGAGATAGGAAAATAGTGGAACAGAAGGGGAAAATAGCTGCCCTACAGGCACAGTTAGAGCAGGCTAGGGAAGATCTGAACAGGTTAAGGAAGGAGAAGGGTAAAGATAGGTGGGAAGTGGCAACTGGTAACAGGAGGAACAGACCTAGAACTTTGTCAGTCAGCTTTGTGGTGGATGTGAAGAACAAGTTTGACCTGTTGCTTCAGTTAGAAACTGATGAGCCTCACACAGAGGTAGGTGTAGATAGGGCACAACAAGCTTTCGCTAGAAAATTGAATATGAAGGTAGGGAAGTCAGCAAGGAGAAAGAAAGTTTTGCTGTTACGTAGTTCACGTGCCAGAGGTGTAGGCCACCTTTTTCAGGACCAGTTGGGATCAGAATACCAGGTCATAAATTTTTTTTAAAACCTAGTGCTGGTCAGGGTCAGGTGACAGAGGATTTAGGTTCGCTCTATATACATTTTACCAAAGAAGGCACCATGGTTATTTTGGGTGAGCCAGGCAATAGTAGTGACACACAACTTGGGTACAATATACAATGTGACCTGGCAAAGATTGCATCAGCAACGAGACATACCAGTGTCGAGTTTGTGTCTCTTCTAACACGCCATGACCGACCTCATTTAAAAACTTCTGTTGGGAGAGTTAATTTGGAGTTGGAACCGTTACTCGGGTCGGGTGTGGGGTTACATATTGGTTTGGTTCCTGTTGATTCTCTCAGTAGGTGGGATTATACTGCACATGACCTACACCTCAATAGGAAAGACAAGGGTAAACTGGCTGGGCTAATACCAGGAAATGTAAAGGGGGGACGCACTGCCATGAATGGTAATACACCAGTGGTCATAGATGTTGGAGCAGCACCTGTTTTTAGGATAGGTAGGACAGAACGAGGTCAAGTCCTGAGAGAAGTAAAGATTGAAACAAACCTTTAGTTTGAGAAAGAAATCAAACAGCATAACCCTGTCACATTGGATCAGCGAGCACAGCTGTTGGTTCAAAACTTACAGCAATCAGCAGAAATTTTATTTCCACCCTATTTCATATCAGTAAATGTGAAATCCCAACTATCTTTAGTGCATCGAAATATTCAAGGGCTTAGAAGTAAAATTTATGAACTACTTATGTGCATTGATGAATTAGAGTCATCGAACCCAGCTGATGCAATCTGTCTCTCTGAACATTATGTGACCACTGGTATAGAAATGTTAAACCTTACAGAATTTAAGTTAGCCTCTTACTTCTGTAGACAAAATATGGAGAAAGGAGGAGTTGCCACTTTTGTTAAAAACAGTTTTAAACCTAAGAATACTGACATAAATAAATTTTGCTTAGAGCAGCCCTTAGAAGCATGTGCAACAGAGATAGAATTTTAAAATAGGTCCTTTATAATAATAGCCATATACAGAGCACCTGTAGGAAATTTCAACCTGTCCATAAGCAGTACGAAAGATTTATTATCTTATCTAAAATTAAAAAACAAAGAACTAGTGGTTACTGGTGATTTTAATATAGATACCCTGAAAAACACTGTCAGTGAAGAGTTACTGAAATCGGTTACATTGTCATTCAATTTAATTTCTACTGTAAATTTCCCAACTAGGTTTACAAATGTTCTAAGACTGCTTTGACAATATCTTTGTAAACAATGCTAAGCAACTAAGCGACATTACAAAACGAGTAGTAAACAGTATATTTGACCATGACATGAAACACCTAACATTAAATTTTGAAAATTGTCAGGGTGAAACATCTATCAGAACTGAGTACAGAAGGCCAATAAAACAGTCAAAAACTGAGAAATTTAGAAGATGCTCAAACAAATTAAATGGATGTATGTTTACATCATCCAAGACACAAATGGAAAATACAAAACATTCATTAATAAAGTTAACACCTTATTTGAAAATTGTTTTCCCCTGAAGGTAATTCAAATTATGCAGAAGTCTAATAAGAAACCATGGATCACACAAGGGATAAAGATATCATATGAAACAAAAAGGAAGCCCTCTCTTATATGTAGGGACACTTTTTATGATGGCATTATAGCTCATTACAAAAATTACTGAAAAATATTGAAGTAGGTTATCCAGAAATCTAAACACCTGCATTGTGAGAAGACGGTAAATACATCCAGCAATAAAACAAAAGCAATATGGAATATAGTCAAGTCAGAGACAGGTAGGACCAGAAATGAGGAGGAACAAATAGCTCTAAAAATAAATCAAACCCTGGTAAAAAATGCATGTTGTGTTCAAAATCATTTAAACAAGTATTTTGTATCTGATACTGATGGCATGGGTTGTCAGTTCAGTAAAAAATGCAATGGAATATCTGACACCAGTGCACACAATCAGTCTCAGTAAAATGGAATTGACACTTAATTCACCCAAAGAAATAGAATCCATCATAAAGTCCTTGAAATCAAAGCAATCTAGTGGTTATAATAACATATCAACAAAGTTAATAAAAGAGTGTTCATGTCATCTTAGTCATATCTTAAGTTATTTGTGTAATCAATCACTTACCACAGGAACATTCCTGGACTGGCTTAAATATGTTGCAGTTATACCTCTCCACAAGAAAGGGGACAAAGGAATGCCATCAAATTACCGACCGATCTCACTTTTGCCAGCTTTTTCAAAAATCTTTGAAAAGTTATGTTCAAGTGTCTACTTAAGCACTTTAATGCAAATAACATACTGTCAAAGTCACGGTTTGGGTTTCTTAAGGGTTCTGATATTGAGAAGGCTATATACACTTACAGTGAAATTGTCCTTAATTCATTAGACAACAAATTAGAGGCAACTGGCATGTTCTGTGACCTGTCAAAGGCTTTTGACTGTGTTAATCACAGCATTCTTCTAAGTAAATTAAAATATTATGGCATCACTGGTAGCACTGCAAAGTGATATCAGTCACATCTTACTAACAGAAAACAAAGGGTGTCATTACATAACACCTCAGCAGTAGGCAATCAGACATCATCTGACTGGGAAGAAATTACATGTGGTGTTCCCCAAAGTTCCATACTATGTCCACTAATTTTTCTTATGCATATTACTGATGTGTCATCTGTTACATTACCAGATGCCAAGTTTGTCTTATTTGCAGGTGATACAATAAATAGTAAATCAAATATATATTTAGAAAGAGCAGCTAATAAAATTTTTACTGACATTAATAAGTGGTTCATAGCCAATTCACTGTCATTAAACTTCGAAAAGACCTACTATATGCAGCTTAGAACTTCCAAGAGATTTCCTTCTAGTGTGGTTACAAAATATGACGACATGGAAATAGGAGAACTTGAGAGTGTAAAATTAAAATTCTTGGGATTACAACTTGATAATAATTTCAGTTGCCAGCCGGAGAGGCCGTGCGGTTCTGGGTGCTACAGTCTGGGGCCGAGAGACCGCTACGGTTGCAGGTTCAAGTCCTGCCTCGGGCGTGGATGTGTGTGATGTCCTTAGGTTAGTTAGGTTTAATTAGTTCTAAATTCTAGGGGACTGATGACCTCAGAAGTTACGTCGCACAGTGCTCAGAGCCATTTGAACCAATAAATTTAGTTGGGAGCGACATACTAATGAACTACTAAAGCTCCTAACCAAGTCAGTGTTTGCAATGCGATTGATGTCAGATATAGGAGACGTAAGTATAGAACAACTGACACATTTTGCTTATTTTCACTCAATTATGTCATATGGTATCATATTTTAGGGTAACTCCACCAACTGAGAAAAAATGTAAAGAGCACAGAACCATAATAAGAATAATGCGTAGTGTAAATCCCAGAACATCATGTCAAAACCTATTCTAAGAATTGGGCATACTACCCACAGCTTCTGAGTGTATTTATTCATTAATGAAGTTTGTTGTAAATAATACATCTATTTCCCAACTAAGTGTTTAGTACACAGTATCACTACTAGAAATAAGAACAATATACTAAAGATATAAAATCACTTACTCTTGCCCAGAACAGATTCCATTATTCAGCAATGCATATTTTCAATAAGTTATCAGCAACCATTAAGAGTTTTGTTTCAGACAATGCATAATTTAAACATAATTGAAAAGAATTTTTGGTGGCCAACTCCTTCTATTCCATCCATGAATTTCTCAACAAGTGCAGTAGACCATTTTAATGAAAATTTATTATACTTTAATTTTCGACAGTACTTGGCTGTAACAGCCATGTAACTGCCTACTGTGTGAATGATGGAGGAATGGAAAGCAGATTTAAGTCTTAAGTCTGTAAGTAGTGGGAGTTTAATTTTAATTTTTGTACATAATTTGACTGCCCTTAACTGAGGATCATTGAAATGAATAGTTTACTTCAATTTTTGACAATATTTGGTTGTAATAGCCAAGTAACTAGCTACTGTGTGAATGATGGATTTAATGAAAGCAGATGTAAGCATTAAACCTGTAAATATTAGAGGTTTAATTTTAATTCATGCACATAATTTTACTGCTTATTGACTGAGGATCATTAAAATCAATGGAACTCAAGTTTTTCTATTTACATTTTTGTGATGTGTTTATCTGACATGTTCCACACCCAGGATGATCCCCTCTTTTGTGGGTCTATGGACTGAATGATTAATCTAATCTAGTCTAATGGAATCTATTTATCCGCCCCAAAACAGGAACTGCCTAAACAAAGGCGATTCTCTGCTAGGAGACACATGCAGTTGTTCTTAACAGTGATGAATAAAGGGCTCCTTCAAAGCTCTTCACTCATAACGCTTCACAACATCGACAAAACATTTGTAGACTTATTGAAGCATTTAAAGGCTATGAAATGCGTCTATTAAACACGCTAGATATTTAACTCCAGCTCTAGAAAGAGTTCGAAACATATAACACTTCAATACAAAAGTTATAACTATGCATTTCGAGATAATTTTTTTCATTATCCTGCTACATGCGTGACAGAAGAATAATTTACAGTTGGCTGTATCTTTCTTCTAGTGTTCATTGGTTTATTATTCTCTTGCACTATCATTCTATCACTCAATTAAGATGATATTCACCTTTGGGAAACATTTCCAGATTTAACAAGACAATGAAAGACGTCTATTAAACACGTTAGACATTTAACTCCAGGTCTAAAGAGATCGAAACATTTAGTACAAACGTGTTCAAATTTAATTATAACTATACATTTCCAGAAATTCGATGTAAAAAATTTCCAGAAGCATGGTAGAACAAATTACTAAACTTTCAGCAGACATATAAGCCATGGATTCCGCCGATAGCGCTACTTGAAATTTCATCTTTTCCATTGTACATCTTTCCTAAATAGTAAAATTCTCCTTTTATCATCTGAAGGCTTTGTAAATCATTTGCTTCAGCTTTTACGTAGCTAAGCTAAGTGTAAGAAACACTAGACTTAGTAACAGCAACTTAGAATTTCTCGTATATAACATTCACCATGGAAAATCATGAAGCTCGCAGACTTTCAGGTAGATGCAATATCTCATTGACCGCATGATAAGTTTTGGAAACATTCTCACATCCAGTATGGTTGGAAAAAAAAATACCTCCCTTCCCTCAGAGCTGTAATTACATTCTCTGCAGATGAAATATCTGCTGAATGGACGAGCTCGTAGTACACATAATGACTCCAGATGCAGAGGCTGAATTCAATATCACCCAGCGTGTATTCCAAATAGCATCATTACTCATGGTATGAATTCTATCGCTATAAATCCATAAATTATCAGAGACTCAGGTCTCTTCAAGGTTTTGGACACATCTTGGTAGTTCAGCTTCCAGTCGTCAGGAGTGCTAGTGGACACGACCCAAGAAACTAAACGCCCATTAGTTAGCGCCTTGGTGATGTGGGAGAATGCTCGGCATCCTATTTATCCTCCAGCATGTGTCCCCCTCATTTCGATACAGTCAACCAGTCCGTCTGTCTGCGTTTTTACATTATCATGAAGAGATCTTCAGCCAACCGCAGCGGAGTGGGGAAGCACCCTCACCTGACCGAGGTCCCATGTAAGTTATTACTCTCATATGAGTGATATTTAGTGTGTGAAGCCCCATTTAAAATACACAACTGCTCTGTGCAAATTGAATTTGTTTCTCTCCTCATTTCTGCATTATTCGCTGAGGCTCCAGACGCGCTGGATGATACTTTGGGAATGGAGAATCTGACCTCGTCAGCTCAAAAACGAGAGTATGAAACGTGTTTTTGTTTTCGTAACATCTCGAGTATGCGATAATGCCGTAATATAACATATACTTAATTGTTGGTGCTATAGATGAATCAGGTGCAGTCCAGCCCTCTAATTTAGACCTTGGTGTTCCCCTTCGACAGGGGACGAGCCATCCCTCCTGCATAAGATTCAGTTCCATCGATATGTATGTACATCTTCTTTCTGTGTATACATTTTCCCTAATTCTATTCTTTCTTTTCCACAGGTGAATTGGATCGGCTCAATGTTTTAAGTGTGCAATTTCAGCGTGATGCATTTATCTATGCACTATTTGTACTGCATGAGGACTTTGATCGCAAAATTCGTAACAACGGGCTGGCTGCTGTGACTCAGCTGTGGTCAAGGAACGAACAAGGTGACTGTTATTATAGCTTTCATATTCTTATTACCATTCATATTTCCATATCAGTCTATTTATAATTATTTGTAACATAATGCATTTTTTCCGCAGAGGTGAAGCCTCAGATGGCCGTAGTGCATGTCGGGGCAGGACACACTGTCATTAGAACCCCAGTATGACGAACTGAGCCATGAGTTGCGCCCATCACGTGAAACTATCAGACAAGTTTCAACCCACCCAGACCTCCACATCATGGAGCCAACTATCACGAGGTCCCCACCCCACTTCTGCCTCGTTCTTGGTCGCCCATGGAGGTGGCGGGCAGTGGCACCAGATGACTGCCAATGCCTCAGCAATTGGTGGTGGTGGACTGGCCAATCCAGGGGTGAGTCTGCAGCCTCAGCCTAGCATTATCCACTACACCCTGCCCACAGCTAGGCCCGGCTGCTCCCACTGCTCTCACACCAGCACCTCGCCCCTGGCTCCGCCTACCCACCAGCACCACCACCAGGTACAGCAGACTGCATCACCAGTTCAACCTTGTATTAGTAGCAGAAGTAGTAGTAGTAGTAGTAGTAGTAGTAGTAGTAGTAATAGTGAACCCATGGCTAGTGGCAGTTCCCTCTCCCATCCTTTTAGTGAAGGACATCAGATCAGTGACACCATACTGCAGTTAGAAAACTTGGTGGTTGCAGACGCTTTTCAGGAACGAATCTCATTCACCATGGTCGAGAAACCGGCAGGAGGGTACCATGGCACTGTTGGTTTTCTAAGGACATGCCTTCCTGTCATGGAAACGGAGCTCCTGAAGGCAGTCAATGATCCGCAGTATCCTGCCATTAAACGCAGTGCACTGCTTTCTCTCGATTTATCGCACCCCCCCTCCCCCCCCCCCCCCCCCCCAAAGTTGAGTCTGGAGTTGAAGGGACAACTCTTCACTATCTTTGAGGTGGAAATTGTGTGATAATGGGGAGCAAATCAATCGCCGAGTGCTTTCGTAAATCCACCTTGACTGCTATACTGACCCAGCTTTCCAAGATGGAAGTTAGAGGGTCAGCTAAAGCACTCAGTCGAATACTACACCTGGACACCCATATACATGTCTACAATCCGGTAAATGGTCAAGTTATATCAAGTTCGCTTAGGATATAGCTAACCAGAGGGCATGCATTAATGTCGAAAATACAAACGATGAGGCTCGTTTTGCATGGTCAATCCTGGCTTGTGAAAGAATACGTTTGAAGGGATCATCCTGAGTGTCCGAGAACATATCATGTAGGTGATAATATTCATGGGTGTTATGACTTTGATAGTATAGAGTTCCCTGTCAACATCCAGGACATACCTAAATTTGAGGCATAGAATACTGGCATATCGGTTCATGTTTATGGCCTGGAGGAGAAAAGCAAGACAAGCATATTGTCATTGGCCCCCTCCATTTCTCAAAATTTGCCACTGAGCGTGAGCTACATGTAAACATGTTGCTCTTCTCTGAAGGTGATGCATGGAATTTGAAGTACCAGCTACCTAGACACATACCGGTTCTCTTCCACAGTGTAAGTGGGTTGGACGCTCACTTTCTAGTTGAGCACTTGGCTGATTTCGGTTGGGAGAAATATCAGGTCAGTGTCCTATCTGACAGCGTCGAGAAACACATTTCATTCTCCAAACGAATGACGCCAGGAATTACGCTCCGCTTCCTTGATATGCTAGGTTTTATGCAGGTGCCACTCCAGAAACTCTACTTCGGGGGGAAATGCACATCACTGAAGCTGCATTTGCTGACGAGGAAAAGTTTCAACTTGTGACTATGAAGGGCGTTTTCCCGTATGAGTATGTGGATACTATGGCGATACTCAACGAAACCAGGCTACCCGACACAATTGCATTCTCCAGAAACCTGCAGGTGATGCCATAATGGGTGCTGAGTATGAGTATGCCGTGAATGTCTGGAGGGAATTCAGTATTTGAACTTTAGGAGAGTACACACAGCTTTACATGGACACAGACGTGGCCTTGCTTGCGGACGTTTTCCAGAATTTCCGGAGTTCATGCATGACCACATATTCTTTGGATCCCGCCTTTTATTACACACCACCTGTGTTGTCTTGGGACACAATGCTCAAGAAAACGAAGCACAGCATTGAATTATTGACTGATGCTGACATACTTGTTTTCTTTGAGCAAGGGATCCACAGGAGACTTTGCCAATTTGTCCATAAGCACACAAAGGCAAATAACCCATGGATGGGTGACAGGTTCAGCGCAGACCTTGATTCGAGTTACATAATGTACCTGGATGTGAATAACTCATATGAGCATCCCATGTAGCAATCACTGCAAATTGGTGAGTTTCAACTGGTGTCCAAAGACGAATGTAAGGGATTAGGTGGAAAAATCATGGGGGGGAGGGGGGGTATGGTAGCTGATTCTCATGTAGGGTATGTGGTGGAGGCAGAACTCACATACCCTATTAGTTTGCGTTATGTGCACGCTGATTTGCTGCTGTGTCCGGAGCAACTAGTTCTGAGAGGAAGCTCCACTCCAAAACTGATGACGACGCTGGGGGATCAGCAGAGATGCATTATCCATTATTGTAACCTCCGGCAGTGTCTCAGCATTGATATGGAGCTGGTTAGAATCATGCGGGCTTTCTCTTTCAAGCAGTCGCTTTGGTTGAAGGTTAATGTTGATTTGAATACGAGACAGAGAGCTTCTACAACGTGTAACTTTGAAAAAGAGCATAAACAAGAAAGTTAGTCATTGATATATATATATATATATATATATATATATATATATATAATAAATCAATGTATAATTTTTTTGTTTATGCTCTTTTTCATATATATATATATATATATATATATATATATATATGTGTGTGTGTGTGTGTGTCTGTCTGTCTGTGTGTGTGTGTGTCTGTGTGTCTGTGTGTATGCCTGTTGTCAATAGAATAGCTTATAAGTTTTTCACCTGCTGCTAGCCATCCAAGTCAGAATAGTTCTTAAGTTCATACATAGGTCACAGTCCTTCAGAATTGTTATTCCAAAAATCTTTACTACTGTGGACTGTTGAAATTATATTCTAAGTGAGCACAGTCTGTTTTTTCAACGACTACAGCTACTGGGGCTGTGGAATTTAGTTGTAGTAGTAAAGAAAGAATCTCTCATTAATTTTTATCGTAGATTTTTTAAAAAGAAGTCCTACCATGTTACTGTTGTAGAGTGTAAGTTAAAAGTGTTCTTACATTGGAAAATCAGAGTCCATTTGTACCTCATGAATACTATATTATATCTAAAACTAGATTGTACCTCGAGAACTATATTGTATTTGTGTGAACTGAATAAACCAAGAAAAAAATTACTCACAATAAGTCTGTGTTGTTGTTATTTACAGAACCCCTATCTGCGATTGCATTATGTATATTATAAAGGCTGTGCATGTCTCAAATGACATTAGTTTTGATGAAGATGAGTGCTATTAAGGATGTGAAGTTTAAGATGGAAGATAAGAAAATATGTTTAATGATTCCATGGGATTTCACCTGTCGTGCTGCATTTAGGTTTTTGGGAACAGGCGGCTCGTGATCGTGTCCGCTTCCTAAGACATGTAGCACACATGGCTGAAATTATCGCTCCTGTGCTTGAACAGAGCCACAGACAAAAGATCTGGACAAAGCTGCATGCTTTGTAAGTAGTAGCTAGATAGAGAAACACAGAATGTGAGTTAGAAAATTCATTTATTTTCAGTAATCCAACTTAAAAGTTATTTTCCATTTTCATAAGCAGACACAAGACTACTTTTCTACGTCTTCCTCTTCTTGAGCTTATGGATAGCAGGGCATCCGTAGGTTTTCGAGGTCTTGAGTAGACGCAAACTTGAAGATTCTGTGCATCCATGCGATCTTATCCTCGCCTTTGACATAGATGATGGTCTCAGGATGATCAAATATTCGAAGTGACGTCATCATTTCTTTATAAGGTATATCAACATCGTCCCAGTGGAGTCAATGAAAGAAACGTGTTAGCCACTTTGCACTTCTCCTTGTTTTAACGAACTTCACATCCTTGAAAGGTGCGGCATTTGCTGCGAATGTTTCTATTATTCCATCAATCTGTGTAAATGTCACAAACAATTATGGCCGGAACGTAGTCTACTGAAACTGAAGAAACAACGCAAAACTGATACAAATGACGATCACAAGTAATGTATCATAATGCGCACCACGACACCTCCATAATCGATTTACTACCGCAACTTCATATGTATCGTTTGGAGCGCTCCAACTTCGATAGGCAATCATTGCACAGTCTGTAATTATGAATCGCTTGCGTTCGTTGTAATAGATCCCTTGAACGTCAGCTGCGATTCTTACACCGTGGGGTAACATTGTGAACTGTGCTGAAGGTAATAGAGCATCTGTTAACTTATACCACTCGCTGTAAAACACCTGTGAGTGGACAGTAGTTAACAACAAGATCATGCAGAACTAGAGCATACGCTGCAGTGTGACTGAGGCCTGGTGGTCAAGGAAGGCTGGATTCCTTTACGACTGTGCATGGGGCGGTAATCGGTTACTACTGGTTCGCGTTTCTTTCAATCACACACAAATTATTTAAAATCATAAACATTAATAACTGATTAAAGTTGCTGCAACTTACAATTACAGATATTAATATATAAAAGACAAGTGAGCAAGGTCTCAAAGCTCTCTGCAAAAATACAATTGCCAAACTGAAATTTTGAGACAAGTAACGACACTCATCACTTAAGGCCTTAATGGCAATAAATTAAGGACTGTTTAACTTCTTACAACTTACAAACTACAGTTATTAAAATATATTGAAAACAAATCACCAAGGTCTTAAAAGTTGACTGCTAAAATACAACTGCCACATTATAATTTTAAGGGAAGTAGGGACAGTCACGGCTGAAGGCCTTTAACGCCAAGAATGGCAATTATTTAATAAATTTAACAACATACTTTCAATAGCAAGGCAATAGCAAAAGTTAATTTAAAAGACAGACAACTGATCACTAAACAGATGGCGGCCGTTGTGGCCGAGCGGTTCTAGGCGCTTCAGTCCTGAACGACGCGGCTCCTACGGTCGCAGGCTCGAATCCTGCCTCAGGCTTCGATGTGTGAGACGCCCTTAGGTTAGTTACGTTTAAGTAGTTCTACGTCTGGGGGACTCAAGACCTCAGATGTTAAGTCCCATAGTGCTTAGAGCCATTTGAACCACTTGAACGAAACTGGGGAGATAAAATGATAGTAAATTTGGTAGCACAACCGTTGAAAGTTGCTGTAACACCAAGAATGACAAATATATTAAAAAACATACAATAAAACAGCAAACATAGTAACAAGGATAGTTCAAAAGGACAAGCAACTGATCATCAAACAGGTGGGACCAATGATGGTAACTTGGTATTACAATAATAAAACAAGAACACAATAATAAAACACAAGGGCTAGTCACAGACGGTGCTCCAGGAATCGACCTCTGAGTAGGTCAGGCCAAAACACTTTCGCGAGCCATGAGAAAGGCAGCCAAGAGTTGCATTCACTTCACAAGATGGTAACTCAGACTAGTGGGCAGCCTAACGAATGACTAATGATAATCTGCTGAAGGTACCTAACGTCCGATAACCAATGGAAGAAGGAACACCACGCCAAAGCCGGAACCGGCGGTCAGCACTACGTCGCCAGAGTGCTGTGTTTAGAGCGTCCCGAACCCAAAAGAAACCACTACTACCAGAGTAGAAGAAACACCAACCGACCTATAAATCAAGGAAACTGCCAAAACTACATGCCTATGCGGACAGCAGCGGCAATGCGAGGAAACGTACACTGCCAATACATATGCTAACCTCCAGGGCAGGTCACTGGGGCGTTAGCGGCCAACAAGCAGGAATAATGCCACTTGTTGAACTTAACAAATCGTAACACATAGAATGCAGAAATTAGTAACAAGAAGTCGAGGAAAGTTCATTTGATCCGCCCTCCCCAAGCACTCCACTAGCTGCCCTTCGTCTCGGCGACACTGCAAGCAGCAACATGAACCCAAGTGACTGGAGAACCGCGAGATCTCACAATGGTGGAGGTTTCACTGCTAGGATTAAAATCCACTCAACTTAAGCTTGTTGGTTCCGGTCGAGGACTAGGTTGTGTACCCTCGCGACCACAGCCCTTCCATCCGGTAGTGCATGCACGCATGCCACCAGAGGTCCAGGCGTGTTCCCGCACTGCCCTCTTGGTTCCTCTGCAGTCCCCAACCGAACTGCCCACTCACACGACCCGGAAGAACAACGACGCCACCCCAAAGATAGGGCCACAGTTACTACATATCGATCACGCCGCTGCTGCCACTAGCGGACAGGCAACGCTTGCGAAACCAAGTGGCGCCAGTCAACACAAGAAAAATACATACAATTGCAACAATGCCAACTAATCGATAGTCTGGCCTCCAACAGAGGGCGGAGACCTACAACAGCACCAGCGCGAGCCGCGGCACAGCTCAGTGATGTGGGAAGTTTGTTGAAGATTCAGATTTGATCCGCACGTCTACAAATCCTGATCTAATTATCTGATTCTGTTTTGAGCAGTCAGTCACGATTATTGGTGCCAACTTTTTGAAATTCTGTGGACTGAGTAGACATCCCTCATTTTCAACTCCTTCATAGTAAGACGCACGGAATGTCGCATACATGTCAAATGCTAGACTGTATACATTGCTGTCCCACTGTAGATGTAACTTGTGGTGGTCAAATTCACTTCAGTCTTTTGATACATTCCCTCGCCTTTGAGTTTGAAATGGAAGTATGATGAATCGAGGTGCCTCCAATTGAACTGATGTTTTAATAGGCCATGTATGTGATAATGGTGTAGGTAAGACAGGATATTCGAAAAGCTCCCATGACTGGATAGTTAGCGGCAGAGAAGTGGCGGCATTCAAAACTTTTAATAATTTCAAGCGTTCCTCGCAGCAACACTGATGTGAAGCATTTTCCATACTACACTATTAATTTTGATGTCGACGTCCTCTGCCTCCGTTTGAGTGTATGAATTGGCATCACTTGCACTCCACGCCAAAACAAGTTCCTGTTCGGTGTTCATAACAATTCGCTGCATATCCTCAAAGTAACCCAGAAACATTTTTAGAGACACGCAAGCAGTAGATCGAGTGAATCCGACATGTGGTGTGTCTATGAACCAGCCCGCGTTTTCCAAGCTGTTTGAATTGGAGCTGGAGGCTGAAACGCACGTCTTAAGGGTTGACGCTAGCCCGACACTGCGTGTGCGGTCGATTCCTTTTCCATCAAGTTCATAACCGATCTCTTGAAACAGGAATGCCGGAGCATTACGTATTAGCTTCGAGAGTGTTACCGCAGTGTCATCAGTTTTCTTAAATGGCATTCCAGATGTAAGAAGCTCTAGCAAGGTAGTGTTAAAGCGTCCTGGTGTTGAATAACATTCCTAATTTCATCATATTTGATAAATGTGGTTGATGCGTAGGGCTTATGTGAGTGGAATTCAGGACGTATAATTCGATCATCATACTCCACTGACTGCGTTACGTTAAGTGACGTCATCGCACGGATTGAGACCAATTGGAATAAGGAACTCCCAATTAAGGCCTGTTATCTTCTTGCGCTTATGTGACACACTGACTGACTGTGAGCTCTGTGTGCTAGCTTTATACCATATCCCCATCTTGTCTTAGATTCAGACGTACAATGATTTCTTCACCCCGAAAGGCGTCGAGTCGACTATTCTGATCCACAATACGTAGCTGAAGGTAGTCTGTCTGAACTGTCACCGGAAGGTATATCGCGTTTGTGGGAGTCTGAACTATCTTTTACCTGGTTCCAACTGTAGGGAAGAATCCGTAAATAGAGTGAATCAACTTGTCGTTGAGATATGCGTTTGTAGCTGTATTACACTCGACATGGATTGTGCTGACTGGTAGTATGTCCACAGACTGATCTGATGCGTAAAAGTTAATGGAATCCTTCACCAAAACACGGTCTTTCGCAAAACGTAGAAGTGAACCTACTGAATCGTTCTGTCTAAAGTCGATTCTCGCATTCCCTGTTCGTATTTCAGATGTAAGTGTATTGATGTTTGCAGGTAGTTCAATTTCTTTTCCAGAGTGTTTTAAGACTTCGTTTAAATTATCAATGTCGTAGGCACAAGGTTGTATTTCTAGAATCTCCTTCTGACCGTCAATTTCCAGATGCAGTTTACTGATGGCCTTTATGATATTTGGGATGCTGTTATACATCTCCAGAACAATGAGCGCAATACTCCAATCACCAGAACTTAAATCGATCGGGAGGAAGTAATTTGCACGTAATACAGACGCTCGTTCTTTAAACGTCAGAGTGTACTACATCGTATCTAAACCTCAACTGATGGGAGGGGTGGGGGGCGTTCAATGGCTCTTGTATAGATCAACTGTCCTGGATGTTGAGCATGCACTTATCTTTGGTGTAGCTTTACATGCTGTTTCAACAAGGATGTGAGGAGGAACATAATGCAGAGACGTCCAACAATTATGTGTTAAGGCCCGAGCTGAAAATTTTAGAAGACTCGTCTTTTGCTGGTGAAGTATCGTTGCAATTCTTCAGGTGGCTGTAAATCTCAAAATGAATGAAAATAATAAATTATATTTGCTCTTTCCTTGACATTTGAGACCCAAAGGGGTTCCTGGACCGCCTGCAACATCTAAATTCCCAATTCCGCATTCATTACTTCGCCACATTGTCTTCGGTAATGTATCTCGCATAAAGACACCACGGAATCCTGGAATGTGGAGTTTTTCTTCAACGACCTTATGAAGATTTTATATGTGAGCGCTTGATCAGGTACAATAGCTAATGGGCTTATTTTTTTATTTATGAAGAGGTCCAGTATTTTCTTGTGCGGTGAGAAGTATAGACTCTTTCCAATGGCTGCAGCTTCCATGACACGATTCTTGCCTCCTGTAGCTGAGCTTGGGCGTTTTGAGCATTCTTGACTATTTTCGCTACAGACGCAGCCCCTCCTGTGAGTGAACCTACTGCTGATGGAGCCGCAAGGACTGGAACGAGTAACGGTACAATTCCGCCTGATGTCCTGGGTAAAGGTAGAACGCTAGGTGGTTTAGTCGTTCCCTTCTTCTTGTTGTTGTTCTTCTTCTTCTTACTCATCATAGCATGCTTAGCTGCACACATCGATGTGAGAATGCAGCTTTTCAGGCAGCCTGAACTTCTTCTTCTTCCCAAAGCGGACCGCACTGCTTCCATAATTCGTTTGAAATTCATCACTCCTAGGCCTAACTGAACTTTACCACGCATGGTTTTATCAACAACGAATGTAACCACACGTTGACCTGCAAAAAAATCTTTTCTTCGCTTTTTTCTTGGCTCTAACAGCTAAAATTCTACCTGCAATTTGACGTGCTGGAAGATCTTTACTTGCGGCGTAGGCTAGGTCGTGCTCCAGGCAGGCTTCGTCGAGTGGGTTAATACCTCTATCGCCACGTGCCAAGCGTTTCTAAAGCTTTGTTCCTGGTACACAGAAGCTGTATCCCGGAGTGTGTAATTCAACTGCTAATTTGTCGAGAATACCACCTCCGCCTCTTTTTATGGTGTGTCTCCTATCATGCATTGTACGCTACTGGGGTGATTGAGGACCAAGCATCATATTATATACTAATTCGTCTGCATTAATCCAGCTGTTTTATGATGAAGGAATTCCCAGCCATTTAACTAGCGCTCTATTCCCACGACGTCTTATTACACGTTCGATGACGAATACGTCTGGTACAGAGCTCTTCTGCAGTTCCTCTGCGTAAAAGCATCCTGCAATTTCTTCACGCTTGCTATCCTAACGGGATACGTTCTCTGCACTTTGGAGACTGTGAATGTTTTAGCTGACCAGTTTCATAGTACGATTTCTCAAATGCAGTCTTGTGCTTTGAAATACGTACTAGGTCACCTATCTTAAACCTTTATTTGCGTGAATCCAGCATTTTAATGCTTAAATATACCGATCCCATGAGTGAATTGTCACGAACATCAATCGGTCTCATTTTTATTGTATTATGTGTGGTTCGATTATAATATGCTATTACCCGAGGTAGGATATCCGTCCACTTGTACGAGCCACTAAGATTAAATCGCTTCCACTTTAGAACTTTCACTGTTCTGTTCAGACACTCCACGATACTCGCTTTCAGGTGGGTAAACGTTAGGTAGTGGTGTATTCCGTACCACTCCATCACAGTCTCGAAATGTTCATTGTAAAACCCTCGACAATGATCGGTATGGAGGTTGTCCGGACATCATTCGTTCCTGTTTGCAGCAAACGCTCGACACCGCAGCAACATCTGTCCCTTTCTCTCACAGGTTTTCACAGGTAATGACTATGTGAATTTAGAGTATGTATCAATGACCACTAAAATATTCTTGAAACCTTTATTCTCACGGTTGCACAGACCCATATCCACAAGATCGGCCTGCCAAAAGTCATCCAGCCCTTTAATCATCACATGGCTGCGAGGGTATGCTCTGCATGCTGGTCTGTGCATCTCCTGAAATACTGTTTTCATACTTGGTATTATTATTATTCAATCATTCCTCTTTCTCTAAGTTCTGAAATTATTGAGGTAACCTCATTCGAATGTGCTGTATTGCCCGCTGCAGCTCTATCTATTAGTTCATATGCCTCATCGTATTATGTATACTTAGCGGGGAGGTCGGGGGAGGGGTGGGGGGGGGGGGGGTTGACTGCACACTCGTTTATGCTGAATGTCAAGTCCTTCAACAATGGTTTGGTGTTGTTCATTCAGTAAAGGTTGTACAATGCTAGTGTATTTAGAGTTTTGTGGGCTTTTCATTATTCTGTCTGCATTCTTATATACTTTAGTCAACTGTAGTATTTCTCCATATGCTCTGCGATCACTGGCAGAATATTTTAAGTTTTTTGACGCTCTTAGGAAGATGAGCTTTATTAAGCTAGGTGTTCTTTTAAACTCCTTATCCCCTATCCGTATTGCGCTATCGGTAAAACTTATATCTTTGCTGAAACCGAATGTTCTATCCTTCCTAGTCGTGTAATGGTTAGTGAAGTCAGCAATTGGATCGTTCTCAACACTGCCATCATCTCGTAATGCTAGCTTTCTGGTAGATTCGGTAACGCGTTTAAATGTCTCTCTTAGTGTTTGCTCCCTCTCCATATGCCCCAGCCTCAACAGACGTAATTTCTCTCGAACAGTTTTACGCGCCTGAATGGCTTTATGATTAGTCGACATCTTGATGCATACTAATCTAAGCTCTGTATATCGCGAGGTTTTGTGTATGCTATCTTCTTCTTTCCCGGATCCTCCTACCCATCTTCCTCAATAATAATAACCTTAGCTTCTAGCCGGCCGAAGTGGCCGTGCGGTTAAAGGCGCTGCAGTCTGGAACCGCAAGACCGCTACGGTCGCAGGTTCGAATCCTGCCTCGGGCATGGATATTTGTGATGTCCTTAGGTTAGTTAGGTTTAACTAGTTCTAAGTTCTAGGGGACTAATGACCTCAGCAGTTGAGTCCCATAGTGCTCAGAGCCATTTGAACCTTAGCTTCTATTTTTCTTTTCAATTGTGTTAATTCTTTTCTCTACCCGTTGTGAATCATGCGCAAAAACTTTCCGATTGTCCTATAATTCCATTACAGCCTTACCGAATATGTTAAGTCTTCTCTCAAGAGTTTTAAATTTCATATCAGTGTACTTGCGTGCATTTTGTCTATGTAAACCTAACTTGTCAGACTGAGCGCCCGACATGTGTGCGAACATGTCCATGGTGTAGAGTATACCGATGCATTCACCTCTTTTGTACGATTATAACGGAGAAACTCCTGGTAGTTCCAACTGTACCCACCATCATTCAGTTTTCGAGTTTTGTCAATAACGAGAACCCCATACTGTGAATGATTCCAACAATCTCCACATGTCTTTACAAATTCATTGTATGACATGTCAGTTCCCACATGAGACTGGTAAATGTGTTTCAACTTGAATTTGTCTTGATTGAATGCTACAATGAGGTTGGCGTTAGCACTGACCAACTGTTTTGGGATCCTGGAATTAAAAAAATGGCTCTGAGCACTATGCGACTTAACTTCTGAGGTCATCAGTCGCTTAGAACTTAGAACTAATTAAACCTATCTAACCTAAGGACATCACACACATCCCTCCCCGAGGCAGGATTCACACCTGCGAGAGTAGCGGTAGCCCGGTTCCAG
Source organism: Schistocerca americana (assembly GCF_021461395.2). Classification (NCBI taxonomy): domain Eukaryota; kingdom Metazoa; phylum Arthropoda; class Insecta; order Orthoptera; family Acrididae; genus Schistocerca; species Schistocerca americana. The sequence continues at coordinate 713,396,194 of NC_060123.1, forward strand.
ACTGTAGCGCCTAGAACCGCACGGCCACAAGGCCGGCGATCCTGGAAGATGTTTGTCTCATATAAAATACGTCAACACCTATATGACGACCAAAACAGGAATATGTACGGATCTGGTCCTGCTTTTCAACAGAGGCATCGTCAAATATGAAGACCGTGCTTGGCTTTACTACTACAGGTGGAGGGATTTATTCACTGTCACTGAATGCCCTGTACGTTACACCATCTATGCCATCTAATATTCTCTGCAGTAACCGATACCTCATTTGAAACAGTGTTTTTGAGAATATGTAGACATGCTCTGAACGAACTACATCAATGACTGTTGGCAGAACCATGTGAAGATTTGTCTTGCCACAGTTGGAGGGACCTACAATTATAGCTCATATGCTGTCGGGAAGGAGCACTCTATTCTTCTTAGTGTTCTTCTCTGGATCTTCGTCATCGCATAACCTGTTACTTACAACAAAACCCTTGTGGCGAGAGTGCTTCACCCAGCCTGCCATCATACCTACTGTGTTAATGCTGGCGTGCAATAGGCTTTTATATAAAAAAGAAAATGTCTTTCAATAACGAAACTACCCCAGGTGGCCAATCCACCGTCGGCAACCACGCCAGCAGACCCATGGATTCTGGGGAGTCTGCAACGCCATGCAAATCCAACAAGATTAAACCCAGAAAAATCTTCAACATAGCAACTCTCAACATAAACTCCCTTCTCAAAGTGGGAAAACTTAAGCACCTTACAGACCAGTTACACACGGAAGACATACAAATTGTGGCGCTACAAGAAACTCGTTTCACTGACGAAAACACATTTGAATCAAACAAATTCAGAATATTTAAAGGAAAACCTGGAAAAATTGTAATGAAGAAATGCCCTCAGCTTGGCACAGCTTTTGCTGTAAACACAAAAATTCTGAACTCTGTCGAACATTTTTGGTCAACATCATCGAGAACATCTTTCCTCACTTTTCGATGTGCAAATAAAAAATACACATTAATCAATGTTCACGCTCCCGCAAATGACAAAAATAATGCTAAAAGTAGGGAAGAAACAGATGAATTCTGGGAAAACCTTATGGATCATATATCAGAAATCCCAGAAAAAAATGCAAAAATACTTCTAGGAGATTTTAACGCTCAGATTGGAAAAGAAATTCCGCGAAATTGTCGGCAACTTTCCCGCACACAAACGAACCAACAAAAATGGAGAAATGTTAATTATGCTCTGTAAGCAGTTTAAACTCAAGCTAATGTCAACACGTTTTAAACATCTTCCCAGAAAACAAAATACCTGGGTATCTCCGATAAAGAGTATCGGAGAATTTCAAATAGATCACGTTGCCATCTCCTCCAAATGTGAAAAAGAAATATTGAACACACGTGTCCGAAAATCTCTAAACCTCGACTCCGATCACTATCTCACGAAAATAAGAACTAAACTGATCCCACAAAACAAACAGAAAAGCAGAAACGGTGAATATAAAAACAGAAATAAAATAAACTTTGATCTTACAACCCTCAGAAATTACAACCTTAAGTCCAACTCTAACCTCAAGGATTTTCAGAAAAAACTAAAGACATTCTCCCCTTCACAAAACCTCCAAGAGTTTCAGAACAACTTAATTGAGGCAGCAGAAACAACCTTTCCAAAAAAGAGCAAACCGAGACACCCGTGGTGGGACAGCAACTGAAATGAAGTTCTGCATGAAAGACTTAAAGCCTGGAAAAAGTGGAACTCACATAAAACTGAAAACAACTTTGATGAATTTAAGCAAACCAAAAAGAATGCCTCGAAAACTATTCGCAACACCAAGAGACAATACGAAAAACAACAACTGGACTCAGTCGAAGAGAATTTCAAGAAATGCAACACGGCAGCTTGGTACAAAACATTCAACCAGAAACTCCGAGGATACCAGTCCCCTTGCCTAAACCTTATGAGAAATAATGAGACTCCCGCCACCAACAATACTGAAAACTGTGAAATCCTGGCTGAATATTTTGAGACACTCCTAAACTGCCAAACACCCATCCAGACTCTCAGTTTTACGCAACCAGAAACCAACACATTCAACACCTCCGACACGAGAGGAAATCACAAACATAATCAAAAATCTCAAAAACAGGAAAGCATGTGGAGAAGACACAATTACAGCAGAAATGCTCAAGCTTGGGGGAGAAACATCAGTAGAAGCACTACACAAAGAACTTGAACAAGTATGGGAAACCAAGAAAATCCCAAGTCACTGGAAAACTGCCCTAATTCACCCTTTGTTTAAAAAAGGTGACAAAAGGGATGTTAACAACCATCGTGGAATATCGCTTCTCCCAGTCCCATACAAAATTCTATCAAAAGCCCTGCTCAATCGTGTATCACCAATTATAGAGGGAAAACTTGGAGAATATCAAGCTAGCTTCAGACCAGGAAGATCCCGCGCCGAACAAATTTTTAACCTCAAAACAACAATGAACTATTTATCTACAAGGAGCAAGAAATATTTCATAATATTCATTGATTTCAAAAAAGCTTATGACTCAATCAATAGGGACACACTCATCAAAACACTTCGAGAATATGAAATAGATGAAACAACAATCACCATAATCAAAGAAACATTAACAAATACAACATGAAAAGAAAATTCCAAGGAGAAATTTCACGGTATTTCGAGGTCAAAACCGGCGTCAGACAAGGAGATGCGCTGTCCCCAGTACTCTTCAACTGTGTTCTGGATAAAGTCATAGCAGAATGGAGAAAACTCACGCAAAAACATGGAGTCGAGAAAGTCCAAATTGGAGGGAAGTGCTACAAAGCCATTGAAACCAGCTGTTTTGCCTTCGCTGACGATCTCGCCTGTTTCGCTTACACACTAAAAGACACAATAAAACAAATAGAGTTACTTAAAGAAACTGCTGAAAAAGCAGGCTTGCAAATTTCATTTGAAAAGACAGAAATGATTACAAATATCAAAAATCCACCAAAGAAAATAACTACGAAATACGGGAAAATACAGGTATCTAAACATTTTAAGTGTCTTGGTGAACTAATTCAGCCTGTGGCAAAAGGTCATCCAGCCTGCAGGGCTAGAATACAAAAACTAGAGACAGCAACTCGCTACTGGAGACAAATGTATTCAAAAAAATGTATAAGAAAAAACATTAAACTCAGACACTACCAGACTGTCATTAGACCGCAGATACTATATGCATCAGAAACACTGGCAAATTTTGCATACGCAGAACAGATAGAAAATCGTGAAAGAAGAATTGTGAGGACAATTCTTGGACACAGGAAAATAACACATGATCAAGGCAAGCCTGTATACAGACTAAAAAGCAACAAAGAAGAGCATACGAAGTGCAGCAAAATTACAGACGAAATTACAAAATGAAGATGTTCCTTTTATGCTCACATCATGAGGATGAACCCGAATAGGCTTACAAAACAAATATTTTCGTACATCGCAAATCTAAAAAATAAAAATTTATGGTTTATCAACACAGAAAGAGATCTAAAAGAAATGGACATAGATCAGGAAACAATATTTAACAGAAACCTTTTAGAAAAAACTGAATTCATTCACGGGTTTCGGTGTGAAAATTAAGAAGACTTGTGAAACTAAATGGTCTGATGAGAGAAAAGCCGCCTTCAGCGCAAGAATGAAAGAAGTGTGGACTGAGAGAAAGAAGACTTCCCAGAAGCGCAAGAAAGAACTGTTTTCACGGTCTTTAACGGCCAAATTTGTATAATAATAATAATAAAAAGAAAACGTGCGTAATCACATGTGACATTATATGCATTGTCATTTTGTCTAGAGAAATAACACAAACGCTAATTTGAGATGATAAATATATTTACTTTATTCACCATTGACAATTATACATAGCATTGTCACCATAAAAAATCACTTGCTTCTTTTTGTTTAATCGGTGCAACAGCAGTGCAGTATTTGGAAAATAGCTGCTTCTTATGTCCCACAAATTCTGCACGTATATCCTGTAATGCTATCAGTGCATTGCAGTTGTCTGTTATTCCCTCAGTAAATTTAATTTCGCAATTTTCCACACCCATTCCTCGAATAGTGAGAGACTTTGGCACTGCACTTATATAGGTACTAAAACAGTGATCTATGTCTTCTATGTGAATGCTACAAGTACGAAGCAAGTTCATGATATCAATGTATACAGCTTGAACATAAGGGAGCCATCTATATTCTCTTTCCATTGTAGTAGTTATTGCTGAGTGCAGATTGAAGAAGTTATCAACTGTTGAGTGCTTCATGTAGATACTCTGCCCAAGACACCTTTAACTCTTAGTGTAGCATCATCATACATTGTTAATATACACACAGTTAGGCCTCCACAGTAGATGTCCTGGAAGGATTGGGCCAGAACATATTCTGTAGTCAAATGCCTCTTGATGTAAGTTTTTGCGTGATAGAGTTCATCCCACTCATAGTCTGAAAAATGCACTTTAATATTTTTTGGCACATTTTCGAGCACTAACACAGCTGACATTTCACCGTCTTGTGAAACTTCAATTCCTAGATGAAGACGTTTAGAGCCACTAGATGTTGAGGTATAGCATGAGGCGAATAGTGCAGTTGACGGTGCACTGAGGGTGGGTAGCTTCTCATGCACACCAGTGCAGTTAGCCAGCTGTTCTTGCACTGATGCTGGAATATCTCTTGTGCTTGGACCAGTGGACAGTGCGTACGATGGAGCCCGGTACGATGTTGCACCCTCGACAGTGATGAGCGGCACAGACAGTGGAGTCTCATTATCCTCATCCAGCTTGCTGAGAAGCTGTGTAAGATGATCCGCCGATGCCCTGGGTGCAGATCCCAACAGGTTGGAACCTGTCGACCACGACAACCTGGAGCTTGCCGCCACCGCATGTTGTGCGGGACGCGATGTGACGGAACTTGCCAGTCCTGGCAGGCTGGATCTTGCCAAAATGTGTGCCGATCCTGACAGGCTGGATGGGGACTCTATGGATACATCTGGTGGAGAGAGAAGAATAATCATCAGTATCATATGTTGTTGCTACAGAAATAATAATAATACCAAAATTAATAATAGAGCAAAATAGATTCTTAATTTTCTGCTGCTTCGTCCTCCTGTTCTGGTGGGATGACTGGCGCTTCATCATACGGGCTGACTGACTGACTGATGGCGATAGATTTTGTGCAGCTGCAGGGCTCTCCTTATATACACCATGTCTACATCATGATGCTGTGCTTCTATTGGCTGAACTGCACGATCACGTGACCTGTCGCAGCGCCCCCTAGTGGTGAACACGCGAACAAGGACAGTTCTTTAGTCCACAGGATCAAATGGCTCTGAGCACTATGGGACTTAACTTCTAAGGTCATCAGTCCCCTAGAACTTAGAACTACTTAAACCTAACTAGCCTAAGGACATCACACACATCCATGTCCGAGGCAGGATTCGAACCTGCGACCGTAGCGGTCGCGCGGTTCCAGACTGTAGCGCCTAGAACCGCTCGGCCACCCCGGCCGGCGTCCACAGGATCGGAGACAGTTGTCTCTTGTGGGGTGGCAGCTTATATCTAGGTTTTAGAAATGACAGACAGTTCCATCAGAAACATACGTTTCCATGTGTTGTGTAATGCATCTTTAATGCAAAGCATTTATTTGCAGGACTGTATTCTTCCTCTTCATACGTTCAACCATTAATGCTCGCTTCCATTGTACATGTAGGAGGCTATGGGTGCAGTCCTTGGCTGTATGCAACATGGCTGTTAAAATCCTTCGGCTCAGACACCAATAGCTCTTCGATAGAACACATTCCACACAGCCACAAGGATGGGGATGAGCAGATGCTCTTCAATGGTATATATTGCGTATATGAATATGCTTCCACTGAAGTGAATTGAAATCAACTGCCAGCCTCTTCCATTTTGGGAGAGTGAATGCCTTATGTTGAATATCTCGACAGTTTTTTTGCGTGAGCATGAGCATATGTTAGTTTCATCATGCATCTTGGCTCCGTCCCTATGCTTTGTCGCAGTCTGCTGAACTGGATTCTTCTGCTTCTTTCTCCTCCACTGTTCCATCACCATACTCTTCCATACCTCATGTGGTGAACTGTGGTACAGTCCTAGATCGAATGTGTACATGTAATGCAGCTATTGAAAGCTGTTCTGTCATTTACATTCATATCTACGATCGAACACATCACGATGATTCCACAATGGCAGTTCAGCAAAGACTGAATGCATGCCACCAGTACTGGTCACGTGAGTGGAGAAAAAAAATTTCCCTCCAAAATTTGAAATTCCCGTCCATTTTCCTAGAGGATGACGCACTATCATGCGGAACGTAGGAAAGGGGGGCCCATAGAAGCACATAATTCAATTTCCCACAAAAATTCAAACTTCCCACCAGGGGGGTGTGGCACTTTATTGCCAAAAGCTAAGTTGCTAACGGTACTTGCTAACGATACTTGCAGCATTTTCTGACCTCACGGCCGCCATCTTGGATAATGGTATTCGCGTCATCAGCTGACGTCACGGTCGCTGTCATGAATGACGTCACTGGGGCCATACATACTTTCTTATACTACCACTGAGGCGTTCAGACAGTCGTTTTCCGTTTCGCAACCCGCTAGTGGAACAGTGAGGGGGAATATGACTTTGGCGCGAATAGTGCCCTCCGCCATACACCACTTGGTGGCTAGCGGAGTATATATGTAGATGTTTAGCAACTGTGCCACTTAGTTCGTGTACGTCGACTATTCTGTGGAAAAATAGGTGTCATTCGATTGATCGGTTTGTCTGATTTTTCCAGCTGCTCTTTATAATTCAATTTTTTCTTATTCTTTTTTTTCACTTCATTCCGTCAGATTCCATGAGGTCCTCTGTTCTCGTGGAACTTGAGGTATTGTTGCAGTTATGACCAGAGGATGATGAGAGAGGTATGCAGATAGATACTGTATCTTTCCTGTCGTCGCTTGGTGGCGGTAATGAATAGAAAATGGGGAATGTACCGTCTGTTACTGTTCGTCTACGACATAGGAAGTTGCACACACCTCCTAATCTTCGTTCTACGGATCATGAAGGCATCCTACTTATTCACTCAGTGCAAATGTCTAATCATTTCTATAGACTGATAGATGCAAGCCATGAGCTGCGAAGTACGATGAGAGAGGCAGGGGCCGAATGTCAGAACTTAGCGCATTACGATCGGACGTAGTTGCGATGTCGCATACTCGAGGAGCAAGCGGCGAGATCGCACGGCAGTATCCAGCGTAGTTCCCTCAAGCTTCCTGTCACAAAACACGCCGACCAAAACTGGCAAACGGCTGCTCCCAAGCTGACGGGAGACAGTGCTTGCACACCAAAATGGCAGTACGTACAGCACTGCAACTATCCACGATGCTGAAAAGTCCAGGACCTTCAATCGATTGCGCTGGATAGTGGCTCCCCATAACACACTGAAGCGCCATGCAAACTGGTACAGGCATATTTATTCAAATACAGAGATATGTGAACATGCAGAATACGGCGGTGCGGTCAGCAACGCCTATATAAGGTGAACATGTGTTTGGCGCACTTGTTAGTTCGCTTACTGCTGCTACAGCGACAGGCTATCAAGATTTTGACTTTGAAATGGTGTTACAGTCGCCACACGAGCGATGGAATACAGCATCTCCAACACAGAAACGAAGCGGGAGATTTCCCGTATGACAATTTCACGAGTGTACTGTGAATGTCCGGAAACCGGTAAAACATCAAATTTCCGACATCTCTGCGGTCGGAGAAAGATCCTGCAGGAACGCGACCAACGACGACTGAAGAGAGTAATTCAACGTGACACAAACGCAACCCTTCCGCAAATTGCTGAAGGTTTCAATGCTGGGTATCAACAAGACCCGAAGGCCCACTCGTGTACACTTGATGAATGCACAACACTAAGCTTTACATCTCGCTTGGGCCCGTCAACACCGACAATGGACTGTTGATGACTGGAAATACGTTGCTTAGTCCGACGATTCTCGTTTCAAATCGTATCGAACGGAGAGACGTCTAAGGGTATGGAGACAGCCTCATGAATCCAGAGACCCTGCGTGTCGGCATGGGACTGTTCAAGCTGCTGGATGTTCTGTAACGGTGTGGAGCGTGTGCAGTTGGAGTGATATGGGACCCCTGATACGTCTAGATACGACTTTGACAGGTGACACGTACGTAAGCATCCTGTGTGACCACCTGCATCCACTCATGTGCGTTGTGCATTTCGAAGGACTTGGGCAATTGCAGCAGCACAATGCGACACCCCACACGTCGAGAATTGCAACAGAGTGGCTCCAGGAACACTCTTCTGAGTTTAAACACCTCCACTGGCCACCAAACTCCCCAGACATGAACATTATTGAGCATATCTGGGATACCTTACAACTGGCTGTTCAACAGTGATCTCCACCCTGTCTTACTCTTACGGATTTATGGACAGTCCTGTAGGATTCGTGGTGTCAGTTCCCTCCAGCACTACTTCAGACATTAGTGGAGACGGTGCCACGTCGTGTTGCGGCACTTCTGCGTGCTCGCGGCGGCCCTATACGATGTTAAGTAGGTGTGCCAGTTTCTTTGGTTCTTCAGTGTAGTTGTACACTTGGGTGACATACTGTATTGAGCGCCCGTGGTTAACGAGAAAATATTTTCCCACAGCCAGGATGACAGGCGTCGGACGCGAAAACGTTTCTGCTGTGTTAGTCCGGTGGCGCGGAGTAGGCTCTTGGCACGCAGGCTGCTACACCAGTCTGGGTGGCAGTTCTCTCCACGGACGAGGAATCAGAGTGAATCAGCGCGCCTCTGTGACGACGTGCCTTCAACTGAAACTATAATGGAACGCATCCGGAACTCTACTGATTTTGGACATCTTGTATACTGTTTTACGTTATAAGATCGGTAGGAAGGACATCCGAAACTGAGCTTCATAACAGAGTCTGGCAATTAAACGAAAGTTAGTATCCTTCATCGTCGCAATAAATGCCGCGTCCTTTAATTATCAGAGCAAACAGAAGTTATGCACAAATTAAACAAAAACCCTTGAACTATCCTCAACGAGCAAACCACACTGAAGCACATGTGTCTTCTAAATGATTATTCCTTTTTGAAATAGCGCTCAAACCTCACGAATGTTCTCCTGAGACTTCCCTCTCAAAAAAATTGTATTTTTTATCGCTTTCATTTTAGTCGCCTAATTGATACTGTTCGTCCTTCGTGGATTCTTAAAGTCTGAAACGTCCCCTTTGAACAATTGTACACGACTGTCCTTAAACTGATACACAATACTTTTTTTTTTTTTAGCGCAACGCAATCTGACTTTCAAAAATCCCTACAAAAGAATGGCCCTGACTAACGTTAAACTATACCTTTCACAAATCACTTACCTCACAAAAATCTTCGCTGCTCAAGCTACTGCAATACAGCGAGCGCCACTACTGCCAGCTAAATAAAAGATTCAAACTATGGAAGGCACTAACTACTGATAGGGATAGTTAGCAAATGAAAGATATTAATAGAGAACAAACAATGTATTTACCTTGATATCATCATATATAAATATAGCAGTTCATGACAAATTTCAAAACTCCGCCATCTCTCTCCCCACATCCACCACTCCTGGCGGCTCACCTCCAACTGCGCAACGCTACGCGCTGTTCACAGCCAGCTGCCTAACACTACAATGGCGAGTATTACAACAATGCAAAGCAGCCACGGACTGCACACAGCACAGCCAGTGATTTTCATATTGAGCGCTACGTAATGTTGCCAATAAGAAAACATAAACAGCCTACTTACATAGAGAAAACATAAACAGCCTACTTACATAGAGAAAACATAAACAGCCTACTTACATAGCCCCCATGCTCCCCACAAAAATTTTTACAAATTGGATTGGGCAGTGGCCAATACAGATTTGAAAAAAAATTTTCATAATTACAATAACAAAGAAATCAAATGCACACACTTATTGATACAACGTTGGTCAAAAGCTAAAATTTTGTCACAGTCCACAAAGACAGTCCTGATTATTCATTACGGTAAAATATAGTGTTTTTCTCAAAGTCTGAGCAGTAGAAGAAAATGCACACGGAAGTAGTGGATTTCCATGCAGTCTTGAAGAAGTAGTGTTGTCCTTCCAACGGAAAGACAGTGCTGACTCTCGACATGCAGACAAGTATTGGGTCACAACAGAGCAAACCCACTGCAGAGTCAGTCGAAGTTTTGATGAATATTGGTAGGTAGGTCATCACAGAGCAGACCCACCGTAGTCCTGGTAGAGATTACGATATTGGTGGGCCACCAGAGGTGCAGACCCACTGCAGTCCTTGTAGAAATAATGGTATTGGTGGGCCACCAGAGGTGCAGACCCACTGTAGTCCTTGTAGAGATAATGGTATTGGTGGGCCACCAGAGGTGCAGACCCACTGTAGTCCTTGTAGAGATAATGGTATTGGTGGGCCACCAGAGGTGCAGACCCACTGTAGTCCTTGTAGAGATGGCCAGCAGCCATCTGTTGCGATTGTGCAGGTGCACATTCACCATCGAAGAGTCTTGCGGATAATATAGCAAGTCCATAAACCACCACTTGTGCACTCACAAAGTTTTTGGAATTCTCCTTAGAACCAGCAATGCTGTTATCCAGTCCCTTGCTGAATTATTAACACACGTGCAAACACTAACAGTCCCTACTTCTCACATATTGTCCATATACTATGACCAACAGAAACGTGTGCAGTGAAATGTAACTTACAAGTTAATAATAAGATGAACTGGTGTCAATTACAATTTTATAAATTTACAACATGAAAATACAATTACAAAGGTACAAAATACATCATTAAAGAACATAATAATACAGATAACATTTGTAGTACAGGCTTTACAAAAGAATAGAAATAGACATATACATGAGTGTTACAGGAATTATGACATGAGTACATACATAAAAGATCGAGTAACTTTCGAAACATCAACTTCACACATGAGCATTAACACAAAACAGAATAAATAATGTCTAAACATCTTTACAAAGTAAATAACACATTATTAATGCCAATTGTATTTGAGGATAACAGTATTCCTCATCATAGTGATTGTAACTTAGTATTAGAAGAGAAAAAAGTTCTATGAAACAGTACACAGAGACAGGAAGAAAACAAATACACAAGGGTACACAAACATATAGTGGGATAACACAAAAGGGAAAGGGCAGGGTTTGTTTTCAGTGTAACATTTGGTACTGCAGTCCAACCTAAAACTTCATTCCATAGATCTTTCGTCTTATTTCAAAATTTGTTTCCACCAAAAAAATCCTATCAAAGCATGCTTTCTGTATTTATATGTTCACATATTTCTTACCTCATTATTTATTTCCAAGAAACGTAAACCTGTTGTCCCTAAACCCTACTTTTTTGCTCATATCCTCTTTCAAAATACTTTTTTGTTGGCCAAACCATTTTCTTATAGCTTCTCAATGCATTTCTTCCAATTCATCACATCTCGTTCTCTCATATAGCCTACCCCATCTTAAGCTAACTTAAATCTACTGAGCTCAGATGCTAAACTACGGGACGAGGCAATGCAGCAGCACAAAACAATTAACACAAGCAGCAATGACAAAAAATACAGATTGGCAAAGCTAGCAGCAGCAAATGTAATAACTTATATCAAAACATGATATAGCTCAAGCAGAAAAAAATATTACACTAAAAATGGCCATGTCTAATACCTATGGCACATCTTAACACTAGAGTGATGCATCACAATGTATTCTACAAAAGAAATTACCAAGTACTTGAAAAGAAAATTATGAATGCAGTTCCTGTGAAGGTAAAATGTCGCTTTGTGCTCCCTCATTTTTTTGAAAAAAATTATTATATACTCGATCTGTAGACAGAAAATATTTATATTAGTACATCTATAAAATTTTATTTTAACCAATGCTGCAGTGCAGCTAGAAACTAGATATCAAATGAAATAAACAACTATGTACAAAGCAAAGCGTAAGAACATCGTTCAATAGTCATGTGGCATTTCATAAGTAGTAAAAAAATCTCTCATCTAGAAAGACAGTAGTCATAGTCAGGTGTGTAGACAAACTATTTCTTGTCATTTCATTAGGCATTTCAGTAAATATCAGAAAGTACGATATGTTTCCAAGTAATTAGCGTGTCGGATTTGCGATGCTTTCTCTAAAGGAATGACAATGGCCAGGATAATGGCCTCCCTTTTTTTTCCTTCCTGTGCTCTGAAAGGCACGCGCCAATGGCCCTCTCTCCAGGCGTCCGACACAGCTGGGTGCCCACGACGCATTACGTGCAGGTGGTCACTTAACTTTCTTACGGAAATATTTACGACAGCAGTTTCCGCTACAGTGACAGTCTCACATAAAAATATTTCACTGGTCAAGAATTAGCGTTGCAAATCTGTAGAAAGAAAATCCTATAAATATAAGTGTCCAAATAAAATATTCGTCAGCATTGTGATACAGTCACGCATTTACGCACATTTCATAACTCTTAAAGTACGATTCTTGGTTTCCAACATACTTCTTATTCCTCATATACGGTAGCAACATCTTATTGATCATAAACATATCTCAACAGCATAGTACACATCGTCGTCGTAATAATAACATCATAACACCTCAGTCAAATCTCAAAATCGTCGTAGCTTCCTCCAATAATTTCAAAACCTAAAAAAAATTCTCTGCTCATTTCAATAGTGTCATCTACCTCAAACTACTTTAAAAATCATGAATCCATACCAAATACATCATTCAAAGCTCTCATAGTATCACAATGGTTCCGAAAAAATATGAACAGTTTACAAAGTACAGACAAAATACAGTTTCATAAGTGTGAAGTTACCCAACTGTGTATTGCGTAAACATGTGTCACTGATGTAGTAAAAAAATGTTTATCTCTCAGTTAAATGATCAGATAGCTGTGTAATTTATGTGTTAGAGAAATATGGTACCGATGTGTAAAGTTGTATAAGCAAATACCATATTAGCTAGGGTTCCTTGTGGTTGCCACACACATGGTACACAAAGTAAGCGTGTACCCCCCTGAGGATTAATGTAATTATACCCTCAGGTGTTACAGATTACAGCAATGGAATGAAATGTATCACGGAAAACTTTCTTTGTAATTCAAAAATCTTTAAAAATAAATGTTTTAAGTACAAAATTAATCACTCAAATACGTGTACTGTAGCGCTAAATGTGCGTCTTGTTGCAACATAATCTCTGTGGAAGTGTCGTAGTTATCGTCCTCCGAAAGCTAAGTTCTGCAGAAGTCAATGTACTTACCTCATAATACACAAAAGTGAAATGCTTTGCGTATAAATGTCTTAGTTATTACGCTTATTGCCGTGATGAAGAAAGTACTGTACAGTAATGTATTGTTGTGCTACGGAAAAGGCTGTCTCATTGTTGCTCTACCACAAAAGTTACTACTAAAACATGTTTTACTTTGCAGAATAAAACAGAAAAACTGTGCAGAAATAAAACAGAAACACTACAAAAGCAACATTGTAAATTGTCACTCATTAGAAGCGTCGTGATAATACCGTGTAGTTGTCACTTAAACTAACCACTGTGTCGTCTGGTATCTCACAGAAAGTACATTAAACCCAGAAAGTATTTTCAAGTAAACCAAAATGTTGCATTAAAATCTCATTAGCAGTACCAGTATGTGTCCTAAGTATGTAAGCCTGATCGTCGTTACGTAATCGTGCAACAAACAAGCAAGAATGTACACACACAATAACACTGTGACGTCTGTTCACTATAACAATGCATTCGTCATTTCTGTTTAAATAAGTTCTCTTGGTTCTTGATTGGATATTTAACTTCAAACATTGTTGTATGTTAACAGATTCTAAGTCTGACAAAGCATATTAGTAATGTAAAGTGAAAAGTTATATGACAAAGACAAAGTTAAAAAGCAGATTATCTTTCAATAAACGGTTTTACATGTGAAATGTGGTGTAAACCTTTACTCTTCCTAGTACGCAGAGTTTCAACTTCAACGCAATTATCATGTGGTATATGTCGGTGAGGAGTGCTAAAATTTTTCTCAAGGTTAGCGTCTATGTTATTTTTCTCTGAGCCAGCCGGCGCAGGTGACTGCCTGCGGTGCAGGTCATTGTCTGTTCCTTTGTTGGCGCGCGTCGTTATTGGGATTAGGAGACCTAACTTCTACAAATTCGCCTTGCCGAGAGGGCCCAGCTCTGTTAGAATCCCGCCAGTTCTGATGAAATTCACGTCTGTCGTTTTGTCGGTAGTTTACATAGTTTCTTGTTTGTCGGTCATGTGGTGGAGAATTTCTCCCTGAATCGTAACTCTGCGCCAAACTGTTGCGTCTGAAGTTATTCTGCCTCCCTTGATAATAATTGTTTTGGTTCCCATATTGTCTGTTTTTCTGATTGTCTCTGTGATAGTCATTACTACGGAAATGCGATCTTTCTCTGTAACTATTACTGCTCTGCCAACGGTAGTCATACGGGTGGTGTCTGTTTTGGTCACGATTTGCGTTGTAAGAATAGACCAGTCGTGTCCGGTTATTGTTTCTGTCGTCAGGGAATTGTGACGGATGTGACCTGTAATTGTTGTGTCCTTGTTTTCGCGTTCCGCGATTATCAGTGTCAATTTCTAGTTCTTGTAACAGTCCCTGAAAAGCTTCAATGTCGTCTTTGCAACGTCCTGCCAAAATAATATGTCGTAAATGTTCAGGTAATTTGATTAAGCAAATGCGGATGAGTTCTGAGGGGCTGTATGGGTTTGACAGGTACTGATTCTTGTGAAACATGTCTTCAAAATATTTCACAAGACTGGAGAATTCAGATTGTTCGAAACGTTTCATCATTATGATGCTATGTTTTACTCGGTCTTGTCTGGCTTGAGACCAATATGCTGAGAGGAAGGCATGGTAAAACTCTCCTTCACTGTGCCAATCGTGAATGACCGATCGCATTCTTACAGCTGGTTCATTCTCCAAGTAGCCACACATAAATTCTAACCTGTGCTCCAATGACCAGTTGGGAGGAAAACAATGAAAGAATTGATGGAGCCATACTTGTGGATGAATGTCGTTGCCAGAATTCTTAAATGTTTTGAATTTACGTGTAGTAATGAACAGCTTATAATCAAAATCATCATGTCGGCGAGTCGCATATCGGTCATTGTTAGGTCGTGTCGGCCGTTCCATCTCAAAATTCGGTGCACATTGCCAATTTCTTTCATAACTTCCGAAATGCCCTGTGTTATTATTTTGCGGCTTTTCCGTATTTCTAAGTCCCTCTTCCCGTGTTGGAGCGCGAGTGTCCTCTGAAATGCGTAATTCTTGTATTACCAGTGTCAGCTGATCTTGTACCTCCCGGATTTCTCTTTGGTGTTGTGTATTAATTTGATCCAGATTTTGTTTCAGTTTCCTAATTTGTTCGCTCTCTTCTGTGTTATTAAAGACTACCGGTTTTGTGTCATTCAGATTATCATCTACCTTCGTAGATAAATTATTTAGCTGATCCGAAAGTTCAACTACTTTCTCTGATAATGAACTAATTTCCTCCATGTGTCTTTCTACTGTGTCCTTTAAGTTTTCCTGAGTTTTTGTAAGTTGCGTAACCGAATCGGTAGATGCAACTGAGTCAATTTTAGCTTGCAAGGTCTCATGATTTTCATGAACAATAATTTGCAGTTCTTTTACGGCTGCTTCGTGATTCTGTAATGCATTTTCATGCCGTGAAAAAATAGGTTGAAAATGCTCACAAATTTGTGTTTTTACATCGTTACAGACTTTTTGACATTTCGATTCGATTTTATGTAACTCAGTAGTTAAATCTTCACGTGTTTGTTCAAGTGTGGTGTCTAACTTTTGAAGATTTTGTTCCATTGTGTCTAACTTTTGAAGCTTTTGTCCCATTTGTTTCTGATTTTGTTCAAGTGTTGTGTCTAACTTTTGTAGCTTTTGTCCCATTTGTTGCATTAACTGTAATAACAATGCACTGGTGTCTGAAACATGTTCCTCAGTGCTTTTCGGCAGTGAATTTGCACCGGCAACATTCACATTTTGACAAGCGGAAAACGTGTCTTGACTCATTTGGGAAAACGGTGAGGACGCAAAACCTGAATCTGCAGTATTTGCAAAATTGTGTCCTGTCATTTCGGATTCCTGAGGCGAGCTGTTGCCGACCGATCGATCGATAATGCTTCCCTCTTCACTAATTGTTTCACTGTCCACGCCATTGTTTGCCGCCCGCTCAATTTCCCTATGCATAATTATCAAATTACTACTTTGAACATTAGTTAATTCATTACTCTGCGGCGCTAACACACTGCTTTCGTCTTCACTGTCATTTCTCAGTTTACTTTGGAGCCTAGTATTACGTTTTTCACACGCCATTATTGTCACAGTATTTCACACGATAACACAGAAAAGCGCAATTTGAAGAGCAAAATAAAATAACATAGCAATGGAAATAATGTCTACTTAATTGCCAGCGCAGCTGCGAAATACTTGGTGCAAATCTACATGCATGCCACTACTGTTTTACTGTACAACAATGAAAAACTACAACTACAAAGGAAATTCTCTCTATAATTACGCGCTAGCAATAAACAATAGCTACACTAATTACACAAACTACAAGAAAAAAAAAATCAGAAGATTCCAGTGAGGTATCCTCGGCTAAGGGTCGACATATGAAACGTCCCCTTTGAACAATTGTACACGACTGTCCTTAAACTGATACACAATATTTTTTTTTTTTTTTAGCGCAACGCAATCTGACTTTATAAAATCCCTACAAAAGAATGGCCCTGACTAACGTTAAACTATACCTTTCACAAATCACTTACCTCACAAAAATCTTCGCTGCTCAAGCTACTGCAATACAGCGAGCGCCACTACTGCCAGCTAAATAAAAGATTCAAACTATGGAAGGCACTTACTACTGATAGGGATAGTTAGCAAATGAAAGATATTAATAGAGAACAAACAATGTATTTACCTTGATATCATCATATATAAATATAGCAGTTCATGACAAATTTCAAAACTCCGCCATCTCTCTCCCCACATCCACCACTGCTGGCGGCTCACCTCCAACTGCGCAACGCTACGCGCTGTTCACAGCCAGCTGCCTAACACTACAATGGCGAGTATTACAACAATGCAAAGCAGCCACAGACTGCACACAGCACAGCCAGTGATTTTCATATTGAGCGCTACGTAATGTTGCCAATAAGAAAACATAAACAGCCTACTTACATAGAGAAAACATAAACAGCCTACTTACATAGAGAAAACATAAACAGCCTACTTACAAGTCATTATGCTTATTTTATTTAATGCTGCTTTCCGCTACTGATTCGTTTGTCACTTTTATAAATTTTATCTTTAAAATTTTTTTAATAGATGGTAGGGCTCTGTCACAACTTCTGCTGAAGTACATAATTTACATCTTGTTTTTATATTGTGACGATGTACATTTAACTACCTTCTATTCTTTTGAGTCTTTCCTCGGAAGCCAGAGACCGTGGTCATGTGGGTGTGAGTTGCGTTTGCTTATGTGAATGTGAGTATGTCGTCTAGTTCCGATGAAGGCCTTTTGGCCGAAAGTTTATTTGTCTGACATTCTTCTTGTTGTGCCTTCCTGAAACTCAGAATCTCCGCTATATGGTGAGTACAACTATCCTTTCATGTCATTGTCATTCTTCATTCACTTTTATATTATGTATTCACCATTGCTTAGCGTTTGGGCTAGACAGTCACCTCTTACGCTATTCGAGTAGCTTATAATTGTCCGAACCGACAGAATTGTTATAACTGAGGCAGTTAATTATGTGACTCTAATTTCTAAATCAATTACATGTCGAATGTGAGAATTACTTCACCCCATTCAACCAATAGTCCACCATGCACGCAAGCCATCGGTGGTATCTGTTGACCGGGAACAATTGATCTAATAATACAAAAGGACCTATTTAGTTTAAATTCGTGATTGAAATAACGAAATAGGTTTTATTTGGCTCTCTTCCTCTGTAAGAGCGACTGGCCTCGACAGCCGCCGTGTTCTTGCGACGTGGGTGGTATGGCTTCAACAAAAACTCTGTGTTAGAGCCGCTCCCTCCAAGAGTTCGCCTAGTAAGAAACAACTGTCATCAAAGCAAAGAGAATCCTTCCTCAATCATCATAGACATATACAGCATAAAAAGACATTCAAAAATTTTAACACACATGACAGAAACTCACAGAACATAATAAACATTTCAAGAACCTAAAAGAAGGCTCTTTCTTTCAGGACAAAGTCGATAGATAAAACATTTTATAAAAATTCTAAGCTAATTACAAAGGTGGAACCATAATCCATTGGAGGTTTTTACCACAATCAGAAAAATTATCTACAAATAATTTTTCTTCAGAGAATATAAATATCCTTTAAAAGGTTCTTTACTAGATATATGGGACTCACTAGGATTCATTACCCTTAATTTGGAAAGGGCCGTCTGTCACTAAAGGAAATAACATAACTAGGCTGCCTTCAATACGACCCACGTAGAGCAATTAAAATTAATAGTCTGCTGCAGAGTTTTGTTGGCCAGAAATTTTTTTCTACACTGTATCTGTCGTATTCACGTGCTCCCTTGAATGAGAGTTCTACCTCCTCTTTCCCACATTGTCACTCTCGGCTCATGCACAGGTAGCAGATGAATGTTGCCACACCAGGCGACCAGCTGTGTACTCCGAGCGACATTGGTGGTTGGCAGTTATAGTCGGCATGAAAGGGAGACTGGCCCCTTGACTAGAGCTAACGGTTGGCAGCCTCTGCCCGCTGGCTGGCCCGCGAACTCGCAGTCGCGGTCTGCAGCTGGTTCCTAACGGCGGTCGATGCAACAAACCATTTGCGCCTCTGTGGGCTCCCTGCTTTAGACCCTGAGAGCCTTCCTCTACACCCAGCTGTTGTCACTTTGAAGTATTTAGTTCCTGTCAACTGGTCCTGCCGGTAGCACAAACAGTGGTGGGCCAGTTGTAAAAAGATTTCTCTCTTGTTCCATGTTTTAAATTTACGTCCATCTCAAGTTAAAAAAAAAATTATTGTAGAACGACTCGATAGTGTTGAAAGGTGCAATCGCCATCCCCGAATTGCTTTTCAACACTAGGAAGCAAGAAGGTGCTTAAAACATCAATGTGGGTCTGTGCTGTGATAGTGCCACCCAAAACAACAAGAGGTGCAAGACCCCTCCATGAAAAACACGACCACACCATAACACCACCTCCTTCGAATTTTACTGTTGACACTACCCACGCAGGAAGATGACGTTCACCGGGCATTCGCCATACCCACACCCTGCCATTGGATTGCCGCATTCTATACCGAGATTCGTCACTACACACAAGGTTTCTCTGCTGTTCAATCGTCCAGTGTTTACGCTCTTCACATCACGCGAAGTGTCGTTTGGCATTTACCGGCGTGATCTGTAGCTTATGAGCAGCCGCTTGACCATGAAATCCAAGTTTTCTCACCTGCTGCCTAACTGTCATAGTACTTGCAGTGGATCCTGATGCAGTTTGGAATTCCTGTGTGATTATCTGGATAGATGTCTGCCTATTACACATCACGACCCTTTCCAACTGTCGGCGGTCTCTGTCAGTCAACAGACGTGGTGGCCTGTGCCATTTTGTGCCGTACGTGTCCCTTCACGTTTCCACGATGTTCCGGATCTCGCGTACAGACGTATGACACAAATGACACCCAATCACCTGACCGTGTTCGAAGTCCGTGAGTTCCCTGGCCCGCCCCATTCTGCTCTCTCACGATGTCTAATGACTACTGAAGTTGCTGATATGGAGTCCCTGGCAGCAGGTGGCAGCACAATGCACATAATATGAAAAACGTATGTTTTTCGGGGTGTTCAGATACTTGTGATCACATAGTGTATGTAATGAAATGGAACGCCTGCATCCTTTCTATATTATTTCTTTTATAGCTAAGAGTTTTTCGTAGATTGTAACAACAATGTTGTTTCTTCAGCCATGAACACAACATCGTTGTTACAGTCTACAGAAAACAATTCATAGGTGTTAGCCACTGATGGAATCGTCTATACGATTACACCCTCAGCATCAGTTAAGACCTGAATCACCGAAACTGTTAGCTATATAATAAATAATACGGAGAAGACGGTTGCAGGTGTTCCACTTTTTTACGTAGAAACGTAAGGTCCATAGCTGAATGTACTTGATACCCAAAATTTCTGTGCGTTCTTTGATCTAATAAGTGAATCATACATTTTCGTTCCGTCCTCGACGAGAAGTTTCAGAAACAGAAACAAAAACACTTGCACAAAAACGATTACGTTATACTGAAAACTTTGGTGAAACATTCTTAGACTGGATAGAATACTGTAATTTGATAAGTACCTCCTACACAAAAAACGGTTGAGTCTGGATGACTCTTACACAGGTAGTAACCACAGTTTCCACAGGTTGTCTTGAATTTTGTGTGCTTCCTCTGGCCATTTGATTAGTTGTATTCCTCCTGCATATGTAACAACTTGCATTCCTAGCTGAATCTGCATTTGGAATAATTCTGATTATTTCTAGTTTTCATCCAAGGATGTCTTCCATAATGTAAATGATAGGTAACCGGAGTCATTTCAAGTCCTTGGACTGTTATGGATCATCGACGGTAGCTCTATCCCCATACATATTTTTGCGGGGTAGTGGAATTATAATATAGGTGTACGTGGGTTATCTTTTCTGCCGCAACTACTTCTGCACTTCCTCGGCCTTTCCTTTCAGATGCATGAGAAAACTCTTACTGGAGGCTTCTTAGTCGGTACATCTGTAAAAGCAAAGTTTCATACTCCAACAACTTAAGGCGATAGCAGATAGAAAGCTTTATTTAGCTTTCTATCTGCTGTCGCCTTCAGTTGTTGGGGTATGAATTTTCTGTTGGATTTAAGTGTCGCAAGCCTAGTAAATTTTCAGTCTGTGTACAAAGTACTACGAATTCCACGTAAGTTCAGAAACGATCAGTTGTGATGTAGCCTGAATTATGTAAAGGCTCCACCAGTCTCTTCACAGTCTCAAAGGCGCCTCGTTCTCAGGCAGGTCTACTGTCTTTAGCAGCACACACTTCTACTTTTATTATGTATCGTCCGGCTGACAATTATAACAAGTATACAATGTTTCACAGGATTGTCTTTGACGAAACATTTAAATGGAAGAAGACCTCTGAAAAGACCTAGAATTTCATCAGTTGTATTGTGAGGTGCATCTCTAATGTACGTAGGGAATATTCTGTTCAATTTTTCAAGTAATTCACACACCGCCATAAATTTGTCACTTACACGCGTTTCTACACTGGTGCCCTTATGATCAAAACAAATAATTTTCGACAGTGGATTAGTCACAGTTCCTCTACATACGGCTTTCCCCAATGAATTTGACCACGAATCAGATCATGAAATATTGGTGTCCCAGTAAACTCCAATTAAAAGAAAAATTCCCTTCGAACTACATATTTCAGAGTCGCCAGCAGGGGACACAATTTTTTTCCTTTAGCTTCTTCATCTACACGATCCCTAATTATCCTTTCAGTTTCAGGTGTGAAAAACTTCTTGAATGATGTTGGGCGCTAATGACCATAGCAGTTACGCGCCCTAAAACAAAAAAAAACAAAAAACAAAAAAAAAACTTCTTGAATGATTCAACTATACTGATTACTTCGGCAGCCTTAGTTCGTTGGTGAAATTCCTTTTACATTGTCTTGGAGTTTCTACAACATGCGTTCTACCAAAACCTGTAATGTATTTATTTGGAATGTTACATGTGCGATTTGATTCTTCAGTATCTTCCGTTTCCGCATTCAAATAGTCTTCATCGTTCAAATCCCATCATAGAAAATCTTCTTTACAAGAATACGTTGTGCTACTGTGACAAACTGCCAGCAGTAATGGGTGGTGTACAAATCAACGACGAAAATGAAGTTCAAGAATTAGAGTCTCAACAGTGTACCGTAAAAACTCACATTCAAGTTTGTCGAATGAAATTTACACAGAATTACGATTATAGCCACAGATAGCATTATCCCAGGTCAAAGTATGCGCTTGAACATAAAACTTGCATTTTAGTTTCCAATTTTTAAAACTGTAACCTGTTAACTGCTGCACAATATAGTACTTCTCAAGGTGAACGAGAGGCAGAAAAGGGGCCACAAACATAGACGGATATCTATTATCAATTTTTAATGAAAGAGAGTTGTACAAGCAATTTTTGCCACTGGCTGCTGATACTACGGTTAATACAAACAATGAGCATCTTTTTTGGTTATTTAATAACTAATGTTTAACTAAAATTATGGTACATTCCTTTCCCCTGTACTTCAATAAATGTTATTTGCGTAGTCATGATTTGCTTTTCTTTTTTTTTTTTTTTGTTTTGTTTTGCCTCTTAGATTGCTATCCCTGAATGAGAAATCCAAAAAAAAGCTCTTTTTAATTGCAAGGCTAACCCTTCCATTCTCAATAATTGTCTTCTTAGCTGTTTTAGTTGACGAACAGCTTAATGTACCCAATACTTTGGTTGAGGTCCTCGCCACCGGTGATCAGGTCGACAGAAAACGAACTTCAGCTCCACCTGCTGGGACACTTACCACACTGTCTGCTGACACACACTGATAAGGCAAGGCATTGTGACCTCTGACCACCGCGTCTCTGGATGCCGCCTGGTGGTGCTGAGGGCACGTGACGCGTTGACAAAAGTATGTAAGTGGAGCAGACAGGTACGAAGATGTGGGCTGCAAAAGGGGAAATGCATTGAGATAAGCGACTCTGGAAAGCGGTAGATAATCATTACGGAGAGCCCGTGAACGTGTGTCTCGAAAACGGCGAAGCTGGTCGAATGTTAACGTGCTACTGTCGTGAGCGTCTACGGAAAGAAGTAGAAGGACAGTGAAACTACAAATAGGTGCTAAATGCGTGACGTCTAGCACTCTTCAGAGAACGTAGGGCTCGGAGGCTTGCCTGCTCTGTAAAGTAAGACCTATGATGATCTGAGGCATCTCTGCCGGTTGGTGGACAAGTGTATTGGAGCATACCGTTTATCGTACATTGTTGAACATGGAGCTTCGCAGCAGACCACCCTTACTTGTTCACATGGTGACCCAACGACATCATCAGTTACGACTGCGGTGGGTGCGGCACCACTGGGATTCGACCGTCGATCAATAGAAACAGGTCGGCACTTCCGGTGATCATATTTTTGCTACACTAGGTATGTGCTCGTCTCCAGAAGCGGGTGAACGGCGGCTCGAAACATGCAGACTGCCACGGACGCAGGCTGGTGGAGTGGTATTATGGTATGACAGACATTCTCCTGCGCTTGCAGAGGGCGTGTGGTAGTAATCGAAGACATGCTGATGCCTGCGAACTGTCTGCATCCCCTCAAGCCTGATGTCTTTCAGCAGTGGAATTGTCTTTGCCAGTCGGGGTGACCGAGCGGTTCTAGGTGCTACTACAGTCTGGAACCGCGTGACCCCTACGGTCGGAGGTTCGAATCCTGCCGCGGGCATGGATGTGTGTGATGTCCGCAGGTTACTTAGGTTTAAGTAGGTCTAAGTTCTAGGGGACTGATGACCTCAGAACTTAAGTCCGATAGAGCTCAGGGCCAGAGCCAATTGTCTGTGTCTCGGAGCCGGAGCCGTGCTACAGTGGTCTGAGGAGCATTACATTGAATTCACGTTGATGTCGCGGCTACGAAATTCGCCTGATATAAATCGTATGGAATCGATCTGGGTCACTGTCTGGCGCCATCACCACGTACTCAAATCAGCGGCCCGTTATTTACGCGGATTACACGACCTGCGCGTAGACATCTAATGCCACATACTTCTAGAAACCTACCAACGAACTGTCGGAGCCCAGATACGCAGAATCAATTATGTATTTCGTATCAAAGACAGAGAAACAAGCTAGTAAGCAGATGGCCATAATGTTTTGGCTCACGTGTGTAATTCCTCTTGTGCCTGAATTCATTATTTTAATGGTAGCCATTTCAAAATCTAGCACTGCAGTTTTTGGTGACCATTCAGGCATCATAGATTTCATTCCAGAAAAAAGTCTTTCATATGAATTTTGAATTTTGTGTAGCAGCAAAGCAAATAGGAAATATCTTAGATGCCTCTTCTGTACTTCCTATGTCGACATGGATTGTGTACAATTGTTTGCACTGCTTCGAACAGCTGTCAAATGTCCCATCCATAAGTCCAGTTCCATTGTCACAATGGAATTTCTCTGTTTCTTCTCAAGCAAATAATAGAAGTATCTTGCCTGGAACAGAGGCATCATCAGTCTTCAAAGAACTATTGCCTTCCGTTAATTTCAAAAGGTCTTCGCTAAGGTGAATCTCCGAACCAGAGCCAGGGTTCTGGGTTGTCGCAATAGCTCCTCTTCTCGCTTACACAATTGAGTCTTGGAGCTGTCATAATTCGGAATATATTCCACGAATTATAATCCTTTATCTTTCAAATCCTGAAACTCCTGCTTAAAAATTTGGGCTACAGTCACTTTCTTTTCTTCACGAACTCTTTTTCTGGAATTATGTAGTCTTTTCTTTATCTCCACATCTATTTTGTCAGGTGGACAAGAATGTTGCTGTTGAGCAACGATTTCACCATTTGCAATTTTTAAATTGCCTTTGCACCTACTCCGTTCATAATTGACGAGCATCCAGTTCGTATATTCTTCATTTTTCCTATAAATAAGGTAGCGATGACCATCCTTGATAAGACACCTCCTCCCTTTCGTTGTTGTTATCGCTTCCATCGTGTACACTGCATAGAACAGAAGTCGTGTAGGAAAACGCACGGAACGAAAGCTGTCGACGACGACACTGTCTGAGAAACGGTGACAACACCTGCAGAGGGTGAGCGACTGGGGTAGACATGCAGTGGTGGAGGCTCAGTTCGCAAACTTCTCGTTAGGGAACCGGTTGCTCTGCACAGCTTCGCTACCTGCTATACCCTTGTAGGAAACCCCACGATCGGAAACCCCACGTAGCCACGTGGAGGATGAAGGGGCCGGACTACCTGGGGCTCGCCCCAGGGGTGCAGTCAATCTGCAAGCACACAGCGGGAAGCCGAGCCGACGTCCTCGCCTCGCTCAAGAAGGGACACGATGGGAAGGGCCCATCTGGCAACGAGGAGCGTGCTGAGAGCTGACGGACACCTGCAGCCTTTAGGACAGAGCGCCAAGAATTCGAAAGCATCTGAGTTCTTCTTGCCTTGAGGCAGTCATTTTACCGGCCTTAGAAAGCAGGGATGTACCGACAATCCCAGCACCCTACGGGCACAGGGTGGAGCTTGCAAAAACGGCAAGGAATCGGCGCAGGGGGCGTGTGAAAGAAGCCAACATTCTTAAGAAGATGTTTTTTCTCCACAGTGAGGTCATTCCTTATAAATGACGGACGCCAGCAGATTTTGAGATGGAGTCCAAACTTGACTCTGTCCAGGGGTCACGCAGAGAGAGCGGTTATAAAGAAGTGTTGTGTACCCACTGTCCCAACAGCCTCGGAATGCAGGAAAACATCGTAGGAATGTGAAATCGTGAGAAAGATGCCAATTCACGAGGCACACGCTATCCCACACGAGATAGAGAATTTCCACCCTGAACTGTGAGTCGATCTCTGTGACCGAGCGATTCTAGGCGCTTCAGTCCAAAACCGCACTGCTGCTGTGGTTGCAGATTCGAATCCTGCCTCGGGCATGGATGTGTGTTACGTTTAAGTAGTTCTAAATCTAGGGGACTGATGACCTCAGATTTAAGTCTCACATTGCTTAGAGCCATTTGAACGGAGAGGCGTGGCGATAAAACGGCGATCTGTCATTAGGCTACATTGAAAATTTCGACCGTCAATGACAACGGCGAAAGGAACAATGTTTCGAAGAGGAGTTGAGCTGAGAGATGGATGAGAAGTGAAAAAGGGTAGTTGTGGAGACACCGCGGAAGCGGTAGGACATGGGCGCTCCGCCAACCATCGCCAACATCCGCCTTCCGACGCCGTGAGAGCAGAGCTTTGGCCACGCCACCGACAACGGCCAGACAACGCGGACATGGCACCAGGGCCCCGCCGCAAAGCCGCTACTGTTGATGAGGCCAGCCGACCCGTGCAGCACAGCTCCGAGGCGACGCGCCGCACCGACGCAGCGCCTGCCGCCGACAGCAGTCAGTGCACGGCGAACGGTAACGAAGAATGGTGAGACGATTCGTATCCCCTTCCTTCCCCTTAATAACTGAGTCGTATCCACGCCCAGTCAAATCGGCCCTGAGATCTATATTTTTGTTTTGTTTTGTCTAAACAGCATGAAAATAAATAAATTTCTTTCATGTTTTGATCATGTACCCTTTGTGTTTGATTTCAAATACTTTCTCTAGTTCACTACATTTTTGGCGCCCAGCGTGGGTCGACGTGATTAGTAATTTTCATGGAATCTGATGTCACACAATAATTTCCCGAGTTTCTCAGTACAAATTTTGGCGGGAAACGTGGGGCCATGTGATTGGTAATTTTAATGGTATGTGATGTCACAAAATAATTTCTCGAGTTCACTACACAGGCGTTCAGTTGCTGACAGTTGTTCTGGAATACCGTTACCTCATAGCTTACCTACTAGGTAGTGCCAAATTGGTGCATGTTCCAGCACAAAGCTGACTGCTCTCTCTCACTCACAATATACCTCCCCCATTAACTGAATATCTGTCTCGTAAAACAAATGATTTTGTGTTACTCATTTCCGTCATGTCCATCCCGTGACACTTATTTTAACCAAAGGCGTAGAGTGGAAGCAATTACGCGGTGCCCAAGCCTCTGAAGGGGAATGTAAGAAGTGGCAGTTGAAACTTAAGTTTTTGAAAACTTTAACTATGAAATTATATATGGTAGATGTGACAGTTGTCGCTCTTTAGCCGTGTATATTAGCTCTCAGTCCTGCAGAATGTGTTGTCACTACTGTCTCTAAGCTGGTCGTAGGTTATGTTCCAAAAATGAACAGCTTAGATATATAAATCATGACACTTTCTGGAGGACCTGACCATCATTTTGCAGGACAATGTTCAGGCACGCACAGTGCAAGCTGTCACTGATTTGTTTGACTGATGGGGCTGCTAAGTGCTGCACCACCTACTGCACTCCCCTGACTTACGCCCTTGAAACTTCAACTAGATTTCTAAACTGAAGAAAACACTTCGCGGCATTCGCTGCAGAACTGCTACAAATTCGTCGGGCAATAGACCGCACCGCTCGAACTGTCATCACAACTGCCACTGCTGAGAGTATCCTACGACTTCCACATCGCTGACAACGGGTTATTCACAAAGCTGGTGACTACTTTGAAGGTCAGTAATACTTAGAAACACATATGTATTTTGTACGACTGTAAATAAAGTTGCCACTATTAAAGTTCTAACCCTCGTATTGAGAGGAGTTGTAGTCAGTGACGAAACTGGACTGTTAATTGGGATGCTTGGTTATCCTGGCGCGATCGAGACATTGATAGTCGTTACGACTTTATTTGGTGGCTTTTGAAATACGAGCGCTGTAAGGTAATTGCGTGTATCCAATAATTTGTCACTAGTGTAGGATGCACAATCGAAATTAACGACGTGTTTTGCACTTGTGATTGCTGAGGTTTTAACACGCACTACTGGGTTAGTGGCGCAAAATGTGTGGTGCGTGAACCGTTGAGCAAGAGTCTCAGTCGGTGACTGATAGTAGCCAGGAACCTCAACCTG
This sequence comes from Schistocerca americana, assembly GCF_021461395.2. NCBI lineage: Eukaryota > Metazoa > Arthropoda > Insecta > Orthoptera > Acrididae > Schistocerca > Schistocerca americana. The sequence goes on from NC_060123.1 coordinate 713,424,026, forward strand.
CAGTTGTTTGTCGTGATTGTATTCAATTACAGAAAAAGTTAATAAAACACTGGGAAACGTTTTAATAAGAATTTCAACTGAACGACATACGAAAATAATATCTTCACTAACTAAAAGGTTATTTGAAAGGCTTAAAAAATGAAGTACAAAAACCATAAAATTTGAAAGACCAGAGTTCATAAGAGTAAACATTATCTCGGAGGTAGCTAACGCTCATCGCTGGTCTATAGTAAAATTATAACTTGGAATTTATGTAACAAGATAAGAGTATTGAAGTTAATGTGTGAAAATGCTTTTTAAACGGTAGTACCGTGAGGAATATTAGCAGCAACTACGAAAAATATTTATAAAGTGCGTTAATGTGTGCTGACTTCAGTGAACTAATTTGACGCGTAACGTTGAAGAGTATCTCAGTGATCGATAACATTTATTTGTGAGCCGGCCGCGGTGGTCTCGCGGTTCTAGGCGCGCAGTCCGGAACCGCGCGACTGCTACGGTCGCAGGTTCGAATCCTGCCTCGGGCATGGATGTGTGTGATGTCCTTAGGTTAGTTAGGTTTAAGTAGTTCTAAGTCCTAAGGGACTGATGACCACAGCTGTTAAGTCCCATAGTGCTCAGAGCCATTTTTGTGATAAAAGCCCGCATCTCGTGGTCGTGCGGTAGCGTTCTCGCTTCCCACGCCCGTGTTCCCGGGTTCGATTCCCGGCGGGGTCAGGGATTTTCTCTGCCTCGTGATGGCTGGGTGTTGTGTGCTGTCCTTAGGTTAGTTAGGTTTAAGTAGTTCTAAGTTCTAGGGGACTGATGACCATAGATGTTAAGTCCCATAGTGCTCAGAGCCATTTGTGATAAAAGACCAGCAGTTGCCGACGTTATCACGCACAGAGAAGTTAAGAAATGCCGTAACGTATTGGGAACTTCACTTGTCCTGTATGGTAGTGTCATAGTTTGTATAATACTGCGTGAAAATAATTCCAGTACGGTTTTTGGATATGACTATTGCCATAGCATCGTTCATTATGACAGAATTAGAGTTCGTGAGTAAGACTCATTTAACAAGTGCCAGGGGCGCAACGTTTACTTAATTCATATTTATTATGAGAGAATGTACTAGTTCCGACAGGTAACACATATTTACCACTTCCAAAGTGTAATAATTTTTCTGACACGAACAGTTAGTTGCATTTATAGAAGTGTGACGTTTTATGCCCTTACTGGTGGCTCGTGCCTGTGTTGGTCTGTATTGCTACAGCAGATGAGTTAATTACGTGCAGCCACAAGGAGGTAAACGTAATAAATAATCCTGGAGTAAAATGTAACTTTGTGCTGGTCCTGGGAACGAGGTGTTGCTAATCATAAAGGCAGGGCTGGAGTCGTATTGTCTGGTTAGCGCAGCATCTCGCCAAGCCACACCAGAAGTTCTCTCGAGAAAATATTTCAGAATGTACACAACATGATACGTCGACACATCCGAGAGTCGTGCATACGACACAACCGTTGTTAAAACCAGGAGAGACACACGTGAACGGTAGTGGCTGGTGTTGGCAGAACTTCAATCTTCAGATGAATACCGCTTTCAGTGTGTTGCTCATGGTAAATCACCCTGTTTCCTACGTTTGTACTCTGAACATCCTATTATCGTAACAGCACTCACTGGCACTTGAGCTTTTACCCTACAACTATCTGGTGGTGTGTCTCTGCGCTCCTTTCACTCCATTTCACTAACACTAACCAAGCCAAAGTTCACCACACTTACCTCTCTTTTCATATTTTCGAATTTCTCTACATTATTCAGATTTCAATCGTCCTGTAATCTGATACGTAGATCTTATGCTATTCGTCTATTTCCTCATAAATGCTTCCGGCAATCACCAAGAGTAGATCAGAGTGGAAGTCTTGTCTAACCCCAGATATGTTTGAAAAGGCAGTGGTCAGCAGGAAATTATTTTAGGCGACTCATCGTTAAGTGGAAAAACTTCGTGTGTGATGGACGCTATGGTTACCATTCTGTTGTGCATATTGACAGCGGCGTATCATAGCTGCAATTCTCGTTCACACTGATCTGCCTCTCGTCGTTACACACCTAGCAACATCCTGACAGGACCTGACTGAGATTTATGATTGCCATCCCCTTTAGGCAGTTTTCCGCCTTTTAACTGCGCTCAACTTTGGTTTAATTCTCCTCCCTATCACCGGCCACTGTGGCCGAGCGGTTCTCGGCGCTTCAGTTTGGAACCTCGCGACTGCTACTGTTGCAGGTGCGAATCGTGCCTCGGGCATGGATGTGTGTGATTCCTTAGGTTAGTCAGGTTTAAGTAGTTCTAGGGGACTGATGACCTCAGATGTAAAGTCCCATAGTGCTCAGAGCCATCTGAACCATTTTTCAACTCCTCCCTTTTTCTCGAAAAGCACTTCGTTCAGTACTTATCCCTAGTTTTGTATACGTATAACCTAGACATCTAAGAGGCTGGAAAATTAGTCGCTGTGAGCTCGAAAGGCTTGTATTTCTCGTCACTGGTGGTCAAACATCGTGGCTAAACTTGAACTCTGTTTCGAACTTTGTACTTCTAAAGATGTGCTTAATTCTGTACTTAGGGCAGTGCTCTGAGATGCCATTGTGACCAGCAACGACGGCCTGCGCCACAACAGAAGCGCTTGTTACGCAGCTGTGTTTACCTTTTGCTGACTGGTGTCTGCAAGCGGCGGCTTCGGAAGCCATGCGACTGATTGGTCCCTCGCCGTCAGTTTTCCGCAATGCCGTGGCTTCGCCGTCGGCTGCGGCGTTGCCGCCGGTCGCAGTGTCGGAGACACTCCATAACAAGCCACTGACCGCTCCCGCAGGACGGGGTATCAGCATCTACCAAAGCGCCGGCTTCTGTGAAGACTGTTCAGTGGGTCGGCACGCACAGTGGGGAATCCGAACGGTGTCCTTCCTCGACCGCCGAACCACGTGCTCCGCTCCGTAAATGCTTTCTCACAGCTCGGAAGTAGCAGTAAGCAACGAAAGAAAAACGACTCTTTTTAGAATTTAAATTAGGTATGGCTAGCAGGAAATGGGTAGTGATCCAGTTACGGCTGCTGGCTCGCCCAGCTGTGATCTACATCAAGAAGAACTGGCGAACTTCACCGATAACTATGGCGAAAAACTTGTGATCAGAACTGTCTAGAAGTACTTGGCGACCTCGAAACCTGGCCAATTACTATGACGAGGTTGTTGCGTCTGTAACGACGAGGAGGAGATGGCAGAGAGGGGGAGATGCAGATGAACATCGTCTGCCATCATGTCATGCGTCAAAGTGGATGAAAACTGGGAATTAACTGCCTATCACTATTTCCCTATCAGACAGAAAGTTGCTGTCACCTGCAAATCCTCTGTCACCGGACAGTGAAAGTGTCAGGCCTCCCCACTTTCTGCAAGTGTTTCGTCGCCTAAATTGCTAATTTAATTAGGAGAGAAGTGGTTTAGCTTAATGAGTTTATAGCTTTTAAACTATTACTGTCAGCAACTGGAATCCGTGACTGGAATTAGGACATTATTTTTATTCGGATCTCGTTTTTTGTAGACTTGTATAAATGCTGTGAGTAACATAATTACTGCTCCACTCTCTAGGAACAGAGCAACTACCAGCCTCTTGTAGTCCAGACGGTTTTTTTGTGCTGGGAATGGAACAAATTGATGTAATTCCTCGCCTGCCAAAATGCTGCCGATTCAATTTGATATCACCATTGTGAAAAGAAGTCACAGTATAACTACGACATCTCGCAGCTGTTGAACTTCCCGTTTTAGTTCCATTTCAATTTCGGGAGGCATCGTGCGATATCTGTAGTGTGTTTGACTGCTGGTCTAAAAGGTAGTATCTCTGGTTACATCCTAAATGCTTGTTGGATTGTGTATAAATGTCGATGTTCATGGCTCTGAAAACTTCCAGTAAAAGTAGTTCCCATGATTCTACAGACGGCTTTGTCGCAAGAGGACAGAAAAACATATGGACGTACCGGGAACCCTTTATTCAATTTCAACTGTTACTAATTACATTCTCCCTAAAAAGGGGTGTTTACTGAAAAGTTAAAGTACGCGGGGGTAAATATAACAATAACTATAATTTCATGAGATAGTGATGTGTGTAGTGCCAAACTTAAAGTATTGTGCTGTAAGTTCGTTATAACAGCATATATGTTGGGTGTTTCGATGAAAATGGGATTACAAAACGATTGGTACGACGAATGTGTGTGTAATCGGTGCGGGAGAGGCTGTAGAGTTGCTGGTTGAAAGCAGATTATGTTCCAGTTATGAATATTGAGATGGAGGCTTTATTTGGGAAAGCATGAATTGTTTCGGTTATAATTGATAGGATGCACAGATTTCAAGAGTAACTACGTGGTGATGGAAGGGGACGCTGCTGAAAGTATTCTGTAAGATGACACGGAGTGTCGTGGAGATGTAAGGAAAACAGTTTCAAGAGTAACTACGTTGTGATGAAAGGGGACGCTGCTGAAAGTATCCTGTAAGAGGACACGGAGTGTCGTGGAGATGTAAGGAAAACGTGGGCTGTTGTGGTAGCGTTGCAGTGTTCTCGCTGTTGGATGATACAGTGCCGTGTTGGAACTCGATTATGCGGAAGACACAGGACTAGCAGCGAGGCTACGAAAGGAGTTTGAGGAGATGTGGAAACCTTATAAGCTGATAGAAAATATGAGTGCGGGAGGGTAAACGGATATGGAAGGCAAGGTGCAGTGCACGGTGGCCGAAGAGGCCTTCCCTCTCTTTGTTTTCACTCTCTACTGCAATAGTAGTAAGAATCTTGACTCTTTAAAATATTGTACACAATATTTTGTACCCGAGGTTGTAAAAAACTTTCTCAAGAAAGAGAATGCGTAAAAAAACACCTTTGAGTTGACTTTGAAACGGTAATGGTGAAATCCAAGATGCCGCATGCATCTTCAACATCCCAGATGTGTATTGTATAATGTTGCGAGGATTCTCCTCCGTACTGTCGCCAGTGCAAACGTTAAACGGTTGATACGCGGATGCAAAACAGATAAAAATTCTCACTGCAGACGTTCACGAATCTTGCATCAATGGTTCGAATGATCACCGTTCTGTACTTCATCTTTATTAGATTGTGTTAATGACCGCTTCTCCCAAAAGCTTGACTATGGCTCATACTACTGAATTAGTTGTCTCTGTGCTCAAATACTTCCCGTTTTTGAATAGAAGCTGCAGTATTTCACGCTTCAACCTTCATTTCAACAATTTGCAGACAACACAAGCTTACAGAATTAGATTTTCACTCTGCAGCGGAGTGTGCACTGGTATGAATCTCACTGGTAGCGTGAAAATCTCATCCTGGAAACATCCCCCAGGCTGTGGATAAGCCACGTCCTCGAAATATCCTTTCTTCCAGGAGTGCTACTTCTGAAATGTTCGCAGAAGAGCTTCTGTGAAGTTTGGATTGTAGGAGACGAGGTCCTGGCAAAATTGAAGCTGTGAGGACGGGTCGTTAGTCGTGCTTGGGTAGCTCAGATGGTAGAGCACTTGCCCGTGAGAGGCAAAGTTCCAGAGTTCCAGTCTCGTCCCGATACACAGTTTTAATCAGGCAGGAAGTTTCATATCAGCGCACACTCGGCTACAGAGTGAAAATCGCTATCTTGGAACAGATCCCAGGCTGTGGTTAAGCCATGTCTCCGCAATATCCTTTCTTCCAGGAATCCTAGTTTTGAAAGGTTCGCAGAAGAGCTTCTGTGAAATTTGGATTATAGGTGATGAGGTACTGTCAGAATTGAGATGTGAGGACGGGTCGTGAGTCGTGTTTGGGTAGCGCAGATGGAAGAGCACTTGCCCGTGAAAGGCAAAGTTCCAGAGTTCGAGTCTCGTAGCGACACATAGTTTTACTATGCCAGGAAGTTTTATATCGGCGCACATCCCGCTGCAGAGTGAAAATCTCTTTCTGGAAACATCCCCCAGGCTGTGGCTAAGCCGCTTCACCGCAATATTCTTTCTTCCAGGAGTGTTTGTTCTTCAAGATCCGCAGAAGAGTTTCTGTGAACTTTGGAACGTAGGAGACGAGGTACTGTCAGAATTGAAGCTCTGAGGACGGGGCGTGGATCGTGCTTGAACAGCTCAGATGGAGGAGCACTTATCCGTGAAAGGCAAAATTTCCCGAGTCCGACCCTCGGTCCGACAAACAGTTTCAATCTGCCAGGAAGTTTTATGTCAGCGCACACTCCGATGCAGAGTGAAAATAAAATTCTGGGAACATCTCCCCTGCTGTTGCTAAGCCATGTTTCCGCAAAACCCTTTATTCCAGGAGTGCTAGTTCTGTAAGTTTCGTAGAAGAGTTTCTGTGAACTTTGGAACGTAGGAGACGAAGTCCTGGCAGAACTGAAGCTGTGAGGACGGGTCGTGAGTCGTGCTTGGGTAGCTCAGATAGTACACCAATTGGTCGTGAAATGCGAAGGTCCTGATTTCGAGTCTCGGCCCGACAAACCGTTTTAATCTGCCAGGAAGTTTCATATCAGCGCAAACTCCGCTTGAGTGTGCAAATCTCATCTGGGAACATCTCCCAGGCTGTGGCTAGGCCACGACTCCGCGTTATCCTTTCTTCCGGGGGTGCTAGTTCTGCAAGGTTCGCAGGAGAGCTTCTGTAAAGTTTGGAAGGTAGGAGACAAGATTATGGCTCTCGATCATCCAACATAATCGAGTCCATCAACATGAGGTGGCAAATATGAGGTAGCCAAGGAGGTGGAAACGTGGGTTCTACTATAACAAAACTGCTTCGTAGCTACAACAGGAAAACACAATTAATTAGCAGGAGTACAAAATTAGAAAGTATTTATTACTTTGCCGTAGTCCATGATCAGTTGATTGACAATTATAGAAGACGCGACTAGACTAAGTGTCTGTAGGATGATATAATTTACAAGTCACAAATCTTGCAGTGACGAATTAATCTCTCGTAATCTTGAATGTCGAATCCGGTGAATTTGGAGACTAACTTGGAACGGAACTACAAAGACTTGATGGCAGCAATGATTGAGCTGCAGACGATGACTGACTTGACATCGACGCTGGCTGACCACTGAGCGCGGCTACGAACTGTAGACGGGCACAACTGCACTACTCTCCTGCTGCACATGAAGTGGCCTCGCGGCGACCATAAGTACTGCGCCTAGCTGTGTACTTTTTGGCTAACACAGTCGTTCTTCTGTTCCGTTTATCGAGAGAATCGGATCCGGCGGAACGATCTCTCAGGCGGTGGTGTGGTTGTATGACTGACATCACACGAGGTACTGTCAGAACTGAATATATGAGGACGGGGCATGTTTCGTGCTTGGGTAGCTCAGATGGTAGAGCACTTGCCTGTGAAAGGCCATGTTCCCGGATTAGAGTCTTGTCCCGGCACACATTTTTAATCTGCCAGGATGTTTCAACACAAGTTTGAATGGATTGCATTTTTCGCGAATATCTCCCACAGCGAGCACTCCCATGCGGCTCAATAAAAGGGTATGCTTTACTTGTGTATAAGAAGGGAAAAATATCACAGGCGCTAATGACAAATCATTATTCTCATCTCAGTCCACGGCTTCGTCGTTGAGAGTGTTGTACACACTAAGGTAATGTGTTTTCTAGACGCAGGAACCCACATTCTACAATGAACACTGATTTAGAAAACACCGCTTATGTGAAACCCAGCTGCCCCTTTTGGAATACAATACTCTGAGGTACGTGGACTTGGGACAACAGGTAAATTCTTAGTCTGAGGTTCCTGGACCTCAGGCTCTGAGGTATGTGGCAAACTGGAAACCATTTTGAGGACCGGACACAATACTTGATCTGCTACAGAGATATTTATTAAAAGTGACTTCTGCAGTACCCGTGGAAGTATGATGGGCTAGCTCCTGGTTTCCATGTACGTATACGATCTCTCAGATAGTATGGGCAGCAATTTTCAAATGTTTGCACTTACTACTTATATTCCTAAGAAAGTGTCGTCGTTGGGGAAATGTGAGGATGGGTAGCAAAAATATTTCTGTAATACTTGTGTTGTGGCCAGACGAAACTAATTTCGGCCAGACGTAACTGTGGCTTCTTTTTACTGTTCTCCGGGAAGCCTCATCAAACTAAGTGACATGTAATATTGATACGTCACAACTGGGGTTGGGATAGCTTTAAGGAAAACTCATGGAAGGTGTATCCACATATTTCGTCATTCGTTGTTTCATGTTATACTCTTTATCACTTAACAGCAATACTATAATTACAATCCAAAAACATTAGAAGAATAAGAATTCTTACAATCGAAACCTGAACAGGCTCAGTTAATTAAAAACAAATTTCAACAATTATACCATTAAGAGCAGTTCCCAAAAAAAAAAAAAAAGAAAGATATACAGGCCACACAGACTGGGCGTGGCTTCAAACATGTTGAACAAACAATTTTACCAACCAGATGAATTACAATGACGGCCATTAAATGTGCTAACAGTTTCCAAGCACAGAATTGGATAACATTCACCGAACTACAGGAAGGATCACAAATCACGGAACTGATTATACCTGTTGGAAGCCCGCTTATCAGTGTGTCAACGTTAATAAAATATCTCTTATGCAATAAAATACGCAATCGCCCCCAAACAGACAAACTGGGAAGGTATAAATTTTGAATATAAATCCCAACTTATACACTCCAAACAAACACTGATAATGATCTTTAACAAATATGTTATTGCCCAGAAGTCAAGATAAGTTGGGAGTACATGCATCTGAAATGTGCTTAGAACCTTTAATAAATATACAACTGCCCAAAATTCAATATGAGCTTAGGGCTACAGCAGACTGCTATCACATGCAACAAGGAGTGAGCAACCAAATTTCATAATAAGTGGAATTAGCTAATGAATTTGGACCAAGGTAAGGTTCGACACTTTATATTGATAAGTAATAGGTCTTAAATTTAACTCAGTGAGAAGTAGTAATAAGAGTGCAAGGTTTAAAGAGTATTTAAAGGGGTGTTATGAGGAAGGATCCTCGGGCTTGGCAAACTCGTCTTAAACCTCCTGCGCCCCTCAGATTCGTCAAATAGAGCAAACGACTGGTTCCCGCTTAATCGACAACACTCCACTGTGGCACGCATTGAAAGATCAACTTTACGTAGGGGCGGCAGACGCACTGTAACGACGGAGGTGCCACCTGTGCTCCGGCCCAGCAAACAGGAATAAGTTTCCAGAATGAGATTTTCACTCTGCAGCGGAGTGTGTGCTGATATGAAACTTCCTGGCAGATTAAAACTGTGTGCCCGACCGAGACTCGAACTCGGGACCTTTGCCTTTTGCGGGCAAGTGCTCTACCATCTGAGCTACCGAAGCACGACTCACGCCCGGTACTCACAGCTTTACTTCTGCCAGTACCTAAGTTGTTTGCCACCAAAGCTACCCTGGCAAGACATATAAAAAGAGATCAGTAATATGTGCCAATAAGGCTACACACAAGAATGCCTAAGGAGCAGAAAATGTGAAATAATGCACAAGCCGCTTCCAATACGGGTTACAAGATTAACACTCATTAAAATTACTATTGTACAGAAGCCAGAATATCCGCTCCAGCTGACGTAAAAACTCAAGCAGACACATGTGCCATGATTACTTTTCCTCCCACACAGATTAGAATTTTCCGACCGAGGTGGCCGAGCGGGTCTAGCGCTACAGTCTGGAACCGCGCGACCGCTCCGGTAGCAGGTTCGAATCCTGCCTCGGGCATGGATGTGTGTGATGTCCTTAGGTTAGTTAGGTTTAAGTAGTTCTAAGTTCTAGGGCAATGATGACCTCAGAAGTTAAGTCCCATAGTGCTCAGAGCCATTTTTATTAGAATTTAATTCCCTTCATGGAACTGATAACAGGGAATATATGACCTGGAACACAAATTGCGAATAGTAACACTGACCGATGATCATGAGCTCAATCACTCGTAGGCGCATTAATATAACATTTGCAATTCCATATAACACAGTCTGAGCGTGTGGGATTGATCTGTTATTCTGTGCAACAGATTAATCTGAGATGTACCTTTTAACCTGTGGCTCCTGCAAGATGTAATTACCACCCCCACACTACTACAGATGTCAGACAGACGTTCCTAACGTTCTAAAGAGAAATCCATGAAAAACTTTCAGTGATAAATATCTTCTGGAGTCGTCCGATGTAAGGAAATGACACAAAAATTCACAAAATTTCTTACGTAACTAGTGGGATACTTGGGTACTGGAGTAGTGCTAGTTAGTGTAAGAAAAACATGAAACTGACGAAAGTTATTATTTATTTTGCAAAAATTCTGAGAAATCACAATGGCAGTTTTAGTTATGAATTGAACAAGTTATATCCTGGTTCTTTTCGGGATGTGAAGTTACCTCTCAAGGATAGGATTCGCTAATGAAATATCTATACAAAGTTTAAGATGATTGTTGACTTGACAGAATGGCTGAGAGGCGCGCCTACTCAACTTGAATAATTATCCTTTAGAATGTCGCTAGGTATGGTTGAGGCTGTCGCGTGTGAAATGCAGTGGAGTGTACTGTTGTGGAGGAAATACGGGGCTCGCAATAGCTGTAGCGCACAATACCGTAAGCTGCAATGACTGCTGTATGTGTCACTCGCTGCTGACAAATAAGATAACTCTCGTTCTATCTGGATTGACCTTCACCAGTGAAACTCTCCCTACACCTTGATGAAGTCAAGGATTCCTATTCGCCCCTAGTCTAACTATTGGCTTGGTACACCGGTCAGATTACCAATCCACCGTGATGCCACTCAAAATTCGCTCGCAGGTATTTAACTATAACTCTGTCCATTCACACCGCACAATAAGTGTGTCGGCCAACACAGTGAACAACGCTTAATCGCAAGGACTCAATATAGAGCAGCAGTTTGATTCGCTCTCGACAGAGGTGCTCTCCCAGTGAAGTACTGAGGAGAGATATGTTCCTCGCTCCAAGAGCGACAACGGAATGGCGCCTCTCCACGCCAGACGTGAAGGGGTATATCTTTCGGTCTCTTCCATTATTCCTTCAGCTCAAGGCGTCAGAAATATCGTCTGCCAATCAGCATTGCTCTTCTAAAACGGGAGAATGACGTTTCGTTTAAGCTGACTAATCTGGAAACCTGTAGCATCGGCGTTTGGCGTTTGCTGTCTCTCTGTGAAAACCTCTGAAACTATGTGCTATGTGTAAAGAATGCATAGGCTGGCCGCTCCCACACAATGTAGCGGAATTTGCTTTTAAGCCGAAGACGGGGTTGTTCCGCCCTTTCACTCGGGCCCACGCTGTCTGCTACACGGGCAGTGACCGGCGACATAGGCTGGGTCGTCGTCTGAAGGGAACGGCGTCCCGTTGTGCGGTTTCTCTCCCGAACTAAAAGCTTCTGTGACCGTCGTGTCTGGAATGTATGTGTGTACGTCATCCTCAAGTATTTCAACCACGGTGCGCTTACTTGTTAATTGCATATCTTTTACATGAATTCATACAAGATTGACTTTATCTTAACGAGTTTGGGTTCGAATGAAGCGTCTTGATGTGCGGAATATGATTGTGAGGGCGGAATATGTAAGCAGTGAGGGTCAGGAGACCACGACATCTTACAACAGACGTGACCTTACAATATCAAGTACTCGAAAACAAGAGAACAACACTTAACTACACTTAGGAGTGAAGAAGCCGTAACTTGTAGGATTCCAGCCAGCGTGTAATTGTCCCCAGTCCTTCCAGACTGTCGTCGAGGTGCCGTAAAATTTAAGCTTGCAGAATAGGCCAGGAACCAGGTTCCACACGACGTCCGTAGGTCTTCCCGCAGCCCGCCACTGCCAATCCTCAAGCGATCCAGCAAGGCTTTCCTGCGACCAGTGTAACCTTTCGCGTCTTCTCGAGACCAACTTCGGACAGCCGAAGGCCTTCCCAAAAGGAACAACTCTCCAGCCACGTGTCCTCCAGGTCCCGCCAAACCACCAAGACACACACCTCGACCAAAGACATACGATAGAATCTATATCTGCAACCCAAGTAGTTAGTGGCGCCAATGGAATGCCATGACGTCAATATTAGACCCGCCATGGCTCAAATATTACTTCACTTCATTACATAAATGAACAAAAAGTTTACTTAACTGCGACAAACTTCTTTGCCATGAATGTACTGGATAACTCACAACTGTCACTGACTAGCAACGCATCATTTGTTACGCTAATTAACAAACTTTGCTTGGGGTGCAATGTCAACCTTTACTAAAGTACAAGTTCGTTAGAACCTTTGTAAGGTGGCTATAACTTCTCACTTGATACGCACTTATCTACATACTTTGCCATGATTTACAACCGGAATTAGGTATCATTTAATAGGTTGTACGTCGTGTATATGAATATTTAAAGAAGACTGACATTGTCATCTACACCTTGTAACTAGTTGTTAATGCTTATTGCATGAAAGGTGATGGAGTGGCTTTATTATCAAAACGGTCTTAAACGCCAGTGGATATGAAATGGCAGGCATAACTCAGGCCCTTGGTGGGAAAGCCCGCACAGATGTGTTGCTCCTGCTTAACACAGGAAGCAACTCAAGACAGACGGTCGGGCACAATACAGCGGCGGCCGCCCGGAAGGATAACCGGATAATACTTCAAAAACTCTGAAAATTTTGGACGCAACGGAGAGGAATGAGGAAGCGCTACCTGCGAAATCACGCAGGCTGGGTTATTTCAGAGGATATTTATTCTGAGAAGCATACCATTGTATGAATTCCTAATTAACTGGAATAGGTATTTCCTCGCAAATTTTCCTCGCTGGTCGGAATTCGGAAGAATGTGTAGAGAGGAACAATATTCCATGGTTTCGAGAATATGATTCACCTTCTGCAGTTACGAGGGAGGAGACCCGAGCTATGCTGGGAAGCCTGTGGTGGAGAGAAGGGAGACTTACATTTTTAGCGCTCGTGTTTGACGATCGCTCAGTATCAGCTTTGTTGGTACAGACGGACTTGCTGTCTTTCCTCTCAGGCGATGTTATAGTTAGAACAGTTAGGCATTGTACTGTTGCGAACTTATACGATTCTGGACTTCACCTCCGGGTAGGGAGTCGCAGCATTCAGTGATTGAGAGCACTTCTGCGTATACTCACATTGAGACGTTATCGGAATTCCGTCCTTGTGGCTGGGAGTTCGTGTTTCATGTCTGTAGACCACTGAGAGGAGAAGACAGTATAAGATTAGTCAGAGGACCGTCTTCTGCCGCCCTAGTGTATGAACGAGGTTTTTTTTTTTTGTAATATTTTGTGGCCGGAGTTGTTCTGTCGTCACAGACGTGTACAAGAACCATCACTCCGATGCACCGGACGCAGTACATACGGCGATATTGCTGATTGCTTCGGGTTATTAGGGCTATAAAGCTGAACAGCTGTGATCACGTAAATTTTATTTCCACTGAGGTTGTACACCACTGTAGATCATCTTTGAAAGTAGTGTCTTCTAGTGTCTGATATGCAGGTGATGTCAGTCATCTCGTGTTATTTATATTAGGTCCCGTAGCCATTAAAAAAAGGGCAGATTTGGGCAACTGATCACTAATATTAGTTAGAAAATCTGTTTGCATATCTTTATGTCCAATAGACATTGACATATAAATATTTGTAATATATAAAAGTGTTTTAATCCACAATAAATGTATAAGCAGAAACAGTATTTATTATTTGTAGTTACTAGTTCCCTTATTCATTCATTTATGTCTATGTTGTAATTTATATGTTAAAGAGCAAGAAGGAGGAGATAATATCACCAGTAAGAGATCCTAAGATCTGATTCAGGGGGTAGTCAGGCAGGGCCAAATCTTCATTTTCGTGTTTAGTATTTTCCATTGCGCACATTCATTTTACACCCGCCTGGAGTAGCATCTTGGATATGGCTTACCCTACTAGGATCCTACTTAGAGTCTTCTGATAGTAGTCATAAAGTGGTTTGAAACATCGGAAACTTACAAAAACTTTTTTTTCATTTATAATGTTTAATTGTTACTGATAGTGACCACCAGCTCGCAAGTGTAATTTGCAGTGGTAAGGTCAGGCGCTATGATTAAAAATAATATGAGTGCATTTTATCGTATTTCTTTTCAGAGGTACTGCCCGCTGGCTGCAATTTACTGATATTTATGTTATTTCATTTCTCTTTGTATTTTGTTTGTATTGTAACGACGCTGCTCGTTCACGACATTGCCATTAGTTTAGCTCGTTTGTTGTAGATATTTTATGATACATGCCCGTTACATAATAAATGTGGGTACTGTAAATTGGGCGTACTTTTAAGAGAGAACTGCTAGCAGGAATCACTCCATGATAACTAGGGCGAAAACGCGCTTGTTAGCACAGCAGATCACTAGTAGTAACAACATAGAAACGGCAGATAGACGGAGCACTCAAGAAAGCCTATGGGATGAGAAAGAGTTAGAACTGTTAGCAGAACAAGACACAGGTGAGGTGAATATCAATCCAAGGGAACTTTTTGAGAATGATAGACATAGTCAAGCTTGTGGTGGGTTATCTGATAGCTAAGATGAGGAACAGAGAAACGGTGAGGCAATCTAAAGATACGGGACTATAATGTAGGGAGTCCAAGTGAACGCGGAACTACTAAAAATCGTGGTAGACCGCCGTCAGTGACTTCGTCACGAGGCAGCGTATTAGGGGCGCACGGTGTTGACTTCTTGAATACCAAGAAATGGAAAGGGAAAAGGGCAGAAGATCACCTAAGAGTAGAGGAAGAGAAAGTCACAATAGGGAGAGAAGATTTAGATAACACAGGTGTGTTGGACATCCTTGCATACCTAGAAGAAATGTGAAGTGAAACTGGAAACAAAATTCAAAAGGTCAGCTCTGAATTTGGAAGCGAAATGTAAAAGGGGGATGATGAAGTACGCTCTGAAATGGAAAGTAAAATTCAAAATTTTAATGCTGAAATAGGAAGTAAAATTGAAAACGTTAGTGCTGAAATGAGAGGTAAAATTCAAAATGTTAGTGTCGAGATTCAGTCGATAAAACGTGAAGCGAGGGAAGTGAAAAATGAGGTTGTGACGGTCCGAACAACACTAGAACGAGAAACTGCAGAGGTGAGAAGAACTGCAAACGAGGCGCTATTACTAGCGTGGAGAGCAAAGCGGATTGCTCTTGAAACGTCAGAGAAGACAGAAAACACGACAATGGTAGGTAGAGGTGCATTGACGAAGTTGCAGAGGCGCGTGAAGCAAGTAGAAATAAGAAAGCTGCAAAAGACAGAAATAGCGCCAACTAAGGCATTGACCACAGAGCTCTCACAATTTCAACAAAACGTAGAGAGTGAAATTAAGCCATTATCTCAGGAAGTCAGGTAGCAATGTACGCAAAAATCACATCTCTGAAAAGAAACAGTCAGCGATTTGGAAATAACAGAAACCGAAAGAGCCAGTTCAAACTCAGAACGATCATGTCCAATCCCAGGCGATACTAGAAAGTGCTCTAATGTAAGAATTGTTCGTCAACCACAGACTGAAGGCAACGAAATATCGCTAGAGATATTGCACCCGCGTCTACACCGGGAACGATTGGGTCGCAAATTGGGAATACGGAGAACAGAAATGAGATATTTCATATGCATAAGTGTTACCCGATAATGTGCACCGTGGGACATTTTTCCAGCGATGAAAACATGACAGGGAGTAGAAGAGAGAAACCTCCAAGGTAACAGTAAAATGGTTCAAATGGTTCTGAGCACTATGGGACTTAACATCTACGGTTGTTAGTCCCCTAGAACTTAGAACTACTTAAACCTAACTAACCTAAGGACATCACAACACACCCAGTCATCACGAGGTAACAGTAGACAGGAAACGTTAGCGCCAAGTGAGAACGTGGTAGGCCGGGCTTGAAGTAATTCTAATGAAATTTTCGATTTTTAGCATTTTATCCCTGTCCGAAAATTCCAGCAGTACGAAGACGAGGGTAATGTTTTACACCCAAGAACTTTTATTGGACAATTTGATTTATCATTACCTCCTCACTGGCCTCTGATGTACAAACTGGACTTCGTATGTTCACATATCGAGGGAACAAAGGCCGAATGCATGCGGAACATTGCAAAAACCTGCACGTCATACGAAGAGTTTCGTGACGCATTTTTGAACAGATACTCGTCCAAGGAGACACAATACAGGATAAAACAGGAAATAACGATGAGAAGAGACTTGGAGAGTTTAGGGTTCCGTAGTCCGGTGAAGTATTTCGGAAACGTGACAAAGAGAATTCATTATTTGGATGATCCATGCACACCGGCTGAGATCTTAAGATTGTGTTCTATGGAGTTGCCAGTTTCCTACCAGCAAACACTCGTCGGCAAATGTGGAAGTGATGTAGAAGGATTCAAGGGTATCATAAGCGAGTTGGAGTTCGCTTTCAATGAGCATCAGACCCGAGAAAAACGTAGGCAGTGAGACTTGCAGAGTGAAAGAAGGAAGAACAATGGAGGGAATAATAGAGGCCATAATTGGCAAAACAATGTAAATCGCCTGCCTCATCAAAACATGTACCATAGATATCGCAGTGGGTACAACGTACAGCGGAAGAACTATGGCAGAGAATATAGGCAACAAAATGAAAGTAGATAGGAGCCACAAAGTAATGGGGCATCATGGGGTGACAGTAGAGAAACTCGTGAACGGTCTGACCAAGGATGGGGTGGAATGAATAACGACAGGAATCTGGAACAATCAACTGACGTTAGACCACCTAACCCTGGGAGAGTACGCCACAAATCTTTGGGACTCCATCATGTGATCCACATTTATAGAATAGGTAGGAAGAATTACAGTGAGCTTGTATGGCGAAAGTAAAGAAATTGTATATGGTTAGCAATTAAGTGGAGTTAATACACTGAAGAATTATGTAGATTTATCAATATTTTCTGTGCTATTATCATGTTACAAAAGGTACTACAGTGCATAAAAGTGCACGATCTTGAGAGTGAGAAAATTGGGGCGTATTTCTTTGTTTAGGTTATAATTATGTGCACAGCTTGCTGAAAATACGATTTAAAAGGTGTCCGGGGTTTAAAATATGCTATTTGACATGAAAGAATAAAGTAACAATGAGAAACGTCTGGTACTGAAAAAAAAAATCTTGTGAAGATGTGTGAATTGATAAGTTTGTTATCCAATTGATGTGGAACGTATTAGCAGAGAATGTCACATTTTGAAAAGATTTTAGAACTATTTCATGAAATGAGTGTCTATTTTCCATCTTTAGCAATGGGATCACAAATGAGTGACTTGCTAGTAGTGGTTTGCTTTGACATGCAGGTGTGTCATCTAAGTATGACTTGTCTCCATTCAGAGAAATGAGACTTCACTACGTGGCTTGCTCCACGTGGCTTTGAGAGAGCGCATCGTTATTTGTATACAGAAGCGTTGTCTGTTCAGAGAGATGGAAGAATGGTGTACATAGTGTCCAGTTCTGAGGAACACCTTATGAGTGCACTGAAATATTGAGTGTAATAGTGACATGAAATAGAAGGGTAATAAGAGGATATAGACATGTAAAAATTAATAAAGGAAAGTAAGAAATGCTATAAGTTCAAAGCACATGACATTGTGGGTAATACATTCGTGTTGATGCGTAGTGATTTTACGTAATAAACTAAAATCTTGACATTTGCAGGTACCACTTGTAACATAAAACGTAACTTTATTAACACAAAAGGAAGAGTTAACGACAGTTAAAGGTAATAGCAGCAGCTCCGGAGAAATGACAGTGATATAGAAGGTGTTACTGAGTAAAAACGTGATAGAAGGTATGTGACAGTGTGATTAAAGGAAGTATCAGTAATTTTGTACTTGATTGTCCACAGGAAGCAAGCCAAAGCATGAAATGAAGAAGACCCGACTAATCATTCATCTGTGTCCCTCTGTACAAACGTGCACTTTATTGCCCACAGATATTCACAACATACACCCGGAATGAAACAGAGAGCAATGAGATCGGACGATCTTGTGATACCAAATGACAGTGCAGTACTTTGAATAGGGTTGTAGTTAGACTAGTATAAACATCCTACTGGCCAGTAGTTTAACAAGTCTAATTTGTAATTATTAACATTGGGATCTGCTGATGATTATATTTCTTACGTTATGTGTATTATTTCATAGGTATACAGGAGCAGAGAGATATTTAATAATTAAATTACATAGGTTGAAGAATATGTTCTTTTATAATCAACATTAACTTTGTGCATGAAATATGAGAATTATAAGAGTAAATAAGTGAGCACCCTGCCTGATTGTACAACTGTGTGAAGATAAACGGCCCCACTGGTGAGAGCATCTTAAAAAACATATATATACAAGCCATCACACAAACATGCAGAGGATCTACGAATGCAATGCATTTTCCAGAAATTGACGCTGGCAGACAAAAATGTAGATCTACATGTGGAATGCAAGCTTTCTCCAGTAATAAGTTCGTAAAATGCCAGACTTGTGATGTGTTCCTGTGTTTTACTTCAAAAAAGAATTGCTTCCAAACTATTTATTGTCCACGTTTCACTTCCATACATGGCTACACTCCATACAAATACTTTCAGAAACGACTTCCTGACACTTAAATCTATACTTGATGTTAACAAATTTCTCTTCTTCAGAAACGCTTTCCTTGCCATTGCCAGTCTAGAACTGTGTAGGGAGTGAAAAAAGGCTTAGGGGGAAGTCCGGCGGTATTGGCCTCTATTAGTTCTAGCGTTTGTGTGGTAGATCGCGTGGATTTAACAATTGCAGCCGATACTCGGATCGTCCATGAGTATACAAACATAGCTGCAATTTCCTGTCGAAACGTGTTCTCCAGTATTGTGAATAATCGTACATAATTTTTATCGTACATAAAAATTTTGTACGGTTAAATTCTTTTAGAGGAACATAGGAGAACTTCTTTGTTCCACTAAAAGAATTTGATCGTACGATATATTTCCGTAGGATAAAAATCGATGGATGTGCGCTGGGCCTAAATGTCAGTTTGGTGAATGACGCGTGCTACCTAGTTAAATTTCTCGGTCTAGTTACATCGATTCAAAGAGGGATAGTCAAGTCGTTGCTTTTGACATGTTTTCTTAAATTAGTAAAATCGCTTTTAAAAATAGGGCTTGGTATTAGAAGGGTGAAAGTTTAGGGCTGTGTGTTTTTTTTTAATGCCACATCATGAAAAATGAAAGTAAAAATTTCTGTCCAAAAAATTGGAAAAATTTTTTTGGGGTGGACCACCCTTGTCACTTAGGGGTATAATAAATAGATTACGGCTTATTCTCAGACGCACTAAATACATATGTAAAATTTCATCAGAATCGATCGAGCCCTTTTGGAGGAGTATGGCAACTAACAATGTGACACGAGAATTTTATATATATGGATATATTTCATAACAGAAACATGTCAATGATTTTGAGTAAATCGGAAACTAATTGTATGTAATAGTGAGTACAGGTTCCACAAAAAGAATATTTTGCGAGACGCACTGGAAGCAACAAAGTCATGTGCAGATGGAATGGGAGGCTAATGGCACAGCTGCAGAGAAGTCAACGTTTTTTGTAAACCGGAAACTAATTGTATATAATAGTGAGTACAAGTTTCACAGAAAGAAACTTTTGCGAGTCACACTGGAAGCAACAACGTCATACGCGGATGGAACGGGAGGTTAACGGCATGGCTACAGAGAAAAGCTGAAGCAAGGGACGCCGTCTCTAGGCCAAAGCCAAGTCGTATACATGGGCAAACAGCAGGCATGTTCAAATGCGGTTACCTGAAGACCTGGGCGGCAGACGACGACTGAGCAGGTAATAAATGACAATCCATGGCAGACCTGCTGAGTCAGGTCAAGATGGGTGTTTAAACGGCCACTAATGGCTTGTCTCCACTGTTGTATTACACGATGGAGATGAGATAAACAAATTCCACACATGATAGAGTCAGTTAATCTTGAACTCTGAATCCTGAATTCAGAAGGCCCAAAGAAGAGCGGCAAGATTCGTGAGTGGTACATTTAGCCATCGCGAGAGCGTTACAGATCTCATGGAATGTTTGAAGTGGGACACACCTGCATACAGGCGACATCTAAACGGAAGGGGCTGCTCACTAAATTCCGAAATCCGATCGTCGCCGACGTTGTAGTGCATATTTTACTACCACCAACTTTCAAATCTCTCAATGATCACTACTCACAGATAAGGGAAATTAGAGCTTGTACTGAGGCTTTCAGACAGTCATCTTTCCCTCGTGCGATCTGTGAGTGGAACAGAGGGGTGGAAATACGAATTTGGCGCGAATTGTGCCCTCTGCCACAAACCGCTTGGTGGCTAGAGGAGTATATATGTAGATGTAAATGTAGATACAGATCCATTGGTAATAGCTGTACGGAACTGTGAACTCTATTTGCTTTTCTTTCTGCCGTTCTCTGCCAGACAGAGACTGATACACATCATAATCTGTAGCAGTTAGTCATCTGGCTCTGGCTTCTGAGGAATCTGAGTCACACACAATTCTATGTATAATATCACCATTATTAGGACTATCATGCTACACAGCTGTGATCACGTAAATTTTATATCCACCGAGGCTGCACACCAATGTAGATCATCTTTGAAAGTAATGTCTTCTAGTGTTCCGTATGCAGATGACGCCAGTCATCTCGTGTTATGTATATTAGATTGCGTAGCCATAATAAGGGGCAGATTTGGGCAAAAGATCAATCATATTAGTTAAAAAATCTATTTGCATCTCTTTATGTCCATTGGACATTTATATATAAATATTTGTAATATATAAATGGGTTCTAGTCCATAATAAATGTATAAGAAGAAACAGCATTTTTAATTTGTAGTTACTATTTCCATTAATCATTCATTTATGTTGTAATTTATATGTTAAAGAGCAAGAAGGAGGAGATAATATCAGCAATAAGAGATCCTAAGATCTGATACAGGGGGTAGTGAGACAGGGCCAAATCTTCATTTTCGTGTTTAGTGAGTTTCGTTGCTCACATTCATTTTACACCTACCTAGGGTAGCATCGACTTTTAACAACTCGTTCATACTCCACTGCCGGCCGCGGTGGTCTAGCGGTTCTGGCGCTGCAGTCCGGAACCGCGGGCGTGCTACGGTCGCAGGTTCGAATCCTGCCTCGGGCGTGGGTGTGTGTGATGTCCTTAGGTTAGTTAGGTTTAGGTAGTTCTAAGTTCTAGGGGACTTATGACCTAAGATGTTGAGTCCCATAGTGCTCAGAGCCATTTGAACCATACTCCACTATGTTGCCGACGCCTTCAGATGAGGTGTGAACTGCGAGTTAGCCCTTCGATGGCCGACACCACACTGATCTCAGTGCGAGGGCTCTGGTGTGTGGTAAGGGAGCGAGCACTCGATGCCTGTGGTACCTGTTTGCGTTGCCAACCTTGGCTTGGTTCCATGACCTCTGGATGATCGTGCAGTTCGAACATAGTTTTAGCAATCTATTTGAGTTTGTAGCATCTATGAAACATCCAACTGTACTGTTACGAAAGGACACGAAATGAAATCGAGGACACATGTGCAGCTGTAGGAAGAGTATTTTCTGAGTACGAAATCAGGGAGAGTTGCAAGTAGTGTTTGACCACTTGAAAAGAAGAGTGCACACAGAATAGCTGTGCGACACATTGTTAAATACTGCTCGAGTTTTGGAACTCCACGAGAGGGTGCCAAAGAAAGACACCTACGCAATTCACAAGCGTGACAATAAGTTAGTTACCAACCATTTCTAGAAGTGTGGATAGTCTCCATGAGTTTACATGACGATCTATGTAGGAAACGTATTGTGGAAATGCAAAGAACCACTAATGCTGATAGACTGCAGGGAGATTCAAGTGTCTTCATCGTTAATCTTGCTCAAGAGTAGAAACTGGGTAGTAATGGCTTACACGGACACATAAATTTGAAAGTCAAGGGCAGTCGATTAGAAGAGATCAGTGAATACATCTGCCTTGGTCAGACTATATATATGAATGGAGATGTAAGGCCAGAAATGTATCTGCGCATCAAGCTTGGCTGTCAAGCATTTGGCAGGAATTCAGCAGTATTCAGATCAAAAATGACAGTAAATCTGAAGAACATAATATTTGATCAATGCATTCTTCCTGTGCTGACATACTGTTGCGAAACATGGACACTGAACTAATTTACAAAAGGGAAACTTAGGACAGCATAGAGAGACATGGAAAGATCAATGCTGGGTTATGCAAGAAAGGGTAGGAGAAGGGCAGATGGTATCCAGTCTGTGACCAAAGTTAAGGACGTCTTACAGTCAGTAGGTTCCTTGAAACGGCAGTGGGCTGGCCAGATCGCGAGAAGGAAAGACAGCAGATGGACTAGAGTCCGAGAGAGCATTGGAGGCCTAAGGGAAGACCACCAGACAGATGGGACAAAGATATCAAGAAGATCGCTGCTAGCGCCTGGCAGAGAACTGTCCAAGACCGTTACACTTGGAGAGGACTGCTGGAAACGTACCTGAATCCACGACTCGAACGGGGCCACATCATTTAATGATTGAATTAGCTGATGATGATGATGATGATGATAATATGTTCTGTTTCCCTTGATCTAATTGTGAGAGTAATACGAAAGAAAATGGAAAGCCATGGTATTAAATGTCTTCTGCCATGACAAGTACAATGAAGAGCCAAAACATTATGATCAGCTTCGGAACGAAATAAATCACTGATTCTGTGTATCAGACATCAGACAGTTTGTTGGTAGGTTTGTGGAGGTATTTGGCATTAGACGTCTACGCACAGGTCATGTTATTCGCGCTGATTTGCCTACTCGGCAATGATGCCCGATAGCGACCCAGACGGGTTTCATAGGATTTACATGAGGCGAATTTGTTCGCAGAGACACTAACGTGAGTTCACTATAATGCTCTTCAAACCACTATAGCACGGTTCTGGCTCCGAGACACGGATAATTATACTGCTGAAAGATGACATGGCCATCGGGAAGACATGAAGGATGAATCGATGGAGGTGGTTCGCAGCTGTCGGCGTGTCTTCGTTTACTACAGGAGGTACTATGAAAGCAGAGGAAAATGTCTCCCATAGCATGATACTGCTCCCACCAGCCTGCACCGGTGGCTCGCTGCACCCTTCGAGCCACCGTTCATCTCGATGACGTGGTTTGTGGGGCGACCAGAGACCTAGTGTAGCAAAAATTGCAATCACCTCAAGAGTCGACACGTATCGATTGATCGACGGTCGAATCCTGATGGCCCCATGTCTACTGCATTCGTGATTGACGGTGTCGTTGGATTCAAATGGCTCTGAGCACTATGGGACTTAACTTCTGAGGTCATCAGTCCCCTAGAACTTAGAAAAAAATGGTTCAAATGGCTCTGAGCACTATGGGACTCAACTGCTGAGGTCATTAGTCCCCTAGAACTTAGGACTAGTTAAACCTAACTAACCTAAGGACAACACAAACATCCATGCCCGAGGCAGGATTCGAACCTGCGACGTAGCGGTCGCACGGTTCCAGACTGTAGCGCCCAGAACGGCTCGGCCTCTCTGGCCGGCTGTCGTTGGGTCGATATGTGAACACGTAGGGGCGGTCTGCCGTGAAGCTCCATGTTCAACAAAGTGCGAAGAACGCTGCACCAGTATTGTGCTCTTTCGGAAGAGATGCCACAGATCACCAATACTTTACAGAGCAGACAAGCCGCCGAACCGCACGGTCTGTGCCGGCCGGGTGGCCATGCGGTTGTAGGCGCTACATCTGGAACCGCGGGACCGCTACGGTCGCAGGTTCGAATCCTGCCTCGGGCATGGATGTATGTGATGTCCTTAGGTTAGTTAGGTTTGAGTAGTTCTAAGTTCTAGGGGACTGATGACCTTAGAAGTTAAGTCCCATAGTGCTCAGAGCCATTTGAACCGCACGTTCTGTGAAGAGTCGTAGACGTCCAACAATTTAGCGGGTCGTTGTAGTTGCACTCTGCTTCTATCTCTATCCGTAGATGCTCACGACTCTAGCACGAGAACATTCGACCAACTTCGCCGGTTTCGAGATACTCGTTCACTGACTCTGCATAATGATAAGTTTCCATTGCAAAGTCGCTTATGTCAATGGATTCCCCCATTTGTAGTCCGAATCTTCGCTATGGCGCTCCCCAGTCCGTGTCTGCTTCGACGCCATAGCCGTGTGGTCAGTGAGGCAGAATACAATGCTAGGGGTTCGGGTTCGATTCCCGGATGTGTCGCAGATTTTCTCCGCCCGGAGAGTGGCTGCTGTGTTGTCTCCATCATCCTATCTTCCTCACCGACACGCAAGTCGTCCAAGTGGCGTCACCTAGAAAGACTCGCACCAGGCTACATTTCATTTCACTAAGTGTCTGCCACGCTTACATACTTCCGTTACAGTGTCACGTGCCCGCAGTGCCACCACGTGGTATCGAACGTCGCCGTGCACAGCGGTCCTACTGTTTTGGCTTATCAGTGCACAGTGGCTTGTGGTTCATATAATGCGTGCATGAGCGTGTAAAAGATGCTTTTCCCAAAATTGAAGACAGCATCGAAACGTGTCCTAAAGTGGTTCAAGAAGGAAGACATTAAATGCAACTCGCTGTGCACTTGACTATTTCGAAGGCTTATTATAATGCGAGTGTGCGACGTGGAGTTGCCAGACCGCTGGCCTCCGTCACACAGCTTAACATTACAGGGGCGCTGTTGCGCGATAACAGACAATTAACTGCAGACTGGCTGTGATTAGCATTGCTGATGAGCCTAATGAGGCGGCGTGCTGTTGTGTGGCCGTGTTGTCCAGTGACCGCCCCTGGAATGTCCAGCACAGTGCGGGCCCTGTCTCACGTGACATCACACACGCCGGCGCTGTCCGGCTGATTGCCAGCAGCTCTACAGAGCACCTCCCTGCCGGCGGCCCCTCGCGTTGGTACGTCGTAGTTCCGCAGGCTTCCAACGTGAACTGACCGCTCTCTCTGTGTTTGTCTTCAGTGCGGCAATTGCTGTATTTTAGCAAGTAGACAAAACAGATGAAGGCAGCTGACCTCAGTCGGATAATACGGTGTGTTCCGGGAACAACGAGAGCGCCGTGTCTGACGCGTACTGGACTGTGGCAGGAGGCGTATCGCTTTTCGCCGAACTATACGCTTTAGGAGCGGCGTTGGAAGCTAAGTCTGGGAAAATCGTTGCGCTAGTTAGCACTTGAGAGTGACGTGTCAGTAGCACATGTTCACAGAGCAGCGCGCACTGCAAAGTAACGGCACGACGACATCTACGGACCGAATCAGATATGCAGTCCCTGTCGCCTGAAACACTTTGTAATACTGCCGGACAAACGATACCTGTCTGTAACTTTTCGTTGTCTCGCATAAAGTAACCGCAGATCTTTAGGTTTCGAGTTTTCAGTTCCGTGAAAGGAAAATTGCTGTTATAGTTCACAGTCTACTGTTGTAATAGTTTAAAGCAAATATATGCTTTTGATAATTCGTGTTGCTCCAAATGCCCACCACACTCTTGTTTTCACATTCTGTAAAGGCTCTTCGTGTATCGCATGAGGTTCCCCGAACCCCACCATCAGCACCAATTCTAACAATAGTGTAGCACAGGCTTTATCTACGAATTTAGAGTTTATAAACTGTCCATAACTTCTATGATGTGAAGCTAATAAGAATTTCATCTTTCTACATTTTTTGTATGACTTGCAAGGTGTGTTACTCTAACGATGGTCATAGTGAGAAATGATCACATATATTCATAGCCATTTGGCATGAGACACACTATTGTGCTCTGCACGAGTGATACTGAGACGCAACACATCGGCAGAAATGAATTTTTAAACGAATAATTCCCATTCAACAACAAAAAATTGAGGGTGTGGGGTGCAAAATTTAATCGCCTGCGTGAATCAGTGACAGAATTCCCGAGGAAATAGATGTCGAAGTTGTCACACATGTCGGACCAACGTAAGCCAGAAGATATTACACACGAATTATAACGGTACTTTAAGAAAACAAATATACGTCTGCCGTCTATCCAGAACTAGTGCAGGAGATTGTTGGTGCGGTAATCCCCAACACAACCATAATAGACAAGCATATATAATGATGCTATGGCATTATTGGATATGAGGCCCCGCTTGGGTAGTTAGGACTCATGGTGCCATATTTGCAGTCTGACACCACTTGATGACAAGATGAAATGAGGAAGACAACAGAAATACCCATTTCCAAAATGGAGAAAAACTTGTTTAGGATTCGAACCCAGCACTCCACGATCAAGAGGCAACAAAGTAAACCACTAGATTATCACCTGCAGACCACAGACGGAGAGAGAAAGAGGAGGAGGAGGATATTAGTATTTAACGTCCCGTCGACAACGAGGTCATTAGAGACGGAGCGCAAGCTCGTGTTAGGGAAGGATGGGGAAGGAAATCGGCCGTGCCCTTTCAAAGGAACCATCCCGGCATTTGCCTGAAGCGATTTAGGGAAATCACGGAAAACCTAAATCAGGATGGCCGGAGACGGGATTGAACCGTCGTCCTCCCGAATGCGAGTCCAGTGTGCTAACCACTGCGCCACCTCGCTCGGTAGAGAGAAAGAGGCAAACAGTGAGAGAGGGGGATATGCATACACAAGCAATGGATTTCGGGAATCTCGCGTGGCTGTCTTAAAGAAGCGCTACCGTTTTGATACAGGAAACAATCATTCGTCAGCATTACAAATATAAAGGAAGAAAAGGATGGTGAGGGTGTCATCTGGAGTGTCCCAGGAAAGTGTGGTAGGTCCGCTGTTGTTTTCTATCTTCATAAATGATCTTTTGGATAGGGTGGATAGCAGTGTGCGGCTGTTTGCTGATGATGCTGTAGTGTACGGGAAGGTGTCGTCGTTGTGTAAAGAATGGCAGCTAACTCTAAATATGTAAATTAATGTAGATGAATAGGAAAAAGAATCCTGTAATGTTTGAATACTCCATTAGTAGTGTAGCGCTTGACACAATCGCGCCGATTAAATATATGGGCGTAACATTGCAGAGTGATATGAATTGGGACAAGCATGTAATGGCAGTTGTGGGGAAGGCGGATAGTCGTCTTCTGTTCATTGGTAGAATTTTGGGAAGATGTGGTTCATCTGTAAAGGAGACCGCTTATGTAACACTAATACGACCTATTCTTGAGTACAGCTCGAGCCTTTTGGGATCCCTATCAGGTCGGATTGATGGAGGACATAGAAGCAATTCAGAGGCGGGCTGTTAGATTTGTTACTGGTAGGTTTGATCATCACGCGAGTGTTACGGAAATGCTTCAGGAACTCGGGTGGGAGTTTCTAGAGGAAAGGTAGCATTCTTTTCGTGAATCGCTACTGAGGAAATTTAGAGAACCAGCATTGGAGGCTGACTGCAGTACAATTTTACTGCCGCCAACTTACATTTCGCGGAAAGCCCAGAAAGGTAAGACAGATTAGGGCTCGCATGGAGGCATATAGGCAGTCATTTTTCCCTCGTTCTGTTTGGGAGTGGAACAGGGAGAGAAGCTGCTACTTGTGGTACGAGGTACCCTCCGCCACGCACCGTATGGTGGATTGCGGAGTATGTATGTAGATGAAGATGTAGAAATTGACGGAAATAGGAGCCATGTTGCAAAAATAAATTTACCTTGCAGATGGACTTGGAACTGATGGTCCTTAATACACAAAAGAACCAAAGAAACAGGTACACCTGCCTAATATCGTGTAGTGCCCCCACGAGTACGCACAAGCGATTTAACACCACGTCCCATAGACTCGACTAATGTCTGAAGTAGTGCTGGAGGGAATTGACACCACGAATCCTGCAGGGCTGTCCATAAATCCGTAATAGTACGAGATAATGTTCATGTCTGTGGAGTTTCCTGGCCAACTGAAGTCTCTGAACGCAGAAGAATGTTCCTGGAGGCACTCTGTAGCAATTCTGGACGTGTGGGATGTCGCACTGTCCTTCTGGAATTGCCCATGCCCGTCTGAATGCACAATGGACATGAATGGATACAGGTGATCAGACAGCACGTTTACGTAGGTGTCCCCTGCCAGGATCGTATCTAAACGTATCAAGCGTCCCCTACCACTGCAACTGCACGTGTCCCCACCGTTACAGAGCGTCCACCAGCTTCAACAGTCCTCTGCTGACATGTACGGTCCATGGATTCATGAGTTCGTCTCCATACTAGTACACGTCCATCCGATCGATACAATTTGAAACGAGACTTGTCCAATCAGGGAATACGTTTCCAGTACCAAAAGGCCAATGTTGGCGTTGACGGACCAGGTGAGGCGTAAAGATTTGTATCGTACAGTATCATGGGTACAAGCGTGGACCTTCGGCTCAGAAGACCCTTATCAACGATGTTTCGCTGAACGGTTCTCTCACTGACACTTTTGGTGGGTCAGCACTGAAATCTGAAGCAATTTGAGGAAGGTTGCACTTCTGTCACATCGAACGATTCTCTGCAGTGGTCGTTGTCCCCGTTCTTTCAGGATCTTTTTCCGGCCGCAGCGATGTCGAGATTTGATGTTTCACCGGATTCCTGATATTCAAGGTACATTCTTGAAACGGTCGTGCAGGAAAATCCCCATTTCGTCGCTCCCTCGGAGATCCTGTGTCCCACCGCTCGTGCGCCGACTATAACATCACGTTCAAACTCACTTAAATCTTGATAACCTGCCATTGGACCAGCAGTAACCGATCTAACAACTGCGCCAGACACTTGTCTTATGCTGGTTCTGAAGACCGCAGCGCCGCATTCTGCCTGTTTACATACCTCTGTGTTTGAATTCGCATGCCTCTACCAATTTCAAAATGGTTCAAATGGCTCTGAGCACTATGGGAGTTAACATCTGAGGTCATCAGTCCCCTAGAACTTAGAACTACTTATACCTAACTAACCTAAGGACATCACACACATCCATGCCCGAGGCAGGATTCGAACCTGCGACCGCAGCGCTCGCGCGGTTCCGGACTGAAGCTCCTAGAACCGCTCGGCCACAGAGGCCGGCTATACCAATTTCTTTGGTGGTTTAGTATTCATATTAATTCTGCCTTACGCACAAATCAAAAAAATGTCTTGAATCATCCCAGTTCCCAGATCTCCTGAAGATAGACGTTGACTGTGGATGTTGTACCACAGACACAGATCCTTTGAGTGTTCAGAATGCACTAAACCCGCACAACAATGTAAACAACCATGCGCGAGCAGCGTCTATTAGACAGAGGGGGTCCGGCCACCGATCAGGTCCACTGATTCCAGCAGGAGCGAGGTACACGGCTCGTTTTGTCTGTAGTTCAACCATGCCTAAATGGTCAGTACCGCCGTTCTATAGCATCTGCATTGTTGCTTTGTGCCAGGAAGGGCTCGCAACTAGCGATGTGTCCAGGCGTCTCGGAGTGAACCAAAGCGATGTTTTTCGGACATGGAGGAGATACAGAGAGACAGCAACTGTCGATGACATTCCTCACTGAGACCGCCCAAGAGGTACTACTGCTGTGGATGACCCCTATCTGCGGATTACTGATCGGAGGAACCGTGACAGAAACGCCTCCATGTTTTCGTGCAGCCACAGGACGTCGTGTAACAACTGAAGCTGTGCGCATTAGGCTGCATGATGCGCAACTTCACGCCTGACGTTCTTGGCGAGGTCCATCTCTGCATCCATGACACAATGCAGCGCGTTGCAGATGGGCCCAACAACATGTCAAATGAACCGTTTAAGATTGGAATCATGGTCTCTTTACCGAAGAGTGTCGCATATGCCGCTCTGTGGACGAGCGGTTCTAGGCGCTTCAGTGAGGAACCGCGCTGCTGCTACGGTCGCAGGTTCGAATCCTGCCTCGGGCATGGATGAGTGTGATGTCCGTTGATTAGTTAGGTTTAAGTAGTTCTAAGACTGGGAGACTGATGCCCTCAGATGTTAAGTCCCATAGTGCCTAGAGACATTTGAACCAACCAGACAATCGTTGGAGACGCGTTTGGAGGCAACCTGGTCAAGCTGGACGCCTTAGACACACCGTCCAGCGAGTACAGAAACGTGGAGTTTCCCTGCTGTTTTGGGGTGGCATTATGTGGGGGTAACGTACGGCACTGGTGGTCATGGAAGCTGCAGTAACAGTTGCACGATACGTGAATGTCATCCTCCGACCGATAGTTCAACTATATCGGTAGCATACTGGCGAGGCATTCGTCTTCATGGATGACAATTCGCGCCCTCTTAGTGCACATCTTGTAAATGGCTTCCTTCAGGATAAGGACATCTCTCGACTAGAGTGGCCAGCATGTTCTCCAGACATGAAACGTATCGCGTATGCATGGAATAGATTGAAAAGGGCTGGTTATGGACGACGTGACCCTCCAACCACTCTGAGGCATCTACGAGGAATCGCCGTCGAGGAGTGGGACAATCTGGGCCAACTTGTGGATGGTATGCCACGACGAATATAGGCATGCATCGATGCAATAGGAAGTACTGCTGGGTATTGGAGTTACCGGTGTGTACAGCAATCTAGACCACCACCTCTGAGGGTCTCGTTGTATGGTGGTACAAAATGCAATGTGTGGTTACCATGAGCAATAAAATGGTGGAAATGTTGTTTATTTTGATGTCTATTTCATACTCTTGGACCTGAGGTGATACAAAATATTTCTTGAATATATATATTGCTAGGGTTTTGGAAGTATGTGGCTTTAGATGTCTACGCACAGGTCATGTAAGTCGCGTAAATAACGGGCCGCTCGTTTGCGTATGCGATGATGATTTTCGATAGCGAGCCAGATTGCTTCCATACGCTTTACATAAATAGAATTTGGTCACCGAATCATCAACGTGAAGTCACCATAATGATCCTAAAACCCCTGTAGCATGGTAATTGCTCCGAGACACTGATAATTATGCTGCTCAAGGACAACATCGCCGACGGGGAAGGCATCAAGAATGAGGGGAAGAAGTGGTTTGCAGCTGTCAGTGTGTCTTCGATTACTACCAAATGTCGCATGCCACCGCAGGACAATGTCTCCCACAGCATAGTCCTGCTCCCACCAGCCTGCGTGCGTGGCGCACCACACGTTTCGAGCCGTCGCTCATCCGTTTGTGGAGACGATCATCGATTTAGTGTGGAAAACATGATTCATTCCGAAGAGTCGATACGCTTCGATTGACCGACGGTCGCATTCCGATGGTCCTGTCCCCACTGTAATCCTGACTGACGATGCCATTGGGTCAACATGTGAACATGTAGGTGAACACGTGGTCTGCTGCTGAGCTCCATGTCCGATAACGTAAGATGAACGGTGTCCTCCAAAAGACTTGTGCGTGCACCAGCATTGTATTCTTTCGGCAGAGACGTCACAGATCACCATCTATCCTACTTCACAGAGCAGACAAATCCCCGAACCGCACGTTCTGTAACGGGTCGTAGACTTCCAATCTTTTGGCGCCTATTTTTGGTTTCGCTATGCTTCTACCTATATATTGTACGATGTTTACGACAGTAGCACGTGTACATTCGACCAGCTTCGCAGTGTCCAAAGTACTCGTTCATTGCCCTTTATCCAAGTCGCTTTTCTCAGTGGATTTCCCCGTTTGCAGCTCACATCTTCGCCAGGGTGATCCCCCGTGCCTGTCTGTCCCCCTTACATATTTTTGTCACCGCGTCACGTGCCCACAACGCCACCGGGGAGCATCCAGCTTCGCGGTGGGCAGTGCCCGTAACGTTTTGGCTCATCAGAGTATATTGTAATAATATTTTCATTTCTGAAACTTGTTCCTGATGGAAGTCATTTATTTTTCTGCTAAGTACGAATATACCAAAATATGAAATGTTTAAATTGTTTATGCAATAAAAACTTGGTCTTCAAAAGCATGGATCGGGATCATGGGATGGATGAAGTCCTAACAATGTTCATTTGATTGTTGCACTGAGAAATTAGTGAACTGTGTAGATGTATGACGTGGATCCAACACGGCCAGCCTTAACAACTTTGGTACAATTGTTGAAGGTATTGAAAATTAGTCTGTTTTGGATGCATTCTTATCTTTGGCTGGTTGGCGGGGAATGGAGTACTGCCACGTGCAGGGGTAGTTGAAATGGGCGGCGTTGGTAGTTAGCGGCTAACGCTGTCATATACTCAAACATGTTACGCTGTACAGTAAATAGAGTTGCCCACAGTAAGAATGTAGGTTCAGACACAACACTGCTTTGTTAATTATAATAATGCTGACGGTAGTATTCGTGCGACCTCTGAACTGAATTTCTCTGCTTGTTGTATGGCGCAACAGTTCAATATGGATTTTACTTAATGATTTGACTTTTGGGTGCAATTTTGTCAAACGTAAATGCGAGAACATTTGTGTAATAGACTAATATACTGGCAGTTAACATGACTTCTCCATTTGATATGGTTGTGAAATAAAACAGATTACCCAAATCATAGGTTTTAAACTTTGTTTCTCTGTGTCTAAGCTGCTGTGGCATTTACAAATTCATTCCTCTGCAAAACACAAGGTATTTGTTTTTATTTTTACCCCAACCTTTGCCCGCATCTCGTGGTCGTGCGGTAGCGTCCTCGCTTCCCACGCCCGGGTTCCCGGGTTCGATTCCCGGCGGGGTCAGGGATTTTCTCTGCCTCGTGATGGCTGGGTGTTGTGTGCTGTCCTTAGGTTAGTTAGCTTTAAGTAGTTCTAAGTTCTAGGGGACTGATGACCATAGATGTTAAGTCCCATAGTGCTCAGAGCCATTTGAACCATTTTTTACCCCAACCTGTTTCGACTCTTATTTGTCACCAACTGTGCATCTCAATTTATTTCTATTAAAATATCATGCAAAGTTCACGGTTGTTATTGTATTTTAAGCCTAAATACCATAAAACGTACTTTCTTTTCTTTTGTTTCGACTGCACACATGAAACTACGTTAACTGTGAAAGTGGATTTTTACACGGCGGCTTTCTTGTAGATGTTTTCATCGCCTGATAGCAATTCACCTGCTAAGTAGGTGGACGAATTAGGTTAAAAAGTTATTTACTCGGAAGTTCTCTGTCGGGATTTGTAGTTGTCTGTATCCTGAACTAACATTTTTTGTCCTGAAATGCATCTTGGGTGTGTCTCTTCTTTTGTTGTAATTACGTACATTGTATTCTACTTTTCTTTATGCTTCACTCTCATTTGTTTTCGCCCGATTTATGCACAAAATCGATGTCTGAGAAAAAACTTATGTCACCATACGTATCAAGAGGCATCATGTTATTGTCGTTGGTCACTTGTTCAGCGCTATGTATCCTCCAAGCGTAACACTAAGTTACAACATTTTGCGAAACATTTTGTGGCGCGTCTGTTAGGGGAGAAATTATTTGAAACAAACAAGACAGCCTATACAAATCCAGTTTCGCAGTTAGCGTAATTTCTGGCGAGCAAACGAAACAAAATAAACAAATGCACAAGTTATAAGTTTTAGGCCTAAAACAGAAAGAAACAACCAAGAAATTTTATAATGTTTTAGATAAATAAATCAAGACCACACATAACTCTCGATACATGTTTGGGTA
Organism: Schistocerca americana; assembly: GCF_021461395.2. NCBI lineage: Eukaryota > Metazoa > Arthropoda > Insecta > Orthoptera > Acrididae > Schistocerca > Schistocerca americana. The sequence goes on from NC_060123.1 coordinate 713,457,654, forward strand.
AACATAAAGATAAATAAACTGTCCTTCACTAACGGCAGAATTTGTAAGTCCAGTCTGCATTTTCTATCTTCGCTACATCGGCCGCCATCAGATATTCCGCTGCCCATATAGCGAAACTCGTCAGCTACTTTTAGGCTCCCATCTCCTAATCTAATTCTTTCAGCATTGCCTGATTTAATTTACCTACAGTGTATTAACTTTGTTTTACTTTGCTTGATATTAATCTTATAATCTCCCTTCAAGACACTATCGATTCCCTTCATCTGCTCTTCCAAGTACTTTCCTGTCCCGGAGAGAATTGCAACGTCATCAGCAAACCTCAAAGATTTTCTTACTTCACCCTGCACATTAATTCCCTCTACAAATTTCTACTTTGATTCATTTACTGCTTACTCAGTGTACAGATGGATTAACCCCGATGATAAGTTACAAATCTCTTTCACTCCCAGCTGAACCATGCTCCTGTTTTACGCCCATCGACGCTTAATCTGCAGTCTGGTTTCTGAACTTTTCGCTGCCTGTGTTCCATGCCTGTTATCATCAAAATTTCCAAGAGTGTATGCCAGATAGCATGATCAAAAATTTTCGCTGAATCTGGAAATTCCGTAAAGGAAAGTTTATCTTCCTTTAATGAATATTCTGTGTCACGTCGCTGAGTCAATATTACCTAGTATGTTTCGTCGCTTCTCAGGAATTCAAACTCATTTCAAGCATGACTTATTAAACTGATATTTCTATAATATTCACACACATCAGCAAATGATTGCTTTGAAGTAGAAATTATTACGTTGTTTTTTCAGTCTGATGTCATTACCCCTGTCTCAAACATATTTCACATCAGATGCAGCAGTTTTATGAGGACTCGCTCTTCCAAGTTTCTCAGTAATTCTAAGGTAGTGTCATCCATTTCAGGGACCTTGTTTCGACTTGTCTTTCAGCACTCTGTCAAAGCCTTCTTGCAGTGCCGTGTCACCCATCTCATATTTATCTATTTCTTGTTATCTGTCTCTAATAATGCCTTCAAGTTCCTTGTGTAGCCCTTTCTTCGACATTTCAGATCTCCCTTAATTCTGAGTATTGGTTGTCTATCTGAGCTCATGACTTTCTTAAAGCTGCTTCTCTTTCTTCCAAAAGGCTTTCTAACTTTCCTCCAGGCGTTTTCCGCTATTTGTGCATGCTTCTACGGCTTTGAATTTTCCTTCCAGCTTATTAGTGCTAGGCCTTTGCACTTACTACGAGTTTCACTCTACAGACATCTGTATCCCGTTCTGCATTTCTGTGTTTTCTCCTTTCGTCAGTTACGCTCAATATTTCGTGCAGCATCAGAAGGCTTCGACCTGCCTTTGTATTTTTGCCCTATGATGCTCTGTTTTCACTATTTCATCTCTCATGGCAGCCCCTTCCTCTTTTATTACGATCGTTGCCACTCTTGAGTCAATCTTTGCCTAAAGCACTCTTTGAAATTCTCAACAATCTCTGTTTGTTGTTGTACTTATACAAGTACAACCTCTTTAACATCCTACCTTCCTGAAATTTTTCAGTTTCAATGTGAGTTTCATAACCAATAAATTATGATCAGATTCAACATCCACCCCTGGGAATGTTTTATAGTTTAAAATCTGGTTTCTAGATCTCTATCTTATCTCTGTGTGCTCTATTCGGCACCGTCTTCTGTCTTGAGGTCGTTTCCTCTATCGTGATTTTTTTTTTCACGAAGCATTAGCAATGAAAATCGTGCCCTGTGCACATCTACCAAGCAACTTCCATTTCATTCATTTTTCTCCTAATACCTTCCTTTGTTCTTCTTTTACTACTGTCGAATTCTAGTCCTTCTGTCGTAAGTAAATTTTCGCCTCCTTTGACTATACAAATAATTTATTTTATATTATCACACATTCAACCAAACTCTTCGTCACCTGAGAAGCTAGTAGCAATACACGAGTACATTTGTAGTATTGAAGTAGGGGTTCGTATCATGTATATGTTGGATGAACAGTAAGGTTCACTGCGTTGTTCATATCAGGTTAAACACAATCCTATTTCCTTATTCAGTGTTAGACATAATGCTCCCTTACCCGTATTTGATTTTTAATTTATATATATTTTATTTATTTATATATACTCCTCTTTTCCTGTCACCGACTTTCAATAACCTATAGATTCAGGAAAAAATTGGCTCTTACCCAGAATCCTAATTCATTATCCAGTGTGAGACATAGTGCTGCATTATCCGTATTTGCTTTTTTATTTATAATGCTTTCGTCACTTGACGAGAACTCCTATTTTCCCGTCAGCACCTTTCACTAACTTATAGATATAGGAAAAAATTGGTTTACTTTATACCCAGTTTCGTGTTATCTTTTTCCAGATAATTTGTTATTACTTTTGCGAGCCAGTTGTTATTTACTTTTGCCAAGTTTGTTATATTTTACTTACGAATTTCGGATTTTTTTGACACATTAGGCATCATTTTCTGCCAGAGTTGGTATTGTTTTTGCCAAATTTAATGATATTTATTTGAAATACTTCTAGTTATTTTTTGTGAAATTTGTTGTTACTTTGTTGCCGAAATTGATGTTTCATTTTCCTCAAATCCACTTTTTTTTGCAAATTTTTTACATGTTGCTCGTGTTGCGAATTTCGGTGATGTTTATTTTTCAAAATTCGGTGTTTTTTTCTGAAATTCGATATTACTTTTAGTTACTTTTGTGAGTTTTGTCAATTTCCTCTTTAGTTTGATAATTTCAGCCCTATGTTCGTCATCACGCCAAAGTTCGTTACGCAGAAAAGGACCTGACAGTTTAAAGTTATATGTACGCCTCAGCCTGGAAGAGGTTGGAAGTCAAAATTTAACTCTAATGTTCAGTAACTATCAGTTACGTATGTTAGTAAAGTACTGTCCTCAGATTTACAACATTTTTACACGGCATAAACACAGATTTCACGATATCTGGTAAAAATCGTCGACTTTGTGCTATTTCGGAAAAAGCGCTAGTTTCACCTGTTGCGAAATTTTTGTATCTCTGCTAGTTCATATGACATCCAATTTCAGCCTCTTTGTTTCCTTCTTTGAATTCCCTCTTTAATAGATGTAACATTCAACGGTTCCACCCGTAGAGGGCCAGTTTAATTTTTTCTGATGAAGCCATCTTGCTGAATAGACTCTGCCCGGAGATCCGGATGGGGGACTATGTTACTTTCCAAGCCCCACACGAATGCCGTATGCCAAACGAAACAATGACGTCTGTAGTTTTCCCTAGGCTTCAGTCGTTCGCAGTACCATAACACAAGGCATTGCTGGCTGACGTTACACGAACAGATCAGTCAATCATGCTGACTGTTGCCCCTCAAACTATTTAACAGTTTGCTGCTCCTCTTCAGGAACCATGCATTTGTCTGCCTCTCAACAGATACTCGCTCGTCTCGGCTGGACTTACAGTATGGCGAGCCGTATCGTTGAGGCACGCAAACCACTTCATATCGGTATGGTCCATGGTGTTAGTACGAACTTGCATTACGTAGATAGATGGAAAGAAGGTGTGAAGTCCGTTACAATGAGACTAAAACAATGGGCAATCAAACGTTAACAATGAAATCATGCAACGTGAAGATCTTCTGTACTTGTATTCTTATATGAGAATGAACAGAAACAGAAGAGGGGGAAAAACAGGAGAGTAAGAAATGACTTAACAACCTTCAATACACCAATGTGGTTGTCAATGCGAAGATTCATATGTTACATGAAGTTCCATTAGTGGGATTAAGTTTTAATGTCAAATCATTCTGAAACTGGCAATTTTAAGTTGGGAATCGCTAAGAGGGCGCAGAAGATAAACAGAGGGGCCTGGCGACAGAAGTGGAAGACGTGAGCGTGGCTGTAATTAAGGTGATGCGGAGTTGGGCAGCTCATGTGTCCAGACGAATGGTTGCCAGAACGCCCAGGGGTTCTCTAAGCTGCATTGTGAAAGATAACCAAACAGCGAAATGATGCCGTAAGAGAAAGTACATGAATGCCACACGAAGACACACACAGTGAATATGGGCCGTAATAGGTGGCAGTGCCGATAGCTTTCCATTATCCAGCAACATATGGCAAACGACTGATGAAGAACACAGAACCGTTTTTAGTCATCACCTCCCATTTAATTTTAAGTCGTCCTTCATATCTGAATTGTCATAAGCTGAGTGAACTTTGGGTTAGATCTCATGATAGTATAGTTAAATCGAAGCATCAGATCCTCCTTTCGTTAGCGGAGATCAAGTCAATACAGGTATAACGAGAGGAAAGAAACGACGCACTTCGTAGACACGCATGCAGTTCTGTAGATTTACCGATTTTTTATGGTTAAATGTTCCTTTTTGATCGCAGGAAGAATATAACCGTTACTGAATCACACGTAATATCTTCGCAACATATTAAATATTTCTGCCTGTAGAAAAGCCCTCTGTTTATTTGTTATCAGAAACCAATTCGTTTGTCATGTGGCCTCTTCACACGAATTAAAAATTTTGAGCAAGCAATATGTATGCTTTCAAAGCCAATCACAGGAGTACGCCACAGTCGATATAGTTTCACTGAAGCTCTTTCAGTCATCAGTGCGGATGATGGATCCGATCAAATAATTTCGTAGTGCATGGCAATGGGAGTGTCGCGAAAACTCATGACTACAATTACACGAGTCTGCAAAATTTAAACTGCACAGCGCTTGTACATTTTCCGCGAATTGCAACGAATGGTCTCCCTACGGCGAAGTATTACTGAAGAATAGTTAATGGATCACTTGCATAGAATGGGGGACGACGTACTGCACCTCACATATATTTTCCGCTTCCAGTCCCCCGTAGATAGTGTCTTTTGTTCAAGGTCATACTAACTGGAGTTTTACTGGCATGCACGAATAGCATTCCATGAACTCTCGAGGAATTTATATCTGCTGTGGTGCCTTTTATTTATGTGCAGCGCAGTGGAATTTGTAACTTTCACGACGTATTCCTTTTCTGACGTTGATTACCATACAGCTAAGTGCATAAGTTTTAAAGGGATCTACAGAGACGGTTTTCAGAGCCGTGGAAGGAGTGGCACAACAGAATTTTTTAAATGTTATTTACTCTTAAACTCCACCATATTTCCCATAAGGCATTAAATAAACTCATTCGTGTTATTACTTACATGATTACCGATATACTGAAGTCTCCTGAATGCTAGTGTTAAACTGTTGCAGTACTTGGTTCTAGAACTGCAATTATACTTTATACGTTTCTACAGTGGAAACTGGTGATAAAGACACGGGACACGGTGCACTTGCTCAGACAGGAGGCCGTAAATGTAATAAAACAATAGATCAAAAAGAACAAACAAATGACGAGAAGACGTGTAGAGCTGTGGATTTCGCTAAGCTATGGCTCGCAATATGACCACGTTTCTGACGAATGCGAGTTACTTTTAACGATTATAGCTGCCAAATAACGGTACCGACAATTCTTAATTGGACTCTACCATTGCTTTCTGTGACACTGGAGGCAGCTTCCAAGAAGGATATCACGGAAGCAGCTGGTGTGGAACTCGATCAAACATTAACATCATGACAGCCCCACCAACAAATGTCTCCCCATCAGCATCTCAGACGTCTCACAGATGGTTTCCCTAAAGTTCAAAATGCAAGCAAACACGTAGATGAGGCAACATTTATAAGCCAAATGTGGGTAAGTATTTGCATTTTGCGACAATGATCGATTGAGGATCTACAGGGTGTTCACAATTTAACTTCCACTACTTGAGCCAGTGCAGTCGGAAGGCTACTGCCCCCTGGGGCTAGCATTTGTTTGCAGGGTACGGGCTCGGCGACACCGGGGTTCCCGAGCTGGGAACTGGAGTGCACCGCCAGTCCTCTGCTGGACATGCTTCAGTGACCACCGTGTGGCGCGGCGGTGGAACGATGTGTGTCTCAGGGAACGGGGATGTTGGACTGACAGCCCGGATCGCTGGCGTGGAATAAACCACTAAAAAACAAAAAACAAAAAGGGAGAGAGAGAGAGAGAGAGAACTCAATCTCGTGCTGCTCGCTGATGAGATGCATGACTATTAAAATGGCTCTGAGCACTATGAGACTTCTGAGGTCATCAGTCCCCTAGAACTACTTAAACCTAACTAACCTAAGGACATCACACACATCCATGTCCGAGGCAGGATTTGAACCTGCGACCGCAGCGGTCGTACGGTTCCAGAATGTAGCACCTTTAACCGCTCGGCCACTCCGGCCGGCCTCAGCACTAGTACCTGCGTTTGTCCATGCGCTTCTGCTTCCGCAGTCATTTCCAAGCCAGCCCCCCCCCCCCCCCCCCCCCCCCGCAGAACATCATCAGTAAAAGCCGTGGGTGTTGAGATAGTGGAGCTCCCTGCCCCTTCAAAGGTTCCATCTGGTACGCTGTCCTATGTTGCCACAACCACAGCCACAGTTGTGGCTGCAAAGTCTGCACAGGGAACAAAAATCAAAGGCCAAACGTCACCACAGGTTGAACTATGAAATAAACAGACCACCAACGTCGACGTCAACTTCTCTGACGTCTCTCTCGATTTTTATTTAGAGGCTGTCTGTGGAACTTGATGTCAGATTGGGGCATTCATCTCGCCCCAAGAGTGAGCCTCCACCCATTGTGGGCTCCCCTCCATAGCAGAAAGTCAGGATGAAAGTGCTACCCCCACGTAGATGGCCCCCTGGAGGAACTGTAGGTCCTGGCACAGGAACGTCTCCTATGAATGTGTTTGCAGGAAACACATTTTAAAGCACCTGACATCCCTGTCCTATGGAGCTGTACACTCTTTGGCAATGATGAATTGACTTGGGAAACGGCCAAGGGAGGCCTTGCTGTGTTTGTCAGCAGTTTGCACCACTACTCCGCTTTCCCCCTCGCCAGTGACATGCAAGCATTTGCAATTGAAATACACGCACGTCGGAGGATTACAGTTTTCTCTCTGCATCTGCCACTGCTGGATGCAGTAGAGTCTGAGACTCTCACAGATCTTATGTGAAAACTGCCCTGACCATTTCTCCTCCTGGGAGACTGTCATGGCCATCATGTACTGTGGGGCTCAACCTTTACTTGCCCTCAGGGTCGGGTTTCTGGAAAGCCTCCTGACATCTCACAAGCTGCGCATCCTAAACATTTGTACTCTGACTCATTTCTGTACTGCTACTGGGTCATTCTCGGCCATCGACCTATCTCACTGCTCTCCAGCCCTCGCAGACTACTTTCATCAGGAGGTCATTGATGACCTACATTCCAGTCACCATTTCCCAATTCCCATTACAGGATGGAGGATTGCTGGAACAAAAGCCACGAACTTGGATGATTAGCATGGCTAACTGGGAGCTGTTCAGCAAGTTTCCTGTGTTTGAACACTGTGACAGCGTCCAGGAATCGGTGTACCACATCACGTGTGTGCTCCATCTTGCCACTGAACTATCCACACCACAGTCTTTCGGTACTCTTATGAGATGAGCTGTGCCTTGGTGGACAGAAGAACGCCATTCAGCCAACAAGGCCAGGCGTGCGGCTCTTCGGCAGTTTAAATGCCTGCTGACAGCCGACAGCCTAGCGAGTCCCGAGAGCCAAGGCTTGACGTGTCATTAGGAAGAGCAAAAAATGGTCATGGCGAGCGTTCCTGGACTCCATCAACCCTTCCACGTGTTCTGCAAAAGTACGTGAAGCCATCCAGATGATTTCCAGTAAACGTAGTCGCATACTGATAGAAACAGTTTTGAAACAGGGGTGCCCCATAACGACACCCAGAGACATCGCTCAGGTGCTGCCCGATCATTTTGCAACAACTACAGCCCATGCAAGCCGGGATCCGACATTTTGTCGCTACTGTGCAGCTGTAGAGAGCAGCAGGTTCAACTTCAGATCCAACTATTCTAAGGCCTACAGCTTTCCTTTCTCCAAGTGGGAACTCGAAACGGTACTGTCTGAGACTCATGATATTCCACCTGATGACGACAAAATCCGGTACCACATGATTCGAAATTTGTCAGAGGCGTCAAAGAAAATCCTCTTCAAATGTTTTAATTTTATATGGCAGACAGGCATCTTCCCCAACTCGTGGAGGGATGCAGTCCTGCTACCTCTCCTGAAACCAGAAAAGGATCGTACATCTCCCAGCGGTTGCAGGAGTATCGCGTTAACGAGCTATGTAGGAAAGTCGCTGGAGCGAATGGTTAACGGCCGTCTAGTCTGGTTGCTAGAGACCAGGTAACTCCTTAGCCACTCCCAGTGTGAATACCAGAGATTATAGTCCACTGTCGATAACCTGACTCTGCTAGAGGTGGCTATTCAGCAGTCTTTCTTACATAACCATCCTTGTATTGGTATAATCCTCAATATCAGTAAGGCGTAGAATACTACTTGGAGACACTGTATACTTTAAAATCTGCGTCAATGGGGCTTTCGTAGCCACCTCCCCATCTTCATGCGGTCTTTCCTGCCTCAGCGGTTTTTTAGGACCTGAGTTGGCGACTCGCTTTCAGATCGGTTTCAGCAGAAGAATGGCGTCCCTGAGGGTAGTGTCTTAACTGTTACCCTATTTGCAGTAACCATAAACAGTATCACGTCTGCAGTAAAGAGTACAATGCTCCTTATTTGTCGGCGTTTTTGCTGTTTTCTGTTCCTCCTCCGGTGTTGCAACAGCGAGGCATCAGTTGCAACTTACAGTGCGGATGTTAGAGGAGTTGGCTGCAAAGATGGGTTTTCAGCTTTCTGGGGATAAGTGTGTGTGTGTTCATTATAATCATTCTCATCGTTTTCTCTATTTGCCTGCCTTGCATATGAGGGACCTCATCCTACACTTTAGAGCCTCAATGAGGTTACCAGGCCTCATTTTTTACTCAAAATTGTCGTGGATGCCACACCTGGGAGACATGAAAGCCAGAACCCTGAATATCTCAGTGTCATAGCCACAGGTTTTGGGGAGCGGACAGGACACGTCTCCTCCAGTTTTATGGGGCTTTCATGTCTTCGTGGCTGGCCTTTGGATCTGTGAGGCTATGGTGAGGGGATATGTCTGGATATGAGTGGTCTAGGGGTAGCATCTATGATTCATAATCAAGACTTCTTCGGTCTCGGGTACGATCCCTGCCACTGCCTAAATTTTGATAAATAATCAGCATTGGCGGCCGAAGACTTCCGGCATAAGAAGTCAGCCTCATTCTGCCAACGGCCTTGTCAAAGAGGGCGGAGGAGCGGATAGAGGTTCAGGGCACTCTCTTGTCCTATGGGTGGGAAATTGCCCCTAAAGGCGGAAGAATCAGCAATGATCAACGACATGAGGATGCTGAAGTCAATGGAAACTACTGCATTAAAGACGCGTAACGTGTATCCACAGGACATGTGGCCTGTAATTGAAGAAGTATCGTGATGATCTCTCCATTGGCAAATGATTCCGGAATAGTTCCCCATTCGGATATCCGGGAGGGGACTGCCAAGGGGGAGGTTACAATGAGAAAAAGATTGAATAATCAACGAAAGGATAACGTTCTACGAGTCGGGGCGTGGAATGTCAGAAGCTTGAACGTGGTAGGGAAACTAGAAAATCTGAAAAGGAAAATGCAAAGGCTCAATCTAGATATAGTAGGGGTCAGTGAAGTGAAGTGGAAGGAAGACAAGGATTTCTGGTCAGATGAGTATCGTGTAATATCAACAGCAGCAGAAAATGGTATAACAGCTGTAGGATTCGTTATGAATAGGTAGGTAGGGCAGAGGGTGTGTTACTGTGAACAGTTCAGTGACCGGGTTGTTCTAATCAGAATCGGCAGCAGACCGACACCGACAACGATAGTTCAGGTATACATGCCGACGTCGCAAGCTGATGATGAACAGATAGAGACAGTGTATGAGGATATTGAAAGGGTAATGCAGTATGTAAAGAGGGACGAAAATCTAATAGTCATGGGTGACTGGAATGCAGTTGTAGGGGAAGGAGTAGAAGAAAAGGTTACAGGAGAATATGGGCTTGGGACAAGGAATGAAAGAGGAGAAGACTAATTGAGTTCTGTAACAACTTTCAGCTAGTAAAAGCGAATACCCTGTTCAAGAATCACAAGAGGAGGAGGTATACTTGGAAAAGGCCGGGAGATACGGGAAGATTTCAATTAGATTACATCATGGTCAGACAGAGATTCCGAAATCAGATACTGGATTGTAAGGCGTACCCAGGAGCAGATATAGACTCAGATCACAATATAGTAGTGATGAAGAGTAGGCTGAAGTTCAAGACATTAGTCAGGAAGAATCAATACGCAAAGAAGTGGGATACGGAAGTACTAAGGAATGACGAGATACGTTTGAAGTTCTCTAACGCTATAGATACAGCAATAAGAAATAGCGCAGTAGGCAGCACAGTTGAAGAGGAATGGACATCTCTAAAAAGGGTCATCACAGAAGTTGGGAAGGAAAACATAGGCACAAAGAAGGTAGCTGCGAAGAAACCATGGGTAACAGAAGAAATACTTCAGTTGATTGATGAAAGGAGGAAGTACAAACAAGTTCCGGGAAAATCAGGAATACGGAAATACAAGTCGCTGAGGAATGAAATAAATAGGAAGTGCAGGGAAGCTAAGACGAAATGGCTGCAGGAAAAATGTGAAGACATCGAAAAAGATATGATTGTCGGAAGGACAGACTCAGCATACAGGAAAGCCAAAACAACCTTTGGTGACATTAAAAGCAACGGTGGTAATATTAAGAGTGCAACGGGAATTCCACTGTTAAATGCAGAGGAGAGAGCAGATAGGTGGAAAGAATGCATTAAAAGCCTCTATCAGGGTGAAGATTTGTCTGATGTGGTAGAAGAAGAAACAGGAGTCGATTTAGAAGAGATAGGGGATCCAGTATTAGAATCGGAATTTAAAAGAGCTTTGGAGGACTTACGGTCAAATAAGACAGAAGGGATACATAACATTACATCAGAATTTCTAAAATCATTGGGGGAAGAGGCAACAAAGCGACTATTCACGTTGGTGTGTAGAATATATGAGTCTGGGGATATACCATCTGACTTTCGGAAAAGCATCATCCACACAATTCCGAAGACGGCAAGAGCTGACAAGTGCGAGAATTATCGCACTATCAGCTTGACAGCTCATGCATCGAAGCTGCTTACAAGAATAATATACAGAAGAATGGAAAAGAAAATTAAGAATGCGCTAGGTGACGATCAGTTTGGCTTTAGGAAAAGTACAACAACCAAGAGGAAATGATAAGAGAGGACGATCAAGAACGAAGTGCTCGTATTAAGAAGGGTGTAAGACAAGGCTGTAGCCTTTCGCCCCTACTCTTCAATCTGTACACCGAGGAAGCAATGATGAAAATAAAAGAAAGGTTCAGGAGTGGAATTAAAATACAAGGTGAAAGGATATCAATGATACGATTCGCTGATGACATTGCTATCCTGAGTGAAAGTGAAGAATTAAATGATCTGCTGAACGGAATGAACAGTCTAATGAGTACACAGCATGGTTTGAGAGTAAATCGGAGAAAGACGAAGGTAATGGGAAGTAGTAGAAATGAGAACAGCGAGAAACTTAACATCAGGATTGATGGTCACGAAGTCAATGAAGTTAAGGAATTCTGCTACCTAGGCAGTAAAATAACCGATGATGGACGGAGCAAGCAGGACATCAAAAGCAAACTCGCTATGGCAAAAAAGGCATTTCTGGCCAAGAGAAGTCTACTAATATCAAATACCGGCCTTAATTTGAGGAAGAAATTTCTGATGATGTACGTCTGGAGTACAGCATTGTATGGTTTTGAAACATGGACTGTGGGAAAACCGGAACAGAAGAGAATCGAAGCATTTGAGATGTGGTGCTATAGACGAATGTTGAAAATTAGGTGGACTGATAAGGTAAGGAATGAGGAGGTTCTACGCAGAATCGGAGAGGAAAGGAATATGTGGAAAACACTGATAAGGAGAAGGGACAGGATGATAGGACATCTGCTAAGACATGAGGGAATGACTTCCATGGTACTAGAGGGGGCTGTAGAGGGCAAAAACTGTAGAGGAAGACAGAGATTGGAATACGTCAAGCAAATAATTGAGGAAGTAGGTTGCAAGTGCTACTCTGAGATGAAGAGGTTAGCACAGGAAAGGAATTCGTGGCGGTCCGCATCAAACCAGTCAGTAGAGTGATGACAACAACAAAAAATGAGTGCTTACGGGACCAATCTCACACCCAGTGTATGTGCTGAGGCTGGGAAATAGCCGCTTACCATCTGGCGGCAGCTCCTCATGGTGCGTGAGGCGTGTAAGATCCTCTCCTATCGAACTTCACCTGCACGCCATACTGTTGCTCATTCTCTTCTTAAAGCCATTTCTCCAACCGTCCACGAGCCACAATTCTGTTTGAGATCCGCATGCAGTATGTGCTGGAGTCATTCGATGTGCAGCAAGCACAACCCCAAACCCAGTGTTTTACCTGTCAGCCGCCCTAGTTACTGGAAAGGCCCAAAGTGATTTTAAATTTGATGCGGTACAGCAGAGATTGCACTCTTGCTTCCATTTTTAACGCGTTATTTTCTGGTATTTTATCTGAGCTTCACAACTATGTAGTTGTTTTTACAGATGGGTCGAAACAGGGCATTCAGTTGGTTGCTCTGTTGTGTTTCCAAATCGTGTCCTCAAGGTCGGACTGCCTCAAGCCTTTACTGTCTTTAATGCACAATTATATTGAATCTTGCGAGTAGATGAGGCGTTCTTCCAGTGCTAAATTTCTTGTCTGTTCCGATTCTGTGAGTGCGCTTCACTCGCTGCAACTTTTGTACCCAGCAGGTAAAATAGTCCAGACTATCCATGTTGTCTTCCTCCAACGACTCGGGATGTAGGTGTCTTTCTGCTGGGTACCACGTCACATGGGAATTGCGGGGAACAAAAGGGCAAATCTAGCAGCCAAGGAGGCGTGTCTTGACACTGAGGTGTTTCAATGTGCCATTCCCCTGCATGCTCTCCTCTCGTTGTTGAGCTTCAGAGCCCTGCGTTGGTGGGACGATGAGTGGGTGGAAGTGACCGACAATAAGCTCGTCCGGTAAAGCCCACAACTCGGCCATGGCGTACCTCCTTCCAGCCACGTCGACGGGATGAAGTCCTCGTCACTCGTCTTGACAGACGCCACAGCACTATGACGCATGGCTTCTTGCTCCGGTGAGAAGACCCTCTAACGTGTGACGCTTATGGCCACATTTTATTGGACTGCATTTCATTTTCCAACCAGCGGGTAGCGACTGAGTTGGCGACGGACCAGCAATCTATTTTAGGTAAGGATCAAACGAATGTGGTTAGAGTTTTAACGTTTTGTGAATTGTCCAACGTTTTTATCAAGATTTTAGGGAGATGGTTTCAATATGTTCACAGGGCGACTGGGTCGCCCATTGTCGTCTTACTTGTGTTTTAGTCTCCTGTAAAGCATCTTTTAATCTTTCCCATTGCCTTAGCGTATATTATCACATTTTGATAATTTCTTTCCTCGTTCGTTTCTTTTAATGTGTGTAACGGCGCTGATAAGCTTGCCATTGAGCGCCCGTAAGCACCAAACACTCTGTCACTCTCTCACACACACACACACACACACACACACATACACACACAGAACACTATTTACCGTACTGGTACCCAACTCTATAGGAATGATATTGAGAGTGTGCACTGCGGGATTTGCTTAGTTAGTAGTGTTAGTGTCGTGACTTGCCCCTAGACGCAGGTACTGGTACGGTGACGTAGGGTGGAAACACAAGCATCAGTGTGGATTGCAGTTGCGGACAGTCAGCATGGGTCTGAAGAAGGTGAGCGAGGCGTCACTCGTAAAGCTGCTTCATCAAAACAACTGCAACAGTGAAACTTCCTGCCAGATTAAAACTGTGTGCCCGACCGAGACTCGAACTCGGGACCTTTGCCTTTCGCGGGCAAGTGCTGTGAGTACCGGGCGTGAGTCGTGCTTCGGTAGCTTAGTTGGTAGAGCACTTGCCCGCGAAAGGCAAAGGTCCCGAGTTCGAGTCTCGGTCGGGCACACAGTTTTAATCTGCCAGGAAGTTTCATATCAGCGCACACTCCGCTGCAGAGTGAAAATCTCATTTTGGAAACATCCCCCAGGCTGTGGCTAAGCCATGTCTCCGCAATATCCTTTCTTTCCGGAGTGCTAGTTCTGCAAGGTTCGCAGGAGAGCTTCTGTAAAGTTTGGAAGGTAGGAGACGAGGTACTAGCAGAAGTAAAGCTGTGAGTACCGGGCGTGAGTCGTGCTTCGGTAGCTTAGTTGGTAGAGCACTTGCCCGCGAAAGGCAAAGGTCCCGAGTTCGAGTCTCGGTCGGGCACACAGTTTTAATCTGCCAGGAAGTTTCATATCAGCGCACACTCCGCTGCAGAGTGAAAATCTCATTCTGGAACCGCAACAGTGCTGCTGCTCTTCCGAAGTATCGACGTATCAAAGTAACACTCCGCGAAACGCTCCTGGGACAGGCCGACATCCAGTTTCGCCACAAATTGTTGAAGAAGTTACTGTTTCCATGACTTACAGTGCTGGACACGAAGTGCGATCTTCAAGCATTCCACTGGCTATGTCACAGCACCTGAACATTTCATGTTCCACCATCCGAAACGTGCTGCGAACAACTGCGAACTGGTATGCCTGCAAACTCTCAGAACGCAGATGGTCGTTACATTGAGCAATGTTTGTAATCTGGACGCAAATATGATACGCAGTTAAGAAACGTTATCCTCTGATGCGTAAATTAAAATGTGTTTCCTTAATTGGTTTATTCGTTATTTGTCTTCCGCTTATCCTACCACAGATATCGAGTCTAAGATATTTTCCAGTTGATTTTTCTTGACCTCACTAGGCAAGAAACAACAGCAAAGTCTGTAGATAATCTAAGATTTTCTCCGAAGTCCTTTCCGTAGATTAGGAAAAGCAGCGGGTCTGCAACAATTCCTTCGGGAACGCTAGATATCATTTTTGTTGTATGCGAAGACTTTCCGTCGATTACTACCTACTGTGACCTTTCTGACAGGAAATCACGAATCCAATCGCATAAGAGAAACGACATTCCGTAGGCACGCATTGTGAGTAGAAGTCTGTTGAGAGGCACGGTGTCAAAAGCCTTTTGGAAATTGCCCTTCGATGTGCGAATAAAGAGCTAGTGTCGTTGCACAAGAACGATATTTTGTGTTTCCGTGGTGCCTACGTGCGAATAGACCGTTTTATTCGCTGTAATTAATAACATTCGAATGCAATATATGTTACAATTTCTACTGCAAGTCAACATCGGTGATACGGGTCTGCACTTCTTCGGATTATTCCTACCCCCCTCTTGAGTATTGGTGTGACCTACGGAGCGTTCCACTTTTTACGTACGGTCCTTTCGTCAAGTGAGCGATCGTATATATCTGAGAAATACGGAGCTATCTTATCAGCCCCTATGAAAGGGTCTTAATTGGTATTCATTTCGGATCAAAAAATTTGCCTTTAAAATTGACTAGTTCAGAGACCCGATATAGCACGGGTATTCATTTTCACAATTTTCTGTTAGAACCGAAAAGAAAAATAATGATCTTAGTATACAGTATAATATAAAAAAAAAAAAAAAAAAAACATTTCCATGTATTCCTGAAACTACGTTTGAAATGATACAGTAGACTTGGTGTGAGATGGTCCCGGACACTTTGTGTACGCTAGGCGCATCCACTTTGCGTGTCTTCTTCTCTATGGCAACGCCTCTTCATAGCTCCATAGACTGTTATTGTTTCCGCTTACAGCCGTTTGCGCTTCGTATTTGAAAACTGTGAAAAGCGTTCCCAGGTGTAAGGGATTTATCTACGCTGATTCGACTCTAGGAATGTCTAAGTAGTAGAGAATAAATGCATTAAAACTTCATGCATGGTGCTACATTTTTTTAGACATCTCAGTGTTTATGACATCATAGCCCTTGAACTATGTGCCGTACAAAGACAGATTTGTGTAGGTACATTCAGCGCCATATGAGGATACTAACTGCGAAATACGTCACGAATAGCGTTAGTAGTAGAGAAATAATAAATTGAAATGCCATGCATGACGCGGCGGGTTTCCACGCATCTCACTGTTTATGACTTCATCTCTCCTGATGTATGACTCATTCAGTGGCATATATGAATATAGTTTGCAGAATATGTTGCGAATAGAATTACCAGCAAAGAAATAATCAATTTAAACGTCATGCACTATCATTCGTTATGATGTCATACCACCGGAATTCTTGTAGGCAGGTGGTTCTTACCGCACAGCGATTGTTGTCTGACAATAAGGGATATATGTACCAAATTTGGTAAAATTCGGTCGAGTGGTTTAGAAGGAGAAATGTAACTCACACACGCTTTTACAGTACGTATCGATTTAACATGGCTGAGAGAAGAAGAATCACAATCTTGTTTAATTAATGGGGCTCCAAGTATCCACAACTTTCTGCAGTTAGTAACAGATATTCTGCCGCCGTCATTGTAAGACGTCCCACTGCTCAAATCATTCAAATAGCTCTGAGCACTATGGGACTTAACTGCTGAGGTTATCAGTCCCCTAGAAGTTAGAAATACTTAAACCTAACTGACCTAAGAAATCACACTCATCCATGCCCGAGGCAGGATTCGAACCTGCGACCGTAACGGTCACGCTGTTCCAAACTGTAGCGCCTAGAACGCTCGGCCACTCCGGCCGGCTCCCACTGCCCATAAGGCAGTCCACGTGACGCGTGCTGCCTGCATAACAAATGTCCCTCTCATTCTCCTCAGACATTTAAAGACATTTGAAGGTTGTTTGTTCGGTATATATATACTGCTGAAAGTAATGCTTCAAAATTTTTAGTTATTTTTTAAATACAACGACCGTTGTTAACGTTCAACAACTTTATTATTCGTGCCTACATATTCATTTCTCAAGATAGTCAGTCTGGTGACGAATACTTTCCCAAGGTGAGGCCAGTTTTTTATCACCGTCATTGCAGCATGTTTGACTTTGTTAATGGAATCACCTCACCTCTGCTTGCAGCGCTTCATCACTAACAAAGTGAACTCCTTGCAAGTGTTCTTTAAATTTCGAAAAAAGATGAAAATCGAATGCGGCCAAGTCAGGACTTGATGGAGGATGGCCTGTGACAGTGTATCGAAGGGGACGTACAGTCAAAAACGCCTCAGCACTCGTGCGAGGTCCGGCGTTGTCATGTTGAAGGAGAGGGTGCGACATGGGTTCACTGACAGTTCGAATTCGAAACTTGATTACAGCACGCTCTTTCTCACGTAGTGACATAGTTATCTTACACACCGCCATGTTACACTCTACAAATAGGAGCCCACTAGCGGCTGGGGGCAGCAAATATGTAGACATGAAGAATAAACATGTAGAATGTTAATAACCGTTGTTTCATTTACAAAACTCTAACAGTTTTCTCATAAAAAACTGAAAGGCATTATAATCTCAATCTCTCGCGCTGCTTCATTCACAACACAATATTTACGACTGCGCTTTCCGTGGACTGGAAAAATGGCAGAAATATATCCCAAGCAAAGTGCTAGAATGCAATGAGGTATCTTGGGCTAGAAAAAAAAAGGAAAAAGAAAAAAGACGTCGAGGGGTTGGGGTAGGTAAGACACATACATGACCAACAGTAGCCCAAAAACAAACGTACCTGACACACGTTCTATCTCGGAAATCATTCACAGTACGATATATGTTCATATGAAGTCTTCGCTTCATGTGAGCATTTCTGTCACATCCTTGAGTAATGACCATTCTCTTGGGGCATCCTCTACAAACGCCTAGTGAAGCACACAGAAAATATGGAGATGCCGAGTACACGTGTGTGAAAGCGTTATCAGCACCTGCTGAGTTTGGAAGGGGTCTCGCTGGGGATCGTCGCTTGGTCGACTGGTCGAATAGTGCGGTATTCAGATTTTGAAACATTCGGACGTGACAGCGATCCCATATGGGAATGCTGAGCAACGTAAAGGTAGTTGCACTCATCGTCAAGGACCCTGTATAGCACGTCTGACAGCTACGTTGGAGGGTCGCTGTATGTGCACCAAAGATATCTTAACCCCCTCCACCCGAGAACAAACAGCTGACTGCCTGCCATCGCGCACCACTCATCGGAGAGGAGCAGCAGCTGGACCACGAAAATAACGTCTGATGGGTGAATTGCCGCTTAATGCCACGACACACACGACTCGATCTGGAGTGGTGCCACGATCTGGAAGCGTCGACTGCTAACATTGTGTTCCGCGATGAAATGCGTTTCGGTGATACCACGGATAATGACTGTCAGGGAGCGCAGACGTGATATGGGGAGGAGTTGCGTTCATCCGGTGACTCGGGGAAACACAGTGGTGTTACGTAGGCATCGTAATGTGCAGAGCTGTCGGGAACGATCGAGGTCGCGGCCGGCAGTGACTGACGGACCTCTGAATGCACAGCGGCACGTCGCACACATGTTGCATCGTTATGTCAGCTCCAATGCGACTGTATGTGGAGGACAATGTTGGTCCACAGAAGGCACTTGTCTCTGTGAACCATCTGCGCGATGTTGAGGTACTCTAGTGGCGAGCGAGATCCAGAGATGTATCACCGAGACAACGTGTGCCGGACAATCTTGGGCGTCAACTCCATCCCAGTGCCAGTATCCATCGTATCAAGGTGCATTTGCGAAAGTTTCGACCAGTCTGCACGAAGACAAGATTGGACGGCTTTACAGCCAAATTACCTTTAAATTTGACTCGATTTTGCAATCGATTTCCTGTTTTCTTTCAGGCCGAGATTATTGTACTGTGATGGGCGCAGCACTGCTCAGTTTGTGGCCGCATGGCATTTGAATTTCCCAGGACGCGAATCGAGCGGCACGTTCCAGCCATAGAGAGTCACGTAGAGAGCACTTTTGTTCTCGGTTTTATTTTATTTTATTTTTTTTCTCGCCCGGAAGTTTACTTAATGCTTTTTCATCGGATAACAGCGTATAACAGGAAACAAACTCATTTTGTAAATAACTGTATATCCTACAACACTTCCACATTTCAGCCTTCAATACGGAAATCTGTAAGAAAATGTTGATTAATTTCTTACGTGATACTCTTGCAGTATTCACATTACAGTTCTTCTCATAATGATAGTTAATTTGTAGTAGTTCTATTTTTGTAGTCATATACAACCAAAAATTCTCTTCACTTCTGTCCCTTTCACGCCATTTTTCTTTCTTTTCTGGTAAGGTTCTTCATCTGGATGTAGGAGGCTCGTTAATGTTATCGTGTTGGGTGATGTCCTTTGCATACTTGGCTAATTTATTCCCGATACGTTGTTTACATTATCGCAAATTTATTCATGTGTTTCTGTGTCAGTCAGACTGCAAGTGGCACACAGAGGAGAATCTGCCAGATCAGTAGAGTCCGTTGTTGCGTTAGGATTTTTCTGCCCACGACTTAGCACCAGCTAACTCTTACAATAGTAGATAATAGCAAATCGCGGATATTTTTCCTGATTTTTTTGACAGTTAAAGTATGTGATCTTTTGTCCCGTTAACATTCCTACTTCTACTTTGCATCATGTTTCCGTATAACTGTTTCACTGGGTTCTCATTGTCAGACAGCCGTATGAAGGCATGTTTAAGATGACGTAATTCATTCGGACGGAGTCTCCTTGACCGAGCACTACGCCACGACATCGACCAAACGGCCTGCCCCGTAGTTTGAAGCTGTGCGAGAGGGCAGGACCTTCTTTATCTGCAGGCAAAGTTGGGACTGTTGCTGAGTGTGGTGGGGCTTTGACACCTCAACTGCGTCACCTCTAGTTGTGAAATAGCTGCTAACTACCTGCGAGGAGTTTTTGCAAGCAGTTTTCTTATCAGGATGAGTTGTTGTAGGCTGCCTTTAAGTTTTTTTAAAAGCATGCAAACACTTCACATATTTTGTACTATGTAGAAATATATGAAAAAACCAGTTATGTATTTTGATTCTGAATTTTTAAAAGTGACAGTGACACCTGATTTTATTTCCCTTTTAACTGAGGCGTGGTGCCTGATAGTTAATGTGGAAAATAGTTTCTTTGTAAATACAAATATTATAAAGGTAACTCACGTAATTCATCGAGTCCTTCCACTCACTTGTCATCACTTTGCTCAATGACCGCAGAGCATGGTCGTTTCGCGTTACGTGGGTTATTATTGTTTAGTAGTCAAGCTGTATCCTCACGAACCTACTATGCTGTCATAGTAGGAGGAGAGGTGATACTCCTACGTGGCGCGTCCCAGGTGGCGGATAGGGAAGTCCTCACCGGTTTACCGGCGGACTTGAGTGAAATAAAATAGCTCTCGCGGACCAAACACACCCTCTGCGGTTAACAACCAGAGTTGTAAATCGGAGCTTGCTCCAACTAAGGTTGACAACCTTCGGCAGTCAAAAATGGAAAAGTCTTTTAGGAAAAAAATTCCACAGTCCTGCTCAAAAAGGCAGGAAAAGGCTACATCGGATTCGGTGGGTAGTCAACTAGAAGACAGCAACGAATCGGAGCGTTTGCAACCTTCCAAATGCACACTAAAACACAAAAAGAAGATTAAACATGAGCAAATAAATTATATAGCAACACACAACATAAACTCACTACTTCAGACCGGAAAACTCAAGGAGCTCACAGATGAACTAAACAAACAAAAAATTTTAATAACAGGGATCCAAGAAATGAGAAACACCACAGAGGACCCATTCGAATCACAAGGATACAGAATTTATAATGGAAAACCAGGACCGAGGGCAATGAAACAATGTCCCCAGTTTGGATCAGGGTTTTTACTATACATAAAAATAAGAGATTCAGTAACGGATATCCATGCAGTATCACCAAGAATTGCGACTTTAAGCTTTAAAATAATGAATAAAACCTATACAATAATAAATGCTCATGCCCCAACAAATGAAAAAAATTGTCTAACAAAAACAAAGGAAGAGGTAAATAAAGTCTGGGACCTTCTAGAACAAACTGTGAACAGAGTAAATAAAAAGAATGTAAAAATCTTATTGGGAGATTTCAATGCTCAGTTGGGAAAAGAAAGGAAATATGAAGATATAATTTGAAAATGGAGTCCACATAAATTTACAAACAAAAACTGTCAAAGAATTATAGAACTCTGCAGAGAACACAACCTTATATCTAAATCAACATACTTTAAGAGGAAGCCAAGTAAACTTAAAACATGGAAACATCCAGACTGGAGGAAGGGCGAGTGGCAGCTAGACCATGTCTGTATGGACAAAAATTTTCATAAGGAGATCCACAATGTTAAAGTACTGAGAGGAGTAGACACAGGCTCAGACCATTGTATGGTTAAAATTAAAATCAAATTCACACCGTTAAAGAAGAGGACCGGAAAAACTAATAAAGTAAAAAGGACGTTTGACCCACATCAGCTAATTAAAAATAATAAGTACCAACAAATAACACAAACCATCAAATTAACAGATGGTCTAGAACAACTAGTGCCTAATCTTAAAAAAGAAGCAGAGAATCTAGCTCCCTTGAATCCACGAAGGAAACATGCATGGTGGACATCAGAATGTGACACGTTCCATGAAGATAGACACCAAGCATGGTTAAAGTTTCAAACACATAAAACTGAAGAAAATGTCATCAACCTAAAAAATGAAAGAAAAAAAATCACTCAAAATGTTAGAAGAATCAAGAGAGGATTTCATAAAGATATTATAAAGTCTATAGGAGGTAATTATCATAAAACCAACTCCAGGAACTACTACAAAATCTTTGGGAAACAACTACAACAATATGAGGCCCCTACACTAATACTGAAAGATGAAGATGGAAGAATGACACACAGTAACAAGGAAAATGCAGTAATCATGGCAAAAGCATTTTACAAACTTCTGAATTGCGAGGAACCCAAAGAACCCTTACAAATCAACATAAATACCCCAATAAAAACCAAACCTAACAAACTAGACCCTCCAACTTTCCAAGAAGTAGAAGAAATTCTCAAAGAACAAAAAAATTATAAGGCATGTGGAGAAGATCAGGTTTTTGTTGAAATGTGGAAATATGCAAGTGACACAGTCAAGACCTCCTTACACATGGCTCTAACAAAAATTTGGGTAACAGAACAATTTCCCAAACATTGGACCACAGCTATCATCCACCCACTACACAAAAAGGGAGATAAGAGCAACCCAGACAACTACAGAGGCTTCTCTCTCCTAGATTGCACATATAAAATTCTATCCAAGATCCTATATGAAAGAATCAAGGAGCAATTAGAACAGGAGTTAGGGGAATATCAGGGAGGTTTCAGACCATGGAGAAGCTGTGCAGAGCAGATAATTAGTTTAAAATTGATTATGGCATACTACAAGAAACGGAACAAGCCTCTGGCAATAACATTTGTAGATTTTAAGAAGGCATATGACTGTCTCCACAGACCTTCAGTATTAAAAATTTTAAGAAATCTAGGACTCCATCCAAAACTAATTAAAATGATACAACTCACTCTAACCAACACCAAATCAAAAGTGAAGTTTAGAGGAGAAATTTCGGAACCATTCCTCATAAAAACAGGCTTAAGACAAGGTGACTGCCTATCACCATTACTTTTCAACTGTGCACTGGAATACATAATGAGGGAATGGTACAAGGACAATCCAAAGAGGATAAGAATTGGAAGTGCAAAAGATGATATTAGCTTAAACTGCTTGGGATTCGCTGATGATCTTGCTCTCCTAGCCAACACCATTCCAGAAGCCAGGCAACAAGTGAAATCACTACAAGAAATAGCACAGAAAGTAGGCCTTAGAATATCATTTGAAAAAACGGAGATTATGCTAACTGATCCACCACTTGCAAACAAATTTACAATAGGAGAACAGGAAATCAAAATTGTTGATAAATTTAAATATTTAGGCGAAATAATAATATACAATCTAAATGAGAAGCCATCATGGCAAAATAGAATAAAAAAACTGAACTATGCAAATTACGTTACCAAAACTACATACAACAAAGAAACCTATCTATAGATGCAAAATGAAAACACTATAAAACAGTTACACAACCAGAAATAACATATGCAGCTGAAACTATCTTCAAAACAACTAATACAGCAGAAATTGACAGAATACTAAAAACAGAAAGAAGAATAATTGGGACATGTATAAATAAACAGTATAAAATAAATGGACATTGGAGAATAGCATCAAATGGAACAGTACATAAGAAAATAGAACCAGTCATGAGCACAATCAGGAAGAAACGCATCTCATTCTTTGGACATCTGATGAGAACTCCAGAAAACAGAATTAGTAAAAAATTAATACAAAAATTGTGGAAAGCAAGAGCGACATTAAATGGATCACAGAAATTAAGGAAGATATAAAAGAACTTCAAATTACAGTAGATGACGTAAAAAACAAGACAGAGAAAACCAGAATACTGCAAGACCTGCAAACCAGACTACAAATGAAAATCAATAAAAGGAGTGCAGGAAAAGTTGTCTCAGATGAAGAAAGAAAGGAAATATCTGAAAGAATGAAGAAATATTGGGCAGACAGAAGAGTAAAACACCTTTCATATAAGAATAGCCTCTAATAATTATATTACCTAAATATATTAAGTTATTGTCGAACCAAATTGTATCCATCTGTAACAACTTGTTTAGAACTTTGTATTTTGACTACAGTGGTCCAATGAAGGCCATAAAACAAAATAAAAATAAAATAAAAAAGTCAAGCTGTATCTACAGAATTTTGGGAACATACACTGGTCGAAATTTCTTTATTTCAGGATAGGTGACAGAGGGATCTAAGAGTGAGTAATCCGATATAGGACGAGGTGGAATACGAACTTAGAGTTAGGACTACGAATGTCTTGGAAGTGTAGACGACAAAGAGTATGTGGTGAAGGAAGTATTGCACCACAATGATATCATACAATCGGCACAGCCACAGGAAGTCATTAACCATTAACTGAAAGAGCGGCTGTTGTTTCATTTCTTGAAGTAGCCGAGATCTCCCCACTAACAGAATGCGTTTGTAGGTCCGAATAACGCATAGTCTGAATAGGTCACGTCTTTTCCGTTGCATCAAAGGGTGCAACCAAGTGAGAAATTAAGTAGGCTAGTAACTGGTAAGCTCTCCCTCCATCATTGAACGCATCGAGAAAACGTTTGGTCAAAACGTAGGAGATAGCATAGAGACAACGGGCTCTGAGGCTACTGCAAGCAAAATTGAATACTGTCGTTACACTGGTCGGACGGAATGGGTGCGCAACGGATTGACAGTGCAGTAATGTGTTTGCTATGCTACCAAAATCTTTACTTGGCATGTTACAAGGAGCCAGAAGACTTCTGATCGATACCTTAACATTCATACAGCACCAGCCGTCGTTGCCAGTTTGTTTATGCAAGTGAGGTGAAAACTGTCGACGAGGCATAGTGCTTCAGTGCTGTTGCAGATGGAGCTCACAGCGGAATAGTTCCGCTGGCGTGCACTGCCCGCTTATATAGAAAGAGCTTGACCTTGGTTACACAACACGCTGATAAAGGACTTGGACTCTGCAGGCACCAGCAGGAAGGTTATCCCGTACGCGCGCTCTGGTCTTACTAGGAGCGCACGTACCCGCCGGTGCGCTAGCCTAACGCTGACCCATGCGAGTTGCATAACCACAAGGCTAAGCGCCCAGCAATAGTTATGTAAGTAAATAACCCCTTAATCTACTACGTTAATACAGCAAAAGAGGCGGAGTATAGTCTCAGTGAATCACCTCGGTATTTATATATGGAATCGGCCCCCCCTCGCGCATTGCCGGCTGGAGTGGCCGAGCGGTTCTAGGCGCTACAGTCTGGAACCGCGCTGCTGCTACGGTCGCAGGTTCGAATCGTGCCTCAGGCATGGATGTTTGTGATGTCCTTAGGTTTGTTAGGTTTAAGTAGTACTAAGTTCTAGGGGACTGATGACCTCAGAAGTTAAGTCGCATAGTGCTCAGAGCCATTTGAACCATTTGAACCCTCGCGCATTGCTGTAGAAACGCTGTTGGAGGGTAGACGAAATGAGACAACTTTTAGCAGAGTATAAGGTGCACGGTGAAGGAGCAATGCTTACGATACGGTGAAGCAGAGGTTATAAGTAATATTTTCGAAGGAACTGGTCCATAGGGTAGGTCTGGGCTGTTGTCTGTGCCATGATCATAGCCATTTAAGGACTTACTCAGTGTTCTAGGGGAGGCTGATGTCGTGCGTTATGGGGACGTATAGCGAAAGCCAGACACACGAAGCAAAGACGACCCTAGAGGGTGGGAAACGCTATTATGAGAACAGCACTGCATTTCGGTGCTATAGATGCGGAAACCCTGGCCGTTCATACGAGTTTATCCACGCATCCAGCCAAGGAACGTGGATAACTCTGACTGACAACGCTTGAAAAACAGGGGCAAGGTCAGAGCCGCTAGGCCAGTAATGTGTAATCACATAGTGATTGCTCCTGTTCTATTCATTGGTCTTGGTGCGGCTACCCCGCATGGTCTGAGACGTCACGTCACGGTCCGCGCGGCTCCCCCGTCGGAAGTTCGAGTCCTCCCTCGGGCAAGGGTGTGCGTGTCATCCTTAGCGTAAGTCAATTTATGTTAGATTAAGTAGTGTGTAAGCTTAGGGACCGATGACCTCAGCAGTTTGGTCCCATAAGAACTTACTACAAATTTACAAATTTTTTCTTGGTGTCAATTAATGATGAAACACTCTGTGCTCCTCTTGACCCAGGGACAACACATAACCAGCAATTAGCATAGAATGATATTGCAAGTTCCACTCCCTGTGTAAACTTCTTTCACATAAGAAGGCATTCAGTAGTCAGAGGGTAGCCAATCCTGATAAATTGAACTTTAGGATCTAGGGAGTCACTAGAAAATTTAATGTGTAGTTCTTCACTTAGCTGTCTCTGTATTTTCTTGATCCTTTCTTATCCGACATACGGCGCTCATTCTTAATTGAACAGTTTTTGTATGAAGTGCACCTTTAAATTTGCCACAGCATGTTGATGGCGTCTGAGGAGCAGATGACTAAGAGCATGAATGATAATTTTAGCTATCTGCCGCCTGAGCAGGCCGTACAGTTCCGTCTTGTTTCTCATTCATATCCGGATATGCTGACCACTGTTATTATTATTATTATTATTATTAATCTGTGATTTAACAACGCCCACCTCTATTCCTATTATTATTATTATGAATTTGTGATTGAACAACGCACTGAAAATCATTCAGTTGGACACCACTGCTGTTGGCTTGCCAGTTGTTCCCACACAGCCACTTGTTCATGCACAAATCTGGTCCAACATTGCTCAACTTTGGTGATCGAGCGAGAATCGATATATCCCACGGGATCAAATGGGGCTTGCAAAATTTAGCGAGTGCAAGGTTTAGTTTACTGGTAAAACTCCGGTGAGAAAAACTACCTTCTGCGGATGTAACAACGCAGATTGCTTCATAATCCTCAAGGGAGGAATTACTAGATCTTACCACTTTCAATATTCTTCACCTACATTCTTGTTGCCAACAGCGAAATGGAGAATATTGCCTGTCTTAGATTACCATACAGAGAACAAAAACATGATTTAGCAATCCGTTCGACAGACCAATTTTCATTTATACTTCTCTCGGCTTTGTACGACGAAATTCTTCATTGCTCTACCTGAACCGAGCTAATTATCAGATTTAGTTCTCAACACTTCAAGACATCTACAGCTTTTGCTACCAACTGAAAGCCATACAGATTTAACTGAATTCCGTTTGGGTTCCCAACCAGTGTGACTGTATAGTGCTATCTTTTAGACAGTACTTTTTCAGGTATCTAATTTATTTTGTCTATCACGATATATATACCAACCCCCCCCCCCCCTCCCAATGAACCATGGACCTTGCCGTTGGTGGGGAGGCTTGCGTGCCTCAGCGATACAGATAGCCGTACCGTAGGTGCAACCACAACGGAGGGGTATCTGTTGAGAGGCCAGACAAACGTGTGGTTCCTAAGAGGAGTAGCAGTCTTTTCAGCAGTTACAGGGACAACATTCTGGATGATTGACCGATCTGGCCATGTAACACTAACCAAAACAGCCTTGCTGTGCTGGTACTGCGAACGGCTGAAAGTAAGGGGAAACTACAGTCGTAATTTTTCCCGGGGACATGCAGCTTTACTGTATGGTTAATGATGATGACATCCTCTTGGGCAAAATATTCCGGAGGTAAAATAGTCCCCCATTCCGATCTCTGGGCGGGGACTACTCAAGAGGACGTCGTTATCAGGAGAAAGAAAACTGGCGTTCCACGGATCGGAGCGTGGAATGTCAGATCCCTTAACCGGGCAAGTAGGTTAGAAAATTTAAAAAGGGAAATGGATAGGGAAAAGTTAGATATAGTGGGAATTGCTGAAGTTCGGTGACAGGAGGTACAAGACATTTGGTCAAGCGAATACAGGGTTATAAATAAAAAGTCAAATATGGGTAATGCAGGAGTAGGTTTAATAGTGAACAAAAAAATAGGAATCCGGGTAAGCTACTACAAACAGCATAGTGAACGCATTATTGTGGACAAGATAGACACGAAGCCCACGCCTACTACAGTAGTACAAGTTTATATGCCAACTAGCTCTGCAGATGACGAAGAAATTGAATAAATGTATGACGAAATAAAAGCAATTATTCAGATTGTGAAGGGAGAAGAAAATTTATTAGTCATGGGTGACTGGAATTCGGTAGTAGGAAAAGGGAGAGAAGGAAACGTAGTAGGTGAATATGGATTGGGGATAAGAAATGAAAGAGGAAGCCGCCTGATAGAATTTTGCACAGAGCACAACTTAATCATAGCTAACACTTCGTTCAAGAATCATAAAAGAAGGTTTTATACATGGAAGAAGAGTGGAGATACTGACGGATTTCAGATAGATTATATAATGGTAAGACAGAGATTTAGGAACCAGGTTTTAAATTTTATGACATTTCCAGGGGCAGATGTGGACTCTGACCACAACCTATTGGTTATGAACTGTAGATTAAAACTGAAGAAACTGCAAAAAGGTGGGAAGTTAAGGAGATGGGATCTCGATTAACTGACTAAACTAGAGGTTGTACAGAGTTTCAGGAAGAGCGTAAGGGAACAAATGGTAGGAATGGGGGAAAGAAATACAGTAGAAGAAGAATGGGCAGCTTTGAGGGATGCAGTAGTGAAGGCAGCAGAGGATCAAGTAGGTAAAAAGACGAGGGCTTGTAGAAATCCTTGGGTAACAGAAGAATTGATGAAATGAGAAAATGTACAAATACAGTAAATGAAGCAGGCAAAAAGGAGATCAACAGAAAGTGCAAAATGGCTAAGCAGGGATGGCTAGAGGATAAATGTAAGGATGTAGAGGCTTACCTCACTAGGGGTAAGATAGGTGCTGCCTACAGGAAAACTAAAGAGACCTTTGGAGAAAAGAGAACCACTTGTATGAATATTAAGAGCTCAGATGGAAACCCAGTTCTAAGCAAAGAAGGGAAAGCAGAAAGGTGGAAGGAGTATATAGAGGGTCTATACAAGGGCAATGTATTTGAGCACAATATTGTGGAAATGGAAGAGGATGTAGATGATGATGAAATGGGAGATATGATACTGCGTGTAGACTGAAAGTCCTGAGTCGAAACAAGTCCCCGGGAGTAGACGACATTCCATTAGAACTACTGACGGCCTTGGGAGAGCCAGTCCTGACAAAACTCTGCCATCTGATGAGCATGATGTATGAGACAGGCGAAATACCCTCAGACTTCAAGAAGAATATAATAATTCCAATCCCAAAGAAAGCAGCTGTTGACTGATGTGAAAATTACCGAACCATCTGTTTAATAAGTCACGGCTGCAAAATACTAACGCGAATTCTTTACAGACGAATGGAAAAACTAGTAGAAGCCGACCTAGGGGAAGATCAGTTTGGATTCCGTAGAAATATTCGAACACGTGAGGCAATACTGACCCTACGACTTATCTTTGAAGCTAGATTACGGAAAGGCAAACCTACGTTTCTAGCATTCATAGACTTAGAGAAAGCTTTTGACAATGTTGACTGGAATACTCTTTCAAATTCTGAAGGTGTCATGGGTAAAATATTGGGAGCGAAAGGCTATTTACAATTTGTATAGAAACCAAATGGCAGTTATAAGAGTTGAGGGGCATCAAAGGGAAGCAGTCGTTGGGAATGGAGTGAGACAGGGTTGTAGCCTCTCCCCAATGTTATTCAATCTGTATATTGAGCAAGCAGTGATGGAAACAAAAGAAAAATTCGGAGTAGGTATTAACATCCAAGGAGAAGAAATAAAAACTTTGAGGTTCGCCGATGACATTGCAATTCTGTCAGAGACAGCAAAGGACTTGGAGGAGCAGTTGAATGGAATGGATAGTGTCTTGAAAGGAGGATATAAGATGAACATGAACAAAAGCAAAACGAGGATAATGAAATGTAGTCGAAACAAGTCGGGTGATCCTGAGGGTATTAGATTAGGAAATGAGACAAAGTAGTAAAGGAGTTTTGTTATTTGGGGAGCAAAGTAAATGATGATGGTCGAAGTAGAGAGGATATAAAATGTAGACTGGCATTGGGAAGGAATCCGTTTCTGAAGAAGAGAAATTTGTTAACATCGAGTATAGATTTAAGTGTCATGAAGTCGTTTCTGAAAGTATTTGTATGGAGTGTAGCCATGTATGGAAGTGAAACATGGACGATAAATAGTTTAGACAAGAAGAGAATAGAAGCTTCCGAAATGTGGTGCTACAGAAGAATGCTGAAGATTAGATGGGTAGATCACATAACTAATGCGGAGATGTTGAATAGGATTGTGGAGAAGTGTGTGGCACAACTTGACTAGAAGAAGGGATCGGTTGGTAGGACATGTTCTGAGGCATCAAGGGATCACCAATTTCGTATTGGTGGGCAGCGTGGAGGGTGAAAGTCGTAGAGGGAGACCAAGAGATGAATACACCACGCAGATTTAGAAGGACGTAATTTGCAGTAGTTACTGGGAGCTGAAGAAGTTTGCACAGGATAGAGTAGAATGGAGAGCTGCATCAAACCAGTCTCAGGACTGAAGACCACAACGGCAACAACTATATATATTACATTATACCTGCAGCGATATTTCGTCGGAACACAGTGCACGTTGAGGAGATTTTGTCGCGGTTGTGGGACATGGAAATCACATTTAAGCGCTGCTGAACACCAACATCGTGCTGTCAAAAGTATGGAAATTAAAATAAAGATAAAAGATGGAGAAAGGTTTAAGTAGTATTATTTAAATGGAAATTTTGCCCATCAAGGCAGACCAATCACAGTAAGACCGGTTTGCCCATATAATTAATACCACTTATGTATAAGCACTGTTACGATTCACAAGCAGGTGGTCATTTAGAGATATTTGAAACCTGAATAAAGATTTGGGAAAATTTTATCTGGAACTCTATGGATAAGGGGAAGGAAGAGTGGATCCAGTCTTGTAAGTTCTTTGTGACTGGGTAAACTAACAACGAGTACCCATCAGCAATCTTTGCTTTCAGAAGTTATAACGTCACTCATGGGGAGACAGTACCAACGAGTCGATTACGTAGTCCATGTCCCATGGTCGTGAGACGGAAGTACGTTCAGACTTGCGCGTGTAGCTAGATGTCTTTACCCACCCTCGTTGGCCGTTTCCGACGCGCTATACTACAGCGAATGGGCCCATTCGTTGTCTGCAGTTCATGTTTGACAGCTTTGGGCACTGCCAATACATCATCTGTGATAGACCCGCATTATTTGCCTCTACATTATTCCCTGACTGTGTTCTGAGGGGGTATTGCACATACTACTACGTCACAGTACTATCGCAACCCTACTTCAGCGGAACGAGTTAAGTGAAATCGTCAGTCTGGCCTCATAGCCTACCGCCACCGAGATCTTTCCCCGTGGGGTCAGTCCCGTCAGTGATTGGGCTTTGCCTTTGATACCGCAATACATGAATCTCACAACTGCCGTATGCTTGCGTGTAAGCCCTTTTCACCACCAGCAAATTTTTCTTCAAGTACTTAACTTTCGTTAGAAAAAAATCGATGAAAGGCTCATTCACGACTTTGGAAGTGGGAAAACCACACAATGACTGAGGAGCCCAGAGATATGACTCAGGGAGATGGCTAACAAATTTCAAACCCGGTGAAAAAAGATAACGTGAGTAGTGGGACAACCTTTGTGCCACCACTGTTTCCATTGTTGCCAGATGCATCCAAGATGGCGGCGATGACCTCATTCAAGATGGCGTCCTGTAGACTTGGCAACAACGTATGATACATCATCCAAGATGGCACCCATGATGTCAGCTGATGGCACAAGCACCATTATCCAAGATGGCGGATTTTGGCGGGAATTTGGAATTTTTTCAGGAAGATATGTCACGTGGGCTACCTCCATTAACCTAACACCCCTGCCCCAGGAAATAGCGGGAAGTTCAAATTCCATCAGGACAATGCAACACACCACAGCTATCTCCACTAAACTAAGAAAATGGAAGGAAAATTAGTCACTTGGGCTACCTCCCCTAACCTAAGTCATCTGACTGCCTTCTCCTCCTAGGAATTGGCGGGAAAAGGATTAGGCCTGTGCTGGACAGGATGAACGTAAGTCTTTATTTTGCAGGCAATCTTTATTTGAACAATTAGAGGCAGTACCACCATACCCATGACATTTCGAAGATGTTGGTTCATGATGGGGGAAAATGGCAGGAAAAGCACTCAGGGTGTGCTAGATAGGATGGACAAAAGTATTTATTTTGCAGGCAGACTTCACTTAAATAATCTGATGGAGTACCGCCATCTGCTCCATCCAACATGAGGTATGGAGTCCAACCGACATAGTACACTGTATTTCCACCATCCCTCCCATAATTTAATCCTAGATGGCGGTCTGGGAGGAAAAAATCGTGTGAAAATGACTCAGCCTGTGATGGGCTGCTGGAAAGAGGAAAGAGTGTACTTTATATTAACAGAATCCTCCGTCGGTTCTTGGTAGAACAACATTATAGTAAATGAAAAGCATCAGTTTGCTTTTGTTCTACAATATTACTTTTATTGCTAACCAGTTTTCGGCTTACAAGGCCATCATGTCTGAAGATGGCCTTGTAAGCCGAAAACCGATAGCAATAAAAGTAATATCGTAGAACAAAAGCAAACTGGTGCTTTTCATTTGTTATATAGAGTGTACTTTATTTATTTTCGAGCAATTTATTTAGGAACGGATTTCAGATTGTTTATTTATTACACTGATAAAAAATATACAATCAGACATGCTTAGGGTCATGCCACACAGCCTACAGACCTGAAAACTACTCGTAAATTATCAAAATAATACGTGTTAAATGCACTGCAAACACACAAACAACTCCTAAATTACCGAGAAAATGCACTACACAGCACACAGACATGCAAACTACTCGTAAACAATGCAGTACACTGATGTGCAGAGACGAAATCAACTCGTAATTTGTCAAAATAATGCAGTACACAGCATACGCACCTGCAAACTACTCGTAAATCACCGAAATAATGCGGTACACTAAAATGCAGACCTGCAACTTAAGCGTAAATCACTGAAATAACGCATTCTTAATGCTCTGCCAACATGTTCACAACGCTTAAACAGCAGGAAATAATGCAGTGCGCAAACACTCATTGAATGTAAAAATTCTTTCAAACTTCGTCAATGTATCAGAGGTTCCAAGGGCACACGTCAGCCACTGCCAGACGCAAGACAATGCGAGCCGTCACTCACACGCCGCTGCCGCCTACAGCAAGTAGAGTAATGTCGCGTTTATTTTCGGGTATCCAATTAGAGTTCCTCGACGTCACAGAACTCCATGGCATGCTCACATCTGTCCCATATCCGAAACGCCTCTGGGCAGCACGTGTGTTTACTGTTGCTGACACTATACCTGATACTGACATCACAGATCGCGCTATTAAAATTTGTTCCAGAATGGCACAGGCTGCTTTCTGTTAGCGATCCTAACCAGCCGGCCAGAGTGACTGAGTGGTCCTAGGTGCTACAGACTGGAACCGCACGACTGCTACGGTCACAGGTTCGAATCCTGCCTCAGGCATGGATGTGTGTGATGTCCTCGGGTTAGTTAGGTTTAAGCAGTTCTCAGTTCTAGGGGACTGGTGGCCTCAGAAGTTAAGTCCCATAGTGCCCAGAGCCATTTGAACCATTTGATCCTAACCAGACATATGAGCTGCATGTAGCCGTGCACAAGTACCCAATGTGGCTGACACATCACTGCAAAACGTCCGCATAGCAACTCACCGACTAAAATGTTCTCAGTGTTATGCTAATGTCACATAGTTATGTGTAATAAGAGCAAAGTCGACCTCTGCATAATTGTATAGTGTCCCAGAAATAGTTAATAGTCGTTTTTGTAGGTGTTATCATGTCTTAATTTGTCTGCATGGAAATTCTTGTCCTAACAGAACCTGTTTACGAAAATAGTGCAGAATAATGCTGAGCGCATTTCTACCGATGGTCCTAACGTGACACCCCATCTATCATGTGTTACCCTTCCTGGAGATCGTTAAGTCCTGCTTCGAGTAAACATCTCCGAAAAGCAAACATTCTCATTCCTATGTAGAGGCTCCTACATCTCAGCACAAAGGATGTCTTCTGCAATGAATGGAGCATTATGATTGGTTCATATTGAATTTACCAGCTGAATTACTGATGCAGCCAGTGTGGAAGCACCGGCCGCCTTCCTTTTTTCCTTTCTGCAGATGAGACTTTCAGCAGTAAAAATGTATTTTGCACAGATCACCATATTGCACTGACAGTTATAAATTGCAAAGTGGCCTATAGATCGTCAAATATGGAAAGAATCTTACTTAATTACGCTGCTCAGCCACTGAGGACAGGATCTCGAATAATAGAGCGTGAAACCGACCCCAAACCCAGCAATATATGACTGCATACTGTGCCAATGCAGAAAAAATACAATTCGTATATTGCGCCATACAAAAATCGCCCGTTTTACATCATTCGTACAGTTATCGACCACCAGAGACTCGTACATACATCCCGCGAAGACAGACAGCATAGTATATACTCCTCGCAGCACTAGATATTTTCCCACAGCCGAGGATCACAAGTCATCACCTCCCAACCCTCAGTGAACCAAAGTCGCTCTCAGATCTGTTCTAAGAACAAATGTACTTTTGCATGGTTTGCCATAGTATTATACGATTTTCGCAGTACTTCGCGATATCAAGCACACAGCAGTATCCTACCAGTCACTCATGCAACTGTAAGGAGGCTGTTTATGTTTTCTTGTTGGCAACGTTACGTAGCGCTCTGTATGAAAATCACTGGCTGTGCTGTGTGCAGTCTGTGGCTAGTTTGCATTGTTGTCTGCCATTGTAGTGTTGGGCAGCGGCAGCTGGATGTTAACAGCGTGTAGTGTTGCGCAGTTGGAGGTGAGCCGCCAGCAGTGATGGATGTGGGGAGAGAGATGGCGGAGTTTTGAAATTTGTAAGACTGTCATGAACTGCTATATATATTATGACTATTAAGGTAAATACAGTGTTCGTTCTGTATTAAATTCTTTCATTTGCTAACTATGCCTATCATTAGTTAGTGCCTTCTGTAGTTTGAATGTTTTATTTAGCTTGCAGTAGTGGCGCCAGCTTTATTGCAGTAGCTCGAGTAACCAAGATTTTTGTGAGGTAAGTGATTTGTGAAACGTATAGGTTAATGTTAGTCAGGGCCATTCTTTTGTGTGTCAGTTTAAGCACAGTCTTGTATAATTGTTCAAAAGGGGACGTTTCATATGTCGACCCTTAGCCGAGGATACCTCACTGGAATCTTCTGATTTTTTTCTTGTAGTTTGTGTAATTAGTGTAGCTATTGTTTATTGCTAGCGCGTAATTGTAGAGAGAATCTCCTTTGTAGTTGCAGTCTTTCATTGTTGTACAGTAAAACAGTTGTGGCATGCATGTAGATATGCACCAAGTATTTCGCAGCTGCGCTTGCAATTAACTACATATTATTTTCAGTGCTATGTTAATGTGTTCTCTTATTTTTGCTCTTCAAATTGTGCTTTTCTGTGTTATCGTGTGAAATATTGTGACAATAATGGCGTGTGAAAAACGTAACATTAGGCACCAAAGTAAACTGAGAAATAATAGTGACGACGAGCGTAGCTTGCCAGCACCACTGTGTAATGAATTAACAGACGTTCAAAGTAGTAATTTGGTAACTGTGCATAGGGAAATGGAGCAGGCTGCAAACAATGGCGTAGACAGTGAAACAGGTAGTGAACAGGGAAGCATTATCGATCGATCACTCGGCAACAGCTCGCCTCAGCAATCCGAAATGACAGGACACGATTTTGCAAATACTGTAGATCCAGGTTTTGCGTCCTCACCGTTTTCTCAAATGAGTCAAGACACATTTTCCGCTTATCAAAATGTGAATGTTGTCGGTGCAAATTCACTGCCGAAAAGCACTGAGGAACATGTTTCAGACACCAGTGCATTGTTATTACAATTAATGCAACAAATGGGACAAAAGCTTGAAAAGTTAGACACAATGGAACAAAATCAGAGACAAACACAGCAACAGTTAGACACAATGGAAGTAAATCAGAGACAAACACAGCAAAAGCTTCAAAAGTTAGACACAGTGGAACCAAATCTTAAAAACTTAGACACAGTGGAACAAAATCTTAAAAAGTTAGACACAATGGAACAAAATCTTCAAAAGTTAGACACTACGCTTGAAAAAACACGTGAAGATTTAACTACTGAGTTACATAACATCGAATCGAAATCTCAAAAAGTCTGTAATGACGCAAAAACACAAATTTGTGAGCATTTCCATTCTATTTTTTCGCGTCATGAAAATGCATTACAGAATCACGAAGCAGCCATAAAAGAACTGCAAACTGTTGTTCATGAAAATCACGACACCTTGCAAGCTAAAATTGATTCAGTTGCATCTACCGATTCGGTTACGCAACTTGCAAAAACTCAAGATAACTTAAATGACACAGTAGATACGATTTCAACACAAATGGACACTCTGAAACTTGGTTCAGAAAAACACACTGAGGAAATAAGTACACTATCGGAGAAAGTAGCCGAACTTTCGGATCAGTTCACTAACTTATCTGCAACGGTAGATGATGATCTGAATGACACAAGACCTGTAGCCATCACTTACACAGAAGAGTATGAACAAATTAAGAAAATCAAACAAAATCAGAATCAAATCAATACGCAATACAAAAGAGAAATCCGGGAAGTACAAGATCATTTGGCACAAGTAATACAAAAATTTCATATTTCAGAGGACACTCGCGCTCCAACACGGGAAGAGGGACTTAGAAATACGGAACACCCACAAGATAATAACACAGGACACTTCGGGAATTATGAAAGAAATTGGCAAGGTGCATTGGATTTTGAGATGGAACCGCCGACACGACGTAACAATGACAGATATGCTACTCGCCGACACAATGATTTTGACTATAAGCTGTTTATTACTACACATAAATTCAAAACATTTAAGAATTCTGCCAACGACATTCATCCACAAGCGTGGCTCCATCAAATCTCTCATTGTTTTCCTCCCAACTGGTCATTGGAGCACAGGTTAGAATTTATGTGTGGCTACTTGGAGAATGAACCAGCTGTAAGAATGCGATCGGTCATTCACGATTGTCACAGTGAAGGAGAATTTTATCATGCCTTCCTCTCAGCATATTGGTCTCAAGCTACACAAGACCGAGTAAAAAACATAGCATCATAATGATGAAACATTTCGAACAATCTGAATTTTCCAGTCTTGTGAAATATTTTGAAGACATGTTGCACAAGAATCAGTACCTGCCAAACCCATACAGCCCCTCAGAACTCATCCGCATTTGCTTAATCAAACTGCCTGAACATTTACGACATATTATTTTAGCAGGACGTTGCAAAGACGACATTAAAGCTTTTCAGGGACTGTTACAAGAACTGGAAATTGACACTGACATTCGCGGAACGCGAAAACAGGAGCACAACAATTACAGATCACATTCGTCACAATTCCGCGATGACAGAAATAATACACAACAAGGCTATTCTTTCAACGTAAATCGTGACCAAAACAGACATCACCCGTATGGCAAACGTTGGCAGAGTAGTAATAATTACAGGGAAAGATCACCTCTCCACGGTAATGACTATCACAGAGACAATCAGAGAAACAGACAATATGGGAACCAAAACAATTGTTATTACGGGAGACAGAATAACTTTAGACGCAACGGTCCAGCGCACAGTTACGATTCAGGGAGAAATTCTCCACCACTTAACCGACAAGAAAGAAACTGCAGGAACTACCGACATGACGACAGACCTGAATTGCATCAGAACTGGCGGGATTGAAACAGAGCAGGGCCCTCTCGACAAAGTGAATTTGTAGAAGTTAGGTCTCCAAACACCAATAACGACGCCAACAAAGAGACAATAGGCAATGACTCATACCGCTGGCAGGCACGAAACGTACGTATGAAACTAACGACGCAGCTGCCGTAGCTAGTAATTACGTAAAAATGGAAGACATTAGGGACATCTTACTCCAGGAACACGACATAAAATATAACAACAGTGCATATCCTGTGATTCACATTACTGTAAATGACGTAAAATTTACGGCAGTACTTGACTCTGGCAGTCCCATTTCAGTAATTAGTGAAACAGCTTTTAGCAAATGCAACAAATCGAACGATTTCCCCACACTTCCGTTACGTAAGATTAAATTACAAGGCGCAATCTTTGGAAAAAGTGTAGATGTACGCCAACAAACCAATTTAGAATTCTTTTGCCAAAGCCACAGCTTCTCTATGAACTTTCTTATTGTTCCATTATTGTAGACGGAAATTATATTGGGAGTAGACTTTTTGAATGAATACAAAGCAATCTTAAACTTTCGCGATGCGGAAATAAGTTTAGAGAAGGGATGGTAAGTCAATAGCTTTGAAATTTGAAGATTGGCACTCAAACCATGACGAGGAAATTAATCGGCTTTGCCTTCTGTTAGACAACAGTTCGGAATTTTCTACGGAACTAGGCACTAACAATCACTCTGCAAGTACTGACAGGGATGATATCGACGGCATATTTGAAATTAATGAGTTAATTCAGAATAAAATTCAAACAATTGAGAATTGTAATGACACTGATAGGCAGGACCTTTTTGAGATTTTACAAGTACATTCCACAGTTTTTACTCATAAAACAGTAACAATCAAGGGATTTCAATACCAATTTCGTGTTCGTGAGCATACTAAATTTTGTGTTAGACCATATGTAATTCCAGCACATTATAGGGACCGTGTTAGAACAGAAATACAATCTATGCTTGACGAGGGCATTATTGAGTCTGCAGTAAGCTCATACATCAATCCATTACATGTTCTTGAGAAGAAAAATGGATCGATCACGCTTGTCTTAGATTCGAGACAAATTCCTGAAACAGACAGGTCGCAAACGTTGGAAGAACTTCTTCAAAATTTTGATGGTGTAAAAGTGTTGTCTTCCATTGATCTCAGATCCAGCTTTTATCAGACCAAACTTCATATAGAATGTAGAAAATACACAGCTTTCCTTTGTTTCGGCGTTTGTTATCAGTTTCGGAAACTTCCCTTTGGTTTGAACATTTCTTCAGCAGCATTCATTCGCGGGCTGAATTCCATATTACCTGAGTTCTTAAAACGTCACATGACCTTATATGTGGACGATATTCTAATAGCAGAAGCTTCATGGGAACAACATAATCGCATCCTCAACAGTTTGTTACGTATTTTTGCAGAATCTGGAATTACAGTTAACTTGGAAAAGTCTGAATTCGGTAGGTCAAAGGTGAGGTTTTTGGGACATATTATTTCTTCTGAAGGCATTCAGCCGGATCCTGAAAAGTTAGAAGCAATCAGAGCCATTCCAGTTCCATCCACAAAAAAACAAGTCCGCAGTTTTCTAGGTCTCGTAAATTTTTACCGTCGTTTTCTGAATATGCAAATTCTTGTTACACCAAAACTTTGTTCTCTCACTGGAAAAAATACTATTTGGAACTGGGACGAACAAGCACAGTTGGAATTCAATTCTTTGAAAGAATCGCTACTCAACGCGCCAATACTAGCTCATCCAGATCTGTCACAAGATTTCTGCCTTAGCACGGATTCTTCTAAAGTCGGTCTTGGTGCCCATTTATTTCAAGAAGCCACAGAAAATGACACTACTGTTCAGAAATCCATTGCTTTTGCTAGCCGAGTGCTAACAAAATCTGAAAAAAATTATTCCGTTGCTGAATTAGAAGCTTTAGCTATCGTTTGGGCATTTAACAAATTCCGTTTCTTTCTTTCTGGTAAGCACCTAAAAGTATACAGTGATCATCGTGCATTACAATTTCTTCTGTCTTCAAAATTAAATCATGACAGGTTAAAACGTTGGGCATTGTTTCTGCAAGAATTCTACTTCACAATAGTCTACATTCCCGGCAAGGAGAACATTGTTGCGGACGCACTGTCACGCGCACCAGCTGGGCTTGAGAAAAGTAACACAGAAGGCAACCTCGAGAAAAATTTCAGTATTCTTTACATTCAGAAAGTCGCCTTTGAAAACTTCATCACCACATCTTTAAAGGATATTTCTCATGAACAAGATAAAGATCCGATTTGGAAAGACATCAAGAGCAAATGGCATGAAAAGACACACACTCAGATTCGGCATTATTATCTGGCTAGAAACAACATACTGTTCAAACGCTGCACTGTTGATGACAAGCTATGGGTACGTTGCATTCCTGACGATTTTGTTAATAAGCTCATTTGGTACATTCATTTCAGCTATGCACATTTTGGCCCACGAAATTGTTATCATATTCTTCGAACTACTTGTTATTTTAACAATATGGAAAAGAGAATTCGAAGAGTCTTGTCTATTTGTAAACTTTGTCAAAAGGCGAAACCATCTACTATCTCCCATCGTGCTCCGCTGTTTCCTATCATTCCTTCTAAATTAAAAGAATTTGCTGCTGTTGATCTCTTGGGACCGCTTGTCAGAACATCTAATGGATTTTCGTACGTTCTAGTCGCTGTTGAACTTACTTCAAAATTTGTTTCTTTCACACCGTTACGTAAAGCCACTGGACGGTCTGTTTCCAACGCCTTTCTTAAAAATTTCTTACGTGAAGTTGGACACGTTAGTACAGTCATTTCAGATAACGGACCGCAATTCAGATCTGCTGTTTGGTCACGCATGCTTCACAACCATAAAATCAAACCTGTTTTTATTTCAATGTACTCACCACATTGTAACCCCTCCGAACGGAATATGAAAGAAATCAATAAGCTTTGCAGACTTTATTGTCACAGAAAACATCAGCATTGGGACAGATATTTACACTTATTTCAAAACGTGCTGAATGAAGTGCCTCATGACTCCACTGCTTTACCACCTACTCTTGTACTGAAGAATGAAGAACCACCGAACAGAATCAGAGAGCTTGTACCTTTCCCGAATACATGTAAACTTCGACACAAAGACATAATTGATTTGGCTATCAAAAATATAAAATCTGCAGCAGACAAATGGAGAAAACTACACAGTAAAGAAAATCCAAAGAAATTATATACTGGTCAGAAAGCTCTCATTAAAGCTCATTCATTGTCACATAAGAAGAAACACTTGAGTCACAAATTCTTTCTAGTTTACAATGGACCTTACAGAATCCGACGAATACCACATGATAATTGCGTTGAAGTTGAAACTCTGCGTACTAGGAAGAGTAAAGGTTTACACCACATTTCACATGTAAAACCGTATATTGAATGATAATCTGCTTTTTAACTTTGTCTTTGCCATAAAATTTTTCACTTCACATTTCTAGTATGCTTTGTCAGACTTAGAATCTGTTAACATGCAACAATGTTTGAAGTTAAATATCCAGTCAAGAACCAAGAGAACTTATTTAAACGGAAATTACGAATGCATTGTTATAGTGAACAGACGACACAGTGTTGTTATTTGTACATTCTTGCTTGTTAGTTGCACGATTACGTAACGACTATCAGGCTTACATACATAGAACATGTACTGGTCCTGCTAATGAGATTTTAGTGCAACATTTTGGTTTACTTGAAAATACATTATGGATTCAAGGTGCTTTCTGAGAGTTACCAGATGACACAGTGGTTAGTTTATTTGACAGCTACACGACTATATCACGACGCTACTAATGTGTGACATAAATTACCTTGTTGCTTTTGCGGTGTATCTGTTTTATATCTGCACAGTTTTTCTGAATTCTTCTGGAAAGTAAAACATATTTTAGTAGTAACTTTTGTGGTATAGCTACAAGGAGACAGCCTTTTCTGTAGCACAACAATACGCTACAGCACAGTACTTTCTTCATCACGGCAATAAGCGTAATAACTAAGATATCTATACTCAAAGCATTTCACTTTTGTTTATCATGAGGTAAGTACATTGACTTCTGCAGAGCTTAGCTTTCGGAGGGCGATAATTACGACACTTCCACAGAATTATCTTACAGCAAGACACACATTTAGCGCTACAGGACACGCATTTGAGTGATTAATTTTGTACTTACAACATTTATTTTTAAAGATATTTGAAGTACAATGATACGAAGTTTTTCCGTGATACATTTCTTTCCATTGCAATAATCTGTAACACCTGAGGGTATAATTACATTAATCCTCAGGGGGGTACACGCCTACTTAGTGTACCATATGTTTGGCAAGCACAAGGAGCCGTAGCTAGTATGGTATTTGCTTGTACAACTTTACACATCGGTACCATATTTCTCTAACACAGAATTACACAGCTATCTGATTATTTGACAGAGATAAACATTTTTTTTACTACATCAGTGACAGATGTTTACGCAATTACACAGTTGGATAACTTCACACTTATGAAACTGTATTTTGTCTGTACTTTGTAAACTGTGCATATTTTTTCGGAACCATTGTGATACTATGAGAGCTTTGAATGATGTATTTGGTATGGGATCATGATTTTTAAAGTACGTTTGAGGCAGATGACACCTTTGACATGAGCAGAGAATATTTATTTTTTAGGTTTTGAAATTATTGCAGAAAGCTATGACGTTTTTGAGAGTTG
Source organism: Schistocerca americana (assembly GCF_021461395.2). NCBI lineage: Eukaryota > Metazoa > Arthropoda > Insecta > Orthoptera > Acrididae > Schistocerca > Schistocerca americana. The sequence goes on from NC_060123.1 coordinate 713,499,923, forward strand.
ACTGAGGTGTTATGATATTATTACGACGACGATGAGTATTATGCTGCTGAGGTATGTTTATGATCAATAAGCTGATGCTATATGAGGAATTTGATTATGCTACGTATTTATTATGTTGAAATATTGAAGAAGTGTCTGCGAATATGTATATGTGTTATAAAGCAAGGAATAATGAGTAGTGATTAGGGACTCTGATTTGTGGAAGAGGATGTTGGAAACCAAGAATCGTACTTTAGAATTATGAAATGTGTGTGCATGTGTGAATGTATTACAGTGCCAACGAAAAATTTTTTGGTCACTGTTATACCAACAGGATTTTGTTTCTACAGATTTGTAATGCAAATTCTTGACCTGTGAAATTTTTAATATGAGACTGCCACTGTAGGGGAAACTGCTGTCGTAAATATTTCAGTAAGAAAGCTAAGTGACCTTGACGTAATGCGTTTTGGGCGCCCAGCTGAGAGATAGCCGCCTGACAAAAGAAAGCCATTAGGTGGAAAAAAAAAGGAGAGGCCATTATCCTCACTATTGACATTCCTTTGTAGAAAGCATCGCAAACACGACACGCTCAAACTTGAAAACATATGATAACACTTTGGAGCTCTTAATTTATGATATTTACTGAAATGCCTAATGAAATGACGAGAAATATTTTATGTCTATACACCTGATTATGACTACTGTCTTTCCAGTTGACAGATATTTTTTACTACCCTATGAAATGCCATATGGCTTGCTTTATGTATTTATTTACTCATTTTGTTTAATATCTGGTTTCTAGCTACACTGCAGCATTGGTTAAAATAAAATTTTATAGATGTACTAATATAAATATTTTCTGTCTACAGATCGAGTAAATAATAATTTTTTTCAAAAAAGTGAGGGAGCACAAAAAGACATTTACCTTCACAGAAATTGCATTCATAATTTTCTTTTCAAGTACTTGATAATTTTTTGTAGAATAAGTTGTGGTGCACCACTTTAATTACATAGACATTAAGATGCAATTATACATTTCTTTTATCTGGATTGATGTCTTTAGTGTACTATTTTTTCTGCTTGAGCTTTTTCATGCTTAGGTACACGTTATAGCATTTGCTGCTGCTGTTTGCCAGGCATAGTGCTACTGAATTTTAATTTGTGTTGTTTTCCTAAGCCAGTTTACTACTGATTTATTTTTCTTGTTTGCTGCTCATTGCCTTATATTAGTTGTAATTTATGCTGCTTGCTTCGCCATTTGTATTTTTGATCACTGCTGTTTGTGTTAATTGTTTTGTGCTGCTGCATTGCCGCATTCCTTAGTTTAGCATCTGAGCTCAGTAGATTTAAGATAGTGTAAAATGGGGTAGGCTATATAAGAGAACAAGTTGTGATGAATTGGAAGAAATGCATTGAGAAGCTATAAGAATATGGTTTGCCCAAAGAAAAATGTATTTTGAAAGAGAATATGAACCAAAAAAGTAGGATTTAGGGACAACAGTTTAGGTAGGATTTTCTTGGAAATAAATAATGAGGTAAGAAGTATGTGAACATATATATACAGAAAGCATGCTTGGATAGGATTTTTTTGGTGGAAACAAATGTTGAAATAAGACGATAGATCTATGGAATGAAGTTTTGGGTTGAACTGCAGTACCAAATGTTACACTGAAAACAAACCCTGTCCTTTCCTCCTGTGTTATTCTGGTATGTGTTTATGTACCCTTGTGTATTTGTCTTTTTCCTGTCTTTATGTGTTTCGCTAATAAGATTTATGTTGTAGAGTCTTTAAAATACTATGTTATTTTCTTTGTAAAGATGTTTATACATTATTTATTCTGTTCTGTCTTAATGTTCATGTGTGAAGTTGGTGTTTCGAAAGTTATTCTGATCTTTTATGTATGTACTCATGTCATAATTCCTGTAAAACTGACGTATATGTTATTTCGATTCTTTTGTAAAGCCTGTACTACAAATGTTATCTGCAATGTTATGTTCATTAATGATGTATTTTGTACCTTTGTTATTGTATTCTCATGTTATAAAATTGTAATTGACACCAGTTCATCAAATTAAGCAACTTGTAAGTTACATTTCACTGCACACGTTTCTGTTGGTCATAGTATATGGACAATATGTGAGAAGTAGGGACTGATAGTGTTTGCACATGTGTTAATGATTCAGCAAGGGACTGGATAACAGCATTGCTGGTTCTAAGGACAATTACAAAAATTTCGTCAGTGGACAAGTGGTGGATTATGGACTTGCTATATTTTCCGCAAGACTCTTCGATGGTGATTTTGCACCTGCACAGTTGCAACAGATGGCTGCTGGCCGTCTCTACATGGACTACAGTGGGTCTGCATCTTTGTTGACCCAACAATACCATTATTTCTACAAGGACTACAGTGGGTCTACACCTTTGCTGACTCACCAGTACCATTATTTCTACAAGGACTGCAGTGGGTCTGCACCTCTGGTGGCCCACCATACCGTAATCTTTACCAGGACTACAGTGGGCCTGCTCTGTGATGACCTACCTACCAATACTCTTCAAAATTACGACTGACTCTGCTGTGGGTTTGCTCTGTTGTGGCCCATTACCTGTCTGCATGTCAAGAGTCAGCACTGTCTTTCCATTGGAAGGACAACACTACTTCTTCAAGACAACATGGAAATCCACTACTTCTGTGTCCATTTTCTTTTACTGCTCAGACTTTGAGGAAAACTGCTATTTTCCTGTGATGAACGATCAGGACTGTGTTTATGGACTGTGAGAAAATTTTAGCTTTTGACCAACATTGTATCAATAAGTGTGTGCATTTGATTTCTTTGTTATTGTAATTATGTAAAATTTTATCAAATTATTATTGGACACTGCCCAAAACAATTTGCAAAATTTTTTGGGGGGAGCATTGGGGCTATGTAAGTAGGCTGTTTATGTTTTCTTGTTGGCAACGTTACGTAGCGCTGTGTATGAAAATCACTGGCTGTGCCGTGTGCAGTCTGTGGCTAGTTTGCATTGTTGTCTGCCATTGTAGTGTTGGGCAGTGGCAGCTGGATGTTAACAGCGCGTAGCGTTGTGCAGTTGGAGGTGAGCCGCCAGCAGTGATGGATGTGGGGAGAGAGATGGCGGAGTTTTGAAATTTGTAAGACTGTCATGAACTGCTATATATATTATGACTCTTAAGGGAAATACAGTGTTCGTTCTGTATTAAACTCTTTCATTTGCTAACTATGCCTATCAGTAGTTAGTGCCTTCTGTAGTTTGAATGTTTTATTTAGCTTGCAGTAGTGGCGCCAGCTTTATTGCAGTAGCTCGAGTAACCAAGATTTTTGTGAGCTAAGTGATTTGTGAAACGTATAGGTTAATGTTAGTCAGGGCCATTCTTTTGTAGGGATTTTTGAAAGTCGGATTGCATTGCGCTAAAAATATTGTGTGTCAGTTTAAGCACAGTCTTGTATAATTGTTCAAAAGGGGACGTTTCACAATGTAATTCCAAAGATATAGACTGGAAATTATTTCTCTACAAACCCGAAACTTTAGCGAGGTGGAGCGTGCTGTAAACTAATCAGTAACTAGAAACTTATCCCATCTGCGTAGATATTTATGTAAAGACATTTGAATTACCCGGCGGCTGCGCCAAGCGGCAGCGCCGAATCATACAGAGGTGAAGGGCTTTCTGCGGCAGCTTTGGACCTGGATAAGGCTGCTCAGACCACTCTCTAAGTTGCTTAAAAGCATACAGATTCGTGTCATTTGTAATTTGAAGAAATATCTGTCCGAGCTTTGTGTCAATCTTGATTCTTAATGTGGTTTCTTTTTTCTTTTTTTCCATAGACAAAGTTGATAGCGATACCTGCTTTTAGGATGTTCGTAATTGGGCCATGGTGGCTGTTGACTGTCAAGAAAAAATTGTTCTTTCTCTAATAAATATTCTGAAGCACCACTGAACAGTGATAATGTAACTGTGGTGAAACATATGTCTGTTAAGTGTATGGGTCTCACAGATAACGAAGACAACAGTAAAAAACTCAAATTACCTCTCGTTTCCTAGTTAAAGGAGTTGCATTTTATTATAATTATGCAGATGAAATATTCATTCTGTAGTGGAGTGTGCGCTGATATTAAACTTCCTGGGAAATTAAAACTCTGTGTTGAACCGAGACCCGAACTTGGGACATTTGCTTTACCCGGGCAGATGCTACACCAACTGAGGAATCCAAGCACACTGCGCTGCGGACTGAAAATTCCATTCTCAAAACAGCCCCCCCCCCCCACCATCTCTCTGCAGTATCCTTTCTTCCAGAAGTGCTAGTCTTGCATATTTTACAGGGGAACTTCTGCTAAGTTTGGAAGGTGGGACACGAGGAAATGGCGGAAGTCAAGCTGCTAGGACAGGTCCTGAGTCGTGCTTGGGTTGCTCAGTCGGTACTGGCAGTGTAACTCAGCGTGTGCGGTCAGAGGGCTAGTTCTGCTTCGAGCGACGAGCGGGAAGGTCCTTGTATATTTCACTTGTCGCACCGTCGCTTTTGTGAACATTTCCTCATTTGTGTTGTTCTGTCTGTCGAGTGAGACGCAGCGCCTCCGCTCCATCTTTGTGGTCGTCTACTTGCAGAGGCGTTGGCCTCTGCGCTATGACTAACATAGTTTCCACGTGTATTTCACGAAAAGGTACTGTGGGCTTTACTTTTGATTAAAACAACGTGACATGTGCATCCCGGGAGTCTAGAAATCCACGATTGGCTTGTCGGTGCAATTCATGTGAACTCTGATCAGGTCCACACCGCTTAGTTGGATCCAGACGAGTACGTGTTTTACGTGAAATTTATGGGTCCTCTCCACGTTGAAAAGTCACTGCCGTGACATCGTTCTCAAGTCCCGTTCAAGCGACGGTTCAATCCCGTCTCCGGCCATCCTGATTTAGGTTTTCCGTGATTTCCCTAAATCGCTTCAGGCAAATGCCGGGATGGTTCCTTTGAAAGGGCACGGCCGATTTCCTTCCCCATCCTTCCCTCACCCGAGCTTGCGCTCCGTCTCCAATGACCTCGTTGTCGACAGGACGTTAACCACTAAGCTCCTCCTCCTCCTCCTCCCGTTCAAGCACCAATTCCGTTGGTATAGTGTCACTTGCAGTTGTTTAAATTGACTATGCCGATGTTCGAGTGTTCAGCCTCCCGCCGAAAGTGGATGTCAACATTCTAAAAATGGCTCTGAGCACTATGGGACTTAACATCTGAGGTCATCAGTCGCCTAGAACTTAGAACTAACTAAACCTAACTAACCTAAGGACATCACACACATTCATGCCCGAGGCAGGATTCGAACCTGCGACCGTAGCGGTCGCTCAGCTCCATACTGTAGCGCCTAGTACCGCACGTCTACTCTGGCCAGCCCATATTGAACACTCAGTCAGTGCTGATAATCGTGTCAATGACTTTTCACCATTACTTCAGCAACAGGTTCAATATCCTGGTGCCCCTAGGATAGAACCTGTAATAGTGACAAACAGGTTACGTGGTGATGGTGAGGACCTGGCTGTGCCTCTTGCGCCAACCTCCTCCGCATCGATTGTGTCCCCTGCTCTCGATGCTACAATACCTCCCGTCCGTGGTACAGTGAGTGGCGAAGAACTTATCTCCATCATCCCTCCTGCTCGCGAAGTGGCTCCTTTTGAGCTGCCTGTGTGTGAAAAGGGAGCAGAGTCCCTCCTTCGTCTTTGTGTCCTCTGTTACAGTCTGCAACGATGTAATGCCCTCCTGTTCATTCGTCTTCAGCCGCCAACGGCCAGTTTTATAATCGAGATTTTCCTCATTTTGCAGTTTTGAGAGTGGTATCTCTCACAATGTTTCTTGCACAAATCACAAACACAATCTTCGTTTGGTTGATGAAATCTCTTGTTCTGGCAGAGTCTATGGTGAAATCCATGCATGGCGTAAGGAATTACTATGTGTTGTAGCTTGTAGTTTATTTCCATTCAACTGTCATTATGGCGTCCGTGGAGTAGAAATCGAGCCCGGTGGATCTGACGTTCTCTGTGAAGGTCTGACATGCTTTGTCGTATGGCTCGATGTTAGGCAGCCAGTACTGCATTTTGATGTTGTCAGTGAATTAGTTTTCCTTGGTCAATCCTTGTTATCCTTGAGGGTGCTGAATTCCTGATGTCTGGACTCCTTTTCATATAGTGAGCTTTCAGTTTTTCTGTAGTTATCAGGTCGCTTATGGTGAGTTTCTCCCATATGATGCTGATCCCATAGATAGATATTGGGGAAATGACTGTCTTGAAAAGTAACATTGCTGTATCCAGTGATATTTGTTGAGGCTGTTTGATGTGGTACATGGCTTATATTGCTGCGGCTGCTCTTTCTTTGACAGGGTTACTGAAGGATGACAAGGTGGTTTGCAGGGTAACTCCAAGATACTTGAATTTTGACTCTACTTCTCAAGATTAATTGTGTAGGGTCATTGCATTTCTGGGAGCTTGTTTCTCTCCTTCCCTAAAAGTCATTTGTTTGGTTTTGCTGTGGATTATTTGCAATCCATTTCTTTACACCCATGGTGTGAGCCTGTTGAGAGACTTTGGAGCTCTTCTGCATTTTCTGAGCTTACTGTCATGATGTCCACATAGAGAATGAGTAATGCTGAGGTGTCTCTGATTATGACTGTGATGTCTGCTGTCATGATGTTGAATAATTTTTGGCTAATTGGATCTCCTTGTAGACCTCCATTTGTTTGGATTACGTTTATGGATATTGCTATGTACTTGGATATTGTTGTATCTGAGGATATTTGAAATTGTAATTACCAATGGGTGTGTGGTTCCTATCATATGATTTAGTTTTTGGACTAGTGTCACTATGTCGATGAGGCCAATGTAGATGTGTTATTATAAACATAATAATCTTTGAAACAGAATTTTATCGGTCCAGTATTTTCTGTAGTATAATTTACATCTATATTATCTTATCGCTCATTCAACAGTATTTCATAAATGTCTACAACATACTCTCCTTAGTCATGTTTTGGCGTTGGTCATATTTTCTCGATGATTAATTTAGATATATTTTAGCAACAGTATGTCCTGCAACGTTTTCTTTTATAATGTCAGGATCCAAACAACATCCATTTTCCTTTGACTGCTTCTATATATAATTCTCTCCTTTTAAAATTATGTTTATTGTTTGTAATTTTATTTTCATACAGCTTGTCATATGATTTTTAAACAACATGTTGCTCTTTTCCTCAAAATTCCACACATAGTAGATATCTAAAATTTACATCCCTTTTTCTGGAGCTTTATGTACTTCAACAGTTGTTCCAAGTCCATTACAGCTTCTTTCATTGTAATTATGATTACATTTTTTATTTTCTGTTCTGTACAATCGACACATAATGGAAATAACAATTGTTCCATTTTTATCAAACTTTAGTCATACTGGCAAAACAAGATGATACAACTGCCTTGCTGCCAATACTTTACATTTTGTTCTGCTATATGACTTCCTACTATAATGTTTTGTTTTATATATTTTTGGTGGATAACTCACTGGATAATAATCATAAAATTGTACTGTTGGATAAAAACTACATAATTCGATATATCTCATTTTTGTGATAACACCGTCCATCTGAATTTTGCTGCATTTGTATAGACACCATAACAAGCTCCTCTCAGACTTAACAATTCGACAGTTTCCAGTGGCTGTTTTAATCTTTTATGTTTTTATATACTGTTGAATTAATCCAAATACATTCCCACAGCTTTCATACATTATATCCAGTGTTCCATATTTCTGCATTTTGCATTGATGTATTTTGATACAAATCATCCATCGATTCATTTGTTTCAGTTTTAAAACATTTTTACAGCTATTCCAACACCAGCCATGGTACTGATAAACAGTACTGGTTTCTTTATCAGTTCCATTTGCGCCATCTATGTTTTACTTCTCTGCTAATAAGTGTGTGTTGAACTGTTTAAATGATTTAACAAAGTCATACATTCTTTACTATAACACTCGGTTTATTCTTTATCCAAGGTGAAATTTCTCTATTAGCTAAATATTTAGATGTGTAACTACCCAATAATACTCTGTCAATTGTTAAATAATGGAATGGGTCAATATTTCCTATTTGTAGGTCTTGTTTTCTTATATGTCACCAACCTCTTCTCTGTATATCTACACCAAAATTACAATCACCATTAATTCCTTTCATCATATTGAATATATAGTTTTCTTCAATGTTTTGACATTGCCTTTTGAGAAACTCTGCTCATTCTTTTGGTTTCATGGTTTTAGCACATCAATATACAATATCATGAATTGGTCCTATATAACTTTCATTTTCCTTTGCATAGAACAAATGAGGGAAGTAACCTTTTATTAATTCTTTCAAATCAAATGTTTTCGGGAATTTATTTAGTTTTTGCTCTACAAAATTGCTGCTATCTATAACTTTTAGATTTAATTGTTTCCTCACCAAAAACATTAACTTAAACTTGTGTAGATAGTATGTGGTTTTATTGCATTTTCAGCACAATACTTTAAAATGAATTGTAAAACATGACCTTTACGAACTCAGCTATGAATGTATAGTTTTTGTTTTCTTTAAACATCATCGAATTCTTGGATTCATTATCTGTTTTGAATTTATAAACATTGCTGTTAAAAAATTGTGAATGGTAACAAGATTAGGAATATGCATTCCTGTTTCTTGTTGAGCATCATACTCAGAAATTGTGTATTTCTTAGTACATGTATAAGTAATTCTCTTTGGGGATCATTTATCACAACATTTAAACTCTTTTTTTAATTATTTTATTGGATGTGAAGCATTCAGAAACAGAATATACTTCGAATTCTCCATGAATGTGACAGTTATTACAATTACAACAACCATTGACTGTATAGCCTTCTATAATTTATCACTTACTAATACCACCTTTTTCCAATCTGTATTATTTATTATATAAGTGTGCCTTAATTACTAATTCTTTTCAACAGTTTCTACATTTTTCAATGCCACTTTTGTATTCTTCTGATCTTGAACAAACCTTTTTACATCCTACACATTTGTAAAATATACCACAAACTCCTTACCGATTGCTTAAGCTTTCTTCATTACAACAACATCTGTTACATTTTCTGCAATATAATTTTTACTCCAGAGTTTCATGTTTTCAATGTAATATGCACACTCCTGTAAGGATTTCACACTGATTTTTTTGTTGTTATTTGTTTTCTTACATTTACCGCAGAAATATTAAGATCCTAAGGTTGCTACAATACTGCTAATTACATCAGAGCAGTTGTTATTTTTGTACAAATATATTTTTCTTTCTTTCTGAGGACCGTAATATATAACTGAATTGAAATTCTTATCAGATACAACACTTATCTGGATACCCAATAATTGCTCAACACTTTTAATGCAGTCTAGGTTTAAACCTACTTCTTGGTATTTGGCTAATTGATTATATATCTTTTGGTTAATTCTTTTTGCACTTTGTGTTTGTAACCTTCTCTAATTCTCTTAATATCAAATAGGTAAGAAAATCACTTCACTTTACTTTCACCTACTCCATCTCATCTACTTTTTAATGTATCACATTTTATGCCTCTTAATAATAATTTTTCATCTCTACTTCTAGCCGTTTTCACACAAATGTAACAAAAATGTTTCACTTTAAATGAAGCTGAAAATAAAGTATATGCTTCAAATAAAAAATAATTGTATAACAGAATAACTTGGTAATAAAACCAAACCAACTAGTGAGAGACTTGGCTGATCGCTACTTACAGGAAATTTAAGTAATAATAATATTTTTAAAAATATTAAAGATATTATCTACACTAAAGGACAAAAAATTCATAAGACTTTATACTAATTACAGAACCATTTCACGATGATATTATATGACATGATATGACTATATGATATGATATATCATTTTTTAGTTTCTTGTGAAGAGAATATGCTACATTTCGTATCAAAAACATGCTGTTCAAGCTGAGTGACCTTTTCTCTTAGATTAGAATTCAGGAATATGTAAAGGAGCTAAACAAGGTATTAATGCAGATATAGCTGTAATGAGAGGTAAATATAATAATCCAATTATTATTTATTATCAGACAGAATTAACAAATCCTTAGGTTAATACATTTTTAAGAATTAAGAGAAATTTGGTAAAGATTTTGTAAAGAATGTTATTATTTGTTAGATTCAGACATAAAACAGGATTTTGGATGAGTTTTTAAAGAAGCAGAAATGTGTAGATTTTGACAACTAATTTTGATTTTAGAACGCAAGAACAATGTAAAGATGAATGTGATGTAATAATTAACAAGCACACCATTACAGTGGGAAGAGACTGCCTAATATTCTAAATCTAGGGTGTGGCCCACAAGAAACTTCGTTGCCAGTTAACCAGCCCATGAGTGAGTTTACGAGCAGCTTAGCATCAACACTCCAGACAAGAGGTTAAAGGGAATGTTTGCTTCAATATTATCTAAAGGAAATGGAATTAGAAGGCTGGAAGCAAAAATTTATAATTATACTAACCTAGATTTCCAAAAAGCACATCAGTTTGATCCATTAACACATTGTTTAGAATTAACAGCTAGTAACAGTAAATATTTCGATAAGGCACCATTTTAATCTGTTCCATTATATAAAATGTAGGAAAAATTAATTGATGCTTTGTAAAGCAGTTTCTGCCTTATCAATAAAAATATATGGCAGTACATCTGTTAGGGTGACTAATACATAATGAAGGGCTACAAATAAAATTCGAAACAGAAAATAATAAAGAAAGGGAAATATTTATTACCTTTGCTTTATCGTATTTCCTGTCCATTGCTTGCTTATTAATTGCATAGAAATCGTTGAAGACTCAGATAATGTAGCTTCCGTAAATCAAATAAGTTTTATAAAATCTGGAGACATATATTTATAATTACAACAGTTAAGTTTCTATAGTACCCATAGAAAGAAATATCAGAAAATTGGGATTAATACAAGGAAATAACATTATTCCATTCATTTCTAGAAAAATAATTAATATTACCAACAAATTCTATCTGTATTACATTAAAGAAAATACACCAGCTAACATGACACATTTGCAATCTACTACAATATGAGACTAAGAATTACAAAACTTGGGCATACAAGAAAGGAAACTACAATCTCTAAAGGAAGAACACAAAAGTAATTTTGAGAAGCAACAAAAAAAGAGAAAAGGAAGAAGGAATAAAAAAACTATTTTAAATAAAAATGTACAGATTTACCGAAACATGGAGCTTGTAAAATATACGTGTTTGTGATAAACGATAAAAATATAGTTACATATGTAGGTGTATAGTATGAATACAATGGTAATAAATCTGTATATGTTGTTAAAGGCCTCAATAAAAAAATTATATAAATGAAGAAACATAGCAATATTTTTGAAATGGATGGCTTTATTTGTCTTCCATGTCATAGTCTTTGATAAGAACTACAAGCTTTTTAATTTTCCAAGAGGGGACTGATGACCATAGATGTTAAGTCCCATAGTGCTGAGAGCCATTTGAGCCACTTTTCCAAGGAAGAAACATTTTTGGAGACAAAACAGATGTTTTTTTCCACTTGTCATGGAAATTCGTTTCCCAGAGTAGTTCACTCATAAGAAATAACTATTATTGACAGCAAATAGAGTTTACTGTAGAAAGAGGAAGATAAAGAAACGATAGATAATTTAAAAATCGATCAAATACTAGAAAGTATAAAAATAAGAAATGCTGTAAACGACTAGAGGCTCTACAAAAAGGATTAGATCTATTTCTTTCAGATATTGGCACTGAAAATTATCAAGAGAAAAATAGATAAATGATTTAATTCAGAAATATACAAAAAAATTTATATTCCAACTATTTGCTTGAATAAAAAAATCGAATAAAAAAACTAGATCTACATTAAATATTAAAGTTAGATTAGATAAAATTAAAACAAAACCAAATAAACACAAAAAAGATCATTATTTGTTGCATACATTTTTCTGTGCAAATTCTCACAAATGCATTTACTTTCATTGTTTTGATTTTATCTGGAAGAACTATATTATTCCCTTCATAAAAAACTTTAATGTTTATGGGGATCTTGTAAATTAATTTCAGCTAAACTTGCTGTATATTTAAGAATATAATAATCACCAAAAATATAATGAGGACAAATTAAATTTCAAACTTCAACATCATAAATATGTTAACCATTATGTCTTAGATAATTAAATAATAGCAGAAGGCATTCCTTGTCTATGCTTTCCTTGGATATACAAACGAATAAATCTATCACCAAGGTGCCTTACTATTAGGAACAATTATTTTTTGTACATCTAGAAGTACTAAAGACGAAAGAATGCTAAAATTACAGCTTCATTTTAGAAGAATAAAATGCATTACCAGATTGCTAGATGAAGAATACCAAGTAGAATGTTTGGATGTAATTTTAGTTAAGATTGGTTATACAAAAATTACTGTTTATAGAAAAACAGATGCATTTGTAGAATTAAAAGATTTAAATAAACTCAGTACAGAGACATATACAGAGGTTCTAAATAAACTATTGAATATTATGTGGAAGAAGGTGAGTCAGATTCCGGTGAAGAAAGTGCAATAGCTAACAATAAATATTATGAGGGTGAGTTTAGAGAAGTTGTAAAAGACTACAATGATTTATGAATATACTGAAGAAGGACTTAATTTTTGCTGTCCAATTTTTGTGCTTAGATTTTAGTTTTCAACATTGTTATTTTCATGAAAAATTATTAAGCTAGCTAGTTTGTAAATAAAATAACTGTGCAATAAACATATGAGCCACATTAATAAATAAATTAAAACTAAAACACAATAAAAATACTGGACATTGTCCCATTTTATTGTTTTTTTCTCAAATTTGTATTTATAATACTTATTATTAATTATTTTGCTTTCATCAATAGAATCTGACTCACATTCCAAAAACTTTTTAATTGCCTTGCAATATATATATACTGTGTGTATTTCAATCTTTTAATTCTACAAATGCATGTTCTCATGTTCTTCTTCATTGTAAATAGTAATTTTCGGAAACCGTTTTTAGTGAAGTCTCATCCAAACATTCTACTTGGCATTCTTTGTCAAGCAAACTAATTATCTTTTCTCTTATACCTAGGTAATGAATATTATTCTTGTAAGATAGATCTATAATTTTAAAATTCCTGTCTCCCTCCATTTATTACTACAAATTTTAGTATAACTATTTTTAATTAAAATAAATGAAAAAATTAATTATTCCTAAGGCCGCTTTTGGAGACACATTATTCCATTCTATTAACAAAGAAATTATAGGAAAGGAATGGATTCTCTTATTATGTTGTTATTATGGATATGTGTTGTTGTTATGGTCATCAGTCAAGAGACTGGTTTGATGCAGCTCTCCATGCTACCCTATCCTGTGCAAGCTTCTTCATCTCAAAGAACATGCTGCAACTTACATTCTTCTGAATCTGCATAGTCTATTCATCTCCTGGTCTCGCTTTGAGACTTTTACCCTCCAAGCAGCCCTCCAACACTAAATTGGTGATCCCTTGATGCCTCAGAATGTGTCCTACCAAACAATCCCTTCTTCTAGTCAGGTTGTGTCACAAATTCCTCTTCTTTCCCATTCTATTTAGTACCTCCTCATTAGTTACATGATCTATCCACCTAATCTTCACATTCTTCTGTTGCAGCACATTTGGAAAGCCTCTATTCTCCTCTTGCCTAAACTATTTATAGTCAATGTTTCACTTCTATACATGGCTACACTCCATACAAATACTTTCAGAAAAGACTTCCTGACACTTAAATCTATACTCAATGTTAACAAATTTCTCTTCTTCAGAAACGCAATTCTTGCCATGGTCAGTGTATATTTTATATGCTCTCTACTCCGAGCATGAACAGTTATTTTGATCCCCAGATATCAAAATTCATCTACTACTTTAAATGTCTCTTTCCCTAACCTAATTCCCTCGGCATCACCTGATTTAATTAGACTACATTCCATTACCATTGATTCACTTTTGTTGATGTTCACCTTATATCCTCCTTTGAGGCCACTGTCTCTTCTGTTCAACTGCTCTTCCAGGTCCTTACTATGTCTGACAAGATAGCAATGTCATTGGCAAAACTAAAAATTTTTATTTCTTCTCCATGGATTTTAATCCCTACTCCGAATTTATCTTTTGTTTCCTTTACTGCTTACTCAATATATACATTAATTAACATCAGGGATAGGCTACAACCCTGTCTTACTCCCTTCTCAAACACTGCTTCCCTTTCATGCCCCTCGACTCTTATAATTGGGATCTGTTTTCTGTAGAAATTGTAGTCTTTCACTCTCTGTATCTTACCCCTGTTACCTTTAGAACTAGAAACAGTGTATTCCAGTAAACATTAGTTCCAGTAAACAGTAGTTCTAATGGGATGTTGTCTTCTCCTGGGGCCTTGTTTCCACACAGGTCCTTCAGTGCTCTGTCAAACACCTAACGTATTATCATCAATCCCATTTCATCTTTATTTACATCCGCTTCCATTTCAATAATATTGGCCTCCAGTACATCGCCCTTGTATAAACCCTCTATGTACTCTTTCCACCTTCATTCCATAATGCTCTTTCTGAAACTCTTTACAACATTTGGTTCTTGCATTTTATGCAGGTTTCATCTCCTTAAAATCCTACCTAGTTTCTTCAGTTTTAGTCTACAGTTCGTAAACAATAAATTGGGATGAAAGTCCACATCTGCCACTAGAAATGTCTTACAATTTAAAACCTGGTTCCTTTCATACCATTACATAACATCATATCATCTATTTGAAACCTTCCAGTGTCTCCAGGCCTCTTCCACATATTCAACCTTCTGTCATGATTCTTAAACCGAGTGTTAGTTATGATGAAGTTATGCTCTGTGCAAAATTCTACCAGGTGGCTTCCACTTTCATTCCTTACACCCATTCCATGTTCACCTACTACTTTACCTTCTCCTGCTTTTCCTATTATCTAATTCCTGTCTCCCATGACTATTAAATTTTCGTCTCCTTTCACTATCTGAATGATTTCTTTTATCTCATGATACATTTCTTCAATCTCTTTGTCATCTGTGGAGCTAGTTGGCACATAAATTTGTATTACAGTGGTAGGTGTAGCCTTTGTGTCTATCTTGGCTACAATTATGTTCATAGTAGCTTACTCATGCTCCTATTTTTTTACTCATTATTAAACCTACTCCTGCATTGCCCCTATTTTATGTTGTATTTATAAGCCTGTATTCACCTGACAAAAAGTCTTGTTCCTCCTGCCACAGAACTTCACTACTTCCCACTATATTTAACTTTAATCTATTCATTTCCCTTTTTATAATGTTTACCATATTTGTTCTGCAGAAGATGGAAATATAATTTCTCATCTTCATATTTTTGAATATTACTATATGTTTAAATTTATACCATGTTTAGTTGGAATTAATATAGTTTTTTAAGGGAATAACATAGTTATGGATAAAACCTCAAATATACAGACATAAAAATTTAAACAATCAACACTAATGTTTTTATGTTTATCTAGTGTTGTTTTAATTTTATCTAATTTATGTTTAATCTTGTAGTTTAGATCTAATTTTTTAATTCAAAATTCTTCCTCAAGCCAATAACTGGAACAGAAATATTCCTGAATATTTTTGAATTAAAAAATAGATTCTTTTCAATGGGAAGATTGGAAATAATTGGATCTAATCCTTCTTGTAGATCCTCTAATTCTTAACAGATTTTTCTTTCTATATTTTCTAATATTTGACCTTTTTTGTATTTTTGATCAGTTCCTAATCTTCTTCTTTATACATTAAAGTCTCTTTCTTTTCAAAAATAGTTACTTTTTACAAGTAAACTGTTCTGGGCAAGGAATATCTATCAAAAGTAGAAAAACGATCTGTTTTTATTTCCAAAACTCGATCTTCCTTGAGAAAGTAGAAAATTTCTAATTCTTGCTGAAGAGCACTACACAGAATACGAATAAATCCTTTTTTCTTAAGAATATTGCTATTTTCCTTCATTCCTATAAGTTTATTCTCATTGTGTCCATTAACAACACATAATAATATTTGGGAATTTCCTACACCCATTACACCTGCATATGTAAAGATATTTTTATCATTTGTCACAAAAGCATATATTTCAGACCTTTATTTTTGGGGCAGTCTATCCATTGTCTATTTCTTCGTAGTTTTCTCTCATTTTTTGTTCCAAATCCAAAATATTATTGGGTTCTTCTTTTAAAGTTTAAGTATTATCCAAATATACTCGTTTTCTTTCTTATTTGCCTAAGTTTTATAATTCTCAATCTCATTTGTTGGTAGATCCTAGATATACCATTTTTATTTTGTTTCATTTCTTTAATGGGAAATGGATAGAATTTGTTGGTAATATTAATTCTTCTCCACAAATGAATGCAATAATATTAGTGCTTTTATTAATCCCAAATTTCCAACGTTTATTTCTTTGGGCACTGTATAAACTAAATTGTTGGATTCAGATATATATGTGTGTCCAAATTTTATAAAGCCTGTCTGCTTTATAGATACTAAATTTCCTGAGTCCTCAATTTCTATGTAATTACTGGCCAAGCAATAGAAACAAAATGCTGATAACAAGAATATGATCAATTTCCCTCTTTCTTCATAATTAATTGTTACAATTTTTACTTTTTCATTTTTTAAAACCTCAACTATACAATGTATCTGTTAATTTTTGCCGCATTTTAGATAATGGAACAGAATAAAATGGAGACTTTTCGAAGTATTTACTGTTAATTGTTGTTTATTCTAGACAATCTGTTAATTGAGCAAATGAATTCCTGCTCTAGTTTTGTAATGCTATTTCCTTAGCTAATTTAGAAGTAAATGTTTCCCTTAGTCTTTTGTCTGGAATGTTGTTGCTAAGCTGCTTGTAAACTCCTGGGCATGTTAACTGGCAACCAAATGTGTTGTGGATCTAAATCTAGAATTAGAATTTATCCATGTTATACAGTCTCTTTCCATAGTGTTGTTGTTGTTGTTGTTGTTCACTACTAAATTACATTCTTCTTTGCATTCCCCTTGCATTGTACGAGGGTTGTTCAATAAGCAATCCCCACTTTTTTTCTCAGAACATATTTATTGTTAAGGGTCTTAATTTCCTGACAATATACATAAACATGTTTATGTCCTATTTTTCCACATAGCTTCCATACATTCTATGGCTGTGCGCCAACATTGTGGAAGAATGTCACGATGTGCATGGCAGAAATTTTGCTAAGAATTTGTAAACTATAGAATTGGGTGTCTTATTATATCCAATGTCATTCATTATAGTTTTTATGAATAGCCCTTTTCATTTAGATTACGTTAACATTTTGAATTTTTCAAATCAGTTAATATTTATCTCATAAGTCAACGAATGTCGATCTATTCAACAGACCTGCTCACCAAAAGTATTTCGTAGCTCCTGCCTCTAAAGTAGCTCCTGACTGACTGATGGGGTATTTACTGCTAAACTAAGCGCCATGGACAGAGGGTTGTGCCACGCTTTCTAACCATAGTTTCCTAGATGGCTGCAGCAGTTGAGCTCGTACAGGAAACTGTTAACAGGGATCTCATTTTTGTCCTCAAATACCAGTTATATATGCAATTTGTGAATGTTATATCATTGGCCTGTAGGGTACACCTGAAAAGCTCTAAAATTGGTTTGGCCAGTCAATGCTATTGTAATTTGCTATCGTCGACCACTGCTCGAACCCATCAAGAAGCAGCTCTTCGATTGTGTACCTGAGTGCCCTGGTAAAGACGCAGCAGATAGGCGGACGACGGTCTGCAGCCAATTCGCATAACAACAGCAACGTTCAGCCAGAAAATCCCAGTGATGCGAAATAAAATAAAGAGAATAACATCAGATAAAACCCCGCAGAAAGGTTTTGCTGAAATTTTGTATCTCTAATTATTTTTAAATTAAATCTAGCGTACAGTCGCAAGCCTGAGCCAACTTTAGCTGGCGCTCTAAAGCCCAGTATTTTCTGGGATCAAAAATTTGTCCTACTGTAATGACATAGGTTTTCATCGTCATAACATTTACTGTATTTTAAATTAATTCTACTGCGCTCAATGTACCCAGTAAAAATTGATATGGAGGAGTAAGTGTGTGTGTTGAGCGCTGTTTGAATGCTTTTACTACGAGCGTGTGATTCACTGTGATGCTCTGTACCAACCCAAAAATAATTATTTCGCATTAAAAGCACCCCGACTGCACTCAGTGTACCCAATTGCTACTAAGGGGACAATGAGTGGCCATGTAACAATCTGCGGACAGACGAAGCCTATTTCTATCTCCAAGAACATGTCAATACACAGAATTACAGAATGTGGGCAACGGAAAATCTTCATTCGCATCAACCGGAACCACTTGATTCTGCAAAGGTGAATGTGTGGTGATGATTGGGTGCTTATTTGTTTGTGGGCTCGTACTTTTGTGAGCTTAGTCCTGGGGGTACTCTTACCCGTACCGGCAATGGTAAACGCTATGAGAGTGTTTCGTGCACCGACGTCATTCCAACCCTTCAGCAGTGTCGAAGTGTGAGTAGGGTCGTTTCTATGCAAGATGCCACTTCTCGGTACATTGCACAGCCAGTGAAGTGGCTGCAGCGGAGGCATTTTGGAAATGCTAGGTTTATTAGCCGTCGTTTCCCTTCATATCGTCCTACATCCAGATCACCTGATCTTCATCTGTGTGACTTCTGGCTGTGAGGTTCTCTGAGAGATGATCAGCACTCCAACGTAGCAGAATTGAAAGCACGTATTGCACATCGTATTCTGCACGTCACCCCCGAGACATTCCTATTTATTGTGGAATGTGCTGTTCCTCCATTTCAACTTGCGTCAGTGAACGATGGACAGCATATTGAACACGTTTTGCGCCAGTCTCACGACTATCAGGAACTGATGTCATTTGGCTTTTTATATGGTTCTTGGCCTCTGAACAATTAAAAATCCATTTTTCCCATTCGATGTAGTACGACCTTGCCTTGGTGGCTGTGCTTACCAATGTCACAATTTTTTCTTGTCTGATTTGTGCAGTCATCCACATTGAACAGGAAGGATGGTGTAATGCGCAATTCCAGTCACAAGCATCGTATTGCGATTCATCTCTCATTTTTAGTCGATCCCACTTACGTTAAGACGCCGACTGTGTCTCCTATCGGTAAAATTCTCTTTTAAATTGTTTTTGTTCCATTACGTTTCCCCCTGCATCAATGATATGTTATTCAAATTTTACGTGCTTCTGAAGAGTAGTTCCCTTTCTACGGCGATTTGAAGCAGAAACTTCAATTATGGTCACCATGTACTTTGTTCCAACCGTTCAACGTTTTCTGTGATATTACATTTTTTTAAAACTAGTGCATTGTTAGACTTGGAGGACAGGAAACAGCCAACATCTGCAGTTCAAATTGCCAGCTTTGTCAACGAGAGGTGACTGGTGTATATCGAGCGGCACTCCATACCACACAACGTAGGGTGCTGAGCCAGTAGAAAGCCACCCCTCTGGCCTGTCTCATTGCTGGCTGTACAACCCCGACGCTGCACCTTCTCTGCTGCCGCGTCATGGGTTACACGCAACAAAGGTCACCATGACTACAGTCTGCGGTGTTGCAGGTATCGGCAAGCTGTTACTGTGCTCACGTGTCTCGATGGTGTCAGGCTCATGCATTGCCCCCTATTATACGATGGGGCACTACGATTCCTCACATCCGAGCAAGGGATGTGACCATACTGTCGGATGCTATTGGTATGCGTCACCGGGTATCCTACACGGCGTTGAGCATAACTTTCTTCAACCCATCAATTCCATATTTAAATGACAGCCAGGGTATCCCAAACAATGCGAATAGCAATATTACGGGACGATAAGCCTCTCTCCAAGAACATATGCATAGTAACTCTGCAAATCGCACTTAAGTGCCTGGCAGAGGGTTCATCTAACAACCTCGACAACAATTCTCTGTTATTCCACTCGCGGCCGGCCGCGGTGGTCTAGCGGTTCTAGGCGCTTAGTCCGGAACCGCGCGACTGCTACGGTCGCAGATTCGAATCCTGCCTCGGGCATGGATGTGTGTGATGTCCTTAGGTTAGTTAGGTTTAAGTAGTTCTAAGTTCTAGGAGACTGATGACCACAGATGTTAAGTCCCATAGTGCTCAGAGCCATTTTTTTCCACTCGCGTGGAATAAAAAGGAACACGTAAATCACTCCGTGCGAGCACTGATTTCCCTTATTTTATTATGATGAATCATGATTATCGTTGCCCCAAGTGTATAGGTCAGTGTCTCCAAAATATTTTCGCATTCGGTGGAGAAGGTTGGTATTCGAAATTTTATGAGAAGATCCCGCTGCAACGAGAAACGCCTTGTTTTAATGTTGTCCACCCCAGATCCTGTATCACGTCCGTGGCATTCTCTCCCCTGTTTCTCGATAAAATAGAACGTTTTGCCCTTATTTGAAATTTCTCGATCTACTCCGTTAACCCTATCTGATAAGCATCCCACACCGCGCAGCAATACTCCAAAAGATCACGGACAAGCGTAGTGTAGCCAGTCTCTTTAGTAGATCTGTTGCATCTTCTATGGGATCTGCCAATAAAACGCAGTCTTTCGTTCGCCTTCCCCACAACATTTTCTGTGTTTTTTCCAGTTTAGGTTGTTGGTAATTTTAATTTAACACTAATGTGGATGACCTCACACTTTACATTATTTACGGTCAATTACGAATTTTCGCACCGTACAGACATATTATCTAAGTTGTTTTGCAGCCTGTTTTGATCTTATGATTTTGCTGGACGATGAGAACAGCTTTATCCGCAAACAACCTAAGACGGCTGCTCAGATTGCCTCCTAAATCGTTTGTATAGATAACGAAAATCACAGAGACTATAACACGACCTTCTCGAACGCCACAAATCACTTCTGCTCTACTCGATGATTTTCTTTCAGTTACTATGAACTGTTACATCTCTGGCAGAAAATCACTAACATCTGAGACGATATTCCATAGCCAAGCAACTTGATTACAACCCACTTATGAGGTACAGAGTCCAAAGCTTTCTGGAAATCTAGAAATACGGAGCAATTTGAAATCCTTCGTCGACAGAACTCAACACTTTGCGTGAGTAAAGCGCTAGTTGTGTTTCACAAGAACGTTATTTTCAAAATCATTGTTGCCTTTGTGTCAATAGACCGTTCTCTTCCAGGTAAATCCTGCTGCATATTGACGTTAATGATACGGGCCTGTAGTTTATTGGATTATACTACCTCCTTTCGTGAATATTGTGATCTGTGCAACTTTCCAGTCTTGGGAACGGATCTTTCACCGATCGAGCCGTTTTATATGATTGTTAAGTATGGAGCTCTTTCATCAGCATACACTGTAAGAAGCCAGACTGGTATACAATCTGGACAGGAAGAATTGCTTTTATTAAGTGATTTAAGTTGCTTCACTTCTCCAAGGATATCTGCTTCGGAGTCACTCAAGTTGCCAGCTGTTCTTAACTCGAATTATGGAATGTACTTGGTCGTCTTTGCCGAAGAAATTTCAGAAGGCTCTGTTTAGCAACTCTGGTTTAGTAGCATTGTCATCGATGGTATTGCCATTGCTATCACGCAGAGAAGCGTTGATTGTGTCTTGGCGCTATCACGCCTTACATATGATCACCATTTCTTTGGATTTTCTGGCAAGTTTCGAGACAAAATTTCGTTGTGGAAATAATTATAAGCATCTTGCATTGAAATCCGCATTCAATTTCGAGCTTCTCTAAGGGATCGCTAATCTTATGTTTTTTGAGTAGGACTATGACTCTAACGCTGTCAAATTCCAGTAGAAGTCTTAGACGTTTCTCTGTCTTACTGGAGGCATAGCACAGCCTTCTGATCGACAGACAACATTCAGATGCTATGTCTGAATGAGAAACCCGTTTCTCGATGTTTGCTTATGTACAGTATGCAGTTCATGTTACCACCAACACCTACATAGTGTTGTCCCCTGAAATTCTAATCATTTGCATATCTAGGCACCTTGATGGTGTAGTAGTTTCAGTGGCAGTCAGTGTAGAGCTGCCTTTGAACGTTGTTGATGTGAACGCCTTGGAGTGTAGTTCGGACTGGCTGGTAGTTGCACTGCATCTTAGCAGGAAGCCTGTTCTTATACCTTATAACCTCAAGTTGTCGGCTTTCCGGGAGTGGAGTGTGTCGAGTGACTCCTCTGCAGCTTGCCAAAGAGGACTGAAAAATGTTAGAATGGAAGGACAATGTCACCCAGAAGCTAATTTTGCGTTCAGAGGTGTGATAATGTGCCTGCGTTCTGAGAGACCGCCTCTACTTCTATTAAAACGTCCCAAGAGAAAGAGCGTTTGTAACGTACTTCACCTTTTGTCCACCAACGCACATGTACAAATTTTTACAAAATGGTTAGGAGAAACGCAGAAAAACATACAGCATATCCTTGAAAAAGTCTCTCTCCAGCCACAGATGGAGGAATAACAGGTACGTCCTGCCTAGCGGTACGGGGATCCATCTGGTGATTTCTGTACCTCGGTTCTTATAAACGGCGCTTCTACCTGCCCTGCCTGGTCTTCGCGTGTCCTGACGTTGAGCTCCAACTGATACCAGGTACTCAGGCCTTAAACCAACTGATCGGCCTGGAAAGAGGTCGGTTAGCCAGCAAATAAATATCCACCATATCTAATAAAAACAAACCCTGTTGTCGAGGCTCCGTGTCCTCTAATTAAGTTCGTGTACGTTAGTACCAATTTCAACTCAAAGATAAACGTGCATCACTCCAAAATTCGATGAGTCTTCACGGAAGCCACCAGTTAAAAGTAATCATTCCCTCAACATAATTATGACGAATTAGCGGCCACAGTGAGACATTAAACAAAATATGTTGCCACACAGAACTTTATAACAGAGATGCCAGACTAGTTCAGATACCTTTAGCACTTTCACCCAAAAAAAAATCTCCATTACTATTAAATTTCCACACGCATTAATAACCTGAAGTCCATATGCAATTTTGTAACACAACACTGTGTAACTACAAAATAGGCTGATAAGTATAGCCTTACTTAACAATACCAACGGGAGACATAACGTAACAGCGTGTCTTAAGCTTCCTCGATGGAATCGAACATCATCTTAATCTGCAGTTATTGTCACAGTTAATAATGTAAATATTGAGCACGTAACTGTCACTTACTAATTTATTGTACATAGTTGTACTTTCCGAGCATCAGATGAGCTAAGAATAAAACTTATAACGCAACTGAGGTTGAATTGCCACCAGATACATGTTCGGATGACTACCAATACCTGCCGCAGTACGCTGAGAACTGTGGAACTCTAGTTCACTAGTCAGATAAGTCACACCTCTAACTCACGCGTAACCTTAGTCTAAGTCTCTCGTACTTTTGTGATCAATTTGTCTACTACAAAACATACTTTTATGGAGGCACAATCCTTCAGGGTCAGGAGCTGCTCGGTTTCGCCGTTGCTAAGGATGCCTTTCCCCTAAAGCCTCGCCTTACGTTTTAGTTCAACAGAAGTCTTTGTGCGTAGGCAGACTTCTAGAACATTCGACATCTCTCACTATGGTACCTCCTGGTGACCTCGCTTTCGCCACTCAACAGAGTCGCAGTAGTTGGACAAGGCTTGCTTCTACGAATTCTGATGCGTTACACGATTAAAATTCTCATGACACTTGAACCAAACGTCAGATTTAGATAACTGTTGCATAAATAAATTGAAAAATCCACAAATCACACTTAATGCCATGGTTGAACACAAGTTGGGTTTCCCTCAAGTCAACAGATAAGCTAATTTGTGATTTTCTAATGAACAGGGAAATTGCATATCAGAGCTCCATCCCATATTATTGAAACGTAAAATTTATCACTAGTACTTCATCTGAACTTCAGGAGATACCTACAGAACAAAACACTCCAACGGTGGCGGAAGTTCAAAAATGGTTCATATGGCTGAGGTCATCAGTTTCTTGGACTTAGAACTACTTAAACCTAACTGACCCAAGGACATCACACACTTCTATGTGACTGTAGCAGCAGCGCGGTTCCGGACTGAAGCGCCTAGAATCGCTCGCACACAGCAGCCGGCTGTAAGTAATTCTTCAACTTACCTAGTAGACATAAAGTCGTTTTAACCCACGGTTTGCCAACACATTTCCAATCCGCTCAATAACTTTCTTAATATGTCCGTGGAAATTTTCCCATGCTGACCATTGTTCTTCACCATTTTTGCTGGAATTCTTACTTATTACAAGGAAAACCATATTTTTGAAAACTATCTGTAGGCAGCTGCACTCCTTTTGCAATTAAGTCACCTGGAAATTATATTTTACCTACCCACAAAGGCTTCAAATGGCTCTGAGCACTATGGGACTTAACATCTATGGTCATCAGTCGCCGAGAACTTAGAACTACTTAAACCTAACTAACCTAAGGACATCACACAACACCCAGTCATCACGAGGCAGAGAAAATCCCTGACCCCGCCGGGAATCGAACCCGGGAACCCGGGCGCGGGAAGCGAGGACGCTACCGCACGACCACGAGCGGCGGACTACCCACAAAGATTTTGATCATATCCAGTTTTTGTTTTTTTTGCTGTTTGAATTCTTTACAGAGAAATCGATCAATACGCTTCCTCCGCTGTTCCTTCCAATGTTTACAGGAGATGAAGTACCATCCCATATCTAGCGTAGGTGTCAGAGTGTTGCAAAAACAATGAAATTCTCGAACTCTATGATTTCGTAGTATATGACGAACATCGAAGCCCACTTTTTTCTCAATGATGAAAACAAAACACAAATATTAACCAACAGTGGAAAGCGCAATGATTAGTCGACGTGACTGTGATAAAATTTATATCAAGCAGAGACATAGCAATTAACTTGGCTGAATTCACTATATGATCGAAAGTATCCGGACACATGGCTGAAAATGACTTGCAAGTTCCTGGCGCCCTCAATCGGTAATGCTGGAATTCAGTATAGTGTTGGCCCACCCTTAGCCTTGATGGCAACTTCCACTCTCGCAGGCATACGTTCAGTCAGGTGCTGAAAGGTTTCTTGGGGAATGGCAGCCCATTCATCACGGAGTGCTGCACTGAGGAGAGGTAGGATTCAGGTCATAACTTTGTGCAGGCCAGTCCATTACAGGGATATTATTGTTGTGCAACTACTCCGCCACAGGCCGTGCATTATGAACAGATGCTCGATCGTGTTGAAAGATGTAATCGCCATCCCCGAATTGCTCTTTAACAGTGGGAAACAAGAAGGTGCTTAAAACGTCAGTGTAGGTCTGTATTGTGTTAGTAACATGCAAAACAACAATGGATGCAAGCCCCCTCCATGAAAAGCAAAACAACATCATAGCACCTCCGTCCCGAATTTCGCTGTTGACACTACGCACGCTGGCAGACGACGTTCACCGGGCATTCGCCATACCCACACCGTGGCATCAGGTCGCCACATTGTGTACCATGGTTCGTCACGCTACACAACGTTTTTCTACGGCTCAGTCGTAGAGTGTTTAAGGTACTTACACCAAGGAAGGTGTGGTTTGGCGTCAGTTTTTGGTGGTGGTAAGGACAATGGGACCAAACTGCTGAGGTCATCAGTCCCTAGGATTACGCACTACTTAATCTAATTTAAACCAACTTACGCTAAGGACAACACACACACCCATGCCCGACGGAGGACTCGAACCTCCGACGGGGGCAGCCACGCGAACCGTGACAAGACGCCCCAGACCGCACGGCTACTCAGTGCGGCCCTTTACCGGCGTGATGTGTGGCTTACGAACAGCCGCTCGACGATGAAATCCAAGTTTTCAAACCTCCCCGCTTAACTGTCATAGTACTTGCTGTGGATCCTAATGGAAGTTTGGAATTCCTGTGTCTTGGTCTGCATAGATGTCTACTTATTACACATTACGACCCTCTGACACCGTCGGAGGTCTCTGTCAGTCAACAGAGGAGGTCGGCCTGTACGCTTTTGTGCAGTACGTGTCCCTTAACGTTTCCACTTCACTATCACATTGGAAACAGTGGACCTAGTGATGTTTAGGAGTGTGGAAGTATAGCGTACAGACGTCTGACGCAAGTGACACACAATCACTTGACCACGTTCGAAGTTCGTGTGTTCCACGGAGCGCCTCATTTTGCTCTCTCATGATGTCTAATGACTACTGAGGTTACTGATATGGAGTACCTGGCAGTAGGTGGCAGCACAATGCACCTAATAAGAAAAACGTATGTTTTGGGGGTGTCCGGATACTTTAGATCACGTATTGATGTCGATAGCCAGTGCTCCCGGAATTCTAGCTGAGAATTTGTTGAGCTAATACTGTGAAGGGTCGCAGCCACCTGTCACAGTCCAGAATTTTCGGTATGGCAAACCAAGTTCAAAAACTGAATCTTTTGGAAGTCCTGGAAATCAGTAAACATCTACTCACAGATCAGATTTATTATTAAATGATCAAACATAGCTCACTACTTCTTCTCTGCCAAACTTCACTTCATGTTCACATTTCTCCAGTTCTTCCCGTACTGTATCTTTCATTCTGTTCCTCCAATTCTCCTGAATTATTTTATTTTACTGTGATTGTCTATGTGCCACATATATTCTCCTGAATTTACTTATTTTACTGTGATTGTCTATGAGCTACATATATTCTCTTGCTTGTCTATGTGCTACATACATTCTCTTGCTTTATATTACGTATACCTTCAATATAGTAAGAGAAATTACTTATACCACTAACACACTATTAACATGTTTTCTTTTCGATTTTGTGACCTCCTTTCCGCAATTCCAATGTTATTACGGACCATATTCCTTTTACAACCTTAATTGGATTATTACAGTTTCAAAAGGCATAATGGACTCTATCTCAGTTGTAAATATAATTTAGCTTATGAATTTCTCGTTAGAATTGTCAGCTGTATCTTCCACTCTCTTTCTGCATTTAAATGTCCAGTTGAGCTCTTTCACTACCGAAAACTTAATTTTTGAGTTGACGCTGTTGAGGATTACCAGGAAGGCGCTTTGAATACTCTTCATTCTTATTTTGTTTATTGATTCGTGCTCCTTGGCCGGCCGGAGTGGCCGAGCGGTTGTAGGCGCTACAGTCTGGAACCGCGCGACCGCTACGGTTGCAGGTTCGAATCCTGCCTCGGGCATGGATGTGTGAGATGTCCTTAGGTTAGTTATGTTTCAGTAGTTCTAAGTTATATGGGACTGATGACCACAGCAGTTAAGTCCCATAGTGCTCAGATCCATTTGAAACATTTTGTGCTCCTTGAATGCTCACACTTGTTCGCAGATATCCGTTTGGTGTATGTTTATTTTTTTTTGTTGTTGCTTATCGTCGAAAGCTTTTCCTAATGTTCCTCTTTAATGTGAATATCTGCACCAGTATAGACCCTTCCAGGCGGTAGCCTATTTGCTCCTCCTTAAGTACGAGGGGCGTTCAGAAAGTAAGCTCCGATCGGTCGCGAAATGGAAACGACTATGAAAATCCGATAAAGCTTTGCACAGATGTGTTGGGTAGTGTCACTAGTATAACCCCAGTTAGCATCACGTCGCTCTTCTCATTTCTGAGCTCGCAGTGAGTGCGTAAAGATGTCTAGAAAATAGTGTCTGCCGCCAAGTACGAGGGCCTGGTGAGAGATTTCGCCTGAAGCTATGCAGCTAACATTACATAACTGTCGTGCTGTTTCTTCTTCAAGACAATTCTCAGCCGCATTCTGCAGGGGCAATGAAGATGCTCCTGCATCGTTTTCAAATGGAAATGTGAGATTACCCACAATACAGTCCGCAATTGTCTCCCCCTGAGTTTCATCTCTGGTCACATGAACCGCTGTATTTGAAGACAACATTTTGACACAGACAACGAGGTGTAGGCCAGCATGGAGAATTGGCGGAAAGCACTGGCGGCTGCCTTCTATGATGAGGCTATTGAAAAGTTGGTACAACGCTATGACAAAAGTCTAAGTCAGAACGGCGACTACGTAGAGAAGTAGCTGAAAGGTGTAGCTAATTGTTACAAGTAAAACATTTCTGATGTTCACTGTGGTTTCAATTTGGCAATCAATCGGAGCTTACTTTCTGAACAGGCCTCGCATATGCTCAGTAGATTGTAATAACTAGACTTGAATTCGTCGAGGCTAATACCCAGCGTGGTCTGCAGTGCTGGGTTAAAATTCTCCTCGTGACAATCGACTATTTGTGTGCTAAAATCCTGCTAAGAAGAGAACAGAACGTAATGAAGTTATCTGGGAAAAGTAATACCGTTAACGCACTCTACTTTGTTGGTTTTAGAGGCAGCGCTTTTAATGAAATGTACGAGTAATTAGGAACGATAGATGTGTACGCACACATTACGTGAAGGGCAGGCGGCGCTTAGCAGGGTGCTCGCGCCTGCAAAAGGTCATGGGTGGCTGGCGGCGCGCGTGCGAGCACCGCAGTCCGTGCCGCGCGCTGCCGCTCCCACACACGGGGGCGCTGCTGGTGTACTCTGCACACAGCTGGGGGCGGACTGCTACATTAATATTTGTACCGCACTCCGAGTACAGCACATTTAAAAACTGAGCTTATACTGGAACTGGGTGCCAACTTATTATGTATCGTCTTCGTGTCGGCTCAGTACATTTGTGTCACCACGAGTGGGTCTGATTTATGCAGGTCTGCAAAATACGTCTTACAATCTAGTTTTTGAAGCGAAAGTTCGTGCTAAAACATTTTACAACCATTTTAGTCACTGCCACAACCTGTGGATGGCAAAATATTGTAGGACCGTCTTTAAAAGACTCACCGCTGTACTTTGGACGCAATAATTCTACGGCTGAGGCAGTTGCCCTCCGCAGATGGTCCAAACAGCAGCTTCATATTTATAATTAAACCTTCCCTATTCAACACGTCATAACGCGGAAACTCGTCCGCCCCCGGTAGCTGAGTGATCAGCGCGACACAATGTCAATCTTAAGGACCTGGGTTCGATTCCCGGCTGGGTCGGAGATTTTCTCCGCTAAGGGACTGGGTGTTGTGTTATCCTAAGCATCATCATTTCATCCCCATTTACCCATTTACACGCAAGTCGCCGAAGTGGCGTCAAACCGAAAGACCTGCACCAGGCGAACGGTCTGCCCGACGGGAGGCCCTCGTCACACGACATTTACATTATTTAACGCGCAAACTAATTGCCATACGAGTACCAAACTTGGTGGCATTGATGTCCAGAGTGTGGGGTGCACGATTTCCGTGTGTCACAGCGCTACGGTCCAGTTTCAACTATGCCACCAGGTGCCGTGATCAGTCGTCGCGATTTGTGGTCGGACACACCTGACCAGTCGCAGTGCACCTCTTGGGGACGGGTCAACATGAGCTGGGACAAGAGGAGCAGCGCATCAATGGTGAAGCTCTATTATCAAAGCAACAGCAATGCTGCAGCTGCACTTCGAGAATATCGCCGACTGAAATGATTACGGGAAGGTCCTCTTTGTCCACCTGCTGTGCGGAGCGTGATGAAGAAGTTCGAATCAGCTGGAGAACCGGGGGCCGCTCCTGGTAGAGGCATTACCGGTTGCACCACAGGTGGTTGATGAAATCGCTGTTGCTATGGCGGACAACGCCGCGCGCAATTCCCGATGGTCAGGCAGTGCGCCTGCTATGCCACTACAGTTGAACATCCCGTGGTGCTTCGAACCATTCTCAAATGGTATCCGTACAAGATCCATATCGTACAGCAGCTTCCAAAAAAGGGCACACAACGACGTGTTGACTTTCCTCTTCACTTTCTCGCAAAGATGGAAGTTGATGAGTTCAGGACCCGGATCATCATACGGACAGATCAAACTCGTTTTTTCTGCGAAAAGTGAGGTGAACACACAGAATTGCCGAGTGTGGGGAACTTCACCTCCAGTCGCTGTGCATGAAGTTCCTCTGTATGGTGAATGTGTCAGCGTATGGTATAGCTTCAAGGCTACGGTCATCATTGAATTCTTTCTTGAACAAATTGGCGCCCAAAGACCAAAGACGTGCAGTTTGACTGGCCAGCATTACTGCGATATTCTTAGCCAGCATGTCATACACGCAGGAGAGAGACGCATTGAACTCAAAAGTTTTCATGCCAGATGGGGCCCCGCCGCACATCGCTCGTGAAGTTCGTCTGCTTCTGCGAAACACACTTGGAAACGATCGAAATATCATCCGATCGTTTCCAAATGCTTCGCCGGCACGATCACCTGATCTCACTCCCTGTGATTTCTGGTCCTGAAGGGCTCATCTCAAGCGCAGCATATGAAGAGAGGTAGCCAACACATCTACGGACATGCTTCGAACTGCTGTGCAGAATGCAATCCTGGGCTGTGCATGAAGTTACTCTGTATGGTGAATGTGTCAGCGTTCTGGGTACTCATGGGCGTCATATTGAGCCGCTTTTGTAGCGGTAATGGTGCTGGTATATAATGGTATGATGTACAGTAGCAGCAAATTAAAAGTGTTTCAGTTGAGTTGATTCTGCACTATTTCTCTTTCCCATGACCTTAACATTAATGCTACAAAGTTTAATACTCGTGCGGTTATTATTTTCCGTGTTATAACGTGTTAAATAGGGAAAGTTCAATTATAACCACCTGGTATGTACGCTATCTGTCTGCAGACCAGCCGCACGTTGCTGTTTTGCTGTAGTCACGTATAGCGCAGTCAATCTGCGGAACATCATGAACTCTGTCGACTACTGTGGACGTGTTACCATGCAATGCCGTGCATCTCTCCAGGTCATGTGGTCACTTAACACGTTGAGCTGCATCTCTGTCCCGTTCACCCGGTAAAAATCTTCAAAATTTAGAAGTCCTCAGGTGGCGTGGTTCCGGACGTTTCCTGTTTGGGACTCCCTGTTGAATCCTCATCCACATATTCCACTTTTGCTGTAGAATATTGCTATCATCGTTGTTTAATTCCTCACGGACCGTGTACTTTCCCGTTTCATCTACAATATATCGCACCATACTTACACATATCATAAAATGCTGAAGGTAAGTGGAATGACAGCGATGTTAGATTTTGTGTATCTAAACCGGTGATGAGTCCTCTGCGGAAGCTGTAGTAACGGCCCTGCCCACACACTTCAGTAAAAGAAACCACTTGACTCGTCTAACAACATACGTACTCGATAGTTCCTCGGTATCAGAAGAATCTCGTGAAGGACCACGCTATAGTGTCACGCATTTTTGCAAAGAATTAAGTGACACTTTGATCATTTATGAGTACGTTTCATGATATGGCTTCAGAACGCAAGCATAAAATACGTAACAATCACGATTTATTAGGTTGGTCTTAAGTTCGTGGCTTTTTCCCACAAGTATAACAAACACAACAGACACACGTAAAGGAGACTTCAGTAATTCATGATATATTCTCTTCTAGTACTTACAAGTCTCTCAACTCTGGGGTAACTGTTCGATTGTGTAGTCCGCAGCTCGTGGTCGTGCGGTAGCGTTCTCTCTTCCCACGCACGGGTTCCCGGGTACGATTCCTGGCGGGGTCAGGGATTTTCTCTGCCTCGTGATGACTGGGTGTTGTGTGCTGTCCTTAGGTTAGTTGGGTTTAAGTAGTTCTAAGTTCTAGGGGACTGCTGACCATGGATGTTAAGTCCCATAATGCTCAGAGCCATTTTAACCATTTTTGTTCGATTGTGCGACAGTAGACATAACGTTGGTTTGAGACGAATAACTCGCTGAGCCACGTTCGGAGCGCATTTTTATACGGAAAGGAAGATCCTTCCATGTTGTTCAATAGAGAGGGTAAAGGCGGGTGTGCAATTACTTCCCGAGCCATTTCCTGTCAGCCTAGCAGAATGCGAGCCGGCGTTATTGTAGAGTAGCATCACTACTCGCAGTCTTTCCAGTCATTGGTCCTGTACTGCGTCTGCAAGGCGTCTCAGTTGTTCACAATAAACGTCAGCAGTGATAATCACACACTGAGGAAGCAGCTCGTAGCACTCCACGCCGTCGCTGTTCCACCTGACCATAACATTATCTTTTATGGATGCTGCTTTGTTTGGGCTCAACGATTTCTTTCGTTTCCTTACGTTAGCATACAGACACTATTTCACGTCTTAAGTTACAATACAGGACAGGAACGTTCGGTGTTGTTCACTCGCCAATTGATGAGAAAGCAAAGAGGTGGACGTATAGCCACCCGCTAATTTTTGTGATTATTTCTTAGAGCATGCGGTAGCCCCACATCCGATTTTTGAATCTCCCTATTACATGCAAATGTCGCGCGATTGTGGAATGACCACAGTCCATCACACTGCCAGTTCTCGAGTTCACAGACGTGGATCGTTGTAGATTAATGCGTTTAAACGGTCTTAATCAAATCCCGGAAGTCTTCCTGAACTAAGAGAGTCACCAACGTCAAAACGATCCTCCTGAAAACAAGAAACGCGTTTTCTTGCCGTGCTGTGTGCGATGGCATATCCCCATACAACGCGCAAATATTTCTGGCTGCCTCCGCTGCGCTGATGCCTCTATTAAACTTAAAGAAAAGAATATGTCGGAAATGTTCAAATTGCTTCACTCCGCGCTCCATTTTCTAACTTCCAGAAATCCTCTCACTATCTCAAAAAGGCAAGATGACAGTATGTAAACTCTAACACCAACAGTTAACTACAAACTGAAAATGACAATCGATAAATAAACTAAAATTAAGTTCTCACTCGGCAGCGGAGTGTGCGCTGATATGAAACTTCCTGGCAGATTAAAACTGTGTGCCGGATCGACACTCGAACTCGAGACCTTTGTCGTTCGGGGACAAGTGCTCTGCCGACTTTTTTATCTCATTTTTATTCGTAATTGATCGTTGTATTTGCTCGGGGCTGACGCCCTTTGACACTTGTTCAAGTGACCCATTAACTCAGTTTTATTATTACGGAGGGCAGCTAACCTTCTGACCGAACACGCTGAGCTACCGTGCCGGCATCCGACTGAGCTAGCGAAGCATCACTCTACGACTCGCCCTCACAGTAGGAGACGAAGTACTGGAAGAATTAAAGCTGTGAGGAGGGGTCGTGAATTGTTCTTGGGTAGCTCAGTCGGTAGAGTCCTTGCCCGCGAAAGGCAAAGGTCCCGAATTCGAGTCTCAGTCCGGCAGACAGTTTTAATCTGCCAGGAAGTGTCGATAAATTAATAGCAACCGAAATACCAGCATGTAAGACGCAAACGCTACGAACTTAAGCACCAACCTAATAAACCACTTCCAATTCCAGAACTGATAACGTGCATCAGAAATGAATTCTCTATACTTTACCCACACAGAAAGTGAAATATGCTGTATTTAGTGAATCGCTCGTTGTCAAATCTGGGAGATAAAGGACTTGAAAATTACTACAGCTGCATTTTCATAGCTCAAGCTAAAATAAGCCGATATTTCGGTCAGAGTTGTTCATTTGATAACCGCAGTTACCAACGACATAACTTTTCCGACAGCATTGATTGCTTTCCTGAATTCTTCAGTCGTAACTCTAACAATAACGTAAAAAAAGGTTATTCAAATTTTCGATTGAGTCACACAATGAATTTCACCAGCGCCAGATCCTCCTGTCTGGTGAAAGCATATTGTAGCTGAAACTGCGATTATCTTTTGAACAGTTTACGCCTTCTAACGGTGTACGTTTTTTGTGTCAACAACGGTTATTCATGCCATGGCTGCGCAACCTTGTAACAACGGCATGTGTTGCTGTCCGTAGAGACGGGCACAACAGAAACGCTGGAGAAGCTGAATCGAGGAGAAATCCAATTTGCGTCAACTGATTAGTATGAAGGTCGTGTGGCGAACCCTCTGCCAGGCACTTAAGCGTCATTTGCTGAATAGCTATGTAGGTGTAGATGTAGATATCGTTCTCATAATAACGGTGTGCGGCAATACTTCGACCTTGTGCAACACGACAGGCGTGCTGACGGACAGAGAGCAGTTTGTCTCTCTGACCTGCAGCTAAGCTCAAAAGCACTAGTACGTAGGACTGAGACATGGTGCAGAAATTCCATTTGTCAACTTCTGAACCTGTACGTTTCAATTTGTTCTAGTATCGCCAGGGCGGTAAAATGGGGAACTAACTAGGTCGACATACAGTCTCGTTTGCCTCTTGTCAGAGTCTTAGGAGAAGCTTACGTAAAGGAAAAAAACTCTGGTGGCATGATCAGCTACAATTTTTGAACGATTTTGTAAAGGAAACCATCAAGAAAATAGATCTAACGCGTAGATGTACTGTTCAACAGAAAGAGAAAGCCTGCAATTACATCCTCTACGAGCGCTATATGTGCGAGTTACCTTCTCCGTTTTGCCAAGCACTAGGATAAATTAATCATAATCCGACAAATACGAGTAATATGCTCGTAACTTATCCAAGCCCGTGACAGAGAAAGAGGGAAAATACTTTTGGTGTATGCAAAGAGAACTTGAACATTGATTTCTCATTAGGAGTGTTACCTAACACTGAACAACTGCCCAAGTCAACTCCGATACTGGACATTTCTGTTACTATAATAAACGTTTCCAAAATAAAACGAAAAATATTAAAATGTTGAAATGCATTACACACTGCATCGATTAAACAAAATACATAAGTGATGGCCTTTATCTAATACTGAATTACTCGTAGATAAACATTATCTCTTCAAATACTTTGACGTTTTGGGTTTTAATGTTCCCTAGCGACAATTTTCAGAGAATACATGTTGACTACGCTCCGCTAAAACAAGAGTTAATTTTTCGTCCCATTACTTCTCCTAGAACTATGTTTAATTTTTGTCTTTGTCATCATTATCTTCCCTATATTTTACATTTTCTTGTATCTTGTATCCCCCGTAACAGTACTGAGGATTCTTCCTATTTTCTGAGTTAGTCAATCTCTTTTTTGATCTGGTTATTTTCCACTGCATACATCTACCACGATTATTTCCTTCTCCAGTCTTCGTACATTTTTATACAGCATTCTTTGTACTCTTGCCTCACATCGTGATATAAAATGCGATCTAACTGAGTACGTCTTTTGACTGTCATTAAAAATTTCATTTCATTTGCCTTAAAGCTGACACTTGATAGTTTCGCACACCGCCAGTGTTTCAGAGCCACAAAGTAGTGATGAAAAGACTATAGGTTCATAAAATTTAAATGATTTTCGTGTCTGCTTTTCCATTTTGACATTAGTATAATTATTCTGGAAAAGATTTTCAACACATATATTTTTCATTTATTTTCCTTTCTTGTCTTACGTAACATCTAACTTATTTAGAATGTGATACAGGTTAATAAATCTTACATCCTACGAAAAATTTTAATCTCCTGGGACGTTTTGCCCTGAGCTCATCTAGACATTTTTTTCGATGTTTAGGCTGGAATTGGCAGGTGTTATGTTCACTGATGTACTGATTCCTGTAGGGCTACTAACTTACCACAAAACAGCGTACCACTTCCATTTAGTGACACTAATTTGTTAATACTTATTGATAGTTTTCTTTATTCTTCTAAATCGCTATTATAAATATGCTTATGATCCTGTTGATTGTGATACGTTTCCTGCATTGTAATTCACATCCGTTTCACTGTTTGTGTCTTCAGACGTCTACTTTATAGATCTGATGACAAGACTGGGTCATCGACTTGGCGGGGTAGCGGTTCCAACACCCTTCCAAACATCCTGGGCAGAGCCGATATCCTTTTCTGTCTTTCCGTAATTCCAGCTCGTGAATCGCCCCTGATGACGTCGTCGTTGACGGGACCTTGAAATCTAATCTCCCTCCCTTCAGACGCCTCGGTCTCTTCTTTCTCTCTGCAGTTGCATCAAGTTCTGTCAGCTTAATCGAATGCTTATCTCTCGTCAGTCAGTGCGGGGAGTACCTCTAAGTGAAATTCTAATCTTCCCTCCATTAAAAGTTGCAGAATGGAACCATTATCTAAGGGGGATCTGCCGTTAATAAGACCCAGCAAGTCCCTTAACAACATTGTTGAAAGAGTCTTTACAGTTCACCTACAATTTTTGTAATATATATTTTAACCAGTGTTCAGGAAACTTCTTCGATGATTCTGCGATTTGTATTTTTCTTTGTATTTTTTAAGTAAATAGTACGTTACCTGTGTTGTCTTCTAACTTACTGGTACATGCTAGATGACATATTTAACATATACGATTACCGTTTCACCGTATTTAGTGTTTTCCTTTTATTGCATTCTGTCATTTTAAACATAATTTTATCAGTTCTTCCGTTTTTTTTCCTATCTTGCCTCTTTACAACTTTACAACTGTACCTGCAATTATTCTAGCCATACCTACACTATTCCAGTCTACGCTGGTTACCCAAAAGTTTTGCACATACTCAGTCAAAACCGTTACTGAATTTATGTAAGCGGCACTGGTTATGCAAAACGTTATTTTTTGGAAACTATCGCCCAGGTCAAACGGTTCGATATTTACGTCGCACTTTGCCAGGGGGCAAACAGTGAGTAACTATCCATTTTCATTAAAACATATTAACTTTTCTTTTATCGGAGCAGTTACACTAGCTGCAGTGTTTACCATCCAGTGAGCTACAGTAACTAAAGACAAAGTAAAAGGGTATCGTAGGGTTAGAAATTGCATTACTGTCCCTAAAGACATTATTGTGCACAACATCGTGTGGTGTGATGGCTGGCTCTGCAGACTACCTGCTGGAGTTACGAGACATGCGGAAATACCTCACCGCAATCTCCACCAGGATGTATTCACCCAAGTTAAACCTGATTGCAGCAACGCCTAGCACAACACGTTCTCTTTCACATGAAACTTGCTGTATTGTTGTAGGTGCACCAGAATGCCACTTTAGGGACGTCCAGAACTTTTATCGTCACACATAAAAGTTTACGCCGTACAGCAGTGGCCGCAATAAAAGGTTACGGCCTGTCCTGGGGACCGTGCGTACTCCGGCAGCGCCACACTACGACGACTGTCCGAACAAATGCTTTCAGTTGCGATTTCAGAGCGCCGCTATCTTCAGCAGCATTACTTACACTTTAGAATCTGTGCGCTTTTCTGATTTGAAAAGGTAAGTATGCGTTGTCCCATTCGTGTATGTCTCAACACTACACAGATGTCTCCTCAACTCAAAACTCGGGGTTTGAATCCAACCCATTGCGCAACGTGCAATTTTTGACAAATACTAGTCACTGTCAGAGGCGAAAGAAGAAACAAGAGACTGAAAAAAAAGAAACGTCAAGTTTGAATGCCTCATTCTCGTAACAAAGCTCGAGTGAAGCGTAGATACAGCACTCGTTCCAAAAGTTCGGAGACTGATGTTCTTGCTGGAGTACAAGCAATGCCAGTGTAGCTACTAGGGTGGCAACTGCCACTGACAACTACAAACAGCAGACGTGTGTTCGACCACACAGTTGTGAGCAGGCAGCGTCATGTGGCGGGCGTGTGGCCGCAGTGAATCAAGGCTGCTGTGTCACAAACATCTCTAGAGTGTTTTGAAGACGAAAAAAGTGTACACATAGTTTGTCCCGCACACCTCGATTCCCGAACAAAACAACAGCGCGTGAACGCCTGCCGAGGACAATTGTTTCCTAAAATAAAAAAGGGAGCGGTATAGTTCAGCGTACTCGGTATTGTCAGCGGGAACCTACCACAAAATGACAAGGTGCAGAATAGATCTCTGATGGTCGCCAATATCGAGGCTGGAGTTTAACAACAATGCAAGGAAAGACTTATCTACGATTTTAATCGATTGCACGGACGTTCTGCTGAAGTAGTGCGTGACTGTGTACAATTACAGAACCATTAAAACTGCTTTCTTAAATTTTCTTTTAGTGTGATTGAATGCGTAGGGAGTCATCGACGAAAACGCAACCTCGCTTACGTTACTCGCATCTGACAACATTATGAAAGATATCTGTGAAACCAGCTTAGTGGTAGCGATCCGTGCCTGAAAGGAAAGGAAAGACACAGTTTGACTTTCCATTACGTACTGAATTCCCTAGAAATAACAAACCCGCTGTGGAATTTTCCAGCAAGTTAACTTTTTCCCAGTAATTAAAAAAGTAGTAATCAGCATTCTTGTGCTCTCCTCTCTCTCCCTGTCTCTCTCTCTCTCTCACCCTCTTTCCCTGTCTTCTTCTCGAGTCTTCGACCAACGATACTGTCAAATTTTCTATAGTTCTACAAGTGGATATCATACATATTTGGTGTTTCAGAATGAATTGGGCTAAAACAGGTTCATTTCAGGCCTGTGAGTCCTTTGCAGCATACCAACGGGTTGTTTATATTTAGGCTTCAAAAATTTCTCATCGCAGACACTGGCATCTCATTCCAGCGCCTGTCGCTTCCTGCTGTGTTGTATAATGGAAACTACTGGTAATTTTCTCGTTTAACGATTTTCATTTGAACCTGTTGATCCGAATATTCAACAACGTAAAATATTTTGTCTTTCCCTGTCATGACATGTATGACACGAGTAGCGGAAAAAGGGGTCTGGGGAAGTTTGGTTTGTGCAGGATGCATACGTTCAGGTGCAAGCATATATTCAGGAGTAAATTTCCCCGGCCCCTCATCTTAGCATATTGTTATGCTAACTGATTTATGACCTGTGGATTGATTTATGAGCACCTGGGGATAATCTGTCCTTCTAAAAAACCCCACACATCTTCCCCTCCCCCTACTCCTCCTCCTCCATCCCTTTGGGAGGTCACCAGTCCTCCCCCTCTCCTCTCGCCTATAAAAGCACATTTTTGATATCAAATTAATTGACTAATTTATTAAACTGATCAATTAATTACCCCTCCTACTCTGTAAAATACCCCAGGCTTCCTCTGCCCCCCCCCCCCCCCTCCCACTCCAAACCCAGAAAAGAACTGGTGAGAAGGTCAGTCAGTCCGTGCAGAGCTGTTAGTATGGAAGGAGCAAGTCTTACCCTTTCCAGCAACTACATGTCATAATTACATAATTCATTGCGGCAGATTGGAGATTTTGTCTTGTTGGATAATTTTCTTGCGTATGCTCACTTTCACATGCAGGGATCGACTGAGGTAGGGCATAATGCCACCACTAGGGCAGCATGAGATTCAAATCAGTGTCAGTAGTATATTGTACAACTGAATTTGCATATTCTTTATTTAATCAGTCTGAAGGAGACAAGCATCCATCACTTGAGTACAGCGCACTGTGCGCCCCAACCCCCACTTCCCATGACGTAATAACTGTAAGCACCGAGGAACTGAATGAAGTGCGGTGTGTTAGCCGCCATTCTGGGTCGACGCATGTGTATTTGTCTTCTGGGTGCCGCCATGGAGGTCGAAAACCGCCGAAAGTCCTAATTACAGATCACAATACTAAATACCACTGACTGTCGACTACAAGATGGTGTCCTTTGATATACCATACCGGGAAAATCACCTCCGCTCTTTCTCATGTAGCTACTTCCTGGTGAAACACTTGAACTTGTAGGCCAAGGTGACGTATCTACCGGCCTGAGAGGCGTCTATTTGTTTTCCGCGGCTCCTGAACAAAGCATCAGGTGGCGGCATTCCTTTCATCAGGAAATCCAGACCCGCTCCCTGTCTCTGTCTCTCTCAGGTGGTTACGTCCTGTTTGTGTGAACTCGTGTGTGAACCAACATGTAACAACACAAAGACGGAAGTTTTAATCCAGTTGTGTTCTCTCCAGTGGACGCAACTGGAGCTGGCGCGCTGAGAAAGTTTCTTACTGGCGCCACCAGTGGGACTTTGAAGTTCGCCTCCAACCAGAAGTGCGTCCCAATCAGCAACCTCTGCACCACCATTGGTGAGACGGTCTTCCGTGTTGTGATAAGCAACGGCCACAGGCAGCAACGGACGGCTCGTGTTCGGCGTTGGCATGCGACAGTTCTAGTACAGTGTTCCAAGGCTGCAGTTCGTAGGTACAGTTCGTCGTGGAGATCAGCCTGAGAGACTTAGTCTAAAGTGGAGTCGCCTACAGACAAATATTTACTACAGCGATTGACGCTGTTACACCCATAACGGTAATGCTGGCATTGTATTCAGTAGTCCGCGCCTTGATATGCCACTGCTTGCTTGTATTTATCCGCAAGCACTCCAGCGGCTTCCTGTACAAATTTGGTTAAGAATCGCAGCACAATAAAGTGTAAATTTATTTGCTACTAATTTGTTTGTAGTCACAGTTCCTCCATCTACCTTGGAGACATCATACACGTCAGATCCTTCCTCAGAATGCTGTGTTTTTATTGGTTAATACTGCAGACAAAGGGAGAGCTGGATCAATCGCGCTATAAAAAATGGCAGGAAATAGTGCATTTGCAGTAACCTATAAAATGAATTGTTTAACAATTTACAGCAGTCAAACAGCTCACTTAAAACGTTCACCACCACCTTACGATGTTCCTTCTTGGTAATAAAATCTACTTTAACATTTGAGAATTACACACAAACATTTTGTGAATCGAGTATTAAATTTCCTTCACAAACCGAGTGTAGTCCTAAATACACTCCTGGAAATTGAAATAAGAACACCGTGAATTCATTGTCCCAGGAAGGGGAAACTTTATTGACACATTCCTGGGGTCAGATACATCACATGATCACACTGACAGAACCACAGGCACATAGACACAGGCAGCAGAGCATGCACAATGTCGGCACTAATACAGTGTATATCCACCTTTCGCAGCAATGCAGGCTGCTATTCTCCCATGGAGACGATCGTAGAGATGCTGGATGTAGTCCTGTGGAACGGCTTGCCATGCCATTTCCACCTGGCGCCTCAGTTGGACCAGCGTTCGTGCTGGACGTGCAGACCGCGTGAGACGACGCTTCATCCAGTCCCAAACATACTCAATGGGGGACAGATCCGGAGATCTTGCTGGCCAGGGTAGTTGACTTACACTTTCTAGAGCACGTTTGGTGGCACGGGATACATGCGGACGTGCATTGTCCTCTTGGAACAGCAAGTTCCCTTGCCGGTCTAGGAATGGTAGAACGATGGGTTCGATGACGGTTTTGATGTACCGTGCACTATTCAGTGTCCCCTTGACGATCACCAGTGGTGTACGGCCAGTGTAGGAGATCGCTCCCCACACCATGATGCCGGGTGCTGGCCCTGTGTGCCTCGGTCGTATGCAGTCCTGATTGTGGCGCTCACCTGCACGACGCCAAACACGCATACGACCATCATTGGCACCAAGGCAGAAGCGACTCTCATCGCTGAAGACGACACGTCTCCATTCGTCCCTCCATTCACGCCTGTCGCGACACCACTGGAGGCGGGCTGCACGATGTTGGGGCGTGAGCGGAAGACGGCCTAACGGTGTGCGGGACCGTTGCCCAGCTTCATGGAGACGGTTGCGAATGGTCCTCTCCGATACCCCAGGAGCAACAGTGTCCCTAATTTGCTGGGAAGTGGTGGTGCGGTCCCCTACGGCACTGCGTAGGATCCCACGGTCTGGGCGTGCATCCGTGCGTCGTTGCGGTCCGGTCCCAGGTCGACGGGCACGTGCACCTTCCGCCGACCACTGGCGACAACATCGATGTACTGCGGAGACCTCACGCCCCACGTGTTGAGCAATTCGGCGGTACGTCCACCCGGCCTGCCGCATGCCCACCATACGCCCTCGCTCAAAGTCCGTCAACTGCACATACGGTTCACGTCCACGCTGTCGCGGCATGCTACCAGTGTTATAGACTGCGATGGAGCTCCGTATGCCACGGCAAACTGGCTGACACTGACGGCGGCGGTGCACAAATGCTGCGCAACTAGCGCCATTCGACGGCCAACACCGCGGTTCCTGGTGTGTCCGCTGTGCCGTGCGTGTGATCATTGCTTGTACAGCCCTCTCGCAGTGTCCGGAGCAAGTATGGTGGGCCTGACACACCGGTGTCAATGTGTTCTTTTTTCCATTTCCAGGAGTGTATATCCGAGGTCTTGCATGGACCGATGTTTGAGAACACATTCCTCCAAAGCAACGTTTCCACCTTACACTGGACACATCTTGTTAAAAAGAATCTTCCGATCGCACACACTTGTCACGCGCCGTCCATCGACTACGAGGGTCCGCGGCTGCGGCACCATGCCAACACCCTCGCACACAGATCCTGGTACCCACATGCCGGCCGTACCAGACGCTCACGGGCCAGAGAGACCGCCACCGTGGCCGACCAGCAGTCAACCGACCCACTTACATGTGGGGCAATAACAGTCCAGCGCGAACACTCACCATGTTGACTCTTCTCACACAACACACACGTCCATTTCTGTCGCCGCTCTACCAACGTACTGGCCA
This sequence comes from Schistocerca americana, assembly GCF_021461395.2. NCBI lineage: Eukaryota > Metazoa > Arthropoda > Insecta > Orthoptera > Acrididae > Schistocerca > Schistocerca americana. The sequence goes on from NC_060123.1 coordinate 713,542,354, forward strand.
TGGACACTGTGTGACAAGCAGGCGCGGCTTGGATTTATACTTCTAACTGAAAATTCCACCCCAACGTAAGCTCCTCAGTACAAAAAATCCATTTTACTCGATCCAAAATGGGGATGCTGTTCCCCACACACGTAGAATTACTCAGTAAGAATGTTCATTAATTCCCATAATACGAGTCATTTCAGAATACAGGAGCAATCGGACCATACAGAAGTTTTCACAACGCTAAATTATCTTTAAGAGCCAACGGCCTTGCCGCAGTGGTGACACCGGTTCCTGTCAGATCACCGAGGTTAAGCGCTGTCGGGCTGGGCTAGCACTTGCATGGGTGACCGGCCGGTCTGCCGAGCGCTGTTGGCAAGCGGGGTGCACTCAGCCCTTGTGAGGCAAACTGAGGAGCTACCTGACTGAGAAGTAGCGGCTCCGGTCACGAAAACTGACAATGATAGGGAGAGCGGTGTCTTGACAACATGCCCCTCCTTATCTGCATCCAGTGACGGCCTTGTTCTGAGAGGATGGCACGGCGGCCAGTCGGTGCCGTTGGGCCTTCCAAAGCCTGTTCGGAAAGAGTTCAGTATAGTTTAGTTTTAAAGTATCTTTATCTGTTGTGAAATTCGGTACAATAGTATGTGTAGCCACAATTCAATGGCCGTTACCAGTGAAACTTTAGTTAGTTTAATTGTCATATTCAAGTTTTAGCTGTAAAACAGGGACACAGTAAAATCCCACTAGAGAAAAGGTGTAAGAACACTCTACATTAGATTCGTTTGTTTGTGTTAGTCTATAGTTAACAGGTGAGAGACAATAGCGTCACGCTCTCACTATGTTCAGGTCTGTTCTGTGAGAACCTTGTGCATTAGCACTAAACCCTTTGATGTGACACGTAATTGTGAACTGGAAGTTGAAACAAAATGTCATTACCATCAAAACTGCGTTATGTCCGATTTATTGGAAAACGTGCTTTCGACATAGGGTCGGCATTAATTCCAGAGATCACGAGCTTTTCCCAAGAATGAGAAGTCAGTTTGTCCATACACCTAGACTTACTTATGCAGCTTTATTTTCAGATATACTAAATAAAACTGAAATTATTAGGAGATAAAGATATAGGTAGCGAACAGTATTGAAGTGATAATACTTGATATTCGTTTTCTGAAATTTCATCGAAGCGAAAATAACGCTAAGCAATACTCCATTTTTCAATAATCGGCTAATATTAACGACCACGCTTGCAGCTCTGGTCACTGTAGAAGGAAAGTACTGAAATCATTTTTGCTACGAAGAAGTTGTTTTAAAATATTACCAATGTACATTTCAGTTTGAAAGATACTTTTTATCTCAGATTAATTTCTATCAGAGAAATCAATCAACGACGTTAAGTTCACCATAAAAGTAAACTCTTGGATGTAAGTTCCACCAGTTATACAAAACACCATTTTTTTTAAAGTTCCCAAACATGTTTCAGCATCTCTGTGTCATCACCAGTGCGTTTCGGTTTGACTTAATCGGTAACATGAACGTTTTTACACAATGATTACAAAATTATGGAAATTATTAATTCAAACAACTATCTGTTTCTGTTAGTCAATATCTCTACATTCGGCTTGCATGGTTTTGCAGGACCAATTGCATATTATTTCGTACTGGTAGCTTTACATCTGCAACCAAACGATGTTGACTGGAAATTTTGTTGGGGTTAATCTATCATTTTAGGCTGTAAAAGTAATTCAGTTTGCCACGATATTTCACTGATATATTCGTTTTTGCTTTTTTCTCAGTACCCTAAGGTGTTGTGAATCACTCGTAAATACAATACCTATTTTCAGCAATTTGGTTGTAAAAAGCACTTTACACTTACAAGGCACACTGCAGTTGTGGTTGTTGTGTGTTTCAGCGCAGCCAGTGTTCATTTGTTCAGCAGTGAGTTTGGTGCCAATTTGGGATATTTTTTACATTTTATCTTTATGGGCTTGTGTGTGCGTGTGTGGGAGGGGGGGGGGGGCTAGACTTTTCAGGTGTTTGTGTTGTCTTTTCTGAAATGTTCCTTTAATATGTTAAATAGTGTGCCCTTGCAGAGTGTGTTAATGTATGACCTGTTTTCCTTCTGCTATTGCCTTCTATATGTGGAAGTGATTTCCTCAATGTTAAGTTTGCTGTATTGGATGTGGCTGGGTTTTAGGATTCTTAAGTCTGTTTCTATTGTTGTTCATTGTTGATTGGGGGGTATTAGGTGTTCACAAATGTGCTATGGGAGCTGTTGCTTTTTAAGGCTCTGAGATGTTCTGAATATCTGGCTTTTAAGTTTCTGCATGTCTGTCCTATGTATACCGATTGGCAACTGTTGCATGTGAGTTCATATTTTGCTCATTCGTTAAATTTATCGGTGGGTGTTTCTTGTGTTCTGATCTTTTTCTGTACTGTGTCCTCTGTCACATATCCTGATTGGAGTCTGTTTCTTTAATATTCTATGTTATTCTAGATGAGTATGAGCCATTGTGTTTTGTGTGTATGTTGCAGCTCTGTTGTGTCTTGCACGTGGTCATTGTTTGTGTTTTGCGTTGTAGTGTGTTGAGTGAGGTGTGTGTGTGTGTGTGTGTGTGTATGTGTGGTATACGTTCATGTCTATACTGTTTACATATCTTTTGATTTAATTTGTCTGCCATATAGGTATCATAACCACTTTCTAGTGATATTTGTCTTATTGTGTTGCGTCCTTGTGTGTGCTTCTGTTTGCTTATGGGTGTTCTGTTTAATCTATGGAGCATGAATCTGAAGTTTGCTTGCTTATGTGTCAATGGGTGGTTCGACATGTTGTGAAAGGTGGTGCTAGCGGTTGTTAGTTTCCTGAATATTGTGAATATGTGTGTGTTGTTTGCATTTTGTATGGTGAGATCTCAGAAATGTAGTGTGTTGTTTGTTTCTGTTTATAATGTGAAGTTAATTTTTGGGTTTAAGTTGTTTATTTTATTGTGTAGCTGTTCTATATGAGTATGTGGTTCATCAGTCAGACATGTTATGTCATTGGCACAACAGTACCAGTATATGACTTTGTAGATTTTTGGTTTTAGTATGTGTCCGAATATCATGTTCTCCAGGTTGTTTATAAATATGTTTGCTAGAAGGCCTCCAATTGGTGATCCCAGTGACAGCCCTCCATGTTGAGGATAAAGTTCTTTGTTGAACACAAAATAATTTTGTGATGTTATGATCTTGAGTATTGTTGTTATTTCAGTTTTCTTGATGTTGTACTCTTTGTGTGAAAATGTTGAACGTTACATTTATTGTAATACAAGTGTACGTTGATGTGACAAACCAATGATATAAGGTTGCTGTGTCCAGTACGTGCATATTCTTAATTCTGTCAATCAATTCCTTTCAGATTTCCAGGTACCTGTTGTTATCAGAAGTGTACAATCTTTTTAGTAACATATCTGTCTGTTGTTCTAGGTTGTGGTAGGGAGCATTTCGGAAGGTTATGATGGGTCTTAATTGGATATTACCCTTGTGAACCTTTGATAGGGAACTTAGGGTGGGTGCCTTTCTATTTTTCTATGTTATCCATTTTATCTTGGCTTTTGCGAATTATTTATGTTTTTCAGTGGCTGTTGAATATTTTTCTGGTACCTTGGTGTTGGGTCATTGGTCAGTTTAGTGATGTTGTTGTCCTTCAGGAAATCTATTGTTTCATCTAAGTATTCCTTTTCAGCCATAATTACAGTAATATTCAATTTGTCTGCTCTTGTTACTATTGCATTGTTCTATAATTTTTGTTTTAGCTTGTTGTCTATGAATTTTTTTGATGTTCTATCATTAGAGATAATGGTGAATTTGTGTGTTCTGTGTTATTTCTGCAGCTACTAATTCTCTTGTCAAGTTAGCATTAAAATTTCGTGTGCTGAGTCTTTCTTGTTGGTTGATAATGTGTTTAGATTCTGTTATGAGCTTTTTCATTGGCTTGTATGATATGTTTGTGTCAATGTTGTCTTTTGGTCCATTTTTTTGAAGTTACCAGCACCTCTGTGCCATCATCAGTGGGTTTCTGTTTCATTTAATCTGTAATGTGAACATTTTTACTAAATGATTACAAAGTTATAGAAATATATGGTTCAAACAACTATATGTTTGTGTCAGTTTATACCTTTACATTCGGTTTGCACTGTTTGCGAGACCACTTGCGTATTATTAACGCAGACATATCACAAAAACAATAGAAAACCTCATAACAGAATCTGAACACATTACGAAGGGAACAAGAGAGATTCAGCACACGAAATTTTAATGCGAAATTGACTAGAGAGTTCGTAGCTGCAGAAACAACACAGATAATCAGAACACACAAATTATCTCTAATAATAGAAATTATTTCTAATAATAGAACATCAGAGGAGTTCACAGCCAACAAGCTAAAAATTACAGAACAATATCATAGCAACAAGAGCAGACAAAGGGAATATTACTGTAAATATGGCTGAAAAGGAATAAATACATAAAACACTGGATTTTTTGAAAGACATCATCACTAAACTGCCAGTGAGCAAATGAAAGGTGCAAAAAACATTCAACAGTCAAAAATACATTCTCAAAAAGCCAGATACAAAGGATGACACAGAAAAATCTAAAATCACTCATCTTAAACACCCTACCACAGGTTCATAAGGATAATATCCCATTAAGACCCATCATCACCTTCCTAAATGCTCCCTGTAACCACACACATTACTAAAAAAATTGTACACTTTTGAGAACAACAGGAACCTGGAAAACTCAAAGGAATTGGTTGATAGAATCAAGAACATGCACATACCAGACACAGCAACCCTTAGATCATTTTGCGTCAAATCAAGGTATACTTGTATTTCAATAGATGACACAATCAACATCATTACACAAAGATTATACTGGCAAGGAAGCTCACCAGACACACATATTACTGAAATGACAACCACAATCAAGACCATATCATCACAAAATTATTTTGTGTTCAACTAAGAATTTCATTCTCAACATGAAATACTGTCACTGGGATCACAAATTAGTGGCCTCCTAGCAAACATATTTATGAACAACTTGGAGAACATGATCTTCAGACACATAATAAAACCAACTACAAAGTTGTATATTGGTTCTGTTATGTCAATGACATAACATGTCTGATTGATGAGCAACATACACACACAGAACAGGTACACAATTAAATAGACAACTTACACCCAAATGTTAATCTAACATTAGAAACAGAAACAACAACACACTTCATTTCCTGGATCTCACCATACAGAATGAAAACAACATACACGAATTCACAATACTCAGGAAACTAACAACCACTAGCAACACCTTTCACAACCTGTCTAACTATCTGTTAACACATAAGCAAGCAAACTTCAGATTCATGCTCCATAGGTTACACAGAACACCCATAAGCAAACAGAAGCACACACAAGAACTCAACACAATAAAACAAATATCACTACAAAATGATTATGATACCCATATGGCACACAAATTAAAACAATTGATATGTAAACATTATAGACATGAACTTATAACACACACACAAAAGTCCTCACCCAACACAGAACAACGCAAAACACAAACAATGACCATGTGCAAGACACAACACAGTTACAACATACTTACAAAATACAATGGGGCATATTCACAAAACTGTTCACAGAATATTCATCATATTAAAGAAACAGTGACTCTAAATAGGATACAGACAGAGAACACAACACAGGAAAAGATCGGACACAAGAAACGCACACAGATTAATTTAACAGAACAGGAATATATCAACTCACAGGCATCTCTTGCCAGTCAGTATACATAGGACAGACATGCAGAAAGTAAAAACGATATGTTCAGAACACCTCAGAGCTTTAAGAAGCAGCAGCTCCCATAGCACATTTACTATCCACCCAATAGACCCCAATCACCACCGAACAGTAGAAACAGACTTAAGAACACTGAAACCCAACCACAGCCTATACAGCAAACTTACCATTGAGGAAAACACTTCCACATACAGAAGGCAATAGCAGAAGGGAAACAGGTCATAAATGAATACGCAACACTCTGCAAGGGTACACTTTTTAACACATTAAAGAAACATTACAGAAAATATAACACAAATTGCTGAAAAGCCTACCCCCCACATACACACACACACACACACACACACACACACACACACACACACACCTGATAAATGAATGAATACTTTAAACTCTGCGAAGGCAACCTTTTAAAACACTAAAGGAATATCACGTAAAACTAAACACAAACAGCCACACTGGTGAACAAATGAAAACTGGCCGCGCTGGAACACACAACAACCACAATTACAATGTGTTTGGTGAAGTGTAAAGTGCTTTTTATACAAAATTTCTGAAAATAGCTGTTATATTTATATGTGCTTCGCAACACCTCATCAGGGCGCTGAGAAAAAAGTGCTTCCCACACAAAAAGGTAAATAAAATCGAATATATGAGCGAAATATCGCTACAAATTAAATTACGTTTAAAGCATAAATTGATGGGTTAACTTCCAACAAACTTTCTCATCAACATCTTCAGGTTACAGATGACTGGCTACCAGTACGAAATAATACGCAAGTGGTCCTCCAAAACCATACAAACCGAATGTAAAGGTATTAACTAACAGTAAGAAATATTTCCACGATTTGTAGTCATTTAGTAAACTCCTCACATTACAGATTAAATAAAACAGAAACCCAGTGATGATGACACAGAGGTTCTTAAACATCTTTGCGATTATTAAAAAACCGTGTTTTGCATATCTGACGGATTTTACATCCAAAAATTTTAACTGCAAACACGAAAAATACAAGAGATGCAAATCCCAAGGATGAAAAATATACTCTAACCTGGATCCTGGATGGTTTTGTCTTCTTCGACTTATCTGGGATACGTCGATGTGTGCTTCATATTAAAATATTCTACTACATCTTAACAAGAAAGATTTACTTACTGGCATCGAACGTTTAATACGACCACACAGTGAAAAATTGCCAGGAGAAGAGCAGATGAAATACACTGACGCATCCCACCGTGGGTTTTGACATCAAGAAGATTTGGGGTGCGGCTCGAAACTACAGAAAAGATTTTGTAAATTCAATAATACGACGGAGAAGGCTTTGATCCTAATCTTTCCAACTCAGAAGAAACGGAATTCTTCCCACTGCAGAGAGAAGGAAGAATTCAAGAAAACGACAGAGAAGATTTCAGACTTCACCCCGGATTACGAGTCGACTGGCACCTACAACGAACATGAAACAACTAAGACTAAAACAACAAACAACATAACTGGTAATTATCGTTTATTTGAAGACTTTATTAGTTGTAAAATCACGAACAATTAGTGAAGGGTAATTATCTAATTGGGTGTATTGTAAATTTTATTGTAAATAATCTGTGATTCTTTTTCTGTGATGCCTCTGTCTTTTATTAGTTTACATTTTATCAGCATAACTTCACTGAGAGAACATTTTATCAGCAAAGGTTTCTCTGAATACTGCTGAAATTGCTGATGAGTACAAAAGGTACGTGTGATGGTATTTGAAAACTTGCTTTTTGCGTAGCATCTTCATCTTGATGAGGACTAGTGCGGTAATTTAAACTAGTAATTAATGCAAGGCAAGGTATTTTGCAGTTAGTGCTAAGTAGTTAGAATAGTGTGAATTTTCCCAGTTGGGTGTGTATTAACATCGATAGGGAATATATTTGTTGAGAGAGTTTATTGGTTCATATGGCAATGATTAGGACCTCAAGAGGTAGGATGGATGCCGATAGACTTATAGATTCCAGATCACGAGAAAATTTAGAGATTGTAATGATAATGAAACAGAAAGTATACTCACGCCATCAACTAAAAGAGTAAATAATGTTGAACCATCGAATCCAGGCCCCTCAGCCTAGATTATCGAACATTGTGAACCTAAATGGGAACAGTTTTACCAGATAAGGTCGAGGAACATATAGAATCAGTTGCAAACTCAGACGAAGTACCTATCTGGCACATGGTTTCTGATCGGCTTACGGCTCTTCTAATGTGATTAGACGAAAAACAGAAAGAAAGACATCAGAGGCTAATTGCTTAACTAGCGGAGACAGAAAGATAAGGACAGAGAATTGGAAGCATAACGAAATAGAAAACTCGTGGGAAGGCATAAAAAAGGTCTTTGCCGACTAACCTCAGGTCCGTAATGAGTTGGTGAAACAAACAGAACGTACGAAAGTTTATCAACCTTAGTTGCTCAGTTAAAATTATACGTAGTACGTTTCCAAGAGAGACAATTCAGACTGAAAGGACTGTCGCGTCAATGACTGATAAATTGTCGTACCTTGAAGTAGAAACCAAGAAAAACGTAGGTGAATATCTCATGAAACCATGTTGAAAGAGGGAATATGAAATGTCCGAATGGACTGAGAACAAAACTGCTGAAATCAATAAAGAAATAAATTCCGAAGTAGCTTCTGTTGTTCAGTCAGATGATAAAGGTTCAGACAAGGATGCAGAAGCCACGATCGAAGATGTCAAAGGCGAATTTCGGTAAATTAGAAACAAAGTAGTACTTGAACTTCCTAAATCTGGGGAAGAAATTAACAGAAAGTCTGAGGCACGCGAAAGCGACGTCTCAGTCAGTAACAGCAAAGAGCAGGGCATTTTTCCAACTAAGACGAAGTTCAGCGATAATGCATCTCCTCAGTAGATATACAACCGTGAGCATATTACGCCGAGGCAGTATTCGGAAAGCATAGATGAGCCAAAAAGTTGCTGTTCAGCACTGTCTTTATTAAAACTTGATCAGAGATCTATTAAAAACCGACAGTTCCAGACTTATTCTTAAGAGAAGGATATCTTACACCCGACACTATTCACAAAAAGTTTTAGGACCATCTTTCCACGATCGTGGAACGAACAGCATAAAATACAGTTCTTTGTGTCGCACATAGCGGTGCTGCCTTGTAGGCAAATGAATTGTTGATTCGTGTGACACGTATGAAGACTTCGAACGCAGATTTATTTCCAAATTTTGGTCTGATAGCAAATAACAAAATCCGGGGAAAGAGTTTTATAATCCTGAGTGCTACAATTCCAAGAAACGCAGCTTACGGATATATTTTGAGCGCTGCATTAATAAAACACTGCACTCTGAGGCATATACCGACCTCGAATACTTTTTGTCCATACCTTATTACCGTTATTTGACCTCAGAGAAATGAAAGGAATTGGGAATAATCAAAATTTTGGTGGGAATTCTATGGAAAATAACCACTATCATAATAATGGACATAACCAGAATCGGAACAATAATAGTTATAACCGAAATAGAAACGGCCACGAAAGTGGAAATGAGAACGGAAATGGAAACTTTGACTACCTGCCAGCTTCACCCACTAATTTCAATGAGAACTTCCAGTCCTAGAACAACCTAAATTCAAACCAATGCCAACAACCCAACCATAATAGCTGCAGTTACTATTCTGATAATCAAAACACGAATAATCATTGGCGCCAAAACTGCAATAAAGCTTCTTGGCAGGCTTCTGCTGCTACCGTCGCCACTGAAGAGCGTTCGACAATGCAACAATAAGAAAATAGGCAGAGCAATAACACGTTATCCATCCCAAGGACCTGAAAATAGGGCAGCAGCCCGGTCATAGCATATGCATAGCAAACGTTACGGACAGACCAATACGGAAAATTAAAAATGACCAATCTTTACCTTCCGAGGCTGTTCGCAGAGTATGAGAGGCTATGACGGAAACCGAGTTGTAATGTTACGATACAACGACGGCATAAAGTTACAGAATGAATTTAGCAAAGGACCCAGGAAGTTTAAATCATGAGAAGACAATATGCTACAGGCAATGATTAAGGCATTCGTAGTGATATCCCTGTAGATATAATTGTAGAAACTGAAGCTAATACTTCCATGGTGAGCTGTAGTTAGTTCAAGGAGTTCAGTTTAAAGGGTAAGATTCCGTTTTTCCCCATTCAGACTTGTAATGTTACTGAAGCTTTTGGGGGCAGTCAGACAGTAAAGTTTCAAATACAGGTTAATGTTGTAATCCAGAAGGAAGTATTGAAAAGTATCTTCTTGGTACTGAATAAACTATCGGTCTCTTGTATTTCGGGATGAAAATTAGGAAATTTATGGTTAGTTCCTGTGGGACCAAACTGCGGACGTCATCGGTCCTTAGGCTTACACTCTACTTAATCTGACTGACGCTAAGGACAGCACACACACCCATGCCCGAGGGAGGACTCGGACCTCCGACGGGGAGGAGCCAAACGAACCCTGACAAGGCGCCTAGAGCGTGCGGCAACCCCGCGTGTCATTTGGGGATGAGATTTCCTGTGCGAGAGGAAAACCATAACGGATGACGAGGCAGGAATACCATTTTTAAAAAGTAGAGTAACACTGTAAGGCTGGATCTTGTAAAAATGCTGGAAGCTCACTGTAAACACTACCAGCTAATTGACATAAAATGCGTCAGTCCAGTGGTACTGAACACTGAAGATGAATTTAGTTTGTATGGTATCCATAATCGGAAGGTGACAGTAATTTAACGAGTCTGAATCCACGTATCTGACAGAGGAACAACAAAAGGAATTTGGTACTCTGTTGAATAATTGCATTAAGATTTTCGAAGATAAGTGCGGAATTAGATTATGTGTATCATATGGAAGTTTACCCCGACTTAGCCTCCAATGATCATCTTAGCCTGTACCCTGGTCCAAAAAAGAAGCAGTGACTAAAGAAATCCATAAAATATTTTATTGGCTGATCACTGAGCCGTCTAGTTCTTCGTACAGCAGTGCGTTACTCTCAGTGACCAAGTCAGATGGTAGTGTTTGCTTGGTTTTGGACCCGTGGGACATTAACAAAATATGTATACCTGTCCGCACATGACCCAAAAACTTTCAGGATCTATTACAGAAATTCTGCGGGGTGAAATACTTAACCTCCATGGACATAAAATTCTTGTGCTGGCAGGTCAACGTAGATACAGAATCTAGTAGGTACATACCATTCATCTTCTTTGGGAAGACCTGTTATTTTCGAGTCAAGCCGTCTGGTCTAAATGTGAGCGGAGGCGTATTTATGACACGGGTGGTTGCTGTACTGGGACCAAAACTGCTTGATAATGTTATTCTCTATTTAGATGATCTGTTAATCGCCACAGAAACGTTGGAAGAGAACCTTGAATTACTAGAAAGGGAATTTGAAAAGTGTATGGAATATGGGGATACCGCAAATCTGACGAAATCTGCATTTGATAAGAATGAGATTAAGTTTTGAGGCCATATTATAATACTATTAGGAATAAAACCAAATCCTAAGAAATTGGATGCTCTCATAAATTTCCGACCAATCCCATTAAGAATAAACAACTAAATAGTTTTTGAGCCTCGCTTCGTTTTTCCGTAAATTCGTGGATAATTTGTGGTTGATCAATGGTCATTTGTTGAGCGTATTATGGAGGAATTAGCCGTGGTATTGGTCACCACAATATGCAGAAGTATACAAACAAATAAAAACTTCCTTAGTAGGATCAGATATCTTGCATCACCCAAATATGAATGAGAATTTTAGCTTGGCCGCTGATGCACCACTAACAGGATGAGGTACTTACTTATTTCAAGTAACTAAGACTGACGATCAACATGATATCAGAACGATGGGTTTTGCCAGCCGGATTTGTGTGAGTGCAAGAGAGGTTGTACGGTAACAGAATTGGAAGTACTTGCCATGACATCAGGTTTGGAACAATTTAAATATTTCGTGTATAGAAAACAAATTATAGTTTTACTGTGACCACAAATAAGTAAGCTTATTATTGTCGTGTCGAATACTCCATAAGAGGATTGACAGATGGGCGTTGGTATTGCAAAGTTACGACTTGGGAATAAGCTGTGTAAATGGAAAGGATAATATAGTGGCAATGCATTTTGAGACTACCACAAGGTCTAACTAAACTACATGAAATACTAACATAGTAGATTTTCAAAGTCTTGCTAGTTAAAAATTCCCCGTTTCGCCACTAATAAGTGAACAACTGCACAGACATCGCAAATTTACAAGATAACGACCATTAATGAAGTAACATTAAGCAGACTGTACTCCAATACAATGATCCAGTTGCTGCAAGCAAGTAGAAACTGTCTGCTGATGTATGATTCTCCAAAACGATGCAGCTAGCATACGGAAACTTTGCATCCCTTCGCGGTGTCTTTTAAGTTTCGTTTCGTTTACTCATTATGTGTGGGGACATTCCGAGTCTGGAAAGTGTACAGCCAAAATGCTTCGGCACTCTTATTACCCAAACTTGAAGAGAAAGGTAACTACCGTGTTAAGAACTTGCATAAAATGTTAAAAAAACTAAATATAGCAATAAATGTTGTAGAACGCAGCTACATGCTATCATTCCTACGAAACCATTACAACCATCTAGTGATATTACTGATGTATTGCCATCTGCCAGAGGCAGCGTTAAATGTTATAGCACGGTACAACTTAGCTACCGATTATGTTAAGCTGTATACAATAAGATTCGTACAGCTACGACCATTAGTAGGAGTCTCAGTCAATATTATGTCCCACTGGTGCGAAAGCCCGACCCTGATAATGCATCATATTTTACTGGACATAGATGGGAAGCTTGTATGCGACAACATAATATTAAGCATATTATGGTATCAATATTCAGTCCTGAAGCAAGCCGGTCGTCTATCATTCACATGAGATCCCCGTGGTGAGAATTCAGTGCAGGACAGAAAGCATTTGGTTCTAGATGTGAAAGCAGAAATCTTGCTGGTAATAAGAATAAACATCTTCTGTGTAAGAGAAATACTTTAACGTTTAATATAAATCCGTATGCCAGGAAGACTTTGTCTAGAGGGTAGATTTTTTAAGGAAGTGAACTGCTAGCTGTAAACACTACAGATAAAAAGAGAAGAGAAACTCCAGAAACGTGGTCCCACAGGAGAATACTATGAATGAGATATACCTAGGGACTAGTGTACCTTAGCACAGGCGATGTTTCGGCCGGAACGTGGGTGTTGAAGAACGAGGTCCGATGGAAATGTTGATACCAAGAAACGGAACCACGAGGAAGCACAGTCACTGCTAGACGCGGCTATGGATGAGACACGGCGTAGACACACCCTCAACAGGTCCATACCCCACCTCTGCAGAATGGTTTCATACGTCAGATCCGAGTGTCACTCAGCCCAGTCTGCAGTCATCGCGGAAGATAACAGCATCGCCTTACTACAGCCAGGCAACGGTCTTGCCGCAGTGGATACACCGGTTCCCGTCAGATCACCGAAGCTACGCGCTGTCGGGCGTGGCCGGCACTTGGATGAGTGACCATCCAGGCCACCATGCGCTGTTGCCATTTTTCGGGGTACACTCAGCCTCGTGATGCCAACTGAGGAGCTACTCGCCCGAATAGTAGCTGCTTCGGTCAAAGAAAACCATCATAACGACCGGGAGAGCGGTGTGCTGACCACACGCCCCTCCTATCCGCATCCTCACCTGAGGATGACACGGCAGTCGGATGGTCCCGATGGGCCATTTGTGGCCTGAAGACGGAGTGCTGTGCTCACTACAGCCAGCAGTGCGAGAGTTGCTCTAGACACAACCATGTAGCAAAGTTCGTAGCCTGTTGTAATTTGAGAGAAGAGACGGTTACCTTGTGTCGTAACACGTGATACATCGGCGTTCAGGACGAACCACACAGTACTGAATAGGAGAGAAAATTCTTCTGAAAACCCATCTCAAAGCTGAAGTTCTTTGTTTCTCGTCCTGTACATAGGGTAAACAGTAATGACACAGTTTTGAGCAAAAGGGTTTTTTGCGTAAGCAGTTTTTAGATTTAGGTATATGTTTCATAAAAAAAAAAAATTATGTGTACTACTTGTAAGCAATTAACCGGTTTTGATGTTCAAAAGCCCCAAAAGCTGTAGAGAAATTGATTTCTATCAAAGTTTTAATCCTTACAAACCACCAACTCGCAGCTGGAATATTTAATTTTTAACCGAATTTTCAGCTGCGAACAAGTATCTTGCAATGATCACTAAACGTTCAATCCAAATGAAGCAAGTCCACAGATTTCACCTGTTCCTGCACTACCCCAGAGAAGTAAATCGAAAAGAAAACAGTTTGCCATGAGTCTAACATGCGACGAGTTTATAGCAACGAAAATGACTGAAGGAAAGAAGAAAGGAAAAGTCTCTGCTCAAAAAATGCAGCAGGTAAAGGAAATCAAATCCCCAGAACCAGACGAAAGAAACCGCCAAAGAAGACACAGCTTCAGAAGAAGATGGTGGTAGTATTTCTGTACATAGTAGTTCCTCAGATGAATTACATTTTGAAGAAAACGATTGTGTAGAGTGTCTTGAACTTTATCAAGAAACATCATCTATCTCTGATTGGATTCAATTTGTAAGATCTACTTTATGGCTTCATGAATCATACATCTGAATCAAACACTCTCTATGAGAATATCTGTTGTTTCTGCGGACGAGTTAAAAATAAAGTTGAAAAACAAAAATCACCGTGAGTGTCTTTTTCAGTTTCTTTTGCAGTTGGCCATCTGCCTGTACCTACTGCTAATTCTTGCCCGCTATTTGATACTTTCATGAAATTTACAAGGCGTCGTATATCATGAGAATGTTTCTTTGTTAGAAGGTTTCTTATAATACGATAATTTCTGTAACAATATACAATGTTCAGACCACCAATATTGGCTAAGTTTTTTGCGAATCAAGTGTTCATATATTGATGAAAATTAATTTAAAAAAATGTGCGGCGTCTACTCTGCCTTTATCTTACAGTTCTTCTCAAATTGTTTATCTAAATGGTTCAAATGGCTCTGATCACTATGCGACTTAACTTCTGAGGTCACCAGTCACCTAGAACTTAGAACTAATTAAACCTAACTAACCTAAGGACATCACACACATCCATGCCCGAGGCAGGATTCGAACTGCGACCGTTGCGGTCGCTCGCCTCCAGACTGTGGCGCCTAGAACCGCACGGCCACTCCGGCCGGCTGTTTATCTACCCTTTCATAAAACACTTTAGTTCGTACTTGCACATTCAGTAGATAATATATGACTTTTATCAAAGACAGATTCAAAGGTATTTGCAACAGCCGTATGCTACAATATCAGATACAAAGGTTCATAAGGGTACCAAAACAGCGATTTAAAAGCAGCTCAGCAACAACTCTTTACGAAGCGAAATAAATCATTTCATAAAAATACACCAAAGTGTCCAGCAATGGCGATTTCGTCTTGGCCTGACATAATTACTTCGGCATTACTATAACGGGGGACTCCACCGACCGGGATTGAATTCGCTCGGCCGCAGGCTCGTTTGGTGGTCATGGAACAGAGAAAAATATAGGAAAACACGCTTTAGAGAAACAGAAAAAACTTTAAAAAGTGTGTTATTGTCTCTCAATGTTTAGTATTTCTGAGGTGTTTCATATCCTTTGTGTGTGTGTGTGTGTGTGTGTGTGCGTGTGTGTGTGTGTGTGTGTGCATCCCACGAATAGGGAAATGTCAGACATTGTAATAAGCGAGTGAGGAATAGAAAATCAAGTGAAACTGCTGCATACTTTGATATACTTGCCAGATTCTAGAGATATATTGCGAAATGAGTTGCTCCCCTTGTAGCAGTATTGTGTAGTAAGCCATTGTAGCAACGGATGATACCTAGCGATTAAAAAAATGCGCAGGGCATTCCCAGTTTTTAGACGAGTCGTCGTAGACATGCGCACAATTGCAGGCCGATATTGCTGAAGTTCATGAGTTGTATAGTTATGGAACGTAAAACGTTTTCCTCACGTATTACATTTTCGTGGAATGAAATGTTCACCTATAAAAATCAACATGGATTCCTGGAACAGAGATCTTGCGAAACTCAACTCACGCTGCTCGTCCGTGAGATCCTGAACGTTGCAAATACCGGCGCCCAGGTGGGTGGCGAGCTAGGTGCCGTATTTTAGTAAAAGCGCAAGCTTACTGTGTAGCGGACCAGGTTTATAAAAGGATGCAGTACATCCTTGCAGACAGAACACGTCGTTCTTAACGATACAAAATCGACGCATGCAAATGTTATTTCTTCAGTTCCCCACTGCACAGGGCTGTTACTGTTTACAACTTACTTTAACGATCCAGTGCATAACGCTAGAGTCTCCGTGGATCTGACGCTGTTTTCTATAAGAAGGCTGCAGTTCCAATACGTCGTAACGAAATGGAGGAATACTTGCAGAGAATCAACGATTCGTGCATGAACTGGCAGTTGACCGCTGACGTACTGAAATGTATCGTAGTCGACGTCAACAGACGAATAATCCACTCCTCCGTAGCTCTCCAAAATGGAATGAGCAAATAACAAAAATTATAGGCAAAACAGATGCAAGGACGAAAATCACAGCGAGAATCCAAAGGAAATGAAATTCGGCCACGAAAGAAGGGGCACATTACACACTTTTTCGCCGATTATTGAGCACTGTTAATGAGTTTGGGACAAATAACAAACTGTAAGAGACGAGAAGATTCAACGAACAGCAGTGCATTTCGTCACCGGAACGTTTGCTCGGCATAAAAAGGTTATGGAGGTGCTCAACAAACTACAGTCACAGGTGCTAAAAGAGAGGCGGAGAGGAGCTGTGCAGCACGCAGGGGCGGCCGCTGCAGAAATCCCGAGAGAGTGCGTTCCGAGGAGAGCCGGGCAGTGTGTAACGTCCTTCCCCATACGTCTCATCACGTAAGCACGACGTGAAAATCAGAGAAGTAAGAAGGAGACGTAACGACAGTCTTACGCTAACTATACAGGGTGATTCTTTCTGCCGTGTACAAACTCTACGGATTGATCCGCGAGAGCATACGGACCAAAAATGTCTAATGAACTTACGTCTGGAAATGCATGGTTTCCGTGCTTAATACCATTTATTGAATCACACTTTGTCACGGAGACTGCAGTCTAATACGTGTCGTACTGCGCAGCCACAGACACAATATGCATGGTTTCCTCCTCGAGGGTGGTACTGTTCCTCAAACGTCATGCCATAGGCCCTCTGTTATCATAGTAATTGGTACTGCTGTGCCCGATTTACTTCTCTTGCTGACTCATCCTGTAGTGGATGAGATACAGCGTTGTACGTTATGATCGCTGCCCCTTGCCATTTACCTTTCCGTAAGTAAACGCCCAAGCAAAGGCAAATCCATGGATAACAGGTAAGATATTGAATTTAACTGATGAAAAAGAAAATATAAAAATGCACTACATGAAGCAGGCAAAAAGGAATACAAACGTCTGAAAAATGAGATCGACAGCAAGTGCAAAATGGCTAAGCAGGGATTGCTAGATGACAAATGTAAGGATGTAAAGCCCTATTTCATTGGGATAAGATAGATGCTGCCCACAGAAAAATTAAACAGATCTTTGGAGAAAAGAGAACCACTTGTATGAACATCAAGAGCGAAGATGGAAAACCAGTAATAAGTAAAGAAGGGCAAGCAGAAAGGAAGAAGGAGTAAATAGAGGGTCTATACAAGGGCGATGTACTTGAAAGCAATATTATGAAGGTGGAAGAGGACGTAGATGAAGATGAAATTGGAGATATGGTACTGCGTGAAGAATTTGACAGAGCACTGAAAGAGCTAAGTCGAAACAACGCCCCGATAGTAGGAAACATTCCATTAAAACTACTGATAGCCTCGGGAGAGCCAGCCATGATAGAACTCTACCATCTGGTGAGCAAGAAGTATGAGACAGGCGAAATACCCTCAGACTTCAAGCAGAATATAATAATTCCAATCCCAATGAAACCAGATGTTGACAGGTGTGAAAATTACGAACTATCAGTTTAATAAGTCACGGCTGCGAAATACTAACACGAATTCTTTACAGATGAATGAAAAAATTGGTAGAAGATGATCTCGGGGAGGATCAGTTTTGATTCCGTAGAAACTTGGAACGCGTGATGCAATACTGACCCTACGACTTACCTTAGAAGATAGGTAAGGAAAGGCAAACCTACGTTTCTGGCATTTGTAGACTTAGAGAAAGCTTTTGACAATGTTGACTGGAATACTCTCTTTCAAATTCTGAAGGTGGGAGGGGTCAAATAGAGGGAGCGAAAGGCCATTTACTATTTGCACAGAAACCAGATAGCAGTTATAAGAGTCGAGGGGCATGAAAGGGGAGCAGTGGTTGGGAAGGGAGTGAGACAGGGTTGTAGCCTATCCCCGATGTTATTCAATGTGTAGTTTGATCAAGCAGTAAAGGAAACAAAAGAAAAATTTGAAGTAGGAATTAAAATCCATGGAGAAGAAATGAAAACTTAAAGGTTTGCCGATGACATTGTAATTCTGTCAGAGACAGCAAAGGACCTAGAAGACCAGTTGAACGCAATTGACAGTGACTTGAAGGGAGGATATAAGACCAACAAAAGCAAACCGAGGACAACGGAATGTAGTCGAATTAAATCTGGTGATGCTGAGTGAATTAGATTAGGGAATGAGACGCTTAAAGTAGTAAATGAGTTTTGCTATTTGGGGAGCAAAATAACTGATGATGGTTGAAGTAGAGAGGATATAAAATGTAGACTGCCAATGGCAAGGAAAGCGTTTCTGGAGAAGAGAAGTTTGTTAACATCGAGTATAGATTTAAGTGTCACGAAGTCGTTTCTGAAAGTATTTGTATGGAGTGTCGTCATGTATGGAAGTGAAACATGGACGATAAATAGTTTAGACAAGAAGAGAATAGAAGCTTTCGAAATGTGGTGCTACAGAAGAATGCTGAAAATTAGATGGGTAGATCACGTAATTAATGAGGACGTACTGAATAGAATAGGGGAGAAGAGAGATTTTGGTCACAACGTGACTAGAAGAAGGGATCGGTTGGTCGGACATGGGATCACCAATTTAGTATTGAAGGGCAGTGTGGAGGGTAAAAAACGTAGAGGAGGACCAAAGAGATGAATACACTAAGCAGATTCAGAACTATGTAGGTTTTGGGGATCAAGAAGCTTGCTCAGGATAGAGTAGCATGGATAGCAACATGAAACTAGTCATTAGACCGAAGACCACAACAAAAACAACAACAAGTAACACCATGTCGGCAGTCTGTCGATTCGAATACCGAACCATTGTGTACAAAACTGTTTCAGATCCGCTACAAGGTGATCACCAAGAGAAGTGAATCGGACACAACATTGCCGATTACCACGGCAGGAGAGGGCGATAGGACGTGAAGTGTGAGAAACTGCACTACTGTCCTCGAGAAAATCACGCATACTGTAAATGTGGCTGCATGGTACAGACAGCAGTCTTTGTAACAAGGATTGAATAAATAGTTTCTAGAATGGAAGGCATGCATTCCCAGACGTAAGTTCATTAGCCTTTTTTGCTTCATGTTCTCTCATCGACTTTGTACACATTGAGACAAAGTCGCCCTATATATACAATTTCAAAGCAGTCAGTTAAGAACTTTTGAAGATAAACGATTTTGAACAAACCAACATTTACATTTTTGTGTATATAATATGATTACGTGTAGTAGCAGTATAAATATTGACTTCAGTTTTAAATTACCGGTCTCCGTTTAACGTATGCGAACAGCTATTTAAAGGCCTATACAGTTAACCAGAAAAGATATTTCACGGCAGAGAAAGAGACGAAGACAAAACGGAAAATTTTTCTGTGTCTTGTCTTGTGGCTGTGAGAATTGCAATTCACCTGAAACTGCATTTCATTAATCAAACCCCCTGAGTTCTCGGCCGAGCAGGTGGTTAAATTTACATGAGTTATCGACCGTGTACCCCCAGACGATTCTCAAGTAGTCGCTGAGTGCCACAAAACCTACGGCCTCGTGTGTGTACAGCCGTTCTTCCGGCAGTGACGTCATTGGCATTCAGGCCAATGCCAAGAGGGGCAGTGTTTTCCGTGGCCGCTTCAGGGTTGAACGACATTTACTGCCGACACGACCTCTTGAATCCGAGTTTACGTCATCTCACTCTTCCTACAGACGTGACCTTCGAATGAATGTCTTGAACTACACTGATCAATAGAGTGTTATCCAATTTGCCATTCACTTTTGGCTGGATTTTTAACACATTACAGGAAAAATACAGATGATGATGCACTGAAAGTGAAATGAATTTTTGTTACTCGTTACTAACTCCATGCTGAAGTATTTCAGTAACAAACCTGCCTTTTCTATCTCGTGCATCTAAATTGTTACAGGTCGTATCTCTGCCTCGGTAATGCTGTTTGCCATATCAGTGCTTGTTGTGGCTGAATTACTTTCGACGTCAAATAACGTTCTTGCGAAATTTCTAATGTGGCGGGATCTACACGAACACTCTGAAGTGAATAAGGTGAACTAGAAGGTGAACGAGAACTCCAAAGACACTTTTCCAGAAATTGTCGTTTAGTACTTGGTTTCCACCGCGAAGCACCTAACAGTGCTAGTAGGCTTGCGCTACGAGAATAAAGCTTTCTTTGCCCTTGAACCAACTTAAGACCTAGATGCAGGTTCATGTACGAATGTTGTATATGGAAATACGACATACGCTAGACTCTAGCTTATGACAAATAGCTTAGGAAAACTATTTCACACTTATGTATTGCCCATATTCACGTGAGTTGAAACAGAGAAGTCAGCTGATCAGCCTTGAGGAGCAAAAGAAGTCTTATACGCTGCAAAAGCAACTGTTCTATTAAATATCTAAATGTTAGAAGGAAGATTTTACACCTATTTACACACGTGTGCTCTTGTTACAAGTGAAATACATGGTACCTGGCATTGTCTCCACCTAGACTGCTCTGAAGTATGTCTCAAGAAATACATTTGTTGAACTAAACATTTTACTAAAAATACTTTGGTGACCACCTGTAGACCGCAAAATAAATATTCTTCTTATAGAAACAATGTTTCATACTTAACGTAAGACCGTAATGGCAACGTTACCAGCTACGTGCAACACACGTTGTCGATTTATGTGATACTGCAGCGCAATTTCGTACACACGTAAATGAAATAAACAATTTACTGACAATGATTTGTTAACCAATCAGATCACATAACATGAATTTTGTCTTCCAAAGAAAAGAAAAACTTTACCCTTTATTTAAGCAAGTCTTTGAATGGTTGACTATGGACTGAAGGATACATTTGTAATCGCCGTTCGAAAGAACGATGAATAGATGTGATTATAGTAGAAGATATGGTACAGCATGCACTGGCGATTCGACCACACATATCGTCTGCCGTAGTTGGGGATTCGTCATAGACTCCGCCTTTTTGTGCTCCCCAATGAAAGAAATCGAGAGGAGCGAAATTAAGGGCCTCTCAGGCCATTTGACAGTAAAATTTTGTGTCAACAGAATCTTCCGTCGATTTTTGGTAGAACAACATTATAGTAAATGAATGTGCTTTTCATTTATTATGAAATTTCGTCCTACCCACCGTCCAGGAAAGTTCGCATTTAGTATTTGCGTTGCCACACGGGACGAGAGAGCTGGACAGCTGACTTCTTGCAGCCACATACACTGTCGAATGTCCAGTGGTACGTCTTCTAAAAGAACTGGCAGAATGTTCGTCAGAAAGTGTGAGCACGAGTGTCCATTTAGAACTCCTGAGATGAAGTAACCGACCAGAATGAAATTTCCTATGACGCCGCACCATACGTTTACGCTCCACGGCCGTTGATATTGGACGTTACGAAGCCAACGTGAATTTTCGGCTGCCTGTAGCGCATGTTGTGCAAATTTGCATTAGCGTATTCAGTGAACGTTGTTTCACCAGTAAAGAGCACACGCTACAAAAATTTATGATCGTCTGTCAGTTGCTGTAGAGCAAACTATAACTCTGCACCACAATGGAAACCGCGGTCGTCGTGTGCCTGATGCAGTGACAGATGATGGGGATGGAAGTTCTGTCGATGCAGGATGCGAAGGACTCTCGTCTGGCTGTTTGCACGTTCCTTAGCAGTATGTTTCGGTTTCAGTAGCGTCGTAGCTAGAGCAGCTTCTTCATCTCCTCTGTCAGTTGCAGTCTCCTTTCTTTCCCTCTTCTCGACGTTGAATCACCCTGACCGCGCTGTAGCGTCATAACAAATAGCGCGGTTGCCTATCGCGTCAGACACTCGTGATCCACACAGACAGCCCCGTACCTCGGTACTGTTCTTACGGAATTTCTTTTACATTCTCCACACAAAAGCAGAATATTCACCTTCTCCTCATCGGTGTACATGTCTGCACACAACGAGTGTTGAAACAGAAATGAGCGGGCTGGAGTGCAGACAAGTAAACAGGCAAATTTGTTGACATTCTGACACAGCTTAACACGAGAGCTCTGCATGCCAGTGTTTGCATCGTTAATTGCGATTCTGCTAGAAAATTCTATTTCTAAAATTTTTTAAAACAGGTTTCAGCATCAACATTAACAAAAGGTATGTCAGTGTGACTGTCTTCCCAAGAGCTGTGGAATGCAGTTATAAAAATTACACGGTTCCATTTAAAAAAAATGTACTTATTTCAATATCTACGTTGTTATAAAAAAAATACTTGCCCCTCGACGCTCTAACATTATCGGAAAACCGCATTTCTATATATCTAACCGTTCACGAAATGAAAGGGATCTTACATCTCACGTGACTCACCCTGTATACAAGTATAAAGGTTTACAATACAGTCTTCAACACAATGAGTGTCGCGGAGACAACGAGCCCTGACTCCTATGAAAGGCTGTCACTTTTATGAAATGGCAAAAACACAAAATGGGCTCAGTGCCTCGATGTTTGAACTTAAGTAGACCCACCGCTGGGGCCTCGGGGAGGGGATGCTTCCACATCACTGGTAGCGGCGTAACCGCTCGAGGAAGCGCCGCCATGCCACGGTGGCGGCTGCTGGGAACGCGTAAAGTGCGGCTGACCGGATGGCCGGATGGAGGCCGGCACCGCATCCGCGGCAGGGCTGGTCGTGCATTAACAACGATACATAGCATACTGTGGACATGCTTCTGATGAAGGGCGGGCCGCTATGCACCTCGTGTATGGGTTCACTGAATGCAGCGGAAAATCGGTACCACAACGCTATGCTCATCTGTTTCTGCACCGCTGGCAACCACGTTACCAAAACTTCCTGGCAGATTAAAACTGTGTGCCGGACCGAGACTCGAACTCGGGAGTCTGTCTACGTCGTAGTTATTGCATGTTACAGGCTTCTTCACTGTTCGGAGGGTATTTTCACAGAGATAAACGAGAATGTGGTAACTAAGCAAATATACCATACTTACATCATTATTATGTAAAAAGCCAACGGCGAGAGTGGGTGCCTTACACAAAAATACTCTGAAGAAACCTCTGAATAAACCCTAAAGGATTTAGGTAGTGCCGTGGTTCACCCTGTACAATTTATTTCGGTTGTCTAGAATGTATCTTCCGTTAATATTTATCTTTGGATCATTTACAAACAGTGACAGTTACCTGCTCGAATGATTTGCCGATCAGTTGATGATGATGAAGTCCCATACTACTTGGCAGAGCGTACGGGAATGATGCGGCAGACCCGCACCGCCGTACTAGGCAAGGTCCTAGTGGAGGTGGTTTGCCATTGCCTCCCTCCGTCCGTAATGAGGATGAATGATGATAATGAAGACGACACTACTGTTATGCATATCTCTATGTGTAGCAATAGATCTAATATTCAGCTGAGAAACCCGACATCACCATGGTATTTATTTATTTCTGTGCCCGAGACTTCGTACGTGTGGAATTCTTTTTCTTATTAAAATTTTTTGTATAACGTTTCAAGAAGTGTGATTGGGACGTCAAAAAAAACTTGTTTGTTTCATTAACACGGACAGAGCTGTGGGAAAAGCAACTGACAGGAAGGTCCACGCCCCCTCACGCAAGGTGTGGCCTCGTGCTTTGTTTGTGGTCATGGCATGATTTAAGCTCACCTGCAGTTGTACACGTCTAAAGCGAAACTGGAAATTGTTAGGAATAGGCGGGATTCCGGGTATAAAATATAAAATCTACCTTGTGTGCGGCACAGTCTCTGAAAATTTTCACCTGTATGATGTGTTGGAACGAAGTAATTTTAAGCTTTGTACAGTTATACAATTTCGGTGGTGTTATCCTTCGCAACGTAATAATTGGGACGCCATTTTTCAAGTTAATTTTGTGAAATGCAAGATCAGGTGGGCTAAAAGAATTTAAAAGTTCGTCTGGATACTTCGAAGACTCATATCGCTCCATAACTCTGTTAATACAATTGCCCTTGGGAAATACACTCCAGTGCAGTTTTAAAACTGTGAATTTATGTGGGTTCACTTAAAGCACCACATTTTCGAGCAGAGCAGTCAGATCACTGCCAAGTTGTGGAAACAAAATGTCTTTGCAGAAACCTGGGCTCATTTTGAAGCAGCAAATTGCCGATAAGGTGATAAAACTGTCCCCAAACCTTACAGGTGAGCTGCATAGTTCCTCCTGTTACTTGTTTCACGCCGAAAAAATGCTACTTGAAACGCATTATTGTTTGGGCAGACGCTGTTCAAAAACTGTTTTGATTGCTTAGATTGTGGATGGTCACCATTCAGTAGATATTTTAAGATTAAACGGGATTTCTGAAAAATTTCGATATACACTTTTCCTCTCGAGCAACACATCCCTGCTGTATATTTTGGCCTTTTCAGTCTCTCACAAAATTTACAGTTTGTGATCATCCCACCAACTGCAGCAGATGTGACATAATCACTCATAGGATTACATGTCCACGCATTTTTTTCTTTATTGACAGAAGGAAGTTTGACACTCCCCGCAGCTATTTCTTGAGATTCTTGTGAGTCTTCAGACGAAACTGACATTCTATTTAGCGGGTGTCGAAGAGTAACAGCGTGTAGTCGAGCTTGGCGCTGTTCTTCTGTCTGTGCCTATCGTATTCCATCTGTTATCTCCCTTTCGCTCAACGCAAAATTCTCACGATATTGACGCGTGCGTTCGTGGTTCTCGAGAGCTATTATTCCGCCTGCCGCTTGTGTTGTCATCACCTTCTAAGGCTGCACTGGATCACTACTTAAGCGTGTAAGCGTTTGTGAAGCTCGTGATAATTACTGGCCATCACGATCATCTCAGTCACCCTTCACGTTGGCCATTGCTTCTGAGAGATCGTGAGGCAACTGTGCGAACACGTTGAAGGCTTCGGCGGTTTCCTCTTTGAGTGAAGGCTCCAGAGCAGCGAGATGATGCATGACGCTCTCGTTCAGAGCTACGTCGCGTTTCGCATTCGGAAGGAGTTTCAGAAAAGCCAGCTAAAGACTGATGTCTCACCTGACGATCTTCACTGAATTCTTGAGATCGCATAGTCCTGTCTATTATCATGTACTGAGACGGACTCGATCCTTTTCTAGTCATTTTTATTCGTAAACAAAAGAAAATCAAAATGTAACATGCAGGCTCTCAAATCACAAAGGAAACTCAATAAATTCTTTTTTCTCAGCCTATAAGTAAAATATAAATAAAAGGTGTCGAAAAATGCAAAACATTTTCATTAAGTTTATAATATACAAAGTAATGTCAGTAAATTCGTATATCATACCAAGTAAATGCAATGTAAGTTGGTGTTCGTAAAGATAAGATTTTGACGCTTTATTCTGTCACTGATGTAAACTTCCAAAACTACAACTGTCACTGAAGTAAAAAAAACTAACAGTGGCATCTAATGGTTGTTTGGTGTACAACGAAACTAACAGCACCATTTGGTGGTTCTCTGGCGTACTACGCAGTGGGGATCGTATCACTGAGGTATAAGTCCGATCTGCTAAGCTGACCAGACTCCTAAAGTTATAAATAAAGGCATCTTTCTTTTCTGTGAGCCGACGTTGAAGAAATAAAGCCTCATGTTACCTCGGGCTACGCTAAATTTATCTGTGAAAGCAACATAAAAATTCATCTAGCAATTTTAGAGCTTAGCGTGGTGAAACTGACAAACTGGCAGGCAATGTTTTAAAAAATAGTCTTATTGTAATCTGTTAAACTCCCTACATCATCCGCAGTCACGTTTTGGTGAATGTTTTTAATGTACAGACAAGTTCTTATTACAGTTTTATCATCAGTGTAGATTCGCTCGGCATATTTACACTTGTCTGTCGACTGTCTGTGTCTGTATCTAATGATAAAAGTTTGTCTTCGATCGACCTATATCCATTTTCTTGGTAACTAGTACAAATTACTAAAATTATTGTTAATACGGGTTATCCGTCTTGAGATGACTGCAACGTAATTAAAAATAATTACATCAGACGCGTTTCGCTTTTATTTATAAAGCATCTTCCGTGGTTATTCTGTAAATTGGATGCATACGTTTGCACATTTTTGATTGTTTTAGGTTAAAAGCAGCGTTTTCTTTATAAAGTTAGTCTTCAAGGTACGGTGTTTCTTTATATATTCTACTACCTCCTTACTGCTAGCAGTGGTTGGTGTCGAATGGCATCATTTCACATCTGCACTTGGTAGCGTTGACATTCTGCAGTCTCTCTTGCCTTGCATTATTTACACTTCACTTTTTAAAACTGTTTCTCATTCCGCACTGTCAGTGTTTATGTCTGTTCGTTTGTTTACGTTCCCGTTGTACTGCTGCCAACCTGTGTGTGTGTGTGTGCGAGAGAGAGAGAGAGAGAGAGATAGTAAAATTGTCTTTTAAGTAGGTAGAGACGTGAGAGGAGTGGGAGTGAGTTGATTTTCTTTTTTTTATTTATTTTTGTTTTTTGCAAGGGGGGGGGGGGGGTTGGGGAGAAGACAGAGATGGGGCTGGAAAGTGATTATAGGACAGAATCGGGGACGAGATGGTAGTGGTACATGGAGCCTTCGGTTACAAGTGTAATTTAATCTTATATTTAGTGGTTAATCAGTTTAAAGGGTGTGTGGTTTGCCAAGTTGACCCGATCATTTATGAGTTGTTTCTTTTCTGTTACGTTTTTTGGATGTGGTAGTTTTCTTGTAAGATGAGGAGGTGTTTTTTGTTGTTGTTTAACCTTATGATTTCCACGTCTGTGTCTCTGGTTCTAGTTTTGTGTTGGTGTTGGTGTAGGTGTTCTGCAAAAGTTGGATGATTTGTCCTGTTCTTACATGCTCTTACTTGTTCTTTGTATCTGGTGTCAAATGTCCTCCTGGTGTGACCTACGTATCTTCCATTTCATTACTGCATTTCTGTTGGTATATTCCTCATTTCCGATACAGATCAGTTTTTCCTATTATTTTTGGGAAGTATTTCTGAACTGAGTTGTTGGTTTGGTGTGCTAGTTTAATGCCTTGTTTTTTGAAAATATTGGATATTCTGTGTGTGTATTTGTGGTTGTGTCATTGTGTATCATCTTTTACTTTCTGTTTTTTCACACTTTGTGTTGTTTCCATTCTTGTATTTTGAGTGTCTGTTTGTGATTTTGTCCTTGTGTTGGTGACAGTTGGGTCTTTCTTCTATTCTGTTTCTTGATTTTCTTGTTCAGCTTTGTTACTAAGTTCCCTTGCTATCCCCTGTTTGTGGCTATTTGTATTATAGTAGTCATTTCTTTTTGTAATTGTCTATATCTAATGGTAGTGTGTTTAGTCTATGGAGCCTTCTTTTGATAACTGGGATGTTGTGACATTTCATATATAATTGTTTTTGTTGTTGTCAGTTATCGGTAATGACAAATGTGGGCTGTTTGTTTTGAATCTTCAAGGTGATGTTCAAGAAATTTAACTGTCTATTTTCTCTTTCTCTATTGTAAAATGTATATTATCATGAACAGAATTTATGTCTGTGTGTAACTGGATAATTTTATTGTTTGACTCATTTATCAGGCATAAGATGTCAGCCATTTATCTAATCCAGTGTAGGATGTTATACATATGTGTCACTTGTTCGTTACATATAATATATGTTCTGCATGGTTCATAAATATGTTTGCTATGGTTCCAGATACTGGGGACCCCATTAATAATCATTCACTTTGTAAATACACTCCTGGAAATGGAAAAAAGAACACATTGACACCGGTGTGTCAGACCCACCATACTTGCTCCGGACACTGCGAGAGGGCTGTACAAGCAATGATCACACGCACGGCACAGCGGACACACCTGGAATCGCGGTGTTGGCCGTCGAATGGCGCTAGCTGCGCAGCATTTGTGCACCGCCGCCTTCAGTGTCAGCCAGTTTGCCGTGGCATACGGAGCTCCATCGCAGTCTTTAACACTGGTAGCATGCCGCGACAGCGTGGACGTGAACCGTATGTGTAGTTGACGGACTTTGAGCGAGGGCGTATAGTGGGCATGCGGGAGGCCGGGTGGACGTACCGCCGAATTGCTCAACACGTGGGGCGCGAGGTCTCCACAGTACATCGATGTTGTCGCCAGTGGTCGGCGGAAGGTGCACGTGCCCGTCGACCTGGGACCGGACCGCAGCGACGCACGGATGCACGCCAAGGCCGTAGGATCCTACGCAGTGCCGTAGGGGACCGCACCGCCACTTCCCAGCAAATTAGGGACACTGTTGCTCCTGGAGTATCGGCGCGGACCATTCGCAACCGTCTCCATGAAGCTGGGCTACGGTCCCGCACACCGT
Organism: Schistocerca americana; assembly: GCF_021461395.2. Taxonomy (NCBI): domain Eukaryota; kingdom Metazoa; phylum Arthropoda; class Insecta; order Orthoptera; family Acrididae; genus Schistocerca; species Schistocerca americana. The sequence continues at coordinate 713,571,013 of NC_060123.1, forward strand.
TAGGCCGTCTTCCGCTCACGCCCCAACATCGTGCAGCCCGCCTCCAGTGGTGTCGCGACAGGCGTGAATGGAGGGACGAATGGAGACGTGTCGTCTTCAGCGATGAGAGTCGCTTCTGCCTTGGTGCCAATGATGGTCGTATGCGTGTTTGGCGCCGTGCAGGTGAGCGCCACAATCAGGACTGCATACGACCGAGGCACACAGGGCCAGCACCCGGCATCATGGTGTGGGGAGCGATCTCCTACACTGGCCGTACACCACTGGTGATCGTCGAGGGGACACTGAATAGTGCACGGTACATCCAAACCGTCATCGAACCCATCGTTCTACCATTCCTAGACCGGCAAGGGAACTTGCTGTTCCAACAGGACAATGCACGTCCGCATGTATCCCGTGCCACCCAACGTGCTCTAGAAGGTGTAAGTCAACTACCCTGGCCAGCAAGATCCCCGGATCTGTCCCCCATTGAGCATGTTTGGGACTGGATGAAGCGTCGTCTCACGCGGTCTGCACGTCCAGCACGAACGCTGGTCCAACTGAGGCGCCAGGTGGAAATGGCATGGCAAGCCGTTCTACAGGACTACATCCAGCATCTCTACGATCGTCTCCATGGGAGAATAGCAGCCTGCATTGCTGCGAAAGGTGGATATACACTGTACTAGTGCCGACATTGTGCATGCTCTGTTGCCTGTGTCTATGTGCCTGTGGTTCTGTCAGTGTGATCATGTGATGTATCTGACCCCAGGAACGTGTCAATAAAGTTTCCCCTTCCTGGGACAATGAATTCACGGTGTTCTTATTTCAATTTCCAGGAGTGTATAAATCACTATTGAACTGAAAATAGTTCTGTTCTGTTATTAGCTCTGGAAGCCTGCACTGTTTCCTTGATGTATTCAAGTGGAAGTGTTCTGAGTGTTTTAACATTTTGTTGTACAATGTCTATTGTCTCAGTTATTGGTATACTGGAATACATATTCTCTACATCAAATGACAGGAGGGTGGCTGTGCCTGGAACTTGTATGTCTTTTATGTACTGAATGAAATGTGTGCTGTTTCTTATAGGCCTGCCTTCTTGTAATTTGTAGTGTTCTGATAAGATTTTCAACATGTATCTTGCAAGTTGGTAAGTGGAAGTGATTCTATAATTTACAGTAGCGGTGACGGAGAGATCCTCCTTGTGTAACTTTGTCTGGCATCAGAGGGAAGGTGCGCTGGCTATTGTTTGTAGCACTTTTCCTTTTTCATGGTTTCCTATTGAATGTTCAATGTCTTTCAGTGTGTTTCTCAACTTCGTTTGAAATCTGTTGGTTGTATTTGATTTTAGTTTTATAATTTAATTTTTTGTGACGACCTCTTGTGTCTTACTGATGCATTGTTCTTTATCCATGAGAACCACTATGTTTCCTTTATCTGCCTTTGTGATGTTGTTGGGTTCCTGTAGATTCTTTCTCAGTTTTGTCAGTGTTATGGAATCTGTATTGTTTCGGTTTCCCTGTTTTCTTTTATCTGTGTTAACATGTTTTTGTTTTCAGTAGTGACTAGCTCTCTCTTCAGACCAATGTTTACCTCACTTCTTTCATTTCTGTTTTTCTGTGTCAGAATGCTTTCCGATTCAAATATGAGGTTCTCTATGTATTTTTTTCTATTTGTGTGCTGACGTCGTGTTCCAGACCTTTTTCGAGTAGTTTTATTTCTTCTGCATGCAAAACAGTGTCAGTGAGGTTGATCCATCTTGGATACGAGTGGTATTTTTCGTTAGACTGGTTGTAATTTGTGACAGCGTTGGGTGTTTGTTTAGCTCTTAAATTTGCACTCTTTTTTCTGAGTGTTGCTTTTTCATTTTCTCTATCACGATATATGTAAGATTTTCAACCTTGCTAACAAGGTGGGAGAAAACAGCGGTTTTATTCTGAACGCTCCTAAGATTAAGATGTGCTTTATATAGTTCCCAATTTATGGTTTGCTTTTTGGCATAAAGAGACTTGATTTCGTAGTTTAGCCAATTTCTTTGTTTTTGCTTCGTTTTCTTTGCACTGGTAGAACTTTTTTAACCTGTACGTTAGCATATTTAGGTATGATATTATTTGATCTGCAAGTGTTATTAAACTTCATCTGTTGGATTGCTTTATGCAGGTTGACATGTATCCTTTTAAACTTCATGTAGAGGCCACTTGGAAATGCCTTTCAGGGCGTCCACAATATGTTTGTTTGCGTGGCCATCTTCAAATGTTCAAATGTGTGTGAATTCCTAAGGGACTAAACTGCAGAGGTCATCGGTCCCTATACCTACACACTACTTAAACTAACTTATGCTAAGAACAACACACACACACATATGCCCGAGGGAGGACTCGAATTTCCGGCGGGAAAGGCCACGCAGTCTGTGACAGGCCATTTTCCGCAGCAGCTGTTAACATCTGTTACTATAGGTTATCCGTATTGAGACGGTTACAGAATAACCACGGAAGATGCTTTATAAAAAAAAGCGAAACGCGTCTGGTGTAATTCTTTTTAATTAGATTGCAGTCAGCTCAAGACGGATAACCTATAGTGACAGATGTTAATAGCTGTTGCGGGAGATGGCCACGCAAAGAAATGTATTATACTAAAATTATTTTCGATGTACTTTGTTTTTTAATGGAGCGCTACTAGGTTGAGGCAGGGAACTGCGTACATTTCTGGCAAGCTACCAAAACGCATTCTTCCCACGCAAGTGCCCATACTGTGGGTAGAGGGCACTATAGCGCAGATGTGACTCATGGCATTCTCTTTGAGGTCCCGCTTGTGCTTGGCGTCTGTCCTGTGTAGTATCTGTTCAGCTGAACTCATCATTTCCTCCGCGGCTGGTGACCAGAGACTCCAATTCAAAGCAATACGGCTTTTTGATGTACGTACCTGCTTAATACCATTGCTGTACACCACTCCTTCGATTGTCCCAAAATCAGGCCTCACCTGATGACATGGGGAGTCATTAATATTCCGAATCATATTTTTATCGGGTTCAGTTATTTTTCTTTTAATTGGATATTTAATTATTAATGATACTTTTATGTTACGGCACTATATTGGGCAGTGCCACATACAGTACACGATCGCACAGAGAGGTTTCCTCCACTGCTGGAATTATGTTGTGCAGCACATAATTATTTCACGACAAATCGAACTTTGAAGCAGATCTGTGGTATGAAGAGATGCTCACTAACTGAGAAGATATTTTACAAGCCGATGTCTAGATAGGAGACAACGCGGAGAATGGGTGTCAATCAGTAAATACACTCCTGGAAATTGAAATAAGAACACCGTGAATTCATTGTCCCAGGAAGGGGAAACTTTATTGACACATTCCTGGGGTCAGATACATCACATGATCACACTGACAGAACCACAGGCACATAGACACAGGCAACAGAGCATGCACAATGTCGGCACTAGTACAGTGTATATCCACCTTTCGCAGCAATGCAGGCTGCTATTCTCCCTTGGAGACGATCGTAGAGATGCTGGATGTAGTCCTGTGGAACGGCTTGCCATGCCATTTGCACCTGGCGCCTCAGTTGGACCAGCGTTCGTGCTGGACGTGCAGACCACGTGAGACGACGCTTCATCCAGTCCCAAACATGCTCAATGGGGGACAGATCCGGAGATCTTGCTGGCCAGGGTAGTTGACTTACACCTTCTAGAGCACGTTGGGTGGCACGGGATACATGCGGACGTGCGTTGTCCTGTTGGAACAGCAAGTTCCCTTGCCGGTCTAGGAATGGTAGAACGATGGGTTCGATGACGGTTTGGATGTACCGTGCACTATTCAGTGTCCCCTCGACGATCACCAGTGGTGTACGGCCAGTGTAGGAGATCGCTCACCACACCATGATGCCGGGTGTTGGCCCTGTGTGCCTCGGTCGTATGCAGTCCTGATTGTGGCGCTCACCTGCACGGCGCCAAACACGCATACGACCATCATTGGCACCAAGGCAGAAGCGACTCTCATCGCTGAAGACGACACGTCTCCATTCGTCCCTCCATTCACGGCTGTCGCGACACCACTGGAGGCGGGCTGCACGATGTTGGGACGTGAGCGGAAGACGGCCTAACGGTGTGCGGGACCGTAGCCCAGCTTCATGGAGACGGTTGCGAATGGTCCTCGCCGATACCCCAGGAGCAACAGTGTCCCTAATTTGCTGGGAAGTGGCGGTGCGGTCCCCTACGGCACTGCGTAGGATCCTACGGTCTTGGCGTGCATCCGTGCGTCGCTGCGGTCCGGTCCCAGGTCGACGAGCACGTGCACCTTCCGCCGACCACTGGCGTCAACATCGATGTACTGTGGAGACCTCACGCCCCACGTGTTGAGCAATTCGGCGGTACATCCACCCGGCCTCCCGCATGCCCACTATACGCCCTCGCTCAAAGTCCGTCAACTGCACATACGGTTCACGTCCACGCTGTCGCGGCATGCTACCAGTGTTAAAGACTGCGATGGAGCTCCGTATGCCACGGCAAACTGGCTGACACTGACGGCGGCGGTGCACAAATGCTGCGCAGCTAGCGCCATTCGACGGCCAACACCGCGGTTCCTGGTGTGTCCGCTGTGCCGTGCGTGTGATCATTGCTTGTACAGCCCTCTCGCAGTGTCCGGAGCAAGTATGGTGGGTCTGACACACCGGTGTCAATGTGTTCTTTTTTCCATTTCCAGGAGTGTATTTTAAATACAAATCTTAATCAAGTAATCCATGTCTTACATAGGAAATATCCTCGAGTGTCTACCAGTCAGTGGGCTTAATGTTGTAGCATTATTCCTATGCACGTACTTGAAATTTGTTAAGCAAACGGCCGTTGGAAGTCACTCGAGAGCATACGAAGAAGTACGAAACAGTACGATGTCGTTCAGTAGATTCTGTTGGGTGCCCCGTCCATCAGCTGCCGCCTGCACGTTATACGGGTGAGAGCTCTGTGCCGACAATGATTTTAATATTTTTCTCTTTCGAGTTAATTTCTTTAGTTATTATCAGAAGTGTATTTCAATAAGGTTCCTGGTGACTATTTTCAATAAAATCACCGTGATTAAACCATTACTCCGCATTCATATTGAAAACCACACTTCATCAGTTTGCAACAAACTAGCGCTAGAAACGAGGACTGTTCGGAACGTAAAGTCCGATGGGTCGCGAAATGGAAATCACTATGAAAATCTAAAATATTTTATTTGCAACAGTTAGCTACACCTTCCAGTTACTTCTCTACACAGTTGCCGCTCCGAGTTAGACATCTGTCGTAGCGTTCTACCAACTTTCAAATACCCTTGTCACAGAAGGCAACTGCCAGTGCTTTCCGCTAATTCTCTCTACTGGTCTATAGATCGTTGTCTACGCCGAAATGTTGTCTTCACAGCTAGAGCTTCATGTGAGCAGAGATGACACTTAGAGAGAGTCAATTAGGGGCTGTATTGTGGGAGATCAAACTGTCCCATCGAAAACTCTGCAGGAGCTTCTTCAAGGCCCCTGCAGAGTGTAGCAGAGATTTGTCACAGAGAAGGAAAAGCGTGGCAGCTACGTTATGTGGGCTGCCTGACATCAGGCAAAACCTCTCACTGGACCCCAGCACTTGGCGGAGACACTGTTGTTTTACGTATCTTTACGTGCTCACTGTGCGCTCAGAACTAATGTGCCGCGATCGACAGATACATTACAGACACTGGCCAACAAGTACGTGCAACGGTTCATCGGATTTTAACTGTGGTTTCCATTTCACACGTGATCAGATCTTACTTTCCGCACAGCCTTCATAACAAGTACATCATCAGAAGAACTGCATCATGGAACATGTAGGAGATTAATTAAATGGCTCAACATTTTTTTTTGCAACTGACCATTAAGTTTTTGCTGCAGAGCACCCACGTAAATAAATTGGAATTACTTACTACTAGTATAGATGACAACGCCAGATTAGTAAAACAATCATAAATTTGGCGATCTAAATCGAAGGAAAAAAGAAAATGAAATAGCTTACCGAGATTACACTAGTTATATAGTCTGTCGCTTGTTAACGCATATCTCTGTTTCGCTTCGATTGAAATGGAGTAAGGTTCTTTATACACCGTTAAGTCTGTAGTTGCTCAAAAAATTTGTATCGATGTTAGTAAATGGTATTTCTTACCGACATTCCTAAGCGACTCGGGTGCAAGGGCGCATCGGTTGATAGCTCCTAAATATGTGATCTGCTTCTTCATCATTGCCACAGTGATAAAGTGGAAGTTGTGCTATGCTTATGCGTTTGTAGGACTCGTAGACAGTGACAGTCGTTGAATTCTACCGCTCTGTGGCAACTTCAAGTTTCCATCTACACAAGAGTTCATGGTCTGGCTGACAGCACTGGTGTTATTTACACGTAGTTGTCTGAGAAAAGTTTCATTCGCTGTTCCTCTCAGTCCGAATCATCTTACTTTAAATCTATGATAGGTCGTCCACTGGTATGAGTGTATAATTGCCTATACCTGAGATCACCGCTTCCTGGGCGAGAGAATCACCCATCTCGTTTCCCACTAAGTTGTTGTGCGCTTAAATCCATTATGTCGATTCACTGACGCCATTGCTCTATACTCAGGTTACGTGGGATCTAACCTCTTCGGCTGTAGGGTGGTCTTTATGCCCACGATGAATATGTTGAAGGAGGTTGAGCGCAGATTTAGAGACCGAGAAAGGTGACAGCGTTTTCTAGTGGTACCTGGTGGCAGTAATCAAGGGCTTCCAAGACCCCTGTAAGCTGTGCCGTCATTGGCGTAATTGTTTTGGCAGTTTGTGCTTAAATGCTACTTGCAAGTGAGAATTCCGGAAGGCGCTTCCCGTTCCCTCGTGGATCTTTGAGGAGTACTCATAAAATATCATAACCTGTGGGCATTTGGAACGGAGCTCGCCCAGGGCATTGATTGGAATGGTCCATATAACTGGCTCGTCACGCCTCACGCCGGGTTCAGCGATACTACAGAAGTTAAGTCTTTTCAAACTTGAGACGGCTAATCGATATCTTGTGCTTCCTCCATATATTGCCCCACTAGTGGCGACAGCTTCCGGCACAACCAATAATTAGACGTGTAAGGGATTACAGAAGGTTTATGGATACAGGGTGAAGAGACATCTGAAAATTTAGCCCCCTTCATTAGGAATGTTAGCCGGTCGCGGTGACCGAGCGGTTCTAGGCGCTTCAATCCGGAATCACGCGACTGGTACGGTCGCAGGTCCGAATCCTGCCTCGGGCATGGATGTGTGTGATGTCCTTAGGTCAGTTAGGTTTAATTAGTTCTAAGTTTAGGGGACTGATGACCTCAGAAGTTAAGTCCCATAGTGCTCAGAGCCATTTGGACCATTTGAATTTAGGAATCTTATGTTTACAATTGAACATTTTGCACCCTACCTTTTAAAGTCGTGCGTTACTTTCCACAAATAATGCATTTCTAGGGGTTCACTTCATGTCACTAAGACATATTCTAATCGCCAAGTATTGCGCCTTGTTGTGTTTCTCTGGTAAGATGTCAGTCGCCTATCCTCAGTATATACTTCCGCAGTTCAGACGATTAACCGTTCTCGGCCACGATACACGTTAATGCAGGTGCAGGGGCCCGCACCCTACGTTACTCCTGCCACTTCTCGTAGTACTTTGATATTTCTCTCATATTTTGTTACAACCGAGTGGTTGTGATTAAAGCGCAGCTACTCACAGAGGTCCACAGTGGACTGTAATTAGCGTACGGCAGCGAAACTTTGTAGATATGCTGACGTGTTAATGCGGAACCGATTTACGCTGTAAAAAAAAAGCCATTAACTTCAGTTGTGGCCACCAGGTGAAAATCTGGCTCTGTACGCTGTTTGTATGGGTGTATGACATCCACGCTGATTTGACATGTCATAATGTGAGTGAACATTATTTCTATCGACAAGAGAGAGCGTGCCCTGATAGTGAAACTGTTTTACGTGAACGGCAATATTACATTGCTGCACTGAAAGATTATAGCCGACTGAAATTTATGAGTAGAGGTTCGATGTCTTAAAAGGTTTAGAGGAGATGATTATGAAATTCGAAAACTCTGGTGAGCTGAGTGTGTCACCTGGAAGAGGAAGTCGTCATGTCCCAGTGGAATTTACTGATAAGGTTGCTGTTGCTGCAACTGTCCACGCAACATGTCCCACAGTTAGTGCTAGTGTTCTTGCTGTCTCCTGAGAATTGTCCATCCCATGCTCAACAACACTGAAAGTGGTGTGGTCTATTTTACAGCGGTATCCTACCAGATCCAGACGGTGCAACAACTGAGACTTCATGTTGCGCAGCAATGTTTTGAATGAGGTTACAGAATTCGATCAGATCAGCTATTTAATTGCTCGGTATTTCTAGCTCAGGATATGTTTATATTTGACATATCCTGGCAGATCACGACTCTTTCTCTCCCTGCACTGTGCTGGAATTGCCGCCGGAATCGCCTAGCCCTGATAAATCGTTCAGGCATCATCCTGATCCAATACAAGAGGAAATCGAGAAAAAAGTAAATATAGATGCAATTAATTGAAAATAATTCGTGGAGTGGCGCATCAGATCTCAATCTAACGTCTCAGATGATAAAGGTTCTTCGAAACATTCCATGTGCAATTCTGAAACAATCACCACTCATATACCTACCTGACTGAAATAGTAAGTAAGCTTTCCAACAAAATGAGCTCCCAACACTATAACATTATAATGACCCAACAGATCTTTTTGAGCGAAGCTCATAAATAATTATAGATATTATCAACACACCACAGACTAGTGTACCGTACGAACTACTGTTAATTAAAATGACGCTTCACAGTCATACTGTAACTTGTAATATTGACATCTCTTAACTCGTTACTCAGGTAAAAACAAAGCTGCACTTGGCATCAAATTATTTCAGTTAATTATTCCCAATTCTTAATTACAGCACTTACACAGTCCTAAATGTATGAAAAGGTTCTACATTTAATTTTTTTTACAAAGCAGTTGGCGTTTCAGGCCAAAGATATATTTGTTACTATGGAAATAAACTGACGTTAACTTTTTTTTAAGACTTTTCATTCATTTATTTATATTATATTGCTGATTTGAGTGTGCTTGCTCTACTTTTTATAAGTCAGATTGTTTTTGTTGGCAGGAGAGCCAACACCGTGTTACTAGAGGAAGCCGAAAGGCACGCGTTTTAGCTCACGCAGGCTGGCGTGAGGTCTGGAACAGGACAAGCAAATTAGAATTTATAGAAACGGACGTAGCTGGTGGAATACTTAACTTTAATCCGTTAATGAAGAACGTCGGTCTTGACGGTACATGATGCACAATATCAATAGTAACTGATAATGGCGCCTTGCTAGGTCGTAGTAAATGGCGTAGCTGAAGGCTATGCTAAACTATCGTCTCGGCAAATGAGAGCGTATTTTGTCAGTGAACTATCGCCAGCAAAGTCGGTTGCACAACTGGGGCGGGTGCTACGAAGTCTCTCTAGACCTGCCGTGTGGCGGCGCTCGGTCTGCAATCACTGATAGTGGCGACACGCGTGTCCGACGTATACTAACGGACCGCGGCCGATTTAAAGGCTACCACCTAGCAAGTGTGGTGTCTGGCGGTGACACCACACAGATCGCTAAACTTCCAACCCTCATTTTTTTTGTACTTCCCTTTTCAAAGTTCAAATATCGATAATTCTGTTTCACTTTACTTAGAATTGTGGATAAAATGATAATGTAGGGACTTGGTTATAATTTTAACGAATCGGAGTTTATTTTGGCTCATTAAAATGAATCAGACCTTAACACAGGCAAAGGTTGATGTGAGAGAGTGACCAAAACGTATTCCCCATACTGAACGAGACAGAAACTGAAAATGAAAGAAAAAAAGCCCAACATAAAACCTATCCGTGACCGACACTTTCAACTCAGCTTAAATATTACATTTTCAAAAACTCAACCACTTTAGATGTTGGCTTGTCACATACCTTCTACAAACCTTATTGAATGTCACTAATCAAATGCTATTAGAATAATGGTAGCAGGTGGATTTTCCGTTTTCAAACGGTTCAGCTAGGGCAAGGTTGGTTGGCTGATTAGTTGGTTTGTGGATTAAAGGGACTAAATTGCGTGGTTATCGGTCCCTTTTTCCTTACACAGTTCCCAAAATAAAACCATGACCCAAAAGTATCCCATCGTCTGATATTCAGAGACGGAACAAAATTCGTAAGACGAACAGTGTAACCACACTGCAGGAGATAATGAAAGAAGCAAACCAAAATTGTAAACACTAACTAAAGAGAAAAAAGCGGTAGCAGGCGTAAAAACAATATACCTCATGTCCTAGACTGGCTGATCGCCGGAATAAAAAGGCATGAGCCAGCCACTCTGCCACACACAAAATCTACTGCCCAAAAACACAAGGCAAGAAAAACACAGATTATGAAAAGATGAACACAAAGTCGAACAGACAGCACCAGAGGGAGCGAGAAAGAGTTGAGATTGAGTGATAAAATCGCCCCTCTCTAATAAAACTTAAAATTATGTCAACCATCGAGGCATTGTCACCTAACGCCGTAGGTAGTGCATCGGGAAGGTTAAAAGACCGCCTCAGGGCTGCTTGATTGTCCACAAGATGTGGACTACTGTCAGTCGAGAGCCACTGCGACATTGGGATAGGTCCTCACGATGGAGGACGTGACTGTGGGTCAGCCAAATATGGGCGATGCCGAGCCGGTAAAGGGCAATGGGATCTCTGCGAGACGCTCACATGGATCACATCCAGACATTCGTTGTCTCCTTTATAGCACGTAATTTATTTGCTATACTTAAGATGTGCCGACCTGTGTCGCCGAACGGTTCTAGGCGCTTCAGTCTGGAACGGCGCGACAGCTATCGTCGCAGGTTCGAATCCTGCCTTGAGCATGGATGTGTGTGATGTCCTTAGGTTAGTTAGGTTTAAGTAGGTCTAAGTTCTAGGGGACTGATGACCTCAGATGTTAAGTCCGATAGTGCTCAGGGCCATGTGAACCATTTTGGACTTAAGGTGTGCCATTCGATATTCCACATCCCGAAATAAGACCAATCAGAGATTAGTCTCCGGTGCGCCGAGCTCGAGTGTCAGTTTATTAGCAGACTGTTTGGTGAGCCTATCAGTTCATTTCCTACGATTCTGATATGTCCTGGGGTCTAGATGAAGGTCACTTCACGTCCAAAGTTTGTGAGGGCATAAACAGGCTCCTGGATAGTCATTACCAAATCATGGCGGGAGAAGCACTGATCGAGAACTTGTACGCTGCTTAAGGGGTCGCTACAAATGAGGAAGGACTCCCCAGCAGAGGAACAGATATGCTCAAGAGTGCAAGAGACGGCTACCACCTCCGCAGTGAAAACACTGCAGCCATCTGGCAAGGAGAGCGGTTCAGTATCTCCTGCATGAGAAAAAGTGAACCAAAAGTAACCATCAACCATCGAGCCATAATGTAAATTACCTTTGAACCCTTGACGCATCAAGAATAGAGAGAAACTGATGGGAGAGGGTCGCAGGATGAACTAAGTCTTTTGGGACTTGGGATAGATCCAGACGAAGCTGTGGCCGAGGTAGACTCCATGGAGGTGTACGTGAGTGGATCCATAGGAAAGGCATAGGACATGATCAGCAATAGCAATCCCCAATCTAGGCCGCTGCTGCGAGAGATGGATCGCCGTGTTAGAGAAAATGAGACAGTAATTCAGATGCTGAGGCAAGCCCCAAATATGTGCATTATAACTGGCAAGCAGTTGTCCCTTGATATGAAATAGAGGAGCCACAGCTTCCACAAGTAGACTGTTTACTGGGCTCGTTTAGAAAGCCCCTGACACAAGTCGAACACCACAATGGTGTATAGGGTCCAGCATCCACAATGCTCATGGCGATGCTGAACTGTATGCCATGTACCCTTAGTCAAGACGGGAGCGTACAAGGGCTTTGTACAACTGCAACAGTGTAGGGAGATCTGCACCCCAGTCGATGTGAATCAGGCATTGAAAGATGTTAAGATGCTGCCAGCTCTTTTGCTTAAGCTGATGAAGGTAGGTAAGCAAAGTAAAGTGGGAGTCGAAAACCACTCCTAAAAAGCGATAAGAGTCCACTACATTAAGGAGATGGTCATCACCATTAAGTGCAAGTGAACTGTATGACATCCACAGAATTTCATGAGACAAGTCTTGGTGGATGGAAACTGAAAGCCATGGGTGATGGCCCAGCAATGCGCCTTTTGTAGGGCTCCCTGCAGTCGACATTCAGCCACACCAGTAGTAGATCAGCTAAAGGAAATGCAAAAGTCGCCAACATATAAGAAGGGTCATACTGAGGACCCTGCAGTTGCTGCAAGACAATTAATGGTCACTAAAAAGAGCAGGATGCTCAGTACATAGCTCTGTAGGACCTGATTCTCTTGGATATGAGGGGAACTGTGTGAAGTACCAACTCGAACTCTGAATGTGTGGAGCCACAAGAAGTTCTGTAGAAAAATCTCAAGCTGGCCTCAGAGATCCCACACGTGTAATGTAGTGAGGATGTGGTGAACCCATGTGGTGTCATAGGCTTTCGTCAGGTCAAAAAAGACGGCAATAAGATGATGACGACGAGAAAAGGGCATTCGGATGGCAGACGGCAGTTATACCAAGCTGTTAGTGGTAGAGCAACCTTGGCGAAAACCACCCTGGGATATAACTAGAAGTACATGAGACTCAAGAAGCCAACACAACCGCCAGCTCACCATATGTCCGAGCAGTTAGCACAGAACGTTGGTGAGGCTAATAGGATGATAGTTGTCCACTTCGAGCGTGGTCTTGCCAGGTTTTATCACTGGAAGAGTGACACATTCCCGTCACTGCGTCGGGAATTTGCCTACACTCCAGATGTTGTTGAAGATGGCAGGGATGTGGCGCTGGTAATCCACTGATAGATGCTTAAGCATTTGAGGATGGATGTGGTCGTACCCAGGGTACATGTAAGGTCAGTGTGCAATGGCACTGAGGAACTCTCGCTGAACACAGCGTTATGTGGCTCAGGGTGGTGCGTAGTAAATGATATGTGTTGTTCTCCACCCACTGCTTTAGGATACAAAAGGCAGGGTGACAATAGTCAGATTCAGAGGATTGATCATAATGCTCAGCAAAATGCTCTGTGATTGCATCTGGGTCAGTACAGATAATTCCATTTATGGAAATACCAGGTATACTTGCACAGGTCTGATATCCATAAGGAGCATAACCTTAGTCCAAACCTGGGAAGGAGAGGTTCATGTTCCAAAGGTGGAGATGTTATTATTCCCACCACTTCTGCTCCCATCGTTCTATTAATTGATGGACCTGGGCAGAGAGCTGTTTGAACTCAGTTATGTGTCCCAGGGATAGGTGCTGTTTATGACACTGGTGGGCCTGTCTATGAACTCAAATGGCCATTATAATTTCTGGCGACCACTGGGGCTCTGTCTACCGCTGGGGGCAACCAGTGGAACAAGTAATTTCCTATTCAACAGCAGAAACAATGGTATTAGTAAAATGTCCTGGATCACTTCATCGATGTTGCCATGTGATGGAGTTATAATGGTGGTTAGAGAGATGTAAGCATCCCCATCAGCCTTGGTAAGAGCCCATCTGGGCAAGCATCCTGATTAGTGACGCTGGGGGAGAGACAGGAAGAGTGGAATGTGGTCACTGCTACACAAGTCATCATGACTCTCCAGATGATAGATGGTAGAAGGTGGGAACTGCAAATTTAGAGATTAGTGGCTGAGTATGTACCACGTACCAAACTGAAATGAGGCATCTGTATTTAGGAGGCAAGGGTCGAGTTAGTAGATTCTCGACATCTTTACCACGGCCAGCAATCCTGTTTCCACCCCACAGAGGGTTATGGACATTAAAATCATTCAAAAGTAGCGATGGTGGTGGGAGTTGAGAAATTAATGTAGTCAATACATGCTGTGGTACTTGACCATCTGTAGGTAGGTAGATGTTGCAGGGGGTAATTTCCGGCATTGTGCTCACCCTAACAGCCACTGCTTCTAAAGGTGTTTGAAAGGGTGCAGGTTCGCTACATACTGAGTTAAGGACATACATACATACCTCACGTGGATACCCTGTTATTACGATTTCTGTCAAACCCTATGTAGCCCCAAAGGACGGGATCTGCATTGGTGGAAACCAGGTTTCCTGAATGGCAACACAGAAAGCAAATGTAACGCTTAAGAGTTGCCACAGCTCAGCTATGTGGTGGAAAAAGCTGCCGCAATTCCACTGGAGGATTGCTCTTTCTGTAATCTGTGAAGGCATGAAGGGACCAAGGAGGCATTTTACGCTTCAGGGTGACCTGCTGCCACTAGTTGAGTACTTCTAACCATTTCCATAGCAGCTAAGGCGTCGGCGAAACCAAGATTCCCAGGGGAGGCTACAGTCTCCACCTCGTTCTCAGACACTGAACAGGTAGGGAGAGGTAGTGTGGGGGCGACTGAATTCTCACTGAGCCGTGGTAAAAGATTGCTGTTTTGAAGAGCGCGCCGCAGCGCGTTGTGTGAAGCAATCGCCCTCCGTTTCTGGCGGTGGCGCCGCTGTGGTTATCGCAGCTTTTGGTGTCTCCCTCTGGTGGGAAAGCGGAAAGGTTGCCTGTTTACATGCATTTAAGGGGCGCTATCAGCTCGGCAGTGTGGTCAGTCTCCGGTGCGCCGAGCTCGAGTGTCAGTCTCACATCACCAGTTGCTGGTCTGTCTCTCGTTTGTATTTATGCGGCAGTTAGTGTCTGTCTGTCGTCGGAGTGCTAGTATGTCTGTCCTTTGGATCAACTTTAAAGCCAGAAAATGAGAGTCTTCCCACTCCACCAGTAGCAAAACTCAGCTGTTGGTCACCCGGTCGGGGCTGAGGTCCTGCATCTGAGTCTGCGCGTCAGGCCGCCAGTCTGCTTGAGTTGTTCGGACAACGGTCATTGGCGGTTGGATCGGTCAGTTGGTCGGTCGCGCACTGAGACATGAGATGACTTGTCCGCCTTGAGCGTCGGCGCATGTTAGGTCCCCACGTGAGTCCAGTGGGCCGCGCCGTATAGAAAGGGGTAGTGGTTTCACGGTTCACACGAGAGCGACAGCAGCGAAACCACGACATCGGGCTGGCCGGGGCGAGCTGCGACGCCGTGAGACGGGAGATCGGCTCGCCTTCCTGCGTCCGTTGAAGCGGCTGGCAGCGGACGGTTCAGGAGAGCGTTGCGGATGCTGTGACAGGTCTTTGCCAGAAAGCGCAGTTTATTAGAAGTTAGGTGGTTGGTGATATGTTGTTTCATTTACTTGTTAAATTCTACTTGTTTTCTTGGTGCGGTCGTCCCATCATTCATCTCCGTTTGCCCACCCACGGGAAGGTGGTTATTTGTGAATTGAGTGGTCCATTTTTCCCTTGTGGAATTGGGGAGGTTTAGAGCAGTCTGCGGTTCGGGTTGTTTAGTAAACCCTCCCCCCCCCCCCCCCCCCCCCCCGTCAATCTGCTGTACGTTAATAGCTGCCTCTGTCATGTTTGTCGCATTCGGTGTTACCGAATTTATAGAACTTAGGTAAAGGGCGAATTCCTGAAATGTTTTATCTTGCCTATCATCTTGCGGGGCGGTATATGTGTAATGTAGAGCATGTTGTACACTTTATGTAAGTCTGAATTTCATAGGTTTTATTTAAATAGTCATTTTTATAAAGTTTCCACCCTTTCATCGTAAGAGCCCTTTTAAAAACAAATTGCACTTTCTGTGGCAAATAATTTCTTAGTGTGAGTGTTTGTACCACTTCCAACTCCCCCTACGGGGTGCATAGTTAATGGGTTTGTGTGAGTTGTTAAAATTTTTAGTTTAAAATAATCCGGTGTGTTGCAGATTTCCACCAGTGTAGTTGTTCAGAGGTCGTTGTGAGCGGCCGTGACTATGGCCGTGTTGAAAGGGGGCGGAAGCTTCTCAGCTCGAAGGTTCCTACTGTTAAAAAAAAAAAAAAAATCGGTATTCTATCTCTGAATAATTGTAACTTGATATTGAGAGGGTGCTTTCTGACTACAATTTTAAATCTGTTTTTGAAAAGGCTTTTAGGAATAAAATTCACATATGTTAAAGGTAATTTTATTTTCCATTAGTTACTTCCTGGCAGCTACATCCACACTCACCTAGTGTGATTAAATGTGTTAATGTTCTTGGTGAATCGCTAGTAAATAAAGTAAATTCTTTAAGAAAAGGTTTTGAAAGTAAAATTACGATTCACTCACGTAACTTAAGTCTTCTTCTTGGATTATTTGTCTTCTCACTATTCTTTAGGGGCTTGCTGGGAGCGCTTGTCTGGAGTAGCTTCAGGTACAGGTGAAGACCATGAAGCCCTTTGACCAGCAGCTTGTGGCTCCTTCACCCACTGGCTGGTATCCAGTTTTGAATGTCGGGAGACCTTCGAAGGTAGAGTCCCAAGGGACTCCTTCCGTGTGAGATGAGTTGAAGGAAGCTGTTGCTTCTTCAGCTGGAGGTAGGGGGGGGGGGGACCGGTTTCCCTGGTGTCTGGATGGGGGTGAGGTGGTTTCTTTGGGAACAACAGAAGAAGATCTGTCCCCAAACACCATGGTTGGGGGGGGGGGGGGCAGATATAGTCGAGCAGCCTTGAGGGCCCACTGTAGGAGGCTTAGCTGAGAAGACTACCAACGCCTGTTAGGGCGACAGTGTTATAGCTGCAGTATAAGATTATGGAGTATTTGGATGCAGTGGACGTCCACAGTTTCTACATGTGCCACTGGAACTGCCCTGGGAAGGCATGTGCCTGAATTTCCAGCACTTAAAGCACCGCTTAGGGGGAAGGACATACGGTTTTACATCGTATTGGTATACCATCACCTTGACCTTTGTAGGTAACGAGTCACCCTCAAAGGACAAGATGAAGGCACTGGTAGCAACCCTATCATCTTTCGGTCCCCTATAGGTGCGCCAGATGAAATGAACATCCTTCGTTCTAAGTTGGTACATAGCTCGTCATCGGACTACAAAAGGAGGCCTCGATGGAAAATAATCCCTGGAACCATGTTTAGGCTTTTCTGGGGGATGACTGAAATGGGAATATCACCCAAATTGTCACAGGCGAGCAACGACCTCGACTGGGCGGGGATGCTGTCTGAAACAGGAGGGCCCACTGCGCATATTGGACAGCGTCAACACTTCCACTAATTTATCCTCTACGTTGTCTACGAAAATCAGAGGCTTTGTAGGCAGAAAGAAGGCCCCATCAGTTCTGCTGCATACCAAATACCGAGGCGAATGTGACTCCCTTTTTGCTGCTGCCCTATGTTCCTTCCATTGCGTAGCTAGACGGAGGAACGATTTGGGATCATACTTCTCGGAACTGAAGTTTACTTTGCCCTCGTTAGAGACAGCTGGGGGCATTCAGTCACCTGCAAAAGATGAATCGGTCCGCTTCATTGTGGATTAACCGCGCACTCCGACCAGGGGATCTGCCCTGGGCGCCAGCCACCATCAGCGAAGGCTACTGGGCAGGGTGGCTGTTGGCAAGAGTCCTAATCACAAGTAGACGGGCTTCTATTCCATACATGACGGCGCCTCAAGGACAGTCTGGCTACTGTACTGGATACAAAGAAATCCAGTATTGTCATGGAGTGAAAGAGGACAG
Organism: Schistocerca americana; assembly: GCF_021461395.2. Classification (NCBI taxonomy): domain Eukaryota; kingdom Metazoa; phylum Arthropoda; class Insecta; order Orthoptera; family Acrididae; genus Schistocerca; species Schistocerca americana. The sequence continues at coordinate 713,588,678 of NC_060123.1, forward strand.
TAGATAGCAGATATAGAGTGATGCACCCCGTAAGGTGTCCTCACCGAACACCTCGATTACAGGTAGACTTGCAGAGCCATGACAAGAAAAGGTGTGGAAGGTCTCAGTACACAACTGATATGTGATGCACCACGTAACACATCCTTCCCCAAACGGCACCCCGCACTTCTGAAAAATTTTGAAAATGTGGAGGTCGAACGCTAAAAGAGAACCGGAACTTAACTTAGTAGGCCGAACAGCAGGCGACTGCTTTTAGTCGCCTCTGTGCTGGCGTGCGCCTTCGCGAGCACATCGGTCGGTACTAGGAAACATTGTGTACGTGCCGAAAACGACCCCTGGGCATCGGGCTTATAGGCCGCCGCGGCCGACTGAGCTGTCTCTATCTTCAATCTCAATACCTCTGTACGTTGCATCGGGCTCAGTTTGCATTGCACCTCAATACGTCGGACTGTGCTCTAGTCTTCCACAGTGATAGTCGTCGCTCGCATCTTAGTTCTGAGGGAACGTTAGTCACTGTATGTAGTTGTGATGTGGACACGGAGAAGATTCAAGATTTAATAAATGTTATTTGATTGCTGTTAGCCACAGAACTTCAGACTGGACGTCATTGAAGTTAAGTACTCAGTTGGTTCCCGTAATAAAGTATATTTCCCACGTGTGCATTTTGTATTGTAGTGAGATTTAGCCAGCCACCATACTATTATACCACCCTCTCCTCATCCAGCCAGGAACCACAAAACATTACAAGAGGTCACAGCCACAAAAACGTCTTACGATAGGCAGGAATACCTTCCGTCTGTTCTAGCCCCAAAAACCACAGGGGGGACAGGGCTATGTTTTAGCGAGACGAGGCACGGGTTGTCGACCGCGTAGCAGTATGGCGAAGGACACTTAATCTTCAGTTCAGGATCCCTGTTTCTCTACGGCGTCTTTTATGGACCTTTCTCCAAGTACCTATTTCTAGCTGTCCTTCATTCCATCGATTGGACTTAAAGTGTAGTAGCCTTTGACTTCTTTCTTTGTCTTCGTGTTTCACAGTTCTCACATGGGTGCGTATAACCGTAGTTGTTCTTGCCCCCTAAACCGAAAGAAAGTAAACTAACATTGAGTACAGGCTAAATACACTGGTAATTACATCTCACTTCCGATCTGTTGTTCCTGTGCGTGATCCTACGATCAAGGAAAACACCAGTACGACGGTCGATTATTCAATACTCCACAGTATACAACAAGTTACTACTTCGTAGGCCGAGCGGTTAAAGGCGCTACAGTCTGGAACCGCACGACCGCTACGGTCGCAGGTTCGAATCCTGCCTCGGGCATGGATGTGTGTGGTGTCCTTACGTTAGTTAGGTTTAGGTAGTTCTAAGTTCTAGGGGACTTATGACCACAGCAGTTGAGTCCCATAGTGCTCAGAGCCATTTGAACCATTTTTTGCACTACCTCGTAGTAACACTATCCTCCACCAATCTACACAAATAGCTGACACTCACTTACCTTAGAGTGTGCTGGTCCCAAACTCTCCAAACTATACGCACCACACAAATTCTTTGGCATGTGCAACATACTATCACAGGCAGCAAAACCGGACCTCCTCATACACAGTTGCTAATGTTAAAACTCTCATTTGCTGTCGCACCTACGACACGCAAATACCGATCTTCAAACTAACACGGCGTACCAACAACGCTACACTAAGCCCGTCACTCAAAGGTCGCTTCACCACAGATGAAGTACAAAAGAAAATTTCGAGGAGCTACTTTCAAATAAAATTCATCAAACAGTTCCACTGACTGTGCCCTAGTATCGTTACTGCATTATCTAATCTTGCATTAAAAATTCTAAATCCGCTCGTTACGAGCTTCCGAAATCTTTCCAAAGAAAATTAACAATAAACCTCCAACTGTCTTGATAATCGATACCAAACTGTCCAAGCAGAGTATCGATAGCGCCACACGTAAACATTTCTCGACCCACTTGAAGTAACACAAATTCGTCTTACCGGCTCCTCACTAGTGACTAACTGCTTCTTTCCACAAAACCATTGCTGAACCGTAAATCTAGGCAAACTAGGACGCTACCGTTATTCCGTAGCAAACACTACATAATTTCTTGTTTCTGTCGTTTCGTTGTATAGCGGCCAGCTAGCCCTGATCTCTGGAGCCCGTTGCTGCTGTGAACCACCGCCACGTAGATGATCTTCGCCGCTTCTGGGTGAACACTTGTACAGCTGGTTACAAGACTGGTTTTTATAGGACATATATACACAATAACACTGACTTTAGGTACAATAAATGAAGCAATTTTACACCTTTTATCTGCCTTACAACATTTTTCTGGCGTCATAATAGATTGAAACGACCACATAATTTACGTAACGACACGGACACGAGACTGTTCAAAACTAATTTTGAAATGCTACAAAGATATTTGACGACTCGCTCCTCCCAGAAAACATGTGGCCGTAGCCTCATGGACGGGATCTCTTGCACCAGGTGCCTGGTGTAGATTCTCACAGCAGACTTGTCGTGTGAAACACTTACAAGGGGAGGCCGCCAATTGTGAAATTCAGATTCAATTCATACTGCGCATGATAAAAGCGCATGGCCAGAGATGTAATGTGGCAAAGCACCAAGATGCACCTCTCAGCCGTTGTCGAGAAAATCGACAGTTAAAATAAACCGTTGCGGTGAAATACTCTCAACGATTAATAAGTATCGACAGCGTCGTGGCGCAGCGGTAAGCGCTCGGGTTCGTAATCCGAAGGTCGCCGGATCGAATCTCGCGTCATGCAATTTTTTTTTTTTAGTATTTGTTTTTTGTTATTCAAATCTGTCTATACACACACACACACACACACACATATATATATATATATATATATATATATATATATATATATATATATATATATAATTCCCGGCCATCAGTTGCAACAATTATGCATACAATAAGTTGTTGAAGGTCGTTTGTCGTGGAAAAACTGGCGACTTCGAACATCATTATGTTTTCCGCAAACAAAGTTGTATTTCACAAATGTTATTAATTGTCTTCATAATGTTAACCACGTATAGTTAACGGAAGACGTAGAAACGATATTCCGAAACAAATACGTATAGCGTAAGTCAAACGTTCGAATTAGAATAGAAATAGAAACCCCACGAACACAAATTTGCTGTGGCAGGTGTGAAATATAAGCTCCGTTACTCGCTCGTTACACTTGAAGGACAGATGTTGAATGGGCCGAAACGAGCCGCCGCATAAAAGCGTAGTTGCCTGCTAACTTCGAAAGAAGGTAGATGCGGTCCCTGCGCCACGACGCTGTATAAAACTATTAACCGTAGAGAGCATTTCACCGCTGCGGTTTCTTTTAACTGTCGATTTTCTCGACAACGGCTGAGAAGTGCACCTTGGTGCTTTGCCACATTACACCTCTGGCCATGAGCTTTTATTATGCGCAGTATGAATCGAATCTGAATTTCACAATTGGCGGCCTCCCCTTGTTAGTCCGTTTTCCTCCGGCCTGTAGTCTAGAGCAGTCACTGTTGCTTGGACTTTATGTTGTCCTTATTTCAGCGTAGCGTAGTGTTTTGGGGTGATTCCATTTCTTCGTTGTCCTGTCACTTTATACAGCATGGAAGTTGTCTGACTTCGATGCGTTACTTGGACCATCTAAAAGATCTCGATTCAGTTCGCCTCGTGTTGTGCTTAACAGCGAGGACATAGTCACTTGTAAGACTCTGTCGAAACAAACCTACCAGTTAACTGGGAAACCCATGGAGCTGGAAGTCTGTGTCTGAACCATATAGATTTATTCGATTTCTTCCTACGCACATTAAAGGGCTGTTCTTGGAGTTGCACTTCCAAAAGGCCCTGGATTTCGTGGTGTTATATTGTTAATTAAAACAGGCATTTACTGTTCATTTGTCATTAGTCGTTAAGACTCAGACTAGCATATTATAAATAAGAGCTTGAAGCCATTACCCTGCGTTCAGTCGTTAACTTGTGTTGTGTTCGACATATCTCCCAGAACGGTCATGATGTGATGCAACATATTATTCACCAGATGCTCACTGATGTTGTTTGCGTGAAACATTTGCGGTATTAAAGGATTATGAATTTTTGGTGTATTTTCTGTTGTCATTGGTAACCATTCGACTACGGTCGGAGTGGCTTCCTTGGTGCAGAGTATCAACTCGGGTCTCCTGCTACTGACATGGTGGTGGTTTTCAGTTAACCATTTCCCAGACATTATATCCAACTCAACAGTAGGCCGTTCTCCTCTCTAGAGTGAAACCAGCGGAAGCCACCTCTAGCACCAAACAGCATCAGAAATGGAAGTTGCTCCGGAACGAATGGATTGTCGGACGTGTGGAATGCTTTGAATTCGTAGACGACATGCTTCATTTTTCTGAAAGATAAGAAAATGTAGCAGTGAGGAATATCACTCTAGCAAAAAATAATCCAAATTATCAGAAAATATTCCCTCTTATCTTGATTAAGATGTCAGCTTCTAGCAATATGTACGCAGGTGCGAACTGACATGCAACTTATAAACAGCTTCTTGATGCACCTACAATCAAGAAGTGTGTTATCAAAGAGATTTCTGGGAAAATGGAAAATATATCAGTGAGCAATATCAAACAAATGAAAATCTGTTCCTAAGGTAACAGATGTGTTTTTCCCCTTACCTTAAGTAAGACGTACGACAGATTCGCGGTCACTTGTAACTGCCAAGGTCTTTTATTATATCGGTAAGGTGCGAAATGGCTCCACTTCTAATCTCATGATCATAACAGCACTTTCGGTCGAGAAACTGCGACACTCCTTTGACTCGTAGAGGCTTATTTCAAGGTTGGTTTAAGGCGTGATATCTATAACAGAATTGTGAATGCCATCGTATTTGGGAACGGTGTTTGTGCAGCATCGACGGCAGCTTCCTCGACTTTGCCCAGCTACTCCTGGGGTTTCCGTTTTCAATTTCCCGCCAGCGCGCCGCTTTTCCACCCCTTCCTCTTCTCCTATGGATGACGCCGCCATAGGACGCAACACTGACCTGGCCACACTGCACACGATTCTCATTAGCCGGCGCTCGTCTTTAAGCAGCTGCTGTTCACAGCTTTGCACCAGGTTTGGTACATGTACAAACTTACCAACATTAGTACGGAAGACCATTGTGAGGACATTTCAGTGACGCTTCACGACGCTACTAAACATCACTAAAATAATCTTCCTATAACGTTCAGCGAACGCAAGTAGCATACTGAGTAGGATACATAAATCGAAATGATCATCACCAGCAAATAATTCCTTTCGTTCACTTCTCGTTTCCCAACCAGTCTTCCGGAATGTGACCGTGTCATTTCACGTATAAGAAGCATATCCTTTCATTAGCATTGCAGTTTCCAGATCGCGCTCCTGATCAGCGATTGATTACTCAAACGAAACTGGATTATCAAAATCAAGTGGAGTTCCGTATTTTTATTCTGGTCATTGTGACTAGCTTTCTGCTATCCTCATTCTTCGACAAGTCATCCTTCAATACAGAGTAAATTTTCGTTTTGTAACACAACCTCCACGAAATTGTTTTGAGCGAAAACTGTTTTACTAAATGGTGTACACTAATGATATTCGAAACTGTTGTAGAATCGTTAATGTGAATTAATTCTGTTACATTCAGTACATAACTCATCCTTTTCCTCTTCTTCGTCTTCTTTTCTCAGCAGAACGTCGACTGAGAGCTTTCAGAGAATAATATTAGTATTTTATTGCACGGTGTATCATAGTGATGATAGCAATTGCCTATTGAGAGGAGCCAAAACATTTTACTCATTCGTCTTCTTCACCTTATTGTTCTTCATCATTCATTTGCTTCTCTTCACACACAACAATCTGCCCAAGTACGATGCCCATTGCGTTTCCTTAACTGTAATCGAGTAGTTATTTGTTTTTTACCATCGGAATCCACAAAACTTCCTTTCTGATCTCTGATTAATTTACTTAACTCTGAAACGTATCTTTCCACGACTGACACTCAAATGGATGCATCTGGTGATTCCACTGTCTTACGTCAAGGTGGTATTGCAGGCTTGATCTGATGTAACATACATCTAGAAGTACCATTGTGGAATGAACCCCACAGAAATATTACAGTCAGCACATAGGACGTTAATTTTGTGATTATTTACGATACATTCTCCAACATTTAAGGTTTCCTTTTCAACTAGGACTCTCTCAGATATAAAACTGTGCTTGTATTATCATGAAGCTTAAAATCGCATTGTTTGGAAGTTTTATTGTTTCCGATGTTCTGTTTGACAATCTTTTTTTTCTTTTTTTTTTTTTTTTTCCTCCACATCATCTTCATGGCCATTTTTGATGCTGTAAAGCTTTATCTCCCTCAACAAGGCGGAAAAAATGTCATCAAATTCATAAATTCCAGGTTTTAAAGTAACTCTGGATAGTCTATTTCATTATAAAAGTATTAGCTATTGCTTCCCGATGTGATATTCCATATCTAATTGTTGATAAATCATTTGAGTAAGGCTGTTTCGTGGGCATGATGGGAGAGTTATAACATCGATTTCCCGGATGTGCTATACGTTAAAGTATGCTCGATTGCATCCATTGTGGTACTGTCAGAATGTGCTAAAAGACTTTTATATAGAGTTCAGTAACTTTAAAATAAATTGATCATGCCTCTGACTTTTAGGGGATTGAAACTTGTAGTTTTTGCGAATAGGCAATATGAGGACCACGCTCCAATTTCAGTTCTTTGTCTTTTGTTCTTTTCTTTTCTCCCAGTACGTTTTCATTATGTTCACTATGTTTCTTCTTTCTGCCTTCAGACGGTTTTGACTAGTCTTTTTAGCTACCCTGTTTTGAAATGCTTTCATTTTCAATACTTTTTTCCCGAAAGGCTTCTCTACTGGTTATATCCTTTATTTTATATTGTTTCTTTCTAAATCCTTTATCACTTCGTTGACCCAGCTTGCATATACGCATTCTGGCTTCACTACTGTGCTGTTGTGCCACATTTCTGCATTTTTGCATAGGCACTTTTCAGTGTAGAGGTCTTTGGTGATACCATATGCTCTCCCCATTTAGTGCAAATTTTCCTATATTGTAGATTTTTCTAAAGTATTTTTTGGGGTTATCTCTCCTCTCCATTTGACCAATATATGTTTTCAGGAATTTTCGAGCATCCTTAACGATTGTTACAAACTTTTCTGCAGAAATTCTTAAGCCAGTTCTGCTGGCTATTTCTCCCATGAGATTTGTTTGTGTTATGGCAGATCCCACGTTTTCCCAAAGGGTAGTAAAATCATCTGCAACAGCAAGGCAGTCGATTTCGAACATTTTCCTTCCTCTTCCTAACCTTATAGGGGAGATGTTGAGTTCAATAAGTTCTTCGTTCCAGATTTTCACTTTTTTCTCTAACACACTATTAAAAGAAATTGGAGATAGGGCGTCACCTTGTCGCATACCCGTTTTTATTTTGAGAGGCTGTGAAATTTATCTCACAAATTTTACTTTACAGACTGTACCTGTAAGTGTTTCTAACATTAGATTTGCCGGCTTAGACGTTACGCCAAATTCTCGAATTTCTTTATCTATAGTTTCTCTGTCAACAGAATCAAAAGCTGTTTTGAAATCCATAAACATAACTACAATGTCCTTTGAATAAAGTAATTGTGGCAAATTATTGACTTGACATTAAATATGTTCCCAGCATGACCTTTATTTCCTAAAATCACCTCAAAATTCACCTAAATGACTGTCTAGCGTAGTTTCTATTCTGCTTAATAAAATCTTGGAAAATACTTTATATGCTACTGGCATTATCATTCTTCTTGTAAGCCAGTGCGACCAAGATTTCCTTTCCATCTGGAAGTTAACAATTGCACCTTCATGTCATTTAGAGGTTTTTGGTAAAGTATCTCTCATAAATACCTTCGGAAATGTGGTATTTCCATTCAATTTTTATTATTTTTTATTTTATTTTACTTTATTTTATATTGTTGCATAATATCCTCAGGCTAGATTACTAAGCTCCCTCGTTGGACGACTTCTTAAGGAGAACATTTTTTTCATCAAATACAGACCAAGTCAATTGTTACTATATGGTTCTAACTACAAGTAGTTTCCTTCATGAAATACTGTTGCTTGAGTTGTATGATTACGTCTTCGCATCTCAGCTGACTGTTTGCAAGTGGTGTTTGCATCATTAACAAACATAGCCATGCCCACCACAGCACCAGAAAATCCTCCAAGTGCTGATAATGCAACCAATATTCAAACGGGAGGTAATACTCCACCTTTTTTTGGATGGGATGCACTCTGAAGTCCGTCTTTGCTGTTGGAGTAAACTATAAAGAAATGTTATGGGCTATTTTCATCACTGCTCTGAGACTGAGATCACTTCCCAGTTTCAAACACCTCACACCATTTTAAGCTGTTGTAATTGTTCAATTCATTATATTCTCCATTTTTCTACTTCTACAAAATCATTTTCACACTCACTCCATTTTAAATTAATCTTTTATGCACCAGTGACTGCTAAAGAAGCTAGTTCTTTTATGAGCTTATTGTCTTCTGTGCTGACTCAATACTGTGTTCTTCCACCCATAATCTGGTCTGCTCAATGACTGTCTGAGAAACAATCCAGAAGCGTTACATAAGTAATGTCATGTTCTTTGCATGTTGCATAAATGGTTTACCCAAAAAGTCGAATATTATTAGCCATTCCATCAACTTTGTCCATGGTCCACTGTATGAGAAGTCTGCTATATAAAATTCTATGGGTAGGTTGTTAATAACCCGATTAAGGACTTATCCATCCTGCTCCTTCTTCTTCTTCTTCTTCTTCTTCTTCTTATCCATCATCATCTTCTTGTTTATTGCTCGAATTCCACTGCATGCATTCTGTACAAGCAATACCCTTGTATATTAGTTGATGTAACAAATATGTTTAAAGATGTGATTCAAGGAGCATGCACTTTCACTTACCATCAGTCCTGTTACTGATGCAGGTAATTGCAACCTCAGAATCACATACATGGCGCTTCATTTCCAGCTACATATCAGGTCCTTCCAACTGCGAAAAAAGAATGTGATTACTAAGCTACTTCTTCATGAAAATGTTCTCAAATTTAAGAATGTCTCTATACGTTGCAAATCGCTTGAACGATATAAGTATGAATTTCTAGAACAACTGTTTGAAAACTTGATATTGGATATTTTATATTTAGAAGTAAGGAAGATTGAGAATGGATGACTATTTGGAGCTGATGATCTATATATTGGTATTGGAGGGAATATCCGGGATTTGAAGGCACACTCCATGAAATCGCTAGCACATCTCCAATTAGTTCACTGGAATAACCCGAATAACGTGATAAAGCAATTAGTATTCTTATTAGCTACAATAGTGCTACGCAGCAATGCACATGAAGATGAAATAATTACTCAATACGCTTCTTGAAGCTTTGATTAGTGCATGAAGCTTACGACTGCAGAAAAGAAAGTGGAAGAGACAATTTCAGGATGGGAATTTTCATATGAGTACATTCCATGTGTTAAAAGCCCCCCATGAAATGCGGATGTCGCTGATTTGGAAATAGTTCATGTAACTATTGCTTGGAATTCTGCATATCAAAGAGCACTGAATTGATCTTGGGAACAGACGATGAGTGATCATATTCGATTTCACATGAGTGTAAAATATATATTCAGAACTGTAGGGCTAGTAATACGCCTCTGACTTGGATGACGGATGTTGTGGCATGTGAGACACACCTGCCTGCTTCAGGCATTCTTTAATTAGAAAACTGTGTTCAGCTACAGCACAGATATGCTAAGAAAGACTAGTTTCCTTGAATAAGCATTTCTGTTTCCTGTTGGTTTGAAATGCAGAGTTACAAGATGAATGTGGGAAATATAGTGTTCTTGATGAAGCATGTATTGAAACTTCCATTCCTATGAGATAAAGTTGCTTGTGAATATGGAATATCGAAATATGACGCTTATGTCAACAATATTGGCCTTGTTGACTGGCCTTTTTGTCAATTCGAACGTTCTTACTCAGGGGTGATGGTGTGTTACAGAAGCTGCAAGACTCACAGCGACCGGATTCACATTGTCTCTACATCGTTACAAATGTCGCCATAACCGTGGTCACTATTGTTATTCATCCCTTTCCTCTTTTTTCACGTAATATATAAGATGAAATGCGCTACATCCTTCTACAAATAGAATCTATGTACGTTTCTTATAGGTATCTTCTTGTGGTACAAGAAAATAAGGGCTCTTCTGGTTGTATGTTACAAAACGCAACATGCACTGAACGAATACTGGCATTAGAGAAGGGCAGCGGCAGCCAATACTAAGCATCAGAGGTATCAACCACAAATTTGGAACAGCAATGTTGTCCTTCTGGAAGACTGCAAAATATATTGACTGTCAAGATTCTCAACAATCAGTGCTGGGAAACCTGATTTTCTGAACATGAGCAATATGTACATGATGCAACATGTAAAAGTGAACAATTGGACACACATGATTCCAAAAATAGTGATTTATTATAATTTCTTCACATATGGTTAGTAACAAAACTGTATATATAAAATTTCAGTTACTATTTACGAAGTCTCCAGCAGTGGATCAATAGCAGACTCTAATATTAGATATGTAAAAGAAGGTCATGGTGGCTCCTTGTTTATTTTGCAAAGGATTTAGTCATCACTTGTATAGCAGTCGCTTCCATTGTGATTATGAATCTGGAGATAGCACACTTACTTAAAAGGGATTGCTTTAAAGATTCTGAACATCTAATTGCTTTTGAAGTGAATTATACGTACGAATCTATTTATTTCACTGAACTCTTCTGTTGCAAACTGGTTGATTGCTAAATTAATTATGTATTATTCATATTGTACGAAGTTTGGTCTCAAAGTCAGGGCACTACCATTCCGATTTTGATAAGGCAGTGTAGCAGTCAAAACCTGGCTGCCTCATCTAGATATCTCAAACACTTACACAAATTGTAACAAAATACTGTTGCAGCAGATGATATTCTCATAAGTTGTGAAGACAAAATAGAATCTCTACTGCTTTTGCAAGTTCCCCTGTGTGTGACGGCATAAAATATCAAACAGTACGTGGTACAAGTAAAAATTCATTGTAGTTTATTGTGATCAGTATGTAGTGCAAAATTTATACCTATACTATCATTTGTTTGGCATCTTTTTTCCTGTTTCATTCCCTCTGTAACATATTACAATGACGATGTGTGCACACACATCTCATGTGCAGTTTAATGATGAAACAGAGACGGAAAGAGAGAGATGTGAAATTTACTGAGGTGTATAAATCATAGACATGATGATGACACAGATGTTGAAATACTGTCCATAATTTTCATGTTGTGTGCAAATACGTAGGAGATGAAATTTAATGACAAGACAGCTGTGGAAAGAGAGAGAATTAGACATACTGGAATACACTTTTTTAAAATATTTCCTGCTTCCCTAATAAGTTTGATGCAACTTTCAGCCTTTGACACAGGTACACTGCACTGTATGTCTCCAAAAATTTCTTCCTCACACAGTGTAACGACGACATCATGGATGACACCTCACGCTATAGTCATGATTTTCTCTGCCTCGTGATGACTGGGTGTTGTGTGATGTCCTTAGGTTAGTTAGGTTTAAGTAGTTCTAAGTTCTAGGGGACTGATGACCGTAGATGTTAAGTCCCGTAGTGCTCAGAGCCATTTGAACCATATAGTCACGAACGTCGTAATATAAGTCCCAATGTTATTATTCCGTAAAATTAGACTCAAAATTAAAGTGGTCACAGTTTTTAGAGTTTTATTTCTGACAAAACGCGTAGTTCTCCTACGGAATCTTCTGAGACGAGAAAACAGTATCATGTGCAGCGTGTGAATAACGATGGAAGTAGATGCAGTTAGAAACTATTCGAAGTACGATAACCTCAGCTTGTTTGCAGCTGTCCTGGTAACAGGAGCGGTTACCGTGCTGCAGCAGGCTGCCCTCGCGCACACACAGCAGTGGCCTCATTTCTCGCAGCACCTCAGCCAGGAAGCCGCAACGTCGTTATGGCTTCGCCTGTCGCCGCTCGCCGCCGTGACTCCCCCCATTGTCGGCAGACGCTGCCGCTAAGTGGGTTGCGCGCCGACCTGCCACCTGCTCCCCTTACCTCGGCGCCGCTGGGGATCGGCTTCTCCAAAGTACTCCACACCCTCCCCCGCCCCGCGTTCTCAAGTAACAGTCCGGGCCAGCCGGGCGTTACAACAGTGTTACGCTGTTGTCACCCTCCGAGGCTAAGTCACTGAGTGAACAGAATTAGCCCGACGTCTCTCTACTAGATGATAATATTCTCCAAGAAACTTCTGCAGCAACCCAGTATAAGCTTAACGACACTGTGCCACACCGCCAGTGTTCGCTCATTTTCCGACCGCAACCGCACAGGTATATCCCAGTGACAACTGAGATGATCATCAGTCCCGTGATGCTACTGGTATGGCTCTCGGTGATAGTCCGTCCTATGCTAGTCTCCTCATGTCTGCAGAAATACTGCTACTGTGGTCCACGTGGATCTGTTTACTGTAGTGAAGCATTCTCTGCAGTTTTTAGCCTTTACATTTCACTGCGCTACACTCTGAGACATCAAAGAATAGTTAATCAACTGATCCGCTCAATAAATCAAGATTTGGCATAAATTTTGTTCACCTCCGGTTCCTGTTAGTGTACTGCAGTCTCCAAAATAACAACGCGATCTTTTAAGTATTATTCTGTTCTTCCAGTTAGACTTTATTTCTCCTTATTTCACTTGAATCTCTTGGTTACTTCTTTAATTGATGTATGAAAACTACTAAGCACATACTTGCAATATTTTACTGTAGTTATTTATTAAAAGAGCACATTATTAAATTTATTGTAAAAACAGTATGTGCCGTGAGTTCTAGTGCAAATCTTACAATGCAGAAACATAAGTACATAGAACTGAGACTGATCTTGGAGCGGGGTTTCATATATGTAAAGATGTCAATAATTTCCCATTGCAGCTTGTGAATAATTTCAAATGGAATGAACAGTCATCGCATTCCATGTTATTGTTTTCGTGCGGTTTTCTTTTCGTAAGTGATGGTAGTTTACTGAGTCATTTTCATTATTTCTTAAGTGCACATCTATTCAAAATATTTTTTTAGTCCATTTCCTTGTAGTTAAGGTATACCATTTAATATCTTGTTCACTTTTATTTCACTATAGGTTTTAATTTCTGAAGGTATATTTCATGTGACTACTACTACTACTACTACTACTACCACTACGTGATCAGGCCCAGTGGGCCGCACGCATCTACAAGTTTCCTCCTCCACTGTATTCTGTCCACTGCTGCTATCCGCCATTCGTCCACATCTATTGACACTTGGTTTAAATCTTCATGGAGTTCATCCCTCCAACGCTTCTTGGGTCTCCCTGGCGGTCTCTTTCCTGTAGGTGTGAAATCCAGGAGCTTCTGAGGCCATCTGTGATCCTCCATCCGGGCCACATGGCCGGTCCACTGCATTCGTTTGGCTTTGACAGTTCTTGCTATGTTGGGCTGCTGGTATAGTTCCTCAAGCTCTTCTTTGTATCTGATCCTCCATTCCCCTGTATCTGCATCCAGAACCGGACCGAAGATCTTCCGAAGCACTTTTCTCTCAAAAACAACGAGCTTATGGAAGTCCTGTTTCCGGATACTCCATGTCTCACAGCCATACAGAACAACAGGCTGGATCAGGGTTTTGTAATTTCATGTGACGCAAGGTTTAAATTTTTCTTAGAATGTAAGTGATATGTATCTAGCTCAGTAGCAGAGACAATGTGTCTTGAAACCGAAACCACTCATTGTATTGATGGTAAACCCGTAAACTGAATGTACAGTTTGTTTTTATCGGAATACTCTCAGTTAATTTGACCACAAATTTCCGTACAGATTGGTTAATGGGATAACATATGGCGACCTTCGCGAGCAACGCGCATCCTCACTGTTGGAGTCAGCACTGACTCTTTCTAGCTCTGAATCCCAATACTTCCCAAAGTAATAGAAATTGACATTTGCAGGTGAGTCTCAGGCCGGTCAGTAAAACTCCGTCAACCATCAGTCGACTCTCTGTCGCCCGCTCCACACACGCCTACATATTATCATATCTGGTTATATCGGTGAGTGAGTTGCGGTGTTTGTATCACGTTCCGCACTGGTAACAGAACTGCGGTCTTATTGTTTACATCTAAGTATGTTTAAAAGAAATCACCACAACATGTCACTATACTTTAATTCCTGAACTGCGATTGTGAAAACGTGAAACCGCGTTCCCAACTGTGCAGTTTGGGAACGAGTCATCCACTACCCTAGTCTCTGCCCTGACCGAGCCCAAAACGGCGAATTCATCTCCAACTGCAGGCATCATTCGATCTTGTCTTCAGAACGGAGTTGATCAGGCATGTTGAAATATTAAGGATGCCAGGAGCGGCACAACTCTACATAAATAAGACTCGATCACAGACTGAATTAATTTTGTATATTTCTATTAATACCCATAATACATTCATAATGTCCGCAGCTCGTGGCCGTGCGGTAGCGCTCTCGCTTCCCACGCCCGGTTTCCCGCGTTCGATTCCCGGCGGTGTCAGGGATTTTCTCTGCCTCGTGATGACTGGGTGTTGTGTAATGTCCTTAGGTTAGTTAGGTTTAAGTAGTTCTAAGTTCTAGGGGACTGATAACCATAGATGTTAAGTCCCATAGTGCTCAGAGCCACATTCATAATGAAGCTCACACGATTGAACAAGTTACGCAGGCACTGGATTAAGTGGCAAAAGTACTTGGATAGGAGATAGTTAATATCGGAGAGGGCACAATGCTCTTTCAATCAACCACACACACAACTAACTAGAGGAAGGTACAACATGCAGATGTGAAACACGTAATTAGTGACAGATACAGTATAAAGGAGGCGGACACAAACCTCTTAGAGAACGTTCGGTGCCTGTAGTATACAGTGAAACGGCCTCAGCATGGCTGTTGAGCGGTGGGACCGCGCTTTCTACCGACCTGACTGTACCAGACACGGAAACGGGTCTCTCGAAGTCAGCAGAACTGCGGTCACAGCAAGGCACAGCTCTCGCTGTTTTAAGGTACTTAAGACTTCGGGTTTCTAAGAACACAGCCGACTGCGAAGAGGGCTCTGCCTTTCATAGTCAACCTAACCGTGTTCATTTTCAGAATCATTTTGGTGCGGACTGCTCGATTACGTCAGGTCACTAGACTCTCATTTCTTCTCATGGCTAGATCCACTCCTCTGGCGTCCGTCAGGTGGACGAGTATTCATACGCGAAGAACCGTTGGAAACCAGAACAAAATGCTCCTTTACTACGGAAATTGCCATCTTTGCGAATATTACTAGCCACTGTATTTACTGCAGTGTACGCTTATTTGTCCGTCGCTGACATAGAAGATAGCAAACCTTGTTTCCTTCCCGTCTGGGCAAGCTGTGCCGTGACAAGGGTACATGTAAAGCTTACTGGTACAGCTTAAATGCTAGCTACACTAAAGTCGATAATTCGATTGTGATACTGGCATTTTATTTTGATATTACCCATAATTGACAAAAATTATAAAAATGTAATTATTTTACCACCGACTATATTAACTAATTTGCAATTACGCGCCCCAATTACCTGCAGCTACGTTGATGAATGCTCGGCACCTCGTAAGGATAACTACAAGATCAAGAATACTAGATCAGTTGTTGGAAGTGGTTAAGCGTTGGTAAAAATCTCGCTTCTGAGCATACAAATAGCTCTAAGCGCAGAACTCTGCATGGAACGCGCCTTGGTTCAATGCTGCGATACAGACCGTTTATCTCCCGCGCTGAACCTCGTCGTGTAGACCTAAAAAAATGTTCATCCTACACGTATAGTGAAGGCAATCACTCAAACTGGCCCTTTGGTGAAGATACCGATAATTCCGATGGCTCTGCCGTCTCCGAATCACAGCACTCCCAGTCTGAGGTAATCTCGGTTGAAAGTTGCTTCTCAAACTTCCACCCCACAGGACAGCACAGATCGTGCGAATTGGAAATCAGATGCCAACTTTCTTTTGACAAAATCCGTAACTCAAAAACGAGAAAAATCCCTCTCTGCACTATTCTGCACAGAGAAACAATTCGTGTCTGAGATCTCGCCACACACTGTCAGGTGGCTTGCGGAGTATGGGTGTAGGTGTAGATGTAGATGAACTCACCGACGTCCGAGACAAACTCCGCTTCCTTGGAAGACCATGGCCAAGACGCCGTCTCCAAGTCCACACCGCTCGATGGCTGAAGGTGAAGTCCTCTTTCTCCAAAATTCACCCGTCTTCCATGCGTACGAAAACGAGGCGGAAGAATACTCAGTTTCGGCCAATGTCGAACGCTCTAACATCGCCGAAGTCCCTCCAACACCATTTCTGAGATTCAACTCAATGATCGTGTCTGTCATATCGCCCTTAGGCAAACGAAATTCCCGTCTTCGCCACGTGCTGCCCACTGCAGGTGGCTCCGAAGGGCGGGCTTCCCCCAAAGGCGCCGTATTGTCCCACGTTTCCGGTGACCGCTAGCTGCCGCCCACGGCGGCCCGGCGAGCTACGGCCAGCTGCAGACTTTATATTCCACAGTTCTCAACTTCGACACTTTTCACCAACGCTTTAAGTTGGTAACTTAATCACGCAGATACGCAGGAAATACTACTCGAGAGTGCCTCATATTCATCATAAGTCAATAAAGCCATGTCCACATGCTCTTGCCAGTCCCTTCATTATTAATACTAATGTTGACAAGCTTACGTGTAAGTGCCCAAATCCTGGCACCTTACAGCGGTCACGGCCAGAAAAGGTTGTGGACATTTGCTTTACACTGGAGCATAATTATTATCCAATTTGTGTATCTTGTCAGTCCTCGCAACTCATATACAATTACAAATCACACTGTACTCAGAATTAATCCATACAATAATATGAATGCTGTCGTCAAAGTTTTGCTAATCACGAATCAGCATCGTAACAGTTCATCAGCCCTGGAGAATGTCGTTTCACGCTGTGTCCTATGATGGCGTTACTCCACTGTCGGGACACATTTTTTGGGTTTTAGCTCAATAGCACTGCTCTCAAGAATGCAACGATGTGCACATATGCAGAAATGCTCCAAATGCATCGCTTTCATTGTGTGTGCATGTAAAGATAAACACTGACCCCCCGCGCGTTAAGCTGTTCCGACTGGCCAGCTGCTGCCTGCAAGGCACTGAGAGGAGACACCTGCGAGCCTGTGACGTGTGGTCAGCATGTCGCCTGTCCCTCCAGCCGTTATTATCAGTATAGGAATCCCGATGATGCCGCTGCTTCCGTACCACAGCAGCACAACATTTGAGTGGTGGAGCCCGTAACAACCTCTCTACCTCAGAAAAAGTCAGCGAACGTACCAGGAATCGAACACGAGTCTCTCCGCACTGAAAAGATACGAATTTGGTAATTTTGTAAACTGTAACGATTCTAGAACTGATATCGAGCGCGTGCAGGCCTGAAATATCTAGGGGGATATCCAGTGCAGATGTAAAGGACATCATCTTGAAAAGTCTTTCATTTTACTAATCCACCGAATTTCGATTCTCTTGTAAGACGACTCCGTCATCAGGCCACAAGTGGCCCATCGGGACCATCTGACCTCCGTGTCATCCTCAGTGGAGGATGCGGATAGGAGGGCCGTGTGGTCAGCAGACCACTCTCCCGGTCGTTATGACAGTTTTCTTTGACCGGAGCCGCTACTATTCGGTCGAGCAGCTCCTCAATTGGCATCTCGAGGCTGAGTGCACCATCAAAAATGCCAACAGCACATGGCGGCCTGGATGGTCAACCATCCAAGTGCCGGCGACGCCGGACACCGCTTAACTTCGGTGCTCTCACGGGAACCGGTGTATCCACTACGGCAAGGCAGCTGCCGATTCTCTTGTAACCAACCTGACAAAGTTAAAATACTTCTAGAAATTTCATAGTAACAGCGCTGTTCAGCTAAGAACTGAAGCTGTCACATGATTATAGAGAAAACTCTCCGAAGCATGTGATAAGTGAAGAATTAAAGTTTAGTGGTTAGCTGTGATTTGTGTATTTGTTCGAAACCTTACACAGGGTGAATCACCTAAAACTTGCACCGCAAATATTGCACAAACGGGAAGTGCTACTGATGTGCAGTTTTCACAGGCTGGTACGGTTACCAGGAGCTCTTATTGTTAGCCAATCAACAGTTTTTAATAATATTTATAAAGCGTATTTTTCGTACGAACAATTTTTTTTTAAATTGGACAATACTTATTGACATTAATATAATTATAGTAGGTGAACTAGAATGTTAGTGGTGTTTGCTGGCACACGGACACTTGCACAATATCTGTGATAGCGCGCTCTAAAGAGCAAAAGTGCACACTCTAGTTAAGAAGGTTCTGACCAGTAACGAGACAACGGACCACACAGGCTATGATCAAAACGACCACCGGCAGCGGCAGACCGTGCTTCCAGTCTGATATGGAACGACGGCTGCACACGTACTGGAATATCAGCACAGACGTTCGAGCAGGCTCCAGGAATGCGTTGTTGTATGTGTGCGGGTGTAACTGGTACGTCCTTGTAGACACCGTCTTTCAGCTTTCCCCACAGGAAAAAGTCTACAGGTATAACATCTGGGGAACGGACTGGCCAAGGTACAGGTCTTCTTTTGGAAATAATTAGTGAAGACATGCTGTAGTACTTCGTGCGCCATGGGCCGCAAAGACATCATGTTAGGTTCCTCCAAGTCTGTAGAGGCATGTCCTCTAGCATCCCTGGAAGATGGTCTATTAGGAAGCTGCGATAATTGTGCACGGTCAGTGTTCGTCAATGAAAAATGGGCCTATGAGCTCATGGTTCACACCACACATGTCACTCAATGGACGCTGACACTCCACCTGACGAAGCCAACGTGGATCGTCAACAGACTAATAGTTCATGTTTCGGTAGTTATCTGGTCATGACTGGTAAATGTGGTTTCATCACTAAACTACATACATGATACATCTGGAGTTTCCTGTTCTAATTCACATGTAATAATCGTTGCTACCCAGCTCTAGATTGAGAAAGGTGTGATAGGGATGAAACCTACGTCGATCGAGAATGCATAGCACACTTGCCTGAAGCATGTCACTTTCTCGTACGATTGCGCTGGAGCTAACGTGCGGATTAACTGTTTATTTCCCCTGTCCTGTCGACACTTGTTTCCTTCCGTTACGTTGTCGAGGTGTTACATTACCACTTCCACGTAACCGGGTGAAGAGATTGATATGTAACTGCCGAAATGGTTGAAGTCTGTTGCGATATCTTGCAGATACACCGTAAAATAACGAACTGCAGCCTTCCTACACTCTCCATACACCATGAGCATGTCGGCATTTTCTGCATTGGTATATTCCATCATCTTCTCACAATCTACTGCTTACACTGTCACACACTGACTATCAAGTCTAAATGCAGCCAAGGAATCCACAAGCACGCTGTAATCAAACGTAACAACATCGCAACTAGCAAAAACGCAGTTTGAAAGGCACAAAAAAGTGTCGGTGTGAAAACTTTTCAAAAAAATCATATCTCATAAACGACCTGCACTAGAATGCTGCAGCAAACATCCCTGATATTCTAATTTACCCTGCTTTTAGTCTTCTGTAGACGGTAGGTATTGTCCCATTTAAAAATCGTAAGTTTGCCCAAATATTCCTAAATAATATTACAAACTGTTTATTGGCTAACAATACGAGCCCCTGCAATCAACAGAACTTTCCATTTCCGCAATATTTGCGGTGCAAGTTTTACGTGATTCACCCTGTATAATATATTTGCCGTTCTAGGTGTTAGTAATGGAATTGACACAAGGAATATGAATGCAATTTTCGCTTGTAGAATCTCCTTAAGTCTTATCGTTGAACTTCACCCAAGCACTGTACATCCATAGGAGCAGCTTCTATGTCTAAGTATGACATTTTTTGACTGTTTTAGTGCAGACATCTATTATCACTCTTATCACTGAACACTCTAGTATTTTACGATTAGTGTGGGTGTAAGATTCAACCTGAGAATGACGTCTGCGACCTTCACTCAGTATGAGCTTTACCCATGAAAGTCAAGCACCTGTGTTTTGGGATCCGGCACGGGAAACAGCTGACCGAACGTGTCTCATCAGCGTTCACCTCCCAGGTTTGTTGTTTTACTTTACTGAAAACACGTACTACCCGCTATCAGAGGTGTGCGTAGGCTGGAATTAGTTCCATGTACCAAACAAAGTTATTTTCTACATACGTAATAGATGTGACGAAGTTTATAAGATAGTCATCTCTCATTGTTTGGACGCGAGTGCTTCTTCAGTTCTGCTCGCTCTAAGTATCTGTTTCCTTTAATGAGCAGCATGCATTATTTGTCGGACTTAATGGAAACCAGAGTCCGCAGCTGCAAGCGAAAACTGAGAATTAACTGAAAAATAAATATCGCAGTCTCCAGCATTTGTCGGCAATTAAGATCTCGACAGACTCTGCTCCCATTTACAAGTTATTGAAAGAATGCTGAAATGCACTCAATTATTTTAGAAACGGTTAATATTAAGATAAATCAGTCTGTATTCTGATTTATTCTGGCAGTAAGATTTGAGATAACTGCGAATAATGCACGATATGAAAACAATGTATTGGATGCCATTGACAGGAACACATATTTTACTGAAATCTAATATCGAAAATATAACTCGACCGGAAGAAACGATTGGTTCCGCTGAGAACATTTTTGTTACATAAATGGCAAAGGGGAATCCATTTCATTCGTACGCAACGGCTATTCAATCCAAGAGAAGGACAAAATTTATTAACTGATGTGAGGTTGTGGATGTATGGTCTGCCACAGTTCTTACGTAGTGTTTGTTAACTTTTAGATGTACTTTGCGTTTTCAGGTTCGGCGTATCCTTTCTTTCAGTCACAGTCAGCTTTTTAGAGATGTATACTCTACACTGTCAGCTGTGCCTCGTGGCAGGCACAAGGAACTGAACCGTTGTCCTCCCGAAGTAACTTTTTTAACGCCTACAGTCCAGTATCAGATCTCAAAATGACGATTTCTTTGACGGTCCACCGTCTAATGTAGCAGTGTCGTGATTTATGGACCGTTTGTTAAAATCTCAAGTAGGAAGCAGTCATGACCATTATCACATAGTTACATCCCTCAGTAGAACACATGGCTGCGATGAACCTTTCCATCTGGCTTGCTCTTCTGCGACTAAGTTGGTTTTCTCTGAGTCTTAATACTACTGTGATGTGCTCGTAGACTCTTGTCCTCATAGTAAGCGATCCTCCAACATTCAGGTTGCAGCGTTTGGCGACGCCACATTACGACTCTCTGAGTCTATGTCCAGCCCAGTGACATCAGAGCCACGGTGAGTCTTCTGACCCGTTTGATGGGGCCTGCCACGAATCCCTCTCCTGTGCCAACCTCTTCATCTCAAAGTAGCAAGTGCAACCTACATCCTCAACTACTTGCTGGATGTTTTGCGATCTCTGTCTTCCTCTACAGATTTTCCCCTCTACAGCTCCCTCTAGTACCAAGGGGTGAAGTCACTCCCTGATGTCTTAAGAGATGTTCTAACATCCTGCCCCTTCTCCTTGTCAAAGTTTTCCACACATTCCCTTCCTCTCCGACTCTGCGCAGAATTGCTTATCAATCCACCTAATTTCCAAAATTCATCTGTAGCACTACATCCCAAATGCTTCGATTCTCTTCTGTTCCAGTTTTCCCACAGTCCACGATTCACATCCATACAGTGTTGTGCTCCAAACGTACATTCTCAGAAATTTATTCCCCAAATTAAGATTGAAAGGTCTCTGTTGGATTCCTTTCATGTTAATTTCTTAAATATGTTGTCATTTACGGCATAAATTCCTCTTCTGAATTTACTGTGGTGTTTCTGACTATCTGGAGGAGACTGAGCGGTGGAACGTGTTACTTTTACACATAAATAAGAACTACTACACTTTAAAACACAGTTAATATGTAATTCATGTCACACAGTCTCATACGGAACCTACATCCGCTTTCTTTTATATACTGTATATGATAAGATACTGTCATTCCCCTTCCCTTCTGTGTGAAAGAATGAATGAGCAAATGTATTTCTAGTTGCATGCTTGATGGTAGCAGACAAGCCTGTCTATTATAGAACAGCAGGACCAACGTCAGAACTGGTAGCTACGCTTTCTAGAAGCAAAGAGGTTTCTATTCTTAGTATGGTACTGTCCGTCCCTTGTCATGTTGGTATAGGAAGCTGCCCCTCTGGCCACTTCCGTTTGTATTTGTGAAGCACCCCTCAGGAGGGGCCTACGGCAGTCTTTCCGTGGCGAGCGTCTGAAGTGGTAAGATCTCCGGCTAAGCGCGTGTCTGCTAAGTCCGTAGGACAATGGATTTCTTAAGTTCAGCCTAACTGAAAATTTAATCACCTTTATTTCAGGTTTATCTCTAAAATATCTAAAGTTATCTTAAATTGGAACACAGTGTATTTCGAGTGTGAAGTTCAGAATATCTTCCGCTATTTGCTTTGTCACTACTTTGTGGGTAAAGTGGAACCACGTATTGATCAGTAACTCTAACTAAGATCATCACTCTTAAATGCGAATGTGCGTGAGATTATAAAGTCTCATCTTGACAATATTTTTCAATATAGCAACTTTTATTTATGTTCAACCCACGTGGGCTGGACTTTGTGAGATCAGTACCACGTGGTTATACAATTGTTTGACCCATCGGGTTAATAGTAAGACTATAGTAATCAGTTCGAGGTTTTTCTTTTGTAAATTGATTTTCGATCTAATTTATTTTAATTATCAAAATTATTGTGGAGTTACACTCTTTGTGTAAACCAAGTTGACCACGTGAAGCATGTGGTGTAATCATCAAAGTAGCCCTCAGCTATTCTTTTCGGGAAGATTTCACAGAGAGTTAGTATGAATTTGTATACCAGTGTGTGGTAATTTCATGACGGACAGGATTGCGCTACGAACGTAACTTCTTTGGGTGAAAATTGAATCGTTGGTTGTGGTTAATTTCCTCTTGGATATGTTTCAACGTTCTTCGTGTGTTATTTTATGAATGCAGTGTTGTATGTAGTCTCCCAATCTTGGCTCCCTATTTGATGTGTTCCGTAAGATTACAAACTCACATTTTCACAATCCTAAATAAGGCACCAGTTTAGCTATGAATCAAGTTTGATATGCTGAAATTTTAACGGAACAATGATCAATGTTAAATATAAATGCCCAAATACAAACTGATTTATTTCTTTTTATTTAAATTGTCTTTATATATATATATATATATATATATATATATATATATATATATATATATATATCACCAGTTATTGTAAGATGAATACTAAAAGATTATAATTAATGTTAGTCTGGTTGAGAATTTGGTAAGCTAGACTGGATACCTGGTGAAACAGTTGCGCAGTAATGCAAGATTAACTTCCTCACATAGCTCACAGCTTTTAACCCACTTTTATGTTCTTGAATATCAGCACCGCGTACACCACAAATTAAAGCAACAACATTACAGGATCTATGTTTGATATTAGTACACTTCTCTTGCCCAGGAATGCCCGTTTTGCTTCGTCTATCACTGGTTATTTCGCTGTCTAGGTGGTAGGATTCCTTAACTTCATCTAATACTGTGTGACTATCCAATCCTGATGTTAAGTTTCTCTCTGTTCTCATTTCTGCTACTTCTCATTACTTTCGTCTCTCTTCGATTTACTCTCAACCCATATTTTGTACTCTAGACTGTTCATCCCACTCAGCAGATCATGTAATTCTTCTTCATTTTCACCCAGGACACCAATGTCGTTAGCGAATTGTATCATTAATATCCTTTCATTTTGAATTCTTGTTCCACTCCTGAACCTATCTTTTATTTCCATCATTGCTTATTCGATGTACAGATTGAACTGTAGAGGCGAAAGCCCACACCCCATCTTAGACCCATTTAATACGAGCACATTGTTCTTGGCGGTCCGCTCATATTATTCTCTCTTGTCTCTTGTACATATTGTAAATTATAGCTCTTGTACATATTGTATGTCACATGTTTCTCCCTATAGCTTACCCCTCTTTTCCTCTGAATTTCGAACATCTTGCACCGTTTTACATTATCGAACACTTTTTGCAGGTCGACAAATCCTATAAACGTGTCTTGATTTTTGTTTAGTCCATCCTCCATTATTAATAGAAATGTCAGAATTGCCTCTCTGGTGCCTTTACCTTTTCTAAAGCAAAACTGTTCGTCATCTAACACATCCTCAATTTTCTTTTCCATTCTTCTGCATGTTATTCTTTTCAGAAACTTGAATACACGAGCTGTTACGCTGATTGTGCGATAATTGTCGCAATTGTCAGCTCTTGCAGTCTTCGGAAGTGTGTCGACGTTATTTTCCCGAATGTCAGATGATATGTCACCGGGCTCATACATGCTACACACCAATGTGAATAGTCGTTTCGTTTCCACTTCTCCCAACGATTTTGGAAATTCTGATGGAGTATTATCTATTCCTGCTGCCTTATTTGATAATAAGTTCTGAAAAGCTCTCTTAAATTGTGATTCTAATACTGGATACCATATCTCTTCCAATTCGACTCCTGTTTCTTCTTCTATCACTTCAGAGAAAAATACCCTTCATAGAGGCCTTAAATGTACTCTTTCTACCTGTCCGCTCTCTCCTCTGCATTTAACAGAGGAATTCCCGTTGCATTCTTAATGTTACTACCCTTGCTTTTAATTTCACCGAAGGTTATTTTGACTTTCCTGCATGCTGAATGAGTCCTTCCGACAATGATTTCTTTTTCGATCTCTTCGCATTTTATCATGCAGCCATTTTGCCTTAGCTTCCCTGCACTTCGTATTTATTTCATTCCTCACCCGCTTGTATTTCCGTATTCCTAAATTTCCCTGTACATTTTTGTACTGCCTTCTTTCATTGAATAGTTGAAGTATTTCTTCTCTTACCTATGGTTTCTTTGCTGTTACCGTTTTTGTACCTATATTTTCCTTTTCAACTTCTGACTGCCCTTATTAGACTTGTCCGTTTCTCTTCAACTGTACTAACTACTGAGCTATTCCTTATTGCTGTATCTATAGCCATAGAGAAATTCAAGCGCGTCTCGTCATTCTTTAGTGCTTTCGTATCCCTTTTCTTGACTAATCTATTAAACTTCAGTCGAATCTTCATCACTACTACATTGTGACGTGAGTCTACTGTATATCTGCTCCTGAGTACACCTTACAATCCAGTATCTCATTTAAGAATCTCCATCTGACCTTGACGTAATCTAACTGAAATCTTCCCTTCTCACCCGGTCTTTTCCAATATACCTCCTCCTCTTGTGATTCTTGACAACAGTATCGCTATTATTTGCTGAAATTAATTACAGAACTCAATTACTCTTTCCCCTTTCTCATATCGTATCCTAAGCCCATATTCTCCTGTAACCCTTTCTTCTGCTCCTTCTCCTACAACTGCTTTTCAGTCGCCTATAACTATTAGATTTTCGTCACTCGTACTGCATTACCCTTTCAGTTTCCTCATATACTTTCTCAGTCTTTTCATCCTCATCTTGCGACGTCGTCAAGTATACCTGAACTATTGTTGTCGGTTTTGGATTGGTGTCGATTCTGATAAGAAAAACCCTGTAGCTAAACTGTTCACATGAACGCACTCTCTGCCCTACCTTTCTGTTCATAACGAATCCTACTCCCGTTCTGCCATCTCCTTCTGCTGTCGATGTTACCCTACATTCATCTGATCAGCAATCTTTGTCTTTTTTTCATATCACTTCACTGACCAATACTACACTACTGGCCATTAAAATTGCTACACCACAAAGATGGCGTGCTACGAACACGAAATTTAACCGACAGGAAGAAGATGTTGTGATATGCAAATGATTAGCTTTTCAGAGCATTCATACCAGGTCGATGTCACAAGACCGTATCGACTTTTCCTCTCCATACCCGACCAACTCACGCAGCGACACATTGTCGGGCATCCTCCAGTGCTTCGCCATTTGACAAGTTTAACTGATTCCGGTATTGCAGAAAAGTTCCGAGGAAGAAATGTGAGTGCCCATGCAGAAACAACCGGCAGAAACTTTCACTAATTCAGTCCATCGCATATCAGCGAAAGCTGTCGGAAAATTTTCTGTTAGTTAGGGATCAGACTTGTGAATTCAAAGTATGAGGCTGAAAGTCTTCAAGCCTTTGGACCTATCTTCTTTCCACTTTATTGTTTTAGTCAAGCACACACAGACAGTTAGGGTAGTTTCACTTACGTCTCAGCCTACTTGGTACTCCCCATTAGATTCGAACAACATTGCAGAGAACATTGGAATGGCAGTTCAGCGTCGAACGAAACGAGAAATCCTGCTTGAAACCCAGCCGCAGATGCTCTTAATAAAATGAAACTATATGATTCCAGAGGCCTTTTCAAGTCTCAAACACCTATGATCTGTATACGCACACTGAACTTCAGAAAGAAAATTTATCGGCTGACACGTGAATAGGAATTGGGATTGAGGAGGGAGGCGTGCTGGATTAGTGCCTGCAGCTCCACAAGGACACTGTGCCCAGGCGGTGTAGTGGTCAGCACGTCTGCCTGGTGTGCAGATATTGCGGCTGTGGTAAATAGTTTCATTTGTCACTTTAATCTACGTATGTGCATTATACGTCATCCAAGCTCTGTCTGACTCAATGCCCAAGCGTATCAAGGCCGTTATTACGGCCA
Organism: Schistocerca americana; assembly: GCF_021461395.2. Taxonomy (NCBI): domain Eukaryota; kingdom Metazoa; phylum Arthropoda; class Insecta; order Orthoptera; family Acrididae; genus Schistocerca; species Schistocerca americana. Next base: position 713,615,602 of record NC_060123.1, read on the forward strand.
GAGGTGGTTGTTCTGGATACTGACTTCTCAGAATCCATGCACCCAAACTGCTTGAAAATGTAATCATATGTCAGTTCTAATATAATATATCTGTCCAATGAATACCCGTTTATCATCTGCATTTCTTCTTGGTGTAGCAATTTTAATGGCCTGTAGTGTACATGTAGACTGAGATTTTTCTTTTCTAATTTCTGGTTTTGTAGCTTCCCTACCACATTCAAGCTTCTGACATTCCGCGCTCCGACTAGTAGAACGTTACCCTTTCGTTGGTTACTCACTCTTTTTCTCGTCGTCACCTCCCCTTTGGCAGTCCCATCCCGGAAATCCGAATGGGGGAGTATTCCGTAATCTTTTGTCAATTGAGAGATAATCATAACCCTCTTTCAGTTACAGGCCACATGTCCTGTTGATACACGTTGTTTGTCTTTAATGCAGTGGTTTCTATTCCCTTTTACATCCTCATGCCGTTGATTATTGATGGTTCTTCCAACTGTAGGAGCAGCTTCCCACTCCAAGGACAAGAGAGTGCCCTGAACCTCTGTCCGCTCCTCCGGCTTCTATGAAAAGGCCGTTGGCAAAATGACGATCACTTCCTGTGCCGAAAGTCTTCGGCTGACAATGCTGATCATTAAAGTTCAAGCGGTGGCGGGTTTCAAACCCGGGTCCGAGGACGCTTTGATTATTGTTGAAAGACGCTACCCAATACCACAGATCTATGATACCGATTGCTTTGCTCTTCATCGCCATAATTCCGCATTTCAAATCGTCTTAGTCTCTTCGGACTTTCTAAGGAACAATGTCATTTATACACGAAGACATGTTTCGCCAGTTGCTTTCGATGCTCCTCCGCTGCAGCAACGCATAAGGCATTAGTCTATGGAGTTTTATTTCAGATTTAGTGGAACAATAAAGCGGTAAGTGCTGATTAGGGGGAGTGTCACGAAACCAACAGTTTAGGAAGTGGAAGGCTAAATTTAGAAATGAATACCAGCGAAATATTCAATTCTTATTGCAACAGATGTGGCGTTCAAGGTCTATACGACAGTGGTGGCAATGTATACATACTGGACTTTATTGCATATAGCGAGTCTATACAGATTCTGATTGAAAATAAAAGTGTGCCAGACATGGTAACTGGATTCTTATGTTTACCTCCTGCCTGAGGAGCTAGGTGCCAGAGGTCATCTGAGCATCTTGGACAAAAGCTCAGGTAATTTTACTGTTCATGCGGTTTTAAAAGGAAGACTTCCATTTGAAATCAGCAGAGTGAGAGAATCGCGTTGTTAAAACTGATAGCTTGACCAAGGAAGGGTGTGAGGTTACTCTGAACATATTCCTGAAAATTACTTCCAGAAGTTAGGGAACAGACTTGTGAATTCAAAGTATGAGGCTGAAAGTCATCAAGTCTTTGGACCCACCATTTTTCCACTTTATTGTTTTAGTCTAGCACACACAGACAGTTAGGTTACTTTCACTAGGTTAGGAATCATCTATGGTCAGTGACACTCACTAAAGGGGGTTGACACTGGTTGTGATACTGAATTCAATGATGGCTAGGGGCATGAAGTTATTAGAGGTGGTTAAGTAATTTGCTTGTTTTGTCAGGCAGCCGCAGCTGTGACAGGCGAGGATTAGTGATGCCGTTTCAGAGAACGCGGTGGGTAGCGAAAGCAGGTATCGCTAGAGCTAGGGGAGTCTGTGGCCGACGCTTTGGCACAGCAGGAACTGAGGCCCGGGGCCCGGACCAGGCGGCAGGGGGTCCGCTGGACAGGGGAGGCGGCCAGCCCGGGGCCGGCCGCACCATACCTGTTGTCCAAGAAGCCAGGGGCAGGAATTTTCACGACTTCTTTCGCTGATGTGCGAGGGACTGAATTACTGACAGTAGCTCTCAGTGGTTTCTGCATGGGCACTCACATTTCGTCCTCGGAACTTTTCTGCAATACCGGAATCAGTTAAACTTGGCAAACGGCGAAGCACTGGAGGATGCCCGACGCTGTGTCGCTGCGTGAGTTGGTCGGGTGCGGAACGGAAAAGTCGATGCAGTCCTGTGAAGTCGAGGAGAAATCGATTTGAATTTTGGCCTGGAATCGGGACAGAAATTGGAATCTAAGCTAGAGTAGGAGACGGAAATCCATCGTTCAACGCCACACAGAGGGACACTGACCACTGCTTTCAAGGTTTCGACACGCACATGGTGACAATATCGCACCACTGCCAGTAGGAAACTCTACAGTGAATTTCGCTCACTGCCCCTTGAGTTCGCAGCAACAGCGGTCGCTATTCAGTTTAAGCGCGCTGTGGTAGCTTGTTGCCGTCAACAGTTCACAGTCACTGTCAGTCGTATTAGTCATACTCAAACGCCGTTATCCACTTTTAAAGTTAGAATTATAGTCAGGTTGCCACTCTCTGTTGAGATTTTTAAACTGTACATTAATACAAATAATTTTATGAAGATGCTGGTATCTGCCTCGTACCTCTACTACTCACTTCCTTTTCAGTGCCAGACAGAAACAGAGCGAGGGAAACGCCTCTGTACGTTCCTTAGTTTCTCGAGTCTTATCTTCGCAATCCTTACGCGATATGTACGTTATCTACACTAGAATCGTTCTGCAGTCAGTCGCTCAAATGCCGGTTCTGTGAATTTTTCACAGTATGCCTTACGAAAAGAGCGTTGTCTTCCCTCCAGGGACTCCTACATGAGTTCACGAAGGATTTCCGTACTACTTGTGGGCTGATCGCACTAACCAGTAACAAATCTACCAGCTAGCCTCTGAATTATTTCCATGTCTTCTTATAATCCTACCTGGTGGGGTCCCAAACACTCGCACAGTACCCAAAAATGAGTTGCACTAGCGTGCCATAGGCCGTCTCCTAAATCGGTGAGCTACATTTTCCTATTCTCCCAACAAAACTAAGTGCAGTATTCTAGTTCCCTACTACCACTCGATGTGCTGTGTAAGAAGTCAAGCTTACAAACCAGAAGCTGATAAATTTAGATAGGCGGGAATTAAAGGTAATAGTGGAGCTTTAATATATTTTTTCGGTTTCAGTAAACTAACAACTACAAAAAGTTTTTTGGAACAACACAAACAATTATACTTGCGAGACCGGAGAAATACGATAAATGGAGTTCTGTTCATCGTGAACGAAAAGTGGCAATGTCTACAACTCAAGTTTATAGAGATACAGAAGTAGATTCAGGTTATTATTTGGAGGTCTCAGAAACAGTTATTATGAAATTTTGGTTAAGTATGACATGCCAACTGAAGAACAGAAGTTACATTCTCAAGGATGAGCCATCTGAAGACGAACTATTAGGAGTTTCTGTGAAAACAGAGTATCATGAAATGTTCTTACATCAATGAATAGCCATGATTTCTCAGTCAGAGGAGCTCGACATCTAGTTTTACAGAACAAAACTTCGTCGTGTTCTAGTAGCAGCAGTTTTCAATATGTATGCTGAAGAGCACAAACCTTAATACATATTGCGACACCAGAGAGCACTCAATGCCGTTGGCCCCTTACTTAGCCCAGCGCGTAGTCCCAAGGTACAAGCATATGGAATAGGTTCCCAGTTATGTAATAGGCTCTAGGGCTCTTAAGTAACAGAATCTAGTATGTTGTCCTTGACGGCGAGTGTTAATCAGACAAAAGGGTATTGTCAGGACTGCAGGAGTGCCGCCGGAGAAGTGTTATAGGAATGACCAGTCTTATTACCTATGTACATACGTGATTTGACGGAGAGGATGAGCATAAATTTACGGCTACTTGTGATGATGATGTGTTGTACGGGGAGGTGTCGTAGCTCAGTGGCTGTAGCAGGATGGAGGATGGCGTAGATAAAATTTCTGATTTTAAAAAATGAGTACCAACGACCTTTTTGTAGTGTAACACCGGTTCTCGTCAGATCACCGAAGTTAGGCGCTGTCGGGCTGGGCTAGTCCTTGTATGGGTGACCATCCCGTCTGCCGAGTGCTGTTGGCAAGCGGGGTGCACTCAGCCCTTGTGAGGCAAACTGAGGAGCTACTTGATTAAGAAGTTGCGGCTCCGGTCTCGTAAACTGGCATACGGCCGGGAGAGCGGTGTGCTGACCACATGCCCCTCCATATTCGCATCCAGTGACGCCTGTGAACTGAGGATGACATGGTGGCCAGTCCATACCTTTGGACCTTCATGCCCTGTGCGGGACTTAGTATTTAAAAATGAGTGATAACTTTGCTGCATTGAATTTTACTCATTTGTTTCGTCCGACTGATGTTTTTGGCCATCATCCAGGGACTATAACAAATAGAAAGGAACAATACGTATTACTGACCTAAAATACACAATCCATAGTGTGAAGCACTGAAACATCATACATCAAGATAATCGAAAAGAAGTTCTTACAAATCGAAAAATTATATTTCATATGTCATGCTGCAGACGAATGCCACACTGCTGGGCATATTATGACACACATCGGCAACTATTCAGCTGAGACACAGACACTGAACTCACGGATACTTGTGGAAACGAAGTGAACGTCTGGTGCCACTACAAAGAATGTACACGTCCGCCGGCCGGTGTGGCCGTGCGGTTCTAGGCGCTTTAGTCTGGAACAGCATGACCGGTACGGTGGCACGTTCGAATCCTGCCTCGGGCATGGATGTGTGTGATGTCCTTACGTTAGTTAGGTTTAAGTAGTTCTAAGTTCTAGAGGATTGATGACCACAGATGTTAAATCCCATAGTGCTCAGGGCCCTTTTTTTGTACACGTCGAAAGAGGTTAAAGCCCAAGACACAAACATAATTTACATCGTTGCTGGGCGTTTATATAGTAATCGATTGTAAATCATGTTTGTTTCTTGGCATTTAACCTCTTGTACTTTTACAGTCTTTGCTATGGCACCATGCGTTTACTGTGGTTCTACAAGTAGCCGTGAGCTCAATCTCTGTGTCTCAGCTAAATGAGTCACGATATTACACAGGTAGTTACGGATGCAACATTCATTCGTCTGCAGCATGATATATGAAATGTATAAGACGTGCTGTTTTTTTGTTTTGTAAGTACTTCTTTTCCAGTATTTCCATGTATGATGTTTCAGTGCTTCAAGACTATGGACTGTGTACTTTTCATCAGTAAAAAGCATTTTTCATTTCTGTCTATTCGATGTAGTCCTTAGGTGACGGTTGGAAACCGAAACGGGTCGGTTAAATTTGTAAAATTCAAAACAGCAAAACTAACGTACATCTTGTAAAATATATTCATGCTGCATATTGTCGGCTAAAGAAAATGTAAAAATTTCTAGTTGTTGGCTGGCTGGCTGGCTCTGAGCACTATGGGACTTAACATCTATGGTCATCAGTCCCCTAGAACTTCTTAAACCTAACTAACCTAAGGACACCACACAACACCCAGCCATCACGAGGCAGAGAAAACCCCTGACCCCGCCAGGAATCGAACCCGGGAACCCGGGCGTGGGAAGCGAGAACGCTACCGCACGACCACGAGATGCGGGCTTCTAGTTGTTGTGACTAATGAAAGCCGGCTCTAAATGTATAAAGATATAAGTTAATGCAGATGCGGAGGGAAAGCAGTCGCGAAATGTTCGAATACAGCATCAGTAGTGATCTGCTTGATACAGTGAGGTCAGTTAAATAGGCAGGGCTAACGTTGCAAAGCGAAATGAAGTGGAAGGAGCCTGTGAGGATTGTAGTGCGGCACGCGAATCGTGGGCTTCGGTTTATTGAGACAATTTTGTTAGAATGTGTTCATGTGCAAAGGATACGGAGTGTGGAACACCAGTGCGACCCATTCTTGCGTTCTGCTCGAGTGTTTGGCATTCCCCCAGGTCGGGTTAAAGAAAGACGTGGAAGCAATTCAGAGGCAGGTTGCTAGATCTGGCGCAACGTACCCTCCGCTACGCACCAAACGGTGGCTTACGGATGTAGACGTGGGTTGTATGAAAGACACTCACAAGCTGAATGTTAAGTACACATACTGCCTGACTCGTAACTGCGCTTTCAAAATACAGGTACCCTCAAGAAAACATAAAATATTTTGTGAAACTATTCACGCATAATTTATTATGAATGTAAATTCGTTCCATAATACTTTTTGGAATTATGGGTTAGTTTAAAAGAATTGATCACGAAATGGTAGTAGAAGACAGGACATTCGGAGTTGGCTAGAACAAGATACGTCAGTTCTCTCTACAGGCTGTTCAAGGATAAGGAATTACCATTTACGGAAATTCCAAAGTGCATTCGTGCAGATTTCTAGTTACGGAATGAAAATTCTGTGTGACTCCACAACCACAGGCGATGTTTCAATACCTCATTTGTCGGACGCCAGGCACACATGTTCTGATAAACCGTAGAAGACATGCAGATGCCTAACTAAAAAAATATCGTGTGTGACAGTGTCCGAAGAACGGCTGCAACTGCAAAATGGGAACGTGTATTCAGAACGCCTTGAAAACATTAAGATTCAGTAAGAAAACTGACTGCAGTGGTGAAGCAGAAAATTTATGTAGACTCACTTTACGCATACACTTGTGGTACGCGTCAGTGTTACTAAACTGCTAAACTGGTGCAACAACGCTGTTAGAGGCGACCATTCTAATTGCTTCCAGAGGCAACAAAAATGTCATTTTCAGTAGCTCATCTAATTTTTCACAGAGACTGAAAACTTAGTACTATGTCGCAATCTACTCATTAAGTCGATTAATGTTAGGTTAAAGATATAATACAGTAAGTCAGTTTTAAAGACGGGAACTGTGCGTGTATTTTGGCAGCATTAACTCACGGCGCGCACATTACGCTGAACTTACTCATGCATTATTTAAGAGGTGACACTTAGCAACTTTCCACAGACTTTACACAATTTTCAGTTTCGAAACTCCTTCTTGCAGACGGCCCCCGTACTGCCCCCCCCCCCCCCCTCCCGCTGCCCGCCCCCACCGCCCCATCCCCACTTACGCACAAACAAACACACACACACACACACACACACACACACTCACACACACAGACACAAACACACAGAAAAATAAAAGGAAAAATTCGCAACACTTTTCGCGAATACTATCGTAATACAACACTGAATGTACTTGCTAAATTATGTCATTGTGCGACACACAGTTCGGGAAATGTGACTCCACAAACAACTAGATGCGCGAAAAACTGAGTGTTTCTTAAAAGGGATCGCTGTCTACGTAGACTGAACTCAGCCATACGTTAAATTACGGTTTCAGTAAATTAATCGGATCTTTGATGCTGTTTTACGCATGTGAGTTCGATTCTCTGTAGAACAGGGGTGTCAGGCATCACTGGTACTCTGGTAATGCTAAAGCGTTTCTTCCTTCTTATAATTTCTTTCTACAAATCGATTACACCAAAGAGAAAAACGCGAACAATTACAGCTCTTACATTTAACTGCAAACGCAATGCGTACAGCAACACAGCAACGGTGCTCAGCCTTAAGCGCTATGTTACTCTGTACACTGCACAGCTGAGGCAGCGCGCTCTGGCCGAGCGGTTCTAGGTGTTTCAGTCTGGAACGCAAGACCGCTACGGTCTCAGGTTCGAATCCTGCCTCGGGCATGGATGTGTGTGATGTCCTTAGGTTAGTTGGGTTTAAGTAGTTCTAAGTTCTAGGGGACTGATGACCTCACTGTTAAGTCCCATAGTGCTCAGAGCCATTTGAACCACTGCGTGTGTGTGTGTGTGTGTGTGTGTGTGTGTGTGTTCAAAATGCTCCTGAGCACTATGGGACTTAACTTCTAAGGTCAGCAGTCCCCTAGAACTTAGAACTACTTAAACCTAACTAACCTAAGGACATCACACACATCCATGCCCGAGGCAGGATTCGAACCTGCGACCGTAGCGGTCACGCGGATCCAAACTGAAGCGCTTAGAACCGCAAGGCCACACCGGCCGGCCTGTGTGTGTGTGTGTGTGTGTGTGTGTGTGTGTGTGTGTGAGTGTGTGTGTGTGTGTGTGTTAGCACACGGCTTTATGTGCCGTAATTACACATATTTCTCAAAGCTATAAATATTTATTAAGGAGCATCCTTTGAGCTATTAAATATTGAATGCAAGGTTAACCGTAATGGTTGGTCCTGCTATATCATTGAACTGAATAAAAACACGAAATGTAAGAGAATCTGAGCAGAAGGTGAGAGGCACCCACAAGCCTTGCTCATACTGTGGCATCAAGCAGTCAGGCCTGCAAGATGAGTGGTCTGCCAAGCGAGTGGATTCATTCTTAATTATCGAGTAACATGAACTCTCGTACTCACAATTAAGTTACAAATTATCCTCCTGTATGAATAATACGCAACAGAAACGCATATCTGACTATCAGTGATTTACAGAAGTCTGACTGTTCACTACGCAATGGCAATACCACATTTTCTTTTTGTCTTTTATTTAACGGCTTTTATCGACACGTGGCCACCGCACTGAATATGAATGGCGCAAACATTATAAATTCGGGACATCTTGACAACATACAATTCGAAGGAAAAGTCCACCAAACTTTTTCTTTTCACTATTTTATTTATTCCAATAAATTCTATAACCTAAACACACAAATTCTATAACCTACGACAATAACACATGAGAAATTCCGCTCAGTGGGCATGGCTTTACATTGGTGAATCTTTATATCATGGTCTCGTAATTATTTAACGCTACAGTGCACTTTCTGGATAGGATGGTGGATCTTTTATTATTTCTCACACTTCGACACTCACAATCATCATCACGAAACTTTCCTCCAGATCGAGCGGTACAGAAGGAACAAGCATAACCCACTACTCTTTTGAAACTACCTTGCTACTCTCCCATGCAAACCACACATACCCGAATTACATGACATACATCACACTACAACATGGAATACAATACACTAAATAGTCACAACAATATCACTTTCAGCTTTCCCACTTCGATTAGTATTTATCCCAGTTTCACACGACGCTGCCCCACTTTGTAGTTCTACTTTCCTACTATGAACTCTGGAGATATATGCACGTCTTCCTGTGTAATGCAAGCCAAGTGGCGTTGCTGGATAGACGGCCGACTCACCTTGCTTCTCTCTCAGAGTTTGAATCTAGCGTCACACGGAATCATATCACGCAAAGTAATATTGAGAACATATTCATCACCCACGCGAGTCCTCAACTGATACCATGGACGAGTACTTCTCTTTATCCTTTGTCTCATACAAAGGTTGAGACTCACACAGTACTCACCACGTGGAAGTACTCGCCTCTAATTTCAATTCCTGCACACCCCATATCTTAGATATTTCAACTTATGGTACACACGCTATTTCTTAAATATTTCAACTTATTGTACACACGCTAGTAATTCAGCTTAAGCACACGGAAGCATTTCAGCTTATTGCTACACGTGGTTTCATTGTGACCGTTTGTCACTTCCGAAGATTACTACAATCCCATTAATATTACCTGTCTGACATTTAATTCTCCCCACAAAAGTTCCTGAAATAGAGAAATTATTATTTCAAACTACTCTTAAATATTCCACATGCATACCATGTCTCCACTCTTTTGTCTTTACGGAGCACAACTAAAACAGGTCTTAACAGCACAAGATCCAGCTGCAGAGTGCTGAAACATGGCCGTTCTTGATGTCCTCTCACACCTCTGCTGAAGTGGGGGAGCACCTTGCTACCGTATTGGTCAGCCACATTTCAGGCGCTCAAAGCTCAGGTAAATTTCATCTCTTTGGTCCCACCAAAGGTGGCCAAAGGATCGTCTCAAGGATGATGATATATTCGCATTCACTATCTGCGGTTAGCAGACGACCATACATTCATTCATTTCACAGATCTCACCAAACTGGCTGTAGGGATTTATTTTGTGGGAGTGCACATGGGATCAATTAAATAAATAAATTGTCATTCTTTCCCACACTGGTATCCGGCTTCTCTGTATTAATTGAAATTGAGTTATTTTACAAAAAAATGTGTTGTTCTGACAAAAATAGTGAAGTATGTTGTACCTATTTTCAATGTCGGGCGGTACTGTACCCTTTCAAAGGAGCTAGAAGCATTTGTAATTCGGTATAACTGGATGACCTCAGATTTAAGACAGCAGGTAAAGCACGCGAAAGAAAGCGATAGGAAGAAAAGTGCTACTGAAATTATTTGCAGAAAAAGACTGACCAGTATCATATGTTAACGTATCCTGAACGTAATCATTTAGTGTTGTGGGATTACTGCAGCGGATGACTTGTAGCCCGCATCTCGTGGTCGTGCGGTAGCGTTCTCGCTTCCCACGCCCGGGTTCCCGGGTTCGATTCCCGGCGGGGTCAGGGATTTTCTCTGCCTCGTGATGGCTGGGTGTTGTGTGCTGTCCTTAGGTTAGTTAGGTTTAAGTAGTTCTAAGTTCTAGGGGACTGATGACCATAGATGTTAAGTCCCATAGTGCTCAGAGCCATTTGAGCCATTTTGGATGACTTGTAGTTGCAAACAAAGTCCCGAATATGAAAAACAGAGCTTCGACAACAGCGTGGGTAGCAGCAGTATTGTAAGCAAACAGCTGCCCAACACGACTTCTCTGCGGGCTGATGTTCCACGGCAGCCCCAGTATTTATGTGTGTTCTTTGCATAAAACGAGAGAATAACGCAGAAGAGTCGCCCCAAACTTTTGTTTCGCGCGTCTGTAATTGTTTCTTGGCGTTAGTGGTTAGGGGCACTTCGAGAAATGAAAACGAACTCCAGACGGAAGGAATTAATCCAGCAACGTACCACTTAGTGTCTCGGAAGCGGAGTCAGAATATTGCGTGACCGTCGTTAAAGCCCACAAGAGTTCCCCGGCTGAATTAATCTCGCTCTGGTTACAGAAACACGAGATACACAGGCGCGACCGAGCTGCCGTGGCTGGGCGACCGAGCTGTGGCGTCGACTCTGAGGATAAAGGGTGCGCCACGTGGAATTTATGTATCAGCTTTTTTATTCGTTTATATATTGTGCCGATTAGCCCTCCTACATTCACCAGCGTTTCCTCGTATTTTTCACTATATCCGCTAAATGTTACAACGTTTATATCTGTTTATGAAAACTGAAATAGAAATAAAATACAGGCAAACAGATTTAACATCTGGACACGGTGAGCAGTGTAGGTGACCGAAAGGTTGGGAGGTAGTTAGTTTGTTAATTTTATGTTCAATGAATAATACTGTATTGTAAATCGCGATGTTGCACTTTGCAAATTAATTTGTAAATATGACCACATGCCAAAAGCTTGTAAGATTTTTTATTTATTTTTCTTAATACACAAATATGACTTAGTAATTGCTATCCTCCATCTTTTACACGTTAGAATAACATAAATTCTTCTAAGGAACAAAAGGTGTTGACAAGCAGAAACCTCTTCAGTTTTCTTTCACATTTTTCTGTCAGACATTTTATGTTAATGGCTAAGTGATCAAAAATTTTTGTTTCAGTATTGTGCATCCCTTTTGTACTGAAGACAGATTTAATGTGGAGTAGTGATTGCAATTTTTCCTTCTTCTACTATAACTATGCACATCACTGATCCTTTTCAACTGCAGTGCAATATTTACAACGAACTTCATGAGCGAATAAAAATGCTGTGGAGCAGTTCTCAGACTGCCCAAGGTCTTAAACAAATGTCTAGAAGATGATAGCGGGCTAAATACACACGTGATTAAATGAATCCGGACACACCCAAATACATACGTCTTTTATCTTAGGTGCATTGTGCTGCCACCTCCCACCAAGTACTCCATATAAGCTACCTCAATAGCCATTAGACATCGTGAGAGAGCAGAACTGGGAAGGCACGGTCTTCGAACGTGGTCTGGTGATTCGGTGTCACTTGCGTGACACGAGATTTCCACACTCCTAATCATTCCACTGTTTCCAATGTAATAGTGAAGTGGAAATGTTAAGGGACACGTACAGCACAAAAGCGTACAGGCCGACCTTCTTTGTTGACTTACAGCGGCCGCCGACAGTTGAAGAGGATCGTAGTGTGTAATAGGCAGACATCTATCCAGACCATCACACAGGCATTCCAAACTGCTACAGGATCTACTGCAAGTATTATGAAAATTAGGCACGATTTCAGAAAACTTGGATTTCATGGTCGAGTGGGTGCTCGTAAGTCACACATCACGCCGGTAAATGTCAAACGATGCCTCATTTGGTGTAAGGAACGTAATCATTGGACAATTGAATAGTGGAAAAACGTCGTATGAAGTGACGATTCACGGTACACAATGTGGTGATCCGGTGGCAGGGTGTGGGTATGGCGAATGCGCTGTGAACGTCATCTGCCAGCGTGTATAGTGCCAATAATAAAATTCTAAGGCTGTGGTGTTATGGTGTGGTCGTGTTTTTCATGGAGGGGGCTTGGACCCCTTGTTGTTTTGCGTAGCACTATCACAGTACAGGCCCACAATTATGTTTTAAGTTGCTGGCCGAAGTGGCCGTGCGGTTAAAGGCGCTGCAGTCTGGAACCGCAAGACCGCTACGGTCGCAGGTTCGAATCCTGCCTCGGGCATGGATGTTTGTGATGTCCTTAGGTTAGTTAGGTTTAACTAGTTCTAAGTTCTAGGGGACTAATGACCTCAGCAGTTGAGTCCCACAGTGCTCAGAGCCATTTGAACCATTTGTTTTAAGCACCCTCTTGCTTCCCACAGTTGAAGAGCAATTCGGGGATAGCGACTGCAACATTCAACACGATCGAGCTCCTGTTCACAGTGCAAGGCCTGTGATGGAGTGGTTACACGACAGTAACATCCACACCCATCTCGGTCCGGCACACAGTTTTAATCTGCCAGGAAGTTTCATCCATATGATGGATTGGCCTGCACAGAGTCTTGACCTGAATCCTATAGAACACCTTTGGGACGTTTTGGAACCCCGGCTTCGCGCCAGGCCTCAGCGATCTACATAGATACCTCTCCTCAGTGCAGCACTCCGTGAAAAATGGGCAGCCATTCCCCGAGAAACCTTCCCGCACTTGATTCAACATATGCCTGCTAGAGTGGAAGCTATCATCGAGGCTAACGATGGGCCAACAACATACTGAACTGTAGCATTACTGATGGAAGGCGCCACGAACTTCTAAGTCATTTTCAGCAAACTGTCCAGATAGTGTATTATTCCTCTGGCAAACGTTTTAGCTATGAAAAGATAAAGAGTAAACATAAGCAGTTAAAGGCAGGGAAAGAAAGTGGACTGATTGAGAAGTGAAAAGACAAAGGAATGGAACTGGGCAAGATGTGAGCATTTCCTTTGTTGTCTGACAGATAAGAATGTCCATATAGACTGATAGTCATAAAAAAGTCCTGCACCCAGAAGGACGCTACAGATCCTAAGCAAACTGGGTGGGTGCGTTGCACAGCATCAGCTACGCCAGTGATTACTTTCGTACTGTCGCTCGCACACGGGTGGAGCGTAGGTGGGACCGAACCGTCTCACCCATCCGTTGGCAGCGCCCAAGAGGCGCGTCGCTAGAGCCATACCTGAATGTCCACTACTCCCAGGAGAGACGTTCGGCAACGGGATCGAGCCGGGTCACATCATACGGCTGTGGAAGGCTGGCTGATCCTACCACAGAGTTCATGCAGACACTACCGCTGCGGGTTGTTGGCTGCAATGGACTCAGGAGAAGACACATGCATGATATGCAGGACCTGGACGTCCGACGCACACCACAATGAGGGAGAGAAGGGACCAGTTGTCCGCCTCGCGCGGACAGACTCAACAGTAACAATAGAGGTCTTCAGCGGACTGTCCCGCCTTCTGCCCAACATCCTTCAGTTGCTGGTACCATCGGTAGCCGGCCCCATGACGCAGGGCTCGCCGAACGCCGGCCATTACGACCCTTGCCACTCACAAACAAGCAGTACCACGCCTAACTCGCGTATTGCCAGCAATAAGGACCTGGGGCCCAGCAGACTGGCAGCGGGTCACCTTTGGTGAGTAATCCCACATCTCTCTTGGAGGCAACGAGCATTGATTCCCTGTCTAGGAGCGTAGTGCAGTGCGCTACGAAGAGCGGTTTGTTCGTCTGTGTAGTCCCATCACACGTCCTCACAGCCTGTCTGATAGTGTGGGGAGCAATACAATACGGCGCCCGTACACATTTAGTGTTGCTAATGAGGTCTGTGACAACCGCACTGTATGTGGAGCAAGTCCTGAAACTTTGGACACCGCACGTGCCACATTTCAACAGTATAACGCTCGTCCTCACACAGCGTGCCGTGCAGCTGGGGGTACCGTACTGCAGGCAGCGGCATCACCTGATATCTCCCCGACCTGGGAATATGTGGAATCGTGGAGTGTGTCATCAGGTCACCAACTTCACCTGTCACTAAGCGGGAACTGTACTTCCAGGTGCAAGCAGCGTGGGATGGAGTATCAAAGGACTACAACTAAGACCTTTACAACTCCAAGCTGCTGCGTCTGGACGCTCGTTTTCACAGACACGGGGACCCGACGTACCATCTGTGACGGTGTAGCGCAATAAATTTTGGTCCTTCAAAGTTCAAAATGTAGTCATTTCTGATGTGTTGCACGACTTACCACCACGGCAACAATGATCGTAACCTGCCTTGTCCTCCTGGATGCAGTAGTCTTTATGACTATTAGTACACGTTATTTTTTTAGGGAAAACTTGTGAGATTGAGAAAAGGAAGTGCTTCAGATTTTTCTTTAATGCAACAGGGCTCTGAGCTGTGTGCAGAGTAGCTTGTTCGAGGAAAGTACAGCAGCGTGAGTAAAGGGCATACTTGGATATTTTGCTGTAATTGCAATGAGAAGAACGAAAGTTTATTTTTGGTGCGAGGTTCCGAGGAGTCGGGGAAGCAAACAACTCGCGTAGTACTCACGTAACGTGAATATTCTGAGTTATTCTGGTTGTGGGTTTGAAGCACTGACGTAGTGGTAAAGTACACACGGTTTCTGAAAACACCGTTCTTGTGCAACGCAGCTAGCTCTTTATTCGCACGAAGTAATGGCCGCTATCGACAGGGGATCGCAGGTTGATTCCGTATTTCTGGATTTCCGGAAAGCTTTTGACACCGTTCCTCACAAAAGAATTTTAATCAAGCTGCGGGCCTATGGGGTATCGTCTCAGTTGTGCGAATGGATTCGTGATTTCCTGTCAGGAAGGTCGCAATTCGTAGTAATAGACGGCAAATCATCGAGTTAAACTGAAGTGATATCAGGTGTTCCCCAGGCAGGCGTCCTGGGACCTCTGCTGTTCCTGATCTATATAAAAGACCTGGGTGACAATCTGAGCAGTTCTCTTAGGTTGTTCGCAGATGATGCTGTAATTTACCGTCTAGTAAGGTCATCCGAAGACCAGTATCAGTTGCAAAGCGAGTTAGAAAAGATTGCTGTATGGTGTGGCAGGTGGCAGTTGACGCTAAATAACGAAAAGTGTGAGGTGATCCACATGAGTTCCAAAAGATATCCGTTGGAATTCGATTACTCGATAAATAGTACAATTCTCAAGGCTGTCAATTCAACTAAGTAGCTGGTGTTAAAGTTACGAACAACTTCAGTTGGAAAGACCACATAGATAATATTGTTGGGAAGGCGAGCCAAAGGTTGCATTTCATTGGCAGGACACTTAGAAGATGCAACAAGTCCACTAAAGAGACAGCTTACACTACACTCGTTCGTACTCTGTTAGAATATTGTTGCGCGGTGTGGGATCCTTACCAGGTGGGATTGACGGAGGACATCGAAAGGGTGCAAAAAAGGGCAGCTCGATTTGTATTATCACGTAATAGGGGAGAGAGTATGGCAGATATGATACGTGAGTTGGGATGGAAATCTTTAAAGCAAAGACGTTTTTCGTCGCGGCGAGATCTATTTACGAAATTTCAGTCACCAACTTTCTCTTCCGAATGCGAAAATATTTTGTTGAGCCCAACCTACATAGGTCAGAATGATCATGAAAAATAAAATAAGGGAAATCAGAGCTCGAACAGAAAGGTTTAGGTGTTCGTTTTTCCCGCGCGCTGTTCGGGAGTGGAATGGTAGGGAGATAGTATGATTGTGGTTCGATGAACCCTCTGCCAAGCACTTAAATGTCCATTTCAGAGTAATCATGTAGATGTAGATAGGCACAGTTCTAATTGTGTTTAGTTTCCACTACTCGTACCGTGTGGAAGTACATGGTCGTAACGCAAGTTACGAAGAACGCACGTACCGTTCACATCTTATGGAAATATATTCCGGAACTCTTAGAGGGTACAAGGGGTCAGCGGAAGTTTACGTATAACTGCGACTGTGCTTGTTGGCCAGCCGAGGTTCAGACCGACATTTACACACAAGTTCATCACCGTTTTCTGGTACCGCCATTTCGCAATAACTTACTGTAAATTACTATCCTAGTCCTCGATATTTTGTCATCTTCGAATGCATTATACGCAACATGTACAGATCAGTGTATCTACTCATTACTACTATCACTTAAGCTGCTAAAGTTTATTCATTTTGTAATTTAATGGTAGTGTTGTGTCAGATTGGAGGAGATATATGGGAGTCGTACTGACAGTCATGAGCAATACTTCTTTGCTCCACCACAAAGATAAATGCTCCTACCGTAGCACAAAAACGGTGAGTATAACGTATAATATCATATTGCTGAAGATCATACATGTGGTTGTTGTTGTGGTCTTCAGTCCAGAGTCTGGTTTGATGCAGCTCTCAATGCTACTCTATCCTGTGCAAGTCATTTCATCTCCCAGTACCAACTGCAACCTACATCCTTCTGAATCTGCTTCGTGTATTCATCTCTTGGTCTCCCTCTACGATTTTTATCCTCCACACACCCTCCAATAATAAATTGGTGATCCCTTGATGCCTGAGAACGTGTCCTACCAACCGATCCCTTCTTCTAGTCAATTTCTGCCACAAGTTCCTCTTCTCAACAATTCTATTCAATACCTCCCCATTACTTATGTGGTCTACCCATCTAATCTTCAGCATTCTTCTGTAGCACCACATTTCGAAAGCTTCTGTTCTATTCTTGTCCAAACTATTTATCGTCCATGTTTCATTTCCATACGTAGCTGCACTCCATACAAATACTTTCAGAAACATCTTCCTGAGCCTATTTCATATCCTCTCTACTTCTACCATCACTGGTATTTTGCTCCCCAAATAGCAAAACTCATTTACTACTTTAAGTGTCTCATTTCCTAATCTAATTCCCTCAGCATCACCCGACTCAATTCTACTACATTCCATTATCCTCGTTTTGCTTTTGCTGATGTTCATCTTGTATCCTCCTTTCAAGACACTGTCCATTCCGTTCAACTGCTCTTCCAGGTCCTTTGCTGTCTCTGAAAGAATTACAATGTCATCGGTGAACCTCAATTTTTTTATTTCTTCTCCGTGTATTTTAATTCCTACTCCAAATTTTTCTTTTGTTTCCTTTACTGCTTGCTCAATATGCAGACATCGGGGATAAGTTACAACCCTGCCTCACTGCCTACCAAACCACTGCTCCCCTTTAATGCCCCTCGACTCTTATAACTGACATCTGGTTGCTGTACAAATTGTAAATAGCCTTTTGCTCCCTGTGTTTCACACCTGCCACCTTCAAAGCTTGAAAGAGTGTGTTCCAGTCAACATTGTCAAAAGCTTTCCCTAAGTCTGCAAATGCTAGGAACGTAGGTTTGCCTTTCCTTAATCTATCTTCTAAGATAAGTCGTAGGGTCGGTATTGCCTCACGTTTGTCGCCTGTCTCATACATCTTGCTCACCAGATGGTAGAGTTTTGTCAAGACTGGCTATCCCGTGGCAGTCAGTAGTTCTAATGGAATGTTGTCTACTCCCAGGTCCTTGTTTCGACTTAGGTCTTTCAGTGCTCTGTCAAACTCTTCACACACTATCATATTTCCCATTTCATCTTCATCTACCTCCTCTTCCATTTCCACAATATTGCCCTCAAGTACATCTCCCTTGTATAGACCATCTATGTACCGCTTCTTCCTTTCTGGTTTCCCTTCTTTGCTTAGAACTGGGTTTTCATCTGAGCTCTTGATATTCATACAAGTGGTTCACTTTTCTCGACAGATCTCTTTAACTTTCATGTTAGGCAGTATCTATCTTATCCCTAGTGATATATGGCTGTACATCCTTATATTTAGCAATCCCAGCTTAGCCATTTTGCATTTTCTGACAAACTCATTTTTGAGACCTTTGTATTCCTTTTTGCCTGCTTTATGTAGTGCATTTTTATATTTTCTCCTTTCATCAATTAAATTCAATATATCTTCTGCCACCCAAGCATTTCTACTAGCCCTCGTCTTTTTACCTATGTGATCCTCTGCTCCATTTACTATTTCATCCCTCAAAGTTACCCATTCTTCTTCTACTGTATCTCTTTCCCTCATTCCTGTCAGTCGTTCCCTAATGCTCTACCTGAAACTCTCTACAATCTCTGGTTCTGTCAGTTTGTCCAGGTCTCATCTCCTTGAATTCTCTCCTTTTAAGTTTCTTCAGTTTCAATGTACAGTTCATAACCAACAGATTGTGGTCAGATTCCATCTCAGCCCCTGGAAATGTCTTACAATTTAAAACCTTTTCCTAAATCTCTGTCTTACCATTATATAATCTCTCTGAAACCTTCCACTATCTCTCCCATGTATACAACCTTCTTTCATGATGCTTGAACCAAGTGTTAGCTATGATTAAGTTATGTTATGTGCAAAATTCCCCCCCCCCCCCCCCCCCGCCCATGAACCGTAGACCTTGCCGTTGGTGGGGAAGCTTGCGTGCTTCAACGATACAGATAGCCGTACCGAATGTGCAACCACAACGGAGGGGTATCTGTTGAGAGGCCAGACAAACGTGTGGTTCCTGAAGAGGGGCAGCAGCCTTTTCAGTAGTTGCAAGGGCAACAGTCTGGATGATTCACTGATCTGGTCTTGTAACAAAAACCAAAACAGCCTTGCTGTGTTGTACTGCGGAGCGTGGAATGTCAGATCCCTTAATTGGACAGGTAGATTAGAAAATTTAAAAAGGGAAATGGATAGGTTAAAGTTGGATATAGTGGGAATTAGTGATGTTCGGTGGGCAGGAGGAACAAGACTTTTGGTCAAATGAATACAGTGTTATAAATACAAAATCAAATAGGGGTAATGCAGGAGTAGGTTTAATAATGAATAGGAAAATAGGAATGTGGGTAAGCTACTACAAACAGCACAGCGAGCGCATTGTTGTGGCCAAGATAGACACGAAGCCCATGCCTAAGACAGTAGTACAAGCTTATATGCCATCTAGCTCTGCAGATGACGAAGAAATTGAAGAAATGTATGATGAAATAAAAGAAATTATTCAGATAGTGAAGGGAGACGAAAATTTAATAGCCATGAGTGACTGGAATTCGGTAGTAGGAACAGGGAGAGAAGGAAACATAGTAGATGAATTTGGATTGGGTGTAAGAAATGAAAGAGGAAGCCGTCTGGTAGAATTTTGAACAGAGCATAACTTAATCAAAGCTAACACTTGGTTCAAGAATCATCAAAGAAGGTTGTATACATGGAAGAACCCTGGAGATACTAAAAGATATCAGATAGTTTATATAACGGCAAGACAGAGATTTAGGAACCAGGTTTTAAATTGTAATACATTTCCAGGGGCAGATGTGGACTCTGACCACAATCTGTTGGTTATGACCTGTAGATTAAAACTGAACGAACTGCAAAAAGGTGGGAATTTAAGGAGATGGGACCTGGATAAATTGAAAGAACCAGAGATCGCACAGAGTTTCAGGGAGAGCATAAGGGAACAATTGACAAGAACGGAGGAAAGAAATACAGTGGAAGAAGAATGGGTAGCTTTGAGGGATGAAGTAGTGAAGGCAGCAGAGGCTCAAGTAGGTAAAAAGACGAGGGCTAATAGAAATCCTTGACTGACAGAAGAAATATTGAATTTAATTGACGAAAGGAGAAAACATAAAAATGCATTAAATGAAGCAGGCAAAAGGGAATACAAATGTCTCAAAAATGAGATCGACAGGAAGTGAAAAATGGCTAAGCAGCCATGGCTAGAGGACAAATGTAATGATATAGAGGCTTATCTCACTAGAGGTAAGATAGATACAGCCTACAGGAAAATTAAAGAGACCTTTGGAGATAAGAGAACCAGTGCATGAAGATCATGAGCTCAGATGGAGACCCAGTTCTAAGCAAAGAAGGGAAAGCAGAAAGGTGGAAAGAGTATATAGAGGGTCTATACAAGGGCGAAGTACTTGAGGACAAAATTGTGGAAATGGAACAGGATGTAGATGAAGATGAAATGGGAGATATGATACTGCGCGTAGAGTTTGACAGAGCACTGAAAGACTGGAGTTGAAACAAGGCCCCGGGAGTAGACAACATTCCATTACAACTACTGACAGCCCTGGGAGAGCCAGTCCTGACCAAACTCTACCACCTGGTGAGCAAGATGCATGAGACAGGCGAAATACCCTCAGACTTCAAGACGAATGTAATAATTCCAATCCCAAATAAAGCAGGTGTTGACAGATGTGAAAATTACCGAACTATCAGTTTAATAAGTCACGGCTGCAAAATACTAACGCGAATTCTTTACAGACGAATGGAAAAACTGGTAGAAGCCGACCTTGGGGAAGATCAGTTTGGATGCCGTATAAATATGGGAACATGTGAGGCAATACTGACCCTACAACTTGTTTTAGAAGCTAGATTAAGGAAAGGCAAACCTACGTTTCTAGCATTTGTAGACTTAGAGAAAGCTTTTGACAATGTTGACTGGAATACGCTCTTTCAAATTCTGAAGGTGGCAGGAACAAAATACAGGGAGCGAAAGGCTATTTACAATTTGTACAGAGACCAGATGGCAGTTATAAGAGTCGAGGGGCATGAAAGGGAAGCAGGGGTTGGGAAGGGAGTGAGACAGGGTTGTAGCCTCTCCCCGATGTTATTCAATCTGTATATTGAACAAGCAGTAAAGGAAACAAAAGAAAAATTCGGAGTAGGTATTAAAATCCATGGAGAAGAAATAAAAACTTTAAGGTTCGCCGATGACATTGTAATTCTGTCAGAGACAGCAAAGGACTTGGAAGAGCAGTTGAACGGAATGGACGGTGTCTTAAAAGGAGGATGTAAGATGAACATCAACAAAAGCAAAACGAGGATAATGGAATGTAGTACAATTAAGTCTGGTGATGCTGAGGGAATTAGATTAGGAAATGAGACACTTAAAGTAGTAAAGGAGTTTTGCTATTTGGGGAGCAAAATAACTGATGATGGTCGAAGTAGAGAAGATATAAAATGTAGACTGGCAATGGAAAAGAAAGCGTTTCTGAAGAAGAGAAATTTGTTAACATCGAGTATAGATTTAAGTGTCAGGAAGTCGTTTCTGAAAGTATATGTATGGAGTGTAGCCATGTATGGAAGTGAAACATGGACGATAACTAGTTTGGACAAGAGGAGAATAGAAGCTTTCGAAATGTGGTGCTACAGAAGAATGCTGAAGATTAGCTGATATGCCGCCCTAAGTGGCCGTGCGGTTCTAGGCGCTGCGGTCTGGAACCGCAAGACCGCTACGGTCGCAGTTTCGAATCCTGCCTCGGGCATGGATGTTTGTGATGTCCTTAGGTTTGTTAGGTTTCACTAGTTCTAAGTTCTAGGGGACTAATGACATCAGAAGTTGAGTCCCATAGTGCTCAGAGCCATTTGAACTATATTTGAAGATTAGATGGGTAGATCACATAACTAACGAGGAGGTAATGAATAGAATTGGGGAGAAGAGAAGGTTGTGGCATGACTTTACTAGAAGAAGGGATCGGTTGGTAGAACATGTTCTGAGGCATCAAGGAATCACAAATTTAGTATTGGAGGTCAGCGTGGAGGGTAAAAATCGTAGAGAGAGACCAAGAGATGAATACACTAAGCAGATTCAGAAGAATGTAGGATGCAGTAGATACTGGGAGATGAAGAAGCTTGCACAGGACAGAGTAGCGTGGAGAGCTGCATCAAACCAGTCTCAGGACTGAAAACCACAACAACAACAACTGTGCAAAATTCTACCAGGCAGCTTCCTCTTTCATTCCTTACGCCCATTCCATATTCACCTACTACCTTTCCTTCTCTTCCTTTTCCTACTATCGAATTCCAGTCACCCACGACTATTAAATTTTCGTCTCCCTTCCCTATCTTAAACATTTCTTTTGTCTCATCATGTATTTTATCAACCTCTTCGTCATCTGCGGAGCTAGTTGGCAAACAAAAATTACTCGAACCGAAATGTAGTGTGAGGAGGGCTACGCGAGAGGCGTTCAATGAATTCGAAAGTAACGTTCTATGTACTGACTTGGCAGAAAATCCTAAGAAATTTTGGTCTTATGTCAAAGCGGTAGGTGGATCGAAACAAAATGTCCAGACACTCTGTGACCAAAATGGTACTGAAACAGAGGATGACAGACTAAAGGCCGAAATACTAAATGTCTTTTTCCAAAGCTGTTTCACAGAGGAAGACTGCACTGTAGTTCCTTCTCTAGATTGTCGTACAGATGACAAAATGGTAGATATCGAAACAGACGACAGAGGGATAGAGAAACAATTAAAATTGCTCAAAAGAGGAAAGGCCGCTGGACCTGATGGGATACCAGTTCGATTTTACGCAGAGTACGCGAAGGAACTTGCCCCCCTTCTTGCAGCGGTGTACCGTAGGTCTCTAGAAGAGCGTAGCGTTCCAAAGGATTGGAAAAGGGCACAGGTATTCCCCGTTTTCAAGAAGGGACGAAGTGACGTCATAAGCGCGTGACTGCGTGTGAGATCGCTCTCTAATTTTTCATCTATTTTTAGTTTTCAGATATATATTTTAACTGTTTTTGTGATAATATTTACTATATAAGTGACTTATTAGTGGTTTCTTCATTCACCTCTGCATTTCGTGTGTTGTGGCCTGATATTTGTGAGTGTTTCGTACCGAACAACTTAACCTCTTACCCGTGTTTACATTCCGCGCTGACCAGTTGCAGCTGTAGCGGCGCATCGAAAGCTAAGTACTAATTAATTGTTTGTGTATAGTAGTTTATTTAGGAACTTTAGTAGTCTTCAACCGGTGTTCTTGGTGTTTTCCGGTGAAATAACTTCAGAAGAAATTTTTGCGAACTGCTTTCAGTTTCGTTACTGTCATTAGACGCTTGATTTTCTTTCTGTGTTAGTATTTTGTTATATTCTCATTTGTTGTTGATTAATACTGTCAATAATAGTAGTTACTTCCCTTGTAGAGCAAGTTTGTGATAATTGTAGTCAGTTTTAACATCTTCTTATTGTAGTAGCGGAACTTAGATAAAGTTGTTTTCTTGTTTCAATAATTGTAAAATTTTACCATGAGTGAGAAGTGTGGGCTTTGCCGTAGGTTCGTGAGTAGTGGATTGCGGTGTGAGACTTGTTCGAAGTATTTTCACTGGGGGGAATGCAGTGGGGAAGCCAGTGGGCATTCTGGTGAGATCCTCTCCTGGAACTGCCGGTTATGTAGCAAGAGTAAGTTGATAGAGGAGCAGGAGCGTAAGATCTGTGCCCTTCAGGTGCAGTTGAAAAACGCACAGGAGGAGCTAGATAGGATGAGGAGGGAGAAGGGGGTTGGGGAATGGGAGCTGGCTGTTGGCAAGAGATCTGCTAGGAGAAGGAGATTTTCAGATAGTTTTACTATTGGTGTTTGTAATAGATATGACCAACTGTCAGAGTCTAGTGGAGAGGAATCTCTAGTAGCTGTAGATGTAGGAAGTATGCAGCAGACCTCAGCAGTTACGGTGGCTAGGACAGTTGCAAAGTCTAAGAGAAAGAAGAAGGTTCTGCTGTTAGGTAGTTCTCATGGTAGAGGTGTAGGCCAGCAGTTGCAGGAAGTTTTGGGGAGTGAGTACCAGGTCACCAGCATTGTGAAGCCTAATGCAGGATTGGCTCAGGTGACTTTTAACATAGGGGGGTTATGTAAGGATTTTACTAAAGAGGATCAGGTAGTGATTGTGGGTGGGGCTGGTAATAGTATTGATAAGGATGGGAAGTATGACATAGATGGTGACCTGGAAAAGATAGCCACTCAGACTGGCAACACGAATGTGCATTTCGTGGAACTGTTTCAGCGTCACGATCGGCCTCATCTTAATATAGCCGTCAGGCGTAATAACATGAGACTTGGGGGTGCGCTGGTGACAGAAGGCATGAGTCACATTTCAGTGGTGTCGGTGGAGTCTATCAGTAGGACGGGTTTCACTAGACATGGCCTGCACCTCAACAGGTATGGGAAGGGGAGGTTGGCAAAACTTATAGGTGACAACATAGGTGGGGGTGGTGGGATCACTCATGGGAAAATTCCGGTAGTTGTGGGTGTTAGAGCTGTACCTTTTTTAGATTGAAGTCAGCTGATAGGTATTCCTGCTTAAGGGAAGTCTCTCTAACAAAGAAACCACTTTCTACAAAGCTTGGGTATCCGATTAATGAGGGAATTAGTATATTTCATCAAAATATACAAGGTATTCGAGATAAAGTTAGTGAACTGCTTATAGATGTTGACTCTGAAATTATTGGTATATCTGAACACTTCTTAAATAAGGAGATAATTCAGAGGCTTCCTTTACCAGGATACAGGTTGGCTGGCAGCTTTTCTAGGAGCTCTTTGCGGTGTGGGGGAGTAGCCATGTATGTGAAAAACGGTATCCCATTTGAGACAATTGATGTTTCAAAGTACTGCACTGAAAAGGTGTTTGAATGTTGTGCAGGTGTGGTTAAATTTAGTGGAGCTAAACTTCTTACTGTTGTTATTTATAGATCCCCAGACTCCGATTTCACAACATTTTTGCTAAAGCTAGAGGAGGTTCTTGGTTCACTTTATAGGAAATACAAAAAGTTAGTTATATGTGGTGACTTCAATATTAATTGTATAAGTGATTGTGCAAGGAAAAGGATGCTGGTAGACCTCCTTAATTCATATAATCTTATGCAAACCGTATTCTTTCCAACGAGAGTGCAAGGGAACAGTAGAACAACAATAGACAATATTTCTGTTCATTCGTCATTATTAGAAGGGCATTCTGTTAGCAAAAAGGTGAATGGCCTTTCAGATCATGATGCACAAATTTTAAGTCTAAAAGATTTTTGTGCTTCAACACATGTTAAATATAGTTACCAACTTTTTAAGAAAGCTGATCCAGTTGCTGTACAGACTTTTGTAAACCTTATCAAGGAACAAGATTGGCAAAATAGACGATAAATATAATGCTTTCCTCAAGACTTTTCTCGTGCTCTTTGAAAGTTGCTTTCCGTTAGAACGTTTAAAACAGGGTACTAGCACAAACAGGCAGCCTGGGTGGCTGACTAAAGGGATAAGAATATCTTGTAGAACAAAGTGGTAATTATATCAAAACGTTAGAAACAGTCAAAATCTAAATGCAGCAGCCCATTACAAACAGTATTGTAAAGTGCTTAAAAAAGTTATTAGGAAGGCAAAAAGTATGTGGTATGCAGATAGAATAGCTAAGTCTCAGGGTAAAATTAAAACTATATGGTCACTCGTAAAGGAAGTGGCTGGTCTGCAGAGACAGGTCGAGGATATAGAATCAGTGCGTAGTGGGGATGTCCGTGTTGCTGATAAGTCGCATATATGTACAGTACTTAATAATCACTTTCTGAATATAGCAGGTGAACTAAATAGAAACCTAGTCCCAACAGGGAATCATATAGCGCTCTTAGAAAAAAGTGTTCCGAGACTGTTACCTGAAATGCTCCTCCATGATACTGACAAGAGGGAGATTGAGTTAATAATTAAATCACTAAAGACCAAGAACTCTCATGGATATGGCGGGGTATCTAGCAGAATACTGAAGTATTGTTCCACGTATATTAGCTCAGTACTTAGCCATATCTGTAACTTTTCCTTTAGCAGTGGTCGGTTTCCTGACCGATTAAAGTACTCGGTAGTGAAGCCACTTTATAAAAAGGGAGACAGGGATAATGTTGACAATTATAGACCTATTTCTATGCCATCGGTGTTTGCTAAGGTTATTGAGAGGCTTGTATATACAAGGTTACTGCAGCATTTAAATTCACATAATTTGCTGTCAAATGTACAGTTTGGTTTTAGAAATGGCTTAACAACTGAAAATGCTATATTCTCTTTTCTCTGTGAGGTTTTGGACGGATTAAATAAAAGGTTGAGAACGTTAGGTGTTTTCTTTGATTTACCGAAGGCTTTTGACTGTGTTGACCACAAAATATTACTGCAGAAGTTGGACCATTATGGAGTAAGGGGAGTAGCTTACAATTGGTTCGCCTCCTACTTTAAGAACAGAAAGCAGAAGGTAATCCTCCGCAATATTGAGAGTGGTAATGATGTTCAGTCCCAATGGGGCACTGTTAAATGGGGCGTTCCCCAAGGGTCGGTGCTGGGGCCACTGCTGTTCCTTATTTATGTAAATGATATGCCTTCTAGTATTACAGGTGATTCAAAAATATTTCTGTTTGCTGATGACACCACCTTGGTAGTGAAGGATCTTGTGTGTAATATTGAAACATTATCAAATAATGTAGTTCATGAAGTAAGTTCATGGCTTGTGGAAAATAATTTGATGCTAAATCACAGTAAGACTCAGTTTTTACAGTTTCTAACCCACAATTCAACAAGAACTGACATTTTAATCAAACAGAATGGGCATGTTATAAGCGAGACGGAACAGTTCAAGTTCCTAGGCGTACGGATAGATAGTAAGCTGTTGTGGAAAGCCCATGTTCAGGATGTTGTTCAGAAACTAAATGCCGCTTTATTTACCATTAGAACAGTATCTGAAATAAGTGACATTTCAACACGAAAAGTAGTATACTTCGCATATTTTCATACGCTTATGTCATATGGTATTATTTTTTGGGGTAATTCTTCTGATTCAAAAAGGGTATTTTTGGCTCAAAAACGGGCTGTTCGAGCTATGTATGGTGTAAGTTCGAAAACCTCTTGTCGACCCCTATTCAATAGTCTGGGAATTTTGACATTGCCCTCACAGTATGTATTTTCTTTAATATCGTTTGTTGTTAGCAATATTAGCTTATTCCCAAGAGTTAGCAGCTTTCACTCAGTTAATACTAGGCAGAAATCAAATCTGCATGTGGAATGCACTTCCTTGACTCTTGTGCAGAAAGGAGTGCAGTATTCTGCTGCATCCATTTTCAATAAGCTACCACAAGAACTCAAAAATCTTAGCAGTAGCCCAAACACTTTTAAGTCTAAACTGAAGAGTTTCCTCATGGCTCACTCCTTCTATTCTGTCGAGGAGCTCCTGGAAGAGATAAAAAATTAAGCAAATTCCAGTGTTACATTCTTGATTTTCTTTATTTAAACTAACGACTTGTTTCATTTTATCTGTTTCTACAATCGTGTTATAATTTCATGTATTGACTCGTTCCATGACCATGGAGACTTCTCCTAAATGTGGTCCCACGGAACAATAAATAAATAAATAAAAATAAAAAGAACTATAGACCTCTATCTCTAACGTCGATCAGTTGTAGAATTTTGGAACACGTATTATGATCGAGTGTAATGAATTTTCTGGAGACTAGAAATCTACTCTGTAGGAATCAGCATGGGTTTCGAAAAAGAGGGTCGTGTGAAACCCACGATACTCAGAGGACCATAGACACTGGTTCACAGGTAGATGCCGTGTTTCTTGACTTCCGCAAGGCGTTCGATACAGTTCTCCACAGTCGTTTAATGAACAAAGTAAGAGCATATGGACTATCAGACCAATTGTGTGATTGGATTGAAGAGTTCCTAGATAACAGAACGCAGCATGTCATTCTCAATGGAGAGAAGTCTTCCGAAGTAAGAGTGATTTCAGGTGTGCCACAGGGGAGTGTCATAGGACCGTTGTTATTCACAATATACATAAATGACCTTGTGGATGACATCGGAAGTTCACTGAGGCTTTTTGCAGATGATGCTGTGGTGTATCGAGAGGTTGTAACAATGGAGAATTGTACCGAAATTCAGGAGGATCTGCAGCGAATTGACGCATGGTGCAGGGAATGGCAATTGAATCTCAATGTAGACAAGTGTAATGTGCTGCGAATACATAGAAAGAAAGATCCCTTATCATTTAGCTACAATATAGCAGGTCAGCAACTGGAAGCAGTTAATTCCATAAATTATCTCGGAGTACGCATTAGGAGTGATTTAAAATGGAATGATCAGATAAAGTTGATCGTCGATAAAGCAGATGCCAGACTGAGATTCATTGGAAGAATAGTAAGGGAATGCAATCCGAAAACAAAGGAAGTAGGTTAAAGTACGCTTGTTCGGCCACTGCTTGAATACTGCTCAGCAGTGTGGGATCCATACCAGATAGGGTTGATAGAAGAGAGAGAGAAGATCCAACGGAGAGGAGCGCGCTTCGTTACAGGATCATTTAGAAATCACGAAAGCGTTACGGAGATGATAGATAAACTCCAGTGGAAGAGTCTGCAGAAGAGACGCTCGGTAGCTCGGTACTGGCTTTTGTTAAAGTTTCGAGAACATACCTTCACCGAAGAGTCAAGCAGTATATTGCTCCCTACTACGTATATCTCGCGAAGAGAGCATGAGGATAAAATCAGAGAGATTAGAGCCCACACAGAGGCATACCGACAATCCTTCTTTCCACGAACAATACGAGACTAGAATAGTAGGGAGAAACGATAGAGGTACTCAGGGCAACCTCCGCCACACACCGTCAGGTGGCTTGCGGAGTGTGGATGTAGATGTAGATGTAGATAAACTTGTACTACTGTGGTAGGCGTGGGCTTCTTGTCTACCTTAGCCACAATACTGTGTTCACTATGCTGTTTGTGGTAGCTTACCTGCACTCCTATTTTTTTTATTCATTATTAAACTTACTCCTGCATTAGCCCTATTTGATTTTGTATTTATAACCCTGTATTCTCCTGACCAGAAGTCTTTTCCTCCTGCCACCGAACTGTATCTAACTTTAACCTATCCATTTCCCTTTTTAAATTTTCTAACCCAACTGCCCGATTAAGGAATCTGACATTCCACGCTCCGATCCGTAGAACACGTTTTCTTTCTCTGGATAACGTCCTCCTGAGTAGTCCGCGGCTGGAGATCCGAAAGGAGGACTATTTTACCTCCAGAATATTTTACCCAAGGGGGCACCATCATCATTTAACCATACAGTAAAGCTGCATGCCCTCGGGAAAAATTACGGCTGTAGTTTCCCCTTGCTTTCAGCCGTTCGCAGTACAGCACAGCAAGGCCGTTTTGGTTAGTTTTACAACGCGACGTCAGTCAATCATCCGTACTGTTGCCCCTGCAACTACTGAAAAGGCTGCTGCCCCTCTTCAGGAACCACACATTTGTCTTGCCTCTCAACAGATACCCCTCCATTGTGGTTGCACTTACATACGGCTATCTCTATCACTGAGACACGCAAGGCTCCCCATCAACGGCAAGATCCATAGTTCATGGGGGGAGATCATACATGTAATAGCTAAAAAAAAATTCTGGAGGGGGCAAGGGGGACAGAATTTCTGGCGGTGGATTTTTTCCTGATGGGACGCTAGTTGTTTAACTTTCTGACTTCTGGATGGGGGGAGGGGTTAATTTTTCCCCTTAGGGGACCGTTTCAAAACATCTTGACAGATTCGCGTTTTCTTACGAGTTAACTCTAGTTCCTCAGCGCAGTCAGCTCTGTTAGCTGCAGGGTGTTGGCATCTCGCAGCTTACAAGCTGAATTCAGTGATCCCGTGCCCAAGATCCAAAAAATTCGCCAGCCATCGTAAACAATGTACAATATATTATTGTTGAATATCATACCTGTAATAGTTAAAAATGATTTTCTTGTGGGACAAAATTTCTGGGAATGGATATGTTCCTAGAGAAGGACCCAAACCAATTTCTGATTTCTGAATGGAAGGAGGGGTCGAGTTTTTCTCCAATGGGACCCTTTCTACTCTAAAGCCACCGCTGTACTGCATGCATGGCGATGTGTGTCAGAACAAATGCACACAAATTTATGTGCTTCTAAAGAGTATGATGCATCTGCAGTAGGAAGTATGACAGAGTGTGGATGCATGCATCATAATTTTAATGACATCACACGGTAGCTGCCATGTTGGATGACATTATGACATATGTCATGGTGCATGGCATGACATTATGTATCATATTACTTTGCTTGATACAATGCTTTATTGTATGACATGGGTACTAACAAGTAAAAAAGGTCTATTTGTCAGATGTTTTGATTTAAATATGTTTGAAGCAGCCAAATATGCGGAAAAGCTAGTTACCAATTCTGGCTTTGACATGATCCACCTTTTTTGTGCAATGGAATGGCCATTTTTCATTCACGTAATTATTTAGTGAGGATGTTCTACAAAACACACGAAGAAATCAGCAGAAGACGGTGGTTATCTCAAACCCTCTCCTCACATTTCCGTACAGGTGCTCTGCAGAGAGTACATGTAGAAGCTAATGGCCTGTTCATTCATCATCATAGTTCATTTTCTCAATAAACCGTTCCACAGATGGGCAACACCTTCAGATAAGATTTTCAGTTGGTATATATCACAAATATGGCAATGAAAGTCAATATCTTGAAGATTTTCTTTGCTAACAGAAACCGAATTATCGGTCGCATTTCACATTTGGCGTGGCTGTCAACTTGCGAGGTGCCTGGGCTAGCAGAGTATTTAACACTAAATTCTTCCAGAATCTTCATATGGAAATAATGCTTTAAGCCCCCCCCCCCCCCCCCCCCCACTTTTCTAGCTCTGACTTTTGTTGTTGCACATGGATTAAGAAGAAACGCGAACTGATTGTAACCGACCCTGCAAGTGGAGTAGAAAAGAGTTTGGCACCTGCAATAATTTAATTTGATAGAAATTAATTTGATAAAGGAAAGTTTCATTAATGTAGTGAGAAATAGAAGTGTTGCTCTACCGATCAACAGAATGAAAGTTATGTCCAAAATAACAATTTGATTTATTATGACTAAACTCAAAATAATAAACAAAACATGAAACATTTACAATACGTCAAATTGGATACTCAAATAAATGCTGTGAAGGTGAAGTTGTCCATAAATTAGATTGTGATATTTATGACCAAGTGGTATGTGGAGCCAATTCAGTGCAACTCAAATCTTAAGAGGAACACCCAGCCAACCCATCATTAATTGCTGCTACAGTAGTGAGAACTCAGACAATGAACACCCAAGACAGAACCATGTAAGAAAAGATGGGAACAGGCGCGCTCTGCTGAGCTCTGATTAGCACAGAGCAAAATTCCTTAATCTGCCGGTGCTGCGGTCATACTTTACCAAGCTCTCTTCTTAACTGAAAGGACACGATCTGGCATACCGGAGGCGACGGCTGGTTGCTTCGACGTCCCGTCGTGGTGATAATGTCGCGAGTATAGCCCGAAACAAATTATCCTGGTCTGGTTGCTCCAGACTAAAGGCTTCCTAGCAACACAAATGCACCTCTGAGGGAGACGAAGAAGGCTCGCCACACAATCACTGACGGTACAGTGATTGATTTTAGCAGGCGAAGTCACACAGTAAGGCCGATACAGTCAAGTTAGGCCAAAACTGTTCAAGACAGACAACATAGGCCGCTTTTACGCAGAACGCTCAATTGCCAACTGTACTCGGAAAGTTACATTGAAGTCGAAACTTCAGCAACTTCGTCAAACACTTACAATTAAATGAAAGTATATTAGACAGCGAACGGAAGGCAGGCTGTCCAGAGCAGCGAGAGCTCAGTCTTGTAACCTACTCCGACCGAAAGGCGAGAGCTGACTAACTCAAGAATACTCGTACAAGCCGAACACAGAACATTACCGGCCCCACCACAGTGGCTGTGGTTAAACGTGCCAATAAGCAACTCACTCTATTGCTGAAGCACTACTATTCCACCAATGGAGATACTTGGCGCCAATTTCTGCGCCGATTTTGCTACGTCACGGAGCTATGCCCTGAGCAAGCCAATTACAGTTACGATTTTGCAGAAAACGCGGGAAATTGCCCGCCAAGACTGCCTGAAAACACATGTAATTCCCACGCCTCGCTGGTAGCCCGCCAGAAAGTCTTTTCACTAAGTTTCTGCGAAGTAACGGAACCTCTAGCCCAGCCGCTCCTCAGGCCCCTGTGGGCGTGTCGCTCCTGCTCTTATGACAATGTCGGCGTCTGGAAAGCATCCACTCGACTCCCTCACACCTGTCAGCTTAACGCTTTCAACATCAGCAGAACCCGCCTGTCACCGGACCACCCAGGTGACGAGAGACGCTGCTTGGGAAGTCTGCGTGTGAAGCAATAGGAACTTTTCACCACATGCAATTAGAGAGGAAAATATTCATATCTTCTGAGTTCACAATACTACCCTTGTAATGACAATACTCGGTCATACTTCCCCAAATCGAATTACTCAGGGTAAGATATAAATATGAGAGGGAGCAAGTCACTGTGTGGT
Organism: Schistocerca americana; assembly: GCF_021461395.2. Lineage (NCBI taxonomy): Eukaryota > Metazoa > Arthropoda > Insecta > Orthoptera > Acrididae > Schistocerca > Schistocerca americana. The sequence continues at coordinate 713,648,096 of NC_060123.1, forward strand.
TCTAAAAGCATGCCACCTCTCGAACTAAAGCACTGATTCCGGGTGACTGCTCTGCCCACATGTGAAAGCAGAACTCTTTCATGTTATAGCAGCTCCTAGTGCGCTGAAGCACAACTTGAGTCATGTTGGTGACTGTTCCAATGCTACGTGAAAACGTTGATTACTTTCTCATGTAGCCCTTATGCCTGTGGACCTAGTATTAGTGATTATGTTTGTATCCGACGACTAATGAATTCCACACAGTATACACTATTGCATTCAGGTAAGGTATACCTGAAGATATACACATTGCTAGGGGAACCACAGGTACGGGAAATCCACGCTGTGACAGTTACACAGGTGCTGTCTGGGCAGTAGACGGCTCGCGTGCAGCCGTTTGCAGAGTGCCAGTTCCTCCGCGGCAGCGGGAGTGTCGGCAGCTGACGCGGGGGAACGATTCACGCGTGTGGCCGGTATTGGGAGCGCGCGCCGCACCTGGCTGCCTGGCTGGCTGTCGCCTCGGCCCACTCTCGCTCGCGTATCGACCACGCGGGGCGCGGCGGGCGGGTGATTGCGAGCGAGAACGGCGCGGCGCAGCCATTCCGCCGTGTAAGAACGAGCCGGCATTGTCTGCCGGGGCCATTGTGCCCTCGCATCCCGCCGGCCAGCCCCATATGAATGCCGGACGACTGGCCAGCTTTCCCTCCTACCTGTAGAGGTGGCCTGCGTGGAGCACGGAGTGCCGACCTTCTGACGGGGCAGTTTGTGGAGAGTGCGGGTCGTACTGTCCGTTAATATGCTGCTAAGCATCGACCTAGATCCGATACATACAACAAAGAAATACTTTTTGTTGTAGGAAGAGATATACTTCATTTCGGATCAGCATTCTATAATTTTAGAAGCCCTCAGATGCCTACATCAGAAGAGGATATGTACCGACATATATATAGCACCGGATTATTATTTGTATAAAAAATTCCCGGATCACGTCTCGTTAAATCGCATTTTCTGTTCTGTACGTATTGTAATTAACCCTTTAACTGCTCTCGACGTGTTGACGCGCATTTGTACCTGTCCCAGTGTGGTTTGAACGTATTTACGCGCGCCACCAGTCCCTCTACGTGGTGCTCTGAACGTGTTTACATGCGCTTCCTTAGTGGTACGTGTGTGCTCCTGACGACTTGAGACGCACTGCCGCTTCTTCCGCTGTGTCCTCCGGCCGCGTTAACGCGCCCAGCCGCACATCCGTGCCCAGCGCCTGGTGGCTGCTGAGCGTTCCGCCGGCCCGGTTGAAGTATCGTGAGCGTTTGCTTCCGGCACGGTTGAAGTATCGTGAGCGTTTGCTTCCGGCACGGTTGAAGTATCGTGAGCGTTTGCTTCCGGCACGGTTGAAGTATCGTGAGCGTTTGCTTCCGGCACGGTTGAAGTATCGTGAGCGTTTGCTTCCGGCACGGTTGAAGTATCGTGAGCGTTTGCTTCCGGCACGGTTGAAGTATCGTGAGCGTTTGCTTCCGGCACGGTTGAAGTATCGTGAGCGTTTGCTTCCGGCACGGTTGAAGTATCGTGAGCGTTTGCTTCCGGCACGGTTGAAGTATCGTGAGCGTTTTGCGTTGCAGTTTCAGTCTGTGCACTTACTGACCGTTGACGCCGTTAACGTTTTAAGAAGAAATTGACACGCCGCCGTGGTTGTACAGACGAAGAAATCTTCGAAATTCTCACTAGAGGCGACAATGAGAATGAAATTTTTGACAGCGATGGTAATGACTATTCTTCGACTGAATCTCGAAGTCACAGTCCTTTGCCGTGTACTTCAGCTGGAACAACGGATCTGTCAACGAGGGAGGGATATCACTCAGAATCTCATGGGTCTGAGAGTGATAGTGAAGTGCCATTGAAAAGAGCTCGCTTTAGTGACACATTTGACTGGAAGAAAAGTGATTGTCGTCCATTTATGCCTGCATCCGATGGTTCAGCTTCTGGACACAACAGTGGTTTAGGACCGGATTCAAGTGTTTTATCATATTTCCTAGTATTTTTAACGGAAGAACTGATGAAATTTGTAGCAGATACTACCAACAGATTTTATTTGTACACGAAAGGAAATACGCCAGTATCAGAGCAGTCTCGTTTGTCCAGATGGAAAGAAACGGGTTTCGAGGAACTGTATTTCTTCGTCGCCGTTTGTATGCTAATGGCTCGTGTGAAAAATCTGAAAATCAGTGACTATTCGTCCAGAGACAAACTCTCGAACACTTTGGCGAAACTACGCCCAGGGACCGTTTTCTGTTAATTTTAAGAGTGCTTCACTCCAGTGACAACTCTGTCAGCAATGAAGAAGACAGCTTATTAAAAATTAGGTATATTGTTGATAAAATACGCGCATCATTTTGCAGCACATTTCATCCATATCAAATTCTCTGCATTGACGAAAGACTCTTGTTGTTTAAAGGGCGATTATCGTTCAAACAGTACATTCCCTCCAAAACAAGTAGGTTTGGAAAAAAAAACATTTGTGCTATGCGACTGCCAGATTGGTTATATCTTGGGTTTCATTGTTTACACGGGCACAAATACTGCAACTGACTTCCACAATCTGGGGAAAAGTGGTGACATAATAGCAACATTGATGAAACCATTTTTAGGAAAGGGACATACGTTCTATGTCGATATTGGTATTCAAGCCCAGACCTGTTTCTTTGGCTTCATAACCATGGAACAAACGCATGTGGTACTGTTCACAAAAACAGACGCAACATACCAAAATTGGAAAACAAACTAGAACGAGGAGAAATACAGTTTATGTCCACTGCTAGAATCCTTGCCATGAAATTGTATGACAAAAGAGAAGTGTGGATGATGACCACCTGTAATACTGCAGAAATGGTTGAGATGGAAAAGGCAAACCGCAAGACAGGTGAAAGATTAAGGAAACCACAATGTGTTGCAGATTACAACAAGAGTATGGGTGCTACTGACCGCTGTGTCATGCTGCTGAGTTCAGAGTAATCAGTACGAAAGACTCTCAGGTGGTACAAAAAGTTATTTTGCCACGTACTGGATCTGTGCATTTTAAATGCCCATGCTCTCCACAAATGGAAAACTCGAAGAAACGTACGCCAATGCGTCGGTGCGCAGTGTGCTCGAAGCAGAAAACGCGCCGAGAAACGAGATACAAATGTAGAGCATGCAACATACCATTATGTGTAGTGCCATTTTTTTTTAGGTCTATCACACTAAACGAAACTATTAACAGCCTACAATCACTCAGAAGAGAAGAAGCGACATTTATAACTTTCTAAAAGTAAAGGACAACAAAAAGGAAATAAGAAACATAAAAAATACAAAAATTGTATACAAAATAAGATAAACACAAAAAAATATTTTTTTAACTTCGCCAGTGCCGGTCCAAAGCCCGGGTCAAAAAGAATGATGGAAAATATATTCAGAAGGTGTAAAAGATACTGCAACACTTATGATTTATGACTCTGAAGCCACTTTACAGGAGTGTTACTGCACTCTCAAAAAAACGAACTGCATTTCTCAGATGCCATTACATATGTTAAGCATAAAATTAAAAAAAGCATAGTGCTACATTGCTGATTTAAACAAACATCACGTTTGTTTGCGTGGCCATCTTCCACAGCATCTCTAACAATTAAATATTGTTAGCTTTGCCGTCTTAATCTTACTGCAATTAATGTAGAAGTGTTTCACACTAGACGCTTTTCGCTTTTATTTACAAAGCATCTTCTGTGTTAACTGGTTTTCCTGCTTCATGTCAACCTCCGCTAATGAAGATAGGGAAAGCAGTGGTGCGCAAAGGATGTATACATGAAGCAGGAAAACCAATGAACACAGAAGATGCTTTGTAAATAAAAGCGAAACGTGTCTGTTCTGAAATTCTTTTTCATTAATTGCAGTAAGTTTAAGACGGCAAAGCTAACAATAACTAATTCTACATATCGTTTATTATAGTGATTCCTAGCAACATGAGCAGTTTCAATGCACATCATGTGTGTCCAGTAATTCATTTGCAGATTCACAGCCGCGGAAAAAGTTTGGAGATACATCGTGTGTCAGTGATCACACACAGAAGGCGAGAAGTATTCAGCACAGGGTGCGCTCGGCCAAGCGGCGAGCTGAGCCGCAGGGAACGAACGGACCGTGGGGAAAGCCCTTAGCGCAGGTACCAGGATTAGGCGGCCTAAACGGCGCTAGATGGATGCACGGTTGCAGCAGCCAAACGGTTAAATGGTCAAATCAGTGAAACATCAAAAAATCGTAACAGTTTCCGCCGTGAATAAAGCACCTTGTTGAAGCGGTGTAGCTTACGTACCTTAGCGATACAGATAGCCGATTTGCTATATCGCCGGTACGGCCGCTGTGAAGGGGTACCTGAAGAAAGGCCAGACTAGCACACAGATTGCTAAATAGAGCAACTACGTTTTCGATAGCTGCAGGGCAACTGTCTCGATGAATGACAGACATAGTCTCGTAACATTGACCCACATGTCCTTCCTGGCTGTGGGGAAAACATCGTATGAGGATATTTTTGATATCAAACTAATTGTCTAAATAATTAAACTGATAAATCAATTTATCACTCCCCCTCTAGGAAATACTCAAACCATCAGAGAATCCTTCCCGCCTCCCCCTCTCGAAAATATGCAGCCTTCCCCACCGCTTCCCCCAATTCGCCCCACCTCTCCCCATGCACTCCGACATCACTTTCTCCCACCCCTCAGAGTAAAAAAAAAAATGAAAATAAAATAAAATAAAATAAAAAAATGACCGGAAAAATCATTCAGTCCGTGCTGATGTGTTAAATGGAAGAATCTCATGACAGGAAATTGAAATCAACGTCAATTACACTGCAGAACATATATTGTTTATTTATAAAATACAATTAGCATATTATTTACATAATCAGTTTGCTGGAGACAGGGCTCTAGCTAGATCTATTTAATTGCCAGGTAAATCGGCAGGAAATCCAAATTTTTGGGGAATATTCAAGTTTTTAAGGTAAATTAAAATGCTAAGATCATAGCATTGCAGAGGACATAATAATAACAATAATAATAACAGGCCCGCGAAAAGAATAGGCCGCCGGTATGTTCTGCCAGTCGTAAAAGGCGACGAAAAGAACAAACCACTAATAGGGCTAACCCCCCTTTTAGTGTGATTACTTGGTTCAGGACAGAACTAAAGAAGCCTCGGACAAGCGCCGTCACGGTCGTAGACGACGCTTGAACCCTATGCCCGCCCACAATGGTAATGACACTGCTAGCCAACTGGAAAATGATTTAAATCCAAATAGAGGTGTTTTGCAGGATATGTTTCCTGCAACCACCCTAGAAGGAAAACGAAGACAGAGAATGAGATGGTCAGATGAAGTTAATCGACACCTCATGTTCTGTTATTACCAAGCAACAAACCTAGGAACCAACACAACTGGATACTGATCACAAGTATACACAACATTTATTACCAGATACCTGGAATTAAAATTTTTAACAGAACAGCGACTAGCTGATCAGATCCGTGTAATAATAAAAAATAACAGGATAACCCAGTCAGAATTAGAAAACATCAAACAACAAGTACAACAAATACTGAAACAAAATAATGTGCAATTAGAAGAAGAAGAAAATACAGTAATGGACTCAAACATCCCAGAGCAAACAAACAAAGAACAACATGCATCAATTAAACAATAAGAGGAAAACGAAATCTTAAGACGGCCACCAGAACAAGCACAAATAGAACATGAAGTGACACACATGTTAGATATAGAAGAAAAATTTCAGTTGACATATATAGAATACAAAGACACAAATACAGACATTACATCATTCTTGCAGAGACCAACATATAGCCCACTAGTCGAAACAACAATAAAAACTATCAACACAATCATACACAACAAAATAAATGAATACACAACTATGGAAGAGTTACAACTGCTGGTTTATGTGGGAGCACTCACTACACTAAATATACACACTAGGCAGAGCTGAGAACCAACCAACACACAGAAGAAACCCACAAAACCAGCATGGCAACACAGGCTACAGATCAGAATAGAAAAACTGAGAAAAGACATCGGACAGCTAACACAATTTATAAGAAATGAAATATCAGACAAAAAACGAAAAAGGTTAGGTAAAATCTCACAACAAGAAGCAATAGAGCAATTAGATGAAAAGAAGTAGAAATTACAAGCATTGGCCAAACGACTTAGAAGATACAAAAAAAGTGAAAATAGAGGGAAACAAAACCAAACATTCAACACAAACCAAAAGAAATTTTACCAAACAATAGATAACACACACATAAAAATAGACACTCCACCAAACATAACAGACATGGAACACTTCTGGAGCAACATATGGTCAAACCTGGTACAACATAACAGGCATGCACGGTGGATACAAGCAGAAACACACTCATACAAGATGATACCACAAATGCCTGAAGTGATGATTTTGCAACATGAAGTCACCCGAGCAATTAATTCTACACACAATTGGAAAGCCCCTGGAAATGATAAAATAGCAAATTTCTGGCTAAAGAAGTTCACTGCAACATATTCACATTTAACTAAATTATTTAACAGTTACATTGCAGACCCATACATATTCCCTGATACACTTACACATGGAATAACTTATCTGAAACCTAAAGATCAAGCAGACACAGCAAACCCAGCTAAATATCGCCCCATAACATGCCTACCAACAATCTACGAAATATTAACTTCAGTCATTACACAGAAATTAATGACACATACAACACAGAACAAAATTATAAATGAAGAACAAAAAGGCTGCTGCAAAGGAGCACGAGGATGTAAAGAGCTACTGATAATAGATGCAGAGGTGACATATCAAGCTAAAACTAAACAAAGGTCGCTACACTACGCAAACAGTGATTACCAAAAAGCTTTTGATAGTGTACCCCACTCATGGTTACTACAGATATTGGAAATATACAAAGTAGATCCTAAATTGATACAGTTTCTAAACGTAGTAATGAAAAACTGGAAAACCACACTTACTATCCTAACAAATTCAGATAATATCACATCACAGCCAATACAGATTAAGTGTGGAATATACCAAGGAGACTCATTAAGTTCTTTCTGGTTCTGTCTTGCTCTGAACCCACTATCCAACATGCTAAATAATACAAATTATGGATATAATATTACTGGAACATACCCACACAAAATCACACATTTGCTATATATGGATGATCTAAAACTACTGGCAGCAACCAATCAACAACTCAACCAATTACTAAAGATAACAGAAGTATTCAGCAATGATATAAATATGGCTTTTGGAACAGACAAATGTAAGAAAAATAGCATAGTCAAGGGAAAACACACTAAACAAGAAGATTACATATTGAATAACCACAGTGACTCCATAGAAGCGATGGAAAAAACAGATCCCTATAAATACCTAGGATACAGACAAAAGATAGGAATAGATAATACAAATATTAAAGAAGAACTAAAAGAAAAATATTGACAAAGACTAACAAAAATACTGAAAACAGAAATGACAGCAAGAAACAAGACAAAAGCTATAAATACTTATGCTATACCAATATTGACCTACTCATTTGGAGTAGTGAAATGGAGTAACACAGACCTAGAAGCACTAAATACACTTACACGTTCACAATGCCACAAATATAGAATACATCACATACATTCAGCAACAGAAAGATTCACATTAAGCAGAAAGCAAGGAGGCAGGGGATTCATCGACATAAAAAACCTACATTATGGACAGGTAGACAATTTAAGAAAATTCTTTCTAGAACGAGCAGAAACTAGCAAAATACACAAAGCAATCACTCATATAAATACAGTGGCTACACCACTGCAATTTCATAACCACTTCTACAACCCTTTAGATCACATAACATCAACAAATACGAGGAAAGTAAATTGGAAGGGGAAGGCACTACATGCAAGCACCCGTATCATCTAACACAGCCACACATTGATCAAGACGCATCCAACACATGGCTAAGAAAAGGCAATATATACAGTGAGACGGAAGGATTCATGATTGCAATACAGGATCAAACAATAAACACCAGATATTACAGTAAGCATATTATTAAAGATCCCAATACCACAACAGATAAATGCAGATTTTGCAAACAACAAATAGAAACAGTAGATCACATCACAAGCGGATGTACAATACTAGCAAATACAGAATACCCCAGAAGACATGACAATGTAGCAAAAATAATACATCAACAGCTTGCCTTACAACATAAACTTATAAAACAATATGTTCCCACACACAAGTAAGCACCACAAAATGTACTGGAGAACGATGAATGCAAATTATACTGGAACAGAACCATTATAACAGATAAAACAACACCACATAACAAACCTGACATCATACTCACCAATAAAAAGAAGAAATTAACACGACCAATCGAAATATCCATACCCAATACAACAAATATACAAAAGAAAACAGGAGAAAAAATTGAAAAATACATCCAACTGGCTGAGGAAGTCAAGGACATGTGGCATCAGGATAAAGTTGACATTATACCAATTATACTATCAACTACAGGAGTCATACCACACAATATGCACCAGTACATCAATGCAATACAGCTACATCCAAACGTATATATACAACTACAGAAATCTGTAATTATTGATACATGTTTAATTACCCGAAAGTTCCTAAATGCAATATAACATATACCGTACAGATAAAAGGAAGTGACGCTCGATCAAGATCCGTGTCACTTTCCATTTTTAACCAGACTTAACGTCTGAGAAAGCAAAGAAATAATAATAATAAAAATAATATGTTCATTATTCATAAAAATTCAATTTTAATATTGTCACAGTCCAACTATGACGTCACACTCCTAGATGCCCACCCCCGAATAGTTGAGAACTCTAAATCCCCTCTTTCCATCGGCAGAGAATTGGTGGAAAATTCCAAAATAAGCTACAAAATTCGAGTTTCCTCCTTTGGCTGTGAAGCAGAGGAGTTGGGAACGGGTCCTTGCCATTGATCGAGTGCTGGAGAGTCCTTTAAGCGAATTTCGTCAATAGCTGTTGGATGCAGAGAGGATATTTTCGCTATTAGTCCAGCACGTGTTGCTACAGCTAGTCTAACCAAAAGCTCCAAGTGGGAAGGAAATTGTCACTGAAGTGCAGTGGAGTACCATTCCTGCCGATCTATAAGTGGACAGATGAAAATGTCAGATGCCTTAATAAGGCAGATACGTCAGAAAATTTAAAAAAGGACACGTGTAAGTTAAAGGTAGATATAGTGGGAGTTTGTGAGGTATGGTGGCAGGAGGAACAAGACTTCTGGTCAGGTGAATACACTGTTATAAATATAAAATCAAATAGGGGTTGTTGTTGTTGTGGTCTTCAGTCCTGAGACTGGTTTGATGCAGCTCTCCATGCTAATCTATCCTGTGCAAGCTTCTTCATCTTCCAGTACCTACTGCAACCTACATCCTTCTGAATCTGCTTAGTGTATTCATCTTTTGGTCTCCCTCTACGATTTTTACCCTCCACGCTGCCCTCCAATACTAAATTGGTGATCCCTTGATGCCTCAGAACATGTCCTATCAACCGACCCCTTCTTCTGGTCAAGTTGTGCCACAAACATCTCTTCTCCCCAGTCCTATTCAATACCTCATCATTAGTTATGTGATCTATCCATCTATCTTCAGAATTCTTCTGTAGCACCACATTTCAAAAGCTTCTATTCTCTTCTTGTCCAAACTATTTATCGTACATGTTTCACTTCCATACATGGCTACACTCCATACAAATACTTTCAGAAATGACTTCCTGACACTTAAATCTATACTCGATGTTAACAAATTTCTCTTCTTCAGAAATGCTTTCCTTGCCGTTCCCAGTCTACATTTTATATCTTCTCCACTTCGTCCATCATCAGTTATTTTCCTTCCCAAATAGCAAAACTCCTTTACTACTTTAAGTGCCTCATTTCCTAATCTCATTCCCTCAGCATCACCCGACATAATTCAACTACATTCCAGTATCCTCGTTTTGCTTTTGTTGATGTTCATCTTATATCTTCCTTTCAAGACACTGTCCATTCCATTCAACTGTTCTTCCAAGTCCAAATGTCATCGGCGAACCTCAAAGTTTTTATTTCTTCTCCATGGATTTTAATACCTACTCCGAACTTTACTTTCGTTTCCTTTACTGCTTGCTCAATATACAGATTGAATAACATCGGGGAGAGGCTACAAGCCTGTCTTACTCCCTTCCCAACCACTGCTGCCCCTTCACGTCCCTCGCCTCTTATAACTGCCATCTAGTTTCTGTACAAATTGTAAATAGCCTTTCGCTCCCTGTATTTTACCCCTGCCACCTTTAGAATTTGAAAGAGAGTATTACAGTCAACATTGTCAAAATCTTCTCTAAGTCTACAAATGCTAGAAACGTAGGTTTGCCTTTCCTTAATCTTTCTTCTAAGATAAGTCGTGAGGTCAGTATTGCCTCACGTGTTCCAGTATTTTTACGGAATCCAAAATGATCTTCCCCGAGGTCGGCTTCTACTAGTTTTTCCATTCGTCTGTAAAGAATTCGTGTTAGTATTTTGCAGCTGTGGCTTATTAAACTGATTGTTCGGTAATTTTCAAATCTGTCAACACCTGCTTTTTTTGGGATTGGAATTATTATATTCTTCTTGAAGTCTGAGGGTATTTCGCCTGTTCCATACATCTTGCTCACCAGATGGTAGAGTTTTGTCAGGACTGGCTCTCCCAAGGCCGTCAGTAGTTCCAATGGAACGTTGTCTACTCCGGGGGCCTTGTATCGACTCAGGTGTTTCAGTGCTCTGTCAAATTCTTCACGCAGTATCGTATCTCCCATTTCATCTTCATCTACATCCTCTTAAATTTCCATAATATTATCCTCAAGTACATCGCCCTTGTATAGACCCTCTATATACTCCTTCCACCTTTCTGCTGTCCCTTCTTTGCTTAAAACTGGGTTTCCATCTGAGCTCTTGATGTTCATACAAGTGGTTCTCTTATCTCCAAAGATCTCTTTAATTTTCCTGTAGGCAGTATCTATCTTACCCCTAGTGAGATAAGCCTCTACATCCTTACATTTGTCCTCTAGCCATCCCTCCTTAGCCATTTTGCACTTCCTGTCGATCTCATTTCTGAGACGTTTGTATTACTTTTTGGCTGCTTAATTTACTGCATTTTTATATTTTCTCCTTTCATCAACTAAATCTGATATTTCTTCTGTTACCCAAGTATTTCAATTAGCCCTCGTCTTTTTACCTACTTGATCCTCTGCTGCCTTCACTACTTCATCCCTCAGAGCTACCCACTCTTCTTCCAGTGTATTTCTTTCCCCCATTCCTGTCAATTGTTCCCTTATGCTCTCCCTGAAACTCTGTAGAACCTCTGGTTCTTTCAATTTATCCAGGTCCCATCTCCTTAAATTCCCACCCTTTTGCAGTTCCTTCAGTTTTAATCTACAGGTCACAACCAACAGATTGTGGTCAGAGTCCACATCTGCCCCTGGAAATGTTTTAGAATTTAAAACCGGGTTCCTAAATCTCTGTCTTACCATTATATAATGTATCTGATGCCTTTTAGTATCTCCAGGGTTGTTCCATGTATACAACCTTCTTTGATGATTCTTAAACCAAGTGTTAGCTATGATTAAGTTGTGCTCTGTGCAAAATTCTACCAGGCGGCTTCCTCTTTCATTTCTTAGCCCCAGTCCATATCCACCTACTACGTATCCTTCTCTCCCTTTTCCTACACTCGAATTCCAGTCACCCATGACTATTAAATTTTCGTCTCCCTTCCCTATTTGAATAATTTCTTTTATTTCATCATACATTTCTTCAATTTCTTCGTCATCTGCAGAGCTAGTTGGCATATAAGCTTGTACTACTGTCGTAGGCATGGGCTTCGTATCTACCTTGGCCACAATAATGCGTTCACTATGCTGTTTGTAGTAGCTTACCCGCATTCCTATTTTCTTATTCATTATTAAAGCTACTCCTGCATTACCCCTATTTGATTTTGTATTTATAACCCTGTAGTCACCTGACCAGAAGTCTTGTTCCTCCTGCCACTGCACTTCACTAATTCCCACTATATCTAACTTTAACGTATCCATTTCCTTTTTAAAATTTTCTAACCTACCTGCCCGATTAAGGAATCTGACATTCCACGCTCCGATCCGTAGAACGCCAGTTCTCTTTCTCCTGATAACGACATCCTCTTGAGTTGTCCCCGCCCGGAGATTCGAATGGGGGACTATTTTACCTCTGGAATATTTTCCCCAAGAGGACGCCACCATCATTTAATCATACAGTAATGCTGCATGCCCTCGGGAAAAATTATGGCCGTAGTTTCCCCTTGCTTTCAGCCGTTCGCAGTACCAGCACAGCACGGCCGTTTTGGTTATTGTTACAAGGTCAGATCAGTGAATCATCCGGACTGTTGACCTTGGAACTACTGAAAAGGCTGCTGCCCCTCTTCAGGAACCACACGTTTGTCTGGCCTCTCAACAGATACCCCTCCGTTGTGGTTGTACATACTGTACGGCCATCTATATCGCTGAGGCACGCAAGCCTCTCCACCAACGGCAAGGTCCATGGTTCATGGGGTGATGGGGGGGGGGGGGGGAGCAAATAGGGGTAATGCAACAGAAACTTTAATAATGAACAAAAATCTGGGAATTTATATAAGCTACTATGAATAGTATAGTGCAAGTATTATTGTAGGCTGGATACACTTGAAGCCCACACTCACCAGAGTAGTACAAGTTTATATGCCAACTAACCCCACAGATGATGAACGTATTGAAGAATTGTGTAATGATATAAAAGAAATTATTGACGTAGGTGTAAAAGTCGAAAGGGAGACGAAAATTTAATAGTCATGGGAGAGTGGAATTCGGCAGTAGTAAAAGGAAGCGAAGGAAAAATAGTAGGTGAATGTGGACTGGGGACAAGGAAGGAAAGAGAAAGCTGCCTAATAGAACTTTGCACAGAGCATAATTTAATCGTAGCTAACACTTGGTTTAAAAATCATTGAAGAGCGTTATACACTCCTGGAAATGGAAAAAAGAACACATTGACACCGGTGTGTCAGACCCACCATACTTGCTCCGGACACTGCGAGAGGGCTGTACAAGCAATGATCACACGCACGGCACAGCGGACACACCAGGAACCGCGGTGTTGGCCGTCGAATGGCGCTAGCTGCGCAGCATTTGTGCACCGCCGCCGTCAGTGTCAGCCAGTTTGCCGTGGCATACGGAGCTCCATCGCAGTCTTTAACACTGGTAGCATGCCGTGACAGCGTGGACGTGAACCGTATGTGCAGTTGACGGACTTTGAGCGAGGGCGTATAGTGGGCATGCGGTAGGCCGGGTGGACGTACCGCCGAAGTGCTCAACACGTGGGGCGTGAGGTCTCCACAGTACATCGATGTTGTCGCCAGTGGTCGGCGGAAGGTGCACGTGCCCGTCGACCTGGGACCGGACCGCAGCGACGCACGGATGCACGCCAAGACCGTAGGATCCTACACAGTGCCGTAGGGGACCGCACCGCCACTTCCCAGCAAATTAGGGACACTGTTGCTCCTGGGGTATCGGCGAGGACCATTCGCAACCGTCTCCATGAAGCTGGGCTACGGTCGCGCACACCGTTAGGCCGTCTTCCGCTCACGCCCCAACATCATGCAGCCCGCCTCCAGTGGTGTCGCGACAGGCGTGAATGGAGGGACGAATGGAGACGTGTCGTCTTCAGCGATGAAAGTCGCTTCTGCCTTAGTGCCAATGATGGTCGTATGCGTGTTTGGCGCCGTGCAGGTGAGCGCCACAATCAGGACTGCATACGACCGAGGCACACAGGGCCAACACCCGGCATCATGGTGTGGGGAGCGATCTCCTACACTGGCCGTACACCACTGGTGATCGTCGAGGGGACACTGAATAGTGCACGGTACATCCAAACCGTCATCGAACCCATCGTTCTACCATTCCTAGACCGGCAAGGGAACTTGCTGTTCCAACAGGACAATGTACGTCCGCATGTATCCCGTGCCACCCAACGTGCTCTAGAAGGTGTAAGTCAACTACCCTGGTCAGCAAGCTCTCCGGATCTGTCCCTCATTGAGCATGTTTGGGACTGGATGAAGCGTCGTCTCACGCGGTCTGCACGTCCAGCACGAACGCTGGTCCAACTGAGGCGCCAGGTGGAAATGGCATGGCAAGTCGTTCCACAGGACTACATCCAGCATCTCTACGATCGTCTCCATGGGAGAATAGCAGCCTGCATTGCTGGGAAAGGTGGATATACACTGTACTAGTGCCGACATTGTGCATGCTCTGTTGCCTGTGTCTATGTGCCTGTGGTTCTGTCAGTGTGATCATGTGATGTATCTGACCCCAGGAACGTGTCAATAAAGTTTCCCCTTCCTGGGACAATGAATTCACGGTGTTCTTATTTCAATTTCCAGGAGTGTATATGTTGAAGAGACCTGGAGACAACAGAATGTTTCGACTGATTATATGATGGTAAGACGTAGTGGATATTAAGCTGATAAGAAGAGATTATTTTACCAGAAGACAGAACACGTAGAGGAAATGTAGCATACGCCACAATGCGGTACAAGATTTTCACACTAAGAATTAATAAGCAACGATACTTTAGCGATGTGTAAACGCGGGTACGCTCCTATTCCTTCTGTCTTCGAAAGAGACGCGCACAAATGTTTGAATCTACATTTCGCATTAGAAGTTAGAGGTGTATGGACAACACCGCGGTCATGGATTGGCTGGCTTTAAATGGCTCTGAGATCTATGGGACTTAACATCTATGGTCATCAGTCCCCTAGAACGTAGAACTACTTAAACCTAACTAATCTAAGGACGGCACACAACACCCAGTCATCACGAGGCAGAGAAAATCCCTGACGCCGCCAGGAATCGAACCGGTGAACCCGAGCGCGGGAAGCGAGAACGCTACCGCACGACCATGAGCTGCGGACGCTCGTGGATTGGGAAAAGTGGATTTTTTAAACTGGGGAGTTTATGTTCGGGGTTGAATAGCAGTTAGAACACTTTCTCCTAACTTCACCTGCTTGCCTTGAATTGCGTAGGAGTTACCGATGCCAGGCCGTGGCCATTGGCAGACCGGTTACGAGGGCTCGACCGACCGGAAGCCGCGACTTGACGGTCGCGACCGGCTGGCACAAAGAAAGGTTCAGGCTCTTCAGGTAAACAGTACACTTGGTCAATGGCGCAGGACGAAACTATAGAGGTGACGGTCAGTTTTTTCGTTTGGGATGCAGTGTTCATGACAGATAACGAGCAATACATTCAGAAAAAGTATTGTACGATATATTTCTCATGTCTGTTGGCTAGGATGCGACTCGCTACTCGTAAATGGGTGTATGTGCGTTTCATTCACCAATGTTGTCGCTACCTGACTCCACCATTTAGGGGCAGGGATTTATAGCAGCACTGCGACAGTGGGTCCCTTTCCAAATATCATTTCCATTCTTATGTCCCTCCCGGCAGCTATTCACTTATAGATCGGCAGGTGGCTAATCTCATGCACTTCGGTGTCAGTGTGCTGTCCTATTATTACTGCCCGTCCTTCCCACGTAGGGCTATTGGCTAGACTGACTGGAGCAACTTTCTTGTGCTAGACCATAGCGAAATTATCCATTCTGCATCCAACAGCTACTCTCTAGTCCTTGATCAACGGCATCTACCCCTCCCCAACTCCTATGCCTCAGGCCATGGAAAAAAGTTGAATTTTCTCGCTGATTTTTTAAATTTTCCGCCAATTTTTGAGTTTATAGCCAATAGGAGGAGGGGAGTTAGACTGGAGTATTCTGGGGAGGCTATGTTGGGCTGTGGCGTCGTTGTTAGGCTGTGGCTTTATTCCAAATATGAGAAATGAACAGGGTACCCCTGCATAACAGCGATGTGCAAATTGAAGCATATAAATAATGAATATATATGTTACTATCAATATTTCTATTATCA
Organism: Schistocerca americana; assembly: GCF_021461395.2. NCBI lineage: Eukaryota > Metazoa > Arthropoda > Insecta > Orthoptera > Acrididae > Schistocerca > Schistocerca americana. The sequence goes on from NC_060123.1 coordinate 713,664,150, forward strand.
TTATGTCCTCTGCAATGCAATGTACTTAACATTATGTACAAAAAACAAAATGGTGTTTTGCTAAAGGCGGACGTAACTCAAAACATACACTCCTGGAAATTGAAATAAGAACACCGTGAATTCATTGTCCCAGGAAGGGGAAACTTTATTGACACATTCCTGGGGTCAGATACATCACGTGATCACACTAACAGAACCACAGGCACATAGACACAGGAAACAGAGCATGCAAAATGTCGGCACTAGTACAGTGTATATCCACCTTTCGCAGCAATGCAGGCTGCTATTCTCCCATGGAGACGATCGTAGAGATGCTGGATGTAGTCCTGTGGAACGACTTGCCATGCCATTTCCACCTGGCGCCTCAGTTGGACCAGCGTTCGTGCTGGACGTGCAGACCGCGTGAGACGTCGCTTCATCCAGTCCCAAACATGCTCAATGAGGGACAGATCCGGAGATCTTGCTGGTCAGGGTAGTTGACTTACACCTTCTAGAGCACGTTGGGTGGCACGGGATACATGCGGACGTGCATTGTCCTGTTGGAACAGCAAGTTCCCTTGCCGGTCTAGGAATGGTAGAACGATGGGTTCGATGACGGTTTGGATGTACCGTGCACTATTCAGTGTCCCCTCGACGATCACCAGTGGTGTACGGCCAGTGTAGGAGATCGCTCCCCACACCATGATGCCGGGTGTTGGCCCTGTGTGCCTCGGTCGTATGCAGTCCTGATTGTGGCGCTCACCTGCACGGCGCCAAACACGCATACGACCATCATTGGCACCAAGGCAGAAGCGACTCTCATCGCTGAAGACGACACGTCTCCATTCGTCCCTCCATTCACGCCTGTCGCGACACCACTGGAGGCGGGCTGCACCATGTTGGGGCGTGAGCGGAAGACGGCCTAACGGTGTGCGGGACCGTAGCCCAGCTTCATGGAGACGGTTGCGAATGGTCCTCGCCGATACCCCAGGAGCAACAGTGTCCCTAATTTGCTGGGAAGTGGCGGTGCGGTCCCCTACGGCACTGTGTAGGATCCTACGGTCTTGGCGTGCATCCGTGCGTCGCTGCGGTCCGGTCCCAGGTCGACGGGCACGTGCACCTTCCGCCGACCACTGGCGACAACATCGATGTACTGTGGAGACCTCACGCCCCACGTGTTGAGCACTTCGGCGGTACGTCCACCCGGCCTACCGCATGCCCACTATACGCCCTCGCTCAAAGTCCGTCAACTGCACATACGGTTCACGTCCACGCTGTCGCGGCATGCTACCAGTGTTAAAGACTGCTATGGAGCTCCGTATGCCACGGCAAACTGGCTGACACTGACGGCGGCGGTGCACAAATGCTGCGCAACTAGCGCCATTCGACGGCCAACACCGCGGTTCCTGGTGTGTCCGCTGTGCCGTGCGTGTGATCATTGCTTGTACAGCCCTCTCGCAGTGTCCGGAGCAAGTATGGTGGGTCTGACACACCGGTGTCAATGTGTTCTTTTTTCCATTTCCAGGAGTGTATGTTATTTTAAAGCAAACACAGACAAAAGACCTTCAACATCAAGATGCATTTTATAAATAAACAATGTATCCTCTACAATGTAATTTACACTGCTTTCAATTTTGTGTCTTCAGATGCTTCCAGTCCGACAGCTCAGCACAAACTATTGTATGAACCGATTTGCACGCATTGAATGCACGCAAAGTTTCCCTGTCACAGTTTACGTGTAAACACGCACGTATTGTGCAAAAGTGTGATGTAGTACCAACTGATCATCACAATGGAAACAGACAGATGGATAAGCTTAATCGTTAAATTTGAGTTTTGGTTACATTTGCAACGGTAAACTATGATTACTCTGTCACTTGTATTGTCAAGATGCGACCTCACGATGGTTCCTACAAGGCATTATCAGATCTTGATACGTATGACGAAAAAAGAAAATTGAAACCGAAATAAATAGCAAACTTTGTATGGCCCATCAATAATACTCTGCACTTTTTCAATATCCCATTCCCCATGCACAATGAAAGCTGATACGCATGCATATATTTAGCAGTGACAAGCTTACAGTTCAAATTTTGTGGGTTATTCACCAGTTATCTTTTAGTACACTTACTTCCTCGTAAGCTGCTGTATTTCTTATGTAACACTCCATATACATGAGAAACGCATTTGAATATCAATATCATTTCTTGAAACATGAGATGATGTCATAAATAATTCTAATTTTATATCGGTCGCGATGGATAATCTACGATATTTTATGCTAACCTATTACCAATAATGTAGTGTAGTGGAACAGCAACACGCGCAGTTATGTGTAAGTACTGTTAGAGCAGTAAGAACTCACAGAAGAAGGTAACAGCAAATAAAAGAACACACACACAGACACACACAGAAAATGTGCTCACTGCAAACATCACAAACCAGTCAACCACGTTACGTGATATTAACAATATCGTCAATAGATGTTCTAAATTAATGACTCATAACTTGAAATGAAACGTGTGGTTCCTGAAGAGGGGTAGCAGCATCCACAGTAGTTGCTGCGACAACAGTCTGGATGATTGACTGAACCGTCCTTGTAACACCAACCAAAACAACTTTGCTGTGCTGGTACTGCGAACGGCTGAAAGCAAGTGGTAACTACGTCCGTAATTTTTCCCAAGGGCTTGCAGCTCTACTGTATGGATAAATGAGGATGGCATCAGCTTGGGCAAAGTATTCACGAGGTAAATAGTTCCCCATTCAGATCTCCAGGTGGGAACCACTCAGGAGTACGTCGTTATCAGGGAGAACAACGAAAAGATCCGAGAAATTAGAGCAAATACGGAGACTTACAAGCAGTCGTTCTTCCCATGCACAATTCGTGAATGGAACAGGGAAGGGGGGATCAGATAGTGGTACAATAAGTACCCTCCACCACACACCGTAAGGTGGCTCGCGGAGTATAGATGTAGATGTAGATGTAGTAGAAACAAAGCAGGCGTTTTACGGATAGGGGTGTGGAATGTGAGATTCCTTAATTGGGCAGGTAAGTTAGCAAATATAAAAGGAAATGGGTAGGTTAAAGTTACATATGGTGGGAGTCAATGAAGTTCAGTGGCAAGAGGAACAGGACTTATAGCCAGATGAATACAGGATTATAAATACAAAATGAAATAGGGGCAATACAAGAGCAGGTTCAGTAATTAATAAAAAAATTGGAACGCGGGTAAGCTACAATTAACAGCATAGTGAACGCATTGTTGAACCCGAGACACACATGAAGCCCACACTTACAACGGTAGTACAAGTTTATATGCTAACTCAACAGCTGATGAATAGATGGAAGAAACGTATGATGAGATAAAAGGAATTATTCCGGTAGTTAAGAGAAATGAAATTTAATAGTCAGGGAGACTGCAATTCGATAGTAGGAAAAGGAAGAGAAGGAAAAGTTGTAGGTGAATATGGACAGGGGGAAAGGAATGAAAGAGGATGCCGCCATGTAGAATTTTTCACACAGCATAATTTTATCATAGAAATTAAAGGAATTAATGTCCATGGAGAAGAAATAAAAACTTTTAGGTTTTCCGATGACATTGTAATTCTGTCAGAGACAGCAAAGGACTTGGAAGTGCAGATTAACGGAATGGACAGTGTCTTGAAAGGCTGATGTAAGATGATTATCAACAGAAGTAAAACGAGAATAATGGAATATAGACTAATTAAATCAGGTGATACTGAGGGAATTAGATAAGGAAATGAGACACTTAAAGTGTTAGATGAGTTTTGCTATTTGGGCTGCAAAATAACTGATTATGGTCGAAGTAGAGAGGATAAATGTAGGATGGTGATGGCAAGAAAAGCGTTCCTAAGGAAGGGAAATTTCTTAAAATGGAATATAGATCCAAGAGTCAGGAAGCCTTTTCTGAGTATATTCGTATGGAGTGTAGCCATGAATGGAAGTGAAAGTTGGACGATAAATAGTTTAGATAAGAAGAGAATAGAAGCTTTTGAAATGTGGTGCTACAGAAGAATCCTGAAGATTAGATGGATAGATCACGTAACTAATGAGAGATACCGATTAGAACTGGGGAGAACAGGAATTTGTGGCACAACTTTACTAGAAGATGGCAGGATATATCATGAGGCATCATGAGAGCGGTTGGCAGGATATATTATGAGCCATAAATGGATCCCCAATTTAGTACTGGAGCGTAAAAATCGTAGAGGGAGACCAAGAGATGAATACACAAAGGAAAATCAGAAGAATGTAGGTTGCTTTAGTTACTCGCAGATGAACAGGCTTGCACAAGATAGAGTAGCATGGAGAGCTGCATCAAATCAGTCTTTGGACTGAAGATCACAGCTACAACAACCTGAAACGATTTAGCGCTCATGTCAGCAACTTATAAGATTAAAGCTGTTCAGTGTTTGGACCAGCATTACATTCTTAAGCAATTCCTCATATAAAATATATATTAAATTGCCAGCAGGAAGGTTAGCGATTGTGTGTGAAATGTAAAGTAGGACGTCTATCTGTGCCGGCCGAGGTGACCGAGCGGTTCTAGGCGCCACAGTCTGGAATCGCACGACCGCTACGGTCGCTGGTTCGAATACTGCCTCTGGCATGGATGTGTGTGACGTCCTTAGGTTAGTTAGGTTTAAGTAGTTCTAAGTTCTAGGGGCTGATGACCTCCGATGTTAAGTCCCATAGTGCTCAGAGCCAATTGAATCATTTGTCTATCTGTAGGCAATGTGATTTCAGAGTGTGATTATGTCGACATACACTTCAACCTATATAGAAGTGAATATCGTTTACAGTATTTGGTTCTTTAGGTACGTAAGTGCGATGTAGCATAGATCTGAGTACCCTACTGTAACTGGGAAATTTCGTACTTCACATTCAACTTTCTTGAATGGACTCTAAGGACAAGAGGGAACGAACTCGATTTTTTCGAAATTCGAACTGAAATAAGTTTTCGAGACTCTTTTATATGCAACAGAGAATTGCAGTACATGGATGATTGTTGTAGGGGTTCTTTCGTTCGTACATGTACATACTGCAAATAAGTAAGCGAAGAGACCCAGTAGTACTGGTGATAAACCACTAGAAGCTTGCTACTAGCCTTGTGCACAGAGCACGTTTCTACGCTCTTGCCTTAAATCAGCGAACTTTTCGTGGTTATGTCGGTAGTATTGTGAATATGTGACCCATGATTATAGCTTTTCGTTTTATGGAATAATCCCACCTCAGATTACACCAATATGCTTTACAACTACAAATTCATGTGACCATAGATCGCAGATATGGAGGAACAATACCACAGCATTCAGAATCTTATTGAAGAGTATCTGACAAATCACACACCAACAATCTGTTATCAGTAATAAAACGACTCCAGGGAAAGAACCTTAGTGCATATCAGCAACTTTTCTCCCTTGTAAATACTGGTAGGTAATATGTAAATACATAATACAACTTTTGAATAATACCTGTGTCATCTTTGTTAAAAACCACATCCTAGTTTCCAGGTACACGATTAAAACCAAGTACAGGCAGAGAACTGCACCAGTCGACACACTGCAAAACGACAGCAGTGCCACAAATATTGTTTTTACAAGTGGAATAATACTTACATCAGAATATGACAGACTCCTTATTCTTTTCATTCTGGGTGGAGACGGTGGGTGATATATGCTGACGCCTCATGTTCCTGTCACTACTGTGTGCAGATCTCGAATGACCTAACACATCAAATTGTAATAGTAATAAAGAGGGTGAAAGGTTGGGGACTGTCATTCTTATTGGCCTAGAGAGCAAATGGGCAGAGAGGATTACCTTAATTTTGCCGCTAGTTTTATGTCACGCAGTTACCCAATATGTGTTACAGGGTGTCAGGTTACGTACGTCACACAGTTGCTCGAAAGGCGTGTGCTGAGGTGGGGTTTCCCCGGAATTGTGGGTGTGAACTTGAAATAAGATCGTTATCTTTGCATCAACTGATACAGTTCCGCTCCTCTTAGGACATACAGGGTGATCCAAAAAGAATACCACAACTTTAAAAATGTGTATTTAATGAAAGAAACTTAATATAACTTTCTATTATACATCATTACAAAGAGTATTTACAAAGGTTTTTTTTCACTCAAAAACAAGTTCAGAGATGTTCAATATGGCAACCTCCAGACACACGAGCAATATCAACCCGATACTCCAAGTCGTTCCACACTCTCTGTAGCATATCAGGCGTAACAGTTTGGATAGCTGCTGTTATTTCTCGTTTCAAATCATCAATGGTGGCTGGGAGAGGTGGCCGAAACACCATATCCTTAACATACCCCCATAAGAAAAAATCGCAGGGGGTAAGATCAGGGCTTCTTGGAGGCCAGTGATGTCACGGGCTGCCTGGCGGCCGATCCATCGCCTCGGGTAGTTGACGTTCAGGTAGTTACGGACAGATAAGTGCCAATGTGGTGGCGCTCCATCCTTTTTCGTAGGACTCTGCATACAGTTGATTGTGGAATTTGCAGCTCTCTGCTAGCTCTGCGAGTCGATTTTCCTGGGCTGCGAACAAATGCTTGCTGGATGCGTGCTACATTTTCATCACTCGTTCTCGGCCATCCAGAACTTTTCCCTTTGTACAAACACCCATTCTCTGAAAACTGTTTATACCAACGTTTAATACACCAACTATCAGGAGGTTTAACACCATACTTCGTTCTAAATGCACGCTGAACAACTGTCGTCGATTCACTTCTGCCGTACTCAATAACTCAAAAAGCTTTCTGTTGAGCGGTCGCCATCTTAGCATCAACTGACGCTGACGCCTAGTCAACAGCGCCTCAAGCGCACAAATGTACAACTAAATGAAACTCTATAGCTCCCTTAATTCGCCGACAGATAGTGCTTAGCTCTGCCTTTTGTCGTTGCAGAGTTTTAAATTCCTAAAGTTGTGGTATTCTTTTTGAATCACCCTATATATTGTTGAGACACAGCGTTATGAATGGGGCTATAAAATTCCCTTACCTTTGCCGTCCCTTTCTTAGAGACAATTTGCGATCGTTTCATAACGAAATTCTGATAATAGTACTTTGGTGCTTTACCAGGTGATAGAAATGATAGAGCATACGACCTCTAGTGTCTACATCTTAAAGAAATTGGGGGCCAAATGACAGGAACTATATATGATCAGTCAAAATATTTGGAGAATGATGTAGCCTGTCCGGTAACTACTTTCTCGGTGGAGTGCTCATGACGCATTGTTGTGCATCACCAAATGAAAGTGAAACACGTCCTCACTCTGAATGGGAGATATCCGTCACGTCCTCTTTAAAACGCTGTCCAGCCCGATAGAAATTCCTGTTCAATGAAAGATCAACAGCGTCAGCATAAGGAAGGGTTCTTCAACGGAACAAAACTGAACTAACCATTGAACACATCGCATTGTTAGTTAGGACACAGTAATGACCCAGATGAAAGTAACTGGGATGCTAAACAAGTAAACAAGAAAGAGATCACACACAGCCACGAAAATGCACAACATAAGGCAAGAGTAATGCAAGAACAGTGACAACTGATGTAAAAAGAACATTACATATTGTAAACAAACAAAAATAAACTATGTATTTGATGCGCTGATACGACTGTTAGCACTCAATTGGTCACTAAGCTCTTGCTATGAAGCTTTACAGACCACCAGTCTTAAAATAAAGATGAAATATTTGCTGACACTGCATCAAAAAAATGATGTCGCATTAACTTCCACCAGTAGGATGAAGATGAAAAGGATAATTTCTTTCCAGTCATATCTAACGTATAATGCCGTTAGAATACCTAACTACACAACTGTTGGTGTTGATGAGAGAGCTTCAACACGTATTCCGTTACTGTGAGCCGCGAGAAATAGAACCTACATCCTATCAAATTTCACAAAGTAATTGACATACGGACGTCAACACCTGTATGTCACTACCTTTGAACATTCCCATGTTCTTAATTAAACAGATTGTTAAATAATTTAATGACATAATTACGTTTCCAAAGCTAACGACAAAGTGGGGGGGGGGGGGGGGCAATTTCTTCTGGAACCATAAACAATACAATGTGGACAATAAAGATTTTGGGTCCATTGAACAGAGTGGGTCCAAGCTGATCTCAGGAGCATAAAAATAATCATCTACAATTGCTGTTCGGTTGTGAAAAGACAACAAACACCTTCTCACAAAGCCAAGATCCGGAGATTATAAATAAATACTGTTAACAAAAGACGATAACTTGATTTCATGCCGTAGAAATGCTTGCTGAAATCCTATGGTTGTAAAAATAGTCTACATCTACATGTCTACATATATACTCCGCTAGTCACCAAGCGGTGTGTGGCGCAGGGCGCTATTCGCGCCGAAGTCATATTCCCCTCCCCCCCCCCCCCCCCCCCCACTAATCCACTCGCGGATCGCGCGAGGGAAAAACAACTGTCTGAACTCCTCAGTACGAGCTCCAATTTTCATTATCTTTGAACAGTGATCATTCCGCGATTTGAAAGTTGGTGGTAGTAATATTTGCTCTACGTATTCGGCGAAGATCGGATTTCGGAATTTAGTGAGCAGCCTCTTCCATTTAGCAGGTCGTCTGTTTGCAAGTGTGTCCTACTTTCTATGAATCTGTAACGATCTCGCGATGGCTAAATGTACCAGTCACGAATCTTGCCGCTCTTCTCTGGACCTTTTCAATCTCTTGAATCAGACCCAACTGGTAAGGTCCCATACAGACGAACAATACTCTAGGACTGTACGAACCTATCGTATTGTAAGCAATTTCCTTTGCTGAAGGACTGCATCGCTTCAGGACTCTACCAATAAACCGCAACCTCGAGTTCACCTTTTCCGTTACTTGTGTAATCTGAGATCATTTCGAATAGTCGCACCCAGATACTTGACGGATGTTACCGCTTCCAAAGACTGGGCATTTATTTCGTACTCGTACATTAATGGGGATTTTCGCTTTGTTGTACGCAGTAGGTTACACTTACTAATATTGAGAGATACAACATTACACCACGCATTTATTTTCTGCAAATCCTCATTGATGTGTTCACAATTTTCGTGTGATACTACTTTCCTATAGACTACAGCATCATCGGCCAGCAGTCTAATGCCGCTGTCAACACCATCAACAAGGTCGTTTATGTAAATCGTAAAAAGCAGCGGACCTATTACTCTGCCCTGGGGGACACATGATGTTACGCTTATTTCTGTTGAAATCTCCCCATTCAGGACGACATACTGGTCACTGTCTGTTATAAAACCTTCTATCCAACAACATATGTCATCGGATAGACCGTAAGGGCGCACTTTTTGGAGCAAGTGACAGTGCGGAATTGAGTCGAACGCCTTTCGAAAGTCGAGCAATATGGCATCAACCTGGAATACGGTATCTAGAGCCTGCTGTGTATCATGCACAAAGAGGGCCAGCTGTGTCTCGCATGACCGCTGTATCCTAAAACAGTGCTGGTTTCTGCAGATGAGCTTCTCAGAGTCTAGAAAGGTCATTATGTCTTAACACAAGATATGTTCCATGATTCTACAACAAATCGATCTCAGTGAAACTGGCCGTTACTTATGTGCATCCGATTTTCTACCTTTTTTATATATTGCTATGACCTGGGCCTTTTTCCAGTCACGTTGAACTTTCCGCTGTTCCAATGATCTCTGATAGATGATAGATAAGAATGGTGCTATATTTGTAGCATACTCAACCTAGAATCTTAAGGGTACAACGTCTGGGCTAGACGCCTTCAATGCGTCTAAGGATCTTAACTGTTTTACAATCCCAGATACACAAAACACTATGTCAGCCTCTGTTGCGTTTGTTCGATAATTGAAAGGAGTAGTGGTGCTGCAGTCCTCTACCGTAAACGAATTTTTGAAAGCCATGTTTTGTATTTCGGCCTTCTGTTTGTCATCATCCGTTACATTACCGGTACTGTCAGCAAGAGAAGGTATTGCATTACTTGTAGCGTTTAAAGATTTTACGACCAAAATTTTTTAGGGTTAATTTTAGAATCTGCAAATAAAATATTGCTTTCAAATTCGTTAAAAGAATCTCTCATTGACCTTTTGACAGCTGCTTTCATTTCGCATAATTTCTGGTTGTCAGCGGAGCAGTGACTACGTTTAAAACGACTGTGCAATATTCTCTGCTTTCTCAGCAACTTCTTAAAATGCTTTTTGAACCAAGATGGATACTTTCCCTGCCCTATATTTTTGCTAGGCACATATTTCTCTAGCACGTGGTGCACAATACCTTTAAATTCCGACCAAAGATGCTCAGTATCTTTCTGTCCCGCGGTGAATGCTTGGACCTGGCTATGAAGATATTCATTAAAGATACTTTTATTTGCTTTCCCAAGCAAGAAATCTCTATGCTTTTTCTTTGGTTATTTTGCACCTTCCACTGACGTAGAAGCCACAACGACACTATGGTCTCTAATACCTTCTTCTAGATTAACTTCCTCAAACAAATGTTCCCATCTCGAGTTCGTTTTCTAACTAATTGCTCAAGGTTGTACGTTGAGAGCGCTCCTGGAATAACTTCACACGAGTATTTGCTTCTGCTTCCTGTCATAAACGTGTAATTTTCCCAGTCAATGGACGACAGATTAAAGTCTCCACCTAGAACTAAAGGATAATTTGGACATTTATTTCCTATGTACTCAAGACTTCCCATGAAACGTTCTGTGACGTTTGTTGCTGATGCTGGTGCTCTATAAAAACATCCTAATACAATGGTCACTCCTTGTCTGATTGACAGCTTTATTCAGAGTTTTGCGCAGTCCGTCCGAGTATCGACGTCAATTGCGTTTAAACAGCTTTTAATTCCATTGAACACACCACCTTTCATAGCATCAGTCCTATCCTTCCTGTCTCAAGGAAGGCCTGCACTGTCTGCCCTGTATGGCAGTGGACCTGTTCAGCAAGATTTACTGAGGGCTGGGCTTACTGCCAATTGCTTTCAACTTCCGACACGCCATTTCTACGACCTAAGAACAGTAAAAATACCTCATGCTTTTAGCGTCCTACCAGTCTCCATCAACATCTGCCCAGGCTGTTAACTTTCTAGAGTCTCACAGGTTGTAATGAAATATTTACTAGTTTTCCACATGTGGAAAATAGGTGAGTAACTTGTCCTCTCCCACGGTTTAGGAGACAATCTGGGCAGCCGTCTTAGGCTGTATGCAGGTAACGCTCCCCTTTGTCGTCTAGTGAAGTTATCAGAAAATCAAACCCAATAGCAAACAGACTTTGATAACATACGTGGGTTGCCCAGGAAGTAATGCAGCGTATTTTTTTCTTCAACAGTTGTTTATTGAATATAATGAGAGTTACACACATGAAAGAACGGTGTTTTATCTACACACCCTATTTATCCACTTAATCTCCATCCCATTCTATGGCCTTACTCCAGCGTCAAATGAGGCGTGTGTGCCCTGTCGGTATCAATCCTTGTCTTGGCGGAGGAGCCAGTGCTTCACTGTGTGAATCACCTCCTCACCGTGAGAGGCACCCACATGCCTTGCTCATACTGTGGCATCATGCAGTCAGGCCTGCAAGATGAGTGGTCTGCCAAGCGAGTGGATTCATTCTTATTTATCGAGTAACATGAACTCTAGTACTCACAATTAAGTTACAGATTATTCTTCTGTATGAATATTACGCAACGGAAACTAACATCTGACTATCAGTAATTTACAGAACCCTGACTGTTCACTACACACTGGCAATACCACATTTTCTTTTTTATTTAACGGCTTTGATCAACACGTGGCCATCGCACTGAATATGAATGGCGCACACATTATAAATGCTGGATATCATGGCAACATACAATTCGAAGAAAAAGTCCACCAATCTTTTTCTTTTCACTATCTTATTTATTCCGATAAATTCTATAACCTAAACACACAAATTCTATAACCTACAACAATAACACATGAGAAATTCCGTCCAGAGGGCATGGCTTTGCATTGGTGATTCTCTATCTTTTGGTCTCGTAATTATTTAACGCTACAGTGCACTTTCTGGATAGGATGGTGGATCTTTTATTATTTCTCACACTTCGACACTCACAATCATCATCACGAAACTTTCCTCCAGATCGAGCGGTACAGAAGGAACAAGCATAACCCACTACTCTTTTGAAACTACCTTGCTACTCTCCCATGCAAACCACACATACCCGAATTACATGACATACATCACACTACAACATGGAATACAATACACTAAATAGTCACAACAATATCACTTTCAGCTTTCCCACTTCGATTAGTATTTATCCCAGTTTCACACGACGCTGCCCCACTTTGTAGTTCTACTTTCCTACTATGAACTCTGGAGATATATGCACGTCTTCCTGTGTAATGCAAGCCAAGTGGCGTTGCTGGATAGACGGCCGACTCACCTTGCTTCTCTCTCAGAGTTTGAATCTAGCGTCACACGGAATCATATCACGCAAAGTAATATTGAGAACATATTCATCACCCACGCGAGTCCTCAACTGATACCATGGACGAGTACTTCTCTTTATCCTTTGTCTCATACAAAGGTTGAGACTCACACAGTACTCACCACGTGGAAGTACTCGCCTCTAATTTCAATTCCTGCACACCCCATATCTTAGATATTTCAACTTATGGTACACACGCTATTTCTTAAATATTTCAACTTATTGTACACACGCTAGTAATTCAGCTTAACTTAAGCACTCGGAAGCATTTCAACTTATTGTTACACGTGGTTTCATTGTGACCGTTGGTCACTTCCGAAGATTACTACGATCCCCTTAATATTACCTGCCTGACATTTAATTCTCCCCATGAAAGGTCCTGAAATAGAGAAATTATTATTCTAAACTACTCTTAAGTATTTCACATGCATACCATGTCTCCACTCTTTTGTCCTTACGGAGCATGCCTAAGACAGGTCTTACCAACACTAGATCCAGCGGCAGAGTGCCGAAACATGGCCGTTCTTCAGGTCCTCTCGCACCTCTGCCGAAGTGGGGGATCACCTTGCTACCGTATTGGTCAGCCACATTTCCGGCGCTCAAAGCTCAGTTAAATTTTATCTCTTTGGTTCTACCGAAGGTGACCAAAGGGTCGTCTCAAAGATGATCATTAATTCAGATTCACTATCTGCGGTTAGCAGACGACCATACATTCATTCATTTCACAGATCTCACCAAACTGGATGTAGGGATTTATTTTGTGGGAGTGCACATATGATCAATTAAATAAATAAATTATACTTCTTTCCTACACTGGTATCCGGCTTCGCTGTATTAATTGAAATTGAATTATTTTTACAAAAAATATGTTTTTCTGACAAGAGTAATGAAGTATGTTGTATCTATTTTCAATGTTGGGTGGTACTGTACCCTTTCAACCATCCTCAAAATGTCTTCCATAAGTGGCATCCTTTAACAGCCCACACAAGTGGAAGTCCGAGGGGCTGGGTCAGGACTGTAGGGTGGATAGGGTAACACTGTCAAACCTTGTTTTGCGATGTTGTTCAGCAGTCCTCAGACCTGTGTAAGGCTGAGCGTTGTTGTGTTGCAGCAAAACATCTCCAGAGTTGCTGTGGTGCCGAAGTCGCTGGAAGCGCATCTTGACTTATGTTAATGTGTTGACGTATGCTTCTGAATCAGTTGGCATCACATCAATGAGAATTACATCGTCACAGTCCCAGAACACGATGATCATGGCCTTACCGGCAGAAGCAGTTGCTTTGAATTCTTTCTTCTATGAGGTGGGGGAATGGCGCCATTCCATCGACTGTCGTTTTGTTTCAGGCTCAAAATACTGAACTCAGATTTCATCTCCTGTCGCAATATGGGACAAGAAGGCCTCCCCCTCATCTTCAAAACGTTGCAACAAATCAAGACAAATGGTTTTTCTGTGGGATTTGTCATCCACCGTTAGACGCCACTGGACCCATCTTACACACACTTATGAATATCCAAGAGTACGGATAACTGCATCCACACTTCTTTGCTGATTGACAGATGCAGCACCCGTTGCCGAGTCGTAATGCCTCTGTCCTCGCGAGTGACATCAGCTCGTTTCAACATGTCAGGTGGATGGTCACGCAGCAAATCGTGGAGCTCCACCGAACGGCCTTCTGATGACCTCACTCCCTGGGCCCAGCGACTAACTGTACTTCTGTCGACAGCAGATGCTCCATAGACTTAGTGAATGTTCTTCACAGTTTCTTTCTCTGCAGTGAGAAATTCAACGACGGCACATTGCTTGTAAAGTAGGTACATCACCTACAGACGCAGTTTTGAAACTGTCCTGCAGCTACGCTGTCTGTCAAAAGTGACAGAAACATTTGCGCGCTCACTCAGGCAAATAATACATACGCAACGTTTCTAATTGGTAGTACTTTTTTCAACTGAGAAAAAAATGTGCTGCGTTACTTTCAGGGCAACCCTCGTATCTGTATGGTGCGAAAATTGGCAATTGACCCTAAATAATGAGAAGTGTGAGGTCATCCACGTGAGTGCTGAGAAGAATGCGCTCAATTCCGGTTACATGATAAATCAATCAAATTTAAAGACCGGAAATGCACCTAAATATTTAGGAATTACAAATACGAACAAATCATATGGGAAAGAACGCATAGAAAATGTTGTGGGAAAGTTGAGCCAAGGACTACGTTATCTTGGTAGAACACTTAGCTCTTATGAGATGCGACAGAGTTGCTAAGGAGACTGCCGACACGACGCTCGCTTGTCCGTCCTCTTTTGGAATACTGCTGCGCGGTGTGGCATCCATACCACATACGATTAACGGACTACATCGACGAAGCTGAGAGACTGGAGAGCACGTTTCATGTAATCGAGAAACAGGAGAGAGTGTGTCGCTGACATCATAAAGGACTTGGAGTGGGCATTACTAAAAGAAAGGCGTTTCTCGCCTCGGTGGGATCTTCTCACGAAATTTCAATCACCAGCTCTCTTCACCTTTGATTGCGTATACCTTGTTGACACCGACCTACATTGAAGGAAACGATCATCATAATAAAACAAAGGAAAATCAGAGCTCCCACAGAAAGACACAGGTGTTCGTTTCTTCGGTGAACCTTGCGAGAGTGGAATAATAGAGAGAATTATGGTGAATGTGGTTCCATAAATACTCTGCCAGGCACTTAAGGGTGATTTGTAGAGAATCGGCGTAGATGTTGATGTAGAGAGACAAAGACCCAAACTGATCAAACATTGTGTCACCATCCGACTCAGCAGTCGGTTACTACACTTGCATCTTACCAAGTTGATTGGTTGATTTGGAGGAGGGGACCAAACGGCGAGTTCATCGGTCCCATCGTATTAGGGAAGGATGGGAGATGAAAGTCGGCCACGCCCTTTCAAAGAAGCCTCCCCGGCACTTGCATCAAGCGATTTAGGGAAATCACGGGGAACCTAAATTAGGATGGCCGAATGCGGGTTTGAACAGTCGTCCTCCCGAACGCGAGTCCAGTGTGCTAATCACTGCGCCACCTGGCTCGCTCGTACCGAGTGTAAACAGTAATTCTCGGCAGTACAACTGTAAAGAGAGTAGATTTCTGTGGAACTGCGAAAGCGAATCACTCCTCTGGATGAACCTGGTAGCGCTCTCCATTGATACAGGACGACAATTAAGGAACTATACGGAAAAGAAACGTAAATTAGTTACAAACAACTCTCTGCCCACACTTTACTCAACATGTAAACGTCACTACACATATTCGGATTCATGTTATTACATGTTCGATATGTGTGGTGCAGACGAATAGCGAAATTCTCCATGACCGACTGAAGTGGCGGAATATCGACAGCATGAGATGCTGAATGGCTGTTTTCAGCTCAGCAATGGTTTTGAGGTTATATCTGTATACCTTGTCTTTAATAGAGCCCCACAAAAAGGGGTCACATGTGTCTGGATCCTGAGAATATGGCGGCCAATCGAGGCCCATACCAGTGACCTCTGGGTACACCAGAACTATAATGCCGTCCCCAAAGTGCTCCTCCAGGACATCAAGCAGTCTCCTGCTTCGACGGATCGAGCTCCGTCTTGCATTAACCACATCTTGCCGAAATCAGGATCACTTTGGATAATGAGGATGAAATCATTTTCCAAGGCCTTCACGTACCGTTCAGTAGTTACCGTGTCATCAAGGAATGCCGCACCAATTATTCAGTGTCTGAACACTGCACACCACACAGTCACCCAGTGAGGCTGCAGGGACTTCTCGATCGCGAAATGCAGATTCTCTCTCCCCCAAATGCGCCAATTTTGCTTATTGACGAACGCATCCAAATGAAAGTCGGCTTCGTCGCTAAATCAAATTGTATCACGCATACTAATTCCCATCATGCCCTGTGACCAACCGTACGGTTTCAACGTCCTAGCGCAAACCGCTCAGAAATTACGACGATTTTATTTCATGTAGTTCAATAATTTCCACCCTGTAGTTTGCAGCACAGAGGGGTCTCGTGTAGCTCGATGTCCTGGGAACTGCAGACACACGGCTTTCCACGAGATGCCCCAGCTGCAGCTAATCGGGAGCAAGACGTTCTGGGAACTCCTCAGGCAGCGCTCTCCCACTATCAGTTTCTTATATTTCTATGTAATTCCCCAAACTGTTTTATTTGCAAGCACTCTGGTTCGTGTTGCTCTTGCGAGACGGCTGCCTTGAACTCCTCTCTGTCGCTGTTCCAACTCTGCCATCCTCGTGGTGCATTTCTACTTCATCCGCGGAATCCGTATTTTGATGTCGCGAGGGAACCCCCCCCCCCCCCCCCCACACACACACACACAACCGTGAAGGTGCCGTCTGCACCCCTCCCCCTCCCCCACCCCTCCTCAACAACGTAACGCTCAACCGGGAAGCCGCCGTCCGACCACACTGCAGGGGCTGCAATGAAACACAAACACACACACACACACACACACACACACACACACACACACACACACTACTTGCTGCAACAAACACTCTTCTGCGATCGCCTAAGGAAATCATCTTCTGCAACTTCTGAAATGCAACCGTTGTGCAGCGTCTGTCAGACGGAGTTTCGGGATATATAAAACTGGATGCTGTTCGTCACTCAGCAGATCTCTTACGAACGCAGGTTTAAATGTGTTAATCTTACACTCTGAAAATATTATTTCGCAAACGTAACGTTTCAGGCAATGCAACATTAGAGTAAATTTAGCGATGAGTGATCTATCTGACTACAAACTCGATAACATACATTGCTTGAACAAATACGATGCAGAATGGAACTTACAGTTTTGGATTCCAACACAGGAAAACAAATTTAGCAAAGTGTTACTCAGCCGTATCTTGTGGAATAGGATCTATATTAATGACTTTATTACAAAATTTTGAAATTATTTACCACACATAATGACTTTAAGGCTCAAGTAAAAACTAAAGGGCAGTGGCAACAGTCATGAAACGGCCTATCAAAAAGCAAGAGCGACTACAGCTCTTTCATTTCTGTTGGCAAAGTTACGAGCAGCCTGTACCTCACTTGACTACTGTCCACCTGCAGTTTGTCACAAGCGACGAATACATGTAGTAAGGTGATAAAAATGAGAGCATTTATTCTTTTTTTAGATTTTGTTTCACAACTATACAGCTGATTTCTCCGTTTTTTTCCTATATATTTTTCTAAAGAAACTTGTTAATTGGAGAGTAAGTCTACGCATTTCAGACGTGTGAACAGTGACGTTAATATTAGGCGACAGAAACTTTAAAATATATCTTGGACGTATAGTAAAACTGTCATTTAATTTATTAATGCAAACTGTTATTACTTTGATGCTGAACAGCAACAAAATCGATGACAGTTTAACGACATGCAAAAATTTTGCTTATGTATTGGAACTGTCGCTTTGCTTATCTTTTTCGTTTAATTACGAACAATACTGCTAAAGGTTGCAAATTCTCATATTTGTCATTGAATAATGTCAGTAATGATGTTTGCTTGATTTATTATTTCGTCTAAATACTTCATATTTCCCCCTTTTAATGGATAAGAGTAACAATAAGAAAACAGTTCACAATGTCGGTCTTCAGAATGGGGAACATTTTAGCGAGCAGAAAGTTTTCAGATGGAGAACTGACATGGTAAAACATTTTCCAATACATGGTAGGGACGGTACAGCAACCAGTAATATACAATCAAGAGAGGAACAGCTAGTATCGGTTAGAGGGATGTATTTATTATTTGTTCACCAATGATGCATTTCGCATGATTGACACTGTAACTAACCTGTTTCTGTGCGTTATTACGTTATTATTGGGAATGGAAATACTTATTGCTTGTGAAATTAACGTGAGAAGATTAGGGTCGCCACCGACTCTAACCACACAACTAATCAAAGGTTTGGCCGCGTCGGAAAATAAATTAATTTGATCACAGACCAAAAACTCATAAAATGCATACGTTGTGATGTCGCTCATAGGGGATGCTATGTAATTAATAGTATTTCCCGTGCACTGTTCACGAGAATCAGCCATTTAAAATAAAATAGCACATGAATGGACACTGTGCAGAAGATCAGCTCCCAGCAGCACACCTGAATGTAAGACTTAATCTAAAGCGTTTGTTTTAAAATGAAAGGGGAAACTAATCACTGGACCAGTGCGTAATGAAACGCGTTGAATTTGGTACCGGGAAAGCTACGAGGTGAGTGGCTTAGGTGCAAAAACGTAACCTCGGAATACAAGACAAAATTGTGGATAAAACCATTTATTCCTAAGATATGGATGTGAGGCATGTACACAATTCCTGATAACATTAATTCCTAAAACATTAAAGAAAAGCACAGATACATTCACCGTTATAATCTACACCTAAAATCATTTATGTGAATCATACATACAACTGCTGTTGCTTGATAACTGATCGCAATAACTCGTGAAACGGTACACGTTTCGCAGTACACCCGCGTGCCCACGTGGTTTGTGGAGACGCAGTTTCTAGGTATTGTGGCCTAGTTCCAACAATATCACATCACACAATCATGGACAGATAACATTCTTTAAAACAAACATGAGATCGGACAGTTAGTGATGACGATAGCCCAACAAACTCTAGTGTTCTACCACGTGGTTGGCTCCCCACGGACGAAAGACACATAAAGCAAGGAAAATTTACGAGAAGGCAAAGCTATTAATATTTAGAAAAATAAAAGCGTATACAGGCACAGCTCAAGGCAAACAGACATTCATACAGAAGCGAGTGCTCGCTTCTTATCGACACCTTTGCGTGACGCTCTTCCGGCGGATCCAAGTCTGCTACAGAAATTTACTAAAAGAAAAATCTGCCGAAGTTTTGCATTCCTTGCTGCGACAAGGCAAAGCAATATATCAGAGTTGAAAAGCGAGACCAAAAGCTAACAGCTCTCCTCTCGCCAAATAACAACGCGCCACGCGATCAGTCTAACTCACCCTTCTTCGACTGGAGTACAGCTGTGGACGCTTCCCGTACCGGCGGCAGACTGCCTCCCGCTTCTTCTCCAGCCTCCTCCACGCTCCTCGTGTCCCGGAAAACCCAAAGATGCCATTTCCGCCACCGACCTAACGCAGGTGGATTTCTCACAAGTAGCGCAAACGTCTTTGCCTACTTGACCACTACGAGAGTTGGCTATTCTGTACAACTGCTGCTGAATCTGTATGACTATCGCAGACTTTCTGCAGCAGACTACGCCACCGTCTAGCAACGTGACACACAACCACATTCATCCAATCACACCACTACGAGAGTTATGAGACAAGATAAACAAGAAAAGAAAGAGAAATGGTAGTGAAAATGGGCTACGGACTAATGAAAGGAGGCTACAGGACCCTTTCATCACATCTTTAGATTGGCCTACACAAAAAATATTCATTTCGTTAGAAGTGCAAAATTGGAGTTACTAGCAAGTAACTGTGACGCGGCTTATTAAATATTAGATCGTGTTATGTATGTGGGATAGCGACCGACGAACCATCCAGCAAATAATTTACCTTGTCAAATATTTGGGAACATTGCGTGGTGTCCTATAAATCAACAGAACTGAATACAGCCGCAAAAATCATACCCAGTGACCATATATATTTGGCACAGCATGAAACAGAAGAAGAAGATGAGTTTGGTTTGTGGGGAACTCAACTGCTCAGTCGTCAGCGCCCGTACAAAGTCACCATTTTTACACAGTCCAATTATTACACAATCCAGTCCAGCCACAGTCAAGAATGATGATGATGATAAAGAAATGTGACGACAAAACATACATCCAGTCCCCAGGCAGATAAAATCCCCAATCCTGCCGGGAATCGAACCCGGTACCCCGTGATCCAGAGGTAGCAATGCTAGCCACTAGAAGAAGAAAAAGGAGAGGCTAGATTATCCTGCAGAAGCATGAGACCTCGTCCAGTGAATGCAAAACACCATCAAACCTATTTAGATCTGTCACCATGCATATATGTCAGAGGTGTATTGTTCATATCCGAGCAATGCCCATAGTACTGGACATGTGAACACACTGAGCCATACGGCCGCAAGTGTCCATGTGTCACAGCACGTGGCGTTAGTAAACTGTGCGTTACGGAGTATTATGGAATTGCCAAATATAAGCAAGTATTAAATAGTTAAATAAGAGTCACTACAGCACGCAATTTAATATCATGGTCGGCAAAAGCAAAAATCCAGCTGCTTGGAAATCACTAAAACTAAGTTGAAAAACTAAATGCCTGCTCCAGCAAACTAATACACAGCAAGGAAATTTGGAAATTTGTGGTAAGGTCTTATGGGACCAAACTGCTTAGGTTATCGGTATCTAAACTTACACACTACTTAATGTAACTAACTTACGCTAAGGACACACACCCATTCCCGAGGGAGGACGCAAACCTCCGACGGGCGAGCCGTGGGATTGTGACAAGACGCCCTAAGACGCGCGGCTACCCCTCGCGGCCACAGCAAGGAACATTAAAACACGCTTGAAGAATGCTCAAAACATTTTTCACTTTGTTGTCAATGTAATATGGCGGACAAGAGAAAACAAACACAGGGCTGTAGCCACGTAAGTGCTTTACCGCGTATGAGAAAGAGACTCATCGCCGAAGTAACAATCTTTATCTGAGTGATTGGCTGGCAGTATCGAAAAGCAACCTTTGAAATAACAACTGTTTATTACAAGAAGTAAAGCAACTACCACTTCTGTCTGTGAATGAATGTCTACACAGTTTGAGAATGGCAACGTCTCAAGGAACAGGGAAGGTTAATAACGGAACAAACATAAGAGATCGATAGCTGGTAGGCCGTCTACGGATTAGCAGCAGGGTGCCGTAATGACAAGATCTTACTAGGCAATACGTTCGTAGGCAGTCTCATGTGAACATGGCGAAGCAGTGCTCTCAGGAGCGGCTGATGGTGGCGCAGCAGCGGACGTCGTTCATTGCAAGGACAAGGCGACAACATGGCGGGCAGCAGCAGTGGCAGTGGCAGGCGGGGGCCGCAGGAGAGACCTGCACTGGCTCTGGGTCAGTCAGAGACTAGAGCATAACTGGCCAACCTAAATAAATGCGTGCACAAGGGTACATCAGATGTGTCACATGGACATATGCCTGTTCAGATGTAAGCTGGACCTATGAGTGTAGTGATGTGTGCTCCAACTTTCAAGCCACATAGTGTTGGGGCTGGCACCCACAGATGCTATGGTGGCTGCACCTAACTTGACCTCCAAGGTGAGGCAGATGCCATTCCTAAGTTGCAATGGCCAGAGGTGTGGTGGTTGAATACACGGCAACCCAGCCCTGCATAAACTGCAACTCTACTATATTACATTATATCATGAATGTAACTAGATTAATTAGCTAGACTGTTAAAGTTGCTTTTGACAACCAGTGCAGTTAACAAACGTAAAATCCAAAATTATATTAAAATAAAGTAAAAATAAAGATGTGTGCTAGAATTCTGTGTAACATATTCTTGGTAGGTACCCCACAATCTGAACGTCTATTTGCATCGAATTAGAATTTTCGATTTGTGGTAATCTCCATTTGACTATGTCTGTTAGGACTGCCTGTGTCTACCCAGTTATGCATGTGAGTTTGTTGAACCGAGGCTATTCCTGACACGGGGAATCAGACAGCTTTGGTAGCAGCAACTAACAAACAGTTCAGATGCTAACTGGTACATTTCAGTGGATCTTCAGCTCTCTCAGCTACTGGGAAGTCAAATTTTTCTTTCACCTCTAAAGCCATTGGGCGAACTTCCACTGTCACTGTAGTTGAGGTCCATATTGGGTGGTACCACCCAGGGCCAGGAGCAGCATAGTTTTTTATTAGTCGATCATTCACTTCTCTTCCCCAATCACTTGTGAGAAATGGCCCTGCGCTTTGGACTGCTAACTGGCAATGGTGAAGTGGCATGGCTGTATGTACTCTTTAATGCTCAAAATAATAAATTCATGACCCTGCACGCTGCGTTTCAACTTGTTCGTTACTGTAACAGTTCAGTATGATATATTGCTGTTAACAGATACATACAAGTTGCATAATAATGCATATCGAAGTTTGGATCTCCCATGTGGCTGTTACGAGGTGCATTCAAGTTCTGAGGCCTCCAATTTTTTTTTTCTAATTAACTACTCACCCGAAATCGATGAAACTGGCGTTACTTCTCGACGTAATCGCCCTGCAGACGTACACATTTTTCACAACGCTGACGCCATGATTCCATGGCAGCGGCGAAGGCTTCTTTAGGAGTCCGTTTTGACCACTGGAAAATCAGATGGTGAATGTGCGGCCACGGAGAGTGTCTTTCGTTGTTGGAAAGAGCCAAAAGTCACTAGGACCCAGGTCAGGTGAGTAGGGAGCATGAGGAATCACTTCAAAGTTGTTATCACGAAGAAACTGTTGTGTAACGTTAGCTCGATGTGCGGGTGCGTTGTCTTGGTGAAACAGCACACGCGCAGCCCTTCCCGGACGTTTTTGTTGCAGTGCAGGAAGGAATTTGTTCTTCAAAACAATTTCGTAGGACGCACCTGTTACCGTAGTGCCCTTTGGAACGCAGTGGGTAAGGATTACGCCCTCGCTGTCCCAGAACATGGGCACCATCGTATTTTCAGCACTGGCGGTTACCCGAAATTTTTTTGGTGGCGGTGAATCTGTGTGCTTCCATTGAGCTGACTGGAGCTTTGTTTCTGGACTGAAAAATGGTATCCACGCCTCATCCATTGTCACAACCGACGAAAAGAAAGTCCCATTAATGCTGTCGTTGCGCGTCAATATTGCTTGGCAACATGCCACACGGGCAGCCATGTGGTTGTCCGTCAGCATTCGTGGCACCCACCTGGATGACACTTTTCGCATTTTCAGGTCGTCATGCAGGATTGTGTGCACAGAACCCACAGAAATGCCAACTCTGTAGGTGATCTGTTGAACAGTCATTCGGCGATCCCCCAAAACAATTCTGTCCACCTTTTCGATCATGTCGTCAGATCGGCTTGTGCGAGCCCAAGGTTGTTTCAGTCTGTTGTCACACGATGTTTTGCCTTCATTAAACTCTCGCACCCACGAACGCACTTTCGACACGTCCATAACTCCATCACCACATGTCTCCTTCAACTGTCGATGAATTTCAATTGGTTTCACACCACGCAAATTCAGAAAACGAATGATTGCACGCTGTTCAAGTAAGGAAAACTTTGCCATTTTAGGTATTTAAAACAGTTCTCATTCTCACCACTGGCGGTAAAATTCCATCTTCCGTACAGTGCTGCCATCTCTGGGACGTATTGACAATGAACGCGGCCCACTTTTAAAACAATGTGCGTGTTTCTATCTCTTTCCAGTCTGGAGAAAAAAAATCGGAGGCCTTAGAACTGAATGCACCTCGTAAAACACAAGCCATGTTTTGGTAAATCTATACTGCAGAGACAATTAGGGAATTTTTAACCAGACCACTAGTATGTTTAAAAGGCTTATTGTTCAACGAGAAGCCTAGGAAACTGAACAATTAAAAATTTCCAGCGACAAATATACTTCCTTCTTTTCTTATTTCTCTTGTTCCATAGTGCCACATTGGTGCTGGGCTGGCATGATTATTAACAGGTTTGAAATGGATAATTTTAATGGGCTGCTCGAAACCATTTCTGTTTACACCTTATTACCCGTGACTGAATACTTGTACTCCAACCGTCCGTCTGTATTAGCTATGTAGATGAGTGTAAGTTTTGCAGATCACCAATAGGATGCGGGAAACTGCCTAAAATCCATCTACAGTGCCCTGAGGAATGACATTCGTAATTAATACGACGTTCAGATTCGTCCTGCGCCTGACACCCCCTTTCCCATCCCGGAAGCGGCACCTTAATGCAAACACCTATCCATGTTGCCTGGTCTTAAATACATTACATTAACAAACACCTATTTTACTAAATAATTTGTATGGACTTTATGAGTAGCTCACCACCTGTGGAGTTGCGTGTCTCTGCAGTCATGATACATTCACAAAAGGTTGTCATATTTTAACATTTATTTCTTACTTTAATTTAATGTACTTGAGAACTACACCTATGAACGTATTGCCCCGAAAATACGTTGTCATTTCTGGTATTAATCTCTACAAACATGCCTGTTGAAATAGAATTATCGCAGTAAAAATATATGTCAAATGTTCTAAAATCCACAATTTCAATTCCCCTGTTGTGTCAATTACGATGCCACAAAGAATTACATACAGAATAAAATTATTTCTTATAGGTTGTGTTACGTGCACTGACACCGTCTTAGCCTGCTGATGAACTGTTATGCATGACATGACAGTAATATAAAGTGACATTCGACTTGTGAGCGCTACACAAGTTACTGAACTCACTCAGAAATACTATTCATACTTCTTCGTTGTTAGTTGTAGTCGTTGGTGTTGACATGTGAGATGATATTTGCGACTCTACTGACGATTCCAAACACTGTCTGGGGAAATGGTGAAGCTTACTGAGGGCTTTCAGCTTATGAGGAAAGGAATAGACCGAGTGGTCGGGTGGTGAGACTCCACAGGGTGCAGTGATAAATTACGGCAGTCGGTGCAGAGCCGGAAGTCGGCGGCTTTGAGCGTGCTGACGTGCCCCGGGCCCTGCCCCTGCGTCCCCAGACACTTCCACGCCATTGTGCCGCGATCGCGCTGGGTGTGACAAGTGGCGCCATAAAAGGTCGGGACGCACTTGCTGGCGGCGGCCGGCGCGCGCCGTAAATCATCAGCTGGCCACACACGGCGCCTGCAGTCCTCACACAAAACACACACGCAACCACACACACACACACACACACACAAGTCTCTTGAGCTTTAAACAGTACATATTTCTATACCTTTATGGTACCGACAGTAAATATTTCACTCCGTTTTCAGTTTTGTTGTCACACTGCACCCCACCTTTTTCTGTTCCTCTCGGTATATAGTTTTAATGTGGCAACTCGTTTCGAAACACTTAAAAATACACTGATTGAAAGAAAAACGGCAATACCAAAAATAATTAATATAAAGAAATGAAATTTTGGAAACAGATTTGACTAGGTAACGTATTTAAATCATTGACATTGCAAGATCACAAGTTAATACAGGTGTGAGATAAGCTTTCGCAACTGTCAAATGCTGTGATACACTAATGACCAGTGTAACGCCCAGAATGCCACACGGGATAGCTGTGCGAACTAAGGCACCTTGCTACTGTTTACGCGGCTCCCCCCATCGGAGTTTCGAGTCCTCCCTCGGGAATGGGTGTGTGTGTGTCGTCCTTAGAGTAAGTTAGTTAAAGTTAGATTAATTAGTGTGTAAGCCTAGGGACCCCAGAAGTTTGGTCCCACAGTAACTTACCACCACCAGCACCCCCAGAATGTTGAATGCAAGCATGCAAACGTGAGCGCAATACATTGTACAGATGCCGGATTTCAGTTTGTGGGATGGAGTTCCATTCCTGTTGCACTTGGTCAGTGACTACAGGCATGCTTAATGCTGTATGTGAATGACGCTAATAGTTGTCCATTGGTGTCCCATATGTGATTGATTGGACGCAGATCTCGTAATTGAGTAGGCCAAGGAAATTTTGTAGAGCATGTTACATTACAACAACGGTATGTGGGCGATCGTTATCCTGTTGGAAAACACCCCTGCAATGCAGTTAATGAAAGTCAGTACAACAGGTGGAAACATCAGACTGACGTACAGATTTGGAGTCAGGGTGAGTGGGATAACGACGAGAGTGCTTCTGCTGTCATACGAAATTGCACCACAGGTAATAGGTCCAGGTGTATGAGTATGTCCAGTGTATCCAGCATATAGGCAGGTCGGTTGCAGGTCCTCAGCTGACCTCCTTATAACCAATTCATGGCAATCATTGGCTCCGAGGCAGAACCAGCTTTCATAAGAAAACACAACACGCATCCACTCTGCCCTCCAATGAGCTCTCGTTTCACACCACTGAACTCGCAAATGCTGGCGGTTTTGGGTTAGTGGTATGCACACTACAAGATGCTGACTTGGAGCTGGCCTCGAAGTAACCGATTTGTAAAGTTCTTGTGTCACTATGGTGCCAGCTGCTCCTCAGATTGCTGCTGCAAATGCAGTGTAAGGCGCCAGACCCAGACACCAACACGATGGTCTTCCCTGTCAATAGTGCCACGTGGCCATCTGTAGCCCAGTCTGTTTGCGACCGTGTATTCCCGCGACGAACGCTGCCGCCAGTCATGGACGATGGCTACATTCCTGCCAAATTTTTTTGCATAATCTCATAAGGAACATCCATCTTCTTGCAGCCCTATCTCATGACCTCATTCCAAGTCAGTGAGGTGTTGATAATGGCGCGTTTGTCACCTAAAGCACGTTCTTGACTAACATCAACTCTCCACATCTAATCTCAAAGTTATGGGTATATTTAAAGCAAACCTGATTTTCATCTTCATAGTAGGGCTACTGTTGCCATTCTTATGCGATTGGCGGGAAAGTTGAATAGGAATCATCTTTTAGATGTAGAAACACGCCTATTATGTTTCATTTCTGTCGCAGAATTCTTTCTTGGTTTTGTGGTTTTATTCCGCTTCTGTATTTTCAGTTCTGTTGTTACTATGCGTCTCTTTCTTGGAGCGTGATAGAACCTGCAGCTTTTCTCGCCAAATAATTCTAATATGACAGTTCTACTCGAAACACTTAAAGAAGTAAGTTTTAGAATTATTGCAAATACCATTCGACATTCAAGACACATCAACTTCTTGTTACCGCTGATATGAAAAACATCATTTAAATATTATGGACTAACTGTCAATAATGGGTTAATAAAATGTCGTACACAGTGAACATGTACAAAATTCCAGACTGTCGATCTTGCCTTGGTGTACGAAGACTGATTATTGCTAGACAGCCGTAAAAACTTCCCTACAACTCATTCGATAAGTCACTCATGCAATAATTAGCCATGAAGGAGCCTTTGTAGGCCACTCATGAATCCCGTAATTTACAGGACAGTCCAAAACATCCGCTGCATGCCTTATGCTATTGCAGTTGTTCTTAGTGTGAGCAGGTATCAACAAACCCAAGTAGAAGTAGGTGGACGTAAGACCATTATCTGCCAATATACCTTTCTCAACACATTCGGAAACCTACGTTTGTTGGCGCGAAGGACACTAATCCCATTACAGCTGCCTCCAGAGTGGATAATGGAACGGTTCGCGTTAATAGGTCAGGCGCGCACTAAACGCACGAAGTGAGTACTAAAGTAGCGGAGTAGATTTGGTGTCCACATGAGCTTTATTCCATGTTAGAGAAACCCTTCCCCCTCGAAACCAGAGACGAACTGCCTGCGAAAATCGAAGTTCATTCTCTGAGAATGCTTGTCCTCTCAGTTGGGATACAGCATCCAAGGAAAAGTCCCAGAAATAATATTGCTTGTTGAAAGTATAATGCCCAGATAGCATTAGGAACAGACAATTAGTTGAAACCAAATTCATAACGGAATATTTATCGTAAGGATAGGTTAGTACCCAATGGTGGTGGCGTATTGCTTGCTCTACAGAATGTGAAGAAAGCTAGGAAAATATGTTTGCTTAGCAACAGACAGGATACGAATTGCAAAGTATCTGAGTAGTCATCAAACATTCAGTTCTGAGGACGAAGATGTGTACCACAAATGGGAAAAAATTCAAACCGATCGTTTAATATTCCCTAGAAAAGTATGATGCGAGCAAGGTCTTAAGGGACAGTAAAGGACTACTGTGTTTCAATAACCGAAGAATGATTCATCACAGATTAAAGACATCTAGCTGACTAACAAATTCTAAACAAAGGGAAATGAGCCTAAGATGAGCAATGAGAGAAGCTCTCAACGACATTAAAAATAAAATTTGGTCAGCATGTCCGAGTGAAAACCCTAAGAGACTTTGATCTTCCGAAAATTCAGTAAGCGCTTCATTCATTCAGTGACCATATCGCTTCGAACCGGAAGATAATGATAAGAATGGTGAAATACTGAATTCATTATTCCGAAATTTTTGCGACCACGGAAGATCGTTATATGACCCTCCTTTCAACCATCGTACGAGCGTCGAAATGGAAGGTATTGAGATAACTGATCGTCGAACAGGAAAGTTCGCTCAGTCTGTGTCTAGCTGCTGGACTGGGAAGACGGACGTAGTTGTTTACTGTGTGTACTGCGTGTTCAATGGATATATCAGCTGTAATCGTGCAGCCGAGGACTGTGTCGATAGCCACCTGCAATACGTTTGGAAAACAATGATATTTGGTGAATGTATGAAGAAGACTGCCCTTTACCAAATAATGAAGATGTAGGAGGATACGGCTAAGTTACACATCGGATATCATGCTGGAAATGCTTGTGCTGTAACTGTAGCTCACTCGATAAAAACCCAGCCAGTCTTCCGAAGCGCGAGGGCCAAGACGTGCGCCACAGAGCTGGAGGAGAGCGGGGCTCACGGAAGCGCCAGGAGCGAGCCGCAGAGGCGGCCGCGCGCCCAGTACTTCCTGCCACGTTGGAAACAACCGTAGCCTTCATTCTTCCCATCCCCGGCGCACGGATACGCTTCGTCGCTGAACACAAACTGCTTTGGGAGTTACTAAAGCTGCTGTCCAAGCAATGTGCGGAATATTGTCACACACGTAATTTGAAGATGTCACAGGAAGTAAATGTACCACTGCACAAAGAGAGTGAGGGAGCTTTCTAGATGATGAAAGAGGATTTAGACCATATGCGAAGTAAATACACATTTTATGCCGAGGAATACCACCACCGCACTTGAACACAGACTATAAAAGAAAAATCGCGGCACACTTGTGGCACCACCCCTGATACAATTCGCTTGCTTTTGTGAGAAATACTACATCCTTTCCTTCTTTGAGCATGACCTGCTTCGGGTGTTACTAAATCCAGCTGAATATGTCTCTAAATGTACCTTCGAAAGATCGCTGCACGCTTGGTTGCCACAATTTTGCGGTGTATGCCTCCATACTTGAACACAGACTCTAAAACCATCGCGACACACGCGTGGTACCGCCCACAGACACTTGCTGCGCTTTTGTGGGAAATGCCACAGCCTTCCCTTGTCTTTGAGCACGGACTGCATCAGGAGTTATTAAATCCAGTTGGATAGTCTCTAAGTACACTTTCAAAAAGATCGATGAACAGTAGTTTGCTACAGTTTGCGATGTATACCACCACACTTGAACACAGACTCTAAAAGATTGCTGCACACTTGTGAAACCTCCATCAAACACTTCACACGCTTTTGTGGGAAATAGAGCCCCAAACCGATATCAGCTACGATTTTAAGGTGGCTGTAATTTCGTACCTTAAAAGCACTCATCTACATAATTTGAGAGGTGGCAGAAGCCCCGTCTCATTTTTCGATCTAACTCTGAGTAATTCGAGTTTTCTCTCTAATTGCATGCGGTGAAAAGTTGCTATTCCTTCACACGCGGACTTTCCACGCAGCGTCTCTCGTCACCTGGGTGGTCCGGAGACAGGAGAGTTCTGCTGAGCTTGAAAGAGTTAAGCCGACGGGTGCGAGGGAGTCGAGTGGACACTTTCCAGAAGCCGACAGTCATAAGAGTGGGAGCGACACGCCCAGATGCACCAGAAGGGGCGGCAAGGGTACAGATTCCGTTACTTCGCAGAAACTTAGTGAAAACCGTTTTTGGCGGGCTACCAGCGAGGCGTGGGAATGACTTGTGTTCCCAGGCATTCTAGGCGGGCAAATTTCCGCGTTTTCTGCAAAGTCGTAACTGTGATTGGCTTGCTCAGCTCCGTGACGTAGCAAATTCTGCGCAGAATTTGGCGCCAAGAATCTCCATTGGTGGAATGGCAGTGCTTCGGCAATAGAATGGAATTTTCCGCAGGTTTTCGAGTTGCTGATTGGAACGTTTAACCACGGCCACTGTCGTGGAGGCGGGAATGTTCTGTGTTCGGCTTGTACAGGTGCTCTTGAGAGACTCGGCTCTCGCCTTTCGGTCGGAGTAGGTTACAAGATTGAGCTCTCGCTGATCTGGACAGCTTTTATTTAATTGTAACTGTTTGACGAAGTTGTTGAAGTTTCGACTTCAACGTAACTTTCCGAGTACTGTTGGCAATTGAGCGTT
The DNA here is from genome assembly GCF_021461395.2 of Schistocerca americana. Lineage (NCBI taxonomy): Eukaryota > Metazoa > Arthropoda > Insecta > Orthoptera > Acrididae > Schistocerca > Schistocerca americana. Next base: position 713,694,811 of record NC_060123.1, read on the forward strand.
CTGCGTACAAGCGGCCTATGTTGTCTGTCTTGAGCAGTTTTGGCTAAAGTTGACTGTATCGGAGTTACTGTGTGACTTCGCTTGTTAAAATCAATCACTGTACTGTCAGTGATTGTGTGGCAAGCCTTCTTCGTCTCCCTCAGAGGCGCGTTTGTATTGCTAGGAAGTTTTTAGTCTGGAACAACCAGACGAGGATAATTTGATTCGGGCTATACTCGCGACATTATCATCACCACGACGGGACGTCGAAGCAACCAGCCATCGCCTCCGGTACGCTAGATCGTGTTCTTGCAGTTAAGAAGACAGCTTGGTAATGTATGTCTGCAGCACCGGCAGATTCGGGGTTTTCCTAGGTGATAATCAGAGTTCAGCAGGGCGCGCCTGTTCGTCTTTTTTCTAACTTTGTTCTGTCTTGGGTGTTCACTGTCTGAGTTCTCACTACTGTAGCAGCAATTAATGTTGCGTTGGCTGTGTGTTTCTCTTAAGATTTGAGTTGCAAGGAATTGGCTCCACATACCACTTCGTCATAAATGTCACTATCTAGTTTAGGGACAACTTCACATTCACAGCATTTGTTTGAGTATCCAATTTGAGCCAATTTGATGTATTGTAAATGTTTCATGTGTTTTGTTTACTATTTTCAGTTTAGTCATAATAAATCATATTGTTATTTTGGACAGATTTTTCATTCTATTAATCGGGAGAGCAACCCTATCATCTCTCACTACGTTAATGAACTTTCCTTTATTTAACTTATTTATCAAATTAAATTATTGCAGGTGCCAAACTCTTTTCTACTCCACTTGCAGGGTCGATTACAGTCAGTTGGCGTTTCTTTTTAATCCATGTGCAGCAACAAAGGTCGGAGTTAGAAGAGGGGGGGGGGGGCTTAGAGCATCATTTACATATGAAGATTCTAGAAGAATTTAGTGTTAAATACACTGCTAGCCCCGGCACCCCGCATGAAATGGCGACCCTTAGCCTCGGATCTTTCCTGTGAATCACTGATAAGCAAACAGTATTCTTAGTAGGAACATTCAATTTTTTTTCTCTATTTTTTTTTAATGATTAATACCCAACTTCTTTTTCTTGTATTTCCGTGAGTAGTTTAAAGTAGCGACGCATGATTACTGTTTTTGTTTCCAGCGTATATATTTGTTTGTTTGTTCATTGTTTTATGTGTTTCTTTGATGTGGTGTCCGCACCACATCACACTTTGTCGGGTTTTTGGGCAATTTCTGTGCATCTAATTACAGTGTTCGAACGACTTTGTTGAAATTTTATGTCTATGTGGAAAAATATATGGAGTAGATTATTTTTATTGTGCATTTTAGATAAAATTGTTTTTCATGAATGATCACGAGTAGTAAGGCACGACTATTATCGAGCGAAGCTGAAACAAAAGAAAATAGCATATTGGATAAGGCGCAGTTTACTGACGGGGAGGGGTTCAGAGATGAGTGGGCACATTTTTAGCAGGACAGGACGACAGGGTCATTGATGAGGAAGGTGATTTGGACGCGATCTTAGAGCAACGTCGCGGCCGTGATTATGATAGTGAGGTAGAGGATGAAACAGAGACAGGCACACAGGTCGAGACGGTGGCAGAACAACGCAAGAAGGAGAAGGAAGAAGATGAGAAACAACGTAAGAAGGAGAAGGAAGAAGCTGACGAACAGTGTAAGAAGGAGACTGAGGCAATAATTTCGCATATAGTGGAAATTCGTGGGGAATTACTAATAATAAAGAAAAAATGTGAAGAAGTAAAACAAATGACAATGGCTGCACTAAAAGTAGCAGGCCTGGCCAGAACGGCAGCAATAGAGGCAATGAAAGTCGCGGAATCAACTTCTAAACTCGCAAGGCGCTTGCGACGTACAGCACAAGCCCACTCAAAATCCCTAGCGTTCTTAAAAACTCAATGTAATGTCGCGGTTACGAACACCACGAAACGAATAGAAGAAGTAGAGGGTCGGATAGCAAAACTAGAGCGAAACGGGCACACTAGCACTGCGCGTTCGGATACCAATGATGGAGTACACAGAACTGTGTCTCCGAGGAAAAGCCCGCAGTTCTCTAGCCCAATGAACGAGTGCGGAACTAACAATGCACACGCAGCAACAGCGAGTAATAGGTCTAATAATTGTAGCCCACTTAGGAGAGTGAATTCTGAGTGCCACTTCCACTGTGATACAGAGGTAGCACATCACAGTTATCAGCAAGATAGATCAGGACACTCAGCAGATGTGCAAGTATCGGAAACGAGTGACAACACCAGTGCGAGGATCAGACAGGGTTTTGACCACAATCACTTCCTGTCGATACTAAAATTCCAGAAGTTCAAAGAAAATGGAGGGTCGATGCATCCGAAGAACTGGGTGATGCAGTTTACAAATTCATTAACGGCATCATGGCCAACCCAGGCAAAATTAGAATTGATGTGTGGACACATCGAAGGCCAAGCCGCGGAAAAGATGCGGGTTGTGGCAGCGACGTGTCGGACTTATCGGGAATTTGTTGGTGCATTCCTGCGGACCTACTCGTCAAAGGAAACGCAAGAAAGGATTAAAGAGGAAATAATATTTTGTCCTGAACTGGAAATGTCCGGGCATAGGAGCGTAACCAAATTTCTTGATGATTTACTCAAGAAGAATCAATTTTTAGATAGTTCATATAGCAACGGAGAAATCATTAAATTTTGCTTTTCCAAACTGCCAGTTAGGTACCAACAGACACTTGTCGGGAAGTGTGGATCTGACATAGAAGCATTCAAGAGTCTATTGCGCGAACTCAAAGTAGTCTTTGATATACAAGACGCAAAGGACAAGGGGCAAAGTAATAAATACCACGGGCCAGGAAGGGAAGACGACAACAGATCGCATAACTGGTCAGTTAGGAAACCAGGGTTACGGAAGTCAAGGTTACGCTATTCCAGATCATGGAACCCAGAGACACGGAAACCAGAACGTCAGGGAACAGGGTCAATCTAGACAAGGAATCTGGGATAGGAGGAATAACGAACGGCAAAGCGACCGTAATTGGAGAGAGCGAAACCAAGGACAACAGTGGAGCCAGGAGATTGAAACTAGACCCGCAAATCCTAATGCACGTCAGAGGAGGGGGAGCTTAACAAGGGATTGACGCCAGACTAGTGCGAACACAGGCTGCCAGAATTTCGCACGTAATCTCGGACCTGGCCAGCTACGGATGATAAATTACGAAGATTTATCAGAAATCCTGCTCGAAGAACATAAAACAACTCCTCGACAGGATCGGCAGCCTCTTATCAAAGTAGCAGTAGCTGAAAAGAGTATGAATGCGATAATAGATAGTGGAAGCTACATAACAGCAATATCTGAGGCAGCATACAAGAGGTGCTCTCAGGAGGTGGACTGGCCTGTCCTATCGGTTAAGAAAACCAAAATAAAATGGGCATTAGCGGGTAAATGTACGGAGGTGACCAAACAAACAAGACTGGAATTCTCCTGCCAAGGACACAAAATAGAGTCTAACTTCTAGATCGTGCCAAATCTGGCGATCGACGTGATAATAGGAACGGACTTTCTAAATGTGCATGAAGCGGTAGTTGATCTAGGACGAGGTGAAGTGGTTTTGAGGAAAGGGAATCCCGTCCACATTAAGTTCGACGAGCAGCTGATCCCAGCTCAACTACCGTCTAACTGTGTGCTGATAAACTGTGCGTGTCTGATAGACAGAAAGGAAGAACAGGTCGACGTTGCGGGTAGAGGAGAGGACACGGATGAGAATGAAGTCGGAATAATGGGAGAAATAAAGGAGAAAATAGGAGAAAAAGTGGAAGCAATAAAGAATATAAGGTGCGACCACCGCAAAGAACTTCATAAATTACTAGTAGAACATGCGGAGGTTTCATTCCCAAGACAGGATCAATAAAGAACTTCCAATATGAATTCCGTGTACGTCCGCACCACCAGTTTCGTGTGCCACCCTACCCAATCCCCTTGGCATATCGACAGAAAGTATAAGCTGAAATTACGCGAATGCTGAATGAAGGAATAATAGAACCTGCGGCTTCATCCTATAATAACCCGTTAATAGTAGTCGAGAAGGCAGATGGTAGTATTCGTTCAGTCTTGGACTCGCGACAAATTAATACCATAATAGATCCCGAAACAGACAGACCGGAACGATTAGAGGAACTCTTACAAAACTTCCACGGAATATCAATCTTCTCATCAGTTGATCTAAAATCGAGTTTCTGGCAAATTGAGCTCCACCCAAATTGCAGACAGTACACAGCCTTTTTAGCATTTGGAAGATGTTACCGGTTTCCTCGTCTACCATTTGGTTTGAACATTTCGTCTGCCGCATTCATTCGGGGGCTGGACGGCATACTAAGCGATAATTTGAAACGTCATGTCACCACCTATGTGGACGATTTGTTGATCGCGGAGAATATCTTGGGGAGAGCACAATGCGGTCCTCGGTGAACTCCTAGCGACGTTCTAGGAATACGGAGTGACTATCAATATCAAGAAATCGAATTTTGGGACGTCTTCTGTCAAATTTCTAGGACATATCATCACGGGTGAGGGCATTGCGCCAAATCCCGAAAAGATCGAAGCGATTGAAAAGTTTCCCATTCCTACGACAAAGAAGCAGTTAAGGGGGTTCTTAGGGATCATAAATTTTTACAATCGCTTCATACATGTCAAAACTCAGAGCAGTCCTAGGTTGCATCAACTTACAGGAAAGAAGATTCCTTGGGATTGGGATGAGGCGGCCGAATCCGAATGGAAAGTATTACAATTCGCATTATGACAAGCACCCATCTTCTCACACCCTAATTTAGCAGAAGAGCTTTGCACAGTAACGGACAGTTCATACTCAGGTCTGGGTGTCATGGTGTTCCAAGTCTATGTTCATGAAAGAAACAGGGTGTGGAGGACAATTGCGTTTGGTAGCAGAGTACTAGCCAAGAGTGAGAGGAATTACTCAGTAACCGAGTTAGAGGCGCTGGATATTGTATGGGCATTTGAAAAATTCAGGTACCTTCTGTCTGGTAGCAAGACGAGGGTCTACACAGACCACAAGGCACTCGACTTCCTGATGACTGCAAAGCTTAATCACAGGCGGCTCATTAGGTGGGCATCATATCTGCAGCAGTACAATTTTTCGATAGAATACATCCCCGGCAGTCAGAACATTATTGCAGAGGCTTTATCACGGTAACCGATAGGATTTGACCACAACATGGAAGCAGACCTGGAGGAAAATCACTACTGCCTTTTCTATATGCAAAAAGTAGCATTTGAAAATCAAGAAGGAGCAAGACAAGGACCCTGCCCTAGTGTTACTGAAACAGAGATGGATAGACAGAAGACACGCCACCATCAGGCAGTTCTACCTCTTGCGGAAAGGCATAATCTTCCACCGAAATTATGCCAATGACACTGAATGGGGGGTATGCATCCCTGAACACCTTATAAACAAGGTTATATGGCATACTCACCTCAGCTATGGACACTTCGGACCACGCAAGTGCAACCTCAAGCTAAGGACCATGTGTTACTTTCGAAACATGGAGCCTCGAATTCGGAGGGTACTATCGGTGTGTAAAAACTGCCAAAGGGCTAAGCACGCCACTCTGAGCATGCAGGCACCATTATACCCAATCGTACAGACCAAATTAAGACAATTAGCAGCAACAGATTTGATGGGGCCTTTGCCAAGAACAAGAAGAGGATATATATATACTTAAGTATTAATCTTTGTTGAACTAACGTCTAAATACGTTACCTTTACGTCACTGAAGAGGGCGACAGGACGAACTGTATCACGAGCCCTAATCCGGGATTTCCTACCACAGGTTGGTCACGTGAGTAAAATTATTTCTGATAACGGGCCACAGTTTAAGTCAAAAACGTGGAAGGAGACGTTTCGTCGATGTAAAATTGATCCCATTTTTATATCGTCACACCATCCGAGCTCGAATGCTGCAGAACGGGTTATTAAGGAACTCGGAAACTTGTGCCGGTTGTACTGTAACAAACAGCACACGACATGGGACGTTTTCCTTAAAGACTTCCAGGAGGTGATCAATGAGGCACCCCATGGGATAGCAAAATTGGCACCCATTACAGTACTGAAAAACCGGATTCCTAAGGACTTGATAACCGAGATCGTTAATTTCCCACCAAGGGCGCGAACGCAGCACCGAGCCATAGTGGATTTGGCTCTCAAGAGGATACGGGCTGCAGCAGAGGTCAGGAAGAGACGTGCCGACAGGGGAGCTCGTCTACGACACTTCCAAATTGGACAAAAGGTGCTCGTGAAGTCTTTCCGACTCTCGAACAAACAAAAAAATGAAAGGCCAAAAATTCTATTCTGTTTACAACGGCCCGTACCGTATAAGGAGAGCAGCTCGCCCCAATGCTTATGAATTGGAGACGCTGAAAGGAAAGAAGTCCATAGGACTCCACCACATCTCTCACATAAACGAGTTCGTGGAATAGTAGTAGGGTAAGTGGTGTACATAGTAGAATGGGCAAATACATGAACCTTGCTATATTAATAGTTTAAGTGGTGTACATAGTAGAATAGACAAATATATGAACCTTTCTTCGGGGAACAATAATCGTTGCAGTAATTGTTAAAGAATTAACACGCTGCGCTGTCTTGTAAAAGAATTTACTGCTGCTAGTCTTTTTTTTTTTTTTTTTTTTTTTTTTTTTTTTTTTTTTTTTTTTTTTTTTTTTTTTTTTTTTTTTTTTTTTGTTCGCGACTTCCAATGTCAATGGAGTAGGAGACACTACCTTTCCATGAGCAATGTTTTTGTCCTTTCCTGTCTGGTGTCCATGTTGAGGGATAATGATGAGTGAGGAGATGTCGCAGAAACGGGCGCATACAAGAACGTGCTCCTAGAAGCGTTCTGGGATGTCGTGATACGCTCCTTAGCGGCCATAACCAGTTCGTGAGACGTTCATACCAATGCTTGCAGGCACGCGTCAGTGCACTGGAAGATTGTGGTATATTGCGTGATTTCGAGGATGAATATGGACAGTATAGTTTTTGCAGAGATGCGCCAGCATCATTGTCTTGCAAGTTGGGATGAACCCATGAGCGTTTGACTCCAATGGTGCTCTAGACGGTAGAAATGCAAGCATAAAGCCTATCATGCCAATGTGCTGCTTGGGGATTTAGCGTGCTGCTCGTGACTGTCACAGATGAATAACCAAGGAATTATACTTGGACATTCGTGACATACTGTTTAGCTGGTGTGTGGTGGGCGACGGAATCCTCAACAGGAACCAGTCCTGACTTGGTCATATTACATTGTCTCTGGAAAAGTGTGCATTGATCGCGAAAACCGCATCACATAGAAAAAAGAAGTTGCAACTATAAATTTATTGTCTTGTATAACCATGGCTAACCCAGTCTCTGGAGTTTCAGTGAGGCGTAGTGAGAACTCGGAGGCCATGTCGTACGGCGCGCACATCACCGTCGTCGTCAATAGCGGCGAGCAGCGAGACATCTCGGCGTAACAGGAATTATGTAAGAGTATTGTATAACGTAAAAAAATAGAAAAAGGACCATATACTTGGATAAGTTAAACTGTTGGATTTAACAATAACTAGATCAATATTGTTGGGGTTTTCAAACACAAGTAGGAATGTTCGGCGCGCGCCTGTTGGGGTGCTATTTTTCAGGTCACCAAACCAAAGACCAGAGATGGAGGGACGACGGGCGAGCGAACGCAGAATAGTTGCATGTTCTTTATAGCTCAGTAAAACTTCAACCTGCATAATAACATAATTTATTCAAAAGACATAGAATGTAGATCGTTTGCATACGGTAGTTAATTCTTGAGCATGTCTACTGTCAATCTATATAAGTAATAGTAATATTAGTGCGGGCCCGCACATTTTGTTGTTCATCCAATATAGCGTCACACACCATGTACAGTAGTGAGATCGGTCTCTACACAAATATCAAGATAGATTATTTCCATGTCTGGATTAGATACACCAAGCCATAGATTAATAACTATAAAATAAAAATAAAAGTGTCTGAAATGGCAGACCATCAATGTATCGTTATGTTAATTTATTATAGCATAGAAGGTCATGGGAAAAAGTTAGGCATAAGATTTTTGTCAGAATTGTGCAGATGACGGGTATCGTGGCAATGCAGAGGCCAGCCGGAGCAAAAACAAGAGGTCTTCGGCTACCTGCAAGAAGGTGAGTTTCAGAGCGCCACCTAACGAGAAGGGTGCGGGAGCGTCCGGTCCTACAAGCTGACAGTCACCGGGCCGTATACCTGCGGGATTAGACGGGATCCTCGCCAGGCCACAAGCGAAAGTGAGGCTGGCCGTTGACACTGACACGCGACCCACACGCAACAGCCAGCTAGCTCTCCGGATGCGGCAGCCGTTTGGAGGGATTCCCTGCGGCAGACCACGTTGTCGTGAGTACACGAAGATCACGTATGGTGTCAGAACCTGCGCCTCATGTGCCTCAGGACAGAAAGGGACGCTATATACTCACCGGTTTGAGTTTTTACAACTCACTAGCATTGGCCGATCTGCATACACAAAGCAGCATCGTGCGACAAACTCTTACAAATGAATTGTCTCATTTGTAACTTCTCCTCTCTATTAGAGAGCAGTTGTAGCAATCGTCACTCCTAGTTTGCTCCTGTATGGATGACCTCACACACTTGTGGAGTCACTCCACGTGCCATCATCCCTCGATGAACTTCAATATTGGGAAACGTAAAGTACTGTCCAGGGAGAGATGACATCTGGACTAGTGATGCATCCCTACTAGTAGACCTCAGAGACATTTAATCGACGTGAGAAGAGCCTATCACTATGTCTTCCTACCGTACTGCTGTGATCATATGCGTGGGTATCGCTGCAATCTCACCAGCGCACTGCAGATGCTCCAGCACACCCTATTGCTGTTGCAACAACGTAGCAACAACATCCAACGTTTAACCCTATGTGATGTCAGTACTGTGACCCCATCCCAAAAGCACCCCTCCGATGCTCAAGACATGGAACCACGTGCATCAATACATATAACTCAACATACCAACCCCCTCAGAGAAACCAACGAATTTGTGAAGTGCTTCGAATATTTCGAACAATGAGATTTAGTGCCTCATTCTCAGCACAGTCGTGAACATTGTGCAATGTGCAAGCACAACTTGGCACCCCATGAACCTTTTTTTTTTTCTTCAATTTCTTTCTCTAGTGTTGTTTTTGTAATGTATGTTATACCTTGTATGTGTTTGTGAATTTGCACTGTAATTCTTATGTAAGTGATAGAGTAGGGCACACAAATTACAAATTACTATATTGTTCTCTACACCATGTTTTTTTGTGTATTCTGTATTTTTTGTTGTGTGTCTGCAAACAGTGTGCCTGAAGTCTCCATAAACTGAAGCAGATACCATCACTGTCATTGTGAATGGACCATCAGTTCAGAGAACATTTTGTAAAGGTTATTCTTGCTGCAGCGAGAGGGAATGAATCGGAGGTTGTAATTAGATTCTGAATGCTCACAAAGAGATTGTTAACTTAAATATTATCATGTGTGATTGAGTTAAGGTTAGTTTAATAATTGAAATTTTTGTAACATCTTGGGCATTTAATTGCAGAGCACTCCAACTCTGATTGTAAAGAATAAACAGCTCCATATTTGGCTCACGTGCCCAGGCCATATTTAGAGCGTGAATGTCTGTGTGAATCGGTGTTTGGAAGGGGCTCCATGAGCATGGATGTGTGATGTGAGTGTTAGATTTCCATATTAAGAAGGTGAAGTTGGCTACATCATAAATAATCCTCCCTCTGTGAGCTGCATTTTTCACTTGCAGTGATTTTTTTTTTTTTAGAGTGTGGCATGTGGAGTCAGTTTGCAAGATTGTTCTTGTGCGATTGACTCACTACCTTTCTCCTAAGTGAGTCAACTGCTCACCAATTACAATCTAAAATGGCGTAGGGGCTGTGAGAGGTGGCAGAAGCCCCCTCTCATATTTCTATCTTATTCTGAGTAATTCGATTTTCCTCTCTAATTGCATGTGGTGAAAAGTTGCTATTCCTTCCCACGCGGACTTTCCACGCAGCGTCTCTCGTCACCCGGGTGGTCCGGTGACAGGTGAGTTCCACGACACGCCCAGATGCGCCAGAAGGGGCGGCTGGGCTAGAGATTCATTTACTTCGCAGAAAGTGAAAACCGTTTCTGGCGGGCTACCAGCGAGGCGTGGGAATGACTTGTGTTCCCAGTCAGTCTTGGCGGGCAAATTCCCGCGTTTTATGCAAAATCGTAACTGTGATTGGCTTGCTCAGGGCATAGCTACGTGACGTAGCAAAATCGGCGCAGAATTTGGCGCCAAGAATCTCCACTGATGGAATGGTAGTGCTTCGGCAATAGAGTGGAATTTTCTGCCGGTTTTCGAGTTGCTGATTGGAACGTTTAACCACGGCCACTGTCGTGGAGGCGGGAATGTTCTGTGTTCGGTTTGTACGGGTGCTCTTGAGAGAGTCGGCTCTCGCCTTTCGGTCGGAGTAGGTTACAAGATTGAGCTCTCGCTGATCTGGACAGCCTGCTGTCTAATATACTTTTATTTAATTGTAACTGTTTGACGAAGTTGCTGAAGTTTCGACTTCAACGTAACTTTCCGAGTACTGTTGGCAATTGAGTGTTCTGCGTACAAGCGGCCTATGTTGTCTGTCTTGAGCAGTTCTGGCTACAGTTGACTGCATCGGAGTTACTGTGTGACTTCGCTTGTTAAACTCAATCACTGTACCGTCAGTGATTGTGTGGCGAGCCTTCTTCGCCTCCTTCAAAGGCGCGTTTGTATTGCTAGGAAGTCATTAGTCTGGAACAACCAGACGAGGATAATTTGTTTCAGGCTATACTCGCGACATTATCATCACCACGACGGGACGTCGAAGCAACCAGCCATCGCCTCCGGTACGTCAGATCGTGTTCTCGCAGTTAAGAAGACAGCTTGGTAATGTATGTCCGCAGCACCGGCAGACTAGGGATTTTCCTAGGTGATAATCAGAGCTAAGCAGAGCGCGCCTGTTCGTCTTTTTTCTAACTTTGTTCTGTCTTGGTGTTCACTGTCTGAGTTCTCACTACTGTAGCAGCAATTAATGTTGCATTGGCTGTGTGTTTCTCTTAAGATTTGAGTTGCAAGGAATTGGCTCCACATACCACTTCGTCATAAATGTCACTATCCAGTTTAGGGACAACTTCACCTTCACAGCATTTGTTTGAGTATCCAATTTGAGCCAATTTGATGTATTGTAAATGTTTCATGTGGTTTGTTTATTATTTTGAGTTTAGTCATAATTAATCATATTGTTAGTTTGGACAGAAATTTCATTCTGTTAATCGGTAGAGCAACCCTATCATTTCTCACTACGTTAATGAACTTTCCTTTTTTAACGTATTTATCAAATTAAACTATTGCAGGTGCCAAACTCTTTTCTGCTCCAATTGCAGGGTCGATTACAGTCAGTTGGCGTTTCTTTTTAATCCACGTGCAACAGCAAAAATCGGTGTTAGAACAGGGGGGGCTTAGAGCATCATTTACATATGAAGATTCTAGAAGAATTTAGTGTTAAATACACTGCTAGCCCCGGCAACTCGCAAATTTTCCATGATTATGTGATAGGTCGTACATCGTATATATGAATATTTAAAGAAGACTGACAGTGTCACGTGCACCTTGTAGATAGTTGTTAACGCTTATTGCATGAAAGGTGGTGGAGACCAAAACGGTGTACTGGGGACGGAAGGATAACTGGATAATACGTTGGAAACTCTGAAAGTCTTGGATGCAGCAGAAGTGAATGAGGAAGCGTCACCTCGTAAATCACGCAGGCTGGGTTATTTCCGAGGAAGTTTTCTCTGAGTAGCATAGCATTGTGTGAGTATAGGTATTTCCTCGCAAACTTTCCATACTGGTCGACAAAAGACTAAATATGGTTCGGCCGCGTTCGGAAGAATCTGTGAGAGCGAGAATATTCCGTGGTTTCGAGAATATAATTCGCCTTCTGAAGTTACGAGGGAGGGGAGCCGAGTATTGCTGGGAAGACAGCGGTACAGAGAAGAGGTCCTCCTTTTTGAACGCCCATGTTAGACGGTCGCTCAGTATCAGCTTTTGTTGGTACACACGGATTTGCTGTCTTTGCTCTCAGGAGATTTTATAGTTAGAACGGTTAGGCACTGTACTGTTGCGTAGTTACACGATTCTGGAGTTCGCCTCTGTATTGAGAGTCGTCGTCGAGTAGGCAGCGTAGAGTGACTGAGAGCACTTCTTCTGCCTATACTCTTTGAGACGTCATCTGAGCTCTGTCCTTGTGGCTGGGAGTTCGCGTTTCTCGTCTGTAAAACACAGAGAGGAGAGGATAGAATCAGATTATACTAGTCAGAGGACCGTCTTATGCCGTCCTAGTATTTGATTGAGTTTTTTAATATGTTTTGTGGCTGGAGTTCTTCCGTTGTCGGAAACGTGTACGAGAAACATCACTCCGACGCACAGGACGCAATACATGCGGTGATATTGCTAACTGCTTCGGCTTATTAGGCGTATAAAGCTAAACAGCTGTGATCATGCAAATTTTATTTCCATCGCGTTGCACACCACTGTAGATCATCTTAGAAAGAAGTTTCTTGTAGTGTTTGGTAAGTAGATGATGTTAGTCGTCTCGCGTTATTTATATAAGACCGCGTGGCCATGAAAAGTGCAGATTTGGACAATTGATCAATCGTATTAGTTAGGAAATTCATTTATATCCCTTTATGTCCACTTAACATTTATATATAAACATTTGTAGTATAAAGTGCTTTTAATCTAGAATAAATGTATAAGCAGAAATAGCAGTTATCTTTGGTAGTTACTAGTACTTTTAACCATACATTTATGTTTATGTTGTAATTTATGTGTTAAAGTACAAGAAGAAGGGGATAATCACCATTAAGAGATCCTAAGATCTGCTTCAGGGGGTAGTCAAATAGGGACAAATCTCGCGTTCAGTATTTCCGGCTCGCACATTCATTTTCACCCGTTTGACGTAGCATCTTGGACAATATCCTATTTTACACGCGGAAACGACGATATTTGGAAGTTGAAATAAATATCTCTGTAACTCTAAACAGGACGCTCACCGCTTTTGGAGTTTTAACTGCTTGTTTGATGTCTCTGCCTGGGACAGAAAAAAATTTCTGAGTCCTACAGCTGCTGTGATCTTCATCACTTTTCTGAAACGCTAAGTGGGCTCAGTTTATATTTGCTGCTGGAGTCAGAGATGTCATTTTCCTCACTTCTCGAAGCACGCTGGTATCTGAACACAGCCAGGGAAAGGAGAACAATTACATATCTAAAGGTTCATGACATATTTCCTATCCCACAACAGATCGTGAAAAAAAAGCACAAACTAAAGTCGAAGCACATTCCGGCATATAACTAGTGTGGATCTGGAACAAAGCTTCGAAAACGCTTGTCACGAGGGGTAAGGAGATTAATTTGTTCGACGAAGCATGACCGTATTTTAGCTGATAATGGGGTTGGTTGGGTTGTTTGGTAGGGAGACCAGACAGCGAGGTCATCAGTCTCATCGGATTAGGGAAGGATGGGGAAGGAAGTAAGCCGTGCCCTTTCGAAGGAACCATCCCGGCATTTGCCTGGAGGGATTTAGGGAAATCACGGAAAACCTAAATCAGGATGACCGCAAGCGGGACTGAACGGTAGTCCTCACGAATGCAAGTCCAGTGTGCTAGCCACTGCGCCACCTCGCTCGGTAGCTGATACAGCTGAGGCGTTACGCAGAAGGGAAGGTACTGGTACAGGTCAACGCACTGAGCATTTTCGCTTGATGAAACCATGCGTCGAAAAATAAATTTGTCTTTAGGAGTGATGAATTTCAGCCGAGTTGTGAACGCCCCACATCATGCACTAAAAAAGAAGAAGCAGAAAATGGGAAGCAAAGGTGTTTGAAGAAATGTATCCTGGCAGCAATGTATACAGCTAAAAACGCTCCAAAGCAGAAAGGAGGGGAAAGAAAAAGAAGATCGGTTATAGCACCTCGAGTTCTACTAGCGCCCAGGGCGCCTGATGGTTTTCATCCATTCGTCACCCCAGCCCACTCCGCTCTCTCGGCGGTGGGTCTCCTCGCTGGTGGTGCTGCAACTATTGCTCGATCAGTCAAGAATGCGGAAAACTCCTATCGCAGTTAGAAGAAGCTAGAAGACATAACAGCATGATGGAAGCCTCAGCCATCAGAAATGGACTATACTTGAATACGTACAGGAAAGGACTTAGTCTATTCATAAAAAAAACGCATTATCAGTCCTACCAGAACGGGTACTCGCAAATACTGATGCACTCATGTTTGTTAGAAAAATATTCAGCATTCCCAGATTCCATGGTGTGTTTGTGTTGTATACATTACCGGCGACTATGTGGGAAACAGATGAATGTGGTATTGTGAATTTAGATGTCACAGGAGGTCCAGACACCCACTTGGTATAAATATATGAAAAATGCAAACACCATCTACCATTTCGACTCATTTGGTGACGTGAAAACGCCAGAAGACCTACAACGATACTTCACTCGCAGAAGTCGTGTGTTCTACAATTTTCGACACTATCAGGACTTTAAACACGCCTCTGCAGGCATCTATGCATCATGTTTCTCTTGACGTTTACAAAAAAGAACAATATATATACGGAAGACCTTCAAACATTCCTTTATGAGTTGAGGCTCAGATGCAATATCGTATACTTGGACTTTAAAAAAATGGTCATCTGTGTTACGTCAAAATTACTTCCCGGCAATTGATTGAAACGTTGGTGAATGGAGTATTGCATTGATTGGACTGGAGACATACAGAAGCATCCAAAATGACAGTCCGAGTTTAGACTGCACTCCAGTGTACACCTCACGACCTCTCGGTCGAATACTAGTTGCGGTGGAGCACTGCGAACACCACCATACTGGCACTGCCGGTAGACTTCGATGGTGATGACACGTGATGCTACACGTCGCACACCATCAGCCTGCCCCATCTATCTATACGATATGCATGCATTTTGGATGTGAGACAAACAAACTCCACAATCGGGAGTCATTAAGCAATAACCCACATGTTCTGAGGAACAATACCGTAAAGATTGTCGGCTGTGTATCCATAATAGTCAAATTCATTACCGTGCTGCTCACTACTTCATATGGATCACAGTCCTTCACGCGATGGGTGAAGCTATCTGTGTCCATATAAAGCAACTTTTGTTCCAGGAAATTAGTCTTAGCAAACTCATAGTGGAACCGGTACATCAGGAGTTTGAAGATGTCCAGTACACACATCCACAAATAGATAGGTTTCCTGAACTCTACTGAAACCTTCGACGTCTCGACAGCAACAAAATTCTCACTGAAAATAGTGATTTGCTTAAAATTTGGTCTGGAGATGCACTTCCTTAAGCATCACGGCGCCTTCTATTTGGTCCAAATCAAAATATCGTGTTCATTTCTTATATTCTGCATGGCTTTACCTAAAATGGAATTATTCATTAATTCATAAAGCTCTTTTTCGGAATCACTAGTCGCGACGGCCCTCTTTTCGATATTTAATTCAACATATTCCCTCAACCAGGGGAACTGCTTGAAGGACATAGCTCCTGCGTCCAACAGTAGTCATCGGTTTAGGGACAGTGTTTCTTCACGGAACTTGCTCTAGACATAACGGCAAGGCTCTTGCCATTTCATTCATACTAACGGAATGTATGTCTGCTTCCACCACGTACCCTACGTCAGAATTAGTCGCCCGACCCAGTATTTTTCACCTATTCTCTGTAATCCGTTTTCAGGCACCCATTGAAACCCAACAACCGGCAGCGGCTGCATTGCGGCGTGCCTGTATAAATTATTCATGCCCAAATATAGAATATAACTTGAATCGAGGCATGCGTTGAACCCCATACACCTTGGCGTGTCTGTGGACACACTGTGAAAGTCCCCCACGAATACCGCACTCAAAGAAAAGAAGCATATCGGCATCAGTCAAAAGTTCGATGCTGCGCCTCGTTTTCTTGTGCATTGCGTCCCAGGACAGCCCAGGTGCCGTGTAATAAAATGTGTGGAGGGGGGGAGGGCTGAGAGTACGTTGCCATGCGTACACCCCGGAACATTTCAAAAATATCCGCAAGCCAGCACACGTCAGTGCCCGTGTGGAGTCTTGCGCATTGACCCAGTTGGGAACGTTTAATTCCCGATAGAAATTCAAGGTATGCTCATAATCTACCTGTGGGAGTAATGCTAAACGCAGATATGACTGATAGCGTGGTTTCGTAGAGTTTCGCATTACTATCCAGATACTCATAAGGGAAAAGTCCTTCTCTCCTCACAAGTTGAAACCTCTCCTCGTCGCGGTATGCAGATTGGGTGACATGTATATCCTCCTGAGGAAAATGTCGACAAGTTTCTGGAGTGAAGTCTGCATGAAACGTAAAGAGACAAGCAAGAGGAGCGTAATTTTTGGGCGTCATTCTTTTCAGGTAGGAAACGTCCTCATGCAGGACACTCACCTGTTCTTTCTTTATGCCGAAATTAGCCAATTGCTCAGCTAGAAACTGAGTAGCACACCCCTTTAAATTATGGAAGAAAACGGGTGTGTTTCGTGGTAACTTGTACTTCAGATTGCATATATTGTGAGACGCACAGCGAAACTTCCCCGTAAGATGACAATGATGTCTATGGACAGTTTCAACTTTTCCATCTAACGGCAGCCGATTAATACACACATCAAAAAACGTTTTGCCTCAGCCCGGTTCTCAGAACTCCTGAAGATAGACGTTGACTGTGGATATTGTATCAGAGACATAATCCCTCCGACTCCTCAGCGATGTCACTAAACCTGCCCAAAGATGTAAACAACCATGCATGAGCAGCGCCTATTTGACGGAGGGGGATCGACAGTCGATCAGTTCCAGGCATTCCACCAGGAAGGAGGTACACGGCTCGTTTCGTCTGTAGTTCAACCATGCCTAAATGGTCAATACCGCGATTCGATCTCGTCCACATTGTTAGTTTGTTCCAGGAATGGCACTCAACAAGGGGAGTGTCCAGGCGTCAAGGAGTGACCCAAAGCGATGCTGTCCGAACATGCAGGAAATACAGAAATACTGTCAATGACATGCCTCGCTCAGGCCGCCAGAGGGCTACTATTGGAGTCGATGACCTCTACCTGCGGATTATGGCTCGGAGGAACCTTGACAGCGAAGCCACCATGTTCAAAAATGCTTTTCGTGCAGCAACAGAACGTCGTGTTACGACTCAAACTATAAGCAATAGGCTGCACGGTGCGCAACGTCACTCCTGACGTCCATGGTAAGGTCCATGTTTGCAACCACGACACCATGCAGCCCGGTACTGATGGGCTCAATAACATGCCGAATGGACTTCTTAGGATTGACATCACATTCTCTTCACCGATGAGTATCGCATGTGCCTTCAACCAGATAATCGTCGAAGATGTGTTTGGAGGTAACCCAGTCAGGGTGAACCCCTTAGACACACTGTCCAGCGAGTTCAACAAGGTGGAGGTTCCCTGCTGTTTTGTGGTGGCATTATGTGGAGCCGACGTACGCCGCTGGCGGTCATGAGAGGCGCCGTAACGGCTGTACGATACGTGAATGCCATCCTCCGACTGATAGTGCAACCACATCGGCAGCATATTGGTGAGGCATTTCTCTTCATGGACGACAATTCACGCCACCATCGTGGACATCTAGTGAATGACTAGTGATAACGGCATCGCGTGACTAGAGTGGCTAGCATAATCTCCAGACATGAACCCTATCGAACATGCCAGGGATAGATTGAAAACGGCTGTTTATAGACGACGTAAACCACCATCCATTCGGAGGGAACTACGCCGAATCGCTGTTGAGGAGTGGGACAGTCTGGACCAACTGTGCCTCGATGAACATGTGGATAGTATGCCACGATGAATACAGGCATGCATCAATGCAAGAGGACGTTCTACTGGGTATTTGACGTACCGGTGTGTACAGCATTCTGGACCATCACCCCTGAAGGTGTCGCTGTATGGTGGTACAACACGCGGTGTTTGGTTTTCATGAGCAATACAAAGGATGGAAATGATGTTTATGTTGACCTCTATTCCAATTTTCTGTACAGGTTCCGGAAGTCTCGGAAACGAGGTGATGCAAAACATTTTTTGATGTGTGTATGATATTTAACCGCAACACTATATAATTCTTTATACTTCTCCTATTCAGTCAGGGGGATGTTGTTTCTGTAAGGACTGTCAACATCCCATGAGAGTTTTTGAAGTTCAGTTAGCAACCAAGCCGCAGGAATGTCCCCAACCAGGGTGTATACGACCCGGGACAACCGGGAGATCCGGGAAAAACCCGGGAATTTTTTCATCCGGGAGACTACCGTCGCCTAAATAAGAAGGTTGTCCTCGAATCGGTTCCTTTACCTGTTCTTCATAACTCTTATACTTGGTTTGCTGGGGCTAATTGGTTTACTGTGCTCCACCTGTGTCAAGCCTGTTATCAGATTCCTTTAGCTGAAGAATGTAAACACGTTACAGTATTTTGTACTGAGTGGAATTTGTTTGAGTTTAATAGGGTTCCCTTTGGTTTGGCTACTGGCGCAGCCGTCCTCACTCGTTTGCTGAATAATATTCTCGGAGACTTGAAATTAGTCTGTGTTTACAGTTACCTAAACAATTTGGTAATTTACAGTCGTTCGTTTCAAGAGCATTTGTAACATATCCAGCAAGTTTCCGCTAGGTCGCAGGGGACCGGTTTGACAGTTAAACACAATAAGGTGACATTAGCCAGGCAGCAGGTATCCTTCCTAGTATTCGCATCGATCAGGAGCGGACTAGCGCCTTGAGAGCCCTACCGCCGCCCACTGATAAGCGATGGATTGCCAAAAGTCCATGAGGAAGACGAATTATTTTCGGCGTTTTGTCCCTAATTTTGCTCAGTTGGCGGCTCCTTTAAATGAACTGCGCCAAAAAGGGGTGCGTTTTGAGTGGGGACCTGCTCAAGTGGCCGCGTTTGAGCACATTAAGGCTGCTATGGCCAGTCCTCCGTTCACAGAGTGCCTGATTTTAATAAGAAATTTGCTGTTCAAACTAACGCATCTAATGCGGGAATTTCAGCAGTCGTCCTGCAGGAGTTCGAAGGTCAAAGGCAACCATTAGCATACGCATCTCGTCGGTTAACCAGCATCAAGTTTAAATATTCTGTTTACGAATGTTAGGCATTGGTCGTCTTGTTCACGCTGGATAAGTACCAGTTTTATCTCGAACATAGAGTACTTCAGCTAGAGACTGACAATCATGCCCTGAGCTGGGTGCTAGCTAGGGCGCGTAAAACTAGCTTGTTTCTTTTAATTAACCATTGCTTCTATTTGCTGATTTACAGCTGGTTTCTAAATTTTCTGTATAATTGCCGTTCCTGGCGGTTAAGGCCTTCAGCTGTGATTGTGGTCACTTACTTTGAAAAAATAATTCGATATTTGTGTTTTAGCAGTAAGCCTTAAAACCTTATTTACTCCCATCCCTGGTCTCTGATACCTTCTGCTGTGTTCGTGGCCACTTTTCTTTTAGTATTTCAATACCTGTAAGTTATAACTGCAGCGAGTTATTAAACATTCTTAATTTATTGCCTTTCTTGGCGTTTAAGACATTCAGCCGTGATCACAGTGGATTGGTTTTTTTAATTTTTTATTTAAAATTTTTAAAGCATTGTTTGTATCTGTATTTCATGTAGTGAGCCATGCTGCGGCTCGCGTTGGCGCTGTTTGTAGGTTTCTGTTCTCTGTTGGAGGCCAGACAGTATCGCTTAGTTGACATGGTTGCGGTTGTTTGTCTTCTTCTCAAGTTGACTGCCGCCACTTGGTTTCGTAAGCGTGTCCTGTCTGCTAGTGGCAGCAGCGGCGGTTATCGGTATGTAGTAACTGTGTCCCTATCTTTGGGGCGACGTCGTGGTACTTCCGGGTCGTGTCAGTGTGTAGTTCGGTTGGGGACTCAGGAGGAGCCAGGTTCGCGCAGTGCCAGAACATGCTGGGACCACCGGCGGCGCGCATGGACTGCTGGACCGAAGGCCTGTGGTCACGAGGGTGCAAGTTTCAAGTTGAGTGCATTTGGATTAAAGTAGAGAAACCGTCACCATTGTGAGATCTTGCGACTCTCCAGTGACTTGGGTTTGTGTTGCTGCTTGTCCTGTTGCCAAGGCGAAGAGCAGCGAGTGGAGTGCTTGGGGAAGGCGGATCTCATTAGCTTTCCTGGACTACTAATTACTGTTTATTGCGTTAAATTTGTTACTGTTTGTTAAGTTCAACCAGCAGTATTTTTCCTGCCTTGCGGCCGCCTACGACCCTATTACCTGTCCTTCTGGTTAGTGTATGTAACGGCGGTGTGCGTTTCCTCGTCTTGCCGCTGCTGTCCGCTGAGTCCTGTAGTTTTGACAGCCTTCTTGATTGTAGGTTGGTTGGCGATTTTTCTACTCAGATGGTAGTGGTTCCTTTCTCATTCCGGGCGCTCTAAACACAGTATTCTGCGGGCGGAGTCCAGACCACCGGTTCCGGCTTTGACGTATTTTTACATCTTGCATTTGGTTTATTGAACGTCAGGTATCCTCAGCAAGATTATCGTTAGTCATTCGTTAGACTGCCACTAGTCTGAGTTACCATCTTGTGGAGTGAATGCAACTCTTGGCTGTCGATCTCATCGCTCGCGAAAGTGTTTTTTGCCAGACCAACTCAGAGGTCGATTACTGGTGCACCATCTGTGACTGGCCCTTCGGTTTTATGATTGTATTTGCTGTTTTATTGTATGTTTCTAATTATTTTTATACAATTGCCATTCTTGGCATTACAGCAGGTTCAAATGAATGTGCTACCAAGTTTACCATAATTTTGTCTCACCTGTTTGGTGATCAGTTGCTTCCCTTTAAGTTAATCGTTGCTGTCGTATTTGCTGTTTTACTGCATGGCTTTTTTAAATTTTTTATATAATTGCCATTTTTGGCGTTACGGCAGGTTTAAATGATTGTGCTACCAAGTTTATCATCATTGGTGATCAGTTGCCTGTTTTTAAATTAACCTTTGCTGTTGCATTGCTGTTTTACAGTGTATTTGTTAATTTCTTTTATAATTGCCGTTCTTGGCGTTGAAGGCCTTCAGCCGTCACTATAATTACTGGCCTTAAAATACTAATTGTGGATCACATTGGCTTGTTTTTAAAACATTATTTGCTGTGTCTGTATTTTATGCTCATTTGGTAAATTGTAACGCACTGAAAGCGCTATTAATTACACAGTTGTTTATTCTTTCACTAATAACGCGTGGTATCTTTATTTATTGCTGAGTCTGGAATAACCGTTTTAAAATAAAGGTGTGTAATTGAAAAATAGTAACTGATTACCGCCCCGTCCCCCGTCCACAATCGTAACCGAATCCTGCTTTCCTTGGGTACCAGGTTTCATGGTGATTTGCTAAATTGTAACGCACTGAAAACACTATTACTTACAGAGTTGATTATTCCTTCATTAATAATGTGTGGTATTTTTTATTTATTGTTGTGTCTGGAACTACTGTTTTAAAAATAAATGTGTGTGACTGTAATACGCAACCAGTAGTAATTGATTTCGGCCCCGTCCACAATCATAACCGCATCCTGCCTTCCCTTGACTACCAGGTTTCAGCGATGATAGTTTGTGACGAATTTCTGTCCCTTTCACACCCTCCGACCGGAGGAATCGTATCACCGGTCGTTGTTCCTCTTTGGTGCACACTTGTAATGGAGCTGCCATGCTATATCTCCAACAGAAGGAAGAACAATGGCGTAAATAAGATAAAAGTGTCACAGCATTACCACAACAATATAACAATGACATGTGCGAGGACAGATTACAGTGCCGGACGGAGTGGCCGAGCGGTTCTAGGCGCTACAGTCTGGAACCGCGAGACCGCTACCGTCGCAGGTTCGAATCCTGCCTCGTGCATAAGTGTGTGTGATGTCCTTAGGTTAGTTAGGTTTAAGTAGTTCTAAGTTCTAGGGACTGATGACCTCAGAAGTTAAGTCCCATAGTGCTCAGAGCCATTTGAACCATTTTTGACAGATGATAACGTGAGAACTGTAACAAACGCTATGGAAAAATTGCAGATAATTTTTGACTTGTCCTCGTATATGCTATAACGACGACGGTTACATTATAATAACTTTTTCTACTCTGAGCAGTTCTGCCGGGCCTTCAGCAGCTCTCCCACCCAACCCAGTACTTCCTCATCCTCCTCCAAAGGGGCGAGGTGGCGTTGCTTTGCAGCTTCTTCAACAGGTGCCATTTCAGGCATCCACTCTTATATTTCACCCTCGCTTTGAAGCCATCTATCGTGCTACAAGAATAAAATACTGACTGTAATTATTTCTGGAAAATGGAAGAGATATACACACAGATGATCGTCCGAAAAATTGTATTCTTTAGCTCACTGAAACGTAAACAGGAAAGCATATACTTTAGCTCACTGAAATATAAACAGAAAATCGTATTGTCTCGCTCACTAAAATTACTTATATATCACACACACACATACACACACACAAAAAGCAAATATGTCTGAGAGAACTCAGTGCAACATATTACGAAAAATAAATGTACATATATTCCCCAGCCCTCATCATTAACACCCTAGTACATTACATGAACAAAAAGAAAGACTTTCTCTAACAGCTAACGTTACAAAAAAATAAAAAATAATGCCCTCACTTTCTTACTGCGCCAACTCGTTATGGAATAAAAAGACGTCACACACTAAAATTACAGCAGTAAACAACGAAACAAGTATGCCAAATTTAAACGAACGCAAATACTATCGAGGACAGTGCTACCAATGCAGAATTACTTAACACAGTCTTCGAAAATTCCTTCACCAAATAAGACGTAGTAAATATTCCAGGATTCGAAACCAGATCAGATGCCAACATGAATAGCTTGCAAGTAGATATTCTCGAAGTAATAAAGAATCTTCAGACACTTAATAAAAGCAGGTCGTCCCGGCCCGGATTGTATATTAATTAGACTCATTTCAGAGTACGCTGATGCATTAGCTCCACACTTAAATATCATTAACAGTCGCTCGCTCGACGAAAAATCCGTACCCAAAGACCGGAAAGTTGCACAAGTCACACCATATTCAAATAGAGCAGTAGCAGTAATCCACTGATTTACAGGGACATATAATTAACGTCGATATGTAGCAGGATTTTGTAGCATGTATTGTGTTCGAATATTATGAACTACCTCGAAGAGAACGGTCTATTGACACATAGTCAATACGGATTTAGAAAGCATATTTCTTGTGAAACGTAACTAGCTCTTCACAAACCAAGTGCAGAGTGCTACTGACAAGGGATTTCAAATTGATTCCGAATTTCTAGATGTCCAGATGACTTTTGACACTGTACCACACAAGCGGCTTGTAGTGAAATTGCGTGCTTATGGAATATCGTCTCACTTATGTGACTGGATTTGTGACTTCCTGTCAGAGAGGTCACAGTTCGTAGTAATTGAAGGAAAGTCATCGAGCAAAACAGAAGTGATGTCTGGCGTTCTCCAAGGTAGTGTTATAGGCCCCTTGCTGTTCCCCATCTATATAAACGATTTGGGAGACAATCTGAGCAGCCGTCTGAGGTTGTTTCCAGACGACGCTGTCGTTTTTGATTAATAAAGTCATCAGAAGATCAAAAGAAATTGCAAAACGATTTAGAAGAGATATCTGCATAGTTTGAAAATTGGCAGTTGATCCTAAATAATGAAAAGTGTGAGGACATCCACATGAATACTAAAAGGAATCCGTTACACTTCGGATACACGACAAATCGGTCAAATCTGCAGGCTGTAAATTCAACTAAATGCCTAGTAATTACAATTACGAACAACTTAAACTTTGTAGAAAATGTTCAGGGAAAGCCAAACCAAAGACAGCGATTTTGCTGGCAGAAAATTTAAAAAATGCAACAGATCTACTAAAGAGACTGCCTACACTACTCTTGTCCATCCTCTCTTGGATTACTGCAGCGCGGTCTGTGATCCTTACCAGATAGGATTAACGGAGTACATTGAGAAAATTTAAAGAAGAGCAGCGCTTCTTGTATTATCGCGAAACAGAGGAAAGAATGTTACCAACATGATACAGGAATCGGGGTGGACATAATTAAAACAAAGGCGTTTCTCATTGCGGGAGAATCTTCTCACGAAATTTCAATCACCAGCTTTCTCCTCTCAGAAAATATTTTGTTGAAGCTGACCTATATAGGGAGAAATGATCATCATAATAAAGTAAAGGAAATCTGAGTTTGGACGGAAAGATACAGGTATTCGGTTTTTTCCTTACGCTGTTCGAGATAATAGAAAATTATTGTGAAGGTAGTTCAATAAACCCTCTCTCAGGTACTTCAGTGTGATTTGCAGAGTATCGAAGTAGATGTAGATGTAGATGGAAGCTAGACAGGACAGAGGAGTACCTATGCCAACTACGGCCTAAAACAATTTCTGGGAGGGGATGAGATACTAAAATAAATTACTTCAGGAAACCATTCGAAGCTCGATAGTAGAGAGGAGAGTGCTTCTGCCATCTACGGCATAAACCTTTACTGAGGGAGAGCACTAAATTTACAGAACACAGAGGTAAAACAACTTACGTGGCAGTGTGTCTGGACCAGCTCGTTTAGCATTGCCACTATCATCTGCTAATGAAGGTATGATACTGCTCGCTTCGTCATAGTCCAAACCGAACAGGAGCACACTAAACAGAACAGCAACAGAACAAAAAAACGAAAGTAGCCTGAGACACACTACTGGCCACTAGCACTGAGTAGATCAGACTGAGGTCGATAGGGGAGGGGTAGGATTTATATACCCTCGGTGACCTCAGATAGTTTGATCAACGGTTTTTCCCACCAAGAACCATAGGATCACAGCATCATGGGGAAAACCTGTGAGAATGGTTGCTTTGCGTGGCTCGATAGTGGTAAAATCGTGGACCAACCAGATGAGCGCAACACTTCAATGAGGACACACTGCAAGTAACGTCCCTTCATGATTTTAAACTGCCGAAATGATGTCAGTACTTGAATTTTCGCACAGAGTAAAATAAAAGAAATAAATATGCTACATGGTCCGATTTTTTCTGTCTTTGGAAATAACATATAAAAGGGAGAAATCCGCATTTCGCTTGGGAAATTCTAGATGCGTTGATAAAACAACATCATCATTTCGAATTTTTTAAACTGAGGGATCTATGTCACAGGTGGGACTGCAGTTAGTCCGACACGCGCCGATTTGTGCCGCAGCTGTCAGCGGGAATGGCTGGGCAGAAGGAAGTACACCATTAGCCTGGCTTCCGCCGACCGGCGGTTTCTCAGCTATCCGGCTTTCAGGTATACAATATACCCTGTAGATTGTGCTGGACTAGACCAGAAGTGACTGGTCAGTATTCTTTTGAGACACTGTGTTCAGGTAAGACAATGAGATAATGAGCGCTACATTCGTAAAAACTATCGTACGATATTCTTCCCACGTTTCTGTTGACTAGGATGCGACTTCCGACTTGTAAATCATTATAAAAGTGTTTCATTCTAGAATGAAGTTGCTACAGGAGTCTTTTATATAGGAGGCAGGCCACTGGAGAAAGCCATCCTTTGACGCCTACAGATTATACGGAATGGGCTACTCTTAGGGTCTAATCTACGGTTTCGAAACGCCTGCCTGCCTGTCGGTTACTGTCGTCCCGCCGCCGCCGGCCGAGGATCCTGGCCGACCCCATTTTGCCATCGTCGTCCAACTGCTGCCCAGAGGGATTCGCTAGACCGCCTTCATCATCACCTCCCTTACCCTTAGCTGTCACCCCATCCCCATCTTCAGACATTCCACCACTTACTGCACATCCTACAACAGGCTCCTAGCCAGCCCGTATTTCCGCCTGCCGGGCGACAGTCTCTGTGACACCCGTGCCCCCAGCCCCTGCATCACGCGCCTCGCAGGGAGGACCTGCCCCCTCCACCTCCCCCTGCAACCCATCCCCCATTCCCCAGCCCCCTCCCCCCCCATTTTTTGAACCTGGCGCATTCATCACCAACTCCACCGACACCACCTCCTCCCCAACACCAAATGTGGCTTCCAATCTTCCTTTGCTGCCAATGACCAACTTCTCCATGTCACTCATCTCCTCTCCCTCCAACTTAACTCCAGTTATCCTGCTATTTTTGTCTCCCTAGACCTCGAAAAGCCCTACGACCATGTATGGCATCCCAGTCTATTGTTTAAACTCCTGACTTATCCCCTTCCTGCCTACTCTGTCTTTCTGATTGCCTCCTTCCTCTCCCACTGCCCCTTCTACCCATAATGCCGATTCCTGCACCATCTATCTCTCTGCAAGTGTGCCCCAGTCTACTGACTGGTTTGATGTGGCCCGCCACGAATTCCTTTCCTGTGCTAACCTCTTCATCTCAGAGTAGCACTTGCAACCTAAGTCCTCAATTATTTGCTTGACGTATTCCAATCTCTGTCTTCCTCTACAGTTTTTGCCCTCTACAGCTCCCTCTAGTACCATGGAAGTCATTACCTCATGTCTTAGCAGATGTCCTATCATCCTGTCCCTTCTCCTTATCAGTGTTTTCCACATATTCCTTTCCTCTACGATTCTGCGTAGAACCTCCTCATTCCTTACCTTATCAGTCCACCTAATTTTCAACATTCGTCTATAGCACCACATCTCAAATACTTCGATTCTCTTCTGTTCCGGTTTTCCCACAGTCCATGTTTCACTACCATACAATGCTGTACTCGAGACATTCATCCTCAGAAATTTCTTCCTCAAATTAAGGCCGGTATTTCATATTAGTAAGATTCTCTTGACCAGAAATGCCTTTTTTGCCATAGCGAGTCTGCTTTTGATGTCCTCCTTGCTCCGTCCGTCATTGGTTATTTTACTGCCTAGGTAGCAGAATTCCTTAACTTCACTGACTTCGTGACCATCAATCCTGATGTTAAGTTTCTCGCTGTTCTCATTTCTACTACCTCTCATTACCTTCGTCTTTCTCCGATTTACTCTCAAACCATACTGTGTACTCATTAGACTGTTCATTCCGTTCAGCAGATCATTTAATTCTTCTTCACTTTCACTCAGGATAGCAATGTCATCAGCGAATCGTATCATTGATATCCTTTCACATTGTATTTTAATTCCACTACTGAACCTTTCTTTTACTTCCATCATTGCTTCCTCGATGTACAGATTGAAGAGTAGGGGCGAAAGGCTACAGCCTTGTCTTACACCCTTCTTAATACGAGCACTTCGTTCTTGATCGTCCACTCTTATTATTCCCTCTTGGTTGTCGTACATATTGTATATGACCCGTCTCTCCTTATAACTTACCCCTACTTTTTTTCAGAATCTCGAACAGCTTGCACCATTTTATACTGTCGAACGCTTTTTCCAGGTCGACAAATCCTATGAAAGTGTCTTAATTTTTCTTTAGCCTTGCTTCCATTATTAGCCGTAACGTCAGAATTGCCTCTCTCGTCCCTTTACTTTTCCTAAAGCCAGACTGATCGTCACCTAGCGCATTCTCAATTTTCTTTTCCATTCTTCTGTATATTATTCTTGTAAGCAGCTTCGATGCATGAGCTGTTAAGCTGATTGTGCGATAATTCTCGCACTTGTCAGCTCTTGCCGTCTTCGGAATTGTGTGGATGATGCTTTTTCGAAAGTCAGATGGTATATCGCCAGACTCATATATTCTCCTACACACCAACGTGAATAGTCGTTTTGTCCCTCCTGTATATGACAGATATGCCCCAAACCCCCCCTACAGTCCACCTCCTGCATATGCCGATGACACTGCCTTCCTTTCCCTTGCTCTTACCCTTCAATGGTCCCAACACCTTCTCCAGAATGACCTTGACCTTTTGGACACATGGTGTAACCAATTGCTCCTCAAAACAATCTTTGCAAGACCCAGACAATCATCATAGGTCGTACCACTTGATCCTTCTGGCTCCTTGATTTTCCCTTATCATCTGCACTCGTTCTGTCCACCTCTTCCCCCACCTTCACCTATGTTGGACTCACCATCGACTGTCAGCTCACCTGGACCTCTCATCTCTGCTCTATCCAATGCAAAGCCCACAACCACCTCAACCTCCTTAAACTCCTCTCTGGGCAGACATGGTGGTTGAATCCATCTACTGTCCTCCACTCCTACAAATCCTTAACCCATCCCATTCTATGTTATGCCAGTCCGACCTGGATATCCACACCCCCCCTCCCAAATTCTATAAGCCCCTCTAGATCCTGGATCGCCAGGCACTCCACCTAGCCTTCCGTATATGTCTCCAGTCCCCCACGCAGATCCTCTATGACCTGATTCCATCTGTACCCTTCCTCGAATCTGTCCATGTCCTCTATACCTCCTACCGAATTGATCCAACTCATCCCCTGGTTGCTCCTCTCCTCTCCAACCCATACCCACTGCTGCACCTTCACCGTTGTGTTCCGCCTCATACTCAACACCCTTCATCTCCTTTCCCGAGGTGGCTTCCATCAACTCCCCCTCTCGGATGAAGCCCTCTCTCCAACTGTTTATCCCTCCTACCCCCTTTTTTCCTTTCCCCTCCTCCTCTCCTTTTCTTCCACTCATCGGTCGGGGCTTCCCCCCCATCTATCGCCATTCCTCCTCTATAGTGCTGTTTTATATGCTTGTTCAATGTTGTGCATCACTGTCAGTGCTGTGAATGGACACAATACTGTCGCTAGGTGTGTTTTTAAACTGTTGCGA
Source organism: Schistocerca americana (assembly GCF_021461395.2). Lineage (NCBI taxonomy): Eukaryota > Metazoa > Arthropoda > Insecta > Orthoptera > Acrididae > Schistocerca > Schistocerca americana. The sequence goes on from NC_060123.1 coordinate 713,723,690, forward strand.
ACGGAAACCAGACTGTCGCCCTGTTTTCTATTGTGCCTGTCCGTTTACTGTGTATTTAATCAGCATCACCAACCTTTTGTTTTTATATTCTCTTCGCAATTTTGGGCCTTGTTCCAGTTCTACCAGTCACCGTTTTATCGCCTGTTTTTATATTTATGACATATCCTAATTTTGTGTATAACTTTTCTGTAGGCTGCAGAGCGGCATATTACACTGCTGTCAGCCCGCCCCCACTCTGGGGGGAATCGAAATCCAATAAAGGAAAAAAAAGGACATGGTGTTTCTGTTCCTCCATTATTATTACTTATCTTTGTGTGCCTTCCAGAAACAGCTATTCATTTGTAGGCTGGCAGCAGGATACTTGCTGTACTAAAGCAATAGTTTGCTGTCCTATCAATTGGCTAGATTGGCTGGAACAACTCTCTGGTTTTAGACTGATAGCGAAAATATCAGCTCTACATCTATCAGATATCGACGAAATTGGAGAGAGCTATTGTCTAGTGCTCAATCAATGACAACATGAATTGTTTAAAGAAACAATATCTACGCTGTGTATGATGTAATAAAGATTTATGTCCATCTTACCCAGCAGCCCAGTGCAGACTGTCCTGTTCCTGGCAGCTTCCATATAGAGAGGTGAGGTAGGGGGAAGGAAAGGAATTGAGGGGTTGGGAAGGGAGGCGTAGAGGGGGAAGGAAGGCGAGGGGAGGGGAAGAAAGAGAAAGGAGATTGGGTGGGGGGACAGAGGGGACAGGTAAGAGGTGAGAGAGGAGTGGGGAGAAGGTATAGGGGGAGGTCCAACAGCACCCTGTAGTGGTGGTGTTGTGAACTAGAACAGTTGATCCTCAAGGTGAATACACAGAATTTGATAGTCCCACCAATATATTTGTATTTCTCTCAATTTTTTGAATTTCCTGCCAAAATTTCAATTGGCCAACATTTCCAGGAGTGGGGGAGGGAGGCAAATGGGACAGGTGCCGACATGGCAAAGCCATTTTCCTTAAAATCAGCCAGAAAAATTGGCAGTAGCAGAACACTGCTTAAATGAGGGAGACGGTATGAAATTTGGCGAAACTGTGGTAGTTGCCAACATTTCCTGTTTTTGGAACAGTGTCTATAAAAAGGCTATTCAAATTAGGTTCGCGGATAATTTAATTAACAGAGACAATGGGTTTCCTTTTAGCAGGACGTGGAATTAATTTAATTAACAGAGACAATGGGTTTCCTTTTAGCAGGACGTGGAATACTGTACTACCCTGCATCAAAATTGAAGGTTCTTCGGTGCGGCCCTGAGGGCAGTATATCATTGCCTCCAGTGTTCTCCTAAGGGCGGCGCCACCAACCAGTCTTGGAGGGCAGCAACCGTGATGGGCGGCCGGCGCTCCATGTATTGAACGGTGGCCTATATAGGACGTCGATTTGCAGCCTGGCGTAACTTTTCAGTGGGACTTAACAGCAGAAGCAGCAGTCTCCTAAAGATGGCCACCAATTGGATCGCCGAAATATCGAGTCAAGTTGATTTTAGGATCTGGCAGCAAACCCGAAGAGACTTTCAAAACTTATTATGCTGGGAAAGCCTATGAAGTCACAAGATCATACCTTAATGGTGCGCAGAGTAGAAATGTGTCTGAACACACTGTGCACCGAACACTCCTAACGATGGACCTCCCCATCCGATGACCCACGTATGTGCCAAAGTTTACAGCAACTAAAATGGATACGCCACCTTGGGCACAGGATACTGGCGCATTGATTGAGCATTGTATAGTCTGATGACTCCTGATAGCTTCTTCGTCATACCATTGGGAGTTCGCGAATCCGTCGTCTTCCAGCCGAACAACTCCTTGACACTTGTACTACAGGATGGACACAAGCATGTGGTGGCGACACTATGCTCTGGGGAACATTTAGGTGGGCATTCCTGGGTCCAGTGGTGCTCGTGGGAGACAACCATGATAGTCTAGGAATGTCGCACACTGGTTGCAGACCACTTACACCTCTTCACGACAATCATGTTTCCTGACGGCCCTGGCGTTTTTCAGCAAGATAATATGCATTGTCACAAGGCCAGGACTGTAATGGACTGGTTTGAGAAACACAGGGGCAAGTTCAAACTGATGTACAGTCCCCCCAATTTGCGAGATCTGAAACCGATGGAACGCATTTGGGATATGATTGAAGGTGGTGTCTGAGCTCATCACCCTCTCCGCGGAATTTACGGGAATTAGGTGACTTGTTTATGCTAATGTGGTGCCAACTCCCTCCAGCGACCTACGAAGACCTCATTGCTTCCATGTCACAATGCGTCACCGCTTTTATTCACGCTAGAAGTGAACATACCAGTGGTTAGGTAGATGGCCACACTGCTCTGATTGGCAGTGTAGTAGTCTTACAATCAGACTAACGGCTTCGGCTTCGTGGAATATGAAAATACTGTGATATTAGCATAAACTCTTGTATTTATAGGAGGATCAGTTAGCATCTTCAGAAGTTTACCAAGACATTCCCCTAAACAAGCTGAATTTGCTGTCATATTCCTTCTCCTCTCTCGGATAAGAATATATTAAACTTTGCGGAAAATTTCGTACCTTTATAGTGAGTAGTAACACACATAGCAATTTGCAGTTATCACTTTCTCTTCAGCGAGCATAAATAGGTTGCTTTTTCTTACCCCCTCCGGGCTGGACTGCCTGCAGCAGGAACTGGCCTTAACTTCCAGCCCACGCACCTAGCTCCAATTGACAACTTCAGTATTATCAGTGAATTCTTGGATTGAAGTAACCAGCGGGTGCTATCTCTGTAAGTCATTAGAAAAACGCTGTACTCTATCGTCGTGGAGGCTTGTCTACGTGTCGTACATTCCGCATCGACTATCGCCCGTAATTACGACCTTGCAGTTGAGGACGAGATTTAACAAAGGTCTGCCCCCAGAGTTCCATGTTAGGCCTCCTGTTCTGGGACATCCATGTGGAACAACTACTGGATAATCTACAGTAGAGCGAAGAGGTGCTAGAGGTGACTATGCAGATGACCTCCTCCTGTTGGTTGGTGGCTGTAGCCACGAAGATACAGAACCGAAAACAGAAAGGACTATGGAAAAATTGCAACTTTTGTGCATGAACACAAAAATGACAATCTCACTGAAAACGTGTACATATCTTCTGTGAAAAAGGACAACTTGTAAGGAACCCCACAGTAAAAATTGAGGGGTCACCAGTTCTTCGGCAATGCGAGGCCTGCTACTTGGGGATCATCATTGATGGAAGGTGGAACTTTGGAAAGCACATTGAAACTATAACCCAAAGAGCCCTACAAGTACTCAATAACATCATCTCCATTGGTTACAAAAGATTTCATCTTTCCCCTCATTTGATAAAACTGTATCACAACAGCACACTAACGACAATAGTGGGTTATGGCTCAGGAGTCTGGGAGCACAGGCTCACGAGGTTGGTGTCTGCCATGTCAGTGATGTAAAGGATGAGCCAGACAGTAGGAGATTTTACTTTATTATACGAACTTTCAAACGGTAACTTCATTTTTCCATTACGGCCAAGCCACGGCCGGCAGCGTTAGCTGCCTGTAAATTCTTTCGTCCCACGGTCTAGCAACAGGAAGTCAGCACCGAGGAAGGGCACCTTGTTCACGCGCCTCCCTCATGTGCTGACGAGGTAACGCCGCCCTAGGCGTCGCTTAGCAGGCGACGCTCTGGAACATTCCATGCCACCCGCACGTTTTTCTCGGTCCTGACCAATCAGGGCGGAGGAAGCCGCGTGGTGCGTCGAACATACCCGGCCGCCCGTCGCCGGGCCCGCTCTCTTGTATTCTTGCTCGCCCACGAGTCGGATGCGCGTCCTGTAGCATGGAACATCTCCCGCTATTTCGGTGCTGCGGCGCTGTGGTCTTAGTTTTGACAGACAACCAGTTACGGTAGCTTCGCGAACTATGTTTCGCCAAACTCTCCGCTCCGGCTCAGCGTCACCTCCCTAGGCCTTAACGTGCTTTCGCCAATAAATGGCCTTTATCTAAAAGTTATCCTATTCATTCTATAACGCCCACCGCCTGCCCATACGCCCATCCTGTACAACTGGTGCAGAAGTGTTGATCCGTTCCCGTAGCGACTTTGTCGCTACACAAAAAAGCTTTCCGGCAAGACGCCGTACACTTCGCGCACGGAATGCGCCAACCGGCCGCCACGTTTGCTCCAAGCGGGCCGTGGCTGCTCCAGTAAAAACGCACAGAGCTCGCGCTGCAGCGAGGCAGCCCACGCTACGCTAGTCAGCCGCGTGAGCCGGACGCCGCCGCGCTGCTCGCTGCCCGAGTTGGAGGGGCCTGCGCTGTGCTGCGCGACCGGCCGGGCCTCCGTCATCCACCGCCGCGCCGCCCACCACCTGTCGCCGCCGCGGCGTCACGCCGCCGCCGCCACGTCACGCCGCCGCCGCCACCAATGCGTCGTACCGCCTCCACCGCCACTTAAGTCGCCGCGATGCTTTCAACAATAGCTTCTTCGATCGTCCGCCGTTGGATTCGGAAAATCTGTGGCCGTCCTTTTTTTGTAACAATTAATACTTATTTTTGCTCGCTAGCGTCCCATACATTTGTAAACATGCCGATAGGAACAGGAGCGACGGAACGGGATACTGCCGCAGAGGCACCCGCCTCGCAAGACCCACTCGAGACCATAAATGCACAAATGCGCCAGTTATTCGCACAAAATCGGGAGCTACTTGAACAAAACCGCGTCTTGAAACAGACGCTGGAAGCTAGTGCGTGAACTTCCGTATCCGTGGCTAGTTCCACCCCTGTAACAAACGCTCAAACAGTGGCAACTAACACCAATTCTCTCTCTAATGTAAATGCCACAATTTCTGCTAACATGGCGACCGTAAGAAATTTTCCTGCCGCTGATTTCTCTCCACCTTTTCTGGGAAGTCCCTCGAAAATCTGGCAATGTTCCTACAAAATATTCGTGATGTGGGTCGCAGGTGTGCCTGGCCGGATGATCTATTGGTCAATGTAGCCAGACTGAAGTTGGCAGGGGAAGCCCGAATGTTTATAGAGACGGTGGACGAATTGCGTGACACGCATGATTTTGATGTGTTGGCTCACGATACCGGAGGTACCAGATATTACAGGCTCCAATTATAAACCCTTATGCAGAAGCCTAATGAGGATTTTGATGCCTTTGCAGTTCGCATACGAGCAGTATCTTATCGTTCCTATAAGCTAGGCGAAAATGCCAATTTTGCGCTCGGAAGCGGAAGCGCGTGCAATTGATGCATTCGTTCGCGGTATTGACCCCCGCATCGGAGAAGAAGTCAAAGCAGCCTCCCCCACCTATCTACGTGAAGCTGTTCGTTTGGCAATGTTACGCGAAGAGGTGTTGTGCTTTTGCGCTGGCGCACGGCGCCCGTCGGACCCAGTACCTGTCCCAACAAAAAAAGTGTTCTGTCAGCATTGTGGGAGGCACAACCATACGGCAATGCGCTGACGCTTGCCGTATTGCACCATTTGCCAGACAGCAGGTCATGCTAATATTGTTTGCCCCACAAAATCAGCATTTTCAAATCAGACGCGCGGCCACCGCCGCAACGTGGGGTCGATTCAGGGAAACGCGTGGGGGGCAGCTTACGCCACACACCCGACCCCCGGCAAAGATAATACACCCTGTTAGGACCGAAAAATGTAAAGAAGTGAAACACGTTAGTCTCGTTGGCGTACTCGTGAACAAAATAGTTAGAATTTTAGTTGATACTGGTGCTCAAGTTAGTGTATTGTTTGTGGAGAAAAATGATCGAAGGGTATTACAGCCACATCGATTCCATATCAGTGGCCTGGGAGAGGAAGTAATTGTCCCCGCAGGTTCGTGTGTAGCGAATCTGGAAATAGACGAGGGTAAATACAGTCAGAGGATGAAAGTAGTAAGGCTATAAAAGGGTGAATTTCATATCATACTAGGGAATGAGTTCCTGCATCGTTATCAGGGGATAGTGCATTAACGAACCCGAACCGTGCAGTTCGGCGAAACAATTCAACGATTTGGCGTTCCGCACCCCCGTCAGACGCGGGGGAGCTGTGAACAACGCCGTTCACAGTCTCCCATAAAACCGTCGACAAACCGCGATAAGAACCACAGACCCTGTGAGGATAAAAGGCGGAAGTGGAAAGATTCTCTGGATAGATGTCAAAAATCAAGATCAGCCTAAGACAGACATTCTGGTTGACCCGCTCACCCAGAATGATATCTTAGAATGTCAGTCAGTACATATAAAGAGAAGTATCAGGCGACCGGAAAGGAGACAGAAGGGTTTTGCGGTACCAGTAAGTATAGATAATTTTGGTGTAAAAGATGTTGTGATACCGAAGGGTACTATTGTTGCAAGTGAACAGGAAATTTTTGAGGAAATAAGAGGAGCTGAAAAGCAGCGAGATAAAGATGAGAAAGGAAGGAGAAGAAAGAAATCTTCAGTTGGAGAAGTGCGCGATGTCGCGTCGATGTTAAGGATGAAACGTCCCCTTAGAACAATTATACAAGACTGTCCTTAAACTGACAAACAATATTTTTAGCGCAACGCAATCTGACTTTCAAAAATCCCTTGATTGTTCCTGTTTTGTGAGTAAAAACTGTGGAATGTGCTTGTAAAATCTCAAAAAGGTCTTGCCTATCAGTGTCATTACAATTCTCAATTGTTCGAATTTTATTCTGAATTAACTCATTAGTATCAAATATATCGTCGATATCATCCCTGTCAGTACTTGCAGAGTGATTGTTAGTGTCTAGTTCCGTAGAAAATTCCGAACTGTTGTCTAACAGAAGGTAAAGCCGATTAATTTCCTCGTCATGGTTTGAGAGCCAATCTTCAAATTTCAAAGCTATTGACTTACCTTCTTTCTCTAAACTTATTTCAGCATCGTGAAAGTTTAAGATTGCTTTGTATTCATTCAAAAAGTCTGCTCCCAATATAATTTCCGTCGACAATAATGGAACAATGAGAAAGTTCATAGAGAAGCTGTGGCTATGACAAAAGAATTCTAAGTTTGTTTGTTGGCGTACATCTACACTTTTCCCAACGATTGCACCTTGTAATTTAATCTTACGTAACGGAAGTGTAGGGCAATCGTTCGATTTCTTGCATTTGCTAAAGGCTGATTCACTAATTACTGAAATGGGACTGCCAGAGTCAAGTATTGCAGTAAATTTTACGTCACTTACTGTAATGTGGAACCACAGGATATGCAATGTTGTTATGTTTTATGTCGTGTTCCTGGAGTAAGATGTCCCTAATGTCTTCCATTTTTACGTAATTACTAGCTACGGCAGCTGCGTCGTCAGTTTCATACGTACGTATTGTGGCTGGCAGCGGTATGAGTCATTGCCTATTGTCTCTTTGTTGGCGCGCGTCGTTATTGGGATTTGGAGACCTAACTTCAACAAATTCACCTTGTCGAGAGTGCCCTGCTCTGTTTGAATCCCGCCAGTTCTGATGGAATTCAGGTCTGTCGTTTTGTCGGTAGTTTACATAGTTTCTTGTTTGTCGGTCATGTGGTGGAGAATTTCTCCCGGAATCGTAACTGCGCGCTGAACTGTTGCGTCTGAAGTTATTCTGTCTCCCGCGATAATAATTGTTTTTGTTCCCATATTGTCTGTTTCTATGGTAATCTCTGTCATATTCATTACTACGGAAATGCGATCTTTCTCTGTAACTATTATTACTCTGCCAGTGATTGTCATATGGGTGGTGTCTGGTTTGGTCACGGTTTGCGTTGTAAGAATAGACTTGTTGTGTCCAGTTATTGTTTCTGTCGTCACGGAATTGTGATGGGTGTGACCTGTAGTGATTGTTTTCCTGTTTTCGCATCCCGCGACTGTCTGTGTCAATTTCTAATTCTTGTAAGAGTCCCTGAAAAGCTTCAATGTCGTCTTTGCAACGTCCTGCAAAAATAATATTTCTTAAATGTTCAGGCAATTTCATTAAGCTAATGCGGATGAATTCTGAAGGGCTGTATGGATTTGACAGGTTCAAATGGCTCTGAGCACTATGGGACTCAACTGCTGAGGTCATTAGTCCCCTAGAACTTAGAACTAGTTAAACCTAACTAACCTAAGGACATCACAAACATCCATGCCCGAGGCAGGATTCGAACCTGCGACCGTAGCGGTCTTGCGGTTCCAGACTGCAGCGCCTTTAACCGCACGGCCACTTCGGTCGGCTGGATTTGACAGGTATTGATTCTTGTGCAACATGTCTTCAAAATATTTGACAAAACTGGAAAATTCAGATTGTTCAAAGTGTTTCATCATCATGACGCTATGTTTTACTTGGTCTTGTGTAGCTTGAGACCAATATGCTGAGAGGAAGGCATGATAAAATTCTCCTTCACTGTGACAATCGTGAATGACCCATCGCATTCTTACAGCTGGTTCATTCTCTAAGTAGCCACACATAAATTCTAACCAGTGCTCTAATGACCAGTTGGGAGGAAAACAATGAGAGAATTGATGGAGCCATGCTTGTGGATGAATGTCGTTGCCAGAATTCTTAAATGTTTTAAATTTACGTGTAGTAATGAACAGCTTATAGTCAAAATCATCATGTCGGCGAGTCGCACATCGGTCACTGTTACGTCGTTTCGGCGGTTCCATCTCAAAATTCGGTGTACCTTGCCAATTTCTTTCATAATTTCCGAAGTGTCCTGAGTTATTATTTTTTGGCTGTTCCGTATTTCTATGTCCCTCTTCCCATATTGGAGCGAGAGTGGCCTCTGAAATACGTAATTCTTGTATTACCTGTGTCAGCTGATCTTGTACTTCACGGATTTCTCTTTGGTGTTGCGTATTAATTTGATTCCGATTTTGTTTGAATTTCCTAACTTGTTCGCACTCTTCTGTGTCATTAAAGACTACCGGTTTTGTGTCATTAAGATTATCATCTACCTTCAGAGATGGCGGAGTTTTGAAATTTGTAAGACTGGATGTCACGAAGTGCTATATATATTATGACTATTAAGGTAAATACATTGTTTGTTCTCTATCAAAATCTTTCATTTGCCAACTATGCCTATCAGTAGTCAGTGCCTTCCGTAGTTTTAATCTTTTATTTAGCTGGCAGTAGTGGCGCTTGCTGTATTGCAGTAGTTCGAGTAACGAAGATTTTTGGTGAGGTAAGTGATTTTTGAAACGTATAGGTTAATGTTAGTCAGGGCCATTCTTTTGTAGCGATTTTTGAAAGTCAGATTGCGTTGCGCTAAAAAATATTGTGTGTCAGTTTAAGGACAGTCATGTATAATTGTTCTAAGGGGACGTTTCAAGGAGTCAGTTAGCAGAGAAGTTAGGTCATTTAAACAGTGAGGAGAAAAGCATTGGAGGAATTTTCGTGGTTGTTTGAAGAGAGGCAGTTTCTACCGGCTACGGATTTGGTTCAGCACGAAATTCCGACCGGAGAAGCTCGGCCAGTTGCACAAAAACCTTACCGTATACCATATCATTTGCAGTCTGTAGTTGAAGATACGATTCAGCAGCAATTACCAGCAGGAATCATACAACCCTCCTCGAGTGCGTGGGCGTCCCCCGTAGTCGTTGTTCCAAAGAAATCAGTAAATGGGGAGAAAGCCTATCGCCTATGTGTCGATATGCGGGCAGTAAATCGGGTCACGACACGAGACACATATCCGTCACCGCGTATTGATGGAACATTGGACCGATTGGGCAACTCTAAGTATTTTACCACCCTCGATTTGCGTTCTGGGTACCATCAAATCCCTGTTGCACCCCAAGACCGCCATAAAACTGCATTTGTTGTACCTAAAGGATTGTATGAATTTGTAAGAATGCCATTAGGTTTGAGAAACGCCCCCGCCACTTTTCAAAGATTTGCAGATTTACTGCTGCGTAGGTTGAAACCTACAACATGCTTTGTGTATTTAGATGACATCATTATCTTTTCTAAAACGATAAAAGAAATTTGAGTGTAAAATTAGAAAAGTGTGCTTTCGCCCAATCACAAGTACAATATTTAGGTCATATAATAAGTGGAGTAGGTGTCAAACCGGACCCCCGTTTGACCACCGCAGTAAGAGAGTTCCAACAGCGACAAATGTCAAGGAACTACAGTCACTTTTAGGCCTTGCAAACTACTACAGACGTTTTGTGAATAATTATGCTACCCTTGCTAAGCCCCTGACTAATGTATTGAAAAAAGGAGTTAGTTTTATTTGGACGAAAGAATGTGATAAGCTATGTAATAAATTCAACATTTTTCAACTAGAGCCCCTGTACTAGCGTAGCCGGATTTTGAAAAACCATTCATACTGTCAGTAGACGCCTCAGATTACGTTGTAGGAGCCATTCTATCACAAGACAGAGATGGCGAAGAACGACCAACTGGTTATGCGTCTCGACAGCTTAATAAAGCAGAGTCAAACTACAGCACAACTGAGAAGGAGCTTCTAACACTTATGTTTGGTGTAACTTATTTCCGATGTTATTTATATGGGAGAAAATCCACTGTCATCACTGATCACGCCGCGTTGCAGTGGATGTTGAGCTTAAAAGACCCAAGTAGCAGGCTAACTCGTTGGGCTTTGAAACTGAGCGAATTTGAGTATGAGGTAAAACACAAGCCGGGCAAGTTACATCAAAACGCCGACGCATTATGCCGAAAAGTCGGAGTGATCCTAGCCAATGACGTTTCTATTGAAGAATTAAGGGAAGCACAGCAAAGAGACGTCGAATGTCAGAAATACGTGGCTTTGCCTGAATTTTCCGTTGAAGATGGAATTTTACATCGAAAGACCCACTTGGATAAACAGGCAGTAATCCCTAGAGAATTAGGTTCCAGTGTCACGATAGCCTGCAAGCATGTCATAACGGCCTTCGCGCCACAAATTGCCGAATAGCCACACGTTATTTCTGGGCAGGAAGACGAAAAGACGTGCAAAAGTATATTCAAAATTGTCTTCCTTGCGTTAAGAGGTCATTGCCACCTCGAACGAAAGTGCCTTTACAGCAGGTACCAGAAGCCCATTATCCCTGGGCAGTAGTCGCAGCAGATATTGTCGGTCCATTCCCTGTGATCCCCCAAAATTATCGGTATATTCTGTCCCTTATAGATCATTTCTCTAGGTTCTTGATTCTCATTCCTATACCAGATATGTCCGCTGAAACAGTAGCGCGTGCTATTGTCACCAATTTGGTGTTACCATAGGGAAGCCCTGAAGCTGTACTCACAGACCTAGGTACGAATTTCATGTCTGCAGTGTTTACCGAAGTTTGTCGGTTATTGCGAATTAAAAAGTGGCGAACGACGCCGTTCCACCCAAAAGCGAGCGGTCGCCTGGAGCGAGTCCACCTCACCGTTATGCGTATGCTGTCTTACTATGTTAGTAAACATCACTCTGACTGGGACAGGTATGGTCAATACCTCACGTCAGCATATAACAGCCGTGTCCATCAAGCTACAGGGTACTCACCTCATGAAGCAGTATATGGCCACCCTATGAATTCGCCTTTTGAAATTGACAAACTGCCCCCTGGAATTAAAGCCAAAGATGTGGAAGGTGTAGCACGACGTCTAAAAGCCATTTGGTAAAAAGTATGAGGGAACAATACCCAAGCCACCGCCCAACAGTTAAAGAAACGTAATGAAAAAGCAAAATTGCCCGAGTATAAGGTAGGAGACCTAGTTATGTTGAGCAATCCAGTAGTAAAAAAGGGAAGAACCAAAAAGTTTGCACCTACTTATGAAGGAACGTACCGTATCATCCGGCTTACTTCGCCAGTAAATGCGGAAATTCAGTTAGCGGAGCGCACAGTGATGCTTCATTTTGACAGATTGAAACTGTATAAAGGTCCGAGCCACCCCCACCGAACAGTGAAGCCGGGCCTATTACGCCAGTAGTTCCACCCAAAAAAGCAAGAAAGAAGGTGGTACAACAGCCTAGACAGCAACATAGATATGCTATAATGTCAAACCCCTATGATTTACGTTCCAGAAAGTAGATCTGAGATGGTATGTAAACAGTTGGAAAAAGTCCTGCATGCAGCAAGAGAAGTAATTGACGGAAAACACCGTCGTTACTATGCATTTAATTAAGTTGTGTATGTTAGTTATAAGTAGACATAAGAATTGGCAACGATTGGTAATACGATTTATGGTGTCACATGTTAATGTAAGTGATTGAAATTTTGTAATCATTTCGTCTTGTGTCATTTAACGTCTCCAGTAATGTTATCGTAGCAGTCGAGAATTAAAAACACAAATATTCTTTAATCATGGATTTAAGGGGAAAGTTGTCCTTGTCAAAAGAACGCGCTGAGTTAAGAATCGGTCAATCGTGTATATGTCAAAGGGATTGACACTTCACCTGTTAATTTAGTGATTAGTGCACAAACATAGATATTAAAACGTTACCATAAGAACAAGTTAGGAACATGAATTCGTAACTGGCAGTAGATCAGTGACTACATGCTGCTATCTACCTGTTCTTTGAAATACGCCCTATTACATGTATGTTTTGCTAAATGATGACACAACGATAATAACAAGAATAAGTACGTCCCAGTTAACCCTGGAATGGCACCCTTCGTTAATGTGACGAACATGCAAGGATGTTTACTGTACTGAGCCACATTACCGCTGCCTAGCGTCGTGTGCGCTCAGCTATGCTTCGAGTTGATTAGTAGTCTACGGAACCTTGGCACTTTATTTACTTTATTTATTAGCCTTCAATTCACGAGCGTGCATGGTGAGGAGCTCCTGAAGAATAGGTATTTCTTTTTGTTTCTAAATCTCTATATAATAATGTGTTACTTTTATTCTTACAGTATTACTCTTATTTTTACACTGGAATCTATTGTAATGCTTATTGTTACATAGTTATATTGTTCTTTTCTTACAGATTTTCAAGTGATTGTTGCCCAGAAGAGAGAAGGAATTTAATTGTTTGCTCTTACATTAATAAACATCGAACCAAACCTACTTAGTTCTTTACCTATATCGCCATACTAGTCCTCGTTTGAACCCTACTTATTTTGAAATTTTCATATGTTATTGATTGTAAACGAGTATTACATACATTCGAAGGCTCAAATCTACATGAACTGCTGTTATTGTTGATTATACACATGAAAAGTGGTGCTGTTCGTCGAATCGACCAATGGGTAGCAGTGATCGTCAAAAATTCTTGTGTAACATACCAGGATTAAACAACAAATATGTTACTCTAAAGTAAAAGGAGCCTTCCTCAAGTGCTATTTTGTTTTCATGACGCGATGTTGAACAGACAATAAGGTTAAGTTTTTCTTTTTCGATAGCACGTATTTATATATATTAAATGCCACGGAAGGAGTCGCGTAAATACCGCCGCTGTTGTCTAGAGGTGTTCACATGCGGCGCGGCCATTGCAGTTCCCCCTTCCCCTGCCCGATGGCTCTGTCTTTGGCGCGTGCAGCAGCTGCACCTTTCCCCTCGCCCCTCCTCACCAGCCGCCCTTCTCACTGCAGGCCACGTGCCTCAGCCACCCTACACCTTCCTACATTCGTACGTTGGAGTTTAAACAGCAAACCTAAAGGGACAGTTATAGAAATAAATTCACCAGCTTAATATTGCCCTACAGATTTTACTAGTCTGATCTAAGGAATCTATTTGTGTTTTCTGAGTTTTCAGTAAGGGACAAAATCGTGAGAGAGTACTTTATCCTGGTCAAAACTATCACGATTAGTAAACGTCGGAATTTCAGATCGATCTCCGGCTATGTTGTATCACCACCACGGTTAAGAAACGGATCTATATGGCGTCAAGGAACCCGGCACTTGCCGCTATCTCTGTCCTGTAAACGACCGCTGTGTGCAAAACGCGTTAGCCAAGGATTTGGGTTTGGAATGCCATCGCAAAATACAGTTTATTTAGAAGCCTAAAACCTACCAGTTACCTAAATCTTAGGACAAGGTATCTAAACGAATAAATGAGTCATGATCATTTCACGAATTTCAACGATTGAGTTATCTGAGTTCCTTGAAAACATCCTCCATGAATAATTGTCGTGAACAACATAAGCTAACTCTGGAAGGAAGTTTTGTGACGGTACCGAGGGACCAAACTCCACGCGTAGCAAGAGGATCGACCCAGCGTGAACGCCAGTTCTGCCGCCGAGCCAGTGTAACCGGACGCAGCCGTACTGTCAGCCGTGTTGTCAGCAACTTACAATCTCTCGAGCGCGACCCGTGTCGCACCTTAGCACCTCAAGCTGCACTGAATCTCAACACAGAAATACTTAAACCGAATATAACGAACCCTCCGAATAACTTTACGCACAGTTTCAATACTAAGGAACTTACTTTTCTCCCTACACAAATGAACTCTAATTTTATTAAAAACAGAAGCGTCGACAGCTAAGTTATATCGACGTCTTCGAGATGCAACTAGCTTCGTCGAGCCGCCAATAATGAATATATGGAAGCAGGAAGGTGCAAGAATTAACAAAAGGAACAACAATCATATCCTTGTTCGATTGACTGGGTGACTGATAATCACCAATATTTGCAAATACAAATCAATACAGGAAACAGCATATCACACGTTTAATAATTATTGGTCTGTTCATTGAAGGAGACATAAAACCACTTTTCGTCTGAATCCTGTTAAAAGAAGTATTAACGTGACATTACACTATTCCACAGCAATACACGCAACATTGCCATGACTTAACCACAGTTTTCTTGTAGGTAAAAGTACCAAAGACTATCAGTTGGTATGAAAATATAAAAGAGAGCATAAAGGAATACCAGGAGATACTTGCATTCATTTTGCTACCAATTGTAACTGGAGGATAAGGGAGTTTTATATAAAAGAAATATTTTGAACTTTTGCTTTTGTTGCGGTTTTGCCACCGCTTATATCGCTATGACGAGTTGCCAATTACTTGTGTCCAATTACTTATGTCGATGCATTATTTTTAATATTGATCATTTTGTCCATGTCTCATTTATGCTATTAACAAATGCTTAGAGAGTTTTAGCTAGAGTCTGCCAGCACCAGTAATTTAGTATTTCTATCAACCTAGTGTTTCCATGTGTCACTGTGTTACTAGACTGATGAGGATAATAGTTTTGTAGGATTTCAAGTATGCTAGAATAAGTTCCCGAGTATTGCCAATTATTTAAGTGTTTAGTAATAACGATGTTTTAGGTAAGAAATTATTTTGGAAGGGTAATTTAAGATGTAACCATTTTTATTTTCATTTGTATTTGAATGTTTATCTGGAGGGACATACCACATGCCTACCCCCTGTTACGTAACGTAAACAGAGTGAATCACGCCCACAGAACGAGCAAGCTTTGGCCATATACCTAGTCTGTTAGATGAACCGGCTGGTTCCGGCGGAGGTTCGAGTCCTCCCTCAGGCATGGGTGTGTGTGTTTGTTCGTAGGATAATTTAGATTAAGTACTGTGTAAGCTTAGGAACTGATGACCTTAGCAGTTAAGTCCTATAAGATTTCACAAACATTTTTCTTTCTTGGATGAACAAGAGAACCACACCCGCAGGTGCACGTACCTTACGTGACGCGAATGGCGATCGCGCGGAACCCTAGTTGTCTGTGTCGTTTCTGCACTTTTCCGTTTCGCAACATAGTCCATCGTAACCACTTTCATCTGTCAACTTTCAACAGAACAGCGTCCTTTGGAGTTTATTATCCCGGCGTATCCTAACGCAAAACTATTCAGTTCATGTGTATTAACACAGTTAGACTTTGATCTTCCATGTCGAAGAAGAGTTCACGGGAACAGCGTTCCGTGCTCCCTGACGACAGCTGATCAGACACCATCAGACGGGAACTGCCTCTGTTTTTGCTGTCGTGGTCTTCAGTCCTGAGACTGGTTTGATGCAGCTCTCCATGCTAATCTATCCTGTGCAACCTTCTTCATCTCCCAGTACCTACTGCAACCTACATCCTTCTGAATCTTCTTAGCGTATTCATCTCTTGGTCTCCCTCTACGATTTTTACCCCCCACGCTGCCCTCCAATGCTAAATTTGTAATCCCTTGATGCCTCAGGACATGTCCTACCAACCGATCCCTTCTTCTAGTCAAGTTGTGCCACAAACTTCTCTTCTCCCCAATCCTATTCAATACCTCCTCATTAGTTACGTGATCTACCCACCTAATCTTCAACATTCTTCTGTAGCACCACATTTCAAAAGCTTCTATTCTCTTCTTGTCAGAACTATTTATCGTCCATGTTTCACTTCCATACATGGCTACACTCCATACAAATACTTTCAGAAATGACTTCCTGACACTTAAATCAATACTCGATGTTAAAAAATTTCTCTTCTTCAGAAACGCTTTCCTTGCCATTGCCAGTCTACATTTTATATCCTCTCAACTTCGACCATCATCAGTTATTTTGCTCCCCAAATAGCAAAACTCCTCTACAACTTTAAGTGCCTCATTTCCTAATCTAATTCCCTCAGCATAACCCGACTGAATTCGACTACATTCCATTATCCTCGTTTTGCTTTTGTTGATGTTCATCTTATATCCTCCTTTCAAGACACTGTCCATTCCATTCAACTGCTCTTCCAAGTCCCTTTCTGTCTCTGACAGAATTACAATGTCATCGGCGAACCTCAAAGTCTTTATTTCTTCCCCCTGGATTTTAATACGTACTCCAAATTTTTCTTTTGTTTCCTTTACTGCTTGCTCAATATACAGATTGAATAACATTGGGGAGAGGCTACAACCCCGTCTCACTCCCTTCCCAACCACTGCCCCCCCTTTCATGCCCCTCGACTCTTATAACTGCCATCTGGTTTCTGTACAAATTGTAAATAGCCTTTCGCTCCCTGTATTTTACCCCTGCCACCTTTAGAATTTGAAAGAGAGTATTCCAGTCAACATTGTCAAACGCTTTCTCTAAGTCTACAAATGCTAGAAACGTAGGTTTGCCTTTCCTTAATCTTTCTTCTAAGATAAGTCGTAAGGTCAGTATTGCCTCACGTGTTCCAACATTTCTACGGAATCCAAACTGATCTTCCCCAAGGTCGGCTTCTACCAGTTTTTCCATTCGTCTGTAAATAATTCGTGTTAGAATTTTGAAGCTGTGACTTATTAAACTAATAGTTTGGTAATTTTCACATCTGTCAACACCTGCTTTCTTTGGGATTGGAATTATTAAATTCTTCTTGAAGTCTGAGGGTATTTCGCCTGTCTCATACATCTTGATCACCAGATGGTAGAGTTTTGTTAGGACTGGCGCTCCCAAGGCCGTCAGTAGTTCTAATGGAATGTTGTCTACTCCCGGGGCCTTGTTTCGACTCAGGTCTTTCAGTGCTCTCTCAAACTCTTCACGCAGTATCATATCTCCCATTTCATCTTCATCTACATCCTCTTCCATTTCCATAAAGTTGTCCTCAAGTACAATGCCCTTGTATAGACCCTTTATATACTCCTTCCACCATTCTGCTTTCCCCTCTTTGCTTAGAACTGGGTTTCCATCTGAGCTCTTGATATTCATACTAGTGGCTCTCTTTTCTCCAAAAGGTCTCTTTAATTTTCCTGTAGGCTGTATCTATCTTACCCCTAGTGAGATAAGCCTCCACATCCTTACATTTGTCCTCTAGCCATGCCTGCTTAGCCATTTTGCACTTCCTGTCGATCTCATTTTTGAGACGTTTGTATTCCTTTTTGCCTGCTTCATTTACTGCGTTTTTATATTTTCTCCTTTCATCAATTAAATTCAATATTTCATCTGTTACCCAAGGATTTCTACTAGCCCTCGTCTTTTTACCTACTTGATCCTCTGCTGCCTTCACTACTTCATCCCTCAGAGCTACCCATTCGTCTTCTACTGTATTACTTTCCCCCATTCCTGTCAATTGTTCCCTTATGCTCTCCCTGAAACTCTGTACAACCTCTGGTTTAGTCAGTTTATCCAGGTCCCATCTCCTTAAATTCCCACCTTTTTGCAATTTCTTCAGTTTTAATCTACAGTTCATAACCAATAGATTGTGGTCAGAGGCCACATCTGCCCCAGGAAATGTCCTACAATTTAAAACCTGGTTCCTAAATCTCTGTCTTACCATTATATAATCTATCTGATACCTTTTAGTATCTCCAGGATTCTTCCATGTATACAACCTTCTTTTATGATCCTTGAACCAAGTGTTAGCTATGATTAGGTTATGCTCTGTGCACAATTCTAACAGACGGCTTCCTCTTTCATTTTTTAGCCCCAATCCATATTCACCTAATATGTTTCCTTCTCTCCCTTTTCCTACTGTCGAATTCCAGTCACCCATGACTATTAAATTTTCGTCTCCCTTCACTACCTGAATAATTTCTTTTATCTCATCATACATTTCTTCAATTTCATCATCATCTGCAGAGCTAGTTGGCATATAAACTTGTACTACTGTAGTAGGCATGTGCTTCGTTTCTATCTTGGCCACTGTAATACGTTCACTATGCTGTATTAGTAGCTTACCCGCACTCCTATTTTTTTATTCGTTATTAAACCTACTCCTGCATTACCCCTATTTGATTTTGTATTTGTAATCCTGTATTCACCTGACCAGAAGTCTTGTTCCTCCTGCCACTTAACTCCACTAATTCCCACTATATCTAAAGTTAACCTATCCATTTCCTTTTTAAATTTTCTAACCTACCTGCCCGATTAAGTGATCTGACACTCCACGCTCCGATCCGTAGAATGCCAGTTTTCTCTCTCCTGATAACGACGTCCTCTTGAGTAGTCCCCGCCCGGAGATCCGAATGGGGGACTATTTTACCTCCGGAATATTTTACCCAAGAGGACGCCATCATCACTTTAACCATACAGTAAAGCTGCATGCCCTCGGGAAAAATTACGGCTGTAGTTTCCCCTTGCTTTCAGCCGTTCGCAGTACCAGAACAGCAAGGCAGTCAATCATCCAGGCTGTTGCCCCTGCAACTACTGAAAAGGCTGCTGCCCCTCTTCAGGAACCACACGTTTGTCTGGCCTCTCAACAGATACCCCTCCGTTGTGGTTGCACCTACGGTACGGCTATCTGTATCGTTGAGGCACGCAAGCCTCCCCATCAACGGCAAGGTCCATGGTTCATGGGAGGAGGGAACTGCCTCTAGCCCGCAGCTAAACCACTAGTAAGCGGAAATCTCTGCTCAAAACCTTGAGCCTTCATTGACACTGTTTTCCCGTCGTATTTTCCGAAGGTATACCGACTACTGAAGCAGCAGCATTTAACTATATGACGTGTCCCAGGTCACTGCGATGTACCCAAGGTTAGACGGAGTTTTAAGCAACTAGCTGGAACCGATGAGGCCAGCACTACGGAGTTATGGAGACGGTGAGTTAGTCGCAAAATGTTGAGAGAATAAAGACGGCGAATTTGGTCGCACAGTAAAGTTTTCTTTTCTTATGTAAGAGGTGTCGCGTTTTAGGAAGAACTACGTCGCCGCTACCTTGGAATCGCAGAATTGTCATATACACAGTTAAGTAGGCGATACCGTTGTGTCAACGATGGCGCCGTGCACTATATCTTCATAAAGAAAATTCCTTCAGAGATTACGCTTTTCTAATTGAAATCCTTACGCTTTCGGTTTCCACTATGGAAATCTTTAGATTCTCGTCGAGTTTTCTTATTCTCACCTTGTTAGCAACAGCGTTGACATCCAACGACACAAACTACGCCCCACCTGCACAAAACTGGTGTCACTTTTCTTTGTCAATTTTACTTGACATGTTCAGCAAAAATATTGATGCATGAGAAACTTTTTCTCACACTTGGATGGTCAGCCCAAAGAGGCATTTAACTTCGTTTGTTTAGTGATATGGAATATGCAGTTAATTTAATATGATACTTGTGAATCTTACTTTTATATTTCCATGTTAATGTAACAATTATGTTTGGGCTCAAATGGATTTCATAGGAACTTTTTTATGAACCAATTTACTAATGCATAAAGTAAGTTCAAACAGAACCCACTGTAACAATTCATCTAGCTTGACGTGAGGCGTAATCCCACTTCTGTTTTTTTGGTCATCGGTGAATGAACCATATCGATTAAGCACACCTATTCCACTTTATTCAGTAATACTACACCCCTTTTGTGACATTAATATTCGTCACGTCTCCCTTTGAAGCACATAAATACGCTTATCGGGCGCAGGAGCCCAAGAACAAGTGCAGAGAGTGCGAATTACGACAGCGCAGTGAACGGCGCGGTAGGCTTCATCTCCCTCTCGCTCTCACCTGACGCTTGCTTCCTCCGCAGCGCACGTGGGCCCTGCCTGCGTGCGGCATTTGACAGCCGTGGCCGCCTCGGCTCAGCTACTCAGCTACCACGTGCTGCCCTGACGCAACGTGCCTGAAGTTATCTGACGCGCACCTTACTGAGTTTGCGCGAGATTCGGTCTTGCTGCCAGCTGCCGCTCCAGCGTAGCTCCAGATCGCCGCCCTGATTTGGCGCAGCCTTGAAGTCACCTGTAGCGTGCCGCTCTGTCGTAGCTTCCGCTCTCCCACCCGCGTTATTAATACTACCAAGACGTTACACACTAGACTTACCCTGTTACAATCTTATTGTGATAATATCCCGCCGCTAACAACCTTTCATGTCACTACGGCTTTCTCACTGAATGTTCGCGCTGATCTACCAATGTTTTTTTATATCTGAAAGCTCATTCATGAATCCCTTGTCAACTAATTTGCCTGTTTTTTTTTTTAATAAATCAAATGATCGGCTATTGATGACCTGCTAAAACATGAAAAAGGACAAATTTCTTACGTTCGAGTGTTGGCACATTTAAATGAATGGTAAACCGCCACTAAACTAATAAACCATTTACCATTATACCCAGTGCCATGATAACCTCAGTCACTGTTATTCTTATTATTGTACTGATATGGACCTAAAAAAGAGAGAAAACAAAAACCTATCAGGCATGTGCCCTCCCTTAGTTTTAAGAGTGCAATTCTGATATCACCTAAGGTGGAATAACTAGTGTAGTGTAGTGAAGTGTTCCCTTGGTGTTAACTCCATTTTTAAATGTGTTTGAATCGTGTGGATCCCCCTCCTGCGCTGAGTTCCAGTGGATGGACCTCAACAGAACACCAACACAAGGGAACACAACCCGGACAGACAGACCAGTACACCCACAACACACCCACTCACCACAAATGCAGCACAGGCGCCAGTAACAGCCACACAAACAAGCAACACCCAAGCCGGCCAATCCCCAGCGCCAAGACGCTTACCAGCGGCCGCCCACTCAGCACCAAACGCACAGGCAGGGGCAAACAGTACCCTCACCAACATTGGGAGAATGTTGGAAACAATATTCCCCCAAAACCCGATCGTCGGCTACCTCGTAAGAGCGATCCCGATCATCACTACACTCATCTTACAGCTTATGTTAGCCCAACCGGGCCAGCGTAAGACTCACAAAACAAACTCTGTAACAAACCACCACCGCCCCTTCACGCTAACAACCAAATACTATCACAGATCCTGTTCTGGAACGCAGACGGGATCGAAAACAAAAGAGCCGAACTGGCGGCGCTAATGGAGAGGAGGGGTATCCCCATCGTTCTCATAAGTGAAACTCAACTGAAACCTCACAACAACTTAAACTTCACCGGTCATTGCGTCTATCGTACCGACCGAATGGACGGCAGCGGTGGTGGCGGAACGGCCATCATCGTACACAGAAACATAGAGCACACGAACATTGAGCTCCCTGTACTAGAAAAACTAGAGGCTTCGGTAGGGTGACCAAACGTCCCGGAAAACCGGGATTGTCCCGGTTTTCATCCCTGTGTTCCGGTGTCCCGAAAATTTGTTTCGGGACGCTCAAAAGTCCAGGAATTCAGTTTTTAAATACATTTTGTGAAACTTTCTCAAATTTTTGGGATTTCGCTATATTAAAGGAAATACAACACAAGAAATTAATATATTTTAGCTTATTCGTCTAAAACCTCCATTGTCCCATACTAGTAATCACAGTATCAGTACTGATACACCCAGGCAATAATTTACTTTGAGCGGTACTTTGGCCAACAAGTAGTAAGTTGTATTATTGTAACAGAGCTATGAAACCGTCCGATTGTCTCGCCACTTACTCACACACTCATTGTCAGAACAGTGTAGTAGTTGATGTTTTGTCAGACAAACTGCAATAGTTTTTTTTCATATTAGTGGTATTATTGCTGCACTACTGTGAAACGCAATGCCGAAACGTGCCTGCAAGTTCAGTGACTGTTATTCCAAGGAATGCAATTTCATTAAGAAAGCTCGTTTTGATTACGAAGCAGAGTGTTCCGTATGTAACTGTTTTATTAGTATAAGTCATGGTCGACGTTCCGACATAGTTAGTCACATCTGGTCAAAGAAACACATTAACAGATAAAGTGCACCGAGCTGCAGTAAAACTCTACAAAATTATTTTGTGAAACATCAGTCAAGTGAAGAAACGAAAGTTCGAGCAGCCGAGCTTACACTAGCCTACCACACGATAAAACATCACCAAACTTATAGACCTAGTGATTGTACTAATAAGCTAATAAGCTTAACAGCATTATGTTTGATGATTCTTCCATTGCAAAAAAGTTTAGTTCAGCAAGAACTAAAGTATCAGCCTTAGTGAAAGGAGTTATTGCTCCCCAGAGTGTAAAGGAAAGCCTTGAATACATCAAAAAGTCTTCTTTCTACGGGATATCCACTGATGCCAGCAATCAAGGCCACTAAAATATTCCCGTTTGTTGTTCAGTTTTTCGATATTAATCAGGGAATTCAGACCAAACTTTTGAAGGTGAGTTCCCTACCTAATGAAACATCTGACGAAATTTCTAGTTTTTGTATGAATGCTTTGGAAATGTTTAATCTTGAGAAAAATAAACGTGTGGCATTTTGTGGAGACAACACCAACAAAAACTTTGGTGGTTTAAGAAGACAAGGCAAATAAAACGTAATTACCAAATTGAAGGCAACATTGCATGAAAACATTGAAGGCATAGGGTGCCCTGCACATGTTTTACGCAGTAGCGTGCAGACATCTGCTGACAGTTTAAGCTGTGATGTTGAAACTATCGTCATGAAGGTATACTCACACCTTTACATATATACTGTTAGAACGGAGAGGCTTAAGGAGTTCTGTGATTATGTGGGAACTGAATATATGAATGTAAAGTGTCACTCGAAAACTCGCTGTTTATCTCTGTTTCCAGCAGCTGAAAGAGTAATCCGCCTGTTTGAACCGTTAAAAGATTTTTTTCCTAAATGAAGACAAACCCCCAAAATATTGGTTCAGTTCTTCAGTAACCGTTTAAGTGAAGCATAATTATGGTTCATTCACAGTCAGCTTAGCACTTTGCAGCATGGGATAAAGGAAATTGAAGGAAGCACGAAAAGTGTAATAGAGGTAAATGATGTTTTGAAAAATACTCTGAAAACTGTAACTAAGAGGAGAGAACAGCAGTTCATTTCCTTTAATGTTAAATCTGTCCTTAAAAGAGCAAAAGTATCAGAAGCAGCGGAAAAGAGTTTTAGAGAAGAAGTTAACAAGTTTTATGACACTTGTGTAGAATATCTCACCAAGTGGAGCACCTCATATTTACCCTCATCGCCGGTGTTTGATTGGATGTTACTGAAGAGAGTGCCAAAATGGGAAAGTGTTG
Source organism: Schistocerca americana (assembly GCF_021461395.2). Classification (NCBI taxonomy): domain Eukaryota; kingdom Metazoa; phylum Arthropoda; class Insecta; order Orthoptera; family Acrididae; genus Schistocerca; species Schistocerca americana. Next base: position 713,747,358 of record NC_060123.1, read on the forward strand.
AAGAGACAGTTTCTTATTTCAAGAGTAAAGAGATTGAAATCGATGATTACATTCTCTTTGATCAGTTCGGCATACTGACAAATTTTGTTGAAGAAAGTCTTCACAAGTGGAATGATTAAAAAAAAAAACCACCATTGGAATGTCTTGAGAAGTGGGTGAGTTTTTTTAAAAGCTGTGTCTGTCTTCAGCATTACTCTGAGTTGGTAATAATTGCAAGGTGTTTATTTGCAATCCCAGCCCATAATGCCAATGTGGAAAGAATATTTTCGTTCATGAATATCCAGTGGATTGATGAAAGAAACAGAATGGAGGTGGACTCTTTTGAAGCAATCCTGTAGATCCTGTACAACTACAAAATGGATTGTGCCGAGTTTTATCACTGTGTCTCAAAGAACAAAGACACGATCAAGAAGGCTGGAGGCAGTGAAAAATACCCTTTTCTTCAAGGACAGTCAATTCCATCTACAAGTGCTCAGTAATATTAAAGCTCATGTTAATATTAATTGATTAAAAGTTGAATGGCTGTAAAACTTTGTAAAATCGTAATACATTTCTTTATTACTGTGTACGTTTATTAAATGTCATTAATTATACAGATAATCTAGATTATATCAGTCTTTTGTATCCTCTTATTAGTTATAATAATCGGGTTAACAAAATGTATCAACGAAACATTAATATTTAAAATTAAGAAACCTGGGTACATGTGGAATGAACTGTCCATTGGCAACCGGGTGAGTGTGTCCCGGTTTTCACCGAAAATAATTTGGTCACTCTAGGCTATGGCCGTTAGGGTCAAGTTCAACGGAGCTTACACAGTGCTGATGTCGGTCTACAACACACCTAGGAACATCAGCACACGAGATATCAGCTCACCACTCAACATAGCACCGCGAGTAATCGCCGCTGGCGATCTAAACGCCAAACACTCTGAATGGAATTCACGTATACGAAACGCCAACGGCAAAAATCTATACGAACATGCACTAGATAGAAACTGCATCACACTTGCACCGGTTGAACCGACTTATATTCCTTACCAAAGGAATCATAGGGCAGACGTGCTAGACATGGCCCTCATCAAGGGCATAACAGTAACCCTCAACCTTGAGGTTGTAAACGATCTGCCCTCAAACCACACGTCTGTAATACTGCACACGGAAGAAACACTGCAGAACAACAACCACACAGGATACTGAAATATAAGCGCGCGAATTGGACTCTGTTCAAGGAAACGCTTGATAGTCGTATTCCTGAAACTCACGAGATTACACAAACAGAACAAATCGATGCGGCTGTTGTAGCTGTTACCACTGCTGTCCAAGACGCAATGGCTGACGCCATACCAATTCGACCACCACAACATCATTCAGCGGCGCTGCGTCAGGAGACACTGAACACCATCTCATTGAGAAACCGTCTCATGAGATATTGGCAGAGGAACCGCCACCCGTTGTACAAACGGCACGTTAACAGGCTCCAGGGAATCATACGGGAAAAAATACGAAATTTAAGAACACACAGTGGGATCAAAAACTCGCTGGGATGGATATCACACGTCCTGGAGTGTGGCAGCTAGCCCGACACTTCACCAGGGGAAAACACTACACCCCAGCGCTACAGGGACCGGACGGCCCCGCCTACTCCGCGGAGCAGAAGGCGGAGATAATGGCCACCACACTAGCACCGTATTTCACACCGAACCTGGCTCCCTCCGACCCAGCGTTCGCACTTGAAACTGACCAGCTGGTTGCACACCTCGTAGCCCAGCCAGCGCGCACCGAAATCAGACGCACAACAACAATTGAAATCACATGGGCTATTATTATGCACTCCTCACCTAGGAAAGCCCCTAGTCACGATGGCATTCAGAACCACGTTCTCCAGGAGCTCACGGTCAAAGCCATAGAATATTTCACCTACATTACGAATGCCATCCTCAAACACCAACACTTCCCCGCCTGTTGGAAGGCGGCCAAAGTCCTGATGATGCCGGCCGCGGTGGTCTAGCGGTTCTAGGCGCGCAGTCCGGAACCGCGCGACTGCTACGGTCGCAGGTTCGAATCCTGCCTCGGGCATGGATGTGTGTGATGTCTTTAGGTTAGTTCGGTTTAAGTAGTTCTAAGTTCTAGGGGACTGATGACCACAGTAGTTAAGTCCCATAGTGCTCAGAGCCATTTGAACCATTTGAACCAAAGTCCTGATGTTCAGGAAGCCAGGGAAAGACCACTCCCTCCGACAAAATTACCGACCCATCAGCCTGCTTGAGCGCGCTCAGTAAGGCCGCTGAGAAGGTGATTCTAAAACGATTCACTCGGTTTTGCATTGACAATGACACCCTGCGCCCGGAGCAATTCGGATTCAGGAACCACCACTCGACAACACAACAACTACTGAGAGTCGTAGAGTACGTAACACACGGCTAGAACACGAACAAAGCAACTGGGCCAGTGTTCCTTGACATCGAGAAAGCTTTCGATCGTCTCTGGCACAATGGCCTCATCCGCAAACCCACGGACGCAGGGTTCCCCGACGGACTCGTATGTCTCCCACACTCATACCTCACCAACAGAAGTTTCAACACTGACATTCAGGGTAAACAATCGACACATGTTATCCAAGCAGGGGTACCCCAAGGAAGCATCTTAGGGCCCCTCTTGGTTAATCTCTACATTAATGATAATCCAACGACACAAAACACGACGGTTGCCATCTATGCAGATGACACAGCCATCCGCGCGCAAGATTGGAAACCGTCAAACATTAATAAGAGACTACAGACAGCACTCAGAACTGTCAAGCCTTGGCTGGAGAAGTGGCGTATTAAAGTAAACTTCGACAAGTGCGAGGCAGTTCTGTTCACTCGCAGGGCGAAATTACTGCGCAAACACCAAAATTGCAAACCAATAACACCACACGCAAGTCCAATACGCTTCGCTGCGAAATTCAGATACCTCGGTGTTTGGCTAGACCGGAATCTCGCTCACTGGGGGGACCACATACAATACATGACCAACAGGGCAAACGCGAGGCTCAAACAACTCTATCCTATGCTCAACAGGAACAGTACACTGAATAGGAGGGTGTCTAGGACATTATACATGATACTGATTAGACCGCTGATGACATACGCAGATCCTGTCTGGGGATACGCAGTGTCCACACACCTGGACCGCCTCCAGACAATACAGAACAAGGTATTACGTATCATAAGCAATGCTCCCCGATACACACGGACAGCAGATATTCACCGAGAATACCGACAGGAGACTCTCCAGGAGGTATTCAAAAAACTCGCCACACGACTGTACAAGAAATCAAGTCACTCGAACAATCCTCACACCCTACACCCGGGCAACTACGCTCACAACCATAGATGGAAACGCAAGCGCCCAAAGACACTCCTTAGAGACTAGCCATCCATGGTAACTTCGTAACTACGCAAAAGACACAATGAGGCGAGCCCCTGCACTTCAGCCACTGACTAGCTTGCTAGCTGAGCCTCTGCCACGAGAACTGGCAACCGCAGGGAAGCCACACACGACACACAAACAAACTCCCAACACATCGCACACTGCCAGTTCCTTTGAGGACCATCGAACTGACAAACCTACAGCGACATGGCTATGTTACAGGAGCAGCAGCAGCAGCAGCTGGCCCAGGAGACATCGTCGGCCCAGCAGCAGCACCGCTCACCTCCTCGACGGGACTGATCATTCTATGAAAATCTGGCATTACTTCTATGGTACTGATGCATGATACCCAACCGCTAACAAACCTTAACTTGCACGATCTGAGCAGATAGCAAGAAACCGCTACTGCCCTTACAACCCAACCTGACACTGTCGCAGACGTTTTTTTCCCTTGGCACTTGCCTTGGCACTTTTTCCCTCTGCCCTTAAAACCGCTCTTCTTTCAAGCTTGACTCTGTCGAGCTCCTTCGACCACTTCTATCACCCAGATGCGCCCGCATTAATGGCTAACCCTACCCATACGTACGGCTAACATCGCATTTCCTCGCTCCTGCGATCTCATCGATTCTACATACTTACAATGCAGAGGTGACAGGAGACCTTTTGAGTTGGTCACCATGCTTGTGCGAGCGTGGAGGGGCTCACGACAAAAAAAAAAAAAAAAAAAAAAAAAACCAACGGCCCATTCCAGCTGGCAGTCTGCACGCCCGCTGAGGACAACACACCACGCCGCCTCACGCCACTGGCCTTTGCAGTGACTCACTAGTGGTGATATGTATCTCATTCCAAAAGGGAGAAACAACAACATTTTTTGCATAAATGCTACATTCCAACAATTATTTTTTTGTGTTTTTCACTTGTGACATCAGTGGTGATATGTTTACATTCTCATCTTACTTCAGCAGAAAAAGAAGGCACGTTTACTGCATTCTAGCAACAAGAACTCTTGGCATGTTTACCACATTCACATTGTTACGTTTTGTTCTAACTTTATTTCCATGTTTTATGATGTTTTGGTATTTTATGATGATTACTGTATACACATTGTAAGTAGGCTGTTTATGTTTTCTTATTGGCAACATTATGTAGCGCTCTGTATGAAAATCACAGGCTGTGCTGTGTGCAGTCTGTGGCTAGTTTGCATTGTTGTCTGCCATTGTAGTGTTGGACAGCGGCAGTTGGCTGTTAACAGCGAGTGGCGTTGCACAGTTGGATGCGAGCCGCCAGCGGTGGTGGATGTGGGGAGAGAAATGGCGGAGTTTTGAAATTTGTAAGACTGGATGTCATGAACTGCTATGTATATTATGATTTTTCAACACTATTAAGGTAAATACATTGTTTGTTCTCTATTAAAATCTTTCATTTGCTAACTATGCCTATCAGTAGTTAGTGCCTTCCTTAGTTTGAATCTTTTCTTTAGCTGGCAGTAGTGGTGCTTGCTGTATTGCAGTAGTTCGAGTAATGAAGATTTTTGTGAGGTAAGTGATTTGTGAAATGTATAGGTTAATGTTAGTCAGGGCCATTCTTTTGTAGGGATTATTGAAAGTCAGATTGTGTTGCGCTAAAAATATTGTGTGTCAGTTTAAGCACAGTCATGTATAATTTTTCTAAGTGGGAAGTTTCATATGGCGACCCTGCCAGGATACCTCACTGGAATCTTCTTATTTTGTCTTGTAGTTTGTGCAATTAGTGCAGCCTTTGTTTATTGCTAGCACATAATTGTAGAGAGAATTTCCTTTGTAGTTGTAGTTTTTCATTCTTGTACAGTAAAACAGTTGTGGCATGCATGTAGATTTGCACCAAGTATTTCGCAGCTGCGCTTGCAATTAACGAGATATTATTTTCAATGCTATGTTAATGTGTTTTTCTTATTTTGCTCTTCAAATTGTGCTTTTCTGTGTTGTCGTGTGAAATATTGTGACAATAATGGCGTGTGAAAAATGTAATACTAGGCTCCAAAGTAAACTGAGAATTGACAGTGAAGACGAAAGCAGTGTGTTAGCGCCATCGTGTAATGAATTAACTAATGTTCAAACTAGTGATTTGGAAATTGTGCATAGGGAAATGGAACAGGCGGCAAATAATGGCGTAGACAGTAAAACAATTAGTGAACAGGGAAGCATTATCGATCGATCGGTTGGCAACAGCTTGCCTCAGGAATCCGAAGTCCACAGGACACAATCTCGCAAATACTGTAGATTCAGGTTTTGGGTCCTCACCGTTTTCTCAAATAAGTCAAAACACATTTTCTGCTTGTCAAAATGTGAATGTTGCCGGTGCAAATTCACTGCCGAAAAGCAATGGGGAACATGTTTCAGACACCAGTGCATTGTCATTACAATTAATACAACAAATGGGACAAACACAACAAAAGCTTCAAAAGTTAGACACAATGGAACAAAATCTTCGAAAGTTAGACACAGTGGAACAAAATCAGAGACAAACACAGCAAAAGCTTCAAAAGTTAGACACAATGGAACAACACCAGATACAAATGCAGCAACAGTTAGACGCAATGGAACAAAAGCTTCAAAAGTTAGACTCAGTGGAACATATGCTTGAACAAACACGTGAAGACTTAACTACTGAGTAACATAACATTGAATCGAAATGTCAAAAAGTCGGTAATGACGTAAAAACACGAATTTGTGAGCATTTCCAACCTATTTTTTCGCGGCATGAAAATATATTACAGAATTACGAAGCAACCATAAAGAACTGCAAACTTTTGTTCATGAAAATCGTGAGACCTTGCAAGCTAAAACTGACTCTGTTGCATCTACGGATTGAGTTACGCAACTTGCAAAAACTCAGGAAAACTTAAAGGACACAGTAGATACTCTGAAAATTGCTTCAGAAAGACACATGGAGGAAATTAGTTCATTATCAGAGAAAGTAGTTGAACTTTCGTATCAGCTAAATAATTTATCTACGAAGGTAGATGATAATCTGAATGACACAAAATCCATAGTCTTTAATGACACAGAAGAGTGCGAACAAATTAGGAAATTCAAACAAAATCGGAATCAAATTAATACGCAACACAAAAGAGAAATCCGGGAAGTACAACATCAGCTGACATAGGTAATACAAAAATTACGTATTTCAGAGGACACTCGCGCCCCAATACGGGAAGAGGGACATAGAAATACGGAACAGCCACAAAATAATAACACAGCGCATTTCGGAAATGAAAGAAACTGGCAAGGTGCACCGAATTTTGAAATGGAACCGCCGAAACGACGTAACAATGACCGATATGCGACTCGCCGTCATGATGATTTTGACTATAAGCTGTTCATTACTACACGTAAATTTAAAACATTTAAGAATTCTGTCAACGACATTCATCCACAAGCGTGGCTCCATCAATTCTCTCAATGTTTTCCTCCCAACTGGTCATTAGAGCACAGATTAGAATTTATGTGTGGCTATTTAGAGAATGAACCAGCTGTAAGTATGCGATCGGTCATTCACGATTGTCACAGTGAAGGAGAATTTTACCATGCCTTCCTCTCAGCATATTGGTCTCAAGCTACACAAGACCAAGTAAAACATAGCATCATAATGATGAAACATTTCGAACAATCTGAATTCTCCAGTCTTGTGAAATATTTTGAAGACATGTTGCACAAGAATCAGTACCTGTCAAACCCATACAGCCCCTCAGAACTCATCCGCATTTGCTTAATCAAATTACCTGAACATTTACGACATATTATTTTAGCAGGACGTTACAAAGACGACATTGAAGCTTTTCAGGGACTCTTACAAGAATTAGAAATTGACACTGATAATCGCGGAACGCGAAAACAGGAACACAACAATTACAGGTCACATTTGTCTCAATTCCGCGATGACAGAAATAGTAACTGGACACGACAAGGCTATTCTCACAACACAAATCGTGACCAAAACAGACACCACCCATATGACAACCACTGGCACAGTAATAGTTACAGGGAAAGATCATCTCTCCGCAGTAGTGAATATCACAGAGACAATCAGAGAAACAGACATTATGGGAAACAAAATAATTATTATCAAGGGAGACAGAATAACTTCAGACACAACAGTTCGGCGCACAGTTACGATTCAGGGAGAAATTCTCCACCACGTGACAGACAAGGAAGAAACTACGGAATCTACCGACATGACGATAGACGATATATTCGTAACGACAGACCTAAATTGCATCAGAACAGGCGGGATTTAAACAGGGCAGGGCCTTCTCGGCAAGGTGAATTTGTAGAAGTTAGGTTTCCTAATCCCAATAACGACGCGCGCCAACAAAGAGACAGACAATGACTCGCACCGCAGGCAGCCGCTTGCGCCGGCTGGCTCAGAGAAAAATAACATAGACGCTAACCTTGAGAAAAATTCCTGTATTCTTTACCGACGTATACCGCATGATAATTGCGTTCAACTTGAAACTCTGAGTACTATGAAGAGTAAAAGACTGCACCACATTTCACATGTAAAACCGCTTATTGAGAGATAATCTGCTTTTTAACTTAGTCTTTGCTATAAAACTTTTCACTTCACATTTCTAGTATGCATTGTCAGACTTAGAAACTGTTACCATGCAACAATGTTTGAAGTTAAATATCCAATCAAGAACCAAGAGAACTTATTCAAACAGAAATTACGAATGCATTGTTATAGTGAACAGACGTCACAGTGTTATTGTATGTGTACATTCTTGCTCGTTAGTTGCACGATTACGTAACGACTATAAGGCTCACATACTTAGAACATTTACCAGTACTGCTAATGAGACTTTAATGCAACATTTTGGTTTACTTGAAAATACATTCTGGATTTAAAGTAATTTCTGTGAGATACCAGATGACATAGTGGTTAGATTATGTGACAGCTACACAATTTTATCACGATGCTACTTATGAGTGACAATTTACAATGTTACTTTTGCAGTGTTTCTGTTTTATATCTGCACAGTTTTTCTGTATTATTCTGGAAAGTAAAACATGTTTTAGTAGTAACTTTTGTGATATAGCTACAATGAGACTGCTTTTCCGTAGCACAACAATACGTTACAGCACAGTACTTTCTTCATCACGGCAATAAGCGTAATAACTAAGATACCTATACGCAAAGCATTTCACTTTTGTTTATCATGGGGTAAGTACATTGGCTTCTGCAGAACTTAGCTTTCGGAGGACAATAACTACAACAGTTCGACAGAGATTATCCTACAGCAAGACGCACATTTAGCGCTACAGGACACACATTTGAGTGATTAATTTTGTACTTGAACCATTTATTTTTCAAGATTTTTGAATTACAAAGAAAGTTTTCTGTGAAACATTTCATTCCATTGCTGTAATCTGTAACACCTGAGTGTATAATTACATTAATCCTCAGGGGGTACACGCCTACTTTGTGTACCATGTGTTTGGCAAGCACAAGGAGCCCTAGCTAATATGGTATTTGCTTATACAACTTTACACATCGGTACCATATTTCTCCAACACATAAATTACACAGCTATCTGATTATTTAACAGAGAAACAAACATTTTTTTACTACATCAGTGACACATGTTTACGCAATTACACAGATGGATAATTTCACACTTATGAAATTTTATTTTGTCTGTACTTTGTGAACTGTTCATATTTTTTCGGAACCATTGTGATAATATGAGAGTTTTGAATGATGTATTTGGTAAGGGATCATGATTTTTGAAGTACGTTTGAGGTAGATGACTTTATTGAAGGTCTTGAAATTATTGAAAGAAGCTGCGACGATTCTGAGATTTGACTGAGGTGTTATGACGTTATTTTTACGACGACGATGTGTATTTATGCTTTTGAGGTATGTTTATGATCAATAAGCTGATGCTATATGATAAATTTGATTGTGCTACGTATTTATTATGATGAAATATTGAAGTCTCGACGTAAGATTGATGTGTCGACGAATATGTACAAGTGTAATAGGGTAAGGAATAAGGAGTAGTGGTTAGGGACTCTGGTTTGTGAAAAAGGATGTTGGAAACCAAGAATCGTACTTTAAGAGTTATGAAATGTGTGTATATGCGTGAATGTATCACTATGCTGGCGAAAATTTTTTGGACACTGTTACATTTACAGGATTTTGTTTATACAGATTTGATATGCAAATTCTCGACCTGGGAAATTTTTATATGAGACTGTCACTGTAAGTAAACTGGTGTCGTAAATATTTCGGTAAGAAAGTTAAGTGACCACCTGCAAGTAATGCGTCGTGGGCACCCAGCTGAGCAACAATCTCCTGGAAAAAAGCATTAGTGTGTGCCTTTCAGAGGCACAGGTGGAGAAAAAAAAGAGGTCATTATCCTTGCTATTGATATTTCTTTGTAGAAAACATCACAGATACGACATGCTCAATACTTGGAAACATGATTACTCGTACTTTGTGCTACTTACTGAAATGCTTATAAATTGATGGGAAATATTCGTACATCTGCACACCTGATTATGACAAGTGTCTTTCTACGAGAGTTGAGAGAATTTCTACTAACTTATGAAATGTCGCATGACTATTGAATGATATTTTTATGCTTTGTACATAGTTGCTTATTTCATTTGATATGTTTTCCAGCTGTGTTGCAGCATTGGTTTTATAAAATAAAATTAAATGCATTTGCTGATGTGAACACTTTCTGAAAACAGATCTATTAAATAATTATTTTATGATCCAAATTCTTCGAAAAAGGAGCTCTTGGAATGGAAAGAACAATAAGAAGGGACAAATAACAGTAACTGGATATATAATTTTCTTTTCAGGTACTTGGTAATTTTTCGTAGGATTAGTTTTTGTGGTGCACCACTTTAATTACATAGGCACTAAAATGTGAATATACGTTTCCCTTATCTGCATTGTTTATCTTTAGTGTACCATTTTTCCTGCTTGTGGGTTTGTCATGTTTAGATATAACTTATTACATTTACTGCTGCTTGCTTTGCCAATTTCCATTTTTTTGTCATTGCTGTTTGTGTTAATTGTTCTGTGCTGCTGCATTGCCTCATCCCTTAGTTTAGCATCTGAGCTCAGTAGATTTAAGTTAGCTTAAGAGGGGGTAGACTATATAAGAGAATAAGTTGCGATGAATTAGAAGAAATGCATTGAGAAGTCATATGAAAAAAGTACAGAAAGCAGGTATAGATAGGACTTTTTGGAAATAATGAAGAACGAAGGGAGATCTCCGAGAAGTAAAGAAAGTTTTGTTTGCAAAATACTGTAGTAAAAGAAACCCTGTCCTTTCCTTGTGTTATCCCACTATGTGTTTGTGTTCCCTTGTGTATTTGTATTTTTCCTGTCTTTATGTGTTTAGCTGATGTTGTTATGTTGTAGAATTTTTCTAATACTATGTTATTTACTTTGTAAAGATGTTTAAACATTATTTGTTCCGTTTTGTTTTAATGCTCATGTGTGAAGTTGATGTTTCGAAATTTATTCTGATCTTTTATGTATGTACTCATGTCATAATTCCTGTAACACTGATGTATATGTTATTTCGATTCTTTTGTAAAGCCTGTAATACAGGTGTTATCTGTACTGTTATGTTTTTTAATGATGTATTTTGTACCTTTGTAATTGTATTCTTGTGTTATAAAATTGTAATTGACACCAGTTCATCATATTATTAACTTGTAAGTTCCATTTCACTGCACAAGTTTCTGTTGTTCTGTATATGGACAGTATAGGGACTGTTAGTGTTTGCACGTGTGTTAATAATTCAGCAAGGGATTGGATAACAGCATTGCTGGTTCTAAGGACAATTCCAAAAACTTTGTGAGTGCATAAGTGGTGGTTATGGACTTGCTATATTATCCGCAAGACTCTTCAATGGTGATTGTGCACCTGCACAGTCACAACAGATGGCTGCTGGCCATCTCTACAAAGACTAAAGTGGGTCTGTATCTTTGATGACCCACCAATACCATTATTTGTTCAAGGACTGCAGTGGGTCTGCACCTCTTGTGGCCCACCAATACCACAATCTCTACCAGGACTACAATAGGTCTGCACCTCTGGTGGCCCACCAATACCGTATTCTCTACCAGGACTACAGTGGGTCTACTCTGTGATGACCTGCCTACCAATATTCTTCAAAACTTCGAATGACTCTGCTGTGGGTTTGCTCTGTTGTGACCCATTACTTGTCTGCATGTCGAGAGTCAGCACTGTCTTTCCGTTGGAAGGACAACACTACTTCTTCAAGACTGCATGGAAATCCACTACTTCCGTGTGCATTTTCTTTTACTGCTCAGACTTTGTGAAAAACACTGCAATTTTACTGTGATGAATGATCAGGACTGTCTTTATGATGGACTGTGAGAAAATTTTAGCTTCTGACCAACATTGTATCAATAAGTGTGTGCATTTGATATCTTTGTTATTTTAATTATGAAAAATTTTATCAAATCATTATTGGCCACTGCCCAAAAAAATTTGTAAAATTTTTTGTGGGGTGGATGGTGGCTATGTAAGTAGGCTGTTTATGTTTTCTTTTTGGCAACGTTACGTAGTGCTCTGTATGAAAATCACTGGCTGTGCTGTGTGCAGTCTGTGGCTAGTTTGGATTGTTGTCTGCCATTGTAGTGTTGGGCAGCGGCAGTTGGCTGTTAACAGCGCGTAGCGTTGCGCAGTTGGAGGTGAGCCGCCAGCAGTGGTGGATGTGGGGAGAGAAATGGCGGAGTTTTGAAATTTGTAAGACTGGATGTCATGAACTGCTATGTATATTATGATTTTTCAACACTATTAAGGTAAATACATTGTTTGTTCTCTATTAAAATCTTTCATTTGCTAACTATGCCTATCAGTAGTTAGTGCCTTCCGTAGTTTGAATCTTTTATTTAGCTGGCAGTAGTGGCGCTCGCTGTATTGCAGTAGTTCGAGTAAGGAAGATTTTTGTGAGGTAAGTGATTTGTGAAACGTATAGGTTAATGTTAGTCAAGGTCATTCTTTTGTAGGGATTATTGAAAGTCAGACTGCGTTGCGCTAAAAATATTGTGTGTCAGTTTAAGTACAGTTCAAAAATGGTTCAAATGGCTCTGAGCACTATGGGACTTAACAGCTGTGGTCATCAGTCCCCTAGAACTTAGAACTACTTAAACCTAACTAACCTAAGGACATCACACACACCCATGCCCGAGGCAGGATTCGAACCTGCGACCGTAGCATTAAGTACAGTCATGTATAATTTTTCTGAGGGGAAGTTTCATAACATAACGTTGTTGACATGTGTAAATCCCTTTGCGATCCGTAGGCGGTCTTCAGAGTCTCTACATCCTCCCATAGGTTAAGACCCCTGCCATCTGCCGTGAGGGCCATTCTTAATCAAGTGACGTTTACTTTGTTTTGAACACTAAAATTGTTTACATTTAAATAATAATTACATTGAGTGAATTCACGTATGTTCTCCGCTCCCATGGAAGGGGGAGGAGTGTAAAGGATGAGCCAGACAGTAGGAGATTTTACTTTATTATACGAATTTTCAAACGGTAACCTCATTTTTCCGCCGGCCGGAGTGACCGCGCGGTTCTAGGCGCTACAGTCTGGAACTGCGCGACCGCTACGTTCGCAGGTTCGAATCGTGCCTCGGGCATGGATGTGTGTGATGTCCTTAGGTTGGTTGGGTTTAAGTAATTCTAAGTTCTAGGGGACTGATGACCTCAGCAGTTAAGTCCCATAGTGCTCAGAGCCATTTTAACCACTTTTTTTTCATTTTTCCATTAACGCCAAGCCACGGCCGGCAGCGTTAGCAACAGGAAGCAACAGGAAGTCAGCACCGAGGAAGGGCACCTTGATCACGCGCCTCCCTCAATGGGCTTACCAGGTAACGCCGCCCCAGTCGTCACTTAGCTGGCGACGCTCTGGAAAATTCCATGCGGCCCGCACGGTTTTCTCGGTCCTGACCCATCAGGGCGGAGGAAGCGGCGTGGTGCCTCGAAGATACCCGGCCGCCCGTCGCCGGGGCCGCTCTCTTGTATTCTTGCTCACCGGCGAGTCGGATGCGCGTCCTGTAGCATTGAACATCTCCCGCTTCTCCCGGTTCGTTTTGGCAGACAACGACCTTCGGTAGCTTCGCGAACTATGTTTCGCCAAACTCTACGCTCTGGCTTACCCTCACCTCCCTAGGCCTATGTGACCCCTTTTTAACATGCTTTCGCCAATAAATGGCCTTTATCTAAAAATTATCCTATTCATTCCATAACGCCCACCGCCTGCCCATACGCCCATCCTGTACAGTGAGAAGAGTGCAGAGTAATATGATATTAAGGTTAGTGCGGGCCTATAGGAATCTACAGGTGCTACGCAGCATAGTTCTGGGCCAAGAAAGGGAATATTTAGGAAACAGAGGATATTCTGGGTTTTCAAGCTCGGGAGAATGGTGCGATTAGGAGAAGAGTTGAGAAACTGTGGCAGGAATCGTGGGAGGCTGATGATACTGGTCGCAGAACGTTTCAACTTCTGCCAGATGTGAAAGAAAGGTTAGGAATGAAGTATTTAGAGCCAACTCGGGTACTTCCATTTTCCCACTGCTCATGGACCCTACCCGACATATCTATGTCGGTTTGGGAGGAGGGCTACCCCTGTGTGTGTGACTGTGGTGCACTGGGGGGTACTCCTGACCATGTGGTTTACTAGTGATCCCTTTTCAATGATGTAGCTGCCGCATTACGACTTCAACTACCCGACAATGACACATACTTTCTACTAAGACGTGAAGAGACATTCCGAACTCTGAATAACCTAGCCAACAAGGTATCATGGAAAGTCTTAACAGAATATCTGAGGGAAAATCGGAAATAGCAGCAAATAACTAAATGTGTCCCAGTACCCTGATCCAGTACCGCCTGTGCGTGGATAGGTCGACTCACAGTACAGTTGGAATGCGCCACGTGCAGGACGAGGAGGATAGGGTACAACAAACATAACTGAGACATGCACCGGACTTGACGTAGGATAGGATTTTAGTTAGTAGGACTTAGAAACAGGAAATACAAATAGGAACCTGCAGTGATTCAAGTCATCCTCGGCCTGCCTAGTGTCAGGGGCATGCTGATTGTGTTAGCTCGGTGAGAAAGGCAGCACAGAAGGTTTGTACAGTCACTGACACACCTGTGACGCTGCAGGCAGTAAAGGTTTTCTTAGTCATAAGTAGCCATTAGAACTAATAGAAGAGAAACTGCCCATTGTTACACTGTACTGTAGCCCACTTGCAATAGCTGCTAACAATAATGACATTGCAACATCGTAGGATACACTAATTATGTAATGTATATTATAAAGATAGTGAATAAAGAATTTTCTTCTAAAAAAAGCGATATTTACCATCTTTTTCAAAACTTAAATTCTTATTCTCGATAACTGCGATTACAAGTTGACCTCTGTGCTTCAAATTACTTCTATATGCAAACTTATCTCACCTCAAAAAGGCCCAATGTCCAATCGGCATTTCTTATCTCCAACAATTACAAAAAGCATATATTCTTTTTTTCCCCACAGTAAAGAGCGTCGTTGTCACAGCAAAGAGGTGTACAGTGGGGGCCGTTACTGAGTGGATTTAATATTATAAAAATTCGATTTCTTATTTTTCACTTGATGTTCGTCAGTGCCCTCTGCCTGGCGGCTAGTTTCAGCGTGTAAGTCACGTTGCAAACTCAAGTGTTGAACCATCAGCAGCTAAACTCACGTGTTGCTGACGAGGTTACGCTAGCGAACCGCGCTTCTACAATTTGTCCGACCAATAGGGAGGTTGGGGAGGTGGTCACGTGGTGGTGGAGCCGCGGCCAGCCGCCGGGAGCGGACACGCCGTCCGCTCTCTTCCGCTGGCAGCTCCCTACCGAGTTAGACGCTCTTCTCTCCTGCTCTCTTGGGCACCAGCCCATTCAGTTTCGGCGGCTTCTCTAGGCCTGCCTTTTTTACTGCATTAAGTCACCATGCCCTTACAAAATGTTTAACTACTTCATCTCAACGGGTGCCCACTGCTTTCCCTTCCTCGCCAATCCCGACACTTTAACAGAGCGTTGTCGTCTCAAATTACGGTAGCGCATCATTTGGCGGGGGAGGGGGGGGGGGGGGAATTGAAAGAGGACGCCACTTGATAGAATTAGAAGAAATTATTCAGATAGTTAAGGGAGAAGAAATCTCAATTATGATGGAGGACTAGAATTCAATTGTAGGAAAAGGAAAAGAATGAAAAACTATAGCTGAAGATGGACTGGGAGCAAGGAATGAAAGAGGAAGCTATCTGACAGAATTTAGCACAGAGCGTTATAAATTTTAGCCATGGCTAACACTTGGTTTAAGAGTAATGAAAGAAGTTTATACACATGAAACAGACCTGCACACAACATAAGGTTTCAGACTGACTGTATAATGTTAAGTCGGAGGTTTCGGATCCAGATTTTATCCTCTATAATTTGAAAGAATCAGAGGTTGTTGAGAGTTTCAGAGGCAACGATTAACTAGATCAGGAGAAACAAACACAGTAGAAAATGAATGGGTAGCTTTGAGAGATGGAACATTGAAGACAGCAGGTAATCAAATATGCAAATAGACAAGACCTAGTTGAAATTCTTGGATAAAACGTGAGATAACGAATTTAGCTGTTGAAAGGAGAAGACATGCAAATGCAGCAAATTAACCAGGCGAAGGGGAATATAAACGTCTAAAAAATGAGATGACGGGAAATATAACGTTGTTAAGCAGGAATGGCTAAAGGACGTATGTAAGGATTTGGAAGCAAATGTCACTAGGAAAACGATAGATACAGCCTACAAGATAATTAGAGAGGACTTTGGAGGACAGACAAGCACTTGTATGAATATCGAGAGTTGACATGAAAAACCAGTCCTTAGCAAAGAAGCAAACTCTAAAAGGCGGAAGGAATGTATAGAAGGCCTCTATAAGAGAGACGAACTTGAGAGAAGTGTTGTTGAAATGGAAGAAGGCGTAGATGAAGATGAGATTGGCCATACGATACTGCGAGAAGAATTTGACAGAGCACTGAAAGACCTAAGCCGAAAAAATGCGCGGGGAGTACTTGACATTCTGCCAGAACTACTGATAGCCGTGTGCAAGATGTATGACAGAGGAGAAATACCCTCAGACCTCAAGAATAATGTAATAATTCTAATTCCAAAAAAAAAAAAAAAAAAAAAAAAAAAAAAAAAAAAAGCTGACAGCTGTGAAAAGAACCGAACTGTCACTTTAATAAGTCACCGTTGCAAAATACTACCACGAATTCTTGACAGAAAAAAGGAAAAACTGGTAGAAGTAGACCTCGGGGTAGGTGAGTTTTGATTCCAGAGATCTGTAGGAACACGCGAGATGACACTGACCTCACGACGTACCATGGAATATAGGCGGAGAAAAGGCAAACTTAGGTTTGTAAGATATGCAGACTTAGAGAAAGCTTTTGAGAATGTTGGCTGAAATACTCTCTAAAAATTCCGAAGTTAGTAGAGGTAAAACACAGGGAGTGAAAGCCTATTTACAACTTGTGTGGAGACCAGGTAGCAGTTATAAGAGTCAAGGGCATGAAAGGGTAGCAGTAATTGACAAAGGAGAGGAACAGTTTTGTAGCCTATACTCGATGTTATTCGATCTTTACACAGAACAAGCGTTAAAGGAAAGCAAAGAAAAATTTGGAGTAAGAATTAAGGTTCATAGAAAAGAGATAAAAATTATGAGGGTTGGCGACGACATTGTAATTCTGTCACACAAAAAAAATGGTTCAAATGGCTCTGAGCACTATGGGACTTAACATCTGAGGTCATCAGTCCCCTAGAACTAACCTAAGGACATCACACACATCCATGACCGAGACAGGATTCGAACCTGCGACCGTAGCGATCGCGCGGTTCCAGACTGTAGCGTCTAGAACCGCTCGACTACCACGGCCGGCCCGTAGTGTAGGATGTTATCAAAATTTGATTGCTTGAATCACTCTACACATGTAATGCGGATTAAAAAATTGATTTACTAAAACTTTATGGGACATACTAAAACTAGTCTGTAAGACCATTTCAGGTCATAGACGAAATCCGGAAGGTGATACAAATTTTTGATACCTACAAACGAAAAGTGAAATGTAGTGCATGGAAATGAGTACAGATGTTATGCCACAGGTGCTGACTGATTGAGGTAGTTGGTGCACCGGTTCACACACTGGACTGACATTACATTCATTTGTGCATAGGGTGACTAAAAGGTACCACTATAGTGTCAGCAGTTACTGAAGTAGAAGAGATAATCCATAGTAAGGGTTTATGATATGAATTATACCTTTAATGTTGTAATTCTTTTACCTTTATGTTTTACTGAGCTGAACTGCGATACCATGAAAAGAATACAAGAAAAGACGAATTAATTATGTTTTGTACTTTACTACATCTTCCACTGATGCAGGAAAAACGATTTCATTTCTCAGTTTCGCGTGGATGAAGAGCACAGAAGTGTGTGAATGCTTTCATTTTACCAAGATAGCTTTTTTTCGTGGCGTATCGGTCACTGTGCCAGACAGTGCACGACGAGAACAAGGAAATTCGTACAGTACTTCATGGATTAAGACGTCTTCGCCCGTGGCGCCGCGACGCACCACACGGACGAATGCCCCCAGAGAGCGCACAGCTTTCACAAACTTAAACGCAGCAGGTGGACAGGAAATATTGGTTTGCATTTCGTCGGTTGTTGGCGGAATAAAATAAGGGAACGTCAGATGGTCCACTGCACTGAGACAGTCCCTGGGCAGGCAAAATCGCCGCAACCGCAGACCGAATCAGTGGCGAACACGGCCGAAACCGAATTACAGGGAAGGACGTGTTCGGCATAGCCGCCGGCGACCCGAATCTAATTCCCGCGCCGAGGACAGCTTTGCGCGGAACGTGCTGGATTCTCTCTTTCTGGCTCACAGGTCGCTTCACATTCGTCTCCTGGCAATGCTCGCGATACGCCGAAATCCGATACCCGGATGCAAACTCCTTTCCAAGAACCTCGCACGCATTTAGACGAATACGGGGAGGTATACGAATCGGACCTGTTGTGCCTTGCATACAGTCAGTATCGAGATGAGGAACAGATTTTACTTCATCGTTGACGAGTTTCGTTCACTGTGGAAGAAGATAACTCTGGTTTTTGTGTTGTTTTAGTTTTCAGAAATCTCACTAGATTTATTCGGAATTGTGAGCTGAATGCGAATTTCACGAGGCGAGCTGCAACATATGAGAATTTATGCTGGGCCCTGATTTGAACCCGGATATCCCGTTTATCGAGGGCGATGGTTTTAAACATTTCGACTGTCCAAGAATGATACTGTAATAGGCCGAAGTACTGTGTCACCACTGCCCACCGCGACGTCGCGTAAGGCCTGCTGGTGCAGCGGGCACGTGAAGTGGGAACCCTGGCGAAGTTGTGGGCAGCAAATGGGAAAACCCACTGAGACAAACGACTTTGATAAAGGGCAGGATATTATCACGCAGAGCCTGTGAAACAGTATCTAGAAATCAGCGAACCTTGACGAATGTTCACTCGCTACTGTCGTGAGCATCGACGGGTAGAGGTAGAAGAACAGTAAAACTACCACTAGGCACTAAATGGTGAAACGTCCACGACTCTTCATTGGGTTGTCTGCTCTGTAAAGTAGGATGAACGGTAATCTGTGGCGTCTCTGCCGAAAGAGTACAATGTTGCTGCACGCGCAAGGGTCCCAGAGCACACCATCCGTCGTACATTGTGGGACATGGAGCTCTGCAGCTGACCACCCCTATGTGTTCACGTGTTGACCCAACGACATCGTCAGTTGCCATTGCGTTGGGTACGGGACCATC
Organism: Schistocerca americana; assembly: GCF_021461395.2. Taxonomy (NCBI): domain Eukaryota; kingdom Metazoa; phylum Arthropoda; class Insecta; order Orthoptera; family Acrididae; genus Schistocerca; species Schistocerca americana. The sequence goes on from NC_060123.1 coordinate 713,766,676, forward strand.
GTGATTCCACCGACGGTCACTGAAAACGCTTCGGTTCTGGTACCTTGGAAGAGGTAACAGCGGTCAGCATTGCGCCAACGCTGCTCCGAGCGTGCGTGGAGGCAACAGGCGACACCGCGATGTGGCCGCGTGGCGCCCCCAGCGCAGAGAGCGTCAGCCGCCAGCATCGAGGATCGACGGAGCACCTGCACGCACGTCGCCACGAACTCGACACGCCCACCCTCTTGTAATGAATGCATCGACCTTCGTGAATTGCAGCCGTCTTGCTGTGCGACTGCCTGTGACATCTGGACATCTGTCTGCGTTAGTTTCAGGAGAAGCCAGATGAGACAGCGAGTGCAGATTTCAGTTCACAGAGAAGTATAAGCTTCCTCCCTTCTCTGTCTACTGCACCTTCCTCTTTACGAAATCATATTTTTCTCCCTTTATGGTTTCCTACGTGCTACTTGTAACACGCTAAATTTAAGGTAAACAAAACAAAATGTGTCATGCTTGACTGTAATTTCGAGAAAAGTTTCAAAATCTTCAGAAAAAGCCCCAAATAAAATAAAATAAATACACTAAGAGCTTTTAGTTTCATGCTTTCTACATATTCCTTCAACGCTTCATATTATGGTTTGTCATTATCTATTTCTTTAAAGGACGTTTCTCTATCTACCTGTGCCGGCTGGGGTGGCCGAGCTGTTCTAGGCGTTACAGTTTGGAATTGCGCGACCGCTACGGTCCCAGGTTCGAATCCTGCCTAGGGCATGGAACTGTGTGATGCCCTTAGGTTAGTTAGGTTTAAGTAGTTCTAAGTTCTAGTGGACTGATGACCCCAGAAGTTAAGTCCCATAGTGCTCAGAGCCATTTCAACCATTATCAATCTACCTGTCATATATTTGAGAAATCATAACTTTTGGTCCCCCCCCCCCATGAACCATGGACCTTGCGTGCCTCAGCGATACAAATAGCCGTACCGTAGGTGCAACCACAACGGAGGGGTATCTGTTGCGAGGCCAGACATATGTGTGGTTCCTGAAGAGGGGCAGCAGCCTATTCAGTAGTTGCAGGGCCGGCAGTCTGGATGATTGACTGATCTGGCCTTGTAACACTAACCAAAACGACTTTGCTGTGCTGGTACTGCTAACGGCTGAAAGCAAGTGGAAACTACAGCCGTAATTTTTCCCGAGGGCATGCAGCTTTACTGTATGGTTAAATGATGATGGCGTCCTCTTGGGTACAATATTCCGGAGGTAAAATAGTCCCCCATTCGGATCTCCGGGTGGGGACTACTCAAGACGACGTCGTTATCAAAAGAAAGCAAACTGGCTTTCTACGGATCAGAGCCTGGAATGTCAGATCCCTTAATCGGGCAGGTAGCTTACAAAATTTAAAAAGGGAAATGGATAGGTTAAAGTTGGATATAGTGGGAATTAGTGAAGTTCGGTGGCAGGAGGAAAAAGATTTTTGGTCAGGTGAATACAGGCTTATATTTACAAAATAAAATAGGGGTGATGCAGGAGTAGATTTAATAATGAATAAAAAAGCTACTACAAACAGCATAGTGAACACATTATTGTGGCCAAGATAGACACTAAGCCCATGCCTTCTACAGTTGTACAAGTTTATATGCCAACTAGCTCTGCAGATGATGAAGAAATTGATGAAATATATGATGAGATAAAGGAAATTATTCAAGTAGTGAAGGGAGACGAAAATTTAATAGTCGTGGGTGACTGGAATTCGAGAGTAGGAAAAGGGAGAGAAGGAAACATAGTGGGTGAATATGGATTGGGGGAGAGAAATGAAAGAGGAAGCCGCCTGGTAGAATTTTGCGCAGAGCATAATTTAATCATAGCTATCACTTGGTTCAAGAATCATAAAAGAAGGTTGTATACATGGAAGAATCCTGCAGATACTGGAAGGAATCAGACAGATTATATGATGGTAAGACAGATTTAGGAACCAGGTTTTAAATTGTGAGATATTTCCAGGGGCAGATGTGGACTCTGATCACAATCTATTGGTTATGAACTGTAGATTAAAACTGAAGAAACTGCAAAAAGGTGGTAATTTAAGGAGATGGAACCTCGAGAAACTGACTATCCCACAGGTTGTACAGAGTTTCAGGGAGAGCATAAGGGAACAATTGACAGGAATGGCGGAAAGAAATACTGTAGAAGGAGAATGGGTAGGTCTGAGCGATGAAGTAGTGAAGGCAGCAGAGGATCAAGTAGGTAAAAAGTCGAGGGATAGTAGAAATCATTGCGTAATAGAAGAAATAGTAAATTTAATTGATAAAAGGAGAAAATATAAAAATGCAATAAATGAAGCAGGCAAAAAGGAATACAAAGGACTCAAAAATGAGATCAACAGGAAGTGCGAAATGGCTAAGTAGGGATGGCTAGAGGATAAATGTAAGTATGTAGAGACCTATCTCATGAGGGGTAAGACAGATGCTGCCTACAGGAATATTAAAGAGACCTTTGGAGAAAGGAGAGCCACTTAGATGAATGTCAAGAGCTCAGTTGGAAACCCAGTTCTAAGCAAAGAAGGCAAAGCCGAAAGGTGGAAGGAGTATATAGAAGATCTATACAAGGACGATATACTTGAGGACAATATTATGGAAATGGAAGAGGATGTAGATGAAGATGAAATGGGAGATACAATACTGCTTGAAGCGTTTGACAGAGCACTGAAAGACCTGAGTCGAAACAAAGCCCCGGGAATAGACAACATTCCATTAGAACTACTGACGGCCTTGGGAGAGCCAGTCCCGACAAAAGTTTACCATCTGGTGAGCAAGATGTACGAGACAGGCGAAATACCCACAGACTGCAAGAAGAATATAATAATTCCAATCCTGAAGAAAGCAGGCGTTGACAGATGTGAAAATAACCGAACTATCAGTTTAATAAGTCACAGCTGCTAATACTAACGCGAATTCTTTACAGACGAATCGAAAAACTGATAGAAGCCGACCTCGGGGAAGACCAGTTTGGATTTCGTAGAAATGTTGGAACACGTGAGGCAATGCTGACCTTACGACTTATCTTAGAAGAAAGATTAAGGAAAGGCAAATCTACGTTCCTAGCATTTGTAGACTTAGAGAAAGCTTTTGACAATATTGACTGGAATACTCTCTTTCAAATTCTAAAGGTGGCAGGGGTAAAATACAGTAGGCGAAAGGCTATTTACAATTTAACAGGAAGCAGATGGAAGTTATAAGAGTCGAGGGGCATGAAAGGGAAGCAGTGGTTGGGAAGGTAGTGAGATAGGGTTGTAGCCTCTCCCCAATGTTATTCAATCTGTATATTGAGCAAGCAGTAAAGGAAACAAAAGAAAAATTCGGAGTAGGTATTAAAATCCGTGGAGAAGAAATAAAAACTTTGTGGTTCACCGATGACATTGTAATTCTGTCAGAGACAGCAAATGACTTGGATGAGCAGTTGAACGGAATGGATAGTGTCTTTAAAGGAGGATATAAGATGAACATCAATAAAAGCAAAACGAGGCTAATGGAATGTAGTCGAATTAAGTCTGGTGATGCTGAGGGAATTAGATTAGGAAATGAGACAAAGTAGTAAGGGAGGTTTGCTGTTTGGGGAGCAAAATAACTGATGATGGTCGAAGTAGAGAGGATATAAAATGTAGACTGGCAATGGCAAGAAAAGCGTTTCTGAAGAAATGAAATTTGTTACATCGAGTATAGATTTAAGTGTCAGGAAGTCGCTTCTGAAAGAATTTGTATGCAGTGTAGCCATGTACGGAAATGAAACGTGGACGATAAGTTGTTTAGACAAGAAGAGAATAGAAGCTTTCGAAATGTGGTGCTACAGAAGAATGCTGAAGATTACATGGGTAGATCACATAACTAATGAGGAGGTATTGAGTAGAATTGGGGAGAAGAGGAATTTGTGGCACAACTTGACAAGAAGAAGGGACCGGTTGGTAGGACATGTTCTGAGGCATCAAGGGATCACAAATTTAGCATTGGAGGGCAGCGTGGTGGGTAAAAATCGTATGGAGAGACCAAGAGATGAATCCACTAAGCAGATTCAGAAGGATGTAAGCTGCAGTACGTACTGAGAGATGAAGAAGCTTGCACGGGATAGAGTAGCATGGAGAGCTGCATCAAACCAGTCTCAGGACTGAAGACCACAACAACAACAACAACTTTTGGTCAGTCATCTGAAATACACTCGTGCGCAACATTTAAGGACGGAATTAACTTTCGCATGCTGTGGTATTATCAAGCAACACAACTCGATGACTCTTGGATCAAACCCAAAAAGCAACTGGTACAGAATACTACAGAAGGTAACGGGAATCACACTTTTATTCTCAGACAATAATTACGCTGAAATTAACGCAATTTATGACGGTCCCCTAACTATTATCAAAAGGTGGCACATGTTCCTCATCGTGGTGTGTGATCAGCACGGACGGCAATGCGTTCTCCGCAGCGTGTATCTACGCTGCTCACAATGGCGGTAAGAAGTTCCGGATGCTGCGGGTTCCCTTGCTCCATCACCGCGGTTGACTGGAGCTGGACGGTCGCTGTGGAATATGAGCGTGCTGGAGTGCGTCTCTCCATCGCGCCTGCGCGTGATCGACGGGAATTACGTCAACAGGACGGGCAGGCCACGCCACTCACACCACTCGCCGGATGCCCTCTCGTTCCGACAGCTGCCGCACTGCACTGTATAATGCGGCCGTGAGTTGTCGTCCATAAGAGCGAAATAATGTCTGAATACTGCCCTGGGGCCCTGTTCTGTATCGTTTATACCGATCGGTGTAGCAGGTTAGTCTCGGTTGTGACGTCATTTTCAGTTCTTTATCGAAATATCCTATTCAGTAAGCTTCTGAGACTTGTTACCGAACGGTCCTCCCACCGATTTTACGACAATTGTACCGAGAGGTTTTGGATTTCGGTCTGGCCCTGTCGATCGGCGAGCTGTGGTTTATGTACACCTATAATCTGTTATTTTAAACACATTTGGCGGTTTTAGCTTTGGATTTAGTGATTGTGTTATTAAAGAATCACCAGAGGACGCATCCAGTTGAAAAGTGAGTCCCTAATAGACTATTTTCCTTTATTACAAATACGGTTAGTTTGGGTTGTTACTGTGAATGATTACATAAAAAAAAGTTTCCGATCAATATTGTCTCAAAATACGTGTTTTAATTTTATCAAATAAGTGTTTAAAGATCATTAAATATCAAGACATTGGCTCTGCTTACGTATATTACATGAGTGTTAATTGACGTTACTAGTACCTTTGTGTACTTTTTTCCCACAAATGGGTTACTTAGTAATTATCGAAACGTGCTTACAGCTTTTAAGTAATAATGGAAAGCAATTATGCGAAGCCTGATATTGGAAACCTTCCAAACTTACGCAGCACTGTTTGGCACCAAAGTCAGCCTATGTTCCTCTACACAGTACTATAACAAATGAGCTCTGCGTGTCCGTTGTGTGGCGTGGCTAAGTGGTTGGTTCGCGGGAATGCGATACCAATGGTCATGTGTTCGCGCATGGGTGCATGCAAAAAAAAAAAAAAAGGATCCTCTGCATATGTGCAACACTTTATAAAACATTGTTATTCGTTTAAGTAAAGATTTTTCTCCAATATTCGTTATAATTTACATGTAAGAGCCCATTTCCTTAGTAGCGATTTCGTGATTGCTGTGTGTTTAAAATAATAAATATGAAATCGTTGGAGACGAAATTGCTGCGAGTGAAACAACCGACAGTGACCTTTATATTTTTTTCTTGTCAGAAATAGTTCACCATTTTTGCGAATATTTAGCGATTTCGAAGTACGCGGTTAGAAAGAAATCTATGAGCACAACTTAAACTACTAGGAATGTAACTAGCAGCAGCCATCTTCATAATCTTGCTTGACACGAGTATTTATCTGTGATTGGATCCTCAACCACAGTTGACAGAGATGAAAGATCTCTGCTGTAATATCTTTAGAGTGCAGCACCACATACGAAACATTTACATTCATTAGATGCATGTTATAAACTTCGACGAACTGCAGAAGCTCTCGAAAATGCCTTTTTTTTTTCAATTTTTGTTTTTAAGACCCAACTCGTTGACGCATCATATAGGGAAATGGCCTACTTAATCATTTGGATCTCTAGGAGAGTGTTATAACCACATTCTATTTATCTCATTACTATTTGAAACTCTCGGAATCAATTTTTCTGGTGTTTTCATAGATGTATTAGTACAATGTGGTACTACACACTATTCCTAACTCATTTTCTGAAACGTAACATCCGAAACACGATGTCAGTGAGAATGAGAATAAGATGACATAATGTGGCATTTACGACAATCTGCAGAATACAGTCAAATATGCTATCGTTATTATGCACGCATGGAAACATGCGGTCAGAGAACCTGTAAAACTGCTTTTGCATTTCAGCTGAGATTCATGGAAATGGATGTACTGCGCATCATACTGTTAGGGAGGAGCCAAGGGCTATGAAGACGGGCACGTCAGCTCGATGGAATGCGGCGTCATGCGTTATGGCAATGTAAACGCAATTTTCGGCACTTGGAAGAATGGCATGCCTGTGTCGTCTGCTAGCCGCTTTGGGTTCGTGGCGCTGTTCGCGCTGCAGTGCGCATGCGTGGATCTGCGGCCGCTTGCTTTTGATTGGCTTCCGCGACACGAACCGACAACAGTGCTTCGGTTCTCTAGACCCGAATGGTGTCGCTACCGAAATGCATACTGAATAACGCAGAGACTCTAATTCGAGTGCTAGACCTTTCGGTGCTATTGAGTACTGAAACGATCGGCAGAAGGACGGAAAGATACAGAATAGGCACCCTGAAAACAGGCGCATAGGGAAGGAATATCGGTATTTATTACAGTGACCATTTGGTAATATTCAAACCTATCATCACTTGCCTTCTTTAGCATCTGAATCATTACATTCATCATGAAGCCTTCAGTTATTTCTCCTGTCTGATACACAAGGTGGAATACACTCCTGGAAATGGAAAAAAGAACACACTGACACCGGTGTGTCAGACCCACCATACTTGCTCCGGACACTGCGAGATGGCTGTACAAGCAATGATCACACGCACGGCACAGCGGACACACCAGGAACCGCGGTGTTGGCCGTCGAATGGCGCTAGCTGCGCAGCATTTGTGCACCGCCGCCGTCAGTGTCAGCCGGTTTGCCGTGGCATACGGAGCTCCATCGCAGTCTTTAACACTGGTAGCATGCCGCAACAGCGTGGACGTGAACCGTATGTGCAGTTGACGGACTTTGAGCGAGGGCGTATAGTGGGCATGCGGGAGGCCGGGTGGACGTACCGCCGAATTGCTCAACACGTGGGGCGTGAGGTCTCCACAGTACATCGATGTTGTCGCCAGTGGTCGGCGGAAGGTGCACGTGCCCGTCGACCTGGGACCGGACCGCAGCGACGCACGGATGCACGCCAAGACCGTAGGATCCTACGCAGTGCCGTAGGGGACCGCACCGCCACTTCCCAGCAAATTAGGGACACTGTTGCTCCTGGGGTATCGGTGAGGACCATTAGCAACCGTCTCCATGAAGCTGGGCTACGGTCCCGCACACCGTTAGGCCGTCTTCCGCTCACGCCCCAACCGTGCAGCCCGCCTCCAGTGGTGTCGCGACAGGCGTGAATGGAGGGATGAATGGAGACGTGTCGTCTTCAGCGATGAGAGTCGCTTCTGCCTTGGTGCCAATGATGGTCGTATGCGTGTTTGGCGCCGTGCAGGTGAGCTCCACAATCAGGACTGCATACGACCGAGGCACACAGGGCCAAAACCCGGCATCATGGTGTGGGGAGCGATCTCCTACACTGGCCGTACACCACTGGTGATCGTCGAGGGGACACTGAATACTGCACGGTACATCCAAACCGTCATCGAACCCATCGTTCTACCATTCCTAGACCGGCAAGGGAACTTGCTGTTCCAACAGGACAATGCACGTCCGCATGTATCCCGTGCCACCCAACGTGCTCTAGAAGGTGTAAGTCAACTACCCTGGCCAGCAAGATCTCCGGATCTGTCCCCCATTGAGCATGTTTGGGACTGGATGAAGCGTCGTCTCACGCGGTCTGCACGTCCAACACGAACGCTGGTCCAACTGAGGCGCCAGGTGGAAATGGCATGGCAAGCCGTTCCACAGGACTACATCTATCATCTGTACGATCGTCTCCATGGGAGAATAGCAGCCTGCATTGCTGCGAAAGGTGGATATACACTGTACTAGTGCCGACATTGTGCATGCTCTGTTGCCTGTGTCTATGTGCCTGTGGTTCTGTCAGTGTGATCATGTGATGTATCTGACCCCAGGAATGTGTCAATAAAGTTTCCCCTTCCTGGGACAATGAATTCACGGTGTTCTTATTTCAATTTCCAGGAGTGTATTTTTGTAGTGGCTTGCTCTCCGTGGGATCTCAGTAATTTTAAGGGAATGTCGTCTACTCCAGGGGCCTCAAATCCATTTACGTCTTTCAACACCGTCTCAAAATCTCGCTGTATCGTATCTCACATCTCGTCTTTATCTCATTCCTCATCCCTTTCAATAGTTTTGTCCTCAAGTTCATTTCCCTCGTTTAGCCCTTCTCAGTATTTCTTCCACATTTCAGGTTTAGATTCTTTGTTTAGTACTGACTTGCTGTCTGAGGTCTCGATATTCTCATAGCTGCTGCTGTTTCCTCTATATTTATCTTTTGTTTTGTTGTAGGCAGCGTCAGTCTTTTCCCTAGTCATTCACGTTTCTACAGCCCTTCACTTGTCCTCCATCCATTCTTGCTTAGCCATTTCGTATTTTATGCCATTGTCATTTCTTTTTTCTGCCTGTATTCCATTTTGCTTGCTTGATTTGATACATTTTTATATTATTCCTTTCATAAAATAACTTCAATATCACCTGTGTTATCTAAACGTTCCTACTGGACCTTATCGTATTTAGTTATTTGATCCTGTGCTGTCTTCACTGTTTCACCTGCAAAAGCTATTTACTTTTCGTCTCCATCAAAGCTTCTACCAGATGGGCAACCCTTTCAGTCTTTTCTGCCAGTTTGTCTTTTTCTGCTATTTTTATTTCTTTCATTTTGCTACAAACGATTTTTATCTGCCTGAACTATCTGAAGAATTTATTTTACCTTTCACTCTCTTCATCACATACATGGTAGTTGGAATAGAAAATTATACTGCTATGGTGGGTTATGACTTAGTGTCTATGTTGACTATGACAATGCATTCACTATTTCGTTCATCCTACGTTATCCACATTCCCATTCCCTTATTCATTATTACTGCTATTATTTGATATCCTTATGAGATGTGAACTTAAATTGTGAGTTAAAGGAGTAAGTTTCACAATCTCATCTCATTATCAGACGTAACTGACTATGTGAGAGCATGCAGTGTAAGCTTTCACGGCTGGTGCTGACATCACTTAAAACGTACGGGCTAATAGCCCATGGTTAGTGTATAAAACTCTCCCAACGTTTCCTCTCCGGGGAGACATCTTCACAGGTTAAGTGGCGAAATGCAACCAGAACTCGAGGGACCGCCGAATATATGGGCAGTGCAGAGGACGCCACAGGCCACCACGTCACATTGGCTACGAAAGTATCTCTGGTAGTGCCAATATTCTCGCCTAAAAGTAGTCGAGCATCAATCTTACGTTGCTATGTTGACATCTAAATTTTATCTAATTTTACACCTTCCTCTTTTCTGCCAAAATTATTATGATGTTTATAAATCTCAATAGACTCCCTATACATATGAGCGTGATAATGTGACGTTTCCGATATGACAGTCACCTCTGTGATTTTTATTTCATGATCACCGTCTTGGTAAAGATGTTCCGCTACGACCGATTTATCCATATGCTTTACTCCTGTGTTCAATCAGACGGGTGTTAACACATCTTTTTGTGGTGCCTATTAAAATCACACGACCACTGGAAGGAACTGTGACTGTAAAAAAGTGTCCAACCAGAGCGCGTGGTTACTCATAGAAACAAGAAACAAAGATTCCAAAGACAAGAGTGCAAGCCTCACAGCATCTGACTCATCAATGGACTCAGCAATGGATCTTGGCACACACTGATGCCGTAACTCAGTTGGTCAGCAGATCTAATTTCGTTTCTTGTTGTTAAGGTATGCAGGCTTATGCGTTTCTTTCTTTGAATGTTAATTCGACCTGCGGCTCGCGACATACTACTTTGTGCTGTGTGGAAGTACAGTTCCGTCTCTACTCCATCCCTGTTTTTTGCACCATCTTCACGTGTCTCCCAAATGTTCTACACGGACTGTCTCGTTTTTTTTTTTTTTTTTGGGTGGCCATTACTTTTGTAGGGATTTAATTTCTTGATAATGGTAGAGGAACAAGATGAACTTTTCTTCACCTGACCACTATTCTCATTTATGCGCCGTCCGGTACCGGAGTAACTTCGGACCGTCCCCAATTTTACATGGAAGATGTGGTTAACTACTTACAGAAAAGTGTTATGGCGGAAGGTGATTTCAACTGTGTGATGCATCCTATGGACCAGTCTCCCAATTCTAAATTCTGTCAGGGATTGCAACATTTAGTTCATTTCCTAAGACTGCAAGATTTTTGAGTCTCTAAATATTCGACTCTTACCAAATAATTTTACTGTTAAATCTAAAGTGGATGAGTGATAGGAGATTGGTTGTGAATTTTAAAATTTTCCCAGCGAATTGACCGTTCAAAGAAATTTCGGGCTTGCAGCCAGTCGTTGTTCAATACCTCACACGATATTTCAACTGGGCACCTGCCAGTCATCTTCAGGTGAGCCGTCGCAGACTGGCGAAAATGTCCTCTGTTCCGCAATATATAGCGCGCTGTAACTATTTTGCACATGCGTCGAAAACTGATAGATAGACCACAAAGTCCGCCAGCAACGCTCTCGCTGGTGGAATAGCAGAACACAGTCGCCCTCTGCATTGCTGTTTGCCGCGGCCATCAGCGCACTCTGTCGTCTTCGATTAGAGCAAATCGTGGAGATTTGTCTCCTCCTACCGTCCCATGAGCCTTACCTCGGTTTTCAGCAAGGTCCTGAAATGCATCCTCACTCAACACATGCACCAGCATCTCCATCAGTACCGCCTCATTCCCGCTACCCAGTGTGACTTTCGGCCGTCCTTCTCTGCCGATGACCTTCTCCTTTACCTCACTCTCCTGCTCTCCGAACAACTCAACTCCCGTCGCTCCGCCATCTTCCTCGACCTCAACCTTGATCGTGCCTACGACAGTATATGGCATTCCGGTCTCCTCTTCAAGGTCCAAACCTTCCTATTAACTACGTCCGTCTGATGGGTCCTTTCTTTCCCACCGTCCTTCCTGTGTCACCATCCATAACACGGATTCCTACACCTTCTACCCCTCCACTGGTGTGCCCCAAGGTTCCATCCTCTCTTCTCTCATCTCTACCTTCTTTACATGGCGGATATGCCGCCACCTTCACCCCCCTTACACCTTCTCCAGTACACTTATTACACTGCCTTCCTTGCCCTTGCTCCCACCCTGCAACGCTCCCAGCACCTTCTCCAATCCCATCTTTATTGGTTCACCACTTGGTGTAACCAGTGGCTGCTCAATCCTTCCAAGACCAAGGCGATCATTGTAGGCAAAATCACCACTTCCTCCCATGTCCTAGATTTCTATCTCACTATCTACAGCCATCCTATCAACCTCACCCCCACCCTCAAGTACCTTGGCGTCACTTTTGACTGTCACATCTCTTGGACCCCCCATCTCCAGACAATACAAGCCAAGACACCCTTCCGACTTCACCTCTTCGAGCTCCTTTCTGGCTGCACATGGGGTCTGGATCCCTCCACCGTCCATCCCTCATCTACCCTAGCCTCTGTTATATCCATCCCATCTGGATGGCCGCCCCTCCTACCTTCTACAAATCCCTTCAAATCCTGGAATGCCACGCTCACTGCCTCGCCTATCACGTCTGCCTCCCCTCCCCCATGTGGATCCTCTATGACTTAATTCCATTCCCACACCTCCTCCTTTTCCTCTAAGAGATATGGATGCTTCACACCTCCTGTAAATTTGATCCCCCTCACGCACTTGTCTCTCCCGTCCTCTCCCACTCCTGTCCACTGTCGCGCCTGTACTCCCACATCCCACCCGCTCTCCATCTCTCCACACTCCACACCGTTGCCCATGGTGGCTTCCGCCAGTTCCCCCTCCCTGATGATGAACTCATCCCCTCAACCCCCCCATCTACTCCTCCTACCAACTTTGATCCTCCCCTTCCGCCCCCTGTGTCCAGGGCACCCTCTATTCCTCCTCTCTTCCTCCCTCCCTTCCCTCCCCCCTCTCCAGGCTTCCACACCACCCTACCCTCTCCCCCCTCCCATCTCTTCTCCCACTGGCATCAATCCCCTCCCCTTCTCCCTCCTACGCTCTCCCCTCTGGAAGGCCCCTGGATTTTTTGTGTTAACAGTGTGTCTTCATGCACAGGAGATCATCGCTGCAGTGCTCGTGTTTACCGTCCCATCACTGCATCAGTGTCTCTCCGTCCGAGCTCCTCCGTTCACGCGTGACATTCTATATTCTCCGTTGTGTGCAGGGTTGAAAGTTTTTTTTTGTGTTTTATCCGAGCAGTACGTCAGTGTACGAGCTCGCTTATTTTTACTATGTTTGTCTCCCGTTTTTGTCCTCCATGTATGTTTGTTGTTCTGTATTCCTGTTTTACTGTGTGTCTTTCCTATGACCGAAGAGCGGCGTAAATAGCCCGCTGCCGGCCTATGTTGTTTGTAAGGTATCAAAATGACATTATAGAAAAAAGTTTTCGCCAGTCTGCGACGGCTCACCTGAAGATGACTGGCAGGTGCCCAGTTGAAATATCGTGCATAGTTCTTTCAACCGGATTTTGGTTGTCAACGTCAACTCCGACATCGTCACGGAGCACTTCGCAGTAGCTTTTACTTACAAACGGACATGATAGTAGCTGAAATTGCTTCTATCGTCTTGGTTGATGAATGTGGCGTTGGAATATCCCTCTCTAAATGAGGTGATCCTGAAAGTGTGGGACCATAGTCTCCATTCAACTGAGCGATACACCTTCATTTTGGAATGGTGGGTTCAACTGGCAAAGCCGAGGCTCCGACAAACTTCGATGGGATTCTGCGCCGGTACACAGGGGGAATTTCGCTACTGTCTCTTCTGTAACTTTTGTGAAAGGGCTCATCATGCTCTGCTATGTGTTACAGACGTCAGCCGAGTAAACGCGTAATTGTGGCGATTGAAGCAGCATGAAATGGAAGGTTTAAGGATGCGATTCAAATCATGTTCCTTGGTAGCTAATGAACTGGCATTTGATTCGACATCAGACTCGTCATCAACAAACGTACATCACGTCTCTCAAGACCGAGGATGGCAGTGTTGTGACGGCATGGAGCCCGTGTTGTACGTTGAACATCAGCTCTATGTTGGGCTCAATGAGGTGTCCGTTCATGTCGATATATCATCGGATTTGCAATTTTGTCATATGATGACACGGTTGGAAACCGTGGCTGTTATTTGAAAACAAATGTTGATGGTGTTGAGACAGCAACCAGCCAAAAATTAATTTTGAGTTCTTTTACTCGAAAGGCACCATTACCCATTTCGAATCATTGCGATTCATGGTCAGACTGCTTTCATGCTTTCATTAGAACATGTGGTGCGTTTTTTATTGAGTAGTCGTCGTGACATTTCACGACAACTAATCAATAGAAAACGCACCACATGTTCTAATGAAAGCATGAAAGCCGTTTGACGATAAATTGTAATGACTCTAAACGAGTAATGGTACCTTTTGAATGAAAGAACTTAAAATAAATTTGTGGCTGATTGCTGTATCAACACCATCAACATTTCTTATCATCGGATTTGTTTTTTCGGGCTTTGGATCACGCCCCACTTTAATATGCTTTTCAGTGTGACGGTGTTTATGACTTTCTTGTCAGATCGCCTTCTCGTAAGTGGCCAAGGTTCGTTGGCCTGCCTAACGAGTTCTAAGTGCGTTATTGTCCCTGTATGGGCACTTCTTTTACGTTGCATTTGAACAAAGTGTTGAGAGAGCGGTTTGCGCCCGACACGTTCAAATGTGGAAGGACTGTGTTAGTTGTAAAATGTTTTGTTGAGGCAGCAGCTTATAAATATCGTCCGATTACCTTATTAAATTTTAATTACAAGACTGTGACAAGGGCTGTGGATAGCTAGGCGTTTGCATTGTTCGGGAAAGTTGCTGCTGACAATCAGAGCTGTGTTCTTGCTCATACTATTCTGATCCCGGTAGCTGAATGTCGTACTTTCATATCGATTGCTGCAGTTACTTCTGTTCCTGGTGCTCTAGCATTTATGTGTTTAGACAAGGCGTTCGACCAGTCCAGCCATGGGTTCCTGACGCAGGTGCTGGAATCCGTTAGGTTCACAATTTGATGCGCACATTGCCTTGACTAATTTGTCTACTGGTATCCAAGCTTCGATGACTGTCGATGGTCAATTGTCAACACCTGTTACCAAACGTAGGGGTTTTCAACAGTATGTTTGCTTATTGTATCACTTGAGCGCCTAGTTTGAAGGATCATTGCTCAGTGACAAGGATAGACACGCTTGGGAGAGACGACCTCTGCATGTGCACGCGCAGGCGATGTGATAATGCTACTCCATTCTCCTGCCGAGATTTCATTTCTCAGGGCTATGTTGGATGCCATTTGCCTTTTATCTGGTGCACACATCAACGAAGCCAAAATTCAGTTGATGAAATTGCTAGGTTTTGATAATGCTGTCATTTCGTGGACGATTGTGGTCGGTAGACACAAATCTGTGAGAGTCAATTGATCTTTCTCCAGTAAAAATGCTTACACTTATTGGAAGCTAGTGATCGCTTGTTGATGTTAGTCAGCCAATCGGGCAGCAGCAACCAGCCAAGACATATGCAGCAACAGGGAAGTAACCGATTTTGTGACTTTCACGACTTCCTAACCAGGAGCGAAATTTATATCAACTGTGTGCTTTAATACATTAGTTCCATGAGTTTCTGCATGTTAATTTAACGTCTAATAGCTGCAGTTCTTGCGTTTTCGTTTGTGTCGGAAAGTAAACCGATTTTGCGACATAATACAAGTTCCTAATCGGAGCGAATTATTTAGTTTGACCTGAGTGCTTTGGTAGTTAGGTTTTTGAATCTCTACATATTAATCTAATTTATTAGACACAGTTTTTGCGTTTTCGTCAGTGTCTGCAGTATAGCTTTGCAGCACATGCCAATAGTCCATTTATGTGGGTAGTTTAATTTTCCACGGTCTTTAGTATGCATAGGTCATGTTTTTCTTGGTGTGTGGATGTGAGCCGAGTTGGTGGCACTTCGCTCTCAGCTCCAGGCTGTGATGGCTTCAGTTACACAGATTGAAGCTGGAGTGCATGGGCACCACTGTTGTGGGCCGACTGTGGGGATCCAACACACATCCAGCATGTCCGAGTCCTCTGACAGGTCCTCACCAGTGTCCAGCCCAGTTACTGCTCTCACTGAGATTGACCCCTCACCTGTGGTTGAGTGGGAGGTAGCCCCAGGGCGTAGCAGGCAGCGCAAGACTTCCCAGGGGGCCATACGTAGGGCGTCCCCAGGTAATGTGACAAAGAGGTTCCAGGTGCTGTCTGTCACTGACACTGTTGGTGAGCCAGATGCCATCGCCTATAGTGTTTCAGAGGAAACCTCTCAGCCTCAAGATATAGACAATCACAGAGGGTGGAGACATTGATAATTGGGAGCTCCAGTGTTATGTGTGTTATAGGACCCCTTAGTGATATGGCTGTCAAGAAGGGGAAGAAACCCAAAATGTATGTTCATACTGGTAGGAGTCATTCAAGATGTGAAACAGGTCTTCCCAGATGCCATGAAGAGCACAGTGTGCAGCCAACTGCAGGTTGTGGCTCACGTCAGAACCAATGATGTGTGTCACTGTGGATCGGAAGAGATTCTCTCTGGTTTTGAGTGGCTAACAGAAGTGGTAAAGGGTGTCAGTCTTGCTTGCGAGATGAAAGCAGAGCTGACCATTTGCAGCATAGTCGACAGGACCGATTATGGACCTTGTAAGGTGCAGTATTTGTGGTTTGGATTGAAGACAACTGTGTAAGTTGAAATGACATGTTTAATGTCGCAATATTCGCACAAAAATACACGCTTTTACACTGTTTTCAATGTGACAACAAACAGTTGAGAGAATAACGCATATTGTCAACATCAAAAAGTGAAATAATCCGAAACAAAACAATATTAAATATTTACTCTCAGAAGGTTAAATTACCCTAAACATGACAACATTAAAGTTTAACTAGAAGTTTCTTTAGAAGATTGTTCCTGCACTTATGTTACGATGTTGGTCAGTACTACGAAACTCGTCCAATTCCGGTTCAAAGTTCGGTATTATTTCTAAGATGACAATCAAGTCTATGGTGGATGGTTAGTTATGTGACAAATTGAGCAGATCATCCAAGGTCGCTCGAGTTTACAGTAGACACAAGCTGGTGAACCAACAGGTTTACGCCACTGGACGCGGTATTTTCCTTAAGCTGCAATGAGCTGTTGTCTGCAAGGCCGATCACTTCCGCTGAAATTTCTATAAAACGAATTACTCCTTTGCTGAATTTACCAAAAGAAACTTTCCCTATGTTTCTCGTTATGCAAGAGAACATGTACTCATCCCCAGTCTTCGAATGTGGCGATATACACACACATGGTTGGAGCAGCTTGCATATTATAATGCCTTCTCAGTCCTCACAAGAACAATTAACTAACTGGCTGGTTCGTTTCTCCACAATTGGAGCTAAACGATGCTACAGCTAATTTCTAGATGGATATCAGCCGCCTCTGAACGCATTATTTACACACATTACTTGTCGGCGTCGTATAGAGCGTTATGTGCTCTGTTCTGCACTTGACACCAGTTCAGAGAAGAGTCCCCCAAAAATTTCCATGTTGTCCTACTCATAGCCGAACTGTTTTCCCACCTGGGTTCTTTCATTCTTCACATCACAGATTTTACGACCAATAGGAGCTTTCCTCTTATTTTGTGGAAACTCTCTCTACCAATCGCAAGGTCCCTACCATTAAACTGCGTCGAAACTTTGGCTCTTTTCTCCTTTCTAGCGCGTTTCTGCCAACCGGACATTGCGTGCCCATTCCAGATGCCTAAGTGCATACATTGACTCTCTCATGTGTGTACCACTCACTGGACAAGTGATCAAAAATGCGTCACTGGTCTTGTTTTGTATCCATTTGGAATTCCAAAACACAGTTTTCTAAAAGCTTTTTTTCCTGTCCTCCCTCAGATGGGCCAGTATACTCGTTCTCTCTGTCTGAGTCACCTAGTCAGTCATTGTCTTCCCACCTGGGACACCCCTCTAAGTGGTTTCCATGGTACCCCCTGTAGTGAGGCCTTGCCTCTGCCCTCGTCCCTCTGAGTTCCAAACTAAAACCCCTTTTGCTGCTTGTTTCACCTTCTGCACAAACATGCGTTATGGGAACGGTGTGTTAATTACTGTCAATTGAGTGTCATACCTTCTTGCATTACATACAGCTGGGCAAATTTGGTCATTACCGCCAAATTAAGTTAGGTGTCATATTCACCATCCTGTTGTGATATATAAAGCTCTTATGTAAGGTACGAATTTGACCTTCATTTATTCTGCCACCTTACATATCCTACTCGTTCCGTGTTCAGTTTTGTGTTGGGTCAATCAATGGTTGAAAATTGACTGAAGTCAGTGCAAAATTGGTTGCAACTGCTGACTATGGCAATTGACATATTAACTGACCAAATTTCCTATTTTAATATTTTGTATAACTTAAACAGTGGCTCGATTCAGTCTCATTATTTTACATTGTACTTGATTCCATGTCTGCAGATTGGACCTCGTAAGCGATTTTCTTACATTGACTCTAATTTTCTGGTTTTTATACAATTCTATTTAACCAATCTAAGGATTTTTTCTTTTAAAATAGTTGACTACATTTTTAATTTTAATTTTAATTCAAATAATGAAATAATTGGGTATATATATAATCTCAGAAATATTCTTTTTGCAGACCGATCGTATTTTTTTAGCTAATTTATAATTTTTGTTAAATGACAATGGACATGTATTGAAGATGAGGAAACCTTTATTTAATATTATGCTTCCCTTTTGTAATAAATGTTACTGTTCTCTAGCTTTCATATTAATCCTAATTGAAGACATGTTCATTTCTTACAGTTAAGCTTTATGATCTATAACTCAACCATATCCATGACTTTACAGTCATAATTGTATACATTAACATGGTTATATTCCCTGAAAGTCTTAACTCTACACATTATGACTACAAAAATTTTCAAATTTGAGTTTTACAAACATATTAAATTTCTAATCCTACTAATTACTTTACAGAATTTAATCTGACATCATGGAATAGCTAAACCCCTTCATATAAAAGA
The DNA here is from genome assembly GCF_021461395.2 of Schistocerca americana. NCBI lineage: Eukaryota > Metazoa > Arthropoda > Insecta > Orthoptera > Acrididae > Schistocerca > Schistocerca americana. Next base: position 713,785,178 of record NC_060123.1, read on the forward strand.
AACATCATTAGGAAATATTTATTGCTAACATCTGAAGATCTTCAGTTTCACATATTTTTGAACACAAAAATATTTACTTTTTTTTCGGATAATAGTCTGTCACAGACAGTTCTTTCTCCTACATATTTAACATGGTTTATTAAAAATTGTCATTTTTTTCCTTCGAGTGTCTCGACGCGTGTCTGTCGAACATGGAATGGCGGTCGGTCGTGTCCATCACCGTGTCTCTGTTGAGCATGGAACGGCGCTTGGTATGCGTCTCGCCGCGTTTCCGTTGAGTATGGAATGACGGTCGGCAGAGAGAAAAGATGCTGAAGGTCTGAGCGTGTCGTGAGTGCATGGTTGCCTTTTTTTCATTTTGCATATGCCCATGGTGCCGTTGTATTGGAGATCCCTTTTTCACAGCATAAACTTTTCTTCGTGTTTCAACAAGTCTTTATTTCGGTTCATCGTTGTTAACTTCGTCTCTAGGTTTCCATACGAGTTGTTATCTCCTATTTTTCTGTATGATATCTGAAGGTGTTGTAATTTGCCATAAGGAATATCGGATGTTTATATCGACAGAACTGTTAAATTGGATTCTTGTTGGTAATTAAATGCAGTAATAGTCTTGTATGGGAAAGGATTTGAAAAGGTTTCTTGATCTGTTCTGGTCCAGGCTCTTCAATCTTCCAAATCTTCTGTGTTGCATCTTATGTTCTTGGTGCATCTTGCTGTCTTCTTACTTGTATCTTCGCTCTTCTCTGGACCGGGAATTAGAACTGAAGACCTGTATAACCTCGTTATCGTTTAATCCGTTCTTATGGTGTCTTCTTTGCAATTGTTGTGTATTATTTATTGTAATCGGTTGTGCATCTAGATAAGTTGAACAGCCTTCCATCGTTTTCTTGTTCCGTCCCATGAGTGTTCAGGGATTGTTCCGCAGTTGTCAAATTTCGTATGGTCTGATACATTTTTGCTATTCTGCACATTGAGTTACAGAAATGCGTTTCTTCTGCTTCCTGTGGTGAATCTAAGCCTCCGATCGCCCTCACCGTAATACTGTATGTCCGTCTCGGTGGACATCCACTATCTCTTCATATGCTGCTTCGAATAGTTCGCGATAAGAGTGTCACGTATCGAACACTATCGCAAAACAATTGTTACAACGCTTATGTGTGGCTTTCATATGAATAAAGCTCATGTGAGGGTACATGTTGATTGTACCCAGGATGCGTTGTAGCTGTCCAAACTTTTCCACAGAGGAGTTATCCTCTGGGAACGTCGTTTCCACCAAGGCCCCTTCTTCCGTCATCCCTTAGCTGACGTACCATGCACTCACTCTCAGCGTCCCTTCCTCCCACGCCTAACCGCTCTCCTCAGTCTTGTCGTCGATCTGGCCGCAATGATGCCGCACCTTGTCTGCTGACTTCATATCTAATACAATGTTTCTCTCTTAAATTACGCTGAAACTTTATAAACATTAAACTTCTTTTCATGACTTTACAAAAAGTATTATTACTCTATCCAAAACAGTTTTTCTTTTCCATCTGTATTTTTTCCATTCTTTCCCTATTTTCTTTTCTTAATATAAAGGTCATGGTTTCGTCATCTTCATCACGATATTTAGTAAGAATGAAATTGATGGCGATGACGGTTAGTAAGTTAGTGACTTTCAAATTTTACATCCTTTTCAGTTTTCTGACTACAAGCATATTATATTATTTTGAAAACTTCGCGCCTTGACTCCGACTCCAGCGTCTTTTTCTCTGCAATCTCTTCTTTTTGTCCTTAGCTGTAACAGAACTTCAAAATACACTTTATCTCTGCTATTGTTCTTTCGCCTTTGAAAAATCCTCTCTATTGATCTACCGCTTTGTATACAAAGATTAAAATTTCTTTTTCTCAGTAGTACTTTTCCCTTTCTCCTTTCTTCTCGATAGTAAACTTTTATATTGCTTTCTTCCCTCATCATACTCTTCCTTATTGAAATCATTCCCGGCTTAGTTTTTCTTCCCACTGTTTACCTCCTTCCACGAAATAACATGTTTCTTGCCTAACTGAATACTTCAATTCTCTTTCCTAAATATTATCTCCTAACGACTTCTCATATTTATTACCTCATATCTCTCGTTCAATATCAGATTGTGGTACTTTGCACAAATCATATGTTGTTGTTGTTGTGGTCTTCAGTCCTGAGACTGGTTTGATGCAGCTCTCCATGCTACCCTATCCTGTGCAAGTTTCTTCATCGCCCAGTACTTACTGCAACCTACATCCTTCTGAATCTGCTTTGTGTATTCATCTCTTGGTCTCCCTCTACGATTTTTACCCTCCACGCTGCCCTCCAATGCTAAATTTGTGATCCCTTGATGCCTCAGAACATGTCCTACCAACCGGTCCCTTCTTCTTCTCAAGTTGTGCCACAAACTCCTCTTCTCCCCAATCATATGTGCTTCACATATTCCCCCAAACTATCTCCTCAATTATTTGTTCACCGTCCTCGGCGGAACAAATTAAAAATGCCTATCTCCTTCCCACCTAACTATCTATTTCCTTCCTACTTCTTCACTTCCTTTCGTCTACAAAAATCAACTTCCTCCTCCTTCACACTACATCTTTTAGCGAGAATCTACTACTATTTCGTCAAACTTTCCGCAAGCTGATCTCTATTTTTCTCCTTACTTTCAACTCTTTCCCCAGAACACATTTCGTTTGTAGAAGAGTTACTTTAGTTCTTATTTTTCTGTCTTTTCATCATCAATATTCTTTTACCTTCCAACGAAATTTATTTTATTTGCATAATTAACTGAAATAAGTACAAGTTAAAAGTTTTATCTGGGTGCATTATCCTGTCTTTCATACTCTTTGATTTCTGGACATTTAATACAACTAAATTCTTGTGTGGAGTTACTCTTTTTTTCTTTTGTTTAAACTTTATATACTCTTTAAATGACTCAGGTGTTGCAAAACCAATGATTTTCCTGTTTTCGTATTCATCAATTCGACTGCATTATTAAGGACTACTTTACTTACTTCCTTGGGGCCATTGTATATGAAAAAGAATTTGTTTTCAGCGCTGTAACCTTCCTATTGCTTGGTGCTAATTTTACAAAATGTCGATGTTTTACTTTAGGTACTGGAGCGACTTCACTTCTAACTTGGGTATTACTATAGGTCTTCGTACCGTTCATATCGTCAGTTCTGTCTTTTACCTGGGTTTGGTGGCCTCAACTCGTCTTCTTTTACCGGTTCATTTCGCGTGTTTTGTCCCACTGAAGCTTGAGTTTCCCAGCCTTTCTGCGGTCTGGTCATTCCATTACCACCTGAATAACCTGGATATTGCTGCTGAAAACCTGTAAACTTTCCGCCTTTGTTCGCACGGGGATTGTATCTCGAATCATGGTTACCACCATAGTTTCTAGGACCTGATCAACCACGGTAGTTCCGCAACCCACCAAAACCATGATTGTTATTTGGCCTCTGTGCGTTTCCAAAACCATAATTATTATTGTTATCCCATGGGCGATTACCACGCCTTCCAAACCCATTAACTTTTCTTACGTTATTATTGCCGTTGGAATTATTATTATTAAAACCTGATCGGTTTCTGTTGTGCCCCATAATATTGTTCTCTCTGATTGTACGTAGTTCCTTTGCATCATAGTCACTGAATATGAATTCAAGTTCCCTTAACATTCCTTTAACTGCTTGTATATTATCTCCTGCCCTACCAACTAATGAGTGCTGATAACGTAACGGTAACTTCATTGTGCACATCCGTATCAGTTGCCCATCACTGTATGGATTACCTAAACACTGATTCTTTTTTGTCATTTCCTCGAAAAATCTAAAGGGTTTCTTTTCTCCTGAATAGTCGAACAAATCTTTCTGTAATAACTCATACTTTATTCTATTTTGTGTTTCTGTGAGCCAGTATCACTCGAAGAATGCGGATTTAAACTGCTCATACGATTGAGAGTTTACAGCTACTCTTTGTATAGATTCCGCTATTGCGCCGCCCATATGCCCACAAATGACGTCAACTTTATGGCTAAGTGGCCAATGCTCCGACAAACCGATCTGAAGTTGATTTAGAAATGTGCATGGATGTAAGCCGTTCCCGCTCTATTTTTAATGTTGGAATTTTCTGACTGTCAAAAAGTGATCATTGTCAAATTTTTCTCTTTCACCATACGACGTTTGTGCTTTCACAACATTACTCATTCCCTTCGACTGTGTCATGTTTTCTTGTATTTGTCCTACCACATTTGGGTCTTGAGCTGACATATTTATGTTCCATCTAGCATCGTATCAACGCAGTGGTGTGCAGTTATCTAAACCGTACCGTTCCTCGTGCATCGGACTGAAAGATTCGTTTACATTTCCCGTTAATGGTCCAGTGTTTCGCCTTTCTGTTATATTCATATTGTCTTGGGGTCTATAAACTGTTGTACTGTAACTTGGAAATTCCGCAATTGGTACATGTGTTGCCGCAACTTGCTGTGTTCTCGCGTCACTCGCGTACGTTCGGAGGGTCGGCTGCCGCTCTGTTGGAATGCGTGCTTTTACCGTTTCTCGCTCCCTTGTCTGCCGTGACCGCACATCACCTGCTTCGCTCAGCTGTGTTAACTGTTCTTTTCCTATCAGCTTTCGTTTCGCTTCCGTAATTATAGACGCAACCTCTTGTGGATACACGACTAGAATTTCAAGACTTTTTTTTGCTTCCGCTACTGCTACAGAAGACTGCACAACTGACTTGTTTATTTCTGGATTTCTGTCCATCACTATGTCGGATGTTCCGTCACCTCGCTACTGTTTTCTGTACGATTCTCGATACACTGTTTCAATTCCTTACGGAGGTCTTCATACTGTTTCTGATTTTTCGAGACAGATTTTTCAATGCGTGTGTCGAATATCTTTAACGCGGCTCGCGTAACACGTTTTCTGACATTGAGTACTTCCACGATTTGTTGCGCCTTACTAGACGCTTACGTGCTAACTCATCCACTCTTTGATTTACGTTAGACACTGCATCCTGCACCTGGTCAACGTCAGAACGCATATTTTCCAGACACTGCATCCTGCACCTGGTCAACGTCAGAACGCATATTTTTTCTGGTCAACCATTAACGGTTGTATAAGCTCGCGTGAGTCTCTCGCCTCTCTCCGGATTTCAGTAAACTGTTCATTAACCTCCGTTCGTAATTTTTGCTCATCTGCACGGAGTTTTTCGAACCCAGCATAGGTTTAAAATTGGAGACTACTTAAGGTAGCATTGCTTACCGATAGCCCTGTATCTGTTGCTGTTTTCAGATTTGTTGTTTCCGTTTTTAAATCTGCTAGCCCTGTATTTGTCTGCTTTACGACCATAGTGAGTTGCTTCAATATTGTGAATACGCTGTCTGATTCTTCGCCATGGTCATCTGTCACCATTTGGTGAAAATTTTGGCGTTCGCTTCTTTCACGTGTCGTCTCACCGACTTTCGTGCACAGTACGGACGCACTTACACACATTCTTTGTGTTGGAAACTGTCCCGTTTGGTTCAAAATTACTATATTTGGTTCAACACATTGAAGTCCTCTAATTCTGTTTCTGACCCACTACATCCGCCATTTGATTGTTTTTTGTATTCTCAGACTGTGATACCAATCGTGAATCTGCTACCATTCCCACTGCACTATCACTACGTTCCGTTCCGTGACTCGCACTCGATAATTTTTGTTCTACGTCTATCTCTATCTCGTCAAGATCTTCAGTTTGACCAATCTGCGACACTCTCCATTCTTCCGCCATCTCTAATCGTCTCGATAACCTCTGTCTTTCTCGAACTGCGCGAGCCTGCGCTGTCGTCAACATCAAGTTATATGATCTTACACGTTTCCAAAACTCATAGACGGTTTCTTATATTATGTACACATCATTAGCAACACCGTTCACCGTTTCTGGATTTTCACACCCACGCCAAAAACGCCATGAACAATTTCGCGAGCGCCAACAAGGTCATGCACAAGTTACTTCCACACAATGACAAATGTTCTTCAACTTGATAATACAACTTTTCTACACTTTGGATCACAGATATACTGTATTCTGTCCACTATACATTTACAAGCATTGGGTAACCTCGTCACAAAACATCAAAAAAATTTTTCTTTTCAAAACTCAAAATTTTTTATTTTTCTTACTAATTTGTCTAATTTCTATCAAGGCAGACCAGTTGCCATCCTGGCAGGGTCGCCATTTGTAAGGTGCAATATTTGTGGTTAACTTATCCTAGGATTGAAGACAACTGTGTAAGATGAAATGACATGTTTAATGTCGCAATATTAGCACAAAAATACACACTTTTACACAGTTTTCAATGTGACAATAAAAAACAGTTGCCAGGACAACGCATCTTGTCAACATCAAAAAGTGAAATAATCCTAAACACAACAATATTAAATATTAACTCTCAGAAGGTTAAATTAACCTAAACACAACAATATTAAAGTTTCACTAGAAGATTCTTTACAAAATTATTTCCACACATACGTTATGATGTTGTTCAGTACTATGAAAATCGTCCGATTCTGGTTCAGTGTTCGGTAGTATTTCCAAGATGAAAGTCAAGTCTAGGGTGGATTGTTAGTTATGTGAGGAACTGAGCAAAAGGTTACTCAAGGTCGCTCGAGTTTGCAGTGGAAACAAGCTGGTGGAGCAACAAGTTTACACCTCTAAACACGGTATTTACCTTAAGCCGCAATGAAATATTGTCTGCGAGGCCACCCTCTTCCACTGAAATTCTTATAAAACTAATTACACTTTTACTGAATTATCCAGCAGAAACTTTCCCTATGTTTCTCATTATGCAAGAGAACATGTATTCATCCCTAGTCTTAGAATGTGGCGATATACACGCACATAGTTGGAGCAGTGTGCATATTATAATGCCCTCTCAGTTCTCACAAAAACAATTAACTAACTGGGCTGGCTCTGTGCACTATGGGACTTAACATCTGTGGTCATCAGTCCCCTAGAACTTAGAACTACTTAAACCTAACTAACCTAAGGACATCACACACATCCATGCCCGAGGCAGGATTCCAACCTGCGACCGTAAATTAACTAACTGGGTGGTTCGTTTCTCTTCAGTTGGAGCTAAACAATGCTACAACTAATTTCTAGATGAAAATCAGCCGCTGTGAACGCAGTGTTCACACAAATTAGTCATCTGCGTCGTATGGAGCTCTGTTCTGCACTCGACACCAGTTCAGAGAAGAGGTCCCCAAAAATTTCTGTCTTGTCTTACTCATGGCTGAACTGTCTCCCCACCTGGGTGCTTTCGCTCTTCACGTCACAGCTTTTTTCGACCAATAGGAGCATTCCTTTTGTTTTGTGGAAACTCTCTCTACCAATCACAAAGTCCCTATCATTAAACTGCATCCAAACTTTGGCTCTTTTTTCCTTGCTAGCGCGTTTCCGGCAACTGGACGATTTGTGCCCCTTCCAGACGCCTAAATACATACATTGAGTCTCTCATGTGTGTACCACTCGCTGGAGATGTGATCGAAAATGTGTCACTGGTCTTATTTCGTATCCATTTGGAACTCTGAAACACAGTTTTCTAAAAGCTTTTCTTCCTGTCCTCCCTCAGATGGGCCATTATACTCGCTCTCCCCATCTGCGTCACCTGGTTGGTCGTTGACTTTCCGCCTGCAACACCCCTTTAAGTGGTTTCCGTGGCATTCCCTGTAGTGCAGCCCTGCCTCTGCCCTCATCCCTCTGAATTCCAAACCAAACTGCCTCTCGCTCCTTGATTCACCTTCCGCTCAAAGATGCATTAGAAGAACGTTGTGTTAATTATCGTCGAATGGGTGTCATACCTTTTTGCATTACATACTGCTAGGCGAATTTGCACATTACCGCTGAATTAAGTTAGGTGTCATATTCACCTTCCTATTGCGATATATAAAGTTCTCGTGTAAGGTGCGAATTTGACCATCATTTATTCTGCCCCCTTACAACCTTTGCTGCAGAGTCCAATGGAGGGTCTAAATCACAGACTCAGACAGTTCTACAATTGTGTAGGTTGCAGACTCCTCGACTTGTGGCAAATGGTGGTTGGGTTTCGGGTTCCACTGCATAAGTCAGGAGTCCACTATATGCAGGAGACAGCTAAATGTGTAGCAGGGGGTGGGTGGTATTTTCGGTTAAAGGATTTTAGGAAAACATAAAAAGGGCTTCAGTCACAAAGGGTGCAGGCCGAACACACGAAAAACGTATATACAGGAGCCATCTGTATAACAGTTTAAATTGCCTTAGGTGTGTTGGAAATGTACCAGAGCTGTAAGCAGTAACAGAAGGCACTGAAGCTCAAATCGTAATAGGCACTGAAAACTGCCTAAAACCGGAGATAAGCTCAGCCGACATTTTTGCGAAGAACATAAGGGTGTTCCAAAAAGATAAACTACACATGATTGGCGGTGGTGTGTTTGTTGCTGTTAGAGGCAGTTTATCTTGTCGCGAAATTGTAGCAGATAGTTCGAGTGAGTTAGTAAGGGCAAAGGTCATTGTTGGCAACCAGATTTAAGTAATAATTGGTTCCTTTTACCGACCTCACAATTCAGATGGTTCAAAGAAACTTGAGTTTGATTTCAAACACGTATCTGACTCATGCGATTATAGTTGGTGGTGACTTTAATTTAACCTCGATATGTTCGCAAAAATACACGTTTAATTTGCAGGTACGCATAAAATATCATCCGAAGTTGTGCTAAACGCGTTCTTTGAAATTGTTTCGAGCAGTTAGTTCATGAGACCACGCGAATAGTAAACGGTTGTGGAAACACACTTGACCTCTTAGCAACAAATAGTCCTGAGTTATTAATGAGCATCAAATCGGATACAAGGATCAGTGATCACAGGGTTGTCATAGCGAGACTAAATATTCCAGAAGAGGTCGAACAACTGTAGTGCCAGCAGACTCCTTGGTAGACTTCTTCGGTCTTGTACGCGTTGTGGAAACAACCTAACATTCCTTTCACCTTCGTGACAACGTGTGACATTTCCCAGTTACGTTTTTATATCTGTAACTCCTAGTAATTTCCATAGATCTGTAACCCTCAAATTTGTTTTACCTATCGATTTCTCCAAGTTTGATGAAACCTTCTTAGTAATCATGTGGAGAACCTCACACATTTTATTGTTTAGGGTAAATTGTCATGTTTTGCACAGCGAAGATATATTTCCAACATCATTTTGCAATTTGCTTTGTTCTTCTGAGAAGTTTACTAACCGGCAGCATTACCTGCGACAAATCTAAGAGAAATGTTCTGACTATCTACTAAACAGTTAATATATATCAAAAATAACTCAAGCTACATCACTTTAGCTGCGGAATCACACTCATCACTTCTGTTTCAATAGGTGCCGTCCTGTCAGTAACTGCAAACTGTGACCTTTCAGACAGGAACTACCGAATCCAACAGTTCATCTGAGACGATACTCCATAGGAAAGCAATGTGGTTGGAAGTCGCTTATGGGGAATGACAGCAAAAGCCTTTTTGGAACTCTATAAATACAAAATCGACTTGAGACCCCTGTATGCAGTACATCATATGAATAAAGTTCCAGCTGTGTTTTACACGACTGTTGCTTTTTAGATTTTATCAGGGCCTTTCACACTGCCGACTATGAAATTTTACTTGCCAGACATTTTTTTTTTTTTTTTTTTTTTTTTTTTTGTCATCAGTCTACTGACTGGTCTGATGCTGCCCGCCACGAATTCCTTTCCTGTGCTAACCTCTTCATCTCAGAGTAGCAATAGCAACCTACGTCCTCAATTATTTGATTGACGTATTCCAATCTCTGTCTTCCTCTACAGTTTTTGCCCTCTACAGCTCCCTCTAGTACCATGGAAGTAATTCCCTCATGTCTTAGCAGATGTCCTATCATCCTGTCCCTTCTCCTTATTAGTGTTTTCCACATATTCCTCTCCTGTCCGATTCTGCGTAGAACCTCCTCATTCCTTACCTTATCAGTCCACCTAATTTTCAACATTCGTCTATAGCACCACATCTCAAATGCTTCGATTCTCTTCTCTTCCGGTTTCCCACAGTCCATGTTTCACTACCGTACAATGCTGTACTCCAGACGTACATCCTCAGAAATTTCTTCCTCAAATTAAGGGCGATATTTGATATTAGTAGACTTCTCTTGGCCAGAAATGCCTTTTTTGCCATAGCCAGTCTGCTTTTGATGTCCTCCTTGCTCCGTCCGTCATTGGTTATTTTATTGCCTAGGTAGCAGAATTCCTTAACTTCACTGACTTCGTGACCATCAATCCTGATGTTAAGTTTCTCGCTGTTCTCATTTCTACTACTTCTCATTACCTTCGTCATTCTCCGATTTACTCTCAAACCATACTGTGTACTCATTAGACTGTTCATTCCGTTCAGCAGATCATTTAATTCTTCTTCACTTTCACTCAGGATAGCAATGTCATCAGCGAATCGTATCATTGATATCCTTTCACCTTGTATTTTCATTCCACTCCTGAACCTTTCTTTTATTTCTATCAATGCTTCCTCGGTGTACAGATTGAAGAGTAGGGGCGAAAGCCTACAGCCTTGTCTTATACCCTTCTTAATACGAGCACTTCGTTCTTGATCGTCCACTCTTATTATTCCCTCTTGGTTGTTGTACATATTGTTTATGACCCGTCTCTCCCTATAGCTTACCCCTACTTTTTTCAGAATCTCGAACAGCTTGCACCATTTTATACTGTCGAACGGTTTTTCGTGGTCGACAAATCCTATGAAAGTGTCTTCATTTTTCTTTAGCCTTGCTTCCACTATTAGCCGTAACGTCAGAATCGCCTCTCTCGTCCCTTTACTTTTCCTGAAGCCAAACTGATCGTCACCTAGCGCATTCTCAATTTTCTTTTCCGTTCTTCTGTATATTATTCTTGTAAGCAGCTTCGATGCATGAGCTGTTAAGCTGATTGTGCGATAATTCTCGTACTTGCCAACTCTTGCCGCTTTCGGAATTGTGTGGATGATGCTTTTTCGAAAGTCAGATGGTATGTCGCCAGACTCATATATTCTACACACCAACGTGAATAGTCAAAAATGGTTCAAATGTCTCTGAGAACTATGGGACTTAACATCTATGGTCATCAGTCCCCTAGAACTTAGAACTACTTAAACCTAACTAACCTAAGGACATCACACAACACCCAGTCATCACGAATCAGAGAAAATCCCTAACCCCGCCGGGAATCGAACCTGGGAACCCCGGCGTGGGAAGCGAGAACGTTACCGCACGACCACGAGCTGCGGACCGTGAATAGTCGTTTTGTTGCCACTTCCCCCAATGATTTTAGAAATTCTGATGGAATGTTATCTATCCCTTCTGCCTTATTTGACCGTAAGTCCTCCAAAGCTCTTTTAAATTCCGATTCTAATACTGGATCCCCTATCTCTTCTAACTCGACTCCTGTTTCTTCTTCTATCACATCAGACAAATCTTCACCCTCATAGCGGCTTTCAATGTATTCTTTCCACCTATCTGCTCTCTCCTCTGCATTTAACAGTGGAATTCCCGTTGCACTCTTAATGTTACCACCGTTGTTTTTAATGTCACTAAAGGTTGTTTTGACTTTCCTGTATGCTGAGTCTGTCCTTCCGACTATCATATCTTTTTCGATGTCTTCACATTTTTCCTGCAGCCATTTCGTCTTAGCTTCCCTGCACTTCCTATTTATTTCATTCCCCAGCGACTTGTATGTCTGTATTCCTGATTTTCCCGGAACATGTTTGTACTTCCTCCTTTCATCAATCAACTGAAGTACTTATTCTGTCACCCATGGTTTCTTCGCGGCTGCCTTCTTTGTACCTATGTTTTCCTTCCCAACTTCAGGTGATGGCCCTTTTTAGAGATGTCCATTCCTCTTAAACTGTACTGCCTACTGCGCTATTCCTTATTGCTGTATCTATAGCGTTAGAGAACTTCAAACGTATCTCGTCATTCCTTAGTACATCCGTATCCCACTTCTTTGCGTATTGATTCTTCCTGACTAATGTCTTGAACTTCAGCCTACTTTTCATCACTACTATATTGTGATCTGAGTCTATATCTGCTCCTGGGTACGCCTTACAATCCAGTATCTGATTTCGGAATCACTGTCTGACCATGATGTAATCTAATTGAAATATGTGGTGTCACCGCCAGACACCACACTTGCTAGGTGGTAGCCTTTAAATCGGCCGCGGTCCATTAGTATACGTCGGACCCGCGTGTCGCCACTGTCAGTGATTGCAGACCGAGCGCCACCATACGGCAGGTCTAAAGAGTCGTCCTAGCACTCGCCCCAGTTGTACAGCCGACTTAGCCAGAGATGGATCACTGACAAATACGCTCTCATTTGCCGAGACGATAGTTAGCATAGCCTTCAGCTACGCCATTTTCTACGACCTAGCAAGCCGCCATAGCATTTGATAATCAATATTTTGAAGCATGTACCGTAACGAGAGATGTTCTACAATTGTGGATTAAAGTTAAGTATTATATCAACTACGTACTTTCGTTGCTACTATTAATTCCCTTAACTGTTCCAGACCTCACGCCAGTCAGCGTGTAATTAAACGCGTGCATTTCGACCTCCTCTAGCAACACAGTGTTGGCTCTTCTGCCAACACTTCAAAATCTTCCCGTATCTCCCGGCCTTTTCCAAGTATACCTCCTCTTCTTGTGATTATTGAAGAGGGTATTCGCTATTACTAGCTGAAACTTGTTACAGAACTCAATTAGTCGTTCTCCTCTTCCATTCCTTGTCCCAAGCTCATATTCTCCTGTAACATTTTATTCTACTCCTTCCCCTACAACTGCATTCCAGTCGCCCATGACTATTAGATTTTCGTCCCCCTTTACATACTGCATTACCCTTTCAATATCTTCATACACTTTCTCTATCGGTTCATCTTCAGCTTGCGACGTCGGCATGTATACCTGAACTATCGTTGTCGGTGTTGGTCTGCTGTCGATTCTGATTAGAACAACCCGGTCACTGAACTGGTCACAGTAACAAACCCTCTGCCCTACCTTCCTATTCATAACGAATCCAACGCCTTTTATACCATTTTCTGCTGCTGTTGATATTACCCGATACTCATCTGATCAGAAATTCTTGTCTTCCTTCCACTTTACTTCACTGACCCCTACTATATCTAGATTGAGCCTTTGCATTTCCCTTTTCAGATTTTATAGCTTCCTTACCACGTTCAAGATTCTGACATTCCACGCCCCGACTCGTAGAACGTCATCCATTCGTTGATTATTCAATCTTTTTCTCATGGTAACCTCTCCCTTGGCAGTCCCCTCCCGGAGATCCGAATGGGGGACTGTTCCGGAATCTTTTGCCAATGGAGACATCATCATGACACTTCTTCAATTACAGGCCACATGTCCTGTGGATACACGTTACGTGTCTTTAATGCAGTGGTTTCCATTGCCTTCTGCATCCTCATGTCGTTGTTCATAGCTGATTCTTCCGCCTTTAGGGGCAATTTCCCACCCCTAGGACAAGAGAGTGCCCTGAACCTCTATCCGCTCTTCCGCCCTCTTTGACAAGGCCGTTGGCAGTATGAGGCTGACTTCTTATGCCGGAAGTCTTCGGCCGCCAATGCTGATTATTTACCAAAATTTAGGCAGTGGCGGGGATCGATGCCGGGACCGAAGACGTTTTTGACTATGAATCAAAGACGCAACCCCTAGACCACGGGTGGACCCTAGCAGTGCGAATTTCTCGCCTAGTACAGTGCATTGTGGTTTCGCTGATATCTGACATCTCTCCAGCTATGCGTCCTCTCCGGTATCATAAAGTCACAATTGAAACAGGTAGTATCAGGCGTCCCCAGTGTACGGTATTAGGTCCTATAGTCGTTTCTTTTGTACGTAAATGATATGTCATCAGTTTAGTTATACTGAAAACGCCACATGAACGCTGAGGGCCTTTATTGGTACGTAAATGCAAAACCAATAAATTTGTAGACAGTACCCGATTCTCTCTTTAGCTACCTGTGTGCGCTGTCAAACTGGGTTAAAGTCAGTCCAACCAAAATCCAAGTGTTACAGGTTGGTCTTCCAGGGTAGTAAGCCCGAAATGTCGGTAATTAATTTTCTCCCTCAATACGGAGTCTAGGAGTAATAATATATGAAAATCTAAATTCGACTGAGCTGGAAAGGAAAATTGTACAAACACATATACTTCTCATATATCGATTACAGCAATGTTATCCTTCAATGTTTTTCTCAGGAAAGTTCCCGGCAGCTGAGTTCGTTATGTCGGTGATGTTCGACTCTTTGCCCACATTTCGCCACCATATGCACAGCTATCCTGGCTGCGTGCAGACAAGCGCAGAGATTTCCGTACCCTCTGCCTTCTCTTATCAACGTATACTGCCCTCATATCTCTCATCGACCTTGATGCTCTTGTCTGAACAACATGGCAGAAACACTCACTCCCATCGTCCATCCACCTTCTCTAAGTCTTTCTGAGTAGCACAAAAAACCCACTCTGGATAGGCTCCTGCCTTATACTCGAGAACTCAGTAAGATGCCCACTTTCAGAAAACTATTAACGACATGTCTATTAAATCAACAGTGAGGATTACCATTATCCCTGTACATAGTCGTTAAACTCATACATCCCTGTTTCCAACCTGATCTTCCTCATTCCTTAGCCGATTCAGTCTAAGTTTCCTTTCCATGGACCTTGCTATATTAGAAAGCACCTGCAATGTCCAACTGTAAATTCTTTTATATCTGCCACTGTCATTATTGTTGTTATTTTCATAGCTTTTCTCGTTATTTTTATTGTTACTATTTTCGCTATTCGTAGCAGCATCTCCAGTAGTACAGGCACTGTCAGTATTAATTTTATCGGTTGACAGTCAGCATAATTTCCTCACACTGTCACTTCAATCATTCTGATCATTTTAAGACTACTTGTCACACTAAAATTGTTATTTCTTAGGTAACTCAAACCTGGTCCGATGTATGAAAGGGCCTGATGGTAGTAACCAGTTCATAGTAAATAAATAAATATATGATACTGCATTGCGTAGGGCGGCAATCTACCGCACACCATGCACTTGAGGCATTTCATACAATGGTCAGACCATCAGGACCGTGGAGGACCGGTGTACAGGGAACACGTGTCACAGACGTTGACAACAACCGAACAAATGTGCCAGTGCGGAATATTGCCTTCGTACCGGTGTAACTATGGGATATAGCAATAGGATACATTTGAGATTAAACTATAAAAGAATCTTTTAAATGTACACGGTTTTTTTCTTGATTTCTCCTCAGAATCCTACTTTCTCCCGGATCAAACAACAAAGATATGTTCTTCTTGCTCACGTGTTTGTTATTGATATCCCCTGTAGATAATTTCTGAAGCAGGTTATATTTGGATGCTTGATACCGCTAGTTGTGCATAGTGTGTGTGTGTGTGTGTGTGTGTGTGTGTGTGTGTGTGTGTGTGTGTGTTCTTGTGTGTCGCATCATGGTTCCTGACCTCCACAGCCCCGCAGAGCGAGGGCTTAAATTACGTGGTGTTGGGTTCTGTCGTTGCCTTTGTACGTTGACTACGTCGGGTTGTGCGCCTCGTGAAATCTCGGCGGTTGTGGAAGATGAAAGACGGCAGCGTTGCCGGAAGTTTTCTTTGATTAAACACAGATCCTGTCACAATAGTTTTTACAATTCCGAAACGTTTAACGTTAAACGTAAATACTAAACATAAATATACACAAACACGAATATTGCATACATGTAGTGCTAAATGTAACAGTATATCCAGTTTCAACATTAAGATTTGTTTTTAGCTGTCGTCTTAAACTAACATCTGAAACTGCCATTTGAAAATGACGTCTCAAAATCACACTTTAACTGGCATCTTAAACTAACTCCTTAGACTGGCTTTTTAAACTAACTAACTTCTTAGACTGGCTTTTTAAACTAACATCGTAATCTTACATCTGAAATTTACATCTTACACTGAAATGAAACTATTTTCCCCGTGCAATTGTTTCAACTAGTTGCAAATTTTAATAAAACTTTCGAGTTTGTTAACAAGTCTGAGATAGAGAGCAATATGCAACATAAAGCTTCTGAAACAAAGTATGAAAGTTAACTGTATTTTAGATGACTGATATAAATTTATTTACCTTATAGTTATTATAAGAAGATCAATAGAAGATCTTAACACACGGAAAGTGATCTACTTCTTTTCATAATGATTTAGATTGAGCCACTGACGCATGAGTTGCGACATGTATGTATAGACCGGCCTGTTGTCGTCGACTGTCTTCGGCCATTTGGCCCCTGCGTCACAACAAATGCGATCAAAGTTGCCGTTCGTTACGTGAGAACTGGAAAGGCTCCACCAACCGACAACCTTGCTGCAGAAAGAGGGAAAACAGAGGAACTTAACGACAAATCAACCACCTGGCTCGCACGATTCTTCAACTACATTATTCACTGACATCGTCTTCCGACGGTCGTTTGCAAATCGACTGGGCATGTAGTGCCCCAGTGCCTATTCTTAAGGGGGACGTAGGAGAAAATGGACTTGTTTACGTAATCTAAAACGGATTTTGGTGTTTGAAAGATAATAGAACCAAATTTTGCACGTGAGGTAATTATGTTATGGGCAACCTTCTAGAGTACTTTAAAAAAATTTTCTCAACAAATTTGATCATGTCATTGTTGTAAATTATCGCAACACATGCAATCACACAAGGAACGTTTTCACAAAAATTACTTTACTCACAGCTTTCATATTGTGGTCGGTAATTCTTAGTAATCAGATAAGAAAACATGTGGAACAATTGTCTAATATCAGTTTTAGAGCTCTTATAATTTATTTTAAAAAATTATTCGCATGAAACAAAGCAATTTGAACTTCACAGAAATAATTTTGACAGAATTACACGTAGAAAAAATTTTTAACACAGGAAGTTGTGTTATACTATGAAAAATGTCTGCAGAAGATTTAACTTTTCTATCTCCAATGGTTCAAGGTAAAATGTTCCTCAAACACTGAAAAATGAAAGTTCCGAGAAATCCATATAAAATATTTTATAAGGATTTACACCATAAACTAGTACCTTAATGTTGATCATAACCATACATCTGGTCTTGTAGCTCTTCGTGTACCTGTTTGTCTTTTATCTGTGGAATGTTGGCTTTATGGTGTTTAAGACTGCATCAGGAAGACTATGTTTATATGAATAGGTTTTGTTTTCTGCTTTTGCCTGCTTTTATTGGTACCAGGATATATCACACAATTAATGTGTTGGCTTCTCATCAGTTGAGAACTCGTAAAAAAGTATTACCCACAGTGCCTTCTGTATTGCCTTCAAATCTGAAGTTGTTTTGTCTTACTGCTTCGCCATAATATATTTGCAAATTGTGGATCTGTTTGTCAGTCACGCGTTGTGGCCCACTCAGTGGCTTTCCATCTTTGAGTTTTACACCTTTTTGTTCTCGTTCCTGTTTCAGAAGTCTCCCGTCCATCCTCTTCTGAATGTGGCTCATACACTATAGCTTTTCAGTGTAGCGTCCATTTCCATAAGGCTTGCTTTCTACAACAGATTTGAAAGCACTATAATCTCCATCACCAATATATTTCAGATATCTAACTCCATGCCTCATTTCGCTATGATGGAATATTAATTTCATCCCTGCTTGCTCCATGCCACCACTAGAACCATCATAATTCTTGCTGGAAATTATTTTGTGTTTTATTTGCCATTGTCTCTCTTCTTCCTTATTGTCTAACGTCTTCCTCTGTGCACAAATAGAGCAATATCTGGACATCACCTACAACTCCAAAACTTTTTCTGTGTCAACACTTATAACTGATGAAACACCGTGTAGGGAGGTGTGGCCCCTTTTCATCCATATGCTGTCCTATGAAACAAATAGATCTGTAGAAGGCAAAGGATTATTTTCTTCTGTCTGAATGATTTTATTAAATTAGACTGCCTCTTTCACTACTGCCGACAAACTGCTATTGAAATCTGTTTACAAGGTTTTGAGAATATGATTGTTTAGTGTTGAATGCAAGGCAGATGGAGGTGGCACATTCATTATTGCTCAAAATAAATTGCTAACTTCCCTTCCAACACCAACATATCTCACCCTTTATTACGTTGGCTTTATACACCCAATTGTTAGCAGTTAAAGTTTTGCATCGAATGTCAGTTTGACAGCTGTCACAAAATAAGTGCATATTACACACAATACCATCTCTGTCATTCCTGTCACATAATCATAAAAATTTATTGCCACAGTTACCACATGCACTCGAATTTTTAATAACAGAACAAATAATTTATAAATCAGTTATCCTAAAACCACTAGTCTCTTCGTCTTTAGTGGACTGAAACCCTACATCGGTTCCAAGTTCCTTTGGCGCTTATAACGATATGTTTACGTAATGTGTATACATAAACATACAGTTATAAATGTCCCCGTTCGTAGTCGCTAATTATAACAATATGTTTACTTTTGTGCTGTAACATATGGCTATAATCAGCGGTGGAAATATATTTGCGAACGCCGACCGTGTGCGGCTGTTTCTTGTTGGATCGTCTGATCAGTCAGAAGTTGCATTGCAGAGGAGAGTAAATGCCTATTCAAAATATAATTATTTTTGGATAGTTCAACATGAATTTCCTAAGGGACCGTAGTTTATCATGCATTTACCAGTAGAATATGGCGCGGAGAAAATATTTCGCCGCATGCAACTTCCGTCCGATTTCGACGAAAGAATTCGTGACTGTGAACTCTCTATTTGGCAGAAACATAAAGAAAATTAAGTGACTTCATGAAGGAGTGAGACATAGATTCTATATTAAATAAATAGTCCATACACCAGTTCCATTTAACTCTGAATTTATGGCAATTAATAGATGAACTTACACTGCAATGGAGGATTTAACATGGATGCCGTTTTGACTGGCACTTCTCATAGTGAAAATAATTCCTTTGACGTTTTCACATACACGTCGCACAATAAATCTACTGCTGTGCAGTATTGCACTTTCAGTATTGCACATTTACTTTACACTAAAATAAACATTATTTTTAACGATAATAATACGACGGCAAGACATGCGCGTCCGACACAAGTTACAAGAGACAAGAGATGAATGAGTAACTGTACATCGAGAATATCTCGTACATCAAAAAAAATGTGTAAAAGTGTTCTTCTTCTGTCCGTTTTTCGCGCCGCGGTTTTCAATGTCAATAACTCACTGCATCTCAGACGGCGCTTCGACAACAAACAAGTTACGTCACAGGTGGTTCACCTTTTACATTCTCGCAACATTATTTGCTAACTGCAGCTGTTGCCGAGCGACTGCTCGATTAGTGAATGATTTAAAATGATAAGGCAATCACATAATGTTACACGCTACGGGGTGGCCGCGCCGTTAGAGGCACCATGTCACGGATTGCGCGACTCCTCCCGTCGGCGGTTCGAGTCCTCCCTCGGGTATGGGTGTGTGTGTTGTTCTTAGTATAAGTTAGTTTAAGTAGTATGTAAGTCTAGGGACCGATGACCTTAGCAGTTTCGTCCCTTAGGAATTCACACATTCTTGAACTGCTCCTCGTCTTAGCTTCACAATTATCTTCCGCTGAATTGTGTTGACTCACTTGTAGAAACTGTTTATTCACACTTAAATGGCGAGCTTTAACCACTTTCTTAAACAATTTACCACTATATCTTGGCATTTTATACGGTAAATCATACAAAACATACCCTGAACGCAGCATAACTGAAATGTTTATATTTCTGCACCACAGCCAATAACAAAGGGTTCAAATGGTTCTGAGCACTATGGGACTTAACATCTGAGGTCATCAGTCCCCTAGAACTTACAACTACTTAAACCTAACTAACCTAAGGACATCACACACATCCATGTCCGAGGCAGGATTCCAACCTGCGACCGTAGCGGTCACGCCGTTCCAGACTCAAGCTCCCAGGACCGCTCGGCCACCACGGCCGACTCCGAGAGAAAAGGAAGACACTACTTCTTGTCTTTCCTAACCTCAGGAAGGCGTTTGATCGAGAACGGCGTCAGATGATTTGATACGCTATGAGCTGCTATCAAGTTGCTGAAATACAAAACTGAGTAAAAGTGCTGTACAGAAACACCTGCAGCTGGACGCGATGCTCTGCTGGACTGATCGACGGTTTCCCAATGGCAGCCAGCGCCCACCAAGGTTCATGTTTGTTACCGCAATGGATGCCATAACTAAGAAGATTTCATCTTCGTTGAAACATCCCAAAGACTAAGTACTTCCGAATGATTGCATCTCCTGGAACTATGAAAATTAATGTAGCTTCATTTACAAAGGGGAATCTAATCGTGTCAGTTCTATAAATTTTGTCGTTGTATCTTAAATTTACAGTGATACTCCTGAAATGGTGCAAACTGTGACATCAAAAAGATCTGTGTAAAGGTGATGTAAAATTGGTGAATGAGGATATACTTTGTAGCGCTCTCAATATTTCGTACAGACGCGAATTGAGCATATAAGCCGGCCGGTGTGGCCGTGCGGTTCCAGGCGCTTCAGTCTGGAACCGCGTGACCACTACGGTCGCAGGTTCGAATTCTGCCTCGGGCATGGATGTGTGTGATGTCCTTAGGTTAGTTAGGTTTAACTAGTTCTAAGTTCTAGGGGACTAATGACCTCAGAAGTTGAGTCCCATAGTGCTCACAGCCATTTGAACAATTTGAGCATATAATGATCCGTCCTGATTGTTACTGTTTCTCACCCAACAGGCAGATGAGTTACTATCTGCAAATCTCCTGTCTCCTCACCCTGGGGACGTGGTGTAGCATGGCATCTGGGACCCATTCCCATTCTTTCTTTTCTTTTTGTTCTTTGCCTGCTTAAATGACAACTTTTTTGCTTTCTTCATTATCGTTATTGTTAGTCAAAGATGTCCCACAAGATACAATTGTCATTCTGTAATTCCAACCTTTATACCAGGCCAAACTTTGCTAAATTACATCAGTCAGAATTAATTTGAACCATTTCAAGTAACTAGTTTACCTGAAGCTCAGTTCAGTTAGCTAACAATAATTATTTCCTACTCTAGACAAATTGTTGGCATGTAAAGAGATGTAATTAATATATTACAAATAAAGTTACAAAAATAGCCCAGTGGAGGCCTTAAAGTATTCATGTAGCTAATTTCCAAGACATAGTAGGAATATCGGCTCTTAACTAGTTTCTAGGTAATTAACACTTCTATGTATGTTATTCTTTATTTAGCTATTTTGCAGGTTTCGTCATCAGAGAGGCTTATTTTACTTGAAACTCTTATTGTGACATAAAGTTCAGACCAAAAAGAATTTTACTGCAATATGCAATTAATTTGAGACGTAAAAATCTAATTGTAAATTATCGAAGGTACATACTTACTTATGTGAAACTTAAGTAGCCATTTTTGTGAATTTATGTAAGCACTGTGGCTGGAGCCATTTTAAGTTAATCTGTTCCGATATTTCGAGAATAGAACCCGTATCAGTCATTAATATTGTGCAATAATGTCCTTAACTTGATATGAAACCGGACTGTGAACTAGAACTGTTAATAACATACGTGGATTAACTTGAATAGAGAAGAAAGACAGTGCCTAAATTTCAAGTGTGGAACCCATGACCGTCTGAACCATAATTATGTGATGGTGCAATGATGTGTTGTTACGAATGAGAAGACGTACAGTGCAGTAGGATAATTAACAATGACTGCTGATTAACTTCAATGTAAAAATGCCACAAGCATTATACATAGTCTATGATTAAGGCTGTTGTTGGTTGGTTAGGTGGCGCAGTAGGAAGACTATTGTCGTATTGCCGTATAATTAGTAGGTGCAGTATGTTCATATCTGGTTTATTACGTACTCAAGCCACAGACTGGTCATAAATAATTGAGAGGTGAGGGGGGCGGGGGGTGTCTGATGTGCATGGAAGTAATGCCTGTGAAACCAAATGTGTGTGTGTCGACCATATTATTGGATGCAAACATGGGTGAACCCACCCACATTTACAGCGAATTTCTTGGGTGTGATTGCTGCCATCGGGGAACTACGAACTGATATATGTTGAGTTATGTCCCAATGGGCCTCCTTTTCGCACTGTAGGTGCTTCTGTTGCCAGAACAAATACTATTAAAACAGGACAGAGGGGAAGCTACAGACAAGTAACAGTCAAGCGTTTATAGGATTCAATGCATATTGATCATTAAAAACAGGTTAAATGCTAGACGGGCTTGTTACACTATTGAATGAAACGAACCCACGATTCTGTATTATTCATCTGTAAGACGCTTTCTGTGGGTGAAGTTAATAACACAGATGTACTGTGAAACTTGAATGATACACCGTCCAGTCCATATACAATGGAACTCAGTGAAACGAGCTACTAGAAGTAAATACTGTAGCAAGACAGTACGTAGTTGCTCATGAGAAGTATCGTACGTTGACCCAAAAGAGGGGGAGAGGGAGAATGTAAACGTGAAACTCCTTACTACGTCATCATTGTTGACTGCGTGATACCTGCACCCAAGTAATCGTATAATAAAGTCGAGAACCGACCTAAATGCAACTGATCTGAATTTACACAGGACTACTACCAAGGTGATGGGAGTCAGTTCATGTCAAGTACTTACGTCGGCAACTTTAGCACTACGATCTTTAAGGAAATGTTACTTTATAAGGTCTTCAACAGAATGGTAGACCGACACAGTCCATAGCGGAATGTGGTTGGAGAGTGTCTGGCCATGGTACAGCAGTCTGTCTATTCCGAGAGAACGAAGTCCACCACAGCCAGTTTTACCAGGACTGCGGTGTAGACGCATCGAAGACATCTCCAGTGGCTTGTGGCCCCATGGTGGCTGGAACCTGTTGGAGTTTGGCTGATCTGTCGTGGTGTTTATGGGAGAAAATTGTTTCCGTATGCGTCGAAGTGACTGCTGGCAAATTTCAACTGAACGATTCGAAATGATTTACTCTGCCTTCTTGCTATCTTAATTTAACTTATCGAAAATGATCCGTCCCATGGTTGATTACCTAGTCCTCTCATTGGCTGGCCCAAATGGATGAGGAATACTGATAATGTATAGATTTGCCGATGAACTTCATCGATTTGCCAATTAAGTACGCATTAGTTCCATGATTACTGACACTGGAAACGAAATTAAGTACGCAGTATTAATCTGTGACCCGAATCATGAATGTTACAGGTTGAAATATTTTTTCTTTGTACAGGAATGGACTGCACCGTTACTAAGACTTCTGCACGTGTGTTATATTGTTTTGGTCCATGAGTTCACAGCATTTTTCCGTATTTTTGTAAGCACCACACATAAACTTAACAGGGGTTTTAGTCGTAAATAATATACTACCTTGCACTATTTACAACAATTTGCCAACGCTGGGGCAACTTTTCAACTCCGCGACTGTAGAAATCACGTGGTATTGAGTCGTGGGAGTCGTTGAGGCACGTTCGGAGAGCATTTTCATCAGGAAAGGAAGTTCCTTGAAAGTGGTTCAACGGAGAGCGGAAAAGAAGAAAACCGCAGCGCGCAAGATCAGGCGAATAAGGTGGGTGTGGAATGACTTCCAAACTCAGCTCCTGTATAGCGTTTGTTGTCAGTTCAGCGAAATTCAGGAGGGCGTTATCGTGGACTAGCATCACTTCCGCAGCCTTCCTGGCCGCCGTTCTTAAACTGCGTCTGCAGGACGTCTGAATTGTGGACGATAAAACCAGCAGTGATGGTTAACCTCGGGGAAGAAATTCATAGTACATCACAGCGTCGCTGTTCCACAAAATGCATAACACTATGAAAGCGCGCCGATCTTGTTACGGGGAAGTTATTTTCCTAAGGTCAGGGTAAGGACTTCACTTCTCGTCATCAGCAACGATACAGGATGGAAATGATCGTTCTTGTTCATGAGGCAACTGATGATGAGAAACCAGAAATACTCATATGGCCACCTGCTGAATTTTGTGATTTTGGCTTAGAGCGTGCACTATCCATACACCCGATTTTTGAACCTTCCTCATTGCATGCAAAGGTCGCACAGTGGTGGAATGATCACAGTTCGTCACATTTGCCAATTATGGAGTATGTTGACTGTGGATTAATGCGTTTAAATGAATTAATAATTTATGTCAAAACAATCCTTCTTAAAACGAGAAATCGAAATCAATTTCTTGTCGTGCTCTGTCCTTAATCTGCAATTAACTAATAGGTTATATATGCTAGGTTACAAATGCAACTATGTAACAATTATACATTTATATATACATTCATCCCCCCTATGAACCATAGACCTTGCAGTTGGTGGGGAGGCTTGCGTGCCTCAGCGATACAGATAGCCGTACCGTAGGTGCAACCACAACGGAGGGGTATCTGTTGAGAGGCCAGACAAACGTATGGTTCCTGAAGAGGGGCAGCAGCCTTTTCAGTAGTTGCAAGGGCAACAGTCTGGATGACTGACTGATCTGGCCTTGTAACACTAAGTAAAACGGCCTTGCTGTGCTGGTACTGCGAACGGCTGAAAGCAAGGGGAAACTATGGCCGTAATTATTCCCGAGGGCATGCAGCTCTACTGTATGGATAAATGATGATGGCGTCCTCTTGGGTAAAATATTCCGGAGGTAAAATAGTCCCCCATTCGGATCTCCGGGCGGGGACTACTCAGTAGGACGTCGTTATCAGGAGGAAGAAAACAGGCGTTCTACGGATCGGAGCGTGGAGTGTCAGATCCCTTAATCGGGCAGGTAGGTTAGAAAATTTAAAAAGGGAAATGGATAGGTTAAAGTTGGATATAGTAGGAATTAGTGAAGTTCGGTGGCAGGAGGAACAAGACTTTTGGTCAGGTGAATACAGGGTTATAAATACAAAATCAAATAGGGGTAATGCAGGAGTAGGTTTAATAATGAATTAAAAAATAGAAGTACGGGTAAGCTACTAAAAACAGCGTAGTGAACGCATTATTGTGGCCAAAATAGACACGAAGCCCACGCCTACTACAGTAGTACAAGTCTATATGCCAACTAGCTCTGCAGATGACGAAGAAATTGAAGTGTATGATGAAATAAAAGAAATGATTCAGATAGTGAAGGGAGACGAAAATTTAATAGTCATGGGTGACTGGAATTCGGTAGTAGGAAAAGGGAGAGAAGGAAACGTAGTAGGTGAATATGGATTGGGGGTAAGAAATGAAAGAGGAAGCCGCCTGGTGGAATTTTGCACAGAGCACAACCTAATCATAGCTAACACTTGGTTCAAGAATCATAAAAGAAGGTTGTATACATGGAAGAAGCCTGAAGATACTCAAAGGTATCAGATAGTTTATATAATGGTAAGACAGAGATTTAGGAACCAGGTTTTAAATTGTAAGACATTTCCAGGAGCAGATGTGGACTCTGACCACAATTTATTGGTTATGAACTGTAGAGTAAACTGAAGAAACTGCAAATAGGGGGGAATTTAAGGAGATGGGACCTGGATAAACTGACTATGCCAGAGGTTGTACAGAGTTTCAGGGAGAGCATAAGGGAACAATTGACAAGAACGGGGGAAAGAAATACGGTAGAAGAAGAATGGGTAGGTCTGAGCGATGAAGTAGTGAAGGCAGCAGAGGATCAAGTAGGTAAACAGACGAGGGCTAGTAGAAATCCTTGGGTAACAGAGGAAATATTGAATTTAATTGATGAAAGGAGAAAATATAAAAACGCAGTAAATGAGGCAGGCAAAAAGGAATACAAACGTCTCAAAAATGAGATCGATAGGAAGTTCAAAATGGCTAATCAGGGATTGCTGGAGGACAAATGTAAGGATGTGGAGGCTTATCTCACTAGGGGTAAGACAGATACTGCCTACAGGAAAATTAAAGAGACCTATGGAGAAAAGAGAACGACTTGTATGAATATCAAGAGGTCAGAAGGGAACCCAGTTCTAAGCAAAGAAGGGAAAGCAGATAGGTGGAAGGTCTATACAAGGGCGGTGTACTTGAGGGCAATGTTATAGAAATGGAAGAGGATGTAGATGAAGATGAAATGGGAGATACGATACTGCGTGAAGAGTTTGATAGAGCACTGAAGGATCTGAGTCGAAACAAGGCTCCGGGAGTAGACAACATTCCATTAGAACAACTGACAGCCTTGGGAGAGCCAGTCCTGACAAAACTCTACCATCTGGTGAGCAAAATGTATGAGACAGCGAAATACTCTCAGACTTCAAGAAGAATATAATAATTCCAATCCCAAAGAAAGCAAGCGTTGACAGACGTGAAAATTGCAGAACTATCAGTTTAATAAGTCATGGCTGCAAAATACTAACACGAATTCTTTAGAGACGAATGGAAAAACTGGTAGAAGCCGACCTCGGGGAAGATCAGTTTGGATTCCGTAGAAATATGTGGACATGTGAGGCAATACTGACCCTACGTCTTATCTTAGAAGCTAGACTAAGAAAAGGCAAACCTACATTTCTAGCATTTGTAGACTTGGAGAAAGCTTTTGACAATGTTGACTGGAATACTCTCTCTCAAATTCTGAAGGTGGCAGGGGTAAGACACAGGGAGCGAAAGGCTATTTACAATTTGTACAGAAACCAGATGGCAGTTATAAGAGTCGAGGGACATGAAAGGGAAGCAGTGGTTGGGAAGGAAGTGAGACAGGTTTGTAGCGTCTCCCCGATGTTGTTCAATCTGTGTATTGAGCAAGCAGTAAAGGAAACAAAAGAAAAATTCGGGGTAGGTATTAAAATCGATGGAGAAGAAATAAAAACTTTGAGGTTCGCCGATGACATTGTAATTCTGTCAGAGCCAGAAAAGGACATGGAGGAGCAGTTGAACGGAATGGATAGTGTCTTGAAAGGAGGATATAAGATGAACATCAACAAAAGCAAAACGAGGATAATGGAATGTAGTCGAATTAAGTCGGGTGATGCTGACGGAATTAGATTAGGAAATGAGACACTTAAAGTAGTAAAGGAGTTTTGCTATTTGGGGAGCAAAATAACTGATGATGGTCGAAGCAGAGAGGATATAAAATGTAGACTGGCAATGGCTAGGAAAGCGTTTCTGAAGAAGAGAAATTTGTTAACATCGAGTATAGTTTTAAGTGTCAGGAAGTCGTTTCTGAAAGTATTTATATGGAGTGTAGCCATGTATGGAAGTGAAACATGGACGATAACTAGTTTGGACAAGAAGAGAATAGAAGCTTTCGAAATGTGGTGCTACAGAAGAATGCTGAAGATTTAGATGGGTAGATCACATAACTAATGAGGAGGTACTGAACAGGATTGGGGAGAAGAGGAGTTTGTGGCACAACTTGACTAGAAGAAGGTACCGGTTGGTAGGACATGTTCTGAGGCATCAAGGGATCACCAATTTAGTATTGGAGGGCAGCGTGGAGGGTAAAAATCGTAGAGGAGACCAAGGGATGAATACACTAAGCAGATTCAGAGGGATGTAGGCTGCAGTACGTAGTGGGAGATGAAGAAGCTTGCACAGGATAGAGTAGCATGGTGAGCTGCATCAAACCAGCCTCAGGACTGAAGACCACAACATCAACAACATACACATTCATGATGATGAGCGTTTGGCGTCATTGGCCGGGAGGCCCCTCGCGGGGCAGGTCCGGCCGCCATATCGCAGGTCTTATTACATTCGGCGCCACATTGGGCGACCCGCACGCCGGATGGGGATGAAATGATGATGAACACAACACAACACCCAGTCCCTGAGCGGAGAAAATCTCCGACCCAGCCGGGAATCGAACCCGGGCCCAGAGGACGGCAATCCGTCACGCTGACCACTCAGCTACTGGGGCGGACATACACATTCATGATCTTCACATGTCTTATTGTCTCTAGCAAGGCTCATATCTCTCTCTAGTGTTCGGCACACTTCACTGCAATGTCGTTGGCCATTCATATGTCTTGGAAAGTGCATGGGGCCAGCAAGTATGGACAGGTCAACAGGTGTGTCATCGTTTGTTTTCCTCCACATTGGCAGGGCTCTTCTTCGGCGTATCCCCACTTGGACAGGTTATCCTTTGATCTTCCCATTTGACACCTAAGTCTCTTTACGCTTTTCCAGACTGTCCATTCCTACTCTGATCCATCAGGAAGTTTTTCTTTAATGTTCCAACTTTTCAGGCTGCCTTTCTCCAATTTCTGTTTCCACATTGATTCTCTGGTTGTAGATTGACTTTCGCTTAGTGGACATTCAACTTTTATGAAATCTTCCTTCGATTTAAGTGTCTTGCCACAGCTGGCTGATGTGCGTGCAGGGGATGTCTTCTACCTCCGCGCTGACTGCTTCGTTCGGCCATAGCCAATGTTTGTCGTCTGATCTGGGGAGGGGGGCGTGGGGCTACTCCAAAACACATATAAAGGAGATCATTGTTTGTAGGCTTCCACAGATCGACTCACTATCTCCAAATGACAAAATGACAATATGTAAACCCGAATAGCAACAGTGAACTACAAACAAAACATTAAAATCGAAAAATAAACTTGCAGTAAAAGGAATAGCAACACGCAGAAACGTCTTATGTTTACATTTTCACTAAAGTACAACAAAACTGTAATGCTGGCTTTCTCAGTCTTTTTGTATCAACTCGTGCCCCATTTACGCCGCAGTGTTGCGGTATACGTGTGTACGCACTGGAGAACAAACCACTGAATAGACCTGACCATTTTGTGACTATTTGTGAGAGGTAGTCCTTGGCAGTTATGCTTCTTGTACAAACGAATATGGAAAGACAGGTGTTTTGAGTTAGTTTCTCATTTCGTTATTATCAGCAGTTATTGGTAACTGGTCTTCCTCTGGGAGACTGTTGAGTGCATTATTTTTACTTTCGCATTCCTCTTTTAAAACTACTGCTTGGCTGAAATAAGCTTGTTTTTGATCAAAAACGCATTAACTTGTTCCGCAACAATGGCTGCTGATCAGTGACTTTATACCACCTTGCTGGCCAAATACTGGCGGGTAGAATTTCTTCCTCCAAGAGGACTCGAAACAGTGACTCCTGAGCATTGCGGCGTGACGCAGGGGTACATTAGCGGCCTCGACTGATTTTTCCGTTTTTTGGCGCTTGCTCCATCATTTCGTAGTTCGGCGTTACACTCTCCAAGTGTTCAGTCTCCAACCGGGCTACTGTACCACAACGTACCATTCTTTAGACATTCTTATTATTTTGAAAACTGAAACAATTGTGTTAATAACAACTGCATAGCTTATTAAAAACTATTAAACTCTTTTCTTGAAAAGCAAAATGAACTGTTTTTACTAATATAAGTTCTTAATGTAGCTTGCGGACTTTCCTTCGTAAAAAGCGAAGGTTCTTCTTTAAAAAAATTAAAACTTATATACATAAAAATTAAAATTTCACCTATAAAAGTGTTAAAGCTTCTTCAGAAAAACAAAATCTCTAGTTTGTAAATAAACTCCCATCTTCTTCAGAGAAGAAGTTTACTTCTCTTCGTAAGATGCTAGAGAACCTTCTTTGGTGAAAACTAAAGCTCTTGGAACATACTGGCAGGTAAAACAGCGTACACGATGAAGCCCGGAATCTGAAACCTTTACCTTTCGGAAGTAGACGCTCTACCGACAGAGCTACCTAAACACGACCCAGCCTCACAGCAATACTACCGCTAGTACCTCTTGTGCTGACGTCTACACTTTACAGAATCTATCCTGATAAACTTGCAGCTCTACTACCGCTAGTACCTCTTGTGCTGACGTCTACACTTTACAGAATCTATCCTGCTAAACTTGCAGGGTAGCTAGCGCTCCTGGAAGAAAGGATACTGCAGCAGCTTAGCCATAGCCTGGCGGATATCTCGAGAAGTAAAGCAGTGAGGGAGGGTCTCGGTTGGTGCTTGGGAACCTGAATAGGTACAGTCTGCTTCGAGCCGTCGTGGCGAACGGTCGCTCAGATGAGTTCTCTATGGTTCTTCCTCGCAAAGCAAGCTTGTTTACTTCGCTGGCTGGAGTTTGTACATGTACATTGTAAGTGTAGTACTATTTTTAAATTCTGGTACTGAGTGGAGTTTGAAGGTTGATGACTGAAAATTTTATGTATTATTTATGAGGATGGATACGAATTCTCGTACAGATAATATTAAGGCATCGTGCAGTTGCGAATGTCTTAGCCTAGTTGACCCTAAATTAATAAGTTAGTCCAGGGGTGGGCAAACGATGCACGCGGCTCATGAGCCCACAGCGCTGCACGTGTGCTGCTCGCGTGCAGTCGTCGAATGGGGCAGAGGCGACAGACGGCAGGTTGCGGAAGCGTAGTACCAGCCTAAGCTACGGACGTTGATGCAAAGCGACCACTACATAGTAAACGTTGTATTGGAAGTACCGGACAATGCAGAGTGAATCAAGGAAACGGAGAAGTGGAGATTTGGTATCTTTTAAAAGGGAATGGGAGAATCAATTTTTCTTTGTACAAAAACGTGAAAATTCTAAATGTTTAATATGTGGCAGTATTCTCGCTGGTCAGCGGAGGTTTAGTATTGAAGGCCATTATAATAAATTTCGCAATGACGAGTACAATTTATTGTCGGATTCTGAGCGGATGGGGAAATTGACTGAACTTAAGACGAGCGATCTGACGATACTAGATGAATCTGACGTAAGTTGCTGTTGTCACGAGAGATCTGCGACTTTCTTTCGTCATGTATCTCTTCTGACTGATTTTACATTTTATAGAGCACTGTTTTTAATTTTTCAGGACGACAACAATGATAGCCCAGCGGTACGAGCAAGTTATAATATTGCGCCTAATATAGCGAGAGCTGGAAAACCAGTTGTTGAAGGTGAGTTTATAAAGAAGTGCATCAATGACGCTGCTGATTTACTTTTCCCACTGAATGCAAATTAGTTTCGAGCTATCACTCGTTCTTGGCGGACTGTAAGTCGTCGTATAAGTGCCATGGCAGGTGACGTTTACCGTGCAATGGAGGAGTTTATTGCAGTCCACAGATATTCAGACACCGCGCAATTAGTGATTTATGTCCGCGGTGTGGACACTACTCTGCACATAACAGAGGATTTTTTAGATATGATATCTTTAAAAAGCATGAACTCCGCCGCGGAAATCCTAAAAGCCGTTGAAGAAGCTGTCGATTCAGCTGGCTTAAACTGGGAACGTTTGGTGTCAGTGACAACATACGGAGCACCTGCAATGAAAGGGGAACAATGGGATTTGTTGGATTGCTAAGAAAAAAGCTACAGCGTACAGAAGAATCATTGTACAGCATCCACTGCATTTTGCACCAAGAAGTACTCTGTGCAAAAGCAGCAAAACTGGGGCACGTCATGCAAGTGGTTATTCGGCCAGTTAAATATATGAGATGCCACGGGCTTACACATAGACAGTCTCACACATACTTAGCTGAAACTGGGGAAGAGTACTGTGACACGTCTTACCACAGTGAAGTCCACTGGCTTAGCCGCGGTAATGTACTCAGAAGATTTTTTGAGCTGAGAATACCAATAAATCAGTTTTTAAAGGACAAAGGAAGGTACGACCCCAAGTTAGAAGATCCAGAATGGGTTGACGCCCTTGCATTTTTAGTGGACATTACCGGACACATGAATGCATTGAATACAAGTTTACAAGGAGAAAATCAGCTAATTTCTGAAATGGCTGAAAAGGTGCAAGCATTCATTAGCAAGCTTGAGCTGTGAGAAAGACAGCTCTCGTCAGGGAACGCAGTCCATTTCCCTACTCTGTCTACTGTGCGAGAACAGAATTGCAAAGAATATGTTTCCGCAGTTAGTGCAACAAAAGAGGAATTTTTCAAGCGATTTGGGGATATATCATATTTATCCCAAACGTTTGGATGATTGTCGAGACCATTTGCTGCTTCTGTAGATGATATTCATCCCAATTGGCAAATGGAATTAATAGATCTACTCGTCTGAGAGACAAGTTCGTTTTGGAAAGACGTGTAATAGACCTGTATCACGACTTTCCACAGCAAGAGTTTCCTCGTCTCCATCGTGAAGCCGCGAAGATAATGTCAGTGTTTGGCTCGACATAGCCGGCCGAAGTGGCCGTGCGGTTAAAGGCGCTGCAGTCTGGAACCGCAAGACGGCTACGGTCGCAGGTTCGAATCCTGCCTCGGGCATGGATATTTGTGATGTCCTTAGGTTAGTTAGGTTTAACTAGTTCTAAGTTCTAGGGGACTAATGACCTCAGCAGTTGAGTCCCATAGTGCTCAGAGCCATTTGAACCATTTTGGCTCGACATATGTTTGTGAGAGATTTTTTTCTGTTATGAAAATTAATAAGTCTCGGTTATGAGCAAACATCAGTGATGAAAATTGACGTAACTGTTTGAATTTGTCTGTATGTAGAAATTTTGTTCCAGACATTAAACGTATTGTAAACTCCACTTGTGATAATTAAATAAAACGTATCGTAGGTAAAAGGCACTCTTTCAAACCATCATTTCTTCCAAGCACTCTCACTAACCTTATTCCTTCATTCAATAAAGCAATCTAGGGAACAAATCGCATTACAGAGGAAGGAGTGGAGAGAAGCGAGTAGCCAACTTGCCCCTGTGTGCACGTCACACATGCAGGATTCCTGCCCGCCCCTGAGTTGGTCAGTGAAATGGTAGTTATCTCCTTAGGCCATATCCTTTGAATTGTACTCCCGCAGATTGCTGTCAGTTACGTGAAATTACAGGATAACGAATTGTGCAATCGAATTGTAGAACCATTAGGGAAATGAAAGTGCTGCATGGAGGAATGAGGTTTCGTAGTGTACGACTATTCGAAATGCCTTTGGAGATTCCTGCCCATCACATTTTCAGTTTTTGAGGAGAAATGATGTAGCGATTTTCCACTGTCAGTGCTTAACGCTGTTCTCCAGGTGAAAACTGATTTGACAACAAACGCTCCGTCGTCCACCACGGCGTCGGCCTATAGAGCGCTTGTAATCTATGATGGACAATCAGGCTGCGACTCGCCAGTGCACGCACGTGACAAGTTGCGGCGCCGCCACGTGACCCAGCCCCCGCCCGGCTACGGCTAGGCTCACGCAGCCAGTCCCGTCCAAAACATTGCGGCCCACCGCCAGTAAGGGCCCGGCGGCGAACTTGTGACGTCACACTAACCTCCTCCAGGGCTACGTCCCAGCACGTGACACCGCAGGTCTTACGAGTGCCGGCACTCATCTTGGACGGGGAGATAGTAACTATTTCAGAGGAGTTTCATAGTTCTTACTTGCACTTTTAAATGCGTACAAGCTCTCGACAGCACGCGGCAAGCTGACTTTTAGTGGGAACCTTTTCGATGACGTAGTGATTTCCCGTGGGCCCTTTGCGGAGCCGAGCGTACCCGAGGTACGGCGAACAAGGTGACTAGTTGGACATCACAAGTTGATTGTGGGGTTCTGTTTCTGGTGTGCCCTGTGTAGCTTTGTTCACCACGCTTCGCGAACGCTCGTCTCCGTGTAGAGCCCACGGAAAATCAACATATCAATGAAAAGGCACCCACTGAAGGTGTTTACTCTGCCGTGTGCTATCGAGAGCTTCTATGCATTTAAGCGCGCACATAAGAAGTATTAAACTCGTCTAAAATAGCTGATGACTCCCTGCTGGAAACGTCTGCCGTCCCTCATAAAGACTTACAGTATCACTCGACGTGACGTTCAGACCGCGGCCTGTGTTCTCGTGGGCCTCGGTAAACATGCGTCACACGTACACCTGAGAGCCATTATCAGCAGCTGTTTAGTAGCGTGTTGCTCCACTTTTCAAACACAGTGCAACAGAGATTCTGCTCGGCATGGATTCTACGAGTCCCTGACAGGATTCCAGAAGTATGCGGCACCAAATGTCTACGCACAGGTCAAGCAATTCCCGGGATGGTGGTTTATGGGCACGCAGCTGGCACCCGATATGTCTTCCAGTGGGTACAGATGAGGCACACTTGCTGACTAAGACCCAGAAAATATTAGATACAGGCTCCCAGGTAGATGCTATTTTTCTTGACTTCCGGAAGGCGTTCGATACAGTTCCGCACTGTCGCCTGATAAACAAAGTAAGAGCCTACGGAATATCAGACCAGCTGTGTGGCTGGATTGAAGAGTTTTTAGCAAACAGAACACAGCATGTTGTTATCCATGGAGAGACGTCTACAGACGTTAAAGTAACCTCTGGCGTGCCACAGGGGAGTGTTATGGGACCATTGCTTTTCACAATATATATAAATGACCTAGTAGATAGTGTCGGAAGTTCCATGCGGCTTTTCGCGGATGATGCTGAAGTATACAGAGAAGTAGCAGCATTAGAAAACTGTAGCGAAATGCAGGAAGATCTGCAGCGGATAGGCACTTGGTGCAGGGAGTGGCAACTGACCCTTAACATAGACAAATGTAATGTATTGCGAATACATAGAAAGAAGGATCCTTTATTGTATGATTATATGATAGCGGAACAAACACTGGTAGCAGTTACTTCTGTAAAATATCTGTGAGTATGCGTGCGGAACGATTTGAAGTGGAATGATCATATAAAATTAATTGTTGGTAAGGCGGGTACCAGGTTGAGATTCGTTGGGAGAGTGCTTAGAAAATGTAGTCCATCAACAAAGGAGGTGGCTTACAAAACACTCGTTCGACCTATACTTGAGTATTGCTCATCAGTGTGGGATCCGTACCAGATCGGTCTGACGGAGGAGATAGAGAAGATCCAAAGAAGAGCGGCGCGTTTCGTCACAGGGTTATTTGGTAACCGTGATAGCGTTACGGAGATGTTTAATAAACTCAAGTGGCAGACTCTGCAAGAGAGGCGCTCTGCATCGCGGTGTAGCTTGCTCGCCAGGTTTCGAGAGGGTGCGTTTCTGGATGACGTATCGAATATATTGCTTCCCCCTACTTATACCTCCAGAGGAGATCACGAATGTAAAATTAGAGAGACTAGAGCGCGCACGGAGGCTTTCAGACAGTCGTTCTTCCCGCGAACCATACGCGACTGGAACAGGAAAGGGAGGTAATGACAGTGGCACGTAAAGTGCCCTCCGCCACACACCGTTGGGTGGCTTGCGGAGTATAAATGTAGATGTAGATGTAGATGTAGATCATCGTGAGTTCACTGTAAAGCCCCTCAGACAACTTTAGCACGATTCCGACCTTGCAAAATGGATAGTTATCCTGCTGAAAGATGTCATCTTCGATGGAGGGACACTTAAAGCACGGAGCGATGCAGTAATGTTGATGTAGTTCACTGGTGTCATGATAGCTTCGATAACCACCACAGAGCCCATGGAAGCCCAAGTTGAGATACACCCACCTCATAACTCCGCCCTCACCGACTTGCATCTGTGGCGCAGTGCACGTTTCAAGTAGCCTTTCGCCGGAATGACGGCGTGTCAGGTCCCAGCCATCGACCTGGTGTCACAAGAAATGCGATTCATTGGACATGCGACACATTTCTATGGATCCACGGCGAAAACTAAGTGATGCTGTGCCCACTGCAACCATAACTGACGATGTCGTTGGGTCAACACAGAAACGCATAGGGATCGTGTGATGTGCAGTCCAGTGTTCAACAACGGACTTTGAACGGTGTGCTCCAAAACTCTTGAGCCTGCACCCGCACTGTACTCAGTCGTCAAATCTGCCACAGATCGCTGCCTGTCCTGGATTACACAGTGGGGGATCGTCCAAATTCTGCATTTTGTGATGAGACGTGGTAGTCCAGTACTGTACGGCATACTCGTTGTTTCACCATCCTTCAACCACTTTCCATAGGTGCTCACGACGGTAGTCCGTCAACAGCCGACCACATGCCGTTTCGGAGATTCTTATTTCCAGACGCAACACCCCAACAATGTCCCCTTTGTGAAACGGCATATATCAATGGGCTTCCACATTTGTGGCCCGTATCTTCGCTACCACGACTGCCCATTCGTCTCTCTTTCAAGTACATGCTTTCCTTACTGCGTCACGTGCCCGCAATACCACGGCATTCAGCATCCCGCTAGGTAGTGGCCATATTGTTTTGGCTCCTTAGTGTACTCTGCCGTGACCTCGGCCTAAAGAAGATCGACTGCCACGCTAGAAACCCCTCACGTCGAATAGCCACCACAAGTAGCCCGTGTGTTTGTCATCTCATTGGCGTCGACCACGAACACATGTTCGTCTTCTCCATTCGTCGACCAGTCGATGCATTCAGAGAAGCCTGATACAGACGCGATGCCCTTTCCTGCTATGCTGCAAGCCGAAAAGCAACTCCCACTGCCG
Source organism: Schistocerca americana (assembly GCF_021461395.2). Lineage (NCBI taxonomy): Eukaryota > Metazoa > Arthropoda > Insecta > Orthoptera > Acrididae > Schistocerca > Schistocerca americana. The sequence goes on from NC_060123.1 coordinate 713,821,510, forward strand.
GATGCCACTCATGATGTCCTCTCTGTAGAGACACGTAAACCGATGAATACTGATGTTGCTTTTGATGTTACATTATCAGTCCCAGTGCCCAAACAGTATAAAAACGTAATGTAGAAACGTAATACAGAATTACAAAACAACCTACGAGCAGGGTCAGTGACAGTGCCTCTGATGGTGCAACAATAGTAGGAGCAATAACGAACGACAGAGCAGTCACGAAAACGGTTATCCCAGCTAAACGGGAGTCTAGAAAAACTGAAAGTGGACTGTATCGCGGACAAGTTACTCTGAAAGAGACGCAGGTACAGTGCAGGCCGCGGCGACAACAACGGCGCCAGTTGACGTCGGAGAGCGAGGTTACGTGGCGTCGGCAGTCACTTCAGAACAGATCTCAGCTCCCTATAACTGACTCCGATGTGCGAATATCAGTTTAGAGTCCACTCTGACGATTATTGAAACAACCCCTGATAAGTAGATACTAGTGTGGTTAAATACGTCCGTTGTATCACTCACCCTTTTCAATACTGGAGCAGAATAGTAGTGTAATAACATTAAACATAAAAAGAAAGACATCACCAGTGAAAGTAACTGCTTGAAAATAGTTCCCACTTGAATAAGGCACAGACATGGCAATGTTACAACAAGTTAGCGTTACAGGTATTAAGAGATCTTAAATGTGGCACCCGCAACCATTTTACTCAGTCAATGTGAAATGTCAGCTATCTTTGTTACATCAAAATATTCCAGAACTGAGAAATAAAATTAATGAATTAATTATCTGCATTGATGAATCAGAGTCCTCAAAGCCAGCTGACATAATCTGCCTCTGAACATCATATGATCACTGGTACAGACCTTTTAAGTGTTAGAGGATTTAGGTTAGCATCTCACTTTTGTAGAGCAGAAATGGAGAAAGGAAGAGTTACCACATTCATTAGGTGCTGTCATCAATTTAAGAACATAGACATTCATAAATTTTGCCTTGAACAGCATATAGAAGCATGTGCAACAGAAGTAGGATTTCATGAAAAATCCTTTATAATATTAAGAGTATATCGAGCACCTGCAGGTAACTTTAATCTGTTCATAAACCACCTTGAAGCTGTACTGGCCCATATAACAACCAAAAACAAAGAGATGGTGTTTGGTGGTGACTTCAATGTAGATTTCCTTAAAGACTCTCCCAATAAGAAGTTATTTAAGTTACTAACACTGTCATTCAACTTAATTCCCACTGTAAATTTCCCAAATAGTGTAGCAAATTGCTCACAAACAGCCATTGATAATATCTTTTTAGAAAAGTCCAATGAACAAAATTGTATTATAAAACCAACAGTCAATGGCCTCTCAGACCATGACATGCAGTTCCTTCTGTTAAATGTTAATACAGGACAGGACATAAACTCTGTTAAATCTGAACTCATGAGGGAAATGAATAAGCAAAAAAGTGATTATTTTAGGACACTCTTCAGAGAAATTCACTGGAGTGATGTTTACAGTGCCAATGGGATGAATGAATAATATAACACTTTTTCTAATAAGGTGCTTACCTTATTTGAACACTATTGCCCCCCAAATCTAACCAAGCTCAGAGAAAAGTCCACAAAGAAGCTATGGATTACTCAAGGAATAGAGGTATCTTGTAAAAGAAAAAGAAAACTATACCTGTCAGTCCGAAACAGTTCAGATGTTGATTTTATAGCACATTACAAGAAATACTGCAAAATATTAAAGACTGTAATACGGTCATGAAAGCAATTATATTACAAGGAAAAGATAGTCATATTAGACAACAAAATAAAGACAATATGGGATATAGTGAAGGAGGAGACCGACAGAACCAGACATGAGGAGGAGCAAATAGCATTAAGAGCAAATGATACACCGGTGGCAGATGTGTATAGTGTTGCTGAACTTTTTAACAAATATTTTATAACTGTTACTGAAAGGATGGGGTTGTCAGGTTCTGTAGATGCCGCCATGGAATACCTCGGACTAGACATTGCAAGTAACTTCCATTATATGAATTTGACACTCACCACCCCAGCAGACGTAAAGAACATCATAAAACCTTTAAAATCAAAGGCTTCTAGTGGTTCTGATGAAATATCAAGAACGTTAATTATAGAATGTGACTCTGAGTTAAGTAACATATTAAGCTATCCGTGTAACCAGTCATTTATCAGTGGAATATTTCCTGAATGGTTGAAATATGCTAAAGTTAAGCCATTGTTTTGGAGGGAGAAAAAGAAATAGCGTCAAATTTCCATCCAGTTTCACTTTTACCAGCATTCCCAAAAATTCTAGAAAAGGTAATGTACAATCGGCTTTATAACCATCTTATCACAAATAATACACTGTCAAATTCGCAGTTCGGATTTCTAAAGTGTTCTGATATTGGGAAGGCTATCTACACATGCAGTGAAAGTGTACTGAATTCATTAGACCAAAAATTGGCGGCAGATGGTATATTTTTTGATATGTCAAAAGCATTTGATTGTGTAAATCACAATATCCTTATAAGTAAATTAGAATATTATGGTCTAACAGGAAATGCTGCAAAATGGTTCAAATATTATATCTCTGGCAGCAAACAAAGGGTGTTAATAAGCAATCAGGCATCATCCAACTCGGAAATAATTGTGTGTGGCATCTCACAAGGTTCCATCTTATGGCCCTTACTTTTTCTTGTGTATATCTGGTTCATAGCCAATTCTTTGTCACTACAGTTTGAAAAAACACACTTCAGGCAGTTCAGAACTTATACGGGATGTCCCACGAGTATATGCCTAACATATGATGACAAGCAGATAGAAGAAGTGGACAGTGTTAAATTCTTTGGATTAGAGCTTGATAATAAATTCAGCTGGGAGGAGCACACCACAGAACTGGTGAAGTGTCTATACAAATCTCTATTTGCAATGAGAATCCTGTCAGACATAGGGGATATAGAATGAAAAAATTGGCATACTATGCTTACTTTCACTCCATAATGTCATATGGGATTGTTTTTTGGGGTAATTCATCAAGCCAAGATAAAGTTTTCCGGGCACAAAAACGTGCAATAAGAGTTATATATGGTGTGAACTTAGGAACACCCTGCAGAGGCCTGTATAGGGAACTAGGAATGCTAACTACTGCTCAGCAATATATTTATTCTTTAATAGAATTTGTCATTAAAAATATATCACTTCTCCAAACCAAAAGCTCAGTTCATGGGCTAAATACTAGATATAAAAATAATATTCACAAGGATTTGAAGTCACTTACCCTTGTACAAAAGGTGTGCATTATTCAGGAACGCCGGCATGAGTGGCCAAGCGGTTCTAGGCGCTACAGTCCGGAACCGCGCGACCGCTACGGTCGCGGGTTCGAAACCTGCCTCGGGCATGGATGTGTGTGATGTCCTTAGGTTAGTTAGGTTCAAGTAGTTCTAAGTTCTAGGGGACTTATGACCTCAGCAGTTGAGCCCCATAGTGCTCAGAGCCATTTGAACAATTATTCAGGAACACACTTTTTCAATAATTTGCCAGCAGCCATAAAAAGTTTAACAACCAATGAAATTCATTTTAAGAAAAGATTAATGGATTTATTGGTGGTCATTTCTTTGTGTTCATTGTAAATAAATATTGTAATAGTTCTATTATATGTTTACTACCTTATAAATAAAGCAAAACATTTATTTAATTTTAAATTGAGTGCATTAATGCGATCTTAGTAAATGAGTGTTGTAAAATGATCATTTCATTAGTGATCATTAAAAAAAAAAAAAGATAATCATTCCACTTGGAAGCCGTGGAAGGTACATCAGCTTATTTGTTTTAGTTGTAAATATTTGTAAAGTATTATTGTTTTTCTGAGGTGTTCTGCAACCTGGAGGACCTCCTCACAACGGATCAATTGGAATGAAAGTAAATCTGATCTAATCTAACGAAGAATGTAGAACACATAAAATATTTAGAATCGGGGAGAGGGAGTAGCTGTAAGGTTTTTAACATGACTTTCATTAATACTTATGCTCTGTCGGAGAATACGTCTTCACAGGAAAGGGCTGCGTTTTTCATAGATATGGTTTTATACCTCCTGAATGCTAACCGAGAAACCTGGTAATCGTTGGAGACTGGAACTTTACTAAGGACCAGGCACCCAGCTGCAATTTTTCGCGTGTGCTATCAGAATATTGTATCGAACAACTGTCAAAAGCGTCAGTCTGCTGTCCGGGGAGATTATACATATCACACAATTTAGACAGCTGTGTAACTTCTACAGAAGTAATTCTGGCTACTTTTACCGGTCACTGCGCAGTGAAATGTTTTGTTAAACTGACACACCAGGATGTGTGCTGGCGGCGAGATCATTGGAAGATGAGTAAAAGCATCCCCTCGACGACAAAGAGTTAGAAAAAAGTATTCAGATTACTCGGAGAGCATGTCTTACAGCGCGTCCTAAGTATGTTTCTCATATCGACTGGTAGATTTGCACGCTAAAAAGAAAATACACCATATAGTGGTACAGCACGAGAATCAGAGGGACAAAATAGCAAAAAATTATATAGAATTTTATTATTCGTGCCTCATGGAGCTCTACGGCCAACCTCAGGTTTCTACTGAGCACTACATGGAAAGCAAAAAGATCAAAGCGAAACTAACACATTTAATAAGAAAATAACTCTAAGATCTCAAAATGGGTCTAAGCCGAGAACGACACTTGAAGAAGAGAATGCCTCGTTATACCACTTGCTACGGCTCACTCGGAACAAGAGGAAGAATTTCATTGGAAAAATGCGATTTGCAAACAGTGTGCTACTTGAGGAGAAAAAGGACGTATTCATTGGGGTACACCCGTTCTTCTCCCAACTGCACAGTGAAAATACTACTGTTGAAAACCCCAGTTGACGAAATGCTTGCTGGGATCAACATGACCTTATCATCCGGAGAAAACATCTTTCCTGACAGGTTTCGTAAGTAATGATACGTTCGAAATAGCATTTGAGCTATCATCGAAGAAAACGCCTGATCCTCAAGGCTTACAGGCACAATTTTATAGAAACCGTTCGGCGATATCGGTCACAAATTAACAGATATTGCTAGTGAAATAACCAGTGGCGAGCTGATACCAGAAGAATTCAAAGAAAGTCGTACAATTCTCACTCACAAAGTACAGGTAACTACAGATATCAACAAAATACGTGCAATCTGCCTGCTGAGTACGGACTACACTCTGGCAGCCCGTATGATAAAATCACGCAACACGACGATATTGAAGCGCTTAGTACGTACAGACCGAACCCGCCCACCAGGTCGCAGCATTGTCGCAACCGTGAGTACAGGGAAACTATCGTCATTTTCTCTACGATCAACTTGAAAGGAGGTATGTCATTTATCGCATTCGACAAAGTATTTGACCATAATGGCCACAATTATCTGCTCAAAACAATGCATAGATTCAGGCAAGCGTTAAAGAACATGGTGAGAGGAAAGGTAAATGGTCAGTGTAGAAAACAAAACGATATTAAAAGACTTGTTCTGCAAGGAAACCAACTATCGATGTTACTGTATGTGATAGCGTTAGACACCATGGTGATGAGGTTAAACAGTGAATTGGAAGGAATTACTACAATGGATACTAAAAAAAGTTACAAAAGTTTATGGTGGCGACTTAGTTGCGATCATCAGAAGCCGAGAAGATTTGCCAGCGCTGCAGACTGCAATGGGCCAATACTGTAACTTTAAGTTAAGAGGGTTCACAGAGGTGAAGTCATACTGGACCAAAAATGCGGAGCAACATTAATCCCCCGCCATCGTCTTCCATAGGTATCCATTCAAAATGAATGCCATCAATTGGAAAGCAATGCTCAATAATGCAACAAGGGAAAACAGATGCAGGGCAATCAACGTACTGATAAAACTTCTACTGTCAACGGTTGTTTACTGACAAAAGTTCTTTATTTAGGACAATACTTGCCAATTCCCAAATGAATAGCAAATCAATGATGACCGAAGTATGCAATTATGTATGGCACGGGCTCATATTCCGAGTCGCGTCGATTGTTTTAATATTAAAGGAAGGGCCTAGCTCTGACAGACACACAGAAAAAAACAACAACATTGTACACAAGACGATGTTATCCAGACATAGTCACAGCAGCCTTACTAAAAGTGACAGAACCTGGGAGTGTCGACTAATGTTGCACTGACTAATCACAAATTAAAACATGTTAGGGAATTCTACATCGAACTTAATTACATCCGAATCATGCGAATAAACCAGTCAAATACAAACAATAATTCGATCGTGGGCGGAGTGTTGCGGAATACGGAATGGAACAGAAATACCCAGAAAGAAAGTGGAATATGGTCTGAAGTAATCTCTACACAAACACCTTGTCAACCGACATAAAGGAATCCTGGTACATCGTTGTAGACAAAGTTATCAGTACGATTGACAAAAGTCATTCACTTGGATTATGCAACACAAACTTATGTCGAAAATGCTATCTTCTAGACACGCTGAGACACAGTTTCACACGTGGTGGCCATCTATTTATCTAGAAGGGGATCCAAAGAAAAATTCCATTAGAAAGACTGTTAGGAAATATACAGTAATCTTGGAATTGTTGATCCCCGATCAAGTAGATTATAGAAACACGGGAAAAACGTCATTGTGTGGCTTTACGGGAATTACTTCAACTGCATAGTTAACAAGCAAAGACGTGACCGTTTGGAAGAATTGCAAAGGTATATGGAAACGAATGGTCACTAAATGACCACAAAGCACATTTTGGGAATATGCTAAGCGCTTCTCCAAAAGACAGGGGCAGAATATGACATATGTAGCGCAAAAACTTTTTGTTGCTAGATAATATGGAGGTGATGGGAACAAGTAGGGTATGACTGTGGAGGGTGAAGTACGGTGGGGACTCAGTGCGGCCCGAGGCCGCTACGGCACCCGCGAAGGCCAGTTCAGAGCTCTCACTGTTAGCTCTGACTGGACTGTGAAACTAAAATTCTACGGTTTCGAATACAAATACTTATAAAAATTAGCCTATAAAGTAGCAACTTTTAATTTCTATTTTCGTGGTGTCATTTCATTTTATTTACTATTTTCATATCAAGACAAGGGACAACTTTTTCCTACAAAGTCAAGAAGCTGATTCCGTTTACTTTTATTTTACAGTAGTTACATCACAAAAAGATATAATTCTATTTGAACTAACCAAAGAAGTTTTGAAGCAAGAATATTGAATCGTTTTTTTAAGAATGTTTTAATCTTCAACGCATGAATCTTCTGAAACTGCCTAAAAACTTAACTTTGTGGTCAGCCTTATGACAGGTCTGGTCATGGGGGAAGCCTCGTCAGAGGTCCACCGCAGGAGCGTCTAGGGAAGTGATTCCAGTAGTGGTTTCCCAATGCCTTCCACTGATGATGATGAAGAAATAATAATGAGGACAACACAACACCGAGTCCCTGAGCGGAGAAAACCTCTGACGCAGCTGGGTCGATGGCGAACCACTTGCTGTGACAGACCAACGCGCTAACCATTAAGCATTTGGGGCGGACAGTGCCTAAAGAAGAGGCGCAGTTTTATTTCGATAGGAAGTAACAACTTTTAATTCATCATTAGTAATTATACAGTTTTAAAGCCGATAAAACCAGGCCGAGCAGGCACACACTGGCGAGCGCAAGGCGGGGCTGTGAGGAAAGGAAGGAGGCCCTTCAAAAGAAGGAAGAAAAATGTCGGCAGAGCACTTGCCCGTGAAATATTAAGGTCCCGAGTTCGAGTCTCGGTCCGGCACACTGCTTTAATCTGCCAGGAAGTTTCATATCAGCTCACCCACCACTGCACAGGGAAAATTCATTCGCGAAACCAAATTTCTTCTTCGAAAATAATTAATACTCCTCTTAGAAGGCTAGAAACTAGTTTGTGGGAAACAACTGGAAAACTCTTCTTCAGACACAATTAACAGCTTTTCTTAGAACAAATAGAAACCTTCCTTTGAAGTGAAACTTCCTTGGAAACAGAAAGACTCTTACTTGCCGCGAAAAAATGCATAATATTATTAGTTGTACTAACTGGGTTTCCTTCTGTTCACTAACGACTGTAGTTGTGGCCTTTCAATTGTAGGCCGCCAAGTTCCTAAGAAACCAAGCAAATGAATTATATTGCTCTGCTGGGAAGAACGTGGAATCCCAGATGAGATTTGTTTGGAGTGTTTTTTAGCCCTATGCAGACCTGTTTACAAGAGTCCATTTTTTTCTAGACCAATACAAAATGTGGCATAGCTCAGAAAAAACGAATAAATGCTCTCTGTATTTCACATACTGGATTTCACATATCAGGGTATCAGACAAGCATTCTGCAAAATATTTTTCTTCGTGCATTTGGTGTCTGTCACCAACTCATTTGGTGGGCATATTGGAAGTTTAGATGGTCCGCTGTAATTTTTTTTCAAGTGCTTGACGATAATAGAGTGTATGGGTTGGCCGATCATGTGTTTGTTGTTGTTGTCTGCAGTAGACCACTTTTATGCGCTCACCAAATATAATGCTGACGTATGTTATAAGATAACTTTAAGGTGAATACGATCCTTGTAAAGAACGAGTTTGTGTGATAGAAGTTGTACGGCCGTTTCGACGAAGGACATTTAAATGCGGGCATGTCGTCTATAAGTAGCTATTAGCGTTGCAAATTGTGCATGTAAATCACTTTAAGACAATCACACTGCTTATTTTGTAAATGAGTCTGTTTTTCCTTCTTCTGTAATGACAGTGACGTTGTTATTAGCACGTGTAGATTATTGGATCCAGGTAAGGCTCAAAACTAATACTACATTTCACTGACTGACAAAAAAAAGTAAAGCGCTCACAATGATTGAGAAAAACGAAATAAAATCTCCTGGATTGAGAGGATACCTGATGTTACTTCTGAAATAACAATATCGATTCAAGTTCACAAAAAACTTGGCAAAATGAGTCCACTTACCAATACGACATTTTACCCTGTCTTGCCTAAATGAAAGCAGTGATTTTGTTGGGAAGGTTGTCACGAAGCTGTTTTATCCTCTTCTAAGGCAAGGTGGCCCACAGCTGTTGTAACTAATCCTTGATATTCCGCATACTGGCACTGCAGCGGAATTGAGGTCCGGGCTGGTCCCACAAATGTTTTATCGGGGACAGATCTTTAGATGCTGCTAGGCACAGAAGTACCTCAACATCACTCACACAGTCCATACAGACAGTTTCCACACGTGCACGAGCATTGCCCCGTGGAAAAGACACCACAATAGCGGTGTGTGATAGGAAACTCTCGACGACACGGGATGTCCGTGACGTACCGTTGCGATGTTAGAGTTGCCCAAAGCACTGCCAGCTGTGATCCGAAGTCATACGTGAAGGCTTCTCAGAACCGTGACTCGAGGAGTAAGACCGCTGTTCCTGTTCAACATACTGCACGAATGGGACGTCTCGCGAGGTTGTCGCCTCCGTCACCAACTATGGTCATCCGGGCTAATGGAGAACGGCGAATCGTGGCAGCCAGTAGTCCATGCTTTCCAGCCATGGCACCACTTCTAATGCTATCGCTCGTGTGGTTGTTTCAACGTCAGGCTATATATGAGACAGCAGTTCCCTAGTCCGGGTGCTGCTGGTCTCTAACCAATGGCGCGGGATGACGTAGAACAGTGCAATACTTCTTCCCGGACGAGATGCGCAGATGAGAAGGGATCCCCAAGCATTCTCGGTTATGATAGTTCAAAGTGGCTGACCGGAACCTTGACGATGAGTGTGCCCACCGTCCATTCCAATGGTGTCAAACGTCACGTCATTGCACATCCAAACGCCCGCAGATTTGGATCTTGCAAGTTTTGACGAGCGGCAAAATGGAGAACCACAATGAGGCCACTTTAAAACCCTGTCATTGCTGATACTATTGTCTCACACGTGTACATGGCCTCTCCGTGTCCATCACGTTGGGCGGTGTTCACTCTACCAGACATGGTAACATTACTCAGCACGAACAACATTAATGCTCTCTGGTGGCCATTCAACCTGTCGTAAAGAACCACAGCTCTAAACATTTCAGACCCGCTAATAGTGTGTGTGTGTGTTTGTGTGTATACGAAATCAAAATGACATTCGACGACGTCTTGTGGGTGATTATCTTATTGGGTCAGGCAGTGTATATACACTATCGATCCCGGTGTAGCGCTGAACCAAAAGGGGGTAATAAACAGTTCCTTTTTATAAATAAGCTGTATAATGTTTCACTGTTCGGACGGGACACTTCGGCAGTTACAGTTAAAAAGTTTCAGTTTCTGACGAGAGGACGTGCGGCCCAGCCACTCAGACGTCCATAGCCAATACTTCACCGCCAGCTGCCACCCGCGTTTCTGCCAGGTGCTGAGTTGTTGCGTTTCCCTCTCAGCAGGTGGTGTGCGTGATCAGCCGGATCGCCTACGTCACAGCAGGGAAGAGTGCCCGAGCAGGCAGGCGAGGTATGGGTTTCCATTTCGCAGCTCCTTCCCCTCCCCCCCCCCCCTCCGCCCCCCTCACGCCATCCTCCTGCCATCCTCCGGCAGAGGCAGCAGAATTTACGGAATACAAGTTGGAGCGCCAGCGCGCACCCCGTGTGAGTGATGGACCCGATAATCGCCTCTCATTCGAGAGAGCCTCGCGCACAACGAACGAGCCCCCGTGTGCCCAGACTGGTGTTCCGTTTGTTTCTCAGGGGCCCATCTGGGTATTTTTTAAGCTTGGTGCTACGTTAACACTGCGGATATTACCACAAATCGAACCCAGAACCTGTCCTGTCAAGATTCTGGTGTCTAGTTGCATTTCACCACGCAGTATTGATCTGCTAGAAAGTTTGAACACACTGCACATCCTGCTGCAGAGTGAAAGAGTGATTCTAAACTTTTGTTTTCGTCATTGTATTCAACAAGATATTGGTTTGAATTTTTTCGTTTATTTGACCAAAAATTAAACGGAAAATAAAACAAACACACACACAGACTGAGTGGCAAGTTGTCATTTTTAAGAAAAATTACGGACACGTATCTGTGACAAAATGTTGTATGAACAGTGCACACGGTGTTTATAATTAAATTTTCCCTATTTAACACGTTACAACACGGAAACTAATTACTGCACTAGTACCAAACGTCGTAGCATTAATGTCCAGAGTACGGGGTGTACGATTTCTACGCGTCACAGCGCGACCGTCCAGTTCCAATTATGGCCACCAATGCCGTGATTAGTCATCGTGATTCATAGTCTCACACAGATGACCAGCTGCATTGTATTTGTTGTCGTGTCAACATGAGCCTGGACAAGAGGAGCAGAGCATTATTGGTGAAGCTCTATTATCAAAGCAACAATCCGCAGCTCGTGGTCGCTCGGTAGCGTTCTCGCTTCCCGCGCCCGGGTTCCCGGGTTCGGTTCCCGACGGGGTCAGGGATTTTCTCTGCCTCGTGATGACTGGGTGTTGTGTGATGTCCTTAGGTTAGTTGGGTTTAAGTACTTCTAAGTTCTAGGGGACTGATGACCATAGATGTTAAGTCCCATAGTGCTCAGAGCCATTTGAACCACCAAAGCAACAGTAATGCTGCAGCTGCACCTGGAGAATATCACCGGCTAAAAGGATTACGAAAGGGACCTCTTTCTCCACCTGCCGTGCGAAACGTGACGTAGAAGTTCGAATCTACTGCAGAATTGGGCGTCGCTACGGGAAGAGGCCGACGACCGGTTGCACCACAGACGGTTGATGAAGTCGCGGTTGCTATGGTAGACAACGCTGAGCGCAATTTCCGATCGTCAGGTAGCGCGCGTGCCGTGTTGTGACAGTTGAACGTTCCGTTGACCACTGAACGGAAGGTGTTTTGAACTATTCTCAAATGGTTCCATGGAAGATGCAACTCCTTGTGATTTCTGATTGTCGGGCTACCTAAAGGACAGGGTTTACCACGGGAAGATTCTCAAATGCGCTAATCTGAAGCAGAGCGTATCAAGAGAAGAAGCCAGGATACCTACGGACATGCATCGTTCTGCAAAATGCAACCATACGCTTTCAGAGTCTTCTGGACGCTTAGTACGACTCTCGTCGCTAGGTACAGGGCTGTAGGGCTAGCAGTCTCACAGAACGGCACTGACTGACGTTGATGACTGCACCGGCAGATGGTGGTCAGCAGCGGTGCTTGTCCGGACCACACGGCGGTGTTCCAGTCTTAAGGGTTACTGAGAGGGTACTGTTTGCCGGCTAACTGGGAGATATTTATACACGCCCTGGACCCCTCACGTGGTCGCCGAGCGCGGTAGCCGCGCTGTCTGAGGCGCCTTGTCACTGTCAGAGCAGCTCCTCCGGCTCACCCCCCCCCCTTCCCCCTCGCCCTGTCAGAGGTTCGAGTCCTCCCTCAAGCATGGGCGTATGTGTCGTCCTTAGCGTTAGTTAGTTTCAGTTAGATTAAGTAGTGTTTAAGCTCAGGAACCGATGACCTCAGCAGTTTGGTCCCGTAAGACCTTACCACAAGTTCGAAGTTCCTTATGTTGTCGCACAGATGTCTCAAATGACACATGGTCCTGTCGTAATGCATAAATGGAAACTCAGAGTTTGGTAACCGACAGTGTAGTACAAAATGAAAGTGGATTATGTAAACTGAACGTGCAGGTGGGGGAGGGTGGAAGTGAGAAAGGAAAGAGAAGAGAAGGAAACCCTGATGTCAGTTGTAGTGGAACTTGACCGGAGTTAGCGCCGACGAATCGAAATGTCTGCTGTACTGGGATTTGAACCCAGGAGCTCCTGCTTACCAGGCAGTTACGTTGCTGACTGCGCCACCCGGACACAGAGTTTGCCACAACCGCGCGGCCTCCCTCCGAGCACCACCCGGCTGACCCACTTTCCCAAATGGCCCCACCTACCAGCACTCCATGGCCGCTTGCCAACTACTATCAGATTCCCGCAGCAGGTCGCACTGAAGCTGGTGCATTCATAGAATTTCGAAACGAATCTGTTACACGAATGCATGGTGCCTGTTCTTTCAAACATGTCCAGAAGAACAGACACCACGCATTCATATAAAAAATATGTAGATGCTAACTTCAAGTTAGTCAAAAGCGACACCAATGACACAGGTAATGTCGTAAATATGTTTAATAACGTACACTTCTGAATACCACACAAGTAATAGCTTTAATATCTTAGATTCATGCATATAAAATGGAAACTGCAGGCACAGTTGAAATACGAAGAGGTAAAGGCATTTTCCAGTACCACAGTGACGAACCAATGATACACCAAAACTAGAAAAAATAGCAAATAATTACTACCTCAATGTAAAGGACTAATAATAGAATAAAATCGGAGGTGAACATACATTCTGCAGATAAAATGTCGCAAGAAACAGAAAACCTAGTTACAGTACATCACGAAAAGTGGAATAGTTTTCTCAAATAAATACATCAGAAATTAGCTCACATCGTAGACAACAAAAAAGTTAAATTCTCATATTTAGAAATATATGGAGTGAGTAACGAGGTTCTACCCCGGTTTAAATTTCCCGGGAGAATGTACGGCCCCAGTAACTGGTCTCACACAACACCACACCAGACATTGACACTGAAGCTGCGTTGAAATTGAGATACTACCATTGCATAGGGATTTTCGTCGGCCCAGACATACACATTATGCATGGTGTTGATGCCATCTCTTGCAAAGGTTGCCTCATCACTGAACGTTATGAAGTGGTAGAGCTCCAGGTTTCCATTTAACCAGTTACAAATGTGCAAACGGCTGGCACAATCATGTGGCTCTAAATTGTGAACTTTCTGCACATGAAATGAATACAGTCCATTCTCATGAAGAATCCTACATACCTTAGATTGTGTTGTGAAACGCTCAATCGGGTTGCTAGACGTCCCGTACTTGAACGAAGACTGCGGTCTACTGAACTGAGAATGTTTTCCTCCTCTTGAATGTCATGTCTTTCGTAGTGAATACGAATACTGGGAAGAGTACCAGTTTCTGGCAATGTTCGATATGTTCCACTAAACGTTTAGGCACTCGGAATCCTACGATTAGGATACCGATGGTGATATTCGGCAACAGCAGCTTTCGCATAACCATCACACAAGCCCTACACAGGAAACAATAACAGCAAACAGTGACTGCAGTGTCAACAGCGTGGTCGTTATGCAAACGTACGAATCGCCGCTCCTGTCTACCTGAGACTGGTCGTGTGTTCTGTCAACACAAGTGTAGCGCTCCGTACACCGCGGCGTGTTTCGGAACTCTGTTGCAGCTCCTTAATTATGGATCTGATCACATTACTGTATTTACATTTTTTGTTCCAAATAATATAAGGAATAACCTCCAACAACAGGGAGAAAACTTCTTGAGTAACCCTGTATAAATTCCCTTGTAAAGCATCCCCAAGCTACTACATAGGATAGACTAGTTGGAACTTTCAGCAGATATATTCAACGTACCAGCTGTAACACACATAACGAGCTGACAAAAGCAGCCATAGGAACCTACTAAAGATACACTGAATATCAGTTCGAAAACACAGAAAAACATGTTAAGGTTGTTTACCACGTTTGAAAGTTACATGCAATCGATATAATGGGGAAGCTGGAAAAATGTTATGCACCACGAAAAGCCAGAAAAGAAAGATCTCAATCACAAGCCAGATGGTAAATCAGTTAATTTCATCAAATGTTCCTCTTGCGTATAATAACTACAGCAAATCCAGAAATATATTCACTGCTTCACATATTCCACATAATATTTGTAACATAAAACAGAATATAAGGTATAAATAAAAATTTCAGTAATCAATTCTGTTGATATCTACATCTAGATCTATCCTCAGCAAGCCACCTTCCGGTGTGTGGTGGAGGGTACTTTATGCATCAGTATCAATTTCCCCTTGTTTGTAAGAGTTACGAGTGGGTCGCAGGAATAACGATTGCTGGTAATCATCTAAACCCTTGTGTCGGTTCGAATCGCTCTAATTTTATCTTCACTGCCAATTCGCAAGATATACGTAGCCGCAATTGGCGGACTCTTCTAGGAACGTATATTTTCGGAACTTTAACAGTGGATCACATCGTGATGCAGAACGCCTCTCTTGCAGTGTCTGCCAATGGAGCTGGCTGAGTATTTTCGCGTGACACTTCCACTCCAGTTAACTGCATCTGTAGGGAAACATGCTTCTCTTCTTTGGATTTTCCCTGTTTCCTTTATCAATCATATCTGGTGTAGATCCCAAAAAGACGAACGATATTCAGGTATTTATGGAGCGAGTGTTTTGTGTGCTACTTCCTCTGCTGAGGAACTACACTTCATATGCGTTTCCTACGATTGGTTTTATGTCGTAATTCCACTTTAAATCACTCCGTAGGCCTACTCCTAGAGTTTCATAGAAGCAGCTGCTTCCAGTGAAGCATACAATAAAGGGTCTTTCCCCCTGTGTATTGGCAATACATCACATTTGTTTACGTTGCGGATCAGCTACCACTCCCTGCACCAAACGCCAATCCTCTGGAAACCTTCCTGCATTTCGCCTCAATTTTCAAGCGTTGCGGCTTCTCTGTATACAGCGCAACATCAGCGAAATGACTCATGGGTCTTCTATCTACTATGTCATTTGCGTATCTATGATGAAACGTAATGGTTTTATGAAATTCCTTTAGGACAGACCCAACGTTACTTCTGAAGTTAAGTCTGAAGATTATTCTCCCTTAAGAATAACATGTTGCGTTCTGCTTGCTAGAAACTCTTCAGTCCAGTCACACAGTTCGTCTGATATACCGCGACCTCATATTCAGTTTATTAGGTGGCAGTACGGAGCTATACGGAAAGCCTTCCGCAAATCCAGGAATACGGCATCTGCTTTGGCTCCTTAATCTACTGTTTTCTATGTCTCGTGCACGAACAGAGCTAGCTGGGTTTCACACGATCGCTGCAGTAATTCCCATGGAACAGACTTTCTGCCCGAAGGAGATGATCTTGTATGTTAAATACGATTTCTGCCGTATTTTAATTTTTTAGCGTCTTGTTCCCATAAAGCGTCACTCAGTCCATGAACGTGTCCACTGTCCTCTCCTTTTGGACATTTGATTAACCACTTGCACTGTAAGCGCAGGTGCTCCGTGTGTGTCTGTGTCGATGATTGAATTGCAATAGCTCTCGAGTGTCATATATTACCCATAAATGGTGTTAAAGAGCACTGAAGAGGACTGGGGGCAGCTTTTCGCGTGACGTACCGGATATTGCCTGAGTGGTAACTGGTCACGTGGGATACAATCTCAGTTTGGGTTTCACACGTTGGAGGCGCGCATCATGTGGGAAGAGGACGTGAACTCCACAGATCGCACCAATTTTCACGCAGCGCGGGGCTATATGGTTGCTGCACACATCACCCTCTTTGGTGCCAAAATTCGTGTAGTTGGGCCACTGCGATGGGCAAACTTCCTTATAGAACCCAGAGAAATTTTTCCGTAGAAGTAATCCGAGAGGTGATTTCCTAAAATTTACTCATATTGGCCGATAAGCAGCACAAGAGAGGACAACAACTGAAAGGGTTCACATTTTTAGACACCATCATTCGGATTTAACAGCGATCTTTCTGTGAAGTAAAATGAGTAAAAGCGGTTTCGGTAGCACTGTCGTTTATTAAAATATGGCCAGTGTCGGCCTCTAGTAGCCGGCCACCTTCAGATGGTGCACCATCCGGCTGGCGATGTTGACGCTTGCAACAGTCGTGCTGACTCCGCAGTTGTGACTGAGGTCAACACAACTGTGCCAAGCGTCAACATCGCCAGCCGGATGGTGCATCACCTGAAGGTAGCCTATTACTAACAAGGGAACATCCCCATCGCACGCCCCTCGGATTTAGTTATAAGTTGGCACAGTAGATAGGCCTTGATAAACTGAACACAGATCAATCGAGAAAACAGGAAGAAGTTGTGTGGAACTGTGAAGAAATAAGCAAAATATACAATTTGAGTAGTCAATAGGCCACATAAGCACCATAATGGAGTATGTGAGATCAGGAGCGCCGTGGTCCCGTGGTAGCGTGAGCAGCTGCAGAGCGAGACGTCTTTGGTTCAATTCTTCCCTCGACTGAAAATTTTACTTTCTTTATTTTTGCATAGTTATTATCTGTCCGTTCGTTCATTGACATCTCTGTTCACTGTAATAAGTTTAGTGTCTGTGTTTTGCGACCGCATCACAAAACCGTGCGATTAGTAGAAGAAAGGACGTGCCTCTCCAATGGGAACAGAAAACATTTGTCGCAAGGTTATAGGTCAACCGATTCCTCCACAGGAAAACACATCCGATATATTCTATACGACACCGGTGACGGCATGTGCGTCACATGACAGGAATATATTGTCGACCCACCTAACTTGTACACTTGGCGAATGGGTAAAAAGATTCTTCTACCTTGCCTGATTTAGGTTTTCTTGTGGATGTGATAATCACTCCCAAAAAAGTGATGAAAACATAAGAGTTTGTCACATAAACTGAAAATAAAAAATTAAACTTCTAACTCGATGTAAGGTTTTAACCTAGGACCTTTCGTTCCGCAGCTGCTCACGGTACCACGAGACCACAGCGCTCCTGCGTTCCTATTGTCCTTAATGTTGCCTATGTTCCCTTGAACTACTCAGTTTGTATATTTTGCTTATCTTTTCACAGTTCCACACAACTTCTTCCTGTTTTCTCAATTGATCTGTGTTCAGTTTTTCAAGGCCTATCGACTGTGCCAACTTACAACTACATCTGAGGGGAGTGCGATGGGGAGGTTCCCTTGTAAGACCCGAAAACGGTCATATTTATAATAAATGACTCTGCGATCGAGACCGGTTTTTTTCCTATTTTTACTTAACTGAAAGGGTCTACTATCACCAGCGATCCCCACAGTCTATTATATAACGAATGGAACTTTCGTGTGTAAATCAGATTCACACGTCTGATTACTTTATGGAAGGGTTGATGTGTTAAATGTACTACGACAATATTACGAATATTTTATTGTTGAACAGGCGAAACCCTAATTATACAGCCTAGGATATTAAAATCCTCTAGTCCTCCCCTACTTATCTCTCCAACCAATCATAGCGCAGTATTAAATATCCAAGATTGGTACCAAAGAGACTGTAGTGTTAAAAACGCCGTCTGGTATATAATAAAAAATTACGTAAACTACACTGGAAAATCTCTTTACTTCCTAGAAAATCATGTATATTCAGTATTTCTGGCGTAAAAAATGGTCTCAGTTTCAATTATTTACGTAGTGACCAATTGTGTGATTTATACCCCGTACCCATCCTCTCTACCTCCAACCTATCAGAACGTAGTATGAAACTAATCCGTCTGATCTGTAATAAAAATTACATAATTTTAACTTGAAACTAAAAGATATTGATTATTTCTTTTCTCCCCGAGCACCGTAATTATCCACTTTAAAGGGAACCAGTCACTCACTGCCTATATCCAGGAGCAACCAGTACAGACAATAGCACACTCCAGTTATGTTTGTTTACGTCGGGTAAAATCAGTTCCCTGAACGTGATCATTATTTCTACATACCATATAATTCTTGTAGCTTTGGAGTATATGTACGATGGCGCGGGATTAGCCGAGCGGTGTGAGGCGCTGCAGTCATGGACTGTGCGGCTGGTCCCATGAGAGGTTCGAGTCCTCCCTCGGGCATGGGTGTGTGTGTGTTTGTCCTTAGGATAATTTAGGTTAAGTACTGTGTAAGCTTAGGAACTGATGACGTTAGCAGTTAAGTCTCATAAGATTTCACACACATTTGAACATATGTACGATGTTTTGTCAGCTCTACTTGACGCCTATTCAATGTTATTATCATACAAGGAAGTTCTAACGGCTGTCGTCGTTGTTGCGTCGTCACGAAGTGCTGTTTTTGTAACAGTCAGCAGGTGTAAAGCTGTTGTTAATATATCGAAAGTTAGAAATCAGTGTATGTTTCTTTTAGCGTATGCAAGGACAACCTTTCGCAATTAACATTGTATGTTGGCTGCGGTTTTCTTTCGCAGTTTCCATGTGGAAGAAGAAGAGGAGTAAGATGTCAGATACTTTCTACAACCTCTCTGGCTTGACAGATGGGATACAGGTGACTATTGAATTTTAAACTGGGCCGGGTGTGTAATAAAGGCGTAAATGTCCTTGTGTATCTACACATGTGTAATGGATAAAAATATGGAAAATATGGATAAAAGTATGGTAAATATGGAGGAATATTGAAAATATGGAAAATATATAAAAATAGTGAAAATATGTAAAATATGTGTATGGAATGGGAATATAGAATATTCTGTAGGTATAGAGACCGAGAAACTGAAATTTACTACATAAGTGTTGGATATAAAAGAGATTGTTGGTACCTCATCTAGTGTTATAGATTTTGCTATTCGTACACATTTAATCAAATATAACAGTAATGATGATAATGTCTGGCAATGCTTCCCGACAAGATAAAGAATGCATCCTATAATACCAGATGTCCGCCTCCGTAGCGTAGCGGTAGCGTTACTTCCTACCACGCAGGGGCCCCGGGTTCGATACCCGGCAGGGGACTGGGTGTTGTGTGTCTTTCATCATCACTGACTCACGAGTCGCCGATGTGGTTTCAAAATGCTGTACAATTGGTGCTATGGATAAAGACGCAGTTCCGCTTGGGACGCGACAGCGATCAGACGCGTCGGTACTTCCGCGTAGTCGTAGCGCCGCAAGCCGTGTTTATAATAATTCTAGGATTGTAACCTGGGATATTCTCAGTGCTTCTTCACTACCGTCGTACACAAGCTTCTTAATTCACTCACAGCGGTCTCGACGGCGCGTATAGTGCAGTTATGGCTCCCAGTGTACCTCGTAAGAATACCCTGTGTTTTGCATTTGAGAAATCTTCCAGGAATGTGCAACCGAGTTCTGTAGAAATCCATGACTGGATAGTAGATATTATTGACATCACATCCGATCAGGTCTTCACAGCATATTATGACATGGCGAAACACTGTTTCTTTGTGAAGTTTTTAGACCAGATACAACTGGAGAACATTTTGGTGAATACTGGTGGGAAAGCAGAGTTCCGAAAACGTGATCAGTCGGTGAGTACAGTTTCAATAACTAACGCTGACATTGAGTACAGACAAGTGCGAGTGTTCAGTTTCCCCCCTGAGGTTGAGAATTGTTTTCTTAGAGATGTCCTCGCCAAATACGGTGACATCCGACAGATTAGAAACGATAAATGGTCGAGCCGTCACAAAATCCAATGTTATAGTGGGGTTCGCTCAGTTGACATGGCCCTTAAAGGCAATATCCCATCATATATAATGGTTTGTGGTTATAAGGCTCATGTCATCTACGAGGGACAAGTAGGCACTTGTTTTATCTGTAACACGAGTGGCCATTTACGAGATGATTGCCCACGGCGCGTTGTCGTACTTCGAAACAATCTGCAACAACGACAGAGATTAACATTGGCTGATGTCCTAACTCAAAATCAGACGCCTTCTGTGAGTGACTCCCAACCGAGTGCATCTGTGTCAGAGGACAACGATCTCGGTAACAGCACCTTCCCACCCTTGCCTCAAAAACCCGTGGTCAGTCACCCCTTAGCCACCGGTGTTGCATTATCTGTCGGTAACAAACGACGACGTACTAAAATAGCAGATGCTGGCCAATATACATCAACTACCTAACGAATGCTCACTTACAAAACTTCACGAATTGTCATGGTCTTATCCATGATTTATGACGGAGAATTCTAGTTGCGGGTCTGTACCAGAGAAAAAATTTATTTTGCAAAAACATTTTCCACTGTGAAGCTTTGCTTTCACCTCGTTTGCTCGTATATCGCTCTCTCGCTAGCAGTTTCGTGGTCGCAGCCTGATTCACAGCCGCAATCGCTCATGTACGTCCACGTCTCCCAGTCTGGCAATGTGCAAATTACTGGCTAATATTTAGACCTCACTCCCCATGCTGTGTAGTGTCTGGAGAGCAAACAACTGTGCCAGATGATCGCAGCTGTGACGTCCAGCATGTTCCTTATCTTAAACGCAAAATAACAAGCATGAACTAATATATACTCCTTTATCTGTTCTCTCTTGTAAAGCACTTTTCCAAGCTGATCGGGCTTCAAACCGACTGCTATATCTCAACAGATTAAAAAACCAAAACTATCACCTTCTGTTTTATGCTGTTAATCTTTATAAACTGTATCATACTTACAATGAACGTGTGTTTTCTCTACCATCTACCCACCGTATTGTACAGACAAGAATAACAATCGGATATTGCACCACACAATGTAACCAATGAACAGGATGAGTGTCACCTCACTCAGTGCCTCACACACGACATGGTGCACCCTTATGACAGTGTAGGTCAGCAAGGATAGATTTCTCAGTTGCTGGTTAATGTGTGACAGCTCTCGTGTTACGGCACGGGCTTCCATTTTCCAGAAACCTCTAACTGTAGAGGATGGTTGAGCAGCGTGTTTTGGTGTGAATCCAACTTCCCATGTCTCCTGCCCGGGTGATATGTTACCCGCTAAGTATGAAAGAATGAGGTACCACTGGGTTTAACAAGTGACCTTGACTCGTAGATAGTGAGAGAAACGTCGGAGGCATTCTGATAAACACGGGAATTTGTACGTGGTACGTGGGATGTACTGCTTCTCCCAACCCCCCCTCCCCTCCCTCATCTAGCTCTGTACGTAATCATGTTTGTGTCCTTTTTTTTAGTTACATGATATGTCAATTATTATCCCAGAATGAACTGTTTGTAGTTATATAAAATGTGTAAATTGCAAATCTGAGGCGTGTAGTTAAGGACTGTCAATGTGTCATTCTTGGAGTTTTCAACAACTTTGATATAGGTCGTCACTGAGTTACGCAGTCACAGGTATCACTCACACCGGTTAGGTAGAAGGGAGACTTCGTGCTGTTAGTGAGGCAGCAGAGCTCCCGCTCCTCTACAGCGAAATGGGGGCGCGACGGCAGAGTCTGCACGCGCTGTGACCAGCTGAGGCCATTTCCGGCTCGGCAATCTCACCGCATCTCCACTTGAACCGCAGAGCGTAGGACGATGCAAAGCTCGCTCCAAGGTGATCCGCGTAAACTACTATCGATAACTAACAGTGATACTTCACTCTCTGTAGTAAGTACTTCGGTAAATAAGTACTCAAGAAGGCTGGTTGCCGTGCAAAATTCCTTGCAGGTAAAAATGTTTGCCTTGGTCCCGAAACGTAATTACGAGCCGGACACGTCTTTAAGACCCAAGCTGTAGTTGTTTTCTATGAAGGAACCGATAACGCGAAGAATTTACAGCCCTAGCTATAAATCCTAAAGAGGAAATCGCCACGGAATAATTGTAAGTAAGACTCCAGTACCACAGCTTAAAGTCACTTATTGATTATTACGTCAATTATTTCGGAAGGTCCCATTTTCAACAATATACGTACACAGTGTTTGAGAATTACAATTTGCTATAGTCCTATAGGAATTTTATACTTAGTAATCTTATAACTAGACCGCGGATTTTAGGTAAAAACCTATTTTGTTCCCGAGTTCCTATTTGCATAAAAATGTGTAGTTATGCGTTTCATTACTATTTACACTTAATAGCGTTAATTCTATAGGACCTAAAAAAGTCTATTTCGACGTTAGTGCCTATTTTTGCCTATGTCGGCTTTAATATCTTAAAAAGTGCCGATTTCGTCATAAGACAGTGGCTCCAAGTTTTTCCACACTATACGACAAATGGAAAAAAATATTTTCTGCCCAGCGTGCAACAAGGTGGCTAGTTGATACGCGCTCATGCTTCGTATTTGCCTAACACTTCGGTCTTTTTTAATTTTTTCACATCGCTATCCCTGTTAATACCAAATACTCTTTATAGGTGTTTTATTATTCATATGTAAAAAATAGATCACGGATCTTTAGGTTAAAACCTATTTTTTTTCCTAAGCTCCAATTTGCATATAAGTTGGTACTTACGCATTTCATGACTAACTAAACTGAATACAGTTAGTTCTATAGGACCCAAAATTGCGTAATTAGATGTTGACGCCTAATTTTGCCTATTTTGGCATCAAAATCCTAAAAAGTACCTATTTCGTTCATCTGACATAGAGTTCTTGTGTTTTCAAAGATTAGAAAAAAGAAGTAAACTTAGGGCTTTACGTCTCGTCAAAGGCGAAGGTCATTAGAGACTGTTTACAATTCCTTTGCTTGCCTTACAACCAACAGTACTCTCGGCACGTTTGTATGGTCATCCATCCAAGTACGCGCCGAGCGCGACAGTGCTTAACTTCGGTGAGCGAATGGGAACCGGTCAAAGATTTTAGTTACACATTAGAATCGAACGTGGGAGTACTAAATGTTATATTTGAAAATATTTCATTTGTAGGATTCTGGCCAGCTGTGTATTTTCGCAAAGAAACGGTTTCATAGGCCTTAAGCTGAGCACGGATTAAAAAATCACAATGTTAATCGTAGACGTCCTCTATAGCTAAATTACTGCCCTTCGCGCATTTTCTCGCTGCTGTCTACAGGCAGTCCTATCAAACTACTCTCTTTCGTGAAAGGTATTAGACGTCAATTTTCCGGTTCGAAAAATAATTTGCCAGTAATGAGATGTTTTCATCTGAAGCACCGGTAGATTCCATTCACTTGTTCAGAAAGGACGGCTATCTATCAGGTGCCATATATCCAGCAACGAGTAAGATACTTCCCCTACCCCTCCCATGCACCGCAGCAACAAAAAAAAGTAGCGACCGACGTGTGAAGTGTTACTGACGTTCTAAGTGCAAAATAAATTCTAGTTTCTGTGTGAGAATACTACGCCATGCCGAAAACAGCTAGCTCAAAGTCTACTCTATGGGCAGTGGCTGCAAGATTTTCCGCATTATACAACAGGTGGGAAAATTATTTTCTGCCAAGTATGCAACAAGGAGGTTAGTTGATGTTTTTCTTAGACTTATTATTTTCCTGTCACTTAGGATTCTTTTTTATCGCTATCCTTTAGTAATACGAAATACTCTTTATATGCGATTCTAAACTACATATCCCTTTTCTCTCGTATTAGATTTCGAGTGTTAAGAAATCTCACTTAACTCAGCATGCAGATGGAATCGCACATAAAGCTAATGTTGAACGAAAGTCAAAATTGGAGCAAACTCTTTTAACCAATAAATCTGGTGAATCTTCCGAAAAAAAAACAAGTTCTGCAGTGATTTGTGTCATGCACTTGTGGCAGCAAACATCCCCTTTCGGAAACTAGAAAACACTATTTTCAGAGGTTTTCTTGAGAAGTACTGCCACCAGTCTATTCCTGCAGAGTCAACTTTACACAAGAGTTACGTGGATTCAGCTTACAATGCTGCAGTGCACAGAATCCGAGAAGATGTTGGAGAATCTTGTATATGGATTTCTGTGGATGAAACTACTGACAGTCTTGGCCGTTACATTGCAAACCAGATTATTGGCAAGCTAGATCCAGATGCTCCATCCAGGGCTCATTTGATTTACTCAAGACAGCTTGCAAAAACTAACCAACAAACAATAGCACAGTTTGTGAACAATGGGCTTAAGATGCTATACCCAAACGGAGTGGATGAGAATAAAGTACTTCTCGCCGTCACTGATGCTGCTGCATATATGATAGCAACGTTTCAACTATTAAAAGTATTCTACCCATTGATGCTGTGCGTAACTTGTGTGGTGCATGGGATCAACCGCATAGCAGAGCAAGTAAGGCTACAATTTCCTAAAGTGAATAAAGTAATATCTATGGTGAAGAAAATTTTTGTTAAGGCACCATCAAGAATACAGTCATTCAAAGAACAGCTTCCAGATGTCCCATTGCCGCCAGAGCCTGTTGTCACCCGCTGGGGCACGTGGCTGATAGCAGCAGAATACTATAGTACGCATCTCTCAGCTGTCCAGAAGGTGGTTGAAAACATACCGGAGAATGCTGCATCCGTAACTGCAGCAATGGAGTTACTCAAAGATTCTTCTTTAAAACGGGACTTATCTTACATTAGGGCCCACTAAACATTTATGGAAAGAATAATTTCACAGTTACAAGGCTCAGGGAGACCTATCTACGACTATATTTCTTTGCTTGAAGAAGTCAAAATGAAAATTAATGAAGCGCCAGGTGAAGATGGGAAAAAGTACGGGCAAAAACGCCAACGGTTTTGCAGAAGAACACTGGCCTGAAGGAGTTGTGTGCAGCTGCCGACATACTTAGTGGAAAATCCAGCACTCCTGAATGCAACATTCCTGTCCAACATGTACCGAAAATGAATTACGCCCCAGTCACATCTGTTGATGTAGAACTTTTTTTTTTCAGCGTATAAATTGATTCTGACTGACAAGCGCCACAGTTTTTCACTAGAAAACCTAGAAAAGATTTTGGTTATTTATTGCGAAGCCAACTATGATCGGAATATGTGAAACTACGAATGTATTAATTAAACCATTGCCACATCTTTTTTACAGAGATCTTCATCTTGCAGGAACTCAAAAATATTTGGAGTTTTGTTCAACATTAATGTTGTAGATTGCTGTGCTGTATAGCTGTGTAAATATTCAGTCTCCTTGTTTTAATGACTAATAAGATGTTCATACTGTCAACACTGTGTATTTTAATTTGTTTTTATTTTCTCTTCATCACTTATATGAGAGCCTATTCTAGGTTTTATATAGCCTAAATGAACTACTGAAGGACCCTATTTCAGGTGCTTAAAATACACTTTTTTACGACCTAAAAACCCGTGGTCTACTTATAACTGAATAATTTCATTAATTATGCAGGAATAACTGAAACTGCAGTCGTAATTTTCATTACCACTAATTACGTAAACAACTATGTTGTACTTAATTTTTATGTTTCCAAATCAGTAAGAGCGACACGTACGTCTACGTTGTCCCGGCGTATATATAACATCTGGTTTGACTGTATCCGGTGTTTTTTTTTTTTTTTGTTACATTTCACGTGAATTTCTAAATTATCTATTTCAGGTCGATTTTGTGATGTTTTATAGTGTAGCGTAATATTTAATATAATAGTCTAAATATTTTCTGTAATGTTTCGACAGTTCACACCATAGATTCTTTCTTTACTCGTGTCGGATGCCGGGTTGTCTGCAATTCATCGCATTCGCACAGAATTGTGTTGGCATTTGGCAGTTGGAAGTTCTATTTAAGGAAATTGTCCCTCGATCTTGCGACTTCGGTCCGTAGTCTGTTCTGTTTTATATTTACATACACTATGTGATCAAAAGTATCCAGATACGCCCAAAAACATATGTTTTAGGTGCATTGTGCTGCCGCCTACTGCCTGGTACGCCATATCACAGACCTTAGTAGTCTTTAGACGTAGTGAGAGAGCAGAATTGGGTGCTCCACGGAACTCACAGACTTCGAACGTGGTCAGGTGATTCGGTGTCACATGACATATGTCTGTACCCAGGACTTCTACACTCCAAAATATACATTCTTTCCGATGTGATAGTGAAGTTGAAACGTGAAGGTACACGTGCAGCACAAAAGCGTACAGACCGACCTCCTCTGTTAACTAACAGAGACCGCCAACTGTTGAAGAGCGTCGTAATGTGTAATAGGCAGACATCTATCCACCGCGTCACACAGGAATTCCAAACTGCACCAGTATCCACTGCAAGTATAATGAAAGTTTGGCGAGAGGTGAGAAAACTTGGATTTCTTGGTCGAGTGCCTGCTAATAAGCCACACATCATGCCCGTAAATGCCAAACGACGCTTCGCTTGGTGTAATGAGCGCAAACATTGCACGATTGAACAGTGGAAAAACGTTGTGTGGGGTGACGAATCACGGTACACAATTTGGCGATCCGATGGCAGGGTGTGGGTATCACGAATGTCCGATGAACGTCGTCTTACAGGGCGTGTAGCGCCAACAGTAAAATTCAGAGACAGTGGTGTTACGGTGTGGTCGTGTTTTTCATGGAGGGCGCTTGCAACCCTTGTTTTGCGTACCACTATCACATCACAGGCCTGCGTTGATGTCTTACGCACCTTCTTAATTCCCTTTGTTGACGAGCAATTCGGGGATGGCGAATACATCTTTCAACTCGATCGACTACCTGTTGATAATGCACGGCCTGTGGCGGAGTGGTTACACGACAACAACATCCCTGTAATGGACAGGCCTGCATAGAGTCCTGACCTGAATCCTATAGAACACCTCTGGGATGTTTTGGAACGGCGACTTCGTGCCAGGCCTCATCGACCGACATCGATACCTCTCCTCAGTGCAGCTCTCCGTGAAGAATGGACTGCCATTCCCCAAGAAACCTTCCAGCACCTGACTTAACATATGGCTGCGAGAGTGGAAGCCGCCATCATGGCTAACGGTGGGCCAACACCATACTGAATTCCAGCACTACCGAGGGAGGGCACCATGAACTTGTAAGCCATTTTCAGCCAAGTGTCCGGATACTTCTGATCACATAGTGTAGTTACAGCCTTTGGTCAGAGATGACAATGTCTTTAGGCACCTCTGGCGTCTGTATCTACCGTTTCGCTCTCAATTCTTATCGATTAAGTCAATAAAGTTCTCTAAATAATTTTTTTTTTTGTTTGAAATCGGTGTGTTCATTAAGAATTTCCTTTGTATATTTTTTGTGTGAATATACATCTCAAGTTGTTCCAAAATATTCATTTCTAATCCTTTTAGTGTTTTACGTAATATTGTTAGACCGGTTTCGATGTTTTTTGATGAGTGGTTTTTGTTTTTTTAGATTAAACAGGAATAGCACAATAGGGTGTAGGGCTTTACATCAGGAAAGAAATGGAACCCAGCGTAGTTGCAATAAGGTATGTAAACGAACGAATGATGTGGGTAGATTTGACAGTGTCTAGCAAGAAAATTAGGATTGTGTCAGTATATTCGCATTGTGAAGGGACAGATCAAGATAAGATGGATAGTTTTTATGACGCACTCAGTGATGTAGTTGTTAGAGTAAAGGACAAGGACAGTGTTCTGCTCATGGGTGATTTTAATTCCAGGATTGGAAATCGAACAGAAGGGTATGAAAAGGTTATGGGTAAATTTGGAGAGGATATGGAGGCCAACAGGAACGGGAAACAACTCTTGGATTTCTGTGCCAGTATGGGCTTAGTAATCACAGGGAGGTAAGAAGGAAATGACAAGTATTTTGGACAGGTCAGGAAAACTGCTGGTGAATCCTGTGGATTCCTTGGGCAAATGGAGGGAATATATTGAAGAGTTGCTCAATGTTGGTGAAAATACGATCAGTAATGTTTCAGATTTCGAGGTACAATGGGATAGGAATGACGATGGAAACAGGATCACATTTGAGGAAGTGGAGAAAATGGTCAATAGACTGCAGTGCAATAAAGCAGCTGGGGTGGATGAAATTAAGTCGGAACTCATCAAATACAGTGGAATGTCAGGTCTTAAATGGCTACACAGGATAATTGAAATGGCCTGGGAGTCGGGACAGGTTCCATCAGACTGGACAAAAGCAGTAATCACACCAATCTTTAAACATGGAAACAGAAAAGATTGTAACAACTACAGAGGTATCTCTTTAATCACCGTTGTGGGTAAAATCTTCGCAGGTATTGTCGAAAGGAAAGTGCGAGTATTAGTTGAGGACCAATTGGATGAAAATTAGCGTGGGTTTAGGCCTCTTAGAGGTTGTCAGGACCAGATCTTTAGCTTACGGCAAATAATGGAGAAGTGTTATGAGTGGAACAGGGAATTGTATCTATGCTTTATAGATCTAGAAAAGGCATATGACCGGGTTCCTAGGAGGAAGTTGTTGTCTGTTCTATGAGACTATGGAATAGGAGGCAAATTTTTGCAAGCAATTAAAAGTCTTTACATGGATAGTCAGGCAGCAGTTAAGAGTTGACGGGAAATTGAGTTCATGGTTCAGAGTAGTTTCAGGGGTAAGACACGGCTGCAACCTGTCTCCACTGTTGTTCATAGTATTTATGGATCATATGTTGAAAACAATAGACTGGCTGGGTGAGATTAAGATATGTGAACACAAAATAAGCAGTCTTGCATATGCGGATGACTTAGTTGTGATGGCAGATTCGATTGAAAGTTTGCAAAGTAATATTTCAGAGCTAGATCAGAAATGCAAGGACTATGGTACGAAGATTAGCATCTCCGAAACGAAAGTAATGTCAGTGGGAAAGAAATATAAACGGATTGAGTGCCAAATAGGAGGAACAAAGTTAGAACAGGTGGACGGTTTCAAGTACTTAGGATGCATATTCTCACAGGATGGCAACATAGTGAAAGAACTGGAAGCGAGGTGTAGCAAAGCTAATACAGTGAGCGCTCAGCTACGATCTACTCTCTTCTGCAAAAAAATGGTTCAAATGGCTCTGAGCACTATAGGACTTAACAGCTGTGGTCATCAGTCCCATAGAACTTAGAACTACTTAAACCTAACTAACTTAAGGACATCACACGCATCCATGCCCGAGGCAGGATTCGAACCAGCGACCGTAGCAGTCGCGCGGTTCCGGACTGCGCGCCTAGAACCGCGAGACCACCGCGGCCGTCACTCTCTTCTGCATGAAGGAAGTCAGTACCAAGAGCAAGTTATCTGTGCACCGTTCAATCTTTCGACCAACTTTGTTGTATGGGAGCGAAAGCTGGGTGGATTCAGGTTACCTTATCAACAAGGTTGAGGTTACGGATATGAAAGTAGCTAGGATGATTGTAGGTACTAGTAGATGGGAACAATGGCAGGAGGGTGTCCACAATGAGGAAATCAAAGAAAAACTGGGAATGAACTCTATAGATGTAGCAGTCAGGGCGAACAGGCTTAGATGGTGGGGTCATGTTACACGCATGGGAGAAGCAAGGTTGCCCAAGGGACTCATGGGTTCAGCAGTAGAGGGTAGGAGGAGTCGGGGCAGACCAAGGAGAAGGTACCTGGATTTGGTTAAGAATGATTTTGAGGTAATAGGTATAACATCAGAAGAGGCACCAATGTTAGCACTGAATAGGGGATCATGGAGGAATTTTATAAGGGTGCTAAGCTCCAGACTGAACGCTGAAAGGCATAATCAGTCTTAAATGATGAAGTGATGATGATGATGATTAAACAAAATCTTGATTGGCTGCTTTCACTGACTCTTACGTGTTCGCATAACAGTGTGATGAAATTACGTCCTGTCAGACCGATGTAGAAGTTATTGCACTTATCGCACGTGATTTTGTAAATTCCTAGTTCTAGTGGGAATTTCTGGGGTTGCGAAGTGTAATTTCTTTCTTGCTGTTAGCGTGAAAAGCGAATTTGTTTACTGTGTTTTTGAAAAGAGCATTACTTTTGTTAGAAATATTACCTAAATAAACTGTTGACATGCATTTAAATTTAGTTGTGTCCTTTTTTCTCTAACTACGTGAATGTCTTGGTGTAGTGTGTCTTGTTTTGGTTTTATTGGTTTGTTATACAATTTTGTTACAATTTTAGAGTGAAAGATGTTTTTGTAAGCTACATATTGGTGTATTTCAAGTTCTTTATCGATTGCTTCTTTATTTAGTGGTAAATTCATTAAACAAAAAGTTGAAATAAATAGTTATACCCAAGTATTTTAATCGTTCTACTTGTTTACAAAACATTACTGCTTAGAGAGATAGTAACTGTTGCTTTGTCTTCACGCCTTCTCGTTGCTACTAGCCGTGCTTTCAATTCTTGCTCATTAAAACAGTTTGTGTTGTTCTGGGCCAAGCTTTGATTTTTTCCACGCCTCTACTGCAGCGCCCCTCAGCAGTATCTGCTTTGGTCAACGCGATCAAGTCATCTGCGGATCCTTTCATTTTTGTGTTTGCTGTGCAATCGAAATTCAGCAGGAAATTATATTCCAAAACCCTAGGTCACAGTAAGACCCCTGTGGAACCTTTTGTCACATTCTTTTCTAGTCTGATGATATCAGACACCAATACTGCTGTCTCGCACTGAAATATCGTTTTCTAGGTTATGTAAGTTCTCAGTACAGTGATTTAACGATGCTGGACCACCAAGCTGTGTCAAAAGCTCCCTGAACATCGAGACTGACCTTTATTACCTACTGTCCTTGTGATATACTTTGCTCTACGAAGCTCTTAATGGTCAACAGTGCATCGACTGCCCCTCTCAGTGTAGTAAATCCATACTGATAGTTGCTTAGAAGATCCTGAGAGAAGAAATTGTGCACAATTCCGTTAATTGAAAGGTTTTACAATATTTCTTCCTCCGTATACACAAGGCTGATGGGACGAAATCTGGATACTTCTACCCCGTTTCCTTTACCCTCTTCGAGAACGGGTACTATTTTGGCTCTTTTCCGCCGTCTCCGAAAGCAACTGTTCTTTACGCAACTGTTACATAAAGCGGTAAGATAGTTGAGAAAAACGTTATAAAATCGAAGAAGGATCTTGCTAGTAACTCCTTTTTCACCAGAAGTCTTGTTTGCAGTTAAGCTCATTATTATTTCCTTTATTTATCTGTGTAAAAGCTGCACCATCTACCGTTTGTTGGGTCGTAGCGTTTGAGATCTTATTAGTTTATCGTATTCCTTCTCTTGAGTATATAGGTGGCAGTTTCGGTTAAATCCGTGGTTGTTGTGTTATCACTTTCCCTTATCACTTATCAACGGAGTATTATGTACCCCGATGCATTTTGACATACTGCGTTTCAAGGTTTATTTGTTGGGGTCAAACTGCAGTATTGCTTTCAGGACTGTGTTTCTGCTTTCTGTACAGCTGTATGTATTCCTTCTTCTCTTTACAATATTGTTGCCTTCCTACCTCCCTCAGATGCTGGCTATTCTTTGTCCTTTGACAAATTCGCCTTAATGAGTTGAATTATTTTTCACATAGCAGTTAATTCAGGTTGCCACCAGGGAAAGATTTTCTCCAAGTTCTGTATTTCAGCTGATTTTGTATCTTGAACGCTTTATTGCATGAGATATTTAGGACCTCTTCAAATTCTGTTATACGTTTTTCAGTACGTGTTCCCGCTCGAACTTTTACTGCCAAATTCTGGTCTATTTCTTTTAAGCTGTGTAAATCCTTGTCTGGTACGTATTTGTACGTAAGTTCTTCCTACATGCAAAGTCTCTCGGGTTTTCATCTCTAACAATAAATCTTAAGTTTAAAGTATTCTCCCAGTATGCAGCGTTGGGAACACTCCCATGATAAAACTAATAATTATGTTGTCGAAGTAACCCTCTTCCTCACCACACGTACACTGGCTTAACGTTGGCAGTAGATGAGAGGTGGTCGTAGTCAAGTCAACATTGCTCTTTCCTTTACTATTTTCACAAGTTGGTCCTTGATTCCCTCGTTCAGTAGGCACAGATTAGTGAAAACCAGAAATTCTTCTGTCTCTTTTCCTCTGGAATTTGTTACAGTATCATGTAGTTGGTTACTGTATTACACCACATGCATTGCTGTCCATAGCAGTTACTAAACCAACTCCTTTATTGTTAGTTATCATTTCGTCAATTTTTCTCAGGTCATCTTTCACGGGTTTTGTGATTTGTAAGTAAACGCTGCATATGAGAAATGGCAGTTTTTCTTTTAGTATTTCTACAAATACTGAATCTTCTTCGAACAAATGGCTGATCATTACGGAATCAATATATTTGTTGAATATGAGCACTGCTGCCGTTTTCCATGTGTCACCTGTGCAAAATGTCCTGTAGCCTCTAGTGATTCCACCTACGTTCTGTTGATAAAAATATGGTTCTTGTGTGAATGCAATGTCAATAAGATATTGCGCAATAAGCTGCATCACGTTAGCTGTTGCAGTTCTGGAGTGCTGTAGGTTAATTTTTATGCACTTCATTTCTTTTTGAAGAGCCCAAGTTGTTTGGCTTGTATTTGGTGTTGCCATAGTGATAAACGGCGTTGTGTGTGCGTTCTGCACTATTTACTTTGGACGTATCCATACTCCTGCATTGTTCTTTCCCAGCACAGAGGTGACGAACAAGTATCTCATTTTCCGGCCGTTTCCTTTTTAATCGTACTTAACAATCGCTGTAGATAACGAAGTTCGTCGATTGTTGTAGTTTTCTGAGTTGCTTATCAATTAATTGTTGCAAAGCCACAAAATATTTAGTGCACTGTTTCGCAATAGGAAGCACTTTCTGATTTCTTGTCACTTTCAAAATGGCTTTGTATTCTCTTGAGGACATGAGGTAATATTTATGGACATCGTCCACAAGTGGTGCACCTCTCGTTGAGGAATCTGATACTGACCAACTACACTCGGATCCCGCAGCTATCATGTCACTGTTTTGTTATGTAGCATCAGATGCAGGTAGTGTGTCAGTAGGCAGTTGCTGCGCCAGACGCCATGTGAGATATAGTATCAGATTCCTCAATCTCGCTAAAATCATATAACTCGTTAGTGTCCACAGGAAGGACACTGACGGTTTCATTTGACAGGTTTTTAATATGGTGTTCACTGCAAGACGTATTACCAGTCACGAATGAGCTGTTGGCAGTATCCTTACTAAAACTGAAATCAGATCGACGTCTTTTAGTGTGCTAGGATGATATTTCTGGAACGGTAACGTCTAAATCAGATGTGTGTCGCTGTTTTCCCGACCGTGTAGGGAGAAGAGAAATTTAAGGAATTACTTCTTGTAGCGACGGTCATATTTCTGGTAATGTAGTAGAACAGTCACATGCATGTTGCTCTTTCCGGACTGTGTGGGTGGCTGCGGAATTTTCGGAGCTGCTTCTTGTACAAATGGTACAGCAACATTATGTACAAGAGCAGGAAATTCCATTTCACCGTTTGAATATTTAGTAGCTGTGAGCAACTTTAGTAGCTTGATATGACAACGCCTTTCCAATCATGATATACAACGTCATCCATGGTAATATACACACTGAAATGATATCCGTCATAGGGTATTTGTGCGGCGCATGGTACTTTTCTGATATTGTCTAATGTGTGTTGACCAGTGCGACGAATCGAATTTATATGAGAGCATCCTTGAACCCTGGAGCTGGTTCTAAAATCTTTGACGGACCCCAGTATGCGTCCCCATTTAGACATTTCGTTAACCATTACTGCATTACTAATAAGTGGAAACAAACTAGGAAAAGCAACGCGTGTACTGGCACTTTTAAAACGTCTTACTGGCGTCATTATTAATTTAACAGACAAATAAGCCTTCTGTACTAATCGCTCTACGTTTTCAGCAGTTCTTAAAAATAAAAAAAAATGGAAATATTGCCTCGAAATACGCTTGAGCAGTGCGCAATATTGATGGCACAAATTGTCTCTTGCCGATTTTCGGTAGTCATCTATTACGATATTGGGAGCAATGTGGATGATGACGGCTTTTTCTGGTGAGATCACATTTTCGGTAGAAACAGAAGACATCTGTTTTGCTGGAGCAGCCGATCGATCTTTGTTGACGCAATTCAGTCGTGGAGATTTCAATAGCGCACCCATTTCCGCGCGCTTTCGGTAGATTCGGTGTTGACAACAGCTGACTGCAGCGCCGCCCTGTAAACGTTTAAGCAGCTTGCCGTACTGACGGAGCTGCCCTATTTATACAACTCGGCTACACGGAATCATATTCTCTGCGTTAAAACGGAAGAGGCTACAGTGACTCTTGTGAATTAAGCTACAACACAACTAACTTCAAGAGCTGTAACAGTTGCTTTAAACCACTATTTGAAACATTTTTAGAGCAGCAAACAGACGCACATGTTTAAGTTCGTTGTTAGTCAAAGATTCTGCCAGTCAGTTGTAGCAGATGAGACATTTACGATGGAAGGTCATAGAGTTTTAAGTATCACCAAGGAAGCACTTCCCGTGGTGGTATGTTACGAAACTACATCTACATCTACATATATACTACGCAAGTCACCCAACGATGTGTGGCGGAGGGCACTTCTTTCTATGTATTCGCAATACATTACATTTGTCTGTGTTAAGGGTCAGTAGCCACTCCCTGCACCAAGTGCCTATCCGCTGCAGATCTTCCTACACTTCGCTGCAGTTTTCTAATGCTACTACTTCTCTGTATACTACAGCATCATCCGAGAAAAGCCGCATGAAAACTTCCGACACTATCTACTAGGTCATTGATATATATTGTGAAAAGCAATGGTCCCATAACATCCCCCTGTGGCACGCCAGAGGTTACTTTAACGTCTGTAACTGATGTTAAAAGACTTTCTGCAGTAATCAGTAATTGCTGTCGTGCGCTAAACAAAATGTAACCAACCGGATGAATCTAACGATTCTTTTGATGACTGTATAATAAGCAGCACCAGTAGGTACGGGAAGCTCTACTGTAATCGACTATGGGATCGAGAGAAGGGTATAGAAATGTTTTACATTAACAGGTACAAAGCGGCGCAGTGAGAATATAGGTGAGGTATAGACAAGTGAAGAAGTTTGAAGGAAAGTCCTATGGTCTATTACACATAGATGTTGTCCAAATATTGTTTCACTTAGAGACATTTAAGCGTAGCATTTTCATTAACATTATCGAATTTACCGATTGCTTAAATGCTCGGTACGCCACGAATGGGAATCTCTTTTGTATAGACATATTTTCACTGCCGTTTTTGCTCTCAGGCCTAGAACAGTATTAAATGAATAGAAATGTGGTGTTTCCAGAAGTATGATTTTGTTTCCAAAGATATATTTGTGTACTGTAACGTCATTTATTGTGCGTTCTGAGACGTTGACGAGACGCGATTACGCGTTAAATTTCTTGTGTGATGTTCCTTGATTATGCCCAATTGTTTTTCAAAACAAAGCATGTTCATGCAGGAAAATGACTTCTGTCACAGTACAATTCCAGAGCAAGAGGGAGGAATATTAACATCGGCCCGGAACGGCTGAGAACAAAAGAGCCTCGGCCCCTTTCGTAAGCCCACATTGAGAAGCCAGCCTCTTCGGCAGCCAAATATTCTGCAGCAGACTGCCAATCAGCTGCGCACACAAAAGGAGGAGAAGAAAGGGAAAGCGAGAGGAGCGGCAGGTAGTAGGCCGGCCGAATCCTGTGCAGAGGGAGCAGGCACCAAGCCAGCCGCAACCGCCGCCTCACGAAGTCGCCGGTACCACAGGGTTTAGATGTTCTGGTGTCGATAGTTAAGATATCGGTATCGGTTACAAGTAGTCGGTAATGTCATAGTGTCTTACGAGAAGCTCTGTACTTCGGTATCTGAGGTTTCGAGTGATTTTGCAGTAAACAGCAACTTCATATGTAGTACAGAAGTAACCATGAGTGCACTAGTGAAAATTACGTACCATGTTTAGTCTGTAACGAACGTCAGATTCCAACTACTTGTATCAGATTTATAAAACACTTTATACTCCGGTAGCCACAGCTGTGGAAATACATCTTGAAAAATGAATAACCGCAATAGCTGTTAAATGATGCTGTTTAAAACGACCGGTTTCGCAGCTCAAAGCTGCATCCTCAGGTACACATCTGAGTTGAAAAAAAGTCAGTATACGCAAAATCCAGACCAGGGTTAAATGTACGACACAGAATTGTGTCAGATGAAAATAAAACGTCCAAAGGAGGACAGATAGCCAGGCAATAAAATCGGCAGATCGATGCAGTCGACCAACCCAGATAGCCAGGAGCCCTAGAATGAAACCGTCAAGAGAACACGTTAAATGTTCAAGCTGAACTGAGACATTGCAATCTTTTCGCAAACTTCGGCTGTCTAAATAGGGTTAGTTTTATTCCTATTTTTACTATTCCAATACTATTTTTGATGAAACTTCCTGGCAGATTAAAACTGTGTGCCGGACCGAGACTCGAACTCGTGACCTTTGCCTTTCGCGGGCAAGTGCTCTACCGACTTTTTTTTTTAATAAAAATAAAAACGCGGTTCCTCCGCTTTATGGTCCAACAACGCGACCACTTCTTTTTTTTTTGGAGGGGGGGGGGGGGGACAGGAAGGCAGGGTAAACAAACAATCTTTATTCGTACAATTGTGCTGTCTTAGGGATAAGAAAAGTAGCGAGACAGCAAAAACAATTTGGAAACCTTAAAATCAACGCAAAGGCCGCTCTCTCTCTCTCTCTCTCTTTTTTTTTTTTAACAGGAAGAAAGTAAATGACAATCCTAGTCATGGGCGGGAGTGAAAATGAAGTCATCATCCGCATCACAATCCCTGCAGCACGTGGTGTCGCATCATAAACCTGGCAGAAAGCCATATAATCTTGACCATTTCTGCCAGTGTGGGCGGTATGTATTAACCTGCGTCGACCATTCGAGGACCATTATCTGAGGCGGTTTCGGTGTTTACCATCGTTGTGTGTGTGTGTGTGTGTGTTTTTTTTTCACGTTAGCATAATGCAGTCATAACTGGCGCCAACAGGTAGGGGCCAGTTTTCTTCTCATTGTGCTATATGCCAACATAATTGAACCGCGCAGTACTGTCTCTAGTCTTTCTGCTGCAGGAGTCTTCTCAGTTCTGGGACACCCCAGCTGTCGGGCGGGTTGTGTAAAACACTTCCTAAAAAATTGGAAAAGTAGGTCCTGTATTTCGTATGACTCCGTATGAGCTCGTGTTGTTCTTGTAAATACATCCAATAATCCATCACGGACTTAATATAGTACGAATACAAATATTTCGTTGCATGTCCAGCTATCCAGTTGACCGCCTACGTCTTTTGTTTGGGAAAAAATGTCTTGTCCGGTAGAAAAAGTACATCCGATGTGATTTCTGTGTAGTTAACGCCGAAGGAAGGCCAGTATTCGACGTGTCAGCACCCAGACGTCCCTCGCTGCGCCACACACTAAACCATGTTCTTCCGTTGCTAACAGTCCACAGTTTGTGCAAAGAGGAGAATAGACCATATGAATTATATGTAATCGACTCCTGGTCACAAGTTTACGGTTTATAAGAATATACCACATCGATCTCACTGCTGTTGACAGTAATGGAGTATGCACTGCACACCAAATGTGGTTCCACGTTCTCGACGGGTATTTGAATTCCATTATGTTGTGGCCATTGTGATCCATCAAGCATCTATAGATCTCCCGAGTCGTGGGTATTCTCGTCGAAGGTACTTTCAGACGAACATAACTGTAATCAATAAGAAATGAGGCAATGTGTGCAAGAGAAGGCGAAATATTGCCCACCGCAATAGGGGGTTCGTACGAAGGCGGAACAAGTACTTCTATCAGAGCTGACGTTATGGTATGCTTTCTTTGTTGCCAATTTCGTATCATCGCTCGCATGTAAAGCGCCAGAGCTTTGTTTCGCACGTTTGTGAGGTTGAGGCCACCGTTCCGGAACTGTAGCGTTAACGTATCATATTTGATCTTAAATAACATCCCAGTACTAACATAGTAACCAAAGGCAGCCATAAGGCGGTCTGCAATACCCTTCGGTATTGGTAGGATCTGCGCTAAATGGGGCAGTCGTGACGCTATGTGAACATTGGTGTATGCCACACGTTGGATCATGTCAAAGGCTCTCAGTGGGTTGTTGCGTATCGTCAGACGAACATTCTGCAGAAGCCGCCGAGAACTCGCC